>NC_136071.1:259263692-261930577 GCF_964261635.1 Lissotriton helveticus
CTATGTGCGGTATTAATAATGACTTGAACCATAGAGTCGGGGAGAAACCATGTGGCTCTACCCTTCGTTAACCATCCTTGATCTGTCTGGACCCCTCCTTGTTCGGACCATTTCTTGATTTCATCGGGAGTAGCATGTAACTGGATATCTATGACATCTTGTGTAGGGTCCTTAACTGTCATACATGTAATCGGATCTGGAGTGTGTGTCATGTTAACTGGAATGTCTAGAGTCTGTGCTGTAAGCTTGGCTGTGCGATCTGCTAGATCGTTACCCTGGGAAATAATGTCAGTGACCTTCGTATGTGCTTTGTATTTCATGATAGCAATGGATGTCGGTAAATGTATGGCATCTAACAGAGCTTGAATAAGGAGACCATGCTGAATCTTGGTTCCATGAGAAGTCATGAAACCTCTCTCCTGCCAGAGCACTCCGAAGTCGTGTACAACTCCAAATGCGTAGCGTGAATCTGTGTAAACATTAACTTTCAAGTTCTTGGCGTGTATACAGGCTTGTGTCAGAGCAACTAGCTCTGCTGCTTGAGCGGACAGGGTATCAATACGGTGTGTTTCAATAACTTCGGTGTCAGTAGTCACTGCATACGCGGCGACTAGTTCTCCTGTATTAGTTCTCATACATGAACCATCCACATAAAGTGTCAGGTCGGGATCTGGTAACGGAATATCTGTCAGATCTTGTCTTGGCTTTGTCGTAATGTTAACTACTTCCACACAGTCATGTGGGTCAGGATTCGAAGTAACTGATGGTAACAGTGTAGCAGGATTTAAAATGTTGCAGCGTCTGATTTCTATGTGTGGCTGGAACAGTGTCAATTCATAACCTGTTAAACGTGCAATTGTCAAGTGCTGAGTTTGTGTTCGGTTTAAAAGAACTTCCACGGAATGTGGAACTTGTACTGTCAAGGTATGTCCTAAGACTATGGAATCACTTTGTCTGATAGCTAGGGCTGTGGCTGCAACTGACTTGAGGCACGCAGGCAGAGCCTGGGCTACAGGATCTAATGTGCTCGAAAAATAAGCACAGGGCTTGTATTGTCCTGCTTGATCTTGTGTGAGAACAGATAATGCTGTACCTTCACGTTCTGTGACGAAAAGTGTAAAAGGCTTACTGTAGTTCGGTGTGGCTAGAACTGGAGCTTGACATAAAGCTTTCTTTAACTCATTGAAACTAAGTGTATGTTCAGATGTCCAAGGGAGAACAGTCGATACGGCTGCCTCCTGTGTCGTTAACTGTATCAGTGGTTTGGCTAGAAATGCATACTGGGGAATCCATTGTCTACAGTAAGAAGTGAGGCCGATAAAAGCACGTACCTCCTTCTGGGTCTTGGGCTGAGGAAGACTCGCTATTAACTGGATACGGTCTGGTGTCAACTGCCTACCCCTCTTGGACAGTAAGTGTCCTAAGTAGACCACTTGCTGGACACAGAATTGAAGCTTAGAAGGGGACACCTTGTGCCCCATCTCGGCTAGGAAATACAAGACTGTAAGGGATGCCCGCTCGCAAGCACGTTCAGAACGGGCTGTGACCAGTAGATCATCGACATACTGGAGCAGGGCAGTGTCAGTTGGCATGTGAATGTTGTCTAGTTGTCTCTTGAGTGCTTGACTGTAAATACTAGGACTTTCCGTGAAACCTTGAGGAGCTCGTGTGAACATATAGCTCCTTCCATTTAAACAAAATCCGAAAAGGAACTGGCTGTCTGGATGAATAGGAACACTGAAAAATGCGTTCTTGAGGTCTATGACAGTGAAGAACGTGGCTTCGGAATCAATGGCTGTCAATAGAGAAGAGATGTCTGGGACAACTGGGTACTGCGGAATAATACATTTATTAAGCTCTCGTAGGTCAATCACTAATCGATATACTGGGGGTGCATTTGGATCAGTACGTTTCATGACTGGAATGATCGGAGAATTACATACATTGGAGTCAGTTTCTACAACCACTCCTTGAGCCATGAGCTCGTCAATAATTTTGGATAAGGCTGCTACAGCCTCGGGTGGCAATCTGTACTGTCTGATTCGTGGTAACACTACACCTGGCTTGAGAGTCACATGATAGGGTGTGATTTGCATGTAACCTACATCAGTTGGACCTTGCGCCCATAGATGCTGTGGAACATTAGACAGTCTCGAATCAAAATCTCGTAATACATAGTGACCCTTGAAGTCACGTAGGAACAATCGTATTCCCTCTGGGGAACAGCATATAACTGCACCCAACTCTTTCAGTGTCTTAATGCCTAATAGGTTTTCTGGACATGACTTAGTAAGTAACAGATCAGTAGTGCGGGACAATGGACCTACTTCTAGAGTAACTGGCTTTGAAATCTCATTTACGATAGGTTTTCCTGAAAATCCAAGGGAAACATTTCTTGAGCCTGAGAGCGGAGCCCCTGGAACTTCGGCGTGACTAATTGTGGTCCTACTTGCCCCTGTATCAATCAAAAACTTTCTGTCTTTCCCTAATACTTGACTGTGAACATAGGGACCTTCTTGATCTACAGGTATCTCGATGAGAGGCAAGCCTACCTCCCTCTCTAGGCTGTTTCATGAATACTGCTGGTACTCTGGATACTCAGACTGTGCATACTGGTACATCTGCGATGTAACATGCTGTGTTGCAGCAATAGGCTGCGGTGCTGTAACTGTCTGTGGTGCATTCTGTGGCTGAGGAATCTGTGAAACTTGTTCTTGTCTAGGCGGACGTGGTCTTTCCTTAGTCTTACCAGTAGCTATGTTGTGTTTCAGAACTGCACACTCATTTATAAAATGACCTGGCTGTTTACAATAATTGCAGTTCCCTTTAACGGGAGCTGCAGGATGACTGGCTTGATTCGGACCCCTCTTCTGACTGTCTTGAGGAACAGATTGTGCAACTAGTACTTTCATTTTCGTGTCTTTCATACGTTTTCTCTCGTGTTCTTGCTCTTCTCTGATTCTATTCTGGTGATACTGAAGCATTTGCAACATCTGGGACGGGGTATTAGCTTGCCAGGTACTTTCGACTTTCAAAACTCGATTTTTAATTTGTGGGCTTGAATTCTCGACTAATTTAGTAACAAAAAGGTGAGGGTATGACTCACTACTTGTCTTGAGGCCACTATTGATGCTAAAACATTTTTCAAACCTAGAATAGAAATCACTAATATCTTCCTCTTGTTTCTGTTTACAGGCTGAGATTGCATCCCAGTCTTCTTTTCTAGTTGTCAATAATCTGGGTAAAACTTGAATCAATAATTCTGGTAATTCTTTGCATTTCTCTCCTAGACCGGTACCTGGTACTCGTGCCTTGTCTTCAGCTTCTAGAACTGCCCAATCGATCTTTTTCTCTCCCACCTCCCATTCTTTTTCCTTTAGCTTTTCATACACCCCTGCGGGCAACAGGACCTTTAACATTTTAATGATATCTGGGTAAGTGTATTCTCCCATACGGAGCATGTCTTTTAATTCTCTATGGAACCCTGCTGGATCTTTGTCATGACAGGGAATTAATTTCTTCATTTCGAGGAGTTCCATCTTTGTAATCGGGGTGTAAACAAACACTCGTTGCATTTCACCGTCCTCTGTCTTAACTGGATGCACTTCTCGTAACGGGTTCTGTCTTTCCATGTAAAATGGTTTACTTTCTGGGGGTGAGACATGAACAAAATGCGGGTTCAGAAACGTTCTATATTTGTGGCGCTGTTCTAGAATGACACTAATTAAGTCGGTACCTAGACCTCTCCATCTATACTGGAGTAACTCGTTCAGGACATCGTGTAACGGACCTGGATCAGAGTGCTGACCCTCATACAGAGTAATGAGGTGCTGGATCATATACATACCCACCAGTCGCTGCTCGGCTGGGGGCAATTTCAGAAACATTTGTGCCACTATTTCGTCTGGAAAAGTGGTAGAATCAGTAATCCATCGGACTGCTGATCGGGCTAGTTCTTGTTCATGCATGGTACTTAACTCACTGTAACCGATTCGTGATTTCAGAATGTGATCGGTAGCTTGAAACACTTGTTCTAGAGAACCTTGTTCTGGTGCTGGATGATGGAAAGTAGACTTGTGTTCTAGGCGTAAATGGCGATCTGGAAATCTAGATTTTCCTACATACGCTATTCTGGCGGGATTCTCGTCCTCTACCTCTTCAGTATCAGAGTTACTTTCTTTCTCGCTTACTTGTGCTGCTTTACGTTGTTTGTGTATCTTTATTATTTCTCTACGGATTTTCTTGTACATACTCTCCATGGCACTAATGGTATTGTGCTTACCCTCGGCTATATTATCACTCCACTTTGTCAGGGTTTTCATTTCGGCCGGATCTTTAGACGGGTAATCTTGTTCTCTTATTAGACAGTTAATTAAAAACTTTAATATCATACGCTGGATCTCAGCTTTCCTTTGAGACATGGCATCACTAATACTTTCTGGATCATCCCCTGTACGGATGAAACAATATATTCTGTCTAGATCTTCTTTCATATTGGGTAGGGTGACTAGATACTCGGTCACCCTCCTTACGCGTACTGAATATAAAACCATATTATTCTCGCCTGGGACTGGGTCATAGGCACATTCGCCAAGGGCTTGCCTGATTTCTGCAACAGACTTATTACTCTTGGGAGTACGCTGTGATGCTTGAGCATGTAATTCGAGTGCTGATAAACGCTTGCGTGGCGGCGGGGTTTGAGGAGGACCTCCTCCTGCGGCCCCTAGACTAGAATCCTCGACTGATATTCTTCGTGGCGGAGCGGGAAATTGAAATGCTGGCTGGACCGGGGGTACCGTAGCAGGTACTGCATGGGGTGCCCCGGTGTCTGGAGGAGCGGGGTGTGCCTGATTTACTGGGACTGGCGGAGCGCGAACAGGATCTGCATATTCAGGGACTGTGTCGTCCAGATAGGACGAAATAAAAATATCAGCTGCGGTCGGTTTGTGACGTAGCTTGGTCGGAACTAGTGGTGGCGGGAAATTACTGGATGCCTCCGGGGTCGCTTTTGGCAAGCCCTCGGCAAGAAGAGGATACATACCCTTTATAAGGGCATTCCTCTGTCTGTCTCTCTGTTCAGTTTTGACTTGTTCACCTATCTCGATTAATTCTTTTTCTTGGGCTCGCTCTAAGGATTCTCTACTTAATTCTGACTTTCTGATTTCTTTTTCAGTTCTTTTATGAGCTTCTTTGCGCCATAACTCGATGGCATCTTTCTGTGACTGTCTGGCTTTCTTTTTCCATAATGCTTCTTCTACTCGCATGATGCATTCGGCATCCCATGTACCCGATACGGGCCATCTATACTTTTCCTCTAACTGTTTGGTATATTCTACCCATAAATCTAGATACAATATGGCACTTATGCCATGTTTCTGATACATAAAGTGACCTGGACTGTCCCTGGGCGGGACGGGAACTGCTGCTTCCAGCAGACCCTTTCTAGTTTTTAACTGACGTAACTTGGAAAATATGGGCATGACTGAACTGTAATCTAGACACAATACAATACACAATGAACACGATACTTATTCCCCATTCATACCACGACATTAAAATACATGAAAAACATTTAAAAATAACAGTTCGAACAGAATACTACCTGGAAATACTGAGAACAGAACACATAAATTTTCTCGAGAACAGAAACTGACTAGAACAGAAACTAGATGCACTGCTGAAACAGTACGAAACTTACCGGTCTCATAAAGAGACACGTCAGGACCCGTATCCACCGAAGTGGGCACTTCGTTTGTGGGACTGTGTACCACCAACCCACAGACCAGAGTCAATTTAAATTGACCCTGTCTAGATACCACCCCAGTAACGGTACTCACCGGGCAGCAAGAACGGAAAGCCTCAGACTGGACTGGACTGCTACGACGACGGACGACGAACTTCGGACTTCAGTTACGGGTGGACCTCCGGATACCTCGGACCTTGGACTCTTGGCTTGGGCTCTGGTCGGGACTCGCCGCGTTCCTCCACCGTCTCGTCTGGATGCTGGACCGCCTCCTCCGTCTCCTCCGTGGGCCTGAGGGATACTTGAGCAGAAATATCTGCCACTGCGCAGAAGAGTTCCGTCACGACTGCCGAGGGTCAGGGGGTCGGCGTGGCTTCACCGACGCGTGGGGAAAGGGCAAGTCCCTATTCGGGCGCCATTATGTGGTAAATAAATAAATAATACCCTATTTTTGACTAGACATATATCATAACAGATAGCTCAATAAATAAGAGTCAAGATTCGAGGTAGTAGGAGTTTTTGCAGGTTTAATACAGCATAAGGACAGGAACAGGACAACCTGCATAGGAATAGGATGACAGGGCCCAGCAGCTGCTGGGGCTGGGTCTGGGATGAGCGCGCTGACTTTTAATAACAATACATGAGCATATATACATAACGCAAACACATAGCATTACATTGCAGTAGGCGTAGCAGTGGGTGGAGCAGAAGGTGTGACGCGTAGCAGTCGCGAAAGATAAGGGCGAAAGTAGGTGTAACTGGGCGTATACATGGACATGTGGTGCAGACGTAACAGAATATGTCATGAATGGGGCGGAAACCATGGAGGGGGCTACCTAAGGAGCCGGGACCTCTAACCTGATGGTGCGCGCAAACTAGCAATGACTTATCACTAGGAGAAGCTGGGGGCTATGAACTCTGTGCTAGGAGCAGAGACTGAAGTCTGGAGAGTCAGGGCGACATGTACCTAAACAGTATCTAGTATCTGATGTTTAGAGAACATGTTGATATAAACTATAAGTCAGGAGAGGAAAGGCTAACTTGATTCTAAGACTGGACCATGCATTATTCTACATGTAGTGCGTGATGAAGAATATTAAATGACCATTAAATGCAGTATTTCTCTAACGTGGAGACGTGAAGGCTAGACAATGACGGAAACTATTGATGCAGTTCAGTAGCTTAGGAATGCAGAGAAGGAGAACTGAACTGATAACTGGAATCATAACATATTCTTTGGCAGACTCAGAGACTGAGCCAGGCTGGGCCGGGCACTGCGAGGCAGGAAGTAAGTGAAGGGTCGAGGATACAGGTGGGGGCTGGATGGCTCCTCAGCGAAGCTTCAGGAGACAGGAGCTGAATCTGGTGTCCAGGCCCTTTTGAGGCCTAGAAACGGAGACTTTACAATGGAATAACGTGCACACTGAGAAACGTGGCAACGTAGCTTTACATAGGCCTGATATTCGTAGTATTCACGAGAACTGGAAACTGGCATACTAGAGGTGGACACAACTGTAATTGCGTCATTAATCGGACATGGGGAATGCATATGCATATTTAATCATGCACACATAACATATTATGGATGACACGTAGGGACACAGAACATGGCAAAATTTACTTTTCCACATTATGACGAGCTCAGCTCGTCATAACTGCAGCGGAACACCCACGTGGGGATAATTCCCCTCCTGTGCTGACGTTCCACGGGAGTGGGCGGAGTCATGACGAGCTGGGCCTGTCATGAGTACCGCGGCGCCACCCCCTCCCCCGCGCCGCGGGCGAATTAGCCCTGCGGCGAAGGGGTTAATAATTAACTGTCATCTCAAAATTAGCCAGACAGCGCCACTTTGTGGCAGACTGTCACAAGCACCTGTGTAGACAATTAGGTGCTAGTGTGGAGCAACGGAAACCTCTTGCTCAAATTTAGCATAGGCCATCACTAAATAATCAAGGGTGAAAACAAAATGATTACTCTTGATGTTGCGAACCTGTGTCACATGCTCTGTTAAGATCTACCCAACAGTAAAATGAAACCCGTATCATGGTACATAATGCAGGCAGTCGACAAAGAGCTGTAAGTGGGCCGGGTCTCACCGGTGCTGAGCACTGGCACTTTTTTACAGGAGGCCGCGAAACGGGTCTCTAACGGGCTCTGTTTTGTGCGCTGGCACAAGTGGTCCCTTTTTTCTTGACTGCAGTGACAGCAGCAACACATTGATGTGCGTTGCTCACACTGCTCACTTCTCACTAGTGGAGAAGTTACGGTATGGCGTGAGCCGTTTTAGGGGAACGGAAATCCTTTAAAGAGAGTCATTTACTCTCTCGAATTCCCTTCTCTTATTGAAACTCAGGGCAGCAGCATGGTCGTGGTGTCACCAGGGTTTTAAGTGGAAGCATTTTCAATATTATATGCAAGCCATAGTTGCTGCTTATTTATCTTATGCAGCTAACAACCATTGACAAAGCCAATAGTCCTGACTTGTTGTAGGAATGATGTTACTTGTTGTAGCATATATCTGGATGCAATGACAGAAACAGCAAAATACACATCAGGCGGCACACTATGCTAAGCAAGATTTTTAGATTACGTGTTTTAAGCCATGCCCTTAATTGCATTGGCCACGCCCCCATGAGACCCCCCAGTTTTTAGATCCCACTTAAAGCCGAGTCCACCCAATTCAATGCAGACAAAAGGGCTTGTTTTATAACTTCCTTCTCGGAATAAAAATAAAGATCGCACTATTAACCTCTTAAACCATCTCGCATTACATATTGGTGTCTTACGAATAATTCTCCTTCGAAGCACATTTAATGAATATACAGGTCTGTGTTTTGGTGTGCATGTAGCTAGGTAGAGTGGCTATGAGAACACAAATCTGAAATCGTTTGTGCTCATTCATGAAACCACTGTGGTATGGCATGGCCCCCATATGTACACACGAATACCCAACCACACTTCAGACTGCAACCATTTCATACCAGAGAAATGGACGGTACAACCAATCCAAGGAGCCATTAGGAGCATGCAAACATGGAGAAGTAAATCGAGAGCCAAGCTAGCACTGAACCCAAGTAAATTCCTACTCTCTTTAATTATCTTCCAATCAATGTCAGTGCTCTCTACCAAGGCATCCTTTGTGCGGATCGCAAGGCCCTATTTTTTTGGGAAATTACTATTATTGTATCTGTTAACTGAAGTTACCTGATATACAACAATTTCATGGACCTCTTGCAATGAGGGCCTAAGTTTATTCTTCAATTCAAGTAGACCATATAAACGTACGCCCTGAATTAAAGTTCACAGTCATGCAAAAATAACAAATTCTTTCCTGGCGCTGACCCCCTCGGTTGAATCATAGAGACCTGAATTAGGTAAACAAATTCCTCTTTTTTAAGTCAGGCTAAATGGGATAAAGCTACCATTGTCCTTCTCCACTGGTGAGTGGCACTACACCCATCTTGCTTTAGTTTTCTTCCACCACGCCTCAACCCAGATAATCATGAAATAAGGCTGTCCGGATTCTGACAGGGCCTCGCTAAGGTCCTCCAGAACCCCCTGTGTGATTTCCATCTGGAACCCCTGCCTTACCAACCTTTACAGTTTTAACTCGATCTAGGTTGTAATTAACCAACCTAAATCCACCCCTTTCTAATTTAACCTCGGAGGCGAGACCTGGACATAATGGTTTTGTATAATGTCAACATAATTCTTTCAATAATCTACCACCTGGCTCTCCTCAAACATTTGAACTTCTTTCAGTCCACACTCGGGACCATGCACTACTAATGGACCTGCATGCTTAATTTTGTAATTTCACTGAATGCACTTTTTCTTTTCTTTTTTACTAATTTAGACTCTGGTTTTACAAACACGTTTTCATGCACCATTCTCAAACTACTAAAACACTTTTCTATACTAGTTTATACTTTATTGCTTCCAACAAACTTTGCAGCACAATTATTTTTCCTTAGCGTATGTGTTGACCTAGTATGAAGAATAAATAAGGATTCCTTATTGCTATCTGTGCTCTTTTAATTAATTTCCAGTATATCTAGGCATTTCCCCTTATGCAAACGAATGACATTAATAAAGAACAGGGCCCCTGGCTTTGTTTGGGTGCCTCTGTAACCACGCCCAGCGGACTCTAGCGCTGACGTGGATTGACTTGCAGCTTGCCGCCATTCGCTCGGCACCTCGAGGCCACGCCCATCTCCCTAGGCCGCGCCCCCCTGCACCTCATTCATGTGCACTTCCCGTCCGCGCAGCGGACGAGCGCAGCGGGCGCGCCTAAGGCAAGCCCGTCTGGGCCCGTCCCGGCCCAGACGGCCTTAGGCCCAGGTACTATGCACGATCCTCTAAGCCGTATAACTTACACCCAAGACAGGCTTCAAGCATTGAATCCGAATAAACATCTCAATTGTAAATACATCCTCTTGGAAGACAAGCCATTCACGGGCTGTGTCCTCTGCAACCCGCCGGAAGAACAGGAACATGCACAAACCCTCCGACTTGGCCTTCTCAATTGCAGGTCTCTTGTCAGACACGCTTACGAGATAAATATCCTTGTTCAAAACTCCACGTTAGATATAATGTTTCTTACAGAAACATGGCTGACGCCGAATAACGACTTTGACATGGTCAATGCCGTTCCCCCAGGCTATCAAATACGCTTCCTAAACAGACCGGTCGGGAGAGGCGGTGGGCTAGCCATCCTCTACAAGGACCACCTCACCTGCAGGATTGACAATGGCAATGTCAAAGATTGTGAAAGTTGTAACTTTACTCTACAGATCTCTCCTGCAATCTCTCTCTCCGAACTCTTAATATATCGGCTGCCAGGCCCACTCGGGGAATTCTCCAGTACATTGATGGATCACGTCACACTAATAGCAACCACTGCCTCTAACTTCCTTCTCCTAGGGGATCTCAATCTCCATTTCCTTGACCCCACGGATAACTCCGCAGCCAACCTATTGATAGATCTTGCGTCAGTCGACCTGCAGCTCATGAACTCACAGGCCACCCATGAAAAAGGCCAGCTTTTGGATCCAATTTTTACGAATATTCTAAATTTTAAAACTCAGGAACCCATTCCCTTTCCTTGGACAGACCACCTACTGGTCCCCATGCACTGGCATCTTAAAACCGTTCCGACTCAACCATCTAAAATCAGGACCCTCGTTAGACGGTGGCACAAGCTGGTGCCGGAGGACTGGGAAGCTAAGCTAAGAGAATCCACCCCGCTCCCCTCCCTGGATCCCAAAACGGCGGACAGAGAATTTAATGAATGGCTCACCCATTCCTTGGATAATCTCATTCCGCACACTAGCACTCTAAAACATACCAAGAGGATCAGTCCTGCTCCATGGTACTCCCCTGCATAGAACGCCTTACGGAAGGAATGCAAAAAGTCTGAACGCATTTGGAGGAAGGATAAGTCTGTGAATAAAAAAGAGGTATTCCAGACATCCATAAGAGCATATAAACTAGCACTCCGTAACGCCAAAAGTGCCTTTTATGAGGAAAAAATAGAGAATTCTTCCTGCTCCGCTAGGGAAACCTTCCTTATTCTTAAAGAGCTCCTCCATGTACCCGCCCCCCCAGAAAAACCGCTGGACCCTAAAGCAGCGGAAGACAAATGTGTCAAACTAGCTACCTTCTTCGATGAAAAAATCAAAAAGATTCTTGCATCTCTTCCCGCTACCGAATCCGATCTCATTGAAGGAGATAAGGACAACCCTCCCCTGCGAATGAATTCCCCCCTGAAATCATCTGCCCTTCACCTGGTCTCCTTTGGTCCGGTTACCATGGAGGAAGTAACCGCCACATTTGCCTCAATCAAGAGTGGCGCCCCCAGTGACCCAGTGCCCATACGGTTCCTCAAAAAAGTCACCCACACCATAATGCCCCCGCTGACCGCTCTGATTAACACCTCATTATTCCAAGGTGAAGTCCCTCTTAGCTGGAAAGAGGCGGTCGTTAAAGGACTTCTTAAGAAGCCTTCCCTAGACCCAGAGGACCTATCAAACTATAGACCCATCTCCCTTCTCCCCTGGATTGGTAAGGTCACTGAGAAGCTAGTAAATAAAAAACTGTCACAGTTCTTGGAAACTAACCACCTACTCAAGAACTCCCAAACGGGCTTCCGACCAGGTCAGGGCACTGACACCGCACTCCTTGCAGCAGTGGAGAAGGCCAGAGACATTCTTGACACAGGAGGATCAGTGGCAGTGATCCTCCTGGACCTGAGTGCGGCCTTCGACACTGTCAGCCACCAGGTCTTAACTCAACGCCTGGGAAACATCGGAGTGAAGGACAAAGCTCTGAAATGGCTCACATCATTTCTCTGCCAACGCTCCTTCCAAGTCTGGGAAAGTGACAGCCGCTCCCCTGCCATCCCCCTCCGGTGTGGTGTGCCCCAGGGCTCGTCACTAAGCCCCACGTTATTTAACGTGTACATGGCCCCACTGGAGGAGGTGGTCACCCCATTTGGAGTGACTATCATCAACTATGCTGACGATACACAGCTGGTGGTAACGCTATCTCACCCCAAGCAAGAACCCTCCAACCTACATGGCTGTCTCTCCAAAATACACCAATGGATGAACGACTCAGCCCTCAAGCTCAATGGGTCAAAAACAGAGATTTTGCTCCTGGGACAAAAAGAGCTCTCCCTACCCCCGAACATCTGGCCCGTCTGTCTTGGGGAACCTCCTGCCCCCAAGGCGGAGGTCAAGAGCTTGGGAATATGGTTAGAAAAAGATCTCACCTTTAGAACACAGGCAAGGAAGACGGCCGGCGTCTGTTTCGGCCTTCTAAGGTCATGTAGGAAAGTGCTCCCCCTACTTCCTTTTAATTCAAGGAAACTGCTGATCCAAGGCCTGATTGTCTCCAGGCTGGACTACAGTAACGCCATTTATCTGGGAGCCCCCGAAGCTACCTTTCAGACCCTTCAGAAAATCCAGAATGCCGCGGCCCGGATGCTCACGAACACCCCGGCCAGAACATCCGCAAAACCCGCCCTGAAGAAACTGCACTGGCTGCCGGTCAGGGAAAGAGTGGTTTTCAAGGCCCTCTGCCTAGCTCACAAATTGCTCCACAATGAAGGCCCACCAATTCTCAAAAACTGTATTACCCCCTATAGACCCACCAGAGCACTCCGATCGGACCACGAAAACCTCATAGTGGTACCCAGAGTGAAAAAAGCCCGCTCAGGAGGTCGCCGCTTCTCGGTTCACACAGCGAAGCAATGGAACGCGCTCCCTCTGAAACTAAGAACAGAACCGAACCTCCTCCGCTTTAGGAAATCGCTCAAAACTCTTCTCTTCCCATAAGCCATCTATCTCTTCTGCACTCCTTCTCCTCTGAATTATGAGGTATAGCGCTGGGATACTCACGGGTGACTACGCGCTCTATAAAAATTTTAAATAAATAAATAAATAAATAACCGTTCATATAGTAAGTAACCCAATCTGCCATTAATTTCTTCCAACTATCAGTCGCGGCCGCTGCAGGTAAGAGTAGTGGGGCCAGTTGAGGGGGGATTTCGAGATACGACCACAAGAGAAAATAAAATAAATAATGAATTTTCCCTCGCGGTCGTCTCTCGAATTCGCCCCTCACCTGGCCACACCGCTCTTACCTGCAGCGGCCTCGACTGCCAAGTAGACTTATTGAATGATCGATCTGCGATTCATAGAGCGCATATTTTTATATATAAATATATATATAAAACATATATGTATATATATCTATATATACACACAAGAATTGTTTTTTTTTTACTGAAATGGCCCACATTGCCATTGTTTTCCTATGCACTGAAGCAAACTACTTTGTGTGCAGGCATGCTCCTTGTAAAGGACTGTCACTCACAGATGAAGATTGTTAGGGGTTTTGATGGACTAATCAACTGTGCATGCTGCAGTGGGAAGGAAAACAATGTGAATCACCCAATAATAGATCAAGGGATGAAGTAGTAGTAAAGTCAAAAGGTCTTGGCTAATGCTAGACTTAAAAATTATTATGCAAAATTAGCGCGGAGTCAAAGGTTATTGCAATGACATAATAAATGCTCTACAGACCAATGAAAGAAGTACTGAAATACCTACCCATGCCTAGTCTGAACAGGAGGAACTGGAAGTTCCAACAGAGCTCCCTCACTACTATTATACATCAGCGGCAAAGTGATCCTTAACCAAGGGTAGCCTAAAACACAGGTTAGTCCAACCACATTCCAGCAGTCTCTTTCCTCTTGACTAAGACTGATGGTCCTAGACTTATTCATTGATCAGTCTGCTAAC
This sequence comes from Lissotriton helveticus, assembly GCF_964261635.1. NCBI lineage: Eukaryota > Metazoa > Chordata > Amphibia > Caudata > Salamandridae > Lissotriton > Lissotriton helveticus. Next base: position 259,277,743 of record NC_136071.1, read on the forward strand.
AGTCTATTAATGGTCGGTAGATAAGAGGTGCTTTGTTATTGCCGGTGTCAGCCTCTTAAGCGTATCCTGTTGCAAGCTATTGGAAACGTTTGGTCCTTTCGAACATAGACTTCCTCTTTGAACTCCTCTCTACAATTTATTCCATAGATTTTCTCAGACAATATAGGCCAACTGCAGTGGCGGCTGGCTTGTGCCAGGGGTGGTAGACCGGAAGGGAGCAAGGGGGACAAAAAATAAATAAAATAAATTCACTTACCTTCTTGCTGCGTGACATCCTCCTCCCTCGGGTGTCTTCTAGGCAGCTCCCGATGCAAGAAACTGCACTCCCCAATCCTGGTCCTGCTTTCACAGCATGAAAGCAGCACCAGGATTGGACAGAGAAGGCTCTCCCAGCGCTCATAAGAACACTGGAGGCCTGCACTTTCTCTTATCCAGCTGTCTAAGACAGATAGGTTAGAGAACTTTAAAATGGACATGCCGGGCTGGCCAGCCAGAGACGGCCATCCAAAGAGATATGTGCATTATAAAGCACAGAGCATCCTGCTGCTGCCACTCGGCAGCGCTGGCCCCACCCCGTCCTTACACTTAGTTCAGGATGGGTTCCCGTTTTATTTTTCAGCTCCTGAGCTTGTGGGGCAACGCTCCTCTGCTCAAATGGAGTTGCAGCCACCTGGCCAACTGCTTGTATTGTTGCCCATAGCTATTCTACTTCATATAAATGCATTACATGTACGATGCGAAATTAATACTTCATCCACACTTACATTAACACACATAACCACAAAATTGGTGCAGATGCTGCTATTTAACTATGATTTACACCACAAACGATAACTAGTCTCCCTTTTGCTCCCCTCTACATTGCCACAACAGCGGATGTTCAGTCTTTAATTGTTTTTCTCCAAACCAGTTATGCTGAGTTAAAGTTATAGATGTGCAATACTTTTAGTCTCAAAATATCTCCTAGCACACATGTATTTATGTATGCATGCATACACCTATGCAAGAATAAGGATCTTAAGAAGTGCTTGTATGCCCACATGCTTCTTGGCAATGATATAGGGTGAAGATGGCCAACAGGCGGAATGAAGGATACCAATGTCCCTTTCTGATGGCAGAGCAACTCTAAGGCACAGACATCAAAAGACCGGTTCCTAGGCTAAGAGACCACAATCAGCTCCTCAATACACAAAGAGAAAAGGTTTTGCAGTGATGACAGAAGAACTGCAGGGCAAAGGTGGGGGACAAGCTTACCCACAATTCTTACTCTACAGGCAACTAGAAAGCCAAGCAAACTGCCATGATTTGCAGTCTCTGCTGAACATGCAACTAATAGTGAGCAGACATGGGAGGCATGATCATATCGAAGAACGCTTGCCAGCAGACAGGTGGTGACGATCTAAGCTCACTGCAATTGCGACTAAAGATATCTAGGACTCGGGTACAAGTAAGTACCATAATCCAGTGATAGGCTACAGGAGATGTGATTTCCGGGGTAAAAAGGTTTTTTGTTTAATTTTAATGCAAGGTTCTTGTACTTTGCAAAACCTTTAAAAAAATGCGGTCGATTAATCCAACCAAAGGGATCGCTAATTACTTCCATTTGCGTTTTAATTATACGAGAATACAAAGCACCTCGAACGTGGCAATGCAGGTGTTTATCTTATTCACTGTGCATTTAAACTTAAAAAACAACACACAGACAGGAGACACAGCTTTTATATTTTTAATATCTGACCCCTTGCGCAATACATCTTAAATCGTGCTAACTCGAAAAACTGTTTAAATGAGAAGTCTGGTCCTCCACAAATATGGGAAAGAGATATATTCAAATTCATTCCTCAGTCAGTCAATCAATAATACTTTATTTCGGCTTATAAAAAGCTATAAAAGTACATACATAAAAAGGTTAAAACATTGCATCACACAATAGATGTAAATTAATACAACATCTTTTAAAAGGCGATATAGAACATGCATATTTTAAGGAGAAGCATAAACACTACAGTACAATTATAAGGTGGAGCTTAAAGCACACATGTTACGTACAGCATGACCCGCGCTCATCCATTAGGTCTCCTTGGCCACTTTGCTCAGTGTAATTTTCCATGCCCAAAGAAGAACCCTAGAGGCCGCAAACAGAATTTGTATTGTTGTGTCGCATCTGTAGAGTCTATGATGTTCCCAGAAGTAAACTGTGCCCATGTGTTTACAGGCTGCAACAATATACCTTCTTCTGGACAGGCCGTAACTTGGGCAGAAGAAGAGGAAGTGTTCCTCTGTTTTTTGAAGGAGCGGGCAAAAAGGACACTGAAACAGTAAGGATCTTGTTTTATCCCATTTACATGTTAAGGATCTTAATGGTAGACAACCAACCGCAAACTTTATGTAGACTTTTAGCTTGTGGTGGCCTAATCCTGCCCAGGGATGACTCAAAACAAGGGGTACATTTGTGCTTGAAAATCGTTTTGGTAATGCTCCCCACTTTTTGATCATTTCATGTTTGCAACAACATGGTATCCCAGATAGCTTGCTTCAGCTTGATGACTATAACTCTGTTCATTATTATTTGGGAAAAGCCACACTTCCTCCATTTTAATGTTTTCACAAAGATATTTTACCTTCTTGAGCCATGGAGTGTTTTCTCAATACTAATTAGCTCCGCTAGGGCCTCTCTGTAAGGTGCTAATTCAGACGCCGCCCATATTCATACCCAATAAAGTAGAGGCTTTATAAGCACCACAAGATCCATTTTGTTTAGTGCCAGATCAAAGTATAGAGGAGTGATAGGAAAGCTTAGGGGCAGGCTAAACAGTGACCTAAACATTCTTTCTTGGCTTGAATGAGTGAGGACACATTGGCAGAGCCCCAGACTTCTGCTTCGTGCGTGGCCCCGGCAAACGCTATGGCCCTATATACCGCGAGAGCTGTAGATACTGCTCTTCTCGAGGTGACCTCGTACTTTCTTACTATGGCTGATGCCCTTTGTGACAAGATAGATCTGCTTTTTCCTATAAGGGTGAGCCCAGGAAAGATTATCCGCCAGTCATATGCCCAGATAAGCAAAGTTTTTCACCTGTTCCAAAGGAGTGCCCCTACCAACATCCTGCCTCTAAATTATCGATGGAGATTCAGTGCCATGAACCTGGACTTTGTAGGATATATCTCTAATCCCCTGGCAGAACAAAAAGAAGTAAAATAGTCCAGAAGGGATTATTGGCCTTGTAGGGTCCTGGAGAGTAAGAGAGTATCATCTGCAAACATGAGAATTGGAGTGCTAGTGACTGCAGATTTTGGTGCATTATGATTCCATTTTGCTTACCACTTTACTGCTCCGTTAGTGTATAAACTGAACAGCGTGGGGGGCAAGCACACATCCTTGTCTTACTCCAAGATTATTAGGTATCCTGTCAGTCAAATCCCCGCCCAGATTCTACGTAACCTGTGCGCAGGTCTCACTGTGCAGTATTTTCAGGATTCCGAGGAAATCATCAGGGATGCCATATTTTTCTATCACCCTCCAAAGGTTATCCCTGGCCACCAAGTCAAAGGGAGCTCTCAGGTCAATGAAGGCCACATATAAATGGTCCCGCCTCAGGATGGCATATTTCCAATATATCGTTCTGAAGAAGAACACCTGTTCCAAGGTACTAACCTTACATCTAAAGCTTGCTTTACTATCTGAGAATATGTGGTGGTCTGTCATCCATGACAGAAGTCTCAATAGTACCAGACTATAGAAAATCTTTTGGCTATTGTCGAACAAATTAGTTGATTAGTGAAACATATCATCCATTGTCAGCCTTCAGTCTAGACATTTTCTCCTGCTTTGATGTAATGTGGCCAAGAATGCATTTTCAGCACTCTAGAGTGGCCTCAATGACATTTCTGGATAGATGTGCTTTGCTTCTCGAATCTTGCTATGACCACATTAACGATTCTTGTCTGGTTAAGCTTTTTATTTAGTCTTTAAATATTCATACATTCTCATCTATTGAGATACAATTAGTAATTAGACCTTCCTAATGGTCATTCTCTAAATAATAAGGTCATTAAAATTCATGCTGCGATTTCAAATTTAAAAAAAATTACATTCTATACACTAAAGAATCGCTGGGCTAGAAAATACCTGAATCAAAATAATCACCATTAAGAGATTGTAAGATGGATGAAAACAGCAAGGAATGGCTATCTTTTATGAAAAATGACTTCTCTAATGCAGCCTTGACATTACATTTACTCTATAATATGAGTCTTATCTCATTAATGTTCAATTTCAGTCCAACTGTGGTTTAGCTTTCTCTATATATTTTTTTTAATTTAATATTTATTTTGAGAGTTTTATAAAGCGCAAACATGGCCCCAAAGGTATCGGAGCGCTATACAGAGCAAAGACAGTTACTTTTACATACATCTTACAAAAAGAACAGGAGTATCTTATCGATATAAAATATAACTTTAATTGCCCACACCTCATGGGGAGTATGTTGCATTAACACTAGAGATCATTGTCCTCACGGGCTGATTATATTCCACCTGTGATGACGTTGCAGGCTTACGGTGTACAGAACCAAGTGTTGTAGTGTGGTTACATTGCTGACTCAAGGTCAATTAATTTGGGGCGTAATCTTATAAATAAAATCCTTTAGACCTCCCTTTAAAAACCCTGGTCGATGAGATCAGCTGAGTCTCCGGTGGAAGAGATTACCAGAGGAAGTATGATCTTGTGTCTGAATTTCCGAAATCTAACCAGTTCTAGTGGGAGGGAGCTTGCGCTTCTAATAGCTTCTACCTCCTGAAAAAGTCAGGTTGTGGGCTAGGTGCTCAGGTGTACCATACGGTGGAAAACAACACTAGGTGTGGGCTCCCCACAGTAAGGCCAAGCCACTGAATACCATCGCAAATACTGTTCTCCTCAGTAAAACCTCATCAGATTCTCAACCATTAGAATTGAACCTAATGTGAGTACAAGACTTATAATTCAGTCTGAATAAATCACTTTTTATTAGTGCTAACCAGGTGTACCATACTGCATGGCTTTGTGCGTCATGAAGGCTATCTTGAGGATGATCCTAGTGTTGACTAGAAGTCATTGTAAGGACTTTAGTGATGGTGTGATATGGTCGAAGCACCTCAGTCCCATTAATGGTCTAGTTGTAAATATATGTGATGTTGTTTACAGAAACAAGTTTGTCTCTAGACTTCAACACATCCAAAGGACTTGTAATAGACAAATGTAACATTTGAGCACTGATTTTGGATAATGCTCCAATATCCAGCTATCAAATCTTTCTTTCCTAAGGTTCATCAAGCCCAGTTCTTTGTTAAAGTATGGCTAGCGACAGCATTAACTGTCTGCAGGAGCTCATAGCCCAGTACATATTTTCTTTTAAAACAATTAGTATCGGTAAAGCAAGCAAACTTTTTACAGTGAAAATGCTAGACAAATTATGGACAAAGTTGAGTGGGGTTGTATGGAGGAGCAAGTTATTGGATGCAGGGGTTAAGCGAGTGAGTTAAAATTGGCTATTGAAATGGATGAATGTAGGAGTGACTTTGCGAGTGAGTACCAGCAGTCATAGTTTAGAACAGCCTCCTGCCACCAACATTAGTAGAGACATACACTCACTCATTGTCTTATCCACTCATCCATCAATCCATCTATGCATGCTCTTACCCATTCACTCACCTATTTATGCAACCATTTATCTAAACCTGGATTCAATTTTGTGCTCACTCTCTGAATAACCATACATCTCAGATCCCATTCCTCCCCTGCTAATCAAAAAAATGAAACACGCTTTTGCACCGCTTTGGGGCAAAATCATAAACAGCTCCTTAAAAAATGGAGTGGTCCCCGACTGTCTTAAAATGGGACAAGTCACCCCCCTGCTGAAAAAACCCCGCCTAGATGCAACTGATCTGAACAATTTCAGACCTGTATCAAACCTCCCCCTGCTCTCAAAAACACTTGAACGTTGCGTACTTCACCAACTAACACAGCACCTGGATAACATCAACCTATTGGACCCCCACCAGTCTGGTTTCAGAAAAAATTGCAGCACAGAAACTGAGATTCTGAACATCATAGACGATATCCATGGATCACTAGACTGACAAATGCTGCCTACTCATTCTCCTTGACCTCTCGGCAGCATTCGATACAGTGGACCATAAACTCCTCATCAGGGCTCTTCAAGAAAGAGCTGGTCTCGGCGAGGTAGTTCTCAAGTGGTTTTCCTCTTTTATACACAATCACACACAAAAAATCAAAATCTAGAACTTCACCTCCGAAACACAGCAAGTCAACAAGGGCGTCCCCCAAGGTTCGGTGCTCTCTCCACAACTCTTTAACATTTACATGGAACTACTATCCAAATTACTCAGAAAAGCCAACATCCGCTTCCACCTCTACGCGGATGATATGCAGATCTATCTGGAAACTTCCTCTCTCAATGACATCCAAAGATTAAACGACGTCTTGAAAGATGTGCAAGAATGGCTGACAATCAATCACTTGAAACTAAATCCAGACAAGACCGAGACGCTCCTAATCTCGAACAAGGAGGAAAACCCACAAATCGCTGAATGGCTAAAGGCTATCGATGCGCTCAAAGGGAATCTTACTCTAGCAGACTCTGTCAAATCCCTAGGCATTACCCTAGACCCCAAACTGAACATGATGAAACACATTAAGAACTCGGCCAAAGCGCATTCCTTAACCTGAGACTTCTGAACAAAATCAAACCCTATATTCCAACAAAGGATCTCAAAGTGGCCACACAATCTCTGGTACTGTCAAGACTGGACTATGGGAACGCATTCCTAACAGGAATTCCTAAAGCACATCTGGCACCGATCAAAACAACATTACATGCGGCAGCCAGAATGATCACCGGCATCAAAAAATCGGATCACATCTCCCCCGCACTTAAGGAACTCAAATGGCTTCCAGTAGAAATGCGAAGTAACTTCAGAACGGCCTGCCTAACCCACAAAGCCCTACATACAGGCAAACCCGAATACCTGGAAACAAAACTTAAAAAGGCAGGTCAAGCCAGAAATCTGAGAAGCTCTAACTCCCTTTTACTCATACCACCTAAAACTAGAAAGAAAAGAACAGCGGACTGCTCTTTCACTGGAAACGCCCCAAAAATCTGGAATTCCATCCCTCCGCACATCAGAACCATACCCTGCTTTTTGGAATTCAAAAGGCAACTCAAATCCTTATTCCTTACCCGTTCCCCTGGATGTGGACAATACAGGACTGTCAGCAAGCATAGAGTTATATGATCCACAAGAACCTTGAAATCAAAGAAGCTCTATATGTCAATGATGTCGCTCTATACTATGTCATTCTTTTACTGTACATTGCGCACCTACATGTTTCTGTTGATTTTATACTGTTGATTTTTACTGTGCTCCAACTGTAAAGCGCTCTGATACCTTTGGGTCTTGACAGCGCTATAGAAAACTTCCAAAATAAATAAATAAAATAAACATATACAAATCACTAATAAAATGAGAAACACTTTCATATAAATAACGACAGACCTATTAAGTTGGTTGATGCTCATTTGAATCAAATGCAGACCTGTCAACTCACACAGTGCCACTGTGTGTCACACAATTTCGGCTCCCTTCACACTGTCACTCAATGAGGAGCAGAAATTCCACAATGGCAGAAAAGACAATTTAGAAAACCACTGCACAAAGAAACTTTCCACTTGTCTTTGGCAGCTTTGAGAGGCTGATGTCCATTAAGAGGTGTGAAAACACCAAAGGATAGCGGCAACAGCCTCAACGACCCTCTGTTTTTTGGGGTGGTTGCGGGCATGGTGAGGGGCTCTAAGGAAGCTCACAGTTAGAGACAGCCCTCTCCAAGCCCCGCCCCCTCATTACATAATGAGATTTGTAAGTCGGCAGGTTTGCAAACTAATTTTGTACCTTCCAGTGACATTTAGCAGATAAAGTATCAATTCCACCAGCACGTCTTTTGTCTTTTCAAGGGCCTTAATAACATACAGCACAGAAAGAACTTTCAGCATTGACTCATTATCTTAAAATGTTACAAAGCCTTTTTGGTCGATTAAAACACAAGTCACAACTCTTCTTCACAATCCTAATCCCTCTGTCTGCAGGATTGCACTCTTTACTTAGGCCATGCCCTGGTATAAATTATGTCACTGGTAAGTTCCTTTTACAACATTATCATTTTGCCGTGAGAACAGGCTCTAATTTCACTGGTACCATAAAATACCTTTTCTTTCAACGTGATATCTTGAGTGGTTTCGACTAAAACATCCATTATACCCTCAATGAATAATAGCTTTATCTTTGTTCATTCAACCATTGTTGACTAGATGCAATGGGGTAGTGCCCAAATTGCAGTATGAGAAAACCAATAGCACGCCAGGGTCAATGAATGAACTGTTGCATTAGTGGGAGCCAAGCAGTCATCACATGCTACAAATCGTGTACTGGGCTCTTAACATTCATTACCTATAATTAAGGGTCCAAGCCTGGAGAACTGTTACACTCTAATTCAGCAGAAGGCTGTGGTTGTGCTTGCTGATGATTGTAGACAAAGTCAACAATCTTCAGTATACTGAAAGAAATGGGGTCTCGAGTTGGCAGTGGTTTGCACCCTGTCCAAGTAGGGGCACTCACTCTAGTCAGGATAAGGGACTCACACAGCTAATATAACCCCTGCTCACCCCCTTGGTAGATTGGCATGAGCAGTCAGGCTTATCTCAAAGGCAATGGCTAAAGTATTTTATTCCCTTTTTTTCTCTCACTCTCTCAAAACACTTCAAAAAGGAGCCCACGCCAGTTTAGGAAATTAGCCAATATTTATCTGAATAAAACAAGACCAAAACGACAAAAATCCAATATACACAAGTCAAAATATCACTTATAAACGATTAAGCAAGTGTAATCCATAGTAAATCAATGGATGTGTTTGTTTAGAACAAAGTACCTTAGATGCGTCAAAAATCAATGACGAGATAAGGCGCAGGGGAGGTGAGGCGCCAGAAAAGCAAAATGATGCACCAGTTACATACTTTTACAGGGGAGGCGAGGCGTTGGTTCCTTACCGGAAGGGGAGGTGAGGCATCGGTTTCTTACTGGCAGGGCAGGTGATGCATCGGTTTCTGGACACACGGATTCGGTTCCTCACTGCGGTGCTGTTTCAATGAAGAATTGGTGCCAGAGAATGTTGCGTCGAAAATCCACATGTGCGAAGTTGATTCAACAGAGACGAAGCAGGTACTGTGTTGTAGTCAAAGAGGGCATCAGAGACGTCAATGATGTGATTCTCTAGACTCACGCAGTGGAGGTTCTCCTGACGCGCTGCGACGGCAAGCTGAAGCATCTATCTTTACAACGTGGAGTCAGTTCGAACGTATGCTGGGAGTCGAAGCATGAATTTTCTCCTTAAGATCACCAGATTGCACTTCCAAGGGCCCAGGAACTGGATTTGGCACCACTTGGCAAAGTCAGGACTCTCAGCAGAAGAGCACCGGCACGGGCAGGTGAAGTCTTTGCTGGCCCTGAGACTTCTTAACAGGAGGCAAGCTCAGCTCAAGCCCGTGGAGAACCTTGGTAGCAGGATACAGAAGATCAGTCCAGTCCTTTCACTCCCAGGACAGAAGCAGCAAGCAAACACAGCAAAACTAACAGCCGAGTAGCAGTACCTCCTGACAGCTTATCCAGCTCTTCTTCCTGGCAGAATGTCCTCAACCCAGAAGTGTTCTGAGTATATGGTGTTAGAGGTCCAGTACTTCTACCCATTTCAGCCTTTGAAGTAGGCAAACTTCAAAGGAAAGTCTTTGTTTTGCACAAGACCCTACCTTTTCCTGCCCTGGCTCCAGATACACTACGGTGAGTGGGTATGGCTTTGTGTGAGGACAGGCACAGCCCTATTCAGGTGTCAGTGTAAACTTCTGCCACAGCTAAAGCTCTGGAAGACCCATCAGCCTGGTGAAGGACCATCAGGACATGCAGGGCACACCTCAGCTCCCTTCGAGTGACTGTCTAGAGCAGTGGTTTCCCGAACTTTTGACTCCTGAGGACCCCCACTGAATCACTACTGGAAGCCGGGGACCCTCAAGCAATTTGCACAATTTAAATTTCAAAAAATTAAAACAGTAATTCGCGAAAAATACACAAACAGCAGACATAATTCACCTAAGGGCTTATGGAAAGGGAGCAATTGGACAGCAGCGCGAAAATCCTACTGCTGATCCTCGCTGCATCTATTTTTACCCGTCTGCCAAGTAATGGTAACCTATACACATGTGCCTTTCCACAGCAGCAGCCACAGACACAAACATCAACATAAACAGCTCTATAATTGCTTGATTTTTGTTCACAAATAGTGTCACTTATAGTCTTCGAATGTCACCCAAAATGTTATTGAAATTATGAAAATGTCACACACAGGCAATCTGAAACATTGGCAGCTATGTTACATGAGGCTGACATAAAAAGGAAAGACAATTTAAAAGCACGCGCATGCTTTTACTGTAAATGCGGGCGTACACTTGTAAATAAAACACTCAAATGCAGTTCTAGAGGGAGAAGAGCCCTCATGCAGGTTGTACTCTGCTTTTGGGGAGAAAGGGGACATATGGTAGCAAAATGCTCCGGGTCAGTGTCACAAAGGTTTGTGTAAGCCGCAAGCTCTCCCATACTTGCTGCCTCGGATCAGCCTCCAGCACTCCAGCAGCGCTCTTCTATAAATACCAGCATTTGTACATAGCGGGAGGGCGGTGTGTGCTGAGCTGCATGCAACCTAAGTTTAAGGAGGCGTAGTTGTAGGCAATGTGGCAGCAAAATCTGTGGTAGCTGGGGCAAACATAAGGGACTGGGAGAGTCCAGGCCAGCAAGTGCTAGGCGCTGGCAGCATTCCTACCCGCATGCGTAAGTGGTCAGCAGCAGTAGGACTGCTGGCGTAGGGGGTGTCTGCCTTCCAAAGTGGTTGGACTCTCTCTCTTCCCTCCAAAAAAATAATAAAAGGGAACGAAGGAGTCAAGAAGCTTAGGCAATTAAGGAACCAACAAGTAATAAACTGCATCCAAAAGCTCTTGGTGCATCACGCGCGTGCTTCATTGAAATTATGAAAACGTCACACATAGGCAATCTAAAACATTGGCAACTATGTTACATGAGGCGGACATAAAAAGGAAAGACATTTTTAAAGTACGCATGCGCTTTTACTGTATATGCGTGCGTACACTTGTAAATAAAACATTCATATGCAGTTTGAGAGGAAGAGCCCTCCTGCTGGCTCGAATTCTCTTCATCCTCGATACAAGAGGCACCGCTGCACTCTGCTTTCAGGGCAAAAGGGGACATATGGTAGCAAAAGGCCCGGGGCTGGCCGCAAACACAAGAGGAAACGCACGCACTGCCGTGCAAGCGCGATGTAAGCTAACGGCAGAAGCAAATAATAAAATAAGGCCAATCACCCTTCAGCTTACACTTAAAGCTGAATTGTGATTGGCCAGATTGTATTGTGATTTCGCTGCACCCGCGCCAACTTTCACAGTTCTTGTGTGCTGTGAGAGCACATTGGCATTTAGTTTAGTTTTTCACTACGGCTGCAGTCACTCAAGTTTGTCCTGAGGACCCCCTGGGAATGTGTTACGGACCCCAGTTTAGGAAACGCTGGTCTTGAGTGAATGCAGAAACAGCCCAACTGTCATACTAACTAGGCCTAGGCGGTAAATTCCGTTCTGCTCGCGGAATATGGGTAATTTCACGTTCCGCGGAGAACGCAAAATTGCCCAATTTTTGCTTGTCCGCGTTCTCAAAATGCGTGTTTGCGAGATATTTCCCCCCGAGCACGCAAACAGCTCTTACGAACAGGAAAAAAGCATCGCGAACAGGCAATTCCGCGTGTTCGTGGAATTTCTGTGTTCTCATAGATTTTTTACCGTTTCGCGGAGATTTGCCTAACGTGATTAAGCAAATTCCGCCCACCCCTAATCCTAACCCAGACGTGTATTCAGCAAACAGACAGAGACACAGAATGGTTAAGCAATAAAATGCTCACTGTCTAAGAGTGGCATTTTCAGACAAGCAATTTAAAAAACAACTTTATCAAAAGATGTATTTTTTAAATGCGAGTCCAGAGACCAAAAACGCGAAATCTCCATCTATTCCCAACTGGAAGATACACGTGTAAGACGTTACAAGGCAGCTCCAATGCTATCCTATGGGAGATATATATGGCTTGCTGTAGCGAAAAACGAAATTAGCAGTATTTCACTGCCAGGACATGTAAAACACAACAGTAAAAGTCCTATCTTTTAAATATGTTGCACTCTGCGCACTGGGCTACCTTGGGCCTACCTTAGGGGTGCCTTATATATAATAAAAGGGAAGGTTCGTACGTGGCAAGGGGTGCACTTGCCAGGTCGACAGTTTAAAACTGCTCACAAAGACACTGCAATGGCAGGTCTGAGACATGTTTGCAGGACGACTCATTCGCTTCGAGGGATTTGCAGGAATATCCATTAACTGGGGAAAATCAGTAATCTTCCCATTAATGGATGGCACGAAAGAGGTGACTTCCGAATTCCCGCTGCGATGGGAGGCAGATTAAGTCAAATATTTGGGGATATGGCCAAGCTGAAACCTCCAGGACATTTGGAGTTTGAACTTTGGGAGGGCTTATTCATGGCTGGAGAGTAAGGTGGCAATTTGGTCTAGGCTGCCTCTGTCGGTTGCAGGGAAAGTGGCACTAGTAAAAATGGTAATCCTGCCAAAGTTTCTTTACTTATTTGTAAATGTGCCAATCCCCCTCACCCAACACTTCTTCAAGAATCTACGTTCCCAACTGCTGGCCTTAGTGTGGGCAGGCGGGCAAGCCAGAGTATCGTGGAATCTTCTGACACTTCCATTGAGTCAGGGTGATCTGGGCGCACCGGATAAGCAGTTATATGCCTTATGTGCACAGGCACAGTTCCTACACTATTGGGTTCATCAGACGCCATATCAGCCTCACGTTGCGGTTGAAACTGATGCAGTTGCCCCGGTGCCCCTGACAGTTGCGCTATATCAAAAGTCACAGCGCCCGAGAGGTGATGTTGATACAGCTGACATGCTGCGCTGGGCGTGGCGTGCGCTATAAAAAAAAGGGTGGGTGCACCAATGTTATACGCACCATCCATGCCACTGACACGTAATCCAATGCTGCCGTGCTTGGAAGGGGGAGTGTGCAAGACCCTGCTTGTGAATATGAAACTGCATACCTTTGACGACTTGTATCCGAATGGCGACTTCAGGCCCCCCCGACTGCACCAGAGGGACAGACCGTTTCCTTTGCTGAGCAGTTCCTCTACCACCAATTACGTGCCGCTTGCCGCACCATTCTGGGCGGATTTCCCTAAAGCTCCTCCAACAATGCAGGCATTGGAAAATGTTCTTAGAACACCATCGGCACGTAAATTAGTTACGCGCTTATACACAAATATGCAAAATACTTCTCCAGTTGTACAGCCTAAATCTCTTGTCGCTGTGGAATGACGAATTAGAGCCACCGGTAACGGCGGAGCAATGGGAATTTTGCTGTAGACAACTGACTGACCTCTCCCCAAACTATCGCTTAGGACCATTAGTTTCTAGATGTATGCATCAGCTTCATATTGAATCCAGTATTAAAATTAACACTAACACGAAATAGCCAGCTCGAACTACAACTCCCAGAAACACTTCAACCCAGAAGCGTGGTCACTTTCTAAAAAAAAGTGCTTCCCACGCCAGCGAGCTCGACATTCGAGCGATTCCTTGCCGATACAGATCAGACACTAACTGAATCAGGACGCCGTGGAGCATTAGGTAAACCCGACAGTCGCATAAGCCCTCATGCTTTCCAAAGCGCTTACGAATCAAACCATTTACACCCGCTCCATTTCTTTCTAGGTCCTCGATTAATTCGCGGCTAACCCCGAGCACTCCCTCCGCTCTGAATTCCACACAAGTAAGTCTTCACCCCTTTGCTCTCCCGGCTAACCGACCCCTCCCGCCAACATCAGAAACTGACTCACTCTCTCTCCCTTTTTAGAAAAACAATTCAGACATCACGCTAAAAAAACGTAAGTGCATTTCCATGTTTTTTTCGTCCTTGGCAGTTACACATGGTTTTGAAGTTGATATAGGGGTTGACTGGACGTTTTTCTGAATTCTTTTTGCAGTTTGTCGTCGTCCGGTTCCCCCTTTCTAAATCCAAATGGTGCACACTCATACCATAGGTAAGAGGCATACCTAGAGGTGGCAGCTGGTTCTTTTAAGTATTGTTCCAAAGATAGTGATCCCGATTTCATTTCTTATCCCTACATCTATGAGGTCCTGATGAGAACTCCCGCATTTAATAGGAGTTCGAAACGCGTAGACCGCCTATGCACACCATAAGGATGCTATGAATTATACAGTTTATTTTCCAGTAGATAAAAAATATTGCAATTTGACCAAATAGGTTCCTTTGGTGTTTTTGAAAAATTAGTTTGTGACATTTTTGAAACTGTAAATATTTATGCATGTGTGTATGGTTTGTGTGAGAGAATGAGATTTGAATGTGTAAGTTGATCAACTATTGTTGTTTGGTAATTGTTTATTTTTATGTATTTGCCTTTGTAAATGTCATTTTTATGCGATTTGTATCTTGTAGTGTCTGTCTTTTGATAAATTGTCGTCAATTGTTTGGTGAACTTTAACCAACAAATATGTTGAAAAATATTGATGAAAAAAAAATAAGATTAATTTCTGACTATATTTGTCCCCACTCGCACTTAGTTTAGTTCTTTGCGCAGAGTCATCTTTTTCTTAAATTGAAGTTGGAGTATTGGCTTCTGTATTGTTGTCTATTGAGAACGAGGCTTAGCCTTACTGTGGGAAGCCCACACCCAGTGTTGTTTTTTCACTGATTTTGAGGGCGGCTGCCTGTGTGGTTGCCCTAGTTGGTAACTTTTTGTGTGTCTTTGTAGAAATTGTGAAGTTCAGGTTTTAGGTCCTGAGACGGTGTTTGTTGGGACCCTTAGAGAATTTTTTGTGTTGTATTTTGTTAAAATTTAGGTGTATTTTATTTTGGTATGTCTGATACAGAAACTTTCGCTTACAGCGAAGAACATATTAAAAATCTACTTGCTGCCCCGCCCCTTTTTGCCTCAGCCACACTAAGTGCCACAGCCCAAAACCAGAACGAAACCGACAACTTAGTGAGATTGAAGAAAAAACAAATCCGCACCGACCTGCATGGGCATTTTTTACTACAGCACCTCCGAGCGGGAACTATTCCAGCGGGACTTCAAATAAAAAATGTCCCATTGATATTTACAGAAGATCCGATTTACAAAAAAGGATACAGCTACATTGAAACCAAGTGTATCCGGGACTTAATGGTTCTCACAGTTGAAACTACCCAAAGGCTTTCCAAAATTCAATTGGAGGAAATATCAAAATTGGAGAAAGAAATCTTTACCAATCAATTAATAACAGATGCAAAATCCCTGTTGGAAAAAGTGGAAAAGGACATAGGTGAATTTAGAGACTATACCATCAACCAGAAGAGTACCCAGTTTGAGAAAGATAAACGCAATTTTAATCTGGATAAAGCCTATCCATACTTACAGACAGACTTCTATTCGAGACCAGAGGCACGCAGACATCTGCAGGAATATCAAGCCCGATCTTCGAATAATTATATTACGTTTTCTGAAACATCCTCTTCGGGTAGTAGTAGTGAAAACGAAACCCCGGAACCTCGGAGATTCAATAATAAAAGAGGTTCGCAACAAAATCATCAAACATCTTTTTTAGGGAGAGGCCAGACAAGACCCAGGGGCAAAGTACGCTTCAATCAGCAACCATGGGAAATGTCTACCAGAAGACAGAATTACAAGAACTAAAAAAGTCTTCCATTTTCAACCTTTCTAAAAAAAATTTAACCAAAGACGAAACAACTATTTTGGAAAAGGGTCTCTCTTTTGTACCATCACAATTCACAGATTTTGTCAAACTAAAAATGGAAACCTTAGAGTTTTGCAGGAAAATCCGACTTAAGGCTTTCTTCGCTGAAAATACGTTCGAACAACCACTTGAGAACACAGGGCTAATAAACAAATCCACATTTGTTCCTCCAAACAACAAAATACCAAAGGAAATCGTTACGTTCGAAAGGACACTCCTGCCAGCAATATCGGACATGGAGAAAAAGAAAAAATGGACTACATTCAATACAACAAGGAATGAGTCTGTCGCCATCACTAATCTAAGAAAGGATACATCTGTGATTTACAAACAAGCGGATAAAGGTGGAGCAATTGTCCTCTGGGATAGATCTCTCTACACTTCTGAAGTCAAACGTCAGCTTGATGATGCACGCTGCTATCGAAAAATAAACCAAGATCCAATCATTGAACTCAAGAACATCCTCTATTCTATTGTCAATGATGGCTTTGAGGAAGGCTTCTTGGGCAAAAAAGAGATGGAATATCTGAAAATAAAAAACCCACGAATTCCACTCTTTTATATATTGCCCAAGGTCCACAAAAGTGAGACACAACCTCCTGGGAGACCCATTGTCTCAGGCTGTGATTCTCTTATGGAACCAGCATCAAAGTTTGTGGACTATTTTTTGAAGCCCTTCATGGAAAATGTGAAATTCTTCTTGAAGGACACCACGGATTTCATAAACAAATTCAGCGAAATCAAATTCGAGGAACACAGCCATTTTCTGGTAACAATGGACGTAGTGTCTTTGTACACTCAAATACCTCAAGAAGAAGGAATACATGTACTCGAATATTACTTAAACACGAGAATAAGACCTCATTGGGTACCGACTGAGTTCATTCTTAAACTGGCTAGTTTTGCACTTAAGAAGAACTATGTTAATTTCGACGGAGATTTCTACTACCAAATAAACGGAGTAGCAATGGGTTGCCCATTCGCTCCGGAGCTTGCCTGTATTATTTATGGCATCATATGAGAAGACTTTCATCTACAAAAACAATCCTTATTTCAAATATATCGAACGTTGGAGTAGATATATAGATGATGTCTTTTTTGTTTGGACAGGGCAGGAAGATCAATTAAAAGCATTCCACCTATGGCTTAACCATCGCACACAAGAGATTCAGTTCAGTCTGAACTTTTCAAAATACAGAATGCCCTTTTTAGATGTGGAGGTATATCCAGCTGATGGAGGACTGGTAACTACTCTATATAAAAAGGAGACGGACCGCAATAAATCTCTCCATTTTAAAAGTAATCATCCAAGGAGCATGAAAGACAACTTGCCTTATGGGCAATATTTACGGATTCGCCGCAACTGCCACTTTAAAGACGAATTTTTCGACAATGCAGTTAAATTGACGAATAATTTATTGGAACGGGGTTACCCCAAAAGATTACTGAAGAGATCACTCAAACGAGCGTGGTGGACACCACGTGAAAGCCTGTTAGAACGGAAAACAAAGAAAGAAACAGACAGGATAGTGTTCTTCTCAACATATTGCCCCAATTCAAACCTGCTTAAAAAAGCGGTAGCCAGCAATTGGCACTTGATTAAAAACCTGCACACAGCACTTAATGTCAAGCCATTATTCGCCTTCCGGAAAAATCGGACCGTGGGTAATCATTTGGTCCGGGCATCAATGCCACTGAAAGAAGTGATGTCAGTCAGATCCTATGTTGGTCTACCTCCAGTAGTGGGATATAGGTAGTGTGGAACTTGCCTATGTTGTTCTTCCACAGAGGAAGGATCAGTCTTCGAATATAAAAACATATATTGGAGACACAACTTATTTACCAACTGTAAATCACGAAATGTGATCTATGGGATCAAGTGCCCTTGTGATCTCCTATATATAGGAAAAACAAACCAGGAAGTTCGAACGCGCATAACGCAGCATAAATCGCGCACAAGAATGAAGACGCTGACAGCGCCACTGGTGAATCACTGGCAAACTGTGGACCATAAGGAATCCGATCTAAAATGGACAGTGATACTAAAGGTGGAGAATGACCAAAGAGGCGGCGATTTAGACAAAAAATTATTCCAGCGAGAAGCAATGCTTATCCTGAAATTCAACTCTGCAATTGATGGCCTGAATGAAATGTTCGAATTATATAGACTCGCTTAGGACCATTAGTTTCTAGATGTATGCATCAGCTTCATATTGAATCCAGTATTGAAATTAACACTAACACGAAATAGCCAGCTCGAACTACAACTCCCAGAAACACTTCAACCCGGAAGCGTGGTCACGTTCTAAAAAAAAGTGCTTCCCACGCCAGCCAGCTCGACATTCGAGCGATTCCTTGCCGATACAGATCAGACACTAACTGAATCAGGACGCCGTGGAGCGTTAGGTAAACCCGACAGTCGCATAAGCCCTCATGCTTTCCAAAACGCTTACGAATCAAACCATTTACACCCGCTCCATTCCTTTCTAGGTCCTCGATTAATTCGCGGCTAACCCCGAGCACTCCCTCCGCTCTGAATTCCACACAAGTAAGTCTTCACCCCTTTGCTCTCCCTGCTAACCAACCCGTCCCGGCAACATCAGAAACTGACTCACTCTCTCTCCCTTTCAGAAAAACAATTTAGACATCACGCTAAAAAAACGCAAGTGCATTTCCATGTTTTTTTTGTACTTGGCAGTTACACATGGTTTTGAAGTTGATATAGGGGTTGACTGGACGTTTTTCTGAATTCTTTTTGCAGTTTGTCATCGTCCGGTTCCCCCTTTCTAAATCCAAATGGTGCACACTCATACCATAGGTAAGAGGCATACCTAGAGGTGGCAGCTGGTTCTTTTAAGTATTGTTCCAAAGATAGTGATCCCAATCTCATTTCTTTTCCCTACAGCTATGAGGTCCTGATGAGAACCCCCGCATTTAATAGGGGTTCGAAACGCGTAGACCGCCTATGCACACCATAAGGATGCTATGAATGATACAGTTTATTTTCCAGTAGATAAAAAATATTGCAATTTGACCAAATAGGTTCCTTTGGTGTTTTTGAAAAATTAGTTTTGTGACATTTTTGAAACTGTAAATATTTATGCATGTATGTATGGTTTGTGTGAGAGAATGAGATTTGATACATTGTCGTCAATTGTTTGGTGAACTTTAACCAACAAATATGTTGAAAAATTTTGATGAAAAATAAATAAGATTCAT
The DNA here is from genome assembly GCF_964261635.1 of Lissotriton helveticus. Lineage (NCBI taxonomy): Eukaryota > Metazoa > Chordata > Amphibia > Caudata > Salamandridae > Lissotriton > Lissotriton helveticus. Next base: position 259,296,937 of record NC_136071.1, read on the forward strand.
TTCTGACTACATTTGTCCCCACTCGCACTTAGTTTAGTTCTTTGCGCAGAGTCAGCTTTTTCTTAAATTGAAGTTGCAGTATTGGCTTCTGTATTGTTGTCTACGGAGAGTAAGGTGGCAATTTGGTCTAGGCTGCCTCTGTCGGTTGCTGGGAAAGTGGCACTAGTAAAAATGGTAATCCTGCCAAAGTTTCTTTACTTATTTGTAAATGTGCCAATCCCCCTCACCCAAAACTTCTTCAAGAATCTACGTTCCCAACTGCTGGCCTTAGTGTGGGCAGGCGGGCAAGCCAGAGTATCGTGGAATCTTCTGACACTTCCATTGAGGCAGGGTGGTCTGGGCGCACCGTGTAAGCAGTTATATGCCTTATGTGCACAGGCACAGTTCCTACACTATTGGGTTCATCAGACGCCATATCAGCCTCACGTTGCGGTTGAAACTGATGCAGTTGCCCCGTTGCCCCTGACAGTTGCGCTATATCAAAAGTCACAGCGCCCGAGAGGTGATGTTGATACAGCTGACATGCTGCGCTAGGCGTGGCGTGCGCTACAAAAAAGGATGGGTGCACCAATGTTATACGCACCATCCATTCCACTGACACGTAATCTAATGCTGCCGTGCTTGGAAGGGGGAGTGTGCAAGACCCTGCTTGTGAATATGAAACTGCATACCTTTGACGACTTGTATCCGAATGGCGACTTCAGGCCCCCCCGACTGCACCAGAGGGACAGACCGTTCCCTTTGCTGAGCAGTTCCTCTACCACCAATTACGTGCCGCTTGCCGCACATTCTGGGCGGATTTCCCTAAAGCTCCTCCAACAATGCAGGCATTGGAAAATGTTCTTAGAACACCATCGGCACGTAAATTAGTTACGCGCTTATACACGAATATGCAAAATACTTCTCCAGTCGTACAGCCTAAATCTCTTGTCGCTGTGGAATGACGAATTAGACCCACCGGTAACGGCGGAGCAATGGGAATTTTGCTGTGACAACTGACTGACCTCTCCCCAAACTACCGCCTTAGGCTAATTCACTTTACATTTCTGCATAGATATTACCGTACACCGATCAGTCTTTGCCGCATGCACTTGAGGGAGGATGACAGGTGCTGGAGATGTGGTTGTGTGCAGGCTACTTTTTTGCATATGGGCTGGGAATGCCCGAGATTGAGTGTGTTTTGGCGGGAGGTGTTTGATGCAGTGAATCAGATGATTGGCAGAGCTGATGCACCATCCCCGTTACTAGGCCTCCTGGGATATGTACATGATACACTGCCCAAACGGCGCAAACTACACGCGCATCTTTTACTATATGCACGGCGTCAAATTGCCATCCACTGGGGCAGAAAACGGGTTCCAAAATGTAAAGATTGGTTAGCTAACGTTGCCTACGGTCACACCCAACTTGGTCTATTTTGGGAACAGATGCCTTCGACATCCAGACCAAAAGATATCTGGGAACCCTTTCTGGAGTGGACACGCACACTTATTGACCCTCCTGAGTCGAATAATAATGTTGGTGATTAAGCAAATAGCTATGCATACCATGACACAAACAAAACGTATTGCACTGTATGGCTTTGCCCGAGGCGTGCTGCTATATGTCAATGCCTACACATTTTATCAACTTGATATCGGCCCCATGCGTTTTTCTAAATGATTGTATGTTTATTGTTTTTTCTTCCTGCTTGTTTTAATGCTGAAATGTTTGATGTCTTTTTCTTTGTATTATTTGTACCCATCCTAACGTCTGATCTCTGCGCCATATCCACCAGCTGTATTAACATGTACAGAATTGGACTTTATTGTTTAATTTGTATCTCACAAATTGCGACTGTAGTGCCTACTGGCTTTTGGTTGGCATATATTGCCGTTGTTTCTGTTGTTTTTTGCCTTTTTCTTTTGAAAATCCAATAAAAACATTTTTTTTAAAAGGAGCAGACAGCTACAGCCACATCACTATAGGCCAAGTCCTTAGATCACATTTGAGGTGCAGAAGGTGGCTCAGCCAAAAGGGACCTCGTATTGTCTGCAGGTGCTATAAAGTGAGGTTGGGCTGATATTGCTGACATGCTCTTTCTGTCCCCAATTCCCCTTTGTCTATGCCACGGATGTCCAATGTATGTCCAGGAGGACCTGACCAATACCGAATCTCAATCACCAATGCATGGAACGCAAATGAATCTGATCTTATGTGGAGATCCCGAAAATATGACAGGGATTAGGCCCTTCTGGACTTCTGATCGACACATCTAGGGTCTGCATTCCTATATGAACCTGCCATACTATCAATGTGTTACTTAATCATTCGGAGCTCTGAATATTTTGAATACCTCCTTGTCTGCACCAAGACTTGAATTGTATCGCTTCATTCAAACTTGCAATTTGAAAAAGAGATTGAAAAATGACACGCGTTAAATCGCGGAAAGTATCTTTTTCTGGAATGCAACTATTTTTCAAACTGTTGCAAAGAATAGGAATTTAAAGTTTTCGAGTTCCTGTGACACAGACACGATGGGAGCTGGGGGTTTCATACACTGCCCTGAGGTCCAAAATAGCGCTAATGCTTGCTTGAGGAGTCCTTCTTTGTTACAGCAGTCGCTGCTTCACGCCAATCATCTCAACCTGCCGAAGGACACTTTTAATAAACCTAAACAAAACATGTCACTTCCCCTACCCAAGGTGCATTCAAAATTGCCGTTCCTTCTTTCTCAAGGGTTCCAAATAAGAACATTCACAGCCTGTGGAAACAACGGACTGTGCTGCCTTCAAAATGTGGACACGGAGGATAACAGAGTGGTGATCTGGAAATTGTATTTAACCCCTACCGCGGTACCGCGTTTTCCCGCTGTGCGCTGAAAAAAAAATGGCTTGTTTGTGACAAAGCCAGCACGTCATCCGCGCAGCGCAGGTAACTGTGATGACGAGCTGGCTTTGTCATCAGCGCCGAAGGGGTTAATATGAAGTTCAAGCGCATAAACTGGGCCAAATCTGTTGTGTTCCCCTTAACTGACAATACTCCGGTGGTCGCCTCCGAGTTCCCGCTACGATGGGAGCCAGACGAAGTTAAATATCTGGGCATCTGGATCAGTAGAGATCTTCACGAAATCTGGAATTTAAATTACGGGCGGGCTATGGTTTGGCTAGAGGGCAAAGTAAAATTATGGAGTAAAATGCCGCTGTCCCTCACTGGACGAATTGCCCTGGCGAAAATGGTCATACTGCCAACATTTCTGTATTTATTCATTAATGTCCCAATCCCACTGACATCCCACTTTTTTGCTGCACTTAGATCACAGCTTGTTACGCTGGCGTGGGCGGGATGCCAGGCCAGAACGGCATGGGAAGTGTTGACACTGCCTTTGACCCAGGGAGGGCTGGGGGCTCCTGACATGCACCTCTATGCGTTGAGTGCCCAAGCTCAATTCTTGCATTTCTGGGTACACCCTACCCCATTCCAGCCACATGTTGCAGTGGAGCACGATGCTCTGGCACCCTTGCCGCTGCAGGTGGCTGTTTGTGCAAAGGCGAGCCGCCCCAGAGGCGAGGTGGACACGGCTGGGACGCTAAGATGGGTATGGAATGAGCTGCGGAGGAGAGCGGGGGTCCCATTGATGTACGCCCGTCCTTATCTCTGGCAAAAAATCCACTGCTCCCTTGCCTGAATGGACAAGCTGGCACCTCCGCACAGCGTCCGCTGGGTTTACACACGTTCGCTGATCTATTCCCCGAAGGTGAATTTATGCCCCCACCTGTGGCCGCTGAGGGCCAGGAGGTGCATTTCTCTGATGTATTTTTGTATCACAGACTCAAGTCAGCTTGCCGAGCTATGAGTGGTGACTTTCCAATGGCCCCCCCAACTTTTCAGGCGCTAGAAAGCCTGCTATGTTCCCCTTCTCCCAAAAGGCTGGTGACTAAAATATACAGGCAAATGCAGACAGATGCTCCCGCGGTGCAACTTACGGCCTTACAAAAATGGAACGACTAACTTCCCGTCCATCTCACCGAGGAGCAATGGAACTTTTGCTGTGGGCAACTTTCTGAGCTGCCCCCAAATTACAGGTTGCGATTAATACATTTTAAATATCTGCACAGGTTTTACAGGATGCCGGTCAGCTTACACAGAATTGGGTTAAGGAAGGATGACAGCTGTTGGAGATGTAGGCAGTCCCCTGCGACATTCCTGCACATGGCATGGAGATGTGAGAAACTGGAAAGCTATTGGTCCTCTGTTTTTGTATCCTTCAATCAGATAGTGGGAAGAATGGATGCCCCCTCTCTTGAACTAGGAATATTAGGATATGTCAAACAGACTGCGCCCAAATTAAGGAAACTGCATGCGATGCTGTTTCTGTATGCTAAACGACAGGTAGCAGTGCATTGGGGTAGGCGAAAGGTGCCGTCAGTGGCAAGCTGGCTGCAAGATGTCACATACGGGCATACGCAATTAGGTACATTTTGGGAATTGATGCCACCTTCCTCCAGGCCCCGAGATATCTAGGAGCCATATGTACAGTGGCAACGGGAGAGGCAGCAAGATGATGGTAGTGGGGGCGAGGATGCGGAGTGAATGACCGAGGAATGCAATGATGTTGAGAGGCAGACAGTGTTAGCCCACATGGGAATATCGATTACCCGTGGTGAATATGGTTGTTAATGTGTAACTGATTATATTTCTGCACTGTAAAGCTTTGCTCTGGGCCGGAGCTATGGTTCTATGGAGCCGCGTACTGCTAGAGCTCGGACCTCGAACAAGATGACCACTGGTAAGACTGTAATGTTTATTAACTGCGAGGGCACGGCTTGTACAAGATAGCATTATCGTTTACTGTACTGCACAAGACTGCACTTAATTATTGCATTTGTAGATGTGTCATGACTGGCTGATGTTAAGTTTGTAAAATTGCATTTGGTTTTGAAAATGCCAATAAACAAAATAAAAAAAAATAAAAAATTATGAAGTTCAAGCATTAACGCTCTTTGACACTTTTTTCAATTTCACAAATTTTTATTGGTAGTTTCTTTTTTTTTATTTCTTTTTTATTTCAAAAGATTTTATTAGAGACATTTTTATATATACAGTACAGATATAGTGAAGGCAATATTTGTGTCGTTATACGCCGTTGGGGTTACAGTAGGCATATCGTTGACATGATTGGTCACGTGTACATTAGATAGGCAATCACGACGTTGGCGTATGTTGTCAATGATGGTCTTATGTATTACCTTCGAAGGGAGGAAATAAAAGTGGGAAAAGAGAGAAGGGAAGATAGGACAGGATGGGTAGTGCGGTAGTTAGCCGCCATATTTCCAGAGTTTGCGAAGTGAGGTGGTTGGATGTGAGGGTACCGAGCCCTGTGACCTGCCTAAGGAGGTTTGTGCGAGCCCAGGTAGTTGTCTAAGGATTGCCACATCTCGCCCTTTGGGGTGGGGTAGGATGAGTGTTTTGATGTTATGTTGTCTGCCCCTCTTAGGAAGGTGATCCAGTTGAACCAACTTTTGAAGGATGCCTTCCCTGTGTCTTTCCAGTTCACTAGGATAGTTTCAACAGCCGCTGTGAGCAGGAGGTCGATCAGTTCGCTATCAATAATAAGTGAAGGTAAGATGATAGTAGACATAAGTTTTGTGCAAGGTATCTACACAGAAGTGTTGGGCGTTGGTCCGCAGATATCAACCCTCCCCGGGCAAGGTAAACCAAAGCTGACAAGAGACTACTAACTAAGTTTGGAGGTGGGCAGACACAACCCCATAAGCATGGCGGGCAGAGAGTGCAAGTAGGGAGATCATGGGGGTTTGTGCAGGCTGAAGTAATTGTCAAGAGACGTCCACATTTGTCGGCGGGGGGTGGTCGCCATGGGGTGTTCTGGAGTGAGATGTTGTCAGCACCCCTCAGATTTGTGATCCAGTTTAGCCAGCATTTAAAGGAGGCTTTGCTGGTGTCTTTCCAGTTATTTAGGATAATTTTCACTCCAGCAGTGAACATGAGGTCGAGTAGGGCCCTGTCATCCTCCGACAGTGGAGTAGCTCTGGTAAATCCAGTCACTAAGGTAGAGAACTCTCTGGTAGGGGAGAAGGAAAAGACCTTTGTGATGAAAGCAAATATTTTGTCCCAAAATATCTTAACACATGTACAGCTTAGTATTAGGTGTTCAAGGTCGCCATCTTTTTCGTTACAGTTCCAGCATGTGGCGTTGTCCCTAATGTTATGTGTAAAGAGACGCGCCGGCGTTCAGAAGGCTTTGTGGAGCAGCCAAAATTTCGTCTGGGAAAGTGTAGGGCTTATTTTATGTCTTGTGGCTGATTCCCATGTTTTGGACCATTCCCCTTCTGAAATTGATAACAATGAGTAAGCTTCCCAATACTGTTGGAGCTCTTTATTGAGGTTGGAGTGCTGTGGGCAAAGCATTTTATAGAGTCTGGAGACCTGGTGTCCCAGCGTGTTGAGGGAGACTAAATAAATTGGGAGGAATGGAGGATTTTTGGACAGTTTTGCTTTGGTGACTGCCGTTTTAATATTCAAAAAGTTATAAAACTCTATGGCTTCTAGTCCATATTTGGTTTGGAGTTCTTTGAAAGAGAGTGGGTAGTTATTACAGAACAGTTGGTAGGGGAAGAATAACCCTTTGTTGATCCAGATCTCATTGTGGAGAGGTATCCCCTTGTATTTTATTGAGAGGTTGTGCCATAATGATTCCCATTCAGAGCCTCTTATCTGTTTAGGCAGTAGTTTATCAATTTTTAGGAGGGCAAGTCTTGTGTTTTTAAAAATGGGAATTGAGCAACAGGGCGTGCTCGTTTTAGCCGTGAGGAAAGATGCTGTGGCGAGATTTTTAATAAGGGCTCTCTCAACAGTAAGCCATACTGGAGTATAGTCAGCCGGTGGTGCCAGCCAGTACGAGCCCTGCTTGGCAAGGAAGGCCATCTGATATAAGTTGAAATTCGCTAAGTTAATACCACCCATGGATTTATCTAGGCATAATTTTTTTAGGCTAATCCTGGATTTTTTCCCTTTCCACAAGAATTTAGAGAGAAGATTGTCCAATTTATGATGGAAGTCTTGGGATAAGGTGAGAGGGAGCATCATAATGAGATAATTAACTAGGGGTGAGATCATCATTTTAATGGTCTTGGCCCTTCCCCACCAAGTTATAAAGCGGGGGGACCAGCCATCCAATTGTGTTTTAATTTTGTTTAGAGTGATGGATTCGTTGTGGTGAAGTGTTTCGAGAAGGGTGTTGACGAATTCGATTCCCAGGTATTTAATGAAGCCAGTTTGCCATGTAAGGCCTGAGGAGACTAGCATGTATCTGGTATCTTGGACGTTTAGGGGTTTTACTTCAGATTTATCGCGATTTAATTTGTATCCTGAGTGTAGTGAGTATCTCCCAATGGTATCCATAAGAGCCTCTATGGAGGTCTCTGGTTTCTCTGTGGCAATTAGAATGTCGTCAGGTTCGAGGGCTAGAAGAAACAGGGCCGGAGAGAGAGGGCACACTTGTCTGGTGCCCTGTTGTAGTCGGAATGAGTCTGAAAGGGTACCATTGATGGCGATTTTGGCAGACGACGAGGAATAAAGGGTCATTACCATGTTGATGAAGGAGTTCCCTAGGTTAAAGGCTGTCATGCAATGATGTAAAAAGGACCAAGAGACCCTATCAAACGCTTTTTCACCGTCAAGGGTTATGGCTACCATTGGGGAGGGTGTTATCTTTGCTTTCTCAAGGATATGGCAAAGGAGCCGTGTGTTATCGTTGGACATTCTGTGTTTTAAAAACCCTACCTGGGAATCACTGATTAATTTGGGGAGAATGGCGTTAGTCTGTTTGCTAGAATTTTTGCGTAGACTTTGCAGTCCAGATTTATGAGGGAGATGGGGCAGTAGTTTTTAGTTAGGAGGGGATCTTTCTCTTCTTTCGGGATGACAATTATGGTGGCTTCACTCATGGACTCCGAAACACTACCAGAGGGGGCTATCGAATTGTAGAGCTTTTGGAGCATGGGGGTTAGTGACTTATCAAATGTTTTATAGAAATTTGCGGAGAACCCATCTGGACCCGGGGCTTTGTTGCTCTTAAGTGATTTGATAGAGGACAGGACTTCAGTGTCTTTAATGGGGGAGCCTAATGCAGTGTTCTCTTCTTCAGAGAGTTTGGGTAGATTCAAAGCCTCTAGGTATTCAGTGCAAGCTGCTGGGTCAAATGACATCTTATTCCTGTAAAGGTCTTCGTAAAAGGGCTTGAAAGTGTCTACAATCTTCCCCTGCCTGGTGTGTGTGATATTAGACGCGTCCTTGATTGAGGTTATGGTAAGCAATTTCTGTTTGTGCTTGAGATAGGATGCAAGGAGTTTCCCAGCTCTATTCCCATCGAATAGTTTCAGGGCTTTGAACTTTTTGACCCAGACACCTGCGCGTCTGCTGACAATGGTGTTATATTTTTATTTCCTTTTGATCAATTGCTCTAAAACACTTCTGTTGTCCAAGTCAGTAAAGTGGGTGATTTCTAGGGATTTAATGTCTTTTTCTAGTCTATCTTCGACACTTTTTTAATTACTTCATGAGCGTGTGCCAATCAGGGAGCAATTTCTGCCTCTCGTTCAACTGCTGCAAAATCATACATATCAGTCGTGTTCAAGTTTGCAATGCATAATTTATCAGTACCCCCACCCCCGGTGCAGCAGTGGTGATGTGACAACCGATTACCATAAGCTTCTCCATAAAAGTAGACAGCAGACAACCTCAACATCAGGAACTTCTTTAGGGGTGTCATGACCATGATATTAGGTAGAAGGGATACTCACGCCAATTTTATTATGTTTAAATGTTTATGTTCTACAAATCAAAATGAACCTCAAAGCTACCCACTGTACGCTGAACAACAACTAAGGAACAAAACAGACTGATGACAATGTTACACAGAATCCTATAGTGCAGTGGTTCTCAACATTTTCTCTTCAGGGGAGCCCACTGAATCACTACTGGAAGCGGGGAACCCGGTCCAAGCAATTTCTAACATTTGAACTTCAAAACAAAATATAGAATTATAGTACATGTACACATGAAATACAAAAATTATTAAATATTTTATTTAAAGCATCACCAAAAATATATTAAAATATAAATTTTATTAGGAAGGCTGGAGCCTTTCAAAATGTGGTTTCATTTCTAAACAAAGAAGCAGCATGCTAGACACAAGCATATCACTTTGCCTTTTTTAGGTCTCGCTTGCGCATTGCTCCGGTGAGATTATAGTAAGGCTCCGGTGAGATTATAGTAAGGGGAAAAGAACAGTCTACCAAAATGGTGGATTAGACACAGTTCCTGTGATCTATGCGCGTGCACAAACCAGCCACGTCACACACCACCATTTGTCTGTACCTCGCATCAGTTTTCAAAGGCTGCTGGTCCCCCCCCCCGCATCAGACTTCAAAGGCTGCTGCTCCCCCGCATCAGACTTCAAAGGAATGCACTCCCGCTCCCCCGCCCCCGCAATGCCGAGAGCTTGTTTTGCTTGTGTGCTTGCATCTTCCTTCCTTGGCCCTGGGTGTTTTCCGTGTTCTCCCATTCAGGGCCTTCTCGACCCCGTACTTGATTGCTGTCCAAGCCCCAGCCCCCGCTGCCTCTATCATTATACACTCTCCCTGTATTTTCCTGTTTCCCCTTGCTTTTGCCCAGCGCCATCATTCTGTGCTTTGAAACTGAACGCGCTTTGTAGCACTCAACCCTGCGTGCTCTTAGCTTCAGTCTCTGTGCTGCTGCACCACATCACTCAGGGACACCACCACATCGCTCAGGGGCACCACCACATCACTCAGGGGCACCACCACATCACTCAGGGGCACCACCACATGACTCAGGGACACCACCACATCACTCACAGACACCACCACATCACTCAGGGACACCACCACATCACTCAGGGACACCACCACATCACTCAGGGGCACGACCACATCACTCAGGGGCACGACCACATCACTCGGGAACACTACCACATCACTCGGGAACACCACCACATCACTCTGGGACACCACCACATCACTCCGGGGCACCACCACATCACTCGGGAACACCACCACAACACTCTGGGACACCACCACATCACTCTGGGACACCACCACATCACTCTGGGACACCACCACATCACTCTGGGACACCACCACATCACTCTGGGACACCACCACATCACTCGGGGACACCACCACATCACTCGGGGACACCACCACAACACTCGGGGACACCACCACAACACTCGGGGACACCACCACATCACTCAGGGACACCACCACATCACTCTAATACAGCACCACATCACTCTGGAACACCACCACATCACTCTAATACACCACCACATCACTCTACTACACCACCACATCACTCAGCCCAACCATATCATCACTCAGCACCACAACAGCACGGTCCTTGCTTGTTGTTCCGTGTCGGTGTACAGCATAGCTTTCACTGGCACCACCAAATAGTCCTTGCTAGATTCTGTTTTGCTGTACTTGTACTGTTCCCACGAACGAAGCGAGGGTTATCAACTTCATTTTTAGCCTGCAGTTCCAAATTCCTTCACATTTACAGAGTCTTAATTTTGCTTTTTTTTTTAAACCTATACATGCTTTAATAATCTGCTAATATAAATTAATTTTCTCAACAATCGTGGGCCGTCTGAGTGGTGTGGGACTGCAGCTTAAGAACTGCTGTAGTGTTCTGTGTGAGCTGCTTTGGGAAGGAAAGGCAGTGCTTGAAACATGCGTCAATTTTTACCAGTGCTTGGCAAAGGCATTTGACTACAAACACCAGCACTTTATTATTACAGTCCACCACATGGTGGAGCTGTCTGACCCTATTTAGGATCAGTAAAGTATTTCACGGTGGCATATACTTAAAACAACACAATGAACTACACCGGGTCCATTCTTACAACTCTAGGCGCCTTCGAACAGTACTCAATGTTATATTTGAATCAGTGCGTTAGTTAGTAGTAAGCACTGGAAGTGGCATTTGAAAGACCTAGCAGAGGCAGTGGATGGTGTGAGCCCCGATGACTTCCTGAGAAATAAACTCGGCCATGGCACATACTTTTTTCTTTTTTACAAATTAACCACTGGGAAAAAGGGGTGCGGGAGAAGGTGTCACAAAGCTTTAGAGGTTCTGCCATTTAAGACTTCCTTGAGCCAAATAAGTAAGGGATGTAGATATTTCTATTAACCCCTTAATGCTGGGCCATCCCCCGTCCTGAGCCCTTTTTTGGCTATTCACGGTAGTTTGTGCCAAGGCCTCCATACCTTTTTGTCTACATAAGGTATCCAAGTCAAATTTGTGTCCTTTTTATCCCAACATTTTCAAGATTATAAAGGTACCCAGTGTTTGTGGATTCCCCTGGAGGGGACCCGAGAAAATATCCAGAATATAGCTACATTTTGAGCTTTTATGGGAAAAATAGGCAAAAAAAATGCTCTTGGTAAAAGTGTCTGCTTTTTTTTTTCTTCATAAAAATGGCATCCACAAAAGGTTTTCTGTGCTAAACTCACCATCTTCCCAAGCTCTTAGAAACATGCAAAGCTGAATAAAAAAAACTACTTTTTTACCACAGATGCTACTTGGTGACCTGTCATTCCCCCCAGATGAAATTGCCAAATTTACTTGACAATGAAACATGTTAACCTTTCTTAATTATTTGGTTTTAAATATATTCTTGTGCAGTTTTTAATTTGTACAATAAATGAGTCCATTAAAGCATGTACTCACCTGCTACAATGTTGGATTGTTAATGTACTAAACATGCCCACACACATTTTTTTTTTTTTTTTTTTATAAAGTTTTATATAGCGCAAACAAGATCCCGAAGGATATCAGAGCGCTTTACAGAAGGATGGAAGGAAGGTAATAAGTGCAATATAGATATCCAAAGTAAGAATATAAAACAATAACAATCACATAATTACAAGACAGATGGGTCAAAGGAGAGTAATACAATAAACAAGTACTCAGCGGGCTACGAGGGGGGCCCACTATGAGGTAAAGAAGAGCAGCATCCACTGATGGTCCAATGGTTGTAGGATCAATGATAGTGGCAGCAGATCAATGCTAGTGGCAGCAGCTGCAGATCCACCGGCTATAGTGAGTAAAACAAAATACAATTGCTCAAAAGTGCAGTATCTATGAATAGGCAGCAGACAGAGAACTTGTGGCTGCAGTATGCAGAAAACAAAACTGTTGCTAAGAAAGGATATGTCTCTGTAAATTGAAATGGTGGGCAGTATTTGAGCTTATATATACATGAGGACAACCACCACACATTGTGTGCAAACACATATATCTTCCCTCATTCACCCTTTCAAAATTACCTTCGGGTGAGATATTTGCAGGATTTTTTTTTACTTTTTGGGCACAACAAAGCTACTGTTGTATCACGCCTTTGACTAACTGCAATTTCTAGGGTGCTTGACATCAAGGATGAAAAGCCCCAGATACAGTAGGCATTACACAACATTTCCCACTAACTCGCTCCAGGGAGGCGTCTTTAAGATTTTGTAATTTAATCACACAGCTTTCGGATTGGTTATCAGTGGACAAATGAAACATAATGCTCCCGGACATCAAAGATGGTATCTCCTGGCGATTGGGCAGTAAGAATTCCCCAGCTCCGACTGTGGTTACAGGCTGAATAGCCATTGGTAACAGCTAAACAAAGAAGATGTGCTCACAGCACAGACAGGGCATCAGCAACAAGTACCTGATTTGCTGAAGGACAGTCTAAATGGAATCCACATTCCTTGGTGACATTATAGGCGCAAATGAGGATAATACCAATCTACATCTATCAGCATCAACCTCATTCAGTCCTTTATGATGAAATCTGGTCCTAACCAACTCATGAAGTCACCTCTACTAAATCACCGGGTACCACCTTAATATATATCTCAGGTAGGAACCAACATTTTCCCCCACGTCCTTTTGCCCAGGTGTCACGTGCAGTCACTAGTCTAGTTCAACCATGTCCTCATGCAGTTTGACCTTAAGGGTAGACAGCGCACAACGATTAATATTAAGTATACAGTCGGTGGTCAGCAATAGGCAAAATGGCGTTCTAAGGTCTATCTCAAGTACAAATCAGTTATGACATGTAATCTGGCATGGTGCATAAGGTAGGGAAAAACCACCAAATCCCCACGAGTGTGGCCAGCAGACCACTCTACTATAGATACAAATCCTCTGCACACGTTTAAAAGTAAATACATAAAGTTTCATAAAATATCACAATGATCCTTGTCTGTATTTTCAGATGTCTTTAATTCAAGATCTTAAGCCTTCTTAGCCAACACGTGTTTCGTCACTGTTACAGGGGATTACCCCGTGACTTCTTCAGGGCTGATGTCAGTTTCAAGTAGTTTCTTAGTTCCGGTGATAATTCCAACCCGGAAGGCGTTCCTATAATTTCTGCGCTTGGAGAGGTAGACTATTTAGTCTCATGTTCGAATATCTTAATGTGCTTCCAAGTGTAAGGGAGTTTCTTTTTAAAAGAACTGCCCCATCCAGCAGTATTAGGTAGAACCCCTTTGATCTCCAGTTCGTGGCGTGTTCGCTGTGCAAATTGAATTATCACATTGTGATATTTTATGAAACTTTATGTATTTACTTTTAAACGTGTGCAGAGGATTTGTAGATGCACTACAATTAATGCCTCATCCAATTCACTCCCCAATGTGGCATACACAATATTTAACATTTTCAATAATTTAGCAGTAGTGCATATGGGCCCTCTCCAGAGCCTCTTTCCTACCATCCGACAAGCAGCCTAAAATCAGCACCTTTGATCCAGCTGCCCTACATAGAAAAATGCTATACAATCGGTATGGGTAGATTTTTTAACAACTGAGGCACCACACTGGAATATCCTTACACCGTAAACAATCCCATGTGAGTTTGAGAATAGTTGAATAATCAAAATTACTGTGTTCCGTTAATGGACTTCATGGATCAGTATACTCAAAGTGAAGTGCTGACATCGGTATTGATGGCAGGAATGTGACTAATGTGAAACAGCTAGCAGGGCCAACCCCACAGTTGTATACATGTCATGGGAATATAATGTGTAGCATCTAAGGATTACACATGTGGAGTGGAAGGTGAAATGACTCTTGAAAAGCAGTCCATGGTGAAACCTTGCTTGAACTAGGTGCTAGGGCCAATCTTGCTCAATGCAGAGCTGCAAGGTCAATGGAGCACAAACAGGTATCCATCATTTAAGCCAAATGAGGTATGTTTACATGGTGGGAAATACAAAGTGTGAGCATCTTTACACAGATTTCAACCTTAAAAATCTGAGACCAATGGGTGATTTTAAGATGGACGGTGGTCCAGCCAACCTGTAACTTTGCCCACCATGCAGCCCTGTCGGGTCAATCAGATGGTGAAGAAAAGAATGCCAGGTAAGTGTGCTTGAAGAGGATCTATGAGGTTATTCCTAAACCATGTGGCACTCTTGATTCATCAGTCATGCTTTTAGATACATTGTTTCCAATTTAACAAATTTTACACAGAATTTGGATTTGTTGCATGTCGTCTTTGATGTATAATCATTAGTTAGTTCTTCCCTACCATGCGACACTCTGTAATCAACAGTCACGCTTTAGGATACAATTTCTCCAGTGTACTTGAGATCTTCCCTACAACATTTCACCACACCTGCACCTGTCACCGGGACACTAATTTTATCAGCCATCGCTTTGGATATAGGCCACTGGCTGCTAATCGGGGCATTACGATTTGTCGAGGACATCGTGCATATTAGCATGAGCTTTCTGGCACAATGACATCACTAACTAGGTACTGACACCTAGCTGCTGGCCTTGAGCGTACACGTATACTGATTTCACATCGCGGCTACGTGCCGTTCACCACGGCCTAGATTAACATCAGTTTCCCAGCGCGCACGAGATCTCTTGGATTTCCACAGGAGGAACACATCCGTTGTGTAACTGAATCGTAAGGTATGCTTTCACAGGGGGCACTTTTCATTTATTAATTTTTAACTCATCGTTCATATTTCAACTTTGAGGCTCAAACAAGTTTTAATACCTTCCCCCTTCCCCCACAGAGATTTACTGAAGAAACTGAATTGCCACTTTGCATGTGAACTTAATCAAAGACACAAGGTATGTTGCAAGCCCTGCTGCTACATTTAACCTTCTTTTACTATCCATCATTTAGTCTCGCCCTTGAACAACCTTTGTTGTAATTTTTATTTCTCTAGTCCAAATCGGACTTGATGGTCTTGGTCTCTGCCTCTCTGATTCAACCAACGGAGGTAGGTCTTTAGCTACACAATTTGGCATGCTTTTTATACCGAATCATCCACACAACACTGACCGAACTCCCATTTCCCTCTCCCCTTATTCCCTAGACTCCAAACTTCAAGGTGGTTCTCCTCATGTTACCTAGCATGGTATGTCAATGTACTGCCTATGCTGCGCCCTCAGTTATTAATCCCAACACTGGAGGACACTTGGCTATTACCGCATGGTGAATTCTAATTCATTTGTAACGCCCACCTTGTCATAGGGGTGTTTGAAATTGGTGAGCAGACCCAGCTACTTACTGGAGCTTTACAACAATATTCCTTATCAATGGAACACACATGACTTACACATGAATCATTTCCGTTTAGGCTGTCTATCCTTGTGGTCTGCTCGTCCTGAAGAAGACCTGTCTAGACGCTTATCTAATTGCGCACCTGTCTGGGTCGAAATGGCAATGTACTTTTCGGTCTAAGTCGATTAGGTCTCCCGGCTTCAAGAATTACAAAGCCCATTTAATCTGCACCGGAGACACTATATTTAGAATTGAAAAGGACAGATGTCTTCCTTGATGGACTGGAACCTGCAAACCACCCCCTACCCCCAGCACCTTGAGACCCTTACGGGTGAGTAGTAGCGCTTAACAAACACCTGACTCCATCTTACAGGTATTTATTGTACATTGTGTATATAGTTGTAAGTCTCGCATCACGTATGTATAAACCTCACCGAGTCACCTACGACACTTTGTCACTTTAATCACTCAACTTTTTGTCACTGATGTAATTTGCTGCCTATTGAATTGTGACAGCCATATATGATTTACTGAAAAGATAAAAAGTAAAAAATAACTTTTATGTCAAATATTTCTTGTCATTGATGTTCCATCCTGAAATCTACAAAGAAATGCATTAGATTTGTTTTTGCATGATTAATACTACACAATTTCAAAGTAATTGTTCTACCCGACAGAACCAATTTGTAGTTTACTGTGTGAGGTAACAGGCAGGTAATGCATTGGCTTTAATGAGATCAAATCAGTTGCTTGACCTTCGACTACATGTACCCAAAGGTTGAGCAAGGGAAAGAGTGTAATACTCTTATCAACAGTAGGGCTCAGTTTGATTAAGTCTAGTGATAGGCAACAGGCCCATACTCTGACCACATTGTCTTTCTTTGCCACCTTGAACATCAAAATTAAACTGGGACGCTTCCTATCAGAAATGGCAGTTTCCTATGGCTTTGGGTGGCAGTTTGCTATTTAACATCAACAAGTCACAGGTAGTTCAAGTTCTAAACACTATCTTAATTATGCTGATTGAGTATCTTCAGATTCAAATCTGCATTTCAGAGGATCTGGACCATTATTATGTGTCAAAGATGGGCTTGTTTCATCCTGCACTAAATGAGGATTAAGGATGAAGTTACAAGGGCTTCTTGTTTCCTGGTGAATGACCTATGGAGGACCGTGCCTGGTTGTGCATGAGTTTACACCAGAGGTGTTGGATAGGCAGTCATGCACTATGATCCCCACTGGGTATTCATCCTACTGTAGACTGAAAAGGAAGTATGTTTTTGTGTGGCTGTCTGGCTGGGCAGGTTTGAGCCAGCCTTCCATTTTGAGAGCATCCTCTAGACCAGGAGCTCTCATTGCACCAGTTTTATTGCCATTCTGGTATTAGATAATTCTATTAAGTGTGCTTCCTCAACCCAATTCAATTTCTACCCAGGGCAAAAGGGGTGTTGGTGGGAGGGGTAATACTGGTGCTTTAGTTTACTAGCACCTGTAGCCATATGTGTGTGGAGACTGGTGCCGTTTTGATTGTAGAGTTTTATATAGCGCGAACTAGACCCGAACCGAATCAGGTATCTGAGCGCTTTACATAGCACCAGTTACGTTACATGAGGAAAGTGGGCGTTTCAGTTTGTTCTTGTTTGTCACATGGATACTTCCTTAACCATTGTCTTTTGGTGGAGCAATAAAATCTTGACCTAATCAACCTTTTCCAAGATGCTTATATACTGTGCATGCACTAATTTGCTATTGACTCATTTTGAGCTAGATTGTCATAACTACTGTCATAGCGAAAGTATTGTCAAGGTCATGGGCCCTGTGAGGCCCTTTGAAGCCATGAAATTGGAGTTGGTGCCCTCTACTCACTGACTTACCATATTATTAAAGGGTAATAAGGAGATTATCATTTATAATTTAAGAACATTATTGAAACCAGTATTGCTGTATTCCCATTCTCTTGCTACCTAGACTTTCTTACCAGCATGATTTTCGCACACTACCAATCTGTGTAAACATTACTTTGGATCTTCTATACCATCTCATTAACTCTGTACTTCACTTGGCACTATAAAAACTATAGGAAATAGTAATAAAGAAAAGTAATCTTGTTGATGCTCTTCACTAATTCACAGGAGCAGAACCACAGCTATTTGAGAGTCCTATGAGTAGAACTTCCTGGCAGCTGAGAGAACCCCCAGTTTCTTGGAGGATAAGCCTAGGAGTTGAAGCAGTCAGCTTCTCGAAAGCCCTGCCCTCAAGTTGAGCAATGTTAGGGAGCGGTGCACTACCCTTCCTCCCTCCATGGATTGGACTCATCTCTTTCGGAGGAAACACAGGTTGTCTCTGTGCAGGAGGAGAAGTAGGTCAGAGAATAAATCTTGGAGTGGTAAGGCCAAAGACAACAGCATTACAGAGCTTCCTGGGCTCTGTTTGATCTTCAAGAGGACTCTAGGAATCAAAGTGTTCTGGGCAAATGCATACACATTTATGGCAAATGTTAGGACGTTCCCAGAGGGAACAGGCCCTTTGCCCACCCAAGAAATTAAGTGAGTGCACCTGTAGTTGAGTGGGTTGCAAAGGAGTTTATGAGGTGGGCCTCCAGGATAAGAGTTGAATATTTCGTGGAGGATCTCCCACATGTGAAATGAGTAGAAACACCTGCTTACACTATCCACTCTAGTGTAGGCAGTCCATGCAATGCGGGAAACTAGAAGAAACATGCTTTATTGTAATTGTCACTCCTACAGAGCTAGAGTCACCTGGCAGAGCTGTGGGAGGGAAAGTACCCCTGTCTTCCAAACACAGAGGGCTGTGATGCTGCCAGTGTGGCAAATCAACACACTGTGTTGCTGTAATTGGTAGGAAAGACTTCAACACTAAGAAGACCGTCTTTAGATCCAAAGCTTTTATGTTGAGGGACATATCTGCAGTGCCGCACTAGGCACTAATGGATTATTTCGAGAATGCACCCTTCACCTGCACTCCGAGGAGTATGTGGGGTCTTTGAGTGGTAGAAAAGTCAGGGAATATCAGGAGGAAGTTGGGAGCATGTCTTACCATTTGATAGTCGGAACCAAGCATTGATGGACAGGGGTAAGCTTCAAATATCTTTCTGCAGCTCATCAAAGAGCTCCATAAATTGAAATTGCCATGGAGCTTAGCACAAAGTACCATCCACAAGGAGGATTCATGGAACCAACAGGCTGTCATGGTTTCATTGATCAAAAGCTTGTGGCCTTTACCCTCTCTAGATGATAAAAGGCCATTGTAAGCCAGAGTACAGAAACGTACTTCTGTAATTAATCCTTCTAAAATGAATAGAGTATTCAGGGTAGGGCACAGAGAATTCAAGCTTGTATCAGGATCTTCTAATGCTTTTGTTCGCACCAATTTTGTACCATCAATGGATACTGCATGAAAAGGCAGACATCTACTTATGGGTACCTGGATCCTTTCTGCTAGTTGGAAGGCCACCACAGGGACAAGAATCTTGAAAAAGGCCCGACTGTTAGCACTGAAACTAAACTAATTATTTTATTTTTTTAGCTTTGATACCGGCAAGGGTATTGTTCGCGCTAAATAAAACTCTAAAAATAAATAAATAGTGTGGTTTTCTAATTAAGAACCGTAGGTACTTTTAATGCTTCTCCCGATAGCAGGGCAAAGTAGGGATCTTGAAGAACCCCTGTCACACAAAATCAAGAACTATTCAGAACAGCTACATGCACATTAGCATTTTTAACTTCTGCAGGGATGGGAACTAATATGCATGGTAAAAATCTAAGTTGGGTCAGATTCCTCCCTTTGTTTCTTACAATTAAGTGGAAGAGAAGGATCCCTGCCATCTTTCTAGGGCCAGGTCTGGCTCAATCACTCTTAAAAGGAGTAAACATCCTCTTAAAATGTTTATTGAGTTGGCGAATGGGGAAGAGGTGGTATGGAATGTGGAAGTTGTGGAAGCCATACAGCATAGCTAGACTTCACTACTGAGACATCCCATGCATCACTGGTTAAAATGGTCTAATGGTGGTTGTGGAGAGAAAGCATTTGAAGTTTGTCTCCTGAGATCATGCCAAGGAATTTGTCTGTTCTTCTCTGTTCTTGGAAGTATTACGAGCAACAATGCTTGCTTTGTTGAGGGTAAGTAACTAAGTACAAAGTGTAGCAGAGTTTCCAATGAAAAGGCATTATTCATTTTTTAATAACTTTTGGTGCTGTTTGATGTATTTGCATGAAACATTAAAAATTAATAGGTACATCTCACATAGGTCCTTCTTGGCAAGTTTCATGCAGATTGGTCAAGCGGGGGCCTAAAATAATCGGGGTGTGGGCAGAGTTGGTTCCAGGTGATGGGTGGAGGGGCTGTGATTCTTCAACTTTACAAACCTTATGGATGGTAATTGGAAAAAGAAATTACCATACCATCCACAGTTCCATTAATATACAGTGCCTAGCCTAGAGTGATCTCGCTGAAACGGACATCAGGCAGTTTTTCTTAGGCACATGCCCTAGTGCGCAGAAGCCAGTTATATGATGGCAGGTGGTGAACTTAAAGCAGCCTGCGGGCTGACATGATGCCTACCTAAGTCTGCCATAGTTGCGGGTCCTCTGCAACTGCCCAGTAATGATGCAATGCAGGGACGTTTTTGAAGCAGTCCAAGCCCTGTACAGTATCAGCTCTGTACTTCCTGGGGCTGGCTGTCAATTCCAAAACTACCTCTTACCACACCACCCTTTCCCAAGTCGTCACAGGGTGGGGTGTGGTCAACAAAGATAACAGACTCCACTCAACCCTGTGACGAGTTGGGAAAAGGAAGGTTTCGAGCCTTTGCAAGAGGGCGGGCAGGCCAGGCGAGACCTGATGTCACAGAGTCATGAGACTCAACTCATGACTCTGTGATGCCCGGCTCACAGGCTGCATGCTGTAAACAAATACAACATGCTACTGCGCCTTCTGTATCTGTTTAGAGCATTTCAGCAACTTATGCAAACGACTGCTGGTGTGCAGTACCCCATCTGAGAGACCAAGTGGACGCGGGTGAGGACAAGACCTACAAGTTGGGTAGCTCAGTCTGAACTCTTTACCTCTCTTCTTTTTCTCGTTTCGTTTCCCCTCTCTCTCTCTTTCTTTTTAATACTTGTTAATGCAGCTAAGGTGTGGAATACCCTTCCCTTTCACTTGAGGTCCAACTCTAATCTCATTTCTTTTCGTAAACAGCTGAAAACTTTTCTGTTTAATAAATAAAGCCTTTCCCCCCTGCTCTTCTTGCGTCTCTTGGGTTTAGCACCTTTTGTCTCTTTTTAGCGCTTGGACGCCTCAGGGCAACTATTGCGCTTTACAAAACCCATTTTCATTTAATTTCATTTCATTAAATCCTTGTTTGCTTTTAATAGATTGCAAATTAGGATTTAAAACAAGCACAAAAAAATTGTGTAATGCTTTTTGTAGTTGTCTCACACATAAGGTTTTTCAATCCCCTCCTCTTTCATAATTCCAGAAATTTCCATGTTTTTCTACAGTGCTGTAACAAACAACCTGCAAGGAAATAAGTGATTGGCAACATGAAAGCCTTCCCACGAATTGGAAAAAACGTCGAAACGAAAACGGAACAAAAAAATATATATCTTGTATTGAGGAGGAATACTTGTGTTTTCCTTCTCTTCGCTAAACGGCCTTGTAGGACATCTGCATATGTGCTGAAGGAAGCTTTTAACATTCTGAAGCTCGGATCCCCTAGCACACTGACAAATCTGCTTACTTTCTATGTTCCTCCCCACCAGCTTCGCTCCATGGGCCAACATTTGCTGCGGGTCCCTCGAGTCAGGAAAACTCGAGCTGGAGGCCGTTCTTTTCGTTATAGAGCGGCGATTCTTTGGAACTCTCTGCCCCCCCATATTCGTGGCCTTAACAATCTTACTGATTTTAGGAAAGCTATTAAAACTTTTCTTTTTTCTATTGTGTAGACCGTTGTCCGTATCATTGCTGCTGTTTTCTGCTGCTAGTGCCGGGACGCCCCTTAGCTGGGGCAGCTGTTGCGCTCTATAAATGATTAAAATAGAAATAGAATAGAAACTGTGAACAGTTCCGAAATATAAAATGCAGCGAGACAGAGTTTGAGGCAGAACATTCCGCAGTACATGCTCCAGGGAGGAGCGGCAAGCAGTCTTTATCGGTCCAGGTCTCACCAATCCCAGAGAACTTCAGTACATAGGGCAATGCTCCCGAGCACACACAGCCTCTCTGGGCTGTCTACTATTGCATCCAGATAATGGGCATATGTCAAAAACCAGCCAGGACTACTGGTGTTATCAGTAGTTGTTATCTGTTTAAGATAAACGAATAACAACAATCATTTTGTTATAAGTAATTGATATTGAAAATGTTTGAACTCTGAAACTGTGAATTCAACACTACTGAGAGGACTGCAGAGCGTCTCAACCACTCCAGTTTTGTTCATTTTATGTTAGACATGTATGCCCTCTTGCTCACCACACCTCGTCCATCTACACAACTTAAATCTCATCTTTTTCATTGTCAGCACCATCTTTTCACTCTCTCCTGAATGCACTTCCGTGCTTCTCCTTCACTTCACCAACCAACAGACAATGCACCTACTCACCTGAAATCACAGCTTTTTGTTTTGCTTTCACCTTGTCAATATTTTGACAACTGTGTATCTACTTCAAGCATATTTGCACAGAATTACAACTGTAATATGTGATCCTCGCTCTGTGTGCTCTGCAGGGAGGCCAACGATTGTATGACCATGAATAGCAGTTGTCAATGTAAGGTTGCCAAAGGCGAATATTTTTTTTTGCATGGGCGAGGAGCCAATATAGTTTTTGTTTCAAAGTCCTCCACATAGACTATCGCAAAATTAGAAGTGAAAAAAAGTGACACTAGATGATTCTTTTATTTGTAAAGTAGGTTGAAACCAGATATGGGCTGGGCTGGTATTTAGCCTCCTTTCAGTCACCAAGATCCCTGCTTCTTGAGGGATATTTATATATTCACCTCTATGTCCAAAGAGACAAGCAAGTCTTGGTAGCTATCAAAAGTGAGGTCTTCATTTTCTGCAATAATGTCACTACTGTCCCGAACATAACAGGTGATAGATGTACACATTTTATCAAATTGAGATATTTGCCAATAGGTTCCAGAACTGATCCACATACTGGTACAATAAGTCTGCTGAGAGGGTCCGGTGATCTTGTACAGCTGTTGGGTAAGATTGGGTAAGATAAAAGCCTTACAAGGTTACCAGGTGTTTACTGTTCAAAACGCAAACTCAATGTGGCTAATGTAGTCCTGCCCTTTAGCCTCATTTGTGAGCTGTAAGATTTCTTTTTGTATCTCCGGAAGGGGATTCTTTGAAATCGTTGACAAGATTCTCAGCTGTACAAATGGCGATACTTTTCTTATTTGCATTTGTATCTACAATAACAATCCCATCACCCTTATCTCTTGGTTTTATGGTCACTTAGAGATTGTTTTCAAGATTGTTTAGTGCAATTCTTTCTGTTTTGGTGATATTGTAAGGCACACATTTATTGTTGTTCCTAAGTGTTGCCATATTCGTAAGCATCATGCTCTCAAATGCTACAACCTCAACCGGCATGGACAAGGTTAGGAGGAGGGTTATAGGTGGAGGGGCAAAATACACCTCCAGTCCAAATTGTCTGAACCATTGCAAATGTTTTAAGTTAAAACAAGCAGTATATTTTCTTGGAAAAAAGTCAGGCCCTACCTTAACAAAGAAATCCCATTTGAAGAAAGAATGTGTTGCTACAAACTGAATATTGGTATTTGTTTGTGTTTGCTATTGGGTTTTTGATGTCAGGTAGATGGATTAAGATTGTTGAGGTCCCCAGTGGTACTATTTTATGTGGTTTGTCTTTCGCAGGGAAACTCGTAGCACTTGGTGCAGCCTTTCCCGAGGCCCTGCTGCCTCTCTGAGTCTCTGTATAAAAAGGTTGATTGTATTGTTAGGCACAGAGTGTTTGGGAACTGGTGCCCTGAAGAGGATCAACTTTGTCAGATGAGTTACCAAAGGATTCTGGACAAAAAACATCTTCTCAATCATTTCCCCAATAAAACAAAGGAATAACTTAAGTCTCGTTAATTTTGTATTTAAATTTGTGCATTGCGAAAAAGGAACAAACAATACAAACTTGTTATACGAGGTGTGCCGGAAGAGGAAATCAACGCTTGTGTGGGTTTAAAAACATTATGCTCTCTTGTTTGAAAGACTGAACCCCCCACAATGATTAACTACCTTCTCCCCTATCCTCCGTGTACATTCTTTGACACCTCTGTTTCCCAACGTAAAGTTGCGAAGCAGGTAAGTTGGGAGTAACCTGCCTTCAGCTAATATTTATATCCATGGTTGAAGCGGCTTTAAAAGAACAATCTGTGCTCAGTAAGCACTTTATTTAGGTAGGGTAAAAGGGGGAAGCTATGCTAGTGTCAGCCCAAGGACAACATTTGCGTCGGCGTCCTGTATTTGAAAGACCATGCACACTGGGGTGAATGGCTGTCTGCTCTCCCTTTACTCTATGGATAGATCACAGGCAGGGGCACTGGGCATGTGTTAAGGCTTACTATCAACTCCAGGCATTTTGTTTAAATTTTGCCGGATTAGTGGCTAGACTTTTTGTTGTTTGGAAGTAAAGTGGGGGGCCTTGTGCTAAAGTCTTGAAACATGGACCCTAGTTTGAAGGAAGAAGTCTGGGAAATTCTCAAATGGAAAGGGAGTAAAAACACAGTTAGCCCTTTGGCACAGTCCCTCCAGAGTTTGGTAAATGCAAATTTCCTTGAAGACACAAAAGAAAGGCAACACTATCAATATGAGGAAGTATTGAGGTGCCCATCTGTTCTCGCCCAGGGTGAAGACGGGAAAACCTCTAAGCTATGGATCAATAGGTCATCAGAAACTCGTACTATGACCTCAGGGACATATGTGAATGCAGAACAACTTGGTAAAATAGGGTCTTGCTTAGAAGATTAGCCCCAAAATTAGGCGCAAGTGATTAATGTACAAATAAATCACTGATTTCTAAACTTGTGGAGCTGAGAATTACTGTAAATTTGGCGCTGAAGCTGTTACACCTCATTGGGCAGCATAAAAACGAAACTATGATGCTGATTTAGTGGCAAGAGCAAAACTACTCACTAATTACTCCGTTCAGCTGATGCATACCGTGCTCCAGGGGATGCATACCGTGCTCCAGGGGTTGCTGGAAAAGCTGCGGTACTCCATTAAGACCACAGTAAAAAAGCTGCTGATTTCATAAAAGGTCAAGGGAGACAAAACCATTGACATCTTCAATAATTGAAGTTAAAACTTTGCAAGTTGCACATATGGCTTAGTGCCGGGTTTGGTGGCTTAGTAGACTAATGCATCCACTGCAGGGCCCTGTGTTTGACCTCATGGTCACAGGTTCAAATCCCGGCGGGTTCAGTCAGCCTTTCATCCATTTGAGGTCGATAAAATGAGTATCATTGAGTTGGGTAACAATAAACATCGGTTATTCAGCACCTTGAGACTCCTTGGTGATAAGTGCGCTTTACAAATACAAGTGTTATGTTAGGAATGCAACAATCAGACACTCTAAAGGAACATGCGGTAACTCAGAGGCTCGTTCAGAGAATAACCATATTATCCTTTGTGTTCCTTCAAGAGTGGCAACGCTGTAGAGGCAAAATAAAACAGTAATCTAGTCCCCTGAGGGGTACGTGTAGAGTAGGTCTTCGTATTGAGAGTAAATATATTGAAATGGATGAGGTGAGAAAAAAAAGAAAGGCAGCAGACGTCCATCCAAAAAAAGGGAGCAGAAGATATTGAAGGAAAGGGTGTTTGCAGTCGTTTTAGGTACAGGCCTGATGTTTGAACTGGGCTTGTGATGCTAGGAAACTGGGCCGTGAAAAGAAGAGCTGCATTAACTGAAGGATGTTTCCAAGGGCCTTAACTTGTAGCCAAGATTACAACAAATTTTAAATGTTTGTAAAAAGAAGGTGCGCAAAGTACAGGTGGGACGTCAAGAGGGCATGTATGAGTCCGAAGTTCAAGATTTGTCTATGGTAAAGGTACTCTGTGTAAATGAAAATCACATCTGCCTAACCATGGCTAGTTACAGCACGCTCTTCTTAGGATGGTCCAGGAGACAAATGATGTGGAGATCTGAGATATTAAGACAATGGTGTTGAAGGTCTACTCTGAAGGGTTGAAGTGGCTAAGAACTGTCTTTTTCATGTGTATCTGTTGAGAACATAGTCGGTTTGCAGGAAAAATCAAGAGCTCAAGACCAGTAGTAATTCTAAGATTTACCTAGTACTTAAAAGGAACAAATAATGTTTCGACATCACAGTGGGTAAGTACAAAGTCAGGTGTAGTTCACTAATGAAGGGGTGCAGCCCTGCTACAAAAAGGAAAACAAGGATTTACATCCACAGCCATAAAGTACCTAGGAGTAACAATAAAGAAGAAGGGAAGGGAGACTGGCTGAGAAAATAGAAGGGTTTAACCCTTATCTGATTTTAGTTGGTAAACGGCAACAAAGGTGGAGTATTGCACTTCACAAAAGCTGTGTGACACACCAATCATTCTCTTATTATCTTGACAGCTATAAGATACTAATGTGGGATATGAAAATAAATGAGGGATACAGAAGATAATTGAGGGCCTAGTAAATAAAAGGCTGCTGCACAAACGTATTATAGTAATGTAGAGGATCCTGTCTAAATTGTTTGGTGACCCGCAGAAAGAAAAGAGAGAAAGATAAGAATGAAGGATCTTTTGTTGGAGTTACTACTGACATTCCAGCAGTTGTGAACGTGGTTATCAACTGACAGGTCAGGTTTTTCCAAGTGTACTGTGATACTACTCCTTCAAACTATCAAGAAAAAATAGAAGAAGCACTATTTTAATTCCAGAAAGATTATCAAATGACACTGGTTATCCTGGTTCTGGTTGACTTGAATGTGAGGATAATCTCAAAGTGGGTTAAGTAGGGTAGGCTATGAGCTGGATTATTAGACAAATTCCAGAAACTCACAAATACGAAGTGAATTTGATCAAATGTGGCTATAAATTGAAAATAAATGTTAAATAATATCCATCCTAGACATTTGAATGGCTCTTATCAGGCATATTCGGTGGCAACAAAAATCATCCTAAGGAGTAACAGGATGAGGATGATCAATAATATTTTTGAAAGCAACGGTTACAAATACAGATGCCTAAATTCTGTGGTGGAAGCAACTGACGGAAGTGATTAACTGCCAATCAAGATGCCATAGAATGGGACTGTTCAAAAGGAGTTACTTAGCGAACATCTGCATTCGTTATGGTGACAATACACCAAGGTGCATGAGGGGAATTATGCGCGGGTTAGATGGGGATCGCAGGGTCAATTAACAGATAAGATCCCTGTGCGGAGAGGAGTACGCCAGGGTTGTGTTATGGCTCCGACCCTCTTCTCCCTATTCGTAAACGGAGTTGTGGACCATCTAAAGGGGGAAGAGACGGACGCCCCATCCCTGGCGGGGGAGAAAATCCCCACACTTCTCTTCGCGGACGATACCCTATTAATCTCTAAATCCCCGGTGGGCTTACAAAAACTCTTGAACCTGTTTAGCTCCTTTTGTACTACTCGAGGCTTAACCATTAATACTTCAAAAACCAAATTGATGGCTTTTGCCCCCTCTAAAAGATTTAAAAATCACCTCGTGCTCAATAGTGCCCCCCTTGAGCTGGTCACATCTTTTGACTATCTTGGAGTCAGGATAAACAGCCGTATGACCTGGAAAGATCATCTTTCCAAAATGCTCCTTAGTCATCACAGAGTTTCCGGGGTGACGTTGAAGGAACTCCGGGAATCTACCAGTAAACCGGTTTCTCCAGTTATGGCCATCTATGAGGGTCAGATTCTTCCTTCAGCATTATATGGCTCCGAACTTTGGGGGTTTGAAGGGGTTACAGATTTGATGGTGGCAGAAAATAATTTCTTTAGGAAAGTGGCTGCTCTCCCTGCTTCAACACCAATGATCCCCCTAAGACTAGATTTGGGCAGAAGATCTTTAAAAGACCTGGTGAGGCTTCGCCCGTTGCTCTTCTGGTCTCGACTAAGAAGAACTGAGGAGCTGGCTAAGTATGCAGAAGGGATGGATGATCTACTCTTGCTGGACACAGGTAATAAAATAGGATGGCTAAAAAAATTGAAAGATTTGGCCATCAATCTGGGTCTAAGAGAGGCATGGGAGTCTCAATCCCCGCCACCCAAAGCCGTTATTAAAAAACTTTATTGGGATTGGGTTCAGAGTGAGGCCACGAGGGCTATGAATGTGGGTTCACTTACGGACAAATTTTTATCAATTAAGAGTGTAAGGAAATTGGAACCCTTTTTAGACCTAATAACTAAACCGCTGGATCGATCACTGTACCTGAAACTGCGCTATGGGACGCTTCCAGTACTAGATTTCACGGCAAGTTGGTCGGCCTCTGATGCCCTCTCACGTACATGCCCCGGCTGTGCGGCCCCCAAGGAATCGGTGGCCCACCTGTTGTTTGCATGCCCAGCCTATAAAGGGGCGAGGAAGCTTTGGCTGAAACCGGTCTGCAGGGAACTAGGGCTGAGGTGCCATAAACAGGCACTCCGTGTCCTCTCTACAGACTCTTCGTCTGCCCTCATGATCTGTGGGGTGGCTACATTTTTGGGAAATGCATGGCGGATACGCTCCCGTCTATTAAAATCCCGGGGGGCCCTACTGGTCGATACTAATCTGGTTGTGTTGTAAATCTATCAAAATGAGATCTCCCTGTTCTTATGTATTTTACAAATTTTTATTGGTAAATGTGAATTGTATATGTATATGTGCTCTTTTATGGTGATAAAATTGCCGAATAAAGATATTTGCTTCTGCTTCAAGTATAAAATGTCACCATATTCCTGCCAGATGTTCAGCGAAGGTTGTCTTGAGATATAGCATTTCCTAATAAGAGTAGAGACCAGGATGTAAATGTTCTTATTTGGATAATCTAATAATATTAGCGTGTTATCATTAAATTGCACACAATGAAACCTGTGTGGTTCTTCATAGGCAGTTGAATGAATTTGTCCCCTACCGTACGAGGAACCAACTTGTAATACATGAAAAATGGTGTTTAGGAAGCATAGTTATCAATTCAGAAGAACTGATAATTGAACACAATTAGAAACGGTGTATGCCTAAACCTGTTTTAGAGTTGTATTTAGGAGCAGACTAGGCTGGAATGACAGTGAAAGAGATCTCCACCAAACTGGGGCAGAGTCCTCACAGCCATGAACCTGTGCTGTGCCCAGTGACCATCACCTTGTACTCATCTCCTGTCTCTCCTTCCTAATGATGAAATCCAACATATCCTGAGGGAGGACTGCACCCTTTCTCTGCACACAAACAAGGCAATTCCAATGGAGCACATAAGGATGGAAGCACACAGACTACAGGCATGTACCAAATGATCGTTTCCCAAACATAAGACAAAGGTATTATGTGGGTTAGCTATTGCAAATGACTGATGGAATGCCAGGCCAGGCTACAAGAAGGTTACTGAAATTGGTGAAGATAAACTACTTGAGCTGAAGATAAAAGACCAGAGAGGGAACCTGCACTACAGACTCAAAGTAAGGGGCTAAGGTAAGCGGTAGGAATTTGATTAGCAAAAGGGAATCAACTTCCAATCCTCAGCATCCAGCAGAAAAAAAGGGAATTTGTGAGGATGTGCATATGCATCAGTTTATGAGTTTTGAACCTACATATATCTCCAACTCAAATGCACACTTTACAAAATTGTTACACATAGATTATTTCAACCAAGCAAAAGCTTCTCATTTAGTAGGTTGGGCTGCACACAGGAGAGCTGCTTTGAGTCCGTCTGGAGAGCTACCAGTGGCTCACAAGCTACGCTTTGGAGAAGCCCGGTCTAGAGGTATACCCAAAGAATAGCCTCTAGTTCTCCCATTAGCACCTGAAGAAAGTAGATGGACTCCTGTGACCTCATGAGTTTTTAAGTGCAGATGGTCCAAGCTATCCAGGTTTAGGAACCTGACAAATACACGTACAGTGGTGTGGGGATGGCACAACAAACAACCAGCCTCAGTAATCGAAGTCAGTTAGTGCTGGTTTTCATATCTCCACTATGTCAGCAAGGATCACCATGTCTACTAAGCTGCGGATAAAATATCCTGTAACATAAATCCTTCTTACTAGAAATACTCACCACCTCTGTTCAAGTAAACAAATGAAAATGAGCATTGCATAAAACGCAAACCGCTTTCCAATATTTTCTTTTTAATCTGCTGTGTCTAGACAACAGTGCCGTGAAGGAAGCCATGCAGATAGTAAGCAGAACACAAATCAGTGAATGCGGCACTAAGTAAAACGAAGTTTAATGAGAATAAGTGATATTAATAAAAAGAAAACAAAAATACATACACTTGGAATGGGAATGACCTGCACCTGGTCTCCCTGAGGGAAAGAAGAAAAGAAATGTCATTGTGAAGCCAATGAATTTCAAAAGGATGAAGCACAAATGCTTTTAAACGACAGGCAAACAGCAATAGAATTAAAATACAGAATTATAGATGGGTAACAGTGAATTATGTGGATCTGAGTCACCAAAGGGATCTATCTGACAGACATTAAATACACGAGAGTGAAGCTCGAGATGTCTATGATGGCACACATAACAAGAGGCGAAAAAGATGCCCATGGTTCGCTTTTTACTCATCTATAATTTGATGTTATATATGACCCCCAAAATCATCTTTCCTTGCTTTCATTTGCTATGGAGAGGCAGAGGAGTAATGGGGAAGCCATACCTAACATGGTGCTTTTTCATGATATCTATATCTATATCTATATCTATATATATATCTATATATATATATATATCTATATATATCTATATATATATATATATATCTATATATATATCTATATATATATCTATATATATATATCTATATATATATATCTATATATATCTATATATCTATATATATATCTATATATCTATATATATATATATATATATATATATATATATATATATATATATATATATCCTCCTGACACCCACCCCCACTACTCTGTGTGCCTTTCTTTGCCTCTCCGTCAGAATTTGTTCTCCCTGCTTTGTAGTGCTGCTCTGACAGGGACTCAGTGAGCCCAGCTCGGGCAGCCTTGAATTCCATGGTGAAGTAGCAACAGCGGCTAACTGAAACATACAAAATAAAACATCTTGGCTCCCAATAATGCGCCATAACCTCATACGGATTTTTTTCAAAGCTTTGATAGACTACAAAGGATACACATTTCCTTTAGGTATCTTCAGCAGTAAGATAACTCAAAGGTCCAGCCACTGGGCATAAATCAAAGGTGAATGGTGTCATCCAAAATAAACAGTCACTCTCGCCTGCACCTTAGTGCTCACCTGGCAAAGGACATGTGTTCTTGTAGATAGGACAGACACACTGACGCAGGTAGGGCTATCACTGGGATAGAACATGGGAGTATCTTTTGTGAGTCCCTCTCCCCAGCTGAAACAATGTGAGATCAATAGACCTCAGGTTACCTACCACACATAATCCATGAGCATATATGTTTCAATGGAGCCTTCATAATTATCTAGATAATATTTAAATAAGCTATGAGGTCAGAAAGGGCACGTCATTGTACGAAACAAATTCTAGACTGTGGAATTTGACCTACAAAAAGTCCCTGTTCACCAGCACGCCATGAATAAGAAGGTTTTGACTAATCTCTGTTAATCCCATTCCCAATTATATGAAAATGTTTCATACAATATACAGAGAAAGGTAGATGTATGCAAGTCACAGATATTACATTTGTAATAATTTGAACATATGACAACATAGAAATGATCAGTCCTGCTACATGGGTTTAGCAATAATGACTAAATCTGCTTGGACAATCTTTGCGATTTAGTGATAAAACACCCTCTGGCTAGCTTTGTGTTGACAAAACTAAGAGACAAATAAGTTTGGGAGCACAAAAAGGAAAACAAATGGAGAATGACATGCCCACTCCAATTCGGCACTTTGCGGCATCAGTAATTTTTCTGTTTCATACCACACAGATCAGGGAACAGGGAATGTCCACAGTACACAAAACAGGACGCCAGATACATCACACTGCTACAAAGGGAAGCTTCCTTTAAAAGAATGGGTCACTTAAACCATAGAGGCTAAACCATAAACACAACTTGGAGGTACTTTATGAACAGTTCACAGGCAGCTGTGATCTGTGGTCATGTTTTTTAATGGTATGACACAATTTATCACAGATATACAAAATGTATCTTTAGAAACACCTGATTACAATGATATAATATGTTAAACCTAGTTAGCACACTGGTAAATAGTCCCATATGTATGAATATATAAATTTAATCACCAACAGTACAGTATCATAACAACGGGAGCAAGAAAACAGGCAAGCCTTCACTGGGTTGCAGAAGTAAGGGAACAATGAGCTAACCGGAGGTAAACCTACACATATTTCCCTATAACACTCTTAGATTAAACCTATTAAAAACTACTCCCTTTTCTTTGCCTGTGCTGCATCCTCCCCAAACCTCCCGGCACAGAATCTTATTTCATAAACAACAGCTCTTCCACTTAGTGTCAAAATAAGGCTTTCCTTTTTAAAGTTCTTCGGCAACACTTAAAAAAAAGGTTTCAAGCTATGATATCTTTGGATCCATCCAGTGTCACTAAAAACAAGTATCAATCATTCTTGAAACAAAAATTAAACTTTTATATTTCGTATTTAAACCGGAACTTAAATCGGAACTCCTGTGAAAGAGCGCTTGGAACCACTTGCTCCTCATGGATGCATGAAATTCTTTTTTAATATACAGTGCCAAATATTACATATCACCAGGCATGATATTATTATTTACATGAAGGTCCCCTCCTACTGACCCTCCATTATACAGGCTTAATGCCAAATTTACTTTCAGCTGTCTATAATAAACCCACGTATTGGTAAACAGTTGAACATTCACCAAATTTGTTGGAAATAACCACATATGTCTGCACTTTGTGGGTTTGTTTTTAAAACTCTATAAACAAATTCTTTCAAGCTCTTTAACTGTCTAGTGTGGTATATATTTGGTGGATTGCTTAGACCAAAATCTAATAACCAAGTTAATAAGAAAAAAAGGGTTTCACCCCAGTTTTACCTCTTTGTTCAGTACTTGGGATAACACATCTCCCATGCAGTAGTGGACCAACACCCTAAATAAGGAAGTTCAAAGTCAAATGCTCAAATGGTAAATAATTTTAAAAAGAAATCAGCATGTTGGATCTCTTTCACAATCTGCCACCTTATCTGGGATAAAACCGCAACTTGTGATATAAGAGCCTCCAAATTACAGGTCACTTGATTTACATTATTTTAAGTGATCAATGCATAGAAAAAGAGAAGCTCATTATTCCATAAAGGAGAACGGTACCCAGCCATTGAACATTTATCTTGTGTTCCTACAGCAAGCAATCCTTTAGAAAACGTCACAACAGTTCAGTGGATCTTTTTGAAAAACCTCATGCTGTACAACCTAAATAGGATTTTTTTACACCCAACACATTCAGACAAGGTCTGCCCATGGCCATGCGGCCAATATAAAAAAATCTGAGATTCAGGCATTAATAAACCTAATACTAGAAATGTTGGCTAGGGACTGTCCAGCCGTCTCCTCCAATAGGACAAATTAATGTATGCATCAATATTCATGCTGCTCTTTAAACTCAGAAAGAATAGAACAACGATTCCTGAAGCATGTTAATATATTGTGAGGGCACTGGAATCTGTATTTTCTGCATCTCAAAATCATTTGAGAAACATAATTTTTACTAAGAAAATTCACACCAAAACAGTTTTTATCTCATTTTGCTACCTCTTGCTTGGCATCCTAATACTTATAAAAATTATAATTAATTAAGCCCCACACTCCTGGGTAACATTTATACCTATATATCTCAACTGGAAAGCACTTTAAACCCCCAGATGATCACTGTCTTTCCTTCATACTCCCATTGAAGCCTCATATTTATTCAATATAAAATTTCAGAATTATTCTGCTGGGTATTTTTCTTAACGGAATCATTCTAGTATTTTATATTTATAAACCTAGATCTAAGCCTAAGCCTAGATCTGCGGGTTACCGGGTCCCCCCTGTGTATATTCAACTGTCTGATTTTTTCAAATCATTTTTTATTGTCACACATGCTGCCTCACTGATGGGCAAGAGTAAACCTCATAAGCATACAAGAGTGACTGCTTCCTAAACTCTGTACAGCAAAATCCTTGTATATTTCCAATTTATTTGCACAAAGGGCTCCACATACATAGAAATAACTGAGGTGTAATGTGGTGTGTACCTTATTGGAAATCTTCCTAGTATCTGAAAGATTATCTTTGTGAATGGGTTAAGGTAAATCTCTGAGCTGCTTTCCAGAAATCCTGACTGAATTAAGCTGACACAGCGATGTTTCTTCAGCAGCCATGCTCACTATCATGAGTGGGGAGCTACTTGGTATAACAAATATCCTTTATGCAAATTTTAATTGCATCTGTATCTCAAGACTTTATGACATCTTGCTGATCGTTACAGACAAGGAATGTGCACAACACAAGTTTAATTGTTGAACCAAGACTTTCGCATAACATTTTGAATTGCTGTTCATAATTCTGAGGGGACTATTTCAACTACAGGAGGCAGGACCAACACGTCTAAGGTAGTACTACTATCTCAGGTTGCTTCCAGGCATAGAGAAGATCACATACACTGAAAACATCCCAACAAAAGACTTACATCTTTGGGATAAGAACTTTCAAAAAATAGTTTCTAGACTTGGAGCGATAGCCCATCATTCATTTTCCTTCTATGTTCCATCCATATGAGATTACTTGTTCTATATCCCTCAAAACTAATAAATGCTGATCTCACATTCTAGTATGGAAGCCCAGGGGGACCGATACTATGCAAAATATTTCAATATTCCTGTGATTGAGTAAATTTCCCAAAAGCACAAAGAGACTAAGAAAAAGTATGCCAATTTATCTGCCCCCTGTTCTCCCCTTCATGGGACCGAAAAGTCTCCTGCATGGTGATGGACGTGAACCTCTGCCCTGAGTGTCCCAGTTGCCATGATAACTGGATCCTTAGTACTGATTTTTTGTCATGGGCAAACACAGATCATGCGTTTCCGCCATGATATAGGCCTGACTCAAGGATTGCACTCTTGTTAGACTGGAAGGGGTGTACAAAGTGTTACTTTGGTAGTGGTACAGGGCTACTGTCCTTACCATGAGTTAAGTTAAGTAGCATGAGCATGATGGTGGCAGCATACCAATTTTGTAACTTTGATCAACAGAGTAAACAGGCGTTTTACCTGCGTCACTGGAGCCAGACCTATTGGCCCACACATGTAAAGTTCTGCTGCTGTGTACTCAACCTTGGCCTACATCAGGTTTGTATGTAGCTCTGTGGTTGTGTAAGCATTCTGTATAGTATGTGTGTCTGTGTGTGGTGCAGAACATGGTGGTCTGTGGGTTCCACATTGAAAGCCTAGAGCCTTGGAATGGCATGTGGAGGAGCCAACCAGACATAATTGTGTATTATCTGCATTCCTGGAAGGAAGAAAGGAGGGAGTGAGTCACAGACACATGCATACGAGGAAGGGAGAGTCAGGCTCTCAGGCGCACTTCAAAAGGGTTCTTAAATTCTAAAAAGGTCCCTGGTCACTGAGGCATTGGTACATCAAAGAAAAGAGATGGGGCTGATAAGAGAATCATAAAGTGTACAGCTGAGGGTCCTTGTAACCTTTTGGTAGGCATATATCATTGAGGCTGTGAAATCCAGTTGGGATCCTCTAATTGCTCCCATGGCCTGTGCTGTGGGGCTATCAACTTTGGAGTCCTTCCTGCTGTGACAGGCTGCCTCTTGGACAAAGGTCAGGACAGATGAGTGAGCACTTTAAAATGGGCAACGCAAACTTGAAAGACTAAGACATTTAATTACATCTGGGTATGGAAACAGATGATAATAAAAAGGGGAGCTTGAGTTTCCCAAAATTGCCAAACTGTAGCCGTATATATGTGTGGTGAAGCTCAGCACAACTTCTATTGCCCTTAGTGACTGAGCAGGGGGGCTGAGGTCTGCTACTCTACCTGCTGAGAAAGGGGACATCCACCCAGGAGAATCTAGTCCATCTTTTGCCTTGGAGCATGAGCACCAGCATCTGTCTGCCCTATGATGAGGAGAGTGCCTGGGTGAGTGAGGTCCAGTTGGGATCCTGACAAATGGATCTCTGAAGCAGAATTGTGATATTCTGGTCCACGTCAGGGCAGCCACGGAGAATAGTAAGGGCCTTCGCCCTGGTGCAGTGCTGTGACCGAAGAGTCAGGCCTAAAAAAATCTACTCGTCTACTCGCTATGGCGAGTCAGATTTTATCAGGTCGACCTATTTTTAGAACTTGCTGGTCTATGACAAGTGAACTTGAGCTACAAAGGAACAGTTGTTCTGTTCATTCAGAAAGTGAATGAGCAATAAAGATGCCTTTAAATCCTATTTTTATCAAAGCACATTTGCTGTCTGTACAAGACAGAGGCCAAACGTCAGTACAAAAACAAACACATATTTAAATAGGAGCAAAACAAATCAGAACGCTTTACTTGGTATTGTGCAGATGACAAATATTTGCAGAAAGTCGATTTCCAAACATTATGTGGTTTTATCAGTAAAACCACATCAGTGGGAACTTTTATGGCCATGACAATGGAAAATGTGCTGATTGCTAATGACAGTGTGCAACCACTAGGCTAGATTTGTATTATATATGGAGCAAACGTTTAGTCAATTAAATCAAACAAAAGAAGTTCTGTACAGCAGACAAGCTGAACTCACAATGAGTTTTCATATGTGATAATGAAGAAAATGACGACTCAGTGAATTAAAATATTTTCCCAGGATCGCATAATTTGAAACTAGTTTGTGGGTCAACAGTTAGTTCGAGTAGATTATTTAAGGCACAAGGACTGCAGTTCTGGTAACATTTTAATGATTTTTCGAGGCCTGAAGAGGGCTACTGCCCTGTGCAGTGGTGTGACCCCGAGGGGCCATTTCTCTATGTGGCATTGTTTGTGACCCCTGTATGCCAGAAGGGGGCTGTGGGGAAAAGCAAAAGCCGCCACCCTCTGGCAGCCTTATGGCTGAATAGGCCGCCACCTTGTGCAGTACTGCGACTCAGGTAGGAGCTTAGGTGAAGATAGAGAGCCATCTCCCTGTAACAACATGTGACAGTGAAGCGCAGTGGGTTGCAACCCGTGGGAGCAAAGTATCATCTCAACCACCAGAACCCAGAAGCACCCGAGACCAGTCGCAAGGCTCAGGAAGATGTACCACACGACCGGAGGAGAGCTGTGGACACCTGCTACCTTGCTCGCAGCAACCTGCCTTCTGCTCACCACTACGCCACTGACACTTGCCAGGGGCTTCTGCATCACAACTCCAGCAGGAGCGCAGAAGACTGCTTGCCAGGCTATCAAGTCTCTGAGGGAACTTCCTCTGACTGAACCCTGAGATACTTTTAAAAAGATACCATGGAACTTCTAAAACTTGTACTATCTATCAGGACCTAACCTGAGGAGTTCCCTCACATTAATAGGGAATAACTACCGACCTTAGGCAGTGAAGTGGAACTCAGGATATTATCTTGAGAATGCTCGAATGCCGGCAATACCAAAACTGTGTATATAAATACAACTTTTTTTCATAAAATCAAGTACCTGGCTAGACATAAAATTACTGGGGTCGCTGAGCGTGTTTCGAATCTAGTGCCTGTATAAACTCTGTACCTTCATCCCCACCAAAAAATCCTTGGACTGTTTGACTCACGTTAATACTGAGAGTCAAGTGCTGAAGGGTGGTATGATTCTCTTATGCCTCCGTTCCTTGTCTTCTCTATCTCTGTGTGATTCTGAGCACCCACGTGTGCATATTACTGTTTGCGCCATGTGCTTCTCCACCCCCTCCCCCCCACCGCATGGTTATGCTCTCTCGCTTCCCAGGTGCTTCTCTGCTGCCTCCGTGTTGTTTATTGTAGTGAACAGTAAAACTGGAATAATTTTAACCATAAAGTCTCTAGGACTGAGCAACTGTTTTATAGGTAAACATAATGAACCAGGATAGAAAGTGACAAAGCTCACTACTGTGACTTCCTGACATCACGTGCCAACTTTTTTCAGCATAAAAGAAAAATACAAGTTAATGTATTGTTGAAAATTAGTACGTTTTGGTGAACATTATCTGCGCCATCTTGCCTCTTCCCCTGATGCCACACTTTTGTCGTGCGCGCCCGCCATTTTTAAGATGCCCCGATCAGAACGAACCCTTTTGCATGCCGCTGGCCCCTGGCATAGCCCTTCGCCTTCACTAAGCCTGCACGCTGACCACCCCCTGCTTGCACCTGCCTTGAGTCATAAACCCCTCTTCGGCGCTGCTCTGCCCCAGGCCCTCATCCTGTTCCCAGCGCGACACCTCCCTGCTTCCCTTTCATGATCTCCGGCCCTTAGACGCAAACCCCTTTTTCCCTGTGTGCCCGTTTTGTCTTCCCCGTTCCCAGGCCGACACCCAGCTCTGCCGATACCATTCCTTGCCCCTCCCCGTACAATAGAAAGCTTCCCCCATCAAAGGATCCCCGGGTTGATCAAAGCCCCCACTCCATGAGATCCGATCAAACCCCCCACATTCCGTGAATCGGCGGAATATCCAGCTGCGTGATACTCGTCACCTGTTGTGACTAGGGTGGGGACTTCGACTGTAAATGTGTGTGGGTACGGGCCCAAAGGGGATTTCCGGGAATGTCTTTTCCATACATCAAAGCTTTAACATGAATGTGTAATCTACAATAAAGTCATAAAACAGTGTATAAGAGGCCAGGCCTCAGAAATGTATCTAGAGCACCTCAGAACGATACCTTCTGCCGGTTTTGTTGTGTTCTCCTCCGGAGAGAATAAAAACCTTGTTTCCTGCTTTCCAGTCTCCAGCGCCTGCCTCTTCATTGATTAAATAACTAGAGGGTCACAGAGGCAATACCGCCGGGCAAATATCGATTGTCCCCGACCCGACTCAGTTTTCAACAATTGGCGTCCCAAACGTGGGGCCCATCAGCGACTCGTGGATCCAGTGGGAGAGGTCCCGACGACAGAGTGAACGACTGCAACGATCGGGAGAGCTCTTGCCCAATAGACCCTCGTCTGGCAGCCGATCATCCGAACTTCACTAGTTCCGAACAGACCTCTCTCGAGTGATCTACGGTCCTGACTGGGGACCATCAGGAGTGCCGTGAGAAATACGAGAAAAAGAGGACGATCGGGCGCTGGATTCGGAAGACAAGAAACTGTCCACATGGTCCGGGTAAGGTCGTGTAATCACGACAAGTTGCGAAATGATTGCTTGATTGTTTGATTGTTTAAAAATACTAGTATTGCTCTTTATTTATTTGGAGATTCACTGTCTACAAACGGAGAAACAACGGGCTCTCTCTTTGCAAGCAGTGGAGGATAGGTAGGGCAGCAGCCGTGCTTATTTTTTTCTCCCCCACTCAATAATTACTTGAAACTGAACTGTTGTTCGCAAAACTATTGTTTCCTGGAGATTCCCTGTCTGCAAACAGGGAAGAGACCACCCTTTTTGCAGATAGTGAAAAGGGTAGGTAACGCAGATCTTTGCGGACCTACTCATTCTCCCCATTGTTATTTATTGGTCTTTTTGTTATTTTTTGATCCATGAGGTATTCACTGCCTGCAAACAACGTTGAATAGAAATATTCTGTCCAGTCTTTGCACCTAGTGATAAGATAGGCAGTGCTGACTTTTTAGTCCCTCGTTACGAGCCGTCATGTCTGTCTTCTCCCCACTGATTAATAGCCTGTTTAGCCCGGACCGTGTATTAGAGGTGGACCATATAGCCCCACTAGAAGGCACCCCTAATAAGGACATGTTCATAAACTATGGATTAGTCACCATAGCCTATAATAAATTGTGGCACAGGTATACCGAAGAGAGTCAAGACAAACAGTGGCCACTGGCAGGATCCTTTGACCTTGATAAAATAGAAACGTTAGAAATAGCCCTTCGAAATAATAAGACAACGCCAATTATGCTCGACAGTCTCGGTATGTGGCGCAGAGAGGCTATGCAACGACAGAGAAAAGACGAGGACAAACCAAGTAGAGAAATATACCGACAGGACAACCCCAGGACACCGCTACCCACAACTTATCCCCCGACACTATGCAAAAGACGACCAGACTTAGGGCCAGACCAATGCGCTTTTTGTAGGTATGTCGGACACTGGAAAGCCCAATGCCCGACTCTACTGAGCGTGAGTAAAGGCAAAGGGCCGACAGGAACGACAGACCGGCAGTACGAGAAAAAGCGCGAGACAAAGAAGAACCCGACTTACACAGACAGACCAGACAGAACCACCACGTTTGATTATGCCCGATGGCACAGATTTCGCCAGGACAATTTCAGCGGCATGCTCAAGTTCTCCTAGGTCGGGCAACGTCAAGACGGGAACCCAGCCTCGTTTCAAATTCACAGACGGAAAGAGATAATTATGACCAATAACTGTTTTATATTCGTCTTGGGTCTTTGTATGTCGTACTTGTACTGTCCCCCGTCTGAGTTTGTGTGTATGTAATGTACAAATCTGCGTCATCCCTCTACACGTGTTTCCGTGTTACTCAACCTCTGTTAGCAGAAACTTAGCATAAAAGCAACCTG
Organism: Lissotriton helveticus; assembly: GCF_964261635.1. NCBI lineage: Eukaryota > Metazoa > Chordata > Amphibia > Caudata > Salamandridae > Lissotriton > Lissotriton helveticus. The sequence continues at coordinate 259,337,394 of NC_136071.1, forward strand.
GAAAGAAAGAAATGGTAAAACAAAATCCGTAGACCATTAATGAACTTGAACTTTTAATTTAGCACAACAAACAAGGAATAATAACGGTAAACTGTAGAAAATGAAAGTCAAACAGAACATTCGCCCCCCCCCATTCTGGAACCTTCCAAAGTAGGGCAGGGTTACGGCTACGCCCAACCAACGGCAACCCATATAAGGCGGGCCCGGCCGCCAACTCTTGGTCAGGAAATCTTAACGTATGGGGGAGCCGGAGGAGAGGCAGGAGCCAGCAGCCTGGGCAGTTGTAGGTAGTCCCGCCACATGTCTCCTCAGCCAGCCGCAACGGGCCTGGATAGACTTAAGTAGTCCCGCCACATGTCCAGAGAAGAACGAGGCACCTCTTTCTTTTCCCTTCCGTAACAGCCGCAGCAGCTCTGGACGGCGGGATGTCCTGCACGTACCTCCACAACAATTTGTCCAAGTTGGGCTGGGAGGGAGAGGCGACGCGGACGAGCCTCTCCCACCTCCACCGATAGGAGGTCTCCCAGCCCCCGGCCCGACGCCGAACACCCCCAGTCAGGCGATGGTGCCAATACTTCCACAGCACCGAACACACCATGGTGGCACCCCAGTACTTGCGCAGCACCGAACGTGCAATGGTGGCCATATTTTCGGAACACCGAACCTGCAATGACTGCACTGATACTTGTGCCGCGCCGAATGCGCGTCACAGGTGGCCATACTCCCACAGCACTGAGCACAGGACCTGGGGAACACCGGATGTGGAGAGACCTTCATGCGGGGCGATGAAAAGGAGCGGCATGGAGTGCACCGGGAGAAGGAGACGATGCGAACGAGTCTCCCTCGCCCCCCCCCCCAGGTGGGGGCATCACAGCTGCACCCCAGCTGAACGTCCCGCTTTCACACAACAGGGACCTCTTCCGTTCACTCCGAAGGATCTCTCCCACTCTTGCAAACTCGACGAGAGTGGCCCCTGTAGGGCCTCAAAATGGCGTCTGGGTCCGCTGGAAGGCGGGCCCCGGCCACTAGAGTAACTTTGACCAGCAATATAACTCGAACATTTGCCCCCTGGAGCACGAGCCCCCATCTCCGACAGCATCTCCGCAGCCTTGAAGATCCTACAAAGGTCCCCGGCGGAACCTTCGGCCTTTGCAGGCTTCCGGTAAGGGACGACTGCCTTGATCACTAACGAAACAAGCATGACATTGCCACTCCTTCTGTTAGCATGAATTCTAGAACTGCCGAAAAGGACTCTGGTCCAAACTGCCAGTAATGGGAAACATTTCCCCCTGATGCTGCTTCCGGACTGAGCCGGCCCCGCCCAAAATGGCGCTGGTATCAATCGGAACTTACGAACACCTCGTGGTGTTCCTTCGCACTAAAATAAACTTGATGTTCTGAGATTTTATATGATCCTTTGTACACTTGGCTAGAAAAGACAAGGAGAACTCACTCGACGAACAGTATGAAAGGACCCCCGTTACAAATGTTGATTACAAATGTACAATGTATTATATTTTTTATAACTGATGTAAACCTCATTTACGACGCACACGTACGGTATGCATATAGGAAATCTGATTACAACTATTATGATTATGCTTCTAAATTATGAAAATAAATGCCCCCGAACCCCCAGCCAATTAATAGACGTTTTAGTTTCTTACAAATGAATGAGTAAAACTTTCCGATGTTTTTATTGCTGCAAACGACACCCCCCACTGTACGCACTTTAGCCATTACCACGACCGGCCAAATACGACCGCACCCTCATAATCCACATGCTGAAATGATTTTGCAAAATAAAGTTTTTTTTGAAACTATGGACGGGTATTGCATGCCTTATTTTAAAAATGTGGGATCGGTGGGAAAGTTCTTTTCTGTGCACCCTACTCTGCTCTCTCTTTAAGGTTAAAAGAAGATGGTTGCCCAGCCCTGGAGGACGGATCGGATCGACAACACGACACTCCGCCTTCAACGTACGCGACTGACCCATGAACTCTCGCGTAGAGGAAGACCTTGACTTCCAAGGATGGGTAAAACGAACGGTGTAAATGAGGGAATGTAAAAGGAGGGTGAAATGAAATAATGTAAATGTTATAAAGTACAACGTTCCAAAGTATCAGGGAACGGAGCTGACCCAAGAACCGAAGAACCTTAGAACGCCACAGCGTTGAAAGAGGTTTAAGGATCCCGATAGTGAGATACATCCTTTGACTAGATACCTCGCACTAAGCACCTCTGGTTTCCTTTTTACGTTTCCCCGCACACGACCTATATGGACACACTACCCCCCTCGACTCCAGAAACCATATCCCCGGGGACCCTGCCCCGAGGAGGAAAGACGAGTAAGAGGTAAGTAAAGGACTTATGAATCCATGTATTTGAATATGCGCGAATGCTGTCTCCCCCACCCCCCTTTTTTTTTCCTCCCTCTGCAGGTTACATCAGAGATTACAGCCGAGGTGTGGCGAAGATCTGAAGTCTTGCCATGTCTAATACACGAAGCGGACTAGCGCCGCAAGGTGGTGTCTAAGCGCGCCTGCAAACTACTCACGTATCGAACAAACCCGAAAAATTAGCACAACCTGATAAAAAGTGATCACCCTTAAACCAGACCGGACGAATGAACCCATGTCACGTATGATGCGAAACTATGAGGGAATGTGTGTGTGTGACTGAGGCGTCGACCCAACTGGTCGAAGGACCGAGAATGCGAGAAGTGCGACAAAATGGTACCTCCTTTCTTCTTTCCTTTTTCTCAAGGCACGTCCCCTCTACCCTGTCTAATGCTCAAACTGCATGATTACAAGATTCTAACGCAGACCCGTGAATGCCCTTTACTGGGTAATGCACTAAATAGCCTTTCTTGAATACCCTGCCACCCTCCCTGTTGCACGTGTACTATTTAGCCTGCCGTTGCGCTCTCTCTCTCTCTCTCTCTCTCTCTCTCTCTCTCTCTCTCTCTCTCTCCCTCTATTTTTGCACTCCCACTCTTCCGAGTGATTAGCCCCGAAATTGGCAGACTGCCACCCCTAGCACACCACCTAATTGGCTTCAAATACCGTCAGTATTTGCACAAAAACTTGTCTTTAATACAATCACCCTGAGGCCGCGTCATTACCTCTCCTTTTCCGCTAGAAGTCAATGAACCGAGGTTGGGCCGTAAGGGAAAGGACAGGCAAGACGACAGAGGTTCCCTAATCTGGCCCGAAATAAGGGAACTACATGTCAACGGCTCCTATGGTATAAAACAAGGACCTCAGAATACGCGACCCTCCCCGCCCCGAATTGTCACAATACCCAAACCGGAAAAATGATCACCCCTGTTACCTCCCCTGTATCAGCCGCCCAAAAAACTGGAATTATGAAACTACCCCTCATTTCCGGTTGTGAGAGATGGGTCGATTTATGCCCTTACCACAAGTTTCCTATGTCCCTGGTTGTTTCCCATAAAACCCCTGTCCTTCCTAATTAAGTAATCGGGCTGTAAAAGGTTACGTAGGATCCAGAATGATGTTTTACAAGGTTAACAGACTAGTCCAAGGTAAAGAAATCATCGAAATGAACCCCGTAGTAGTTGAAAAGCAGGATGCATCGATAGAAAGGAAATGTTTAGCCATGTTCGTCTCTCAGCAAAATACCTGTGTAGTACCATGTTGACGACTCACAGTATCCTTTGTAAATGTAAAACTCTAGAGAACGGCATATCTTTGCCAGGTTCGTCTCACGAAGGTGGGTCACCATCAGATGAACTGTCGTGACTGTAATAAATAATTGTAAAGGAAAGTCATAGTAAATCCAACAGGCCCGTCACCGGTCATTCATATGCCAGTTGTGAACACTAATATAACGGGCATTTTTCATTCTTTGCCTGGAGCTAGGAGAGAAATAGACTTTTTCATCTGCAAATTCTCTAAAGACTGTCTTTTCAAACTTGTTTAAGGGTACTGCTGTTGGAGGAGAGAAGGACCGGATGTGGGAGCACGAGGCCTGACTACAGACTAAGGAACACCTGCGACATTAGCCAAGGCGAGACCACGACAGAAAAGAGCTGCAGGACGAGGCACTGTTTTCGACAACATGACATGTGGGACACCCCCGCGCCGCACGGCCACCAGCTGCTGCGTGTGCCCCCAGTGCCTGCCTCTGTCTCAGCGCCGGCCTCGCTGCCGCCCTGAGCGATCTCCGTGGTGTTTCCCCCGTTTTTGCCAGTAATTGTGCTCGTTTTCCCCAGATCGTGTGTCACTGTAGTTTTCACCCGCTTTTTGCCTGAATTTGTGCTTGTTTTCCCCAGATCGTGTGTCACTGTAGTTTTCACCCGCTTTTTGCCTGAATTTGTGCTTGTTTTCCCCAGATCGTGTGTCGCTGTCTTTTTTCCTTGTCTTCACTCAGATTCGTGCTTGTTAATTGCCGCTTATCGCCGCGCTTTGCCCCCGCTTCCCGCCACCGCCTTGAGCCCCGCCCCTTTTCTCTTCTGTTTCCCTCCCCGCTCCCGCCTCCCAGCTGCCCCGCCCACCCGCGCACTTGGCCTTAAATGGCGACCGTGCGACACAGGTGAGTGTGACCCACTTGTGGGACACCCCCGCGCCGCACGGCCACCAGCTGCTGCGTGTGCCCCCAGTGCCTGCCTCTGTCTCAGCGCCGGCCTCGCTGCCGCCCTGAGCGATCTCCGTGGTGTTTCCCCCGTTTTTGCCAGTAATTGTGCTCGTTTTCCCCAGATCGTGTGTCACTGTAGTTTTCACCCGCTTTTTGCCTGAATTTGTGCTTGTTTTCCCCAGATCGTGTGTCACTGTAGTTTTCACCCGCTTTTTGCCTGAATTTGTGCTTGTTTTCCCCAGATCGTGTGTCGCTGTCTTTTTTCCTTGTCTTCACTCAGATTCGTGCTTGTTAATTGCCGCTTATCGCCGCGCTTTGCCCCCGCTTCCCGCCACCGCCTTGAGCCCCGCCCCTTTTCTCTTCTGTTTCCCTCCCCGCTCCCGCCTCCCAGCTGCCCCGCCCACCCGCGCACTTTGCCTTAAATGGCGACCGTGCGAACGCGCAGCGGTCACGCGCAGCGGGCGCGCCGATTGTGCGCCGAAGGCGCGCCAAAGGTAAGCCCGTCTGCGCCCGTCCGCGACCGGATCGCGACCAGCGCCAGGACCCCTGGCCCCCACCGACGGAAGCCGACCCGACGAACCTACGGCGCCGCCGACCTCATCGCACTCAACACCGGCCACGTCCCAGGATGTCACCAAGCCGCCCCGAAGCACACCCACGGACCTTTCAGCTGCAACACCTGCAAGTTCACCTGCATCCGGACCTTCCCTGCACCCGCCAAGCCGAACTCCAGCAGCACCCACCTCAAGTGTATCCTGCTCAACACCCGCTCCGTCCACAGACACGCCGTAGAACTCTGGAACCTGCTCGACACCACCGCCCCCGACGTTGCCTTCCTCACCGAGACCTGGATGAACGCCTCCTCAGCCCCAGACATCGCCATCGCCATCCCAGAAGGCTACAAGATCGTCCGGAGGGACCGAGACAACCAGACCGGAGGAGGCATCGCCATCATCCACAGAGACACCATCCGCATCACTACCAACACCGATGACACCCTCACCACCGCCGAACACCTGCACTTCCAGATCCACACCAACCCGAAGACCACCCTCAGAGGCACCCTGATCTACCGACCGCCGGGACCACGCACACGATTCAGCGAGGACATCGCCGACTTCGTCAGCCCGCACGCTCTCCCCTCCGCCGACTACATCCTCCTGGGGGACCTCAACTTCCACCTGGAGAACAACAACGACCGCAACACCATCACCCTGCTCGACAACCTCGACAACCTCGGACTCAAGCAACTGGTGACCACCCCCCCCCACCTCGCCGGACACACTCTCGACGCCGTCTTCTCATCCAGCAAAGACGTCACCTTCAGCCACGCAACAGGACTCCACTGGACGGACCACAGCTGCGTCCACTTCACCTTCAGAAGAACGACGATCCACCACCTCCAGCAACAGGTTGCTCGAAGAAGCTGGAACAAGATCACAGCCGACCAGCTCACCGCCTCCCTGAGCCAGCACCCTCCCGCCAACTCAGCGAACCCCAGCCAGGCCGCCGACAACCTCACGAAATGGATCAACGACTGCGCGGACGAACTCGCCCCTCTGAGAACCCCACCCAGCAGATCCTGCAGCAGAAAAACACCATGGTTCACCGACGAACTCAAGAGCTCCAAGAAGAACTGTCGAGCCCTCGAGAAAGCCTGGAGAAGGGAGCCAACCACGGACAACATGACCACCCTCAAGCTCGCCACCCGGAAACACCACCAACTGATCCGCGCCACCAAGAAAAATGCATACAAGGACCGGCTGGACAACAACGCACACAACTGCAAGGAACTCTTCAACATCGTGAAAGAGCTCTCCAACCCCAGCACCGGAAACAACGACATCACCCCATCGCAAGACCTCTGCAACTCCCTCGCATCCTACTTCCACAACAAGATCACGGACATACACAACAGCTTCAACAACCAACCAACGCAAGCCACAACCGCAACGACGCCACCCACCGCCACCCTCCGCACCTGGACCCCGATCAGCACCGAAGACACCATCCGCATCATGAACTCCATCCATTCCGGATCTCCGACTGACCCCTGCCCTCACCACATCTTCAACAAAGCCGACGCTGTCATCGCACCCCACCTGCGGGACATCATCAACACCTCCTTCGACTCCGCCACCTTCCCTGAGAGCTGGAAGCACGCCGAACTCAGCGCTCTTCTCAAGAAACCTACAGCAAACCCCACCGACCTCAAGAACTACCGTCCCATCTCGCTCCTCCCGTTCCCAGCCAAAGTCATCGAGAAGACCGTCAACAAACAGCTGGCCGCCTTCCTCGAGACGAATGGATCCCTCGACCCCTCACAGTCCGGCTTCCGAGCGAACCACAGCACCGAGACCGCCCTCATCGCCGCCACCGACGACCTTCGAACTCTGATGGACAACGGAGAAACAGCGGCCCTCATCCTCCTGGACCTCTCCGCGGCTTTCGACACGGTCTGCCACCGCACCCTAGTACAGCGCCTCAGCAACATCGGAATCCAGGAGAAGGCACTGGAATGGATCACCTCCTCCCTCGACGGAAGAACACAAAGAGTCCGCCTACCACCGTACAAGTCAGAGGCCACCAAAGTCATCTGCGGCGTCCCTCAAGGGTCCTCACTGAGCCCCACCCTCTTCAACGTCTACATGAGCCCCCTCGCGGCCATCGTACGCAAACACAACCTGAACATCATCTCCTACGCCGACGACACCCAGCTGATCCTCTCCCTGACCAACGACCCCGACACCGCCAGAGCCAACCTGCACGAAGGGATGAGAGACGTAGCCGAATGGATGACGACCAGCCGCCTGAAACTGAACTCAGACAAGACGGAGGTCCTCATCCTGGGCTCCACGCCCTCCGCCTGGGACGACTCCTGGTGGCCCCCCGCCCTGGGCACCGCACCCAAACCGACGGACCACGCACGCAACCTGGGCTTCATACTGGACTCCTCCCTCTCCATGACCAGACAAGTCAACGCCGTCTCCTCGTCATGCTTCAACATCCTGCGCATGCTACGTAAGATCTTCCGGTGGATCCCCACCGAGACGAGGAAGACGGTCACCCAGGCCCTCGTCACCAGCCGACTGGACTACGGCAACGCCCTCTACGCCGGAACCACCGCCAAACTCCAGAAGAGACTCCAGCGGATCCAGAACGCCTCGGCGAGACTCATCCTCGACATCCCCCGTCGCAGCCACATCTCCGGACACCTGAGAGATCTGCACTGGCTCCCGGTCAACAAGAGAATCACCTTCCGGCTCCTCACCCACGCGCACAAAGCCCTACACGACCAAGGCCCGAGCTACCTCAACAACCGGATCAACTTCTACACTCCCAAGCGCCTCCTCAGATCAACCAACCACGCCCTCGCCGCCGTCCCCCGCATCCGAAGAGCGACAACAGGAGGAAGATCCTTCTCCTACCTGGCCGCCAAGACCTGGAACTCACTTCCGACCAATCTGCGCCTGACCCAAGACCACCTCTCCTTCAGGAAGAAGCTCAAGACCTGGCTGTTCGAGCAGTAGCGGCACCCCCCCCCCCCTCCCAGCGCCTTGAGACCCTACGGGTGAGTAGTGCGCTCTACAAATGACCTGATTGATTGATTGATTGAGAAGAAAGGGTCGACCTGATGCCCCTGCTCGATGTCCAGTGTTTGTCGACAAGTCCCCGCTCTCTGGATTCGGTCACACGCCCGCCTATTTGAAGTCTCTCGTTCCCCTAGTTTGTTCCTAATTTGGCCTTGCTCCATCCCCCTTTTCCTCTGACCTACCCTATGGACTGTTTTGTACGCTCTTCTTCCATCTGAACTTTCTGACAATCACCTCAAAGGACACAGGGCGAAAAGGACCTTTCCGACCAGAAACGCGAGGAAAGGGTCGTGCCCTGCAACGCAGAACTTAGAACAGAGCTGGACTTGTAGCTCCACCGCCGTTGCTCAACAGCGCCAACGAAAGGCAACAAAGAATGATGAGAACTCGTTAAACTTCGAACATTTGACATCCCCAATCGCCGTTCCTGCTAGACCTCATTTCTCTCCCAGCCGCCATTGTATCGATCATGCTCCAATCCGAACCTGATATATATGTAATCACCTGCCAGTATGAAATATACTTGCTGCTCTCGCTACAGAATCGTTTTTGTATTGCATTCCTATGACTTTCCTGCTAAACAAATTGATCAAAGTTTATCAAATAGGTCCACCTCCTAAAAACTAGAAATGTTAAAATGTATTGTTTACAACTCTTTTCATCTAGGGTTCCTACCGTTTTCTTTCTCATGCCCACCACAATAGAACCGAGTAGAAAATGAACCAGCAAGATGTCTTGAATATGTTAAAGGGAGGACTGTTGAAAATTAGTACGTTTTGGTGAACATTATCTGCGCCATCTTGCCTCTTCCCCTGATGCCACACTTTTGTCGTGCGCGCCCGCCATTTTTAAGATGCCCCGATCAGAACGAACCCTTTTGCATGCCGCTGGCCCCTGGCATAGCCCTTCGCCTTCACTAAGCCTGCACGCTGACCACCCCCTGCTTGCGCCTGCCTTGAGTCATAAACCCCTCTTCGGCGCTGCTCTGCCCCAGGCCCTCATCCTGTTCCCAGCGCGACACCTCCCTGCTTCCCTTTCATGATCTCCGGCCCTTAGACGCAAACCCCTTTTTCCCTGTGTGCCCGTTTTGTCTTCCCCGTTCCCAGGCCGACACCCAGCTCTGCCGATACCATTCCTTGCCCCTCCCCGTACAATAGAAAGCTTCCCCCATCAAAGGATCCCCGGGTTGATCAAAGCCCCCACTCCATGAGATCCGATCAAACCCCCCACATTCCGTGAATCGGCGGAATATCCAGCTGCGTGATACTCGTCACCTGTTGTGACTAGGGTGGGGACTTCGACTGTAAATGTGTGTGGGTACGGGCCCAAAGGGGATTTCCGGGAATGTCTTTTCCATACATCAAAGCTTTAACATGAATGTGTAATCTACAATAAAGTCATAAAACAGTGTATAAGAGGCCAGGCCTCAGAAATGTATCTAGAGCACCTCAGAACGATACCTTCTGCCGGTTTTGTTGTGTTCTCCTCCGGAGAGAATAAAAACCTTGTTTCCTGCTTTCCAGTCTCCAGCGCCTGCCTCTTCATTGATTAAATAACTAGAGGGTCACAGAGGCAATACCGCCGGGCAAATATCGATTGTCCCCGACCCGACTCAGTTTTCAACAGTATGCAGTGATGGTCTTTACATCCACCATGTGGCCTCTAATCAGCTGTTTGTGCTCAGCAGCCCTCAAGAGTCCTCCCTCAGACAGTAACATGATCTCCTCAGAAAACACCACTGCGCAGAGGCCTTGGCTCCTGAAACAACCCAGCTAGCGAAGTACTACAGTTTTTAAAACAAGCATTTGCAATGCAATTGTTTTCGCATTTGCAAGAGTTTAAGCTATTGGCATTCTATATGACAATGCCTTTTATTTATCTGTGTTGATAATTAACACATAAATAAAAGGCATTGTCATTTACAATGCCAATAGCTCAAACTCTTGTAAATGCGAGACCCCGGCTGCCATTGTCCCGGGCTGCTTGGAAAGTGAAAGTGTGCATGGCGCACTGAATGTTGCAGAAAGCATGTCATACATACAGTAGGAGAAACGTGTTAAAGAAAATAGTGATTACAGAATAAATAAGACACACCATGTAATAACAGAAGTAAAAGGGATTAGTCCTCATGGGAGGTTACAAATGAAGACAAGGTGGTACTAAGGAGGGCCTAACAAGCATCTTAACGAATCAGAAGCCAGCATTTCCAAAGGACAATAACACAAACCAATGATAAATATGGCTGGAGAGTGGGCTGAGCTTCAAGTCCATAATCAAATACCATACGCCTCGCAGAGCAGCTCATGCGCTGCCCAGGCTCGACCTAAAAACAAGGCATGTGTGCTTGAAGTTTACAAGGCATGTCTGCTTGCAGTTTACAAGGGATGGAAGCCCTGCAAACATCACTGTCTAAGGCAGAGGCAGCTATCTCTGGGTCAGGAAGAGGACACTTTATTCACAGCTTGCTCTGGCTTCCCGTAGAGCTTCAAATCACTTTTTTTTCCAGTTTCTATGGGCTATAGAAAACACCACTATATCCTACAACCATCCCCCAACCACCCACCCTATCCACCATCCTACCCCAACCAATACCCTACACTAACTACCACCACTACCTTCATCACCCTCAACCAAACACCACCACCACCCTAACACCTCCACCCTAGCCACTACCGCCCTGACCAGCCTACAACCACCCCTCATACCACCACGCTACCAGCATCCCTACAAACACTGCCCAACCATCAACCCTAACCACCGCCACCCTACGAAAATAAGGAGAAATGCATACATACTCCAGTGGGCACATGCAAAACACTAGCAAGGGATCTGAACATGTGGGATACTTCATTGAGGCACCCTGTGTATTAAATAGGCAAGGAGGAAGTAAACCAGTCCATATCCGTTGAACATGCACTCCTTATTGAACAATTAAAATTATTAGACTATAAAGCCTGTATGGCAAGGACACACCTGAAGAGGACAAAATGGGCAGACTATTTTATCGCCTCATCTGACAAAGGCTAGGCATCATAAGGAATTAGTTACTTACCTGTACACTATAGTTCTCCAGTATTATCTTTCATAGATTCACATGCTTGTATCTTCCCCGTCGTCATGGTGGGAGTCTCACGGTAACAGAATGACCAAGCAGTATCATAGAGAAGAAAAACTGCATAGAAAATCCCCATAGGGGCTGTATTATTTGGTAACCAGACCATATCTTTGTTTGGACCAAAAGCCAGCCAATCAGCATTGCTGCCCTGCCCTCACACTCCCCAGCAGAAGCTTCCTGCCTCAGATTTCCGTCCCCGAGTGAGAGACATGGATAAATACCGAGAAACAGGATCTGCCTGAGAAACGGGGAGGCGGGCGGGCGCATGTGAATCTATGAAAGATAATACTGGAGAACTATAGTGTACAGGTAAGTAACTAATTCCTTCTCCAGTATTACATCTTTCATAGATTCACATGCTTGTATCAGAGTAGTAAGCAGTGCTCACCAAATTTGTAGCGTTTCCAGGACAGAACTAAGAAGGAAGCTCTGCCGTAAGACAAAGGTATAACAATACACATCAGTATATAAGAAATACGATAAATGCATGTTGACACATAAATCAAAGTACTGCATAGACAACAAATCATGCCATTATGTCATACCTTACTGAAATAGACGTTTCAGAACAGCTTGTCCCACTGCCGTGTCCTCTTTCCACGCAGTGTCCAGACAGTAGTGTCTCGTAAATGAGTGCACGCTCTTCCACGTTGCTGCTCTGCAGATGTCAGGCAGCGCCACTCCTGCAAACAAGGCCATCGAAGTTGCCATCTTCCTTGTGGAATGTGCATGCACCTTAGAATCTAGCGGCTTTCCCGCTTTTTCATGACATTTCAGGATAGCTGAGGAGATCCATCTGGCAATACTCAGTCTTGACAAAGGAAGACCCTTCCTTTGCCCTTCGAAAGCAATGAACAATTGCTTGGACCTGCGGAACGTTTTTGTCCGTTCAATGTAGAACTTTAGGCATCTGGAAATGTCTAAAGAGTGTAAGGCTCTTTCTGCTTCCGATGAAGGATTGCTGAAAAAAGTAGGCAAAATAATGGGTTCATTGAGGTGAAAAGATGTTGCCACCTTGGGAATAAAGGTAGGATTTGTTCTTAATATAACCCTGTCTTGACGAAATTGTAAGAAGGGTTCCTCCACTGAGAAGGCCTGGATTTCACTAACCCTCCTTGCTGATGTTAAGGCGAGAAGGAGGGCTGTTTTCCATGACAGGAACTGTAAGTCTGACTTGTGAATAGGCTCGAAAGGAGGCCTCATAAGCTGCGATAGGACTGTGTTGAGGTGCCACGGCACAGGAGGGCGTTGGATGGGTGGGTAAACCCTAAAAAGTCCCTTGATAAATTCCTTTATTATTCTGGAGGACCAGAGAGATGGTTCATTTGGCTTCCGCCGGAAGCGCGATATTGCTGCCAAGTGTACTTTGACCGAGGCATGCGACAGACCTGCCTTAGATAGTGACAGCAGGTAAGGAAGGATACCTTCAGGTTGTACTTCAAACGGATGCAAGTTTTGTCTGCTGCACCAATGGCAGAAACGGGTCCATTTCGCTGCATATGTTTTGTTTGTTGATACAGCTCTAGCTTGTGAGAGAATATGTCTGCATTCTTGCGAAATATCTAGATTTTGAAACTCCCGCTCGTGAGGTTCCATGCTGACAATTTTAGTGATTGCAGATTCGGATGCAGAATTTGCCCTTCTTTCATGGAGATGAGGTCTTGAAATGTCGGGAGCTGGATTTTTTCGCCCCTCGACAATAGAAGTAGGTCTGAAAACCACGCCTGTCTCGGCCAGGCTGGTGCTATCAATATGATCCGGCACGGTTCCAATCTCATCTTGCGCAGTATTCGCGGTATCAACGGGAAGGGAGGGAACGCGTATGCAAACCTTCCTGTCCAATCCATGAGGAATGCATTTCCCTTGGAGCCCTGTTGATGGTATCTGGACGCAAATTGAACGCACTTTGAGTTGTTTTGCGTTGCGAACAAATCTAATGTGGGAGTGCCCCACCTTTGAAACAAGAAGCGAATCTGAGTGTTGTGTAATTCCCACTCGTGCGTCGCCTTGGTAGTACGGCTCAGGGCGTCCGCCCGTGTGTTGAGGACTCCTTGAATATGCTGAACCTGAATTGAAATTCCGTTGGTTATGAGCCATTTCCAGATTCTTTGCGCCAATGTCGACAGCTGTTTGGATCTCGTTCCGCCCTGCTTTAGTAGGTAAAACATGGTCGTGGTGCTGTCCGTTTGGATAAGTACTGACGATTGGCGTATTCTGGGAAGAAATGCTTGAAGGCCTAGGAACACCGCTTTGAGCTCCAACATGTTTATGTGAAGCTGAGCTTCCCAGTCTGACCAAAGGCCCTGAATTTCCAGCTCCTGAAGATGCGCACCCCATCCTTTCAGCGAAGCGTCCGTTGTCATCACGAAGTCGTGATCTAGAGGAATAAAGCTCAAGCCTTGATCCAAGTTCTTTTGAATCTTCCACCATGACATTGCCACCTTCATATGGCTCGTGATGGTAATGCGATCCTCGAAGGTTCCTCTGGCCTGGACCCACTGCTCGTCCAGTTGTTCCTGCAAAGGCCTCATTCGAAGCCGACAGTTTGGTACCAGTGGGATGCAGGATGACATCATCCCCAACATGGATTTGTATATCCTCACGGAAGTGGACCTTTTTGCTTGAAGTGATGCCGTTAGCCTCATGATCTTTCCCATTCGTTCTTCGGAAGGATAGGCTTTCCCTGCTCTGGTGCATATCCATGCCCCCAGGAACTGGATGCCCTTGGCCGGAGTCAGCGAGGATTTCTCTAAGTTGGTCCTCAGGCCCAATCGCTGAAACAGCCGGATGCAGCTCTGAAGAGATGTTGCTGCGTCCCTGAAAGATGGACCTGTCACCAACCAGTCGTCCAGATATGGGTAAATGTAATGCCCTTGCAGTCTTAAATGGGCCGCCACCGGGGCCATGCATTTGGTGAATACCCTCGGGGCTGACTTGAGTCCGAATGGCAGGACCTTGAACTGGAAGTGGCGACTCTCCACGACAAATCTGAGATACTTCCTGTGCTTCCGAAGAATGGGAATATGGAAGTACGCATCCATGAGATCTAAGGACGCCATGTAGTCGTTTTCTTTTATCAGTAGTAGGATTTCTTGTAACGATAACATTCTGAAGGGTATCTTTTTTATGTATTGATTTAGATCCCTTAAGTCCAATACCTGTCTCCATTTCCGGGTTTGTTTCTTTTTGATGAGGAAGAAATGCGAGTAAAAGCCTCTCCCTCTGAGATGTTGCGGCACTTCCTCTATGGCTCCCTTTTGCAGAAGCGAGTGAACTTCCTTCTGCATTTCCTGGCGATGTTTGTTGAGCCTGAGTACTGGGGGGTGATCCGGCGGTATTTCCACAAATTCCAGAATGTGGCCCCTGCTTATGACATCTAAAACCCATTTGTCCGATGTTATGGACATCCAGTTGGTGTAATATTGAGACAGATAGTGGTCTTTGTCCGGGATCTGTTGTGTGGGGAGCGTCGGCCTGAAATCATTGACGTCTATTAGACTGCTGAGGTTTCCCCCTGGTGTTAGATTTGCCTCTGGACTGTTGTTGGTAAGAGGAGTTGGAGGACCTGAATTGGTTGTTAGTATTATACTGTCGATATCCTTGTTGATTATACGGCTGATATCGGTTGGACTGAAAAGAGGATCTTTGATTAAATTGACCTCTTGTACCCCTCTTCCGAAAGGACTGAAACCTTCCTTGCTGAAGAGATCCTAGCGCTCTAGCTGTATCCGTGTCCGACTTTATGCCTTGCAACGCCTCATCGATATGCTTCCCAAATAAGTTTTCACCGTCAAAAGGCATATCGACAATTTTCGCCTGCACCTCTGGACGAAAAGAAGTCGCCTTGAGCCAGCCCTGCCTGCGAAGCGAAACCGCTCCAGCCATCTGCCTGAAGGCCATAGACGAGACATCCATGGCGATGTCGATAGATTCGGCAGCAGATTTAGCTCCTTCCTTAAGTATGGCTGCCGCTTCCTCCTTTCTATCCTCTGGGAGTGCAGAAAGTATGGGTGCAATATCAGACCACATTTGTCTGTTGTAGCGTCCAATCAGTGCCATAGCATTTGCCGCTTTAATGGTAGAGGCAGCCATGACCGCAAACCTCTTACCTGCCCCATCCATTCTCCTTCCTTCTTTGTCTGGTGGCACTAGGGAAGTAGCCACCGGGTTCTTTGAATTTCTTTGCGCCGCCTGCGTCACAACTGATTCTGGCCTGGGGTGCCCAATGAGGCAGGCTGCTGTGGACTCTGGAGCTCTGTATTTTTTGTCAATGCGGGGAACTGAAACCGCTATAGACGCAGGTGTTTTCAGAATCTTCAGTCCCTCCTCCCAGATGTGAGGGATAATCGGAATTGAGCGAAGCGACCTCTTGTTATCATCTTTGAAATCGTACAAGAAACAATCCGTCTCTTGTACCTCCACATCCAGACTGAATCTTTTGGCCGCCCTTTCCATGAGATCGTGAAAGCCTCCGATGTCTTGAGGAGGGGAGGTAGATTTGAGTGGGTCAGGCGATGCAGCCGATGGTAAAACGTATTCGTCCCATTCCTGCCCCGAAGCATCATGAACGAGTTCTCCTTCTTCGGGCTGTACATCCTCGTCGGATTCCGTTAGGTCGTCCCTTATAGTAACAACCTGCGGCGATCTCACCCCTTGTTCTTGGGAAGCAGGTGCTTCAGGTGTCTGCGAGGAAGGCGTCTGCCTAGCTGGTTGCGAGGAATTCGCCTCTGGGAAGCGACGGTAGTAGTCGTTTAACATCAACCTAAGATCAGAGACAAGGGTGATGGGTATAGAAATCGTCTCTTGACGTTCCTCCTCCCTTGAGTCCTCATGCTGCTCCTCCTCCTCTTCATCGTAATCACCAGATTCCTGAAATGACTCATATCTGGAAGATTGTGGTCTGTCCTTGAAGGAATAAACCTCCTCCTCATCCGTGTCTTGGCTCTTTATCTGAAGCTGAGAAGGACTGTAGGCGGCACCTGAGGACTCCTCGCCATCTGAGTCTTGCTCCAGCAATGAGGATGGCGGCAAAGGAGAAATCTTTGTCCATGAGGTGAACTCTGCAGCTTCACAGATGGTAGACGAACCTCTTGTCGACTGAAAAGACCGGATCGAGATCATGGTCTTCGACTGCGGTGATTTGAACGCTTTTGCAGATGATAGCATGATTTTCGTCGACGGAACCGTCATCGACGGGACTTTCGTCGACGGAACCATAGTCGACGGAACCATCGTCGACGGAATCTTCGTCGACGGAATCTTCGTCGACGGGACCTTCGTCGACGGGACCATCGTCGACGGGACCTCCGTCGACGGGACCTTCGTCGACGGGACCTTCGTCGACGGGGCCCCCGTCGACATCTTCGACGTCGAACCTGTCGTCGACGGAGTCGTCGTGGTTGTCGTCGACGCCCTTTTCGTCGACAGTGAGATTTTACTTGTCGATGTTGTCAATGTAGACGTCGCAGTCGTCGACGTAGCTTTAGATCTTATCGTCGACGAGGCCATAGTCGTCGACGAAGTCGTCGTCGACGGAGCTGAAGTCTTCACCACAGGCTTTGGAGCAGAAGCCAGCGAGCTGGTAGAAGGTGCAGACCCAGGTTCCTTAAGACTGGACTGTTTCTCCAGAGGAGTAATAGGAAGAGATGAGGTTAATTTCTCCTTAGGCTTACTCCTTTTAGACTCCACTCTCTCCACAGAAACAGAAGCCTTTCTTTTCTTGGGAGTTGAATGAGAAGATTCCTCCTCAGAATCTGAGCCTGATGTGGCCTTCTTCTTCTGAAGCCATAACAGTAGTCTAGCCTCTCTGTCTCTTTTAGTTTTGTCAGAAAATTTTCTACAAAGCTCACAGTCTTTCACCAGGTGTTTAGGGTAGAGACAGTAAAGGCAGTCCTCATGTGGGTCCTCAGAGAAAAGTCTGGCCTTCCCACAGGACCTGCATGGCCTGAACAGCCTCTTTTTAGAACTGTCAGCCATCATGAGAGAAATAAGTACACACAATACCTCAATCTAGTAGACAGGAAACAAGATTCCAAAGGGTCAAAAGTTCACTCAGGAACAGAAAGAAAACTGAGCAGAGCTCAGGGAGACTCCTTATCACACGAAGGCGGTTGGAAATCTGAGGCAGGAAGCTTCTGCTGGGGAGTGTGAGGGCAGGGCAGCAATGCTGATTGGCTGGCTTTTGGTCCAAACAAAGATATGGTCTGGTTACCAAATAATACAGCCCCTATGGGGATTTTCTATGCAGTTTTTCTTCTCTATGATACTGCTTGGTCATTCTGTTACCGTGAGACTCCCACCATGACGACGGGGAAGATACAAGCATGTGAATCTATGAAAGATGTAATACTGGAGAACCAGTCTACATTCCTCTCACTATACAATAGCCTATACACAACACAAAATCCACACAGTCTTCGCTGATCATTAAACCAATTTGTATGTCACCCTGATGCTGTATATGGGTTCGAAGATAGCATTTGATTTCTGAGAATTACTCCAGAGCATACTGCAGTAATGAAAGAACTGATCACAGTAAAATATACGTGGCGTGCTCTTAAAGAATTACCACAAGGTAAAACACTGGGCATAGACGGTTTAACTATCACATGTTAAGAAATCTATGCCTTGCAATTAACCCCTAAGCTAGCTGAACTCTATACTATCACCGTTGAAACTGGAAGATTACCCCCTGTCACTTAGGGAAGCACTCATATTGTCCTTGCCCATACCTGGTAGAAACCCACCTCAGGTGTTGTACTACAGGCCTTTATCCAAACTAAATAATGATTATAAGTTGCTGAGAAGAAATACCTGAGGCAAGACTGCTCCCAGAGCTTCCTGGGTTGATTTACTCAGATCAGAATGGATATAGCAATGTCAGAATTGTCTCACTTAATATAAGATGCTTATGCCACATGATGGACAGTGCCTTAACAAAATGGCATCATGGCCTCATGCAGCCCGTTTGGTGGTGGGCCTAGAAAAGACATTTGAAATCCTCAAGTGGAAATACATTTGCTGCCTAGGCTACAGTTGGGATTGGCCATAAAATGCTCCATTAGATTAAACATTTGTACACTGAACTGACAGTGAGGGCCAGAACGTTTGGGCTTATTTCCAATTCATTCATAGTTGATCGTGGCACTAATCACGGGTGCCCACTATCACTCTTCTTGTTCACCTTTGCCACACAACCATATCTGCTAAACTTCATCTAATCGAAAGCCCCATGGATATCCCTTTGGACGAAACAACACGTTTTGTCCCGGTTTGCAGCTGAGAGGTTGTTATGCCTGAAGGATGAGTGCAATGACATATCCCCAATCCTACAGCCCCTGAATGACTGAGTTGGCATTCAATTTGGATGTTAACCGGTCTAAGTCGATTCATTTTTTTTGGTACAACCAGTTAGTCCAGAATGTATATTAAAAATGGGCACGGAGGTATTCAAAAGGAACGGGGAACATGGCGGCCGGCTGACAGCTAGGTCGCGAGCTTCGTAATCGGAACTTGAAAGAAACGCTTGCAACGGCTCACCGGCGGCATCGGAGGAAATCAAGGACTGGCTACTTCCACTAGTGGGAATCTCTGGTAACAATCTGGCAGCAATTTGTTTGTAGAAAAGAAAAAGCACTTACGAGTGGTCTCCAGGCAGTTTAGGACCTTCGGCGGTTTAAGGCTTTCCCTCGGGTTTCCCTCGGCTTCCCCCCAGCTGGGTGCTCGCAGATCTGCGCAGGAGGGGGGAGCAGCGCTCGAGTGGCGTTCGAAGCTGCTGGTTCACGGGCACTATTGTGGAGGCGTGCTCGGCGCATTAGTGTTTGAACTGAGGAAGTGGTTGGAGGATCGCACAGCGCTGGAGACACAGGGGAGAGCATATAGGAGGACAGGGGGGTTTTGGGAGTCCGCTGCCACAGAATTCCAACGCCAGTGTGGAGTTATCCTGAAAGTGCGTTTTAGCGGCCCCCTCTGTGACTCCCCTATCCCTATAAAACTGCTCTCTGCACTAAGACTACCTGGGAGAGTTAGGGGAGACAAACACCCGTTCTCACACTCGCATAGCAAGATCAGTAGCTCTAGTAAGGACGACTAAGCTCTGGGAGGTGGCGCTCATGCTAAATATGATACAAATTGTAAGGTTTGGGTAGGATTAAATGATTTTGATAACATCTACATGAATTCTACAAGGAAAGAGAGTAAAGGTAGGCGTAGGAGAGCCTCTACTTCAGGTGTAGCCTCAGGGGCATCCTCCCAAGTAGACTTTGCACCATTAACATCACTCTCTCGTGACTGCACGGAGGTTAAGGTAATTGAGGTCAGTGCCTTTGAGCCCAAAGAAGCAGTACGCGTTTTATGAAATAAGCGTCTGTTCGGAGGCCTCTCAACAGACGTTATACCCATAAAAGAACAGGAGTTGGGCGAGTAGGGCCGGCTGGATGAGCTGAGTGAGGCGGAAGGGGAAGGAGTTCAGACACAGGTCAGTGGCACAGAGAGATCCACGTATAGATCCAGGAACAAGATACAGAGAGGTCAGAAAATCAAAGGGAAATCGTCAGCAGTAGTCTCAACAAGAGCAGCAAAGACAGCCAAGAAAGAACAGCTAAAGAAAGGATCTTATCTGAAAGTGACTCCCTCGCTACGCTCCTTCTTTAAAGTGCAGGAGAAACCAGTCCAGAGGAACGGGTCACCTGAACCTGAACCTGGAAAGCTCATAGAGAAAGAGAGCGGGACAGTAAGTAATCAATCAAGTCAACCGAGAAAGTCCCTCTTAACACCAGCAATAATGGAATCTCCCAACAGATACCAGGTACTCATGAACTCAGATACAGGCCCTAATGAGGAAAACTACACAGGAGTTACCGGAGTCGAAGAGACACTAGAGAGAGCAGGATACCAGTCACAGGCCACTAAACCGAAGAAGCAATCCCAAGTTCAAGACTAAGAAGTATCCATGCAGGCAGGAGTCAGCGATCTGGTAGGGTCTAAGGACATGAAGCTCAGTTTTGCTAAATCTGAAAAAAAACAAGAAAAAATGCAGGCCACCTGCGTAGCCCTGGAGTCTAAGGTTAATACTCTAGTTGATAGAGTCATGGCAGTGGAGGCTGCTCTGGAACAGACCAGGGAAGAAGTGAAGCTCTGCCAGACAGGCATGGATAAGCTCTCGCAAGCTGAAAAAGAACTTAGGGACAAAGTTGAATCCCTAGAAAATAACTCTAGAAGAAATAATTTACGCCTTCTGAACATTCCGGAAGGGAAAGAAGGACAGAATATAAGGGGGTTCATAGTAAATTTGCTAAAGGAGTTTACCCCAGGCCTAGACGAAAAAATACTGAATGAAGACATACAAAGGGTACATAGAGACCCTTTTAGGCTTAATAAAGATAGGAAAAACCCTCAAAGAGTGCTGGTGAACTTTAAATCCTACTCCTTAAAAGAGCAAATCTTGAATAAGGCCCTGCAATCGGCCACTCTTTCAAAAGATGGCTTCAACTATAAAATCTGTTTGGATATTTCCAAAGCCGAAGCCGACAGACAATGGGCTTTAGGTAAATATATGCAAGACCAGAGGGCGGAAGGTGCAACTGTCCAAATGAAATTTCCAGCTCTCCTACGAATAATGTGGAACAACAAAACTTATAACATCAGAGAACCAACGGAAGTAGAGTCACTCTTAGAGCAAATGAGAACACACAGTAAAAAGCAAAATGAAATTTTTTTTTGAGTCAAGACGGATAAATTGAAGGAAAATAGCCTCAGATTGCAGATTTAAAATATGGCGACCAATCTTTGCCCAATGAAGTTAGGGAGGGTTCCCCAGGGAAGGGGTAGAGGTAGGGGTGGGTTTAGGGGTTTTAGCGTTTTCACTTTTTTTCTTGTGCACTTTATACATTGTCTTGGGTGGGGTGGGGAGCATTCAGGAAAAAATCCCCCAAAAAATAATAGTCAGATATACAAAAGTATTGGCAACCAGGGTCAAGGAGTAAGTCAGAGCAATAAACTATCTAGCTAGATGAGTAATCTCAATTTAGTAACTTGGAACGTTAATGGGCTACGAACAAGGGCTAGGCAGCAAAAGATTTTTGAGTACTTAAAGCAAAACAATTGTGACATAATTATACTACAAGAAACTCATCTCACTAAAGAAGAGTCGCACGAAATATAAAACAAGAAAAATGGGTTGGCGAGAGTGTTTGTACAAACCAAACATGTAACATTAAAGGAGTAGCAATTATTTTAAGAAAGATTGCAAACTTAACGTTACTAGGAGAAAGTGTAGACTCAAAAGGCAGGTGGGCTATGGCCCACATAAAGTCTGCCGACATCTCTTTATCGGTGGTAGGGTACTATGGTCCTAACATAGATAACCCAGCGCCCCTTCAATCCCTCTATAGTAGTTTGATAACCTTGTCTCACCCAATTATAATAGGCGGAGACTTCAACATTTTATTAGACCCCAAAAAAGATAGATATCCCCTTGGTAGGGCCCTAAACCTACATAAAATGAGAGAATGCCCGAGTAGACTCAAAGTTGACCTGGGGCTAACTGACATCTGGAGAGTTAAAGGAGACATGATTAATAATTTTACTCACAGAAACTATAAATATGGTCACACATCGAGGATTGACTTTTTTCTGATTGACAAGACCTTAAGTAATAATGTTAAAATGTATCTCATATGCCTGCTCATCTTTCAGACCACTCCCTTGTATATCTGGAATTAGTCACAAACCACACGCAGGGAGAGAAAAGATGGACCTTGGACCGTACTTTATTATTGGACCACCAAGTAATAGACAAGTTATGTGCTACCACGCTAAATTACTTTGTAGAAAATATCAATGGGGAACTTTCCAAGATGGTGATTTGGGATGCATATAAAACAATTCTCAGAGGAGCCTTAATTAGCCTCACAGCATTTAAGAACAAAGATAAAAAACTTAAATTAGCATATCTAGAGGCTGACATATTACAGAAACAAGTAAGGTTGGAAGTCAGTCGGAACGAGGAAGATCAGAATAAAATAAAGGAAGATATATTAAGAAAGAAACAAGAATTAGCTTCTTGTCTAGAGGACAGGGTTTGGAAGAGATGGCAGGCAAGTTCCCTATCGAATTACGAATTCAGAGAAAATCGAGGTAAACTTTTAGCGTGGAAGCTCAAAACGGAGTTTAATAGAAACAACATCACGGCAATATACAAGGCTAACGGGAAGGAAAAAGTAGAAGACAGGGCTGACACAGAGGAAGCTTTGGTTGACTTCTTTCAACTTTTGTACGATGAAGATCTTTCCCCTCCTCCCTCCCTGGTAGACTCCTATTTAAAAAAGTCACAACCTCCAAAGCTAGACCTCGATTCTCGAGATTTACTAAACGCTGCAATCACTGTGGAGGAGGTCTTGCACGTAATAAAGTGTCTGAAAAAAGGAAAAGCGGCTGGGCCTGATGCAATTCCAAATGAGATCTATATAGTTTTGATGGAAGCACTGGCCCCTAATTTAGCAGACCTCTTTAATTCTATTTACCTAGAGGGATCTCTGATCCCAAAAACCTGGAATGAGGCAACCATTAGTCTGATTTTAAAACCTGGGAAAGACCCTTTAAAATGCAAATTCTATAGGCCTATATCACTCCTTAACAACAATTACAAAATATTCACTCAGATTTTGGCACAAAGGCTTGGGTCTCTCTCTAAAAACCTAATCCATCAAGATCAAAAGGGTTTTATGAGAGGGAGACACTTACACGAGCTAACGCACCAACTCATTGGAGCCATTGATATTGCAACTCAGGAAAAAGTCCCCCTTGCGGCCTTTACATTTGACGCGGCAAAAGCGTTTGACCGTGTAAACTGGTCATATCTGCAGAAGGTTATCCATCATTTTGATCTAGGGAGGAATTTCTTAAGGGTCATCGCGAGTAAATGGTAGAGTCTCAAAAGGTTTTCAAATTAGGCGAGGCACTAGGCAAGGTTGCCCACTTTCCCCACATCTTTTCAACCTATATAGAGAACCTTTAGCCAAAATGATAACATCTTCCAAAGATATTATACCTTTTAGTTTCAATGGTTGGGTCTTGAAAGTGGCGTTATACGCCGACGATTTAATGATCTACACGAGTAGCCCGCATGAATCTCTTACTAGCATAAACAGCTTATTATCAGAATTTGGGAGGATTTCCGGCTATCAAATAAACCATCAAAAAACTGAAGTTATGCATTGGAATATAATGACCCCTCTGATAGAATCTAAAAATTAAATTAAATATTTGGGGATAGAAATCCCAAGAAGCATTGAATTAATTGCCCAAGTTAATCTCGATCTTAAAACTAAATAAATTAGGAAACTGTTAAAGACATGGAACTGCCTCCATCTTACTTTCATGGGGAGAGCAAATGTTATTAAAATGACTTTCCTACCAAAATTCACATTCATATTCAACGCTAGTCCTCTCGAGTTTAATTCAATGTGTATAAGAAAGATACAGAGCGAAATCAATACTTTTATCTGGGCATCTAAAGGGGTGAGAATAGCTTGGCGAAAGCTCTGCCAAAAGAAGAACCGTGCCGGATTGCTCGCCCAGACTTAATCATGTACTATAGAGCCTTTCAATTAAAAAATATTCGGATACTCTTTCGCGCCCACAACTTCTATCCCGTCTATTGGAAAGCTGTAATAGATCATGACCAATGTCTTTATAAGTTCGGCCATCCTAAATACTTAAAAAAGATCAGATTGAAGGTTCTAAGATCAGCATACAAAATCTGGTTTGAGATTAGGAAAACATGGAAGTTTCCACATTATAGTGCTCTGGCCCCGATATGGAATTCGCCGGGCACACCAGAATGTCTGAAAGACTCCCTAGCAGGCCCCCTGAAAAAAGCAGGATTAGAGACATGGGGTGAACTTCTTGAAAATGGTAAGCTTAAACAATGGGCCGTTTTAACAGAAAGAACGAATAACGAAATATCGAGATTCAAACAGCCAGCTGGGCAAAAGAACAGGCTATATCACCGGACCCTTGCGGAAAGCTGGAGGAAGATATACTGAAGAATCCAACTCGAAAAGAAGTATCAAAGTGGTACTGGCATCTGATTGAAGGAAAAGAGGCCGATTTCAACATACCCGACGTCGTATGGAAGAAAACCTTCCCAGATAAAGACTTGCAACATATTTGGCAAGTATCTTGCTCTTTTTATGGCACATTATTGTTTCTGCACCACTCAGGAGGAATCACCTTTATACCTTGCACAGGTCGTACTGGACACCGGAAAAAGTGTCCAAGATGAATACACAGGTGATGAAAAAGTGTCTCTAATGCGGAGAGATTAAAGCTAATGATATACATATGTTTCACTCATGTATCTACCTCAACGCCTATTGGTATGCAGTTGGTAAGATCATTGATAAAGTTTTAGACACTAATATCAAGGTAAGCTCTTTCACTATTATATTTGGTATTTTAGGTAACAATGATTCTAGTATTAATTTGAGTAAAAATCTGAATTATTTTCTTTTTACTGCTATGCTATTAGCAAGACGAGAGGTGTGCAAACATTGGATTCTTTCATCACCACCCATAGTAGAGGGATGGGTTAGAGCAATAAGAAAGTTTAGAAACTTGGATGAGCTGAGAGGAAACAGTAAACGTACAAAATATTGGGTGCTATCGGATACAGCAAAGTGGTAGGGTAGGGAGGGAAGTCCAATGATTTAAAACAACACCATCAAGCAAGCTCCTGAGTGTTTCTTACTCATGACGGTACACTATGGTTTAAGACTCAATGGAACTTGCTGGTATCCTTTCCGTACACGATCATGAGGCATCCTGGTTGCCATAATCAAAAAGATCGTATAAATGAGGGGGAAAAAAAGGAGGTATTCAAATGGAAGGCTGTACCATTCCATTAGTCAGGACTCCATTAGTAATATTTCAATTAGGATCCACTTGATGGTAAATTAAGAAAATAAATTGTTCACCTTCTGTTGAATTGCACTAGTCAAAATTATCATTCTTCCTAGACCACTATATTACATCTCAAACTTATAATGCAAATTGATAGGAATTTGTTTAGTGATCTTGACAGGACGGTGTGAGACTTAATTTGGGACGTTATCAGTCAGAAGGTATAATTGTCTATGCTAAGGCTTCAGACAGACCGATGGAGTTTAGGTGCTTCAAATTTTGACCACTATTACTCCAATAAGTTTCCCACTGGTTTGCTGGCAGGTCGTTAGTAGAAGTAGGCCTTTCACCCAACCGCCCCAATGAAATGGAAATACAGCAACAATTTTTTCCTGGAACCGCACCTGAACAATCCCTCCTCTTTGCTATACATAGCTATCTCCTGTTATAAAAGGAGTCTTAAATCATCAGATGCTTAAATCCATATGTAAGTGTAAGTCCCCAAATGCTCTAGGGGCACTGGACCGATGTGGGCCTTCTGACAGGAGGAGAACCCTGCTCCCTTTTTGGAGGTTAGTGGAAAAATAGGGCCTCCAACCACGGCAGTTCCTGTCCTATGGTAGATTGATCTGGGCAATGCTTACTTACTAGGCAATGACATACATAGAACCTTTAACACTTGCTATGGTGCCCATGTTATATCTGTAATGGGGAATGAGAAAAAAAAACTTGTCTTATGAAGGCCATACAGTCTCATGCAGGTCTTGTAAAATATATTTTGGGATTATTGTGATATGATACAGGTACGTACTATAGTGCTCGTATTCCAATTTGCCCTATGCCCAAGGGCTTCTCACACGTCTATTTTAGACGCTCAATGTGAAAGGAGGACGCTGTGACTTCTAGCACATGAAAGCCCGACATTCACGATGGCAATGCAGCTTGCATGTTAACTACTGGGACTGGAAAGGAGACACCGTAACAGCGGAAGAACACAACAACTGTAATTATTTAAAGGGAAAAGACTTAGCATTTCACTATAATTAACTCTTATATGAGGTGGCAACACAGTGTACCCAATTAAGAAAATACGTGAAAATACGTTGTCCTGAGGAAGCAGAATTCAAAACATGTCGGCAATAGAAAATGCATAAAACTTATATTGCATACAATAAAAAAACTGAAACATTTGCACCACATGATGAATCTACTAGTATCCCAAATTATGTCACCTTGCAGGCCATTGAATAGCTCCTCCTGGTTAAATACTGGAACCACATGACTCCCATTTCAATTTACTATGGAGTGTGCCACTATAGTATGAAAGAAAATGTCTTTACTTTTGACTCACGTGTTTTTCTACATGTTGAAGGGACATTTACGGAAGGTAGTTATGCTAAAAGTCCGGTGAATCTCTACAAGCATAGATTTGAACTGCAACACATCTACAGCCTATCCAATTCATATAACTGAAACATCAAATTATGGATATGGTACAGAGGCAATATTTTCATTATTTGGAGTGACCCTGATAGGATCAAAGTACACTGACTGAGTCAATACATTGGAACCACATCTCTGCTTTATAAGCACCACAGACCACTCAAACGTACCCTTGTGGACCTACTGATCATCCCCAAAGAAGTAAAGCCTATCCACAGAAACCTATGCACAGCCTACAGTTAACTTTAATCCTTCAGCTAGCACCCCCGGGTATTGAGGCAGAATTCCTCCTTTGGCCAATTCTTGAGATTAAGAAGAAATTAATCTTCCCTACAGAAATTTAAAACACAATCCAAGAAACCAAAAGAATTGGTGACATGGCCTATATCAGAGAGCTAATACAAAGAGCTAATAAAATAGCAAGGAGCAATAATAGAGCAACCCTTCATGAAGACACCGTAAAAGAAACAGACAAAAAAACAACATCCATCATGACCTACCCTGGGGTCTTGAACCCCCTGAAGAATATGATAAAATAAAAACCGGTTTATTTTTAATACTGGCAAGCATTAATTGGAGACACCACTTTTGGAACTTCAAAAAAAGCAGGAAGAGATATATTAGTACACACAAGACCCCGGTCAAAAACCAACCAAGTGCCTCAGAGCACTCAGTGGTATTTAGCATTTCTGATGGGGCCTTTCTCTTCTGCTTGTGTGGTCTGTCAATTTACGAAAAGAAGAGCGGAACCTGATCTAGAAGTAGAACTATCAACACTGTGGGACCTGAACAGAGATACCAACAGAAACACAGGACATATATACAATAGAATTCCCTCCTCACAAGTGATACATTGGCATGAACACTAGAAAGAATAAAACTGCATCCCAGAACATGAAGTGATATACAATGCAGATGAGCCACCACAAAATTTACCACTCACGCTTTAGAACTAGAACACAGTGAATATGATATACATGCACTATAATTGAAAAATTACACACATCCATACCTCAAAATCAGGCTAGTGCAATATTTATTTTTCAAAAAACAAAGCTGCCACTATTGGTTACAAACAAACACATATGGTCTTAACGATGAACTCCCATGGCCTTTATTGAGTCTCAACTACAACTAACATCCACACGTAGGAGTAATTATCTATGCATGACCCCATGTATTTTTTTAAAATATCCCAGGTGTGACCTATTGTAAAACTGTTTGCAATCTGTCCACTTCAGCACCTATGAAGTCATACCTTTTTTAACCAGTAAGGGGCAATATTAAGTTTATTAACGGCTGAACATTTGGCCTTTACTATGAAGTCCTTTTTTATCCCCAGCGACTCTAGCAAAGAGAGGTTTTTCCCCAAGCCACTATATATTCTGAAAAAGCTGGAAGGATAGGAGTTCATGTGTCCTCATGTATGTTGAGTACCCCATTTAGATTTTGAGCAGGACTTGATCAGACAAAAACAGAATGAGCAACCACCAGACTAGTCATTCGGTCGTGTATTCAGGCCTGGCATGATGAGCCCCAGAATGCAGAACGTCCATGTGCCTGCTGATTAACAAGCACTATACCCCCACTGACAGCTCGTCCATGAACATTTTCCAGGGCAGCAACTGCCTGTAATAATTGCTTAATTTGTAAAATAATCGGTGCCAGTGCTCTGACCAGGCGGCCACTGCAGCTTGCACCGCCAATTGCCCCGGTCATCGCTGCCAAAACAACTACTAACCATCTCTCTCACCTGCAAGTGCGACAGTTGAGATTATTCCAGGTCACCAAAGCTAAAGGAATGGTTGTGGAGGGAGGTATTAGTAATTTTTAAAGTGTATTGTATTCATAAACACCAGTTGTTATGCTCACCTCTAAAGTAGATGATCAGCGCCACCATGTGGCAGACTGTCATAAGTGCAGTGTTGACAATTAAGTGCTGGTGCCAAGCACCGGAAACCACCGGCTCAAATTAAGCACTGGTGACAATAAGGAAAGTGAATCGCCACACTTTGATGTTTCTTCCCTTTTTGGCTTAATAAGGTATTTATTTACTAACTTCCACTTCTATTTTCCACCCAATCTATTTAGGTTTGTTTTGGTTACCCGTTAGTTGGACAAGCAGAGGCTAAGTATTTATAACATGATATTTTCACTCACGAGTGCACAGAGAAGCAGGGTGCATTTTTCTACTCACAAAGTGTGCTGTTTCTCACAAATAGAAAATCGAGACTTTTTTTGATGGCTATGATTATAGATAATATTCAACTTCTATGTTTTGGAACCCTTGCTTGCTGGATTCACCCATAATGTTTGGCACTCATTTAGGGGCATTCTCATTACATATTTCTGTGCCTACTGTGTTTCCTTACAGGTTGTACCAGGTGGAGCGCAGGTACCCACCAGTAGAATACAGTAACTCTAGTTAAGTATTCTCACTATTTTTACCATTTGTGTTTGTCTATCGCATCTCTCACATACACAGACCATAGGGACAAATATGTCAAGTACAGGTAGTGTTCACAAAGGGCTTCCAATCCTGAAGAAAGTCCAGACACTTACTCGGTCTTATAAATGCGGAATGAAATGTGATGATCTAATGTCAGGATAGAATTCTATCCTATGCTTTTTAACAATTGTCAAATAGCAACCAAAATATAGCACTTCAGGCCTTTTAAGTGTTTACCTATTTTTTCATTCTCTACGAATTTTAAAAAGAGTAGGGACACCTTGAGATAGTGTTCGGGTGACCAGACGTCCCGGTTTTCCCCAGACAGTCGCGGTTTTCAAAGGACTGTCCGACGCTTTCTTACATTTTAAACACATGTCCCGGTTTGGAGAATCAATATCAATTTATACTGAAAGGAGAATTGAAAGGTATGCTCTAAGTAAATTATTTCTTTCTTCCAGGCAGCGCAGGTGGAGATCGGATGGAGGGCAGGAGGACTCAGGGTAGAAGTCGTGCCATAGCTAATGTTATTTATGTGTAGCTTAGAAATGTGTGCCAGGCATTTATTATTTATCTGTATCTGAATATTTTTTTACAAGGCTACACAAAATCGGGCCATGCCTGGCATAAAAGTAAGGCTAAAGGATTTAGTCCTACTGTTATGTCTGTCTGTCCCAGTTTTTGATTCTCAAAATCTGGTCACCCTAAATAGTGGTAACAGGTAGAGCTGAGGCCACTCACAAGGAAACGATTCCCCATTAGTGAGCAGGGGCCCTATAATGACACGTGCCTCTTTTCAGTGGGTAGGTGTTTATTGTACTTTTACCAAAACAGTGTAGAAACAAGACAGCTGGGAAATCTTGTACGGTTTATGCAGGAACAGCATTGATTCATAACCACTATAATAGGATCTTCCTGTAGCCTCTGGCTGTTGGTTAAGGTGGTACAATTCCAACTATCTATCCCAGGTAGCTTCATTGCTGCTTATATGTTTCTGTCCATCTAAAGAAACATGTCTAAGTTAGAGCACTTCATCACATAATTTTCGTCCTCATGGAAAGCAAGTGCCTGACCACACAACTGTATGGAACACGGTCTTGCTTTACATATTGGTGCTCTATATATGAGACTAACTGGCACATGCATCAACAATGCCATTTGCGATTCCTTATTAGCGAAAAATAAGGATTCGTTAATAAGGAATAGCAAAGGCTATGCATGTAGAAATCGCTAAAAAAATAGCAATTTCTAAACAATCCTTAATTACGACTCGCAAATTGCGAGTTGCAATTAAGGAATACCTCAGCATTCATTCCTATGGGCCTAGAGGCCCATGAATGAGAAGACATTCTCAATTTGTGATTCTCAATTAGAGAATCGTAAATTGAGAATGCAATTTCAAGGGTGCCAGGGTGTCAAAAGGACACCCTGTTGCACCCCTGAAATCTGCATATGAGTACAGCTTGCACACACACATGCCCCAAGGGCGTGTGTGTGTGTAAAATGGAACTTTGAAAAATGCACTTTAGTGCATTTTTCAAAGTTTTTGCAAATTACCATGAAGTTCATTTCATGGCAATTTGCTCCCCCTATTAGCGAAGTTGCGAGTTTGTTTTTACTTTAATGCATTGCATTTAAGGAATCTCAATTTGCGATTCCCTAAATGCAATGGCAATTTAAGTAATTGCAATTTAGAGATGACTTAAATTGCGATTTTTGCATTTGGGATGATGTATCCCAAATGCAAAAATACCTGTCGCAAAGGGGCAGATTCTGAGAATCTGGCCGTTTGCGACCGGTTTTTGCTTTGATGCATGTGGGACTAAGAAGTTAATTCTCGTCACTGACTGAAGGTCACATTGCATGACTCCAAGACTCACATGTGCATGGACTTTGGTCCTGCTACTTACTGCTCAACTGATTTGGAGACTGCGCTTTCCGAAGACAAGTTTTAACTCTAAGTGAAGATAATGTCGCCCTATTTAACCAACCATTTATCACGTTTACTATTTTTAACAATTTATGCATGTCTACATCTACTTTTAAATATGCCTTTCCTGAATATTGGTCATCGTTTTTACTATGTTCACCTTGTCGGGCTTTTATCCTGCTCAGTGCCTCTTGTGGGGTAGAAGCCTTGAAAATGGCAAAACTATGGAAGAGAATCATCGAGTTCTGGTCAAAGACCGTCAATGAACGAGTCGGTGAACTGTCAAAGTTCATGTACAGTGTCTTAAGGATCAATTGTGCCCTCACTTACAACTGACAAGTTAATGTCTTCCATCACAGAATCTAATGAACATTTCGAAGCAAATTATTTTTAGATATTTCAATAATTAAAGGGCTCGGTGTATGGTAGCTTTTAATATTTGCCTGCATTAACATAGAAATACACAACATACAAAAGATAAGTTACTAAAGAGGTAGCTGGTTGTCAAAGTTCTTGAGCACAGTACAGAATCTGCTGCAAAAAGAACAAAGACGCAAGCAGCAGAATCATCGCCAAAGAAGAATTTGCGAATCTTGGTATACCTCCACGGTTGAAACGCCATTTTAAAATGGATATATCAAATACTATAACTAGTCATTTTGGAACAATTAGTCTTCTTTGTATAGTTTGAGGACAGATGTTCTAATTACCAGGATTGTAAAACCCTTAAATGACGTGAAACCAAACCCCCAATTTTAAAACGAACATACTAAATTAAAACTCTTGATCACAATTGGCATTAGAATATGATTGTGCAAGGGGACAGTTAAGCAGCTAATCATCACCAGGACTTTGATCATATACAGAGGGTAGTGTTTCTACTATCGTGTCCCATCCTTTCTAACGCCTTAGCTGCGGCAGTTATTTCGGCGCAGTGCTGGGCGTTCCAAAGAGTGGGCGGGGCCGCGTTGGCCGTTGAACGTTCGCAGCACTAGCCAGGTAGTGTTCCGAACGTTCAGCTGCCGACGGCAGCAGCTATGAGATTAAAGTGAGCAATTGAGCAAAGCAGATACGGCTTGATGATGGGACTTACTGACACCCAAACTGAGCACAAGTACTCCAGCACTCCACAAGTACTCCAGATTCCAAAAGTATTGGGAAATGCATCTTCACTTTAAGAAAATATCATCCTTCAATGGACTAATGAGTGACAAGGCATGGTCTAAGCATATCAATTCTGCCTTAACAATAGGAATTCAAACAGATATTTCCCAATAACATTTCAGACACAGTATTGTACATGCTATAGCTCTCCAAGTAATATTTCATCAAAGAATAGCATTAGGAGTACAAAAATAACTCGGCATTCCTCACCTTCTGAATGCCCCCATTCTCCTCCACCAGTGGAGGGAGCGGACTGGTGTTGTTATTCGAGGATGGCGGTTCCACATTGTAGCTGCGAAAACAGCAGAACAAGGAACCAAAGATGCTTCGATGCCTCTGCTTCTTCAAGCTTATATTACATTGAGAAACTGCGGAAAAAAAAACCCAGCAATTTAGGTGCATGCAGCAAATCACAGACTCTTCACTTTCTGTTGTTGGACTTAACCGATATTGTCCAGCAGTTCTTAATCTTTTTACTTTTGTGGACCCCAACAGAATTACTACTGCCTAAGCAACTTATACAATTTCAATCTTAAAATAATGCACAAACGCAAAATATGCAAAAAATTACATTTTCATTGGAATGTTCCGGTTGGAGCTTTTCAAAATGTCGTTTTATTTCCAACAGACTTACATAATCTAGAATATAACATATCACTCCCTTGCATGCTCACTTTTTGTTGGCGCATACCAGTGCTTCAATTGTGGCCATACTAGATTCCAGTGTGCTGTACATGCGCTGAAACCATAAATCAAGCTAAGGATTCCAACTAAAATGTTTGCCTCCCATTCCAAAGTCCTTCTCATTATAGAACGTTTAAAATTTAGTTTTTTCGATGTATATGTACACTTTATTGATCTTCTACTATTATTTGAGTTTCTAAACAATCGTGGAAAGGACCGCTGGTTTAAAGAAATGCAGTGGTGTTTAACCCCTTGTCTGCGGGGCACATTCTCCCGCTGTGCTGGGGGACGGGGGGGTGCCTAGAGCGCCCCGGTGCTCATGACGAGGTCAGCTCGTCATGAGCTACGGCGCTCCGGTGCTCATGACGAGCTGAGCTCGTCATGGTCACACCCGTTCCAATGGAACGTTCAGCACAGCAGGGGAATCAGCCCAGCGTGCGAGCGTTCCACGGAACGGGCGAGGTCATGACGAGCTCAGCTCGTCATGAGCACCTGAGCGCCGTAGCTCATGACGAGCTGAGCTCGTCATAAGCACTCAAGGGGTTAAAGGACACAGAGATCGTCTCAGCTCCCATATGAAAATGTCCGTGTTTTTCAAATCACTCTCAGAAATCTGTAAATTTTCGGTCTGAAAACAACTCCTTTAAAGGAATGTCATTGCTCACTTGTCATTTTTAGTCAAACAAGAGAAAAAAATCGTACACGTAGCTGGCAACTTACACACACACACACACACACACAATATCTGTAAATATATTGTATTGCCAACTTCAGCTTTGTAATCGTGCAATTTTATACCCGTTTTGCCTGCTTGCTTCCTTGTGAAAAGCATTCACTCAAATTCAGTAAGCTTGAGTTTGTTGCCATGACAAACCAAAGATAAGTCTAAAGAGCATAATGGTCCATTCTGGAAAGAGGTGTCAGGTGCCGTAGGCCAACAGTTTAGTTTGAAAATGTCTTAAAAAGCAGTACATGTTGCTACCAGCCCAATTGGAGTTGGAAGTGCCCACTCAGATTAAGGGCAGAAGTGGGAGATTGTATTACAAAAAGCTTTTGTAGGATAGCTCTCACATAAAAACTTTAGTGGAAATCCTCATCCACAGGTCAAGTCTGTCACCATCAGAAAATATTTCTAGGGATTCAGTAGTACCAACATTCTTCATTTTCCCAGCTACAGAATACATCAAGAATGTGTCCACTGCCAAGAATACGACTTAGTCACTGTGCTTTGCAACGACTTTAAGTCACATGTGACTCTATTCTAGTCTCAACCTCATATTTGGATCTAGGACATTTCCTTAACAAGGCTTTGATGTTGTTAACACAGGCACTGCGGGGGCTACAGGGCCCTGCTTTGCCCCCCTGGTGTGAGGAGAGAGTTGACGCAGTGTTGGGGGTCACGGAGAGCACCGAGGTGTCATAAAGCAGACCCTAATGCTAATGCTTCATCTGTAAAGGGGCATCAACTGGTAATAACCTGCCTCGTATACAGCAAGAGGTTATGCCTTCCAATGAACCTCACTTGCGTAATTTGAGGATTACGTCAATGTTGAAAATTGTTTAAAAAATAATTGCCTTCTGCAAGTATGGTAGCAGCTCACCAGCAGGACCACACAGAAGAATCGTCCTGGCAAGGGGGGTCTGCCGAGCCCAGAGAATAATGCCAGGGTTGGGTTTTAAACCAATGTCACCTTGGAAAGAGATCTTCCTTCACCTTTGAAAACATTCCACACGTTTGGAACAACAAGCTGCACGTTATTTAATCCATACCGGAGTTCTGTACGGCAAAGTAATATAAAACTAGTTTGAAGCTTTCAGTAGCCCCCAGTCAATATTTCATCAAGGATAACACTTTTAAAATCTTTAAATGTGCAAATAAACAAATGTACGTACACACCTGCACACAACGAATGCCAATAATGATATCTAAGTGGCATACTACGTGTTGATTACAAATTATTTTACCTTTCTGTCAAGCTATATCTTTCAAACTTTTACTTCCGGTCTCTCCGCTCTTTCTGACTCTCGTTCTCGCTACCCTCCCTCTGCTCCCTCATCACTGACTCAGCCCTATATATATTTTATAGATCTACAAATACAAGAATCAAAAGCGTCCCGATCAGTACATTCCCTTGTCTGTCCCCTCATCTTTAATTCTCTTCCATTCTAAGTCTCCAATCTTAAAAGCTACAAATCACAGCGCCTCAGAGTCCACGCTGAAATAAAGTGGCGCTATTAGCGCCGCGGGAGGGCCCCGGGGGGTCTCCAGCCTACCTGTGGGCCTGTGGGCTGATCTCGGCAGACTCCATGCTGCGGCGGAGCGGCTCCTGTGACTGGTGTCCTCGATCAACACTCCGGGTCTATATCTTGGAATCAGCTCCTTGTCAGATGTGACTGGTTAGTCAGGCCTGTACACACCACATATTTGTGCCCGTACCAAAACCTCACACAGAATCAATACTACCCGTCATTAATAATGCCTCCATCTAGGGGGGCGTGGCCAGCAGCCGGTGATGGCGGCAGCTTAGGAAGAGAGCTCCGCGGCTGAAGCGGCCTCCTACAATATCCGATCACTGATCCGACCCATATATGTCCCATGCGGGAAGGTACTGATGCCCAGGACCGGGCGGCGTAGGTACGGACAAGCGGGGAGAAAATCCGAGGTCGGGGAGTCCAGTTGTGGTGGACCCCGAGAGGGGCCCTGAGAAGATACTGAGCAGGGGACTTGCCTGGGTGGATAAGCCGACAGGAAGTGAGCCGTCTTGGGCTGGGAGCCGCCGGAAGCGCCCGCCCGCAACGCCCACGGAGGGAGTGGCCCCCTGCCTCCTGCAGCCGCAACCGGACCTGGTGAGCCCCGTGCGGGACCCCGGGCGCCCCCTCGCTGAGTGGAGGGGTCCGGCCCGGACGACCCAAGGGGACGAGTGACAGCGCTCGGCGCTGATAAATCCGGAGCAGGGCCGCCATCTTGAGGACC
This sequence comes from Lissotriton helveticus, assembly GCF_964261635.1. NCBI lineage: Eukaryota > Metazoa > Chordata > Amphibia > Caudata > Salamandridae > Lissotriton > Lissotriton helveticus. The sequence continues at coordinate 259,373,247 of NC_136071.1, forward strand.
CGGCGGGGGTCCCGTACCAGGCGGGTTGGGCAACGCCGGCGGAACACAGGTGCGGTCACCAGACAGTCGAACACCACCCGGTACGACGAGACACCGCTCCCGGACCCCCCCCCCCCCCGCTGGGAGGGGGCGCACTGTGAGTAGAGAAGGCGCGGGTGTGCGCGGGGGCTTCTTGTGCAACGCGAACCCGCCCAGGTGGATCCTTCTTCCAGGACACGGACCGTCGTGCCCAGTAGCGCCATAGACCCTGCGGCGGACACAAGGGTGTGGGGCGGAAGACTCCGGAAACGCAACACGGGACGGCCCGCACAACGCGGGTGGGGCGCAACGAAAACATCCTCATTGCCAGAGACTTGTCGTCGCCCCACGGCTGGGGCTAGTCATCCGTAGAAGCACTCACCCCCCCTAGCCTCACGTGTGGCTGCAGGGGAGGCCCTCGCGCTGCCACAATACTTGACCGGAAGCGAGTCTGAGGGTCCACGCCAGACCACCGAGGGCCACGACTGCGGGTGGACTGCGACCCCGAATACATCGGAGAGCCTTGAGGGGCGGACGACTGCCCCGAAGAAGTGCAGAAGTCCGGGTGGAACCGACTGGGGGTCTGAGTGCTTGGCTCCCCGTCCAGGATGGCCGACAAGGGGCCGAAAAACACCGCGGCACAATCCCGCCTTGACTGGTTCGCATATGAGGGGCCCGCTACCCCCCCGCCGGACGCAAAATCACAGCCAGGCAAGACAGTGGAGGCGACGGGGGGCAAAAAGGCAACCCTGGACGATGTCATGCGGGCCCTCACACAGGTGCAGGCCACTGTGGGGTCGATCTCAGCCGAAATTACGCTGATTCGGGCGGATTTCCACAAGATGACGGAGAAAGTGAACACGATGGAACTTGTGACCAAGGCCTTGGTGGAAGATGTGTCGGAACTGCAGATTAGTATGGAACGTATCACGAAAGAAAATAAGGAACTGCGTGACAAGCTCGATGACCAAGAAGGGCGCTCGAGACGGAATAACATCCGTATAATAGGTGTGCCGGAATCGGAAGACACGAGGACAATGGACTTGTATGTGGAGAATCTCATCAAACAGCACCTGCAGCCTAAGGGACTTTCAAATTTTTTCACTGTGGAGAGGGCACACAGAGTCCCGGGAGGGCGCCGGCAAACGGGAGCGCACCCCAGGCCGATCATAGCACGGCTCTTTAATTTCAGAGATCGAGATGTCATTCTACAAGCGGCGAGAACCTCACCCCCTATTAGGATTCAAAACTCCACGCTAGCCTTTTTTCCGGACTACACGGCGGAGGTCGCGCGGAGAAGGAGAACTTTCTTCGAGGTAAAGAAAGAACTGAGAGCCAGGGAGATCCCCTATTCAATGCTTTTTCCGGCCAAACTCCGGATTGTGGCCGACAATAAGACTTGGTTTTTCGATAACCCAGAGGCAGCACAGGACTGGCTGGAGGGTTGGCGGGCGACAGGCCGCCCTCGTCGCTCCAGCAGACAGACCAAAAACCGCAATGGTGAACCCCAGCAGGATCTACAATCAACCGGCGAGGAAGCGGAGCCACCATCGTCTCTGCCCACTATTCGAGAAGGGGACGATGATGGAGAACAGTGATCCCCAGATAGTGGCAAATTGAACTGAATGCAACGCTGTCCGACGTTGCCGCCTTGGACACTGGGCTGAGGGCCTCCGCGGCCGAAGGAGGGGGCCGCCGACTCCGGAGAGTCCTTCACCCCAGAGTGCAAGTACTATGTTTTGGGTTGGGATCAGGCACTCTGCTGAGTTGGGGGGGCGGGCAGTTCTAAGTCCGTTGAGCAGGGGGGCAGGGAGGGGGGGAGTTGGGGGCACTGTAGTTTTTGGGTTTTTAGTTGGTTTTCAGGGTCTGGACAGGAATCTTAGGATACATGCGCGTATAACCCAATCCACTAGGATCGACACACAGGGGCGCTTCGCGGCGACACATGGGCAGTGGGAGGGTAAACCACTTAACGTAGTCTCGGTGTATATTCCGCCGGCACTACACGCCACTGCTCTCCCAGAGCTGGGAAAATTCTTACTAGACCTACCGGAAGGGGATCTCATTATAGGGGGCGACTTCAATGCTGTGGCACATAACTCTATGGATCGCTTCCCTGTGCGCACACTAACACCGGGGCCCTCCCGACTGCACGACTTCATGGAAGCACAGGGGTTGATAGACATATGGAGGCGGTCCCACCCGGACGACCGACAATACACATATTACTCGGCGGTCCATGACAGCCTCTCGAGAATTGACTACCTCCTCACACTGGGAGGGGGCCTCCTCACTGTTGCCGAAGCTCAAATCCGTCCACGAGGGGTCTCAGATCATTCCCCGCTGACGCTGACTCTTTCCAATCATACACGGACACGCACACGCATCTACCCGATCTACCCAGGATACCTTAGAGAACCGACAATAGCCAAGGCATTAAAAAGGGGCACGAGGTCTTATTTCACCGAAAACATAGGGTCAGTGGATTCCCCTACCACCTTGTGGGAAGCCTACAAGACGGTTCTGCGCGGGCAAGCCATCTCAGCTATAACCCACCATAAGCACACGCTGCGTCAGGAGCTGTTAGATTTAGAGAGACAACTCGAAAGGGCCACACGAGACCATGAGAGGGACCCGACCGGGGAAACACAACACGCGCTCCGGCTGTGTCAGCAACGTCATACAGCACATGTGCGCCGCAGGGTGATGGATAACATGGCAGCGACAACACACAGGGTGTACGACGTCGGCGACAAGGCGGGTAAACTGTTGGCCTGGCTAGAAAAGAAGCGGGGAGGGCAGAGGGCCATATTGCAATTGAAGGATCCAGAGGGCGTGGTGCGGACCGGGCCGTCTCAAATAGTGGACATACTGGCGGACCATTTCCACTTAATATATTCCCCTGATTTCGAGGTCTCCCGGGAGATGGCTGAAGGGTCTCTCGCTGGAGTGCCTACTCGTACTCTACCGCAGGATGACCGGGACGAGCTGGACTCGGACCTGACGGCTGAGGAGATACAGGTGGCTATCGCGGCGTTACACCCAGGGAAGGCGCTTGGCCCTAACGGTGTGCCGATAGAATGGTACAAGACCATGGCGGAGACGCTGTCGACGCCTTTACTCCAAATGTACAAGGAATGCCAGGAACGGGGGCAGCTGCCGCCCGACCAGCGCACGGCCACTATAATCGCAATACCAAAGCCCGGAAAACCCCCTGATGAATGTGGATCGTACCGCCCGATCTCCCTCCTTAACGCCGAAAGTAAAATTTTGGCGAAACTATTGGCCACTAGACTGCTGCCTCATCTGGCGCACCTAATTCATCCGGATCAGTCGGGCTTTATGCCACACCGGAGCACGGCGCTGAACCTTCGACGGCTGCACGGCGTGCTGGCACGCGCACCGCTATTGGAGGAACAGGCGGCGGTGCTATCGTTGGATGCCAAAATGGCGTTCGACATGGTAGAATGGCGATATCTCTTCGCGGTTCTGGAACATTTGGGTATTGGTGCGAAATTCATATCATGGGTCAGGCTACTGTACACCGACCCCATAGCACGGGTGACGGCCAATGGTCACATCTCGCGGGAGTTCCCGCTGGCGAGAGGCACGAGGCAAGGATGCCCGCTCTCACCGCTGCTATTCGCCTTAGTGTTGGAACCCTTGGCGACGGTTATCAGAACCACACGGCTGCTGAAGGGCATCCACTGGGGAGGCGACTGGGAGGATAGAGTCTCCCTGTACGCCGACGACATGTTAATCTACCTCACGGACCTCGCAAATGGTATACCGGTCCTGCTGGCCCTATGTGAGAAACATGGCACGGCGTCGGGGTATAAAATTAACTGGGCAAAATCGGTACTTTACTTGATCAGCGGCACTCCACCGCCCCTGAACTCGGACTGCCCGTTGCAGGTAGAATCCTTTTCCTTTAAGTACCTAGGGATTCGAATCACACGAGAACAGGCGACCTTTCGTGACCTTAACCTTCAGCCACTGCTAGACAGGTTAAAGGCAGACGTGCGCCATTGGAAGACCCTCCCTTTAACTCTGCTAGGTAGGGCGTCGCTCTTCAAAATGATGACACTGCCGCGCTTCTTGTATGTCCTGGAAAACACGCCGGCGTTGGTTCCACCGTCGTTTTTCCGCCAGGTGTCTGCACAGTTGTCAGGCCTGCTGTGGGGAGATAAGCCGGCCAGGGTCGCGCAATTGAAACTGGTTAGAGACTGGTATAGCGGGGGGATAGCGCTCCCAAACCTTGAATTGTACTACTGGGCATCCCACCTTAAGGTGATCAACCAATGGATCCATGTTTCACAGGATGACCCAGCATTCCTGGCTGATAGGAGTCAACTAGGCTTAAACACCCTACTGGCCCCGCTTTATAATAAGGGACTGTTGACAAAATTGAGAGGCCCAACCAAACAGACGACTAGCCTGGGAGGGGGTGATTACCAAGCTCACGCCACTATGGGATGCTAAGGCCCTAGGTACTCTGCGGCGCAGTAAGGGGTTTGACCAGTGGGACGACATCGGGATCTCCACCGTAGGAGACATGTGGACAAGGGAAGGAGTGATCTCATTCGCGGCCCTGAGGGAACAGTATGACATGGGATTAAACGAAACATACCGATATGTACAAATTAGGCATGCACTCCTGGCGGTACTGGAGCCAGGTACGACGGTCCCGGAATCGGCCCCGTTAGAGGACAGATTGCTTACGGACTACATGGAGGCTAGTGCTACCTCACTCACCTACCGTAAACTGTTGAACAACCTACCGGACCCGCTGGTGAAACTGAAGGAACACTGGGAGGACGAGCTTGGGGAACTGGACGAGACAAACTGGAATGCAGCATTGGCATCGCCCAGGGAGGCGGGTATATCCTCACGCTTTAGATTGGTACAATTTAAAATACTGCACAGGGTCTACTACACCCGCACGACACTGCACAGAATCCACAGGGCAGATCACCCGTATTGTCTAAGAAACTGTGGGGAGGAGGGTACGCTCTTCCATACGTTATGGGCCTGCCCCAGTATACAAGACTATTGGAGGCGTGTAGCGCGCACGGTAGGCCAGACTCTGAACACGTCATTTACACCTGACCCCAGGGTATGCCTGCTGAATGTGTGGGACCAGACCGACCTGACGCAGAATGGGAGGAGATGGGTAATCATTGGTATGATGTTGGCAAAGCGTGACATAGCAATGAACTGGGGGGCGCACAACACCCCGACCCTGGCTCAATGGTGCAGAAACATGGATATGTTAATGATGACGGAAAGAGCAGTTTACCAACAGAGACTCAACCCACGTAAGTGGAATAAGACATGGTCACCATGGAATGTGTATAGGGGGGGGAGATCTGTGAACCACTGCCTGAGGACGATGATATTGATAGCGCGGGGGAGGATGAGGAGATGGAATGAGCGGGAGGAGTGGTGGGAGGGGGAGAGAAGTTAGGGGCAACTGGATGCACAAGCCTCGTGAATTGACATGATGATAAGTTTGTGATTGATATAAACCATGCATATTGCCTTGTGATGCTACCACTCACGCAAATGGTACAATTTACTTCTGCCAACGGACACGTGTCTTGACCCTTTGTTTGTAAAGTTATAACTCAGTATACAGAAAAAAATTGAAAAGTTGCTTGAATGGCTGGACGCAGCTGAATGTTGAGGCTGCGCTGACAAATGTTTACCAGTGACTGATTAATCTATGACAGCAACAATAAAAACAATTTAAAAAAAAAAAAATAATGCCTCCATCTTTGGGAGGGCGACAGGCGCACGCGGTACCTTGCCAAGGTGTACACCTGGGAACGACTATTGATATATTTTAGGGGTGGTGGTAGAAAGTCCACGCATCAAGGCTACCGTTTACACATTTATTCCACAGTCGAACAATCTAAAAACTAGTATATAATTTGTAATAAATAAGTACAAACCCTATCTGCAAAGGTACATTTTTTTAGGAGCTCTACTTTCTGCTGCCATATGTTCAGAGTTTCCAAATACAGAGGCTGCCTTCTTTTCATTCCACCTCATTTCTATTTTTACCCAAACCGTCCAATTGCTGTCTCTTCATCTCACTCTTGCAAATGCTTCATCCTGGCTTCGTCCATTTGTCACTGCTCTTTCCTATCTTTATCTCCCGCATTCTTTCTTAAATGTAAGATTTTTCCTCTTTTCAGCTCTGCCAGCGTAAGAAAATGAAAACGATCCCCCAGTCCCTAAAAACGGTGCTCACCACCTATTGCCATCAGTACTAATAAACAAATAAAGCATTATTGTATTATAGGTTCTAAGATTTTACACGTAGAATAAAGGGAGGAATATATGCTCTGAAGGTGACCACATCTGCTGCAGTTAAAGCCAATTTTCACTGCTAAGAATCAAATTTTTGAGGTCGAATGAATACAAAGGTGTGTGCAAAATTAGGATTTGTTTTCTTTTGTATCCAAGTGTCTGGAACTGGTCACTCCTTAGTGAAGGTGGCAATGTTTTTTACTTTGCTACACTTGCAGTTGTGAGTTTTGAAGTCACGTATGTTCATTGAAACTAATAAAACGTGTCTACTTCAGACAAACTTTGCATAAAACTTTGGATCTGATTTATTTATTTATTGAGGTCATACTACATACTTTTTTACACTTGGGAAATGTTTGTATGCACCCATAAAGTAAAGCAACTTCTCTAAGGGACTCTAAATTATTTCAGTGCCAATTACTGTGACATACTGCAGAGTTTTTGTGCAGTTTATATTTTTGTGCATTATTAACAACGTGCAGAACGTTGATTTACTCCAGAATTTACTTGTATATACTGACATGGTACTATCTTATTTGAAACAAATTTGCTGAGACTTACTAAAGTATCTTTTCCTGGCTTATATTAACTAGGCCTCAGTGATGTCTCAGTATCATCTTGTTCAAAATGGATGGGTCTGCTTGCATGTTCACTCATCATTATTTCTGCAGCACAGAGTCAGGCAGAGTCATGTTCTTTATTTCCATGGTTGTTCTTGAAGTTCCCAAAGAAAATATTCCAATATGCGCACAGTAAAGTTGCTGTTTCTCTAGGTCCTTCCGCTAGCTCACTGAACTGCATTCATTCAGAATAGTTTGCTGTTGTTCTTGTGATGCAATGCAAGATCTCGAGTTTGAGCTGTTGATATTGCAAATAACAATGCCTTTTATTTTTGTTTTCGTTTTTAAAACATAAATAAAAGGCTTTGTCATTTACAATGCCAATAGCTTAAACTCGCATAAATGCGAGACCTATTGCATTGCAAATGCTTGTTAAATCTGAGCTGCAGAATCAAAGGACAATGGAAAGTATTTCATGACTGTATTAACTTCTGAATGTAGAGCAGTATACAATTTCTGAAGAAAATGGAAAAAGCAATAATAAAAGCGAAGCGTTACATAAACACCGGTAAAACACTGTTTCAGTTGATTTTTTTGGCGCGAAAATGAGTAACCACTGAAAAGCACTGTTTTTTAAGGTATTGAAATCTCTGGAAAACACTGAAAACACCATCAGAATTTACCAAAAATAGAAACTGAAAACAGGAAAGCCTAAACATGATTAATGTGAACATTGTTTTCTAATTGTTAGGAGTATACAGCTATCAAATAACAGGTTAGGAACGGGATATCCATTTCTTATTCATCCTACATTCAAGAGATTGGACCCAAAGACACCTTCCAAGGATACTATAATAATCGTTTACCACTTCCACATGTAAAAAACAAAATATTTAATTCAGCGCATACCCAGTAATCGAATATGCACAGCAGATAACAATCCTCCCCATGATGCAGTAAGGAGAGGAATACGATGCAGTATGAAAATGAAAAAGGAATGCAAACTGTAACAGCCACACTTTATGGGAAGTTGTCAAGGTGTACACAGTTGATTACCATTCCCGTGATTCTCTCTACCTTTAAGACCTGCATGGGGCTTGTACACTAAGTGGACTATATTTGCGCCACATTCTACACAATACATTTTTGGTATTGTATATAGCCCCTCACATAGCTGATTTTGATCTATTCTACATTGCACTATATATATAATACTGGTGACTTCTGTTTAATTTGTTTATTCTGTAACTTTCATTCATTTCATAAATCTTTATTTCGGTAATTTCTCACCATAAAAGATGTTAAAAAACATTTCAATTATAATTATTAAAACATTAAAACATTTGAACATCCACGGTGTCATAAGAGTATTTCATAAGTACAGGATTTCACAGATTTACTGGTATAAAATTTAAAAACCAGCATTGAGGCACTGTCTTCTCAGAGACCACATAGAACCTAGGTATTTAGCCACGGCAAAAACAATGTGGTCCGACAGGTCAGTTTTGAGCACTCTGAATGCAACAAGACATTCCGCAAACCCCAAATTCCTACATACAGGAACAATCCATTTCTTACGAATCACGCCGTAAGCCGGGCAGAAAAAAATTATGTGCAGTTCAGATTCGTTGGCCACTCTGCAAGCCGGGCATAAGCTAACGGCGGATTCGCTCCACTTGCTGGTAAGTGCTCGAATCGGGAGAGACCCGTGCCTCCATTGCAAATAGAGTTTCCTGAGTGAGGCAGGGTATAATTTGTCCAAAGCTGGTTCGAAACTATAGATGTCCTTAATCCGTAAGAAAGACTCCGTGAGGGTCCCATGGTTTGATCGACTACGAAGAGCCGCTATTTTACTGTCGTGGTAAACCTTTGCCAGCCTCTTTTTAGAAATTAATGGACAAGTGGATGATGGGTCAGTCCAGAGGGTCAATAGGCCTAGACCGTCCAGCTCAGTTTTGATGAATCTAAGCCACTTGATTTCCCCTGCATTAGGCAAGGCAAGCACCTCCTGGAGCCCCTGCCTATAACTAATCAGTTCAGGGACCGCCCACACCCTACGCCAGTAAACCAAGGGTCGCAATGCCAGATCTTCATCAAGTGGTCTCATCCCCAAATCTAACCTTAATGGCACAAGAGGCGTGCTGGGGGGAAGTGCTACCAGCCGCCTGATGAACTTGTTCTCCTCTTTTACCAGGTTTGAAGAAACTGCATGGCCCTAGAGCTCACTACCATACATTGCAGCCCCCCTTGCCTGTGCCCTGTAGATCTGAAGGGGTGGGCCAACAGGTTGGATGGATGACCTATTTTTACCCACTAGCTTTATAATCCCGCCCGAGTACTGTACCAATTTAAGTAGTGCTTTCTCTTGGTGTGGGCACCAGGACATTTTCTCATTTATCGTGACTCCAAGGTACTCGAAAGTTCGCACTCGTTCGAGTCTGCTTGGGCCAATGTGGGGGCTAGAACGGAATTTTGGTGGTGGATTAAAGACCATAAATTTGGTCTTTAGAGTGTTAATTTCTAAACCATGTGCCCCACAAAAGTCCACAAAGCCGTTAAGAACACGCTGGATCCCCATCGGAGACTTTGAAAGCAGCAGGGTGTCGTCAGCGAACATAATCGCCGGCACCCTGCTGCCTGCCAGCTTGGGAGCATCAGAGTCATCGACCCCATTCAGGTGGGAGATTACCCCGTTGACGTAGAGGCAGAACAGGGTCGGTGCAAGCACACAACCCTGCCTTACCCCCCTGTCAACAGGGAACCTGTTCGATAAGGCCCCCTCCTTGCCACACCTTACCTGCGCAAAATTGGCAGAGTGGAGACGAATAATCATCTCCAACAAGCCCCTAGGGACCCCCAATTTGGCCAACACCTCCAAGAGTTTTCTGCGGGGAACCAGGTTGAAGGCCGCCCTTAGGTCCACGAATACAGTTTAGAGGCTGCCACCCTCCAACTGTACCGTTTTCCAAAAAATAAGGGCCAGCCGAAAGACCTGGTCTATTGTAGAGACCTTCCTTCTGAACCCCGCTTGATATGGGCTCAAAATGTCATTTTCCGACATTCAATCCGACAGACGGTCCAAAATTAGCCTAGTAAAAAGCTTCTGGGAAACGTCTATCAGACTTATTGGCCTGTAATTGGCTGGGAGCAGAGGCGAGCCCCTCTTAAAGATGGGCACTATCTCTGCCCCCAGCCAAGTTGGGGGGATCGTCATGCCATTCAGAATCGCATTGAACAACACCCTGAGGTACGGGGCCCAGATCTTAACTTCATGCCTGAAGAGATCGCCAGGGAGCTTATCTAAGCCTGGGGCTTTTTCAGCAGCAAGGCCCATAATTGCCTTAGTGAGCTCCTCCAGAGTAAACCCATCCATAGGGGATATACTTTCAGTGGGTTGTACCTTTGCTACTTCGGTTGTATTCCCCAGTTGGTCCAGATCTACCATGCTATACAGGGTTTTGAAGTGGTCCTCCCACACAGCAGGTGCAATATTTGCGTCTACTGCCGCAATGGGTTCAGCCGAGCCATGCTTGACAATCTGCCAACATTTTCGGGCATCTCGTAATGCGAGGGCAGTCGTCATTTGAGACCAGTTCTCATGATCCCATTCCATTTTGGCATTGCGAAGGAGAGACTTGTATACCACCCGCTTTTCCCGGATTATACTGGGGGTTTCCCGAATTTTAAGGGACTCCAAAAGATCGGCCTTTGCTCTCCTGCAGGAAGCATTGAATCATGAGGCTCTTCTCCCCTTGGCCTTTTTTGTCCTAGCCACAGGGTTCAATACCTCTGCTAAGTTAGAGCAAAGCTCAGAGTGGATGTCCCCTAACGCAGTAAAATCAGCAGGGGTGGATAACTGAGGGATGAGGTCCACAACTTTTTCAAGGGCAGGCACCACAGTAGCGTAAAGCCTCTGGATGTCATTGGGATTCTCCAGGAGTTTTAGCCATTTAATTCTATGTCTGTTGGTAGTTGCGACTAGCCCAGCAGGAAATGCTGAGTTTTCTTCTTTGGTATTAGTCGGCATTCCCTGGACCACCAACCTCAATGATAATACATTGTGGTCACTATCAGTCCTGTTAACTATCCCAAAGTCCCTCACTTTAGCCCAGTCCTTTGTTGAGACCAGGATATAATCTATCCTGGACTCCTGACCTGCTCTGTTAAAGGTGGGCTTGGGTGGGATATCTCCCTTAAACCGTCCATTACAGGCCCTCAGTGAGTGGGATAAGGTAAAACATGTTATTTGGGTGACTAGAGGTGACCATGACTTTACAGGAGGTCCCGACAAGGTAGGTATCTCCCAGAGGTCGTCTTCTTCATTAGTTACCCCTTTTAGAAAATCTGGAAGAGGCTCGTACTGAGTATTAAAGACCCCCCGACTATAAGTGGATGGCAGAGGGCGGCAGAATCGAGGAACAAAACTAGGTCCTCAATTGTCCCCGAAGTACCTGTTATCCCAACCGGTCTTGAATATACATTTATTAAAGCCACACTCACACCAGGTGCCCACTCCAAGACAACGCACTGGAAGTCCGCTGAGTTGGTTTCAATATTTTTCGCCCTGCATCCAAGGTGGGAACCTACCCAAATCAACAAACCACCAGAAGGTCGTCCCTTCCCACCCCATTTGGCCAGAATGTTGAAAGAAGCGTACCCTGTGCGGCACTGTTTTTCCCTGGCCCACGTTTCCTGGAACAGACATATGTCGTGTCCCTCAACAAGTTCCGCCCACTCCGGGGAATCTAGTTTGTTGGCCAACCCTGCAACGTTCCAAGAAAGTATGGACACTACGCCTAGAGCCCCCGCCTTATCATTGGTATTAGATACCGGGGTGCGCCCGCTTGCCCTGCGCTGGCTGTACTTAGGGCAAGGCAAACCATCTGTTGGTATTGAGCATAATACATGCGGCGCCTTAGGAAGGGGGTTACCCCTAGTGTTCTGCCCACCTGGAACTGGATGGCTAGTTTTGTCGTCTATTGTCTCAGGGAGTGTACCACCCGCACAATGATCAACACCAACCCCCTCTGTGTGTGTAGTCTCACCTGTGATTAGTTTACAAATTTCAGGGAGACATTGTGATGGTGGAGAAGCAAGGCACAGTGAAAGGCAAGACGAAGTGCAGTGTGGATCTGCTACGGTCGGTGTGTCTACAGCCCTGTGGGGAAGTCAATCCACGTCCTCGAGGCACCCAAATCTATTGTAAGTGGGTACCCCATTCCACCCACCATTAGTGTCTTGCCAGTGATTAGATATCCCACCCTGTCCACGGTGTCTCACCGGGATCCAGTTCCAGTTTCCCCCATATTAGAGTGTGAACGGGGGGATAAAAATAAGTTAAGGGTCTAGGTGTTATAGGTGAATTTGCTCCATAAGTTTCCCATGAGTGAATATGATGTGCGGTGTTGGGGTCTTCAAAGGAAACAATAACGCAATCACCTGTGATAGATTTGTGCGAGGTGCCTATCCAAGGGACCCGTCGCACCATAAGAATTTTGCTTCTCAGGTGATTGGGTAGCGGCCTATTCACATTGAACCAATGGATTACCTTATTTTTTAATGACCCAAAATCTTCCTGCTGATGGTGTGGCATTTCCGGGACCCCCGTTAGCACAACTACATAAGGTCTTACATCTGGGGGTAGATCAACATAGCCCCTATAATGATTTTTGTTGGAGTTTGTACCCTGTGGAAAGGGTTGATGAGTATTATGATCCCTGACCCTCGGGACTGCCCTAGATTTCGGGGCTGGAGCAGATTGAGCCGGCAGCTGATTAGCACCCTCCGCTGCTGTATTAACGGAAGTGCTTATAGTGGCCTTGTGCCGGGGTTTCGGAATGGGTCTAATCACCGGAGCTGCTGATGGGACAACAGCAGGTGCTGGTGGAGTGAGAGTAGCGGCTAGGGTGCTAGTCTGTTTGTTTTCAGGTATGCTCAGGGTAGCTAAAGTTAGAATGCTTTTTTCAGTCTCAAGCAGCTGGTTTTCTAATCGTGAGAGTCTAACTTCCAAGGGGGTTAAGAGTTTTTTTAAGGTTTCCCAAACAATCGTTAGAAATTCCACGTCTTTCCCTTGTATCGTGCAGAGTGGAACCCCACCATTCTCATTCTGTATTGCAAGATTGTCATATTCCCCCGCCGATTTTTCTAGGCTAAGTTCCAACGCAGAGGGGCCATTATTTCTCATAGAAAGAGGAGCGTGGGATACTTGAGGTATTGGATAAAAGGGTAGCTGGGGAGGGAAGCGGCCATCCCCAATAACATTGGGCTTGGTCCTTGTGGAGAGCTGAGCCTTTGCAACCTTAGCCTTTTTCCTAGAATAGGCGGAGGTGTTATTACGCTTTCGCTTGTGGATAGCGCCCTTATGGGGGGTAGGGGAAATCCTCCCGCTCGTTGCCTCACACTGAACAGAAGGTACCGTCTCCGGGGAGGCCCCCTAGGCCCTAATCACCCCACCCAATGATGGACTATGGTTGGGGGGGGATGAACGTGGAGACCCCACCATCGATACTGAAGCATGAGGAGATGTAACTGCTGGCTGATGGATATCTGCCTGCGTCAAGATAGGGACTGAGCCCATTGGGCGTTCAGGTGTTTTGGCATGAGCAAAATGACCTAACGAAGACTTTTTGGCCATAACCAGCTCCTGAGATATCCTTCTAGCTGCATCGAGTTCAATGGAGACCCTATGCTGCATTTTATTAATCTCCATGTCTATGGCGGTGTTAGTCCTAGTGATAAAATCATCCAGTGTCCCATTCTGCAGCTTCCCTTTAGCTGCCCTACTTCTGTACTCACGCGAAGCCATAGCACCTTGAGTTCTGCGTGCGCCTCAGAGAGGTGGTTTTACAATAGCAATAACAAGTAGGGGCCAAGGGGAATAGCCAAGTCCAGTCTCCACCGGTCTCGAACGGCCTCAAACGGCCCGCTCTTTGCCCCGAGCTCCGTCCCGCGCGCGTCCCGCGTCGCGGTGGTGCTTACGCCAATAAGGTACGTCAAAGCAGGGGGCGTGGCCGCCGGGGGAAGAGGCACCAGCTGTGCTGAGTGGAGAATGCTGGTCCTCTCAGTCCCACGGTAGGCTTCAAGGCTAAGTACACGCCAATAGTCCTCAACCTGTACTGCAGCTTGCTGGGAGCGAGTTAGCTCTCCGCCGACTGCGGAGCCGCTCACACCAGCAGCGACAGCCTCAGGGAGCAGGCAAGGGAACAGGCGCCCAAAAGCAATCCTCGTGGCAGGGATAATCCAACGGTGAGCGGCACCCGCGGAGCGGGTGTCGCGAAAAGTAATAAGAGCTCGAGTCAGAGGGCGTGGCCGCCGGGGGAAGAGGCACCAGCTGTGCTGAGTGGAGAATGCTGGTCCTCGCAGTCCCCCGGTAGGCTTCAAGGCTAAGTACACGCCAATAGTCCTCAACCTGTACTGCAGCTTGCTGGGAGCGAGTTAGCTCTCCGCCGACTGCGGAGCCGCTCACACCAGCAGCGACAGCCTCAGGGAGCAGGCAAGGGAACAGGCGCCCAAAAGCAATCCTCGTGGCAGGGATAATCCAACGGTGAGCGGCACCCGCGGAGCGGCTGTCGCGAAAAGTAATAAGAGCTCGAGTCAGAGGGCGTGGCCGCTGGGGGAAGTGGCACCAGCTGTGCTGAGTGGAGAATGCTGGTCCTCGCAGTCCCCCGGTAGGCTTCAAGGCTAAGTACACGCCAATAGTCCTCAACCTGTACTGCAGCTTGCTGGGAGCGAGTTAGCTCTCCGCCGACTGCGGAGCCGCTCACACCAGCAGCGACAGCCTCAGGGAGCAGGCAAGGGAACAGGCGCCCAAAAGCAATCCTCGTGGCAGGGATAATCCAACGGTGAGCGGTAACTTAGTAAAGCTCTTTCACACCCCTTGGGGTGTAGATCGCTATAATTGCCGTAGCTGTCAAGTTTTTAGATTGCTTATGTGTGACATTTCAAAGGTTTTAATGCACTTATGTGAGACATTCTGCTGCCAAATTTGTGGCACTTAGAGTGACACTTTTCCGTGAGTAAAACCGAACAATGAAGTGCATGGAAAGAGAGAAATGCCACAAAGTGTACCCTTTTGAGAAATGAGAAGCTCTAAAAATATCTTGAAACTGCTGCAAAACCTCTGAAATGCATGGGTAACACTTGCTTTATAACTGGCACTGAATCGATGCATATTTTGTGGCAGCCTATCTTATACTCTATGTAATAAATTTTTCAAACAATGTATATAACCACAGTCTGGTACCTTGTAGCGCTATAATGTAGAAGACACTATCCCCCACTGCGCCAACCAGGAAAAAATATGTTTCTCTCCGGTTACACGCAAAACATCTTCAGTGATTGCATTAACTTATTGGTGTTTCATAATGTTAACATAAAAGAGTGCATTTCCCAACAATTTCTTCAACTTGTAAGATTTATCATCTTTCATTTAGATGTGTAGTAACTGTGCATGTAAGTACCTAAAAATGAAAGATGGACAAAAAAGTTATAAAATATGTTTTCCCAGAATCTGTTTTGCTGCGAGACCTAGGCCACATTGTTGCTGGGGCAGTCAGAGTGCAAACCCATTTATGCATTATCACCTTTTCATTTACAAAGTCACAGCAGATAATTAAACCTGGCTTCATAGCATTCGAGCAGCATATTTCATAGGATACTGACAGCTTGCCTTTTACAGCTGCATGGAGCTGGAAATTGCAACACATCACTCAGGCAATTAATACATAAACCTCAATCATTCTCTGTGTAAAACACAAAAATAAACCCCCACACCCCTTAATATCCTGGCATTCTGTGCTCCAAGTTTGAAATAGAAATATAGAAAAACATGCCTATGAGCAGTGTACACTAACCGGAAGTGTGGCCTAGTATGCTTAAGCATTTTCTGCAGACATCAGATGAAGACAGAGCAGTCATTAGACCGGGAGGGCGTGACTCACCTGACTGCGTGCCCAGAGACCGCCTTCCAGGCTAAGCCCTTCACCCGCTACCTTTATCTTCAGCTGAGACACGCCTAGGTGCTCAAGCTCTTTAGGGGACCACTGGCTGCAGCAGCAGTATAATCTTGTGTCCTACCTGACAGAGTGTCACAGGCATCAGCTCTACTCTAGTCTACTCACTCACGTGATTTTCACTAGTATGTGAATGATAAAATAATAAGTTATGCAGCAGATGAAATCCGGATTCGATGCGGGTCGCCAGGGACTGTAGAAAGTTATCCCATGGCTCTCTCTGGCACTGGTAAACCGCATCTGTGCCCTCCGGCATAGCCCGCTTTGGCCGACACCAGGACCGGCCATGCCAATCAGTGAGTACGGCATCCTCCTGGTCACAAATGGACAAAAAGGTACCACTCTGGCGGTGTGTGCCACAGGCAAGAAATAGCAAAGCTACTGCCACCTCATTGCATGCCTCTGGGCTGCGTAGTATGTGCGGTGGGGCAGTTGCTTTGTCAAAAAATAACAGGCAAAGGCACTGTCCCCCGATGCATGTGGGGCACTGTCATATTGCTGATGGGAACTGGTTTGCATGCGCAGTGGCAGAGTTTATTGGCTCAATAAACAAGGCGGCACGCCCAACCATATCCAAGTGTGGCTTTGGACTGTCAGTCTTTTATTGTTTATGACCACCATGCGCGCCACACTGACAACGCCTATATGGTAGCTAGACTTGCCTAATGAGGTTGATTTAATAATTTCCCAGAGGTGTCAAAGTTCATTTATTGTAACTTCTGCTAATGAACCCACATAGAACGTTCAAAGGCAAAATGCTGCTAGGGGGATCCCTCTTGAGAGAGTGGCCACTTTTGATTATTTGGGCATAACCCTAACTGAGAAAATGGCATGGAAAGATCATATTGTGAAGCAGAATCTACAGCATAGGCAGACCATTGGGGCACTGATTAAGGAGCACAGAACTTCTAAAACTAAGCCAATAGCTGCCCCTCTTCAGATTTATGACCACAAGGTAGCGAGTTCTGCTCTGTATGGGGCTGAACTCTGAGGGTTTCAAAACACCGAAAGCCTGTTAATTACAGAGAATAAATTCTTAAGATCTTTCTGTTCACTTCCCCAGAGTACACCACTCCAACCACTACGGCTATATATGGGTAGATGCTGAATTGCGGATAAAGCTAGGCTCCGCCCCCGGCTTTTTTGGCTCTGTCTCAAACTAACCCCAAGCTTTCCCATTGCTGCATGCAGCACTTGATGAGGTTTCCAAGCTCAACCGCTTCAAAAAGATTGGGTGGTTCAACGAGGTCAGGTCACTACTATCAGTGACAGATCTGGGAAGCTCATGGCAAACTAAAGACGTTGGCCAGCTACCAAGTAAAGAAGTGGTCAAAAACCAATATTGGAGCTGGGTATCACAGTATGCTGTTGCTCAATCACTCGTGGGCCGCCTCACACTAGAATTCATGGAATTCAAACTACTAAGCGCTTTCAAACAGTATATGGAGCTTATTACCAACCCACAGTGTAGTGTAGTTCCTATATTCCCAATAGGCTCTGCGCATTGGAATAATATACACTATAGATTTGACATAGGACTGCGGTCAGTATGTCTCTATCGAGTATTTTAAACTTAATTGTGTGTGCCGACTAACTCAGAGGTCACTAGAAACTTTCTCGAATAAACAAGAAGGGATTAGTTTCTGACAACCGCATAAACATGACAACTTTGTTTCCCTAGGGCTGGAACAAATATCTTCAGAGTCGTGGAAACAATAGATAACTATTTTACTCATTCAATCGTGCATGCTTCGTTTCTACAGAGTTGCACAGAAATAGAGAGACGGCGTTTCAATAAAAGGGGTTTATTGAACAGTCTTCTTTCTCATGCAAGAGAGGTGAACTGCTACAATCGTTCGACAGAATACAAACTATAATGCGTACAGCGAGAACAGTAATATAACATAATACTGGAATAGCATTGTCTGTTGCTATGACATGTAAAAATACATACATAAATAACACAAGCTAAAGTACTCAACTGGTGCTTCTAAAATACGCCTACCCCAATGTACCTAACTCAGGTCTAGTACCAGGGAAGAAGTAGGTGCTGCTTAGCATTAGTTTTAGTTCTGCCAAGAATTGCCAAAGGTTTCTCTAGGTTCTAATCAGCTCCATACCTTTAGAATGAAAGAGGTTGGTATCTCTGTCTCTGGACTCTATTTCCCAACACCCCGCAAGGGGAGTCAAACACTGGAGCTGCATTCTCGGCAGGAGGATGACAGCTTCTTTGTCAGTGCAATAGCTGGAGAGTCGGCTTCCTTCGGCACTTGCTGTAGCAAGCTGCGTCAGGCAAGTAGGTAGTTGAACTACACCGAACCACACCGTACTTTGCCATAGCAAGTGAAGGTATATTTATACCTTGAAGGTGTTTAGGAATGCCAGCTCTGATGTAAAGTCGGGCATATGAACATCATGGATCAACCCCTAAGGAATAGTTGTTCATGCATAATAATGAGTTTCTTGGAGAAACCAATATCCAGGCTAGGGGAAGACCCTTCTGCTTATGAGTCTGGTTTTCCAAGAAATCGAGGTGACGTAGATGAACAGATGGAAGTAGCCATGCCTGTATTTGGGTAGCATGGGCTATGCCTAAATAAGGACTGGATGCCTATACAAGGGCAAAGCGAATTGTACCTATATAAGGGCATGAATCGGGAAATTCATTCGGAATCTATAATCGAACACAACAACAGGATAGGATAACTTTATATCCAATTTATATTTGGATCCCTTCCTGTGAACTCCTTTACAGCTGCTTGGTGGCAGTCCCTGGCTGTAACACAGCACTGCCTGGGCTGTCCTACAATGATTGAAGCAATTGTCCACATTTTCTTCGTTTGGCCTTTGTACAGACTCCCGAAACATAAGTGGCTAGCCCCTGTTTGTAGATTATTGGGAACTCGTTGCCACTTGAAAGCTCTTTGTATCCTAAAATCAGATTGTAGGCCTTCCGTAGTATGTGGAGTTGCAAAGTTGTTTAAAAAATGTGGATTATCAGAAGGTATGCGTCCAAGACGCGATAATCGGCATTTCACAATTGTATTAAATAATCTTTTCCAGACTTGCAACAACTATGCAATGCTTTATATTGGTAATCTGATCAAATTTTGATGTTCGGTGGAAACCCTTTTATAATGTGGTATATGTTTTAAAAATAATAATAGATTTTATCCTTTTATAATTGTTTCAATATTTTAAACTGTGATGATTTAACCACTTGCACGCTAATGACAAAGCCAGCTCGTCATGGGCTTTACCTATGGTGCGCTCATGACGAGCTGGCTTTGTCATGAACAAGCCTTTTTCTACTTCAGCGCACAGCGGGAAAACGCGGTAGCGCTGAAGCAGTTAAAACGTTCTGGCAAAAGAAGTATACTATCTAATGATTTTCTTATGTATATATATATATACATATTGTTGGATAATTGTATTGTAAGCACTCGCACTTTTATGGTCGTAGTGACCGAATAAAGTTTATGACTAGGACTATGTTAGTCGAACTCCTGATGCGTCATGTTTGGCAGGGCTGCAAACCCACAAAAAATAAATAAATAGCACAAGCCCACTAACTAGCTTTTACACACCGAACAATGAAAATTACATTTTTAAGCGTTATTACAGAGACATCTCTGTAGATTTTCGACTGTGTAGATGCACTTTTTAAGGCTAACAGCAGCTAGACTCCTACAGGGTAAAAGTTACAAAGCAAAGCAGTAAGCATGCACAATGACTCCAAGGTATATGGCAGACTGTTACGATTGCAGTGATGCTCGGCCCTTTCCAATCAGGGTAGATGGACTAGCCCTAGCCGGTGAGTCGTTAAGTGCACTATGGAGCCCTATCGGAGAATGGGAAAATAGAGAGCATGTTTCGGATGGTAGGGAACTCTTAGGACAAAATCGAAGCATTCTTAATAGTTCAAGGCACCGACATATTTAAAAGCTGTGGCACTTTTTCAATACAAGTCTAGTGGACCTGCCTAAATCTAGGGACTGTACAGTGGTTTGAAACTAGAACCGAACAGGAAATTCCTAGCAGCTCATGCATGCACTGAATTCCTTTCCCAGACCAGCAGGGCATTCAACAAACAGACCTTTCTTCTGTGAAAGAGCATGCGGCTCAAAATTCAACAGCAGATGTGCAATCTGAAAATCTAGACATCATTCTCTGAGCAGAAAAAACGGTGTGCCTGTACTTTAAGACATCAAAAGTGTATTGTTATTTAGTATTCGCTTAGTATTCAACTGCCAAAGTGAGGCCTTGTAGCACTCTAACTGTACAGAGCGATAATAGGCCGACCTATATTTTTGGTTGCAAGGGTGCGGTTGTAGTGTGATCTGGGTGGGAAGTGTTGAGCTGCAACGCAGGGAAATCCACAGACACTGAAATAAAGGGTGTATGGGGTCCTACTGAAAATGGTGAAGGCATTACCAACTAGGTTGGATGAAGTTCAGAAACCTTGAGTAACTGGGTGTGAGTCAGTCTACCTCCATTCCTTCCAAAGGTTAATTACAGAAAAAGAGCACCAAAGATGAAATGTACATGGAAAAATTATGAGAGGCAGAGGGGATCATGCCATAGGCCCTTTCCAGGCCCTAACAGGAAGAAGGCCTGCGGATATCAGAGAGGGTGGGCACTGAATTGAGAGGAAGGGAAGATAATAGGTCAGAAGCTGTGATCCAGAGATGCACTGTCCGGCTGCGGGCCTAGAGTCTAGTTTAAAGCCTACAATATATTCTGTGAAAAACAAAAAAAGGCTGAATAGAATACTTGAATTAATCTCAGCTATTGGTAGTAACTCAGGTCGACGTTCCTCTCCATTGTTCATTTACTAAGTGTGCCACTCCAGCCAGGGGCGTATTTAAGTGAGGCTAAGCCCTGGCTCCAGCCCAAACTACTGGGTCAAGTTCAATTTTAGGCATATTCATCAGTCTTAGGGTGTCTTCTCTGAGAAAAAGAGTGATGGTCCGAAAGCATGAGTTATTCACAGTCACTTGTCATTACTCTGCCATATTAACAAACCATTGTGCTTTTGCCCATTGTGCCTGACAGAGTTCAACCATATGCAAATCCAACGTCAGGCTGCTCCAAAAGGAATAGTAGAACTGAATGGGAACACAAGCATTGTCAGACAAGTTTCAGCGTTGTTGGACCTCATCAATTAGGTGCTGAACAAGTCCAACTTTTTTGCACAGAGTAATTACCAGTGGCTGAGAGCACTTAAATAATTCCAGCCATCACATTTTAGTTTCCCATTGTATTTTTGTCTTCTTACAATTTATGCTCGGCTGACAAAAAACCTATGAGCTACCTTCTTCATTTGCCGAACCATATATTTACAACAGTATTTCCCATACCCACCCCTAAACATAAAGCTAGTACTACTAACTAACTCTTAACATGAGCCTCAAACTACTGTAGGTCAACTGCTAAATCATAATCTGAACCCAACATCTAACCCTAGCCTCAACAATTATGCTAACCCAGAGGCTAACATTGTCAGAGCAGTAGGGTCTATGTAATGGTACGCCGATACAGCAGTTTCAATATAGCTGGTGTGCACTGACTAATCTGGTGTAACTAATAAACCAAAACATTCCATAATGCATTTATGCGTGTGAAACTTCATTATAAGACTTTTTTTATTTTTTACTAGAAATCTGATATACGGCCTTCTCTCTAGTGGGTTAACAGAACATATTTGTCAAATAAACAATGTAAATATTAGAGTTATATTAACTCGTAAAATGAGGTTTTGTTCTGCATTAAAGATTGGATGATACAAGATGTAATGTGTACCTAATTTGTCTACATGAACATTTACCAACTTGAAACTGAAGGATCTTAAACTTAAAAAGAGGCTACTAGAAAAATGTTGTATAGTTAAAGAACAAGGTCTTGGCATGCAAAATAAAAGATTTCATAATAGTAGATTTTTTTTTAAATGTCAAACACAACTTGATGGAAAACTATAATAATGTTTAGGAAATCCCAAAATGTAATATCCGGGTTGATCAAACTGCTTACTCTTCAACAAAAAAAGAGGAAAGGAAATGGAACAAGCAGGCACAATGAGCAAGAGACCAAAATTAATAATTAAAAACAATTGCAATTAAAGGTGGGAAATCAGTTTCACTATGCACCACAGCCTTACTAACATCGAATTCTTAGATCTTGAGTTTTACGTGAAGAATAACCAATTACATTCCAAACTATTCAGGAAACCCACTGCTTGTAACTCTATTCTTCACGCTTCAAGCTTTCACCCTGAGCATCAATTAAGATCTATCCCATATGGAGAATTCCTAAGGGCCAAACGTAACTGTAGCGAGGCAATGGAACTTGACAACTGTATCATGAGCATGAAAAACAGATTCAAAAAGAGAGGGTACTCGAGCTCCTCCCTTCTGAAAGCAGAACGCAAATCCAGAGTCATCTCTAGACCAGACTGTCTGAAAGCACGTACCGAGGTTGAGTCCTCCAAACAACAAATCAGACTAATTACTGAATTCAATGCACTGAATTATCATGTCAAAAAGAGTTTCCATAAACACTGGAAAATCCTAACAGATGATCCTGCTCTTAAAGAGCTTCTTCCGAACAGACCATCTATTACATATAGAAAGGGCTTTACCCTGAGAAACAAGTTAAGCCCCACAGTCCCCCAGCACGCATCGGCTTGGGACTGGTTATCCACACGAGGTCTTGGCTTCCACAAATGTGGGTTTTGCTCCATGTGCATTTGGGGTAAACATGGCACCAAGACTTTTAAAGGTCCTGATGGGTTTGTCTACAAGATCAAACACAACATCACGTGTTTGACCAAGTTTGTAGTATACATAATCGAATGCCAATGTGGAAAGATTTATGTAGGCAGCACCATCAGAGCATTCAAAGAAAGAATCTCAGAGCATATTAGAGCAATACAGAGGAGAGACCCCAAATACCCTGTGGCGTTACACGTAGCAGAATGTCAACCATTGGGAGATGATATCAGAGTACGTGTTTTCGGCATAGATGTGATTCCCCTCGATATCAGAGGGGGCAACCGCGAACTGAAGCTCAGACGTAGGGAGGCCACCTGGATCATGCGTTTACAATGCGTGGAACGGGGGCTCAACTACGACCCTGAGCTTCAATTCTTCTTGGGCGACTAGGCAGCCGTCTGGGGGACCCCTTCTTGTACTGGATACTACTATAAATCTAATATCAAATCAGCGTGGAATTCGTAAGATGAAATACAGGCATTCCCTATTACGCCTACCACGCACGGTGAGGATAATCAAGATGTTCACTACCTGTACTGTACAGATAATTTTTTGATCAGAGAAGGAGTCACTTTAGAGAAAGTGGACACTTTCAGATACTCGGACTATGCACCATGAGGTGAATACAAATAACTATCAATGTACTGTGTCCAGACACGATTCCATGAACGGGTGTACCATGTAAATGCATATTGTCATGTACTATTTGTCTACATATCTTTTTCTCCAATACCTATGACTACCACTGTGAAATGAGTAGTTGATCTGCGAAACAAATTGTTTTATGTTTTGTATACGTTGAAAAAATGATACAATCACGTATGGAAGGTGCGGGTGGGCACTTGTCCTTCAGAGACCATCACAATCCATGATAAAGTTACAGCACGGCATATTTGGCCATTAAGCACGTGACACCTAACTTCTTAGTTTACTGCAATGACGATCTTTACTTCGTTTGGGTCTTATGATCCTAACACCTACGTGCGCATCAACTACCAATACGCGGCCTGTGTTCACAACCATGCAAGCCATGCATGTTCCTATTCTCACCCCGCCATTCGCTAAGAAGAGAATTTTCCAATTAAATTTTAAGATAATTTCAAATCAATCACATGCTTATTTTAAACTATCAGCCGCAAGCTATAGGTGTCTTACATTTTTAGACGCTCACGAATTCGTGACATCAATGTCACCAACGCTCCACTCTTAGGATGCCTTCTCGATGTTTTTTGACTAATCAACTACTTATCAAGCCCCCCCTTCTTAGGCGGGCGTGCACATCACCAATTCCCTTCCTCTCAAGTGAGCCACGTACATTTTCTTTACTGGAACGACTTCTTTACAGAACTGAATACACATAGGTCCTAGGACTTTTGACCCATGTAAAGATGGCGCTCCCGTTTTCCCAAAATACGGGCCACGTAGACATCTTTGATGTCTACCCTCGTCCCCTTTTTTCTACAAAGTAATCCCTCCCATCCGGTCACGTGTCCGTACTGAGAGACGGCGACCGGGAACTACAGGAGGAGGGATCCAGAGCAACAGGTACACCAGCTACTTATTTCGGCTGTAATAACGACTTTGTTCTGAAGCCCATAACTTTTGGGCTTTCCAGTATTTTAACACGCGCTTTCGCTTACTGCTTTTCAGCGCACCGCCTGCTATGAGACGCACCAGTCTCTAGCGAGTCCTTAGATAAAAAGAAAAAAACGGATCCCCTCCCGGCTACCTCCTGACACACCAGGACTAAGGTATTTCTTTTGCCACAGACATGAAGAGACCTATCATGCTTGTAGAAGGGAACTAGATGTTTTTTCGTAATAATGCGCTATTATGCGCTTTCAACAATAACAAAACGATTCACAAAAAGTCAGGCATTTCCAATAACGTATACTCGGTATAGACCTAGACAACTAGATATCGTTCTTTATACAAAGTAATATCATATGTCTGGCTAATTATGCCCTATCATGCACATCTAAGTAGGGAAAACCAGAAGCAATTAAAGTCAGATGCTTCCTTTTAGGTTGTGTTGTTTCAACCTTATTTTCTCCAAAATAGCAATTCGACCTTTTATGTGACATATTGTCAATTGCGCCCATTCTCGTTCGAATTTCCTCTCACTATACCCCTTTTTTCTCCCTTCATTATGTCCTACGATCCCCTGTCACACAGAGTGAACATACACAGAGAAGTGTGACACTCGATAGGCAGACTACCATTGTGTAAGCCTTTTTCCACGTGACTATCGTAAAGGAACAGACCGTTTCTGGATAGCCGCATTAGATTTGTGGTAAGAATACCTTATTCTTTATCCGCCATCTATCCTACAGAGTAGATGCCTTTTTCCCCCCTTTATTATGTCTTTTCTAATGATCCTCCCTTTTTCTATATATTCTTCTTCCTGCAGTCTCTCTCCGACAAGTAACGTCCAACATATGGATAATTGCCCAGACCTAGTGATAAGCATCACGAATATACTAATTTTCAAGGTAAATAACCTATTACGTCGAGAGAGAGCAGCATGTTTTGTCCTATCATACAATTCGGAACGTGCGCGGTAATGGATCTTTTTGAATGCCCACACTCACTACGGAGAAAGATCGTCGATAAACCACGTTAATGTTACCGCTATAGTCCCTCACCTATACCACCGCACAATAGCTCACCGATTTTGATTTTTTGCTTCACTACTGCATGAACCCTCGAAATGCAAGATCACCGTGTTCTTTGCTAAAAATGATCCCACACCTAGGCGTTATGCCAATAGACCTCACAATTGTGCACCATCACCCAAGGCGACCACTCACAGCCTTGGAGTGACACAAGTACCAGTCCTATCTAACTCCTCACCATACGATACCATAACGTGCGAACCCAGGGGCACGCTACTACTGCATGTTGGTTGCACCTTGTCACCATTTGCAGTATATGACAACGGCATTACTGATCCTGTCTATGTTATTCTTGTACCATCAGCCCTGAAGAGTCGTGTTGACTCAACTGTACACGACGAAACACGTGTCGGCTTTGCTTCACATTACTTGAACCTGGAGAGAATAAACCAACGTTTTGCTACATTTTAAACACACCAAAGAATCTGCTTCTGTCTCCTTGAATACGTATCAGTGATTGTACTGCTTGTGATACTTTTTGTAGTAGCGAGAGCACAACTGTATATTTCTGTTTAGTCCCTTGACTATCTTAGACGGTTAAGGGTGTTTTTCCGCCTGCTCTTCACGCACTACATTTCTACTTGTCAATCTATACTCTGTAACGTCTGAACCAAGGCAGTGCGCCTGAGTGATCTGATTTTCTAAAAACCCCACTAAAGTGTTTCTTGAGTTTGCAGATTTGGCGCCTCCACGTTACTATTTGAACCATCAGATCTTACTTTGACCTATTCAGCTGTCCACCACACCATGGACAGGGCTAAAGCAGCAGCAGATCTCTTTGAGAACCTGGCCAAGGGCATGCCCACACACCAGGCATCAGCCACGGCAGGTCCTGCACGAGTAGAGGGTTTAAGGGACAAGTTCTTTAAACTTGAGAAACTTAAAAAGCAAGAAAACTCCCGTTGGTGGGACGGGGTGACCCTGAAACATTACTTGAAACTTAAATTAGTCCCCAGAGGACTAAGGTCCAACATCTTCCCGACCTATGATGATCTAGACCGGGATCTCATGACCAAATGGGAAGACTCTTTGGTTCAAAACTCTATCACACTGATAGACATTCTTATTGAGAGTGCTGATCGAAAGACCGCCCAACTACTAACAGAAATCTCTATTGTAGAACAAGAGATCAAAGACCTGAATAAACCTGAGGCCACCGTTAAGAATTACACTATTCTGGATGAAATTCTTCTAAAACACCAATCCGAAATCCAGAGCAGAAAAGCACGTCAAATCAAAAGGGATGAGGCAGACTATAAAAACGGCAGGATCTACACTTTTGATCGCAAGTATGATTCCCTAATCCCGAAACCTAAGACAAGCTCACAAACCGGCAGAACTACCACCACCACCAACTCTGCTAGCTCCAGCACCACCTCTCTGAGTTCTACTGGACTCAGCGATATAGAGAACGAAATTCTGGCCAATGCAGAACCACATAACTCAACATTTTTTTTAGAGATGCAACGAGTAAGGAGAGGCCACAGGGCCCAGCCACTAAGGGCCGCCATAGACCCAAGACCCATAGGGGGAAACGCAGGGACAAGCGAAGAGTATCGCAAGAAATTGAGGTCAGGGACCCAGAGGAACCAACCACACTAGGTGACACAGTACAAGTGATCAACCTCTCCTCATTTCCCTTGACAACTGATATGATATCCTTACTTAGCAGAGGTTTGAATTTCAATCCCTATTCCACTGGCGACATCTGTCAAACAAAAATTGATATCTTTAAATTCACACGCAGTCTCAAACTCAAGAAACACTTTGCAGGATCACTAGATGTACAGAAACTACCTAGAATCATCCCTACTGTATTTGATAATGTACCTTTGACCATTAAAGATGTGCAAGACACACACCTGCTTCTTTCTTTGACAGACAGGGAAGACAGTCCACTTGAAATGGAAAGGCTCCTTGAGGAGCTTGATGTCGAGACAGACTTTAGCATCACGAGTGGCCTCAAAAGTAGATCCAAATGGACTCCAACATTGGCGGGAGGTAATAACATTGACAGATTCCACAGACATGTCCTTGAGGATCTTAATAATACCAACATTAAGAACCTTAACACCAAATTTAGATATAGAGATAACCTGACCAAGGGGGAACGGACAGCACTCTCTACTCTTAGCGACAACCACGACATCATCATCAGGGAAGCGGACAAAGGGGGCAATGTGGTGGTCATGGATCTCAATGACTACAACAATGAGGTCCTTGGCCAACTGAGTGAAAACTCTTGCTATGAGCTTATCAACCATAATCCTATGGGTCCATTAACAATATTACTAAATGGACTCCTACTGAACTGGAAACAGTCTGGTCTACTTGATGACAATGAATACATGTATCTCAAAGTCTTCAGACCCACGTATCCTTGGCTGTATACTCTACCTAAGGTTCACAAAAATCTACCATTTCCACCAGGCAGACCGATAGTATCGGGGATTGGGGGCCCCACCGAGAGAATCGCAGAATATGTGGATCTCTTCTTGGGACCTCTGGTCAAGAATCTTCCTTCTTTTATACAAGATTCAAAGCACATACTAAATATCATGTCAGACCTGGAGTGGCAGCCAGGCACGAGATTGGTAACTTTAGATGTGGTGTCGCTGTACACCAGCATCAATCCTGAAATAGGCATTAGTGCAATCACCAAACTTCTGTCGAACAGACCCGCCTCACTATGGGCACACACCAACATGCTGTTACAAATGATGAAGATTATACTAGACAACAACTTTTTCATCTTCAATCGGAATTGGTACAGACAGAAAAAGGGAGTAGCCATGGGCTCGAAATTTTCACCCTCCTTCGCGAATCTTTTCATGGGGGCCTTGGAAACTGACCTAATCTGGGGCACCAAAGGCAGACCTTACATTGACTACATAGTGTACTGGGGGCGTTACATTGACGACTGTTTTCTCTTATGGTCAGGGTCTGAGGAACTTCTGCAGTCCTTCTTTAAGTATCTAAACAACAACCTATGGGAAATCAGTTTCACTATGCACCACAGCCTTACTAACATCGAATTCTTAGATCTTGAGTTTTACGTGAAGAATAACCAATTACATTCCAAACTATTCAGGAAACCCACTGCTTGTAACTCTATTCTTCACGCTTCAAGCTTTCACCCTGAGCATCAATTAAGATCTATCCCATATGGAGAATTCCTAAGGGCCAAACGTAACTGTAGCGAGGCAATGGAACTTGACAACTGTATCATGAGCATGAAAAACAGATTCAAAAAGAGAGGGTACTCGAGCTCCTCCCTTCTGAAAGCAGAACGCAAATCCAGAGTCATCTCTAGACCAGACTGTCTGAAAGCACGTACCGAGGTTGAGTCCTCCAAACAACAAATCAGACTAATTACTGAATTCAATGCACTGAATTATCATGTCAAAAAGAGTTTCCATAAACACTGGAAAATCCTAACAGATGATCCTGCTCTTAAAGAGCTTCTTCCGAACAGACCATCTATTACATATAGAAAGGGCTTTACCCTGAGAAACAAGTTAAGCCCCACAGTCCCCCAGCACGCATCGGCTCGGGACTGGTTATCCACACGAGGTCTTGGCTTCCACAAATGTGGGTTTTGCTCCATGTGCATTTGGGGTAAACATGGCACCAAGACTTTTAAAGGTCCTGATGGGTTTGTCTACAAGATCAAACACAACATCACGTGTTTGACCAAGTTTGTAGTATACATAATCGAATGCCAATGTGGAAAGATTTATGTAGGCAGCACCATCAGAGCATTCAAAGAAAGAATCTCAGAGCATATTAGAGCAATACAGAGGAGAGACCCCAAATACCCTGTGGCGTTACACGTAGCAGAATGTCAACCATTGGGAGATGATATCAGAGTACGTGTTTTCGGCATAGATGTGATTCCCCTCGATATCAGAGGGGGCAATCGCGAACTGAAGCTCAGACGTAGGGAGGCCACCTGGATCATGCGTTTACAATGCGTGGAACGGGGGCTCAACTACGACCCTGAGCTTCAATTCTTCTTGGGCGACTAGGCAGCCGTCTGGGGGACCCCTTCTTGTACTGGATACTACTATAAATCTAATATCAAATCAGCGTGGAATTCGTAAGATGAAATACAGGCATTCCCTATTACGCCTACCACGCACGGTGAGGATAATCAAGATGTTCACTACCTGTACTGTACAGATAATTTTTTGATCAGAGAAGGAGTCACTTTAGAGAAAGTGGACACTTTCAGATACTCGGACTATGCACCATGAGGTGAATACAAATAACTATCAATGTACTGTGTCCAGACACGATTCCATGAACGGGTGTACCATGTAAATGCATATTGTCATGTACTATTTGTCTACATATCTTTTTCTCCAATACCTATGACTACCACTGTGAAATGAGTAGTTGATCTGCGAAACAAATTGTTTTATGTTTTGTATACGTTGAAAAAATGATACAATCACGTATGGAAGGTGCGGGTGGGCACTTGTCCTTCAGAGACCATCACAATCCATGATAAAGTTACAGCACGGCATATTTGGCCATTAAGCACGTGACACCTAACTTCTTAGTTTACTGCAATGACGATCTTTACTTCGTTTGGGTCTTATGATCCTAACACCTACGTGCGCATCAACTACCAATACGCGGCCTGTGTTCACAACCATGCAAGCCATGCATGTTCCTATTCTCACCCCGCCATTCGCTAAGAAGAGAATTTTCCAATTAAATTTTAAGATAATTTCAAATCAATCACATGCTTATTTTAAACTATCAGCCGCAAGCTATAGGTGTCTTACATTTTTAGACGCTCACGAATTCGTGACATCAATGTCACCAACGCTCCACTCTTAGGATGCCTTCTCGATGTTTTTTGACTAATCAACTACTTATCAAGCCCCCCCTTCTTAGGCGGGCGTGCACATCACCAATTCCCTTCCTCTCAAGTGAGCCACGTACATTTTCTTTACTGGAACGACTTCTTTACAGAACTGAATACACATAGGTCCTAGGACTTTTGACCCATGTAAAGATGGCGCTCCCGTTTTCCCAAAATACGGGCCACGTAGACATCTTTGATGTCTACCCTCGTCCCCTTTTTTCTACAAAGTAATCCCTCCCATCCGGTCACGTGTCCGTACTGAGAGACGGCGACCGGGAACTACAGGAGGAGGGATCCAGAGCAACAGGTACACCAGCTACTTATTTCGGCTGTAATAACGACTTTGTTCTGAAGCCCATAACTTTTGGGCTTTCCAGTATTTTAACACGCGCTTTCGCTTACTGCTTTTCAGCGCACCGCCTGCTATGAGACGCACCAGTCTCTAGCGAGTCCTTAGATAAAAAGAGGAAAAAAACGGATCCCCTCCCGGCTACCTCCTGACACACCAGGACTAAGGTATTTCTTTTGCCACAGACATGAAGAGACCTATCATGCTTGTAGAAGGGAACTAGATGTTTTTTCGTAATAATGCGCTATTATGCGCTTTCAACAATAACAAAACGATTCACAAAAAGTCAGGCATTTCCAATAACGTATACTCGGTATAGACCTAGACAACTAGATATCGTTCTTTATACAAAGTAATATCATATGTCTGGCTAATTATGCCCTATCATGCACATCTAAGTAGGGAAAACCAGAAGCAATTAAAGTCAGATGCTTCCTTTTAGGTTGTGTTGTTTCAACCTTATTTTCTCCAAAATAGCAATTCGACCTTTTATGTGACATATTGTCAATTGCGCCCATTCTCGTTCGAATTTCCTCTCACTATACCCCTTTTTTCTCCCTTCATTATGTCCTACGATCCCCTGTCACACAGAGTGAACATACACAGAGAAGTGTGACACTCGATAGGCAGACTACCATTGTGTAAGCCTTTTTCCACGTGACTATCGTAAAGGAACAGACCGTTTCTGGATAGCCGCATTAGATTTGTGGTAAGAATACCTTATTCTTTATCCGCCATCTATCCTACAGAGTAGATGCCTTTTTCCCCCCTTTATTATGTCTTTTCTAATGATCCTCCCTTTTTCTATATATTCTTCTTCCTGCAGTCTCTCTCCGACAAGTAACGTCCAACATATGGATAATTGCCCAGACCTAGTGATAAGCATCACGAATATACTAATTTTCAAGGTAAATAACCTATTACGTCGAGAGAGAGCAGCATGTTTTGTCCTATCATACAATTCGGAACGTGCGCGGTAATGGATCTTTTTGAATGCCCACACTCACTACGGAGAAAGATCGTCGATAAACCACGTTAATGTTACCGCTATAGTCCCTCACCTATACCACCGCACAATAGCTCACCGATTTTGATTTTTTGCTTCACTACTGCATGAACCCTCGAAATGCAAGATCACCGTGTTCTTTGCTAAAAATGATCCCACACCTAGGCGTTATGCCAATAGACCTCACAATTGTGCACCATCACCCAAGGCGACCACTCACAGCCTTGGAGTGACACAAGTACCAGTCCTATCTAACTCCTCACCATACGATACCATAACGTGCGAACCCAGGGGCACGCTACTACTGCATGTTGGTTGCACCTTGTCACCATTTGCAGTATATGACAACGGCATTACTGATCCTGTCTATGTTATTCTTGTACCATCAGCCCTGAAGAGTCGTGTTGACTCAACTGTACACGACGAAACACGTGTCGGCTTTGCTTCACATTACTTGAACCTGGAGAGAATAAACCAACGTTTTGCTACATTTTAAACACACCAAAGAATCTGCTTCTGTCTCCTTGAATACGTATCAGTGATTGTACTGCTTGTGATACTTTTTGTAGTAGCGAGAGCACAACTGTATATTTCTGTTTAGTCCCTTGACTATCTTAGACGGTTAAGGGTGTTTTTCCGCCTGCTCTTCACGCACTACATTTCTACTTGTCAATCTATACTCTGTAACGTCTGAACCAAGGCAGTGCGCCTGAGTGATCTGATTTTCTAAAAACCCCACTAAAGTGTTAGTTAAAGAACAAGGTCTTGGCATGCAAAATAAAAGATTTCATAATAGTAGATTTTTTTTTAAATGTCAAACACAACTTGATGGAAAACTATAATAATGTTTAGGAAATCCCAAAATGTAATATCCGGGTTGATCAAACTGCTTACTCTTCAACAAAAAAAGAGGAAAGGAAATGGAACAAGCAGGCACAATGAGCAAGAGACCAAAATTAATAATTAAAAACAATTGCAATTAAAGGTGATATATCTACAAATAAAGTCTGGACTGGAAATCCCAAGAAGGAAACGAACAACATGCTATGTATGCAGAGTTTGTATTATGTAAAAAACACAACAATGTTATTCATATAGCGTTGAGTAATGAAGCCAGCTTCTGTATTATCAAATAACAAAACAAGTATAAAATACATTACTATGACACCCAAGGTAATAAGCCAGGGGTTTCAGACATTTTGCGGTGTTCTATATGCAAGTTAAGAACTATCAGAAGATGAAGTCTGACATTTTCGGTAAAAATAGAATCTATCTTTTCTTTCAGAAGCTCATCATAATACATTAGAAAAGGAGATGTTAAAAGGTGGCAGACAGTAAGTAAACTGAACTTTTTTTGAGCTACAAAACCTAAGGGAAACTTAGCTTTCTACGTAAATTCTATAACGACTTCAAAGATCTGCGTGTTTATAATGGTAATACTTCCCCAGAATGTTTTTTTTTTTTTAAATATTAAGAATAATATTCTAAAGCTCATTCCTAAACCAGATAAAGACCGCCAACAATATGGAAGATGGAAGTTTTACATTCTTAATTAAAGCATGCAAAGCTAGAACTTAAAGTATTTACAGCCGTTTCCATGATAATATAAAAGTCCACTGCATAATATTACAGACCAGAGAAAGAAGAGAACTGTGTCAATAATACTCATTGATATTAAGGTGGAAAATCATAAGACAACCTTAAATGGAAATATCGAAGTCAAGATCAACTCTAAAGGAATTTTGGAAGTCAGTTTTGTAATGAAATATTTAATGTATACAAAACTTTCAAATGCATGTTTTAAAAAACAGTCTTTTAAGAAAGATCAGTTTCAAATAAAGAGGGTCTAAATAAGGCTACCCAATGTCAAGATTCTCTTTAATATGGAAAAGGAATCCTTAGCTGCTGCACTGACCGAAAATACGTGTTTTGCTTACTTCATAAGCAATATACTTTTTTTTTTTACTTTGTCAGAATTTTCATATAATCACTACATCTTAAATCGAAACTGATGCATCAAGTGATAACATAATATAAAGAGAAGTTACTTCAGTCTTTGCATTACATCTAACAATCAGTGCATGTTGGTATAGGTGTGTTACATTGTCATCATAAGGGAAAGGAGCAGATGCAATAAACGTTTTCTTAATCTGTGGCTGAGATGGATTTTATAGCTAAAACCTCAAAAACAATATTATTCCGAAGCAAGGTAACAAACTTCTTCAGAAAAAAAACAGTTTTTAAGGTAAACTGGCATAAGCTGAAGAAATTCCAGTTTCGAATGGAGTATCTAAACCTAGGACGCAATAGCTCTCATTTCATTAGGAAAATAATTAAATTAAGGAATAAAATTCACAAGGTTGCATACCATTGATGTCACGGAACACCTAGACAAATAACTGTAAAAGGGAAAATGTTTTTTGATAGGTAGGTGGAAGGCGTGTTGATTAAAATAGCCCTACTCCAAAAAATAAACTAGTTCTAAATACAACATGCAGAAAAAGCTGATTAAAACAAAGTATTCTAACGGACGACTTATAAAAGGATCAGAGAGGAAAAACGAAAATCCTAACTGTTAATGAAGAAAGGGTAAACTCAGGAAAAAAGCAAGAGGAAATGGTCTACTAAAACATCAGCCATTAACACAAAAGTATCATACTTCAACAGGGACACGACTAATTAGGTCACAAGAAAAAAAGATTTGTATCTGGGCTGACAATGTCTGGCCTTGGCAAGCGTACAATGTTTTAGTTATCATTTTATTTGATGTGCAAATAGTCAACGGAATACACATAGCACGGCCATTAAAATAACCTACAAATCAACTCTGAATGACTTTATTCTGGTCACCTACGCTAATATTGAAAACAAAGTTTTGGGACACGTAGAGGATAGTCAATGATACTCAATGACCAACAATTCACTGCTGATTTGCAGGTAATGTTAACATTCTTGTTCTGTGGCTGTTGTTATCTATTTGCACATCAAATACAAAAGATCTTCACTAAGAGCTCCTAGATGATGGAGCGCAGTCACACTTTTAGTACTGGAGTCTGGATGAGGAGCAACCTGATAATGAAGCATGCCACCTAGGTGGGTGATGGCTTGCGTCATTTAAATTAAAATATTCAAGAAGATATGAACTGATCTATTTCCAATCATCAATGTACCTCTTTGAGGGCTAGGTACTTTGCAGTCTCAAGTGTCTATTTGATTTTCATAGTTTGCAAGGTAGCTTAGTCTAAATAGGAAGTGAAAAATGTCATGCTTGGCATGTTCTGTGGGTTTCACCCAGTAGCACCAGGCTCAGGTGCACACAGTTCAAGCTCAACTAAATCTTGTTCACGATTGTGTGCTAGTTAAGCAGGAGGGTGTGTTCGGCACTACAGCCATCCACTAGGCAGATCCCCTTACTCAGTACACATAGGTATCATCTTCGTTACCAGAGGGACGAATAGCCGTATAATTTCATTATCATCATTGAAATTTGACTAGTATGATAAGTGGGGTAAACTTTAAAAATGATTAATGATGATAATTGAGCAGAAGTGAAGCTTTTCATGAAGTGGCAAGGTTTGACATTAATTGGGGGGGGTGGAGGCCATTGAAAAAGGATCCAGAGAATTCTACCTCCTTGCTTTATACGCATTAAAGAAGGACAGGCCCAAATAATGGGGAACCACTAACAAAGTAAGATGAAATGCAATGTGTGGTACGCAAATAATGAAGTAATTACCACTTATGGTTAATGGTCTAAAAGTTCTCATGAATCCTCCTTACAGCAATATTGGGGCCACAAATACTTATTTCACACACAAAAAATCTAAACGAACAAGACACTATCATGGTGAAAGTCAGACACTGCAGTCATTACCCACAACATAGGGATTCAGAGTGGAAGATCACACAGTAGACAGAAATGGAAAATACAAAAATAAGCATTTGAAAAGTGACTTACTATTTATATATATTATAAATTTGTTAATCTGGGACATGACTTTGTCAATCATGATCATGTGGCTGGGGTTTGTCCCATGTGAGTCATAGCTCCACATCACAGTCGACAAAGTAACAAGTAATGTATTACACTTTGCAATTCTACGTGTATGCATATTATATATTTCATGTTTGGGCCCTTTTATTGCACAAAATGCAGCAGGATAAAAATCTGTATTTAATGAGTAAAAAATATTATTGTGGTTGTCATACAACACAGAGAAACGAAGATGATTACAATTAATGCTCAATTTCCTGTTCAGTTGAAGTTCGACATTTACAGCCTTGAAGCCACCCAAAAGGGAAAATTAATTGGACAACTAGAGGATATAGAAAAATGCCTTTCCCAGTTTCTGCCCAGTAGACTTCCTGCCTTGGGACAGGACTGACATTTGGAAAATGATCTGCGTAGTTATTCTTTAGCCACACTCTAAAAACATCCAAACAGCTGCTGATCCCATTAAAAATGCAAACTGAATAACGTTTACACTATTTTAGAGAAAAATTTAAACAAAAAGACATAACATCTTTAAAACTTTATACATTTTTTTAAAGAAGTCTCACTTTGATGAGAGACCTTGCACGTTATCAGGAGGAGGGACTACACTGTTGAACCATGAACAACAGGGTTTAAGGTATGAATTGGCCTCATGTTGCACATTATAAATAGGCATAACAGGATCGGCAGACCTATTAGTGATCATCAATCTCTCCCTCAAACTAGGAGAGAATGAAAAATTTCCTAGCTATCGTAACAGAAAGTTTCAATGTTATTAAGTACTCCGAGGCGAGGATTATGCTTTACTTCTTTCGCTGTATTTGATATCAGCCAGATTTTTTCCCATGAAGTTCTGGGAATGAGGAAAAACATCAACATCTAATTTGAGAACAGCTCCCTGTAACCACATATAAGGTCGGCATAGTCCATAATATAGTCCTTCATCTGTCTCAATCATACAGTCAGTCACGCACCTACTAAATCCTTCATCCAGACACTTATACATTCACTCATTCTTCAATATGTAAAACATATTTAAACTTTACAGAAACACACAGTCACTGGATGATGTCATCAGTGATGTCATTTGAGATGTCATCAGTGATGTCATTTGAGATGTCATCAGTGATGGCATCAGTGATGTCACTGACCATGTCATGAATGATGTAATATGTGACATCATCAGCAGTGGATTGCGGGCGCGCGAGTTATAGTGAGTCCAACTAACTATAACGTGGGAATTTCAATGGTTTTGTATGAGTAAAATGTTCAGCTAACTATAACTGGTGTGAAACCTTTGGTTTTAGCAGTGAATTTCAAAGGTTTTTTAAATGCTAATTCCTAACTATAACAACAAGTGTCAAACCTATGGTTTTTTCAGTGAATTTCAATGGTTTTTTAAATGCTAATTCCTAACTATAACGAGTGTCAAACCTATGGTTTTTTCAGTGAATTTCAAAGATTTTTTAAATGCTAATTCCTAACTATAACGAGTGTCAAACCTATGGTTTTTTAAGTGAATTATTAAGTTTTTTTAATAGGTAATTTTTATAGCTATAAATTATTATATTTTTTTCTAATTATTGCAATATTCTATATTTTTATAATATTACTTTTTTAATGTATTTTTCCTGTGTTTTTTTATATTTAAAACCTGGAGCGCTCAGGGAGCGCGTACCGGTAAGCGCAGCCGTACACGTAGCGTGAACGCTATTCCCGTGATCGAAAAAAATATATGTATGTATTTAAAGTAAATAATAATGCAAGACATTCGGTGGCATACTCACAAAAGTTGTATTTTTGATTTTTAATCACCGTATTTTGACTTTTAAACACATTTCCGAAAATCGAGCAACACGTCATTCATTCGGCCGCGTAAGCGCCCCCGGAAGCGCCTACGTACGTGCCGCGTGAGCGCCCCCGTAAGCGCCCCGGAGCGTCAAGCCATGTGACCTAATATCACCACTTTTGATTGGTTAATAACAGTTTTTTACAGAACTATGGAAAGTCTCCACCCATTTCCCTCACTACCTCTTTGCAATTGCTCAGAGAACACCTCTTCTCCATTCTTCTTGGAAAAACTTGTTTTTTGGGAAAGATGTCTGCTTCCAGAGAGTCCTCTTCAGACTCTGATCAGGAATTCCTACCTGAGGACACCCCCCAGAGAAAAGTGAAAGAGCACTTTATTTGGAAGTTCTTTAGTGTCCCAGAAGGGCAAAAAAAAGTGAATGCAGCAAAAGTCACCGGCAAGATATGTGACACAACTTTGTCACGTGGGGATCCCACCCGGAAATATAGTTTTGGGAATGCCAACTTGATCCAGCATGTACAGAGGAGGCACCCAAATAATTTCGCAAGGGAGAGCACCAGGGACCTGGCACGCAATCCCCCAAGAGATGGCCCCTCGACTTCCACCGGAGCATCAACATCGTCGGTGAGAAGAAGACCAGTGGACATGATACCTAATATTCAGCCTGTTTTTTCTGACATAACAATTCGTTGTAAGCAGTGTGACGAACTGCTTTGTTATGGAGAGCAGAGTATTCTACTAATTGCTCGAAAAAGGGAAGAGCACCGCTGAGCCCCTCATCCCTAATTTTCCTCCTTTTTTTTGCTCCTGTTGAGCAGTTTGGCATTCCCTAGTTTTGTTTTTGTTCTGAAAAAAATACCCCAAAAAATTAAAAACGTTTGGAAAAAGTACAAAAAAAAAATAAAAAATAAAAAAGAAGAAAAAAAATGTTCTTTTTAGAACTACCTTCAATTCTCCAAAAAGAGCTATATTCTTTACATATTCTAAAGGAGTGAGTGAAGTGGAGTACAGTGAGAGAGGAAACCATTAGAATTACTTCTTTCAAAAAACAGAAGCATGCACCCTAATTTTCAGTGGTGAATTTTAAGAAACCACCAATCATTTCTTGTTTTTGAAGTGCACTGAATCTCATCCACTTTTTTTTCATAACTCCTACTTTCAAACTGCCATTTCATTTCCACAACTCATCTGAATACAAGCACATCTACCTTCAAGATGCCAAAAGTCTGGTTTGTGGGTCATAGCTTTGTTTACTGGAGTGAAAAATATGCAAGTAACAGAGGTATTTCCAACCTTGATTTACCAAATGTGGACATTGTGTGGATTGGACAGAGAGGATTGAGAAGTCACCAATTGATACCATTGGTAAAATCCTTTATGCATCTACCACACCCTGACCTCATAATTGGGCACTGTGGTGGCAATGACCTGGGCACTTTGACTGGGGTAGGTCTGGAAATGCTTTTAAAGGACATCTTTGGGCAATTGATGTCACTTTTTCCATAAACTGCCTTGGTATTTTCTAATATATGCCAAAGGCAAAAATGGACCTGGTCCAACCAATTTTGTCACAGAATGAGAAAGCAAGGAAACATGTAAATACATCTGTTTCTGCTTTCCTCAGAGACTATGGTATGGGTTTCATATACCACAAAAACTTGCGTTACAACATGCAAGGCATCTATAGGAGAGATGGTGTGGTGTGTATCACTTACAACGCAACTTTTACGTCGTAATGCTGTTACAACGCAGCTATTACAACGCAGGATCCATTACATCGGATGCCATTACAACGCATGGCATTACATCGCAGATGCTATTACAACGCATACCATTACATCGTAAGTATTGGTAAGTATATAATTTTTTTTAATTTTATTTAATATTATATAATTGATTTAATTAATATTAATTATAAATAAAAATAAATAAAAATATTTATTTATGTTTTTAAATATTATAAATTAAATTTATTAATTTAAGTAATTTTTTAAATAAGTATGAGTATAGGAGTATATGTTTTGGTGTACTGAGGTTTTAGGGCAGGGTTTGGGTTTTGGGGTACAGGGGTGTTTTTAGGTTTCAGGGCTAGGTTTGGGTTTTGGGGTACAGGGGTGTTTTTAGGTTTCAGGGTAGGGTTTGGGTTTTGGGGTACAGGGGTGTTTTTAGGTTTTAGGGTAGGGTTTGGGTTTTGGGGTACAGGGATGTTTTTAGGTTTCAGGGTAGGGTTTGGGTTTTGGGGTACAGGGGTGTTTTTAGGTTTCAGGGTAGGGTTTGGGTTTTGGGGTACAGGGGTGTTTTTAGGTTTCAGGGTAGGGTTTGGGTTTTGGGGTACAGGGGTGTTTTTAGGTTTCAGGGTAGGGTTTGGGTTTTGGGGTACAGGGGTGTTTTTAGGTTTCAGGGTAGGGTTTGGGTTTTGGGGTACAGGGGTGTTTTTAGGTTTCAGGGTAGGGTTTGGGTTTTGGGGTACAGGGGTGTTTTTAGGTTTCAGGGTAGGGTTTGGGTTTTGAGGTACAGGGGTGTTTTTAGGTTTCAGGGTAGGGTTTGGGTTTTGGGATACAGGGATGTTTTTAGGGTTCAGGGTTGGGTTTGTGCTTAGGGCTAATTAAATTATATTTACCATTTATAAATTAATTAAAATATATTTATTAAATTAAATTAATTATATTATATTAATTACATTTTTAATTAAATTAATTAAATTAAATAAATTATTTTAATTAATTTAATTTCATTACAATTTTAAACATATTTAAATTAAAATAATTTCATTATATTAATTAAAATTAATTACAATTTTTATTAAAATTAAATTAAATAAATAGATTTAAATTTATTAAATTAAATTAATTACTATTTTAAAATGTATTTTAATTAAATTAAATAAATTAAATTAACTAAATTAACTTAATTACATTTTTTTAAAAAAGTATACTTACCTATACTTACGATGTAATGCCATGCGTTGTAATAGCATCTGCGATGTAATGCCATGCGTTGTAATGGCATCCGATGTAATGGATCCTGCGTTGTAAAAATTACGATGTAAAGGAATGCGTTGTGAAAATCTGCGTTATAGTGACACCAATCCGATGGTGTACATTTTACAGATGAGGGGAATAGAGTCTTCCTCTTGAATTTGAGACTCTGCATTGGTACCTACTTGTAGGTACAAAAAACACCCACATAACACAACAGCTCTTTCCAGAGCTACCCTACCTCTAAGCACTCTAAATTTTTTTTTTTTTACTCTAATTTTATACACTGTTTTTCCCCGATGTGCGCTCAGGGTAGGCGTACCTGTAAGTGTACATGGGAACGCACCCAGCGCTTACCCCGCGAAAATTTAAATTTAAAAAAAAAAGTTTTTTGCCCTTCAGGGTCCTTCGAGGCCCCCCTCAGAAAACCTAGGGGGTCAGGGGGTGTCTACCCTGCCCCCTTTTAATCATTTCCCCCTTTTTATTTTCACCACGTGTCTCGATTCTACCGAGACACAAGCTGGCGGACTCTCCGGACTGTTTAGAATGTTGACAGACATCCGAGAGCCAATCAGCTTTCCGCTCGCGCACTCCCGTAGCGCGCCGGGTGCGCTCCCCGGTACGCGTACCGGTAAGCGCTCGTAGCGCGCCTATAGATATATATGTGTTTTTTAAGTTAATTTTCGAAAAAACCACTGGAGCAATTTTCACCAAATATAGAAAAGTCACTTCTGCGTACCAGTCCCTACAATTTTGCAAAGTTTGGTGTAATTCCGTTCAGCGGTTCGGGCTGTAGCCTTGTCTATTCGTCCTATGGAAATTAACATGGGGAAAACACATTTTGGGACCCCCTTTTTTCTCGGCCCCCACTTCACGAATCCCCCCGAAACTTTCAGGGAAGGAGCGGAGCGGAGCTGGCCTAAATTTTGGAAAATTACACGCAAATTCCTCAACCGGCGCCAAGGTTATTCCCAATAGAATGTTGCGGATTTCCTATGGTAGCTAGGTCCTAACTATAACTACCTACTGGCGACCGCCAGTAGGTAACATATATATATATATATGCTAACTTTACCAATCGATCATTTGGGGGCAGTCCACCCCTCACACAATGACAGGTTCTCGCAGGGGTACTAAACATAGGCTTATAACAGTCAGACATAACAGGGCCTCTG
The DNA here is from genome assembly GCF_964261635.1 of Lissotriton helveticus. Taxonomy (NCBI): domain Eukaryota; kingdom Metazoa; phylum Chordata; class Amphibia; order Caudata; family Salamandridae; genus Lissotriton; species Lissotriton helveticus. Next base: position 259,414,784 of record NC_136071.1, read on the forward strand.
GAACTTCGCCAGCCATATAAACAATCAGATCTCTTTAACCTGTAGCTTACAGGAAACAGTAGTCCGAGTGAATAACTATTTCAGTTTGAGTACTCCTTTGTCATTCAAACTTCTACTCTGACAGTGGGGTTTCAACCAAGCCTGCAACCGACAAGTGTCAGTGAATACTGGTTCCAAAGACAACATGATACACCTATCTACTATCATACAATCAAATAGAAAATTGCAATAAAAACAAATTAAAATATAATGCTCATAATTCCCTGACTAAAGGATATTTAAGATGGGTCACAGATCGCGGGATCAAACAAAGATGTGTCCTTGCACCTATATTGTCCAACCTGTAAACAGCAGACCTGGGCTGTGCTCTACGGGGTTGCCAATTTGGCACGCAAGGATAGGCCAGAATAAGATCTTTCAAATGCAGTAGGCTGCCAACCTGGGCTTCTAGACCATAAGAAAAGAGGTCTTCAGAACGTGCTAGAAGCGTTGAACAGGTACAATGAAAAAAATTAGCTAGTGTCCAAAGCAAGTAAAACCAAAGTGGTTATCTTTGGACGACATAAAAAAAAAGGCGTAAAAAATGGAGGATAGGGTCACAGCAGATAGACAGCATAAGGACCTATAATTCGCCATCTACTGCAAGTCGATGTAATGACTTACGTAGAAATGGCATTGTGTTGCAACAACCGTGTTGTTACGGAACGCGATGTATTTGCATACGTTGTAGCATGCCTTATTCGTCATAGGGCTATAGAGGTTGGAATGTAGCTTACACAGGGCATATTTAGCCACCTTTTCTTTAATCTTCATCTTGTGTTGATATGTGGTAGGTTGCCCTGTGTCATTGAACCACACACCAAGGTAATTATAGGGAATATAGCATGCTACAACGCATGCAAGTACATCGCATTCCGTAACAACTTGGTCGTTAGAATGACCGCGTTGTTACAAAGCAATGCCATTACTACGCAAGTCATTACATAGACTTGCAGGAGATGGCGCTGTAACATTAAGAATGTATAATTTACTATTTCAACTCCAGCCTAAGCGACAGGAGGGAAGGTGTTGGAATAGTAAATTATACTATTCCTATGTTAGAGCGCCATCTACTGCAAGTTGATGTAATGACTTGCGTAGTAATGGCACTGCGTTGTAACAACATGGTTGTTGTAACAACCGTGTTGTAAAGGCATCGCGGTCTAATGATCGGAGTGCAAAACTTGTTGTTTCCCGCCCTATGACTGATGCTACACGGAGGGCATTAAAAGCAAAGCTTATGCCAACTGTCAACTATGGCCAGCAAGAATACCCTGGTCTACTTCGTTCTGAATTAGACAAAATCCAAAGCACAGGGTTTAAAATATTTTTCCAGTTTCCTCCTCACACCTGTAACGCAATGGTTCGCCTAGAGATTCCTGAACATCACATAACTACGAATGTATGGCGGCCCATGCAAAATATTTTTTATGGATAATTAAAGCCCCCGACCACTTGATCTCTGCCTCAAAAAATTTATCCTGGACACTGAAAACTGGGGCAAAGTCTCCATTCCATACAGTGCCATAAAAAGCTCCATAAAAAAACAACTTCATTTCATGTTAAAGGCATCGGACATTAAGGCCTTATTGGAGAAAGGGGCATATGCTCTACTTGAAGTAGCCTACACAATCCATGGTACTCACTCATACTTTCCAAGCACTCGGAAAACATTGCCTAAAGCAAATACTATTGGATCGATTAGTTTACCCTACAATAAATGAAATAAACATCTGCTGGATCAGCTGGAAATCACTTAAGCTGTGGGTCATGCAACCATAAATGAAAAAATAAAAAAAGAGTCGTTCATCCATTTGATAAGCAGTTGCCCAGCTCTTCATATGCCCAATGCTGGCCTTTAAAGCCAATTTTTCTAGGCCATGGGACACGTATGGTTGTGGAGGCACTGAATTTATTCAACTCCTTGGACTCTGCACAGGAGCTGGCTTCATTTGGAAAATACAATCATCATGTGCGGACAATGCTTATTGATAGGCACACAAGTAAATGATACATATCACACACCTTAATGTAGCTCACAACTTCACCGGAATCGGTTCCATGGAACACAACAAACGGGTCGAGAGTTGTTTGAGTTTACCCAGTACTCTCATTTGTAATGGGAGTAACTGCTTAAATTAGCTGGATACAGCACTTGCTCATTATGTCTATTGTGGCCTGTTGGAAATACCAACGCACAATCCCCAATGAATTAAACTTGACTCTTTTCTATACTGAATGTAGTTCTTTTAATTACGTGTATTTATTGCTTTTATTGCGACTGCACATTTATAAATGTAATGGTTTCAAGTAATCACATTAAATAATGTTCATTCATTTATAGAAAGGGAACCAGACTTAATAAACATGAGTACTGAGGCTAACTTGTCCTGAGAAAGAGGACAGAGAGGACAGGGAATAGGTGGAGACACATGGAAGGTGGCCGTAGCCAAAATGAAATAAATAGAAGGTTGGGTCACAAAATTGGATTGAATAGGAACTATTTTTTTGTTCGAAATATTCTGACAGTCCATTAAACAGATTTTACGAGGCCTTTAATTAGTTGTTTAAGACTAGAGGATGAATGAACTCTGTGACAATATGAAAAGCTTCCACCCGATCGGAATAACATAACTGCACAAGCTCTGCAATGCCTCACCTCCTTTCTTCGAGTCCTGGTCATACACAGAGAATATTCTGCAAAAAATCGCCATGCCATATGGGGTCCCTCAAGGCTCAATTTGGTCACCCTATTTGTTTAGTCAGTCAGTCAAAAATAACTTTATTTGGTTTGTCACAGCCACAAAGTGTGCAATAAAAACGGAAATTTATAACAGGCGAAATTTAAAGAAAAACATATTCTTACTCATACTTTAAAATATTTACAGTTTTGTAAAAAAATTCCCTTTCCGACCCGAGCGTTTCATCTTTTTCTACATTCGCGAGTAAGTTATCTACTAGTGTCATAAATTTTACCCCGCGACATATTAAAATGTTCGATGTGGCACCCATCCAACTTGTTACCGCTTGTCGGCAAGTGCGAATATTTAAGTCATTTAAGGCGGTTTCAACAATTTCCTTCTTTCTCTTTTACGGACTCAAAGGCGCACATTAGGTGGCATAAAGTTTCTGTATGGTACCCACATAGACGACATGTCTTTTCTTGCTGTTTACTTTTCCAAGTGGGGACCAAATCCTTAGAGCAGTAGTCACCTAATCTGTATGCCATGAACCTCCTTTTTAGTGATAGACGGAAATGTGCTGCTAAGTAGGGTTATGGTTTTGGTCTTTTATATGAGTTTATTACCACCCATGCATGACGGCGTTTGGCCAATCTCCTTTTATCTTCCACAAAGGATAGTGACTTAGCCCTGGTATTACACACTTTATTGAATGATGATCGTTCCAAGTTGCTGTTCCAGGCTTCCTCGATCTCTAATGTCTCCAGGGCGGTACGTAGGTAGTCACCCCAAGTGTTAGGGTTTTTTTTTATCATATTGTGCTTTTATTTCCGTCCAGCATAAGTTGTTCAGCGTTCCTATTTCTGATGCTCTAAATTTCCAGCACAGTTTTACAAAAATTGCCTTCCTTTGGTATTCTTGATTCTGTAAGCCAAATTCTAAGCGTATTTGTGCTGGAGATGAGCCTTTAAAGAGATTGAAGACTGCTTTATAGACTTTGATCTGTAATTTGTTTAAGGTGTTAGTTTCTTGGCCATTCATATTTCCAATCCATAGGATATAGTTGGAAGCAATTGTGCTGCCATTATTTTTAGAAGGTGCCCATACGAAGGGCATTGCAGTTTCTTGTTAAGCTGTTTGTAGGCGAAGATTAGTGAATGGGCTTTAGCTGTAATGTCCCTTTTTTGATCCACCAAGGACATGTTTCTGCCCACTTTAATACCCAAATATTTATATGAGTTTATTTCCTCAATTTGTGTATTCTTTGCGTACCATTTATATTTTCCTCGCCTAGGGCCCGCTAGTCTCACCACCTTCGTTTTTGTTTTGTTTAGTTCCAGGCCTAATAAATCAAAATAGTCGATTAGTTTATTTATGACTCTTTGTAGGCCCCTATCGGAGTTTGGCTCACCACCACGATGTCGTCCGCATATTGCAGGAACTGAATATGCTCATTTCCCAATTTTAGCGAATGACCATTTACTTGTAGCAGGTGATTATTTAGGTCTGCTAGGTATAAATTAATTCCCATTTGTTTAATATGGAATGCTTTTCGAAGTAATCGGAAACCTATATATTGCCATGAATGAATATGCTGATGATATGCAGTGGAAACTCATAATGGCATAGGAACAAGTCATTATGCTAGTGAATGACTGCCTATTCCGTAGTCAAGAATGGCTAACACTCCAGTCTTTCTATGAGAGCCTTTTTTATCACCCTCACCTCTCTGAGCTGTTAGGAGTTAAAATCTGAAAGCAGTTACTTCTATTACAAATCATTACGTTTCACACTCAAGAGCTAGCTATATCTTTACTGTCACATCAATAGCACATTTAAAAAGCCAAATATCATTTACAGATCCTATGGAAAGTAAAAAAAGGTGAGTAAAAGAATAAACCTTTCTCCGTGTAGCCTGGCCTGTTTTTTCAGGTCTAGATTATCGAAATGTCCCGACAGGTCACTTTAAAAACTGTCTGGGCCTATCTAAAGAGATGTATAATGTTGCCTCACTACTGATCTTCAGGCACTAGCTGTTTTGACTACATGAATCTCGTTCGCATAATGTTGCATTGGCTCCCTGTGGAGTTCAAAAATCTTGCATCAATCTCAAACCACTACATCTCCAGACCTCAATCGATGTGGCTAAAAAGATCAACGTACTCGGAGAAGAAAAAACTCATGGAGCAAAAACAAACTTTGTCTGAATAATCACCATCTTCAAAAACCAGCAAGCTCTCCCTCGTTCTTTCTGGGGTCAATTCTAGAGAATGTGAAAATCTCTTCCTCGACAAATCACTGTGCCTAATGTTCTCTTATTGATGAAAAAGTTGAAATTGTTTCTGTTCCAGAAATGTCAACAGTGAATATTCATGAAGTCCCTACCCCTTCTTATTCTTATCCATATATGTTTTATCTTCATCTAAATTTGCCTTTCTTCTCCTTCCACATTGACTCCAATAACTGTTTCCACCCTTTGCACTCTTGTAAGCTAGTTAGTTATAGGTCAGCCAAATCTGGGCTTGCCTAGAACTGCCTCTACACCGCTCAACAGCAGCGTAAAACTACAATCATGCAATGGATGGAGTCTGCCTCCTCCCAAGCCTTCCTTCTCTGGTCCTTCCAGAGATCATTGAAGTGACATTGAACTCTGGTCTTCACAAATCAGTAGCCCCTGTACTTATTGACGTCATTTTAGAAATACACTAAGTTCGATTCAACCTACCCATTGTGACTTATCACCAGCACTTCGATATGTTTTGATGTCAAAGGACAATACTGTATAAAAAGTCTAAATTAATAAATAATGTGTTAGCCAGCTTGGCTGCTGATGCTATTGTATGAGCCAGGGACATCATTTGTTTGTTCACAATGATTTTCTCACACCTTACCTGATTCTCTGTCATAGTAAAGATCGAAGAAACATATTAGCTAATATGTAACACATGTAAATACAGCAGGGTCTAAGGTTCAGTGAGAAATAGTCAGCATGGACTGTAACATACCATATACCAAAACATAGGGGACAACTTTGTTTAGGGGATGAATAAAAACAGGCAAATGTATTTTTCGTGCAATGCTTTAAAGTAAGGGGGCAGCCACATTAAACAAAATTATGTTTGGAGTCAATAAAAGATACAACTATGCTTTGTAAATGATACTAGATGTTTTATGTGCCAAGGACATTGAACTTTGGTGAAACACACAGGTGAATTTTAAAAGTATACCGCATGCCCTAAAAAGAAGTGACACAAACTTTGACAGAAACTGTGGAAAAACATATGGGGGGGGGGAGGAAGGGGTCTTTATTGTTAATAATATACAATCCACACAATATAATTCTAATGTCGATATTCGATCCAATCTGGTCACGATTCTCTGATTTTGCTTTCAAGCCCACAGACAACCCTTTATAAACTAATGAAAAAAAGGTACTCATAGAGACCACTCTCAAAACCAGATTTGTCTTCAGCTTAGGTTAGACTACCTAGTCTTCTTTTTTTTCTACTTCAAATCTTTCGAAATATGGTATCACATCAAGATACTCATCAGCTATCCATTTTCTTTCTCTTATTAGGGGCAAACACAAAAATAGGGAAGCCCACTCTGAGTACATATAATGTATTGGCTAACAATCGGTTTTGTCAACAAATATAATATAGCCGAGACACAAATACATATTGTTACAAGGTATTTAATTGGCAGCTATTTCACAGATAAGGTCAGATTTTGCTGGGTCTTGCATTTTAAGGAGCATTCCTGTGAAAATTATTTTGTGAAAAGCTCTATCATAAGGAAGCTTAAGTAATTTACAATAGAGGCTCCTCCCACTTTAATCACTTTGCATTTGAATGTTTTTCTTGAAATATTTTAGAAATATCTACAACCCTGTTGCTATCAATAATACTGACCATTACATTAACATCTGAATGACACCCAAACCCTAATGTGGATCCTACCCCCCCTTACCTTCACACACGAATAACTGCAATCTTGACCCTAATAATGGTTCAACCCTAATAAATACCTTGCCCAAACCCACCCCTAACCTTATCTCTAACTTTCACATATACCCTAATCCTAACACTTATCTGATCCTGACCAAAACCATAATCGTTACTATATCTCGGACGCAAACATGATACTAATCATTACCATGACCCCGATCTAGTCCTGCCATTGACTCCTACCTCAAACCTAATCATTAGCCTAACTACAAAACTGAATCTTAACCTAGTCCTTAAACAAACCTCAACTCCATCCGCCATCTAATTATCCTCCCAGATTTCGTTTTTCAAATGCAAATTTTTTAATTGGTATAGTCTTCCGTGAACGGTGGCTGGATGACATAACACAAAAGTAAACTATTATCGTTTAGAATGATTTTTTGTAAAGTTATCTGGGAAAAACACCAAGGTGATGATGGGTGGAAAGCTTTCTCAGTCACTGGCATTTGCTCAGTGCTGCAATCTCTCCTCATCAACCAAGCCATGTCAGAGACCAGCCATATGCAAATCAGCCTTGCTCCTGTTGCTAGATGAACTGTTCAGTCCGAACTGCCAGGCTAGACCTCACTGACCAGGAAAATAGGCAACTGCAGAATAGTTTAAGCCTTCTTCAACCTCATCAGAGGCATCTAGATTGAATCCTGCGGCACAGTGAGCAGGTACATTTATCTCATGCTAAGCTCATGTGACAATCCATAAAATAATGCAAGGCTTTGCCATCTTGGGCCTCTGCAGGACAGATCAGCATTAACAGAACAAAGCAAACAGAAAGATATGATCGATACTCTTAAGATAGGAAACCGAAATGAAGCCTCGTCCTATTATGTATTTTTACATTATAAGCCAGCACGATTCTAGGCAAATCTGACGCTCATACCCCCTCAATGATGTTACTGACCAAGCTACGCCCCTGCCTGTATCACTTGATTTACGAAGATAGTAATAGTAAAGTTGTGTGGTTCACAGCTCTTGCTGGGGCATTCTTGCTCTTTTTACTACTTTGTACGTGGGCACCGAGCCTGTCACAAAATAATGAAGGCCTCCTTTACTACATGCTGCTACTCAACTTCTGTGTCAACTGTGATCGTCTGTGAAAAGATTTAACAACTTGCCATTTCTAGTTGAATGTGAATGGCATGACTTATAACGCTCATTTAATTTTGACCACATTTGTGCAGTGTTTGTGATTTCTATTGCGGATAGATGAAGGACACGTAAAATATGTTGAAGGCTGTTCAATCTGTGCATATGCTTGTCTGTGCTGTTTTATTTCCTGCAGTATTTGCAAAACGTGTACAATTTCCACTCTTACTTTGCAGAATAGGCTGACTAGTCCTACAATGCTTCACGGCCTAAAGGCAAGTATTCAATTACAGGTGCTTGACTGAAGATCTTATATCATGCATGTTTGTGGTAGTTGTAAAGCAAGAACCCAGCTGAAAAGGGCTGTAGGAAGTGAAAGCTACAGTTAGTGAGTGATCGAAGGGACAGACGGGTTCTGACTGGGGAACCGGACTCTTACTGCGGGATGATGTAGTGTCCTTTAATGAGGTGTTTCTATCACACAAACCTAGCTGAATAGCAGCAGAGCAGGATCAAGGGCAAAGATAGTCAGCGAGTGATTGAAGGGCAGCTCGGCTCAGAGAACTAAAGTGAGCTGTTGTAACCTGATGGTGTAGTTTTTTTTTTTTTGTTTAAAGACAGGCTACTCTTCGGTTCTTTCTTAAAATGGGGGAGGTATGGGCAGTCCCGATAAATATGGAAATTAGGGGGCATATTATCAAGAACAGGCGATAAAATTATCGCCGCTTTATCAGTAGGAAACTGCCGCTAAAGCGGCGATAATGGGCTTGATGATATGCCCATGTGAATTCCCATAGCAGCCCAGGTTAACACCAGAACCTGGGCTGCTATGGGAATTCACAAGGACATATCATCAAGCCCATTATCGCCGCTTTAGCGGCAGTTGCCTGCCGATAAAGCGGCGATAATTTTATCGCCTGTTCTTGATAATATGCCCCTTAGTTCCAACTTCCACGTCCTGGCTGCAGAGATGGAGAACACCTTGTTTTCGCTTCTTCACTATTTCGTATCTTTGACACAGAGCCAGCCATACGTAGGATCCAAACGCACAAATCCAGTGATCTCTTAACTTGGGAGGCGAGAAACAGATTGCTCACAGCCGGTTGAATGATCTTAACCACATCGCTGCGGCGGCTATTCCGCCGCAGAGCTAAGGGGGCGGGGGGGTCGCGCGGCGGGCGCATGCTGGTGATGGAACCGCTCCGTCACGAGCCGCGGTTGAGCTGTGCTCATGACGGAGCGGTTCCGTCATGGCCCCGCCCGCTCAATGTAACGCCCAGCGCAGAGGCGGAATCCGCGCCACGCAAGCGCGGCGGCCGGGCCATGACGGAACCGCTCCGTCATCAGCACAGCGCCATCGCGGCTGATGACGGAGCGGTTCCGTCATCAGCATGGATAGGGTTAATCTATTACCTTTACAGTCACAGGACTCTTGGCTTTTGGACTCCTCCAAACGGATGCTAAATCAAGAGCACTAGGCAGTGGGTAACGAAACTTGAGAGGGCCCCCCTGCAAGTTCCGTGGAGGGGCCCCCTCCAGACTCGAACAGGAGCACTCCAGAAGGGCACTATGCTGAGGGGACCTCCTGGAGCAATGGGGCCCCCCGCACTGCGGGGGCTGCGAGGGCCCATGTTACGCCAACGGCACTAGGATTCTTTGAGTCACATGGCGATCACTTCACAGGCGATCAAGTTTCTTTAATGCATTAATTGGGCTAGCATGCACTTCTTCACTAAAGTCTTCCGGCCCTCTCTGGCATGGAGATTAGACCCATCTCCATTACAAATTGCGTAGCTAGATTTTTTTTTCTTCAAACCAATCCTCAAACATACTCGGTCCTCCCTTACAAGTAAATACTGAGCAATGGTTACAAAACTAGAAAGTCATCTCACACCTATGATTTCCTAACAATATCACGGTGGTCGAAGTGGATGGGATTGGAGGGACACGACGTGCCAATACTATTTTAATTCCCATACTATTTTGATTTAATACAAAAAGTTCCCTACTCTTTGTGAAAAGATAACCGTCCCTGGACGGTTAATTTTGAGAACTGAAAGGCAGGGAGTGTCCTGGTCTGTGAAACCTAGGGTGTGGCAGACAGCTAAACAAACCTTTTTGCCAAGGTGCCTGCTTGCCTCAAAGAAATGTAAATGTGTGCAACTGGTTAATGTGCAAATGTAAAGGGTGCTTGGAAGTCGGTATTGGCTTTAATTCATAGATCACTTGAAGCTTCCTGATGACTCGGTTTTATTCTTTTTGAGTTGTATTGCAAGGGAGTTACCAGCTGAGCTGTGAAGTGTGTGCATTTAAAGAACAGTTATAAGACAATACACTATGTACAGTAAAAGAAAAAGATGAAGGTCGAAATCTACAACTATGCAGACGATATGCTATCAACAACTCACCGGAATCGTAAGTTGCCTTCCAAAATACGAGGCTATTCATCTGCAACTGGATGAATAGTAACCAGCTCAAACTAAACTCTGACAAGACGGAAATCGTCATAACCAGCACCAAACTTGACTTGTGTAATCCCATATTCTGGCCAGCATCAATGGGCACTCCCTTCCCAGCCTAAGAGCTCAGTGAAGAGCCTCGGGGTTCTCACTGACAAAAATGTGTCCATGAAATCCTAACTGAGGGCCATGATATCATCTTGTTTTTTTGCAGCAGCGCAACATAGGTAAATGTCCTGTCTTCGAAGCTCTCATCCAGGTCATTACAGCATTAGTCATCTCAAGGATAGACTATGCAAACTCTCTTTACCTGGGTCTTCCTGAGGGCCCCAACCATAGAGGCCTGGCACAAAAATCAGGCAGCCAGGCTGATCTACCAAATACCTATAAAATGCCACCCCCTTGATGAGGAAACTACACTGCCTGCTCGTACACCAGCGCACTATATTAAAGACTGGCTGCATCATTTTAAAATCCCTTTATGGCAGCAGACTAGCTTTTATCTCTGCCTGCATCGAAAATCATACACCCACCCGCAATTTGAGATCCACTTACCTGAAACTTCTTACCATAATCTCTTTTAAAAAGAAGAGGCTCAGTGGCTCCATATTCTCTGTGCTCGCCCTCATATCTGGAACTCCCTGCCATTAGAAATTAGGACGACCCCCTGCTACACCAGATTTAGACAGCTTTTAAAAAATTGCCTTTCAAACAAGCATACGAGTGAAACTGTGAGCAGTGTGCAATGTTTTGGAATTCTAGCGCCAAGAAACCGCTTGGTGTACGTGCGCTCTATAAAGGCTTACTATATAACATAACATAACACTGTTTGAGTATTGCTAAAATCTATATTTTGGAACACTTTTTTTATCTTAAACCTTTTTGCATATTTTGTAGCAGCCTATCTTATACTGCTTGTAAATTAAACAAGCATTTACAATGCAATGGTCTCAGCATCATTAAAGGGAGAGCTATTGCCATTGCTCATGACATTTCTTTTTTTTAAATCATAAATAAATGGCATTGTCATTCACATTGCCAATAGCTTAATCGTTAAATAAATGGCATTGTCATTTACAATGGGCAACTGCAAGACTTTGTTTGTAATGTAAGCCATGCTTTCGCAGTACTGTTGAATTTCATTATCCTCGCCTTGTGCTATTTTTCAGCCGTATATAGCGTGAGTTTTGTGGAATTAAGCATAGTGTAACCTACCTTTGTGTTTTGGAACCTTGTGTACCAAGACGTGTGTTCAGCTGTTCTTTGTTTTAGCTCCTGTGTGTCAGTGCACCGTGTAAGCGCACAAGCATACCCTGCTCTCTCTAGAACAGTCACTCTGCACTCTGCCCTCAACACCACTCTGCCCTCAACAGCACTCTCATACACTGCAGTCACTGTCACTCCGCAGTCACTATCACTCTGCAGTCACTCCTCAGTCACTCCGCAGTCACTATCACTCTGCAGTCACTCCTCAGTCACTCTGCACTCACAGTCACTCTGCCACTCACTCTGCACTCTCAGTCAATCTCGCACTCGCAGTCACTCTCGCACTCACTCTGCACTCACACTCACTCTCCACTCAGTCTGCACTCACTCTCACTCTGCACTCACTCTCCACTCAGTCTGCACTCACTCTCACTCTGCACTCACTCTGCACTCACTCTGGCACTCACTCTGCACTTAGTCACTCTGGCACTCACTCTGCACTTAGTCACTCTGGCAATCACTCTGCACTCACTCTACACTCACAGTCACTCTCGCACTCACTCTGCACTCACAGTCACTCTACACTCACAGCCACTCTGCACTCACAGTCACTCTGCACTCACTCTGCACTCACTCTGCACTCACAGTCACTCTCGCACTCACTCTGCACTCACAGTCACTCTACACTCACAGCCACTCTGCACTCACAGTCACTCTGCACTCACTCTGCACTCACAGTCACTCTGCACTCACAGTCACTCTGCACTCACAGGCACTCTGCACTCACTCTGCACTCAGTCACTCTGCACTCACTCACTCTCACACTCACTCTCGCACTCACTCTGCACTCTCGCACTCACTCTGCACTCACAGTCACTCTCGCACTCACTCTGCACTCACAGTCACTCTCGCACTTACTCTGCACTCACTGTCACTCTGCACTCACTGTCACTCTGCACTCAGTCACACTGCACTCACTGTCACTCTGCACTCACTGTCACTCTGCACTCACTGTCACTCTGGCACTCACTCTGCACTCACTGTCAGTCACTCTGCACTCACTGTCACTAACTCTGCACTCACTCTGCACTCACTGTCACTCTCGCACTCACTCTGCACTCACTGTCACTCTCGCACTCACTCTGCACTCACTGTCACTCTTGCACTCACTGTCACTCTCGCACTCACTCAGCACTCACTGTCACTCTCGCACTCGCTCTGCACTCATACTCACTCTGCACTCACGTTGCTCTCACACTCACTGTCGCTCTCGCACTCACTCTGCACTCACTGTCGCTCTCACACTCACTGTGCACTGGGGATAAATGCTTGAATTGGTGCCCTCTGTAAAGCACTCCATATCTTCTGAAAAAAACAGGATTAAAGTAAAGAAAACCCAGTAAGAGGCGCAGTCAGAGCGATAGAAAAAATATGTTGACAGTCAGGGAAACAAGTATACAGGTGTTAGAATGGCTTACGGTAAAAATGCAGTACATGAAGCGTGCATATTATTTTTATAAAGCGCTGACGCTACCCGCGGCGGCTTTAAAGCGCAGCTTTGTCTACTCACAAATCACTGAAATCTGCAGTCTCTTACTCTGCTTCTCCGCTCAGTAATAGTCCCGGAGAGTTGCCTCAGTTCAAGGGTTTGAGGGCGTGCACGCCTTGATTGTCCGCAGCGCGTCAGAATTCAGTGGAGCAGTGAGAAAAGTGACAGGTTCCTTCATTGTGCCACCGTACTCTGCTGCAGGCTGGATGATGTACTTTGGAAATTAACATTCTACGTCTTTGCACAATTCTAGTAAAGAGGTCGAGCGGCCACTCATTTTTGCTGGCTGCGCACACCGCGGGCGCATTAACCTTCCGGGCTACAATCTGAATGCCCCATTGCCAGCCTGCGCCTGGAGGCAGCCGGGGCCCTGCTAAGATCAAGCTGCTGGGGGTGCCTGGGCACTCCAAGGGGTTAATGGCGGCTTTAGTTTCCCTCGCCTTGTCTCCATTTTTAATTTATGTATATTTAAATCACGTTTGCAGGTGTGGGAGAAAAACTGTCACTGTTTAAGATTCTCAGCGTTAACGCGTGCAAGAGGTGAGGGAACTGCAGTAAAAAGATGTTTGGGCCTAGAAGAAGCCACTCTCCTTACCTAGCGGTTAAATAACCCTGCCGACTTCTAGTGCTAGAGAATAAAGTTCATACGAATCTGCGTTCTTTTCTACACACTTTACGGACAGGACTCTAATGTTTCCCACCACATAACAGTGCTCGCCTGACCCTTAAACACGAAAGAGTAGAGCTAACGTGACTCACAGACCAGACGCGATAAAGGTGTTTGTAAATAACAAACCCTGAAACACGGCTGCTCGTGCGCTGTGCACGGATGCAGCGGAACCTGCATGTTCCAACCCAGACTTTCATCCTTGTGAGGTCGATACAAACCGCAGGCAGGCATGTACATGCTCCAGTTGTGAAAAACGGGCAACCCCCCATTCTCGTTTAAGGCAATTGGAAAACTCAGTTGGTTGTGCGCCTCCGTAGAGAGGTGTCACCTGACGTCCACGTTCATGCTTCTAGTGAGATAAGCAGAACAATGGCAGCCCAGATGAAACAAGCACGTGGCAGCTCCCTCAGTGGTATCTGTCGCAGGAACGCCCCTTGCACGCTGAAGACCCTCGAGCTGTGAATAAAATGCTGTGTTTGATATGGTCATTCCCACTTAGGGACCATTGATATATATTACTGTTAATCAATGTACATAACCTGCCTCCAACGAGTGATCCCGGGCACCGGGCGCCGCACAGACACCGCGGTGTGCAGGCTCCGGCAGACACAGGAGGCACACCGGCTGCTGACATGCCACAGACCCACCCTCCCCTCTGGGACATACACCATAGTGTGCCGTCTACACAGGTGTGCAGCCGGGGGATCCAATCCCTGCTCTCCTTCCGATCTCCTGGCGGCCCCGCCCACGTCCTCGGCGGGGCTGCCTGAGTCAGTCTCAAGGCCGGTGGTGCCCTCGCGGCAATAAAATGGCCTTTGTTAAAAGGCGGAGCAGTCATAGAGCGCGCCTTGCTGCTGGGGGGCATGATGACAAGAGTGCCGCGGAAGGAGGCAGAGGGTGGACTGTCTCACCAACAGCCACCCTGAGTTTACGGTCCTTATTGCCCCAGTCCGGGGTGGACATAATACTCCACCCGTTGTTTATTATCCATTTTCCCTGGAAATAAAACACAGCACGTTATTTTCTTTGTCCCGCTATGCCCGGAGGCTGCTCTTGAACACTGAAACGGCCCTCTGTTTCCGAAAGCGCAGCCGACAAGGAGTTGGGGAAAGTTTTACACGTAAGATTTGAAGTCCTCGAGCCTCTTCCACGCGCCTGTCAGGGCACTCGTCGGGTCTGCGACCGAAGAGTAGAGAGTAGCCGGAGGCATCTGAAAAATGCACGGCGAAGAGCGGGAGGGTTCTTGGAGGCACGTCTGCGCTGCTGCGAGGGGGCCTGGCCACGAGAGCACTCTGCAAAGAATGGTGCACGCGCGCCTGGCATCTGTCTTCAATTACCGCGGCCCCTGGCAGCCGCGATAATTGAAGACAGATGCTCTTATGCTGCGCGTGTCCGCACGGAATATGCACTAGACGGAGCAACTCTAACGCCTATGGCCTATTGCGTGCTGGCTTTTAAAAACACAGGCATGCGAGGCCCAATTGCCATGCAGCTGCCATAAATAACTAGCAAAAATCACGAGCTTTTCTGGAATTCGTAGGTTAGATTTTCGAAGGACTCTTAAGCCACGCCCACTTCGTGGGACGTAGCCCGAGCCCTAAAAATGGGGAAAAGAAAGCTACACTCTAGTCCTCCGGGTACAAAAACATCTAAGGCTAGAGAACCCAGTACTTCCCTATTGAAATATCTGACGGGGGCAGTAGGAGCCATAGAGAAACAAATCTCCAATGTTGAAGAGAAACTTAATAAAGGGTCGTCTAGCTTGACCACCACAAGCATAAATGATTCTCCCTGTGCCGAACCAAATGGTGTAAATGCAATTACTCCTCCAAACAAATCTCCTACCATCTCTCGTAATGGGTGTGTACAACAGGGTAGCAATGAGATCTCTGTAATTGACTTAGAACTCCCCCCCCCCACAAAAGAGTTTGTGTATCAAAGAAACCTGCCCTTACTGTATTACCCCCCCAGATCCATGAAGTCCCGCCAACACCTAAAGATCTAAAGACTAAAAGTAGAGCCCTGATTGGCAAGGAGGGGTTAGTTAACAAGGTGGCCAAAAATAGAATAAAAGCGTGCCCAAAACCGATTAATAATCATTGTTCAAATAAAGGACTAAAAAATCCAGAACTTGGCGAGATCGCGAAATCCATCACGGATCTCACCATGTTTGTTAAAGAAGCTATAGCCACAATGGGAGACAGGTTGGGCTTAATTGAGTCCAGCTTGTCTATTCTTACGGGTCACCTCAAAGATGAGAGTACGGGTCACCTCAAAGATGAGAGTAGCAAACAGCCCGTCCCTGGCAGGGCTAGTAACTTACAGCCTAGTCAGCCGCCCATTGATCACCTACCCGCGTCTGGCAACCGTTCAAAGAGCAGGCAAAGAACTCCCACGCCCGCTATAGCCAACCTTAATGATACTGAAACTAGAAAATCTTCCCATCATGTTCAAGGTAATATTCTGTCCACTTTGAACCTCCCCCCAGCGGCAGCCCCCTACACCTTGGTTTTGGCCAACGTCCCTCAACTGGAAGAGGGTGAGGGTGAGAGGGAAAACGGGGAAACGTTAAGGAATAAAGCTATACACTTTCTAGGGCAGAAGACTGGTTTGACTCAAGGAATGTTTTATTCATTTAAAATGGTGAGACAAATGAGGTGGCTTGGCTTGTCCAGAAAGTCCTTGGACGGGGACTGTATAGTGTTAGCACTTGCCTCACTCCCCTTGGTACAAGAAATCTTGAACCGGCTGGGTGCTAATAGTGGTAGGGCTGAGGGGATAAATGTGTTTCCTCTAGGTTTTTTCTATCAACCAAAGACAACCAACAGGTATAATATCCCTTTAATTAGCCATTCTCTCAATCACCCATTGAGTTATAAGCTGGAAGTATCTAATAGGTTCGGCCCCCTATACACGTTAGAGGATGTGGATTGACATTCACAAGTTAGGGCTCCTCGAAAACATAAAATCACCACTTGTTACCCAGCCCCACCAAGATTGGAAGACAAGGCACATGGGGGCAAAATTCTATTTGAGGTAAAAAAGGTACCTCTTAATGTCCCACTTGTTGTAGGCTCCACCTTGACCCCTCCCGGTGGCGATAATACAAGCTTGGCTATGGGAGTGCAGCCACAAAATGCACAATTGAATAGCTTGCCCCAACTTGATCCAAGCATAGTGGGAAGCCTAGTGAGTAACATTTCAGCTCCCAGGGAGTTAAGAGGGGAGGAAGCTGGGACAGGGTGTGCTGCATTTCGTGGAACAGAATCGCTGCATGTCCAGGGGCGGGCGAGGGTAGCATTTTGGAATATAGCTGGACTTCAATCCAAGATCAACAATCCCGAATGGGGAGATTTTATCGGGAACTTTGATGTTATATGCCTGCAGGAGACTTGGACTTTGGACGAAATTCATTTTGAAGGTTTCAGAACATTCAACGTCCCAGCGGGGCGTTCAAGTCATGGGAGGCATAAAGGGGGAATTTGTGTGTATGTTACCAATCTTTTGGGGACTGTGGGTATAAATATGGTAAAGTTGTCAAGCAGCTATCAGATTGTTGTTATCAAAGTGTCCTCACTGGTTGATATATCATCATCAATATGTGTAATAACACGGAGAAGGGCTCTGTTACTGACCTGTTACTAGACCTCAAAGAGGAACTTAAGAGTCTAAGTGATAACCCAGGAAAGGACACCATCTTTGTATGGGGTAGGGACTTCAATACTAACCTCTGCCAACAGTCCTTGTGCGGATGTGGCGATTGAGAGGTTACAGATATGGATCACCAGCCCCATTTTACCCATGCTAACGGGGGAGATAGCTTTAATGAAGTCATGGCAACACACAATTTGGGGTTTGCAAACATGCTGTGTTCCCCACCTGTCGATTTTAGCCCCACATTTGTAGGTGGAGGACACAGCACTTTGATCGACTTTATCATCCTCTCAAACTGCTATGAATCATGAATGGCAGATTTTTTTACCCACCCAATTGGGATCAGCGATCGCCTTCCACTTAGCATCAATATTTCATTTTCTCACAAAAGACAAGTTCCCTGGTTGCGAGTTTAGCCTGGACTCAAGGCTGTGTCTTAGCTAGACAGAATGGGTATTCCTTGTATTGGGCAAAGAGTGACCCAGAGGCCACAAATTTGGATATAATGATTCAGGAAAAAATTCCAATAGTAAAGTGCCTGCAAGAAGATTCAACTCACTCTGATATATTGTGTTCCTTTTCCGACATTTCTAGGATAATTCAAACAACTTTGACCCGCCAATGTAGAGTTATGAATTCTGAAAAAAATGGATGGTTTGACTAATTACACCAAGGCCCATTCCCTTTTAAAAATGGCCCTTCAAAGAACTTTGAGAGACAGTTAAGAGGTGCAGGAAGGATTATAACTTAGCAAGAATTAAGCGCATAAGCGCAAGAAGGAAATTAAAGAACAGGCCTGGACTAACTTGCACGAAGCATCACTAATGAGGGACTGCTCCCTTTTCTGGGTATCTGTTAAGGCACCATTCTTCAGAACAGGGACGGTCCAAGAATTGAGGTGGCCATCCCGGAAGACTCATGGATCGACTTCTTCTCAGAAGTGTACAATCCAGGGGGTACAGACAAAACAGTGGCTACCTGTCATGTTATCCAGGAGGGACTAGAAAAATTCATAGCTATTCCCACTAACTTTACAAACAAAGAAGTACTGACTGCTATAAATGACAGCAAGGGAGGCAAAGCGCCGGGCCCGGATGGGATTCCGATCGATCTATATAAATATTCGATTGAGCTTTGGTCCCCATTATTAACCAGAGTCCTTGAAGCCAGTTGTGAGAAGGGTTTCATTAAATCCTGGTCTGAGTCGATAATCATCCCCATTTTTAAAAAAGGGGGATAGGGACAACCCTGCGTGCTACCGCCCCATATCCCTGCTCGACTCATTTATGAAAGTCGCAGGCAGGGTCATCTTGAACCGCCTCCAACTCTGGGCAGCAATAATGTCCTAAACCCAGTCCAATATGGGTTCAGGGAGGGACGGGGCACGGTTGAACAGGTGCTAAATTTTTCCATATTACTTGGTAAATATATACAGGCCAAGAATGGTAAATTGTTTGCAGTATTTGTCGACTTAACCGCGGCATTTGACAGCGTAATTCACAAACGATTATGGCAGATTTTAGCAGACCTAAAGGTAGATCAGTCACTAATACATTTCCTAAGACAATTGTATGCGGACTCAACGGCTAAGGTGCGATTCGGCTCAAAAGGTGAGTCTACCAAGCCCTTCCCAGTGAGAAAGGGAGTTAGACAAGGTTGTGTCCTTGCCCCCTTCCTCTTCACTTTATATACCAATGATTTGGAACAGGAATTAGTGGCCAGTGTACGAGACTCACCGCAGGCTAAAAACAAACAGATAGTATCACTACTATTTGCTGATGACGCCGTTCTAATGGCGAGGACCCAACTTGGCTTACAGACAGCACTTGATACCTACCTAAATTTTATGGACAATAATGGCCTGAAACTCAACGTGAAAAAAACCTTTGTTATGTCCTGTGGGCGAGGAAAAAAGAGATCCTGTCTACTGTTTTCCAGGACTGAGAAAATTGCATCCACCAAAATATTCTCCTATCTAGGGATTGTTTTGGAGGAATCAGGATCTTGGGGACCAGCCATAAACAATAGGACACTGCTGTTTAGAAGATCAACAGCAGCACTAATGTTATTCGCCAAAAAGATGGGAAAAAGGCCCCCTGAAATCCTATTGAAAATTTATAAGGCTAAGTGTATCAGCGTAGCTGTATATGGAGCAGGCATATGGGGAGTCTGTGACACATCACCTATTCAAAGGGTAGAAAATGCATTTTTAAGGTTTATTTTAGCCATTCCTCAAAGCACATCTGTTTTTAATCTTCATTCCGAATTGGGGGTACGATACATCAGCGATCTAATTAGCATGCAACCCTTACTGCTATGGCACAGAGTATGGACCTCAACAGATCTAATCCTGAATAGGGAAATTATCGGAGACTCGTTGGGCTTAGACCAGGCCACAAAGATTCCTTGGTTGAATTATATTCGCAACCTTACCATTGACTTGGGGAGACCCGAGTTTTACGATAACCCAGACTCCTTAGTCAATATATCCAGGAAAGACTTAAAGGCACTTTGTTGGTACCACCTCGAATCCTTAAGACTAGGAGTGGAGGTAAACAAGAAAACTGTAATACAACACCAACTTACTTTAGTCTCACCCTCAATTCAACCATACCTGGTGTTGTGTCAAGAGGGGTTTGATAGGTTCATTCTGACCAGATTTAGACTTGATTAATTTTTTCGTTTAATCACATTTCCTAAAACTAACGACTGGTCTAGAAATCTCTGTAAATGTCGTGCGATAACCTATCTGACCAATCTACATTGCACGTGTTATTTATTTGCAAATATTATTCAGCAGAAAGGCCAAGATGGATCAAACTTTTTTTAAAGCAGGGTACATGGCGTCAATGCCGACCGGCCCTACTGTTTTTACAATTTTTAAATGATATGTATTGTGTCGGTATAATAATCGGTTTTTAAAAAAGTAACTTGAGGAAAAGGAAAAGTTTAATATGTTCTTAAAAATTTTTATGGATGTAAAAGTGTCATGAACTGTAACTTGTGGGAGTGTATTAATTTGTGAATGAAATGTTGCTTTTATGATTTTATAAACTTGTGAAATCGAATAAAGCTTTTCTACTACTACTACTGCTTGTATTTTAAGTTTAAAACAATTGCTTTCATATTCACAGTGCTTTCTGTCATAGACTGGGGCCTCGCAGCACTAAAGGTACACAGGTCACTTTTCTCTACTGAACCAACCAGGATTAAATTAGGCAGTTCTCTGGATACAGACACAGCCCTTTCCAGTGCATTAACTAATAGAGGTTTCCTAATGCACAACAGTGAATTTCTCACTGATTAACTTAAGTTGTATTTATTTTTCAAGTAAGCTGCGCCTTATTTTATATGTAGCTCCTGAAGGTGAAAGACCGAAAAAAGTTAAAGAGTAGTTTGTTTTTTTAGCTACGCCATTGAACACGCCCCTATGCTCACTCACACGCTCACTTTGCGCAAAGCATTAAAGTTACTATACTTTGTTTTAACTGCACTTCGACCACTGAACAATACTATATTTCACTATTCGAATAAGAAATACCTCCTCTGAATTCATGGTCGTAATACCATCCTTTTTTTGGAAAAAATAAGCAAGAAAAAATAAGCAAAATTCCAAATCCTGGTGAAAGTATGATTTATTTATTTATTTATTTATTTATGATATTTGTAGAGCGCATGCAATGGCCCGAGGGCGTCTCGGCGCTAAGTGTCTGAGTGTTTACCCTAGAAAATGAATGATTTATTGACTAAAGAGCCAGGTCTTAAGTTGTTTCCGAAAGGACCATAGAGATGAACTGGCTTTGATCGTTGGTGGCAGAGTGTTCCATAACTTAGGGGCTGAAACCAGAAATCTTCTATCGCCCCAAGAGACCGTTTTTGTCCGGGGTATAACAAGATCTCCTGAGCAAGATGACCGTAATGTTCTGAGCGGGCGATAAGGGGTCAGATTACGGACAAGATGTGCTGGTCCTTGGTTGTGCAACGCCTTATATACGATACACAGGGTCTTGAACCTTATCCTGTTTCTGATGGATAACCAATGCAGCTCTTTGATGGTCTTAGAGGCAGAGTGATGTTTAGTATGTTTAGTTTGGCACGGTATGACACTGGTTGAACTGCACTGTGGGCGAGGCTGAACACTAATCCTTAAAGGCGTAACTGCCGCTGTTACAGAATACACCAACTCTTTCAGAGAGCTGCAGGACATCAGACAAATGCTGACTACGGCTGGCGAGGTTTATCACAGTCATAACAAATAATATTTTTTTTACAAGAACAAAGGCTCTGTTCACCATAAAATATTGCGCACAGTTGCATATTGCAAGTCTCGTAGATCTACAAAAAAATCTACATAATACAAATAAACCAGACACAGAAAACTCTTTAGAAACAAATACAGTGTGAGAACTTATGTTCATTAAAATGCAATAAATCTTATTGCCAATCAGCATTTGTAAGCAGCACAATCTGCCATTTGAGCGGTCTTCTAACACCTGGGAAGCACTCTTGTTGAATTTGGATACACTGAAAAAGCTTTAAACTGTGCGAGCCAATCCAAATATTAAAATGAAGAAGACAACATCACGTCTGGTTTTAGGCATCTTGACAGGATGCATACAAAGAAGTGGAATTTACAGAGTATAGTCTTCTGAACAAGGGAGCAGTAGGCAAGTGTTGTAGTTCAGAGCAATGTCTCAAAATAGAAATAAAATGTTCAGCAAACACTTTTTAGATTTCGCCTGCGACAGGGCATGCACGGCATGTGCTCTCACTTGCGAGAGATATTGAATACAAGGGACATGCAGCCTGCCCATTGCTTACATTCATTGGCTTCATTGTCACTCTTATTTGCTGCCAACTAATTGGCCCGCGTGCGCAGGCCTCACTTCCTCTTCTTTTGGCTGGAGCATGGACCTCGTACTGATTGCTTCCACTTGATTGCTGTTCTCCCACTGATTGCACTGTGATTGAGGTACTACTTTTATTTGTTCTTCCTCCCTGTCGTCCTTGTTGAAACTCTTGCCATTTGTAAGTATGTTTAACACAACACACACTTAAAAGACACCATTTTCTCGAAACAGATGTTTATTGTAACAGATGTTATCCGCTTTTATTGTGACAACAGATGTTATTTGCTTCCAAATGTATTTTCACTAAGGCATCACCAACTCCGAGGATGTCACTGTTACCCTTGACACCAGGGAGGAATAAAGGCCCAGATTATATATTTCTATTTTAGGAAGCTATGGTGCTTTCCAGATGTAGTTGCCAGATATAAGTTGGCCCGTAAGACTTTTTACTTTTATAACAACAGACTGCGGTTAGGCTGCTTGATAGTTTAATATTTGGGGAAAATGCCACCCTCCCTCCTCTGATGGGCTGCACTTTACTCTCCAACCTAGGTGTCTTGCCCCAACAAATGAATTTACTGAGAAGTTGAATTTTCTCCAGTGCACCATGTGGGACTGAAGTGGTTAAGTCTGATGCAGGTACAGGTATCTGGGCAGTGCTGTCATTTTGATAACAGTGGTTCTACCCCTCCATGACAGCCCCCCAACCAGCCAGGCCTGGAGAACTCTTTAGGCTTCGGATCAGGTCTTTATCATTTTCATGCAGAGTTTTCTGCAGGGTAGCATATCTTTTGACCTGTAAGTATTGGATGTTCGTTGTTGCCCATTCAAATGGTAACCTCTCATGCAATGTGTCTTCTGTTCTACAGGATTGGAGAGAATATGGATCTAAGATTTGTGCAGGTTAATTTGGAAGTCAGATGCTAAGCCAAACCCATGGAGTACATCCAAGAAGGGTGGCAGGAACAGACTGGATCTGTGACAGCCTCCAGGGCATCACTGGCATATGTAATGATTGTGTGTATCTGCTATCTTTTGCTCATCCCAGTGATCTCCACATTGGCTCGGACTATTTGCCGGGGCACCATGTATAAGGCCAAAAAAACAGGGCAACACGGTGCACCCCTGTCTTGTCTTGTGCCCCTTTTAATATGTAGCCTGCTTGTATGCCCTCCGCTGATCAAAATCAGTGGAGCTGGGTCCCTTTAACTACCGAGGACCCATGTGCAAAAAACTTTGGACCAAATGTATAAGCTTTCACTGACTTTGTAGGGAATGGCCAATGTACTCTATCAAATATGTTTTCCGTGTTAGTTGGTCGGAGTGGGGCTGTTTTATTTTTTCTTAATATTATCGATGATATGGAAGATACGTTGGGTATTATCGGATCAATTCAGACCCCAAATAAACCCAACTTGATCTGGGTAAATTAAGCTGAGCTAGTGAGGGGCTCGTTTTCTCGCTAGAATCCCTGTAAAGAGCTTGAGATCGATGTTTAACAGTGAGATTGGTCAGAAGGAGGAGCACATAGTGAGGTCTTTTCCTGGCTTGGGCAGGACAAGGATAGGCACAGCTTTCATGGATTCAGTGATCGATCCAGTCTCCCAAATGAGTTGAACAAGTAGGTAAGGATTAGCACCAGGGAATGCAAAATATTTTAAAGAACACCCATGTGAACCCATCCAAGCTCGGGAATTTATGTGGTTTCGGTTTCTAGGTGACAGGTATCATCTGGTCTATAGAGATAGACTTTTGAAATTAGATAGCCCGAGCTTCAATATGGTGTGTCAGAGTTGCATTTCTAAGGTAGCTTGCAATCGTCTTCAAGCCTCTCTGTTCTGCCAACTACAATCCACAGTAAATATCTCTAAAGGCATATTTAATTTCTGGGTCCTTACTGGTCACTGCTGCGGCTGAGTTTTAATGCCCATCGCCCTATCTTTTGCTTCTCTGGCTCGAAGTTTATAAGTGAATTTCAACAAACACAGTTAATAAAGCAAACAATTATTTTAGAGGTTGCTTTGAAAGAGAAGGTTAGCAGGTTATCAACCGAAGACAGAGTGGTAAAAAGAAGCAACGTGTGTGTCAAAAGTCATACTTGGGTAAGAATATTAGTGAGAAGGTTTATTTGAATGACTAATCAAAACATCTATAAGGATTTAGGGATCCTTAGGGTTTTTTTTTTACCGAAAAGTGGCCTTTATGTTCTCAATTTTAAATATAATTAAAGAGAAGGTTTATTTGAATGACTAATCAAAAAATTTATAAGAAGGATTTAGGGAATGTTAGGGGTTCTTTTTACCAAAAAGTCCCCATTATGTTCTCAATTTTAAATATAGATGCCTGATAAATTTTGTTAGACTCGTTAATAGTTTTGTTTTTTTCCAAATGCATTTTACAGCAATGCAAGTTAACAGAAAGTACAGTTGTCCCGTCTCTTCAACACATTAAGTATTATTAAGTATTGACACTTGTACTTGAACTATAGGTACTTACTTCAGTGCATATTTCTTTCAGTACACACAGATTTCAAAACAGGACTGCTCTCTCCTACAGCACAGAGAAGTAAAACACCATATACAGCATAATGCCAATATTTGGAAGCAAGAAAGAGGGACGTTTAAAAAAAAAAAAAGGGGGGGGGGATTTATTCGGCTTGCATTGATTTGAGGCAATTTTAGGGAGGAGACAGCAAAAATAAAGCTGTATGTGGTTTAAAACTCACCCTGCTGAGACAGGTGTGGTGGCACGTATGACATGGGGAGAAATGGAAGTGCATGCAAATATTCTTTAAGCCCAGAAACACCTGGCAATGGGGCCTACATGCATAGGGGTGCTATCTAGCACTGTAAGTGGGATAAAAAAGTTTGAGAGGGTACTAAAAAAAAAAGGCATGGGCAAAGAAGAAGGAATATTTTATTAGAAGCGCCGCCTTAGTAATACGAAACACCCTGCGTATATGAATAGAATACCTTCATCAGCTTCATGCCAATTATTTTAAGGGAGAAAAATGCAATTACTCCTGAGGCCGGGCTTACATCCCCCGACCCTCCCAAAAAAGTAAAAGTGTGGAGCCACGGGCAATGGCCAATGGGTAAAGGGAGCCGAGGGTCGAAAAAGTATGGGAACCACTGCCATAGGTAATGCATTTTTGGTTTTCTAATAACGTTGGCCTCGTTAGACGACTTTCCAAAAATGTTTTCAAACAAAGTGCTACTTTTTGACTAGTTTGTGCATAAAACTGTTGAGGTGATCCGGCAAGCAGGGGCCGAGAAAAAAAGGTGGGTGGGTCCCAAAACACATTTTTCCCATTCATTTTTACATAGTAACTTTAGACAGCTACAGCCCAAACGGCTGAACACATTTACACCAAATTTGGCAAAAAGCGAGATCTTGATTCGTCCAGAAAGAGTGATTTTTGTGTCTTAGTTTAAAATCGTTCAATAGTTTTGGAAAAATGAATGTGAAAAAAAACAAACTTGAATAAATCACTCCACGGAGCTGAAAAGTCTCAAGGCGAGCTTTGATTTGCTGCCATCACCTCAACTAGGAAGTGGATGCAGCAATCTTAGGACTCCTTAAAATAAAAAAAATAAAAAAATACACATAAGTGAGCAGGTTTTGGAACCCCTAGGACTGGTGGTGGGATCCCAGAGGGACACTGCCTGGGGCCAAAAATATTTGTTTTTAAGTTTTGTTGTAAATAAGCAGAGGAAGCGCTTCTTTTAAAAAAAATTAAAAAACTCAGGGTGAACCAGGACCGAGGTGGGTAACAAGTTTTTTGTTTTTTTGTTTTCTGCGGGGGGTGTATGCCCCGCCCCCCCCACAAGCCGTTTTGGACCCAGGGGGAGCACAATTTAATTAATTGGAGGGGGAGGGGCACGCAGCTCATCCCCAAGCCTTATTTGGACCCCAGCTCCTCATCCCAAAGGGCACAAAGTATATTTTAAAGAGATGTAGGAATGCACGGTCCCCTTACCAGAGCCGCTACCTAAATTAAAAGGGAGGGGGGTCCCGCACCCCTGAGCCTTTAATGGCATTGGGGACCCCATCCTACTGGGCAGTACACGTATTGTGTCGCAGGGAGCCCACCCCTGGGACACAGTGGTTTCCCCTACCTGTACCGGCGCGGGTAGGAAAACTTGTGTTCGCTCTCATCTGGCAGGAGCATTTTTAAACTGCCTGCCAAACGGGAGAAAACACCAAGTCTACCTCCAGGGGGCGGGAGCTTTAAAAATGCTCACGCAGTCTCGGAGCAGACTTGTGATCTGAAACAGATCAACAGATTGCTCTGGTCCTGAGGGAGCAGCAAAAATACTTGCTCCCTCTGGGCAGAAGCAATGCTGGGGCCCCCAACATGTGTATGGTGGGAGCAATGGGTTGGCACTTACCTATTTAGAGGCCTTAGGGATAGGGTCCCTGGGGCAAAATAGGCAGAGGGATGGGGTCCGTGCTGCCCCCCCTACCTTTTGAATTAGATAAGCCCCCCCTTTATTTATATTTCGGGTCCAGGAGATGGGGTCCCTGGGACCTCTAAACGCTCAAGGGAGGGGAGGACTTGTGACACCCCTCCCCTATTATTTATCTTTCAGCCCCGACTAATGTCGTCCCAGGGACCTAATTAGGCTGGGGGAGGGGGGCCGCACACCCTATCCCTTTATTAATTATTCACCCCTGGGTGACGGGGTCCACAGGCCCAAAGTAGGCTTGGTGAGGGGGGCCGCAGGTACCCACTCCCTTTATATTGTGCCCCGGTATTTGGCCCTGGGGGTGGGGTCAGCAGGGCCCAAGAAGGCTCGGGGAGGGGTGGCTTCACGTTCCTGGTTGATGGGGTCCCAAGGCCTGATAAGGCTTGGAGAGGAAGCGTGCAGTCCCCCTCCTCTTTTTGGTTAATTTCACTCCCGGGGATAGGGTACCGGGCCATATTAAGACTTGGCGAGGGGGCTGCATGCCGCCTCCCCTAATATATATGTCATGGCCCTGGCGCATGGGCTCAAAGACTAACCCTAAGCTGCGTCGCCAACAGCTCAACCCACCACCGCAAATGGCTGAAGGCCGTATGCGGCATGGGGTTGGCTTCCTATGGAGGGTTGGCTGTCCTAGGCATTTCGTAGCCAGGCCTTGTGGCCACCCCCTGCCACACACAGCCAGAGGCCCTGCACAGCGTGGGGTTGGCTGCAGTCAGGCCCTGTGGCCAAACCCCCCGCCACGCACAACCGAATGCCCTGCGCAGATAGGAATTGGCTGCATGCAGAGGGTTGGAATTATGAATGCTAAGAAAATATTACTTTACGTTGAAAAAACCCTAGAAAATTAACAGAAAAAAGGTTAAAGTAACAGTATAGTTAAGTGAAATGCTCAGTTATAACGTTACGTTTTAAACTCCAAAAACCACAGAAATTCACCAGTTATAGTTATCTCAAGTAAATATAACTAGTGCCCCTAGGTAACAATAACAAGTACCCTCGCCATGCACTGCTAATTACCTCACATTACATCACTCACAACCTATTCTATGACATCATTGATAATATCAATGCAATATTTGTAATCAAAAGATTGATGAGAAAACTGTGCATGGCTGGGGCACAAGTTATAGTTATCTTAGGACACGAGACTCAGACCTGTATAAAGAGACATTATAATATAATCACGGTGAAGTTAATGAATACTCAGTCAGACAGTCTTGCCCTCCCAGAAATTTCTAAAGATATAAAAGAAGCAGAGGCCCCTTTTACTTCAGCTAAATCTTTGCCAAGATTCAGGCTCTGCCTAGTGATAGAGCTGCAGTTTCAGATTCCCTGCTACTTGAATTCGAGAAGATGTTCTCCTTGCATCTTGGCACAACTTCTCATCATTTCTGGGTGTTTGTGTATGGCTAAGTCAAAGCTCAATCGGGACTCCTCCCTACATTTGTCAGTGGTAGAATGCATTTTTGGACTTTTGTCAAATGGAAATTGCTATCATGGTAAGTGGGGCCAAGAGAAAGATACTTAGAAAATGATGCAGAACAATATACAATTATTAACTAAAAAAGGTTATCTACACCGGTCCTAAATTACCTGCTGCCTTTTAAGCATCTGTACTACGCTAGTAAAATTATTTACATCAGTTCATTGAATCTTAAATGTAGATGTTTAATTGGACGCACCTGTCTGCCATATTTAGGTAACCGCACGTTTTTTGAGGCATATTCTTGAAATAAAATTGGAAAAGAAATGTACCCATCGACCCATCGCATCACGTTGTTAAAGCAAAACACATGGACTGTGGCACTGCTGGTCTAATGAATTAGTTGAATTTTGCACCGTAGTGCAGTATATTCTTAGTGGGAATGTAAAATGAAAAAGATAATTAGAAATAGAAGCTGGTGCTGAAACAAAACAATGCCAGCCTAAAATCCTGCAGAAATATGGTCACAAAAATAAATATGTTTAGTACGCCAAGTCGTTTTTAAGCAAGTACTAAAACGTTGCAGTCTACCATAGAACAATGAAAAAACATCCACTGGAAACCTGGATGGCTCAGTGATATGGCATAGAAACACGAGCCTTTTACTTCTAGGTTCAGCAAGTATAATTCAGGCTAGAATGATAGGCAGGCATTATGATTTGGTGGCCCGCAAAGCTTGACTCATCAAATGGCAAGGGTATCCTTTCAAGAAACGAACAAGGACTCCACTAACAGCAAAACATAACTAGGCATGGAAAATCAATACTAAACCCCTCCTAAAGAGTTTGTGCCTCGGGTGCAAAGTCATAGAAGTGAGATGAAAAGTTTACCCAAAGACCTCGATCTTTAATCAGCTACAGAACTAATACTTACTGTACAACACATTATGAAAAAGTTTTACACACATGCTAAATTTGCACATTTCTAAAATGACAATCAGATTGCGGCCATGTGATCCCGTAAGTGCATGATAAAATAGAGGCAGAAAAAACAAACTGGTTAATTATTTACCTTTTAAAAGTTATTTTTTGTATCCGTGACAATCAGCACGCTCTTACAGAATGAGTGGCCAAATATACAGTATCTGACAGTGCCAGGCGCAGGCACGCTGGTTAGCATACACTGCCGCCCTTCACTTTAATGCAGCTATTCTGGTGTAGCTGACACGTGGTCGTCAAAATGTAAAAGTAGCACTTAACAAGAAAAGTTGATACAATAATCAAAAGAGTATTATTAATCAGTATTTCCACAAACGCATTTTCCAATATAAAGCTACACTTCTTCCGTGAATCAATCAATTCCTATCTGTATGAAAGGGAGGTTAAGAAAGGGGAGGTATACGCACCTTCTCGATGCAAATTAAACCGATAGGCGGCCACCTTAAAAGGTAGGGGCACACAGTAATATTATAAGAATGCCTGCAACACATGCACTACAAACTCAATCCTCTTTTTGCACAGTTCTCAAACACTGTCGGAGGAGTGATGGTGAAAAAGTAGGTGGTGGCCATGGAGGAGGCCAGTGAGGTATCAGTGGGGGGTGTGGGAACTAACAGAGAGATGTATGTGGGTGTTAGCATGAATCATATATATATGTTTTTTTTAATATCTAACCCCGTGGCAATCGCCAGTGGGTAGTTATAGTTAGGATTGTGTTTCCATAGGATATGTAATTTCTTCACCTCCCCTCCATCCTGGAAAGTTTCAGGGTGATCTGTCAAGCGGTGCTGAGAAATAAGAAAGTCCCAACACATATTTTCTGCATTCATTTATAGATAGAAATGAAACACAGATACAGCCCACAAGGATGAACGGATTTACACCAAATTTGACCCGAAGCTACAGAAACAGTGCTTTTTGTGATTAGGTGTTAGATCTGTTTAGTAGTTTCTAAGTAATTAGTGCTAAAATACTTAGTATGTATCGCATCGCAGAAGATCCGCATGGCTGAGAGATCTCAATGTGAGATCTGATTGGCTGCCACCACATAAACAAGGATGTGGAGGCAGCCATCTTAGGACTCTGGACTCAAAGTCCTAAAACAAAAGTGAAAAAAAGACATAAGGGGACAGGATAGGGATACCCTGACCCCCAGGTCCTGGTTGTAGGGTCCCTGGGCAAAAACGTTTATTAAAAAAAAAAAAAAAAGCAACCCACAAATTCCTTGAGGATCCACAAATCTGGGGGAAGAAAAAAGGGAAGGCGGGCTCCCATGCCACTCTCAAACCACCTGGGGTACGCCAGGACCCGAGGAGAGGGGGGGCACAAAATATTTCTTTTGGGGAGGGGCGGGGGCAGGACGGGGCATCTGTGCTGATCGTAATATCTGAGGATGGAGGCACGTGGCCCACTCCCTGAGCTCGAGCACCAGGGCTGAATTTCATAATAAAAGGGTAGGGGTAACAAGCGCCCCACCTCCCCAAGCCTCAATTGGCTCAATTACTGTGTCCTGTGGAGTCTACCCCAGGGGCACGGTAGTTTTCCTGCCCGCAGTTTGTTCCGGCCCAGAGGGAGCAATTCTACATCTCCTGCTGGAAACAAGCAAACATGCTTTCCCTGCTGACAGGAACGCAAGCATTAAAAATGGTCCAGCCGGGTGGGAGAAGACATCCGTTTCCCTGCCCGCACGCCTGCCTCCTGCAGGTAACAAAATACACATTGCTCCTGTCCAGAGGGAGCATGTAGAAAGAGGTGATCAGGCCAGGTGGGAGCAATGTCGTCTCCCGTAGTATGCAGAGAGCCGGCTAAGGCCACGGGGTCCCTGGGGCTCACCCCACACATTCCAACTTGCTGTTTGGTGGGTGCCCCGAGTGGGCACAGGGGCACTGACCTAAGAGAATTACTGGCCCCAGTGGATAGGGCCAAGCGGCTCATCGTCGCAGGTGGATGAGGTACCTGGGTACCTATTAAGGCTTGGGGAGGGGGGCAGCGGGCCCCCCTTTATTCATGGAATTCGGCCTGGGGGACCATGTCATGCTGGGGTCAATTAAGGCTGAACGGCAATCACGGAGTGGAGTTGAATGCCTGCAGGGGATTGGCTACATGATCAACCAACTGTCGCGCACAGCCTTCAGCCTTAATAGATCCCGGCAGAGGTTGGCTTATGTATGGTAATACAATATTACTCTAAGTTTAAAAAAAAAATAGAATTGTACTGAAAAAAACAAAGGTTAAGGTACTGGTATAGTTAGGTGAGAATTTCAGTGACAACGTAATGATTAAACATACAAAACCACTGAAACTCACCAGTTGTAGATATCTCAAGTAACTATAACTTGTGCCCTCACCATGCACTGCTGATTACCCCACATATTTCAACACTAATGACATCTTCTATGAGATCATTGATAATAGCACTGCAACATTTGCAATTAAATTATTGATGAGAAAACTGTGCATGGCGGGGACGCGAGTTGCAGTTACCTTAGAGCACGAGTTATAGTTACTTAACTATAACTGGTGAATTTCAAGAGTTCTTTACGTGTAAAACGTTACATTGTCACTGAAATTCTCATCTAACTATAACATTACTTTAACCTTTGTTTTTTCAGTGAATCTATCTATCTATCATCTAATTAATAAATATATATATATATATATATATATATATATATATATATATATATATATATATCAAATCACACAAAGGTTGCCCCAAAGAAAGGATCCTCAAGCAATTTACATATTTCCTTTTATTTCAGACTCCTTCTGCTTAGTAAAAAGGCAGCGTGCACACCGCTTCAATTGTTTCCTGCACTCCACCAGACGCGTTTCAAGAACTGTGTTCCCTTCTTCAATGGTTCCGTGCTACAATGAAAAGTTCGTTCAGTTTCTTTGCACTAAAATTATATAGTCATTAGGTCCCGCCCTGTGTGGGCGTAGCTCCAAGCATCCTGGGACCTGTAGTGCAAAGTAGTTAACCTCCAGTGAGTGAGTCGAACTTTCACGTTTGATGCTATTAAAAACCCCAGTGGGTTGAATGGATGACACGATGCACAAATTACCTTGCTTTCTGTTAGAGTCTCGGAAAATTGCATCCAATTCGCGCTATGTCCTCTTCGGAGTAGCGCTGGTCCGCTTTTCAAGCGGCGGGATCCTCTCGCGGCTGAGCAGGCCGCTAAACATCAAATCACACAAAGGTTGCCCCAAAGAAAGGATCCTCAAGCAATTTACATATTTCCTTTTATTTCAGACTCCTTCTGCTTAGTAAAAAGGCAGCGTGCACACCGCTTCAATTGTTTCCTGCACTCCACCAGACGCGTTTCAAGAACTGTGTTCCCTTCTTCAATGGTTCCGTGCTACAATGAAAAGTTCGTTCAGTTTCTTTGCACTAAAATTATATAGTCATTAGGTCCCGCCCTGTGTGGGCGTAGCTCCAAGCATCCTGGGACCTGTAGTGCAAAGTAGTTAACCTCCAGTGAGTAAGTCGAACTTTCACGTTTGATGCTATTAAAAACCCCAGTGGGTTGAATGGATGACACGATGCACAAATTACCTTGCTTTCTGTTAGAGTCTCGGAAAATTGCATCCAATTCGCGCTATGTCCTCTTCGGAGTAGCGCTGGTCCGCTTTTCAAGCGGCGGGATCCTCTCGCGGCTGAGCAGGCCGCTAAACATCAAATCACACAAAGGTTGCCCCAAAGAAAGGATCCTCAAGCAATTTACATATTTCCTTTTATTTCAGACTCCTTCTGCTTAGTAAAAAGGCAGCGTGCACACCGCTTCAATTGTTTCCTGCACTCCACCAGACGCGTTTCAAGAACTGTGTTCCCTTCTTCAATGGTTCCGTGCTACAATGAAAAGTTCGTTCAGTTTCTTTGCACTAAAATTATATAGTCATTAGGTCCCGCCCTGTGTGGGCGTAGCTCCAAGCATCCTGGGACCTGTAGTGCAAAGTAGTTAACCTCCAGTGAGTGAGTCGAACTTTCACGTTTGATGCTATTAAAAACCCCAGTGGG
Source organism: Lissotriton helveticus (assembly GCF_964261635.1). Lineage (NCBI taxonomy): Eukaryota > Metazoa > Chordata > Amphibia > Caudata > Salamandridae > Lissotriton > Lissotriton helveticus. The sequence continues at coordinate 259,447,890 of NC_136071.1, forward strand.
TTGAATGGATGACACGATGCACAAATTACCTTGCTTTCTGTTAGAGTCTCGGAAAATTGCATCCAATTCGCGCTATGTCCTCTTCGGAGTAGCGCTGGTCCGCTTTTCAAGCGGCGGGATCCTCTCGCGGCTGAGCAGGCCGCTAAACATCAAATCACACAAAGGTTGCCCCAAAGAAAGGATCCTCAAGCAATTTACATATTTCCTTTTATTTCAGACTCCTTCTGCTTAGTAAAAAGGCAGCGTGCACACCGCTTCAATTGTTTCCTGCACTCCACCAGACGCGTTTCAAGAACTGTGTTCCCTTCTTCAATGGTTCCGTGCTACAATGAAAAGTTCGTTCAGTTTCTTTGCACTAAAATTATATAGTCATTAGGTCCCGCCCTGTGTGGGCGTAGCTCCAAGCATCCTGGGACCTGTAGTGCAAAGTAGTTAACCTCCAGTGAGTGAGTCGAACTTTCACGTTTGATGCTATACTCTAACAGAAAGCAAGGTAATTTGTGCATCGTGTCATCCATTCAACCCACTGGGGTTTTTAATAGCATCAAACGTGAAAGTTCGACACACTCACTGGAGGTTAACTACTTTGCACTACAGGTCCCAGGATGCTTGGAGCTACGCCCACACAGGGCGGGACCTAATGACTATATAATTTTAGTGCAAAGAAACTGAACGAACTTTTCATTGTAGCACGGAACCATTGAAGAAGGGAACACAGTTCTTGAAACGCGTCTGGTGGAGTGCAGGAAACAATTGAAGCGGTGTGCACGCTGCCTTTTTACTAAGCAGAAGGAGTCTGAAATAAAAGGAAATATGTAAATTGCTTGAGGATCCTTTCTTTGGGGCAACCTTTGTGTGATTTGATGTTTAGCGGCCTGCTCAGCCGCGAGAGGATCCCGCCGCTTGAAAAGCGGACCAGCGCTACTCCGAAGAGGACATAGCGCGAATTGGATGCAATTTTCCGAGACTCTAACAGAAAGCAAGGTAATTTGTGCATCGTGTCATCCATTCAACCCACTGGGGTTTTTAATAGCATCAAACGTGAAAGTTCGACTCACTCACTGGAGGTTAACTACTTTGCACTACAGGTCCCAGGATGCTTGGAGCTACGCCCACACAGGGCGGGACCTAATGACTATATAATTTTAGTGCAAAGAAACTGAACGAACTTTTCATTGTAGCACGGAACCATTGAAGAAGGGAACACAGTTCTTGAAACGCGTCTGGTGGAGTGCAGGAAACAATTGAAGCGGTGTGCACGCTGCCTTTTTACTAAGCAGAAGGAGTCTGAAATAAAAGGAAATATGTAAATTGCTTGAGGATCCTTTCTTTGGGGCAACCTTTGTGTGATTTGATATATATATATATATATATATATATATATGGGACTTATTGAGTGGGGAACCCTTTCTAACATATATATATATATATAGCCTCACGTGATGGAAGAACAAGGAGGTACAGATAATAATATGAATGGGTCGGGAGGGGGGGACAGGACATTAGAAAGACCGTGAAGTGGGATGCAATACAATTCAGAAAACAAATAATTGCATATTCTTTACATGCAGAGAATTCAGAATGCAAGTTCTGTGGCATTTGTATAGCAGATGAGAGCAGAGTCTCATCTGGGCATTAGTAAAAGTCAATAAGATGCAGTGGGCTTTTAAACAGCAGGTCTTCATAGGTTCTTCATGGGAGTGCAAGCAGAACGAAGCAGCTTATCAGCATACACATGGAATGTTCAGGAGAATGAGAGTTTGCTGCTGTTTGATCAAGCGATTTGAAGTCTGCAGGGATATGGAATTCCTATAGCTCGGGACGCCAAGGACATATTGTTTGGGCTCAAGGACAACAAGTTTTCATGTGTATTTTGTCCTTGGGACAAGTAGGCCCTACCCCTTACAGCACAAACCCTTTCGCTGCCAGTTTGCAGTACAACATTACGGAACAGGGAAGGGCACTGTATGCCGTTGAGGTAATATTTTAAAATGTTCATAAAAAAATGACAGCAGGAAAAAAAAACATTTTGCTATACTACTGTAAAATTCCAGGTACCATTTCTTTTCAGCATCATTTAGTGACATGTGTTGATGCATGCTAGTAGTTCCCAAAAATATTCATATTGGAAAATCAGTGTAACCAATTTCAATACGATTATGAGAAGAGAAAAATAAACAAGCATTGGCAAAGCCAGTAGGTCTGAAATTGGTGGTCAGCTTTTTAGTTTTGTGAATGTGTGACTTGATTTGGAATGGTTTTTGTAAAGCCTTATTGGTGTGGGAGCTGCCGGGCCCTTGCCATTATAACAAACATTGGCAAAAGCAAAAAAAAAATTTGTGGTCTAAAATGCAGTTCACAAATATTTTCTAGGAGCACTATTTCTTGTCATACTTCTGTAAATTCTTGGGAATTCATGAATGCTGTGTAGCTGCACTTAATGCAAGGACATATACCATGAGTTCACATTTGAGACTTTCTTTGATAATTGGGCTCCTAATTTGTTCTGGCGTCGATGTGACCTTTAGTGTTTATTAAAATTCTGTCTCTCTCCCTTTATCAGCTGGCTTCACTGTGAGTGACAGCATTCTGCTCTTTCAGAAGGAGAAAATCTGCACACAAAGTAGTTTTGTTCAGTCCCAGTAACTACTGTGGCAAGTATTCAAACAATACTATGGTATGAGCCCTGGCATAATCAGAGTGGCTATATCAGAGCTCTTATATGAGATTGCTGCCATAATCTGTTGCAGCACTACTTGCACCAAAGGGGCCAGTGGATTTTGTTCCAGGACATGTAGATTTAAGAAGCAACCTGCCCCATGGACAAGTAGGTATTTTATTTAAATTCCACACCCCTGTAGTCTATCAACAAGAGACCTTGTATTCCATACCTGTGATGACATATACATAGAAGCACTGAATTCGCATAAGCAGCACATTAGGTTGAGCAAAACCTTCAGTAGGAAGTCCAAGCCTGTCGCACATTTTTTTTCTGGGAAAATCCAGATTTCTTAATTCCCAGTAGAATCTGGAAGTTCTGAAAAGGTCCAAACCACAATAGGGACACTGTTGCTTGACGTCGGGTGCGAATAGTCACCCGAAACGTAGGGGTGCAAATAGTCACCCGTGTGCTGAGAAGGAAAGAAAGAAAAAGGAAAAAAGTACCCCAGGTACAACGGACCCACCCAAAAAGTGACAAAACATCTTTTGTCCTCTGTTGCCCTCACACACCCCTGGGGGTGTCATGCTTCAGCATCGGGTGTTTGCTCCTCGTAGGGCCGGCGCTGCAATTCCTTACGGGTCCCCCGAAGGGTCTCTTTATCGGAGATCTTTTTAGGACAGCCGGATGGTGCATGTGGGTGTGTGGGGTGGGGGTCCAATGAGGGTAAAAAAAGTGTGTGCAAAGTAAAAATTGGGTTAACAAACGGGGAGTAAATATGCAACAGATGTCTCATTTGTATACCCATAGCAGATTAAGCTGCTAAATAAAATCTTGTTCCTGTAGGCATACTAACCCCTGGAATCAAGAAGGTCATGGGTCTGGGCCAACATGTTTCGCGCCTTCGTCGCCTTAAGGGTTGTTCGCGCTTCATCAGGACCAATACTATAAAATTGAAGTGCACGTGAATTAAAATAAAATACCCTCTAAATTTAACAGGGCGGGCGGTAAGGTAGTATACCTATAGTCTGGCCATAGCTCCATTGTGTATACCGCTCCTGTTCAATACCTAGGGAAAGAGAACATAGTGAGGCAAAAAATATATGTACATCAGTAACAACTTGATGTCATAAAATGTGCCACCGCTGTGTGCACATCGATTACACATAAAAACAACAGAACTGGCATGCGAGACACTCAAGGCACAGGTGGTTACTCAATAGGGTAACCCCCCTAATGAGATATCATTGTCAAAATCTAGAGGAAACCCCACAATGGCACAAACTACATCAGCTCGTCTAGCATGGGTGGTAAAAAACAGTTGCCCCACATGTGTTTATGAAAACGACTCAAAGTCTCAGTAAATGACGTAAATGAATGCAAGGTCGGCACCATCAACCATGGGTGCCGTCAGAGTTACCAATCCTCGAGAGTGCTCACCTCGCCTGTCGAGGGAGGTCTCCTCTGGCAGGAACACTCGGCGCCCGCACATTACCGGGCTGTAAGGGGCAGTACAAACTGCTTGAACTCCACTTTCACCTCTGCAAATGTGGGAAAGTCAATGCACCATTTTTAATATATGCCTTTCACCCCTAAGGAGGGCCTCCTGAGCCCAGGAGGCAGGGTGCATTATATTAAAGGTGTGGCCATGAAAGTGCAAGATTATATGTCCCAACAGTGGTCTTTACCATTAAAGGCTACTATACGTGATAGACGCTCCATAGGATAACATGGGCTGGCACCCGGGCAAACTCTAGGTAGCCACCTCCATTACGGTACCGCCGAACCATGACATGTTTGGCATCAAACAATGTGCCTCATCACCACTGACAGGAATCTCTTGTCAAGGACGATGTGGCATTCAACTAGGTGGTTACCTTAGAGGATGCCCATTTGGTTTCCCCAGACTCTCCTATGTTATGGCTGTCTACCGCAGCTGCTGCCACCAAGACAGGAATCTGGCCCCCCTGCCACGAGGTGTGAACTCTGCGAGGAGTCTGAAACAAAGGTCTTGAGGGAAGGGAGGTCACACCTCCCTCCCCAATAGGATGACTAGTAAAGTGGCACATCAAGGAAGCGGGCTTCAGAGCTTTCACCACCTATGATACGCAACCAGGCTGCCTCCCAAACGACGAGACAGCCTTCCTTCTGCCCCAGGTACATATGCAGCCTGGCAGGAGGGACAATTGGGTATTCAGGAGGTGTACACACTCCAGAAGGCTATCCACACCTTTAAGGTGGGCTACCCGGTCTGTACAGCTGAGGAAGACTTCTGCCATTTTTAAAAGTGGTAGACTAGAGGGTTCTAGGTAGAAAAGGTGACACACACCCCAGATTTGGTCACCTCGAGGCTGATTACTCGCTGGGGCTAGTAGCCATTTGTCCACTTGCACGCACATCCCTAATGCCCTTAAATCTAGGATTTAAGAGCCGCTCTTGACTTCAGAACCTATGTTCTGATCTGACTTGCAACAAAGGAGAAAGAGGAGACCGTGTCTGCCACAACAGATCTGCACAAAGCAAAGGCGTGATACTCTGTACCTGTGGCAATCTTCTTGGAGCTGCGACTCTTCCTGGACCAAAACTCAGTTCCCACAGACCAAGGGACCCATTTGAGAGCCAAAGGCAATTCCAGACTCACCTGGAGTAGTGGCACTAGTCCCTTACACACCACAGGTAAAAACAACACACCAGAACCAAAGATTCGCTGGCCAACAGGCCCTGTGAGGGATCGTCCAAAAGTAGGTGGTCCAGTGCGTTGTAGGAAACGTAGTTCTGACCTCCAGCACGTTTCAGGCAGCTACTGCTCTCCCCAGATGTCAAATTAACTTTCTGCTGAGATTTCCGCTGAGATTTCCGCTGCAACAGCTTGTTGGTCACCAGTCCGGAAACCACCCCCTTTACTCGAGGATGCACCTCCAGTAAACTTCGCAAAACCTTCATCCAATGTCGAACTTTTGCACCTGGTTCCCCATCAGCACTGTGTAAGGGGTAAAACTAGCTCCCCTGCGGTGGCTCAAGCTTCAGCACTAAAAACAGGTTTGACAACTCTGCACCTGGCTTCTCAAGCCAGGTAAAATCGAACTGACTGTCATAGCTTGGTACTTGGACCTGCATCACCTACCCCTTCTTGGGTTCCGATTGACGTCAGGGCTCTTTACCATCGACCACAATGAAAAAGTGTTGCAGTACTGTTTTGCACAGATTTAATTTTGCTTCTAAAATCCATAACGCTGGTTATACCTAACCGATTGACCTTTTTTTGGTGTCTCAATTAATTAAAAAATCTGCTTTATGTTCATAACTTGGTGTCAGAAGGCTTTTGAGTCGAATTGCTTATCATCCATGTTGGTACTCTGAAATGCTTACCATCAGTTCCTCTAGTAAAGCCTGTCTGATCTTTGCCACTCTACCAGGACTGAGCTAACAATTATTTTACTGTGAATCCAAGGACCATCTGGAGGTTACTGTGAGAGTATTGCAAGGTGAAGCCAGACCAGCACCACTACATAATACTCCACCTTTTACAACAGTAGAATGCCTAACAATGCCACACAACACCTCACACACCGTTCAAGAAACACTCCTGGATGCCACAATGAAAAAAGAAGACGTGCTCTAAAACCAGGCTCTTAGCACTCACTCTTATTGATTGCATTCTACAATCAGACCCCACACTCTCATCAATTCCTAGAGCTTACTCATAAAACAACCCTTTATCTCTTTCATCCCCGCAAAGCCTCAATCACACTGGCACGCTTACTATATCCTACGCTGCATCATCACACCACTACACACAAATTGGATCACTTTCATACACTGCAAATCTCTACACTCTGATGGCATCCACAATCCACTTACAACACATAGCATATGCTCCAAAACACCCTCTAGTTCTGTAGCCGTACTGGGTAAAGCAGCAGATAGCAACCCTGCACTCACCTCGCAGCTAGCAGAAGCAAAGACTACATACAAAACCCTTCTGTAACACCTGTGTCGTAACAATTTCGGGGCACACGCAGCCAAGGTTCACAGAGAGGGAGATAAATCCGGCAGACTCCTGGTCTTGCTAGTCTGTCCGGATTCCCCTACACGCCCTATCACAGAAGAAAATACCCCCACGGGCCTCACCGCTCGCACACAATGTCATTCTACTGGCCTTCTATGATTACTATTCCTCCATATATCGGGCACCACACAACAGGCCACTCTGCGCGTTCCTATAGGATATCACCTTTCCATACATTTCAGCCTCCACTAGGCTCTCTTTAGACGCCGCAGTACCGCCCACCAATGTGGACGGTCTTTAAAATTACCCCACCTACTCATCCAATCTGGTCCCCTACCTAGCAGAAATGTATGAGGTTGCTTGATATTCTGGCAAGCTTCCACATTCTACAGGAAACCCTTCTAGTCTCCTTTCCAAAACAGGACAAAGACCCCAAGCAACTGACAACCTATAGGCCCACTGCCATCCTTGGGGCAGATTATAAAATCTTAGGCAAGATCTTAGCCAACAGATATGCTCAAATACACCTGAAGCTCATACATACTGACCAAAATGAATACGTCTGAGCCGCAGCACCTCCCAAAACATCAGTCGTCTTTTCCATGTGCAGGATCAGGTTAATGAACAATTCCCACCAAAGGCCTGCCTCATCCTGGACCAATAGAAGGAATCTGACACTCTAACCTGGCACTATCTATTAACAATCCTCAAACGCATGGGAACTGGGCCCAAACTTCCAGTATACACTGGACTCTCATATTCTAAACCCACCTCCCAGGTCTGCCTGGGCCGCCTCATCCTGAACCCCTTTCCCTGTCGGTTGCAGGACGAGATAGTGTTGCCCAATTGCTATTCATGCTCGCAATGGAGCCACTAGCCATATGACTTCGCAAGGAGGGCCAGACATGGGGCATTCCTTTCACAGATAGGACGCCAGCTATATCACTCTACATGGACGAAGTGCTCAGTACTTACGTAAAGTAACAACTGACCTGTCACCCTTACGGGACACCTGACTGACTATGCCTCAGCCGCAGGACTTCGTGTAAACAAGGGTGAAATCTGCCATCTACCCCCTTTACCTGGACCTGCAACTGCGAGAGGTGCACTTAGGGAATGCTCGCCTTCACTGGCGCACTAAGGCGATCCGATATCTAGTGGTCTACCTTTACCACACTCCCGCAGACCTCTACGAGGGGAACAACCGCAAATCTCTAGCGTGAATTGGGAAGCAAATACACTTCTGGCAGTCCTTCCCTTTGGCCACATAGCCAAGATTGTCCTAACGAAAAAGATAATACTACTTCACAAACTTACCAGCAGTCCCACCGAGCTCCCTTTTTAAGGAGCTAGACACCCTGCATTGCACCCTCATCTGGAGCCACAAGCGTTGCTGGGTGGCCCCCACAAAGTTGCAACTCCTGAAGGACAGGGGAAGTCTGAGTGCCCAATCATTCACAGCACACTATCTAGCAGCCCAACTCTAATGGCTGTCCCACTAAACTGGAGGACGCTCTCTAGGAGAGGCCTGCACCGAAGGCACTACCCCACTCACCATGGCTCTTACAGTGTCAGTAGGACCCGGATACATCGCCTCTTCCATGGCTCCTCAATATATGCTCCAACCTTACCTGTAGTCGGATTACCCTGAGACCCGGGATTCTATACTATCGGCAAGCTGAAGGTCTGGACGAAATACTCGATGCTCACACTGGGTGATCTCTTCTCCGAAGGCCACTTTCTCTCATTTGATCAGCTGGTGGAGGAGCACAGCCTCCCTCCAGGTCAATTCTTACTGCATAGTCATCTTGGCCAATAAGTCTTTGAACAGTGATATAGAGTATGTGATACAACTAAGAAATAGACTATAGACCTATAGGCTTGCTGGACAACACACAAAAGATTTTCTGTAGGCAGGTGAACAGAATAACATTTTAGAAGATGCACCAGCAGGGTTGAGAACAAAGATTAGTACCTTGGACCAGGTCCTCGGCTTCAAGGTGATATCTTGGAAATATGTCCTCCTGAGGCATGACCACCTAGATATCGCTTTCATTGACCTGAGAGCGGTATTTGACCTAGGTCCAAGGGAAACTCTATTGAAAGTTCTGGATGGTTATGGTATCCCCTCAGACTTATCAAGAATATTGAAAGCCCTCCATGCAAATACCTACGCAAAGGTGAGATGGTAGAGCGCATGGGGCTTGACAGACAGGATTGATATTATACAAGTGGTGAGGCAAGGGTGTGTTTTTGCCCCTACACTTTTTTGCCTATATATCAACGGAGCAGTGAGAAAGCTGAGGGAACGTAAACATGATGCCCCTGCATTAGCAGAAGTGTCTACCCAGATCTTGATGTTCACGGACGACACCCTACTAATTTTGAGAACTCCAATGGGGCTCCAATCAGAACTGAATGCCTTTGTTACTTTTTTGCGAAGAAAGGGGTTTAGAACTGAATCCAACTAAATCTAAATTCATGACCATAAATCCCCATAGAACATATGGAGGGAATGTGACAATCGAAGGGGTGCCCCTAGAAAAAGTCTTGCACTTCGATTATTTGGGTGTCAGACTAACGAATAACCAATCATGGGGGGCCCAGTTGGAAGAAAGCAAAGCCACACTACACCAGAAAGCCTCCGCAATAGGGAGGAAATATAGGGCTGCATCAGGGGGTGCAGTGTCCCCTGTTATCACCGTATACAGAGCCTCAGTGGTAACATCAGCGATCTATGGAACCGAGATATGGGGCTAGCCTTAAACCCAATACAGCTAATCCTTTTTTTTTTTTTCTCAAAAACCTTTATTGCACCTTCAAATTTACACAGCCGATGGCCCACAACCCAACGGGCTGGCCGCTAGAACGATCTTGCAATCATCACACAGTATCATCAAGGTAATGACAGAATGTCAGTCATTTTAAACACCATTGTAACTGCACCGATGAAGAGGCACATTGTATTCATTATAATGTCAATCCGTACTGGTTCTTGATTTTCTGTTTTTACATAAACAACAACAAAACAAAAGAAACTCAAGGAATTACATTGTGGTCATGTTTGGTTTGAGATCGGTCGTGTTCAACTGAGTCATGAAACGCTCCCCCATTAAACTCCACCCCGTCCCTCCAACACTGCCTGAAATGCATGTTATTGTGAATATTCAGGCTTCGCCGATCCCTACTCTCCAGTAACCCCCTCCAGTCATCCCACTATACTATTCTGTCGAATCTGATGAAACCCAAGGTCTATGGCTCCCCTCCCCATCATACTCTGTGAAAATCCTCAATCCTCCTCACCCTCCCCATCTGACACCTCCTGGTCTTCCTCCGGCAGGGGATCACATATCTCCCCTCTGTACACGTTCCACTTGGTCCAAATTTTGTTCCACTTCCCCGGACAGGCTCGATTAGAGTACACTGCCCGTTCTGTGACCATAACCCTATCCATGTTCAGGCACCATTGCGTCTTTGTTGGCACTTCTGCCGAACCCCATCGCTGTGCAATATCACGTTTTGCCACTATCAAACCCACTGTGACCCAAAGTTGACCGTATCTGGACAGATCAGTAGGTTCCCATATATTTAAGAGGCATCTCTTTGGGTCCGGTAACAGTGAGATCTCCAATGCTACATCTAATCATTTTAATTAAACCTTTGCTATACTAGATTAGATTCTGGTCTACTCAAGAACTAGTAATATACAGGGAATCTGTAAAGGATCTGCTGGCTCTTGACAAGGATCCGAGTACCCCCTGGCTGAAGGTATTAAAAGAAAGAACATACAAAATAGGATTGGGCGAACTATGGACATCACCAGAGCTGATTGCTAAAGGGGACGCACAGAAAGTATCGGGAAGAAATCTTGAAGCAAACCTGGAGAGACCACCAGGAGAGTAGTATAACTGGAAAGTTTCTGAACCATAAGTGTTTACCAAGACCAGAGCCCTAAATGGATAGAATACACCCCTTCCACTCTAAATGTTTATATGAACAATTTAGATGTGGCTTAGATGGGGCTTACTCCCTCTGAGAGTTCACACTTTGAAATGGTCCACCTCCTAATTCTAACTTCTGCCCAAGCTGTCTAAACATTGATGAATCGGAAGAGCATTTCTTGTTTTTCTGTCCCTTACATAAAATTGCACGTAAGAAATGGTTGATAGCAGTATGCAAACTTATGTGAGCTACACATTACTGGGAAGCTGCAAGGCTATTGAAGAGAGACACTAGAGACATGCTGCGCGTGCCCATCTCCTGTCTCCTTGAAAGCAGACTCGCTGACTATAGGTCTCGCTGCGACATCGCTTCGCAATGCGTCGCAGGTGCGAGACCTAAAAAGTGTTTGCAGTATCTTGCTACCTGTATTGTCCTTGGAACCAGTGGAAGAAGGCTCTAGATAATTGGTAATTTTGAGCACTGAACAGTTAGAAAAGAGTTAGTAGATTCATTAAGTGTTCTTAACTAGTATTGGGTCGTTTTAACTTTTTAAGGTCTTACTGTCTGAATTAGTTGATTATGAAATAATTATTTTAACTGTATAGAAGTTCTTATAGATTGTTATTTGCACTAGAGGTCTAATTTAGTTCATTACAACACAAAGCTGTACATAGAACTGATATGAACTGTTATTGGAATAACCCACCCCCAATATTGATTAATTTTAATCTGTGTAAAAAGAAGATTGTATGAAATTTGTTTATATTTGGTTTTTATGTATGTAGACTTTTTATGGCTTGCTAGCCAAAATATAAGTTTTTATTATTAAGAAGAAGTATACACAATATTTATCACATTATATGAAGTCTGGACTCTTTTAACTTTAATATTATTACATAAATAAATACTAATGATCCTGTTTAGTAGACTTTCAACAACAAATGAAACTGAGCTTCATGGGGGGGGGGGGGGGGGGGGGGAGTTGTCAGCCAATTTAACAGCATTCCAAAATAACATCACCACTTCAAAAGGAGTCGACTATTAGCCATGCCCGATCTATGAGGAAATGTCATCCTTACGATGTCCAGCACCATCACTTTAGTCACAGAAGCAACATGTCATATATAAAAATTATGTTTCCTCCTCAAGACTTTAAAGTCCAGAGAATCCTTCCATGACTCCTTCTCAACCTTTCCTGATAAAACCTTGTTTTTATCCAAGAGGGAAACAGGATTGCTTTAGGCTACCGGTCTTTGAACAAAACAAAAGGTACTTTTCTGCTAACAGAGTGAGGCTTGAGCCTATACAACCTCACCCTCTCCATGAATTCCACTCTCCCATCTTTGAAAGAATGCGCCATTTGGATGAACTCCTTTAGTACCCTGTTAAATCTCTCTATAATCCTGTACGTTTCGGGATGATAGACAGAACATTTCGTGTGTGTGATCTCCCTTTTTGTCAGGAAATCCTTCATAACCTTCAAGACAGGTTGCACACCATTGTCCGTCAATATACACTCCGGTAGCCTTCTCTACTAAAAATATGATCCAGAAAACCTACAACATCCTTGGTCTCGATACCTCATGTGACTAGAATCTCTGGCCACCTGGAGAATGCATCCATAATAACAAGAACATACCATTGACCAGATCTGCTAGTGACTGGGCCCAAAATATCAAGTGCCACCTCCTGCCAAACATGCTCAGGAGTTTCCCACAGGTTGTACTCTGGCTTTGAACAACTTCTCATTAGCACTACACTATATGCAATCTCTCTCCAGGTGCTCAACTTGTAAATCAGTGTCCGGCCACCAAAAATGCAGCCTAATTCTTTCCTTAGTCTTAGAGATACCCTGGTGTGCTAAATGAATTATCCTGTCTCTGATATTTCCAGTGGGAATTAGTTTTGTGCCCCTCCAGGGCAAACCGTCGTTGACCGACAATTCATTCCTAAAACTCCAAAATTTACAAACTTCCTCACACAATTTGCTCCTTTCACTTCAGCCACTCGTAACCATATCAACCAGACTACACAGATCTTTATCGGACTTCATTATGTCTTTCCACTCTTCGTCCCTGACAACTTCTTCGGTAACCTCGCAGACCTTATAATCATCCAACTCCCACTCATCAACTATACCTCTGACCTTAGTATCTGTTGAAGCTTCTACCAGACGAGAAAGGCAATTGTCACCCTGTTCCCTATGCCGGATGTACGCCACCTCAAAACTATAATCTTGTAAGCCTACCATTCGCCTGCAAAATCCTCAAGGGAATGTCATCCAACCTCTTCTTGCTGAAAACATACTTTAAGGGTTTGTGATCGGACCTTACCACAAAATCACTCCCCCAGAGAAACTTCTTTAATTTTTTAATGGCCAATATATGCACAAGGCCTATTTCTCTATGACAGAATATCTTGCCTCATGGCTAACTAATGGAGAGAGGCCTTGAAAACTCACAAAAATGTTACTAGATCTGCAGGTCTAGTGACTTAAATAATCTACTCGACCTATTTGTAATGCTCTTGACCCATAAACTGGTTTCAGATTATGTTATTGTGGGCAAATAATTTAATTCATCGAGCCAAGCATTTTCTTCATTATCACATATGAGAGCACCTTCAAAATGTGAAAGATCAGCATGTCTGCTGTACAAAAAACCCTTGTGTTTGATTTAATAGACTAAACTTTTTTTCCATATAAAATACAAAGTCACATATAGGATACCCATGACTTGCCTCTAAGTTAATTAACAGCATTTTCATCAGGGAGAGGCAGGAATGTTGGTCAAATCATGTTTAAGAAACTATCACTTTTAATCAATACATAACTAAAGCATGAAGTGGTAGCACACTGTCATTTGCAATCAGCAGATTTTACATTGAAATGGCCTAAAACGTTTACCACTGGCATGTAGTTTTACTAATAAAACTATATAGCATACAAATAATATGTTTGGAAACAGAGTTTCTGCAAATATGTGTCATTTGGACAACACCAAGTAAAGTATTCTGATTTGTTTTGCTCCTATTTAAATCTTTGTTTGCATCACACTTCTTAATTGCAAAAAATTTGCTTTTGTAATTCCTAATATATTTTGATATATTTGTAATATTAATTTACAGGCTATTTATTTAAATGTTATGTGTTAGAGAAAAATAACTGATATCTTCAGACAGCTCACTTGACAAAAACCTCTAACTCTAGTAAGAGAGAGAAAAATAAATCTCATTTTCCAAGCAGCAATTAGTTAAAAGACAAACTGACATTTGACCTCTTTCCTTGAACATACAGCAAATCTGTCAAAATAAAAACAAGATTTAATGGCATCTTTATTGCTCATTCACTATCTGAATGAACAGAACACCTTTTTCTTTCCAGCCTAAATTTACTTGTGACTAGTAGGTGCTAAATAGCAGGTGCTAAAAATAGCTCGACCTGATAAAATTTAGATTTTTCATGGCCTGGCTCAGGATCAAAACATGATAGTTTTTCCTTACCATCCCTAACTTGCTTAAGGACGGCCCCCAAACTGTTTGCACTCGCATCAGTAATGACAATGGGACGCCTCAATGTGTCGAAACTTTGTACTGAAGTTTCTCCAGAAACTGAGACTCGCACTAATTTACGGTTAGCAAACCCTGGTATGAACTTATTATAGTATTCTGCCATACCCAAGAAGGTGGTCAAGTCATCCTTGCTCCCTGGCACAGGAAGATTTTCACTTGTCTTCACCAAATTTTCCTTGGGTCTCACACCGTCCTTGCCTAAACTATGGCTCAAATTATCCATCTCAGGCAGATTGAACAAGTACTTGAACTCCCTTAGCCCTAACTCTGAATCTGCCCAAAACGGACCTCAACCGGTCATCATCCTCCCATTGGGAGGAGCAATAAATTAGAACGTCATCCTGATAAACTTTCACACCAAAGACTCCCGAGGACATTCTCTATAACCCTCTGAAATAAGGAGGCTGACGAATTCAAACCAAAGGCAAGTTGCGTAAATTGGAAAAGGCCAAACAGCTTTTTGAAGGCTGTCAAATCGGAAGGCCTCTCATCAAGTAAAATCTGCTTGTACTCTACCTTGAGGTTTAGTGTAGAAAATAGCACCTCAATTTGAATCTTGGCCAACATTTCCGATTCAATAGGGAGAGGGTATTTATCAGCAACCACTGCCCTGTTAAGTGCCCTAAGATTTACGCACAGTCTCATATCACTTGAAGCCTTCTTCGCCTGGACGACTGGCACGAGACATAACATCCCTTTGGGACTAAGGTGATTTTCGCATCAGAGTCCAAAAGCATCCTCACAGCCTACTCATTAACCTTTATATCATCTATCGGACAACCACTTTTGGCACACCTCACTTGCAGAACCACCTCACGACAATGTAGTTCATTGAACGCACAGTAGCTCAAGCCTTCATACACCACCTCCTTCGCACGCTTGATTTTTTGTTTAGCAAACACTGATTAACAAAATTACCAACCTTGCCACCTCATCAGCACTTAGTCGACAGAGCAGGACCCATCTTATCTTTGGCCAAAACCCCCACCATAGCGCACCTGAAGCACCTGCCCTTGAAACCCATTCATGACTGGATGAGGTAAGAGTGTCCATATCTGGCTGCAAAACCATTCTGTTGACACTTTGGAGCTTTTCCAACACATTATTACTATCCTTCTTTATCACCTCTCTATACATGCCAGGGAATGCTCAGTCCTTTTCGTTATCATGAGTACCTCATCCAGCATGGGATCATCTTTCTGCCACAGCTCGTCCTTAACTTCTCTATTTCTGTATCCAGCATACATTGATCACAGATGCATTCCTCCAGCAAGCTGTCAAACTTACACGCTGCAGCTAATTTACGGAGATATGTGGCATGTTTCAACTGACTCTTGGGACCGCCGGAACCTTCTCCCAACCTGGTATTGTTCCAAAATCGTGCTGCCCTTTGGAAGATAATGTTTATCCAGCATTATTACACAGACTCTTCGGCACTGGGGTTAGGAAGATGTTCGAATACTTCCTGACCCTCAGCCCCCAAACAGTGAAGAAGTAAAGATGTTTTTCTTTCAGCACTCAGCGATGCACCACAAACACAGGCATAGTGCAGAAAAACGTTATTCCACTTAGACCAGTAGATATCAGAGTCCCAGGGGAAGTCAAGAAGAAAGGAGGAGGCACTATATTTTGCATTGTGGTACCCTATAGTCAATAGAACATACCCCAAAACAGAGACCTCTGTGAAAGCAAAATAGTGTTCCAGCATTAGACAAAAGTAGCAAAGTCTGAGAGATTTAGAAATAATAAGTATTGACAGACACAAATATCAAACAGACATTGTTCCTAGAGAGCCTCTTTGTAAGCCTGTCTTTTTTTCCCATGTAATTCAAAGGTCAATAACATACTTGTCCCCAAACAAATTGTAACCCAGTGGCTAAAACCTCACTGGTGTTTGATATATACACCTGAGTCACTGCGGTGTACGAATTACACACCTGAGAATCCGCTGTAAATAAGGCAAAAGGAAGGAAGAAAAAGTAATAAAATAATATTTTAAAAAACTCAACGGACTTGAGAACGATATAATAGGGATATCTATGAATGTTCTTGACGAGACACAAAACTTCCATTTCCAGCTTTAGCGAAGTGACACAGATTGCCGTGTGCATCAGAGCTTCCTGCGTTTACTCATTACACAACAACAGTAGCACCCTATACTAACAGCATGAAGACCAAGAGAAGTCACCCAACGTGTAGAGATCATAGAGACATCCCGCCTATGCGTAGCGCATCGGGTTGCAGCTTCAGCATAGCAGTGTAGAACAAGGACATTAGTGGCGTGACTTTTGGACATTCTTCATCCGTACAGAGCAAAGTCAGCAGCGCATGATCGTGTAATGTGATGACGGGCTGAGGTTATAGTGTAGCGCAGTGAGGAGCAACAACAAGAACAACACTGACCATGCCACCTCCAAGGGGCCCTCAACAACTACCACCGCCAGCTCACAGCCGCAGTAAAGAAGGCCCTCACACACACCGCACAGAGACCAGCCCAACCAAACCAATTAACTCATCATCATTATCAAAGAATTTGCCTGCCTGCCTGTCAGTCACCAAAAACTCAATCCCCTACTCACAGGAACTCTGCGATGCCCTCGCTGATCACTTCCAAAACAAGATAGCAACTAGCTACAGAAACTTTCAGTTCGGATTTCATTTCGTTATAATCGGCGACTGGATGTGTCACAAGTAGCAAATATAAAGACATTTGAGACAACTTCACAAAGACATTTGAGACAACTTTTTATACAGGGATTGTATAACCCCATGTGTTATATATAAATATAGATACACATAGGGTCTTTGGGTCAGTTCTGCTCTGCCACTGGTCCGTCTGGGTGTCATTTACACTATGCTTCCATCCATGATAGCGCACTGCATAGGGTAATGGTTCAATTAACATCAGGCACTGGCTCTCTTACCCTCTGAATAGTGGCATTTTCTGATCAGATGTGCACATCCAAAAGATAATGAGTGCACTTCAGGGTCAGGGCTGGTTGGCCAGTACTTTAATGTTCAATTTTAGCCTTTAATAGTTCCACTTTCCATGCTACTACTCTTAATGTTTCTTAAGAGGATACTATGGCACTCCAGTCAGTGCTAACGGCTCACTTGTCTGCTGCTCATTTCATCGGCAGTGAGCAGCATCCCTTGTGGTCACCTCCTCTACACGAGGAGACCCTTATGGAATGCTGTTGTCCATAGTTTGTTTTACCATCCCAAGATGAGCAACACGTTGGTTCTAAATGCAGCAGCCATGCTGGATCTTTAAGACTACAGCAGACTATTTAAATACTCTCTGAGAGACGGCCACCTGCTGTAAACCTCTTCTAAGCTCATGCGCTCCGGTGCTCATGACGAGCTCAGCTCGTCATGAGCCGTGGAACGCTCGCATGCGGGGATAATTCCCCTGCTGTGCTGAGCGTTCCACGGCAGGTAATGCACCTGTGACGAGCTGAGCTCGTCATGAGCACAGGAGCGCCATGCCTCATGACGAGCTGAGCTCGTCGTGAGCATGCGGGCGCCGTGCGCGCCCCCCTCCCCCCCAGCACAGCGGGAAATTAACCCCCGCAGCGAAGGGAATAATGTTTACTTTCATTATTGCAAGCATATGCCTGCCATGTTTACAGGGAAGCATGTTTTATTTTTCCTACCTGTATTCTTTTAATCCATCTTTTATATTTTGTTGAGTTGGTGTGTGTTTTATTGCAGATGAATGAAAGAATGGTTCAGTTGATGGATGAATGGAAGCATGCATGCATGCATGCATGCAACGATGAGTGATAAAGTGCATGCATGATGACTTATTGAATGTCTTAACCCATCAAAAACACAAAATGCCCTTTTATTCATAAGCCAGACCTGCTGCATTGCCAATGTTTGTTTAAGTTTGACCAAGAGACAGCTGAAGCAGCCTAATGTAAATAAAAGCATACGGGGTATTTGTGTGAGCCCACTCAGGTGTTTGACTGTCATTTACATTTGGCTTCCATCCACCACTACTCACACCATGGGTAACTGGGTCGGCTTACTTCAGCCATAGGCTCTCCTGCACGGTCAATGATACCATTTTACCTTGTCAAACGTCCACCTAATAAATATGCACTTTAGTGCCAGGAATGGTTGGCCAATAGCTTACTTTGCCAATATTTGTTCCCTTTCTTATACTTTTAAAACTATGCACTCGGGTTACAGTAATTAAAAGTCAATATTATCTTTTTCTTGCACCAATAGAAATATTTTCCTGTCATGTGCACTAAAACTAAAAAAAAAATGATGATGTTATACCTGTTTTTTAGACCTGCTTACAAGAAAGCACTAGCACTGCCCTATTTGTAAATTGTATACCATGGCTATTTTTATTCTACAGTTGCATTTTGTATTGCAAGCATATGACTAACATTTAGGTAGCAAAAATGTTCTGTTTTTTCGTTTTCTTTTTGTAACATTTGATTGAAAAAAATGATTTAAAAAATAAATAAATAACCATTGCAACTGCTTCGCCGAAAGAAAAAAAACGAGAAGATGTGGTAGGTTCAAGAACTTATCAAGTGGTCTTCACTAACTGTTCCATTGAGGATTTGGCAGCTTGGACAAGGAAACGAAAGGCAAAAATAGGTTTGTCTTTCACTTTAGGCTTTATTTCTTTTACAGAGTTTTTTTACCAATCAATCTCGAATCCCTCCAAGTGTCCTTTTCGGGTGCATGTAAGACTGTTATGGATATCCACGCGGAGAGTTCTGCACCTCTGCAGTTAGTAAAATCCTAATGCCAGGCAGTAATGGATGCCTAATTGCAAAATTGTCAGCGGCAGTCCGGATGCCCAACCGTTCAGTAAAATGAGGACCAAAGGGGATGATTAAATTGAACCCCGGATTCGTTTTAACAGAAGGCTTTCAAGAAATAGACAATATGCGCAAATCAGTCCATTTCCTTTCAATGCGCTTGGGGGTTATCAGAGGTGCGAACACTTACGTCACAGGGTGGATTTTTATTGGAAATAAGCTTAATACGCATCTGAACCCTTCAAGTACTGTCCAGGCTTCACGTTATTACAGTACCGTCACTTAACGATGATGTACGGAGGTTAATTGACCACTTGCTTTGTCAAGTGATTTGCACTTGACGCTACAAATGAATATTGGTAAATAGGTGTGCCTTTTAGGAATAAGAAGCGCGACATAATTATTTTACGAGAAACTTAAATGGGCATACACACCGGTCTCTCGGGAGATGGCATATGCAGGGGCTTCTAGAAAGTTCGCCATAGAGGAAAACACCATGGGCATAGAGGAATCGTGGATGGCTGCTGGGTTCAGTCGAGGGTCACTCTTCAACCAGGTCGTTAATGATTCAGGGAAGCGATGTTCCTTAGCGACAGTAAATTATGCAAGGCGCTTCAGTCTGCGCAAGAGGCATTTATTCTCCAGCAGAATCGAGATGTGTAAGGAAAATGGGCGGACAAGTTTTCCATGAAGCTCTGCGTAGATAAAGGCTGCCACAGGCACTGGGGTCACGAGAAGTACACTGCATACTAATAAACAGGGCCGAGGCAGAAACAGCAACGCCTGCATAGCACGACGGACGCAAGAGTGCCTGTTTGAAGAGGTCGTCCTGTTTCAAGTAAGATTCAGCCTCCTGAGCAGAGCTGTGAGAATGAAAGCTGCAGCTGAGCCCTGGACGGCGCGGCCGCCACTCCCGTTTTCACCTGCTACAAACCATACATTAGTTTGCAATGCTTCAGTTGTGTGCAGCAGGCGGAGGTCAGATAGCTCACAGTTTGTCAACTGCATGCTGCCAGCAGCGCACCAGGCTCATGCTGCTTCACCTAATGGAGCACAGCTTCTACTACCGTGGTAGCACTTCACATTTAGACACCTGCTGAGACACTACGATTATGCGTGACAATGCATTTCAGTGCGGTAATGCGCATTACCACACGGAAATGCGCTAGTGTCACGCCTGATGCGTGACACTTGAACATACGTTCAGATGTGGAGGAATAATTGGTGTTCTTTGTTCAAAGTTGTATATTAATGTCGACTCTTCACATATCCGGAAGCATATTTCCAGAACCGATTTTTTTTCCACTTTTTTTTTTTTAAAGAGGTTTTGATTTTTTTTTTCCATCGCACTTACAAAAGGTGTTTTTGGCATGTCTTCACTGTCTCTTTTATGTTCCTATTTATTTAAAGTGCTACTAAATACGAAAAAGGGGGTTCAAAGTACTAGTCACAGGTGCCCCTGAGTTGAGACAACAATGCTGTAACAGAATATACAACATAAAGAACTGTTGGAGAAAAAGGAGCGAGAACTGGAAAGACAGAAGATTCCAAAAGACATTTCGAATCAGTCAATTAAGCAGAAGCAATATGAGCTACTTCATGTTATTAAATCTGAACATTTTTCTAACGCTGCTGGATTGGAGCAACTTTTGTGATACAATGAATTAGGTGATTGATATAGGACGACAGCTGGAGTGTTCCAATCAGAATTGAATAGTATTCATGGTCATGTCATAGTAAATATGAATATATTGCAGCTGCTGCATAAACCTAAACCAAACTTTGGCCATAATTTGCAGATTGTGACCAAAACACTTGTTTCTGGTTTAAATCATCTGTAAGCCATTAAACTGGCCAAACACAAAACTTCGCAAAATGTAACCTCCCAGATCTTAATTGCTATAGTCAGACATTACAAGAGCTGATAACTTTAATTAGACATGGTAAAACATTTCCAGTTTATGTACTATAGAAGAGCGTTTCTTATTCGTTTGGAATGCCAAACGGGTGCAAATAATGGTTTCTCCGAAATCTGCCCCGATGTTTTGTTACACTATTTACAAATTAATTTGCAGATCATTTATTTCAATTAGGGGGGTTGAGGACTTTATTTATTAAAGATTTTCTCCGCAGCAAATGGGTAAAACCTTTTGATACATCAGACCCCAAGACTTTAGAAGAATTTCAAACTCACTGAATCTCTTTTTACGGTCCGGTTTCATACATTCCAGTTGTAACACAATAAAGGGACTGTTTCTTAATTCCAAGAGGTGCCCTAATTGCAGGCTAAAACAAACAGAAGACAAGTTTTAGAATATGATAGATGAACCGAATAAATTAGGCACACCCTTTATTACAAACGCATACATACAGGATTGCGGTCTACCAAGTGCAATGTTGTAAATGTTTTACAAAATGTATTTTATTTCAGTAGTAACAAGGGCAGTGTAAAGAAAATGGCATATAGTACTTTAATGTAAGACAAACCAGTAGGTTATTTGCTGGAAGTGTATAATCTCCTTTATAAAACATATATATATTTAAAACAGTGAAATTATTTTTGGGGAGTTTGTGAACATATCAAAATAGCTACGGAACAATGTGATAGAACTTTCTAGATAATTGACATTTAATCACATAATTTGCCTTTCCTTGAAACACAATTTAGTCATCAGGGCCACATTTTGAACCTTCACTGCCATTTTATTTCTGTGGCTTAATTATATATGCACCATCAAAACATGATAAACAAGCATTTGCAATGCAATAGGTCTCGCATTATTAAAGTTTGAGCTATTGGCATTGCTAAAAATAAAGCAACACCAATAGCTCAAACTTTAATAATGCAAGACCTATTGCATTGCAAATGCTTGTTGGTATAGTCCACAAGAGGCTTTGGCCTTCAGACCGCGGATAGCTGTATGCGAGGCCTAAAAAAAAGAGATAGAAGTATCAGCTGCAAAATCTTTGCAGCATGAAGACACAAATAAGGTACCATTGGGTAACGTGGCAGCTGCAGAAATCTATGTCCTACCTGCAGATCACTGTCTAGTTACCCAGAGACTGACTTCGGTTGTCATCCTCCCAGGATCTATAAATTATGTACTAGTCAACGGGATAATAGCAGCAACTAATATTTACATAACCATGCAAGCACGAATCATCGGACAATGGCAGCCAACATAATATAAACTAGATACAAACTAAACAAGGTGATAAATGAATGGCCGAGAGATGGATGGACGGAATAAAGTGATATATGAATGGATGCAGTAGGGTGATGGGTGGATGAATGTAAGAAGGTGATGGATGAATAGGTGCCTGGCGGATAGATGAAACAAGTGGACAAATGGAATAAGATGGATGGATGGGTGGGTGGATGAGTGGGGATGGATGAATAAAGTGATATATGAATTGATATGATATGGTGATGGATAGATGAATGGAGCTGGCTATGAATAAATGGGTGTCTGATGGATAGATGAAATGTGATGATGTGTTGACGAATGGAATAAGATGGATGTGTGGGTGGGTGGGTGTTTGGGTTGGAGGAAGGGCGGGTGGATGGGGATTGGTGGATGGGTGGGTGGGTGGGTGGATGGGGATTGGTGGGTGGGTGGACAGGTAGATGGATGGGTGGGTGGGTGGACAGATGGATGGGTGGGTGGGTGGGTGGGTGGGTGGACAGATGGATGGGTGGGTGGGTGGGTGGGTGGGTGGACAGGTGGGTGGGTGGGTGGGTGGACAGGTGGATGGGTGGGTGGGTGGACAGGTGGATGGGTGGGTGGACAGGTGGATGGGTGGGTGGGTGGACAAGTAGATGGATGGATGAATGGATGTTGGGTGGGTGGGTGGGTGGATGGATGGATGGATGGACAGGTGGGCGGGTGCATGGGTGAGTGTATGGATGGGTGAATGGAAAGGTGAATGGATGGGAGGATGGACAGATGGTTGGACGGGTGGGCGGATGAATGGATGGTGTGTGGATGGACAGATCAGGTTTACTCCCCGTGCCTTGGCTGTCTTTACTTACTAGACAGGTGAGCGGATAGTTGGGTGGATGGATGGATGGATGGGTAGATAGATGGATGGATGGAAGGACAGATGGGCGGATGGATGAAGGATGGGTGGATAGATGGATGGATGGATGAATGGAGCAAGTGTCTGTCGCACACCGTGAGATGGGTGAATGTTCTCTTACCTTTTACTCCAGGGCCGCCTCCTCCAGGGGCACAGCCTCATGGGACCGGTGCTCCTTGACCTCTCTGCACACCACACAGATGGCCGTCCCCTCCTTCCTACAGAAGAGCCACAGCTTCTCGCGGTGCCGGCCGCACTCCCCCCTCCACCCGCAGCTGCGCCGCCTGCTGACAGAAGTCCTTGGCGATCTGCACAATGTTGGCCAGCTGCCGTTTGGAGCTCAGGGCACCCTTGGATGACGCCTTTCGGCACTCGGGGCAGGGGAAGTTTGAGGCCACTCCTGCCCAGCATCGGGCGAGGCAGGGCCGGCAGAAGTTGTGCCCGCACTGCGTTTCACCGGGTCTGTGTGGTAGTCCAGACAGATGGAGCATCTGGTCTCTTCCATCAGGTGCTCCGCGGGGTTTGCTGCAGCCATGGCCTGGCAGAGAGAGGGAGCACAAAGTGGGGCCAATGCGGGGCAGAGCGGAGCTCACAGAGGGGCAGGGAGTAGGGCAGAAAGTCGGGCAGAGAGGGAGACCGGGAGAAAGAAACAAAGACTGGGGCAGAGAGCCGGGCAGGGAGATCAGAGAGCCGGGCAGGAAGTGGGGCAGAAAGCAGTAGAGAGAGCCGGGCAGGGAGCTGGACAGAGGACACCCTAGGCAGAAGTATGGAACGGAGCAACAGCAGAGAGCAGGCAGGAGGAAGCAGAGAGTTGGACAGAGCAGGTTGAAGAGAAGCAGTGTACGTGACGAGAGCCGGGCAGGATTGCGGGTCAGATAGCTGGGGAGAGATCCGCGAAGAGAACCGGTGAGGTCATCCAGGTTTCGATTTTCGATTTCTTTTCCTTAGAAGGCGCGAGCAGAGGAGGCAGGGAGTGAAACTCACATTTACAGACCTGTGCCTATATTTCAAGTGTGTCCAAAATATGTTTAACTAGGCGGTCTCAGTAAGGAAAGGCAGCCAAGGCACGGGGAAAAAATGTGATCTGCCCAGTATCACACTATTTGGTCCCGTAAGGGAGCCAGGATTTCAGACGCAGGCCACTGTTGCGGAAGTCTACAGCCTGCCCAACTTACCTTCTGTATTAAGAGTCCACACTTCAAACAAGCGGAACTGAAAGTGATCGAGAAAGCGATCGCTATTGTAAAAAAACAAAAAAAGCATATGTTCTCAATACTCGCGCCCGTGTCTGGGCACAATAATTGAAAACATATGGGCTTTGGTGCGCGTAACAGACACCAATAGGACGTGGGCGGAGCAATGCGCCCGCCTTTGGCCTATTGCATGCTCGGTTACCAAAATACAAGCACTAAAACCCATTCACATAGGAGCTGACAAAAAACACACGCACGAGCGTGGGCGATTCCAGGGTCCATTTCTGAACCCTAAACAAAAGGACTCTAGCTGCGCGAGATCTGCTGCGCAGTGCAACGCAGGTCGCGAGACCTAAAAAGTTAAACTTAAAGGTCTGTCTCAACCTGGAAACATGGGACAAGGACCAACAAGAAGCGCTTGAAACCTGTAATGACAGTACAGTCAATGAGAAATGTACTAAGAACAGCAGTAGGAATAGATGAGGAAAACACCAAAGCATGGTGGGTGTGGCCTGAAGTCAATGGAGTTGGACGCAGCTTGTGGTCCTCCTGGCGGGGCACTCCTTAGCATGTTGCCAATATGAGCCCCCACTCTCTGGAAAAGATGTGGGCATTGTTGTTCTCATGCTCCAGATATTTGGCGGCTGGGGGGAGGGGAGGGGGCAGGCACTGTTGTTACTGAATGAATGAAAAGCTTTACTTGATTACTATAAACAAGCATCATAAAAGCACATAATAATAATATGTTAATATACATACTTTGTACAAAAAGAAATCACATTATACAATAAAAATTACTGCTTTTCATTTATTTATTTTTTATCTTTCCTTGTCATATTATTATAGATTTCCTAAATTTAACCACGTTTTTCAGAAAGTTAACCAAGCACCATATGACAAATTCATTATTTAAAAATTGTAATACTAAAAACGCTGGTAAACATTTTTAAAAAATCTAATTTCTTTAAAATTGGTAACAGCAATTTATTTCTTAGCAAGGTATAACATTTACAGAAAAATACAGTGTTGATTGTGGACTGTTCTGAAATGTCATCACAGGGACATAGTTGCATTTCTCGTGTCCATTCCTTTGCTTTTGGGAAACAGACGATGGAAGATATCTAATCTAAATTTCGATAATAATAATCTTTCGTATTTGCTCGGGTCCAGAATAAGGTAGGGTTGCATGCTGTATGTGATCATTGTCAGTTGGTAGTGCACTACGGTCGGCTTTACTAGTTCTTTCGATAGCCGTCGTGATTCGAGTAGAAGCCATACAATTTCTTTTCAGCGCTTTCCTAGATATCGTTCTCATGGTGCAAGGGTCATTATAAATATTAGGATAACCTAACTCATTCAGAAAATCCCAAACATATCTTAGCCACTTCAAATTCATTACATCAGACATTCCCATTACATCCTTAAAACCATCTTGATTTACATGGGTTTCCTCATTTAGCCACAACCTGTGCCACAGCATTACTGGCTCGGTTTTAACTATGTCTGGTAGAAATGGGACACCCAATTTTGCATGGAAGACATACGTTGATGTACTTCTGGGGAGTGCCAGTATATAGCTTAAGAATTGATTCTCTATCAACTGGAGTGGTTGAACATTACAGTGCCCCCATAGTCCAGAGCCATACGTAGCCGTAGATATACATTTGACTCTGTAAATTTGTAACAATATTTGCGGGGGCCTTGTACCTAATTTTTTCGAGAAGTTATATAAAGCAGCAATTGTTTTTAAAAAGGGGAGTCTTCTCGTTTGAACCGCTTGGACCCATGTAGAATTGTGGTCAAATAAAATACCTAGGTAGCTAAAAGTATTAACACAATTAATTTTGTGGTTATCTATAAAGATATCTCTGTATTTTCTACTCCCTCTACCACACCTCATAATAAAAGTTTTTGACGTATTTACCCTTAATCCCAGCCCACGCATACATTCCACATAACCGTCTAATAGTCTTTGTAACCCCACTTGAGTTAAGCAAATTAAGACCGAGTCATCCGCGTACATTAAAGATTAAAGATGGAATAACCCGCCCATTAATTAGTGGGAAGTCTTGTCCTGATTGGAGCAAAGCTTTTTCTAAACCGTTTGTGTAAAGATTAAAAAGATGGGGGGCCAGGACACAGCCTTGCCTGACCCCCTTCCTTATTGGGAGAAATCTTGTACACTCTCCGTCTTTGCCATAATGTACTTTAGCCTTTGCATTCTGGTACGTTTCTTTCAGAAAGTCTATGATGTTATCATTCACTCCTATTTCATGGAGGATCCCCCACAGCCTCTCATGCACCACGCAGGCAAAGGCTGCGCTTAGGTCTACGAAGGGTAAAAATAGCCTTCCTTTCTTTAGGTTAACATACTTCCCGATTAGAATACTCAGATTTAGGTTTTGTTCTACGGTTCCCAAACCTTTACGGAAACCATATTGCACATCCTGCAGGATTCAAATTTCCTCACCTCACTCTTGTAGTCTTCCCAGTATGATACGCCCTATAATCTTCGCGGAGGAATCTAATAAAGATATTTGGCGGTAACATGCCGGGTCATGTCTATTACACTTTTCGAATGTTGGGACTAAGATTGAATTGGTCCGGGTCTCAATATGCTTTGAGGAGCAATTAGCCCTTAGTATTTGCGTCAGTATGGGGCCCCATAACTCTACATTTTCTCTATACAGATCTAGGGGGATCCCGTCAGGACCGGGTGCTTTGCCCCCCTTGCTGTCAGTATGGCCATGTTAACCTCTTCTAATGTAATTTGGAGGTTATTTATAGGTGCACGCTGTAAGGGGTTGGACTTATCCCCTTCTTTATCTATGGTTTCTATCTGATTACCAGAATCGTGGTTATTAAAGATTATGGCAAAGTGATCTACCCACTGATCTTCTGTTATGGCTACTTCTACTTTGGGAGTGTCCACAGAATCCAAAAAGGGTGCTGTTACAGTGTCCGAGTAAAGCAAAGGCTGAGGCCGCAAGTGTGGTGGAATTTCCCAACATTGTAGCGACCGGTGAAGGAGCCCGGTGAAGGAGCGGTCTGGTGAGGAAGAGACTACAGAGGAGTGATTCGCCCAGGCGCTCCTGGCAACTGCAGGATCAAAAGACATGCCATGCTTGAGGTTGGAGGAGGGCTTCGGCCATCTTGAAGGCTAGGGAGATGGAGAGTGCGGGTGTGGGCTAGGCGAGGAACTTCGGACAGGAGGTGGCCTTAAGCTTGGCGATTGGATGGGCCTCTGATCCATGGGCTACCCCCTGCACTACTAGACAGAGCTGGGCTGCACTGAAAGCTTAAGACTGCCCTGGCCCGAAGTGGGGAGACTGGGGCTGGCCACTCACTGCCTAAAAAAGACCGACTGGGAGCATCATGGGGCAATCTGCATGAGGGAATAGCAGACGTCCTAGCTATGGACCCTGCAGTTAGTCAGTTGACTTTGGCCTGCTCCGGCAGGGGGGGATTACTTGACTGGTCTGTTGTGCATAGTCGTGGACAGGTTTGGGAACTGGGCCCCCACTGTATCTTTCTTGCATGCCTCTAGTCCTCCTTAACCCCATCTGGTGAGTGTCTCACACACCATCTGTGTGCCGGATTGGTAAGATAATGGGGTGCCACAGCTGATGGAAGGAAGTGGTGGCTGGGCCTCGAGAGGAGACATCGCCCGCTGGGGACCAGGAGGATGGGGGACTTGGCCTATCGGTGGGGTCCCCCACGGTCCCGCAGGACAAGCTTGACTTTATTATGTTGGCCATCAGAGATACTAAAGAAACCCTGGAATACAAAATGGACACTATATTGGTGACCCTAGGCCAACATCAGCTGAGAGACTAGCAAAAACTTAACTTACTCTGAAGCATGTTGTACCAGCAATGGGGGGACTTGAAAGCACAGATGATCAGTGTCTTGGACCGTGTCTGCCTCCAGGAAACTGGAGCAGAGGACTTAGAAGGAAGAGTTCACAGAAATAATATCCAGGTGGTAGGGATCCCAGAGAGAACAGAGGAAAAATCATGGTGGCCATTTTGAAGGACTGGCTCAGGAGTGTGGTGGCGAGGTAAAACAGATTACCGGCGCTTCGTCCATCACCAGGGGAAGAGGGAGGGCACCTACACCAACTGTGGCACGCCTCTTCCACAATCGTCAAAATATACTCAGGTGTGCCCACGACCGTGGCGACCTGTACATGGAGAACAATAGAATAATGATATTCCCTGACTGTACTCTTGTACAAAAGAAGAGGGCCTCTTTCGCGGAGGCCAAGAAAAAGCTTTGCGTATTGGGCATTTAATATGCTATGTTGTACCTAGCAAAAGTGCGTGTGGTCATCGACCAGGGGGCAACATTTGTCTCTGATCAATGTGAGGCCTGGGACTCGAGTAGAAATGAGACCACAGGCGGGCTCACACATGCCCCTGATCTCACGCCCGCATCAAATGCCCATGTGGCGGTGTACCAACAGTTGTTAAGGGGCATTAAGATCATCGTAACGCGATGAAAGCAGCTGTTAAACTCATGACTTAAGACTCCGAAAAGACACTGACACCAACAAGAGACATCTTGGGGGACACAGACTCGGACAAGATTTCCCAAACCAACTCTACCAGAGAAGGGGCTTGCCCTGCGTTACCCCGCAGAAGGCAGTTGACATTTACTAAGCCAGCAGCCGGTCTCTGCTGGTGGGGGAGAAGAGGGTTGGAGAGGGCAATTGAACCTATTTACAATGACTATACTATTTGTGGATGCCCTGGAGGCCCTGGTGCACAGGATTACTGCTAAACTGATACAAATATGGTTGGGTGGTGAGCAGCACTGCCAGGACTCAACAGGGACTGTGTTCTTCCCCCTCGCCCAACTTTGTTGTGTAGGCGGATACAGCAACCTACTGGTTAGTTACATTGTTATATAATGTTTGGATGTGGGGATGTTGCCCTACTGTTCTGTGAAGGAGCTGGGGTTTATACTTTATGAATCTTGTGGATGTCTACCTCTCACACTTCTAACATCGGGTTAGGGGCAGGAGTCATCACCTAATTGAACTAGGGTATTTGGGGGGACAAACAATGGGTACATGGACTGCAGATGTAAGGCAGCTGTGACACATAAAATAAATATCCTGGTATGTTCACGGCCTGCATAATATGACTGAGCGCTACAAAGTCCAGGTCTACCTAAGATGAAGTAGGATACATATAGCCTTGCTACAGGAGACTCATTTGAATACCCGAGATGGGGCAGCATTTTGTAAGAGACGAAGGGGAAATACTATCTATACCATATACTCTGCTTTTGCTAGGGGTGAGAAAATCCACTTTAAGAAATGGACTATAGAGTGAATAGAAGTGCATACATTTTATCTTTGGGTCAACATTTTGTTTAAATTAAAGCAACTCGAAATTTTCCACTACACAAATGCTTTTGCCCTTAAGTTTGTTTCTCGGACAAAAAGACCTTTGTTACTTTTGCAACTCGCTGACATGCTGGAAAAACGACAGTTGTGCCTTAATTTACTGGTCTGTTTGTGACATGTAACTGATGACCACCAAACTAGAAGGTCTTATCAATCATGTTAAATGCTTATCTTGTTAGGTGCGGCTTTTGAACCACCCACACGCCGACACATCGAAGTTCCACTTTTAAAAAAGGTGTATTTACTCACATAGCCCTGCTGAGAGTTTGGTATAAATATGCCAGGCTAAGTGTTGATCTTTTCCAGTCCTACACAGGCCATCTGAGTACCGTGTTGGATGTTGTACCCACTGCAGTGTAATAAATGGCTTTTGTTAAAGCTTGCCTCTGACTTTTCGCACTTCAATTGAAGGTGGACAGAGTGGTATTATCCA
This sequence comes from Lissotriton helveticus, assembly GCF_964261635.1. Taxonomy (NCBI): domain Eukaryota; kingdom Metazoa; phylum Chordata; class Amphibia; order Caudata; family Salamandridae; genus Lissotriton; species Lissotriton helveticus. The sequence goes on from NC_136071.1 coordinate 259,477,976, forward strand.
TAACGTAGGTGTACACTTTCCACAGTGGGACACTCATATAGGTGAAGCCGGGGGTGCCTTTCAAGGTCACTAAAGAAAAGGTGAATGCAGAAGGGAGGTATACTATCATAAGAGACCGCTTACAGGTAGGAATATTTCGATAGCCAATACTTCTGCACCCAACATTGACCACAGTATATTTTTTTACACCTTATACCACACACTGGTCCCACCTAATGCAACAGGCGATCCTTACTGGCCGAAACTTTAACTGCATATTCAGTGTCGATCTGGATCGCTCCCCCACCCCCCCTTCAGGGACTCACCTGCCACTTGCCTGGCTGGGAGGTTCTCCGCTTGGCAACACCACGGGGGATCATTGATGTATGGAGGCATTTCCACCCTAATGATCAAGATTTCTCTAATTTTTCAGCCCTACATGCATTGCATGTCAGACTGGATACTTTCTTATATTTACCGGATGTGCCGGGCTCGAAACTAATGTAGAATATTTGGCAAGGACTATTTCTGACCATAACCCCTTTCTGCTATCGTTGGAGTGGGAAGGTTCAAGACCCTGTATTTAGAGCTCGAGCCTAAAAGCAGAATAACAGGAAGACCCAGCGTTTCCGCAGACCTTTGGGGAGAGAATCAGAAATTATTTCACCAGTAATGATGGCTCAGCTATCTCGGTACGCAGCAAATGAGAGGCATTTAAATTAGTCATCAAGGGTCATTGTATATCGGAATCGGCTGGAGACCGCGGACCCTGCTGGTCGAGATTGCTACATACAAACAATCCTTCTGGAAACTGAACAGGTCTAGTAAGCCAGACCTCAAACAGGAATTACTAGAAGCTAGGGAGAGGGTGGTGGAACACGTGGAGTGCCTCCGACATTTCGATTACAGGGAGTATATGATAAGTGCCAACGTGGAGAGGGACAAAACTGGCTCCTTATTAGCCTGGTTGGCCAACCCCACCAAGTGGGGTGTTTAGATGCTGGAACTAGTCGCGGCCGCAGGAGATAGGGTCAATAAGCAGGATGATATAAATCAGACCTGAGGTGAATATTATACCACATTACACATTAGTAATATAGGTGATACAGAGCCCTGTATCTCATGCTTCTTGTCAGTTCAACCTCTGCCGGTCTCCCCCCTTGTAGAGGCAGGGGAACTGAGGAGAGATATTACGGTAAACGAGATCAAGGCTGTAGTACGCAGAATGTCCCGGGGGAAGTTCCAGGAACAGATGGAATCCCTGTGGCGTTTTATGCTACATATGTTGAACTGCTCGTTCCTCGGCTGGCTGCCTTATATCGTGAAGCTTTGAGGGCCCACGCCCTGCCACCACCATTGAGAGAGGCCCTAAAATTCCCCTGCTCAAACCAGGAAAGTCAGCTACAAACGTGATGGCGTCGACTGCTATTGATGCTGAATGTGGACTACAAAATGCTTAGTAGAATCCTGGCACAGAGACTACTCCCCCACATGCTGGGCCTTATCCACACTGATCAATCTGGGTTTATTGCCAGACTCAACACGGTTCTTTCGATACGGAGATTACCAGATCTTTGGATGGATGGTCTGACCATACCAGAGTGAGCCAGCTTCATGTATGTGGACATTGAGAAAGTTTTCGACATCCTGGAATGGGACTATCTCTGGGCTGTGAAGACCCAAATGGGATTGAGGAAGAGGTTTGTGGCATGGATACAGCTGTTGTATACATCTGCCATCGCGAAGGTTCGAAAGAGGCAGGCAATTTCAGAGCAGTACAAGGTGGAGAGGGGAACTAGGCAGGAGTGCCTGCTGTACCGTTGCTATTCACCATCGTGCTAGAGACGCTAGCAGGCAGAGCCCGCTCAGGCATACCTTATGCAGGAAAACTGTGTCGAGTGATAACACACTACATTTCCCTATACACGGCCAAACCGGACAAAGGGGGAGCGGGACTGATCTTACCTTCGCCGTGAGGGCTACGGCGCAACGTCTCTGGCACAAGATCCCTGCTGAGTGGATCGAGCAGCGAGGGGTGCGGCAGAAGGAACTACAACCCCCAGCAACCTTTGCTCTCTCACCCGCCATGACGCAGGACAGCACGCCAGGACGTGCATTTAAATTGCATCCATCTTCCCGCAGCGCGGGACGCCCAAATCGGCCACAGGGGGAGCAGGACTGATCTTACCTTCGCTGTGAGGGCAACGGCGAAATGTCTCTGGCACAAGATACCTGCTGAATACTCCAAACCGTGAAGGGAACGGCAAAAGGAACTTCAACCCCCAGCAACCCTTACTCTCTCGCCAGCCCTAACGCGGGGCAGCGCGCCAGGACGCGCATTTAAATCGCCTCCATCCTCTCGCAGCGCGGGCGTGCCCGTCCGCGTCTGTCATAGGCAGGAAGAGGCTGGGCTAGGCCACCCCCCTGGGCAGTTGTTATCGGCGGGTCCAAGGTGAAGAAAAAGAGCGGGTAAGCCTCCTATCAACCCCCATACAGCTTTGGACACACAGTCTTACTGACAGCAACTATTGGGCCCTGATGTAGTTCTATTCGACCTGGGTGGCGTAAAGACTTTAACTACATGCTCTCATTAGATTTCGGCCACACAAGCTAAATCTTGGACTGCGGGGTGCCCTGTTAAAAACTGTGGATTGTTGCACTACTGATAGCAGGGAAAAAGTTACAATCTATTCTGGGTAGTGCACTCTTTCTATCCATCCATAGGGATCAACTGTTGCTAAGAACTAAAGGTTGGGGAGTGTAAAAATGGGGAAAAGGGTGGGCCCAACTAGAAATAAAACAGTTTCTGCTCCCCCGCCGGAACAAACATTGATAGTCAAAATGTTACAAAGGGCTATTGGGGTGGTCAACACAGAAATTGAATTAACAGAGCAGAGGCTGTCACTCACTGAGGACATATTCTTAGATACATCTGATCCACTTATACCAGTAGTCACGCCCCAACCACTAGAGGCTGTACAAATCAAGACGCCCATCGAGGATATTCCCCCAAAAAAGGCCTTGCACAAGGATAGATCAGGGATAACTGCCCCTAAGAATGGGAAACGGAAGTCAACTGCTGACGCTGGCCCTAGGAAAAAAAAACCTGTGGGGAGAAAGTGGTGATGGAGGATATTATTTTAGAGCATGATACTCAAGAGGCCACGCACCAACCTGCTAGCGGGGACACTCCCTATCCACCATGGCACACGACCTAATGGTCGCTTTGCATGACAAAGTGAGGGACACATTCAGAACTGAACTAGACCCTCTAATCACAAGATTGGATAACATAGAAAAACTGTTGGTTAAGGGAGGGTGGGAACGCCCGCACAGGCAATCCAGACCACAAAGAACTCAAGGGGGGGTGGCAAGTGACGGTGATGGGGCCACCCTCCCACTAATACATGGAGTAGGGGGGAACGTACTTTGGAGGGACTATTTTCTACATCTGATGGTGGGCCAGGGAAAGGCAGAATGAGAAGAATAATGACAAACCCAGTGAGGTCCTGAGAATCTAGCATAGCCCCCCCCCCCCGGCAACACATGCAGTATTAGTCCTAATCCCCCCCCCCCCCCCCAAGTATGAAAATTGATAATAACAAGAGGAGGCAGGTAGATCATGCCCACCGAGTTGACTGGAACACCCCCGGTGAACCCAACCTACCCCACATAAATCTCCCCCCGGCATGTGCCCCATATGTTGTAATATTAACAGGAGTTCCATCAACTGCACCCAACGTGAGAGAGTCCCCACTCAAACTTAGAAATAAATTCCTGTTCTGGCTTGCAAAATACAAACATTTTGAGCATGCCAGAGCAGGGGAAATAATTATGGTGCGAAGAGTAGGGTGGGTGGGAACACGTAAGAAGTTAGACGCAGGGGAGTGCATCATTATTAATTTTAAAAGTCCCAATACAGAAAGAAATCTACTCCTCACTCCAACCAATCGGCAGACTGCCTCAACAGGTATTATTCTCCAACCCCTAGATTTCTTCTATCCACAGCAACACAAACTACCAACAGATAGTGTAGCACCGATATTGCAACAAACGGGTCTTGAGATTGCAAATGATAGAAGATGGGACCTATATAGCAGGTACCCTCAATTTAATATCAGGGTGAACAACAGGTACCAAGGCTTGGAGGAGGTGGACTAACTGGGAGGGGAGCATCAGGATAGGGAAAACATCACAACCCGGCGGCAGACCCAGAGTCAGAGGGAAGTAGTGGATCATTGTGGGCCGCTTTCAGCTGGGGTGAGCTGTGTGGATGACGGCCTATTCTCAGGCATTCCATCTATGATCATACAGGAAGGGGGAGCCCCAGATCTATCATAGTTAGTATTCCGGACGGACCCCCTTGGAGAATTGGCCACGATAGATGGCAATCCCTGCGGACTCCTTCCAGATGATTTGTTGGCCCCGGGTGATAGGGGTAACGTGGTACAGCAGAGAGCCAGAGTATTGGGCGATAACATTAGAATTCAGTCCTGGAACCTGGGCGGAATAAAGAACAAACTACCCTGCCCATACTGGGGATGTTTTGTAGACAATCACAATGTCTGTTTGTTCCAGGAGACGTGGGCCCGGGAGGAATACCAGAGAGCATGTTTTGCTTCCTTCAACATCTTGGCTACCGCGAAGGGCAGGGGGAGACCGTCAGGTGGCCTAAGTATTTGGGTGGGTACACACCTTGGCGCTAAAGCTGAGCAGATTTTATCCAACACTGACGACGTGCAATGTGTTCTTTTAACGCTTGCCTCAAAGGCACAAATAGCCCTACTCAATGTTTACTCTAGACCTGCAAATAATGGGCAAGAATCAGGTGCTGTAGAGGAATTGGGATACTTTATATCAGCCTTGGATCCAGTAGTTGTCTTGATTTTAAGAGGCGAATTTAATTGTCAGTTTGAGCCTCTTACTGACCTAACCCTACATGGGTCCACGGAGGAGGATCAGTATTGGTCGATACCTGATCCACAGATTCCACCAGTTAAACCCTGGTCGCCACTGGTCATGCAACTAAATTCCCTTACCCTGGCATTATCATTGAGGGCATGCAATGGTAGGACCAAATCGGTTATACCGGGCCAGTCTACGTTCAATAGAGAGGGTCAGAACTCGCTGCTTGATTATATCCTGGTTGAGACTAGAACTTGGGACAGGGTCCTTGACTTCCAGGTCCACCAGAGGCTAGACAGCGATCATAATGAACTAGTAATGACCTTAAAAGCAGCGAGTCTAGGCTTGTCTAACCCTCTAATCCGGAGCAAAATGCACTAACACTGTCGAACAAAAGGCAGAGAGTGAGATGGTGTCATATTCAGAAATCTCAACCTAAACAGGCCAAAATATATAACCAGGCTTTACCACTATTAATTGAAATGGGGGAGGTAGGAGGAGTTGATTCCCAAATAGGGATACAGGACAGGCCCCTAAAAATCCATGAGCAGCTAATAACAAAACTCCTTGATGCATTCTACCCGGTGGGAAAGCCATGGGTAAACTATGATTCCAAGCACCCCTGGTTTAATGCAAGCTGCCGCAAAGCCAAACTGAACCTGCTAAATGCAGTGAAGGCAAAGGATAGGTTAGCATTTAAGCAGTGTAGGGCAGACTACAAGTGGACTACCAAAACAGAAACAAACAATTGGGAAGCAGAGAAGTGGGAAGACCTCAGGATTGCCCTGAATGACAAAGATCTGAAAACATTCTGGGCAATAGTAAGTTCTGGGAGAAGGTGACCCGCCTTAGAATCTAATACAGCATCAGCAGTTTGGGAAGCACACTTTGGAGCATTATATGCTTGTCGCACCGAAGTGGGTACTTCTGTTGTCTCCCCGAAGCCCTTCTATGAGAATCAATTGGAAGGCGCTTGGGAGATAACTTTGGGTGAAGTAGAATGTGCTATTGACAAATTGCAACCCAACAAAGCACCTGGCCTAGATAAGTTACCTGGGGATCTCTTTCGGACGGAACCGAAAATGTGTACACCGTATTTGTGTGTCCTCTACAATGCCATCTTAAAGGGCATGGATCCCCCGGATACCTGGTGTGGGGCTGAGATAGTCCCCATTCACAAAAAAGGTTGCCCTCTCCTACCCTCAAACTATAGGCCTATCAGCCTAATACATACTTCCCAGAAACTTATGGGACGGGTCATCCTGGATAGAATACAGAGGTGGATAGACGCGATGGAGATACTAAGTCCCTACCAGGCAGGCTTCAGGTCGAGCACATCAACCATCTACCAGATATTTAGACTTCAGGTGCTTTACTGGAAGACCGTGAGTATAGAGGGTGGCAGCCTCTATCTCATTTTCGTTGACCTGAAGTCTGCCTTCGACTAAGTTCCCAGGGAAAATTTATGGAAAGTACTGTGCGACCTTGGGATCCCACCTTAACTTTTGGATGTGCTAGCGAGGCTACATACGGGGAACTACGCCCGAGTAAGGTGGGGAAACCATGGGGAACTCTTTGCATGCTTCCCTGTCAAAAAGGGGGTTCGCCAGGGGTGTGTCCTTGCCCCTACTCTATTCTGCCTTTACATTAATGGGCTCATTGAGCATCTACTTGGTGTCAAAGATAGCGAGGCACCAAGGCTAGTTTCAGGAAGGGTGCCTGCGCTGATGTTTGCGGATGGCACTTTGTTGTTGTCCAAAACAGCAACGGGCATACAACGCACCTTGGTTGGTTTTGCTGATTTTTGTAAATTGAGGGGCTTGGAGATCAATCTAACTAAGGTCAAATTTATGATCTTCAACTCCCCCAAAACCACTCACCCAAAACCATCCCTAGATGGCACACCCTTGGAGAGAGCGAGGACCTTCGACTATTTGGGCATTACATTAACAGAACATCCCAGAGTGGGATACCCAACTGGCCAAAGCAAGTCTGAAGCTAACACAGACAGTGGGGGGATTTTGAAAATGCATTGAACGGTCACATTCAAGCCAGCTGCCCCTGTTATCCAAATATATAAAGCTCAGGCCAGGGGGGCTACCCTATATGGAGCTGAATTGTGGGGACACTGCAGGCCCTCTAACCTCATGAAAATAGAACACAACTTCGTGAGACGAATAGTGGGCCTCCCTTGTAGTACCCCCCTAGTCCCCCTCCGTTTGGATTTGGGCTTGCTACCCATCGATGAGGAGATCGCCCTAAGGCCTATTACATTCTGGTGTAGGCTTTGGGCAAAACCAGAGCTGTCCTGCTACAGAGCCGAACTTGGGGAAGTCCTACACTGTCTAACTAACAAGAAAATCCTGTGGCTTAACCACATAAGGGACTTCAGTAACAAGATAGGAAGGCAGGACCTCTGGAAAACATCTGAATTGTCGTGCCCACTATAATAACTTGGGTAGATCTTGTGCGACTCTGTAGGCACCATCATTTGACAACCCTCCATGAAAGGTCCACCGGTGGCTGGCTGACACTAGAGTTTCTACAAATAAAGGCCGAATATAGAAAAGAAGAGTACTTGGATGTGATCTATCCTCCCCTGGCTAGGAAACTCTATGTTCAATTTAGATTGGGGACACTTCCACTTAAGACGTTCACTAGTAAATGGGACAAAGAAAAGAAGGAAGAATGTCCGGCGTGCAAACATAAAATAGAGTCTGAAATTCACACGTTTTTCCTCTGTCCTGCATATTCTGTACCACGTAAACGTTGGTTAGGTCCAATATGCAGAAACCTAGGCTTCAGGCACTGTCTTCAGGCCTATAGGATATTAAAACACGATACCTATCCCCCCATTGTTTTTGCTGTTTCGCACTTCCTGAATGGTATGTGGCATAAGCGCAGGGGCTTCATGAAGTGATTGTGTGGAGAGCCATAATTGTGCCCTTTTTCTAACAAATCTATGGAATCCTATACAACAAGAATATCTGCTCCATGTATTAATTCTTTTTTTAATTAATAATCTTAAACGAATTGTACAGTCGTATTTTACCAGATTTTAGGATAATGGCTAGCCAATATTTTTATACTGTAACATATGAAGAAATATGATTGTATTGTCTGTCGTTATCTATTTTTTTAAGTCTTTTTATATGGTTCTATGATTGTAATAATGTACTTTTATGGCCCGAGTGGCCGAAATAAAGTTATTAACTGAATGACTGACCTATACACAAATGACATGGTACTCTTCCTTGGGGACATGCAGATGGAACAAGAGGGGGTGGTGAACTTCCTCAATGACTTTGGTGGGGTGCCAGATTGCGATTTAACTGTCTCAAAACCATTTTTTTCTCTGTTAGACCGGCCCTTTATGAACCACTAGATACATATGGAATGCGAATGGAGCAGACCCAATATCCTAGAGGGGAATATTAGAGCAGCTGTGGTGGCCTTTTGGGCTAGTGCATCCTTTTGTAAGTCTTTCCCAATTTCGGCGGTCGGTCGAATAGCGATAGCACAAAAGGTGGTATTGCCCAGCCTTCTTTACTATTTCACCACACTCCCAGTAATTGCACTCAGAGTATATTTTGAGAGCTAGACACAATCATGATTCATCTGTTCTGGGACAAGGGCAGACAACGTGTGGCACAGACTAAACTGCAGCGCGCTTCCACAGATGGGAGAATGGGAGTTCCCGACTTTGAGACCTATTACTTGGCAGCCCAGATACATTGGTGCATGCAAAGGTTTCAGGGACTGCAGGATGCAGAGGAGGTTGCCTCCCCTGATGTACCCATGTCGGCTTTACTATGGACCCTCTTGGTTGATCAACCACTGTGGATCGAAATTACTTAGCTATGATCAAACACTGATGACTGAGAGTGCTGCTAAAATCCCAAACACTAATGCCATATTCCCCAAGGCAGCCACTTTAGGCCTTGCTTACACATATGCAGGGCATTGAACAGGTTATGCTGCAGAACTGGCTAGCAGCAGGCATAAACACAGTGGGTGCATTATATGAAAGTTATGACTTACGCTTCTTTGAGGACCTGAGGGTGGAGTATGAAATTCCAGCAGGGCAGTTCCTATTATATGGTACCATGATCCCAGCAGTGAGGAAATACAAGGGGGGACAGGACATCAAACCCTCACTTTGCTGAAAGATAATTGGGAGGCAGACTTGGGGAAGCCCAGAACGGATGGTGAATGGGCCAAAATGTTGGAGGTGACCCAAAAATATCACGCAATACTCGCTTCAAACTCATACACTACTATGTCTTACATAGAGCATACTACACACCTCAACGACTCAACATTTTCTTCCACACACTTCTTATGAATGCCCTAGATGCCACTTAGAAGGAGGAGATATGCTCCACATGATATGGAGCTGTGTACATTTGACCTCCTATTGGGCAGCAATAACTACGCTTACTGGCAGATGTCATAGAGCGCTCATTAGACACCTCCCCCAAAATGTGTGTCTTAGGAATTTATGCCCGTCCGGCTAAGCATAAAGCTAAGCGGCGTATAAAGATGCAGTGTAAGGCTTCTACAAGATCCCAGGTACAAAAGGTGGAGAGCATATATGCTTAGATGGGCTGACTGGGAGAGAGGCGCACTGCTTAGGGAAGCCTATGAGGGCAGGAGAACAATGAAATTCACCAGAGCTTGGGTTGCGCTAACTGACGCACTAAAAGAGGGGGACGAAGAGGATGGGACCCCTGCATCAGAGCAGCCGACTTTAAATCCATGGGGTAGCGAATGGAAACTATGGGAGATTATAGTAACGAAATTCTGGTCTGCAACCAGGGATGGTTCACTACAACAAAGGGTGCCCCTAATAGAACACTACTATGATATCAGAGGTGACTCCCCAACCCATATTCAATAGCAATACAGTCAATTGAGAGAGAGAACAGGACATCACAAGATAACAGGAGGGAAGGGTGGTTGTTTTGCTAAATTATGTTTATTGGTGTAGACTTGCTGAAGCTGTGCGATGACTGAGCAAGTCCCAAATACTATTTGATCACTGCGAATTGTGTGGGGGAGGATTTGACTGGCTTTCACGGAGTGATCCCCAGTATGCCTTTTGATCACTGCTGTGCCTAGCGCCTGTAATGGGGTACGATGGAGGGTTCTTGAGAGCATGTTTCATCCTGATGTATTGTGTTTTGCATGAGGGGTAACTGAAACCCAATAAAATTTGTTTTAGAAAAAAAAAAAGGAACACAACAAACATTTCAGAGAGGAGGTATGCTATGGAGGTGCTATGCACTTCAAAAAGCGGATTAGCAGAAATAAACACAACTGGTAAAAAAAACCTGTTGTGTAAAACATTTGAGCCAGACTAAAAATATCCACTTGCAGCAAGAATGAAGGCAACTGGGTAATCCATCTTGGGTGACTTAGATGGAAAAGAAGGCAACATGAAGGGAGAGCAACTACAGATCTGCAAAGAATGAAGGTGGAATGGTAGAGTTCTTAAGGGCAGGCAATACGGACTGCAATTTATGTTGATCATATAATCAGAATTATTGGCCCTAGCAGGCCCATACTAGTACTGCGGGCAGGGCGATTGATTGCTATTTCTTCTTTCACAAAATTCTTGGCAGCACAGATTAGGTATACTCACATGAGACATTTGGTGCCTAGAAGTTAATTATGGATTAGTGATGGCTTCAGTTTTATATTCGAAAGTGAAAGAAAAGTTGGAATAACGTGTTACCACAATCCCGCAGAATAATTAAAACATACAACCAACAATCAATAAAAAGCAAAAACTAAGCTATACTACTGACTGGTATGGGTAGTATAACTAGAGTACACGTGCTGTTAGGTGCAATATCCTAGGATTGTTGTTGACGGTGAATTGAAATGCAATTCACATATCTAGCTGAACAAAGGAGGGTCACAGGACTCTTTTTCGTTCAGGTTAAGCAAAAGAATGGTTCTGTTGGGTACGACACATTACTTTGACACTGCTTATTAATGCAATCAAGAACAGGTGCTCTCTGGTACACACATACATTGAGAAATAAATGCTCAAAATAAAGGGTTGTGAGATCAAGAGATTATATTATGCAATTTATATCAGAATTCATTCATTTTGTATCTGAATTGCTTCATTCAATGATAACATACAATGCATGATAGGACCGTCAGAAAAAGTGCAATAAGGTGACTTTTGGTGAATAATGCTCAATGAGTGAAAAAATATACAGTGAGGAGGGATTTCCTATATACAAATATATACAAGTGTTTCATTGGCCAGATGCCGATTTAAAACCAAGGAGTCCTAGTGTTCCTATTGGGATCCTGGTGGTTCTGGATGTATGACATGCGTCGACCTTTCGACCCTCATGCGGCCCAGTAGGTGGTCGCGGCGGGTCTTTATCAAGACAGGGGTACAGGTGAGTAATGACAGCTTGTGTTTCAGTCCGGCGAGGCTCAGCCTTAATCAGTGCGGCGCAGTGGCCAATCGTATCCGGAGTAGTGAAATCAATTGGCGGAGACGGAGGTGCTTCGTCCCTCGAGTCAGCTGCATCGTACTGATGTAGCTGATGGGAGGGACGAAGCACCTCCGTCTCCGCCAATTGATTTCACTACTCCGGATACGTTTGGCCACTGCGCCGCACTGATTAAGGCTGAGACTCGCCGGTCTGAAACACAAGCTGTCATTACTCACCCATACCCCTGTCTTGATAAAGACCCACCCCGACCATCTACTGGGGCGCATGAGGGTCGAAACGTCAACGCATATCATAGGTCCAGAACCACCAGGACCCCAATAGGAACACTAGGACTCCTTGGTTTTAAATCAACATCTGGCCAATGAAACACTTGTATATATTTGTATATAGGAAATCCCTTCTCACTGTATATTTTTTCACTCATTGAGCACTATTCACCAAAAGTCACATTATTGCACTTTTTCTGACGATCTTATCATGCATTGTATGTTATCATTGAATGAAGCAATTCAGATACAAAATGAATGAATTCTGATATAAATTGCATAATATAATCTCTTGATCTCACGACCCTTTATTTTGAACATTCATTTCTCAATTTATGTGTGTACCAGAGAGCACCTGTTCTTGATTGCATTAATAAGCAGTGTCAAAGTAATGTGTCGTACCCAACAGAACCATTCTTTTGCTTAACCATTAATTACCCAGGTTCTGAGGGACACAGGTTTACCCCTTTTTAGGTCGCGCCTGCGATGCAGGGGCGAAAGCCCCTGCTGTCGCAAAGCGATCTATTGTAATCATTTTAGTCCTTTTCCCGTTCAAGGACTAGGCAGAGACAACAGACTGTCACGCGCACGCAGCCGGCCGGAATCGGATCAGGTCACGCGCTCCGATCCCGGCCGGCTGTTCACAACACATGCACACGCAGGCACACACGCAGGCACAGGCAGGCACACAGGCAGGCACACACGCAGGCACAGGCAGGCACACACGCAGGCACACACAACACACACACACACAGACAGACGCACGCACACACATTCCCCCCCTCCCCCTGCGCTCCGATCCCGGCCGGCTGTTCACAACACATGCACACGCAGGCACACACACAGGCAGGCACACAGGCAGGCACACAGGCAGGCACACACGCAGGCACAGGCAGGCACACACGCAGGCACACACAGACTCCAAGACACATACACACACGCATACACACACGCACGCATACACACAGACTCCAAGACACATACACACACGCTCACACACATACAGAGCCCCCCGCCGCCCCACGCACACACACATGCCCCCCGCCCTCGCAGCTCAGCAAAGGCCCCCACTCACCGGTACTCGTCTCCAGGCGAGGGCTCGTTGCAGGCGGCGGCGGTCTCTTCCTTCTGTGCGTGCGAGGCTCTCTCGCCTCACGGGAGCCCGCCCGGGCTTCCGGTGTGTCTTCACGTCCTGCCACCGGCCTGCCTGACTTCCGCCCGGGATTGTAAACCTTGTAATATACATGAGGGTGTTCGTTCCCAACGACCGCCGGTGGAAATGATGCTTTAACAGAAGCAAATCTGCATTTATGTGGATACCGACAATCTTCTGAGTTTGTGAGTCTTCTCCTGTTTTTCAGTGTGCCCCACCCAGCAGTAACACTGTTATTATTGCAGCATTCAGAAGTTCAATTCCTAAATGTAAAAGTTACGTTCTCGGAGTTGCTGTTTGCGCACCTGCGTTACACTTCGCTGCATAAAATGCTTTGTGAATCAACGCCGGTACCTCTCTAGTTTGAAAGATCTGCCGACAGGGGTTGATAGTCCTGCATTGGATGGGTGCTTACACGGGCCAGAAGGATTCTGGGAAATGTGCTGAGTGCCTTCGATGAAGGGTGCAAGTTGTCATCCTTCCTGAAATGTTGTTTGGACCGGGCTGCGCAGCACCATTACGATGTTTAGGCAAGGCATCTAAAAAAACACGTGACGTCATCGATGTGCGATGTGTGTTTTATTTTTTCTTACGAAGGGGGTAAACAGAAGTACAAAGCTGTCATAACTTTTAAACTAGAAAGGCCATTTACCACCCGTAAGACTCATGCAATATGATAAGCCAATAGAATATTTGATACACAGAAAGATCTTTAGGGTAAGTGAAATTCGTTTTTGGCTTTCATTATACGAGTTAATTTCTTTTTTGCATATTATCTAGCTGAACCCAAAACAATAGTCACTCACCCGAAAGAAGACTTTTCGACAAATGTGCACTAGATAGAGTGTAGAGGTATTTATGCACTGAAAAACAAATTCATTATAACGCGGAAAATAAATATGATTGGTCTGATGATTCACAGACATGGCGTGTGTTGGTTGGTGTTGCCATGGTGAGAAGCCTTTATGGGATTATCATATGTAAATGCACATTACCATTGCATACACGTATGTCAAAGAGATCAAAGCACCAACATGTCATTTTTCAGAACACAGACCCAGCGTTCTGACAGAATAGCAATAAATAGTCACTCTAAATCACCCCAACAGTAGGGCTCCTGAGAAGAAAAAAGGCAGAAGAAAAACTGCCTTCTGCCGGCACATTATCTGCCAGCTCACAGAGCCATGCTTCTTGTATGTGGAGAAGTGTGGCTCAAATGGTTAGAGTCTGAAGATGAGTGCGCTACGTGGGTACGTAAGCGCATCCCTGTATGATAGGCACACTTGTAAATGTTCAGGAAGGCCTGACTCAAATATGGGTTCAATCGAAAATAGTTCAAGAAGATGGGTTCAAAGTTTCATCATCGTTTGTATTTAGTGGATTCACAAAAGTGTACAGTCAAGCGTTACATCACGCTGTGTTCATTATGAATCAACAGTAGTTCAACAAATGCTCCAATGCATTTCGGACTGGAGTAGTCCTTTATCAAGGAGCGCTTTTAAATAATTCGGCTCGGAAATTAAAATATTCGAAGCCTCTCACTTTAACAAGATGTTGCCTAAAGGGCTCTTAAGATGAGCAAAAAAACTGAGGTTACAAATGTGTAGAAATGTCTGGGTGGTATGTATAGGAATGACAGCAGTCTTTGAAGTGCAGACTGCACGCTTATTAACGCATTTAAAGGTGGTGTCTGTCAATCAATGAACAATGGAAAGCCTACTTCCTTCTTTGCTCAAACAACGTCGAACCTTCTTAACTCTGTGTCTAAATAAAGGGAGATTTAAGAACCGAGAAAGACTTTTTCAGGGAACATGAAATGTCTTCAATAACACATCACACTTATTTACCACTGGAGTAAAAAATGGAACTGGCTATTGGCAGGTAAGTTAAAACATCCACAAGTGTGTAAAAAATAATTTCTTCTGCTTTTAAGCTCAAAGCGGTTATTCGTTGCTTAGTTACCAAATGTGCTTTATTTTGGAAAAGACGAAGGTCCTTCCCCGCAAGTCACAGAGGGCAATCTAAAATGTGTAGGTGCAGCAGAATATAAAGTGGACATAAAATGTGTTTCTTGAGAGTTGTCCCTGATATGAGCAATTAAAAGGCGTCTGACATTGATTCAGCTTGCTATAATTTTACAATTATTTCAGTAATGTAATGTTTCATCTAGCTTTACCCTATAAAAACCTCTAAGGTACCCTTTACAAATTGTGCTGATAGTCCTCAGAGAAGAAAAGAGACCGCAGTTCAAAACCCAACCAGCAGAAGAGAGACCGCAATAGAGGCTGCCACTGCAGCCATGCACAACCGTAGGATGGTGCTTGCATTGCTGCAGCTCATTTGTTGCATTCCTCCCAAGGCATGTTATTTACAAAAGTTTAAGCTATTGCCATTATAAATTACAATAACTGTTATTTAAGTATTAATTATTTAAAAAAAATAAAAGCCATTGTTATTTGTAATAGCAATACATCTAAGTCACGTAAATACAAAACATGTTGCATTACAAATGCTATAGGTGTCACATTTGTGAAAGTTATAACTATTGGCATTGTAATTGACAAAGCTATTAATTTCGCTATTTTCAAAACCAACACACAAATAAAAAATGTGTCATTTACAAGACAAATAGCTCAAACTTTCCTAATGCGAGACCTATTGCATTGCAAATGCTTGTATTAAGTTAAAGCCATTTGCTTTGCTATACTATACCATTAGCAAAGCAAATGGCTTTAACTTAATCAAAGGCGAGACCTATTGCATTTTTAATGCTTGTTTCTTTAATTATCTTTTTCGTTCAGGACAAATAAAAACAATCTTCTGTGATTACGGTAGAATGCTATTTAGAATAAACGGGGACATTTTTTGGCCAATAATTAGAACTTTCACAAAAGGTGATTTGGTTTAGAATTGTCCAACAATCTGCATCCATGCATCCTGTTGAGGTGGAATCACATTAACTGCCTTTACTTTGATACAGACGTCTATTCTCAGAGTATTAGAACAAGACAAACTCTACTTCCTGTTGCTCTAAACAACAGTTGTCATATGTTGCATTTATTTGTTACTTTGAAGACCAACGCAGAACTGAATCTGTTGACCACTGACACCATTATTACTCAGCATAAATCTTAAAATAGCACTGCCTTCCCAAATGCCAAAGAGTAATGATTTAGAATTAGTAACAAGCCCATACCACACTGCTTAGGGCTTGATCCACACAACAGAACCTTGGAGGGCCCGGGAAAACACTGTTCGTTTAAGGCTTCCACAATTCATAACTTTTCTGAAAGATACTCATTCTTATCTTGTAACCACTTCCACCATAGTTGACCGTGTTGGCTGAGTAAGGCAGCTTAAGTGCTGTCAGAATATAGAAATGGTCCCCACATGAACACTACATAAATATTTTATTCTGCACACTACGCCTATCCAACATTTTACTCAAAGATCATCGTGTACTCGGTGGGCGAGTACTGTAGTCTTCTGGGTAGATTCCGTCAAGAGTGAAACTGAGACAAATGAATTTCCCAAGAGATCACAACATTATTCTGACAGCATAACAGATCTCGCTCATTACAAACGGTGTGCGCAGCAAGACTAAAAGGCAGGTTGGGGTAAAATATATTTGTTTATAACTGTTTTCTTGAAAGGTGTCTTTATAACATGTCAATGCAAAAAACATACAAACGGGCAACAATGGATGACACCATTTGTGGCTTGTTTAAATATTTCCAGATATCATATTAGTAGCCACAAGTAAAAAAAAAAAAAAAAAAAACTTCGATTTTGCGAGATATTTACATAAATGAGCAGTGCTTGTGAAACTGCTGCTTGCAGCAGATGCTCAGTTTTGTAATATTGGCTTTACTCTCATAGTTTAAGATTCAGATAAACCAATGTGATCCAGAACCATACATGGAGGGTAAGCAAAATGGGAAAAACACTCATATGAGATATGCATTTGTCTGCAAATAGTTTCGCTTCATAGTCCTTTCAGCTCTCTGGGGTGTAGCGTTACTAATGGCAGACCTTGTATACAAATGCAGATAATATGTTTTAACATTTTGTTCACTGATTTGCATAGAAGCCTTTCAGAGTCATTTTAGATCTCACCGGAGACATCGGATGAGCTGTTGCTTGTGAGACATTTTGTTTACTTACAGGGGCCTAGAGCCTGCCTATTGCTTACAACTGGTTGCTTCATAGTCATTCTCATTCCACACTTCTCATTGGTCAGCTCATGCAGGCATCACTTTCCATTGTGTGTTTGTCCCTCCCCTGGAGCATGGCCCAAGTCTTGCTTCCTTGCCAAGTGACCTTCCACAGCTTCTCATTTCATTTACCAGCAGAATTCCTTAGGAGTGCATGCCTCTGCTGGCCGTCTCGGTTTACTATCCCGTTTCACGTTGCTGCTTGCCCCTCCCGTATTGTTGCTTGCCCATCAATCTCAATGGCCCCTCCTGTGTTGTTGCTTGCACAGTCATTACTGCTTGCTCCATCCCTTCTGTGCTGCTGCATGCCCCTTCCTGCCCCCTGCGTTGATGTTTGCCTAGTCGTTCTTGATCCCCTCCCGCGTTGTTGCTTGCCACATCATCTCCCCTCATGGTTGCTTACCCCCTTCTTTTCTGCCAGAAATAAAAGCTTTATGGCACGGTCATAGCTGGCTGCAATGCACTTCTGTACAACATAGCTAGAGGACATTGGCACAGCCAACAACTTTTGCCCAGGCATGACCTACTGGCTTTGCCATTGCTAGTTCCGGTCGGTCGCTGCCTTTCTTTGGTCAGTAATGTGCCCTTTGTCTGACAATGGGAGATGGTGGGGACATGGGGATGCTGGCTGACTGGAATCTTTGAGCTGCGTTTTTGTAGGTGAAATGTGTTGTATGAATAGCTCTTCTGGAGTGGCTGTTGGTGTCAAGTGGTGTAAGTAGCAACATCCAAGCCAACTAAATGGTTGTTGGTGGCCAATGGATGTATATTGGGTGCCGTGGCTGTGTGGAGCGCCACAGCCAGTATGAGGGATGCTATAGATAATGTGTATTGATGTTATTTCCTAACAGAGGTTTTGAAATTCTGTCACTATACTTATTTAATGTGTCCCCCAGTGTGAATTTGCTATTGCCAAAGCCCTGATTTTCATGAGGAATGCATCTTTCCTTGGACCAACTTCAACCTAGCCGGAGTGGCTCTATTCTTAATTATAGCATGTGATGTGGGCCTTTAAACCTGGATCAACGCTTCAAAGTCAGGTTTAGAATACAATCGGATTTAAAGCAAGAAAAACTTGGCTTAGCCAACTGTAGAAGAGTGTTGATCTCAAGCAAATGTGAACCTTAATTTTCTCTTTAAACAATTACTTTCTTGGCGGGCGGAGCTTGCCGCCATGCCATAGGCAGAGCCGCTGCAGAGCCCTTGGCTGGCTCATGACTTCTCAGCCAATTACAGCCCCCACACACCTCTGATATCACCACTCCTGGGGACCTTCAACTGCTGAAATACTGAGGGTGACCACAGACGCTGCAGCCAGAACGGGGCTACAGTATGGAGCCTGAACGCACTAGGTGCAAGTGGCATCGCTGAAGGGGACAAGATGGCAGCCTGTACTACCTCCACAAAGACCGTAGCGCTCGTCTATCCCCAGCTGCACTCTCCAGTCCTGGCTTGGGGTAGGTCAATAAAGCACATCGCGGGGGCAGTGGTTCCCTCCCATCCCCCCACACCCTGCTAATCTGCTCAGTGATCCGATCACTGCTGTCCCCATCTCAATTCTTTGACGCGGCCTTCGTGGTCATGCTGGATCGATGGGGGCACGGCGGCACGCCAGCATGGACTGCCTGGTTGCTACTCCTTCCTGGGGCATTGCACTTTATGCCGGAGAAAGCCATATTGACGGGCTACAGCCGGGTCGTTTGACTTGGAGGACTCCTGGGGCCTAATGATTGAAGGCACTGTGCAGCATCATTGTGCCCGACTGTACTGTGACTAGCTGACTAGTAGTAAGTGGGAGAGGAGTGGGAATTCTGGACTTCTCCCCTTCTTCCCTTGCTTGGCACCATTGGCCTACCTGCTGTGAGCACCTCGGTGCACCGGACAGGCTGGTGACACTAAGAGGGGGTGTGTGTTGGAGGGGGGAGGGGCAGGAGAGTACCCAGTCATCCATGGATGTTCCTTTGGTACCTCACCTGGGGAATGCAGCTGAGGAGCCTGTGGGCCCCTTGCTGTCCCCACTGCTCTTGCGGGTTATTAATTATTATTATTATTATTATTAAAAGCAATTTCTATGGCGCAACTAAGCCCAATGGGCGTCAAGGCGCATAACCAAACGGTACCAGCTGTTCAAGTACAACTATTGCGGGTAGGCCTTGACGAAACACCAGGTTTTGAGCGCCTTTTTAAAAGAAGAAAGAGAGGGCTGTGTCTTAATGTCTTGGGGGAGAGAGTTCCACAGCTTTGGTGCAACAATGGAGAATGCCCTATCTCCCCATCGTGCTCTTTTAGCTCGAGGGACGACCAATAGGTTCATCTCAGCAGATCTAAGCGCTCTCCCAGGCTGGTAAGGAGTAAGCAAAGCGCTTAAAGGATGCGTAGATCTTTCTGACAGAGCTCTATAGGCTAGGCAAAGAATTTTAAACAAGATCCTCAGTTGAATAGGGAGCCAGTGAAGAGTCTTTCTAGCCATAGTGGCAGAGGAGGTATTGGGAAGTGCTAGGACAAAACGGGCCGCAGCATTTTGTACAATTTGTAGCCGCTGGGTGAGCCCCTTGTTGGCATCTGCGTAGAGTGCATTGCAGTAGTCCAACCTGGAGCCCACCAATGCCACTACTATCTGCTTCCGAGCTGGGAGAGAAAGATAGTGAAGAATTCTCCTGAGTATTTTTATAACCCCCCCAGCAGGTAGCAACCGTGCGATTAACCTGTAGAGTCTTAGACAGCGAGGTGTCAAAAATTACGCCGAGATTTCTGGCTGACTGGGAAGGAGAAGGACAGGTTCCCAGCGCTGACGGCCACCACTCAGTAGACCAGATATCCTGGTCCTTGCCAAAGACCAGGATCTCAGTTTTGTCGCCGTTCAACTTCAAAGAATTCTGAAGCATCCAGTCAGATACTGTCTGCATACAGATTCTGAAGTTGGCGGCGGATGTAGAGACTGAGTGGGCTAGTGACACCATGATTTGAGTGTCATCGGCGTATGACACCACTTCCATCCCCTGAGATTTTACTAGCCTTGCAAGGGGTGCAACATAAATGTTAAATAGGGTCGGACTAAGAGCTGACCCTTGGGGCACCCCACATTGCAGGGATTTAACAGGGGAGAGAAATTCGCCGAGCTTGACTCTCTGCTCTCTATGTTGTAAAAAAGAGTGCAGAAGGTTAAGAGCCGCACCGGAGATCCCTGCCTCCCTCAACCGAGATGTTAAGATGGAAGGAGACAGGGTATCGAATGCTGCGGTAAGGTCCAGAAGGACCAGCACCGTAGTGTATCCAGCATCTACCTTCATACGGATGTTATTTACCACCATGGTCAACGCAGACTCCGTACTGTGGACTTTGCGAAAGCCATGTTGGGATCCATCAAGATACCCAGATGAGTCCAAGAAGGTAGAGAGATGACGAATAAGGTAGGACTCAAGTATTTTTGCGGGAGCGGGTAACAGTGAAATGGGTCTAAAATTTTTCAACTGTTCCGGATCCAGCGTGGGCTTCTTGAGTAGTGGCTTCACTATCGCCATCTTCCACAATAAAGGGAAGGTACCTTGGGTGATAGAGCCATTCATCACCTCTAGCAAAGGTGGCAACAAAGTGGCTCTGCAATCCTTCAGGATTTTCAGAGGGCACGGATCCAGAGGGGATGAAGATTTAATCCTATCAAGAAGATTGTCAAGTTCATCCAAAGTAAGGGGCGGAAAGTCAGTTAGGGTGTTAGCGTGGTCACTAGGCCAGGCTTCCAAACTATTCAGGATTTGAAAAGAAGAATCATCCATATTATTTCTTTGCATTTCCAAGGCCAGATAGATATCGTCAATCTTCTTATAGAAGAACTCTGATATGTCGTCACAGAGCTCCTGTGAGCCTACTACTGGATCCGGCACCTGAAGGGTACAGAGTGAGTCAACGATCTTAAATATCTCCCTAGAGTAGGTAAGGGAAGTAGTGAGATTGGTGAAGTATTGCTGCTTTTCTCTGATGACAGAAAACTTATAGTCAACTAGCAATCTCTTATGAAGTTCCCTATCCTGTGGATCACAATGGATGTGCACTAGAACGTGGATGCTGCGTGGTGCAGGTAGCACTCAACTGTCTGTAGAACACTGAGGTTGCCCCTGTAGAGAGTAAAGTGCGACTGCGCTGGCCCCTGCCAGCCCACCCATCCGCACCACTCACTCTGCAGAAAAACCTGCTCTCATTGTGCCCGGTCACTGGGGTTGGTCGTGGTCTGAGTCACCTCATAACGCCACATTACGGGTTGCTCCCAGAGACTAGGATGATGCATTGGCGGGTGCCTCCCAAGTGGGGATCAGGCAGGGTGCTGGAGGTGGTAAGACTTCGCAACTTGATGGCAAGTTTGATAAACTGCTAGCGGCAATCACTGCTACTGGAGAGTAGCTGGAGGGTAAGATCGACTGCATATTGGTGGATCTGGGCCTCATTCGAGAGGACTCAAAGTAAAAGTCAGAATGAGTGTCCGCCCTGAAGGCCTCCATCCAAACCTTGCTGCCCAAGTCGTTAAGCATGGATCACCGTCTCACCAATTTGGAAGCCCACACTCATCGATTGGAAGCCAAGCTTAATGATCTGGAGAGGAGGGCCCTTTGCAACAACATCAGAATTATTTGCCTGCCGAAGAGGGTGGAAGACGAGTCCACGCTTGGCTTCCTGGAGGACTGGTTGCAGGTGGTCGTGGCCTCGGAGGGCTTGTCCAGGTTCTACATGCAAGAACGTGTGCATGGAGTCCATGCCCGGCCACCCCCATTGGAGGCCCCCGTCCTATCCAGGGGGTCCTCAGACAGGGGCGGCTGTCCAACCCCTTGCTATATCTACCCGACAGGGACTTCTTTCTCCAGAAGGCACGCAATGCCCCTTCACCGTAGAGAACACTAAGGTCTCCCTTTATCCAGATGGCACCATCCAGGTTCAGACTCAGAGGGCCAAAAGAGAAAAAAAGACTTCTCCAAATCTAAATTACCAAAACCATATGTTTATAATATACATAAACCACAAATCAGACCAGTAAATTATTTATATTTTATTAATTTTCAATAGAAAAGATATATATATATATATGTATGTTTTCTAAATATAACATCAGAATTCATAGTACATGTAGTTGTGAAAATAGCTAAACATAATTATAATACTAAATTAGTGAGCATCACACAAAAAGGAAAGAAGAGAGCACATAATGGAATAATGCAAATACAGAACAAACACTAAACATATACATTATAACAATACAGTAGTAAGAAGAATCATACATCAAAAAGAATATATATTACAATAATCACATAGAAAAACAGTGTGAGAAATGAAAATCAAAAAAAAAAAAAAAAAGAGTACAAATAATTGCTCATAACCTTTTATAATGTGATGAAAACAATACTTGATACAACATGCATAACACAATATATACAAAAATGCGCCAATGCACGTTTCGGAAGTTAAAACTTGTAATCAACCTTCATCAGGGCGCTGTCTGTGCAGATTAACTTTATGGCCGAAAGCCATCCTTTTAAGATGAATGCAAATGAGCTGTGCACATGGCGAGGGCCTCACTATCTTCAAAACAACTGGTCTGCAAACAAAAGGTATCATTTAATAAACTGGCTAAGAATGGTGGGGATCCAGAAGCCAAGATAGAGCAGAACTCATCATGTATTATGATGTGTGAGAAAAGGAAAAGTGGCCAAGATACTGTCACCATATTGGAATAAACACAGTATATGTGAAAAATAAACCCAACAGAGCATTATATAGTGATGAACCCAGGATACGAAGGGTATATGGATATGGGCCAACCTACTATAGGACATTGGATAAAGCAACGCTAATTCAAGAATAATATTCAAGGGAAGCAAAAACTTTTCCTGTAGCAGCATCAGAAAGAAATGGGAATGACCAAGAACCTTATTCCAATCTAATAAACAGTAAGGGATCTAATAGAAAAAAGAGGAAAACAACTTGAATTAAACAAAATGTGAGGTCTAAATAAGGCGGAAAATCACAAGACAAAAGTTACAAAGCCTACCAATTCAAACTCAGCGGGCTTCCTTCAGCCAGGTGAAGATTAGTCTCAGAGAGTTGGGCTTGCCTTATTCCCTGCTGTTCTCGGTTCACTTGAGAGTGCAGGCAGAGGGCACGACTCATTTCTTCATGGACACCGCAAAGACGTGGGATTGGCTGGAACTCTTTGATGTGACAACTGTACAGCTGACCCCACCAGAGCAGCATGAGCCACAGCAACAAAGACGTCAACGATCCCGCAGGTGAGGGGAGCCTGACCAACTAAACAGCAGGCAGCTGAGGAGCGGACGAGGGCGCTGGAGGTGAAATCTGCATTGGGATTTAGTGAAGGCTCCCCACACCCGGAGTCGCAGTCATGTAGGGGATCTACTTAGAGCACAGCGAACTTGATGATACTGGGCTTGGATAACACCCTACTGGGGGATACCCGGGCACAGGAGATTACCTCATTTGAGTTTCTCTTGCAAAGTTGTTTGGCATCATATGGTCTGGATCTTAAATGTGATATTGTATTCATGGGACTGTCACATATCCTTGTATAATTTGCCTGCTTTTTAGTGGGGCTGGGGAGGACCAGAGTGTGGACGGGACCCAGTACCATGTGGCACCTTCCACTGGACACACCTATAGTGGACATTGTTGGGCTGGAGAGACTCTTTCCCCTGGAGAGCCTTCTGTAACTGAACCTATTGGCCCTGGTGGAAGGACCTTAGCTTGTGGGCCGTTGCCTACCCTTTCTTGGACAGGATGTGTGTATATCACAGTCCAAGGTGGAAGTTGCAGAGGTTTTGTTGGATAGTTAGCATCTTCTTTCTTGTATAATTTACTGTTGGTGTGTGTGCGGCGAACAAGGCTGTGGGAGTGACTGGCTGATGGCTTTGCAGAGGAGTGGTGGCATGGGAGGCCCTGGTGTGCTGACCCGCACACATTAGTACAGAAATGGAATACTGAATTTGATTGATTACTTGGAATGTACGAGGAGTGGACACACCATCCAAGCGCTACAATGTACTTGCCTATACAAAACGCAAGGGGGCGAAGATAATGTTTCTGCACGAGACAAATTTCATGAACTCTGATGGCAGGTCTCTCCGAAAGAGGTGGAGGAGGCAACTTCATACACAGCATACTATGCGTTGGCAAAGGCAGTTCTGATCTGGATCAGGACTAGAGTACCTTTCCAATTGCATGAGGGAATGGTGGACCCTGAGGAGCGCTACGTTTTGGTGGAGGGTTGACTGGACAGCAAGAATACTGCACCCTATTTTAAGCCCCGAACTATGGCCAGCACTCTTTTCTGGCTAGTCTAATGCCCCTGCTGACAAGAGTATTACCTTACCTGACGATAATTGGAGGGGATTTTAACTGTGTGGCGGACTTCACTTAGACAGGTTTTACCCCTCATTACCAGGGTCCGCCGTGAATAAATTAGCAGGATCTTTTCGCACCTGGATAGGTCAATGGGGGCTCATAGATTGTTGAATGGCAAGCATCCTGGGGCACGGGCCTATTCCTTCCTCTCTGGCTTGCAAGGATTGGACATTCTCTTGGATGCAATACTCTGCAGTGATGCGATGTTTGAGCGAATAGTGGATGCAGAGTACCTGGCGAGGACATATTCGGACCATAACCCCTTTCTCCATGGCCATCGTTGGTCACCGCGCAGGGGCTGTGTCCCGACTTGGGGATTGGATTCCACACTCCTAGAGAACCCACGTTTCGGGCCTTGCTCAGAGAGGCGATTAAGAGTTACTGGTTGGAGAATGCAGTAACGGTGTCTCCATCTGTGGTTGAGTAGGAGGCCCTAAAGGTAGTGCGGGGACAATGTATCTTTAATAAGTTGGGTGTACACACCCAAATGCATGCTGACTTCAAATGGCTGGAGGGGGTACTGAATGCTATGTCCCCAGATCTGGGAGTGACGGCCGAAGGCAGGGTGCGGCTGCTAGAAGAAAGGGAGAAACTATTTTGGTGGGAAACTTGGGGATAGAGATAAGTCCGGGAGCATGCTGGCATGGTTCTTCCAGGAGGAGACCAGGGGGGAACACTATTCTCCAGATTCAGGATTCCACTGGCCAGAATGTGTTATGTAGTGGAGTTTAATTATGTGGTGTGCTGTTGAATTTTAGGGTAGGATGTTGAATTATGTGTTGCAAATTGGATATATGTGGTGTGTAGTGGAATTGTGTTGTGGGGTGGAATAATGTAATTTTTAAATTATGTGGTGTGGAATGGATTAGTGTGGAGCTGAAAAGTGTGGCATGGAACAGTGTGGGACAGAGTGAAATTATGTTGAGTGAAATTATGTAGCATGGTGTGGTGTGTTTTTATATGGTTTGTTATGTGGAGTAGAGTGGATTTATGTAGGGTGTATTTATGCCGTATTGAGTAGTGTGTAATTAGGTGGAGTTGAATTATGTGTTGTTGACTCGTATTATGTGGATTGTAATTATGTTGCATGGTGTGGTTGTATGTGAGTGCTGTTGAGTGGAGTGGCCCTGCATAGAGCAGAGTGGTGCAGCATTGAGTGGAGTGGCGTAAAGTGGAGTGCAGTTGTGTAGCATTGTGTGGAGTGCAGTTAGTTTGAGTGGTGTTGCATAGAGCAGAGTGGCATTGTGTGGAGAGAAGTGGGGTTGTGTGGAGTGGTATTGTGTAGAGTGGAGTGGCATTGCAAGAAGTGGCATTGCGTGGGTGGTGCGGTATTCATTGATGCTTGAGTGGTGTGGCGCACAGTGGAGTGCAGTTGCGTGAAGTGCAGATGTGAAGAGTGGGGCGGCACTGAGTAGAGTGGAGTGCAGGTGTGTGGAGTGGCGGAGAGTAGCGCTGCGGGGAGTGGCATAGAATGGAGTGAAGTAGAGTGGCATTGCATGGAGTGGTATTGTTTTGA
The DNA here is from genome assembly GCF_964261635.1 of Lissotriton helveticus. Classification (NCBI taxonomy): domain Eukaryota; kingdom Metazoa; phylum Chordata; class Amphibia; order Caudata; family Salamandridae; genus Lissotriton; species Lissotriton helveticus. The sequence continues at coordinate 259,503,892 of NC_136071.1, forward strand.
GTGGTGTTGCGTGTAGTGATATTGCGTAGAGCTGAGTGGCATAGAGTGGAGTGCAGTTGTGCAGAATGGGGTGCAGTTGTGTGGAGTGTGGTGGCGTGGAGTGCTTTGGAGTGGAGTAAATCAGAAAGGAGTAAAACAGGGCGGCGTCGAGTGGAGTAAAGAAGAGTGGCGTGGAGTAGAGCGAAATGGCATTGAGCGGAGTGGACTGTGGAAAAGCGGAATGGAGTGAAGCAGAGTGTCGTGGAGTAAAGCAGTGGCGTGGAGTAAAGCAGAGTGGCATGGAGTAAAGCAGAGTGGCATGGAGTAAAGCAGAGTGGCATAGAGTAAAGCAGAGTGGCATAGAGTAAAGCAGAGTGGCATAGAGTAAAGCAGAGCGGAGTGGAGTAAAGGAGAGTGGCGTGCAGTGAGTAGAGTGGAGTGGAGTAAAGCAGAGTGGCATTGTGTAGAGTGGTGTTGTGTAAAACAGAGCGGCATTGAGTAGAGCGGGGTGGCGTTGCATGGAGTGACATTGTACTTAGCGGTGTTGCATGGAGTGGCATTGCGTAGATTAGACTGGTGCTCCATAGAGTGAACTGGCGTGGAGTGCAGTTGTGTAGAGTAGAGTGGGGTTGTATAAGGTAGAGTGCAGTCGCGTGGAGTGCAGGTTCGTGGAGTGGCGTGGCAGAGTAGCATTAAGTTGCATGCTGTGTGATGTGCAGTTGTCTGGAGTGCAGTGGCGTGGAGTGGCATTGCGTGGAGTGGCACTGCTTGGGATGGTGTTGCGTGGAGCGGAGTGGCGCTGCAGAGTGGCATTGCCTTGACTGTCACTGATTGGAGTGGCATTGCATAGAGTTGGAGTAGGTTGGGTAGAGTGAAGTGCAGTCAAATTAGTACAATTGCGCAGAGTGAAGTTGTGATGAGTGGCGTTAGTGAAACAATCGGCTTGAAAGGAAAAATCAGATTTAGAACGACACTTCAGGAGGAGAAATATCAAAACTATTAAAATGTGCATAAACAGTATTAGCAGTAACATAAAGCAGCATAATTAGTTCCCTGTTTACAGAAATGTAGCATTCAGATGTGAGGGCCTTCTGCCTGGATTGGGATCAGAAGGAGAGGGGAAAAAGGCTACAGGGGGAGAGCGAGGGAAGAGCTATATATTTTAAACACTGGCCACGGCATGCACCAAGGCTTCACAGGCCTATTAATCAGGCTAACATAAGGATGGGGGAAGCATTAATGGCATCAAGCACAAAGGGAAAAGAAACCAGACCTCGGTATTTGAATGCCCAAAAATGGGGCAAGATAAGAGCAGGATTTACAGCCCTCTACAAACCACGAGCACTGGTTTCCAGTGCTCTGGCTTAAAGAGAGAAATAGTGCTCACCAGCTCTGAGTAACAACATATGTAACAGGGACAGTCTTTGAAAATAGGCGGAGCTTTTAAAGACCCTATCCTGAATACAGCACGTCTCGCAGAGACAGCGCAAGCACTGCCTAATGTTTGAGTGGGGTTTTGAGCCTACCCTATGTCTGAGACCGAGATCCTTCATCCATTGTTACCTCTATCTGGACAGTGTCTCTCTGACCCAATATTTGTAACCGTTCTCACCTAATACCCGATCTGTAACCAATTTCCAGTTGCCCCTTATTATCAGCACTCCTTCCCCCGGCCAACAATAGAAGCTTGTGAAATCAGGGTTCCCCCCTTCACCATATATATATAATGGTAGGCCCTGATGGATGGAGTCCTCGAGGCAGAAAGTGGCCCGGGGAGGGTAGCCCAAGCCCTCCTCCCACTACAAAGTGTGCCAGGCCTCGGAAATGGGTTCCCAGGAGCCAAAAGCCACTCGGGTGATGGGGCCCGATTTTGACTGCCTTTGAGTGAGTGGCCACAGGGACAAACCACAGACCAGTCCTTGTGTCCAAACCCCCTCCCCACACAGTGTGGGATTGGTTGCATGCAGGGGGGGGTGGGTTTAGGTGTAGGACTTCTCGGGCGTGGCAGCGATTGGATTAACGTATGCCAGTCATATTACTTTTCGCAAAAAAAACCCCAAAAAGTAGAAATTCACTGAAAAAATAATGGTAACTATAACGTTCTATTTATGTTCAGATTTTACACACACAAAAACAATACATTCAGCAGTTCTAGTTAGTTACCTCAAGTAATTATAAGTTGCATCCTAAGGCAACTATAACTCGTGCCCTTGACATGCACTGCTAACTGCCCCACATAATACACTCGCATTACATCTTCTATGACATTGATAATTTCAGTGCAACATTTGCTATAAACGAGCGTGTGGAATTTTAAGGTTAATTTTCAAATCGCCCGGAATAGGACTCGGAGCTGTGCGACACTGCTGCGCAGTGTACGCGGAGCCTGAGCCCTAAAAACTATCTTTTTGTATGTTTTTTGATATTAGTGTTAAACAATATTTTATTTCCCAAATTTTTGCACCAATCATAATAAGTATAGGGACACGATATTTAGGTAAACGATATTTTTGACATAATATTTTTGTCAAACTATATTGTTTGCCTCGATATTGTGTCACTGCCATGTCACCTCTTAAGCTCTATTTCAGATTTGCCCTGTGCCCATTATAAACATGTCCCCTCTCTTCTTATTTGAGCCATGTCAGGCCAGATGTGTAGCAAGCGTGTCATACGCCCTAGTGAAACCAAGAAAATAGACTTCTATAACCTACTGTTATATACTCCAAGACAGTCACAATTGGAATGCACAACTCACAACTCGGTGCTGCAATGCTGCTGAACCGGCTGCATTAAAGAATTCTACGGTCACCTTAGGCTGTCAGTAGTCTTGTATTTCTCCTCCTGCATTTTCCGTTCCGGTCTCACTTTTCACAATTTGTCTTCACCTGTGCATTTCTCTACTCCTTTCATGCATCCTTACCCTTGCCTTCTTTATCTTTTCTCATTCTAGTAAATATTGTTTTATATTATTTTTAACAGCACCGTGGATTCATTCAGTATACTGTGTATGGCATACTCCCTCTTCCCCTCTACTCGGAGTGCATTAGTGCCCGATACAAAGTGTTCAGATGTGGCAGAAAAAAGGCAAACTCTCCAAATTTGGAGTGACGTATGGGAGGATAACGGAATGTGCAGACACATCCTGCCTGCAAATGATTTCAGGCCGTGCTACTTCAGGGCAATGAGTTCAAGGCTGTACCAGAAGTCAGACCAGTACTGGTTACTGCACTGACCTCGTGCGGGGGAGAGTGAGAGCAGTAGTGGTAACTGTGCCAAGAGGGCCAAGGAGAAGAAGAGTGTCCAGGGTCCCTGCACTCTCATTTTCAACCTGCTTGAGGTCAGCTAAGTACTAGTCTGGATACAGCACAGACCTCAAGCAGGTAGAGAATTCAAACAAATGTCAATGTAGTACTGGGTTATAGTCCTCTACGTTTTTCTGCTTAAGGGGTGCCCACTGTTAAAGATGGGCACCGGGCAGCAAAAACAGTGGTGGCTGAGTGTCCCACATGCATAGTAGCACCGTAGAACATTGACTGAGCTAGGAGCCATATCCACAGTTTTCAAGTTTTGTCATTGCACAGTGCTGTGCAGGCAGCACCGGCATTATTGAAGATGTAACAAGCATTGGCAAAGCTAATAGGTCTCGCCTACACAAGAGCTATTGCCTTTGTCATGGTTTTTTGTAACTATGTTGAACAGCAGCACAGCTGAAAGTTAGAAAGAAAAGAACGCTTTGAGGCAGCCAGCACTGACCACGAGGAGCAGCAGTCTGTTTTATTCATTAGCCTCTACCTTCACCAAAAGATAAAAAATAAAAATTCAGTAATTCAGGAACAAAGGACAATAACACAATGTTAGCAGATGTAAACCAATAAGAAATTAAAATACACATTTAGGAACCATTTTTAGGTTTTGACTAGCGATGCATGCGTACGAAGTACGCATGCGCTAGGAAAAAATCTTATGAGCTGTGTTTGGAGTCGGGTCTACGCCCCCTCCTCTCATTGGCTAGCTCCATAAATGGAGACTAGCCATTGGGAGGAGGGGGCGTCCGTCAATCTCGGACCAGATTCGGGGGCGTTCCCGAGAATTTTTCCCTTTTGGTGACGTCAGTCTCGGGAACGCCCCCGAATCTGGTCCGGCATTGAAGGCACACGCCTTCCTACACAGGCCGTGCTTTGAACGGGTGCGCAACGTTTTGCTGTGTCCCTGAGGCTGAGCTGCCCCTTTAACTGTGAAGCGGTGTGCAGCATCGGAAGACACGGGTGAAAGTATGATGCTTTTCAGGATCGGCAAAAAGGGGATGGTTTCTGCCGAGGGGCCAGTGTACAGGAAAGTCAATATTGGACCTCTGTGGGCCCCCTCCCCAGCCCCTCGCTCCCTCTTTAACTCATTGTTCCCTGAAAGCGGATTACTCAACACCGTGACAGGGCGCAGGGCGGCAGCGACATGAAAGGCGAGCTCTGGGAACGGTCCGGGCCTGGAGGCCTCGGCCCTCCCGCCCGCCGTGGTCACTGGCCTGTGGTCGTATGCAGCCTTTGGGAGCCAGGGGAGCGTGAAGCCCTTCAGAGAGTAATTAATGGGGCCAGAGAGAGGTTCTGGGGCAGGAGTCCGCGATATTCTGCTGCCATTGGAATTTCGTGTCTTTAAGGCAGTGTTCTTCAATCTGGGGGGGGCGCGCCACCATCCCAGGGGGGGCGCGGAGTCCGCTCGAAAATCTTCCCTTTGTTTCTTGTTTTCCTCTGTCCCACGCCAATGTTCTCACCCATTTCAAATGGGGATTTTTGATTAGCTGCTGCTCCCGTTTTCTCCAATCAGCACGCAGGGGAGGGGGAGAGGTGTTGGGCTGATAATCGGCCATAACGGAGGTTTTGATCATTATGCGTGCCTTGTAAAAGCCTCCTCGCACACAGCGATTTATCTGCGCATTGCTGCACTGCAGGGAAGCACTTTAGTCTGTCTGCAGGTGACCTCGTGACCTCGTTAGTATTCATACCACTCAATACATATGGCAATCACACCAAACGTAAACAAATCACCCGCACACACACACCTGTGTAAGGTTTTCAATATGCTTTTATTCTGGCCTTCATTAGTGGAGCTTCCTTTTGCATTGCCATGATATGTTTCCCTTTCTCTTTCTGAACGACGCGTAAGTAATTTACCGAGTGCTCACTTACGGAAGAATGGACTGCTTGGTGGAGACAATTGGGAGGTTATGGAGGATATTTACGTGGCAAAACGGATCGGGTAATAGTTCGCCCTCCAAATGTAAGTGCCTCAAGACGTAGCTGCGCAAGGCAGGTGGAGTTGGACGGGGGCTGGCACTTATGTCCTGGATGCTGCAGGGCCGCCCTGCAACGTGGTTATCATTCACCCACTCTGGAACCCTTCTGTGCTGTCGGATTTCAGTGCTGGGCTGCACTGTTTCAGTCGTACATCAATTACTATTGCACGGTTTGCAAAGGGATGGTGTGAAGCTGGCAATGATGTTGGTTTTTCCTTTTTTTTTTCGTTTTCTTTTTGTTTTTTTATTGCAATAGTAATACAGGGGCGGACTGTATTTGAAATAAAAATGTCCTAGTATTTCCAATATGCAGTTTATCACCAGGCCCAACACTCTGTCTCCATACTATCCAGAATGCCGTTTCATTTTGCTTATAAATATGACAGGTTGGGGATAAATAATATTTTAACATGTATGATTATTTCATGTTAGAAATGGAGGGTCAACAATAAATACGTCCGAGTGATCACCAGAGTACAAACTTTGCAGGAAGTCACACAACCGATGTCCTGGGATACGTCCATTTGTGTCTTTTTTTCCAAATTAAAAAGAAGTGCAATAAAATTAATAAATTGCTTCCCTGTTTGTGCGAACAGCTTTACGTTGGAGATCCTTTTTAAACAATCTGCACACATACCCTGTTATCATAAAAATAATCCTGAAAGGTAAAATATGAAAACTGGTGACAAATACAGTCACATGGCTACAGTTCAAAAAACATAGGGGGCACGAATAAAAGAGCAATTTAAGCAACATATATTGCTATGTCACAAAAAACGATTTAAAATGCATTGACAAAGAATTTTTAAAAAACTGAATAAAACGGAGTTGTTGGACGATAAGTACATAAAGAGAGTCTTGGGACAGTCCTTCACAGGTGAGTCAGTTTGGGGGCCTCTTGCATTCTTCCCTGAGAAGGCTGGTGAGAGGACAGGTCTGTGTATGTGGGGTGAGGGTGAGGGTGAGGGTCGCACTGTCCATGGTGGTGGCTCGAGGCCATGGACCCAGGGCCACCATAGTCCATGCTGGCCGAGGAAGGGTGGGAGAGATAGGTTAAACCAAAAATGGAGGGCCCCGAGTTAGTCATGCTTTCCACATAGCTGTTACCCACGTAGACGGGGCTTCCCTGTAAATGCGGATTTCCATAGCCATTGTTGCCCTGCAGTGAGTGGGCCTCGTACTCCGGCGTGACAGCTGCCGTCCCGAGTACCTCTTCTGGGGAGGCGGGCAGTTGTTGAGGGGAGGCGGATATGACGTGTGCAGGTTATAGGCGTTCTGGTGCGACTTGGTGAAGGACGGGGGCGACTGGGGTTCATAGGGCACGCTGTTCACCAGGGAGTGCATGGAGTTCAGGTACCCCCTGCCCATCGACTGGGGCAGCGTGCTCCTGCTGGGGGACTGGCCCCCGATGACGTCATCATCCCCTTGCCCTTCTGGTCCTTTTTGTATTTCATCCGCCGGTTCTGGAACCAGATCTTGATCTGCCTCTCGGTGAGGCTGAGCAGGCTGGCCATCTCCACCCGCCGGGGCCGGCACAGGTACCGAGATATGCGGGTGGCGGTCAATTGTGAGTGTACCAGATTCCAGAAATTTCTGTCAGGTGGAGGGGGGCCCTACATTTCAAGAAATTCAGCTGGGGGGGCTCAACCTACAAAAGTTTGAAGACCTCTGCTTTAAGGGATGCCTTCGTGGTGTTGTGCTTTTTTGCTTCCGAGGCGAGCACTGTTGGATGTAACTGAAATCGTGTCTGAGTCCAACCCCTCCTTGGCGTGCCTCGATGCTCTGTACTATTAAGTGGCACATGCAGGCCCGCGCTCTGTCTGAGCAATGTGCAAGCTGAGAATTATTTCTCTGTATTTTAATCTGAATTTTAGAGTATTATATTTGCGTGTGGTCGATGTTGGCAGCAGTTTCTATGTTCTCTCGTCAGGTTTTACTTTATTTCACTTCAGGGTGACGCTGGGACGTATAGTAAAACAGATGCATCTTTAGGAAGTCAGCCATACAGTGAAAACATGTACGCACGCCTGATTATCGTTGAGCAGTTGGCTTCTGTAACAGTCTCCTTGTTATCAGTTGTCGTTAAACATTTACAGAACACGATACTTCAATGAGAACCCTCTCCCATAAAATTTGAAAACATTCTTGTATGTGAGCATGCGCTGTACACAATGTTTTTCCAGGGGTGGGAGGGTGATGGACCACAACAGTTCCAGATCAGGCACGGCGATAAGCATTCCTTGTCCGGGATTGTGCGGCACTACGTGAGCCAGCTGAGAGGGCCTGGGGCGGGGGTGCAGGAGGGAGGGGGAGTGAAGTGTGACAAGCTGCGGCTCCAGCTGAGATGCATACACTTCAGGGAGGGGGGGGCAGCAGGCGGGGAGGGGCCCCACAGACGCCCACCACCAGCACCACTGCAATCCGCGATCCCTCACACTGGGGAGCAGCCCTGCTCTGGGTAATGTGAGCCACAGGGAAACCAATCATGAGGCGAGGGACCGCGTGTGATCTTCGGCAGCCCGTCACTCACTCTTCCCTTTCACCACACTCTCCTTCTCTCACCGACTCTCTCTCTTCTGCTCATACTCTCATCCCGTCACTCACTCTTCCCTTTCACCACACTCTCCTTCTCTCACCGACTCTCTCTCTTCTGCTCATACTCTCATCCCGTCACTCACTCTTCCCTTTCACCACACTCTCCTTCTCTCACTGACTCTCTCTCCTCTGCTCATACTCTCATCCCGTCACTCACTCTTCCCTTTCACCACACTCTCCTTCTCTCACTGACTCTCTCTCTTCTGCTCATACTCTCATCCCGTCACTCACTCTTCCCTTTCACCACACTCTCCTTCTCTCACCGCCTCTCTCTCTTCTGCTCATACTCTCATCCCGTCACTCACTCTTCCCTTTCACCACACTCTCCTTCTCTCACTGACTCTCTCTCCTCTGCTCATACTCTCCTCCCGTCACTCACTCTTCCCTTTCACCACACTCTCCTTCTCTCACCGCCTCTCTCTCTTCTGCTCATACTCTCATCCCGTCACTCACTCTTCCCTTTCACCACACTCTCCTTCTCTCACCGCCTCTCTCTCTTCTGCTCATACTCTCATCCCGTCACTCACTCTTCCCTTTCACCACACTCTCCTTCTCTCACTGCCTCTCTCTCTTCTGCTCATACTCTCATCCCATCACTCACTCTTCCCTTTCACAACACTCTCCTTCTCTCACTGCCTCTCTTTCTTCTGCTCATTCTCTCATCCCGTCACTCACTCTCCCTTCAACACACTGCTAACTCTCTCCAATGCACCACTCTCTCTCACCCTAATTTGTTTTTCCTTCTTGGCTCTATCTCTATTCATTATCCCTCCCCAACTCCTCCTGATTCTATAGAGCACTTTTCAAAATGTTTTGTAACCATCGTCCATTTGCGTGAGATTATGCTATTGGCATTGTAAATGACAATGGCATTAATTTATCTGTTTTCAAACCCAACACATAAATAAAAAATTTGTCATTGACAATGCCAATCGCTCTAACTTTGTCAAAGGCAAAACCATTGCATTGTAAATGCTTGTTTTTAATGGGAGCAGGAAATGGGAGCCAAAAGCTAATGGCACTTGTACGGTTGACGGGTGGTTAGAGATAAAGGGATGTAAGGGTGATTTTTAGGCACAGGGGAGGGTAGACATAAAGGGAGGTAGGGTGATTTTAGGATTCAGGGATAAGGGAGGTAAGTGTGATCTAAATGTTTAGGGGTAGGTAGCGGTAAAGGGAGGTAAGATTGACTTTAGGGTTCAGGGGTGGGTAGAGGTAAAGAGAAGTAAGGATGAAACAAACCTTCTAAAAACATTGCATATTAGAAGATGAATAAAACATATAATGAAGCATGACCATTCATTGAGATCAACATATACTGTATGGTATCAGTCTCAAACAAAGTATGCTTACAGTTCCATCATCAATTAAAGCAAAAGGTGACCAAAATGAATATGTTTAGACATAGATCACATGCGAAAAGGTTTTGGTATTGCTATTTTTTTGCGTTCAACTCTTGGAAACATAGGCAAGCGTGAACTTGACCCTTGATGGGGAAACATCATTTACTCCGAAGGCATCACCACGCATAACGTTTACCACGCTACACTTACCACGTAAACGTTTTTCCAACGCGGGTGCCTTCCACGACGGTCTTTACCACGCAAGTACGTTCTGCGTGGGTTGGGGAGAGACGTGGTATTCCTTACAGTCGTTCTGCGTGGGCTTGGGGGGGTGGGGGAGGCTCGGGGGGCTGGGGGGGGTCTCCCCCCCAAAAATAATAATTGTTTAAATAAATTTAAAAAACGCACATTATTTTTTAAGTATAAGGAAAAAGCCTCCTTCAAAGACGTGCAGTGTACGTCAAAATAGCAGTCCTTTTTTTATTTTGGTAGACGTGTTTTGACGTTTGTTTCCATGGTGGATGGAAGTAAGGGCTGCTGGTGAAAGACGTGCAGGTAAGACGTTTTTTTACGCGTGGTATAGTCCTTTGTTGTAAATACCAGCGTGGTAAAGCCACTTGCGATGTAAAATTCGCGTGGTAAAGCCATGCGTGGTAATTGTAAGCGTGGTATAATCATATATTCCCCTTGATGGCTTCAAGTTGTCTTGCAAGTAAAAAGAAACAAGCATTGGAAATGCAATAGGTCTCGCATTTGTTTAAGTTTGAGCTTTTGGCTTTGCTAATGGTATAGTATTTTAGCCATGTGTTATTAAGTGTATGAATGTGATGTGAGTGTAATTATGTGTGTTGAATTATAATTGCTAGCTGTGGAGCAGTATGAAGCATAGAGTTAGGAGGCGGAGAGCAGTGTGATTAATTGGAAAGGAGAGTGAGGATTAGTAGAACAGCATGAGGGAGAAGGAATTGAAGTGAGGAGGAGAGTAGCATGAGACAGGATAAAGGCGAGTGAGGAGAGCTGTATCAGGGAGAAGGAAGAGAGTGAGGAGGATAGCAGCTTGAGGTAGAAGGAAGGAGAGTGAGGATAGCAGCATGAGGCAGAAGGATGGAGTGAGGAGTAGAAGAGTAGAAGAGTAGCACGAGGCACAAGGAAAGAGAGAGGTGGAGAAGAGCAGTGTGAGGTTGATGGAAAGAGAGTAAAAGGGAAGAGCAGAGTGAGAAAGATGGATGGAGAGTGAGGAGGAGTAGAGCAGTACGAGTCCCAAGGGCAGAGAGTGAGGAGCTGAAGCATAGTGTGCTGCAAAAGGTTGGTGAGTGATGATAAGAGCAGCATAAGGCATATGGATGGAGAGTGAGGAGGAGAAGATCTCTGCTCTTTCGACTAAGGTACCATTTGGTTTGGTCCCCAGACATACCTTATGGGCTAAACTTTGATGTATGGGTATTCTGTTGATTAGGTTAAAATGAATCATTTTACTACACACCAACACCTGATAACACTATTGTGTTTAATATCGTTTTTGCTATAAATTAGACAACTCTCAATGAGGAGATTTTATCAGAGTCCTTACATTGTCTCAACATAACTTCAGCACCATGGTCGTATATGGAAAGATCTAAGGAAAGCACCTTTTAATTTGCCTTAAGACTGATTCTGCAGACGTGCTTCCTAATTCCACTACAGGGAACCCCATGTTTACTTCTCAGTAACTCAGGCAGAAGCTCGTTACCAATATATATGTCTCTACACAGAATATAAAGACCATAGGAACATTTTTGCTGATCACTCCCTTCATCCCAGTTTCTGTGCTGAAGTAGGACAAAGCAGGAATGTGAGTAAACCATGCACGATCATTGTTTTTTCATCACTGACTTTTCATTTCTACTGACTTAGAAGATAGAATAGGTGGTTGAAAGGAAAATGAAGTTCCTAGAACATTTCCCTCTACCCGAAATAGATTGCAGTGCGAACGTAATCTAACGACAGTAAACCACTTGGTAATGGGTGGGAAAAATGGGGGAAAAAAGTATACATCAAAAATAATATTACTCGTTTTAAAAGCTGAACCATGTTAGCTACAGTTTTTATTTTTACAAGTGTTATGAAGATCTTTAACAAAAAATTGCAGGGCTGCAAATGTGCGTCAACAGAAATAGCCAGCAGCGTTCTTGGAGTGATTGACCATGCTCGAGACGTTAGTTGCTGAGCAAGGTTGTTGTGAATAATTTGCGTCAATAGCACATAAAGTGAAAGAAATCCATTGCCTTTGCTTAGTTATGTATTAGCAACTAGCTATATCCGAGCAGTCCTGTTATCCATCAGCTTCGGCACATCTCTGGTTATTTATGTGACATTAAGAAAAATAAATACCGCAAATCACCGCCGTCACTCTGCCGGCCTGCGACCAGGAAGTCAGGCAGGCCGGCGCGACAACCGGAAACAGGCAGTAGGAGGGCGGGAGCCTACCCCGCCTCCCACGGAAGAGCCGCGATTGGTTGCAGCACCAGAGCAGGCAGGAGCCTACCCTGCGCCCCGGTGCCGAAGAATGGAGGAAGAGTCCTGCTGCCGGTGAGTGGGGCTTCGCTTTGTGGCTGGCCTGCGAGGGCGGGGGGGGGGCATGTGTGGGCGCGCGCGTGGCGGCGGGCTGTGTATGTGTGTGAGCGTGCGTGTGTCTTGGAGTCTGTGTGTATGCGTGTGTGACTGTGGGGGAGGAGGAGGGGGTTGCCTGTCTGGGTGCCTGCGTGTCTGTGTAAGTGTAAGTGCGTGTGCGCGCGTGTGTGTGTATGCAGTGTGTGTATGTGCGCATGCGTGAGTGAGTGTTTGCGCAAGGGAATGTGGACAGGAGAGGGGCACGGCGCCGTGCATGTTCACGAGGTGAAAACTGAGCTACTCTGCGCTCGTGCACCCTTTCCTGTCCACATTCCCGAAAACGGGCGACATAAGGTCTTTCGCTGACACGAGACCTAAAAAGTACCACCATCTGAGTGCAAACAGTGCAGAAGAACAATAATCAAGAAATCAATCAGTACTTGGTCCATGCTCCAGACAAGAAAACAAAGACATGAAGATAAAGTGAAACCCAAGGGAAGGCGACAAGCGCAGACACGTGCTTACTAATGAAAATGAAATAAATAAGATTAACAATGAAGCCAAAAAATATACATACAGGACTGGAGTGTCTATTTAAGGGAAGCTAAAAATAATGGAGCTTAGCAGTTGAAGGTCTCTAGGAAAGTGTTCCTTTAAGGACGAAAACGCTGACTCTTCTGAACCAACAGAAGAGGAGCCACTTTGTCTACTGTAGTAGAGGTTACACCAATAAGAGAGGACTGGTGTTGGGGAGGTTAAACAGAGTTTAGTTCCAAAAGAAAAGTGAATAGTGATTAAAAATGCCTCTCAGAGGACCTAACCAAAATTGTAATACATGTCCCTGGGGAGCACATTAGATCCAAAAAACCAAGGAGAATTTAACTTTCCCCCGAGCGTGATAATGTGGTCAACGTGATTCTGCTTCAAATAACACTCCCGTGAGGTGTATGGCATTCTTCAGGACCACATTTCTGAAACATATGACTCTGTACGAAAATAATTTTACGAAACATAAACTGGGAATAAATACACTCTTTGAGCCAAAATCAATATAGCTATTGACTTCATGATCAGCATCTGTATAGACAACCAAGGGACCATTAAAACAAACACACCCATTATCTAACTATAGTGCCAAACAGTCATAGTCACGTTTAACTAGGTCACATAGCTAAATGTAGAGTTTAACATAGTGTTTGCCTAACACAGAAGCACATTAAATTTATTAGTGCCATCACTAATCCCACAAAAGTGATTTATTCAGGTCATCAATGTTGTAGAAACACCAAAAAGGTTGTGCAGCGTACCTCCACCCACACTCATTGGGGCTACTGGCCTCATCTAGCCAACTTAGGAACAAAGTTGACAAGGCTGCAAATCAGGATTTAAAAACGGGTTTAAAAACAATTATCCAGCCTTTTTACACACCATGCTGACGCCGGACTACAGTGACCTCTTCATATTCAAAACACCACCACCACATATTAATAGGCGAAACCTAACTGATCACTCTGTAAGTCGAGCAGTGTCTGTTTATGCAGGCTAAATGTCCACAAACACACTGCTTTCAGAGAGAGACAAAAGAACTATACTCAAAGGTAATAGCAGGAGGTCTCAGACAGAGTGTAGTACAATTAACCACAACTAACCCCTATGCAAAAACAGCAAAGGCGGAAACCCATAGCCTTCTCCAGAAGGAACAGCTCTGAGAGGGGCAAAGGGAAGAGGAAAATCTCCCAACATACCTTTAAAAACACTGTCACTTGCAATGTCCTGCCCGAGGCAGTGGGCAAAGCGCTATACGAGTGCCTGTTCAAAGACAGTTTTTGATGGATACCAGATGACATCAACCAAGATGCAACCACGCCTGGAATTATAGGAAATGTGGTCCAAAAGGCACAACTCAAGCAATCGGTTTTTAAATGGCATATTGTCTCGACGGTGTATATTGTGTAATTTGGGGTGACGTTGATGGGGCCTTTAAGTAATCCCGTTTAGCCCTCTGTGTGTTCCATTCACATTGAAACCTACCAATTGTAAGTAATGGGCAGGCTAGAAAACCTTTTCCAGAATTGTTTTTTTTTTTTTTTTTTTAAAGGAACAGCAGATTATTGTTGAATGTGCCAGCGCATGCGCCATCTCAGTCAAGACCTAAAAACCAGTGTCGCCAGCAAAAGGCAAAGAGCATAACATAAATTCCTGCTTTTTCTGGCCCTCAAAAGACAGCCAGCCAGATCCAGACATGAAAAGCACATTTTTTAACAGACCGCTGCGTGCAGGAGGGGTCTTAGCAGTCCTGGTCCCTAAAACAAGTGGGGGGGGGGGGGGGTATCAGGGACAGAAAATAACCAGTTGTTAGTTGTCAATGTATCCAGGTACATTTCTCTTATACAATTTTGAAGTGTGATAGATTTTCTGCTACCACTTAACATTTTAGACTGCACAAAGTTATATAACTACATATGGTTATATAACTACAGAACTAAGAATTCCTATTTAGACTACGTTCTTAAACTAAATAATTTTTGAGAAAATGTTGCAATATTTTATACATTTATCAAAATGTAGGCATAAGAATGCTATTCTAGAAGCAACTTTTTTTTTGGTTTATAGTTTTTTGGTTTTTTTTAACGCAAACTGTCGGAAATGGCCCTCTCTGCATCGTCATCCCGAAACATTTTGCCTTCCTCCTCGACTTTTTGCTGAAATCTTTTTTGCTGGCCTTAGGAATCTGTGCACTTTACAACTGCTAAGCAGTGCTAAAGTGCTTGTGGTCTCTCCTTAAAATATGGTGGAATTGGTCAACACTCAATTGCGCAGTTAATTTACTTTTAACCCCTTCCATGCTCATGACGGAACGGTTCCGTCATCAGCGTCGGTGCTCCGGTGCTGATGACGGAACATTTCCGTCATGAGCCAATATGATTTTAAACCCTTCAGCACTGCAGCGAAATTCGCGCAGCACTGAAGAGGTTAAGTCCTTAGTAAAGTGGCACATGTGCCCACGGACTGTAAATTAAATGCTACAAGTCATTAGACCTACATAAAATATTTGTGTAATTAATAATGCTTTTTGTGAAAGAAATACAACTCCCCACAGAACTAACTGTTTTTGCATAACACTAGATTACCCAGGTTCTGAGGGATACTGGGTCACGCCATTACTATTAATGGACAAGTGGGTCTGCAGCACTGATTGTGCCACACACTTATGTATCCCTGAACACATGCCCCAGGCCTGCCAATGCCAAGCCTGTGTGTGCAGTTTAAACTGCCATGTCGACCAGGCAAGATAAACCCTTTGCACGCCCAAACCTTCCTTTTAATACATATTAGTCACCCCTAGGGTAGGCCCTGGACAGCCCTAAGGGTAGGGTCACCGCATTTAAAATGTTGGATGTGCACTTTTAATTTTTACATGTCCTGGTAGTGAAAAACTCCTAAATTTGTTTTTCACTACTTCAAGGTCGGTCTCTTCCATAGGACATCGGAGTTATTATTAATAATAACAATAATAATAATAATTGCTTATTACATCTTATAAATGTAATTTCCAAATGGAAAGAGATAAACCCGTCAAGTTTGGTGTCTCAGGAATCCTAATTTGAAATCCTAACTTATGGGGGTGTCGGATTTTAAGTTACAATTCTGAAAATGGCACTTTTAGAAAGTTCGGAAAAGGTATCTAAGACTACCAGGTACACTACTACAACTCACTGTGTACAAAATGTTTAAACAAGGACGTTAAACTTATTTCCCGAATGGACGCAATATTTCTTCCAATGAATCTGCAAAGAGCCCATGAAACCACACTTCCAATCAGCAACCAAACTAGAGAAGGAGTTCAATTGTGAAAAGACCTAAAAAGAGGCCTGGTGGGTGGTGTAAAATAAGAATATACTGCACTACTCTGATGGGTTGAGTAAAACTATTTGGTAACTTTGCTAATCATTCAAATGGGCTCCGCTGAGCCAATTGGGTTATTTTCTTACAGGGCACACGATACATTGAATCGTCTCAAAAGTCAAACTCTTATTTATGGTCAAATTTATGGTATAGATCAGAAGAATTCTGCTTCTTGAGCTTATTGTTCTCCTATCCCGTATGTACATTTACTATGGTTAAAGATTTGTATGTCGTTGCCTCATTGTAAATCGCTCTGATACACGTAAGGGTCACGTTCATGCTATATAAAACTTTTCAAATAAATACATTTCTTTAATTGCCATCAAATGAAAACGGTGTAGAAAACAAAATCAAAATTCCCAATGCATTTCGGGCTATTCCGAGCCCTTCACCAGGCAAATCTGAAACATTAATGTAATCATAATGTAATAAACCGTATGGACAAAATATCAAAAAGTAGCATAGAGAGGACAGGGCAACAGCGTATAAAACATGCAAGAAAGTTGAAGGCAGTTTCCATATCACAGCAACCACATTTTATGAAAAAATAAACACTTGTTAAACGCCAGTGACTACTGCTTAGCCGAGGTGAATTGAAAAGGTAATGCAAGTGCTCCCAAAATTGATACACGCGAGTTGAATGCCACCACCAAGTGAAGACGTGTGAGACAAGCAATGCGTACCTTTATGTGCACATCCGGCTTCTGGCAGAGTCAACGGCTCAAATCTGTGATCAAAGCTACTATCCGTCAAAATATGCTAGACCCCATGAATAACGACAAGGAACTGTAATGAAAGGTAAAAAGCTTACGAAATGCTTATACGCATTCATCCAACACCCGAAGGTCCGGACACCAAAGACGCGAAACGCCGTAACAGATTGAATCAAGACGGTGGGTATTTGAAAGGGAAGGGAGTGACATGCTCATGCCCCCGGAAGATCATAGATATAGAAATGAGACTAGTGTGATTCCGCGAAAGAAATACAATCACAGTATAATAGAAACTGTCACAAGTAACGGGTGAAATTAAAAAAGAGAAAAATGGTTAGACCAATACGATGAATATAATGAAACACCAGTGAGATGCTAAAAATGAAAATGAAATGATTACTGTGAAAAATGAACATGCAGAGGCCCATAGAAGGCTTATACAGTTCAATTGAATGATACAAAAATGAAGTGAAAGAATTTGTTGGTGATGACGTGTGAAGAGCGGAAAACCATACCTAAGCTAATACAATTGGTGGTCTATCTAAAACATGACAAAACTTCCTGGTGATAATATGTGAAGAGGAAAAACCATTCCTAAACTAATACAATGAGCAGTCTATCTAAAGTATGGCAGAGCAAACAGCAATACTGAAATTGAAATTAAAACATGGATACTCATGATGTGTACGACAAAGCACAGACCAAACTGAAATCAAAATCCTATGTTGTGATCACAAAAAACAGGCCAAATCAAATTTATCAATAAGCCCTTTCGGGGAAAGGGTATCCATGAAACATATCCAGTGGGTCTCACGTTGAGATAATGGTCTAGACATGTCTTTGTCAGGTACAACGTTAACCATCTCTAACACACTGAATCTTAACTGTGCAATTGTGTGGGTATGGGACAACCAATGTTGAGCTAATGGAGAGCTCAAAGTTTGTGTCCTAATTCTACTTTTGTGTTCAGTAATACGAGTTCATAAGGATCTCTCAGTTTTGCCAACATAATGCATGCCGCACGGGTATTTAATCATGTAAATGATGTGATGACTGTTACAATTAGCAGTGAAATTGAGAGTGATGTTATTACCAGAATGAGGATGTGTGATGCTTTTGCCAGTGATCACATTATTACAATGGGAGCAATTTAAACATTTAGTCATCCCTATGTAAGAACCGGTTCAGACAAGGAAGGTCAATTCAAAACCTCTTTTAGATTGCTTGATTGTTTATAGGCAAATAATGGAGGATTGAAAAATGAGCACTTGAAGTCAGATTCTAAATGCAGAAGATCCGAGCGATGCAAGATAGTTTTTTAATAATAGGGGAATAAGTAGAGTAAGTGGAAACAAACACCTCTCTCGAAGTTGTGCGATTTCTTTGAGTGTTCTCCAACAGACACTTTCTGTCGAGAGACTTGGTGCTATTTTCTGCTTGATCAAGTACTTCACTCGGTTAACCCCTGTCCAAGAATCTTTGTTTAAACTTTGATAATGTGCTGTCGCATAAATCAGAATCCGAGGTAATGCGTCTAATCCTGGTGAACTGTCAATTCGGGAGATGACGCTTTAATGACCAAGGGGGAAAACTGTCGTACTGCAAAGATTTGTTACGGTCTGTGGGGTTGCTGAACACGCTGGTGGTGATGAAGTGCCTGACTGCTTGATTCGTACATCACGATATGCAATATCGTTGGAATCAATCACGGATGTAAATTGAATCCTGGAATTCTTGTTGTTCAATTGTTGTATACGACTTGTTGTATACGACTTTCCAAGTCATCACGTGAGCCATGCCAAATAATGAGAATGTCGTCAATGAAACGACAATATAAAATTAGGTGATCTGTCTAATTTGAATTTGAGAGAATGTGCTCCATTTCAAATCTCATCATAAAGATATTAGCGTAGCTGGGGGCCCCCGAAAGCCCCACTGAAGTTCCATTTGTTTGAAGATAAAACCGGTACTTCCATTGAAAATAAATGAGAAATAAACAAAAGTTTAAAAGTTTGAAATGAAAGATCTTATTGCCCCGTAAATCCTCGTGTCTTAAAAGTGCCCATTCGATGGACTAAATACCTTCAAGGTGGGGAATAGAAGTGTATAATGCTACGACGTCCATAGTGCACAGCCAAACGTCTTCCATCTCAGGAATATGTACTTCATCCAAAATTTGAAGCAAATGAGTGGTGTCTCTCAGATACGAGGGGCCTGCTTGGAAGATGGGCTGCAACAATGTGTTCAGATACTTGTCTAAGGGATCGTGGATGAATCCACATCCAGATACAATGTGTGAGAAGTTAAACTGGCATTTGATGTCCACTAGTTCTAGTGGGCACCGTGCACCAGTCTAATCGACCCTTATTGATGGTGGTTGTAAAGTCAACCTCATAGAAAGCTATCCTAGGGGTAGCAATGGCGAGCAGTCTTCAGGCTAAGACTTCAGAGAGTGAATTAAGCCAGTTGTTTGACCAATTATAATCCCTTGAGTACCAAATAAAAGGACACCACACAAGGTATATATCAAATATATATGTATTTAATATAAGCACAACCCCTCTGCACTCTTTATGAGGTCAGAGGTAAAAGTACAATACAAGGAACTTAATTAGCATACGATAAGTTGCACAGTATACCTTTTGCCCTAGGGGCATCACAAACCATATACTAAAATAATGGTATAAGAACCACGTGAGAAATAGAAAGCAGGCCTGGGGCCTGTGGAATCGCTAGGGCTACTCAGGGCAACCAAAGGTTAAGTTGTAGGAGGCCCACAGGAGACGCGTGCAGTGTCTAAACACAGCCGCGGGTTACCACTGACTTGCTATGGGAAACGAACCAGTTACAATTTTACAATTTAAGGACACTTCTAAATGAACTACGATGGAACCCTTTTAGACTTAGACACTAGGAGGGCCAATACCCTGGAGACTACCAGAGTACTCGTGTTACCTCACACGCGGAAGCCGGGTGCATAGGTCTCTTTTGGTGTCGGGTTTCGTCATCGATTTCATTGGAGATCGGCAAAGAAGTGCTGCAGGCGACCAGAGGAAAAGTGTCCGGGTGGATCCAAGGGTGGATCAAAGATCTGAAGAACCTGAAAGCAGAGGAGACAGAGTCTGGGCCACTTGCCAGTGACCAGGGCGGCGACAGAAAGATGACATTAAATGTCGGATGATTTTAGGTGAAAAGGTGAAGTTTGTCTCTCAGCCACGAAGACCAGGAGGCGTCAACGACAACCAGGAGCTGGATTCGAGCTATCCCACGAAGGATCTAGCTGACTGCGGTGTCGGTACCGGGATTGGACCCAACAAGCTTTGGCAAACGCAACCCACGCAGGATGTCGAGATTGGCTTCGGTGCAGACCAGTAAGGTCTGTGGAACTTCTCCTTTGCAGGGAAGTTGGAGCAAGCCTGAAGCAACCAGGAAAGCAAGTTAAAACAAAGGGTGGTCTTGGGGGCTCACTAGCCAGCGGACTATGAACCGCGAAGACGCGTTGAGCGGAAATGCACAAAGCGAGCCCACGGGCCACTCGTGGAGTGTGGGGCTATGAGCTTCGGTGCAAAAGGTGCTCGGGTCTGGGGCTTCAAGCACCCCAATGCAAAACTTCGTGATACCTCGGGAAGTCGATGCAGGTAGCAAAATGCAGGTTGTCCAGGAGTTCCGGTCCCATGTCTCTCGTGTCTGCCACGGGTCTCAGCGTTGCTGTGAGCAAAGGTCGGGTCAGAGATGTCTGGAAGTCCGTGTCCTGTGTCACAGATTCTTCGGGATCCAGCGGGAGCCTCGAAAATGCAGATCGGCAAGATGCTGTTGGTGCCTGTTTGAACAGGGTGGTCACTCCTTGACCACAAGGGAGATTTCTTCCAGTCCATATGGAATCTCGAAGGTCCAGGATATATGTTTCAGAGTTTCGTTCAGGGTAATCTAAAGTCCTAGGGACTGGGGTTCTATACCTATAGTAAGTTTAGGGGTTGGACTAACTCTAAGGTCCCTCCTATGGGTGGTCCTGGGGTGGGGTTGGTTACACCCCTTCTCCTTTGTCCAGTTTAGCGCCAGAGCCGGGGCCGAGTGCCCCAGCAACCGGTATGAACTGGGAAATGCATGGAGCACCTAGTGTGCCCCAGGCAGTGTCTGAACAGCATTCACTTAATGCAACCCTCCCTGCCCCAATACACTAAAGCCTGTCTGGGGAGGTGCCAGCACCTCCCTGGACAGGAATCCTATTGTCCAGGCCTACCCTGTCGGAGTTTCGTCCAGCAGCAGGAGGGCAGACTCGTGTCTGTGGCAGCAGCATCCATTTTGTGATGCTGGGGCTCTGTTTAACTTTAACCGGGTAAACCAGTAACTACATGTCTTCTCCCTCTAGAAGGGTGGAATGCTACCCCCGCCGCCAGAACTGGCGGGGGGGGGGGTAGTATTTCAAAGTGTTTGACACCTTACACAACATGTTTTGATAAAGCCAAACCAAAGTTAGCATTAACCGCGAGGATTATAATGCACTTAAGAGTATATGGTATGGCTATATCATAGAACAGCTATGAGGAGATGGTTCTGAAAGCTGCAGAGGGGCTCAGCTCATGCTAGGGCACCCTCTCACATAAAACCAAGCACTCTGCCTCCAGGATTGTCAAGGCCTGCCATAGGAGTGACTTATAGGTGTATATGTGTCTATATGTATATATAGATATATGTATACTATATCTAAGTAAGGGGTGATTACACCACCTTACCCAGGCTGTAAGAACAGACCTGTGGTGTCAGTCTGGAAGGCAAACCAGGGGTGGCACAATACATGCTGCAGCCCCTGGTAGGCGTAGGGTGCACCTATGCCCTGGGGACCTATGGTACACTATACAGGGGCTCACAAGGGTGACCCAGTAACCAATCTGGTATGTACCTAAAATACATTGTATCAATTTAGAGAGATAACAGCTGGGCTGTGGGCCTGATTAGCAGGTCCACAGCCACACTAAAGTCGAAAAACCAGAGAATCACAGCAAACAGTGGGGGTAACCATAGGAAGCAGACCCTACTCTCCTACACAATGGGTCTTAAAGGGGGATTCAACAAGTCTTTGTGGAGCTTCGGAAGCATATATACCAGATCTTCGAGGCTAGCAGGTCCATAAAAATTCATTTTTTTACTTTCCATTGGAATAAGGTAGTCGGCAGAGCCCCGCACTAGGTGCACACTTTATCGTATGAAATTTGACTGAATTGTTTATTACGTTTTATTGTGTTTAATGAGTGCATTCCTGCTGTATTACCTCATTACTTTTAAAAAGTTGGCATTTTCTTGCCTTAGCCATTTGGTGACTGCAGTCCGTCTCTGGTCACATCAATGAGGGATAGTTGGCAGTTGGGCTCTGTGTATTCCTTCTAGACAGCCACAACAAATGTGAGCTTAGTGTCAATTCCAGGGCCACTCCGGGCAGGATGGGAGGTAGGAGCTGGTCACAGCCTCACTTACATCTGTATAGGCTGTGCCCTGTCCACACACCTAGGGCCTAATAACCCTAGATTTGTCACTTCGGCCAGCTTTGAGCCAGGACAGGGGAGGCAGAGAATTCCTTGTACTGCAAAGTCACTGTCTAGATGCTTCTCCCACCTTCCAGAACCAGGGCACCAGGTTATAAAAGATGGACCTCAGACACCACAACTTCAGTACACTTCTGGACCTGTGAATACTCTACCAGGAAGGAGGACTTCTGTGCTGCTGAAGAACTGCCACTTTGCTGGACTCCTGCTTTGCTGTGCTGAACTGCTGCCCTGTTGCCTTGGGTAAGAAGGACTGGACTTGCATCATTTGACCACAGAACTCAAAGTGACTAGAGGCCTAGGTGGCTGGTCTCCTGATATGAAGCCTCAGGGACATAACAGGCTTCCAAACCAATGCACCTGGACTCTGCCATCTGTAAGTCTACCCTGCCATGTGGTGCTACCTCAGTCATGAGTCCTTGGAAGTGGGCCTAAGGCGGTTGTCAGTGGAACCGACGCAACTTCTCTGCTGGGCACCGCATCGTTGAGCAGATTCGATGCATCGCCGCTGCTGCGGGATTGGACCCGTCGCAAAAGACTTGCATCACAGCCACCTCCCGCATCTTGGGACCAATGCATCGCCTTCGGACCAGCCGATGCGCAACACTTTTCCCGGCGCAAGCTCCTCATATCCCTGGTCATCAGCAGCCTTAATGAGGACACCAAAACCCCGTATCACAGTTTCACTGCTCATCAGGATCAACGCAATGCCTCTGCTGCGCCTCACATCCTCGACACCGGACTTCGCATCACAAGCACTGTCAACAGGATCATTAATGTCGACACAACAGGACCTTGTACCACAGCCTTGCTTCATCTTGGAACCGAAGCATTGCTTCTGATGTGAGACGCTACTTTAACACGGATCCACGCAGCGTTCCGCAACCAGGATTTAAGGTACTTTGTTCAGCTGACCTAACTGGTCCATGTAGCTGGCCCATGCTCCATCACGGTGGGCCTGAACTTGTGACTTTGACCCGGTCTGGCGCGACCGGATATCCCCAATAGTGAATTGTGCTTTTTGGAGCAATTTTTCACTTAACTTTAAAAATCATTAGCGCTGGTTCTAGTAATTGGATTGGTATTGTTGTTTTGCTCGTTTTCATTTATTAAAGTCAGATCTATTTTTCTAACTTGGTGTGGAATCATTTTGTATGGAATTTTCACGGTTTGAAATGTTGCACAAATACTTCTGCTCAGTGCCAAGCAACCAGAGGGTGAGTACAGGTTAATTTAGGGGTTCCCCGTCTCTTTCCCTGACTAGGATTGTGGTTGCTGATTAACCAGGGATCATAACCCAGTCAACCAACAACCCAATTTCTAACACATACAAACATATTTAACTGAGCAAAGAGGTTCTTAGCTGAGCAAGGAAAGTATGTTTGATTTTTCTGAACAGCAGAGGAACATGGGGCAAATAACAGGTAAGAGATACAAAAGTACATGTGTACCCTCGTGCTTCAACAGAATCATCTATTGATGTTTTTTTATGATGGAAGCTTTATCACCAAGATGATGTCGTCAGGCCCCCTATTCAAATGCTGACAGAATGTGTTGCCTAATGTCAAGTCTACTGAAGAGAGTTAGTAGATAAAATCGTTTTCCAAATCCTAACTTTTCTGTATCAGAAAGAAAGAAAATTGTGGGCCGATAAATTAAAAAAGATCCAGGCGTCCGAGTCTCAAGTTGGTAAAAAACTCCTATCTTACTCTTCGTGTTATTTTGTGCTATTTTCTAAGTGTGGCACAATCGTCTGAAACATCCTAAAAATTAGATTACAATAATGTGTACCTCACCCAAGTTTAATTTACTCCGTCAGAAACCCACTCAAAGCATAATAATTCATTATAGTATACCCAGGCCAAAGCTATAAATATTTTTTATTACAGATGGTAGGTGGGTTGAGCAACTGAAATTATAAAGTATGTGCCACCATCTGGCACCACATTCAAGCCAAACACACATACCATATTATCTGTCAAACACTGAATGCTTATCAAATCTAGGGACACATTTGTACCAACACATACAATAGCAATCGTATACATCGAGCCCAAGTCAAAAAAGCTATTGGAAGTGATTCCTTGCCTAACAAATTCACACATGTACATGGCACAGCAATACATCTGACACTGGCAACTACAAATCAAGAGCATGCAACTTATGCAGGAGTACATAAAAGAGAGCATAGAAGTGATTAGAAGTTGTATGACTAACTTTCTGCTTTGTTGCTTTTGCCAGGGTCTTCCCCCAAGCACCCACCCTTTCAGACCTACATAATTATTCCAGAGGCTTACTAGATGCGCTCTACCCCTTTCCCAGCTTTGTGCTTTTTTCCCTCAATATAAGCCTCTTTTATCTTATCTCCTTTTCGCATTCTACTTTGCCTTGTTTTCTGCCCCCTCCTGTTTTCTGTCTTTTTTCCACTTTTTTACCCTGTTGTTTTGCCACCGTTTTGTCTCCAGCACGTGCTCCTCTCAAGGTGCTCACTAGGCCCAATGGAACCCGCCTCCACTCTTAAGGGTGAAAATAGCAGATGAGAGGCAAAGTCTGGGATGTCCTGGAGGACCTGTCCATGACCTCCTCTGTGTCCCTGAAACCTTGCTCACCCCTGCAATCGACCCAGATATAGCTATTGCCACACCCCCAGTTACAAAATCACTAAACAAGATGGGGCCAAAAAGCCCTGAGGCGGCATAGCCATCATTCACCATGAAGGCATCAACTGCACTACCACCTCAGCCAACACCAAAGCTGGCTAGAACACCTGGCCTTTAAAATCAACATTCCTAATGCCCCAACAATAGTTGGTGCCCTCCACTATCGCCCAGGGGAGCCAGAGCCCACTTCATTCCCACCCTCATTGCTCTTCTAACGGTATTTTCCAACTCCTACCTCCTACTTGGTGACTTAAACTCATAACTAAACGACCAAACATACCCCAACTTCTCCAACCTCTTTGAAGGCCTCAGGATATTGGGGCTTTCCCAATGAATGAACTCCCCCACTCACGTGGCGAGACACCTCCTCACATGGACCAAATCACTATATCATACAATTCAACATCCCAATGTCCAAACCTGTAAAAAAAACACCTGGATCACTCAATGACAATGCAACACAATCCACAGTTAGAAATGGATCACTAGCACTCCTCATCTGCAGCAACCCATGACCTATTCTGCACCATCTCAAACTTCAACATATGACTAACCACCAGCACTGACTCCCTGGCTCCTATACAAGCCACCTCCAACTCTTTACCATGCCCCAGGTCAGCTTGCACCCCAAGGATCTCACACTTTTGAAGCTCCACGGCAAATAACTGGAGCAGCGCTAGCACCACACACATGATGCCTCAAAAAGAGGTTCCTGCTAACCAGCCCTCTAGATCCTTCGCCTACGCCTCAAAACCACCAGGCAAATGGTCCTATCCTCCTACATGCAAAAAGCATGTGAATTGTGGGGGTGTATTTTATAGTTTGCTCAGCTAACTATAACTACTGAATTTCTCTGGTTTTGTACGAGCGAAATGTCAGTCTAACTATATAGTCCCTGTAACCTTTGTTTTGTTTTTGTGAATTTCTATGTTCGTGTGAGCGGAGGCCTTGTCATAGCTCGTCAGAGGCCTGAGAGCCTCAGCGAGGATCAGCTCCTGGGGCATCTCCGGCAGTGTCAGCGGGAGAGCCTGCAACGTCCTGCCCCCGACTCGGCTGATAGCCGAAATACAAGCCGGAGACAACGAGGGCAATGGTTGCCTCAGAGCGTCCATGAGTGCGACAATAAAGAAGAACTGGGGAAGGAAACACCTGCGTGGAGCCTCCTCTGATACAGGCACAAAAGCTAAAGGTGAAGGGGCGATAGGAGGCGGACTATCAGAACCAGATTCACAAAACACTTGAGAACTGCAACACAATAGATATGCATTATGCAATAGACATATTTGGGAGAAAGGAGAGCCAGGGACCTTTTCTCACACAATAACTACACTCATAATCAAAGGAAACCAGTTACTACAAAGGGGAGCCCTTGAAGAACTCACTAAGAAGGTAGAAGTAAACCAAAAAGGAATCCAGCTGATAAACCCAGAGATAAGGACCTCCATGACAAAATAGAAGCACTTGAGAACAACGGAAGAAGGAACAATATCAGGATACTGAACATATCAGAAGGACTAGAGTGGGAGAATATTAAAAGG
Organism: Lissotriton helveticus; assembly: GCF_964261635.1. Taxonomy (NCBI): domain Eukaryota; kingdom Metazoa; phylum Chordata; class Amphibia; order Caudata; family Salamandridae; genus Lissotriton; species Lissotriton helveticus. Next base: position 259,530,045 of record NC_136071.1, read on the forward strand.
TTTCTGACTAATTTACTGAAGGACTTTATTCCCGATATTGACGTAGCTACTGTAGAAGAAAACATACAGAAGATTCACTGACATCCGTTCTCTAGACGGACAGCCAGGAAAACACCAAGAAGAATTCCCTTAAAGAGAAAATCCTGTCAGAGGCTCTCAAAGCAGGGAGCTATATGAAAGGTGATTGTCTTGTGTGGCTCTGGAAATATATGACCTGATATGAAAGGGCCAGACAGCAGAAATTAGAAAAATACTTCCCAGAACTCAGGAAATTAGGAGCTATAGCACATATATGTTTCCCTGCTTCTCTTAGAATTATGTGGAATAATAAAATGTACAACATCAGAGACCCTAAGCAGGGACGTGGAATTAAATAAAATATCTACTGGTCAATGGCCAGGCAGCTTCATAAATCTACTTGTTCTGTAAAAATATCAACTTGTCCCTTTGGTGCCATGTAGTGGGGCGACAAATTATGGCAGTAATTTTATATATATAAGAGCTCCGATAATAGCCTCTCTGATTATGCCAAGCCTAATACTACGGTAAGGTTTACATATTAGCAATTCCATTGTTTTACCATCTTTCCACAAATCTACATATGGGGGCTGGAGGTAGCAGTAAGCGATAGTTCCAGGGTTAGATTGCTCGCACCCAAGTCTGTGCAAACCTAATAACTTGCATGTTAAAGGGGTTTTCACCAGCTGTTCTCTAATCTTTACCATATTGAGAAATGTTGGAAATTTACTCCTGACAAGGGCAGAAGTAAAATTTCGTGCAAGATTTGGGAAAAAATGATTGGGAGGAAAGTGAACTCGTAAACGCTCAACAGATTTTCGCATGAGCATATCTACATATGCATATTTGCAGTTCACTAATATTTTCTAAGAGTACGATTTCCTGGCCTACTTCTGTACATACTTGCTAATTTATGAAAACTATAAATATGCAGTAATGCAAGGACATATACCATGGGTGCATTTTTGTGAGTTTCTTTAAGAATTGGGTCCCTAATTAGGGTTGACATTAACCAAGATCTTTTGTTTTGTATTAACATTCTATCCCTCTCTCTATCAGCAGATTTCACCACATTCAACTCTTTCACAAGAAACATATCTGCACACAAAGTAGTTTTGTTCAGTGCCAGGGACTACTGTGGCAATGTGTGTGTTTTTGAGACCAAAAAATAGTTTTGCTTTTTGCCTACGTTTGTTATAATGGTGAAGGCTCGGCAACACTCACAACAATAAAGTTGGTCAAAAACCATGTCAAAACAAGACACACATTGACAAACCAAAAGACTGACCACCAATGTCCGACCTATTGGCTTTGCCAATAATTTTTTATTTTCATACTTCTCAATATCTTGTTGACACTGGCTACGCTGTTTTTCCTTTACAAATATTTTTATACTAGCATGCAAAAACCAGTTTTACTAAAAGATGCATCAAAAAAAATTTACCTAAAATTTCACAGTAGTTTAGCATAACATTTTTTTCCAATTTGCATTTTATTGTGAACGTTTTATTGTCAAAGCAAAGAATCGTCAATCTCACTTGCAAGCTACAGAAAATATGTGCTTATAATCAGAGAGCATTCTGGGAGCATTATAGGTAGCCCCATATTGTCAAACTCTGGAAACGGGTGTACACATTTTTATTCCGGAACCCACACTTAGTAGTGCAGTCCGAGCATACAACCTTTCCTTGGAGCGCTCACCCTAATAATAAAGGCTTTGCATTACTGAACCATGAATACAAGTACGAAACACATTAACTTGTTGACACAAATATTCCCATAACTGCAGACAATGCCCTACTCTGATCCATAATGTGGTACTGTAAACTGACAGCCAATGGGTTTGTGCTGAAGGGGTTTGGCCTACTTGCCCTAAAGACAAAATAAACATGAAAGCTTGTTTACCTTGACCCGAAACAATATGTTCTAGGTGTCGGACTACGGGAATTCATCACCCTGCCTAAAGAAGTAAGACCATAAGTTGAGCAGACCAAAGCACATCAGAAAGGAAATTTGTTTATTAATGCTGTGGAGTAAAGAGAGCTTGAATGGGTAGCTGTTCAAGAATACCCATAGTTGTTATGGAGGGTTACCCGGGATGGGGTGCGAGGGGCTCAAACAACAACAAAAAGTGTTGCTTTTTACAATCACCGGGTGTGGGAGCATGTGGAAGAGGAGAAAAAGAAAAAATGTAAGTCCTCATTGGTGAATATTGTTCACATGGATGAACTCAGCCATATCTAAATTAGTTCCTTCCTTCAAATGTAATTTAGGGTAGAGCTCTCGACTCTTAGACTGTTAAGGGTCCAAACTTGAAATGTTAATGGCCTCAGGGTTAGCAGCAGAAGGAGAAGAATTCTAGAGTACCTTACACTTTTGGATAGTGACGTTATAATTATACAAGAATCTCATCTGTTGGAAGAGGAATAGGAAGAATATTATAAAGGTCAAAGATGGATAGAACATTTTATATGCACCAACCTGTCATGTTGTGTAAAGAGGATGATGGTTCTTTTTAAGTAGTCCATTAAAGCTATTTTGGGTGATTACATGGTCGATTCCGGAGGGAGACGGACAATAGCAAAGGCAAAGATACATGGCACTTGGCTGACCTTTGTAGGATACTACGGAACAAACTTAGACGATTCCACTCCTCCTCCGAAGATTATAATTTCTTGCTGTATTTTCTGGTAAAATTGGGAAACTCAATAGCTTTATGAACAAAGTCATTCTTAAGGAGGCGTCCCAACCAGGCATTAACAAAGTGAGGAATATTCCCTCACGGACAAAGGATGATGTTATTGTTGAAATAGAAAGACTTGAAACAGCTGTGATAGTGTGTGTGGAATCGTCTGATTTTGTAGCGCCCCTGTTCCTGGCTTGCAGGACCAATGGCTGGGAAAGGTTATGTGTGGATTTAAGAGATTAGAACAGAAACATTCATGTGGATGGAATCCCCTTACCCCGCGTTAACAAATTCCTGACAATAACAAAAGGAATTAATTGGTTTTCTACCGTAGATCTCACAGCTGACTACCATCAGGTATCGTTATACTCTGAAAGCAAGTAGTTAACTACTTTTATTACTCCAGTTGGTTGCTTCCAGTTCTCAAGGTTATCTTTCGGGTTAGCCTCTCTGGCTGCAATATTTCAAAGACGTATGTATTTAACATTCAAAAAACAGAAAACAAGTTACATTCTTTCACAGTGGTATTTTAGTTCAGGAGAAGATTTTTTTTAAATAACATGATGAGAAACTTCAGATAGTTTTGAAGATTCTTGGAGAAAATGGGTTGATAAGAGTTCTCCAAGAATACGTTCACGAAGACGGTTGTCACTTATTTGGGCATGAAATCAGTTGCATGTCAATCACCCCTAGAAAATACCTTGTTGAGACCATTAGAAATGAGCCATCGCCACAAAATAAGGATGAAGTTTGTCCTTTCCTCGGACTACTAGAATTTTATTTCAAGTTTTGTAAATACTTTTTCTGAAAAGATGCACAAAACTACACGATTGCTGAAAAATATTTGTCCAGTTGTTTGGTCACAAGAGTATCAAATGGTATTTGATAGCATTGAGGATGATATTAGTAAAGCACCATTATTGCAAGATTTTGATAAAAATTGTAAATAAATAATATGACTGATACTAGTGGAAAGGAATTGGGAGCTATTTTAGCACAAATTAATGAGAAGAGAAGTGAAATAGTGCTTTTGCTTCTCAGGAATTAACACCTAAGGAAAAAAAGTAATACTTTTTTTAAAGAGACGTTTTTGGATATGTATGGGGCCTGAGGCACTTTTGCCAGTTTCTTTGGGTATTGTTTTAGAGTGATGTGATCATAAACTTCTAACTAAAGTTCTTACCACTCATCCTTTAAACAATGCTACCCCTACAACTGTACGATTAGCTATGCAACTTTTAGATTATAAATATGAGGGACAATATGTGCCAGAGGCGAAAAATAAAGTGGTGGACTTCCTTAGTAGAATGGCTTTACCCATCAGAGATGATTCAAAGTGTGGGAGGGATGACTGTCTTGTAGCATTGTTTAAAGGAGGAGAAATGCACTGGATGAGTGTAGAAGAATGGAAACATGAGTTAGGAAAGGACAAGGTATTGAAGGGTGTGATTAGATTTGCAATTAAATGGTTAGCCAGGGGAAAACATGTTGTATAAGGGTTTGAATCCTTTTTGGGAAATAAGAAATGAGTTATCTATTGAAAATGTCTTGTTGATGAAAAGGGAGCGCTTAGTTCCACCTTTCATTTTGCAAGGCAAAATTGTGAATCTATGCAACGAAGAACAGGTTTGTATAGTCACGACAAAGAATTGTGTAAAGAATAGCACGGTTAGCCTGGACTACAATGAAGTGGAGAGAGTTGCTTGCATGTGAAAGGTTAGAATTCAGATAAATCACAACTTTCCTTCCAGCCACTGTGTGAATAGATGTATATTGCCTTAGAGTGATACCATCATTGGTTATTTATGCAATGTTATTAGTATTACATTTTATCATTTGTATATGTTACTGTATTTTTCAACGAAAGTTTGTGATGGTTATAAGGGGGAAGCATTTTGGGTTGCTATTATAATTTCAAAACACAATAGGGCCAGCTCTTTACATGAAGCCAACCCACACTGTGCCCTGCCTTTAGCAAGCTTTCGCGAGGAAGCTTTTACGGTACCACTGTACCATGAGCTGGATGCTTATACAGTGGCTCACGTACAAGTACAGCAATTACTCAAATGAGGAATGCGCTGGGTCTCACAGCTGCCCGCAGCACAAAATACAAAAATAATCATTTACAATCACTGGGAGAGGAGAGCGCTATGGGTCCCCCACAAGCACCTGCAGCCAGGATACCCCTACCCTATCCCTTTATGCCTTTTTTTTAACGTTTTTAGGACAGGAGGGCACGAGTCCCTAAATCCTGTAATGGCCGCTGCAACATTTTCTTGACCTGTTCCAGCTGGCCAATCAGATTGCGTGGTTCTTGGGTACCAGGACATTGGTTGGCGGGAGAGTTCAACATATTACTGATTTTTTTCTAGGAGATTAACCCCTTCATGACCACCCAGAGCACCTATTTAAAGCAAATTTCTCAAAAACGACTGAAGTTATTTATACTAAATAACGAAAAGCCCCCTTTCAGAGTTCGAACTTTCTGCCAAATGTAATTTCATTCCGTTCAGCAGTTTTTTTCTGTATGGGAGAACGTGTCCTATGGGAATTTACCGTACATACACCATGTTTACTGGCCCCGCTTGGCAAATAAAGGGCAAAATTACCCATTATGGATGCAAAGTGAGTGAACTTTTTTTATTTTTACGTTTTGTGTAGATTCATTAAATGGCACCAAAGTTATCAAAGAAAAGCCTTCCTGTGGAAATTCAGACCCAACTACAACCTCACAGGCACTAGCGTTGCCATGTAATGGAATATATATATATATATATATATATATATATATATATATATATATACACACACACACACACACACATATAAATATACACACACACATATATATATATATTCACTGAAAAAACCATAGGTTATAGACCATATATAGTTAGGAATTAGCATTTACAAAACCTTGAAAATTCACTGAAAAAACCATAGGTTATAGACCATATATAGTTAGGAATTAGCATTTAAAAAACCTTATTTTACTCACACAAAACCATTGAAATTCCATATATAGTTAGTTGCACTAACTATATATCGCGCACCCGCAATCCACTGCTGATGATGTCACATATTACATCATTCATGACATGGTCAGTGACATCACTGATGACATCACTGATGACATCTCAAATGACATCACTGATGACATCACTGATGACATCTCATTTGATATCAATGACCACATCACTGATGATATCATTCATGTGACAATACAATGCATCTCCTCACATTTTAATATAACCTCTCTTTCACCCAGTGTTAAAAAGAGTATAATTTTTGAAACCATTGACACACCAATACTAGTTACTACATACGCACTCACTGATTGCTACGTCTACACACACCTTCACTCATTCACCCATACAATCATTCATACATACAATCACTCATCTTTACAACACTATCATATGCACTCATACACCTATACAGACACTCACAGTCTGCCACTCATCCATGGAGTTACTTACACACCTAGTCAGTCCTGTAAAGAATCAATGAGACTTCCATTTTCTTGTCCATACAGTTAAACATAGAGCACCTTACATTTTCAAACATGTACTAACACATACTTACTTTCTTATACAATCATTGATACAAGTACAGATTGATCTGCACAGAGTCACACACCTCCCAGCTAGCCACACACACATTCAGTCTCCCATACAAATACTTGGGCAATCAATCAATAACCCATATAGTTACTCATATAGCTACTGATCAACACATGCAGCAGTTTACAGAACAACAGACATAATGATGCACAAATTAAGACAGTTTAGTCACTAACCCATGCACTCAGTGAGACACATTTAATCAGTCACTCATACATTCAGTCATGCACCTACTAAATCCTTCGTCCAGACACTTACACATCCACTCATTCTTCAATATGTAAGACATATTTAAACTTTATAGAAACAAAAAATCACTGGATGTTGTTATCAGTGATGTCATCAGTGATGTCATTTGAGATGTCATCAGTGATGTCATCAGTGATGTCACTGACCATGTCATGAATGATGTAATATGTGACATCATCAGCAGTGGATTGCGGGTGCGCGATATATAGTTAGTGCAACTAACTATATATGGAATTTCAATGGTTTTGTGTGAGTAAAATAAGGTTTTTTAAATGCTAATTCCTAACTATATATGGTCTATAACCTATGGTTTTTTCAGTGAATTTTCAAGGTTTTGTAAATGCTAATTCCTAACTATATATGGTCTATAACCTATGGTTTTTTCAGTGAATTTTCAAGGTTTTGTAAATGCTAATTCCTAACTATATATGGTCCATAACCTATGGTTTTTTCTGTGAATTTCATTGGTTTTTTAACAGCTAATATCTGTAGCTGTAAAATGTATTCTTCTTTAAATCCAAAAATATATTTTATATGTTTATGAATAATTTTTTTTTTAAATATTTTTTTTTCTTCGTTCCCGCTTCGCAAATCGGGAAGCTTCCCGTTAGCTGACCTTGATGCCGCGAAATAGACCGCGAGCCGGTAAACGTTTCTTTACCGCAAGTGCCGCGTTACAAAACAACATCGTGACGCCTCCCGTCCGCATGACGTTTCACGTTGTCGCGTGATACGTCATATGACGTACTACGTTAGCGAACTGGTACGCGAAGCGAGTCGCAAAGCGCAGGTTTCTGGAAGCAAACCGGGAGGCCCTGCAAAGCGCTTAACGTAAACACAGCAAGTCATGTGACTTGGTAATAACACTTTTCATTGGTTCATTTCACTTTTGGTTTCCTAATGATGTAAGACTAGGTCATATAATCTAAAATGAACACTTTTGATTGGTTGAGAACTCTTGTTTTTCCCAAATGATGAAAATCCCTCCTTCTTTCCTCACTCTGACTTTCATCATTGTGAGAGAAAGACCCTTTGTGATCACTGAGCAATGGCTTCTTTAGTAGCTTCAGCTGGTGCTTCCCCACCACCTCCACCACATCCAAGGAAGAGTGGACCACCTGCTCAAGTTGTAATTCAACAAGAAGAAGAAGAAGAGGAACAGGAGGACGAGCACGAAGAGAGGCAGTTTTTGCCTGAGCAGCCCAGGACGTCTCACCGGAAAGAAAACTTCATTTGGCAATTTTTTTAAATTCCCAAAGGTCAGAAAAAAGTAAATGCAAGATACGTAACTTGCCTTATATGTCAAGATAGACTGTCCAGAGGGACCGACAAAAAATACAGTTTCGGAAACTACACAATGCATCGCCATATGACTAGGTGGCATCCTAACAACTACAGTGCTGCACAGTTTCGGAACGACCTAGATAATCTCCCTATTATGGCCAGAAGATCTGTTGTACCGGAAGTAACGGGACCAGAGGGCAGGGAGATGGTGCCAAATATACAAATGAGATTTGGTGATGTAAAACACATCTGCGCATTTTGCGATGGATTCATTTCCTACGGAGAAAAAAGCATCACTCTGATCAACAGAGCTATTGACTATCATATGCAAGTTTGTCCGAAACGCCCAAAATAATAAATACTTCTTTTTTTTGTTTTGTTGCTCCTGTTGAGCCCTTTACAATGAATCGTTTTCATTGCCCCCTCCAAGAAAAACCCAAAAAAATATAAAACTGTTCCGAAAAATTCAAAAACAGTAAAAAAATGTTCAGAAAAATAAAAAAAAAAAGAAGTTCTTTTCAGAACTACCTCCCCGTTATTAAAAAATTGGTACAATATTTGGAACTGTGCCAACCTCTATTTCTCTTAGTTCGCTTCCCAGTTCGCGAACCGGAAGCGAACCAAAAACAGTAAGTATAAGGGAAGGAAACAGACACTTATGTTAAAAGAAAGACAGCTATAAGGGAGTAAACTAGAGATACCATTACCCGTAATCCACTGCTGATGATGTCACATATTACATCATTCATGACATGCTCAGTGACATCATCAGCAGAGGATTGCGGGTTTTTTGGCAACATGCCTTATCCACGGTTTAATATCGCTGCCTTTTGCTTTATATAAGTTTTCAAATTGTATGAAATATATACCAATAGGTCGTTATGAACCTTTAGGTAGTGCTTTTCTTCATGAGGTCTGGTCGCTTCCATACACATACAGATGTTTCAAAGATGATCAAGAAGTTTATCTGAATGGAGAGGAATGCACTGAGACGCCAGATCATTCACTAATGTGTAGGCACATACAGTTACACGGTTCATGCAACAAACACCGACCAAATATGGCTTGCGTGTTGCAAGGCACGCCAGTTCCTGCTATCATCCCCACGTTCAAGTTGTTGGAAAATGGTAGTTATTTGATGCTCAATAATGAAGATTGTTCTGAGTTAATTAAAAGTATTCCTTTTATCGTAACAGTAAGTGAACGGGTTATTTGCTGCAGAAATGTTCTATTTCCTCCCACACATGAACATAGGGAGTTTTCAATCTGGCCACAAATACCAACCTTGGGACACGTTTCAACGGCATGGCAAGAATAAGAGCTCTTTTGTCTCAGAGAGAGGTGGCCTTGAGTTCGGCCCGTGAAACTTTCGTACTTCACATAGCGAACACCCGTACAGAGGTGCACACCCTTTTCAATTAAGATTTGCCTTTCAATTTCAGCAACATGTTTCCGACTATCTTTAACGCATCCTCCACAAAGTCCCTGGCACACTTTTTTAAAGTTGTTACCAGTGGTCTCGTGACTTCATTTGAGAAAATCTTTGGAGTCATCCCTGCTTCCTTTCATTGTATTTTCTGCACTCTGGTTCGTGGATTGGCATTTTTACTTGCATTACCAGCGGACGCTCTTGTGCTTTTTTACATTTTTAAATATGGATGTCCCTCCTATGCAACCTCCGACCCTGCAGCTGCTGACACTGTTCCGCAATCGCATGCTAGAATATTATGGCACAATGCCGTTGGCGATATTAAGCACGGCATATGGATTATCTTTTCGGTTCTCCTACTTCACCTGTGTCCAGCCTGTATTTCACTGCCTGACCTGTGATTTCGATTGGGCCATTGATTTGTGTCTCTGCGGACCGGTTTCTCCTGACGTCGACTTTAATCAGCTGATGACTCCTATCATTACTCACGAGTTGGTTTGTCCTGGCGAAAGGATTATGGCTGTGGCATTGATGCATGGACTACTTGGTCCCTGGAATTTACTGGCGGCAGCACAGTCTTTCTTGGAACAGAGCTTTCTTGAAAACCCACCGAGCTGTCCTCTGATGGTGATAGAGGATCCGGTGCTGGGAGAGCACGTATGTTCTTTTCCGCTTTTAAATTGGATGGCTGAACTGTTTTCGGATGAAGACGGTGACTTCCTATTGGAGGCTGTTGCAGCTTATTTTGCATACACAGTTATGTCATAGACCTTTTTCATGTTTGATATGCTGAGTACTAGCATTTCATTGACAATTCATTGACTTATTTGTCAAGTTTTTATTATTTACCTTGCCTATTGGCTTAAGACTCGATAAAGTACTTGGCTGTTTTATTTTTCTTTAGCATTAAATTTTCCTAGTTTTTAATGCTTTACCTTGCGGACCGTCCACATATAAACTTGCAATCTGCTCTCATGAGATGGCACTTCTATTATCTTATTCAGTTCGTTTCCGGATCATGAGGAGGTGTCATCTAGGTCCTGGATATCTTTACACCGTGTTAAGTTAGCATGGGCTCATTACCGGTTTAAACGCCATTTTTCCTTTTTTGCAACTTCTGCACACGACACTTAGTTGTTGCTTTAGCTTTCCACCTAGTAGTTCATCGTGGTTTACATGAGAATAATATGTTATTGGTCTACTATCTGCTTTACTTGTTAAACTATATCTGTACAGCGAGTGCTAAAGTTTCAAGAACAACACGATACAGAATTGTTATGAGGTCTGATCTCCACGACTTCATACTCATAACATAAGTGCAACTTCTGCCAATTCTGGGCATGAGGCGGGTTTTATATTGCTTTGCCGAACACACATACACAACAGTTGATGCGGTTCACATGAAGAGAGAGCTGGTGTATGCTGATGTGATTCCTTCAAATCTAAGACACTAAAGTATAGGCACGCCCTAAACCAACACAAAGAGACCTTCTTAGCAAATAATATAATATGTGTATTAGGGAGGGTGAGATATAAGCAGCCGCGGGCCGTGGAGGGAGTTACGATGGGGCAGGGAGGCGGGGAGGGGGAGAAGCAGGGTGGAGCCCTCTCTACCTTGCCCCTCCCCCTCCCCGCCCCACCGTAACTCCCTCCACGGCCCGCGGCTGCTTATAAGTGTTGCTAACTCTTATTCATTTACAGCATGTTAACATACTGTCACCATTCGCTTTTTATGTACTAGTAACTATGCTGGTAATTTTGCTACTGATAATATGTGTACTTGTATTCTCCACCCTGCTTCTCCCCCTCCCCGCCTCCCTGCCTCACCGTAACTCCCTCCACGGCCCGCGGCTGCTTATAAGTGTTGCTAACTCTTATTCATTTACAGCATGTTAACATACTATCACCATTCACTTTTTATGTACTAGTAACTATGCTGGTAATTTTGCTACTGATAATATGTGTACTTTTATTATCTAAGGTACTACGCCTGAGAAGACGGCATTAGTAAATAAACATTTCAAATACACATCTGTTCTTCTTAACTCCATGTTCTGGTTTCTAAGAAATCTATAACGACCGACTGTTCATGAGTTCCACGTATCCTGAGGTACTATAAGTTCATATTCTGGATTGTCTAAACATTGAGAGTTTGTTATATCCAATGTGACACTGTACCTAGCTTGCTAAGGAGTTTTTGATTACTAACGTGAGTTTTGGGACACCCTAATTCGCCGAGGTTCCAATCCTCTGTCCACAGTTCTGTGTGAGAACAGAAACCCTGCGACAGGGGCACCCCCGACCCTTGCTGGAGCTTCATCACACTTGCGATACAACTCCAGCAATGCATTCGCCGAGGTTCCAATCCTCTGTCCACAGTTCTGTGTGAGAACAGAAACCCTGCGACAGGGGCACCCCCGACCCTTGCTGGAGCTTCATCACACTTGCGATACAACTCCAGCAATGCGCCACCTTTACGGCACAGATACATCACGCATCTGTGCTGTTTTTGCCCCATGATGCGCCGCATTGTAAATGCAGCACACCATAGGTGACGGAACAGCGGCACAGAATGACTAACACATCCCTGGTGATGCGCCAGTCATCATAAATGTATCCCTATGCTTCTTATCTTGTTAGAGATGAACCGCCATATGTATCATCAAAGTTTTTTGCATTTCCTAAATAGCGAACTTTAAGGAATAAATAGCGATTCTTTACCATTCCTAGTTTGCGATGAGCTATTTGCTAATTAGCCGAATGTAGCCCAATGAAGCCCAATGTAGCCCAATGTAGCCCAAAGATGGCCGCCAGACACACAAAAAAACAAATGTAGCCCAAATATCAGCCAGATGTAGCCCAACTATAGCCCAGTGACAGAATGACCAATCAGCTTCGCAAACCTCCGTTACGCGAAGCGGAGCGCTGTTACAGATATATATCTTTTTTTGAACGTTAATTTCTCAAAATCCACTGGAGCACATATATTGAGACCTAGCAAAGGCACATCGGGCTACCAGTCCCTAATATTTTGCCAAGTTTCGTGCAAATCCATTCAGCCGTTCGATTATTATTATTATTATTTTTTTTTGCCCCGCGGGGCCCTTTTAAAACCTCCACATCAAACCTAGGGGGTCAGCGAGGATCTACTATGCCCCCTTATAGTTATTTCCCCCTTTGTTTTGACCTCCTCTTGTCTCTCGATCCTACCGAGAGACAAGATGGCGGCCGCTACGGACTGTTTGGAATGTTGACAGACGCCGGAGAACCAATCAGCTTCGCTTCACAAAGCTCCGTTGCGCGAAAAGTCCGCGAACCAGAGCGCTGCCCGGTCCGCTGTTACAGATATATATATTTTTTTAAACGTTAATTTCTCAAAATCCACTGGAGCACATATATTGAGACCTACAAAAGGCACATCGGGCTACCAGTCCCTACAATTTTGCCAAGTTTCGTGCAAATCCATTCAGCCGTTCGGGCTAAAAGTGAGGCCAACCGCCCTATGGAAATTAACATGGGAAAAACGCGTTTTGGGACCCCCCTTTTTTCTCGGCCCCCCCTTGACGAACCCCCCCAAAATTTTCAGGGGCTGCTCAGAAACAAAATGTGCCATTTTCCTGAAAATTTCAGCCAATTCCGTCCACAAACGCCAAAGTTATTAGACATAGAATTTTCAAAAAACCCATAGAGAAAAAATCCTAACTATATATACCTACTGGCGACCGCCAGTAGGTAATATATATATATACACACACACACACACACACACACGTACATACATATATATACACACACACACACACACACACAGATGGTTAAGCCTATTTATTGAATGGTTCTCAGTCGTTACAAAGTTTTTATTTACACAGACAAGAGATCTTACTGTGAAGTATTTCCCGTAATTTACACTGCTGAATTCATTTGCAAAATGTTTAGCTTCCCTAATCAATGAAAGCAGTTAATCAAAGCATTTCTTCTTTCTTTCAGTGTTGATAAGAAAAATGCTTCCACCAGGACAGTGCTGTTCTTAGAACACTTATCAGCATACTCCAAGCTCATCCTTGCAGGCCCATCCTTGATGCAAACATATACCAATAAATCAGCCCCATTATTTGAAAATAAACAATGTAAACGCAAAACAGATGGCACTTTATTTTTCTTTAATTAGGTCTTATTAAACCTACTGTACGGTGTGCATTTACTTCAAAAGAAAAATCACATAATCAGAATGCTGGCTTTTAATTTCCTTACAATGTGCTTTGCATTTAAAATGTGACTTATAATTATACACATTGTTACATATTACCACATTATCTCAAACAAAAAACATACATTTCTCAAAACATTAACAGACATATCTGAAGTCTAAGGCAAACAAGGAATAGTAAACAGATGATGCTCAAATGTGCTTAGTCTTTATAAAGCGTACAAAAAAAAAAAAAATAGATCATGTAATATAACAATTGTATAACGAGTATGTGTAATATGTTCCTATATTGCCATCTCAAGATTCAGGTGACATTTAAAAACCACATTACCCATATTTACATAGATATAGTAATAAACCATATGTTTTATAGGTATACGTCTAACATTTAACATTGAAAGAAAAATACAATGATATAATGAACTGACTGCCTGTGCAAGATTAGGTCACCTATACTACCTTCCCACCACACAGAAAAAATCTATCAGTTCAGTTCAGAAAAACTTTATTGCGGCTATTATAGCCATAAAAGCACAATCAAATTACATTGGTTTCAAATCCAAGATAGATTAAAGTTACAAAATCATGGCGTACATTGGCATCAAGGCATAAATAACAACTAGTACCATTAATTAAAAATATAAAATCATCATTATGGGAATTTCGTAAGTTTAATACATACCATAAAAATATAAATGAAGTATATAAGTACCTGAAAGTCTAAGAATACCGTATTCGGATACCGATCCCAAGATAGATACTACTATAACTCATTTGGGTTTACCTCCGTCCACCTCGTACTGGAATTAGGGATTCTGGGATTTAGTCATAATACCAGTCATAAAAAAATCTATCACAAACTATATTTGGTGTCAATATTATTTTCGAAAGCAGTTCTCGTAGCTAACACCTCTTACAATTTCTAAAAGACGTCAAGATGCCAAAGACGTTTTGTGGAAGAAAAGCACGTCCGCAGGGCAATACTGAAAAACTGTGGGTGCTCATTTAACAATGAACAAATACTCTTGTATACTAGGAATGGGGTGCTTGCATGTGTGTAGCAACAGAAAATTCCCGCTTGGAATCCTACCAGAAGAGTAACTTTTTCCTGTGAGGGCACAACAGAGGTAACCAACAAGTCATGCACTTGCACCTGCACATAGTTATAGGACTAGACTGCTTTTATGTTTTGCTTCATTCCTTCAGAATAATGCCACAAGTTGACATCTCAGGAACCCTACCCGCTGAGCAATTACCTACATTTCAAATGATTATTTTATCACACTTCCCCAAGATACATTGTCTCAGATGACGACCCCATAAGGTGCAGGACTGACTGATAAGAAAGTAGGGAACATAAAGTTTTCTTTACTATTTCCCCCGAACACCAATGCGGTCTTTGTTAAAGCAAAAAATATATCCTAACAAGTAAAAATTCACTTTGTTTTAACTGAAGCGAACAAGAGAAGAAAAAAACTCAGGCCCATATAGATCTGTTGCTTTCAAATAGTTTCACTTCTTTAGAGTAGGACTTTTTTGATTAGACTATGAATCGCTCAACTTAAGGACCCATTAGACAATCTAAATTTCAAAACTCAATATAAAGAAACGCTTGGGAATAGCTTTATGCAAGTCTACAGAGGAAAACACATTCAAATATGCCAACATATTCACAAGTTTTCAGTGAAGCAGATACATTTCCCTGTTTCACTAATCATCTTACTCACTTTAAAAAAACTTAACTGCAGAAAATATCATCCTTTGAAAATCTCCTTCTTGGTGCCATTTAAATAAAACCTGCATAAATAGTTGTTTATTAGTAGATAGTAAGAACTTTCCTGGATAGTGTTCGTAGTAAAGGGGCTACAAAGATTTGTGTAAATACAACATCCAATTTAAATATCAAGCATAGTTACGACAAGAGCCTAACAAAAACTAAAACCAAAACAAGCTTACCAGTCAATGAACTCCCACTCGGTTCAATAACTGTCAACAATGGATATAATTACTAGCCATCCACTTATATGTCCCTATTCAGTGGATAATGATCGCCCACTCATCTGCTCATAAATGAACTCCAAACTAGTCGAACTTTTGTCCATAAATCAACCCATTGTTTTCCTAACTACCTGCCACCCTCATCCTAGAAAGCTCAGCATGCAGCTCATGTATTCGGTGTTATCCATTTTAAAACAACAAGGGGGGCGCAGAGATATAACATTAGGTTAATCAATAAAAAAACACAAACAGTTGACAACAGCCTTCTTTAACAATCAATAGTTAGATAGATGGGAATTGTTAAGCCACTGAAACGGGCAACCATTAGGATGGTGGCAAATGCGCTAGAGTGCTGATTCAATAGTGAATCCTAATCCGTGGAGAAAGCCTATCTAATGTATCCTCAATCTGCACAACTGTATGCCTTCCTTATCTGGTTCTTCGATTTACGACAATCCCCAGCATTTGCAAGATCGGGTCTACTATCGAACACTTGTGTGGGATCTTAACTCTCTGATCCTTGCCTTCACAGCATGCACCCAGGCAAGCCTAGATATTTGATAGATTATTCTTTCACGTTATGAAACAGGAAACCTTTGCCCCAATATCGTACCACTTTGCGCTGCTTTAGGAACATGCTGTGTACTAAACAGACTGCACGGATAAAAAAATGTAAAAAAACGCGCACACACACGCACTTACTACTGATAGCAGACCAAGCTGTACATATTTGTTAAATCTCTATAACATCCCTCAAAAACATTATATAGAAATGTACCGAGCAACAGCAGACTCCTGTTTGAGGAAAAAAAATGTGCTATTAAAAAAGCAAGGGACTGAAAGTAATTGTTTTTATTAAAAAGCGATCGTTATTTTGAGATCAGTGATTTGTTCAGCAGGTATAGTAATTGTGTCAATCTAAGTTCACAGCTGTTGTATTATAGTATATACAACAACAGCGAACTTCTGTTGGGCATTTCCAGTTTTGAAGACTGAATCGAAAGTGTGGGCAGCTGACCAATTTCTAGGCACGCCCACATCTGGAAATTATACAAAAACGGAGGTAGTAGATTTAACACGTATTTGTTTAAGATGAATGTTTTCATATGTCAGAGTTTGGGATAAGAAGCCAAACCTCTTGGAAACGTAGTTTACGGCAAATAGCAAGATCATAAGCACTGCTTTAGGGTTTGCAATTACTGCATTCATTTGGCCATTCAGGACTTTGCTGAGAATATGGATGAAATACATTATTGGAACACGTTAACTGACAGCGCGAGTTTATTGACTTGTCCCTCACTCCCTCAAATGAAAAAAAAATGTACTCACACCCCTCAAAAGTTACGTACGTGAGTAACTCGAACACAAGAACTTACAAATTGACCAACCTAAAGGAACACAGGCAAGCATTGTTTTCGTTGTTGGCGAATAGAAAATACCCAAATAAATAAAAGTCACAGTTCACTTGATCGCATGTATGTGTCATTTTTACCACATAAACATTCTCAACACCGTGGACCCAGACTGGTCCGGCTAGCAATCAACCTTACCTTTATCCTGCGTACAGGATATGATTTCCTCCTCTTTGGGGTTAGTGACCTGGGTGATAATGGACGTGTTGTCCATGGAAACGAATGTCGCTTCAGCTCCTCCACCCCCTCCGTCAAGATGCGGTCCTCAACCACGTCCTTCGATCGATAAACAATATAGAAAAATTCCAGCAATAAGTCTCCAGGCACATCCGAAGCCACGGAGGAAGGCCCTTCCTTTCTTTTCTTAAGCATGAATTCAAAGCGAGAGGGAGCAATGAATCAGAGCAAGTACGGTGGCTACCTGTCCGCTACTTACACGGACCTTCCGTAAAATTCAGTCAGTCTAATTTCCGCTCTCCGTTGTTTATCTTTCAACGGATGTCATTTGTCCGTAATTTTTCAACACTTCCGGGTCGCTTCACCACAGATCCCACGGCCGAACATATTCTGTTTGTCGCTTGGGAGTGGGAGGGACTGGATCGGAGCATTGGCAGCCCCTCATCCAATCCTAACGAGTCACAGAAATTTGACGCGATGATTGGCCGTGGCGCATGTACGTCCCTTTCTCAGATAAAAGTCCTGGGACTGACGGCTAGAGCCGCCCAATTTGGAGCGGGCTGGGGCCAGGTTGAGGTGTTCCCAAAGTGAATTGGGCGAGGACTGCGCAGTGACGGACTGTCTCGTCCTCGGCGGGCCAGACTGCTGCGCTGCGGTTTTAATGGGGAAAGAGGGAGTGAGGAGGCAGCGCTTGCAGTGGGCACTGGTTCGACCCCCTCACGCTGCGTTCGGAGGCAAGACCGAAGGATCTCACGGCCGGCTCGGCTCTCTTGGCTGCTGCTCAGCTTTCTGGAGAACATGTTGTGTCGGAAACTGTCTAGGGGCTTGTCTGGGGCCTGACAGGATGTGGGGCGGCAGCTTTCTTAGCACATGGTATTTCCAGTGCTTGCAATAAAAAAATAGAAGTGTGATGCTTACCTTCCAACAGTACCTGTTTGTTCTAAGAAGTGACAGTACTCTCCCATTAACCACTTGACTACTAGGCGCCCGGCGCCCCCCTACTTACTGGATATTTTTGTGTCTCGCCCGAACATCACGCACGCTATCTATTTGAGATATTTTATTTTATTTTCTGACAGTGTGCTCTGAGGCCACCCGTTGCATACCATTGGTTGGTTTCATTGGCACACTTCTTTCCTTGCTTCTTAGTGGTTAGCTGCCATTGGCTTCCTTCCTTTATATGTGTTTGTTCCTTCCCAGGAGTATAGACAAATTATTTATGTTCTTCCATTGTTCACTTTGTAGGCACGTCTTTGACTTTAAGCACCCTACAAGAGTTCATCTTTTTGAGTTGTCTCCCTTGTGTATTTGCCCCCCTGAGCTGTTCCTCTGCTTGTCCCAGCAGCCCCTCCCGCCAATGGCCATCTGTTTCCCTCGCTCGCCCCGTTGTCATCAACTTGCTCCAGCCTCTCTCACTCACACGCTCTGATATCTGTATACTTTCTCACAGAAATGTCCTCCCATCCATCGTTGTCTGTCACAGCACCCCCCCCCATGTCGTGTCCTGCCCCCACCCTCAGTGCTTCCACCCACCTCATAGTAAACTTTAAAAAAAAATGCTAATACATGGTCATCACTAGCTCTTTTTCCCCACACCCTCCCTTGTCCAAACCCTCTCTCTATGTTGTCTCAGGCCAACAATAAAAATACAAAAAAAGTTTTTTTGTTTTTACTTTGTCGTACATGGCAAAAAACATAGACTTTGCCAATGCTTATTTTTTTTTAATTTGGAGCAGTTCGGGCTTAAGCCTTAGGGCATTTTTTTCCTCACAAATGTTATCCAGGGCAAATTTGTGTTTTTTCAAATTTCTCCACCTCCACCCGTTCCCCACGTTTCATGGTTCTATAGGCACCCAGTGTTTTGTGGATTCTCCTGAAAGGAATTAAGTATTAACCAAAATATAGCAAAAGTTTGCTTTTTGTGGGGAAAATGGGAAAAAGTGCTGTGCAAGTTAGCATACTTTTTTTTGTCTTGAAAATGGCATCATAGATTTGCTGTGCTAAGATGACCATCTTCCCAGATTTCAGAAACAAGCGGAGTTGTAAAACAAAACTCATTTTATTTCCACAGTGTTTGGTACCTTCCTGACTGGTAGTCCATTTTTCTTTTTTCTTTTTTTGGTAGTTTCAACCTACTTGCAGTTTGTGGTGGAAACAAATGTGAAACCCAAGAATGATCCCGGAAAACTGTACATCTCTAAAAACTAGGCAAAATTCTGAATTCAGGAAGGGGTAATTTCAGTAAATTACTCTTGGTTTTCCAAACTAAACTAATTGTTGAAATGAAAATAAGGGGAAAATAACAATTGGTAGGTTTCCCTTTTGTGGCATCTTAGCACGCACCCATATACCGTACCTACCCTCATTGCCAAAACAGGTAATTTTTTTTGCCATAAATGCTGATGTCTCCATGTTGTCTTTTGAGATCTTTTGTGTTACTGGTACCAGATCAAGTCCTACAAGCGTTCTGGTGTTTTTAGCAGGAGAAATGTGGGAGACAGAAATTTTGTGGATCCCTGCACATTCCAAAACTTGCTGTCACAGAAATAGGAGAAAGCATAATTTTAGATAAAATTTGAAGGTTGCAAGGAATTGTGGGTAGGCAAATGTTGGATCCACGAAAGGCACATTCCACGGAAATCCTTGGGTGTTCAGTTTTCAGAAATGTTGGGGGTTGATATTGTTCCGTGGCAGCTAGCTGATAGAGGGCCAAGATACCATAAACAACTCTGAGGACAACTTGGTATAGAACTTTGTAGGTAATCTAAGAGATGCTGAAATCTTACTACCCTGTAGTCCTCTCAAGTTGAGCTCTTAAGAATTTACCTGCAGCACAATGTTTGTAGGCAAAATTGGTTTAATATGGTAACTTGTTTTAGGATGGCCCGCCCTAATTTATTTTGCTCACTGTTGATTTTTCCTGTCCTACAAGACAGCCTGCTCACTAGTATCAAAGGTTAGAAAGCATAACTAAGATATAAGAGGTATTCATTGGTTCAAAATCTAAATACTATTAATACATGGTGCCGCCGAATAAAATCTGATATCTTTTTTCACAAGATAATTTTGAGTGTCAGAAAACTAAACCCGTGACCTACTGGCGCCAACTACTTAATGGTCCTTAATACATCTCTTTCATGCCACACAGTCATTCACACTGCCAGCCATAGGTCCAACACAAAACAGATCAACAAACCACTGCCAATCAAGGGCTATCACATTCATATGCCCACAGGAATGAAACACCAATTACCCTGCCACTCACTAATCATCAGTCAACTTATATGCAAACACGCCTCCAGAAAACCACTACATACATACCACAAGGCAATAGCCACATATACTGCCAACCAACAGCCACGTATACTGCCACCTAACAGTCACCCATACCGCAAGAAAAGAGCCAGACTTCTTTATTTATATATAAAGTTTTATATAGCGCAAACTTGATCCCGAAGGATATCAGAGCGCTTTACAGTTTGAGGCAAAGGTAACAAATCAGAACATTAGTCGTCACACTTACCACCACAAATATCGCCAGTCAACAGCCAGACGTTCCACAGCACACATACAACCAGCCTATTACAGGATGAGTTTGTGTTGTCACTGCTGAGGGGACTCTGGGGACAGCAGTACCTTGCCTCCTGCCTGATTTCCTGTTGGTAGCAAACTTGACACCTCAGGTAAGGTTGGTGATTCTTCTCTATTGTAGGATGAAGTTCTGAAAAGTGTTGCCCAACCTACCTTAAAAAGACTTTAACTCCTTGGAAACTGCTTGCTCTTCAATTTGAAACAAGGTGGCTGATGACTGCTTTCTCAAAGTCAAGAAAGCATATCATGAACTGAATGGCAATACAAAACATACATATTGTAGTTTGCAGTTTGCTTCAGATGCACAGCCATCTTCTTAGGCCAGATGCTAGTCTTGCGTGTAGCATTGTAAGGCTGAAGCATCTGGTCGTACCTGCCAACCGTGCCCGTGTATTTGTTATAGTCCAGAGTGTAATCCGGTGTCTTCACTTCAGCCAACTCAACATGCATGCAGACAGGTGGATGTTGCCTCATTGTGTATAATGGTCAAAAGATATACTTGCATACGATGTCAAAATTTCGGGGTTAGCCATTCACTGCACTGCCCATTTATAAGCTTAGTAAATGGCCCCATAGGAAACCGTATACTGTTGATCTTGACAAGCAGGTCTGGCCATGGAAAACATCAACGTGAAAAATTAAATTGCAATGTGGATATTATGTAGATAGATGTGGTGCCCCTTTTACATTATGGGGACACAAAGCTCTTAAGCACTTTTCCCACTGGTAAATGAGGACTCAGGGCAACCAGGTGGTTAAATAGTAGAATCGTCCAGAATTTACAGGTAGATTCATCAAGCATTTTTGCGAGCGCAAACGGTGCGAATCGCAAAATTCGGCCGTTTGCGCCCGCAAAAATGGCCATTGAGATTCATCAATGGTACATGAACTAGCAATTTGAAAAATCGCAAATAATTGCGATTTATCAAATTGCGATCGCATTTAAGGAATCTCAATTTGAGATTCCTTAAATGCAATTCATGAACCTTTTAAAAATTGCGAATTCGCAGTATTTGGCCGCTATTTACCGCGAAGTCTGACTTCGTGGTAAATAGCGAATACTTAGAAAAATGCACTTTAGTGCATTTTTCTAAATTGTATGTTACACACACACATGTCCTTTGGACATGTGTGTGCGCAACATCAGGCTACATTCACATTTCAGGGGTGCTACAGGGTGTCCTTTGGACACCCCTGGCACCCTTGAAATCGCATCCTTATTTGCGATTAGCAAATTGCTAATCACAAATAAGGATTGACTCCCCATTCATTCCTATGGGCCTTTATTTCCTTATTTGCGATTAGCAATTTGCTAATCGCAAATAAGGAAGCTGTAGGCAATTTTTTTTGCGATTTCTACATGAATGCCGTTTTGCGATTCTTAATTAGCGATTCCTTAATAATCGCTATTAAGGACTCGCAAAACATTACAATGATGAATCTGGGGGTCAGTTCTGGGCACATCGGACATACTATGGTGTCAATTGTTGTTCTTGTATATGATCATTGTTTAGGTTTCGCCTGGGGCCGGAGCTCCTAGCTCCGCCCAGGAGAAATCTTATGTTTCTACAGTGTGGGGCTTAGTCCCGCCTCTGCTTCCATTGGCTAGCTCCATAAATGGAGGCTAGCCATTGGAACAGAGATCTGTCCGTCATGGCCGGACCAGATTCGTGGGCGTTCCTGCAATTTTTTCCCTCTCCACCCTTTTCGCATCGTCATCGGGCGGTGGGCGTGTTTATTTTTTTCTTCTTTCTGCGGCATCCTTCCTCACACCAGCCGGACGGCTCTCCATGTGAGGACGCAGACCTGACCGGCTCTCTACTCCGAGCCGACACAATGGAAGGTGATTTGTTGCCAGTCTTTCTCGTGCAGCTCACAGGGCTCTCGGTACGAGGCCGTGCTATCCCCCTTGTGCTGGGAGAGAACAGGCGCTCCTTTCTTCCTATCTAAACACGGCCTTGGTGGTTTGCCTTTAATTCCGTACATGGCGCTTGCATGCAAGCAGGGCTGGGTTTATTGCCATGGGTGTTAGGTTTGCTGTAATTTATCACATAAACATTTGCTCCAGTTTTCCGAAAAGAAACTGCAGCCCAGCCTGGCTGCTCCAGTGGCAGAACACGAAACTTCCCGAGCCCCGTTCAGCTGCAGGCCGCATCCGAGTCCCAGCTTTGTAAGCGGCTCTGGCCTCCAGGTCTTTGGACTCGCTCTCCCCGTGATGCTCACTCGCTGTCCCGGACCCGTCCCTTCCTGGATAGCGGTGGCACCCGGGAGGGGGGGGGCGCCTGGTCCCTGGCCCCCTCGAGTGACCGTGCACCAAGGGCAGAATCAAGCAGCACCCCCGCTGTCCAGTGGGTGCCTCGACCTGATCGGGGGGGGGGGACCACTCAAATTGCGAAGCTGGGATCATCCTTCCTTGTGCGGGGGCAGAGCGGCTCCTCGTAAGCTTTTAATTCTGCCCAAAGCTGCTGCGCCGCTTTGCCGTGAGACCTCATGTGCTGGTAAAAGAGCCCTCGGCTGCAAGGAATGCCTCGGCGCATCGCCGGCTCACAGCCTCAAAAAAGGGTCTTTGTGCGCCTGGCTCTGACCTCAGCTCCGAACTATGCCTCTCGCTGTCCGTGTGCCGTTAACCCGCCCCCTCCCGCTGTCCATGTTTAATGCTTGTTTGGAGAGGTTTTCGGCTACAGAAGCACAAACGGAACTCTAAAAAGAACTGAATCTATTTTTTTTGTGCCAAGTGAATTTGGAAAGCGCTTCGTGATGGACTGTGTCCATTTTTGGAGAGCTAAATTAGCTGCTGCTGGGGCATTGTTTTTGTTGACGCAGTGTATAGGTTGTGAGGCCGTGCAGCTGCCACCGCAGTGGGCGAGCAGAGGAAGGAAGAGTTCTGGCCTCCGTTTCCTGACTGTGGCATTCGTGCCCTGGGAGCCTTTCTCCTGATAGCGACCATCGGAAGCTGGAGACGGCAGAGTCCCCATGTCTGAAAGGTTTGGTGGTTTCTGAAGCTGTCCAGAAGGCTCTCTCTTCTCAAAGTTTACTGAAAGGTTTACTCACGGTAGGTGGGCAATGCTTCTTAAACTGCCACCGCAGTGGGCGAGCAGAGGAAGGAAGAGTTCTGGCCTCCGTTTCCTGGCAGTGCCTTTCACACTCATGCTTCCTCGCAGCATCTCGACAGTACTTAGCAGGGCCGAAAGAATGTTAAAAGTGAATGGGAAAGGGAGAAGTGCTTATTTTGTGTGTGTGATTCCCTTCTTCCCCCCACCTCCTAAAGTTCAAGGGCTCAAAGATTGGTTGTAATGGCATAACTTCCAAATGCTGTGATTTTCGAAAAACAAGGCTGTGCAAACTCCATTCGACCCCATTCTAACACCTTGCAATTCCTTCATCTCACTTTTGCAGGTTCTGCCTCTTCATCACTGCTTTCTCCTTTTTATCACCATTTTCATTTTTGCATTATGATTGCGGATTTCCCGCATCCTCCCACGGAGCCTAGTAAGACCCACCTCCATATTAGGATGGCTGGTGGGTCTTGCATTCAGTACGCAGCTTATCCGCCGCGGTCGCCTTCCGACCGCGGCGGAAAAACTTTAACATGGCTGGCGGTGTCTATCAGACACCGCCAGCCATATTATGATGGTGTAAAATGTATGCTTTTCCGCGGCGGCTTTTCCGCCGTGGAAAAGCATACGGACCTTCACTTCGGGGGCCCGTTGCGGGCCCCCTGGATGAAGGGGGGGGTGGGGGGTGCACATGGGTGTTACCTATGGTACCCCCCTGCATTTGCGTGAACAAAGCAGCAGGCACCGCGCGGTGCCTGCCGCTTTGTGCACGCAAATGCGGTGCATACATTTTTAACATTGCGGCGGGTGCAGCTTGAAGCTGCACCCGCCGCAATGTTAAGGATAGAGGATGTGACCGTCACCGTGGCGGTCACATCCTAATCTGCACGGAGGGAACGCCGCAGCCCATGCGGACGTTTCCTCCTACTCTGGGGTCGCGGACGGACTCAAGTCCGTCCGCGATCCTAATCGACCCTTAATTATTAATTCTTTAGGAATTATAAATTAATTTTAATTAATTGGTAATTACTTTTTATCAATTGGTAATTTATTTTAATTAATTGATAATTATGTTCTGGAGCGGGTTGTGGGTTTTTAGGGCAATAGGGTGGGAAGTAATTTAATTATACTATATAAGTTATTAACTTTTTAGGAATTATAAACTAATTTTAATTAAGTAGTAATTAATTTTTATTAATTGGTAATTTATTTTAATTAATTAATTGATAATTATGTTCTGTAGCGGGTTGTGGGTTTATAGGGGAATAGGGTGGGAAGTAATTTAATTATAATAAATTAATTATTAATATTTCTAGGAATTATACATTAATTTTAATTAAGTGGTAATTAATTTTTATTAATTGGTATTTTATTTTAATTAATTGATAATTATGTTCTGTAGCGGGTTGTGGGTTTATAGGGGAATAGGGTGAGAAGTAATTTATTTATACTAAGTTAATTATTCATTTTTTAGGAATTATAAATTAATTTTAATTAAGTGGTAATTAATTTTTATTAATTGGTAATTTATTTTAATTAATTGATAATTATGTTCTGTAGTGGGTTATGGGTTTATAGGGGAATAGGGTGGGAAGTAATTGAAATGTAATTAAGTATTTATTTTCATTAGTTGTTTTTACTAATTATATTATTGGTAATTATTAATTGGTAATTCATTTTGATTAGTTGGTAATTCATTTTAATTAATTGATTAATTGATAATTATGTTAAGTGTATTATTTTATTATTGGCGTTTGTTGTGTGTTAATAGGGGAATAGTGTGTAAAGTAATTGATATGTAATTAAGTAGTTATTACAATTATAGTTGGGTATTGATAATGCATTTTTGGGATATTAATTATTAATTGGTTATTATTTTTTTTAATACTTATTTATTGGTATTTGTAAATAGTTTAGATTAATTTAATAAATAATTTTTTTAATATTTTAATATATTCATTTATAGGTATGCTATTTTTAACTTCTACGCTATCCAACACTTTCACCACTGTTGCACTCTCTGGAGTTGGAATAGTAATTTTTACCCCTACGCTATCCAACACTTTCCCTACTATTGCACTTTCTGGAGTTGGAATAGTAATTTTTACCCTTACGCTATCCAACACTTTCCCTACTGTTGCACTCTCTGGAGTTGGAATAGTAATTTTTACCCCTACGCTATCCAACACTTTCCCTACTGTTGCACTCCCTGGAGTGGGAATAGTAATTTTTACCCCTACGCTATCCAACACTTTCCCTACTGTTGCACTCTCTGGAGTTGGAATAGTAATTTTTACCCCTACGCTATCCAACACTTTCCCTACTGTTGCACTCTCTGGAGTTGGAATAGTAATTTTTACCCCTATGCTATCCAACACTTTCCCTACTGATGCACTCCCTGAAATGGGAATAGTAAAATTTACCCCTACGCTATCCAACACTTTCCCTACTGTTGCACTCTCTGGAGTTGGAGTAGTAATTTTTACCCCTACTCTCTCCAACACTTTCCCTACTGTTGCACTCTCTGGAGTTGGAATAGTAATTTTTAGCCCTACGCTATCCAACACTTTCCCTACTGTTGCACTCTCTGGAGTGGGAATAGTAATTTTTACCCCTACACTATCCAACACTTTCCCTACTGTTGCATTCTCTGGAGTGGAAATAGTAATTTTTACCCTTACGCTATCCAACACTTTCCCTACTGTTGCACTCTCTGGAGTGGGAATAGTAATTTCTACCCCTACGCTATCCAACACTTTCCCTACTGTTCACTCCACTATCCAACACTTTCCCTACTGTTGCATTCTCCGGAGTGGGAATAGTAATTTTAACCCCTACACTATCCAACACTTTCCCTACTGTTGCACTCTCTGGAGTGGGAATAATAATTTTTACCCCTACGCTATCCAACATTTTCCTTACTGTTGGAATTGGTGGAGTTGGAATAGTATTTTATTCCCTCTTTTACTTAATATTTTTTGTATTGTTTTACTTAATGTAGTATATAATTAATTTAAAAAATATTAAAAGTAAATTTAATTTTTGTAATTTGTTTTGCATAATTATTTATGTTTTATTTGTTATTATTTTATGTGTATAGATGAATTTGTAAGTTATAATATTTTTTAATATTTATAAGTTATTACAATAAATATGATAACTGATTATTAAGTATATTATATATTATATGTATATGTTTAATTATTAAATTATGTATATTAAGAGACGCATTTCTTTAAGCATCCTAAACCCCATTCCTTGCTCCTCGTTGCTGAAAGCTACTGCTGATGGTAACTTTACCCTCCTTTAGTCTGACACATCTTGATCGACGCTACTTCAATGATCACTCCTCTCTCACTGATTATGGCTGCTACTGCAGCTGTGAGGAGCTTGGCTGAGTTTCCAGAATGGCTCTTAATGGGAAGTTCAAGTCTTCGTCCATTGTCCGTAAATCTTGCTCTTTTCCGGAAGAAACTCTTCATGGGTTTGTATTTTGGTAGGTTAGGCTCCTTTAGCTAGTTTAGGGACAATTTCTTTTATGGAACATTCTGGTTATGATTTATGCTGTCACTAATCAACCTTTTATTTGATATTTCTCTAATTTGGACTAACTGGAATAAAGATGACAAAACCATGTTAATCCTTGAAAGACAAAAGTTTTGAATCTTCTTTAGCTTCTCATCATTGACTGAAAATAATAGAACCTGACATTTGGTGATATTCATGTCTTGGCAGTTTGTCCTTGCTCCATTCGTAACACAGTGGCAAAGGTCCAGCCGACCTGTCAAGCACCATCTGGATTTCGAGGGTCCAAGCTGTAAGTTGAGGTGTTTGGTTTAATACCACATTTTTGCCTATCCTTGGGCGCCAACACAAGTGAGGCATTTAACTTACCAGATGCTTAGAATGTTATTGGTTATTTGTAGAGTGCACTACTACGGAAGCCTCTTGGCAGTAAACAAACCATCACATAACACTTGGACCACACAGCTATGGTACATTGTAAAGAACCTGGTTTTTACTTGTTTCTTAAAAGTGTGCAGCCCTGGGCTGGCTGAGTACGTAAATGAAATGATAGGGAATTCAGGGCCTGGCTGCTGTTGCAGAATTCAAGTTTTTGAGGAATAAGCACTAAAGATCGTTTGGATAATCACAGTTTTCGTACAGATGAATGTCATTTGAATTTAGCTGCTCAAAATGAGGGGAAGCTGCAAAGACTGCCTTATGTACAATTGAAAGAGATTTAAGCATATTACGATTTGCCTGCAGGTAGGCAGAAAGTTGATTATTCATGATTCCACATTTTGAATGAGTTGGATAAGTCAGGACATTTTTCTTTTGGACCTAGTTAGAGGCTATTACATAAACCATTTTCGAATAATATGATATGTTGTAAAATGCAGTGCAAAGTTTGAGCTGGAAAAAGCAGGAATTTGTAACTGTAGCTATATGGGGCTCTAAGGAAAGGTTTTTGTCCATAAGAATACCTAAACTTTAAACTTTGTTAGAACCAATACCCATTACGAAGGGCTTTCAAAAGTACATCTGTCTTTGTTGAATTTACTTTCAGAGGGTTTGTTGCCATCCACCACAGAAAAGTGGCAAGTGATGAAGAGACCTCAATGGAGTTATTCAATATTCAGCATCTGTTATCTTGTTGGCTCTGTACACCGTAATACTGCTCTTTATAGCATGTGTGCAGTATTCAATATATTGCTTTATTCATTCTCTGTTTAATGCCTATTTTAGGGGAGAGGATGTAGTCTTACGGTTAGAGCGGTCGACCTCGAAGCTGGGAAAACGGGTTGGAGTCTCTGCAACGACGCTCAACATCCTATGATTCTGGGCAAATCACTTAATCTCCCCATGCCTAACAAAAATGAATGTGTAAAGCGCTTTGATACCCGATATCTTAGGTCTAGTTCGTGCTATAGAACACTCTTTACAAAAAATGATGGTGCTTTGTGACATCAGGCAGCCAGTATAAGGCTGCGTTGCCTTATTATGCGTAGGAGGGTAGGATCCTTCTGCATGGTTACCCCCACGTTTTGCCTGGTGCTAAGCTGTTTTTGACTAGTCTGACTGGGATCCTGCTAATCAGGACCCCAGTCTCTTTGCTTGCTCCCTTAAATTGTTGTGGTAAGTACTTACGTACATCCCAGATTGGATACTTGAGTACCCTTATAAGTCCCTAGTATATGGTACCATTGTACCCAGTGCATAGGTACCACAGAGTCTTCCATGGGCTGAAGCATGTATTATTCCACCCATGAGAGACCATTCTAAATGGAACTACAGGCCTACCATTGCAGCCTATGCAAGTTGGTGCTTACACCATTTATTACAAATATAGGTTTACTATCTCTAGGGTCACTGCACTTAAAACCTATAAGTCACGGCTATAGCAGGCCCTTGCAATCCTGAAGGCAGGGTGCTTGGTTCTAAGTGAGAGGGTGACTCTGCATGAGTAGGACACCCCTGTAGCCTACGGAGTCCCTTCTCCCGGGTTGTCAGTGAAGCTGCTATATAGAGGGGAACTGCCTAATTATGCAATGGCCATCCTGAAAAGGGCTGCAATGAATCCTATCATATTTGGTATCAGACATGTTGGAATCATACCCCACACCGTAAACTGTGAGAGGTATGATTCCAAGCACTGGAAGAGCCCTCCGTTAGGCTCTCAGTATTCCTGGTGCCAGCCTTCTAGACCCGGACAGCACAAAATGGTTGCTGCCGACCAGAGAGACATTTCTACCATCCTGCTGCTGAGCCAAGATCGAGCAAGGGTAGGCAGAACAATAGGCATCCTGTCACAGGGAGGTGTGACCAACTCCCAGACAGAATCTAGTATATTGGGACCGGGTGAGTGCGCTTGCCAGCGCCAGATAATCTGCATGGGGAGCTCCAAGTATCCCCAACCTCGGGCACCTCCTGTGACCAGAATCTTCATCCACACCGCACCGTGTGCATAGTGGCCTGCATCCTTTAGTGAGCTGCTTGAGGTTCTCATGCGACTCCAGTGCCTCTGGCCTGTGGGTCCACTTGAGGGTCACACGTGTTTCTTTTGGGCTCCCCTGATTGCTCAGGGCCTGCCCTGACTCCCCTGCCTTTGGTGAGTCCCCTGGACCTTGTTGGCCCCGACGTTGCTGCTTCTTTGATTCCTGCGTGGCTTGCCTTTGCCAAGGCTTCTTGGTGCTCCCGCCAGACACCGACCCCTCAGCACTCGACATCCTTCGTGGGACAGCTTGTGCATAGCTCCTGGTCCTCCTCAGCGTCGCCTGTTCCTCACAGCTGCAGAGTCAATGTCCTTGTCATCCATCCTGAAGCACCGACATCCAAGGGCATTAATCTTCCAAGTCTCCTGGTCACTCCTGAGTGACATAGACTCTGTCCCCTCTGCTCTCAGGTACTTCTCTTCAAGAATCCACGTTTGGATTCCCCCAGACACTTTCTCCTCTTCCAGCAGTGGCACCTTTCTGAAGTCCTCCATTGGGTTTGACAGCGGTTTCCGACACCACTTCACATGGATGCACCCGGTTTCCCTGGTGTAGATAAAATGGGTACTAGGGTATCCACAGGTGGGGTGGCTCTCCAGCCTTCTGTCTTCCACGGGGCTTTTTCAAGGTCCACTTGGAAGGGTCCTTAATCTTTAAAAATCCAACCGCGACTTGCACGTAGACTTGTACGGAAAATGCAGTTGTGTTCTCACACTGCACATGCTCTTCGTGGGATCCCTATCTACTTACCTTTGGTGGTTCTGAGTCCCCAGCAATTCTACGTCCTCTTGACATCATCCTTACTCGAATTGTGGTTCTTATACCACTTTCTTAGTATATGGTTTGGTCCTCCTCTGGGGCCCCTGTGTATTTCGTGCTATTTACTGTGTTTCTTTTCTAACGTATTGAGTGCATTGTGTTTATCTCAGTGTTGGAGATATTGGAACGTACTAGAGAGTATTATATAATAAATACATATTTTTATAAATACTTGGTGTGGTTCTTTACATTCAATGTATACTATAAGACTGCTTTCTGGTAAAACAAGCTGCTTTACACCCCGTCTGAACTAAGCCTGAAGGCTGCTCTCCGCAGCTACCACTTCGAGAGCCTCTAAGACCCCCTAAGTCACCATAAGGGTTGCCTGGACTAATGTAAGGTGCCCACTTACATTAGTGGAAATCATATACCAGGCCAACTTCTTACATTATGTATTACTTATTTGCAGCCAGCTTCAAAAAGAGTAATGGACTTCTCAAGTTTCTCAGGTGCTGCAGGTGTACGTAACATACTCACCTGAGCATATGGGTTGAGTACAATAAGGCCATATCATTTTCATCCATTGTCAGTGGAGTGAAAGTATGTTGCCTTTTCTCTTCTTGTTTGCAGTTACTGCTATTTGATTTTGAATGCTAAATGGCACAGTGACAGTCTGTTTTGCATTTCCATTTTCTGTCTCTGTCTGCTGAATTCATAGCCTACCCAAACTCTTTAATTTTCCATCTTTTAGCTTTCTTACAAAGCTTATTTCTGAGGCACTTAAATAGCTAATCAGGTTTATATGGTATAATTTCTTTTTTTAGAACAATTAACTAAAGAGAATACATTTAACCACTTGCTTTGTCTAACATAGTGCCGCTCTTTATCTAAGGTAGTGCCTACACCAAATAGTCAGTGTAAAAGCTGGTATTTATTTAAGTTCCTGGGATGGTCTACAAACCAGTGCATCTTTTTTTGTTAACCCTTTGTTGCCATTCACATTGTGTTTGCCCCTCATTTTAATTTCAATGGTGGTATCATACCTTGTTTTTAACATTTGATATACTTTAAAACGTGAAACCCTCTATTCTCTAAAAAATCGTATGTCTAGATAAGTACTTATATATTTACTTGAGTTTTATATAGCGCTGGCTAGACCCGGAGGTATCAGAGCGCTTTGCAAGTATGTCTTGAAGTTTAAGGTTGTAAGTTCTCCTACTTGGGTGGATTGGGGGCTCCAGACATGATGCTGTATGCTCCATGCGCCCAAGCCCAGTTTCTTCACTACTGGCTTTACCCCACCCCATTCCAGCCACACATGGCCATTGAGATGGACCTTGCTGCTCCATGGCCACTGTGGGTTGCACTATATGCACCATACAAAACCCCAGGGCTGAAATAAATACTGTTGAATGTGTGCAGTGGGCCTGGGAAGGTTTTGTGGAGGAAACCTGGGCTGACTATTCTATATGCTCTTTCCATCCTACTGGCCAATAATCCCATGCTATCATCACTCTTAGGCAAGGGCGCCATTGCTCACGCTCACCAACGTGACATCAAACTATTTTGGACCTTTATCCCGATGACGGTTCCTCACACTTTTCAAAGCTGGGGCGTCTCCAATCCCTACACTTCTCGACACACTGTTATATTATCAATTACATGTCACCTGTCGCACTCTGCCTGACGCTTTCCTTTTCCTACCATCTCCCTTTCTGGAGCACCTTCTCACTTCGCCGTCTCCCCGCAGATTGATCATCAGTCTTTTCAATACTATGCAGAGCTCCTCTCCGGTGGTGGCCCCCAGCGCACGTGTGGCTTGGGTGGAGGACAACTCTCCGCCTCTATCAAACACACTGCTGTGGCCAATTGGAGTTTCTCTCCCCAGTTATAGGCTTTGGCTTAGCCACTTAAAATTTTTACACCTCTTATATCGCACCCCAATGCAGTTCCTCAAAATGGGGCAGACCCTAGATGCCTGCACTGCAATCTTACCTGTGCTTCCTTTATTCACCTTGCAGGGCCCGAAGGTGGCATCCTTCTGAACAGAGGTTTTCACCACCCATCACACGATCACTGGACACTCGCATCCCCCATCCCTTTGGTGGGATTATTTGGGTATGTTAAAGATACACCCAGCGCCTGCCACCACCTCACTGCCATGCTGCTCCTGCTGGCGAGGCACAGGGTTGCTATATACTGGGGTAGGAAGCCCATCCCCTCCTCCAGAGCATGGTTTAGTGATGTGGGGGGCGCTAGGGGGCGCACGACCAATATGGCCGCACGCCGGTGAGGCTCCAGCCCTGCCAAGCTATAATATCCATTATGCCCATCCTACCTTGTTTTGAGGAATAACTGACTTCACCACGAGTCAGCCGCCGACCTCAGGACTCTGGAGATACCTTTTTAAAGTGGTCGGACCGGAGTGGTGCTACGCTTTGGGCTGCTGAGCTGCTGGCCGACTGCTGCATCTCGTTCCTGAGCCTGTGGAGCGGGGGAGTGGATAAGACAGTCCGAGGCCACGGTGGAGTGGCGGCTGTGGGCCGGAGGCACGAGGTACTGTGCGCTACTTCTGCCGGCCCTCTGCACCGGGGAATGCCCATTGAGGTGGGCTGCTGCACAGTGAAGCGGATAGTTCCTGGCACTAACCTGCTCGAGCCGAGACTGGTGGTCGCAGCATGCGGGATCGCCGAGCCGCAGACAGCTGCCGGAGAGCCTTTGCTGAGGTGAGAGGCGGGTGGGCCCCGGCACGCTCCGTGGAGGTGAGCGCTTCTGCATCTGCCCACACCCGATGTCGGGAGAGACGCTGTGGGTGACTGGCGCCCCGGGAGCGCAGACACGGTAGTGGCGGCCGTCATTTTGCCTATCCACGTCACCGGTGCTGAAGGAGACACCGTGGGCCTGCTGGGACGCCTGGAACTCTGCCGGTACTGTTCTCATCTGCCGGACTATTGGGGTACCTGGTGGGGATGAGTTTCACCCTGCTTTGAGACCGCGGTAACGTGATTTCTTGAACACTTGACTTGATTGATGTGCCTAATAGTTGGGACCCTTTGAAATTCCGGGCTTTAGAGGAGACTGCCGCCATTTTGTGTGCCCATGTGGAGGTCGCCCGGGGCTGCTGCTCGGAACCTGCTTGTACCATTACACGGCTGGGGTCCGAAGGGGCTATTGGCTTGGGCTAGGCTCTATACCACCTGACCCTAAATGTGAGGCAAGCACTGCCCTGCGCCCATTTAGTTGCTGGAATTGGTGCGCACTCTATGATCCTTGAGAGAGGAGGCTTTCATTGCTTGAGTACGGTGGCCCTTGAGGGACTCGGCCTGGAATATCCCGGTGCCTACTGCTGTTTGCCTTCTCACGTGGACATGACCCTACCAGCTTCTTGCTATTCTAAGACACCTGCGAGCCCGGCACGGCTTGCCAGTCGCCTTGTGCCTGGTCCTGAGAGTGCCCGAGGGAGAATCTGACTTGAACCTCTGCTCTACTCTATGGTTGGCAATATGGGGTGTACCGATGCCAAGCAAACTAAAATTCCCTTTGAGGCACGCAAAACGCCTCGATCGCAATCGTCGCACCATGAGGACTCGGAGGCCATGGACACGCCTGAAGATGACTGGAAGGCCCTCCTACTGGTTATGAAACAAAGCCTCACATCTATAGATGCCAAGATAGACACCATGAACGGAAGGATGGAGGCCATGGTTAACAAACTAGACCAGCATGACCAACGCTTAAAGGAGGCTGAAACCAGAGTGTCAGATCTGGAGGACGGGGCCACTGCGAGCAGGGGGCAACTGTCGTAAATGGAAAAGCTGCTTAAAGTCATTGCAGATAAAAACGAGGACTTAGAGGCGCGCTCCAGAAGGAATAATGTCCGCATTCTGGGCCTTGCGGAGTCGACAAATGTGGGCCGCATGGAGGACTTCATCGAAAAGTTACTTGTGGATCTCTTTGGCAGAGAATCTTTCTCTGCTCATCTTACGATAGAGAGAGCGCATAGATCCCTGGCGGCCCGGCCACCCCCAGGAGCGGCGCCAAGACCGGTCATTACTCGCTTCCTTAATTACCGCGACAGGGACACGGTCCTACGCTTGGCCCGTGAACGGAAGCAAGTCCAATATGAAAATACCACCTTGGCATTTTTTCCAGACTTTACACCGTCAGTCCAGGAGGCCAGGCGCAAATACACTGTGGTAAAGAAGAAACTCCAGCAGCAGGAAATAGCATATGCCATGCTCTACCCTGCCAAATTGAAGATCACACATCATGGTAAACAACATCTTTTTCAACACCCACAGCAAGTTGAAGATTACCTTAAGAAGTGCCGCAAAGATGCAGCTAGAGAAGTGGGAGAACGGCGATGCTCGAGATCCCAGTCTCCACTGTCGGACCCGGACTGAATTGCACTATGCACATTGGTTCTCCTGAGACTAATACGGACACTCTACTATTAACGAACTGCTGATATTAGTGATGTATAATTATACTTTGTATACTGTATAACCTGTCCAGCTTGGCAACTTCCCTCCGTCCCGCTGTAACTGACCACCACTCGCGGTGTAGTAGGTGGGTGTGAGTATGGAGGAAGTGGGCGGGTCGTGTGCCCTTGGCGGTCTCCACATATGGGCATAACCCAATTTCTGCTTTAGGGGAGGAAAGTTCTTGTAGTCCTTGATGGGCATTGGGTTAGGTGTCATGATTGCCAGCTCCTCTGTTCGATCCAAGATGGCCGCCCCAGACTGCGCATGCGCGAGAAAGGTCAGGCAGCCCTAAAAGCCTGACTTCCCTTTGACTGAGCGCTTCGCGTTTTAGTGATCGCTTCTCTCGCGTCACTTCCGCTTCGCCGAGTCACCATCTCTCTCCTTTGCTTCGGGAGTATCTCGTTCCTGACTTCCCGGTTTTGTTGGTACCTGTGGGGTACTTGTTGCCCCTTATGCGTTCTGTTCCCCATCGTGCTTCCCTCTTCGTTTTTTGGATCTTTGTTGGTAGGGAGCGCTGAGGGGTTAACGCTTTCTGTTGTGTTCCCATTTTTCCGCCCTCCAGGCTCGCTGCTCTCCCTGTGGTCTGGTGGGCTGGCCGGGCTGTCTACTCTCGGTTCCGCTTGCCGGCCGGACACCTTGTTCCGTCGGCCAGCCAGACTTGAGTCGGGGCGGCTCCGTTGGCCCTACTGAGGGATCTTGGGAGTTGTAGTCTCCACTCCCGGTATTATCTTCCTCCCTTATTATTTATGCTTCATTGGACTCGAGGAATCATCGGGTTTCTGGCAATCATTGCAGCGGCATCCTCTTGGAGTAACAGGTACAGGCGCGTAGCGCTATATGCTACTACATGATCAGGTACATAAATATATTAACAGAACAATTGCTCTAATTCCTTTACAGCTGTTTGACCACTGAATAAGGTTATCATTGCACTGGTTAGTGGAGGAATATCCTAAACTCCGTGTCCTTGATGTATTTCTAGGGTAAGCTCTGTACATGCTGATAGATATCCCTCCATACATTGATAGATAGCTGGTA
The DNA here is from genome assembly GCF_964261635.1 of Lissotriton helveticus. NCBI lineage: Eukaryota > Metazoa > Chordata > Amphibia > Caudata > Salamandridae > Lissotriton > Lissotriton helveticus. The sequence goes on from NC_136071.1 coordinate 259,566,052, forward strand.
TTGAAGTTCTTTACCGTTACAGGGGCAAGATTAGAGGCACCTTCCTTCCAGACCAGAGCCACTAGTGAAGAAGATACGGCCCTTTACTATAAAGAGTATCCTCGTAGGTAGGAATGACAACACCATGGAATATTATTTAGTTATCCTGTTATATGTAAATGCCATTGTGATGTGATGTTCCTTTATTTTAGGGTCTGTACTGCCAGCCTGACGACCTTCTATTCAGTCCACGGAGCATTCCCCTTTCTTTCCTTGTTTTGTTCCCTCCTTTCCCTCCATATCACCCCTGTGTTCTAGGGTTTGATAGACACTGGAGGTGTAGGGGGGAAGGGTTTGGGCTTCAGTTCCGGACACTCCTGCAGAAACATCACCTGGATCCTTACAGAACGCGAAACCCACGTTTTTCTTCTGCCCGAGTGTCATGGAGCTGACTCAAGTCACGTTTGCTGATTTAGCCAATATGTTAGGTAATTTCCAGATAGAGACACAGTCATTGGCAACCCGTGTGGACGCCATGCAAAGAGACAGAAGGGCTGATCAGGAAGGAGCTAGAGCTAGTGCAGGTACTCCTCCTATAATTCAGGTGTCAACCCCCCAGTCTATTCCTTTGGCGCCACCTGAACGTTTTATGGGGGATACGTCTAGGTTCGCTGCTTTCATCAGTCAGTGCCAATTGCATTTTATGTGCAAAGCTAGCTGTTTTCCCACTGATCAGGCTAAGGTAGCTTTTGTCATTTCTTACTTGGGAGGTTCAGCTGCCAATTGGACTATCCCAATAATTGAAAGAAATGATCCTTTACTACAGGATTATTCTGCGTTTCGTAGAGAATTAAACAAGTTGTTTGACAGACACACATTTACTCACTCAGCCGACACAGAATTACTATCATTAAAACAGGGCACTAAGGATTTAACTACTTATATTACTACCTTTCATCGATTAGTAATTGAGGCAAATTGGCCTGAAGAAAAGCGTAGTGCTTTATTCTATAAGGGACTAAGATATGACCTTAAAGATGCTCTATCTCAAGTAGTAGATCCCCCTGATAGATGCCCAGATCTTATTGATTTAGTCGTGAAACTAGATCACCGTATTCAAGAGAGAAAACGAGAAAGAGGAAAATCTGACTCCAAAGGGTTTGTGTTTCGAAAAAAACAGCTGTGATAGAGAAACCTATGGATGAAGGAGAACCTATGCAAATAGGTAGTATTAGAGGCCCTTTGAGTTTCGAAGAGAGACAGCGCAGACGAGACAATAAACTATGTCTCTACTGCGGAAAATCTGGCCATTTTCTAAGAACTTGTCCTACTAAACCCACACCTAGTAAGAAGACAGAAAACTAGAGAGCCCGAGGCCCTGTGAGGCCGGGACCTCGGGTAATTCAGGGTTAAGTGTCTCATCTATAGAAACCAGTGGAGATAAGTTGAGTAATTTTTCTGTACCTGCTAATTTAGTGTGGGAAGACCAGGAATTGCCCGTCTTTGTAATGGTGGATTCAGGGGCAATCACGGAATTTCATGGATCAAAACTGGACTTCAAGCCATAACATTGCGTACCAACCTAAAGACATTTGGGAAAAGGTTACCACTATAGACGGTAGTATGTTAAAGTCAGGTCCCATCACACAGAAGACTATTACATTACAATTAGTCTTAAAACAAGGACATAGGGAATATTTAACTTTTGATCTCATACAGTCACCCCAATTCCCAGTGTTATTGGGGTTACCTTGGCTCCGCACTCATAACCCTACCATTGACTGGGTGAATGCTTCTTTAGATTTCCGGAATGAGTGTTGTAAGGAGCATATCTTGGGACTTCTTCAACCTATTAAAACCCCACAAAAAACACTTATTTTTTGAGAACCAGGAGTTACCCGCTCAATATCATGAATTTCAGAGTGTTTTCGATGTGGAGCAGGCACTCAATTTACCACCCCATAGGTCTTATGATTGCCGTATAGACCTGTGTGATGTAGCAAAGATACCGTGTAGTCGAGTCTATTCCCTTACGGAAAAAGAAAATCTTTACTTAAGAGAATATTTGGACCATATGCTTGACATCGGGTTCAACTGACCATCCAGATCTCCTGCCTCATCTTCTCTTTTTTTTATCCCCAAGAGGGAAGGAGGATTGAGGTGTTGTATCGATTATAGGGCTTTGAACACCATTACGATAAAGAATCGATACCCTCTTCCTTTGATTTCCTCCCTCCTTGACAAAGTAAAGAATGCCACCATCTTTACTAAGTTAGATCTCCGCGGAGCATACCACCTAGTGCGGGTAAAGGAGGGGGATGAATGGAAGACAGCCTTTTACACCAAATTTGGGTTATTTGAATATCTTGTTATGCCCTTTGGGCTCTGTAATGCCCCTGCGGCTTTTCAGTTTTTCATCAACGAAGTCTTGAAAGAACTGCTAGATGAATGCGTCATAGCATATATAAACGATTTGCTCATATTCTCCTCTTCGGTACAAGAGCATGAAGGTCATGTCAGAAAGGTCTTGGAAAAGTTGCAAGAAAACTCTTTGTATTGTAAATTGGAAAAGTGCTTGTTTCACACAAAGGAGGTGGCCTTCCTGGGATTCATTATATCCCCTCAGGGATTACGCATGGATCCACAAAAGGAGGAAGCCATTCATAAATGGCCAGCCCCAAGGAATATCAAAGAAATCCAGAGTTTTCTGGGATTCGCTAATTTTTATCATCGTTTTATTGAAGGATTTTCTAAATTAGCGAGTCCCATTACTGCTTTACTGAAAAAGGGGGTGAAGTTTCAATGGTCAGAAGAGGCAGACATAGCTTTCCAATCCCTGAAAACAGCCTTCACTCAGGCTCCGATACTCCGTCACCCTAATCCTGCACGTATGTTTGTATTTGAGGCCGACGCCTCTCACGTGGCAGTAGGGGGGTTCTTTCACAAGCAGACCCTGATACAGGTGTTCTCCATTCGGTGGCATTCTTTTCACATAAGTTGTCTCCTGCAGAAAGAAATTACAGCATCGGCGATAAGGAGCTTCTTGCAATAAAACGAGCATTTGAGGAGTGGAGGCAGTATTTGCTGGGTGCAAATCATACGGTGACCGTGCTTACGGATCACCGTAACCTCCAGTTCTTAAGATCTGCTAGAGCTCTGTCTATGAGACAGTTAAGATGGACCTTATTCTTTAGCGAATATGATTTTATCATCAAGTATAGGGCAGGAAGAAAGAATGGGAAAGCAGACGCCGTATCTCGCTTAGGATATGATCCAGTTGAAGAGCAGAGAGAGCCTCCTCCCATAATGAAGCCCAGTAGGATAATAGGACGAGTTCATTCTGAAAAAGAGTTTCTAGGCAAGGTCAGGATAGAACAAAGTCAGGCAGATATGGAGCACATGTTACTGTCCGAAGAGTCCACCACTACAGACGGTTATGTGTATGTCAAGGGAGGTCTTGTTCTTCCTACCCTTGGATTACAAGAGCAGGTATTGGAATGGAGACATTCCCATCCTTTAGCCGGACATCCAGGTTACGCAAAGACTATTGTCAACTTGAGAAGACATTTTTGGTGGCCAAACATGGGGAAAGACGCCAAATGATACATACAGACTTGTCATGTTTGTGCTCAAAGCAAGTCTTCACATCAGAATCCTGTGGGGTTATTACAACCACTGCCCACGCCCCCTAAACCTTGGCATACCATCTCACTGGACTTTATAGTAGAATTACCACGTACCATCAAGGGACATAATACCTTACTCGTAGTTGTAGACACGTTTACGAAAACAGCCCATTTCATTCCTCTGAAAGGACTTCCTACATCAAGAACCTTAGCTGTTGTTGGGGCGTGGCTAGGCACGCAATGCAGACAGCAGCACCCGGGTAGAGCTCCGAGCTGAGCCTCCCCTTCCCCGGGCTAATTCTCCGTCATTTAAGGCCGAAACCGCCTGAAATTGCAAGCGGACCAACGGCTAGCCCTTCTCGGCGCTCTGGCCCACTTTCGAATTTGCGGACCACCACCGAAGCACCGGACTTTCCTGAGGCTCCCAAGCGGGCCTCGTTGCTGCGAGACCGGCGACGGCAACTACGGGAGGCCGGGGGCTGGGCCGCGAGTCAGGGCCCCACCACGCGGCCTGAAATCCGGACCTGCCTGCTACTGTCCTGGACGGGGCGCGGGCCCCGGGGAGCCCCCAGGCGATTTGATCCCTGCACCCCCCTCACCCCCTGCTGGAGCGGAGCCATTCGCAATGAGAAGACATCGCAGGTGAGCCGGGGATCACGCACTGGCGGCGGCCCGGACCTGGGCTGTTGATGCTGGGCTGCCTGCCCGGGCGCTGCACTACGGTCGGACCGGGGAGCTCCTGATACGACCGGACCAGCAGAAACGGCGGAGGGAGCCCGGAGCGGAGGCCCGCTGACTTGACCCTGAGGTGCAGCCCGAGGCGGCGGCCAGGCGCCGGGCCCTGAGCCCGGACAGCTCTCTTCCCCCAAATCGGAGCGGCCACAGGTGATCTGACCAGCTGCCACACGGCGACACGCTGGGCGGACGGCACCCGGACTTGTGGAGCGGAGGACTGGTTGACCGCCCGAGCAGCCGTGGAGGCGGGACCAGCGCCCGGGAAACAGGCCGGAGGTGGAGGTGAGAGGGCCCCCGACTGCCTGACAGTGAGACAATATGGCGACCCCCCAATTGCTGGCACTCCCCTAGCAGGCGAACCTCGCGCCACACTAAGGGACTGATATCCCCGACGAACGGATCACGCCAGCTGCGCACACGCGGTGAAAGCACTTGTACCCCACCGGGCCCCGCACCGCACCCTCCCTAGCTGCAAGACCGGCGTGGGGCAGGGTAACTCTGCTGGACTGTGACCCCCCCTGGTTTATTTCCCTCCTTCATCCTAGCGCGGCAAGCAATCCTGAGAGGAGCAGTGCCGGCTGGTTGCGGAGCTCCGGAGCGCGACCCACCTTTCGGGAAGCGGGGAACTGCATACAGTGGACACTGGGGGTCCGCCTCATCTGCTAACACGGAGAGTTCTCTGGGAGACGTGAAGACACTGCACTACGCAGCTAATAGGCTATACACAACCGCCGCGTTTGCAACTCCTGGCCCCCCGACGACCACGGACTGTGGGCTGACCCCTCCAGCTGACCTGGGGGAGACCTGAATCCTGCGCCCCTGTGGGATCGAATTACCCTAGTGACTCTGCTACCAGCGGGAGACAAGCAGCCCCTGGTCTTGACATTGGCAGCCTGCCGCAGTACACCACTGCACGTGTGCACCCCTTGCGTTGGAACCGCGCAGAGGGCCGACTGCGCTGCCTTGTGGGAACGGTCACCGAGAGCACCCCCCCCCCCAGTATCTGGAAGACATAACTAGATCTGGGAACGACGGTCGCCCCGTCCTCTGATCTTGCCGCTGGCGGAGTCGCCTCGCACATGTCCGGAGGGGTGCGAACCCGCACTGGTACTGGAGGAGCCCCGCCGAAGGGAAAGTCTGACAAGCCAACACGCAAGATGGTGGCAGACCAGGTCGCATCACGATTGGACACCATGCTCGCTGCCATGGAGCGCTTGGAACAATCCCTCCAACAGACCAGGACGTCCCTGGAATCTAAGCTAGATGGTGTTGCCATAGACCTTACCCACCTACGTGACGACCACAGGAAATTGGCTGATCGCACTAAAACACTGGAGGGAACGGTGAGAGACCTTGGCCCCGCAGTCTCACAAACTGACAAGCAAGTACAGGATCTCCTGGCTAGAGTAGACTTCCTGGAAGACCGAGCTGAGGATGCGGAAGGGAGGGCGAGACGCAACAACATCAGACTCGTCGGGGTCCCGGAGAAATGGGAGGGCGCCAGACCGACCCAACGAGTGGAGGATTGGATACGTGAGCTGCTACCTGAGGACACACTCTCGCCGCAGTTTGTAGTAGAGCGAGCACATCGCGTGCCCACGAGACCCCACACCACCGGTTCCAACCCGAGGCCCCTGCTCTTCAAGGTCCTAAACTACCGGGACAGAGACACTATTTTAAGGGAAACCAGGCGGCTCGGGGAAGTCCGGATTGACAACACCACGGTGATGTTCTTCCCAGATTACACCATACAAGTGCAACGCCAACGCCATGATTTTCTGGAAGTGAAGCGGCGACTACGAGAAGCGGGCCTCAAGTACTCGCTACTCTTCCCCGCAAAGCTGCGAGTGGTGGCGCGCGACAAAACTTACTTCTTCAACAGCCCTGCTGAAGTAAGCGACTGGCTGGACAGCGGAACGGACACGACGCCAAGAAATGTGCAACATCCTGAGACGCGACCCCGAGGCCGCGGACCGCGGTGCAGACGTAGGAACAGAGGCAACGCAAATGATCGCCCAGATGACGCAACTCACCACTCCCCACCACTGGACCAAATACTCCGGGAACAACGAGACGCACTCAGGAGGGTCTCCCAGCTGAGTGCCTCGCCGACCTCGGATAGTGCTCGGGCCACAAGCCCGCAACTGGCTCAAAGCGATGATGAAGCTATCTACGGACTCCCAGACTCGCAACTTTCGGTAGAGCTTCCGGTGGTCACGCCACAAACAGCTGACATGCCCCACTAAATCACGACATGTGTAACTAATGGCCGGCACCGGGGTGGCAGAGGTGGGCCTCCAGGACGAACAACCGTTGGGATGCTGTGGACACGGCTACACCTGGAACAGCCCCTCGCCGCCCTGGCAGCGGTCGGAGAAGTCCTGGCGCAGTGAGTACTCACCCAGAGGTATGGACGCTGGAAAGGCGATCTGGGGGTGGGATTGTTAAGTCATCCGTCCGCACCACGTGCACACTCCTACCACGCACAATTGGGGAGCGCGCCTTGCTTCTATAGCTGTTATATGCATGGACACCCGGGGGCCGACCACTGGGGAGGACATGGCCTACTCAGAAGCCACATTGGACTATATGGTGGGAACCGTTAGTAGCCCGGGGAAGGGCGACAGATCGATCTCACTTGATTGGACATTGAAGATCTACCCTATTGATACCTAGTTCAAGCTGCCCCCTAGACTTGAACGTTAATCTTTCGCCCTATTGGCGTGTTTGGACGGCGACAAGTTTCGTCGCCGACCTCTTGGTATTTCCTACTGTTTAGCAATGTTAATGAACCCAGTTACATTCCTTCTTCCCCACATCAGAGTACTGCCTATGCCTTTGCTGAACATGCCGAGATCTGTGTCCGCGGGGGGTGCGGGAGGGGGGCGGGAAACCTTGTGGGAACGATTGCGTGGGGGATGGGAGGCGGGGGAGGCAGATGCCTCCAGCGGCGATAGCAGTTATGGCTGAGATTAAGATATGCACATGGAATGTGAGAGGAATGCACACACCATCGAGGCGCTACCAGATCTACTCATATTTACGCCGCCACAAATTCCATGTAGTATTATTACAAGAAACTCATTTAAATACGGCTGAGGTCCATGCGCTGCGCAGGAGATGGCGCGGACAAATCTATGCCACTGAATACTCCTCCTATGCCCGCGGGACGCTCATATGGATAAGGCTGGGGACCCCCTGGGCAGTCATGGACACGCAGATAGATGTGGGAGGACGGTACGTGATAGTGAGGGGCAGACTTGATGGGCACCCGGTCGTACTTGCCTCCTTATACTTCCCAAACACCGAACAGGGTGGGTTCCTTGACTGCCTCTCCACAGCGCTGGCGCCTTGGCATGGGCTTCCATGGGTACTCGGAGGCGACTACAACAGTGTCCTGGACGTACACCTAGACAGGTCCACTGCTCCCCCGCCTACCGCTCAAGCACACGTAACGACGAAGGCGCTCCTCAACTGGGCCCAACACTGGCGCCTACGAGACGCATGGAGGACCCGAAACCCCACGACACGCATATATTCGTATTGGTCGGGCGCACATGCACTACATGTGCGCCTGGACAGATTCATGGTTTCCCCTGACCTCCTCCCGCTGATCCTAGATTCTCAATACATGGGCCGCACCCACTCGGATCATAACCCTCACACACTGAACATTGCATGGGACGTCCCGCGTCCCCCCATTCCTACCTGGCGCCTCCAGCCAGACCTCTTACTCGACGCGACGTTCCGTGAATCCCTGCTCGCGCAATCAGCCCAATACTTTGAACTAAATGCTGACACAGCGTCCTCTCCCCAGATTGAATGGGATGCTTTCAAGGTGGTGACGCGGGGTTACTGCCTAGGTACGCATGGACACATGAGAGGCCAAATTGAACGAGATCTGACACGGCTGGAATCAGAACTGCTAGACCTCGAAAACCTTGCGAGGGGGGGTGCGACCACCCGACTGACTGCAGCCAAGACGGAGCATGACCGCCTACTAGACCGTTTGAGATGTGTAAACTTTGCGGCACACTCTGCTCGGATGCACAGGCAGGGCGACAGGCCGGGCAAACTGCTGGCCTGGCTGATCGCGCGGGAAGTCCGGTCGGCTCCGATATCGGCCATACAAGCCGGAGATGGCAGGGCACTCTACTCCCAACGCCAAATACATGAGGCGTTCACGGAGCATTACACAAATCTGTACCAGTCCCGACTTCTTGCCTCGCTACCCACCATTGTGGACTATCTCTCTGCCATACGGTTACCCACCCTAACCGCGGACAACAAGGTGACCTCGGAGCACCACTAGATCCCGAGGAACTCCGTGACACCATCTTCAACCTCTCGAACGGCAAGACTCCGGGGCCGGACGGCTTGCCGGCCGAGTTTTATAAGGCCGCCCCAGACATCCTGGTTCCACAACTGGTGAAGATGTACTCCGCGGCTGTTGATGAATTCAACTTGCCACCGACTCTTAACGAGGCGACGCTTGTCTCCTTGCCCAAGCCTGACAGAGATAACACACAGATGGGTTCTTATCGCCCTCTCGCACTTTTGAACACGGACTATAAAATTCTTGCCTCCGCGCTAGCCCGCAGGCTGGCCCCCATCGTTCCCACGTTGGTACACCACGACCAAAACAGATTTGTGCCGACGAGACACACATCCCACAATATCCGCCGGCTATTTCGCTTGCAGGAATATGCCACGAGGCAATGGCCGCGAGCGGGGTGCCTGGTGCTCGACTTGGAGAAGGCTTTTGATTCGGTGGAGTGGCCCTACTTGCGAGCGGTATTGGAAAATTTTGAGTTGGGGGATGACTTTCTAACAATGGTAGGCCTTTTATACCACAAACCCACGGTACGGGTCCGCACTGGAGCCTTGCTCTCTGAACCTATTCGCGTACGGAGAGGCACCAGACAGGGTTGTCCACTGTCGCCCCTGTTGTTCTCCCTGGCTGTGGAGCCCCTAGCCATGATGCTCCGGTCGCAGGGAACTAACTGGGGAATACCGTTGGCGGACGGACTACATATAGTATCCTTATACGCCGACGACCTGCTATTATACGTCAGGGACCTCAGTGACGTCCCAGAGTCTCTCAGTGCCGTCTTTGACACCTTTGAGGAAGTGTCGGGATTGCGAGTGAACTGGGCCAAATCGGGGGCCTACTCCTTCGGCCCGAACGTTCCCGAATGTGAAATACGTATCGGGGGTGGAAGGTTGCAGTGGTATCCCACCACGTTCAGATACCTTGGAATACGCATATACCGAGACCCGATAGACATTTTGGACGGCAATCTGATGAGGGCGATCGCCTCTACCAGAGCGCAGGTGGGGTTCTGGAACACACTGCCGCTAAATGTTCCTAGCCGCATAGCCTTGGCTAAGATGATAGTGCTACCACGGCTGCTATACTATTTTGCGAACATACCAACATATGTGCCTACCCGGGTGTTCCGAGACATTGAGGCCCTGCTACGAAGCCTGATTTGGAACAAAGGCAGACCTCGGGTCGCGTTGACAAAACTCTACATGCCCATCGCAGAAGGCGGGCTAGCAGTTCCGAACATGGAGCTATATTATCTAGCGGCACAAATGCAGTGGGTGTCGTGCTGGTTGGGCGGTAGGAACCTAAGTGACACGGCCACAGATACCACCGTTTGGTCCCTGTTCCAGATTCAAGTGCTGTTCCACCCACTGACTCGGACTCCCCGACCACCGCAGCTACTGCTTGCAGTGGCGCGCAGGTGTTTCCTTCGCTGCTTACGCCTAACGCGAGCAACGACGCCATATGCGCCAGTATTGCTACTGCCAGGCACCCCGACGACAGCAGGAACCCTGACGGCTGCACGGCTGAATAGCTGGACCGCCGCGGAGGTGGAGACACTGGGTGACCTTTACTCCGACGGCTCTCTCCTGCCTTTTGCGACCCTTGTGGAAAACACATCCCTCCCAGCTGGCCAGTTCCTGACACACGCGTCTCTCGTACACGCGTTGACCGCCGCCTGGGGAGACATGTCTAGCGAACCACAGACACACCACTTCATACAATACTTGCATGTCATGAGCAACGGCACACACATTATTCGCTGGTTGACACAAGCACTCCTCCTACACACATGCCCGGCAACTGTACGCCTAAGGGAAAAATGGGCGACGGACAGGGGGCGGGACTGGACGGACAGGGAGTGGGCAGTGATCCTGGCTGGCCCAGTGAACATCCCCCGCAGCCCTCGCTTTAAACTCATACAATTTTATATATTACACCGTGCGTACCTCACCCCTGACAAGATCAATAAATACTTCTCAGTAGCAGATACTGCCTGCAGCCGCTGCTCTCTCATCAGCGCAGATCTCCTTCACATGCTCTGGCTCTGCCCCGCCCTCCAACAGTACTGGGACGGTGTGACCATGATACTCCGACTTTGCACTGGGGAACAAGTACTGCATACGTGGGAAGCCTGTATATTGGGGCTGTATAAGCGCACACGCCTCAATAGAGTCCAGACTAGATACTGGGATCTCGGCCTCATCACAGCCAAAAGACTACTTACCAAAAGATGGAAGGCGGCCACAACCCCCCACCTCCGACACTGGTACCTGTCATTGACGAACTGGGCACGGGCTGAGGGCTCTGTTCTGCAGCGAGAGGAGACAGCAGGGCTCAGAAAGTTTCCCATCGCGCAACAATGGGAGGACATTTTGCACTCCTTCCTACAGAAATGCACGGAACAGGGGATCACGTGAGGAACCATATACTGCCACCCTCATTATCTGATGTGACACCACACTGAACGCTCATGATGCATCATGCGACTCCCTATCGCCACCAGACTCGACACGCTGCCTGACTAGCACTTTCATGCCACGCACTGTCGGTGACGCACCCCAATCCCGGAGCTGCGCCGCTACAAGAGTAGCGACGGCAGTAGCCCGACCCATACATTGGAACGCTATACCCTCCAGACGCTCGGGGAACACCCCCCCCATTATGGCTCCATTACGCAGGCGAACCGTACATTCCCGAGCCCCGGCCCCCCCCCCCGCCTACATACCCCGCGAGACACGACTGACACGCTGATTCAGATTTTTACCTCTTCGGCACTATGGCGAACTCTGCATGCACCAATCCCTACCTGTCTCCTGTGAAACCCACTTCCCTGTTTTGTAGTTAATTGTCGATTCGGATACATATTCACCTAGACCATGTCCGTGCGCATACATCTTCACGCTTTACACTATTTCACGCCATTGGGCACACACGGATAGGACAGCCGAGACTTGGACACCGCGTCTAGGCACTGAGAGGCAGACCAATTTTTTTCCACTGCAGCGGATACATCTGGAGGTTACACGCCCCATCTGCACTCGGTCGCTGAACACCCTCTAAGCACCCTCACACGACGCCGTACCCGTCTCAATGTCACCCCGCACAGATATGTTCGCAGATACAGCATATTGGTAGTGATGGGCACGGCAGACACCGCAGCTATAAACGAGGGTAGCCTCAGCGCAACCACCCCGAGACACTGAGCACATGTCGAAAAACAAAACCCACAGACCACACAATTACTAGATACCAAGTGTATACATGTCATGATGTACTGTGCAATGTTGATCTACGCTACCGGACCCCAGGGTTGCCGGAATTACAGCTGTGTACATTCATTCTGTGAGCCACAAAGTTCATTACCTGCAGCTGGCCCGGCTGGGTTGTAAGCTATGGAGCTGTGTACACTGTATGCTGGACAATAAAGGTCTTTTAAAAAAAAAAAAAAAAAAAGAACCTTAGCTGTTGTTTTTTTGCAGCAAGTGGTACGTCTACATGGTCTCCCTTCCGTCCTTATCTCAGATACGGGTGCCCAGTTTGTATCCAGATTCTGGAAAAATGTATGTTCTCTGTTATCCATGGAGGTCAGATTATCCTCTAGTCACCACCCACAAACGGATGGTCAGACCGAAAGGGTCAATCAATGCTTTGAACAGTATATCAGGAGTCAGCCCCTGTGATATATTCCTATAGGTTCTGAATCGATCCCCCTATTCCTGACCCTATTCTGGTTAACAAACTAACAAGTTAACTAAGTAGTCAGCCCATGAGGCAGAAAACCCCCATGATGCAGATACCGTTATCTGACGCAGTCACACTACGGCACAGGAACGTGTTATCTGATTAGGTCATAACGCTTGCGATCTAATTAGACAAGCGATATTCCTCCAGCCCCTGATAAGGCATACGGAGTTCTCATAACAAATCAAACCTATGACAACCTGGGCAAAACCCTGCGGCCATTGTTTTGATTTCACCGAGAACTTCAGTAAAAGAATGTGCTAACGAGCAAGTCGTATGACATCCTTATTGACGTATCTATGTCCATCCTTACGTCAATCTCGGCACCTTAAAGGTATAAATATTACCGATATTGCCCTATGCAAACACACGCGTGGTGACGAGACGGAGCAGCCATACTTGCCGAAGCGAAGAGCAGAGCAGACCCCGCTGGCGCAGCCCCGCCTTTCTGACGTGCTGAGAGAAGCTGCTTTCTCCTGCCGAGAAATCCAGCACCGGCGTTTCTGGGTAGCCCTCGCAGGCAGCCTGGAATATCGAGACCAGAGACGAGAGATACCATCCCTCATTCAACCTAGATTCCAGGTACAGAACTGAATAACCCCTCACAGAGAATTCTTTAGCTATTCACTTGGCAAAAACAAACTTAACTTAAACTGTAACTTTCTATTCCCGCCCACATATTAGACTTAGGTCAGGTACACGGGGTAGGCGTATTTAGAAACACCAGTTGAGTACGTTTAGTCAAATGTATATGTGTATGTAATATATTTTATTCATTTTAAACATCTTATGGCTTAGAAACCATATCAATGTTTTTACAGTATTATGTTATACTATTGCTTTTAATGTATGCACTTTACTTAACTATAAGTATTGCAATAATATCGATCCATTTCTCTTGTATGAGAAAAGAGACTGATCAATAAATAACACCTTTTTATTGAACACGCCCGTCTCTTCCTTTTCTCTACAATCTGATGAGACTAAGAATGCACGTACTGACTGAGTAAAATAAATTGCCTTTTGTTCACACGACTCTCGAGATATACTCTTGATTAGGGGAGAGCAAAGTTGTCATGTTCTATGGTTGTCAGAAACTAAATCCCTTCTTGTCTAATCAGGGAAGTTAAGTCCTCCTTGAACATTCGAGAAAGTTTCTAGTGAACTCTGAGCTAAGCTGGCAAACCCAAAACTTTAAGTCTAGTATCGACAGTAGTAGACCTAGTTAACGTCTGGTCTAGGCCTTTACTGCTGTAGGTATTATTCCAATGCGCAGAGCCTATTGGGATGATAGGGACTACACTACATGGCGCCCAACGCGTTTGGAAAGGGCGATAAAACTAACGTAAGACATTTAGAGTAACTCAGTCGTGCTTTCTCACTCAGACCCCTTTTCCCAAATACTCCAAAGACGTCTGGAGTGGGTGAAAGGTTATATCCGCCAGACCTCGCAGGAGGGAACTCCTATGTATGGTTCTTGGTACAAGTCAACGTTGAAGGATACACAGTTCCAAAATATTGTGCATCTAATCTTTGTTTCCATAAGAAACCTGATCTGCAAACAAAAGAAAAAACCTTTTGGACAGTAAAATGTCAGACAATGAGGATGAAAGAGAGGCAGTTAGATTAGCAACTGAACTCGCAGCAGCTGATGCTACCATGCAGGCAGCAGACGAGGATATAATACTCATCCCGGTCATTAAAAGGAAATCTATAACCATAAAACTTATAGAAAATGGACTGACACCTAGAGGTGGTACAGTCATATTCGTAATTGAGGCACACGAATATCGGCAGACAGAGGTATACTATTCATGGATAAATTTTCCAGCAGCAAATCCTGTAACAAAGTACTTCCACTATTACAAAATAGAGGAACCTCCTGAAACGTACACTCCTTTCGAGGAGGTGGAAGTACCACATTTCAAGAGCATTTGCTCTTATTTGATGGCGCCCTAAAACACAATAATCACATCACCAGGCTCGGTCCTTTAGGTAGACCAGGAGCAACGTGGCCGGTCCTAGCCGGATACACACCACATCCAGACATCGATGGGATGTCTGCACCAAACCTTTTAACACAGCTAAAACAGCTAATAAAAATACACAGACAATTAGTCCAATATGTGATGCGGACTTCAACAATTCAGCCAGCGATTAAACTCCCACAGCTGACCCCTCACCAGGGGAACACAAATAAAATTACACCACAGAACATCCAGTCCTGCCTAGGTAAAGTACCGGCTAAACGGGAACAAATACCATTCTGGCTAGCGCAGAAAATCACCCAAATAGAGGCGGTGTTTCCAGACACCACCCCGCTAGAAAAGCACAGGATTCTGACTATCTGTCTTCCAATGGGAATCGCACCACACATTGAGGACTGTGACACTTGGGGTACAGTCTTTGCTTCCATCTACACAAAAACGCACGGTGTTCCATCCATTTCGGTAATACCAGATGTGCTAAAACAAATTCAAGATGAATATGGTCCTGAACCCGCTGTAACTCTTGGTATGAAATTACTAAAAGACTTCAAGCAGGTCTCGGCTATACTATTAGCCAACATAAAAGGAGAAGCAGCAAACGTGGCGATCCGCCAGAGGTTAAAAGAGACAGATATAGCAGACCAACCAGCTGAAATTGCCAGAATCATAGAAAAATCCTATGAGGAACTAGGTAGAGATAGTTTAGGTGGAATACCAGTAAAACCGCAACTAATTGAAAGTCCTGAAAAAATATTTTTTAATAATAATTCTACATCACCAAAAAAGAACTGGGATGGAAACAAACAATCCAATCCCAAAGAAAAGAAATTCCAGTCCCGAGGAAGGTCTCCTAGGCAAAGAGAAAAATCTCCGAACCAAAGACACAGGTCACCCCAGAGTGACCCCTATGGGAAAAGATATAACCTTAGAAATAGGGATAATATAAAAAAGCCTGATAGATATCAAGACATTGATACACGTCCCTCTCAATCTTTTCAGACTTCCTCGCAGAAATCGGAAAGAAGAGGACGATCAGAACAAAGAGAAGAGCACACCAAGTCCAAAGACAAGGAACCTGCTCAGCTAAAAAAGAAATTACAATTTCCAAAAAAGAAGGTAGACAGTATCAAGGTAGTTAACAATGCCGAGAATACTGAGGACACAACTGAAAAACGGAGAATGGGCTCAGACAATGCTAGACAGCGCAGCAGAAGTGAGCATAGCTCGCAAAGTCCTTATGAATCATCTGGAGACAGTGGACACGAATGAATATCTTCAAGTGGAAACTGCGGACACCAGAGTTAGCAAACCTCACAAAATATACGAAATAACATTGCGTATAGAGGGAGATAAGACTAGGAAAATAAGGGGACTATTTTGGGATAATCTCTCCAAGGGCTATGATATCCTTCTAGCTGAAAAAGACTGGCCACCAGAGTTTGTCAGGGAGTGCCCTCATGGCGAAGAAGTAATTATGCCTGCCTTCTCAAATCAAATTCCTATTCATAAAAAATACACACTTGCTAGAAAGTGGGCAGTGGCTCTAGCTCCTGCTTTATATAAAAATCACGTGGGATGGGATGAGGACTCTCCTCCTCACAAAATCCAGTTAAAATCACAACCTACTGCACAAAGGCAGTACCCAATTAAGCAAGAAGCTAAAAAACAGGTAAATGAAATACTAGATCAGCTAGAATACCAGGGGGTGATTGAAACTTGCACCTCACAAATGAACAACCCTTTGTTTCCGGTCTCCAAACCAGACAATTCATACCGTCTAGTTTTGGATTACCGACACCTTAACACATGTTGCAAAACTTTTGCAGTGCAAAACTCACATAGTGCTGCACTAATGAATAACATAATGCGCAAAAAATACAAAACAACATTAGACATCTCTAATGGATTCTTTTGTCAAAACATAGCACCAGAGAGCAGATATTTAACTGCATTCTCAATAAATGGCACTCAAAAACAATTCTGTCGGTTAGCCCAGGGGTACAAGAACAGCACGGGAGTATTCTCAGCGAGAGTAACAGAATTACTACAAATATATGATGATGAAGCATTATCTTATGTCGATGACATTTACTTAACAGATGATGACTTGGAGACTCACTTGAAAAGAGTGAACACCATAATACTTGGGTTCGCTGCAGAGGGTTACAAATTCAACTTTAAAAAATCCAGAATTGCCCATCTGACAGTCCTGTTCTTAGGATATGAATTATCAAGTGAAGGCAAAAGCCTGGCTGACAATTTCCTAGAGAAATGTGCCGTAATCCAAGCACCTAGAACACTAAAAAACCTACAGTCGATTCTAGGCTTCCTAAATTTCAGAAGAACATACATTGCGAATTACGCAGAAAGGGTCAAACCCCTATATGATCTGATAAAACCAGATTTTAAAAGATCCAATTGGACTCAAATACACACAGAAATTTTGAGATCCCTACAAACAGACATGCTAATTAAAACAAAATTAGAAACACGTGATAACACACGCAATCTTGTGATTCGAGTCATCCCAGGGAGATGCGGATTCACATACCTGACCTCTAATGAGGGAGAAAAGGTACCAATTGCATTCAAATCACACTTGTACACAGAAGCTGAACAGAAATTCAGCAACAAAGAAAAAATTGTTCATGCAGTTCAAACCGCAATAGCTAGAGAAAAAGATCAAGCGGACGGTAGACATATCACAGTCAGAACAGCAGAATCAGCCTTTGAGGCACTAACAACACCGTGTAATTTACCAACAACAACATTGAATCCGGAATGGATACAATGGGTGAATTCAATCACAACGGACAAAGTGTACTACTACTTTGATCCAGAACTAGAAGAATTAAAAAATCTAGAATATGAAAAAACATATCCTCTGCCAATCGATATTCTGCCTTTACGACATTACGCCTGTGTAATTTATACAGACGGACATGCTCAACCCCCCGTTTGGGGCGAACAGGCATACAACCCCACATGTGGGATTACAAAAGAAGTGTGGCGCGGAGGTAAACTAAAACCTCTATTAACAAAAACACACTCAGTAGAAACTAATTCAGAACAACAAACTGAAATATTAGCTTTGAAAATGGCGCTAGATAATGCGGATCGCGAATTCCCGACACTTATAGTGTCAGATTCATATTACTGCGTCAAATCATATAACAAGGATTTGCAGACATGGATTCGAAACGGTTACAAAGATGACACAGATGCACCAATAAAGCAGAAACTGCTCTGGGAACAAATAGCTCTTTTACAAAAAGAACTACCAAAGACTCACGTGACACACTCACTGAGTCATCAGCGTGATGGCGTTCACGTTGCAGGGAATTAATTGGCTGAAACAGCCACAGCGGCAGCCACTAAATCGGCTCCCGTAGTTCGAAAAAAGCGTACATTAAAATACATTGACGGTGAAACAGTGCTGGCAGTGAAAACGTCATCAAAAGGCGACTGCTCAGCGTTACCGATCAACTATCCACTCAATTATACATACATAATCGATGCAAACTCCGTCCCTTTTGCTCGAATCCCTGGAGTGGGGGATAGGGTGATTCCAAACATGGACAGGAGAAACTTGTTAATCGCAGACGCACATATGGGCGAGGGTCTCAGACACCTAAAAATAAAAGATTCTCTGGAAGAATTACAATCACGGTACTGGTGGCCAGGCATGAGTCTGCGTCACACCATGTTTGTAAAAAACTGCCCAAACTGCAACAGAGATCGCAGTGGGGAGAGAAACAGTTTAATACCTCGTCGGTTTACTCCAGGAAAAATCAGGAGTAAAAAGGAAGGGTTGCGATTAACATATACAGGCTAGTTCCACTTATAATGTAGATCACCAGCACTCGGCTGACGTCTGGACTGTTATACAAAGATTTGCGAGTCTAAATGGCATATACGCTAAGAGCATGCTACGTTTGACCATTGTCTTCTCTCTAGCCCAACAGCCTGAGGGGAAACATGACCAAATGAGCATAGCCCAGCGGGAATCTTCTCACTTCCTTCCTGAGGGTACGGGATGGTGTAAAGAAAAAACCAAGGCATAAAGCAATCTATAGCGGAAAGGATATTAGGTTCGGGAGCTGGGTGGGTCAAACATCTAATAAGTGTCCAACGTAGTCTAAATAACTTGCCAAGAAATTCTCTGAAGGGATTCAGTGCGTACGAATTATTATTTGGAACTAGGATGTTGATCTCTGACATTGATAGTCAGACTTCAGTGGTAGAAGAAAAAAGCTTTGATATCAAAGACCGTTTGGCTATTTTGCAGGACTTAAACAAAACAAGAAAAGACCTGAGCAACATAAAGTTGAAACAACAGCCAACAACCACTGAAGAACCACCACCTGTCCCAGCAAGACCTGTCTGGATTCCAAAAGTCGGGGATCTAGTCAGGGAAAAGATCGCGGTAAAGAAGGAATTTGGGCCTTCTTACAGAAAAGCAGTTCCTGTCTTGTCTGTCAACGGGACAAGATCGGTTGTACTACCGCCACTTGCTGGAAAAAAGGAGAACCGAGTTGTATCCATCGACCTGGTAAAACCACAACATGTGGCCGATAACAAACAGTAGGCCAAGTGGACTCCCAATAAGTAGCAGAACACCAAGGTTTGCTACCAGTACAGAGGTCCTAACGAAGAGGCTCATCACATTCGAAACGCCTACAGAAGAACAACAAGGACTATGCAACAATGCAATAGAACTCAGACCTCTGAAAACCCAAATAAAAACATTTAGCAGAGACACACCAATCTATAATGAAGTACCAAGTGAAAATGCAAGAAACAGAAGTCCTGAACCAATTGGAACAATTGACAGAACAGCATCCGGCTACTTCATAAACTTCGATGATTCCTCTGAAGGCTTCAGTGAATCAAAGACACAGCCATCATCAAAAACCTTTAAAAATAAAGCTTAAAAACTTTTGAAACAACTGAAAGAAACATATCTGATTTCCCCATGGATTGAATTTTGGGTGGGTTTTGGTGCATTTATCCTCATACTTTGGCTCATCATGATACTAACTTTGGGACGCTTCATTGAGGGAAAATATGCAAAAATGGACACAGCAAGTCAGAAAATCAACTTGATCCTCAAACCACACACATCTTCACACATCGAGAAAAGAGAACTTTCTTCAGTCAACTTCACAGCCAATCCGATACCGGGTGGGGTAGCCTGGGACAACACTGACTATGAAATTTATGGTCCGGTCGAAATCCTGAAATATCCACACCAAATTAAGATCTCATTGAGTGACTTTGTAAAACCAAGCTCATTTGCTGATGATTGGGACTTCGAAAGCATTAATAATATGATGTCTGACTTAGTAATGTCTGCTAAATTTACCAAACATGATTATTTGCAGGGTTCTACAAATTATGATAGTATGTACTGTTATAACCACTATGGTAACCATTTTCTACATAGATCTGCACACCCTAGAAATGTTTTAAATTATAATCAATGGGAACATTGTGCAACCCCTCCAAAAGGAAGCTCAAGGACCTTCTATGACAAATATTCATACTTTTCAGGTTTTAACACAAGTAATGCTGAAGCATTCTATTTTAAATTGTCAAACAAGACAGGGACAAAGACCATGATAACCAACACAAAATTGATATATTCAGACTCATTTTTTGAACAAATGAATACTTTTGGTTTTGATTATTGGGACAAAAATGTTGAATTGAAAAGTGTTTGGGGTACAAAAGAATGGCAAGTACAGGGTATAGAATCTATGTTTAGAGTCTGCATGATCCCAGAACAAATGATATTTTTAAAGGACACTGTTCAACAATCCACCTGTCTTGGCCTAGCCAAAATCAAAGACTTAAATAAACCGTCTATTCCAAAGCCAACAATGTTCAGCAATAGCTCTACAGATGAAGAGATAGACGTAAATTATGTATTAAACCAAAACATAACACATCCTGATTGGAAACAGTGGTTGATCTGGCCCACAGATACAAATAACTGTCAAGATAGATTCCTGAACAAAACACAGGGGTTCAAAATGACCAGGCCAGACCCTAGATATCCCCAAAGACATCACCCAGGGATAATAACCACCTACAGTGTGGGCAAATTATGCCTTCAATGGCTACAAACTTCCACACTGGCAGAAATTAAACAACACCTAACTTTACTTACTGATGGTGCTGACTTGCGTGATTTCATTATGGGACCGCGCAAACAGCGTCAAAAACGTTTCATAGCAGCCTCTGTATATGCAGCATACAATGAGGCCTGGAAGGTTACTCAAATTGAAACAGCAGAGAGAATACGGGAAATTGACCGTATTAATTTGGAAAAATCACTTTCTGTAGTGGACAATGGGTTAATGACTCTGTCCTCCAGAATTTTTTCTTTGGACAGCATTGTGTCTTCAGCAATCGACATATTGTCGCAAGACTTACTGTTATTACAACACGGTCAGTCACAATTGCGCTCTATTGTACAGCTTGGCTGGACGTTACAAAATCTGCGTTCAGGCTGTGTGCCTTGGCGTTTAATCAACACAACGTCACTATTCCAAATCTTTAACCTTACTGATAGACAAATCAGTATGGCACAAAAGGGTGCTGATTATACAATCTTGAGCATTGAAAAACTCGAAAGATTACCAGTGACAATGTCAGAACGACCTGTCAGTGAATGGATAATACATGGGATAATAAATATTCCAATCTCAACCTTCAGGTTTCAATACTGCCAAAAATATATACAGGCTGGCATGTACGAGAAATTGGGAAAGGGGTACCTTAAAACAACATGGAACCTGCCCTATTCACATGCATGTGTCAGTAATAAAGGACAGAAAGTGTTTCTTAGTGGCAACAATTGTGCGATGTCACTAAGTGGCACACTTCTGTGTAACGGAATTAGTTTGCATGGAGCCTGTGAAGGGAATGCATACAACCTTTCATGTCACCAGCAAGGCGCACCTGCAACAGAAATAGAACCATTCTTTCAAAGACTCTATAATGGGAGTTACATTCTAATTGTAGACCGCAGATGTTGTAGTCTTATGCCCGGGACTCCTTATCTAGTAACTACGACTGCGAAGGTCAAGTGCTGTGGACGCTCATTGTTCCCCAGCTCCTTTCCAGACAGGGAGGCAAGGGCATGGCCCAATTTGAAAATTACTTCTATTCGAATAGATACTTTAAGCAGAATGAAAACAGTGCTTCTTCAGACGCCTACAAGGCTCACGTCATCAAAAGAAACGTATGATCTACAAGTCGCAAGGACGACTGCAGAGATACATTCATTGTTATCAACTAATTCCCCCATACATTTCGCAGAAATTCTAAACAAAATCTTAAATATTTCTGATACCAATGGGGTCTCAAAAGTATTTAAGACAGTATTTTCGATGGCATT
Source organism: Lissotriton helveticus (assembly GCF_964261635.1). NCBI lineage: Eukaryota > Metazoa > Chordata > Amphibia > Caudata > Salamandridae > Lissotriton > Lissotriton helveticus. Next base: position 259,587,859 of record NC_136071.1, read on the forward strand.
AACACCATTCAAAGCCATACTGGGTATTTTTCCAGATTTCGTCCATTCGATTTTTGGCGGACTTCCCCTGATCTTGGGACTAATTGCAGGAATCCTATTCTTAGTCCTTATTTTTCGTTATGGCAACCCATGTCACAGACAAAACTCTTGCGACAAGGGAAGAAACAATCCTAGCCATTGGATACCGGGACCGGATATAAAAAATCCTGGGACTCTCCCGGCTTAGAGACCTGAACATGACTTGGTTTCTATCATTTCGACCAATGTGGCAAAGATGTGTTTTACCTGTATTAAGGTGTCTGCTATGCGGAGAAGAATGCGTGTTAGACACCTGTCTGACGCTACAATCGGATGCGCCAATGGATGCAGAAACATTGTTGAGCCCGATCAAGGTTCATGCTTTGTGCTGCCCTCAAAGGCTACCAATCCTGATGACGGCATTCGTGGAAGCTTCACCACTACGATTGATGGGTAGTGAAGTTCAAGATGAAAGCAGCATCGATCAGGTACGACCTTCTGTCAGCAATGCGAATCAGAATGTCAATGGAGACAATCATGCGCACGAATGCATGATTACACCTATATCCGAGTTAGTGGAACTTTCCCAGGAAGCTGTTGACAGTTTTTTCGAAAGCCTAAATGATATGATGTTCTCGCCAGAACAGAAATAGAGACTTTTGAACAAGCTCGCACACGGCGTTCCCTGAATTCGGCCTTCAACTTTAAAAATAAAGTCACATGAACAATTTTTCCTCCAGTTCACGGACAGCAATTTTTCAGCAGCCCCAGAATATTTTTGCATATTTTTCGGGACACTATCTTCTGCTTAAAGTAAGAACTATTCTTAGAGAACTAAGGTTTCTAATTTTTTAGATAGCTTATAGACATTAGCTGCCCGCTGGTATGTTCATTGTTATTATATTCTGTGATGGAATGGTCTCGAACTTTTCTTCTGTATTAAGAGCCATTTCATGTGTAATTCTCATATACAAAATAGCAATAATGTATACAAATGCGATTACTTTGGCATTATTCTACAGCTTGAGTGCATACAATACATATGACTGCAATTTTTCCGTATATTTGAAAATTTTCAAAATGCATTTTATGTATTTTGGGGTGGTAAGGTATACACTATACTCTATAGTATGTTGTACTATGTTATACTATGCATAGATTAGTAAATATGACCATAGTTAGCGTGGAGTGGGTGTGATGTATTCCTATAGGTTCTGAATCGATCCCCCTATTCCTGACCCTATTCTGGTTAACAAACAAACAAGTTAACTAAGTAGTCAGCCCATGAGGCAGAAAACCCCCATGATGCAGATACCGTTATCTGACGCAGTCACACTACGGCACAGGAACGTGTTATCTGATTAGGTCATAACGCTTGCGATCTAATTAGACAAGCGATATTCCTCCAGCCCCTGATAAGGCATACGGAGTTCTCATAACAAATCAAACCTATGACAACCTGGGCAAAACCCTGCGGCCATTGTTTTGATTTCACCGAGAACTTCAGTAAAAGAATGTGCTAACGAGCAAGTCGTATGACATCCTTATTGACGTATCTATGTCCATCCTTACGTCAATCTCGGCACCTTAAAGGTATAAATATTACCGATATTGCCCTATGCAAACACACGCGTGGTGACGAGACGGAGCAGCCATACTTGCCGAAGCGAAGAGCAGAGCAGACCCCGCTGGCGCAGCCCCGCCTTTCTGACGCGCTGAGAGAAGCTGCTTTCTCCTGCCGAGAAATCCAGCACCTTCGTTTCTGGGTAGCCCTCGCAGGCAGCCTGGAATATCGAGACCAGAGACGAGAGATACCATCCCTCATTCAACCTAGATTCCAGGTACAGAACTGAATAACCCCTCACAGAGAATTCTTTAGCTATTCACTTGGCAAAAACAAACTTAACTTAAACTGTAACTTTCTATTCCCGCCCACATATTAGACTTAGGTCAGGTACACGGGGTAGGCGTATTTAGAAACACCAGTTGAGTACGTTTAGTCAAATGTATATGTGTATGTAATATATTTTATTCATTTTAAACATCTTATGGCTTAGAAACCATATCAATGTTTTTACAGTATTATTTTATACTATTGCTTTTAATGTATGCACTTTACTTAACTATAAGTATTGCAATAATATCGATCCATTTCTCTTGTATGAGAAAAGAGACTGATCAATAAATAACACCTTTTTATTGAACACGCCCGTCTCTTCCTTTTCTCTACAATCTGATGAGACTAAGAATGCACGTACTGACTGAGTAAAATAAATTGCCTTTTGTTCACACGACTCTCGAGATATACTCTTGATTAGGGGAGAGCAAAGTTGTCATGTTCTATGGTTGTCAGAAACTAAATCCCTTCTTGTCTAATCAGGGAAGTTAAGTCCTCCTTGAACATTCGAGAAAGTTTCTAGTGAACTCTGAGCTAAGCTGGCAAACCCAAAACTTTAAGTCTAGTATCGACAGTAGTAGACCTAGTTAATGTCTGGTCTAGGCCTTTACTGCTGTAGGTATTATTCCAATGCGCAGAGCCTATTGGGATGATAGGGACTACACTACACCCCTTAATTCACTTTCTGATTGGGACGACCTAGTGTGGTTGGCAGAAATTGCATATAATAACAGCCTTCATGCTTCAACTGGGTATTCTCCCTTTTACTGTTCAAACGGGTACCATCCTAGAACCATACCCAGCCCATCCTATTCCTCTTGCACAACACCTGCAGCAGCTGAGTTAATTCAGGAATTACAAAGAATACACACACTGACGCAACACAACATAGAACATGCTAGGAGGCAGTATAAGAAGGGAGCTGATCAACATAGACGACCAGAACCACCGTATAAACAGGGAGATGAGGTTTGGTTATCCTCCAAGAATTTGAAATTGAAGGGTGCTTGTAAATTCAAACCTAGATATATAGGTCCCTACAAGATACTCAAAGTGATAAATCCAGTGGCTATAAAATTAGATCTACCAACCCCTCTCAAGATTCACCCTGTTTTTCATGTGTCCCTTTTGAAGCCAGTGGAACCGGATACAAGGTTGCCGGTGTCCCCTCCTTCTATCATGATTAAAGACGACGCTGAATATGAAGTAGAGGCCATCACAGACTCCCGCAGAGTTCGGCGTCGACTCCAATACCTCATTCACTGGAAGGGGTATGGGATTGAAGAACGCACGTGGGAGCCGGCAAGTAATGTACATGCACCCCGATTAATACGTCTCTTTCATAGAAGATATCCCAACAAACCCAAACCTGTGGGGGGCACTGTAGGGGGGATATACTGTCATGATTGCCAGCTCCGCTGTTCGATCCAAGATGGCCGTCCCAGACTGCGCATGCGCGAGGAAGGTCAGGCAGCCCTAAAAGCCTGACTTCCCTTTGACTGAGCGCTTCACATTTTAGTGATCGCTTCTCTCGCGTCACTTCCGCTTCGCCGAGTCACCATCTCTCTCCTTTGCTTCGGGAGTATCTCGTTCCTGAGTTCCCGGTTTTGTTGGTACCTGTGGGGTACTTGTTGCCCCTTATGCGTTCTGTTCCCCATCGTGCTTCCCTCTTCGTTTTTTGGATCTTTGTTGGTAGGGAGCGCTGAGGGGTTAACGCTTTCTGTTGTGTTCCCATTTTTCCGCCCTCCAGGCTCGCTACTCTCCCTGTGGTCTGGCGAGCTGGCCGGGCTGTCTACTCTCGGTTCCGCTTGCCGGGCGGACACTTTGTTCCGTCGGCCAGCCGGACTTGAGTTGGGGCGGCTCCGTTGGCCCTACTGAGGGATCTTGGGAGTTGTAGTCTCCACTCCCGGTATTATCTTCCTCGCTTATTATTTATGCTTCATTGGACTCGAAGAATCATCGGGTTTCTGGCAATCATTGCAGCGGCATCCTCTTGGAGTAACAGGTACAGGCGCATAGCGCTACATGCTTCTACATGATTAGGTACATAAATATATTAAAAGAACAATTGCTCTAATTCCTTTACAGCTGTTTGACCACTGAATAAGGTTATCATTGCACTGGTTAGTGGAGGAATATCCTAAACTCCGTGTCCTTGATGTATTTCTAGGGTAAGCTCTGTACATGCTGATAGATATCCCTCCATACATTGATAGATAGCTGGTATTGAAGTTCTTTACCGTTACAGGGGCAAGATTAGAGGCACCTTCATTCCAGACCAGAGCCACTAGTGAAGAAGATACGGCCATTTACTATAAAGAGTATCCTCGTAGGTAGGAATGACAACACCATGGAATATTATTTAGTTATCCTGTTATATGTTATATGTAAATGCCATTGTGATGTTCCTTTATTTTAGGGTCTGTACTACCAGCCTGACGACCTTCTATTCAGTCCACGGAGCATTCCCCTTTCTTTCCTTGTTTTGTTCCCTCCTTTCCCTCCATATCACCCCTGTGTTCTAGGGTTTGATAGACACTGGAGGTGTAGGGGGGAAGGGTTTTGGGCTTGTCATCAGTTCCGGACACTCCTGCAGAAACATCACCTGGATCCTTACATTAGGTTGGGGGCTTGTACCCGGCGAGTTGGGGATGCCGGTGTGGGTGGAGGGGGATGTCTTTAACTTGTTGACTTTCAATTTCTATGCCTAATTATGGTTGATGCAGCTAGGTCAAGTTCAGCCTTCAACAGCGGAGGAAATGGCAGAAGGCACACGTAGTACTCACAGCCTTAAGGTAGTGTCATGGAAAGTGCGAGGCCCGAACAACCCCAAGGAAGAAGAGACAAATACTGGGGTATTTAGACAGACATCATATTGAGGTGGCTATGTTGCAGGAAACCCATATGAACGCTGGTTCGGACCCCCAGTTTGCTTTCCGCTGGGCCTCGCACCGCTGTTTCGCATCTTACTCTAATTATTCACAGGGTGTAGCCATATTGTTTAAAAGATGAGTGCCCTTTGTACTAGGTTGATTAAGAAACAGTGAGCGACCCAAGAAACCCTTGAGGGCTTGGATAATTAAATAGAAGGGTAAAGGTGCCGTCAAGGGAATTTGTTTAAGTAACACTTAGTGATTCAAACCAATTTAGTAGGATTAGTGAAAAATCCTCTTGTGAATTTAATTCATCCACAGTAAATTAGCTAACATAAATAGTTATACACAAAACATTAAAAACAAGCACAAAGGTGTATTGAAAAAAGAATTTATCAAAATAGTGAATGGTCAATAGTTTGATATACAGATAAAGTTCATTCAGAAATAATTAGGTTTGCAGGTAAATAACAAATTAATTGGAGAATAACTCAACAAAACCTAAATACACCTATCTAAAATCAATATAGAATAAAACAAAAGATAGATGAGGTGGAGGTGTACTAGGTGGCACTGCGACAGATGGGGAAGGTAGATACTGTCTGATATGGGGGAGACTGTATTCGTACAATGTCACCTTTGCTAGTTATTATGGCCCGAATACTGATGATCCCCAAGTTCTCCTCCAATTATGGGACAAAATTCAGGAGGTTGGCACCACCTATGTTGTCCGGGGGGGACTTCAATACAGCACTGCAGCCCCGCATGGATAGATCCCATGTATCCCCGTCTCATTTCACAGTCACGCGCGAACATTGCAGGCTCTCGTAGCGGACAATTATTTACTGGACTCATGGAGGTACACACACCCGACGATGCAAGAGGACACACATTACTCTGCAGTCCATTCCACCTGAGCGAGGTTAGATTATGTTTTCATATCTGTGGGAATGTCACATTGGCTGGGTCGAGTAACTCATCTGGCCCGTACGTATCCCGACCACTTCCTGGTTCTAGTGGACATTCATGCCCCCTACAATATACTCCATACAGTAACTGGCGTCTCAATCCCTTGCACTTGCAGGATGCAGTATTTAAGGCAGAGCTAGAGAAGGAGATCCAAGACTTTTTTTAGCGTAATACCGCGTCGGTTCCCAGCATCACCACGGTATGGGAGGCATTCAAAGTTACGGTTCGGGGCCTGTGCATAGCTAAAGGAGGGGGTATCCTTAAAACGCTGAGTGGGGATCTCTCAACCTTGGAAACTGAACTTAAAACTTTGGAAAGAGATATAAACAACTGTGCGGATGACTCTGCACTCAGAGCCACCATGCAGAGCAAACTGACGGAATATGAGGAGGTAGCAGATAGGGAATGTAAATTCAGGGGGAAACCACACATGGCGAGAGTGTATGGTGAGGGAGACAGGCCAGGGAAGGTCTTAGCGGCAGCGATCAGGCCCCCAAGATTCTTCAACTATGTAACAGAGATACAGGATGCCTGGGGTAATGTACACAGAAATCTTCCTGATCAACTGAACACATTTCGAGACTTTTATAGCTCATTATATTCGTCTCAGTGGGGTACTCCGCTCGCCTTATCTGAATATTTTGAGGACACTGCACAAGCCTGGTTGGGGGATGTACAGCGGAAATTTCTGGCATTAGACTTGGAACTGGATGAAATAGTGGAGGCAATAATGCATATGAAGTCTGGCCGCGCTCCGGGGTCGGATGGGACACCTATTGAGTTTTATAAAACCTACGTCTCCATCCTGGCTCCTATTCTGAGGGAGGTGTATTATGCGGCGCTGGAGGAAGGTCGCTTGCCTGCAACCATGCGTGAAGCCCTCGTAACTTCGTTATTAAAGCCAGGGAAGCTTTCACATTACTGTGATTCGTACAGGCCCCTGTCTCTATTAAACTGTGACACAAAAATTTTAGCTAAAGTCCTAGCGACGAGGTTGAATTTACTGATGCAAGGCCTCTTGCTCCCGGACCAGGCGGGGTTCATCCCGAGCCGGGCTACATCACACAATCTAAGGACCCTGGCGGCAGTCTTGCAGGACATTGACCCTAAGTGCTCAGCGGTGGCAGTATTCCTAGACGCTACTAAAGCGTTTGATTCCCTGGAGTGGGATTATCTGCTGGATACTCTGGGACTTATGGAGATGCCTGCTACTTTCCTTCAATGGATACAGCTTCTCTATTGCCATCTGGTGGCGTCGGTCCTGCTGAATGGGCCTAAGTCTACTCCCTTCACTGTATCTAGGGGGACGCGCCAAGGCTGCCCTCTTTCCCCTATCTTGTTCGCTCTGGCTATTGAACCGCTTGCTGCCAAACTTAGGCAACATCATAATGACAGGGTATTAGTTTACCCCTCTAAGCAGCTGCTTGTCTCGCTATACGCGGATGACATGACATTGTATGTTAAAAAGCCCCAGGATAATCTCAACTGCATTTTACACAAGATAACTAAATTTGGTGCCATCTCTGGGGCACAAATTAATTAGTTGAAATCGGCGGTCTTCCCTCTGACAGGTAACACTCCGGAGCCTCCCCTAGACTACCCCTTGATGTGGGAAACTGAAGAGGTTAAATACCTTGGTATACATGTGACCAGGGATAAAGATGCCTTAATGAGGCTTAACTATGGCACGGCTATTGACAAAATAACGGATACTGTCACCAAATGGCTGCGACTTCGCCTTTCCATGGCGGCAGGGGGGATACCATTAATTAAGATGGTACTACTACCAAAGCTCCTATACCTCTTCATCAATACTCCTTATCACCCAGGACCCTTTTTTTAGTACGTTTCGATCCCAGCTCACGAGGCTCATATGGGGTGGGAAGCAGGCGCGCCTGAACTTAAACACTTTGATGCTGCCGTACCATCTTGGAGGATATGAAGTCCCTAATTTTTAATATTATTACTATTGTGCGCAGGCCCATTTTGCAACATACTGGTTCCATCCACCTCCTTTTATGCCGCACCTGGCGGTGGAGGATGGGTACATGGCCCCGGTGCACCCATGAGGCTATCTCTTCACAGCCGTTGGGCGGCGGGTGTGTGACCCATCCACGGTTGACTGCACTATACAGGCAAGGCACTGTATCGCTCGTAAGCTAGGGAATACTATGTTCTACTCTCCCAAGATGCCTCTGTTACGCAATCCAATGTTGCAGGTTGCGTGTGAGGGTATTTGCAGGAAAATGCTAGGCGACCTTAAATATTACACTTGGGGAGACCTTTACTTGGAGGGGCGATTCCGCTCCAAGGAGCAGTTTTTTGGAACACACACCCCATCAGTCATGGACACATTTATGTATACACGTCTTCGACAAAGTGTGCGGGCCACTACTCCAGAATTCCCTAATGAGCCGGACACATTAGCTCCACTGCACGCCTTTCTCCAGGCAGAGCCTCCCCGACATGCTATATCCCTCCTATATAAGAACACACAAAATTCTTCGCTATCTCGCCCAGCCAGAGCTAGACTAGAATGGGACAGTGATTTGGATGCCCCGTTGACTGACGACCAATGGGAACTTAGCTGTACACAAACACAAGCCGTTACTGGTAACAACAGGCTACGCCTTGTGCATTTTAAGTTCTTACATCGGTTATATTACACCCCTGCTAAACTTCACAAATTCAGACTCAGAGACAACGATAGCTGTGTAAGATGCGGTCGGGAAGGGGCAGACTTCCTACACTTGGCATGGACCTGCCCCTCGGAGGCGGACTTCTGGAAACAGGTCTTTGATGAGATCTCGATCATGATAGGAACTCCACTGATTATGTTGGATGCTCTGGAGTGTTGAATGTTTATAGTGATTTTTTCCTTGAGAATGGGGGGGTGGAGGGCCAGGGTCATTACCAGCATTGTGCTTGCACTGTGTCGTCTTGCAGCCCCGTGCTACCTGGACTACATACCTGATGGTATTAGATACTACCTTTTGCAATGCCTTCGAACTGTGTTGAGGAACCCTTTGCATACAGCATGTGGACCTTTTTGACCTATATAGGCATAATTGGGGGGGTTGTTAATGTTATATTTGTACCAGTACGGGAAGGTGTCATTGACATATATACTACTGTGACAGACGATACTGTGCCTTGCATTACACTGATGTACCGTACAACTGTATAAATAAAGTTTTATAAATAATTGGTTTAGTCATGTGGTGTATTGCCAGGAACAATTGTCTCATTTTTGGGAACTCGTGCCTTTGCGATCCCGCCCCGGGATATATGGGAACCATTTGCCCCTTTTCTCTGTCAAAAGGACTCTGGTTCACCTGCCAAGGGGAAGCGGCAAGGGATAAGGTTCAACCTACTGGGCATGGGTAAATGTTGATCGCCTTCATGCATTGTCTGTTGCACCGTAATGGGACCCTAATCAGCTTTAATATATCTCTTCTAGTGTTTGCATATGCAAATTCAATATCCCTCTTACATTGTGCTTTGTAATCCTTTCTATGCATCTATAACACTCTAGCTCTGACTCCTCGGCCCTGTGCTACACAACAGCCTCTCTGAACATTGAAGCGGCTTACTATGTACCCCCTGTCTTTTTGAATCATGCAACTGTGGCTTGTTCCCTGATAGTTTTCCCTGTCGTCATTTTCGCCCAGTCGCCCCCTTACCCACCCTGCTTTCTCCCACTCACCTCTCCCACTATGTTGTTGTCTTTCGAATTTGACAAATGCCCCAAAAAAAAAAATCCCCCAAAAAATAAATACTTGTGAATTTTCATTTTACTATGGGCTTACAATGCAAATTTTAGAATGCTTTGCAAGTTTTTGGTTACTATTTTTTCTTAATTGTAATACTCTTGCTTTTCTAAAAACGTTTTTTGTAGTTTTTTTTTATCGGCCATGATGTGGCTCTCCTTTGTGTCCAGAAAAGTAGACGAGCTGTTGGATTACTTGTCTGACCTACTACTATAACTGGCATTACCACTGAGGGTGAGAGTAGTCAGCATTGTTTGCTGCAGATATAGGTGCATCCAAGCTCCCATTGGAAGGAAGAGTAATGATTAATCCATATGTGAAGCAAGAACCACAGCACGAGGAGGAGCCCTTCTGGAGATGTGAGTGAGCCTGGTAACACCCTGGTTCTGTCTCCTGTGCGGACAGTCTGCTACCAAGATCCCTTTCGAGCAAATCTTCGAATACTATAAATTGAATAACAGTCTAACATGGAACCTCCTTATCTATGACTTTATGATTCTAGAGCTAATGCATAACATTTTAAAACCTTGCAACCTGATTACGAGTTTGGCAGAGCGGAATCGCTGCTCTGCCGGATCTCACCTGGCCCAGAGTCCCCAATTGTGGGAACACCAAACCTAATTTTACTGGCATGGCAATCAGGCTGTTAAAAAAAGTATCATGAGGTGTTTGACTGAACCAGCTGCTAAGCCTCTTCCCTGGTCCCTGACAACGTTTTTCTACGCCAAACGTAATTTTCCCTTTCCCTGAAATACACACCAAGCCTCCTCACCCCTTCGATCCCGGCACGGCAGGTTAGCCATTGTTCCAACTTAAAATGGGTAAAACCCCTCAGAAAAAATATTAGCAAGTGAAATTTTACACAGATATTCCGTTTCCACACAGTTTTTGCCCCTTCTGAGGGGCCCAACTTGTACTTGGTGGAGTTCCTTGCAGAGATACTGGTTGATAACAATAACTCCAGCAGCTTCGTGTGGAATTAATTTAAATTGTAATCAGGACCGAAGTGTACAACTGTCTCTGAGAAATCCAGCCACTATTCAGAAAACAGTCTCTCCATTGACACCGCCTCCCTCCTGCGCTTGTGTCTGATTCACCTTCTTTATATTTTCCTGACTGCCAAAACTATATCCTATGTCCCCACTGACTGCTGGAGGCTAGCCCCCACAAGCCCCCTAGGGTCCTTTGAATAGTCCTTTCACTTCACTAACCTCTTATTTCATGACAATTGGAAAGAGTATATCTTATCAGTTTTTTATTGGGCCAGAGTAATTAATTCAACAACAATGATGATCCCTGATAGAAAACGTCTCCTAAGATTAGATTCTTCTTACCTTACTAGTTGAATCAATGTATTAGGGAAAACAGGAAGTCATTATATTAATAGGACTGTTTCCAAATATTTTTGAGACATTTTGAAAATACCTCAGTCTTGTTGGCTCAGGAGGGGCACCCAAAGCACTACCTTAATAGTGAGAGAAGGCTACTGCCTTCACTAGGAGTTATGCAGAACGAGCGCGGAGGTGGCAGCATATTGTATAGTGATCAGTAGGAGTGAACAGGTCCTTTTTTAACCTGTGTCACTGGAATGAGGCCTACAGGCTCACTCACTTTTAAAATTCCACACCTATGTGCTTAACACACCCTTGGCCTACATCAGATTAGTGTGAAGTACTGCACAGCACAGAGGTAATGTATCCGCCCTGGGTGTATGTGTGCCTGGGAAGGCTACAAAACAGGGATAATGCAGTACTAAGCAATGCATGCATGATGATAGTATGTGCAGGATGTACATATGCTTATGAGTGGTACAGTACCTGAAGGAGGTGGTGCTGGGCAGAGCGTACAGGACAAATGCATGCACTGGGTATATGTGTACCTTGAAGTGGAACAATATATTAATGATGCAGTGCATGCATGTTAAATACAGGTGCTGGATGTATGTGCCTATGAGTACTAAAGTACATGGAGGATACAGTACTATGCAGCGTGTGCATGCTGGATACCTGCACTGGGTGTAGGGTGTGCCTGGCAAAATACGTGGAGGGCCCAGGGTTCCATTTTGGGAGACCAAGGCCTGCATGGTGAAAAATTAAGAGGAGGTAGGGAGATCCCCCAGACAGTTGTGTGTATTGCAGCATTCCTGAGAGCGAGGCTTCCCCTGTAAACTAGCGAGGGTGCTCTTTGATTCAGTGAGCAATCACAAGGAAGGGGCCTGGGCACATCACATGAAGAATATGGGTCTGATCCAGCGGAAGCGTTAAAGTAGTTTTAATGTTATCACTTGCTTCTGCTACTTACTCATTTAGCCCTCTAACTGTATTGGGCACTCTACAGAGGCAAATGGTTCTCTGATGGATCTTTCTCTGCCAATAAGAGGGGTTGTTATTGGGGTGTCCATGGTACAATGTTAGCCACCCAATGAGGACGATTAATTGGTGACCAACTCACAAGTTCGAAATCAGATTCAAATATACCACTCTCAGGACCATGCTATAGAAATAAAGTATCACAACGGGAAAACCCAACCTTCTAAAGAGGCTAAGTATAACTAACATGATGCAGTCTAGGAGCTCTGCTACAACAAAACAGAATAAAAGAAGCAGAACTTGATACTCTGAAAAGATTAGTTAATTCATCATACAATGCAGTTATTTTTAAATGGAAAATAGCATAGGTCAATTAAAGAACACCAGGACATTATAAGGGTCTCAGACGGTTTAGATAGTTTGACAATTGTATTAATTATCCAAAATCAATACAAATAAATAATCTCTTCAGTATTCCATTCAGGAATAAAACAGCATGAAGTACAAGACTACACATTTAGCCTGAGATGTGAATCCAAATAAGATAGTCTAAAATAGTTATCAGATACAAGGTTACAGATTACTACCATCATTAAAGGCAGAAGGGTGGTTCATTTCTCTAACCACATCCAAAGGTTCTAAAGCAAAGGGGAATCACTAAGGGCGTGCCCATAACGTGAGCAAAAAGGGGAAATAAGGCAAACTCATAGTTCGGCAAAGAAGATTTCCAGCTCATCACTTAAGGCAGCAGTGTCAGCAAAAGTCAGTCCAAAATAAGAGATCAAGGATGGTTTATAAAACCATAGAAAAAGCATTCAGACCTCTCCCATAGAAAAGAAAAATATGGCATATAGAATGTCTTCTTTAGTAATATAATGCAAAAACAACAGTTGATGGACAGAATGCAGAACAATGTCATACATTCACCCAGGTACAGAGATCTGGGCCTAAATCCATCGTTTTTTTGCTCACCATGCCATTACAGTTTGAACCCAGCCATATGCAAATCAGTCTTGACCCTGTACCCCATGGGAACAGTCCAGCCCGAACTGCCAAGCCAGGTCCTCCCTGGACTGGAAACAAGCATCCTAGGACCGGTTTCGGGCTTTCAGCCCTCATCAGCCAGGATAGCTTGATTCCAGAGGAACGGAGAGCACGGGACTCACGTCTGAGCATACCCGTCCCACTTGGGGTGACAAATGCAAAAACAACAGTTGATGGACAGAATGCAGAACAATGTCATACATTCACCCCAGTACAGAGATCTGGGCCTAAATCCATCGTTTTTTGCTCAACATGCCATTACAGTTTGAACCCAGCAATATGCAAATCAGTCTTGACCCTGTACCCCGTGCTCTCCACACCACTGGAGTCAAGCTATCCTGGCTGATGACGGCTGATAGCCAGAAACCGGTCCTAGGATGCTTGATTCCGGTCCAGTAAAGACATGGCACAGGGTCAATGCTGATTTGCATATGGCCATGTCTGAACTGGGGTGGTGTGGTGAGCAAAAAAACGATGGATTTAGGCCCAGATCTCTGTACTGGGGTGAATGTATGACATTGTTCTGCATTCTGTCCATCAACTGTTGTTTTTGCATTCATCACCCCGAGTGGGACGGGTATGCTCAGACGTGACTCCAGCGCTCTCCACACCACTGGAGTCAAGCTATCCTGGCTGATGACGGCTGATAGCCAGAAACCGGTCCTAGGATGCTTGATTCCGGTCCAGGGAAGGCATGGTTTGGCAGTTCGGGCTGGACTGTTCCCATGAGGCACAGGATCAGACTGATTTGCATATGGCCATGTCTGAACTGGGGTGGCATGGTGGGCTAAAGAACGGTGATGGATTCAACCCAGATCTCTTGACTGGGTGTGAGTGTTTGATTGGTTCAGATGCTCCGTCCATCGCCACCCCTTTTTTGTCGCTTTGTCGCCATAAGTTGGCAGGGTATGCTCAGACGTTGAGTCCCTTGCTCACTTTGCCACTGGATTCAAGCAAGCCTGGCTGAAGACGGCTGGAATGCCAGAAACCGGTCCTAGGAAGCTTGATTCCGGTCCAGGGAAGGCATGGCTTGGCAGTTCGGGCTGGACTGTTCCCATGAGGCACAGGGTCAGACTGATTTGCATATGCCCATGTCTGAACTGGGGTGGCAGAGTGGGCTAAAGAACGGTGATGGATTCAACCCAGATCTCTTGACTGGGTGTGAGTGTTTGATTGGTTCAGATGCTCCGTCCATCGCCACCCCCTTTTGTACCGCTTTGTCGCCATAAGTTGGCAGGGTATGCTCAGACGTTGAGTCCCTTGCTCACTTTGCCACTGGATTCAAGCAAGCCTGGCTGAAGACGGCTGGAATGCCAGAAACCGGTCCTAGGAAGCTTGAATCCGGTCCAGGGAAGGCAGTTCGGGCTGGACTGTTCCCATGAGGCACAGGGTCAGACTGATTTGCATATGGCCATATCTGAACTGGGGTGGCAGAGTGGGCTAAAGAACGGTGATGGATTCAACCCAGATCTCTTGACTGGGCGTGAGTGTTTGATTGGTTCAGATGCTCCGTCCATCGCCACCCCCTTTTGTACCGCATTTCAATGTAAAGCAATAGAAATGTCATGCAATTACTATACCAAGGTACCGGATCTTTGTGTGTCAAACTCTGAAGAGGTTTAGCTGTCAAAGAAAAATTTGGATTCCATTGCTTACAGTAGTCCACCATTTCTAAGAACATGCGGACTTCCTTTTGAGTTGTTGGATGATTCATGTTAAGAATTGCTAAGATTCTTTCATGCAACACTTTCCTTGCTCCTTTCTTAATGTGATGTCCTAAGTACAAGACTTCTGTTTTGCAAAATTGTAACTTAGTTGGGTATACTTTAGGTCCATTCTCTGCCAAGTGATTCAATAGTGGTATAGTATCAATTCTGCAAGGTTCTTTTGTTTCTGACTCCAGCAGTAGGTTGTCAATGTACTGCACTAACACTGAATGATTTGGCATTTCCAAAGTCTCAAGATTATTTTTAAGTATCTGGTTACAAAACTAAAGGCTCTCCCTATATCCTTGTGGAACTTGGCACCATGCCAAAACGTGACTGCCAAAACGGAAAGCAAAAAGGTATTGGCTATCCACATGCAGTGGAATTCATTTTAAAAAAAAGCCCCAAATAACTCAATAACAGAAAACCATTTGGCTTTGCATGGAATTTGAAATAATATCACAGCTGGATTCTGTACCACAGGGCAACATGGAACAACATTTGAGTTTGTTCTGCGTAAATCCTTCACAGTACAATACTTGCCATTCGGCTTCTGTAAGTCCATAATGGGAGAGTTACTGGGACTTCCCATTATCTCCTCTAAGACTCCTTGCTTAATGATTGAGGAATTCCAGCAATTATATCTGGAGTCAAATTGTATTGTAGGATTCTTGGAAATTCTGCATTTGGTTTAACAGTGATTTGGACTGGTTCAACACATTTGACTAGTCTGATATCTTTACCTTTAAAGTTCCAGACTTTAGGCAACACAGTGTCTCTCAATTCAATGGGCAAATCCTCACTCACCAGGAGAGAACACATTCCCACATCAGATTTCTGTCAGGCAAGTTTAAAAACATCGTCCTCATCATTTGTGTGACACTCAATACCTCTTGGTGTGCAGTAAATTGAGCAATTTAACTTACACAGTAAGTCATGTCCAAGCAGATTCACTGGACTTGTATCATATCTCAAAGGACCCTATTCTAACTGTGACAGATTCTGAAATTTGGGTGGACAACTTTTTGTACGTAACCCCTACAACTTGGAACTTTCTCCAGCGAGGGATAGGTTAGGAAACTCTGCTGTTCTTACAAAAGAGCGGGTAGCACCATTGTTTATGAGGAATGAGTCATGATCCCCATCCACATATGGACCACCCTTGTCTACCTCTAAGGCTGCGCCAAGTATGCAGTCCACCTTCCCTCTCAGGCGCCATCAGGCCGATGAGTCCTGGTCAAAATCATCTAACTGAATCAAATACTGTTGCACTGCATTCTGGGTCTGGAAAAAAATTATGTTCAACTGCTGATTCTGGTTTACATTGTACCTTTGTACCTAAACATTCTGTTGAGGCATCTGAGCTTTGGGCATTTGCACTGGCTGATTGTGTATTCTCTGACCTTGAGCCTGCTGAGTCTTTGTCATGTTATTTCCTTGAGACTGTGCATATTCTACATTCTGCATCTGATTCCCTGCAACATTTATAAATGGCTTACACTCACGTTTCCAAAGTCCAATTTTTCCACAAGCATGACATGGATTCATTTTCTTTAGAATTAATACATCAATACAAGTTCTTGAGTCTACAGGATTACCATGACCTCTACCTTTCGACTGAAAATTCTGTTGCTGTAAATCATTTACCAACAAAACAAAAATGCCAGTACTGCTCAATAAATTCAAATGATTTCTGCAAAACAATGAACACAACACTGTCCTGCAAGGACTAGCCGTTCAGTCTGAAATAAATCTTAAAACCAATTTGTTTATTCAAGTCTTTTTGATACTTTTTAGAATTCTAATGTGATTAACAATCAGTTATAATCTCACAATTATATTTACAAGGGGAGGTCCTATGTTACAACTTATATATGCAAATATGTACAAGACAAAGGTGCAAAAGAAAGAAGATTTTTTGGGTGAAAGAAAGTCACAAGCATTCGTTTTAGATTCATCCACTACCAATCGGTGTCACATTCATACCAAACATGTATAGTGCAATGGAGAAACAGAGAAAAGAAAAGAAGTTTGTGTGTGTATGTGTCCCTTACCTAGTTATTTATATCTTTTAAGTCAGGTGGGGGCACCTACTATATGGTGCAGAGTAGTAATATCGACGTAGAAATGTCATCTGACATTAATATCTCCGCAGAAATATCGAGTGGAACAAATATCGACAACAAAAATATAGTTTGACCAGAATATCAACTGACAGGTAAGTAATATCGATAACAATAATATAGTTGTAATAAATATTGTTTACAAAAATATAGTGTACAAAAATATCGATTTATTAATAATGTTATGTATTTTAGTATTTTAAATGAGAATTGTTTGTTATTTTATTATATGTTTTGGAATTGTATTAGTTATTAATGTTTTTATGTTTAATTTTGTGTTATTACTTCCGTAGCGGGTTGTGGGTTTATAGGGGAATAGGGTGGGAAGTAATTTAATTATATAAAATTAATTGATTAATTAATGTGTTAATTAATTAATAATTGTTTAATAATTAGTTGTTAATTAATTGCAATTGGTCAATTAATAATTAATTATGTTAATTGTCTAATTAATTTTAGGTGTGTGTTGAGGAGTTCATACGTGTAAATGGTGTGAAGGGTGGTAATTAATTAATTAAGTATTGATTAATTAATAAATAATTTTAAAATTAATTACCATTAATTAATTAGTAATTATCAATTGTAAATGTGTAATTAATTTTAGGTGTGTGTTGTGGTGTTTTTAAGTGTATATGGTGTGAAAGCTGGTAATTCATTAATTAATTAATTAATTTAAAAAAATACATTAATTTTCATTAATTAATTAGTAAATATTAAATGTAATTGTGTAATTAATTTTAGGTGTGTGTGGTGGATATTATAGTTTTAAATAATGTGTAATTAATTATTTTTTATTATCTTTGTTAATAATAATATATTTAAATAATAATTATGTTTATATTGGAAATTAAATTAAACATTTTTTTTGTTAGTTTTTTTATTGTTTTGTGTTCCAGCGCTTTCCTTACTATTGTACTCACTGGAGTGGGAATAGTAATTTTCACCGCTATGCTATCCAACGCTTTCCCTACTGTTGCACTCTCTGGAGTTAGAATAGTTATTTTTACCCCTACGCTATCCAACGCTTTCCCTACTGTTGCACTCTCTGGAGTGAGAATATTAATTTTTACCCCTACGCTATCCAACGTTTTCCCTACTGTTGCACTCTCTGGAGTGGCAATAGTAATTTTTACCCCTACGCTATCCAGCGCTTTCCCTACTGTTGCACCCTTTGGAGTGGGAATAGTAATTTTTACCCCTACGCTATCCAACGCTTTCCCTACTGTTGCACCCTCTGGAGTGGGATTAGTAATTTTTACCCATACGCTATCCAACGCTTTCCCTACTGTTGCACTCTCTGGATTGGGAATAGTAATTTTTACCCCTACGCTATCCAACGTTTTCCCTACTTTTGCACTCTCTGGAGTGGGAATAGTAATTTTTACTCCTACCGTATCCAACGCTTTGCCTACTGTTGCACTCACTGGAGTGGGAATAGTAAATTTTACCCCTTCGCTATCCAACGCTTTGCCTACTGTTGCACCCTTTGGAGTGGGAATAGTAATTTTTACCCCTACGCTATCCAACGCTTTCTCTACTGTTGCAACCTCTGGAGTGGGCATAGTAATTTTTATCCCTACGCTATCCAGCGCTTTCCCTACTGTTGCACTCTCTGGAGTGGGAATAGTAATTTCTACCCCTACGCTATCCAACGCTTTCCCTACTGTTGCACTCTCTGGAGTGGGAATAGTAATTTTTACTCCTACGCTATCCAACGCTTTCCCTACTGTTGCACTCACTGGAGTGGGAATAGTAATTTTTACCCTACGCTATCCAACGCTTTCCCTACTGTTGCACTATTTGGAGTGGGAATAGTAATTTGTACCCCTACGCTATCCAGCGCTTTCCCTACTGTTGCACTGTCTGGAGTGGGAATAGTAATTTTTACCCCTACGCTATCCAGCGCTTTCCCTACTGTTGCACCCTTTGGAGTGGGAATAGTAATTTTTACCCCTACGCTATCCAACGCTTTCCTTACTGTTGCACCCTCTGGAGTGGGAATAGTCATTTTAACCCCTACGCTATCCAATGCTTTCCCTACTGTTGCACTCTTTGGAGTGGGAATAGTAATTTTTACCCCTACTCAATCCAACGTTTTCCCTACTGTTGCACTCTCTGGAGTGGGAATAGTAATTTTTACTCCTACGCTATCCAACGCTTTCCGTACTGTTGCACTTACTGGAGTGGGAATAGTAATTTTTACCCCTTCGCTATCAAATGTTTTCACTACTAATGTTTGTATTTTGTTATTAAATGTATGTATTATTAGTTTTTTAATACTTTAATGTGTTAATTAAATATAGAATATTATTTTTTATTCAAAATGTTTTGTATATGTGTTTATTTTATTTTTATATAATTATTAAAGTTTATAAATTAAATTAAGATAATAATAAAATGTAATTAAGAAAATATATGTATATGTACAATTTTATTGTGTTTATATTCATTAAATTAAGTTTATTTGTTATAATTAGTTTAAATATAAATGTAATTTAATTTATTTTGTTAATTATAAAATAATATTATTTAAATCTTTAATTTCAGTTATATTATTTTTTAAAGTATATATTTTTTACATCAATATTTTTTACATCTATATTTTTGAGTCAATATTGTTGTACTTACCTGTTTAAGTATAGGGATTCGATATTTTTGTAGTCTATATTTTTACATCTATATTTTTGTTAACTATATTTTTGTTGTCGATATTTAAACATGGAACCCTACTATATAGTCAATCAGTCATAACTATTGTTTAGTACATAAAAAAGCCGTCATAAATTATTCAAAATTAAACAAAACATCAACGATGGTATGGTTGGTCTAATAGAACAAACAAGCAAACAAAGGGTCGACGCGTTTCAAATTCCCCAAATTGCGGGGATTATCCTCAGGACCACAGATGGAATTAATCTGAAAAAACAAGAAAAAACATTCTTACTATCAAGCACAAACTAAGCGGTCTTCAGACTTAATATTCAATCTTTCACAACACTCAAACATAACCCGTCATTCTTCAAGTGATCTGTGTTGGTTCTGTGAAATTTTGACAGAAGAGAGGGGGAATCAGATGAAAAAATGCACCCTTTTAAAACATCTTGAGAGACAAGGGGAAAAGCCAAAATTGCATTGTACTCACTTTTTTGTTTTTGGAAGATGGTCAAGATCTTATTTCTCTTAGCGTTTTGTATTCCATAGATTGAAGAACTAACTGGGAATGTAGATGTAAACATGTTTTAATATCCATATATATGAGACCTTATGTTCCGGTAAACACATGTTGAATATTTACCTTAGTTGTTCTCCTAATGTCTCAAAGTTAGGAATCTGGAGAACAAAGAACAATGACCGGTATAAAATTCGTGTTTGTATCACTGCGAAACAGATATTCATTTTATTTGATGTTCTATTGTGATCGCGAAAACGTGTGGAATTTGAGTTTAGCGCGTTCTTTTTGCGTGCACTAAATACGGTTACTAGCCATTTTTGATTTAGGCAATTCCGAATCGAATTTGAATGAAAATACAAGCCTTAAAAAATCATGGTGCTGACGTTTCCAACGGTGGTGCAAAGCCCGCTGCTACGCTGTGTTTGTTAGTTAATCAGGAGTCCAAGTTTACAAAGCCGTGTTGTGAAGTGTTGGTGGAACAATAAAGTTCACATGAATCATTCAAATTAGGCATGGCGTGAGCGTAGAGGTTTATTTGTACAAAGAGCTCCACATAGATGGGAAATGTTAAGCGGTTGTAATGCAGTAATTCATTTCACCTGAAATTAGCCGTTTGCCACTCGTATTATTAATAAATAACGCTGTATCTTAGTCCGGACTCATAGGTCGAAAAAGCTCACCTTCCTCTCCAACCGAAGTCTCCCGGTGGCAAGGTCTTGTTATTCCAACTGCCATGTTGGTTCTGATCGGGATCCCGTTTTTTAAGTTACGCGAGAGGAGACGGGAATCCTGGGATTTGTAGTGCGATGTGCTTGCTTGCTTCAGCTATCATTAAACAGCCATAGTTCTTGTTCTATCCAATAATTGTTTCGTAGATGGTACTAAATATCATGCTATGTACTTATTGTACAATGCCAGCGGCTTGTTTTATAACCCTAAAGTTTCACGGATCAGTTTTTTTGTATGAAGCTTGGCCACGATGTTGGAAAACTTGTCCTTAGGAAACGCTAGAAATGGCTGGACAGTTTTTTCAATATTCACTTTAGTGCAGTGTGAAATTGTCAGTGTGAAATTGTCCTTCAGTGTGGTTACTTATGAGCAGTCCATCATATTTAAGAGTACAGTAAAAATGTTATGGCTGTACTTATGTCCTCGAAAAAGATGTAAAATGTGAACCTTAGAATGGTCACTTTGGTGCATTTTTCATGATTCTATAACTTCGGTGTTTCACTAGTCTGCTTGGTGGATTTACAGATGGTTCAGACATTTCATTCAATCCGTTTGTCGCAGTGTTATATTTCAGAATCAGTAGTGCCTCTCTTTTGGACAGTTTTTCCTCAATATCTCCACCTCTTGGATCTGGCTCAATTTTAGATATTACTGTCCACTTTAGGTCAATTTCACTGTGTGTGCAGTCTTTCCAGTGTTGGACTAAAGGTGCAGTGAGAACACTTTTTCGAATTCGTGATTTGTGTTGAGAAATTCGTTGTCTGATTTCTTGCTTTGTTTTACCAATGTAAAGTTTATTACAAGGGCATACAATCCCGTAAACAACATATTTCGTTTTGCAGTTCGTAAACCGTTCATGTTTCCAGGATTCTCCATCATGTTGGAAAAGGGCTCCTTCTATAGTGGAGGAGCAACATAGACATATACCACATTTATGGTGTCCAACAATTGGGGGCAGATTGACATAATCCCGTAAAGTTGCATTCTTTGTTTTTGGTAAAGCGGCTCTTATAATCTGGTTTGCGATGCTTTTATCTTTTTTGAAGGCGAACAAAGGTGCTTCCGTAAACTGGGTGTCCAAATCTTTAATTAAATGCCAGTTTTGATGAATAGCTTTTTTCAGCCAGTTGGATATGGGGCAAAAAGTTGATACGCATACTATGCGGGTCTGGGTCTTTTTTTCTTTTTTTGACAGCAACGTTTCACGTGGCGTCCACCAGGCTCTCTTTATTGCATGCTTAAGGAGTTTCGAGGGGTATCCTCTGTTTAGTAATTTCTCTCTCAGGGTGTTGGCATGTTCCATATATTCGTCTTTGAATGAACAGTTCCTTCAAATACGAAGGAACTGACCGAACGGTAAGTTCTCTTTTAAGCTTCTCGGGTAGTTGCTGGTATAATGTAGGGCTTTGTTCCTGTCCAATTCCTTCTTGAAGAGTGTAGTGACCAATTCTCCATTTGAGCAGTAGACTTCAACATCTAGAAAAGCCATTTTTTCTTTAGAATGTTGCATACTGAACTTAATATCTAGAGTGCGGTTATTTAGCCACTCGTGAAATTCAGTAAGTTCTTTTTCGTCACCTGTCCAGGTGAGGAAGACATCGTCTATATAGCGGATCCATTCGCCAATCCCCTGTACAAATGGGTTGTTTTTATAGACACATTTTTCTTCAAATTGGCTCATATAAAGAACTGCCGATTCCGGGGCAAAAGGGCAGCCCATCGCGACTCCTTTTATCTGATAAAAGAAGTCATCCTTAAATTTGAAGTAATGTCTTGTAAGAGCCATTTTTGCTAACTCCAAAATAAATTCAGTTGGAACTTTCATTGGTCTGTCTCTGGTGGTAAGGTACAAATATAAGACCTCTAGAGCCTCCTCTTGTGGAATTTGGGTGTATAAAGACACCACATCCATACTTACTAGGAGATCTTTATCTTCAGTAAATGGTAATGTCTTGAGTTTGTTAATAAAATCTGTGGTGTCTTGCAGATAAGATCTAACGTCTGCCATGAACGGTTTCAGAAAAAAATCAATACATTTTTATATCAGTTCGAACAGTGATTCGCACCCCGAAATAATAGGTCGTCTGGATGTTTTTTTGTCGTCCTTATGTACCTTAGGGAGTACATAGAACAGTGGGATTCTTGGATGTTTGTTTTGTAAATATTCAAATTCTTTTTTGCCTAAGAATCCTTGTTCAAATCCTTTGTTCAATATCGAAAATAGTTATTTTTGGAGATCTGATGTTGGATCCTTGTCTATTTTTTTTTATAGCATTCATGGTCCATTAGTTGTCTATTTGCTTCTGCTATGTATTCTGTTTTTCCCCAGACTACAATAGACCCGCCCTTATCGGCTTGCTTTATAATCACATTGTCATTGTTTTTAAGAGAGTACAGGGCCTCTTTCTGTGCTTTTGTTAGGTTAGATTTAACAAAACCACCTCTTTTCTTTTCTTGAGAAGCTATTGCAGAAAGAACGTTTTTTTCGAAGGTAATTACTTCCTTAGGAATTTTATAAGCCGGGGGACAAAAATTTGATTTCTTTCGCAATCCGGTAGTTTCCATGTGAGTTTCTATTTGATTTCCTGAGAAATAAGTAGTTAAGCGAATCTTTCTACAGAACTCTATGAACTCAGATTTTAATCGGACATAGTCAGTTGGTTTTGTTGGTACAAACGTAAGGCCTTTTTCCAGGACACTAATTTCTGTTTCAGATGGGACCTAATCTGTCAGGTTGTAAAAAGGAGATTTTTTGTAATTTTGCCTCCTGGTGGACATTTCCCATGGTTGATTTTGGAATCGGGTTTTGGCTCGTGTCTTTGGCTGGCCGCGCCCTAAAAAAAGGCTGCTGTTGTTGTTACGGGGCTACGTGCTGATAATTCTGTTGGAAGTTTTGTTGATAATTTGGTTGGTATCCTCCTCTCCTTCCAAAGTTAGGTCTATAATTTGTGTTATCTGTATCACTCCCACTGGACGAAAATGTATCTGAAAAGGTAATAAAATTATTACGTGATCGTCCTTGGTTGTCCGGGAGGTAGCGTCTAGCTTCTGGTTTAGAATAAAAGTCCTGTTGGAGGTAAGGGTAAGCTTTTTCCAATGAAAAATTCCGTTTATCTTTCTCAAAACTATTCTCCTTCTGATTAATGGTATAATCTTTGAATTCAATAATCTCCTTCTCAACTTTATCTAAAAGGGCCTTTGAATCCGTGATGAGCTGATTCGATTTGATATCTGCTTCTAAAGCTTCTATTTCGTCTAGTTGAACTTTTGACAATCTCTGGGCTGTTTCAACAGTAAGGACCATGAGGTCCCTACTGCATTTAGTTTCAATGAAACTATAACCTTTGTTATAAATGGGTTCCTCCGTAAAAATTACTGGAATATTTCTTATGATTAATCCCGTGGGGATCGTGCCAGCTCTCAGGTGTTGGATGAGGTAATGTCCGTGTAGGTCCGTACGGATTTGTTTCTTTTTGAGGCGATTTAATTTGTCTGATTCATTACTGATTTTGGCTGTACTGCTGAGTGCTGCTGAACTGAACAAAGGAGGATCGCTTAGTAGTTTTTTTTATATGGTCTTCGCTGTATGCAAATGTTTCTTGCTCTGACATGTTATCTGTAGTCTACATTTCGGATTATTATCTTTCTCACTTATACATTCAAACACTATATTCAAATACCCCAAAAGTGCTTTCTCACATCTAAAGTGTACAAATAATATTATATAGAAACCGGATAATACTATCCACAAAATCATTTACAACATGCCTTATCAGAACTTGATGATATCCTCCCTGTACTGGAGTTGTGTTCTGAAAACTCATTTGATTTTGAAGTTTCTGCATCACTCTTATCTGGGCAACCATCAACTTTTCCAAAAAGTGTTTTTGTTCTTCATTTCAATCTTGTCCCTACAATAATTTGCATAACACAAAATCTCATCTAATGATTTGCTTTGCCAACAAAGCAATTGCTGTCGAATCATAGAAGAAATCTCAGGTCTGAAACCAAACACCAATCTGTAAAGAAAATGTCCCATATCTTTATCAGCAAAATCTTCCAATCCACTATATTGTTTGAAAGCCTGTACCAATCTCTCATAATAAGCATGTACTGTCTCCTTTAGTTCCTGGGTTGTTCTGTCAATCTGTACCCAATCAATCTCCTTAGGAGAAATCGGGTCATTTAATACCTGCTGGTATTTCTTCAATAACACTGGAAATGGTCCGACGGTACTGCCTGGGGGGGCTAGTGGGAGTGCCTCGGGTCTACGGTGTGACCTCAGCTGCTGGAAATGAGAATTACAAGAAAGGATTTATCTGCCAGTGACACACCTGAGGGGTGGGGAGGGAGGGTGGGTTGTTAAGGGTTAAGGGTCTACAACCAAGAACAAGGCAGCATAGAAGAGCTCCAATTGATTACTGCTAGAAGTACGCTCAGGGAGTTGCCATGGGAGGGTGGGAGTAATATGCGACTTGTAACGGTTATTGCTGCTTTTTCCCCACTTCTGAGTAAGCTGTGTAGGGAACTGGAGAACTATGATCCTGATCAAATGATACACAATGTATTGATGCTACCTGGAACTTTATGTCAACTTCAATAAAGTTTGTTTAATAAAAAAACACTGGAGACGGTGCTACTATTCTAGGATCCCTTTCTGGTTCTGTCTCAGGCCAATCCTCAGTAGCTTTAAATTTGGCTAACAACACAAATCTCCTGAAATCACAATGTCAAGTAGAGTATTCAAATCAATCCATCAAACCTCTGAAATCTCCACAAATCTTTCAATCTGTCAGTACCGTGCCACAAGATTTTCTCTCAATTTCGGGAAGTGATTTATAAATGACAAAATATCAGGTCTTGTTCCCGGCACATGGACATAACCTCCACCAGGTACTTCTCTCAATGGGAGCATCTGTATTTCTCCTACACTTCCATCCAAGACATCAGGTGATGACTGCACCCTAACTCTTTTTATTTCTTTTTTCGACCATCTACATTCCCATTTCTCTCTCTCACTCCATTTCTTGATCAATGTCATCAGTTCTTTAAACTGCAATTTCATTCCAAGACATGTGGCCACAATATGGTTCCTATAGGTCACAACTTCCAGGTCCACTGTCTATGTCTTTTCAGCCTTGTTTAAGGAAGGCTGTATAGTAGGGTGTGATAATGGACTTCTCTTCATGTTCTGAAATTGGTACAGGCACCTGTAATTACGATGTTGTGCGTACATTTGCAATTTGTATGAAACACCCCACCTGTAACTCTTCTTTACGCAACTACTAGCCAGGTTGCTACGATGGGTCTAACCCCTCCAACCCATGACACCCACCTGCAGAAAAACTCGGGTACCTATAAGTGTGCCTACTTGTCCAGCTCCTCAAAGACAGCTGTTTGTGTCTTCTCTTCCACTCTATCTGACTAGAAAGGATCAGGTATTGCCCACCTCCCCCCAAGCCCAAAGTATCAAACTTTATCAGTGCCATGTCTTTCCGAGTCCTCTTTCCATCCACACAGGATATGGGAATCTGCAACTGACTTTATGGATGAAAATGAGCAGGATTACCTGATTATCAGCTATTTTATAGGCCTGATGAGGGATATTGTATATTCTGGGAGGCTTAAAGTGTTTGAACAGCGCCCAGTGAAAAAAGTGTGTTCGAGATTGCATTGATGGCCAAAGATACTTTGCCACCCCATTGCAGGAGCACCTAGTGAATTTAGCAAAGGAAATTTGACAAACTGTTCAGTCTTTCCTCTGGTCTCCAATAAGCTGTAGAGGACATGAAAGCACCCTGCTTTGTTGCCTCGTGTGCAGCTCATTTACCCTTAGGCCCCCTCACTTTTCGTTACGTCAGTGGCTCAGACGTGTGCGGTTTTTGATAACTTACATAGGGATAAGTGTCCAGTCTTTGAGTCTTCTTCATCCATGGTAAGAACCCTAAATGTATGTATATTGTGCGAAGGACATTTGTTAGACATGGCTTTTTCAGCAGGTTTTTCCCCAGACCTTTTGCTTTTTTGCCTCTTGTTTAGGATACTGTTTATGTTGGTTCTATGACTCTGGGCAGTTTACCACTGCTGATCAGTGCTAAAGTGCAAATGCTCTCTGTGTAAATTGTTATTATGGATTGGTGTTTCCATGATTGGCTTATTTGATTTACTACTAAGTACCTAGTACAGTGCACTGTGTGTGCCCAGGGCTTGTAAATCAAATGCTGCTAGTTGGCCTGCAGCACTGATTGTGCCACCCACACAAGCATCCCTTCAAAGGGTTCTCAGATCTGTCACTGCAATGTCTGCATGCAGTCTCTACTGCCATGTTGAACCGGTAAGTGCACCCACTTGCCAAGCCCTAACCTTCCCTTTTCTTACATGTGAGTCACCCCTAAGGTAGGCACAGTTATCCCTGTGGGCAGGGTGCAGTGTATGTGAAAGGTAGGACATGTACTGTTGTGTGTAACATATCCTGATAGTGAAATACAGTGAATTTCATTTTGCACTATTGAAAGGCTATCTTTCCCATAGGATAGAATGGGAGTTTATTTATAACATCATATAAATATAACTTCCCATTGGGACACGATAGGAAGGTGATGTTTATTATGCCTAAACTCAGAATATAAATGTGCATCTTTTAGTAAGGATGATTTTTACATTCTGTGTTTTAAAATACCACTTTTAGAAAGTAGGTATTTTCTTGCTTAGCCATCCTGTGTGTCTCTGCTGGTTTGTGGATTGACTGTCTGGCTTTGGAGTGACAGGTGCTGGGGATGTGCATTTACTGTAGGCAGCCACTGGGGGGGGGGGTTGAGGTGTGTCCTGCCTTTCCTGGATGAGTCAGGGCTCGGCTAAATAGACCTGGGCTGCATTTAGAGTAGGGGAAGGAGAGTTCCTTTCACCTGAATGGCCTGATCTGCCCTACACAATGCTGGCTCCACCTCCTGCCCGGAAGCTGGACCAGAGAGGACATACCTGGCTTTGACTGAGCACAGAGCCTCTCTGCCACAAGAGAACAAAGAGAAATGGAATATAAATATTGGGCTCCAGACCCCAGAACTTTAGATCACTTCTGGACTCAAGTAGAACCTTTAACTAGAAGAAGAGCTGGGAAAGCTGAAAGAGAAGTACTGCCCCTTTGCTGTGTGCCGTCTCGAGTTGGCCTGCAGGGGCTGTTTCTGCCGTGGAGAGGACAAAGACTTCTCTGTTTGCTATGTCTCCTGCTTGAAGAAGATCTCCAAGGGCTTGAAGTAAAGCTTGCCTCCTATTCTGAAGTCTCAGGGACACAAAGACTTCACCATCAGCTCCCCTGAATTTCCTTGCTGGGAGTTCTCACCTGCCAAGAGGTGCCTGCTGCTGTGTTGAGCCTCTGGAGGTTGTTCCTGCTGGTGGGAACTAGAAAAGAGATGCAACTATGAGAAGTGCGACTCATACGCACTTGTTTCTGACACATCGCTGCTGTGTCGCTGAAGAAACCGACGCAGCGCCTGCCACGACTGGAGAAACCACCGCATGCTGAATCCCATGCACCGATCTCCGAAGTCCAAGATCACCGCACCAATTTCGATGCAGGCCCTGCTGAGCGGCTGCAAGAACAAACGCATCGTGGAACCATGGCTGGAGATCTGACGTATTAAACCGGGGCGTTAAGTCTACAAGAACGCCGGGGCCGCAGTAAGAAACCGAAGCAGCACCTCCATGCACAGTGAGAAACCTATGCATCACCTCCCCTTCAGTACGGAACCAACGCATCACCTCCCATGCGTGGCAGTAGGGATACGACGCATCGCCTCCCTTGGAGTAAGGAACCGACGCATCACCTTCCCTGGGCTTAAGGAACCAACGCTTCACCTTCCGTGCAGCTGTTTTTGTTTATTATTGTGATGCATCCAAGGTACTTTGTGTTGAAAGAGTTGCATCTATAGTTTGCTATGGACAATAACTGTTTTTTTCCTTCTAGGGATAACATTTCGAATATTGTATTGGTGATTTTTGTTGTTTCAGTCTTGTTTGGTTGAGATAAAGATTACCTATTTTTCTAAACTGGTGCGGTGTCCATTTGTAGTGCTTTCACTGCATTTTTGTACGTGTCCAAAATGCTTTACATACTCCCTCTGAGATAAGCCAGTCTCCTCGTGCTAAGCTAGCAAAGGGGTGAGCAGGGGTTATTTTAGAAGTGTATCCCCCTTACCCTGACTCGGAAGAAGGGACCCTGCTTGGGCAAAGGTGCAAACCATTGCCAACTAGAGACCCCCATTTCTAACAACATTTTATCAATATTCTTCTTTCCATTTAGGCCAGGCAAATAAACATACTGTTTGGGTGGGTTGCATTTACCAAACCTGAAGGGGTATAGAAAGTGTAGACACCCATGGTAACCCCACTTCAAAAGCAGTATTACAGCTGGTTGGTAGATGCTACATTTACATGTTTTTACATGCTTCTCTTATGATCTTGATGACACAGTCACTGCTTCCTATTTTTTCATTAACCACATTAGTGCTAAGGCAATTTCGCCTGAGTGCTGTTACTCCAGATTTGCCATTGTTCATGACGAGGTCAGCTCGTCATGAGCGCACAAGCAGTGTACTGCATGACGAGCTGAGCTCGTCATGAGCATGGAAGGGGTTAACAATGTTTAGGAAATGTGCTAGATCTCCCTTTTGATAGCATTAGTCTCTTCTCATCAAGGGCCCGCAAGGTCATGAACAATGCAAAATGGGAATCTTTGTGATGTAATCTCTCACTTTTTGACTTATATGTCTCATCTCCAGGTATCCTATTTGGATCATGATTGATGGAGAGGGTGCCAGTATTTTCATGGCTTCTTTGAATATAGGGCTCACCATAATCAATACTCCACCACATCCAACACAACGATCCCAATGACCCTCTTAAGAGTTTGCTTCTCCACCATCTATTTAGACCTGAAGAAAGAGGCTTTCTATCCTATGCTTGGTTTTCATAATTATCATTCCCAGATTGGCAGAAGAGTTGGCAATTCTTTGTAACCGTGCATGCTATCTTTATTGTTGAATTGATTTTGAATTCCTATTCCTCTGATCCTCTCTCTTCTCTGCTATACCACCACCCATTTTCAGAAGGGCTATTACTGGATGCACAGAAGCTGCTTGACAAGAAATAAGGAATGTATCCACGGACTGAGATATGTTGAATTCTTCATGTGCTTCTTTTCAGTGGAAAACAGGACTAGGAACTCCATACCCTCCTGGTCTCTTCAGCCTTTTAGTTATGTCTGTCCATAACATTCAAGATGGTGTCCTTTGTCCACAACCTGGCATTTCCTCAGCTGATGTAGGATTAGCTGTGCTTTCTGGATCTAAAAAAACTAACTTCCACATCCTTATTTTGCACCATCACAGAAGCTGTCTCTTGTATCATGCTGCCAGCAGTCACCTCCAGTACAAGGTTCCACTTGACTTCAGCCTTAATTTGGCATCCAGCCTGGCAGGGCCTACTGCCCTTAATTCACAGTTTTGTTCCTTCACCAGACTCAGTCATTGTTATTTCATCTCCATGTTTTATGAACATGTAGAAGTCTTGTTTGGTACAGGCTCAGAAGCTCCGTTTCCGTGGCATTCTCCTTGATAGGGTGTGAAAGTTGGCAATGGAGAAGAAGGTTTCCCCACTATCCAGACACAGTTCTGACTAGCCAGGAGACTGCTCCATCACTTTGGTGCCAAAGGTTGTGGGACTCAGTGTCATTTGTATTCTAGAGACTCTGTTTTAGAGTTTGTTCAGTGGATTGTCTCTCAGGTCCATCTTGACTTTACCTGATGGCAAAAGGTGACCCTGCGGTTGGTACTGATATTTCTTAATCAAGTCAGGATAGTCCTTGTTAATTGCCTGCACCTCAAAATCGCCTTATAAGCACTTCCTTCCTGATTCAGAATGCTGAAGCTTTCATCAGGACTGACATTGCAGAGTACAGCTATTGTGCCAATGCACTGAATAGTGAATGATCAATCTATTGGTTGTCTTTCTTCTATTTCATCTTAACCTTTGTGAAAATAGAAAAAGGAATCTGCTGACTCCAGAAGCTCTGTAATTGGTTCCTCTTTATGGTCATTAGCGAATTGGCTTCCATCCGGCCAGAAAACTCAGTCAGACTTGGTGATCAGCTGCTTCACTCCTTGCTCAAGTGTAAACTTAAATTAATCAATTGTTTTGTTTTATGTTGGGGCTTGCCAGGAGTGGACTAGATTGCCTCAGTGGCAAATTTACACATTGTTCTGGTATAATCAGTATGGGCCTTATTTAGACTTTGGCGGACAAGTTACTCTGTCACAATGGTGACAGATATCCCGTCCTCTGAAATATAAATCCCATAGGATAATATGGGATTTATATTTCGGCAGGTTGGATATCCGTCACTGTTGTGACAGAGTAACCCATCGGCCGAAATCAAAATCAGGCACTTTGTTTGCAATGTGGACCATTACACACAAATTTCCAGAAAATAGCTTAAGACAAATGTTTCAAATCAGGTGCTAGGTTCTTCAAGTTTTATTAAGCAACCTGTTTGGCATTGTCTTCCGTATGGACGACACACTGTTTCCCACTGCAATATATTGAATTCATGGTAATTTTCCAGTGGGTACACTGACAAGGCTTAACTTATAAAATTATAAATGCGGGTCCCAAATGAGGAAACAGTACAAGCTAGTGAGGCAGGCCTTGTCAGTGTGTATTCTTTATATGCTTAAGTAAAAAAAAAAAAATTAAATAATCTTTTGTTTCTAAAGCCATTTCGCCCCTTACTTTATACGACTCTCTCCCAACTCAGTATCTGCCCCTAAAGGCCTTTGCCCTCTAGTTGTGATGGATTGTATTTTTTAGGCCTAACCTTGTGGACTTATGTGTAGGCAGGGTATACGACATTAATTATGGGATACATTTTCTTAAATCTATACCTTATTGTGTTGTTTTGTATCATTTATGTACCACTTTCTTAACCCTTCTGAAGCCCCAAAGAGCTTTCAGGTGTTAAACGAAGAGTGTACTCTTGTCTTGTGCATGATTGTTTGACTGTTGTTTTTGCAAATGTTACCTTTTTCTTGACTTGACCATCCAGTGAGTATGGAGGAAGCGGAACTGCCAGTACAAGATACCCTATGGTAATTAAAACCGCACATCTTTGCCAAGTATCTGGAGATTTGCATGAAAATCCACACAGGATACTACCCCAGGCCAGATACTCATGGGCTGCTGCTACGTCAGCCAGGCCAGAGAAGGAAGACAGAAAAAGAAGACCCTTTCTCCTCGCAAGAATGAATTTGCTCAACACAATACAAACAAAATGCGATACAGCAGGAAAGGGACCAAAGAGAAAACTTACCCTTGCGAGAGAATGCAAGAAAATTCACTGTATACATGTTCCTCTTTTGCGGCGGCCTGAAGGAAATACGGACAATGAGAAAGGAAAATATAATAAGTCATAAGGACAACATGAGATATCTACTGAGCAAACAGTTCCCAGAAGTGACCACAAAGGTAGCCATATTCCTGAAAATTCAACAAAAAGCGGTCTCTACTTCTCTGGTTTCAACCCAGGAAGGCTGAATCTCCAAAATGCGAGAACAAGGTCCAAAACATTACCAAAAGAAGCAAACTTTACTTTATAAATCTTTATTTCGGAGAAATTTTTCACCATAAAAGACATTTAGTACATCCATAATATTGTTAAAAAAATAAAAGTATACTTTGTAAAATTGTCCGTAATCATTAAAAAACAGTATTTCACAGTACAATGCATAAACTTGGTACGTTGGAATCAATTACCAGCATCGAGATGTTTTCTTCTCAGAGACCATATGGCACCCAAATATTTGGCCACTGCAAAAACAATGTGGTCCGTCAAATTTGTTTTTAGGACTCTAAATGCGACCAAACACTCTCCAAAACTCAAGTTTCTGCATAGAGGAACTATCCATTTCCTACGCATCCCTTGGTAAGTGGGGCAGAAAAAGAGTATGTGGAGTTCGGACTCATCAGACATTCTGCAAGCTGGGCACATGCTGGGTGATTGTTCACTCCACTTACTTGTAAATACTCGAAGTGGAAGTGACCCATGCCTCCATTGCAAATATAATTTCCTAAGCAGGGGAGGGTACAGTTTGTCTAGAACTGGTTCAAATCTATACGTGTCCTTAATACATAAGAAAAGCTCTGTTAGTGGGCCAAGTTTTTGGTGCTGTAAAAGTTTCGTCAGTTTGCTATCATGATATATCTTTGCTAGTCTCTTTTTGGGCAAAAGTGGGCAATTGGTTAGAGGATCATACCACATCTTTGAAAGTCCCAGACCCTCCAACTCTGATTTAATGAATTTCAGCCAATTGATTTTCCCAGCATTGGGCATAGCAAGCACCTCCTGTAGTCCCTGTCTATAGCTGGCCAATTCAGGAGTTACCCACAGCCTACGCCAGAAAGCCAAGGGACGGAAAGCCAATTCTTCATCTAATGGTCGCATCCCTAGGTCTAACCTTAAGGGGACTAGAGGGGAACTGGAGGGGAGTCCTACAACCCTCCGAATAAATTTGTTCTCCTCCTTTACCAGATCCGATGTTACTGCATGCCCCCAAAGCTCACACCCATACATGGCTGCCCCCCTAGCCTGTATTTTGTAGATCTGTATAGGAGGACCAACGGGCCGAATAGTTGATTTATTATTGCCCAGAAGATTCAAGGTGGCCCCTGCGTATTGGGTCAATTTAAGGAGTGCTTTCTCCTGATGCGTGCTCCATGTCAGTCTGTCATTTAGCATGACTCCGAGGTACTCGAAAGTTTTCACCCTTTCGAGCCCACTCTGCCCGATGTTAGGTCTAAAGCTAAATTTTGAGGGGGGTTAAACACCATAAATTTAGTCTTTAAGGTATTGATTTCTAGACCGTATGCCCTGCAAAAGTCAGTGAAGCCGTCAAGAACGCGCTGAATGCCCGTTGCGGACTTGGAAAGCAACAGGGTGTCGTCGGCAAACATAATTGCCGGCACCCTTACGCCCGCCAACTTGGGTGCGTCAGAGTTGGCAACCCCATTTAGGTGGGAGATAACCCCGTTGACGTAGAGGCAGAACAGGGTTGGTGCGAGCACACAGCCCTGTCTCACCCCCCTGCCAACGGGGAATCTATTTGACAGGGCTCCCTCCTTGCCACACCTAACCTGTGCAAAATTAGCAGTGTGGAGACGAACTATCATTTCCAGCAAACCCTCAGGTACCCCCAGTTTGGCCAACACATCCCAAAGCTTTTTACGGGGAACCAGGTCGAAGGCCACCCTCAGGTCCACGAATACAGTATAGAGGCTGACACCCTCCAACTGCACCGTTTTCCAAAAAATGAGGACGAACCGAAAGACCTGATCTATGGTTGAGACCTTCTCCCTAAAGCCTGCTTGGAAGGGACTCAGGATGTTGTATTCCCTCATCCATTCCGACAGGCGGTCCAACAGCAACCTGGCGAACAATTTTTGGGAGACGTCTATCAGGCTTATTGGCCTGTAGTTGGCTGGGAGCAGAGGTGATCCCTTCTTAAAAATTGGGACTATCTCTGCCCCTAGCCAAGTTGGGGGGATCGTCATGCCATTCAGAATTGCAACTCTCCAGTTTCATCGAAGCGACAGGGGGCCTGGACCAATCCCAATCTGGATTCAGGCCCAACCACAGCACTGAATCAGCCCTCCTCTCTGTGACAGATCAGATCAAAATGTCACAAGATAGAGGGGGCTCTATGATTCTAGTGCTGTTGGACCTGTCCGCAGCCTTCGATACCGTGTCTCACAACACCTTACTGAGCCGGCTGCAGGGAGTAGGAATCGGAGGCGTAGCACTATCTTGGTTGGAGAGTTTCCTCACCGGGAGATCACAGTCTATCAGCCTGGGCCCCTTTCGTTCCATCTCAAGGGGGCTCACGAAGGGGGTGCCACAGGGCTCATGCCTTAGCCCTACTTTGTTCAATATCTATGTGGCCCCCCTTGCTGAGATTGTGCGGAAATACGGGTTCATACCGGTTTCCTACGCTGATGACACTCAGCTTCTCTACCCTTTCAGCTCCCTTGACTCGAAAACCAAGGGGAATTTTGCTGAGGGTATGAGAGCGGTGTCACACTGGATGGCAAGGAATTGCCTCCAGTGCAATGTAACAAAGACCGAGGTCCTGCTCTTTGGCAAAGCAAATATCCTCTGGACCCCTGACTGGTGGCCACTCGACCTTGGCCCAGTACCGGTACCCAAAACACACGTTAAAAATCTTGGAGTGAAGTTTGATCAAAAACTGACCATGAAAGAACACACCAATTACATCGCGGGTTTGTGTTTTTACACCATTGGTTTACTCAGGCGTGTCTTTCCTTTCCTTCCTGCCACATGCAGAAAGACACTTGTACAGGCTTTGGTAACCAGCCGTCTGGACTACTGTAACGGCCTGCTGACATTAGCCAGTACGGATGCAGTAGGTCGTCTGCAGGTGGTCCAGAACACGGCAGCCAGATTGGTCATGGGTGTACCTGCCAGGACTCCTTCCAAGCCCTTGCTGAAAGAACTGCACTGGCTTCCCATACGACAGCGCATCCACTTTAAGATCTGCTGTACGGTACACAAATGTCTGTATGGAGTAAGCCCCAAATACCTAGCCCAGTCTCTTGAACTGTATCAGCCTAGCAGATCCTTGCGCTCCTGCAACCAAGCCCTGTTAAAACCCCCCATTACAAAGAAGACTAGACAGGGTGACCGTGCCTTCTCCGCTGTTGGTCCTGCCCTTTGGAACAACCTTCCCACTAACCTAAGAACCACCATAAACCACCTGTCCTTTAGAAGGGCATTAAAAACCCTCCTTTTCCAAGAAGCATTTCCACCCACATAAACCACATAAACCTCAGGTTGCTCTACCCAATAGCTCTCTTAGCTGGCAAAGCGCGGAGATACCCCTCCGGGATTGATTCCTGCGCTCTATAAGAAATTAAAATAAAATAAATAAAATAAATTGAACAGCGCCCTGAGGTACGGAGCCCAGATTGTGACTTCGTGTTTATAAAGGTCCCCTGGCAACCTATCTAGACCAGGCGCCTTTCCGGGAGCCAGAGCCTTAATTCCCGAACTGACCTCTGCCAGGGTAAATTCGTTCTTAGGAGCTGCGCTTCCATTAGGTTGGTGCCTTGTGTCTTCTTGTAGATTCTCCAGTTGGTCCTGGTTGTGTGGTTTATACAAGATTTTGAAGTGTTCCTCCCAAACGGGGGCTGCTATGTTTGCTACTACTGCCACTAATGGTTCAGCTGAGCCATGTTTAACGATTTGCCAGAATTTTTTGGGATCGCGCAATGTGAGGGCAGCTGTCATTTCGGACCAGTTTTCCTCATCCCATTCTTTTTTAGCACTAAGGAGGATGGACTTATAAGCAAGCCGCTTTTCCCTAATCTTGTTCTGGGGTTCACGTATTTTGAGGGACTCTAGTAAATCGGCCTTTGCCCTCCTACATGAGGCGTTAAACCATGAGGCTCTTTTCTTCTTAAACTTCTTTGCCCTGACTACCGGGTTCAGCACATCTGCCAAATTGGTACATAGCTCAGAGTGGATGGCCCCTAGCTCATTGAGCTTTGCAGAGAAGAGTTCAGTTTCGTTAACTAGACAGTGGCTAAGGGCTTCGACCTTTTCCAGTACGGGGACGACTGTCGCATACAGCCTATGGATATTGGATGGATTCTCCAGCAGCTTTATCCATTTAATTCTACGTCTATTACTAGTTAGAACCAAGTCAGCTGGGTCTACCAAATTTTCCTCTGGCCGACTCGTTTGAGACCCCTGGATCGCAAATCTCAGTGACAGTAGATTATGGTCACTATCAGCTCTGTCTATTATACAAAAGTCCCTTACTTTAGCCCAATCCCTCGCAGAGACCAGGATATAGTCAATACGTGACTCATATCCGGGTCTATTGAAGGTGTATTTTGGAGGGATGTCCCCTTGGATCCGCCCATTACAAGCCCTCAACGAGTGACGAAGCGTGAGAGATGTTATTTGGGAGGCAAGTGGCGTCCAAGCCTTTATAGGGGGACCCGCCAAGGAGGGAATATCCCAAGGTTCATCCTCTTCACTTGTTAAATCTGTCAAATGGACCGGAAGGGGTTCGTACTGAGTATTGAAATCTCCACCAACTATCAGTGTGGAGCAAGGAGTGGTAGAATCAAGAAACAACACTAGGTCATTAATTGTACTCGAGATAGCTGATATCCCTACTGATCTCGAGTATACATTGATCAGTGTTACAGTGACACCACCGGGCCACTCCAAAGATACACACTGGAAATCGGCTGAGTTCGTTTCCAGTTTTGTAGCCCTGCAGCCAAGGTGGGATCCTACCCAAATCAATAGGCCCCCTGATGGTCGTCCCTTTCCACCCCATTTTGCCTGTATCTCAAATGACACATATCCCATACGGGAGTGGTTATCCCTGGCCCATATTTCTTGTAGTAGGCATATGTCATGCCCTTCGATAAGTTCTACCCACTCGGGGGAGTCTAATTTATTGGCCAGCCCGGCGACATTCCAGGAGAGTATAGATACCACTCCAGGAGCCGCCTGGGTATCAGTGGCAATGAGTGCCAGAGAGCACTTGCGTGGCCCAGACTGTCCTTGCTGAGTGGAGGACTCACCGTCCATTACCACTAAGTTTGTTTTTGACCTGGTCTCAGGAAGGGAATTGACCTCGTTACTTGGGTCTATTCTGGGCTTGTCTATATCATTCTTACTGTCATTAGTTGACTTATAAGTTATGTTGCCCTCCGGGAGTTCAACGGGTGCCCGTTCTATATATCTAGTGTCGCCTGAGTTAAAATTATGGCTCCCCAAGTGGAATTGTAGTATGGGAGAAGCAGATCGATCCAGTTTAGGTTGGGGACTAGGAAAAGCTGATCGGCCCAAAGGGTAAACAGAGCGACAGAACGAGTCAACTACTGGTAGAATGTCAGTTGACCTACATGTGAGTCAATCCACTTCCTCGAGGCACCCGAATCTGTTATAAGTCGGGGCCCCGGACCACCCACCGTGTGTGTCTGACCAGTGGTTGGGTGGCCTGCCCCACCCGCCTTTTCTCTCCGAGATCCAGCTCCAGTTCCCTCCAGTGTTCAGTTGTGGTCGCAGAGGGTAAAAATATGTAAGTGGTCTAGATGCTATCGGTGAATTTACGCTGGTTTGATACCAGGAGTGTACAGATTGCGCAGTGTTAGGATTTTCAAATGAAACCACTACACAATCGCCAGTAATAGACTTGTACGAAGTGCCTATCCAGGGGACCCGGCGCACCATGAGGATTTTACTCCTCAGGTGGTTTGGTATTGGCCTGTTGGTATTAAGCCAATGGATTACTTTGTTCTTTAATGAACCAAAGTCTTCCTGTTGATGATATTGCAGTTCCGGGACCCCTGTTAGTACAACAACATAGGGTCTAACGTCAGGTGGAAGATCAACATAGCCCCTAGGGCGATCTTTATTGGCGTTAACTCTCTGAGTGGTAGGTTGTTGGTTAGTGAATTGTTTGAAGTTAAAATCTCTAACCTTCGGTTTAGTCACAGCTTCCAGGGATGGTGCAAGATGACCTGCCGTGGCTGGCAGAGATGGTACGGACTGTGCCGCCAGCTGGTTTATGGCCACCGCTGCCTTTTTGTGGGTGTCTATAGTATCCCTGTGCCTAGGTTTTGGAATAGGTTTATCCTTAGTGACATTTGATGAAATGGCAACAGCTGCTATTTTATCAGCAGGTTGTAATGTGGAATTAATAGTATCGGATGGACAGGTAGGTTTGTTAACATGAGCGCTAAGGGTTGCTAAATTCAGGATGCTTTTTTCAGTTTCGAGGAGCTGAGATTCGATGTGGGCAAGCCTTACTTCGAGGGGGGTTAGAAGTTTTTTTAGAGTTTCCCACTTGACAGAAATTCTACGTCCCTCCCTTTTATAGTACAGAGTGGAGCCTCCCCGTTCTCGCTTTCTATTACAAGATTATCTTTACTCGCTGATTGTGCGGTACTCGATTCTAGTCTTAAATCGGGAGGGGTTGTACTATTTACTAAAGAGGATTCTAATGGTGCATTAAATGGTGCCTGAGTGGGAAGTTGGGCCTCTGCTACCTTTGCTTTTTTTAAAAAATATGCCAGAGTGTTGTTGCGCTTTCTTTTGTTGATTTGCCATTTTTGTGTGGGTTGAGAATTCCCCCCACCCAATTCCATAGGTTTGGGAATTGAGGATGTTTCAAAAAGGGCCATATCACCCGCAATAGCCGTCCCAAGTGCCCCATTTAATAGCAAACTTAGAATATCAGTGGGTGGAGATAAGTGCCCCCCCTTGGGTGTAAGTGGCGTTGCTACTAGTGGCTGAGGAATGTCTGCCTGTGTCGTAATTAGAATAGGGACCGGACCATTTGCACGGTCAGGTGATTTCACGAAGGCAAAATGGCCTAGGGAGGATTTTTTGTGGGCGGCCAACTCCTGAGATAACCTTCTTGCTGCTTCCAGTTCAATAGATACTCTGTGCTGCATTTTATTAATCTCCCTATCAATGGCTGTGTTAGTCTTAGTTATAAAGTCATCTAGTGTCCCGTCTTTCAATTTACCCTTGGCTGCCCTGCTTCTGTACTCACGAGTTGACATGGTCTTTAAACAACAGCAGCAGCAGGTGGTTGGGCAGCTAGGGCACTAGGGAACACAGTTAGGGTCCAAGAGTATGGGCCAGACCAGTTCTTTCCGTCCTCGAACGGCCTCAAACGGCCCGCTCTTTGCCCGGTCTTCGCCCCGAGCTCCGTCCCGCGCGCGTCCCGCGTCGCGGTGGTGATTGCGGCTGTTATGTAGGAGGAGGCTGGGGGCGTGGCCGCCGGGGGAAGAGGCACCAGCTGTGTACAGTGGAGGATGCTGGTCCTCGCAGTCCCCCGGTAGGCTCCACGCACGCTGTTTGCAAACGTGCCCGGTCTCTCCTGGGAGCGAGTGTCCTCTCCACCGATTGTGGAGCCGCTCACACCAGGGTCAGGCAGCCAAAGGGAGCAAGTGAGCGGCACCCGCGTAGCGGGTGTCGCGAAAAGTGAAGGAAGAACTAGCGGCCTCAGGGTGCAGGCTGGAGTAGATGCAGTCCTCGCGGCAGAAGGTGAGCAAACAAAGAGCACCCACTATGCCGGTAATTCCAGGACTAAGTATCGCTGGCGGCTGGGGGCGTGGCCGCCGGGGGAAGAGGCACCAGCTGTGTACAGTGGAGGATGCTGGTCCTCGCAGTCCCCCGGTAGGCTCCACGCACGCTGTTTGCAAACGTGCCCGGTCTCTCCTGGGAGCGAGTGTCCTCTCCACCGATTGTGGAGCCGCTCACACCAGGGTCAGGCAGCCAAAGGGAGCAAGTGAGCGGCACCCGCGTAGCGGGTGTCGCGAAAAGTGAAGGAAGAACTAGCGGCCTCAGGGTGCAGGCTGGAGTAGATGCAGTCCTCGCGGCAGAAGGTGAGCAAACACCGAGGACCGGAGGCAACGAAGTCGAACAAAGTAAAAGGGAAGTAGACAATGCAACACTTGGGGTTCCCTGCAAACAACTACACCTGCATTAAGGTCTCAGCAGGGGTCATATATTTCTTTCTGACTGTGTACATAAGTGGTATGCTTTCACAGGCAGAGTGAGTGGGAAAATGAACACTTACGTCACTGAGGCGGCACCATCAACCAGAATGGCCAAATGACAGAGGGCTTGGCAAATGAAGAGACAACTAAATTACAAATACGAGAACGGGATGTGGCAATTTTGCATATGATAGCCACACCAGTCTTCATAATGCCATTGTCTCAACTCTACCTCACCTAATGGTAGCTATATATTGCTCTCTACATCAGACACTCACCGCAAATGTTCTTTCGTTTACTACATTTTTATGTCTACCATACTAACCAAATGGCTGCATCTTCTAAATAAACACACACTATGATGCATAACTTGTATTGACAAACCACAAGATGATGTACAGAGTGCTGAAACCTTTCAACCACTCACCCCTAGTCAAGAGATTTGGGTTTAATCTATCATTCTTTTGCTCACTCTGCCACCACAGTTTGGACCCAGCCATATGCAAATCAGCCCAGCCCGAACTGCCAGGCCAGGTCCT
The DNA here is from genome assembly GCF_964261635.1 of Lissotriton helveticus. Classification (NCBI taxonomy): domain Eukaryota; kingdom Metazoa; phylum Chordata; class Amphibia; order Caudata; family Salamandridae; genus Lissotriton; species Lissotriton helveticus. The sequence goes on from NC_136071.1 coordinate 259,628,604, forward strand.
CCCTGGACCAGAAACAAGCATTCTGGGACCGGTTTCAGGGTATCACCCCTCATCATCTAATCTAGCTTGAATCCAAGTGGCACAGAAAGCAAGGGACCCACGTCTGGGCATATCCATGGTCACTTAGGGCAAACATAGTAAACACAATAAGATTATGGATGCAGTGCTGAAACTTTTCAACCACTCACCCCCAGTCAAGAGATCTGGGTTTAATCCATCGTTCTTTTACGTTTTTGTTTTGACTACATACTGCTCTGGTTTTTCAAGATGTGGTCACATTTTTGTTTGTGCTGTTGGAATTCCTGAGGCAGGTGGTGACACATTAAAACAACAAAAGGTGATTTGTGGAATGCTTCCAAGTCTCGACCACTGGCAATCGCTTTGGGCCGCATTCAACTGTAATGCATTTGTGTCCACCCCCTGCCAGACAGAGAGCAACCATATAGAAATCAGTCTGGGCCCTGCTCCAGTAGGATTAGTCCTGCCTGAACTTTTAGAAAACGTGATCTCTGAACAGGAACGCGAGAAACCCCCAGAGGTGACACAACAGAACAAGATTCACAAGGTTCCATGGGTGGGCGATGGAACCCTTAGATGTATGCAGAGTTAACAGGAAGTCCTCGGTTAGGCAGGTTTACTGTGTGATGTTGGAACGGCGCTATATACTGTAAGAGTGCCCCACCTCATTCTCTTACCCCGAGACAATCCTAATTAGGCGACCCCACTTTTAGACCCATTTTGCGCCTCTCGTGAAAGCATTGCCGAGGCACCCAGTTTTCCTGTCCCTGTACCTAGATCATGTTACACTGTTCTGAGTTGTGACCTGTTAGGTAGGCGTAGAGTAGAATGGTAAGTGTAGGAATCGTTCAGACCCCTGTGCTCTGCGGACAAACCAGTAGTGCACTTTCGCACCGAAATATACTAACAGCTAGATTCATCATTGGAAAATGGGCCAGATTCTGAGAATCTGGCCCTTTGCGAGCGCAATTTTTGCATTTGGGATTCATCATCCCAAATGCAAAAATCGCTAATAGCGAAATCGCATATTTGCGAGGAATTGCTTTTAAGGAATCTCTAATTCGCTATTTCAGGCCCGCTATTTACCGCGAAGCCTGACTTCGTGGTCAATAGCGAAAAGTTAGAAAAATGCACTTTAGTGCATTTTTCTAAGTGGTATGTTACACACACACATGTCCTTTGGACATGTGTGTACGCAACATCAGGCAAAATTTTATTTCAGGGGTGCCACAGGGTGTCCTTTGGACGCCCCTGGCACCCTTGAAATCGCATCCCTATTTGCGATTAGCAAATTGCTAATCGCAAATAAGGAATGACTCCCCATCCATTCCTATGGGCCTTTGGGCCAATAGGAATGAATGGGGAGTCATTCCTTATTTGCGATTAGCAATTTGCTAATCGCAAATAAGGAAGCTGTAGGATTCGCAAAATAAATTGCGATTTGTACATGATTCCCGTTTTGCGAGTCTGTAATAGCGATTCCTTATGAATCGCTATTACAGACTCGCAAAACAGGACTTTGATGAATCTAGGTGTAAGGCCATCATTTTTAGAGAGATAAAAACTGGAAATCCTCCAATTTCTGAAGGAAACTTTACTACACCCTAGAATGCACCTGCTGAATTGTCTCCACAATACAATTCAGCCAGTAAATTGTACTCCGTATTATAGTTTCGTCCTCAAATTAGAGGATTTTCAGTTCCCTCCTAAGTTTTAAAATATTTTGCATGCTGTCAGATTTTTCACGGCACATCGCGCGCTTGTGCTTGGTTTCACATTTTTCTGCGTGCATTTTAATTACAAACAGGCAGAATCGTGCCCCCACTAAGCCTGGCAGCTACTTTACCATTCTTAACATTCCTTTAAAGAGATTGCTTACTTCAGATGCTCTCACTTTGTTGTTATGCTTAGTCTTTTACTCCCTGCCGCCAACACTTCTGTCGGCTCATACCGCAGCATCATAAGGACATGGTTTTGTATTTACAATCTGCGTGGGCGTCTTCCTGCAGACGGGCGGCCTATCTCCAAATTCCTGTGAAGTTGGTTGCATGTCCACGGGCAGACTGCAACAGAAAATAGTCCCAGACTTCAAAATAAAAGTCGCCAACAATAGTGAATTAGATGGCTAAAAAAGTGGACCATGTTTGCAAATTGGGTTGGTTTTCAACTTTTAAAGACACGCTGTATAAGTGTTTTGCAAAGCATGGAAGACTGTGTGCATTTATTTGAGCTTGCTGCGGGCAATGTTTCTTTGATGTCAGGGAATTCAATGGTAAATAAGGATTGGCAAAGTCAATAGGTCGCTCCTATACAAGAGCTATTGGCTGTGCCAATATGTTTTAGCCATGTTGTACACCAGCGTGGCTGCTGTTCAGCATGGCTACAAGTTAGGGGGGTAAAGGAGAGTGGTGTGGAGTGTTGTAAAGTGGAGTAGAGTGGAGCGTTATGGAGTGGCATAGAGAGTTGTGGAGTGTCGCAGAGTTGAGTGTCATCATGTGGAATGGCATGGAGTGGCATAGAGTAGAGTGGTGTAGAGTGTTGTGGAGTGTCATGAAGGAGTAGAATGTTGTAGAGTGGGAGAGCGTTCAGTGGGGTGGTATAGAGTGGAGTGGTATAGAGTGTGTTGCGCAGAGTGTTGTAGAGTGGCATCGAGCGGAGTAGATTGACATAGAATGGAGTTGCATAGAATCGAGTAGTGTAGGAGAGTGGAATGGCAAAGAGTGGAATAGAGTGTTGTAGAGGCAATTGCAATAGAGTGGAGTCGCACAGAGTGTCATAGAGTAGAGTGGCCAGGTGGATCAGAGTGGAAAAGTGTGTTGTAGAATAGAGTGGAGTAAAGTGGCATGGAGTGGCATAGAGGGAGTTGCGTAGAGCTGAGTAGTGTTGTAGAGTCGCATAGAGTAGAGTGTTGTAGAGTAGAGTGGCATAGAGTGGAGTATTGTTTAATAGAATAGAGTGCCATTGAGTGGAGTGTCTTTGAAAGGAGTAGAGTGGCCTAGAGTGAAGCAGCGTAAAATTTAGTGGTGCAGATTGGCGTAGAATGCATTGTTTTGAGTGAATGGTGTAAACTGCATTGGGGTAGAGTGCAGTGATGTAGAGTAGAGTGGTGCAGGGTAGTTTGCAGTGGCGTATAGTTCAATGGCGTAGATTCGATTGGCGCGGAGTAGAGTAGGGTGGCGTGGAACACAATGGTGTAAAGTGCAGTGGCATAGAGTAGATTGTTTCAGAGTAGAGTGGAGTGGTGCAGTATAGAGTGCAGAGGTGTAGTATACAGTAGCGAAGAGTGCAGTGGAATAGAGTGGTGTAAGTGTAGAGTGCAGTGGCATGGAATTCAGTGATGCAGAATAAATTAGGGTCGTGTGGAGTGATGTAGAGTGTCGTAGCATGGGGTACATTGGCGTAGAGTGCAGTAGAATGGCATAGAGCTGAGTGATGCAAAGTAGAGTACAGCGGTGCAGAGTAGAGTGGCGTTGAGTTCAGTGGTGGAGAGTGCAGTCGTGCATAGTAGAGTGTCATAGAGTGCATTAGCATAGCTTACAGTGGTGCAGACTACAGGGGTGCAGAGTACAGGTGTGCAAAATACAGGGGTGCAGAGTACAGTGGTGCAGAGTGGCTGGGGTAGAGTGCAGTGGCATAAAGTGCATTGGGCTTGAGTAAAGTGGTGTGGAGTGCATTGGCGTAGTGTAGAGTGGAGTAGAGCAGTGGTATACAGTGGTGCAGCATAGAGTGCTGTGGCATAGATTTCAGTGGTGTAGAGTGGAGTGTCACAGAGTGGAGTGGCGTAGAGTGCAGTGCCACCGAGTGTAGTAGCGTAGAGTAGATTGTTTCAGAGTAGAGTGAAGTGGTGTAGAGTGGAATGGTGCTGTGCAGAGTGCAGTGGCATAGTGTAGAGGCCGAAAGCGCAGTGGCATTGAGTGCAGTGTTGCAGAGTAGAGTGGCACAGAGTGGAGTTTCGCAAAGTAGAGTGGAGTGACCTAGACTGGAGTGGTTTAGATTGCAGTAGCAAAGAGTGCAGTGGGGGGACAGTAGATTAGAATGGTGTAGAGTGTATTGGGACAGAGTATAGTGGTGTAGAGTGTATTGGCGTAGGGTGGCATAGAGTCAAGTAGTACAGAGTAAAGTAAGGTGGTATAGAGTGCAGTGGCACAAAGTAGAGTGGTGCAGATTAGAGTGGCCTAGAGTTCAGTGGCAGGGAGTCCAGTGTTGCAGAGTAGAGTGTCATACAGTGCAGTAGTGTAGAGTAGAATGCTGTAGAGTGCATTGGTATAGAGTGTTGCAGAGTAGAATATAGTGGCTTACAGTGCAGTAGTGCAGAGTAGATTCATATAGAGTGCAGTGGCATAAAGTGCAGTGACACAGAGTGTGGCAGGATAGAATAAAGGGGAGTAGAGTGGCACAGGGTAGATTGCAGTGGCATAGCGTGGAATTGCATAAAGTGGAAAGGTGCAGAGTGGAAGAGAGTAGCGTAGAGTGCAGTGGCATAGAGTAGAGTGTCATAGAGTGCAGTGGTGTAGAATAGATTAGAGTGGCTTAGAGTGTTTTGGCATAGAGTGCAGTGCTGCAGAGTAGAGTGGTATACATTTCAATGGTGAAGAGTGCACTGTTGCAGAGTAGAGTGGTATAGAGTGAAGTGGAGTGTCATAAAGTGGAGTGGCATACAGTGCATTGGCATAGAGTGGCATAGAGTAGAGGGGGTAGAGTAGAGTGCAGTGGCTTAGTGTTCAGTGGCTGAGAGTGCAGTTTAGCAGTGGTGTATAGTAAAGTGACTTAGAGTGCTTCAGCATGGAGTACAGTGGTGTAGAGTAGAGTGGAACTGAGTAGAGTCATGTAGAGAGCAGTTTTGTAAAGTACAGTGCGTTGAGTGCAGTGACGTAGAGTGTTGCAGAGTAGACAATAGTGGCATAGAGTAGAGTGGTACACAGAGGAGTGCCAAGGTGCAGAGTGCCGTGGTACTGAGTGGCGAGTGGAGTGGTGTACTCTAGAGTTCAGTGGCATAGAGTGCAGTGGTGTAGAGTGCAGTGGTGCAGAATAGATTAGATTGTAGAGTGGGTTGGCATAGAGTGTGCTGGCATAGAGTGAAGTGGGTCAGAGTAGAGTGCCTTGGTGTACAGTGTAATGGTATAGAGTGGAGGTGTGCAGAGTGGAATGGTGTAGAGTGCAGTGGCGAACGATGCAGGTGTAGAATAGGGTGGAGTTGAGTATATTGATATAAAGTAGAATGGTGTAGAGTAGAGAGGCGTATAGTTCAGTGGTGCAGAACAGAGTGCAGTGACACAGGCTGTAGTGGTGTAGTGTGGAGTTGTGCAGAACAGAGTGCAGTGACACAGGGTGTATTGGTGTAGTGTGGAGTTGTGCAGATCACAGTGCAGTGGCATGGAGCAGTGAAGAGTAGAGTGGAGTGGGGTAAAGTGGAGTATGCATGGTGTGATAGTGTACTGCTATTACCCTCTTCAATTGAAATGACAATTACATTTGTACTGACATACAGTTTTACTGATGAAAGTATACAGCGCGCAAATTATAATGCATGGAAATGTCATCACCTATTGTATTGATTTGTTTTTGATTGGATTAAAATATTTGTTTCCACTGCGCTTCAGAATTGGCAAGCAATGTGGTTCATTTGTAATATCCTCATTCTGATATGTTCTGAAATATCTAGTTCATTTATAGAAATTTACATTTTGTTGAGTGTTAGAAAAAAGAAAACATTCTACAGTCTTCTGACCAGTAGCTGGCATGATTGTCACATAAATCATCTCACTTTGCAGTCAGAGAAAGAAAAGTAAACACCAAGGCCTAGATGTAGGTAATAGCAAATTACCGAATGGTAAATACCGAATTTAACCGATTCGGTATTCACTATTCGGTAATTGCTATGTTGATAAAAAATTTGGTAAAAATACCGAATCGGTATGATTCGGTATTTACCGATTCTGTAATTACAGAATCGGTATTTGTCATTGATTCCTATGGGCCTTGAAGCCAATAGGATTCAATGGCAGATACCGATTCGGTAATTACCGAATCGGTAAAAATACTGATTTTACAAGGGGGACAGGGTGTCACTTTGACACCCTGTTGCACCCCTGTTTCTGGCTTGTGTGCCATGTGACACACATACATGCCCTTAGGGCATGTCTGTGTGCCACATGGCACAGGTGTACATGCACAGATGTGCATGTACACAGGAATTTGTTATTTACCATGGAATAGTATTCCATGGTAAATAACGATTCGGTAAGGGCCTGTGGCACTGATTACAGTGCCACCTACATATTGATTTACAGAATCGGTAAATTTACCGATTCAGTATTTTACCGACTCTGTATATTTACAGAATCGGTAAAATTACCGATTCTGTAAATCAATGGCCCCCTACATTACAAATCCCAAATACCGGTCGGTAACGGCCGAAATCGGCCGTTACCGACCGGTATTTGGCGAGCTACATCTGGCCCCAAGATCCCTGGAAGACAAAGCTTGACATTTGACCTCTGTTTTCGGCTGCAGAGCACATGTGACAAGATAAGAACAAGATTTAAAGTCCCGTTTACAAAAATCCAATACTGGTGGAAGAATGCAGTAAATAAGGTTTGGATAAGGGAAGAGACAAACTCATACTGGGCAGCCTAAATCAAATAAAGCCAGCAAACAGAAAGCAAACAAATGTGAGTTACAAACTGCAAAGCCAACGTTGAGCAACGGCCAGAGTGCATTCATAGGCCAGCTTTCTGAATGTCCCCAAGATGTCATTAGCAAACCAGACAGCTTTGGATACTGTAAGGCTTTGACCTAAAAAGTCTGAGTAGACCATAAAACAATCCCAAAAGTAAACAAAATATGCATTGGCAAAGCCAATAGGTTTTGCCTATGTGAGAGCTAAAGGCTTTGGCAATGTGTTTTAGCCATGTTGTACATTAGTGTGGCTACAGTTCAGCTTGTCTAAAAGTGGGGTGAAGAGCGGTGGAGTGGGATAGATTGGTATAGAGTTGATGTTGGGGTAGAATGGAGTTGAGTGGGGTAGATATGGGTAGGTTGGAGGGGAACGGGGATCATTGAGGTAGTTTGGAGTGGAGTGTGGTGGATTGGGGTGCAGTGGAGTAGGAATAGATTGGTGTATATTGAATTAGAGTGGAGTGGGGTACATTGGAGTGGAGTAGGGTAGATTGTACTGCAGTGGAATGGATTGGGGTAGATGGGGGTAGAATGGAGTGAAGTGGGTAAACAGGGCTAGAGTGGAGTGGGGCATAGTAGATTGCAGTGGGTTGGAGTGAAGTGGATTGGAGTGCATTGGGGTGGAGTGAGGTCGAGTAGCGTGGGATACATTGGAGTTGAGTCTGGTAGATTGGTTTGGAATGGGGTAGATGGGGTAGAGTGGAGTGGGGTAGATTGGGGTAGAATGGAGTTGAGTGGGATAGATAGAAGGGAGTGTAGTGTTGTGGCATTTTTTGGAGTACAGTGGGGTAGGTTTGGGTGGGTTTGACTGGAGTGGAGGGTAGCTGTGGCCTTCAGGCTACATCTCTTCCACATGGGTGCATATGAATACAGGGCCCCTGAAACTGCTTTCGGTGGAATACATATAAGAACAAGGACTTAGGCCCAGGTTTTAAAGAGAAATGGAGTAATTGCTGTGCTACACAAAACTGAAGCCCCTAGACAGCCACATACTTTTTATGTGCAAAGAAGAGGTGGAATACATATGAGACTGAGGACACAGGTTTTAAGGAGAAACGGATTAACTGTAGCGCTGCCCAAAATTGAGGCATTTTAAAAAGCCACACACCTTGTGCTTGAAGAGGCACGGATGTGTCCAAAATGTTTATTTTGATTTGTGGCAGCCTGGCCTGATGCATGTGACTGGACGTCTTGTCTGAAAAGACTATGTGAGTCCGGTTTAAACTAGTGTACACTTTAAACAGACACATACTTGGTATGTGCATGGAAGAGGTGCAGCCTACAAAAATATTTTCCGTGCCATTTGTTTGATGCTATAAAAGGAAGTGCCAAATTCCAAAACAAATTAAGGCAACAAACAAATATGTAGGATGGAAGTTAAAAGGAACGCAAAGGTGTAGCATGGAAGTTGAAATGAGGGCTAGAAATATGCAAAGAAAAGTACTCTGAATCACAGCACGAGCAGTGGGAGGACAGCTGAAGGACATTAATCAAATTAAATGAATTAGTACTTGGTCCATGCTCCGGGTAAATAAAAGGAAGTATTGTGAGGCATATGTTGGCCAATTAGGAGGCAGCTAAAAAGTATTACAATCAAGCCAGCAAATCATGAGTAATGGGTGGGCTGCAAGCCCTTTAATGTATACAATACCCTTCAAAGTAGTAGTGCATGTGTGCTGTTAGGCAAGACCTAAAAACAGCTGACTCACTGACCTGCCAGACCATCCATTCTGGCACTGCCTGATTGTCCTGTAGGACAGTCTGGGCCTCTGTGATGCTTACTTGCAGGAGCATGGGTACTGTTAAATGCAAGAATGGGAGAGGATGTGGTCTGACGGCTGGACTACCGACTTTGGAGCTGGGAAACCAAGTTTCGAGCCTCGGGGTCGACTCCATATCCTGTGATTCTGATCAAATCACTTAATCTCTGTGCCTAACAAAACAAGCATTTGCAATGCAATAGGTCTCGCATTAGTAAAGTTTGAGCTATTGGTATTGTAAATGACAATTTTTTTATTTATGTGTTGGTTTTGAGAATAGCGAAATTAATAGCTTTGTCATTTACAATTTTTTTATTTTTTATTTAAAAAGTTTTATATAACGCTAGCTTGACCCGTAGGTATCAGAGCGCTTTACATACATACAGTAAACAAGTTAACATTATGTACAAACGAACAACCCTATTAAAAGAAAATTAATATATACACTGTCTTCCAGTTTGTCTTTCCTGTTGCTGAGATAATGCAATGCTGATGCTCAGGTGATGCTGAGTTATACTGACATGGTGCTGAGGTGGTCGTGTGCTTGTGCAGAAGTGGTGCTGAGTGATGCGCTAATACTAAAGTTGTGCTGAGGTGGTGCAACGCTGATGCTGTGATGGGGCTGCGCTGGTACTGAGTTGGTGCTTTGCTGGTGGTGCACTGATACGGAGGAGGTGCTGTGCTGATACAGAGGTGGTGCTGTGGTGGTGAGTGATGCAGAGGAGATTCTGCGCTGGTGCGGAGTGATGCTGTGCTGGTGCTACGCTGATGCAGAGGTGGCAGTGCTGCACTAATGCCAAGGTACTGCTGTGCTGGTGCTCAGATCAGTTAAACTGAAGTAGTGCTTAAGTGGTGGTGTGCTTGTGCGGAGGTGGTGCTCATGTGGTGCTGAGTGATACTGAGGTGTTGTTCAATGATGCTGAGGTGGTGCAGTGATGCTGAGGTGGTGGTGTTGAGTGATGCTGAGGAGATGGTGTTGAGTGATGCGGAGGAGATGCTGGTGCTGAGTGATGCTGTGCTGGTGCTGAGTGATGCTGTGCTGGTGCTGCACTAATGTTGAGGCTGTGCTGTGTTACTAGTCAGGTGGTGCTGAGGTAGTGTTGTGCTAGTGCTGCGCTGGGGCTGAATAATGTTGAGGTGTTGTGCTGATGGTTGTAGTAGTGCTCAGCTGCTGCTGAGTGACGTTCAGGTGGTGCTGCTGAAGTGGTCCTGAGTGACCGTGCCTGGTGTTGAAGTGGTGCTGCACAGATGCAGAAACGGTGCTGAGGTATTGCTGCACTGATGCATTGGTGTTGCGGTGGTGCTCAGGTGGTGCTGACCTGGGGCGGAGTGATACTGAGGTGGTACTGTGCTGGGGTGGTGCTGCGCTGGGCCTGAGTGATGCGGAGGTGGTGCTGTGGTTGTGGTTGTGCCCAAGTACTGGTGAGTGAAGCTCAGGTGGTGTTGCTGCAGTGGTGATGAGTGACGCTGACTGGTGCTGAAGTGATGCTGTGCAGATGCTGGGGAGGTGCTGCAAGTGTTGTACTGATGCGGAGGTGGTGCTGTGTTGATGCTGTGGTGTTAAAATGGTGCCGTGATCAGTGATGCTGAGGTGGTACTGAGTCAAGCTCATATGGTGGTGCTGTGCTGGTCTGGTCTATGACATTTATTTTCTGAAATTCCGTCTGCTTACAGTGTCTTAAACCCTCTGCAGAGGATAAAGTGCAACATGTTGGTAGTCAAAACAATTACATAAACCTACATATAAACCATTCAGGCAATATTTCTTCTAATGGGGGGTGCAATAAAATGAAATTTCGCGCAATTTACTCCCGCGATTTGTGGCAGGTTTTCTTGCAGCAAATCCTGGGAGCAAATATTTAAGATGTGATTTGCACCCTAAATTGTGAGTGGCAGTGGCGTAGCCAGCGTGTCATGGGCCTAGTGCAAGTAATGGGCCACCCTGATTGCTGTTTGAATGATAAAATACAGCAATAATCAGGGCTCAACGGGCCCCTCTGGGCTCTGGGTCCCGGTGCCACTGCACCTGCTGTATGAATGGAAGTCACGTCGCTGAGGGAGGGGAGGGGAGGGGTTTGGGAGCTTTCATCTGAAACAGAATTAGAATCACAGTTGTACCTAACAAGCATAGCGTGCCTGTGTTAAGGGGAGGCCCATACAAACCATGGCACACGTGGCGTGCACATAGGGTGAGAGTGTCGCAAGACTCTTCCATCCCCTCAGGGCAGCACTATAGGTCAAAGTTGGTCCTTCAAACCCCATGAACACAGAGGACTTCCACTCTCAAATCAAACACAAAGACCAAAGTTAGCTTGCTGAGGTGCTATGTACAATACACAAAAAATAGAATATAACTAAGATGAAATAATCTTCTGGGATACCATTGAAGAACTGAGAAGCGATCCCTGAGACAATGGGTTTGAAGTTTGAAACTACTGCTGGTTTCCCGCCTCCCATGATTTCTTGTCTGTTTGTTTCTAGAAGGAACACATTTTTTGCATCTTTTGTTTTTTTTACGAGGTGATGGGGGGTTCTCTCCCCCTCCCAACCTTGCAAAGGCTTTTTGTAAGGAATCAGAAAATGGCGTAAAAGCACACAAACATGTAAGTTTAGGGGTGTCACAAACTTCCAGGGCGTTTTCGCTCTGTAACAACCCCTTTCTCAACCACGGGAGAAGATACACGCACATTTCCACACGAGTAAATCCTTTTACAGTGTGAAACTGGCTTCTGTAAATTGCAAACCCGCTTTACACTCGTAAATAACATCTTTGCGCACACTAGTCAAACGTACAAGCACAAACCGTGTTGTGAATAGGGCCGTGTTCTCGCAGTGGAACTGAAGAGCAGAAAACTGGCCCCACTGTTCCATTCCAGCCTCGTAAAGGCTCCCCGTGAAGTTCCTATTACCGCCGTGGAAGCTCGCTCTCTCTAGGACGGAAAATAGTACATCCTCTATTTGGCAACACTCCGAAAAACAAGCATCGCGGCACCTGTGCTCCACATCCGGGCCGGGGAGTACTCTGCCGGCCTGCGACCAGGAAGTCAGGCAGGCCGGCGCGACAACAGGAAGTAGGAGGGCGGGAGCCTACCCCGCCTCCCACGGAAGAGCCGCGATTGGAGCCGTGCACCGGAGCAGGCAGGAGCCTACCCTGCGCCCCGGTGCCTAACGAGGGAAGACGAGTCCTGCTGCCGGGCCCTGCAGCTGAGGAGAGCCGGTGAGTGCGTTGCTGAGCTGCGGGCGGGCGGGGGGGGCGGGGGAAGCATGTACGCGCGCGTTGCTGAGCTGCGGGCGGGCGGGAGGGGGGGCGGGGGAAGCATGTACGCGCGCGCGCGGGGGGGGGGTGGGGGCTGCCTATATGTGAAGCGCTATGATACCTGATTCGGTTCGGGGCTGGGAAATAAAAAAAAAAAAAAAATGGCTGAGTTACTCTGCGCATGCGCGGGTGAGACGCGCGCTCCCGCGGTGAAAACCGCCAAGGAAACGCTCGTCCACATCGGTGTCCACATTCCCATTAATGGGCAACAATAGTAGTCGAGCAGACACTCCGTCTGCTCGACCTAAAAATGACTGTGTCCTAGTGTAATGTAACTGGTGTGCATGTAAAGCGCTCCTATACCTCTGGGTCGAGTTTGCGCTATATAAATCTGCCACAAAAAAAGAATGCATTTCTCTAGCTTCTCACAAGAACCACATTAAAATTGACTTTGATCTTTCCCCAAAATGTAAAAATAAAATAAACTCACATTAAAATTTTAAAAAGTGTATTTATTTAAATGTTAAACATTTCACCTTAGTATATTAGATTATATCACTGCACTGTGAGGAGTTTAGTAAAAGTGATAGTTTTTAAACACGCATGCCTGCCTCTCCCTGAAGGCGACAATGACACTAGTTAACTAAGTGGCAAGTCAGTTGTCATGTGTGCCCTATATGTGGCCTAGATTCTTATTATGCATGAACAACATTACAGTTTTCTAAATCAAACACAAGAGGTGTTTAACAACACACATCCTGAACTCACATATTTGAAGGTGCTCTCTTATGTGATAGTGAAGAAAAAGGCGCTCAGTGAAATAAAATATTTGCTTACTATGATACAGTTTTGTCAAGCAGGGAAGTCGGGATTGAACACAGGTTTTCTAGTTTCACAAAATGCAATTCACTTTTTCTCTCATTTTTATACACCAAAGGTAACTGTTTTGTTTTTATTTCCCTGTACATGAGGTGAGAGTGTGGTGGCAGACCGAAGCCACCTGAAGGCTTGGCTCTTTTTGGGCTCGAGGGTCGAAGGTGACTTCGAGCTGGGCCAGAGCCAGATATCTGGCTCGAGCATTCAGAGGCTTGCCCACTCCTAAGTAGCACTATGTTGGAGAGGTGTTTACAATGTGTCAGCTCCCTCCCATCGAGCTGCAAGGGAAACTATAACAAAAACACAATCTGCTGCATCAGTTCTAACAGTTTAAGCTGTGGTGTGGAGGGCTGATTTCGGCCCGAGGACCCCGTCCCCCGGTACCCTGCAATATCTCCCTGGGTTCCCTAGTCCCACCCAGGGCACCCAGTGTGCAATGGGACAGTGGGGGGAACCTGAAGGCCCCCTTGCTCTCTGGCAGCTTCCGGCCTCCTGCGGGAATTGCCATTGCTCTTGCACATATGGAGCTGCTGGAATTGCAGCTCCCTGCTTACGACAGCAGTAGTTTCATCTCTTTCCCTGCCTGTATATCTGTGGGCAGGGAAAGAGATGAAACCCCTGGTTCCAGCAAGTGGGAGCATTTTGACAGCTCCTGCTTGTTGGAACTGGAGTGTTTGCATTTGCTTGGCCGGAGCTGTTACAGCTTCTGCCAAGCAAAATCAAACAGATATGTTCTGGGGGTGGGCACCCCGGAACGTAGGAGAAGCCAGCCCTGGGGGGTGGTGGTCCCCAAGGCCATTAATGGCTCCAGGAGGTCTCTTCCTTTGTTATGTACGGGCCGGCCACGAGGAGTCGCTGTGTATGGTGCGGGAGGGGGGTCATGCTGCCCCTCTATATTTTTCAAAAAGCTTCAGAGAGGTCGTGGTCCCCAGAGGGGTAAAGGGGGTTAAGCACGACTCCGTATATCTGTATGTATCCCTGGGAAGATGGTGGTCCCTTGGGCATCAGTACACACTTGGAGGAGGGCAACGTGCTTCCATCCATTTATTTAATAAAAATCGGTATGCCCCCGGGACCTGCCCCACCCAAGGGCTTCTTGAAGAGCAAGCTCTCTTTTTTGTGACCCTCAAAACCTTCCATTCACTACAATGCATTTCAATGGAGTGCTGTCATGTGTATTGGTCCCAAGATGGCTGCCAACACTTCCTGGTTGAAATGTCGGCAACCAATCAAATCCCACCATGAGATCTGTGCTTAGGCTCAGTCCAGATATACACATTTTACTTTCCTTTAATATCCCCAAAGCTACTAAGAGGATGTACACCAAATAACAAATGGTGTGATCTCCAGAACAAAATATACATTTCTTCCAAATTTGGTGTAATTTCATCCAGCAGTTCGGGCTGCATGCATGTCTAAAGACTCTGCCTGAATTAACATGGGAAACACACTTTTTTTACCCCCCCCCTTTTCTTAGCCCCTGCTTGACGGATCACCCTAAAACTTTCCATGCAGCACATGACCCAACGTGTAACTTTCTTTGGTAAATTTCGTGAAGATTCATCAAACTGCACCAAAATTATAGGCAAGTCAAGAAAATGTTTTTCCTATGGGAACATGTGGTCCTAACTATAACTTCACACTAGCAAGGGATTTTTTTTAGGGTTTAGGGGTTGGTTTGAGCTTTTGAGCGACAATGGTAATTTTAGGGTTTAGGGTTGGTTTGTGTTTCTGGGTGGCAAGAGAAATGTTAGGATGGGTATTTTTTTGGTGGCAAGGGAAATTTTAGGGTTTAGGTCCTTATGGGTTTTTGGGTGGCAAGGGTATTTTTAGGGTAAAGGATGGCGTTAGGGTTTTTGGGTGGCAAGGGAAATTTTAGGGTCAAGGATAGGAATAGTTTTTGGATTGCAAGGGAATTGTTAGGTTTTAGGGTGGGTATAGGTTTTTGGGTAGCAAGGGTATTTTTTCGGTTTAGGGTAGGTATGGGAGTCTGGGTGGCCAAGGTATTTTTTAGGGTTTAGGCTTTGGAAGGATTTTTGGGTATCAAATTAATTTTCAGGCTTTATGATGGGTTTGGGGTTTTGGTGCCAAGGTTAATTTTCGGGTTTAGGGTTGGTTTGGGTGGCAAGGTTAATTTTTGAGTTTAGAGTGGGTATTGGTTTTCTGGTGGCAAGGTTAATTTTAGGGTTTTTGGGTGGCATCACATTTTTAAGGTTTAGGGCGGGTATGGTTTTTTGGGTGCCAAGGGTAATTTGTAGGGTTTAAGGTATGTATGGGTTTTGGTGGCAAGGGTATTTTTAGGGTTTAGGGTGGGTAAGGGTTTTTGGATAGCAAGTGAATTTTTAGGGTTTGGGGTGGGTATGGGTTTGTGGGTGGCAAAGGTCATTTTAGAGTTTAGGGTGGGATTGGGTTTTGGTTGGTAAGGGAATCTTTAGGTTTTGGGTGGGTATGGGTTTTTGGGTGGCAAGGGAATTTTAGGGTTTAGGTTGGGTAGGTGTTTTGGGTGGCAAGGTGAAGAGCGTCAAAGCACTTTTATATAATTTGCAATCTTTATGTTTTTTATCCAGTCGATCACTTGATTATATGTTGCATTAAAGGGAAAGGGTGTACCATTACGGCCAAAGCTACAGACTTTGCAACTGGGGAACCAGGTTCTGTTTTTGGCATTAGCTCGACATCCTGTGATTCTGGGCAAATCACTTAATCTCCCCATTCCTAAATCCAAAATGAATGTGTCCTTGTGTAATGTAACTGATGCTCACGTAAAGCCCTCCAATACCTTTTGGTCAAGTCTGTGCTACATAAAACTGCAAAAAAATAATAATTAAGTAGCTTGCACACTTCAGCCATTGGGCTAATTGTGTGTGAAATTGGTGCTATATATGGGCTCTTGTTTCTCTGCCGGCCATCTTGGGAGAGTTTTTTGTTATGAAGCTCCCTAATTTCCTCATTTACTGTGGTATTCTCAGTATAAAATGCTTAAGCTCTCCCCTTTGATTCCATCAAGATGACATTTAGATGTTCCACAGTTTTGGCATAAATTCAGAATGTTAGCACTTTAATTGCTCATTAGAACACTGTAGTAACCTGGAAATTAACTGGCAATCTGCTGCTAGTTTTGAAAGTACATGTTTCAGTCTGCATGTTAGAATGTTTTCTATGAAATAGAAGAGGAAGATATTTGAGAACTCACTTAAAATGTGTCTTAATTTTTCTTTCTATTGCACTAACCACAATTTCTATGACAAACTGAGCCCCCTCATTCTGTTCCTTTTTTAAATTAAATGTTTTACATTTAACCAGTCTGATTCAATCAACCTGGTGTTATGATGTCAGTTTTGTGTTTGTATGAGCACTTTTAGAATGTGCATTGTTGAGTGTTCCGAGAGAGTCAGTTACGCCTGGTTCCTTGGAGTGAATAAACGCCAGGTTGTGTGCTCCAATAAATCTTATCAAAAAGATTACTGGTGTCTTGTGTTCACCCCGATCTTCCTTAAAACATTTTGGTGACGATATATCATGGGGAGATGTGGTGTTGGGAGCCAGCACACAACCTGGGTAATCCTGGTGTGTGGTGTGAGACAGACGCCGAACAACACGGACCAGGAGCCACGCCACAGCAATGGTGGAGGAATCGGATGGTGGTGTGAGAGTATTGTGGGGCCCTGTATTGGAGAACTATTAGTCCCACTACTTTTAATCTCACAAATGGCTATTTGTATATTTATTTGGTGTGCTTTACTGCATTGACTTGAACACAGGATTCCTTATTTGTTTTTGCAGTAGGTGTATATTGTGATCTTCACTCCCATTGGATAATTATCGATTTTACTACCACTCTACAGAGTTTTACAAGGTGAAGATGGCTTCGCAGAGTAACATTAAAACTGTACTATTTTTCTTATCGCAACCAGGGTCACCTGTAATCATTTTAGGAGTATTGGGTGGAGATGTTGGAAAAATACATTATAGCTTTAGATGGGCAGAGCTTTTCACCAGCTCAAAGGAATGCGCTTTTGTTAATTGTTTTGGGTAATGAAGACCAGCGCATTTTAAAGTATTTGCTGGTGACAATTGGTCCTAATGGTCAGCCTATGGATTAAGTGTGTAGGGAAGCCCTTAAAAGCTTAGAGTTCAGATTTAACCCCCTTTTTCTCTGCCCCTGCCGGACGGATCACCCCAAAACTTTCAATGCATAACTAGAATCAAGAGGATACCTGTTTTGGAAAGTTTTGTAAAGCTTCTTCAAACAGCAACAAAGTTATAAGCAAGTCAGAAAACCCTTTCCTACAGAAACTAGGTCCTAAGTATAACTACCCACTAGCGAACACTACTGGGTAATATCTATCTATCCATCTATCCATCTATCTATCTATCTATCTATCTATCTATCTATCTATCTATCTATCTATCTATCTATCTATCTATCTATCTATCTATCTATCTATCTATCTATCTACCACAAATCCTGCCAAAGTAAAGAGAGAACCTGCACTTGAAGACTGTAGAAAATCGCCTCCTTTATTGCAACAGGCAGCTCCAAACAGTAAAACAGAAGACACACGTTTTGGCTGATCAACAGACTGTCTCAATCTACAATCTCCATTTTGTTGCTTCTTATATGCTCATATTATTCTAAATATAGAAGAAATACTGCAAGTTACTTATTTTTAACAGTCACTAATAATGCTTGACCTTTTTAATGCGTCATAAACATTTTACATTTCACATGTGAGTGATATCTTTAACATTACATGCAACTATAAATCACATTTAGATGTTTATATATGAAACCAGCAGCTGGTAAGTATGTGCCAGTTGTCTCTAAATAACTTCAATCACACAGAATGCCAGATCGCAAATACTTTCTAAATTTATAATTGCAGCAGAAAACATGTCAATTCCAAACAGTACTGTTTATGATCAAATATCAATTTGGTAGTTGTGCAGAGAATATGTCGATTTCACACTTAACTGTTAGAGCAAACAAATGGCTATTTTGAATGATTTGGAACAATGAGGCATTGGAGCTCCACCCGCAGTCCCCAACAGTGCCTACTGGGTGCTCTGGGTGGGCACCAGGGCACCCAGCCTTTGTTTGTTAGGCCCCAGGGGATGGGGACCCAGACCAAAATGTGCCTGGGGAGAAAAGTCATGCAGCTTGCATCCCCATTAATTTTAGCCTGGGCTCTGAGGAATGGGTTCCCAGGGGCAGAAATCGGGCTCCTTACTCCTTAAAAAGACTACAGATATTCAAGTGTACAAAATCATTTAAATCTTTGCTTTTTGGCCTCGCCCCTTTCAACGTCCATTACGAGGCTGTAGTGTAGAATATGCTCTAGACATTTACCCAACAAGGTACACTTACTAATTTACTAGTAGAAAGTACTCGTGTTAGGTAGACATTTTGTGCAAAACTGTGGACTCTTGTTGGAAATGGGCAGGTGAAGTTCCTTTCTGGCTGTGATGCCCATTTTTCAGACATTAAACCAGGAAGCACATACAAATATAAACATAGCAAGTGCCCCAATTGCAGCTCCACTTTTGTAATAGGCAAATGATCCTAAAATCCTGGGCTTGGCAAAGGCAAAGCAAATGTGTTTTCTCGGCAATTCCACTTTGAAAAACGATCTGAAGTCCTTGATGAAGGTGAAAGCATTGTTGATCTATCAGAGCACAAGATGTGGTGACTGTGACAAGTGGGTTCTTTCTTGGCCTGTCCTGGTGAGAGCCGAGTCCATTGTTCTCCGTTTGAATGACTACAAGTATGCAAAAGTGCACAATCACCTGGAGGCATCGCATCCACCTTTGTAGTATGCAACTCACAGACCCATACAGCCACTCACACACCAACTCACACACCCACAAAACTACTCACATATGCATACAGCCACTTACACACCCATTTACAGATCCACACAGCTACTCAGATACCCACTCACAGATTCATACAGCTACTCACACACCCACACAGCTAAGTGTGTACCCACTCACAGACCCATACAGCCACTCACCACTCACCAACTCATAAATTCACTGTCATGCACTCGCAAAACTACTCACACACTTACTCATACACCCTTACAGACACTTACACACCCACTCACAGACCAATACCGCTATCACACATTTAGTCACTGACCCATGCAGCCACTAACACACCCACTCACAGACCCTTATAGCCACTCACAGACCCACTCACAGACCCACACAGCCACTCACTCATCGACCTATACAGCCACTCACAAACCCACTCTAAAAAACTTGAGGTTACTAGTACGAAGGAAAATTAAGAAAACCTCAGAAATTCACTAAACAAACAAAAGTTAGAGGGATGTTAAAGTTAGGAAGTATCATTAAAAACATTAGAAATTAACTGCAAAAAACCAAAGGTTACAGGGACGTTATAGTTAGGCTCAGATTGACAAAACCATAGAAATTAAGCATTTATAGTTAACTGAGCTAACTATAACTTAGGCCCTCTCAAAGCACTGTTTATGACCACATATTACATCACTCATAACATAGTCAGTGATATCACTAAGGACATCACTGCTGACATCTCAAATGACATCACTGATAACACGATTGATGACATCATCCACAGACTGACTCGCACACCCACTCAGACCCCATTATAACCTCTCATACAGCAACTCACATACCCACACAACCACTCAAATACCCATTCACAGACCCTTAAAACTACTGACACACACCTACTCACTCACTCATACAGCCACTCACATAATCACTCACTCACCCATATGGCCACTCACACAGACACTCATAGACCCATACAGCCACTCACAGACCCGTAAAGCCACTCACACAGCTGCTTACTCACTCACCCATACATCTACTAATAGAGCCACTCAAGCACCAAAGCATCCACTCTCACATCCATTCACTTAGCCACAAAACCACTTACATACCCATTCACATATCGATACAAACACTCACAAGAGTGAAAGAGGCAGAGAAAATCAGCACCGTGGTACACAGAAGAACTTAGGGACAAAAAGCGCTCCTGCAAGAGACTAGAGAGGAAATGGCGCATGACCTACAATCTTATTGACAAAACCACTTACAGGGACGCTATTAAGAACTATAAACTTGCAATAAAAACTTCACAAGTAGCCTACTATAACGATAAAATAACAATGGCTAAATCTAAGCCGAAAGAAATATACCGAATAGTTAATTCTCTGATAAACCCCCCCCCCCCCGCTCGCGGCAGACAATAGTAATTCCCTGTCTAGATGTAACGAGCTGGTTGACTTTTTCTTTCAAAAGGTTAACAAAATTCATCTTTCCTTTCCGGATCCAGCCATTGAATCACCCATTCAATGCTCTGACTCAGCCCTGGATATAGTAACTCCCCCTCATAACAAGCTAGATTCTTTTCCATTGTTGAATTTGGAAACATTGGAGTCTCTAGCACAACAAATAAAATCTGGCTCACCGTGTGACCCTGCTCCTCCGGGCTCGCTGGGGTTGGCCAGTGAAACCATTCTCCCTACTCTAATGGAGTTGTTGAACTCCTCCATGTTGAGTGGGATGGTACCTGTGGCATGGAAGCATGCAATGGTACGGGCCTTGTTAAAAAAACCTGCCCTTGACCCAGCTAACCCTAGTAATTACCGCCCGATTTCTCTGCTCCCATGGGCATCTAAGATCCTGGAGAAGCACATTAATACCATCCTGACGAAGTTTCTCGAGGAAAATCATCTCCTCGATGCTTCCCAGACGGGCTTTCACCCAAAACATGGGACAGAGACTGCTCTATTGGCTGTGACTGAGGAGGCGAGACGGATCTTGGATCGGGGGGGGGTCAGTGGCAGTGATCCTCCTCGATCTGAGTGCCGCTTTTGACACGGTCCATCATAAAATTCTGATGAACCGTCTCGCCGACCTAGGAGTGTCTGGAGAAGCCCTGGTTTGGTTCAAGTCTTTTTTATCTGATAGAACCTTCCAGGTCTTTGACGGCACATCCGTTTCATCGAGCAGGCCTCTGGGGTGTGGAGTTCCTCAGGGTTCATCATTGAGCCCTACGCTCTTCAATGCATACATGAGGCCACTGGCTGTGATTGTTCGTCCGCATGGTATTAACATCATTACCTATGAGGACGACACCCAGCTGGTGGTCTCCCTTGTGCAGAAGAGTGGCCTCCAATCACCGCCCAACTTAGCAGTGTGTTTGGAGGAGGTGAGGAGCTGGATGATGAGCTCATGTCTGAAGCTCAACGACGATAAGACCGAGCTCATGATTTTGGGCCCGGCGGCCCCTTCCACCTTGGAGCTGCTATGGCCCGCGAGCATGGGGGTGGACCCTGCCCCCAGAGATAACATCAAAAGCCTGGGGGTATGGCTAGATAAGTCGCTGAGCTTCAATACACAGGCCACCAAGGTGGCGGCCACCTACTTCGGCCTCCTTAGGGTGATTAAAAAAATCCTTCCCCTTCTTCCATTTGAGGCCAAGCAGATAATTATACAGGGCCTCGTTCAATCCCGCTTGGATTTTAACAACACCCTCTATCTTGGAGCACCGGACTACACCCTACAAAAACTTCAGCGCACCCAAAATTGTGCTGCTCGTGCGCTACTTGGAGTCCCACGAAGAACTTCAATAAAAGCTGGGTTAAGAACGTTGCACTGGCTGCCTGTCAGGGACAGAGTAAAGTTTAAATCTCTGTGCATCGCTCATCAGGCTTTCTGGAAAATGGGCCCAGAAATCAACTGCTCTTTGATTTCCCCTTATCTGCCCAACAAGGCGCTTCATTCCTCGTCTGCATCTCTGGCCTAGACTCCCAGAATCTTTAAAGCCAGAGCAGAGGACGTTCCTTCTCTCATAATGTATCAAGACTATGGAACACCCTTCCTCTGCACATGAGAGGCAATCCCAACCTAACCAGTTTCCGGAAGCAGCTTAAAACTTTTTTGTTTCAGTAACCAAAATCTCTGTTTGTTTATCTGAGAGCACTCTTGTTTAGTCACAGCGCCTGGACGCCTGAGGGCAGCTGTAGCGCTTTATAAATTTTATTTTCATTTCATTTCATTTCACAAGCCCACTCATTCACCTATACAGCCACTTACACAGATACTTACTGTGCAAACCAGCTACTGACATACCCACTCACTTACACATACACCCATTCACACAGCCACTCAGTCATCCATACAGCCACTTATACACAAAGTTACCTACCCATAGAGCCACTCAGTCACTGATACAGCTACTCAAACACTCACCCACCTATACACTCACACAACCACTGACTCAACTATACAACTACTCACACACCCACTAACTCACCAATACAGCCACTCACAAAGTCACTCACTCACTATAGAGCTACTCACACACCCACTTCTTTACCCATGAAGCCACTCACACATTAGACATCCACTCCCACACCAATACAGACAGTCACATAGCCACTCAGATGACATATATTAGAAACAGTATAGCTCATTAGCAGTACAAAAAGAATAGTAATTTAACTTATGCAGTAGATTTTTATATATCTTTAAGTCTCAGAAACGTTTTCGAAACACACTTACTGGATGATGTCATCAGTGATGTCATTTGAGATGTCATCAGTGATGTCACTGACCATGTCATGAGTGATGTAATAGGTGAGGTCATAAACAGTGCATTGCGGGTCAGTTAGTGCAGGTATCTATAACTGCTGGATTTGTATGGTTTTGTACAAGTGAAATTTGAGCCTAACTATAACGGCCCTGTAACCTTTTGTTTTTTCAGTGCATATATAGAAATACACATAGACCGTCCTTTTTACCTACCATGCACTCGGGTGTGCTAAATAAATAATCTTTGTAAATTACCCCTCTGTTGTGGTGCCGTGTACTTTCGCCGGAGGAGAAGGATCAACGGAGCGGAATTCGTGATATATATATATATATATATAAATATATGTATAAAAACAGTAACCGCTCTCTCTTCAGAAGGGACCTGCACTCTGTGTTGGAAAAAGTGTCCATACATCAATTTCACCAAGCAAAATGGAAATCCAATCACCAATATTTCTCGATACCAGCAAAGGTTTTATTCTAGGCATGACGTGTTTCGACTAACAGATAACCTTTCTCAATTCAAATCCCCATTTATATTAAACCACTGGCTCATGTGCTGTTCATATATAATTAGTTTGCAAAACAAAGAAAAAATACTCTTGAATTGTCCCCGTTTGATCAAACCGTAAGTAATTCAAAAAGTGCTTTAAGATATCTTTTGCATTCTTTCAATAATTCATCACATTTCAAGTTAATCCTTTTATTTAAAAAAAAAATGTTAGCACTTACAATAAATATCAAAATTTTCATTTCGAGGAGAATCCACATAATGCTTTAAGTTCAAGCACAACAGTGACTTTTTACCTTTCTATGCTCCTATTCGTCCTCTTCACATTTTTGCTGCTTTTTTTTACTGCTTGGTTCTTCTGATAAGGCACAGGGTCTTTTGGCCAACAACCAACGGCCAATTCTGATAAAAACGAAGACTTCCATGAACTCTTCGCTCTCAAGAAAAAGACCAAAGGATAGAACTACATGGTCAATACATGTTGGAATATCTCAGAGCAGGAGTCATTCCACAAGTGTTAAGAGTTAAAAATATTCCGGGACTATTTGTCCAAATAAAAGCATTTCTTGAAAAATGGTCAATGATTGCAAATGTTTGCTCTGCGACCTAATGATGTTAATCGTGGAAACAGCCAAAGAAATGTTACAGACCCTGATCTCTGAAATCCTAGAAGTAGAGAATAATATCAAAACTAACACAGCCGTAGATGGCGCAAAAAAAGAGGAACTAGATCAGGAATTAAGGGGTCCATTAGGATGGCGGACGGATGCATGACCGCTGTGCTGGAGGTGGCGGAAAATGCACCCCATCGTCCACCAGCAGCGGGCCTTCCGTCTGCCATATTAGGAAGGGGAACTGGGCACATTTACCGTCCATTGCGGAAAAACGTGCACCGCCGCGGGAACAAACGCTCACCGCCGTGCGGAGTGACGTCCCGACCGTACGCAATATTACGTAGTCGGAAACAAAACAGAACACCGCAGCGGAAACACCTCCATCTCATAGACGGCGGAAGCACCACAACGGAGAGGGAAAGCAGTGCCACGAGACACACCGCACGGACCCGACCGCCATGGACCCAGCCCTACACGCCTTCCCGGCCCTGTTTGTACTTCACTACCAGCAAGTCATGCACCGTCGTGGACGCCGCCGCAGGTACACAAGCATGCAATACACACATACCACGCCACAGTATGCATGAACACTGTTACCTGTTCACACCAGCAGCGTCTGACTGGCAACGAGGGCACTATGGCAATGCTCGAGGGGCCGGTGTCCAGTCCCAGCTGAGGGCTGCTTTTGTGGGCAGCCGTGGTGGACCGATTTGGGCGGTCTCTGCATATGTAAATGACCACCAGCGGCCCAGTGGGTGCCTGAGAGGCCTTCTGTAAGTAAATGGGCATTCATTGCTAGCATCCCATCAATGGCAGAGGTGTCACTCCCTTACTCTTGATGGGCCGGCCCAGTAATATATGTATATTGAGCGGTGCAGGGGGCATGATCAAAACTCGCCTCACTTGTTGTCAGGTGCGTCACCAGTGTGAACTAATCCGTGGTAGACAGGGCATGTTGTAAATCACAAGAAAGCCACAATGCAAGTACATAACAAGCACGGACACTGACAAAGCACACAACATGAGTAACTGACTTTATTAAACATCACAAAGATAGCACTCTGATGTACCTAGGAGCCAGCCCAGTGGCCAGTACACATTGCAGAGCATGTCTATGAGAAGCTGCACAACCAAGGGGCAAGAAGCAGCACAGTTCCAGGCAGGGCAATTATAGAGTGCAGAGCATGTCCATGAGAAGATGCACAGCCAAGGGGCAAGAAGCAGCACAGTTCCAGGCAGGGCAATGAGAGAGTGCAGAGCATGTCCATGAGAAGCTGCACAACCAAGGGGCAAGAAGCAGCACAGTTCCAGGCAGGGCAATGAGAGAGTGCAGCGCATGTCCGTGAGAAGCTGCACAACCAAGGGGCAAGAAGCAGCACAGTTCCAGGCAGGGCAATGATAGAGTGCAGGTGCAGAGCATGTCCATGAGAAGCTGCACAACCAAGGGGCAAGAAGCAGCACAGTTACCACAGAGCCAGTGGCCAGAACAGAGCAGGTACATCTGAGGCAGCACAAGTCAGTGGCACATTGCATCATAACTCATCAGGGCCAGTGGCCAGAACAGAGCAGGTACATCTGAGGCAGCACAAGTCAGTGGCACATTGCATCATAACTCCATCAGGGCCAGTGGCCAAAACAGAGCAGGTACATCTGAGGCAGCACAAGTGAGGGGCACATAGCATCATAACTCAAACAGGGCCAGTGGCCAGAACAGAGCAGGTACATCTGAGGCAGCACAAGTGAGGGGCACATAGCATCATAACTCAAACTGGGCCAGTGGCCAGAACAGAGCAGGTACATCTGAGGCAGCACAAGTGAGGGGCACATAGTATCATAACTCAAACAGGGAGAGTGGCCAGAACAGAGCAGGTACATCCGAGGCAGCACAAGAGAGGGGCACATAGCATCATAACTCAAACAGGGCCAGTGGCCAGAACAGAGCAGGTACATCTGAGGCAGCACAAGTCAGTGGCACATAGCATCATAACTCAAACAGGGCCAGTGGCCAGAACAGAGAAGGTACATCTGAGGCAGCACAAGTCAGTGACACATAGCATCATACCTCAAACAGGGCCAGTGGCCAGAACAGAGCAGGTACATCTGAGGCAGCACAGGGATATGTGGTGCATATACACTGCCATGGACAACAACACCGCCAGGGTGCCTACAATGGACAGTCCAGCCAGCAATGTAAAGGAGATGTGTGTGAGGGGGACTGAAACTCATACCAGAGAATCAGGTGGACTGTGTACAATCGGAGGTGCAGACACACTGGCAGCTCCTGACATAGGAGACTGAACTACAGACACAGCGCTAGCATCTGATACATGAGAGATAGCTCCATACACAGTGGCAGTACCTGATACAGGAGAGCGAACTACAGACACAGTGCTACTATCTAATACATGTGAGTGAACAACAGACACAGTGGCAGTAGCTGATACAGGAGACCAAACAACAGACACAGTGCTAGTATCTGACACCTGAGAGTGGACAACAGACACAGTGCCAGTATCTGACACATGAGAGTGAACTGCAGCTGAGGTTGTGACATCACTATACTGATGGTCCACTGGGCTGTATGGTCCAGGAGGCTGTGTGGCTCTGGGAGCTGGAGAGAGCTGTCCAGGAGAGACAGTATGAGGCTCAGTTGTTTGCGGTGTATGTCTACGCTTTTTGGGGATCTGTGAGGTCGGTTTGTTCTTGCTAGGATTGGGAAGTGGTGCTGACTCCACAGACACACTTCCCATCAAAGGTGGATCATGTGCTAGTGGTGGTCTGCTCTCTGGGGACATGCTGGACCCTGCTGAACGCTTGCTCTGGCCCTGCCTCCTGCCCTCAAACACCTGTGTAACAGGGGACCCCACAACACTGTACTCCTTCCTCTGCTTCACAGGGGTGGTGTTGGTAGTCGATGTATGGGGAGAATCGACCTCTGAGACATGTACCTTACGATCCCTCACCAACACCAGCTTCAGGGGAGGCATGGCTGATGGCTGTATGTCCTCGGGGGATGTGTTGTCCATGGGAGGTGCCTTCTCCCTGGGAGGTGCCTTGTTCTTGCTATGTGCCTCTTCCTTGGGATATGCCTTGTCCTTGGTATGTGCCTTGTCCTTGGGAGGTGCCTTGTCCTTGGTATGTGCCTTGTCCTTGGGAGGTGCCTTGTCCCTGGGAGGTGCCTTGTCCTTGGGAGGTGTCTTTTCCTTGGGAGTTGCCTTGTCCCTGGGAGTTGCCTTGTCCTTGGGAGGTGCCTTTTCCTTGGGAGATGCCTTGTCCCTGGGAGGTGCCTTTTCCTTGGGAGATGCCTTTTCCTTGGGAGATGCCTTTTCCCTGGGAGATGCCTTGTCCTTGGTATGTGCCTTTTCCTTGGGAGATGCCTTGTCCCTGGGAGTGGACATGGATGGGGACGCCTGAGTGCCCTGTGTTTCATTTGAGGGGCAGCTTATGTCATGCTCTGCGCTGCCTCTAGCTTTCCCTGGGGATGGTGTATGTAGCCTATGTTGCTTTGCCTGCTGCTTGTGTTGGCTCTGTGTGCCATATCCAGAGTGTGAGGCAGGATCGGAGAGGTCACTCTCCTCTGTTACAACCTGTGGTGTGGACGCAGGTACAGAAGCTGAACTTTGGGCATGTGACAGCTGAATGGCTGCCGTCACTTTCGAGGACAAGGACTGGACAGTCCTGACTCCTGTGTATACCAGCCACATCCCCATGCATCCCCTCCATGAAAGCTACCACCTGGCTCAACTTCCTGTCATGGTCCAGGAATGCATTTAGCATGTTAGTCTGACCCACACACAGCAGCAGGACAACTGCCTCAGCACTGAGGGCAGTTTGGCACTCAGGGTCAGGTGTAGCGGTGCCTGGACCAAAGGACACTCTGTGTCTCAGACTCTGGTGAGCACAGGCAGTACTTGTTGCAGTTTGCGGGAGTGTGGGCCCTGTACACTGTGTGCCGGTTGAGGGGGTTGATTTCCCACTCCCTGTGTCACCTAACAATGAAGACTCACCCCCGCTGTTGGATGACGAGGATGTTGGTGTCTCTACACGTGAGTCCTCATGGTCACCACTGCCACCCTCAACGATGCTGCTCACATCTGTCTCTGCCGTATCCTGTGTTACATCAGAGCACGATGCCATGCAGATAGCGGTACCCACCGCCGTTCCCCGGCGGTGGGTACTGCTATCTGCATGGCGGGCCCCTAGACTGAATGGGCATGGGCAGTGACTCACTGCCAGGGAACGGCAGTGGGTACCGCTATCTGCATGGCGGGCCCCTAGACTGAATGGGCATGGGCGGTGACTCACCGCCGGGGAACGGTGGTGGGTACCTCTATCTGCATGGCGGGCCCCTAGACTGAATGGGCATGGGCGGTGACTCACACCGGGGAACGGCAGTGGGTACCGCTATCTGCATGGCAGGCCCCTAGACTGAATGGGCATGGGCGGTGACTCACCACCGGGGAACAGCGGTGGGTACCTCTATCTGCATGGCAGGCCCCTAGACTGAATGGGCATGGGCGGTGACTCACTGCCGGGGAACGGCAGTGGGTACCGCTATCTGCATGGCGGGCCCCTAGACTGAATGTGCATGGGCGGTGACTCACCACCGGGGGAACGGTGGTGGGTACCTCTATTTGCATGGCGGGCCCCTAGACTGAATGGGCATGGGTGGTGACTCACACCGGGGAACGGCAGTGGGCGGTGAGTCACCGCCGGGTCCTAGACTGAATGGGCATGGGCAGTGACTCACTGCCGGGGAACGGCAGTGGGTACCGCTATCTGCATGGCGGGCCCCTAGACTGAATGGGCATGGGCGGTGACTCACCGCCGGGGAACGGTGGTGGGTACCTCTATCTGCATGGCGGGCCCCTAGACTGAATGGGCATGGGCGGTGACTCACACCGGGGAACGTCGGTGGGCGGTGAGTCACTGCCGGGGAACAGCGGTGGGTACCGCTATCTGCATGGCAGGACATTCCAACTGCCATTTCACAATGTAGATTTAAATGTGGCGGAAAGCCTGCCCCGCCCTGTGGTATGCGTGAACCTCCATCGCGGTGCCAGAAACTGGATGCATTTGAAAGATGCACCCTAGCGGCAGCGCACGCATGACCGCGCCTGTGTGTCCCCGCCATGGCACCCTAGTCAACAGCCAATGGGAACCGCCTTCATGGAGGCTGAATGCAAGTTTTGTATTTGCGGCAGGCGTGCACTGCCAGCGCGAGGCCAATAACTGCATGGTCAGGCACACATTCCATGTTGGCAAGGGGATATGGGTGGCAGAGCAGATACATGGTACCTGCCAACACATCATGTTGTGGCGAGGGCGCTGTTCAAGGGTGTCCATTGGCCACCATGATCATGCAACAGGGCTGTGCAAACATTGCAAGTTACCCACCCAGACCAGTGCTGAGTGCACATGCCAGGCCAGTGCACATCTGTGACAATGTTGTGATGTGGTGGCTCACATGTGACATGGGTTGTTGGTTAACATTTACACAGTTCAGTGTTACCATGGACCTACAGATTGTGCTACATGTGTCTGTGCTTGGTCTGTGTAACGACATGTGATGATGTGATGGATGCACTATGATTTTGTTGCTGTCTGATGTATGCTTGATGGTTTGCCCTCTCATGTGTCCATGTCCAGCCTATACAAGTCTAGTCAGAGGTGCATGACCTCATGGACTGTGTATTTATGTATTGGCATGGTGCAGCACAAAGATTGGGGCATGTGGGGATGCAGTTCCACACATGAGGTGTATGTTGCACAATCAAGGCTGTCTGTGCTACATGTGGAAACGTGCCTTTGAGCATACACATGGTTGTGAGGTCATTGTGGGGATGTCAATGTGCGGCAAGTCAACAGGTGTGCCATTGTTGTGTGCCAGGGACAACCCACATTGTGTGCCAGGGCCAACCCACATGTAGTCTGTGGTACCATCACTGGTGATGTCAGTCATTGTTGTTGCTGTGTCTATCATGATCACAAATGTGGTACAGCTGTGTTGTGTTTACAATTGACATGTGGTCCCACCCTAGGAGGGCTCCGAATGTGCACCATCCATACACTGTGCTGGAGGACATTGTGGCCGACGAAGTGATACATAGATTACGCTTGGACCGTCACACATTGCAGATCCTGGTTGCCCAACTGGAGCACCACCTGTAACCACGCAGGGAATATCCCGGTGCAATAACACCAACGGCCAAGGTGATGGCGGCACTTCAAATCTTCGCTACTGGCACATTCCAGCACACGATTGGTACAGCAGGGGGGATGTCCGAACCCATGTTTAGTGTGGTACTGCGTGATGTCCTGGCAGCCATGATGCTGTTCAAGGATGAATATATCCATTTTCCAGGGGCAGCGGAATTGCCAGCTGTGAAGGTTGATTTCTACGCTCTGGGTCGGATTCCACATGTGATGGGTGCCATTGATGACACACATATTGGTCTGGTTCCACCACAGGCACGTGAACATATTTAATCAGAAGCATTACCACTCCATCAACGTCCAAGTGGTGTGCCATGCCAATCAGATCATCTCGCATGTGTGTGCCAGATTTCCTGGCTCTGCACATGACTCCCACATCCTGCGAAGCAGCATTGTGCCCCAACTGATGGCGAATATGCATCCGGAACGTGGCTGGCTTGTTGGTGAGTTGTAAGTGTCAACCACTGTGTTGTATGTGTGCCCTGCTGGCCCCCACCACAGTGGTAATGTTGGATGTGCCTATCCACCTCTCCCATAGGTGACTCTGCGTATCCGAACCGCCCATGGTTGTTGAGCCCAGTACGGAATCCCACTACCCCAGGCGAACAGCGTTATAATGTGGCACATGGCAAGACACGTCGGGTGGTGGAGCGCACATTCGGGCTGCTGAAGTCAAGGTTCCGCTGCCTGGACAAGACCGGAGGGACCCTGCCTTACTCACCCGCAAAGGTCTGCAAAATCGTGGTCGCCTGCTGCATGCTCCACAACCTGGCCCTGCGCAAGGGGATCCTCCTGATCCTGGACCTTGCAGACCAACAAGTGGCTCCGCATGCTATCCATCCCGTGTCCAGAGATGATGATAGTGGAGAGGAAGAAGGTGTGGACCAGAGATGTCAGCTCATTGAGCGCTACTTCCCTTGAAGGTGGGTGTCAACATACGGTGTTGACATGGTATGCGGGAGGGGTGGTTGGTGATGATGTCTGGACGTGGGTTGAGACTGCTGCCTGTGGTTGGCTACGTGCTGGATGCAAATTTGTGTGGGACATGGTAGTCATGCACGGCTCAAGAATGGGTATGTTGTGACTGGTGCAAATTGTGGAGTGGATCGATAGCACAGCCGTGAAGTGCGGTGTGGTGTGAAGGCTGTGATGCAGTCTCCTGACATGTGTATGTTGTTCTCTTGTTCTCCCTAGGTCGCTTCATTTTCACCATGAGTACAGACAGGCATTGCTCCTTGGACATGGTAACGTTTACATCATTGTACACCCTGTGATTAAAACATGGAGTACACACAAACATGAGTGTTTCAAGGGTGTTTATTTACAATGGTGGCAGTGTTGGGGGAGTGCATATTTACAAGATGGGGGGGTGGGGAACAGCAAGTTGAAAGTCATGAAGGATAAGAACATCGTGTAGAACCCACATTGTTGTGGGAACCCAGTACAACAGATATATGCGAAGGCCTGGCGGTGTGGGGGAGGATAGTCAGCAGAGTGAATCACAGGCTCAGGGTATGGTGAAGTCAGCGCTGGCTCCTCGTCTGGCGGCTGGCTGGTGCTTTGCCACTGGTTTCACCTGGCTGTTTCCTCGGACGTCCCCTCTGTATTTTTGCTGGAGGGGGGGCTGCTGTGGGGGCAGCTTGCTCGGGGGACACATTTCTCTCTGTGGCCTCAGGGGATGTTTGTGGAATGACATCCTGCAGGCCACTGGGGGAGAGGGAGGTGGTATATGGCCTGCAGGCTGGTCCCTCCGAGCCGCTGCTTGCTGCCCCATGATGTCCACCAGTTGTGCCATCCTGTTGTCGATGGACCTCAACAGCTGCCGGTGCTCCAGTGTGTCTTGGCGTGCCTGTGCCTGTGCATGCTCATATACGTCCACGACCCTGTTGATGGCATCCAGGGCCTCAGCACCACAATTGGGTGGGTGTTGCTGGCCACCTGCCCTTGCACCTGCCCTCCTGTCCGGGACCTGTTGCCTCACCTGGGTCCTAGCCCGGAAACTCTCCCTGCTCTCCTGGGATGTGGAGGGTGTTTCATTGTCCAATGGGTCTGGGACAGTGGCACAAGGAAGACTTGTTGCAGTGGTGGTGGTGGTGGTAGTGGCAGTACAGGTCCAGACGACAGGGGAAACTGTTTGTGTTGTGGTCAAGGTGGCGGTGACAGCAATGTCCTGTGACCGTGAAGGCACTGGCGACGCTGCTGTACTGGCTTCATCCACAGCATCCGAGGCGTCAAGTTTATCTGCACCGGAGAGTCCATGGTCTGAGGGGGGTACCTGGTGTTGCCGGTTGCTGACATTTCCTGCCAGTTCACGATCACCTGTTGTACAAAGGATAGAGAGTCATTGATGTGTACTGCACAGGTTGGTTGTTGTGACAATTGGGATGTGATGTCATGCAGCACAAGATTGACGAACTCATCACATTGTTGTGGTACACAGTACTGGGCATCAAAACGGGTTGGGTGGCATACGCCACTTGGCTAGGTGTCATACAGTGCTGGTCCCTCAACCAGGTACAACCCTCCCTGTGAAGGTGGCTACCTACCTGTTACTTTGGTGAGGAGGGTTGCATTGCTAGCACATGGTGGAGGGTCTCCATCTTGCTGAGCTGTGGGTGAAGGGGGCCTGTTGGGAGTTGTAGTGCTGCCCCCTTAACCAGGTACACCCCTCCATGTGAAGATGGCTACCTACCTGTTACTTTGGTGAGGGGGTTGCATTGCTAGCACATGGTGGGGGACTCCATCTTGTTGGGCTGTGGGTGAAGGGGGCCTGTTGGGAGTTGTAGTGCTGGCCCCTCAACCAGGTACACCCCTCCCTGTGAAGATGGCTACCTACCTGTTACTTTGGTAAGGGGGGTTGCTTGCTGGCACATGGTGGAGGGACTCCATCTTGCTGAGCTGTGGGTGAAGGAGGCCTGTTGGGAGTTGTAGTGCTGGCCCCTCAACCAGGTACACCCCTCCCTGTGAAGATGGCTACCTATCTGTTACTTTGGTGAGGGGGGTTGCATTGCTAGCACATGGTGGAGGGACTCCATCTTGCTGAGCTGTGGGTGAAGGGGGCCTGTTGGGAGTTGTAGTGCTGGCCTCTCAACCAGGTACACCCCTCCCTGTGAAGATGGCTACCTACCTGTTACTTTGGTGAGGGGGGTTGCATTGCTAGCACATAGTTGAGGGACTCCATCTTGCTGGGCTGTGGGTGAAGGGGGCCTGTTGGGAGTTGTAGTGCTGGCCCCTCAACCAGGTACACCCCTCCCTGTGAAGATGGCTACCTACCTGTTACTTTGGTGAGGGGGGTTGCATTGCTAGCACATGGTGGAGGGACTCCATCTTGCTGAGCTGTGGGTGAAGGGGCCTGTTGAGAGTTGTAGTGCTGGTTCCTTAGCTGAAGGAACCAAAATATTATGCTAGTGGACTCTACTCACCAAGAGCCCATATATCGTATCCATAAATGATAAATCAGTCAGCAATGGAGAAGGTTCAATCGTTTATTCCATAATACAAGCCCTGACAGGGGAGCCTCAGTCTGCACGACCCTCAGAGGTGCACAGAGGAGACTGACTTCACATAAGTAGTACAAAGCATATATACGTTTCACACATAGCACAATGTCACCCTAGAAGGAAAGATACAACTTGTCGAGGAGCCAACAGGAAGACCCATATAAGGCACAATTGATTGTTAGTAGCTTCGCCTAAGCTATTCCGGGGGCAGGTCAGTAAGGTGCCTCCCTTTCTATCTGAGGCTCGGGGAGGACAAGAATAGACTCTATTAGAATGTGCGCATCCCACCAAAAGGGCAGGTGTGACCTTGAGTTTCCCTGAGCTACAAACTAACGAGTGAAGCAGACAGCTAAGTCTGCCATCATGGTTTCGTGCAGAAAACCTAATATCGTGATTTCAGGGAAACAGTACTAGACACAGAGAAACGAAAGAACATAGTTCTGGTCACACCAATAGGCCTGAGCAAGCAGAGAGTGAATCGTTTCTAACTATAATAATACAATGTGAATGATATAATGCTAACGTGCGATTATAGAGTTATATTGTATATACTAGGCCAACAACATGTATTTATCGTATTTATATCCCATCAGACGGCCCTTTTGGCCTACTATAGCCAATATAACTAAGTTCATTCTACAAACACTCCTTCATCAATCTGCATCAGATCCGACACCTCCTTCTGGATCATTTGTTTGTCGACCTTTGCTTGTCGGGAGACATGCAAGGCAGACGTCAATTTTGCGGCACAGAAAGAACAACAAGCCAGGCCGCAATGGAGACATAGACAGCAAGTAAATATCAGTCCAAAGGCTCCAGCTAGGATGATGAATATCTTCCAACCCCAAGTAGCCAAAAGACCCCAAGACCAACTACTAAGAAACCAGGTGCCATTGTCTACATGTGCTTCACTGGCTAATCGATGCAATTTCTGTATTACAAGATGAATGGTAGGGGCCGAATCAGGAATGAACACACAGCAAGAGCTGCCGATCACGCGGCAAGCTCCGCCCCTATCTGCGAGGATGATGTCAAGAACCATTCGGTTCTGAAGCGAAACAAGCCTTGTCGCCTGAAGCTCAACAGTAATGTTGGTCAGGATTCCAGTTGTGGTTTGAACCACATTTTCCACTATTCTTGACAAACGTCGTATACTACGGCTATTAAAAATAGGTCCCCAAAAAGGAGTAAGACCCTTAGCAAAATCCTCGAATTGTTGCAGGGAGGTGTCGGTCTGGGCAGTACCCTCAGTATCAAAACTCCTAATACTTCGACTAGCTGCTACCTCTCTTCGAACCAACTGATGGGTCCTGTGGTAATCAGGTGGGGCAATATAAACTGGAGGATAGAGAAATGAGAGGTAGCAGCGACCTGCACTTCCCCCTGGGAGCCAAGTATACGCGTTTTCTCCACACACAAAATATACATCGGGAGGAGTGATCATAGGAGGAGTACTATATGTCTGCAATGTGTAGTGTAATTACATTTACTTTTCCCTACCTTAACATGACCCCGTCCCTGTATGCAAAAGGGGGAGGTAGAGTTAATAATAGGGATTGGCAAGGCTTTGTCATTCGTGACATTTTGTTCTTTAAAATGTTGAAAATACATGGTATAGTTGAAAAGCTCAAAATCCTGCATCTCCTCTTGTAACCAAGTAACATTTTTATAATCAGTATATACATTCATGTAAGCATTTGGATCCAAAGATCCCTCTCCTCCATTTCCCTCTGCATCAAATCCTTGATGCTGTTCTATATACTTCAGAATGGCCTCATAATCCCTTTCAGTATATATCTTAGGTTCAGCTACATAATGAGAATACATCAATGACGATAATTGGAACCAGGCTTCACAACTAGCTATATAAGATAATGGTAGAGAAATAAACACTTCATGTTGATGCATAACTGACGGAAGTAACCCACAAACCCAACAGTTTGTTTTGTTTGTGGTGCTGTGGGTCTGATGTAGCATTTCAATAAAAGCATTCTTCACATAAGTTTCCCTATGCCTAGCCTTATGAGGAGGTAAGGAATAAAAGAGGTGTTCTTCCGGGGCAGGGGTAGTTCCTAACAGTTTCTGTACAGGGTGCTGAAATTCTAAATAGGCAAATACACACATTAAAATCACTGTGATTATAACAATAAAAGCAACGGATGCCACCTTCACTTTGGTGGGCCATCCGGAAAACAAATGCATGTTATCAACATAACGTCGAGGGGCAAGTGGTCGTTTGTCCTCCATCGCAAATCGGGCAAATGGAAACATGCTCTCTATAAGTCCATATCTAACTCGGTTCCTCTCTATAAGTCCAAATCTAATCTTTGTATCCACAAAGCACGCACACCACCAGAGGGTTCTTCTTCCCATGAAGGGATCTTCTCCCTGTGTCCGTTAGAGTCTCACAGGTAGACTCCTATTGTTCATCAAAAAGAACCAACTTGTATATTCCAGTAAGACAACCGCGGCCCTTAACTCAGTCTTTCTTTCTGAACAGAGCTATTTAACACAATGTTCTAAGCTCTCAACGTGTTCAGTCCAGTGTCTCGCTCAGTACCCCCGTAGCTCTATCCGATATTCCTCAACTCAGGTCTCTGTCTAACTCCTACCAGTGGGAGCTGGGGTACCGCGCTGTTTTCGGGCCGCAGGTCGTATTTACAACGGCCAGTTTGCTCCTGGTCAGAAAAAAATTCTGATGCACGGGTATCCAATGCATTCGAAGCCTCTGGTGCCCTGGGAACAACAGCTTCTGTTGGTCGAGCTGTCGCACTTTACACTGTGGGCAACACCTCACTTGGTTGCCCGATTTCTTGAGCATCCGAAAAGGGCACAAAACCTTGATTCAGCTCTCCTTCCTCACTCGGAATTCCTTCTCGATTCCTGAGATCAAATGGCAGGGGCAACGAGAGGCGTTTCAAATGACTGACGTGGATCCAATGTTTTATGCCATGCACCTTTACCGCGGTTCTGGTCACCAAGATGATTTGATAGGGTTCGGTCCACCTCGGCTCCAGACTCGATTTCCATTGAAAGTTCCTCACCATCACCCACTGGCCGGGCTCCAAGCGATGTCCAGGACCCTCCGGTGGTGGCTGCAGTGTGTCCCATACCTGTTGATGAATAGAACGTAAATCTTTAGTCAAAGCGTACAGATAGTCTGTCATCAATGGGTAATCAATATCCCTAAATGATCGGGGTCTGGGGACTCCCAATACATTGGTGGGCCGGCCAAAAATCACTTCATAAGGGGCCAGCCCGGTTCTAGTATGGGGGGTCGTTCTTAGGGACAGTAGTGCCAATGGAAGAGCATCAGGCCACTTTAATCCAGTACTCTCACAGATTTTGGCCATTTTCAATTTAAGTGTACCATTATATTTTTCAACTAATCCAGCCGACTGAGGATGCCTAGCAGCATGGAACTTTTGCTTAATCTGCAATCCTTCACACACATTCTGGACTAGCTGGGCATTAAAATGTGGTCCGTTGTCGGACCAAATAATGCGGGGCAAACAATACCGGGGCAGATACTCCTTAATCAGGGCTTTTGCGGTTGCAACTGCGGTGGCTTCCTTGGTGGCGTAGGCTTCAACCCATTTACTGAAAGCACATACCACCAATACATACTTCAAATTATTCACTCTTTCCATTTGTATATAATCAATTTGAATTACCTCAAAAGGCAAGGATGGTGGTGCAAAACTTCCACGCAAAACGGATTCTCTACCTCCTGGATTATAACGCAAACATACTGGACAATATTTTACTATGTGTGTTGCAGTTTTGGAAATATTCGGGTTGTTCCATACTGGGTCCAACACGGCGCAAATACCTTTCGCGCCTATGTGGGCCGGGCCATGGGCCATGGTCACTACAGCATACACCAATGCATTAGGTAGTAACCATTGCTGTTTCTCAGACAGATCTATCCAACAATCATTCTTATCTAGTTTTCCAACTCCCTATTCCCATCTCTGTACTTCATCTAGTGTGGCTTCTTTCTGTAGTTCTCTCACACTTTCAATAGTATTGTCAAACAAAGGTGTCTCTGCTACCCATCGGGCCGATGTACTAGGGAACATGGGGTTCACTTTAGTCTGGGCTGTTTCTTTCGCTACTGAGTCAGCAAAAGCATTTCCCTTTCCAGTAGAATCAACAATTTTCTTGTGGGCACTACACTTAATGATGGCCACTTTTTCTGGTAATGTTAAGGCAAATAACAATTGATCAATCAAAGGACCATGCTGAGTTTTCTGACCATGTGTAGTAAAGAAACCCCTTTCCCTCCACAGCCTCCCAAAGCTATGGGCCACGCCAAAGGCGTACTGGCTGTCTGTAAAAATGTTCACCCTCAATCCTTCACTCAACTCACATGCTCTTAACAAGGCTATTAGTTCAGCTGCCTGAGCCGAGTGGTGAGAAATTCTTGCTGTTCCTACCACAGTCATTAGTGTCGTGATTGCATAGGCAGCTGTTGCAGTGCCATCTGGTAACTTAAAACAAGAGCCATCCACATACAACTCTCCTTGGGGTTCAGTTAAAGGGGTGTCAGAGAGATCTACGCGCCCCTTTGTTTCCTCTTCAGTTCTAAATATGCAGTCATGGACATCGTCCTTTACATCTTTTGAGGGAAGGGGTAGTAATGTGGCTGGGTTCAAAGTGGCACACCCAGGGCCGGACTGGGAACTGAAAGCAGCCCTGGCAAATTTTGACAGACCAGCCCCTGTCCGGCGAGTAAGGAGCGAGCGCAGCGAGCGAGCCTGACCACCACTAGGGGGGTTTGGGGGGGTTCTCCCCCCTCAAACATTTTGGAAAAAGACAGTCCAAAATGGTGAATTTTACAGCACGTTTTTCATTACATATTCAATTGTATTAACTTTCAAAGCACAGTAAATAGTACATGATGAACTTAAAAAGCACCAGGTTACCCACCCAGTCATATGTACACATAGTCATTTTTTCAGAGAGCACCAAAAATAGACACAAGTAGTGAATCAGAGAGAATAAAGTAAAAGGGAGACCAGTCCCCACATGGTGTGTAGCGAGCAAGCGCAGTGAGCAACCACTACTAGGGGAAGTTTGGGGGGTTGTCCCCCAAGAAAACTTTAGAGATAGAAAGGCAAAAACAAAGCATTTTTCAACACATTTTTCATTACATATTAGATTGTATTAGCTTTTAAAGCATAGTAAATGATTACCTTATGGAGCACCAGGATACCCAGTTATAAGTCACAGACATTCCTACAAAGCCTCGGTCACTGAGGCCAGAAACTATGGAAATAGCACACATAAGCACCCAGGCCAGAAAGCATGAACAATTCACACAAAGGCACCCAGGCCAGTGGCACTGGAGCACTTTTCAGAGTGTGGGTGCTGCCATCAATATTGCCTGTACATCACTGAAGTCATGGGATTTTGAAAAATTCAAGAATTACACAAATAACAAGGGTAGCAATTCAGCCTTCCCTATTCCGGGACGTATACAACTTAAAAGTATATGCCAAACCATTTAAATACACTGCACGCAGCACTCTGCCTTATGGAAAGGGCTTGCACTATTGGTGACATCCTGGTGACATATGTAGTAAAAGGGAATATTTTTAAGCCTGGCAAAAGGTTCCTTTAGCCAGGTCAAAATGGCAGTTTTACAACTGCACAGGCAGACTGCAATGACAGGCCCTGGCCTTGACACATGTTTAAATAGGCTACTTACGTGGGTGGCACAATAAGTGTTGCACGCCCACTAGCAGCATTTAATTTACAATCCCTGGGTACATGTAGAGCCACATTTCCAGGGACTTACAAGTAAATTAAATTTGTCAATTCGGTGTAAGCCAATTTTACCATGTTTAAAGGAAAGAGCACAAGCACTTTAGCACTGGTTAGCGGTGGTAAAGTTCACGGAGCCCTAAGAGCCAACAAAAATGGCCTCTTTTGATGTAATAAAGCAGATCAAACATGAATTTAATTTCACACACACCAGGCTGCATGGGACTTTACACATCGATTCATCCATGGTAATTGGTACATCAGTCGTGAAGTGACTTCACAACGGATTTACCAAATACCATGGATTGATATGTTTTGTCTTGTGTACACCGTGTATGAGTTGCGCCATTTTGATGCCCTATTTAGCAGGGGCTCTGACAGCTGACATTGTGCACCACTTACCTGCTCTGAAAATTAGCCGCAATGTCATGGTGTAAATTTGAGGCGGATCCCCCCTCACAGAGGAGCTGCAGCGACAGCCCAGGATTTCCCACAGTCCGTGCGCTCCACCAGTGATGCCCCACAAAGCCTTCAGCACCATGAGCAATGGGCCAGCTCCCTGTGGGCCAGCCACCACCCACAGACCCGGCCGACCGCACTGTGGCTGATAGACACCTACCAGCCAGCGGCTAAATCCACGTCAGAGATCACACCCACGGCGAGTGAGAGGGCTCACAAGACCACATGGGGAGGCCATTGTCTGCCCACCAATGTGGCCTAGAGAGGAGGAGATAGACAGAGAGGTGCAAACGTGCAAGGGATGGATGGGTGTTTGTATTGAGGTATGGATGGATGGGTGGCTTGATTGGTAGATGGATTAGGTAGGTAGTCATGTAGGAAGATAGACAGACAGATGAAGAGACTCTGGCACCAGCAATGAAATGTAACTTTAAATGTGGATAGACACTAACGTTTACATTTTAATGTAGATAGACAGACAGAAAGACAGGCTGACTGACTCCGTATAATACATAGCATGGAAATGACCTTATATGCATATATGCATGCAACAGAGTATATCGAAGAAAGAATGTGTGAAATCAATATTAAGGTAGAATCAAAAAAAGAGGGAGTAAACAAAGTTAAACAGAGTAAAATCAGGTCTCGACAAATCAATGAATAGTAGTGTTACTAGAGAGACAACACAGATCACACGAACAGAGAGGGAGGCACGCAGGATGTCTTTGTGGAGGTAACTGGGAAAAGATGCGCTCCTAAACAGTCAGACCCCTGCGTTTAAAAACAGACTAATTGGTGTTTACCCTGAGCACATCTTCAAAGTTGTGAGTGTGACTCAAGCAAGACACATCATCACATTTAATTAAGGTCAACAAACATATGCCCTTAAAACTACAACTAGAGTAGTCCTCCTTGTGGCCTGCTTGGCGTGAACGTGCGTGCCTTAAGCACCCGCACCACCCCCAGGGTTTTAAAGCGCTATGTTTTGGTAACGCGATAAGAAATGGTGTTATTGGCATTTCGCTCCATTTTATCCCTTTTGTTCTCACTTCTCAGGCCCCATTCAAAGTGCAGATAATGGACTCTGCTTCCTTTGCCCTCACAAAACAACTTCAGCTGTATCTGCTGTGCGTGTCACTCGTCTGGTGATCATCAGACCCAGGTTCTGAGTAGTGTACAGACATGGAAGGGCGCGGACAGCCTTGCCTTTGGCGCCCCTTCAGTACTTCAAAACAGGAAGAAATTGGTGCAAGATAAGAGGCTATCTTCCAACTGACTTCCAATTGCCACTCACTCCAAATTCTATCCCCATTCTAAATTCCAAAAATCCACCCATATTCATTCTCACTTGTCCCCTTTCCAGTTAGGCAACATTCCAGGGCAACTCGCCTCAAACCTACAATACTCATCATAAAAATGAAGTGCTTTGGCTCTTGGTTATGCACAGATCTAGATTTAGAGCTCAGGCAGGGCTGGACTGGAAGATGTTTAAACCAGCTCCAAACTACAGGGGGTCACAACTGTAATTGGGATATGCGGCTATGTGCAGGCCATAGGAGCCCACCCTGCTCTGAAAGCAGCCATTAGTTATCCTACAGGCCGAGTATACTTATGAGCCCAGTCAGTTCCCTCTAATCTGAGGGTGTGAGTGGTCACCTATACTGTGCTTTTAATCTGCGCAGTGAGCCTGGGGATGACAGCCATAAATTACTTCATTAGTCCCTATGTAGTGCAGAGCGGTGAAAAAAAATCTGATAGTATATTTTTTATCAGCTAAGTAGTGCACAATGCCTACAAAGTTGATTGGGGAAATAGAGAAGTGGCAGCTAGGGACCGTTTGTTTGTAGGGATGTGACCAGAGGGGGAAGCTACGGCATATATGTACTGCAAGGGCAGCTTTAGTTGGTGATTCTACATTTAGACATGCAAATAGGGTGAATGTGAACACCTGGAGTGAAATACAGTCCTGATTCAGCAGGAAAGCATCCCAAAATGCCTTTAATGGAGTCCAAGCTAGATGCCAGTTTTCAATTAGTAGTGAGTACAGTATGGCAACAATCCAAGCCCAAGCCTCATTAGAATGCGCGAATATGACGCTGCGTCCTGCTCCAAGTCCGACCTCATACCCTAGAGTTAGGTGTGCCAGGCTAGCCAGTGCTGCCACCACTTCCCCGAACAGTCGCCGGTAGCTTCCTATTGGCAGCCTCTAACTCAAGAGGGTAGCTTGCATCTGTGGATGTGCCTGGAGTCCACAAGAGATAACAAAGAGGCACTCTTTGGTGAAAAGGATGAGGATTTTGGACTGAAATGCCTTACTAAAACCCCACAGTAAGGCCGTGTAAGGTGCAGGGCGCTCTGAAACATGTACAACACCTTTTACTATAGACTCCCAATGGGAGTTTAATTCAAAGGAAGCCATAATGTTGTTTATTTGGGAGCAAAAAATGCTAATTTGCCATTGCTTGTGGTTCAATTCGCAGAGTGCCCGTGTTTGTCCAGAGAACGGAGGGTTGGGGGGGGGGGATTTAGGAGTCAAGTGGCCCGTCTAGTGCTGTCTTAAAGACACAGTCCGACACCCTAAGATCATCTTCACAACCGCGATATGCAGACAGTCTGGTCTCAGCCAGTGGGCCCCACACCCTTCTGCTGTGAACTGTCATCATATTACAGACATAAACATGCTGTAAAACGCGTCCCATTGTTTTACTAGTAAAGTGAGATAGCTCAGTGTGTTGAGCGTCTGCGGCAGGAATCTGTGCCTAACCTGCGGATTTCCGACGAGGCCGGCCTTCATTCCCCCAAAATGAGCCCCTGCACTGAGTTCTCCAAGTTCACCCTGTTGCAAACCTTTATAAAGATCATGTCTCTGGCCTCACAGACAGATTAAAAAACAAATGAGAGCCATGTTGTTTGAGCATGTGGGGACAGGTTCCCTCTGATTCCGGTTTAGATTACTTTAACTTAAGGTGTTTCAGTAGAGATTAATTTGACCAACTCTAAAGAGTTCAAATGGGCATGGCTCTGTTCAGAGAATGGGTAATAGAAAGTAATGACTGCATGTGAAACAAGACCCTGACCGCGTGAATCTTCAATTTTACCAACTAAGAATAGTTTATATTCTCAAAGCTCTTTGGCGAGCATACCACTGTTTTCCGAGAGGACACTATGCTATCACCAAACTGTACAATTGGTAATAACAAAACCTGAGGGTTTCTGCCAGAGACTCTAAAGTTACTGGAACAGGTTTTCATTGAGCACAAAGGGTGGGAAAACTATGGCATAGAAACCAGACCAAAATAGACTCTGTACCCCGATACTTATAAAATCTGTTCGCAAACTGGTCGGTAGCAATGAAAGACCATGAATTAAACTGGATCACTGAACCGTGGCAGCAGATTTTCCCTACTCTTAGCAGGGCTCAGTCCCATTATCGGGAATTTATTACAAACATTTATACATCGGCAAGAGCTGAGCCATTTTTCAAGCTAATGTTTACCCCAACAAAAACGCAGAATAGAACACGCGGTTAGAAATCACACTTTTAAAGGGATTCAATATCCTTTTAGAGGAGACAGTGCCCTCCAAGCAAACATGTCAAAAACAAAAATGGCACAAACTAAATAACTAATTAGTATGATCTGGTGTGTGCGTATAAATGTTGGTATCTATTGTTATGTTCAATGCAATACGCACAAGAACAAATAGAAAAACAAGCATCGAACCGGCCTGCTATGTGGGCAAAGTCAAGAAACATACATACGGGTAGTCAATCATCAAAGAGCATCTCAACAGTACCGATAATGCTCACTGTGTTCCTAAGCACTGGAAAGTGCGTGATTTCTCTCTGACTCGACAGAGATTGGCTTGAGCTTGAACCAAAAGAATTTAAAATATTGCATGTCCGGTCATGGAGGTATCACCCAGCCTACGCCGTCCGCCCTAAGCCTGGTTACCTTAGCTGCCAAGGTTTTTGATTGCTATGTGTGACATTTTCATAAATTCAGTGTAACTATGAGTGACATTTCAACGACTATGAGTGACACTTTCTCGCAAGCTTAAGTCAAGTAATAAAGATGATGGAAGCCTATAAATATCAGAAATTACACCCATTTCACCAAAGAGAAACTTTAAGAAGATCTTAATATTATTGCAAAGCGCTGGGTATGGATGGGCACTATCCTAGTCAGTGGTGGCTGTTGACATTTGGAAGTGGTGGGATGATTCTGCAGCAGCAGGACTCCGGGTCA
The DNA here is from genome assembly GCF_964261635.1 of Lissotriton helveticus. Taxonomy (NCBI): domain Eukaryota; kingdom Metazoa; phylum Chordata; class Amphibia; order Caudata; family Salamandridae; genus Lissotriton; species Lissotriton helveticus. The sequence goes on from NC_136071.1 coordinate 259,672,102, forward strand.
TGGCTAACTCATACATGCCAATAAACCTGATTCGGGAGGGGCACCCCATTTTTTCAAGCCAAAAATGACTATTTTAGGAACAGAGACAATATCAGATGCTGAGTTTACAGTAGGCCGGCCAACTGTCTTTTGATGGGCCCAGGTAGTTACACCTACAAGCATATATGCATTCTCTGAATATTGTCAGTATTATGAAATGTCAGGTTGTTCCTAAAAGCATCAAACATGGCCCAAATGGTGGTGCATGCGAGACACCACTTTGCATCAGCTGGCAAAAATCATTCCACAATTGCGCCTTCCAACACCATTAAGGAGGAAAATAATTCTCCAAATAGATATACACTGGATATATTTCATTCAAAAGCAAACAATTAGCCCCAGTATAATATATAGCAGTAAGAAATTGGTTGAAACAAATAAAGATGTTGGAGTGTGAGGTACATATCTTACACAGGAGATGATTTATGTTTGTCCAGTCACACGAAGTAAGAAACCTAATTTTCTCTGTTTGTCTGTTGGTGAATATATTTGTGAATCAGTTCAAAACAGAAATGTGAGCACTGGGAGGTTTAGTTATTGTAGAAACAGAAATGCTACTCACAGTGTTAACTGGGCTGCCAATCTTTTATTTGAGCAGCGCAACAATCATTTTAACTAAATGCTCAGCACATTGGCCCAGCAGCAAATGACAGGCCACATGCAAGAGCACAGGGTCTACAAAGAATAGTTTTTTTGCTCGGGGAGACTGGGGCTGCATTTAAGCTCTTTTCTTGGCAATAGTTGTCACAAATGTGTACCCAAACACGCTTAGCTCTAATTTCAATGTACCCTACCCTCCTACATGCAGGCTACCTCACGTTTTTTCCCTGTAGCATTCTGCATACACAAGTATGCAAGCGTCAAAGATAGCCACCCTCCATGCAGTAATCCTGCCATGTTTTACACCTTCAGTCGTTTCCATCACCTAGGCAATTCTTCTGTTAATGTAGTAACAGAAACAAAGAAATGTAAACAACTATCTATTGAATGATCTTTAAAGCCAGCGTGACTGGCACGTCAGCAACTCATTCTGCAAAGTAGCAATCCACCTTAGGCTTCGGTCCAGGCTGCCGGCTTTCTCAATGAGTCCTGGCAGGCTGACTCTCAGATGGATTCTATGGCAGGACCGGAGGCTTCAGATTATGCTTCTCAAACTTTACTGCATCAATACAGCAGCCAATGAAAATATATTATTTTCTCAAGTAAACAGTAAAATTACTACATTTCCCATGAACACCATGGTTATAGGCACGCCCCCACAGTCCATAAGAACCCCCAGCGTGCACATCACATCCTCTTTCTTTGCTGCTCAAGACAGAGTTAAGTGCCACTTCCCTGTCCCCTCACTCTGCTTGTCTCTTTGGGGGTGTCTTGGGAAAAGTATGGTTTGATTGCCTAATGCGGGTGGTTCCGCTTCTGAATTGAGGACGGGGGTGCTCCCTGGTGGCATTGATATTCCTTTTTTGTGCATTTGTGATTTTCGGTGTTTATAGATTCGAGCGCTCACCTTGCGCTTCGTTGCTTGGGCCGTCTTCTACAAGGGGCTGCTCCCGCCTTGGAGCGAGCGCCTGTCAGCGCGCTGCTTCCGTTGTGGAGAGCGCGGCTGTCAGCGCGTGTTTTCTGCGGTCTTTGACCGGCAAGGGGCAATCCGCGCTCATCACTGGGGCCCGTTACCGGCTGCCTGAAGGCGCGCGGAGGCTCCCTAATGCGCCCCGCGTTCAGGCCGGGTGGCTCACGGCCGACGCGCGCGCCCAAGGACGCTGACCATTTGGGCTGGTTTTAGTAGTATTTTGGTCGCGTTTTGGGCGGCGCGCCTCGGCACGTCCCCCTGGCTTCCTGGAAAGCGCGTTTTGCGCTTTCTACACACCGGCTTGCCTCTTGTGGGATCGCCTGTGCAGGGTGGGATAATTGAGAGTCCAGAGTGGGCACACGCTCTCTAAATTTGAGGACCTTGGCCACTGGCCTTCCTGACTACAGCTTTGCTGAGGGGGTTTGGGTACAGTTTGTGTGATATTTACTGTGTGCAGTGGGCTGACCCCCCCCACCACCCCCAAAGGCTGCCAGGGTTATTCCCTTATATTGCAGTGCCATTTTGATACCATGGAAGAGTGGGTTAAATACCCTGAGGAGGAAGAGGCAGATGGGGAGGTTACTAATGAAGGGCAGCAAGACGCTGTTCTAGAGGATACTATTGTTGAAGCTTTGGATGCCTCGGTCCAAGCTTCGGTTGACAGAGCCATGGACACGAAGGTCCCCCAGACTGTGCAGCAAGCACTAGCAGTGGCCCTGCGCCCCATTCGTAAGCAGTTGGAAGGCTTTGCGAAGCGTCATGGCTACGATAAACGCAAGAAGCAGAAGCGCGATGCTCCGTCTACCTCTACTTCAATTCCGGAGGAGCGCCAGTCATGGCCGCATGCGCAGTCCTTGGCTTCCCTTCCGGTGAAGGAATGCGCTAGTCAGCCACGTTCTGGCGGCAAGGCGAAGAGTAAACGTCCCGTGGTGGTGGACACGGATACCACCACCACTAACACTGATACCAATACCGATACTGATACTTCGGAGGAGCATCCTCCGCCCCCTAAGAAGGCCAGACCGGCTTCTAAGCCTGTGGAGGACAAGGCCCCTAAGGCCTTCCACTTTGACCCTTCAGATATCATCCACCCTCGGTCTTCGGACTGGGTCCCGCCAGCGGACGTGTCTGATTACATTCACAGCCACCTCCGTAAGAGCTTCCCTCGAGAGGTGCGCAACCGGCTGCGGTCGGAATGTCCGCGTCCGGATATTCCGGACGGTGTCGCAGACACACCGGAGATAGATGCCAGTATGCTCACTTTCCTGAAAAATTTTTCGAAGGACCCTAAGAGGGGGCTTGACAGGGCCTGGCGAGGCTGTCAAGACAAGATGTTGGATGTCATTGGGCCCCTGGCGAAGATCCTGGAGATGGCCTTAGCGGCCAAAGAGGGTGCGACTCCTGTAGATCCGGACATCTTGGCTGAGTGGACTCAGCGCGCCATTTGCTTTCTGGGTAACGCAAATTGCGCCGTCTCTGCGGAGAGGCGCAAGTCCTTACTAATGCGCATGGACAGCAACTTGACGGAGCTGGCGGAAGCTGAACCTGGCCCTCTGGCCGGTGGGTGTCTCTTCGGAGACAGGTTCGTGAAGGACGTCACCAAGTATGTTGGCACCTTCACCGCATTGGATAAGGCCCAGAGTGGTATTAAACGCGCCCTCACGCAGGGTGTTTTCAACAGGGCCGGGCGAGGCGGGGGTCGCTCGTCTGGCCGAGGATTCCAGAGAGGCTCCCAGAGAGGGGATTTTGGCCGCGGCCGCGGCGAGTGGGACTCTACCCGCGGAGGAACCTTCTATCCCTCACGCCGAGGCTTCAACAAGGGCCGTTTCCAGTCGGGAAACAACAGGGCGAATTTCAAGGCCCACCAAAGTTCCGGTGAGTCTGACAGATGTGTCTTTTCTTCCTTTGGGGGGTCGCACGCGGCATTGTCTGCGGCAATGGCAAATGTTAACTCAGGATGTTTGGGTCTTGCAGACTGTTCAGGGTTTCAAGCTGGAATTCTACTCTCCTCCGGCGCAAGCGTTTCCCCCGCCACCTCTCCATTTTTCCCAACTAGATCACAGTTTTATAGAAACAGAGGTGGCAGACTTGCTGAGGAAGGGCGCGATCGCTCTTTGCCAGAGAAGCCCTCGCGGCTTCGCCAGCAATGTCTTTCTGGTCCAAAAGAAGGGAGGTGGCAACAGACTTGTACTCAACCTCAGAGATTTCAACCAGCATCTGGTGTACAACCATTTCAAAATGGAAGGTATCCACATGTTAGCGGATTTGTTACAAGAAGGAGATTGGTTAGTGCGATTAGATCTGAAAGATGCATATCTTTCTATTCCGATTTTTCCTCCTCACCGCAGGTTCCTGCAATTTCAGTGGAGCGGCCAGTGGTACGAGTATTTAGCTCTTCCTTTCGGTCTCTCCTCGGCTCCCTGGTGTTTCACCAAGGTAATGAAACCAGTGGTGGCCTTCCTCAGGGAGAGGGGTGTGCGCATGATCATTTACCTAGACGACATTCTGATCATGGCGCAGGACCGGTCAGTGTTACAGCAACACTTGACCATGACTACTTCCTTGTTACAAGGACTGGGATTTGTGATCAATCTAGCAAAGTCAGTAGTGACCCCGACTCAGGTAATAGACTTTCTGGGGTTCACGATCAACTCCCTCACGGCGCAGCTGCTTCTTCCACAGGCGAAGTTGAGGGACTTGAAGAAGGAGATCAGGAAACTGCTGGACAGACAGTTAGTCTCGCTCAGAACACTGGCCAGGATTGTAGGAGTCCTGGCGTCCTCTATCCAGGCGATATTTCCGGGTCCTTTGCACTACAGAGCCCTCCAACGTCTGAAGATCAGACACCTTCAGAAGGGTCTCTCGTATACGGACTCGGTTCCGCTTACGGACGAAGTTCGGCACGAACTCCAGTGGTGGCTAGGACACGTGGATGCCTGGAACGGCAGAGCGATCTTCGGGTCGCGACCAGATGTGGTAATCGAGTCGGACGCCAGCAGATGGGGCTGGGGCGCGCGCTGTGGAGAGGTTTCCACAGGCGGCAGATGGTCGTCTCAGGATCTGGAACTTCACATAAACTGTTTGGAATTACTGGCGGGATCGTTCGCGGTCCGCACGTTATTCCCGAAGCAGACATCATGTTGCATCCTCCTGCGCCTGGACAATGTGTCCGCAGTGAGGTATATCAACAAGTTGGGCGGCACGAGGTCGTCTCTTCTTGTCCAGATAGCCAAAGAGTTTTGGCGGTACTGTCTACAGAACCAGATTTCAGTTATAGCGGAGTACATCCCGGGTCAGGCCAACCAAGTGGCGGACTGGCATTCCAGACACTTGAGGGATTACAGCGACTGGAAGCTGCTTCCCCAGGTCTTTCTCTGGTTACAGGCGATTTGGGGTCCTTTTCGGATGGACCTGTTCGCCTCCAGGTTGACGTATCAACTTCCCCGGTTCTTCAGCTGGAGACCGGATCCGATGGCAGAAGCGACGGACGCCTTTCTCCAAGATTGGTCGGAGGGGATCCAGTATGCATTTCCCCCCTTTCTGTTAATTCCCAGAGTAATGACTCATGTGATACGGCAAGAGGCGGAAATTGTCATGGTGACTCCGTGGTGGACGTCACAAGCGTGGTTTCCCAAGTTGTTACAGTGGAGCTGCGACCGCCCCCGGCTTCTGCCGGATTTGAAGTGGTTGTTGCAGGGCCCTCGTCAGGAACAGCACCCGTTGCTGTTAGAGGGCAGGTTATCCCTGATGGCGTGGAGGCTTTCAGGGAACAGTGGCAAATGCCAGGAATTTCGGACAAGACTGCAGACTTTATCAAGCAGGCTTGGGCGCCTTCCACCAGGAAGCGGTACTCCGCTGCCTGGAAGAACTGGGTGGATTGGTGCGTGGGACGACATCTGGATCCCGTGGGGGCAGAGTTATCCCAAGTGTTGAATTTTTTATCCGAGAAGGCGACAGGTGGCCTAGCGTATCGTTCGGTCAACAACTTTCGCTCGGCCATCTCGGCGGGGCATGCCCTGGTGGATGGTAAACCGGTGGGCATGCATCCGGTAGTTTGTAAGTTGTTGAAAGGCATCAGGGTGGCTAACCCTCCCAAACCCAAATATACGGGTTTGTGGGATGTCTCAGTTGTGGTTTCTTTGCTCGACAGATGGCCGGTTAATTCTCTCCTGTCCAGGAAGCAATTGTGGGCTAAATTGGCCATGTTGCTTTGTCTATCCTCTTGCAGAAGATCTTCAGACGTCAGAGCGCTCGACGTAACAGGTAGAGTGTTTACCCCGGAAGGGGTCTCTTTTCATATTACAGGTCGTACTAAAACAATGTCTAGACATATATCTTATAATGCTTTTCCTGACAATGAAAAACTATGTGTGGTCCATTGTTTGAAGACCTACGAGGAATGTACAAAGGCCTTGCGGCCGCAGGGCTGTTCACAATTATTGATTGCTATTCAGAAGCCCTTTAAACCAGTGGCGGCTGCCACTATTGCTAGATGGCTTCGGTTCATTATGAAGGAAGCCGGTGTCGATACAAATGTTTTTGGTGCTCATTCAGTTAGAGGCGCGATGGCGTCCAAGTCATATGGTTTAGGATCCAGTATCCAAGATATTATGCATTGTGCAGATTGGTCCTCTGATTCAACGTTTAAGACGTTTTATTACAAGCCGGTGGGAGACATTACTTCTGTGGTATTTAATCAGCGTTAAACTAGCATAATCTGAAGCCTCCGGTCCTGCCATAGAATCACAAATTTGCTAGCATTCGCGACAAGAATTTGCAATTCTATTAAGGACACGGAGGCGAGGATTATCCCACCCGGCTTAATGTACTGTATGTATTAAGCTTACCCACCCTTTTATGCAAGGATTACGGTGGTGTTGTTTCCTTTATTTCAGGATCGGATAAGAAGTCGGACTGACAGACGACTGACGTCGAGATGACGACCTGAAGTTCTTCTTCCACGTTGGAGGATTGTTTGGTTCATGTTATGGACTGTTTGTTTGGTTCACGTTATGGACTTATCGCCTCAAAGAAAGAGGATGTGATGTGCACGCTGGGGGTTCTTATGGACTGTGGGGGCGTGCCTATAACCATGGTGTTCATGGGAAATGTAGTAATTTTACTGTTTACTTGAGAAAATAATATATTTTCATTGGCTGCTGTATTGATGCAGTAAAGTTTGAGAAGCATAATCCTCGCCTCCGTGTCCTTAATAGAATTGCAAATTCTTGTCGCGAATGCTAGCAAATTTGTGATTCCGTAACTACTTTTAGGCCCCGGCCTGGTTTCGTGACCGCAGCGCAGTGGATTTATTCAGGATTTATTTTGTGACCACTGCACTGCTCTCACTCAGGAAATCCACTGTGCTGGGGTCACGGAACCGGGCTGGGGCCTAAGTAACCACCACCAACAAGGCTTTTACTTTTTTTAAATTCCGGTCCGGGTCGCTATGCCCCCAGCCCAGTCCCAGGAACCAGACAGTGCCTCACCTGCGGGCGCCAGGCGGCAGACAGCACACAGGGAAATAATTAAAGGCGTGCCTCCATGCTCCGCTCCAGCCTCTCTTTCTCTGGAGAAGTGGCCCTGGCCCCGTCTCTCTGCCTCGCAGTCACGTGCACCAGACCCCACCCTATCAGTGAATCTTTACCACGGCGCCTAAATGACATCACTGCGCGCTGCTCATCAATCATGGTGCGTGCAGGCAGCCACTCAGCCAGTGTCAGTGCGTGCCGGTGGATTTTTAAAATAATTAATGTTGTTCTCCTCTTGGCAGCAGCAGTGCCTAGAAATAAAATTTGGGTGACAGAACATGCAGCATCACGGACGGCAACAGCAGCTCCTGCATTTATGTAGATACATGTACTTGTTTGCTCGTCAGTCATGTCAGAATCCGAAGATATGCCTACTATCAGGATGAATTGGAATGCTAAAGAATGCATTCTTCAAATCTATTACCGAGAAATACTGGGCCGTAGGGGGAATCATTGTTAAAATCGCAGTAATGTCAGGCACCACTGGATATTGCGGGACCACAATTTTATTTACCTCTCTAAGGTCAATCACAAAACGATATGTATCTTTATAATCCGGGGCACCATCAATTGGAGTTTTCTTCAGGATCGGCAAAATTGGACTATTACAGACATTGGCAGCTGTCTCTTCTACCACCCCCCTTTTAATGAGGTCTCGAATAATGAGCAGCAAGCCCTGTTCACCTTCTGGTGAAATTTTATACTGCGGAATGCGAGGCAGCTGTGCATTAGGTTTCAAGGTTATTGACACAGGAGCTATTCTTAACAGGCCAACATCAGTGTCTCCCGTGGCCCATAGTGTAGAAGGGACAGTAGAGAATTCGAGAAGGAGGTTCTCATTTTTAGCAAAATACTGGGTCGCATTTAAAGGGGGTTTTTGCATTGTGAAATAAACACCATCAGGGGAACAATAGATACGCGCATGCAATCTTTCAAGATGTCTAATCTCAAAAGATTCTCTCCACAATTAGAGGTCAAAAGGAAAGGTGACTGTATGGAAATGGGACCCACAGTGAAAGGCAGAGGCTTAGATACAGGGCTTACCACAGGTATTCCGGAGAATCCCACCGAGACATTATTTTGGCCAGACAGAGCAGCCCCTGGGACCAACGTATGGGCAACCGAACTATTCATTGCTCCAGTATCCAATAGAAATTTTCCTGACGCTCCCAATATTTCTCCTTTAACATAAGGTCCCTCTTGGTTGACTGGTACTGTAATATGGCCCCCGCTCTGTCCTTGGCTATCTCATGCATAATCTTGTCCGTCATACCCACCGTCCCCGTAAGTCTCGTTGTAATACTGTAGATTCTGGGGATTGTCAAAATACTTCTTCCGAGAGTCCTCATGGTGTATTTCTTCTCGTCGCATGCTATTCCGGTCTATATTTCCTCGACCTCTTCCTCGTCCTCTAATAGGAGCGTTCCTGGCTAGCAACAGAGGGCAGTCTGCCCTCCAATGCCCTTCCTGTTTGCAATATGAACATTGATTTATACCAATGTTCGGGGGACCTCCTCTACCCCTTCCCGTCATAGCACCCCTCTGAAATGAGCCTCGTACTCCCCGTCCTGCATTCTGTCCTCTACTAACTTGCTGCAACAGAACGCTAGTCTTCAAATCCTTAGTCTTCTTTTCTGACTTTTCTTTGCTCTCGTTTTCTCGATGTTCATAATATTGAGCCATACTAAGAATTACTGATGGGGCAGCCGTAGTCCATGTGCTCTCAGCTGCTTGGAGACGGGACATGACTTCGGGGAGCAAGTTTGTAACAAACCTATTCACAAACAACCGTATCCCACCTTCCGTGGATAGGTCCTGCCCACTAAAGTCAATAAAGACTTTCTCAAACCTGGTAAAGAAATCTGATACACTTTCATCCTTCTTTTGTTTACAAGTCGTCAATTTATCCCAATCAACTTTTCTGGGAGGAAGGAGAGTTTTCATATACGTAATAATTTTATCCGGTACTGCCAGTACCTCGTCTCTGGGTTTCTCGCCAGGCTTCCGCTCCTTGTCCCAAGCTTTTAATTGGTCTCATGTCCCTCCTAATTCGGGAGCATGGTCCGTGTCATGTATTTGTCTCCAGATGTCTACCGGGATCAAAAGGCCAAAAAATAGCTCAATATCAGGTATTGTCATAATAGCGGAATTAGCGGCCTCTGTCAGTTCTTTGTAATAGGCCGTAGGATTTTTACGGGGATCAGGGAGCTGAGCCTTTAAAGTGAGGACCTCGCTTAGTTTCCAAGGGGTATAAACCCATTGTTCCTGAAGCCTAGCATCCACACGAGCCCTAGTTATCGCATTATTAGCATCTCTTAATTCTGGTAACTCAGGATAAAAGAGGGGATGTACCTCTCTCATGGGGTGTTGAGTTCCCCAATCAGCACACTTTCGGTGCATTCATTCACGATAATGTACCAATGTTTCTACATTCTGATACACTTCATCAGCCTGTAATTGGAATTTATGGGCTCGATCTCTTATATCATGCAGTACCTGAGGAGGAAACCCTTCCTCGAAACACCCATAGTGAAATTAATCGAATCGCCATATTCTCCAGAGCCAGTTGCTGCGCAACCGGTTCGAAGTCTTTCATGGTACTCCAAATATCTTCCAATGGGTAAATGGCATTTCGCATCCACTGGGACGCCTGAATTACTATAGCTCTTCTTTCTTCCGCGCCCAACAGCGACCTCGTATATACTCGCTGATCACTCAGATCAGACTTGAGGCGCTTGGGCGTGGTATCCAGACAAGCCGCATGTCGGGGATCTATAGTATTCTGAATTGGAGGGGAGAGGAATACGGGATGCGAAGGGGAAGGAACAGCTGCGTCCGGCTGCAGGGATATCAGGGGTGAGGTAGTCTGTCGGAGAGTGGGAGGGGGAAGTAACGCATTCCGTACCGACCCGTCAGCAGGGGCTGTGGCCACCGTTCCCCCCACCGGTGCTCTAACAGCCGATGCTGCTCCAGGTTGATCCACCCGTACCAAAGGTATGCCGGGATATAAGCCCTGAGGGGCATAAGGAGGAGGTGGTCTAGCTTCTAATAAATCCTCTAATTCATCTCCAGTATCAGGTTGGGCTACATAACTTTTGTCCCTTTCTAAGCGGAACTGCCGATCCATCTGTACAATGTTCTCCTCCACTTTTGCTTTATCATACGCTACAGCTTTCTGCGTGACTGTCTGTCCTGATTTAAGCTTTCCTAATTTCTCTTCCCTTATCCGTCGTCGTTTTGCCTCCTTCAACCATAGGTTTAAGGAGTCGAACATCGACTGGCGGCTTTTCTTCATAAACAGCTTATTCTGGATGTAATTGATCTTTTTCTCATCAAATGTCCCCGTGAGAGGCCACTGCAGATCCGAATTATCTTTGGTGTATTTATGCCAGAGTGTGTTAAATAAAATTGGTGTAAGACCGTGTTTTACATACATATCAAAACTGGGGCTGCCCTCGGGAGGGGCAGGCTGTCTTTCTTCCAACCTGGCACTTCACCGACAGCAGCACCCAAAACATATTTTACTAAAACAAGGCATTTCAAGGATATGTACTCAATTACATTCACATACTCCAAAAACCATTCACCATTGGACGCGTCCTTCTCACCACTCACACTCTCATATTCTTCCACAATAAAGTGCTGTACAGTGTCACAAGGCCGTTATTAGTTCTATGCAAATTACGTCTTCAAAATACGAACAGAGCCCGTCGACTCCTGTTCGGGGAATTGATTCAAAAGAATTCCAGACCAACAAAATTCAATCAAAAGGAACAGTCACCAGACTGTTCTGAGATCACCTGACAGGCGAACCACGAACCCTCTTACAGGCCATCCCATGGTCCTGTTCTGGTTGGGCCGGGCATCTGGGCACGCCGCTCCAGAACCCTAGCTTACCCAGTTGCTCCCAGAGCTTTCCAGAAGAGGATTCGGCCGAGCGAGTAACGGCGTACTCTGCTAAGGCACCAGGTGTCGTCTCAAATTTTCACCAAACAAGTCCGTGAGGTATCCACCCGCGCAGCCCCTTCGCCGCAACGGCGGACTCCCAAATTCCCTTCGTGGTCCGGCTTCCCCGGCCACCTTCAAAAGCAGTTAACCGCTACCAAAGAAACACTTCTTCCAAGTATTTCATATCCAATACAATCAAAGTTCACTCACCTGGTGCACTCAGGTCGATTGCGAGTTCTCCACTGCCGACTCCTAAACAGACCGACAGTCTGTTCTTTTCTCTCGGGTTAAGCCCGTAGGACTCCGGCATAGGGTCTTCAGCAGCTGGGAGGGATACTGGGCTCGAGAGTGGAAATACTTGTTTTCGTACCACAAACGGGTGTCTCAAATCAGGATCCTATTTCTGTCCACCCATTCGGCCAGAACTCCTCCCTGTCCCTCTTACTCCTGGTTACAGGAGGGGACGACCCTATCGCGGAGTCCAGGCGGAGTCGCCAACTGAAGGAACCAAAATATTATGCTAGTGGACTCTACTCACCAAGAGCCCATATATCGTATCCATAAATGATAAATCAGTCGGCAATGGAGAAGGTTCAATCGTTTATTCCATAATACAAGCCCTGACAGGGGAGCCTCAGTCTGCACGACCCTCAGAAGTGCACAGAGGAGACTGACTTCACATAAGTAGTACAAAGCATATATACGTTTGACACGTAGCACAATGTCACCCTAGAAGGAAAGATACAACTTGTCGAGGAGCCAACAGGAAGACCCATATAAGGCACAATTGATTAGCTCTGCCTAAGCTATTCCGGGGGCAGGTCAGTAAGGTGCCTCCCTTTCTATCTGAGGCTCGGGGAGGACAAGAACAGACTCTACTAGAATGTGCGCATCCCACCAAAAGGGCAGGTGTGACCTTGAGTTTCCCTGAGCTACAAACTAACGAGTGAAGCAGACAGCTAAGTCTGCCATCATGGTTTCGTGCAGAAAACCTAATCACGTGATTTCAGTTAAACAGTACTAGACACAGAGAAACGAAAGAACATAGTTCTGGTCACACCAAGAGTGAATCGTTTCTACCTATAATAATACAATGTGAATGATATAATGCTAACGTGCGATTATAGAGTTATATTGTATAGACTAGGCCAACAACATGTATTTATCGTATTTATATCCCATCATAGCCACATGTGACCCAGGAAATGGCGGTTGCTCCGTGTGTGGGTAGTCATGGTGGATGCATTTTGGTCCTGGCATTCACACATTTGGATGAATGTGTGCTCCACATGCATGGTGTGGTGCCAAGGCGGAGTATCTTAGCAGTTGTGCAAGGCAGTATTTGGCATTGTGATTGTGGTCATTAGGTTGTACTTACCAGCCTCCATTCCCTCAGCTATTCCTTCCAGGCTCTCCGGGTGCAGTGTTCCAAGCACCTTCTCCTCCCATTCAGTGTATGGTATTGGCTGGATGGGACTGCCGACGCCAGTACGCTCGGGCCGCTCGCGGTTCTTGGCTCTGCATGACTTCACCTTTGACCTGAGGTCGTGCCACTGCCTCTGAATGACTCTTTTGGTGCGTGGCGCGGTCCCTGATGCGTTCACTCTGGTGACTATCCTTTCCCACATTCTGGTTTTGTTGGCCAGTGTGGTCTGTTGTACAAGGGTTCCAAACAGGTTGGGTTCTACACGCATAATCTCATCCACCATGACTTTCAGCTCACTCTCTGTGAATTTAGGCTGTTTCTTGTGGGACATGGTGTGTGCTGTGCAGGGTGTTGTGGGTGCAGGTGTGTGGTTTGTTGGGATGGTGTTGTGGTGGATGGTGAGGTGTGTGTGTTGATGTGCAGGTTGTTGTGTGGATATTGGTGTATGTGGTGCTGTGCTCTGCTGTGTGCCTCTTCCTCTCAGATCTGCTGTGATGCAAGGATTGTGGGGATGGAGGGGCACCTTTTATTTTCTTCTTTGTGGCTGTGTCCCAATGGTATCTTGCAGTCAGGTATGTTGTGGGTGTGGACCCTTGGCTGTCAGGTGTTCCACCATGGGTGTGGGTTTTTGATGTGGGTTATTGGGGGAGGGGTGTGTTCATGGTAGGTTTGGGTCCTGATTTTCTGGATTGCATGGTACCTTACAACCGCCATTTTTTTTGCGGTCTGACCGCCGCGGGAGATTAGCTTTGGCCCTTCCGCTGATACTTACATTTGTCGATATTATTTTCCGCAACGGTCGTGGAGGGTGATTCTTTACGTTGCCCTGGTGGTGTTATCCTAATCGTGCGGCCGGTCACTCCGCTGCACTGTCGGCGGTTGGGCCTGTTACCGCGGCCACTCTGTCCGCGGCGGTTGTTTTTTTCAATGGTTTCATCCGCGGTCGGCGGTCTTTGGTGACATCCCTCTGCCCCGGACGGGTTTTCTATGGTTCCGTCCGTGGTCCGCGGTCTTTGGTGACATCGTCCGCCGCGGTCGGGTTTTACTGGAGGGGAATCCTAATTGCACTGCTGGTTTTCCCACGGTGCGGTCGGACGGTCATTTCCCGCGAGACTGGCGGTCAGGACGCTTTCCGTCCACCATCCTAAAAGGCCCCATAATTCATACACTGAATATTTACACAAAAGAAAGGCTGACAAATTAAAAAAAGACAGCCGCTTTTCTAATAAAGAAAACACGTATCCATATCTATCGGAACACCACTATACACAACAGGAAAGTGCACCATATGACCAACAAGAATACAGACGATATAACAGAAAAGTCATGACGTTTTCTGAAACATCTGACTCGGACAGTGAAAGTGCACCTAACCAGTTTGAGAGCAGAAATAGTAGATTCACACCTAGACCTTATCAAGCCCCTCAGCCTTTTTTAGGGAGGCACAATCTACGCAGGAACAATTGGCGACAACAATATCAACCCCGCTACCGGGTAAATCAACAGATGAATCAGAACCAATTTCTAATAACGCACAATGCTCAATACTGGAGAGAGTAGAAGAAATCCCGGTGTTCGATTAAAGCACCTCGGATCTGACTCCCGCCACTTTGTCATTGTTATGTAAAGGTTTGACATTTGCCCCACATCCGGGACTCAACAAATTTGAATTATTCACTGACAACAGCATTTTTTCGTAAAGTAAGACTAAAACTGTCCTTTGCAGAACAAACAATGCCCATGACACAAACAAATAGATCAGGCTTAATGCCAAAATCTAATTTTACTCCCACCAATGAGCAAATACCACCGGAAGCCATTGTATTTGAACAGGTGGTACATCAGAAAATGATTGCAGCTACTAAATATGACCAAAGAACCCCATTTATCATCCAAAAGGAGGAACACCAGGCCTCGTCCGACCTGAAAAATAATGCAGCTATTACCATCAAAAGCTGTGATAAGGGTGGGGGGATTGCAATCATAAACACCTCTGATTATATATCAAAGATGGGGACAATGTTAAGGGACACCAATTTTTATACCAAAATCAGTAGAAATCCTATTGAAAAAATAAAATCCAAAATACAGCGCATCACAAATAAAGCCCTTAAAGATGGTTATATTTGCAACTAGGAACACACCTACATGAATTTACAGAACCCCAGGATTGCCAGTCTGAATGGCGCAGTTGTGTTTGTGTAGTGTAGGAGGTCATGCTGGGGGTAGTGTGTTAGGGTTTAGAGCTGTGCAGTGGTGTTTGGGTAGTGTAGGGGGTCATGCTGGAGCTAGTGTTTTAGAGTTTACGACAATGCAGTGGTGTTTGGGTAGTGTAGGGAATCATGTGGGAGTACTGTTTTAATGTTTACGGCAGTGCACTGGTGTTTGGGTAGTGTAAGGGGTCATGCTGGGAGTAGTGTTTTGGGGTTTAGGGTACTGCAGTGGTGTTTGTGTAGTGTAGGGGGTCGTGCTGGGAGAAGTGTTTCAGTGTTTAGGGTACTGCAGTGGTGTTTGTGCAGTGTAGGGGGTCGTGCTGGGGGTAGTGTTTTAGGGTTAAGTGCAGTGGTGTTTTTGTTGTGTAAGACGTCGTGCTAGGGGTAGTGTTTTAGAGTTTACGACAATGCAGTGGTGTTTGGCTAGTGTAGGGGGTCATGTTGCGAGTACTATTTTAGTGTTTACAACAGGGCAGTGGTGTTTGGGTAGTTTAAAGGGGCCTGCTGGGGGTAGTGTTTTAGGGTTTATGATAATGCAGTGGTGTTTGGGTAGTGTAATGGGTCGTGCTGGGAGTAGTGTTTTAGGATTTAAGGTAGTGCAGTGTTGTTTGGGTAGTGTAGGGGGTCATGCCGACAGACTGACTCACAGAGCTCTGAATCAACGGACTGGCTTCTAAAGGCATTACCGCGACCTGGTGATGTGGGGAGAGGCAGCGTGAAAGGGGTATCTCACACAGACACAGATGCCAGTGTTTCCGCAGAGAGGTAAAACTACGGACCCGATGGTTTCTACATGGAGAGATGCGAGCTGACGGACTGAATCACAAAATGGCTGCCAACACTTCCTGGTTTCAACAGTTCACAGCCAATGAGCCACAAGCTTGTGCTCGTAACCCCTCAGCCAATCAGATGTCAAAATTCTCAAATATAAATATCCGTAAAATTAGATATTTCTCAAAAACTACTGAACGGATTTACACCATTTAAACAAAAGCGTGCTTTCTGGACCAAGTCCTTTCTCCCTGTCACATTTGGAGTAATTCCATTCATCAGTTTCACCTGTAGTCTTCTCTAAAGTCTCATATGGAAATTGCATGGAGAAAACACATTTTGGGACCCCCTTTTTTCTCATTCCCCCTAGACCAATCACCCTCAAAATTTCAATATAGGAGCTGATCAAAAAAGAGAAACTTTTTGGATAATTACGTAAAGATTCATCAAGTTATAAGCTTTTGTGGAAAGGCAGACTCCGCTGAGATCACGATTCTTCATCCAAGCAAAGCCTACTCCGTCTCTTTGCTATTTAAAGCGCTTAGACGCATCACACTGCAGTAACAATCGCTATATAAAATGTGCCATTATTATTATTCTCCCCCACGTAGAAGCCCCTACCTGCAGCAGGACGGCTGGAGCCCTCACCTACGGGGTCCTGCTTGAAATCCAATGTGCAGCCCGTGGAGGGGACCACAAAGTGTTGGGTGGCCCGTCTCACACTTCAAAGCTGCTGGAGCCTACTGTCAGGCTGTGCCAGTTGTCCGCGAGCAACCTCATCTGTGGCCCGTCTCGTCCAGGCTCCGCGAGCGCGGAGGCGTCCGGAGCACCTCCTCCAACTTCTGGCCCGCACTTCCTCTCCATCGTGAAAGGGACGGTCGCCACCATTAAAGCAGCCCCCCCGCCCCCAGTTGCTCCAAATCAAGGCGGTGACCTGACCACTAATCGCTGCGGCTCACAGCAGGTCCTAGTCACCACACCCTGTTAGGCACCTCTGCACATGAGGTACACTGCAGACAGGCAGCTATCATGGCGGTGGCATCTTGTCTCCGGTCCCTTACCCTCACGCTCTTAGTTGCCCTGTCATCACTGCCATGGGTCCAGAGGAGCACCCCAGCACATGCCTGGTATCTGCAGGGCCAGGGAGGGGTCCGATTCAAGTGCTGTCAGACAGGATGTAAATTGATTACAGTCGGGCGACCGGAGCTTCACTAAAGCGATCGTGAAACTGAAAGCGATCGCTTTTGGAAACAAAGCCGCGAGTGGTGCGTGTGTGCACGCCATATGGTTTCAATTATCGCGCCCGTGTCTGGGCACGATAATTGAAACCATATGGCAGGAATGCGCGTAATAGACACCAATAGGCCATGGGCAGAGCAATGCACCCGCCTTTGGCCTATTGTGTGCTGTTTTAAAAAACGAACACGCAGGCAAAGGCCAATAGCAGGCCCCAAAAGTAAAAACACATGCACAAGTGTGTACAATTTTAGGGTCAATTTCAGAACCCTGGACAAAAGGACTCTCGCTGCCCGAGCAGTGCAGTACATATATATTTATATCACCAAAACTCCTCCAGGAAGAAAAGAAGCAGGGGCCACAGCGGGGAATCAGGTGGAAGCCTTTATTTAGATGGGGTGGCATAATTCAATTTGGCCTTCCTCAGACGCCATCAACATTTCTGAAGACTCCTTCACCGATAATAAGGTCAGCCTGCCACAGTTCAATTGGCTGAGAATCGCCACACCCCCTCCTGAAATCGCTGCTCACTACTTGTAGTTCATAGGAACTACACGTCCCAAAGTTCATTATTCAGGTAAATGCTGCGCCAGGAGTGTCCGAATGGATTCAGCGATGTGCAGGGAAATGTCGGTGAAATAAGTCATTATCCAGTTGCCTTATTCACAAAAATGCTTCCTCCAGTCCCCAAACGTTCCAGCCCCCCCGAAACGAAGGTCAGCCGGGCATGGGTCGAGAAGACAATGCTTTCTGATCCTCTGTGCAGTCACGGACCGCAGTGCACCCACCCTGGATTCCTTTGTGTGGAGAGGCGGGCACCGGGCTGTACTAATACAATAATGTATATTTATATATATATAACCTTCAGGTGGTCACCAGTAGTTAGTTATAGCTAGGACCTAGTTCCCATGGAAAAGTGTTTTTGTTTTGACTTGTCGATATCTGGCAGAAAGGTAGATCTTGATCCATTTAGAGCCCTTTTTGTAGGTCTTTCTTAGCCAGCGCATGCGCTGCACTGCGAGAAATTTTGTGAGTGGCTTTTATAAGTGCTACCAGAGGCTTTTGCTGGCCTCAAGCTTGCGGTCATGTGCGCGTGCATGCGCACAGCCATCATGTGGGTTTCTGTCAAGGCTCATTAAGCCTTGTGTGTCTTGCACTCCCTCTTTCTTCCTCTTTTCTTAAGGCTGTAATGCAATGAGGCTTGAGAATACTTCTGAGGGGGACAGGAGGCAACATGTGTGAGCGTGGTTGCTTTGTGGATGATCAGGGACGGGCAGAGAAGGAAAAGGACTCTGTCTCTTCCTTACTGCCCAGAGAAGACACATACAATATCCTCTTCTTTTCTGTGCTGGCAGCTGACCCCCACCCCTCTTCCTATTATTCCCTATCTTTCTGTCTTGCTTCTCACTTACAGAAAACCGTGACTTGAAGAAACGGTTGACAACCTCTCTTTCCTTCTTTCTTTTAGTTGCTTCCCTGTGAAATGGATCCAAAAAAGTAAAACACTCTTGCGGGAAATGCCTTTTTTCTGACATTTTTCTATTCCAAAGTGCAGCCTCGGGATGGAGAGAAGTAAAAGGTTTTAAATATGAAAAATAAATACATAAATAAATAAAGCAAGACAGAGTGGTTGCACAGTGGCCAGATTAGTTTTATTCACATCCAAACACATCAGCCTCACTTTACAGAATTTGCAGTGAAGCGCTACTTTTGTTTTCTCATCTTTCTTTGAACAGCATTATTGTCCCCGAAGTGCACGATTCCTGGATGTATTGCAATACCTGGTTGATGGGTGGATTGAAAAACAAAATGTGTACCTCTGTGTTTATGGATGTAGCCTTTTTAAACCATACTGTTTACGTTTATTTAAGGATATAAGCAATGGACATTGAAACGGTTCCCTTCAGGGCCCTGCAGTCATGTCCTTAACTTTTCAGGTAAAACCACTCGGTGATTTCTGAATAGTGAGTGAGAGATCGTTAAGGTAACCATATTGTTTCTGCTTACATTTCACATGCTTTACTTAATCTTGCACTCCCTCCTTCTTCCTCTTTTCTTAAGGCTGTAATGCAATGAGGCTCGAGAATACTTCTGAGGGGGGCAAGGGGCAACATGTGGGAGCGTGGTTGCTTTTGTGGACGATCAGGGATGAGCAGAGAAGGAAAAGAACTCTGTCTCTTCCTTACTGCCCAGAGAAGACATGGACAATGTGCTCTTCTTTTCTGTGCTGGCTGCTGAGCCCCCCTTTCCTATTATTCTCTCTCTTTCTGTCTTGCTCCTCACTTACTGAAAACCGTGACTTGAAGAAACGGTTCACAACCTCTCTTTCATTCTTTTATATTGTTGCTTCCCTGTGAAATGGATCCAAAAAAGAAAAACACTCTTGCGGGAAATACCCTTTTTCTGACATTCTTCGTTTCCAAAATTCAGCCTCGGGATGGAGAGAAATAAAAGGTTTTAAATATGAAAAATAAATACATAAATAAATAAAGCAAGACAGCGTGGTTGTAAAGTGGCCAGATTGGTTTTATTCAGATCCAAACACATCAGCCTCACTCTAAAGACTTTTCAGTGAAGCGCTACTTTTGTTTTCCGGTCTTTCTTTGAACAGCAAAGTTGTCCCCAGGTGGGGATGTGCACCATTCCTGGATGTATTGCAATACCTGTTTGATGGGTGGATTGGAAAACAAAATGTGTTTATGGATGTGGTCTTTTTAAACCATACTGTTTACGTTTATTTAAGGCTATAAGCAATGGACATTGAAATTGGTCCCTTTCAGGGCCCTGAAGTCATGTCCTTAACTTTTCAAGTAAAACCACTCGCTGATTTCTGAATAGTGAGAGATCATTAAGGTAACCATGTTATTTCTGCTTACATTTCACATGCTTTACTTAATCTTGCACTCCCTATGAATGTTTGCTTTTGCTTTTTTTTTAGGCAGCATATTACTCTTATCAAATGCATAATTTGAATTAAGTTGCATCCTGGTGTTTATAGCGGGGCACAATTGGATTGTATCTGAAGGCAGTGTGAGTTTTTCTCAGTGGGGCAGTATGGTGTTCAGTGGGGAGAGGATGTGGCACTATGGCCAGAGCTGTCAAATTTGGAACCGTGGAGTCGGGTTCAGCCTTCATGACCAGTCCCCCAGACCACTCTTCTGAGGGAGCACATTCCCATGCTAGATCTTAGAAAGCCCCACTAGACCTTAGAAGCCCAGGTGTCTTAGCACCAGCAGGTGGACCTTTGCAGTTGCAAGTGTGAGTTAACCTTGAAGGCCTGTCCACCACAATCCATACTGAAGTTCACCTCCAGCCTTGGGGGCAGGCCTAGGAAGCAGCACACCCTAGAGCAACAGTGATCCAGTCACTGTGACTCTGTCACTGAGGTCACATGAACCTTGAGAAGGTTAGGGCGGTGCGAACAGTGTGACCGCACTGGGTACCTATTTCAGGTGGGTGCGTAGTGTTTGTGAGTATATTATGGTTTTTAAAAAACTTGCTGCCTCTTTCCTGGCCTCCAGCAACTTTCAGCAACAATAAAACTGTCATGATAACTTCAGTGATTAATGTTCTTCCTAAAGAGAGATCAGAGTTTTGTCTAGTGGAAGGGTTAACTTTTGAAAAGGTGGCACAGAGGGTTAATATGCCTGCTGCAAAGAACATGTACCATGCAGTTCACAAAGTGCACATACAATTAATTAGGTTAGTAAGTTACTGCTTGTGTCAGAGAGATCCTTTTGTTACTTACAGTTTATGAGTTAAAAGCGTATTTGGGACATTGTGTGATTGGAAATATATTCCACTTTGTGAATGTATTTAAATGCCAAATACTCCTATTAGACCGTAAAGAATCAAGTGTATCCATTGGTTGAATTAAATAACACAATAAACTGTTACTGGTCGGTGAAATGCCAAACAAATACTAAAAATTGGGATGTTTGGCACATTCTGACCACACCTCTGACTCCGCCCATGGATCCAACCCTTGGGTTATCCCTGCCCTCGGAGTCTCCGCCCACAGTTCCCCTACTTTTTTTTCCCCCACTTTGACCACTGGGGACAATCATGGACTTGAAACAGTGTAGCAAGGAGATGTATATCTACTCTGTGTGGTGAGGAATTGTAAACTCCGGAAGTTTAACTATTCATCACCCTGGGATTATGCTCTCTTGCATGCATTCCGTCTCTCTTGTTTTCCCCTTTCTCTCTCTCTCTCTCTCCTTCCTTCACTGCCTCTCTCCCTCACTCTAGTCCTCTCCTCTTTCTCATGTTCTCATCCTTTCTTTATCTCGCAATTTCTCTCTCCATCTCTGTAGCCTCTCCCCGTGTCTCTTTTTTGCTCTCTGTGGCATTGTCTATCTAAAGCACACACACTCGTCTTTCTCTGTTTATCTGTTTCCTCCGCCGACCCCGAAACTCTTGCCTTTTCTTCCCTATCAAGTACTGTTTGAACGACGCAAGAAAAATATGATATCTTTATTTAAGGTGTTAAGAATATAGTAACATTTACATCCAGAAAGTGAGATTAGAAATATTTTTTCCTTTAAGGGCAATAAAAAGTTTTATTTAAATCTATATCCCTAGAAAACTTTATAATTTCTAATATTGAAAAGTCTTTTCTCCTAATGGAAATTAAATGTTAATGTTTCTGATTAAAGCATGTATTTTCAACACGCGCTTTTTAATCAATGTGTGTAATTTTTAGCTCCATTTATCTTCTTAGCCGTGTGGGTGCAATACAGATTACATATGCTTTTCTCATCCGTTTCTGGCAGCCTGCTGTAAATCGTGTAGACAACTTGTCCCCAAATAAAGCTAATCACCCGGGACACCGACCCTTATTCCTTACAAACTTGCCACAGACAGTCTCAAAGCTCTCCCTGCAATGCCCCTTGACCGGTCTTGATGTTCTGCTCGCTCGGTAAAAAGACAACCATTCAAACAGCTAAACATATCAAGGCTGACTCGGGAACTACGGGGCATGTGTTTGTCAAGGACAGCTGTCTGACTTCTCAGGAGAGGAGCAGTAACTCATTTGCCTAACCAGTTTTGCATGATTTTCTTATCTGATTGGCACTTCTTAGTGCCACCTGTTGGGTACTGCTTTGAGACAATTTCTTAAGATTAGGTGTCTGGGGAAGAAGTATACTCTCTGTCCGATAACTCTTTTTATGGTGTATAATCGATCTTCTGCAGATTCTTCACACCTCACCCTTCTCACCTTTTGAGGTTGGGCCAGTACTAGAAAGGTTCCATTATAGGTTTGGGTTGATACTTACATCTGTCTAGTTTCCCCCTCCTGAGGCTTCGGTTGGCCGCCAGGAAAAACAAGCATTGGCATAGGCCAATAGGACTCGCCTTTGGGACCTTGTAATGTTTAGCCATGCAACAGTTGATGTTGATGGACCAAGGATATTGTGCTGCATAACTAAATACTTATAAGGTTCCAAAAGCGAGATCTATTGGCTATGACAAAGCTTGTTCTTATTTGGTGTTATTCTGTTCAGTCATCTTTTTAGATATGTAAGGAAATCCAAATTTGTACATCTAGGGTCGCAAAAACTTCGCAAATACTGCAGATCTCATGGAGAGATCTGAATGGCTGCCAACACTTTAGCCAGGAAGAGTTGGTAGCCATTTTGGTACTGGCCTCAGCCAAATCCCCTCACAAAAGTGAAAAAAAAAGAAAAAGGGGCACGGTAGAAATACGTTGACCACCGAGCCCCGTTGATGGGGTACCCCAGGGACCCCACCAGGGCACAAATGCATTTTTAAAAAGAAATTGTGAGCATTTACGAATTCAAGGCAAAAAGTAAAAAAAAAACAAGTGCAGTCTCCTGCTCTTCTTTGCACTTTAGCTCCCCGGTGGGCATGGTCCTAGGGGTATGCTTAACGTTAGGGAGTGAGCACACGCGGCCACCTCCTGCTTTCTCTTAAAAGCCCTGGGAACCACCACTTCCCGGTGCTTCAATTATAGCTTGGAGTGGGGCTGCCCAGCTCCCCTCCTGCGGCTCTTAAAAGCCCTGGAGACCAACACCTTCCCAGGACCCAAAAATCAAAATAGAAGGGGAGGGGACTGTGTGGCCCCCTTCATGGGCGTATTCTGCCTCAGGACCACCTCCTCCGTAGGACAGGCCCTACAAAAACAAAGAAGGGGACTGTGCGGCCCCTCTCCTGGAGCACTGGACTGCCATCCCCCCAGGCTCCCTTTGTCCCTGCTTGCCCACTCCGGGACATAGCTGTTTGCTCTTGCTTGGCAGGAAGTTTCACAGCTTCCACCAAGTGAGAGCAAACAGTAAGTCTGCTCCAAGAGGGCGGGAGCAGGAAAAGTGCCCCTGCTCACTAGGAGCAGACTTTTCATCTGTTTTCCTGCCAGCTGTCAAGTGGGCAGGTAAACAGATGAAAGGATTGCTCCTGCACGCAGGGGGCAGCATTTTTGCTCCCTACATGTAGGAGCAATGTCGGCTGGGTCTGGTGGTGCACTGAGGCTCCCCGGAGGTCCCCAACATAGCACACTAGTTGCCCTGGGTAGGCTCCGGGGCACCCAGCAGCAAGAGACAGTGCCCCAGGAGGTGGAGTGAAATCGGCCCAAGGAGAGGGGCCTCATGCCTTCCTTCTTGTATAAGAGACAGAAGTTCCTAACTTCCTAGGTTTGGCGAAGGCAAAGCAAGTGTGTTTTCTGAGCAATTCCAACAATCTGACTTCCTTTGTGGAGTAGAATGCATCATTGATCTATTGGAGCGCAATCTGCAGTGACTGTGATGAGTGGGTACTTTCTTGGCCTCTCCTGGTGAGAGAACAGAGTCCTTGGTTCTCCCTTTGAATTACTATAATTATACGAATGTTCAAATCACTTGGAAGCTTCGCCAGTTTGTCCCCACCCACCATAGTAGTAAGCAAAGGTCTTCCCACCTTTTGGCAGGCAGAATAATTAACAGCTTAACAAGATGCCCCCAGCACGTTTCCTGCAGATTTTGGTGAGGCATTCTTGATGCTGAGGAACATGAGGACATCTCCACCAAACAAAGAAGAACTTATTTAATATATTTAAGAAGAAAGACTCTTGTTTGGGGGAGATTTACCTCTTTGAAGGCTTGTTGTCTTTTCTATAGGAAGATTCATGTTAACACACATTTCTGGATAAAGAACAATCACATTGACAAACCGCACACATGGTCACTGGTGACATTTCTTCATGGTTCATTACACAGCTGTAGTGCAGAATATGTACTGGGCATTTACCCAATGAGGTAGCACTTAGTAGTTAACCAGTAGAAAGTACTTCACTTGGGTAGATATTTTGTGCAAAGCTGTGGACTCTTGTTGGATAAAGGGACAGGTGCGGTTCTGTTGTGGTCCAGTCACCCACACAACTACTGACACACCCACAATGACAAATAGACACCCACTCACACACTCATACACCCACTGACAGACCTACTCAGACACTGATACACCCACTCACAGTTCCAGACACTGCCACACCCACTGCCACTCAAAGACATACTCCAACACTCTCACATCCACTCATAGACCCACTCAGACACTCATGCACCCACACACAGATCCACTCAGATACTCTCACACCCGCTCAAAAACCCATTTAGACACCCATGCAATCATTCAAAGAACCACTCAGACACTCTCACAGACCCATTCAGACATTCATGCACCCACTCACAGAACTACTCATACTCTCTTACACCTATTCACAGAACTACTCAAAGATTCACATACCAACTCACAGACCCACTCAGAGACTCATGCAGGCACTCGCAAACCCACTCGGATACTCTCCCACTCACTCAAAGACCCACTCAAAGGCTCACTCAGACACCCAATCAAACACTCACTCAGACACCCACTCACACGCACCCTCTCAGAGCCAGTGAGACACTTATGCACCCACTCCCAGACCCACTCAGACATTCACACTCCCATTGAGACACTCACACACTCACTCACACACCCACTGAGACACTGATGCACCCACTCACATATCCACTGAGACACTCACACACTTAGTCAGGCACTCGCACAGTCTCTTACAGATCCAGTCAGATACTCATGCATCCACTCACAGATCCACTAAGACACTCACGCACCCACTCACAGACCCACACAGAGACTCAATTGCCCACCTACAGACCCACATAGAAACTCACACACCCAGTCACAGACCTACACACACTCTCACACCCACTCAAGGACCTATACAGCCACTCACACACACACTCATCAACCTATACAGCCATTCACACACTCACTGTCAAAGGGTATAGGTTACAGTTAGGAAATTAAGGGCCAGATGTAGGTAGCCCAATACCGGTCGGAAACGGCCGAAAATACCGATTTTCGGCCGTTTCCGACCGGTATTGAGCATTTGGGATGTAGGGGACAGAAAATCGTCCGAATCGGTAAATTTACCGAATCGGTAAAGTTACCGAATCGGTAAACATTCCGAATCGGTAAATTTACAGAAGCGGTAAATTTACTGAATCGGTAAAGTTACCGAATCGGTAAATTTACCGATTCGGTAAATTTACCGATTCGGTTAATAAGAAGTGGTAAAGTTGAATATTGAGATGTAGGTAAGCTCTTTAATACCGAATTTGCTTGAAATTCGGTATTTAAGAGTCGGTATTTACCATGGATTGAAATCAGGTGGTAACCAGGTGCAGCCTATAAATAAGGACCCAAAATGCAATACTTTTTTCACCATGGCGGCATTCTATGTCATTGCGAGACGGCTATGGCTACAGGAGGAAGGAGAGAGGGAATGGCAGAGATAGGAGCAGGTCTTCAGACAGAGGATCACCTTGTTCATGCTCACAGAGGCAGAGATACTCCAGAGGTACAGGTTGGACCCAGAAACCATCTTGGACCTCATCACACTACCCCGAGGGCACACGCTATTCCACCCCACGTGCAGGTGCTGTGCAGCCTACACCTGCTTGCGTCTGGGAGTTACCAGAGTCTGGTTGCTGCGGTAGGTGGGGTGACCCAGAGCAGCCTGTCACGCTTTTTCAGAAAATTTCTGGACGCCATGTTGCATAGAATGCATTTATACATCAGCTTCCCTGCAACGCACGCTGAACTGGTCAGGACCAAGACTGACTTTTATCAGATGGCGCATTTTCCAAATGTAATTGGCTGCATTGATGGTACCCACATCCCAATATGCCCACCTGCTGCCACAGAGTACATTTATAGAAACAGGAAATCCACACACACCATTAATGTACAGGTAATCTGTGATTCCAAATTTATCATCACAGACATAGTTGCCAAGTTTCCCGGGAGTACCCACGACTCCTACATCTTTCAGAACAGTGGCATCTACTCACGGCTGACAGTGGGGGAATTTGGCGAAGGGTACTTGCTAGGTAATACACTGTGTGAATCTCCCATGATACATATTGCAGCTGTATGTGGATATGTGCATGTGAGTAATATATTTCTATTATTACAAATAGGAGACAGTGCATATGCCCTTCGGTCCTTCATCCTCACCCCCTACCTCAACCCTTCAACACCCAGCCAGAGGAGGTACAACAGGGCACACAAATCGACCCGGAACATTGTGGAGCAAACCTTTGGAGTGTGGAAGAGCAGGTTACGGTGCCTGCACAAGAGTGGAGGGGCAGGCCAGTACACACCAGTGACCTGCTGCAAAATGATTGCAGCCTGTGCAATGTTGCACAACCTTGCAGTTACCCCGAAGGGCACTGAAGTGGAATTATCAGATTTTGAGGACCATGATGATGACCAAGCACTGCTGAGCCACACACAGCTGGACATGCAACACCAGCAGATGGCAGAAAACAGACGGGAAGAGATCACACGCAACTATTTTTAAGTAAGTAAAGAGACACAGACAGGTGGAGTATGCACCCAACGTAGTTTAATGTTGTCACTACGCAGGTATCCAAGGCACAAATGTGCAACACAAATTTTGAACTTTCAAAAGTGTATGTCCACGGTCACTACCTCATAATATTAACTGTTCATTTGCGTCCACGCTTAGCACTGCCAGATGTATGTGGCTCACTGTGTTCGCTGGGCGTTTGGCCTGTTGCCTCACCTTGTCACCTGCTGCTCCTCCTTGGCTCTACAACAAGGGGGCTTGCCATGCTGCTCCTACTTGTGCTCCCTTCACTCTCTGGCACATCAATAGCAGCAGTTTGTGCTGTTTGAGCATTTAATAGCGCCTCCAGAGCACCGGTCATTCCGGCTATGCCCCTTGTCAACTGATTGCCATTTTGCGTCAACACCTCCTGACTGTTTATGCTTCGCCTGCATAGCAGGGATGTGGCTGTGGCCAGGCGGTGCATTGCTTTGTTGTATTGCTGTGCATGCTCCTTCTCCCTGCGCCTTGATGCTATTTCTGTGTCCAGTTTTGTGCACAGTAGCTGCACGGATTGTGTCATTTCATGTATCCCTGTAGCCATGCTCTTGTTCACTTCCACCAGTTCCCTGATGCCCTTTCCAATTTCTTCCATATTTCTATTCAGGCTGCGCATTTGGCGTTGACAGGACATGATGCCCTTTCCCTGCATCCTCTGGATCTTTACCATACACCCCTCCAGGCCTTGGAACACACTGGATCCCTCCCCACGTGCACCTACACTCCTTCCTTGGACTCTGCGGCGTCTTGTGCTACTACGGGCAACCTCTGCGCTGGACTGCAGTGTGGCAGAGATATCATCTCCAGGCAAGGTGTGTGTGTCTTCCACCTCCATTTCACCGGCAGCTGTCTCCATTTCTATCAGTGGGGGAACGACATGCCTCCTGCTTGGTCGTGGGGATGCCTGCACATTTTGAGTGATTTCAAGGTCTTGGGAAGGTGGCTGGCTGCTCGGTACACCTGTGTCCTGTGATGCACTGGGACCTGGCTCCTGAGTTTCATCCCTCTCGGGTGTCGTGCCTTCAGTCTCCTGTGACTGGCTTCTGGATGTGTGACCTGTGGACATATGAGCGTATATCAGCTAAGCGCAAATGTCTCACAGCCACTACAATTAAATCTTTTCAAATTGCACAATGTACATGTTGCCTGCCCTCATTATGTCTGCAATCATTAGCCTAACTTGGTGGTTGCTGTGCTGTATGACATGGTCTTTCATTAACTCACTACATGTACCATGATGCATTGCTACTGTTTGGTGCTGGCACACCGGGTCTGGAGTCACTTAGCTTCAAGGGGTGAGGGAAGGATGAGGGTGTGAGGGGGATTGCTGTGCATGCATCTTACCTTTTCTACTTGCAGCTTTGGCTGAGCTGTCCACTTCTCCTAGTCCGCAGACGCTTTCTGGCTCTAAGGTTGAGGCCACCATCTCCTCCAGGTCAGTGAGGGAGGGGTGCTGTGTTCTTTCCTCCACCAGTTTGCGATGCCTGTTTGTGGTGGTCTGCCAATTTTTTTTTTTGTGAGGCTCCCCAGGTCATAGAACCTCTTTTTCAAATCCTCTGTGACTCTGGTGGTCACTCCCACAGCATTGACTTTGTCGAGGATATCTAGTCAAATCTTCCTTTTGGCAGATTCAGCCACAGTGAGAGACTGCCTGCCAAAGAGTTTGTGGTACACCTTCACCACCTCCTCCACAAGGATCTGTAGCTACATGCTGCTGAATTTCAGCTTTCTCTTCCTCTCTGTCTGCTCTGTGTCTTTGCTGGTTGCCATTTTACAGGTTTTAAACTGCACAAACTCTTTCTGCTGCTGCTCCCACTCTCTCTGCTCCAACTGCCTCTCCAGAAGCTTCTAATTAGTTGCAGCTGCCTGTGTAACCAGAGGGTGGTAGCACCTGATTGGCTGTTTTCTTAAGTTTCACTTTTGCTTGCTTTCCGATTCGGAATTTACCGAATCGGTATTTACCGAATCGGTATTTACCAAATCGGTATTTCCCATTCATTCCTATGGGCCTTTTGGCCCATAGGAATTAATGAGAAATACCGAATCGGTAAATACCGATTCGGTAAATACCGATTCGGTAAATACCGATTCGGTAAATTCCGAAAGTCCGATTCCGAATTTTACCGATTCGGTAAAAAATACCGAATATTTTCCTACATCTCATTTACCGATTCATGAATACCGAATCGGCAAAATTCGGTATTTAAGAATCGGTAAATGAGATGTACCTACATCTGGCCCAAAATGTAGAAAACCTCAGAAATCCGCAAAAAAAAATAAAAAATTACAGGGATGTTATAGGTAGGCAGTAGTGGCTCCTCCACTAAGGTAGAGTAGCGTTGCCCCACTGCTTTTTAGCAGTGTAAATAAAGGTAAAGTAAAATTCTCACTTTTCCTGCTGAGGCAGCGCTGCGGGCGGGGTGGGTCTTCTGTGCTGACAGAGGAGCAGGGGGAGGAGTGGTGGGCACTCTGTTAGTGCACATGAATGTTTGGTCGGCCGTCTTGGGCAGGCCAAACGGAAAAGTGCTCTTTGCATGTTCCCCACCCAGGCTGCATTACAGCCTGGGTGGAGAAAATGCTCATGCTCCCAGTCCCCGACTCAGCGCCGATCCACGGCGCTGCGACCAATCACAACACTGCATTGCAGCGTTGTGTTTGGCTTAGGGGAGCCTGGGTGCTTCCTGTTCCGACCGGAAAGGAGGGGCGACGAAGGAGCGATGCGGGGAAGAGGTAAGTGTAGTTTTCTTTTTCTTTACCTCCCTCCCACCTCCCCAGCCCTACCACCCCTGATCCGTGCCAGCCGCCACTGAATAGAAGTGGTTATGTTGGAAGAGCTGAGTTTTAAATAGATGGAATGTCTGTTTGATGCTCCATATTATCAGCAAAAAGGCATATGAAATTGGAGGATGTGTTCCTGAGCTCTGGGAAAGGAGTGGCATGTGTGGAAGAAAGAGAAGCTTTCAAGTAGAACTTATGAAGGGCGTTCGCCAAACCCTGATCAGACAATTTCTACTGCTTGTATGATTCATTCCTGGAGGTGTGTCATGCTTTATCGCAAACTCAAATTGTGTCCACTTCAGAAAAAGGCCTTTGCATGTGTCTATTTTGCATATGTCAAGCATTCTGCTTTGAACTTCTGATACACAGAAAGCTCATAGGATTTCGTTTAAAAAAGATAATCCACTTCCGAAATAAATAAAATGAAAAAACTAAATATTATTCACTTCAATAAACTATTTAGAAGGAGAACACAAAAAAACACTTTAAGCATAATCTTAGAAATAAACCACATCCTCAGATCAATCCGCATAACTGTGGGGGAATGGAATCCAGATTTGAAATGCTTCACATGAAAAAGTTCTGCCTTCTAATGTAGAGTGTTACATTTATGGCAGGGCTAGCCCAAACTAATAGCGATGATCAGCGGGTTCATACCTGCAGTGAGGTATCCACATCTTTTAAAGGCCTCCTGATGATCAATCTTTACTCAAAAAAGGACTAATACAATGAGATTAAACATTTCTTTATTGACTTTTGAATGATTTCATAAAAAGTCAATCAACTACAGTATTTCAGTGACACTACATAAAAATACTAACAGCGTACAATGAGAATAAACAAGATGCACCTGAACCGTATAGCTACAGAAATTATATGGCAGTAGAGGACCAAATTATGCAGCAGGATTGACCAAATTATGTGGCAAGAAAGGGCAAATTATGTGGCGTAATGCACCACAGTTTGTGGTAGCATTACTTTCATATGTTGTCATTTTTACACAGTTTACACTGTTTAGGCAAACGTTTAACCTCATTAATGCGAGTTTAGGACCCCAAAACAGCAATAAGCAACAGATATAGAACCAGTTAACCTTGGAAAAGGGCATTTCACTGTACAGCAACATGTGTTGCTGTGTTTATAGTAACTTTTCATATGTTTAAACTAGAAGCTCATTTTTTTGGTTAAAATTTGCAGATTCTGCAGCAGATGAGATAGTGTGTAGCAAATGGAGCAAATCCATAATTATGCATAAAACACTGAATCCCCAAAAACGCATTATCACAGTGGCCCTGCTCACAATATGGCATCATTCATGCTACCAACCATTGACAGCCCCCAGAAGCAATTGTATTTGCATTCTGATTGTCATCACTTTGTCAAAACAAAAACAGCTGGAAATCGTAGCAGAAATCCCTGAGTTTTAGCAGCTTTCACTTTACAATCACTAGGCTGCATTTTTTCATGAGCCTTAGTCAATCCCAACAATATTGAAAAGATCAGAAATCACCTTCTTACCGAAAACCCTGCACCACTGGACAATCCCAGGCAAGCTGAAGAAATTCTCCACCACTGGAAGTACAGGAGCTCCTGCCTGCTCTGTGGGTGCCAACTGCCTGTACCTGCATGGTTGAATACCAATGCAAACTTGCAATGCAGTAGATTGATGTCATGGGGCTTAGATAACTTGCCACTAAGACATTAGAACACCACCCTCTGCTTGCCAGAGGTTTCACATCCAATATCACATCCCTTCTTCGATCTCGATAAAATGCTAGTTTGGAAAGCCTCTTGGATTACCTTGTTACAAAATGTGGACTTCACACCTGCAGAAATGGCTTACGTTTGGAAGTTGTGAACTGTTTAGGAAAATGTATCTGCCACACAGAACATAGGTAGGGCACATTTATATATTAAGTGCATTATGAACACCCCGCCTTTTGGACTGTTGAATGGTTGATAAATAGATCACCTCAAAATTAAATATCCATCTTGGTGATGTGCTTAAAAAATTAGGGTTCAGCTACAATTGCTACTGTATAGGTGTTCATGGAAAGGAAAAGAGGACTGTAAGGTTCTTCACCTGCCCCGCCCCATCACTTCTCTAAACCACATTTATTTCTGCAGATGCAAAACCAAGCCTAACACCAACGAAATTCCAGAAATAGTATAATTAGTATAACAATCAATTGAACTTTCAAGGACCCATGGGAACTCTGGACCCGAGAACCAACATAATGTGAACAGTGCACGTTAGGGTCTGGCACAGGCAACTCACCAGGTTCACAACTTAAAAAGCAATCGCTTTGGGGCCCAACGGGGAGGGGGGGAGGCAAACAGCACCGACCAGAGACTCAAAAATAGGTGTGATAAAGGCCGCTTTATTGGAAGTAGGTGCACCTTACACAATGAAAACCCTTGGCCTGCGCCGTACAAAAATAGTCCTCACTAAATATGTAATTTCCTGACAAACCCCCCACCCCCTCCCCTAAACTGGTTCCCCCAATCCACAAACAGGAAACAATTAGCAAAAACGTCAATTTGCTTCTCCACCTGGCTAAATACTTTATTGTGCTTGACCTACCCCCCAATAATCCAAAAACAGATCTCCTACACTTCCCCCATACATTAGGAAGAACCGCCCCCCAAAGGCAGGAAATCACACCAACACCTGCTCCAGCGACACGACAAACCCCACAACCATCGAACAAACCCCGATGCACCGGCCCCCAAGAAAACTCCTTCCAAAAAACACCACCGCACACGATAAAAAACTCTACTACACCCTGAAAAAAGGCAATCACCCCACCCCCTGCCCCCCAGGCCTCAAAACTTGAACCTCCCCTATCAACTGAAAGAAAACCCAGGGAGGGAGGGAGGGAAAATAATTACATCCGCCACCCCCCCCGCCCGGCTGCTGTGTCACAAGCCACCGAAATGGTGGCCTATGACACAAAATGGCCGGTTGTAAAGGAAACCAGCCCAAATGCAGCCCAAAATTAGCCCACCCCAGCCCAAGGCTACCAACTAGCCCAAAACCAGCCCACATACGGTGCTGGACTCTACCCTCCTCCCCCGGCCCCAAAACCCCCGGGGATGGCAGGCCTCCCGCTGGCCGGCCGCCCCACCCAAAGCCCTATTGGGGCCCAACGGGGGAGGGGGGGAGGCAAACAGCAACGACCAGAGACTCAAAAATAGGTGTGATAAAGGCCGCTTTATTGGAAGCAGGTGCACCTTACACAATGAAAACCCTTGGCCTGTGCCGTACAAAACTAGACCTCACTAAATATGTAATTTCCTGACAAACCCCCCACCCCCTCCCCTCAACCGGTTCCCCCAATCCACAAACAGGAAACAATTAGCAAAAACATAAATGTGCCTCTCCACCTGGCTAAATACTTTATTGTGCTTGACCTACCCCCTGATAATCCAAAAACAGATCTCCTACACTTCCCCCATACATTAGGAAGAACCGCCACTCGAAAGACGTGCTAACAGCTTTCGCCCCCCCACCCCTAGGACTCCTACACTTTCGGGTATCTACGCACACCAATGGCCTGATCTAGAGCCTCCTTCAAGTGTACCACATACAGCTCCATTCCGTACTGACAGATGTACCCCATCCTCCCTGAAAAAATCCACTGCCCCGTACCTAAGCTCCGGGTGCTCCATCCTTTCAAAACCTTCTTTCTCCCCAAAAAGCCTTCATTTCCTTGTAAATTTCCTCTGGGTCCTATCTATGGCCGCTGGCCTCTCAGCCCCCCTCCAAACCCGCCTGGGACCGAAACTCTGACCAAATGACATGACACCCCGCCTACCTGCGCCGTATCTCTAACAGGTCTCTCTTCACTTTGTTTAACCAACGCCAAACCTTTGCACAGTACCAAGGCCACGTCTTGCACACTCTCCCCTTTACCACTTCACACAAAGCCGGCAATAACGCATGCCAGCGCATGCCCCCTTTCCTTGCCACTGACTATGAAACAACCTGTCGTCCAATTCCAACTTCTGAATCCGGTGCTTGACCCAGTCCCCCTTTCTGCTCGCTTTATAAATGAGTGTCCACCAATATTAATCTCCAGCGCCGCCGCAGTTGGCCCCGCCCCTGCACCTGAAAAGACACACATGTGGGAGGCGAGAAATGTCCTTCA
Organism: Lissotriton helveticus; assembly: GCF_964261635.1. Lineage (NCBI taxonomy): Eukaryota > Metazoa > Chordata > Amphibia > Caudata > Salamandridae > Lissotriton > Lissotriton helveticus. The sequence goes on from NC_136071.1 coordinate 259,705,672, forward strand.
TGTCATTGTTTCACCTCCCACCCCCCGCAGCCTGACAGACGCCCACTAACAGTCCGACCTCCAGGGCCCGAGGCCTTCCCCAACCCTGAGGCGCAGCCTCCGTTGCCGCCCCATTCTGAAGGAAAGCCTCAGTAACGCCTTTGGGTCCTCACTCATACACCATAGGGCGTGCCGCAGGACCCCCAACACCTGTGCCGCATACACTCTGTCACCTCCTCCTCGACCAAACCCCCGCCCAACCTTCCAACAGCCACGTTCCCCCGCTGACGGCGAATCGTCACCCCCGAAAGCCCCCGTCCATCAAATCTAACCTGAACCGCACCACCTGCTCCTGCTGAAGCCACCGATCCCCTGCCTTACTGCTCCCGACCGCCGCAACTCCTCCCATGTCCGCTCATAGGCACACCATGGAAATGCCCCAAGAACGCCTGTCCCAAGCAAATCCCCCTTAATCCCCGCCGACAACTGTAGTTGATGATGCGGCAGCGACAAACCGGACAGCGTCAGACCCAAACAACGACGTTGCCGTCCTCTTGTCCTCTGGCAGGCATGCTTCCATGGCCACGGAGTCGAGCTCTATACCAAGGAATGACAGCACCGTACTGGGACCGTGCGTCTTCTCTGATGCCAGGGGCACCCCCAGGTAAACCACAAGGCCCGTAAAACAGTCAATCTCCGCTGGCAGTCTGTCGAACCCGGCCGTCCCACCAGAAAGAAGTCATCCAGATAGTGCGTCACCGTCCAGAGCCTGTCCGCCAGGAAAAAGCCCACTGCAAAAAGAACTGAATGGCTCAAACAGCGCACACGAAATCAAACATACCATGGGCAGTGCTGTCGCCCCCCATGCCAACATTGCCGCCCCCTCGTCCTCTGGCAGACGTGCTTCCATGGCCCGGAGTCGAGCTCTATACCAAGCAAGGACAGCCCGTACTGGGACCGTACATCTTCTCTGGCACCAGGGGCACCCCCAGGCAACCCACGAGGCCCGTAAAACTGACCAGCTGCCGCTGGCAGTCCATTAAACCCGGCCGTCCCACCAGAAAGAAGTCATCCAGATCGTGTGTCACCGTCTCAGAGCCTGTCCACCAGGAAAAATCCCACTGCAACAAGAAACTGAATCGCCCAAACAGCGCACACGAGATCGAACATCCCATGGGCAATGCTTTGTCCCCAAAATTGCCCCGTCAAACCAGTTCCCCACCAACCGGTGATCCTCCGGATGACCCGGAAGCAGCCAGAACGCTAACTTAACATCGCACTTCGACGTGAAAGCGCCTTCACCCACCGCCGCCGCGATCCGCCGCGCAACGTCCATGTCCGCATACGACACCCCCAAGACCTCCGCCGCAACAAAGTCATCGACCGACGTACCCCCCCGACCCCGACTGCTGCTGGCTCAACCGAGACTGACCGGGCTCCTTCTTGAGCACCATTCAAACCCGGCAGCGGCAGCTCCCCCCAAAAAAAGGGGGCTCCCAATCCGTGCCCCGCAAACACCTCCTTAAACAACTGCCCCGCACTATCCCTGTGTTCGCTTTGACGGCTTCAAATTCTCCACCCACCCGGCGATCCGCGGACCCTCGACCCAAGCCAAAACACCCTCACGAAATCGCCGTCGCAACATGGAGAGGAGCTGGCCTAACGGCTAGGGCGCTCGACCTTGGACCTGGGGATCTGGGTTCGAGTCTTGGTAACGACGCCAAAACCTCCTGTGATTCTGGGCAAATCACTTAATCTCCCCGCGCCTAAAATGAATGTGTGTCCGTCCTCATGTAACGTAACTGGTGCTATGTAAAGCGCTCTGATACCTGATTCGGTTCGGGTCTAGTTCGCGCTATATAAAACTCTATAAAAAGCTATGATAAGCTGCCCAGAGGGGCTCGAGACGGTCCACCCTAACGGGCGACAAGCTTTTTGACCCCCTTTTCCACCTCCCCGCACCCCACCTGGCACCCCTTCACATACCACGCCATTCCCAGGCACACCCCAGGATCCCCGGTATCCGCACCAACCGACAGCCGAGGTTTACCCAAACCACTCCCCGTTCCGCCACCGTCCTTACCTGGCGTCAAGGCCGGCGTTGTCACTGGATCCCACCGCCTAACCAGTGGAGCCGGGGGGGCCGTCACTCTTGGTGCTCCTTGCTGTGGGCATACCTGAAACACACTACCAACACAGTTACTCCGCTCCCCCCACCCCCTTACCGCATCTCCCCCTCCTCCTCAGAATCCTCCACATAGTCCAATTGCACCACGTCCTCCTGCCCAGCACTGGGCCCATCCTTCCACTCCTCCCCTAGTCCCCCCTTAGGGGCTCCGTCCTACTCAACCCCGCCTCATGCCGACAAACCCACATCAAGTCCCCCCGATCCAAGCTCTCTCTTCTCTCATCTCCTCCTCCACTCCTCCTCCCTTTCTCCTTCCCCGGTTCAATCATGGGTGGACCAGATGAATCTACGAAACAATAAACCTATCATTGTCGACAGCGCAAAATCCCTTGGAGTCATACTCGACACAAAACGCAATCTACCCTCCCAATAAATTCAATTGCAAAGCCTGCTCGATACCAACTGCGCCTTCTTAGGGTGATTCGTCGCTTCTTCCCGGAGCATGACCTTAACAACCCTGGTCTCATCGCTGGTCCTCTCCAAGACTGGACTACTGCAATTCTCTTCTTACCGGCCTCCCCAAATCCCATCTGTCCCCCCTTAAGTCTGTTCCCCATTCAGCAGCTCGCTTCATTTATGGGGCCAAAAGAAGCGACCACAGCACGCCCATGTTATCCACCCGCCGCTGGCTTCCCATCGGTGCGAGATCTATCTACAAGACTGCTCGCATCATCCACAAAGCCTCGCACTCCTCCTCCCCTCGCTATCTGGCGAATAAACTGAAACTCTCTGGAGGCTCTAGCCCATCACGAAATGCGTAAAATCTACAGCTTGAACCTCCCACTTTCAAGAAGGAAAGATCGATGGCCCAATCCTTTTCAGGCAACGCAGTGAGACTCTGGAACTCACTTCCGCCTCAGCTCCGGACCACCAACTCCTCTCAGGCCTTCAAAACTGACCTCAAGGTTCTCCTCCTTCAAGACACTTCCAAAGTTAATTCATGCCCTCACTATTACCTGCCGGAAGACCCTTTAGTATAGACATTTTTTATTCTCCCTGACTATGGAAGTGCCGTCCCAGTGTGTACGTGTGGTCTGTGAGACTGCCATTATTGCAGTAATACCCTTTTACCTGTGATTGGTACTCTTAGTAACATGCACACGTCACTGTTCCCTTGTAACACACTGTTTGCTACCTCTTACATTTTGTTTGCTTTCAATACCTTCACAAGTGCCACCATTACCCATGTAACGCTTGCTCTTGTGTTCGAGTGTCCTCCATTTATTGCAGTATTATACCTCTACTTGCACTTTGCCCGCTTTTGTAACCTGCACACGTCACTTTTTCTCCTGTAATGCACCGTTTGCTACCTCTTGTATTTTGTTTGCACACGATTGTCACTTTTGCTTCATGTAATGTAACTTTGCTTTTGTAATTCGTTCACTTGTAATGCTCCAGTATCAGGTCTGTTCCTATTGTGAAGCGCTCTGACACCTTCGGGTAAAGTCCGCGCTATATTAAACGCATAAATAAATAAATAAATAAATAGTACTCGGCATCTGATCAACAGCCTCTTGTCTCCATCCCCGACCCCCGGCGGCCGTCCCGACTCTTCGGGGTGGGAGTGGCGGGGGCGCACCGCCCCGCTTCCCTTCGCACTTCCAATAATGGTCCCTCGTGGGAGCCCGACCGCCCGTACCAGGCAGAGCCGGCCCATCCCTTCGGTCGAGTGGAGCCGCATGCTGCTCTCCCGGGCGCCTATCCCAGCGTCCCTGCCAAGAACAAGAAGTGGGGTCCAGCATGCCGGGGAAGAAACAACCCTCCCACCTCCCGAAAGCCCCCACCCCCGCCCCCAACCGCCGAATGCCCCCCCTGCACCCGTCGTGCCTCCAACCCCCCACACCTGCCCAGTCCCCGCTGGACACCCCACCATCCCCACTCGAAGGCCTCCCCCCAAAACGGGTCTCCCGCCCCCCACATGCCCCGCAACCCTCCCCCCAACCCGTACCCCCTGTCGTACACTCGCTGCAAAACAGCCCCCCCCCAGACCCCCCTCACCCCAGGCTCTCAACCTCTGACCCCCCCCCCGGTGCCCCCAGCCCGCCTCATCACCACCCTGGTGTGCCCACGGAGACGGAGACCTGTGAGGCCCCACCATGCTCACCTCCCTCACCTCCCCCTCTGGGACACCACCCCCCCACGCCAATCCCCCCCAGCTGCCCCCCTTCCCGCTCAGCTTCATCTATAATTAGGGGAGTCCCCCCTTTCCCTCAAGCTGAGCCCCCCTCCCCACACTCTCTGCATCCCTCCCCGGCATCTCCACTTGCAACCTCCAACCGCTGCCCCCCCGTCCGTGAGCCCCCAATGCGGGCCCCCCGGCCCCCTCCCGCTCAAGTAAATGCTGAGGAGGCTCAGCCGCCGCCACCCACGATGAGCTCACCCCTTTCCTCTTGCCCCGCACCCTGGCCGCGGCGCGACCGCGTCGCCCTCTAACCCAGGCCCTGCGGTGCCCCCCCACCCACCTCCTACCTGGGGCATGCACGCGGCGGCACCACCGCCAAGCCGGCTGCGGCGGCATTGCCAGCGGTGTGCCGCGGCGGCCTCACCGCACCGGCAGGCCGCACCAGTCCCTGCGGCCCGCCTCTTCCATGACCCGCGGTTCGTCGATGCGCGCTGTCCGCCTCCGCTCCTCACTCCACCGACAACCACGACTCTCAGCACCAAAACAGGCCCCCCCGTGGACAACCAAAAAGACGACCTTGCCCAACGCGACACGACAACAATTACACAACATAACAAACAGGGGCCAAAATAATTACATCTGCCACCCCCCCCGCCTGGCTGCTGTGTCACAAGCCACCGAAATGGTGGCCTATGACACAAAATGGCCGGTTTTAAAGGAAACCAGCCCAAATGCAGTCCAAAATTAGCCCACCCCAGTCCAAGGCTACCAACTAGCCCAAAACCAGCCCACATACGGTGCTGGACTCTAACCCCCCCTCCCCTGGCCCCAAAACCCCCCGGGGATGGCAGGCCTCCTGCTGGTCGGCCGCCCCCTCCCCCAAAGCCCTATTAAAATCACCAGCAATATACATCAGGACATTAGAGAATAATGTAAGACTGAACCATTCTTGAATGAATTTGTCCAAAGCACATTGCATTCCATTCTTTGTGTGATCCAGGTTGACCAGGTCATGTGAGTACTGAATGAGCTTGATTGTACGTGAACCAATTCTCGCAGGAAAAAAGATAGCTTTTGATATTATGCTGCCAAGATCTGCTGTATAAAGATTAAATTAAAGCGGTCGGTGCCAAGACAAATCCTTGTTTCAAGCCTTCATTGGTTTGTATATGTGCTACTTTCTCACCTGTCCCTAACTTAATGCATACCCAGGTATCTGAATAAAGGGAATCTATTGTGTGCAGGTTTTGAGATATGAAATCCAGTTAGCTTTACCATAATAACTTGCAATCAAAAGCAATGGAATATTACACAAAACATGGCAACAAAGTCTGTCTGGTATGAAATGCTGAGTGATATGCAATATAAGAGAGGGCTACAATGTTGTCAATTGTAGTTGACTTTTGCCTGAACCCTGTCTGATAGAAGGAAACTAGTTTTTTATTCTCAGCCCATTCTTCAAGTTTTCATAACAGAACCCTGGCATAAGCCTTTGCAGCCACATCCAGTTAGGCTATTAATCTGTAATTGGGTGGATCATTGTTGTCACCTTTTTTATGTATTGTGTGGAGAATCGATCCACACCATGATTCTGGAACGTGTACATTCATAAATGAGGAAGAATAAAGTGGAATTAGCCTCCGTGCCCAGAAAGTAATATCTGCTTTCAATAATGAACCAGGAAGACTGTTTGGCACAGGCGTGTTGTCTTCTCTAAGTCATTGCAATGTCCTCTTAAGTTTGGTTTTTAGTAATAATCGTTCATAAACACATGATTTTGTTTGCCAGTATTTATTAGGCAGAGTCTGGTTTGAATTTGCATTGTCAACTTAAATGCCTTGGTTGTAAGTAACCACTGGGATTCTGTATCGCCATTCCCTTGAATGTAGGATTTGCTTAAAGCGTTAACATCGTACATCGTCCCAGAATTTGGCCTGATTTTGATGGCCCCACATGATGTGTAAGTGAAGACATTGTGCCTTCATGTATTTTAGCTTTTCTGCCCACAACATTGACTGACTGACTGACTGACTGAAATATTTGTAGAGTGCACGAATGCCGCGGCGTCTTTGCGCTAACAGATACAGATGAGAGGGGAGGCAGAGGAACAGATCGATCTAGACAAAAAGCCAGGTTTTTAGGTCTTTCCTGAAGCTCGTTTTAGATTTTTGGGCACGAAGTGCTGGGGGTAGCGAGTTCCATATTTTTGCCGCCTGGTAGGAGAAGGACTTTCCCCCCCACCGGACTCTGTTTATTCTGGGTTGGCAGACGAGGTCGAGGGTGGATGACCTCAGTGCGCGCGGGGGAATGTATCGGGGCAGTAGGTTGTTGAAGTCGTCAGGTCCCTTGCCGTGAAGAGATCTGTGGACCAGGCAGAGAGCTTTAAATTGAATGCGGTGTCTAACCGGGAGCCAATGTAGCTCCCGAATAGCTTTGGACGTGGGGTGGCGTCTGGGAATAATCAATAAGGCTCTGGCCGCCGCATTTTGGATTGCCTGAAGTTTAGACAGCTGTTTTTCTCCTGCTCCCAGATAGAGGGAGTTGCAGTAGTCAATACGGGACAATACAAGGGCTCCCATTACTGTTTTCCTTAGCGTGTCTGGGATGTAGGGAAGAATTTTCCTTATCAGTTTGATATTGTGAAAACAGGCTGAGGTCACCTGGTTCACCTGGGCTTTACAGGAGAGTTCTTTGTCTAATAAGAAGCCATGGTTTCTGACCTTGTCTACGGGAAGAGGGCAGGTTCCTGCTTCGGGGGGCCACCATAGGTCGTTCCAGATGGAAGCTTTATGGCCGAACTCGATGACTTCGGTTTTATTCGTATTCAATTTTAGGAAGTTGTTGCTCATCCAGTTCTTAACCTGAGAGAGGCAATTCCTGAATCGCTCAGCTGTGGCGTCAATAGATTGTGAGATGGACACAATGATTTGTGTGTCGTCGGCGTAAGACACCAATTGTAGGCCGTGGGATCTGATATGGGCAGCTAGGGGAGTGACATAAAGGTTAAAAAGAGTTGGAGACAGTGCCGAGCCCTGTGGAACTCCGCCCGGAAGAGAGAATTCAGCGGATTGCAATCCATTCCAGACCACTTGATTAGTGCGAGTGGTTAGGAAGGAGGAAATGAGGGCCAGGGCAGAACCGGTGAAACCTAGGCACGTAAGTCTTTTTAATAGGACGGCGTGATTTACGGTGTCGAAGGCCGCTGTGAGGTCTAAAAGTATCAGGGCCGACCGTCCACCTTCATCCATGGTTTTGCGAATTTCTTCAGTAGCCATGATGAGGGCTGATTCCGTGGAGTGTAGGGGTCTGAAGCCATGTGGTGACGGGTCAAGTAGCTTCTTTTCCTCCACATGCCGCATTATTTCCTGGTTCATAGCTTTTTCTAAGATTTTTGAAGGTAAGGGCAAACAGGAAATGGGCCGATAGTGTTTGGGTTCAGAAGGATCAAGAGATTCTTTTTTAAGGATAGGTCTAATGCAGGCCATTTTCCATTTTTTGGGAAATTCTCCTTGAAAGATGATTTTATTGAGCAGAAGAGTTAAAGTATTTGCGATGGTCTCAGGGATTTGATGTAGCACATAGGGGGGGCATGGGTCCAAAGGAGAGCCGGATTTCATCTGAATTAGTAGGTCATTCACTTGCTGTTTTTCGAGTGCAGAGAAGCTGGAGAAGCAGGGCGGAGTTATGTCGGTATATCCAGCTTTATTAGAGGGTATGATGGATACCATGGTGCTAAGGTCATCATATACTGATTGTACCTTCTTTTGAAAGAAGGTGGCCATTCCGTCTACGAAACTCTGATCAGGGTTAAATACTGTGTCTCGTGGAGTTTTTGTTAGGTGGGCCACGGTTTTAAAAAGTTCCCTGGAGGAATTTGCCGATTTTGGGATTTTTTCTGTGAAGTAGACGGCCTTTGCCTGGACTATAGTGGATTTGTACTCCTGTAAGGTTTTTAAATATTCAAGTTTTTTCTCGCGGCTATAATCAGAGCGCCAGCTCCGTTCAGCGCGTCAGCACTTAATCTTGACAGTTTTTACCTCGGCCGTGTACCATTGAGCAGTAACAAGCCGTTTTCTGGGTTTCTTTAATTCAGGTGGGGCCAGCTCGTTCATCGCATCAGTAATCCATTTATTGAAGTTGGAAGCCCAATCTTCACTGCTGCTGTAATCACAGTCGGGAAGAGTATTTCTCAGTGTCTCAGCAAGTTGGTTGGATTCAAGTTTTTTCCAGGGACGGGAAGTTTCAGGAGGTGGGTAACTTCTGCGCTGAGTTGCAAAGTTTTTTATTTGTAGATTAAAATAGATGGCATTGTGATCCGACCAAGGTATGGGAGTGATGGATAAGATTTTGATGGAATAACAGTTGGAGAAGATCCCATCGAGGGTGTGGCCTGCTGAGTGGGTGGGTTTATCGATCAGTTGCTTCATATCGAAGCTGAGAAGGTTATCAATAAGGGTGGCTGAGTCAGGATCGTTCTTTAGCTTTAGGTGATAGTTGAAGTCGCCTAGGATGGTATAAGAGGCTGCGTCAAAGGTGGTTTCAAGAAAGGTGTGAAGAGCTTTGGTGAAGGGAGTTCTGGGGCCGGGAGGACGGTGCACTAGCAGTCCTTCAAAAATCAAATGATTGTTTTCTTTGATCTTAAAGGTCATTGCTTCGGCTTCTAATTCTAGTTGAGGGCAAGTGGTTATTTTGAGGTGCGATCGGTGGATTATCGCAATACCTCCCCCAGTAGACCCTGTTCAATTCATGCATTCGACAGAGTAGCCTGTGGGCGTGGCGGTGTTCCAGTCAGGTCCGGAGGTCTGAGATGCCCAGGTTTCCGGAAAGAACATGAGGTCAGTTCTGTGATCATTGAGTAAGGCTTCAATCTCAAGTTTATGTTTGGGCATAGATCTTACATTGAGTAGTATGCATTTGAGAGACCTATTCCTGTAAGACAAGGTGTGGGACCGGTTATCAGAGGTAGAAGAGGTAGCCTGTAGCAGGTTACTAGCGGCAGGCTGTGATTTTTTGGCAGAGGGTGGTTTGGGTGGGTTAGGTGTGATAATCAGTGGAGTGACTGGTATTTGAATGCCGCAGGAGGGACATGTAGAGGGAATGTCGGTGTTCCTGAGATCCGTTTTAGTCGGTTGGCCGCAGTAGCATTGATCAAGTTTACATAGGTCGTGTTTAGAGTATTGAATGTTGGGAAGACGGGCAGAATTTCCGGCACTAGGCGCGGAACCGGCGCGGACGGGTGCAGACGGGCTTGCCTTAGGCGCGCCTTCGGCGCGCAAACGGCGCGCCCGCTGCGCTCGTCCGCTTTGCGTCCGATGATTGCACATGTTTATAGGGGGTATGAGGCGTAAGTGGGTGGGCGTGGCCGAGCGTAGTGGGTGTGGCCTCAGGGAATCCCCGTCAGTGTCGTCACTGGAAATTAGCTAAGGCCGCGGCAGCGATAAATCCGCTACGCGGGAATCTAGTTACGGTGCAGCTGTGGTCAAAGAGGTCTAAGGAGCAAGACGATTTTAAAAGAACACAAGTAAATTTACACAGTTTGTTAAAAACAATAGTCAGAGGATCTGTCTCCCGGCTGTGCCTCAGGAGGGTGGTATCTGTTTGCCATCGCGCTAGCAGTCAGCGCGTTAAGTAGGCGTAAGTGGGGGGGGCGTGGCCGAGCGTAGTGGGCGTGGCCTCAGGGAGTCCCCGTCAGTGTCGTCACTGGAAATTAGCTAAGGCCGCGGCAGCGATAAATCCGCTACGTGGGAATCTAGTTACGGTGCAGCTGTGGTCAAAGAGGTCTAAGGAGCAAGACGATTTTAAAAGAACACAAGTAAATTTACACAGTTTGTTAAAAACAATAGTCAGAGGATCTGTCTCCCGGCTGTGTCTCAGGAGGGTGGTATCTGTTTGCCGTCACGCTAGCAGTCAGCGCGTTAAGTAGGCGTAAGTGGGGGGGCGTGGCCGAGCGTAGTGGGCGTGGCCTCAGGGAGTCCCCGTCAGTGTCGTCACTGGAAATTAGCTAAGGCCGCGGCAGCGATAAATCCGCTACGCGGGAATCTAGTTACGGTGCAGCTGTGGTCAAAGAGGTCTTAGGAGCAAGACGATTTTAAAAGAACACAAGTAAATTTACACAGTTTGTTAAAAACAATAGTCAGAGGATCTGTCTCCCGGCTGTGCCTCAGGAGGGTGGTATCTGTTTGCCGTCGCGCTAGCAGTCAGCGCGTTAAGTAGGCGTAAGTGGGGGGGCATGGCCCAGCGTAGTGGGCGTGGCCTCAGGGATTCCCCGTCAGTGTCGTCACTGGAAATTAGCTAAGGCCGCGGCAGCGATAAATCCGCTACGCCGGAATCTAGTTACGGTGCAGCTGTGGTCAAAGAGGTCTAAGGAGCAAGACGATTTTAAAAGAACACAAGTAAATTTACACAGTTTGTTAAAAACAATAGTCAGAGGATCTGTCTCCCGGCTGTGCCTCAGGAGGGTGGTATCTGTTTTTGTTTTGTTTGTTTTGTCCGATACAGCTTATTTGCTTGCCTTAGGTTATATTCTGCTGCTTTGTTCGCTCTGTCTATGTTGTAATGTCTTGCTGCTGCTCTTAGTCTTGTTTTACATTTTCCCACAGCTGAGTTATACCAAGGATGTGATTGTTGAGTTGTATACTCCCATTAAATCTGCATTAAGTGATTCTATTATAATGAGCCAATTTAATGGTAATGGTTTGTCTCCTATTAACTTCTCCAGTAAATTACTTCCTGTTACCACTCAGCCTTCTAATGAGTGATTCTGACTCTGGTCTAAGACCCTCAACATGTTAATTACGTCTGTGGTTCAATATGTTTGCAAAAAACAGGAGATAAGTGGCAAATGGTAACTCTTGGTGCGTAGAATAATTCCAAACTGCTCACAGACATCGTAAATGTATAATCAATAGTTGTGACCAGTGGTGGCTCGACTTTCCTCCGTTCCGTCATATGTCTGAGTTTACTATCCCCCATCCTGTCCCCCCCCCACTGCCCCGTAGCATGCCCTATGTGAGCCGCCACTGGTTGTGACGCCTTTAAATATACATGGGAATATTTGTGTTTTCTCTTTGTTGTTACAACCAGTATGTAAGGATGTCAACTACCCTGCTGAAAGTAGATCATTACATTATTTTTGAGTGGATCCAGACCTACTAGTATCAAGGGTGGTCGTTATCGGGTTGATTGCAAAGGGTAATGCAGATTGAAGTCCTCTGTTAAAATTATCTCCCAAGGTGGATAGCTGTAGACCAGATCATTTAGGGTCTAACAGAAATCTTGCAGTATTAGATTTCAGTTCCCTCTATGAAGATTCAAGTATCCATCAATGATTAGTATTTTTTGGGCTTCCCTTCTATCTTTAGATGTCCAATTGTTATCTCTTGGAGCGCATAATTGTGAATTTCTAAAGACTTACTTTTTACCATTGTTGCTGTAGATACATAAACTGACAGACACCCCGCGGGTCTGCCATAGTTGTTGGTTTTAATGACCAACTGGGTGATTACATAAAACCACTCAATGAGGGGAATGCAAGTAGCCGATGTCTCTTGTTGGCAGATGATGTCCCGTGATTTTAAAAACTGTGCAGCATTAGATTGATCCAGTAGTTGCTTGAGGCCAGTAACACTCCATGATATAACCTTCATGTAGCTACTTTTTATCTGTGCTTTTGCTATAGTTTTCTCACTTATGTTAGGGAAGAGTTGAGACCGTAGTTGTTAATATCGGGGCAACAAGGTGCATTTACTCTGATACATGGGGTTAAGATACACCCAAATTGATTTGTTCTGTACAAATTGAGATTCAGGAGTACTGTTTGTGCCCTTAAGCATGGTTTTTGTTATCCATCTATGGATAGTAATGTAAGGAAATTACAGGTATTTAGGTGTGCAAGCCTTTGTAGCTGGGATTTGTTCCAGCAGATAATCAGCTCAGCATATGTACCAAGTATATCTATTTTTCCTACTGTAGGGTGAATATTCACGTCTTGTTCTTTTGAGATATGACACAGTGTCATCAGCATACACCGGTTTTACCGATCGATTAAGACAGAATTCATATTTTACTGTCCGTATTTTGTCAGGGAAAAGAAGTAGACTAGTTTACGTTTGAGATGTTGTGGAGTAAGAGCCTCACAGGTGGTTGGAGTTAATCTATCACAAGCTAGCACTTAAATGTATTTCTCAACTGCCCTTCAAGGCACTAGATCAATGTAGTAATCATAGAGTTCATTGGATGATTCAGTCAGACCTATATCTTTCTAGGTATGGAATACCTTACATGTCATTTTAATCTTGTCTACGGTGATCAGATTTGGAATTAGTTGTTCAATATTTCAGTCGATCGTTTCTAGTTGACCAACTTCTAAGCAAGAATCAGTCTCAGCAGTCATTCCAATAAGCTTGGCGCTATACAAACCCTTGTGATATGCAGTGAAAATAGGACAAACTCATAGTTCATCTGGGGTTAAAATAGCATCAAAGTCTTGAAGTGCAGTCATAGTCGAGTGGCCAGAGTCAGTTCTAACATTTCAAAACTTAAATGAAATACTCTTTTAGCATTACTCTACCTCCTAATAAGGACATTAGCATCCACAGATGTATCTTCATAGACACACACTCTTATGACAGGCTGCTTATCAAGCCATTGGAACACCAAAATTGAAGGACACTCATGTCTCATCATAATACAGCAATGCCCTCACACACAACAAACGTGGTAAGTAAATAGTCGTTATAACATAAACAAAAATCAATGTATAGAGAAATCGTTAAGACAGTTGCAATTTCATCTTTGAAGATGGAGTATAGGTTTATTATTTCCACAACCAGCCGACATGTGTTTCAACGTGTGACAACAACTCACTACGACTCCTCAGGGCTTTGGACAAAACCTACAATCGTGTAGGTCTGGGGTAATATTGCTGCTAAGACTGATCGCTTAAGAGATTAATATCCTTATCCGTTATTGTTGGGCGTGTATATAGCGGAAAAAGCGGAGAAACAATGCTCCTGAACGGTTCTGAGAAGTTTCCAGGTGTGGTGGCAACTTCCTCGTGAATACGGGTAGTACCTGAAGACGGATAATTAAAGTCTTCAAGAAGTGATATTTCTGCGTGTTGCGCGTTCCTCCGCACAGGAAATCAGGGTACTGTATCAGCCGTGCTTAATGCGTGTGTGGCTTAAGACCAAACCGGGAGGGGATCCATCAACAGGTACCGACTCACGTGGGTACACCTCGAGTCAGGAAAATATTAGAATCGTGGCATCCCTCCTCCTATATTGTTCCCGGTCGCCGTTCTCCAGAATACGGACTCATGTCTCATCGACAGCCTATAAATTATAAATGGATTAAAAATGTATAATGAAGAATAAGCCATTTGATTTGAAAAAATCACTTTCCTGCAAAATGCCTTTCCATAACTATAAAGTTCAATAAAAACAACTGACGTTCACAAAGGCAACGTACTATCCAAATGAAAGTAAATTTTACACATTAGCAAACATACGGTTGAAATATTTCTGTACATTTTTGTAAGCTCAGCAGAATACACCCTGCACCATAGTATATGATGCAGTAAACTAAAACATCCATGCAAACCTCCCCACTTTACCATAGTAGTAAAAGCTCAACAACCTTGAATCTATGCCAAGGCCCTCATTGTCAGCTGTGAACCACACGTCTGAAAAATGGCGGTCAATATACTTCATGATCTGCTTGGAAGAGCTGAAGAAGGTAATCCGAGGAGAGGAGCTGGCCTAACGGTTAGGGCGATCAACCTTGAATCTGGGGAACTAGGGGGCATATTATCAAGAAAGGGCGACACATTATCGCCGCTAATAATGGGCTTGATAATATGCCCTTGTGAATTCCCATAGAAGCCCAGGTTAACACCAGAACCTCGGCTTCTATGGGAATTTTAATAACAAAAGAGAGAGGGAGGAAAATTATACAAGCATTATGTGAGGTGGGAACTCCTGGTCCCCCAAACAATTTACATAAACAATAGAGGAGTATCCCCTCGTAGGTAGAGAAATGATTCTCTGAATCTAGGCTTGAGTGCTCTAGTCAGCACAATATGCCCCAACCTGCTACTGGATAATGCATATCCTTATAGAAGACCCCTCACTCACCAACCTAGTTGGTGACATGCTTCATCATCGGGGTCCCACCCCATAGGCCGAGTGCCTATAGGGTGTGCTGCGACACCTGACTACAGTGGAGCTGGTTAGTATTTTTCTTTTATATGTGCATAACTATCAAAAAGTGTATTAAAAAGGGCCAACACTACTCACTTCAAGTATTTTATTCTTGAGTGCTTGAACCATTATTAAAATATGGTGTGGCACCTGTGCCTAGTTAGGTAGGCTTTGGTGTCAAAAGTAGTATTGAGAATTAAAAATAGCAAAAGTGTGCTATGTGAAATGTGAAATTTACAAAACTATTGATTAAAAAGATCTACATGTTTCAACCCATAAATCCATTCAAGGGTTTTCGTCAGGACCGTGGTATTTTGAACTGGGTGGTCCGCACACGCTAAGGCACGTCCTGCCCTAGTTCAAATAGGAGACCGCAAATTACGGTCTCGTGTAAAAATGTGCGTTTTTCTTGATTTGAAAAAAACCTGTAAGGAAACAGGAGAACACAAGAGAGGAAGGGGTCACATACCAGGGTAGACAAAACAAATGTACAACATTTAACACATATGCTATTAGTCTTTACCCCAATCGTATGATCAATATATGGGGTCATGCCAACATTTGAAATCAAACAGTAGGGTCCATCTATTGCGGTCGTGCAACAGTGCTACAGTGATAATTGCCGGACTGTGCCTTTCAATAAAGGACCAGCGCCAAAAAAGAGGTGTCGAACTGGTTTTGGCGTCTGGGAATATCGTGCGATAACAAGGGGGGGGCCGTAATATGGGAGAGTGATTTATATCGTGCTGCGATGTGAGCGGCTGCAGAAGTTTATTTGTGAGCAGTCGTGACGTCGCTGCCATGGATCATGAAAGCGACTTGTTTTTGTTTTGTTTTTGCTTACGCTTGGATGCGGCACTACCGCTTCATGGGCACCAGCGTTTCCAAGACGGCAAGAGTCCGTCTCCTGCGAAGTAACAAAGAACAGATGCCAAGTGTAAGCTATGAGCTGCCCAGGTCGGGCACTTTAGTACAACCTGCGGGATCGTGCGGTAGAAAGTTTCCGCATTCAGATCAGCCCCAATGTACTTACTTGCAACTTCTGATCATCTAGCGGAAAACCTACTTGGTTCCTGCTGGACGTGCCCCGAGGAATGACCGGAGTATCCGTGCCGAGCCGGTAAAGTAAACCGATTACATTTCCTGGTTGGGCGTGGCCTCGTCACGTGGTATCGGCACGTGGTTTGGTGGGGGCCAATCGGATCGTTTCAATAGAAAAGATAGGAAGACAACTCTTTTACGAGTGCCGGTTGTTGCCATGGAGATTGTGCTGGCTTCGTGTTTTAAACATAAGAGGGTAAAGGTATGGGAACCTACCATGCGGGCTCTTAATATCCATGGGAAAAAAGAAAGAGAGAGAGAACAGAAAAAAGGGTTTTTTTAAAACCACAGGGAATCAGGGAATCAGGGAAGATTAGCTGCTTAATATAGCAATAGTATGGCTGATGGGATCAGCACTTATGACATCACGCTATTCCACGGTATATTATCGTTCAAGCCGGACCTGTGGGTGGAGAGTCTATAGACCCACCTATGTTCTTTTTCGAATAATCGTTGGGTCAGGTTAGCTCCTGGTTTGACTTGTTCGATGATTGTCCATTCAAGGTCATCTGGGGTGTGACCTGCGGACATAAAATGTTCAGTAAGTTTTGTATTGGTCTTTTTACATCTAATAGTGCTTCTGTGCTCTCCGATGCGTAGCTTGATCTTCCTGCTCGTCATTCCTACGTAGTGTAGGTCACAAGGACATGTTAGTCTGTAGATGACATTTTCACTATTGCAATTTGTCTGCCCTCTGATAGTCCAGATCTTGTTCGTTTCCAATTGTAGTGTTTTGGTATTCTTGGTGTACGGGCACACGCTGCAACTTCGATTTTGGAAAAGGGGGGTGGTGATGGACAGAGTTTCTGAATGATGCAGAATACTCTTACCAAGTCAAAAGATCATGGTTTTAATCCATCACCGTTTTTTAGCTCACTGCACCATCCCAGCTCAGAACCTGGCTATATGCAAATTAGTCTGTTCCTGTCCCAGTGCATGATGGGAACAGGGCAAACCAAACTACCAAGCCAATTCTTATACTGGGAAGGAAACAAGCTTCCGGGGACCGGTTTCTGGCATCACAGCCTTCTTCGGCTCGGCTTGCTTAAATCCTGATGGTGCAATGAGCAAGGGACTCACGTCTGAGTATACCCTCCCACACATAGTGTGGAGAAAACCGATTTTGGAAAAGGGGGGTGGTGATGGACAGAGTTTCTGAATGATGCAGAATACTCTTACCAAGTCAAAAGATCATGGTTTTAATCCATCACCGTTTTTTAGCTCACTGCACCATCCCAGCTCAGAACCTGGCTATATGCAAATTAGTCTGTTCCTGTCCCAGTGCATGGTATTCTTGGTGTACGGGCACACGCTGCAACTTCCACATTTGTAGTGGCCTGTCACCTTCGGTAGACCCCATAGGTTCGTTTGTGTTTCTTTTTCTGGGGACACCTTTAAGGGTCTTGTGTTAAAACGAACTCCCAAGGAAGGAACGGGCACTATAAGGCTCAATACTAATTATTCAGTGGCAGCGAATAAGGTGAGAGAGATAATGTGTAGAAATTGGAACATCTTGAAGTCAGATATAGTGATTGGGAAGGAACTCTCGAACCATCCCAAAATTACTTTCAGAAAGACGAGGTCTCTGAAAGACAAGCTAGTACAGAGCCATCTAGCTAAGGAAAGATCTAACACGGGACTGCAGGCTATGCATGGCTCGTATCCATGCGGGAAATGCAAGGCATGCAGCTCGAGTAAAAGAGTCCTATCCTACCAAACGCCAGGAAGGAATTCACGCACCAAGATTTCCAAATTCATGACCTGTTCCACGACCCATGTGGTATATTGCCTAGAATGCCCCTGTAGCTATCGCTACATAGGGTGTACAGTAAACGCGGTTAAGTTACGCGTATTGGAGCACCAAAGGGCCATTTCCAACAAAGATGAAAACTACCCGGTGGCTAGGCACTTTGCCACTCATCATAATAGCGACAGAAACCTCCTAACCTTCTTCTGTCTTGACTGTATCCCATTGGACATCAGGGGGGGAGACTACAAGAAAAGATTAAGACGCTTGGAGTCCAGGTACATTATCGAACTCCAAACGAAAATGCCAAAGGGGCTAAATGTGGGTGAGGAACTCACAACTCACCTATAGCCCAATCATTCTAGAAAGAGCAGCACTAACGTCAGGGAGGGAACCACCAGTTGCTATAAGTAACTATAGGGCCATCACTTAATAATGATCATAGGATCCAAAATTTACATACAGTGCTACGGTTGAACTGGTCAGTGATAGAGTAGAAACAAAGAAGATACACAAAGTTCCCCCGAAGGACTAGGTGGAGAAGGGGCGTGTGTGTAGTGTAGAAGGGAGATAACCAAGAGGGAAGGGGGAGGGGGGAATTCCCTCTTGGGAACTAGAACCCTCACACACCCAGCAAGCTAGGTGTCATGCTTCATCATATGGGTCCTGCTCCTCGTCAGACTGGCGCTGCAATGTCTGACGGGCACCCGCGAAGGGGCTCTTTAGCGGAGATCTTTTGTTCCAGCCATATGGTGCATGCGTGTGAGAGGGTAGGTGAATGTGTAGTCGTGAATATGTGGTGAATGATTAAAAAAGGTGGGTTAGTCCACAAGGAAACTTTATTGATGTGGCTAACTCCCTTGATTAAAATTGGTGGGAGGGGAGATAGACGCCATGAGTGTATGCGGCGAAGATATCTACAACCCCCGGTTATAGGTCGACATGTTTCTTGCTAATATAGCAATTCCTCAGGACCTTAATATTAGTACTACACAGTGAATGAAAAAACCTTTTGTTATACAACCTTTTGTCTCAAGGTCTGTAGTGAGACAGGCCAACTGGTCCTGCCTGGTGTGATGCAACCCTAGGTGTTTCCCTAAGATGCCTCGCAGTCTCTCCGTGGGACCTGCACTGAAGAGTCAGGGACCCATGCGGTGTGCGGTCTCGCCTGCAAACCTACCCCCACGCGTAATCCGAGAGGGATCTGGAGCGACTTTTTTTGTTTCTACTCTAAAAAACAGTGATAGAGTAGAAACAATATAATTGGGAAATTGTCACTGCCAGTCCATCCCGGGCTTAATCAAGAATCAATGTAAATTTGTATATATTGGATCATTTAGTATTTACTTTGAATAATTGTGAATCATGTGGCTATTTAATTTCAATCAACACACACGAGAATAACATGACGGAGATGTATTTTTGATGAAAGTCATAGTTGTAAGGAACTGCAACAACCAACTATACCCATACAGGGTTTAATAATTATGTAAAAATTTTAAATGCTTTTTCAATTACCTCCGCGCAGATACATTGTGTGAGATTTGAATTATGACAGCAGGTTTCTGCGAGCAAAAGATAATGTACATGCTTTTTGTTGTTGTTATGTTATAATTTAGCCACTCCAAGATGGCGACCAATGTGGGACGATAAGTCCATTGTTTATGTCTATGAAACATTTTTGCCAATATTAACTTCCGCCTCGCCCACGTCAGCTGACACTGACGAAGGCAAAGGATGAAACGCGTCTGTTTGTTTATATTGTTTGCGCAATAAACCCAAGTGGGGTTTAAACTAATGTGAGTGCTGGTCCGGTCATTTATTTGGCAGTGGAGCGAAATATATACATACACACACATATATATATAGGAAAGGGAAATCAGTTAAAAATTGCTAACTGTTATAAGGTAGAGGACAGCTGATAAAATCTGGTACTCAGTAAACAAGAAGAAAAAGTAAGTGTGTACTGCAGTTCATGTTCCACCACCCAGTCCACTGCTACATTTTTATTGCAAAGAGAAATCCCTCTAGAAGCAAAAGATGGCAACTTATTGAGCTTGGGTGGCCCTTAAAGCACACCACAAGAGGGACACTATGGCCAATGGCTAGCGGAAGAGAGTGCATACAGGAACTAAAGCCTGAACTATCAATGCTGGAAAGAGGCAATATAGCAACCCACACCAAACAAACATAGGACAACAGTTCAGAAGCATTGACCATGTGCTCAGCCCCTCAACAATAGGGGCTGCAAGTACAGGTGCTCAGGCAGGAAAACACATAGGAAGTTACTTTAATGGGCAATGAATTACTACACAGATCCAGAGACCATCAAACATACATGGCAAGGAACCAGTTTGTCTGGGTACACAACAGTTGGTGGGTCACAGGGTCCAAGGGGTGTGAGAAGTGTGGCTCACTGGTTAGAGGAGGCAGACCTGGAAGCAGAGGTCAGCCCGGGACCAGGGTTCAATTCCCGGCTCGGCGGGGTCTTGAGTCCTAAAATGTCCATGGACTCGACAATTCTCGCTCCGGTGCCTACTCGATTCACGGGTTCACACTCTGCGACTCTGGGCAATAGCTTGCTTAATCTCCACAACGGCCCCTCGCGGCGGGATGCCTGGCTTTCACCTTGCGGATACCCTGCCAGGGTTATCTCACAGGGGAATACCAGGACGGGTTCCCTAAGCAAGCGCTTAGAAACCGCTTGGTGATTTGCGCTATATAAATTCCTGTACATTTACATTTACATTTACATTTACATTTGATGCTAGGGTGCAACTGAGCCCTGATCACCCTGATCACCCTGATGTCCAAAGAAGTTATACACACGCGAAATGTGACCTGGTCAGTAACTAATTCCAAGCATGCGGTCAGCGGATTTGGAGCTATCACACTCAGAACAGCAAATTCACTGGAGTTAATTTCTATCTTTTAAGTATCAATATCACACTGTGGAATAATGAACGGTTTCTGGTGGTACATGGGGATGGTTTGCACCTGTGATTTTTGCACTATTTTATACAATTTTCTAATAGGTACATGAGTGGCGTGCCCAAGAATATAAGAATATGGCACCTGTCTGTGTTGCCTATGTCTTAAAAGCGGCCCTATCAGCCAATTTAAAATCATTCAGAACAGCACCAGCTTTTGGTTGCCGTCCTCCATTCGAAAGAGAATTTTCAGGGGCGTAACTTGGTCAGTAAGATTGGGGTGGGTGCTCTCAGATTTCCTCACAATCACCCTGGCATATAATGTTAAAATACATTATAGGACAAGCAGGGTGCACGAGAGGGGCTTAAGAGGCAGTGGAAAGGGAGAGAGGAATGTAGATTGGTAGGAGTACCAACCGAGAAAAACACAATATTCTGTTAAATAATCAACATTTTTTAGGGCTTTTAAAACAGAGATGAGAAGGAGTGTGTGTGTGTTTTTGGCAGTGTGTGCATGCAAACATCTGTCAGACACCTCACCATACCCGACTGAAAGTACCTGTAGCCAACTATTCATCAGAAAATACATTTATCAGGGAGGTGTAACACTCCTAACATCCCCACCCCCTCCCCGTAGCTTCGCCCCTGAGAATGTTAGACCTGGGAATTGAATCGTTCAGTTTCTGTTAGGTACCTTAAGCATGCTGCATGGGAAACATCCTTTAAAACGCAACTTTTACCACGCAGTGCCTTTACGACGCAACTTTTACAACGCAAACCATTACAACGCATTGCACTGGGGGGTGCTCTAGGATAGGGAATAGGTTTAATTTACTGTCCAACACCTTCCCTACTATCCACGGGGACTGGAGTTGGAATAGTAAATTAAACTATTCACTATCCAGCGCCCCAAAGCACTATGCGTTGTAATGGTATGCGTTGTAAAAACCGCGTTGTAAAAGCATGCGATGTAAAAGCATGCGTTGTAATGTCATACATCCATGCTGCATAGAGTAAATCCTACAAGCAAGAGCTGTAGGAGACGCTAGGCATAAAGAACTATCGGTGTTATTTGCCGAAATAAATGACAGAGCTCCTTTCACCGAAAAGATAAAAATGAGACATGAGAAGGGAGAATGAACAGTGGCTTTTTTCGGCTACCACCGCATTCGGAATAGTACAATTCCGATAAAGCCTTTAGGTCAATGTTATCAAAAATCGTTTGCCCCTAAGACTTTCTTCCTCAGTCCTTCTTCCACTTCCATGTCCAGAAATCTCACTCTACTTCACCTGGTTCACAGAGATCCAAACACTAGCCAGAAACAAAACAAGACCAAAGGCGGCAGCTGATGGTCTGACTAGTGCAGTGAAAATCACATTCTTAATCTAGGGCGGTGGTGGTGAGCTCAGGCAGTTTACTTCCGCTCTCTTGCTCTACAGCTTGAAAAATTGCATTTGACTCTCTGCCCATGGAAAAAAATATTACATTTACAGAATGTACGAATTCTGGGGGAAATGCTTCTACAGAAGCTGTATGTGGGTGTTGACACAGCTGCTCCGGCACTTGAGCTAATAATAAAGCAATGGCAAAGAACAGCAGAGACTATTTCAATGTATGGACAGATTGTCTCCCTTTCCTGGAAAAAAACGCAAAAAAAGTCATTAACAAAATATATGATCACGTTTGTCTCTGGTTGCAGTTATTCTCATAACTCTTCCAGCATTAAAAAATAACAGACGCGGTTGGAAAAGTATAAATGGCATAACATTTTGATAGAGTGGGCCCACTGTCTCCCTCCTTCTGGCCCTTTTAAAGTGAGCCATTCACACACTGAGGCTAGGTACTTCTTTCATAAGAAAGTCTACATTTTGATTTCTTTGCTTGTTTTTTTTATTATTGGCATGATGAGACTTAATAAAATATCGCTCGCATAACAATAATAATAATCTCACAAGAAAATCTTGAAAAATGATATTTCACTTTCTTCCCCACACTGTAAGCTTCCTTGCTCAAATCATCTTAAGTTAGTGGAAATTTTTGTTCGAAAATCGTTTTCGGTTTACTTAATATTTTTTTGTTTGTCGCTATTTCAAAAAAAAAAAAAGAAAGATTAAAATGTTTTCGTGTGCATTGCAGTATATAGTAATCCACTGTGCGAGTGGGGATTGTTGTACATTGTCATTAATAAAAAACAAAAATGGCTGACATAATGTGACATGTATATGACAAATGTCTTTACTGTGTAGTACGATGCAATGTTACCAATAAAGACAAGTTTAAAAGAAAAAAGATAGGGGGGCGTGGCTTGCGCCCCAGCTGCAGAGGACGGACTTCCCGTGAGCTCCGCTCTGGACTAAAACGCGGATGCCGTGAGTCCTTTCCTGCCGTTTTTCGAACGGCTTTTCTGAGCGGCAGTGGCATCGGAAGGTGTACAGAATATGAGGAAGCAACTGTGCGGTGTCTACCAGCGGTGGAACGGCGGATATTCGACCCGGTAAACTGAACTGTCTCCTCAACTCGGGCGGCTGCCATTTTGTTTACCGTTACCACGAATGTCTCCCTGCACCTGTTTTAAAGCTGCACTTCTTCTTCACTAATGCTGATAACTTTGACGGATCATTGTGGCATGGCTTTTATTGTTTTAAGCAGCTGTTAACACTTTTTGGGTGCCCAATGCATTTTGCCTCTGATTTTTGCTGTCAATACACTTTCTCTGAAGAGATATGGCCGCCATTTTAGGGTTCATGCATGTGCAGTGCTACACTCCGTTTTGAAGGTCCTCATGTACCTGCTTTTGAGATATCGTACTTGAACTTCTTTGCTCTTATTTTTTGATTGGGCTCACGTCCTTTGCCTCCCGTGTCTTCCAGCTCTCTGCTTTTACATTGGACATGTTTTTTCTTTTATGTGCGGAGAAACCACGGCCGCCATTTTGGGAGCTACTAGGTTTGGTCTTCATTGTGCCTCTATTTTCTACCTTTGGTGACAGCATCTTTAAAGCGACTTTGCCTTTACGAACTACCATCTTACACTTGTGCTGGCTTCCATTGATGCTCTCTTTTCGTGCTGTGGTTGTTATTACACAGTATTGCTGATTTTCTTTTGCTACTTTCAATCCAGTGAGGGTATCAGCACTCAAGAGTAGTGCGTTCTTGGCTGCTCCTTTTTGTCGCTTCATTTTTAGCCACGCTCTGTATGTCCCTCTTACTGCCTAAGCATCTCTAAGCCAGTTCATTGGACCCTGCTGTTCTCTGTTGGTACCTACCTGCATACGGCAATTTGACAGACTTCCATAATTATGGCAAATAATTCCACCTCTCCTAAAATGTCACAAACTGGAACCAAACCTAAGAGGCCTAAGAATGACCCGCCTTCTCCTATTGCATCTTCTTCTAATCCCGTTTTGGATTCCATTCTTGAAGAGGTGCGTGGTCTCCGACCTTTTATGTCCGCTACTAATGCAAAACTTCAACAAATTGAAGAGCGCTGGGTTGTTATGGAGGGCAAAGTTTTGAATCTGGAACAGCGTGTGAGTGATATTCAAGATGTCTCAACTAAAATTCCATTGTTGGAACAGGAGATCCTCAAACTCAAACTCCACACCGAGGATTTGGAAAATCGTAACCGTAGGAACAATCTACGCGTTTATGGTGTTCCGGAAAATTTGGAGGGTCCTGACATGGTGTCCTTTATACGTAAATTTCTTCAGGAACTTTTGGATCTTCAACCAGCTTCGCACCCTCTTAATATCCAAAGGGCCCATCGTCTTGGTCGTATTAATTCCAACTCCTCCAAACCACGTGGCATCATTCTGCTGTTCCTCGAATTCACAGAATTAATGTCTGTCCTGAAAGCCGCCAGGATCAAACGTCGTCTCCAGTGGTCTGGTCATAACATTTTTATCTCACAGGATCTTTCATCGGCTACGAACGCACGACGCAAAGAGTTCTTGAATCTTTGACCTTTAATGCGACAACTGAACATTCAATATGGAATCCTACATCCCTGTTTCTGCAAGATCACGCATAATGGCCGTACCAGATCCTATGATGATCCGCAAAAACTTCACGAGTATCTTCTGAGTGTCTCTCCTTCCAATATGGACACTGCTCATTAGTGTTTTCTCTTCTTCCTTTTGTTCACTGTTGTTCTTCTATTCTTCCTGACCTCTTTTGCTTCTTCTCCTTTATTCTTGATCTACTCCTTGAGGTTTTGTCCTCACATCCTTGTGTGTTTCCTTTTTGTATATGTCCTGCTTTTTGGTAGCTCATGGGCTGAGTTCTCTCTCTGGCGCATCTTCGCCTCAGATGTTTTGGTTACTCTCTTCTTTTCCGTTCAGGCCTTTGTGCCTTGATCTGTTTACTTCTTATCTTTCTGTCCTCCTCTACTTTTTCTCTTTCTTTCTTTTTTTTTCTCTCTTTCATTTTGGTTTCTTTGATTTTCTTCCCACTTTCAATGCTATGCTATTCCTGAGCGATCTCTACTTCTCTTTTTGTTTTTCATATTGTCATTTTTTATATTCATGGTTTTCTTTGGTCTTAGTATTGTGAGCATTTTGGGAGTCCCCTTTTTCGATTACTTATGCATTTTTTGTCTTCCCTTTTGTAGTGATCTCCTTGCCATGTGTCTCTTCTACTTGTCACCCATACTCCCCTCTTACCACCATGTGTAATTTTGTCTCGTGGAACGTGCGAGGTCTTGGTCATCCTGTCAAGCGTCAAAAGGTACTGTCTCATTTATCTAAATTTCATTCACAGGTTGTATTTCTTCAGGAAACGCATTGTTCTGATGTTGAATCTCTTAAGCTTAAAAGACAATGGGTGGGCCAGGTTGTGTTTTCGCCTGCTATTCAAAAAAAAGGAGGGGTTGCTATACTGTTTCATAAAGCATTAAATGTTCAAATTGTTTCTTCTAGTAATGATGATGAAGGACGTTGGGCAATGGCTAAGGTTGTCATTCAAAACAAGACGATAGTATTGCTTAATATATATGGTCCTGTCCGCCCTGATCCAAAATTTTGGAAAGATATAAAAGTTCTAATTTCGTCCATAGATTGCCCTGATTTTATTGTTGCTGGTGATTTTAATCAATGGTTAGACCCTTTCTCAGATAGATTATCCTCCAGTAAATTTCAACCTGACAAATCCCATAAGAGTTTTCAATCTGCCATTGCTTCTCGTCCTTTATATGATTCTTGGAAAATGTGCAACCCAGATTTGCTTGAATATACTTTTTTTTCTAATGTTCACCACACCCGCTCAAGAATTGATTATCTTATGGTTAGTAAGTCTCTTTTGCCCTACATTCAAAAGTCTGTCATTGGCTCTATTTTTATCTCTGATCATGCTCCTGTGTATACTACCCTGGATCTCTCCCTTATTTCCTCTAAATTCAGTCGTTGGAAATTTAATTATTTTCTTTTATCTGATGCCATTTTTATGAAAGAGAGTGTGAAATTTTTCAATGACTTTTTCTCCTTTAATAATCCTTTGGACACCTCCATTGCCATCACTTGGGATGCTTTTAAGGCTTCCTTTCGAGCATTTACTATATCCTATGTTTCCAAAAGGAAGAAGCTAAATAGACAAAAATATGAAGACCAGCTTAAAGTGATCAAAAGTCTTGAACATTCCTATTTTCGTCTAAGTCCTCCTCGGCTCTTCAGGAGCTAATCCTAGCCAAAACTGACCTTAACAAAATTATCACCAATGAAGCTTGTCACACCCTTCTCAAAATTAAATCTAAATTCCATGGAGGCCAGAATAAAGCATGGAAAATGTTGGCAAATTATTTGAAAATTAAATCCGAACGTAAAGCGATTGGTCCGATCTTTAATGACTCTTTAAATAAATTAGTCACTTCTGATGAAGACATTGCCGACGTATTTCATAATTATTACCAGACCTTATACTCAGATGATACACATCCCTCTGAAGCGAACTTATCGACATTTTTTGAGGGCCTCCCAGCTCCCCCTTCCCTTCCGATGGATTTTGCTCTTTTGGAACGGGAAATCACTCTACAGGAAATTACTACAGCCATTAACCGTCTTAAAAAATCGAAAGCCCCCGGCCCTGATGGTTTACCTGTTGAGTTTTATTCTTCTTTTCAATCTTTTTTTGCACCTAAACTCCTTCAATTATTTAATTCTTTTATCTCAGAAGCCAAAGCCTCTGGGTCCTTTTTGGACGCTCTCATTGTCATTATTCCTAAACCTGATAAAGACCACTCGCAATGTAAAAACTATCGCCCCATTTCATTAATTAATTATGATTGCAAAATTTTTGCTAAAATCCTTGCCTCTCGTCTAGATTCTATTATTCCTTGTTTAATTAAAACAGACCAAGTGGGTTTTGTGAAGGGTAGACTTGCTGCTGATCATGCTTGCTTGTTTTCCAATGTCATTGCGCAGGCTAAACATGTTAAAGTCCCATTGGCGGCCGTCTCCCTTGACGCTGAAAAAGCTTTTGATTGTATTAATTGGCAATTCATGTTCCGTACCCTCAAATGGTTTGGCTTTGGTCCCTCTTTCATTTCCCTGGTTCAACTGCTTTATTCTTCCCCTCGTGCCAGTATTTTTGTTAACAACCAATTCTCTAGATTTTTTTCACTAAACAGAGGCACGAGACAAGGCTGTCCCCTTTCCCCCTTGTTATTTATTTTATGTCTCGAGCCTTTTTTAGAGCGTATTCGTTCCAACTCTAATATTACTGGCCTTATGCTCTCCTCTACAGAAACTAAACTGTCTGCTTATGCAGATGATGTCCTGATATATATGTCCAATCCGGAATCCTCCCTTCCACATTTTTTGAATGAGGTTAGTTTGTACTCCTCCATATCAGGTTATAAGCTTAACTTATCCAAAACGGAAGTTCTACCCCTTAATCCATTCTGCTTCCAGTACATGTTTAATAATACTGATTATACATGGTGTCCCTCCAAAATTAAGTACCTTCGTATATGGTTTTCTTCCTCCCTAAAAGACACCCTTAAATTAACCTTTGATTCATTAATTAACAAAATGCAATCCCTTCTTCAAATTTGGTCCCCCTTATTCCTCTCCTGGTGGGGTAGATTAGACACTATTAAAATGATGATTACCCCACATGTTCTATATACTGTTTCCATGCTCCCTTTTAAAATTCCTAAATCCTATTTTGCGCAAATTAATTCTCTTTGTATAAATTTTTGTGGAATAACAAACATCCACGCATTGCATTGCACAAGTTAATCCGACGAAGGTGTTGTTCGTTTTCCTGATTTTAAATCGTACCATTCTGCCTTTTTGATCAAACAGTCCTTTTCCTTGGCTTATGACTTCATGGATACTCCTGTGCCTAAATGGGTTCTTCTAGAACGCTCTCTTGTAAAAGATTTCTCATTTCAACATATTGTTTTCATGTCAAATTGCACTTTTTTATCCAAATGTCCCATTTTGAAATATTCCCAATTTCTACTACAAACTGTTTTTTCTTCTACTTTATCCCCTCTTCAATGTTTCTTAGCCTCTATGGTGTGGTACAACAAATTCCTTAGATACAAAGGTAAATCATTTTACTTTAAACACTGGAAAGAAAACGGTATCCTATTTGTACATCAGTTTTTTGATGGTTCATCCCTTATTTCCTTCCCAACATTGCAAAATGTATTTCATTTGCCTTCATCATTTATTACTGAATATACCATTATCACATCTTCCATTCAATCTCACTTGTCTTCCCTCTCCTCATCTATTTCTTTTTCTTCCTTCACCCCCACCACTCCACTGTACCCTTTATTTTCTACGCACCTACCTAAAGCTGCACTTGTATATTCAATTTTGTTATCTAATGTTTCAGAACGTTCTAAATCAAATGTAGAGACTGCTTGGGAGACTGATCTTGATGTCTCCTTCTCTATTGTATTGTGGGATCGTTTATGGTCCAAACTTTTTAAAATATCTGTTGCTGCACGTATTACACAGTCTTTATTCTTTATATATCATAGAGTGGTTATTACCCCGGTTAGTATCCATAAGTTCTCTCAAGTTTCCTCACCTTTATGTTGGTCATGTTCCAAGGAACCTGGTACTCTTAAACACCAACTATACGACTGTTCCCCTGTTGTATCATTTTGGAATGAAGTATGGAATATCTGCATGACAATGTTTTCTTTCTCCTCCCCGCTATCTCTTCTGAATGTGTTTTTAGGTTCCTTATCTGATGAAATTGATATTGTATCATCTTCTGCTAAGTTATTAGACCTGTTTATTGCTCTTGCATTTAAAGTTATTTTATTGTGTTGGAAGGATAACTCTAAGCTTTCTGTCCACACTTGGTGGAACTTTATCGGTGATGAACACAGAATTTCTATTGCATCCTCCACCTCTGTCCCTTTAAAAATTAAATCTGATCTACTCTGGCTTCCCTTCACCTCCTACCTTTCTTCCAATCCCCCACCCTTATTACGTGCTATTAATCCCACGTAGTAATTCTTGCTCTTCTTTTTCTTTTCTCTTTTTCCTTTTTACTCTCCTCTTTCTTTCTTTTCTTTTCTTTTCCCCTTTCCTTATCTCCTCTTTCTTTATTCTTTTTCCCTTCTCCTCAAGCACTTTTTTTTTCCTTATGATCATTTCTGTCATTTCATTACTGTTTTCCATTGTACTTTTTACTAATTATTTTATGACTTGTTTTTTGTATTACTTATTAACTGCTTAATAAAAATTTCCTAAACAAAAAAAAAAAAGAAAAAAGTTAGTGGAACTTTTTGCAGAAGTCCTGCCTCTGACTGGATGAAAACACCCAGAATCACCCTGCTGAGCCAAAGTTCAACTAACAATATGTTGAGATTTGTGACCCACTAAAATGAAAATATTAAGTTTTCTACGTTATTTTAAGAATAATGGTTTTATCAACGCAAAATACATTGGTTTCAAGTGAATTCGTTGTGCATAGATGTCTTCATCAAAAAACACACAATTGCTCTGTCAATGAATCAAAAAATATATTTTATAATAATATTTCCATTTAAGAATGTCACACATCGTAACATGTTATTAATTGAACTTTGGGCATCTGGGGGTTTCTTATTATTTTCCACGACCACAAAGTCATTTTTGGAGTGCCCTGACTGAAACCTTCAGGGACCTTGCAGCTGTCCCCATGAAGAGTAGAAATTTCACAGCCCCCAAATGAAGGGCTGCTACCATGAACTTTAACTATAATAGATGTGTGTCTGGTATTTAGTTTGGCAAATTCCAGGATGGAAGCCCAATAGCTCCATTACGGCGAGGCTAAATGGAGAAAAGAGACACCAAGCAAATTCAACACATTTATGTTGAAGAGACGAGAGAGCGTCCAGACTTAACAGTAAAGCAGTAGAGTACTGGGAGTCCCTCCTAGATAGACAACTAACTGAGAGGGAGAGATCGGACCTCTGGACATCAACAACACGTAAAAAAGTAACCACCACCCTAGCACAAACGAAATTCTGGCTCATGCACAAAACATACTGGACCCCCTCACGCCTGGCGACGATAGGAATAAGGGACAGCGATATATGCTGGAATTGCAATAAACAGAAGGGAGACCTAGCCCACCTAATATTCCACTGCCCCCGAGTTAAAAAATTGTGGAACAGGATAAACGACTTCATAAACAACATACTAGACACTCCCCTACAACTAGACTTCCACAGCCTAGCCACGGCCTTCATGGCACCGACAATCCAGTCTAGGGAAGACAGAGACCTCATTGACCTCCTACTAACGGCGGCGGTCAAAACGGTCCTAAACAACTGGAAAGACACAGGGAAAGCGTCCTTCAAGGCCTGGTTTAACTGGGTCACCTTCCTACGAGGGGCTGACACTATAACTTCCAACCATACACCCAAAACGCACACAAAGAGTGAAATGTGGCTCACCCTAGACAACTACCTGTCCTCACACAAACCATCCTAGGATGGCCAACACGAGGCCAACCACACCCTCCCGTGCTGCAGGCGCAGACCTAGACTTGACTAATGCCCTCAAACCCATGCAAACTGTGTGACCGACCCAGCACAAGACCCTCTTCTTCCTGCTTTCTATTTTTTCCTTTCTCACTGTCGGGGGGTACAGACAGTGGCTGCCAGGCTCATACAAATGGCTGCATGTAACCAAACCGGCCCACGAGTTCTTGTTGCTCTTCGCTATGTCAAGCTTCCCCCCCGGGGGCTTTTGCTAATTGTACCCCTGTACGCTGTACCTTGTATATATAAATCTCTTTTTCAATAAAAAATTACTGAAATAAAAAAAAAGAAGAGACGGCGGCCAGTCTAGTGATTTGAGAGAGGGGTTCTAAAGAGCTTAAAGGTGAGACAAACCTCAGCAACCAAAAATGTTTCCAAGGTTATGTGCCCAGAGGCTTAGGAACCCCTGCATTTTGGGCCTTTTGTGTCACAGTTGTAAAGCCAAGCTATACAAGTAGGATAGCTTTTTGTTTTGGGGACGTGTGGGAACACCAGGTAAAGGGAATTTTGTGGATGTCCCTAGATTCCAGAGGGGTTCTGTCAAAGAAATATGAGGAAATGTGTTATTTTAACCCTTTAAGCAAAGTTTGATGTGTTCAGGACACTGTGGGTATGTGAATGGGATCCATGCAGGTAACACCACATCTGGATTCCTCTAGGTGTTCAGTTTTAAAAGATGTAATGGGATGTTATTGTTCCTTCGTAGTCTATTCAGTACACAAGAAAAGACTTGCACCGATTGGCTTTGGCACTACTAGTAGTAAAAGGGTCAACGAATAAATACAAATAACTGTATAGAATAATTGAAACCAACACTTTCTAGTAGTGAATAACAAAGTCATGTCAAAGCAACAACCACTTTGCAGTACATTCACTTTCTTTTCATGCACACCACACAAGGCCATTCATACTGTCAACCACATGCAAAACACACACAACACTCACATCAACAAACCGCCACCATTCAATGGCTCATTACATTCATATGCCCATTGCACTAAAACACCAATCACAGTTCCAATCAACCATTCATCAAAGAACTTACAAACACGCTGCCATCAAACCAGTACACACATACTACCAGCCAACTGCCACACATCCCTCAAGCCAAAAGCCACAAATACTGCCAGCCAACAGACCCACATTCTTCCCGGCAAAAGCCACACATGAGGCCAGTCAAGAGTCACACATTGCATCAGCCACACAATCACCACGGCACACATACTCCTAGCCACTTTTGTAGGTTAGTCCCTTGACCATAGTTTCACTTCTGCCTTGCCCAGCTGACTTCTAACTACATAAGATCCCTAGGAGGATAAAGTTTGACTACCTTCACATCTGTCTCACCTGGAGTCCTAAAATAGTGAGAATGCCAGGTGCACCTTTACTAATGCATCCCCGTGACAGCCTGCTTAAACTCAGAATGACGTGTCTTTAATGCACCTTCAGCTCACTCTATGCGCTAAATCCAACTCCTTCCAGTGTGTGAAAGTATGTTGGGGTGTCTGAGTATGCACTTTTGGCCTGTTTCTCAGAATGTTTGAGCATAACTACCTTTGAAAACTAGGATGAGTATGCAGGGTGAGGGCTCTCCTATGTTCCCTAAAGATTACATCCAGAAAGACTAAGGGCCTTAGGGTTTGGCAGACAGGGTACTCGGTCAAAACATGGTGCATGTCCTGTCCACTGTTATGTGAAGTGCATTGAATGTAGTGTACTAGTAATCAGGTGGGCAAAATATCTGCCATTTTCTGAAAGAAGATAAAGGTGGAAAACAGGTCGCAAATATGACCTATGTGACTAGTGGTGGGTACAGTGGCGTGTGTCACTCTTATCTTAATCATCTGTCTTCTACCTTCACAAGAGCCCTATGAAAACAGGTTTAACCCAAGCTTTGACTATTTCTTCCTGTGCCTGTCTTAATCAGTGTGCTGACTAATATCCTGTGTGTGTCAGATGATCCTTTTCTTTTTTTCTTTTTTTTAAATTTTTGCAGAAAGGACAAACAAAAGAAGACAGTGAGACATGAGCCACACATTGTGCACCCACAACTACATCAACATATACAAAACATATACAACATGGAGAAAAAAGAGCAGCCACAAAGTGCATTTGTGGGGTGGCATGGGGGCTCATCAAAAAGGGGGGCAGTAAAAGGAGGATTAGGGTGAAAGGCGTCCAATCGCATCCGGCTAGAAGCAATCTCTCATGGACCCCAGTGTGAATCATATGTCTGAGTCTCAGCCATTGTTGCCCTCAGAGACATCAGTCCCAGAGTTAACAAATAATTGCATAATAGCTGCCAAATGTCCTTGGGCCTGGATGTGGGAGGCTGGAGCAAAGCGTACATTTCGCTAGTGGTGTCACAGTATATCATGTCCTTTAGCCAATCGTTGGTGGGGGTCCTGCTACTACCCCACAATAGAGCTATCAGATGTTTAGCCAGTAGTAGCACAATGGCAGTGAATACCTTTGAACTGAGTGGAAGAGATTTGACATATCTCAGCTGGGCCAGTCGGAGTCACTGTTGAAATCTGAGCAAGGATATGGAGCCAGTATGTTTGAGTAACAGAGAAGGTCCATTTGAGGAGTATAAAGTCTGCATTGTTAGTTCCATATTTCGGGCGTTTATGCAAGTGCGTGGGATACATTTTTGCAAGACCATGTTGTGTGGTGTATGCACAGCGCATAAACTTATAATGCAGCAGCTTATGCCTGTGATTGGGGGGGGGGGCGGGTAAGTTTTGTTTGTGTGCAACAGAAACATCACATCTTGTCTGGTATAGGGTGCCCTAAGTCACACTACCATGCTACCTGGGTTCTCTCAACGCCCACCAATTTCAATTCTAAGCAAGACTGATAAAGCCTGGAAACTAATCTAGACCTTTCGATTGAGGTGATCACCAGTGTCAGTTGAGGGAAGTCATTAGACTCTACCGGATATGAGGGCAACCTGTCTCGCAGTCTGTTATGCAGGCATCGGGGTACGAAATAGTCCATATGTATAGTGACCATGGTAGCTATGATTGCATTGTGGGTGTTAAGATGCCCATGTGGAAAAAGATCTACCATTGTATATAAGTTGTGTGTCCGTAAAGTACACTGTACCAGTTATTCCTGGGTCAGAGGTAGCCAAGGGTTATGGATTAGTGGTATGGCTGGAGAATAAAGTAACCCTTCCCCTAGGTACCTGCGTAGCTTTGCCCACCTCTCGGTGGTAGCGGATAGTTTTGAAAATCTGTGGGATCTCTTGGGAGACCCAATGGCAAGATAGAGGGGAGCCGGGTTTGCCCTGCCTGGTCCTTTTTTGGCATGAAGTATGGTAGTCAGGCATCTGGGTGGTAACAGTAATATGACAAGTGACATTGCGCTGCCAAATAATACAATTGTAAATCTGGTATGCCACGGCCTTCCCTTTCACATGGACATATCAAGACCACTCCACCGATTCCTGGGCATTCGACCTACCCAGATCAAGCAAAGCAGGAGGCTGGGCATGGTTGCGAAAAAGCTGTTAGACAGAGCAATCGGTATGTTCATAAACAAATTCTAGAAACGGGGGCGAACTACCATTTTAACAATGGCAATGAGTGCAGCCATAGATAACTATAGCTTAATCTAATGTTCAATCTGTATGGTAAGCTTGTCAACCCCTGGACCAAAGTTTAGGTGGATCACCATTTCCTTTTGCTTACGGAGAATAATACCGAGGTATTTGGTGGTATCCTCACACCAGCAGAGGGGGTAATCTAACTTGCAGTGCGTCGTTGCATCCATGAGCGGAAAAAGCTCTGATTTATTTCAGTTTATGGAGATTCCAGAGAGGCATCAAATCCAACAATTTTGCAGATAATAGGAGTTAGGTTGATGACAAATAATAAAATATCGTCTGCGTACATAGAGACCAAAAGTGTCCATTCCGGAACTGCAGACCTCAATTCAAATGATGCTCCTGCAGCTGTCTGACCAGGGGGTCCTTACGCAATTATGAAAAGCAAGGGTGACAAGAAGCAGCCCTGGTGAGTCCCTCTAGTCACTGAGAATGGGTCTGTAGTGGAACCATTAACTCTCAGTGGAGCCACAGGGTCAGTATATAGGAGCATAATCAGATCTAGAAAACCAAGAGGTAGTCCCAATTTGATCAGTGCCGCCTTCAGGAACGGCCACTCCAGGGGGTCAAATGCCTTCTCTGCATCAAGAAGGATGAATGCCACTGGGAGATCAGGAGAGATTGGTTCAACACAGCGAAATGGTTGCAAGGCTGAGGGCTGTTGATCTAAGTAGAAGAAAGCAAGTTTGTATTGGCAATATGATTTGTTCCATAAAAAGCGCAAGTCGCATGGCAATCATTTTGGCTAGAATCTTAATATCATGGTTAAGAAGTAAGAGGGGACTGTATGATATGCATAGATGTGGCGCCGTATCAGGTTTGAGCAGTCATTTTATCACAGCCTCTCTAATGGTGGGAGGGAGGGATCCAGTCTCAAGAGACTCCAGGTAGACATGCAAGTGGTGGGGAGCTAGGGCATGCTTGTTAAACTTGTAGAAATTACCATTCAGTCCCGGGGCTTTAGAGCCATCTAATGCATGTATCCCTTGAATAACTTTCTCATATGTATTAGGTGCCGCCAGAAACTGCTGGTGACCATCCGTAAACCAGAACATTGCTACCTCTGCTAGGTATTCAGAAATCGTAGTGGTGTCCTCAAACGTTTGTGCAGTATACAGCCACTGGTAATACTGCATACATTCTTTGGTTATATTCTTGCTGTCAACCGCAGTCTTTCAGTGGGTTAGGGCGCAATAGTCACGCCAATGTGCGTACCGGGCTCTCTCTTTTGCAGTATCTACATGTTCGCGCATATTTCCTAAGGTAGGCCACCTGACACTCTGTGAGATCTCTAAAATTGTCTAAAAGGACTGATCGTCAATGAAGACGAGTATCATGCCCCTGTCTCACAGAGTCACAGTCAGTATCCAGGAGCTCTCGTTCTATGTGATCTAAATCATTGCTAATGCTTTTGAGTATTGCACCATGCTTGGCGATGCATACGCCACGAATAGAAAGCCTTGAAGGCCTTCCAAAGGGTAGCATGTGTGGTGACTGACCCAGTATTGAGTGTAAAGTATTATAGAGTGACGCAGTTCCGACTGGAAAGCCATGTCAGGTAGGGTGTTGTCAGGGAATCACCACTGTCGCCAACCCACCATTGTATGGGATCTTTAATATTATCTTAACTGGAACATGATCTGATAAAGTGTGGAGAGTTGTGTTATATCAGCCAGCCACAGGACCACACCTTGGGACATGAACCAGTAGTCTATTTGGGTCCAAACACCATGGGGTGTAGAATAGAACGTGTAGTCCATTGTGTTAGCATGACGAGACCGCCACACATCGATCAGCTGAAACGTGTCTACAATATCCTGGAAAACACGCAAAGCATGAGGTTTACCACTGACACTCTTGCAGGTGGAGTCCACTACAGGATTATATGCCATGTTTAGGTCACCACCCAGCAGTAGCAAGTCAGTCTCCGATCATCCCGTTATTGCAGAGAGGCCATAATAAAAAGCAGGGAAGTCTAGGTTGGGAGCAGAAACATTGACCAGGAGTACAGACTGGCCCGCCAATATGCCAGATACAATCACATATCTCCCTTTTCTATCTGTAAAGCTGTTGCGACATGTGAAGGAGATACTTTTATATCCCCTCATGCATAGGCAAATATGGAAGTGCCCCTGGGAGAGAGGTGCATCTCTTGAAGGACCGCCAGCTTAACACCATGTCAGGCCAGATAGGAGAGTACCTGTTTACCCTTTTAAGGGTTATTAAGGCCCGAATGTTCCATGTCAGGCAGGTCAGTTCTCCCTCCTGCAACCCTCTTGTCTGGGCCCCTATTAGATAAGGGTATATCGGATAGTATTTGTGATGAGTGCGCAAAGGTGACATAGCGAAGTCAAACAGTGTATAAACAAACAAAACTCAGCCAAAACAGCCCTTCTCCTCATGCACACCAGAGTTTAGAACATCTGGCAAATCTCAATCCAACAGAGATACCTTCTAATTCCAAACAATGTGGTGTACACCTCAGAGGGGTGGCGACACCATGGTACCTGTTGCCTTTCTGAACTATGATACCTAATAGTGAGAAAAAGTTGGCTAATAGTAAACCAATGTCATATGGTTCCAGTTGAAACTTAAAGTTGACAGTGTGTAGGGAGAAAAAAAGCATAATCATTATATATGCACAGTAATGGTACAGAGATACACAAGCGGACATACCTTATTCAGGTGGGTCATGGAGTGCATTTGTAGCAGCAGGAGCGGGAGAGCGGTCTGAAGTGGCAGCACGGGGAGGGGGAGGGGGGGGACCATTCTTCTCACCACGGCATTGACAAAATGCTACGGAATCCACAGAGGTGGTAAAAATCTGGAATTGTCCATTAGACTCTACTCGCAGATGATCCGGGTAGAGTAGCCTATATTTGAGTCCCAGTTTTCACAAGGTGTTTTTGACACCTGGAAATTTGCGCCTCACTTCCTGGACAGCAATTATGAAGAAAGGGAACACACACAAGACCAAGCCCTGCTATTGTAGGGGGCCATGCTATCCGGCCAGTCGCAAGACTGTATCCCTGTTCCTGTACTTTAGCAAACAAGCTAAGATCGGGAGGGGTAAGGCAGTGCTCCAGACAGAGGGCATGGGCCAAGCAATCTGTGGGCCCTCTCCACGATAAAAGTATCAGTGAAGATCTCCCTGCTAAAGAGCTCAGCAAATAGGCTCTCGACAAAGACGTTGGGGTGGCCCATGTTCATGGACTCTGCCACCCCCATAATCCAGAGATTATTGCAGCGGACCTTGCTTCAAGGTCTTTGTCCTTCGACTTAAGCAGTTTCTCCACCTTATCCAGTCATTTCATAAATGTTGTGGCATCATCCTTCATTTCAGAAATTCGGCTTTCTGCACCATCCAACCTGACAGCATGTCGATCTAGTCACTCGCCCATGTGGTCCAGTCTGCTTGTGAGGGTCTCAAAGCAGGCGTCAATGGATTTGAACCCAGCGCGTAATTCTGTCATTATAGCTGCAGGGGTGCCGCCGTGGTAACCTCAGGTGGGGCCTCCTACATGTGTGAAGGGGAGGGCTGACACCTTGCGCTTCTGGGCTGTTCGAAAAATAACTTGTACTATTTTGGGTCGCTGCTCCCCATGGTGAGAGCAGGAGAGAGTGGGGGGGCGTGGCTGACCACGGTCTAGGCGCCATAGCAGGTCTTGTGAAGTCGTAGGAGGGAATACATGCAGCAATGGTCAGGGAGAGATAGTCCTCAGCCCCGGTGCCAAATGTACGAGGATCAATTAGGCCATACAATGGGGACCTCAAGCCCTGCAGCCCGCGCACCACCCCCCTTGATGGTAGAGTACCTTAATGAGGAATTGGGGAAATAATACAGGAGGGGACCTCCAAACTGACTGTGTGTTGTCTGTCCTTTGCTGTATCACCGGATAATGCCTGGAGGTAGGGGGCACAGCGATGGTATGCACTGTATCTGCACTGTATCTCTTCTTAGTGCGTCCCGGGCCATTGTAGCATGACCCAATGGGTGGAGGAGTCACAAATGGAGCACCAATGTCCTCAGAGAGGGGTTGCAACACTGCACCCGACCCCCTCAAGGCCCTCAGAAACAAGTAAACCAGGCACTGGGACAGTGCACTCCAAAAACACCATCCAGGGATGTCCAAGATGCGGGCAAAACACTCCAGCCAGCCATGCGGTGGCCCGTGTACGCTCAGCAGTGGCCCCAGCACGTCACAGTAGGAGGGTGCCCCTCTGCAGATCTGCTCATATGGGCATATTTCATTGTGGGGGGAAGGACAAGGGGGAAAAGGGGCGAGGCAGGCAGGCATCTCAGCGAGGCTTGATAGCCCCCAGCACCTGTCGCCACAGGGCCTCTGAGGGCCACGCCGCAACAGTGGCTTACCTCTTTTCATCAGGCATTCATCGAAAGATAATTGGGCCGGACAGGTGTACAGGCTGCTGCACTGTTACTGTCACATCCGAACAGGAGGATGGAGTTGGATAGGAAGTTTCAAGCATACAGCTCCAGAACTTCAATGCCCCGTGGCCACATTGGACGCCGGCATGGCTATGCCCCCAGATGATCCTTTTCTAACACCTCCCCGTGGCAATCTGCTTAGGCTCAGGATCCAACTCCTTACAGTGTGTGAAAGTAAATTGGGGGTGTCTGTGGTGCATTTGTGTTCCATACCTGTGAGCACATTTTCCATTGAAACTAGAGTAAACATGCAATGGCAAACTCTACTAGGTTCCCTAAAAAGCACTTCTGGAAAGACTAAGGGCCGTAGGGTCTGGTGGACAGGGTACTCAATCAAAACATAGATAATGTCTGTCTACGATTATGTGCAGTGCAATGCATTTGTAATCCAGTGGACAGACTACCAGTCACATTTCGACAGAGGATGAATGTGGCAAGCAACAAAAACAAGACTAATATGTTCCTCCTTCATAGAGTCAGTAAAGACATGGTGGCTCAACTCTAATTTAGGAAAAAAGTCTTTGAATACAGTATTCTTTTCAAAATTAGATCGAAAAATTTAAAAAGCTATACAAATGTTCAAATAGTGTGCCATGGGAGGTGTACATCTATGAAGACCCATTTGGGGCAGATTGTAACTCTTAATCTGTGCTCCACATCATTCTGTTTGCCAGAACTGCACTTTTGTGTGGGGCAAATGTAGAAAGGTGTAAAGCATAAGCAAGATTAATATGGGCAGTGGGGGCAGTAATATCTTCTCTCCTGCCTTTAAAACCTGCTGAGCACAAACTCTGCATTGGCAATATTGGCAACTCTTTTGCTTTGTTGCAGGAATGTGGTTAGCAAAGTGCTATTTCTGCAGCCTTTCAATGCCCTACACAACAGATGAAGTAGAGGCTACTGCTTCTACCTCAATTAGGCTTTAATTAAGAGATAACTAAAAGTCAAAGAAGGACTTCACTCTTCCTGTGGTGGTCTGCCGATAGACATCAAATGCATTGAATGTTGTCATCTGAATCAGGTGGTTAGCCAACTTCTTATACCATATGCGAGCTTTACGACTCACTTTATATTGTTGAAGAATCTGGTCATTTTTATATACTCCATCCATGTCCTTGTAATCAGGTATAAAAGTGTACTTGTAGACTTCTGCCAACTGACCCGAAACGGGGACCTGAGAAGTGCTCTTATTGTTAACTGTAGTGAGCACATATACTTCGAGCCTCTCTGAGAATTTAACAGTGAGCAGTTTGTTACAGTACAACACATTCAACTGGCCTTTTTGGAGCTTCTTGCAAACAAGCTTCTGAGGGAATCCTTTGTAGTGCTTTCCAATTGTACTGCAAGCCATAGTGCTAGGTTTGTACAGTTCACTAAACAGCTGGAATCCTGTAGAAAAGTAGTCTACATATAGTTTATAACCTCTATGAAATTAAGATTAGGCAAGATTCTGCACAATCTTCTTCACTAACTTCTAACATGGGAGGGCATCCCTTCAGGATTTATTGTAAGGTGCTTCCCTGCATATACTCTCAGGCTGTGCACAGAACCAGTCAAGTTCTCACATAACATGTGCATCTTGAGGCTGCAATAAACTCTTGTACGTGGAATGTACTGCCTAAACAGTAGTCACCCTTTGAACAAGATCAAGGACTCATCAACTGCAATATTCTTTCCCTGAGTATACAGCTCTGAAACTTGAAAACAAATGTTCCATGACAGGTCGAATTTTGAACAACCTGCCATGGTCTGTAGGGTCCCGAGACATTGCTGCAGAATTATCATTGAAATGCATCATACACTGAAATAATAAAAACCTATCTCTGGTCATGAGTGGTGCAAAGCTGGATATTGCCCAAACCATGTGCGTGCACCATTCCTGTGTAGAGCATAATGCCCACGCATTTTTTCAGCTTCCCACATGAAGTGCGAGTCCACCGGTGTGCTTTAGAATGAGCCCTTAGAGTGCCTCCAAGCTCCATTAGAAACTGTTCAGCACACACAGTTTCACCATATCCTCAAGGAAGTCAACATCCAGAAAGAGATGGACGTAGTCAACAGGCAACAAAATTGTAGTGTTGATTTAACATACAGCATTTGCAGTGAATGAGGGAATTTGGGGATGAGCTAAATTGGGGGGCTGCCAAGAGAGTACTCTGTCTGTTTTTGTTGTCATACATACCTGCTCTCTGTGTGAGGCCTCCCTGCTATGGCTTTTCAGCTGCATAGATTGTGCTTGCAAAGGGGCATCACAGCTGCCATGACCAAGTCATCAGATGGAACTCTAACGATTGAAAAATCGCTTCCAGATTCTGCTCCATTCTTCTCTCCCTCCAATGCTGTTTCAGTATCAGATATTTCTTCAGAGCTGTCTACCATTACTCAAGTTAGGGCTGACTGGTAGTCATCCACTGAGACACCATCTCAATTTACTGTGTAAACCCTGTCTAAAACCTTTCTTCTGAATTACTGTGTCCTACATAGTAGACAGAAAAGTAATAGTAGACTTACAAAGCAATGGATGAGTGGGTGCCTGTGTGAGATATGTCAAAGATTTGGAAAGGCAAAAAAAACACTTACCTGTATTTTTGTTTTATATTTTTCCAGCTTGCCACATTCACAATACTACAGCATACTTCATGGGACAAGGGATGAACCCACTCCAGCCACCGTTCATTTATTATTGCACTCACATGCAACCAAGACAATTTTAGAAAGGAGACAGCTAAACCCAAGCCATATCAGAGTCAGACAAGGGGAAAAAGTAATCCTGGGCACCATAATAAAAGTGTTGCCCATCATTGAACAAAACAGCTAAACAAGCATTTGCAAAGCCAATCGGTCTGGTGTTGTCTGACGGCCTTGTGACTTTGTCAATGCTTTGTCATGGCTTTAATCAACTTTATTGTTGGGGTAGCGGATGGTACAGAGCCAGCATAAAAAATTGCTAAAAGCAAAGATGTGACTTTGGTCTCAAGAAGCACACATTGCCGTAGTAGGTCTTGGAACTAAACAGTCCTTTGTGTGCAGCCTTGTACTTGTGAATATTCTGAATTCCATCACTCACAGTGAAGTTAGCCAACAGCTGAAGTGGGCTGAACATTGCCTCATGTTGTAAACTCTAGTGAGTGGAAGAAAATGTGAAAGACACAACAACAGACCAATGGATGAAGAGGCCTGGCTGAAATCCCATATATGTATATTTTCAATATTATTTAAAAAACCTCAGAAATTCACTGAAAAAAACATAGGTTTCACACATCTTATTGTTAGCTGGACATTACACTCATACAAAACCATTGAAATTCCTCCGTTATAGTTAGTTCAGCTAACTATAACTCGCGGGCCCGCAATGCACTGCTGATGACGTCACATATAACATCACCCATGACATGGTCAGTGACACCACTCATGACATCACTGATGACATCTCAAATTACATCACTGATGACATCATCCAGTGAATGTTTTTTTCTGAAATTTAAATATGTTTTCTACATGTGTATCACAAGGTTGATGGAAGAATAAATGGATAAATAAATGTCTCAATAGATGTTTTTTTGTAAAAATTATTGCATAACTGACTTATTAAGTGTATCTTAGTGAATACATGTATTAGCGAGTAATGTTTAAATATGTAAATATCTGTATCAGTGTCTCACTTTGTCTATAATTGGCTCCATGGGTTCGTGAGTAGCTACATGAGTGTCTATATGGGTTATTAGTTGGCTTTTTGAGTATCAGTATGAGTGTCTGTATGGTTTGTTGAGGAGTATTACTTAGCACATAGATGCATGAATGAGTGACTCACTGTTTGTATGTGTTTTGAAGACAGCATATATGCAGGACTGTATGGGTGCATGAGTGTGTGTATGGGTGTGTTAGTGAGAGATTGACTGTCTCAATAGTATCTTTATGAGTAACTACATATGTTTTAATCTACTATATATGACTATTGATGTATATAAGTGATTATATGTGAGAGTGAAATATTGGAAGAGTTCCTGTATAAATAAATATGTGTTTCTGTAAGTGATTGTTTAAGAGAGTAAGTATATGTACGTTTCTGTAGAAGTAAGTGTAGTGCTGTGTATATATCCTGTATATGCAAATTAATGGATGTTTATTTGCATGTGTGAGTAAGTCTATGGATGAGTGTCGGTGTGTAACAGGATGTATAAGTGTATGAGTACATATGATGAGTGAGTACATGTATAAGTGACTATATAGAACTGTTGGTGAATGAGTGGATGTGTATGTAGATGGCGGAATTACTCAATAGCTTGTTGGTAAGTGGTATTGGTATCTCCATTTTTTAAAACATTTTTACTTTCTATTTTTGAAGGTGTGTATCAAAGGTTATATTACGCTGAGAGGAGGTCTGCCACTCTTTCACAAGGATGATATCATCAGTGATGTAATTTGAGATGTCATCAGTGATGTCATGAGTGATGTCACTGACCATGTCATGAGTGATGCTATATCTGACGTCATCAGCAGTGCATTGCGGGCAAGCGAGTTATAGTTAGCTGAACTAACTATAACGGGGGAATTTCAATGGTTTTGTATAAGTGTAATGTCCAGCTAACTATAACATGTGTGAAACCTATATTTTTTCAGTGAATTTCTAAGGTTTTTTTAAATGCTAATTCCTAACTATAACATGTGTGAAACCTATGTTTTTTTCAGTGAATTTCTATGGTTTTTTAAATGCTAATTCCTAACTATAACATGTGTGAAACCAATGGTTTTTACAGTGAAATTCTAAGGTTTTTTAAATGCTAATTCCTAACTATAACGTAGTGAAACCTATTTTTTTTCAGTGAATATATATATATATGGATCTGTGAACAAGGGCGGACGCCCGAAACGCGTAAGATCTGGTGGCCTTGAGCGCTCAATAAATCGTTTTCAGCCCATAACGGACGTTGAAGTGGCGTGGCTTTCTTTTCCTTCATTGCTGTAGCGGCTGCTGCGCGCTGGTTTGGTGAGAGAGCTGCACTCGTGCATATATATATATATATATACCACGTGACTCCTTTTCGAATCTCTCGGCGTCTCAGACCCAGCACGGCCTCGCACAAATGCCAGCAAACAAAGGGAGACGGACCACAATATTTCAGCATCAGCAGGATTTTATTAGATGCACAGAGCAGTTACGCGTTTCTGGCAAGTTATGCCCTTGATCACGCCGCAACATGCATGCAAGACACAATGCTATTTTTAAATGCAGACTTACAAGGAAACACCCCTCACAGTGACGTAATGTGTCATGTGACATGAATTAAAAGTGAAAAGAGAAAACATACTGCCACTGGTAGTTCCATAGATCACAAACTGGCCTCAATATATATTACCGGATACATCCAGAATTGTTGTTTATAAACTGTAATGCGGAAATATACAACCTAACTCCAAATATAAGTCAAGCTGTAGACCTAACTCTGCCTGTATAAATACAGGGTTAGTATAAAACGTATTTGTAGTAAACACATACAGTATAAAAAACAAAGTGCCTGTATGATCACAAATCAGTGGCAGACAGTAAAGTGCTATGTGAGAGTGAGATAAAGTGCAAATAGCGAGGGAAGAAAGTACATGGAAGCGAGAAGGACATATGTGAGTACAATACCATTTCTTGTGTGCAAAGGCCAATATATAATGGCATGATGACATTTCACAGATCCCTGGAAATATTTCAATATACACAATTTCTATGAACATGATTGGTCACTCCACAATATATATATATATATATTCACTGAAAAAACCATAGGTTTCACTCTCGTTATAGTTAGGAATTAGCATTTAAAAAACATGCAAATTCATTGAAAAAACCATAGGTTTCACACATGTTATAGTTAGCTGAACATTTCTCTCATACAAAACCTTTGAAATTCCTCCGTTATAGTTAGCTCAGCTAACTATAACTTGCGCGCCCGCAATGCACTTATTTACACTTATTTACACATTTATTCTTCCATCGACCTTTAGATATACATATAT
Organism: Lissotriton helveticus; assembly: GCF_964261635.1. Classification (NCBI taxonomy): domain Eukaryota; kingdom Metazoa; phylum Chordata; class Amphibia; order Caudata; family Salamandridae; genus Lissotriton; species Lissotriton helveticus. Next base: position 259,749,989 of record NC_136071.1, read on the forward strand.
AAAACATATTTATTTTTCAGAAAGACACACATTCACCGGATGATGTCATCAGTGATGTCATTTGCGATGTCATCAGTGACGTCATGAGTGATGTCACTGACCATGTCATGAGTGATATAATATGTGACGTCATCAGCAGTGCATTGCGGGCGCACAAGTTATACTTAGCTGAGCTAACTATAATGGAGGAATTTCAAAGGATTTTTATGAGAGAAATGTTCAGCTAACTATAACATGTGTGAAACCTATGGTTTTTTCAATGAATTTGCAAGGTTTTTTAAATGCTAATTCCTAACTATAAGAGTGTGAAATCTATGTTTTTTTCAGTGAATTTCAAAGGTTTTGTAAATGATAATTTATAAATGTATTAATTACTATGTCTTTCTTTTTATACTAATTTCTTATATTTTAATATAAATATTTATATTTATTTTATTTTTTAGATTATATTTCATATTATTATTATAAAATAATAACAAAACTAAATTGCAAAGTAATTTTTGGATTAAGTATTGCTTGACTTCGGTCGCAAGTATAACACAGCTCCAGCAATGCTCTTGGGGCCCTATGCTCACAATGCTGCATCAATCCTTACACCTGCTTCAAGCATGTGCAAGGTTTTGACGCAGCATAAGCTCAAAAGTGACTGAACGAAATGTTATACATTTCACTCAGTCACTTTTAGGAGGCATTGCTGCACCCCCTTCTGCACAGGAAAGCCTCTTCTGGCGCAGGGCTTTACAATGTAATGCACCCTCCAGATGCGTCACATTGTTAATAGCACACACCATGGCACATCTTTTGCACCACCGCTGTGTCACAAAAGTGACGCAACGGCTTTGTAAAAGAGGCACAAGGGGATTGTAAATCCACCCCTAACACATACAAATTCACCCAGGCAGTTTCACCAGCAGCGCAAATTGAAGCCTAGACTTGTAACATATTTATGTACATATGTTACATTCAAGTGCTTCGGACATACTACAGTATACTATAGGTAAACACCTTATAGATTTATGCTGTAGCACTTCCTTATAGTGCTGCACTTTCACATTCTCCATACACTAGTAATATATTAATTCATTCATTCATTTATGAACTACACATTCATTCTGACACACATTTACACACTAACATAGAAATATAGTTCTTTCTTTGACCAGTGAAGGTAGTTCTAAAAAAAACTGGTTTTTTTAGTTTTGTATTTTTTTGTGTTTTCTCAACAAATTCCATCGGAACAAAAGAATGAAAAAAAAACAACTAATGTCGAGGACACCAAAGATCCCGTATCCTGCGTTTTATCAGGTCCATAGACTGTTCCCCATAACACAAAAGTTGATTGCAATAAATGCATACAATTTTAACTTTAGCAAAGTCAGAATCAATTTGTGGGTGTGGACTGCTTGCTGAAAATGCTGCTGCAGCAGTTGATGTGCTTGGTTTAGCAGCAGGTGGGTTCTTGTGCAGCTTGCCCCTTGCAGCTCGAGCAAAGTTGTTGGGGTGCAAGTTCTTCATGTGTCGCACCATATTTGCTGTGCCAAAGGAGTATTTTTTACATGGGTCACCCCTTGAAAGAGTTGTTTGGCAAATTTTACAGGTTACTTTTGGAGCATTAACCTTTTTTCCCTTTTTTTGCCCTTCTGGAAAAGTAAAAAACTTCCAAATTAGAGCTTCTTTCCTTTTCTTTGGAGGTTCTTCAGGAATGAAATCTCCATCTGAAGAATGGCTGGAATATGAGTCTATTGCTCCTATTATGGTGATCTTCCTTCTATTTGAGAAGATTCTCAGAAGGAATACTTCTTCTTAGAAAGTCAAAGTCGAATAATTATAATGGGACGGAACTTTCAACAGTCGCAATAGGAAAAGTTACGAACCAATCAAACCTCTACTTTTAAAGTCACATGGCTTTGTGTATGCTTCTGATGCGCTTGCGCAGCTCTATCGATACGAGTACGCATGATGTCCTACCGCGATTTGTGTAATTGTTTTTAAAAGTAATATATGATGGTTAAAAATATAAAAAAAATCATAGTCATCCCAAATGTCTGCCCTTAGTATCTACATTAAATACATAAATAAATGTTTTAAACCAAGTATAAACATTGCCGCCTTTCGTGTACAGAACGCTGTACATGACGTCACACGGAAACTTTAATGCAACGCGTAACGTCAAAGCATATTCGTACAGTATGCGCGGGTACGCGCTGAGTATGATTAGCAGTACAAAGTATGGTGCGATCATACTCTCACTTACAAATCAGAGATCAGGGCGCGCTAAGGAGAATGATTACAAGTGGTCACCCATTGCAGATCCGATTCTGGGCCTGCCTCTGCGCACATTATAACACCGCCCCCATCTCTCTCTGTTGTTAATTGTTAGTGCACACACTCATACTTGCACATGCGCGATGCATGCCCGCCCACACTCCCCACATGCCACCACCTAGCATGCTTGCTATCACTAAGCCTGGAAACTAATACATTAGCCAATGAGATGTCTCCCAAGACCATCATTCGTATACACCGCAAAAACTCTACCAATGAAGGCCCTGGGCTTGGTTTGGTCAGCCCCCGCGGTTCCCATATAATGCGGGCACCGACGTGAGCACGCTCTCTTTTGCCAGCCTGTGCTGCGGTGACAAACAGAGTGTCGTCATCGATTTTACTACGAACTGATTGCTCAAGCAGAGGAGGACTCCTGACACTCGACGTGGAGTCACTGCTGCTCCCGACCAGCCACAATACCATAGGCACGGAGGCGGCGGCGCCCGCAACAAAAACACCCCAGACTCAGCAAAACCACAGCCTTTCAAGACACGACAAAACACGACAGAAGCAAAGGTAAGAGAAGCCGTCTAAACATCAGCCTCCGCTGTAAATTGTATATGTATGATGCTATTTTTTCTCCATCATATGGCTTTCCTACCCCTCAATGGTTTTAAATTGTATGCACATAGTATAAATGTTTCTTTCTGCATCACGATGTTGTGTCCACTTTCAGCAAGGCCTAGTCATGCCGCTAAAATCTATGAATCTTAAAATAGAAGTTGGCACGGAACCTGGAATAGAAAAGACAAAGTTTATAAATACCCCATGGGGTGGAACTACATTCAGACAATACCCTTCGGCAATGCATGAAGTAGCACACTGAACATCTACCGTCTTGTTTTCGTCTGTCAGATTCCTTCTGACAGTGGTGAGTTTTTGGATACCGAGGCAGTAACCTCATTACTCCACATTCATTTTGAATTTTTTAGTCGCTGTTTAGGCTGTCTTATTGATGTGTGACGCTTTGTTACAGTTGAGGTTGTATCACAGGGTCAGCTCAGTGATAGGCCGCGGGTAGCGGTCAATTGAGTTTGCAGAGTTGTCAGCATGTTTCGTCAAAGAGTCTTGTCTTTGTCTATCTAGTACCTTCTGAGAGTGTTCAGTTTTGGGTGCCTGCCGAGGCGATTATGCCGTCAGACAGTGAAAGGTTTTGGTTGCCTGCCGAGGCGATTGTACCGTCAGGCATTGATGAGTTTTGCGTACCTGCCGGGCGTTTGCCTTCAGGAACTGATGAGTTATTGGATGCTGCGTTGCTGTTTCAGTTTCACAAGGTTAGTGCTTCGATGGGCCGCGGGTAGCAGTCAAATGGGTTTGTAGAGATGTCTGCGAGTTTCCTGATCAGCGGGATTTCTTTTTGATCCAATCCTTTGTAGAATGCCCTGTTGAGTTTGAGGAAATGGTCGTCCAACATCTCAATGCCTAAGTCTCTGTGGAGGTCTGCTGTTCATGAGATCATAGGAGCACCTGCTGCAATCCGTAGGGCCTTGCTCTGTAGTCTCTATAGATCTTTCTGAAGCTGCGAGCAGCACTACTCCAACTAATAAAGCATATGTCATAGTTGGTCGAATTATTGCGATGATTGCTCGCACCTTGCCCTGCATGGGCATCGACTTGGTCTTCAGGAGTGGGTATAATGCAGCCAGTTTGGCTGCTGCTTTCTGGCAGGTCTTCTCTATGTGGTTTCTCCAGCTGAGTTTAGAGTCCAGAGTCAACCCCAGGTAGGAAGGCACATGGTCCTTTTATACACACACAGGGGTTTCGGAAAATAGGCGGCACAAACAGAAGACGAATTCATGTACATATAAGGGTATTTTCGAAGCACATTCAAAAAGTGGAAGGAGCTGGCGATTTAATCAGTTTGGAGTAAACACATCTCAACAATGGTTTATCAGAAACAGATGTGGCTCGATAGAGCATGCACATATTTGATAGAAAGCAAAAAAAACTTGTTGCTAAGCAGAATACGTGAGCAAGTAATCAGAGAGATAGGACAAAGCACATGGCGAGCACAAGGCAATGGAAGGCATACAAAATGGTGGATAGTAATACAAAATGGCCTCTGAAAACGGGCAACATAACATTGAAAGGTGCATTAGCTTCAGCGAATGCTAACCTAATTGTTGTCAATTTACGACAACGAGGTCCTCCAGACCTCTATTTTTTAAAATTCTCCGTGCATAAATTTTGCTTTCATATTTTTGAACTGTCACGTGCTTTAGCCTGTATTCATATAAATTGTGCGTTCATAATAGTATTTTTTTTAATCCGTCACGTGGCCCTCCCAGCTCTGTTTTGCTTTATTTTTGTGGAATATATGCTTTCTAGTTCATCGTATTTGCCCCCTCCTAATTCTCCCATTAGTTTTAATATTTATTACTGCGTCACATGACACTCCCAAGCCTGTATTCTTTTAAATGATGCGTATATGGTTGTAATAGTTATTGCTGCGTCATATGGTCCTCTCAGACCTCTATTTGAATTAATGTTTAAGAGTACAATCGAGTAACGTTTAGAAGACTATGACAAATGTAAGATGTTTTTAAAACTTTTTCAAGGGAAGATTGTTTATTTTGAAAATATATTAATTAATATTCACTTTTTTGAATACTTGTAAGTCTAAACGAATGTTATTGGGTTGTAATGTAAAGCTATTAATGATTGCATTTTGACTCTACAGGTACCTTTTGAGAAAATTAACATTCTTCTTAGTCCGACAAATATTGCCTGTCATTGGATACTTCTGGTAAGTGCAAGTTTTTCAACATTTATTAGTCCGTTTTCAAAGTTATTCTTGGAAAATATAACTGGTTGTAATAGTTTAAACTATCTAAATTTTTATATCAAATAATTTAAAGGGTAATCTTTTTAAATAATTTTGTAATGTATCTAATGTAGACATCTGTACCGTAAAATGTAAAGTCTCCATACTAAAAATCTTATTTCTATACTATTTTCTATACACTTCCAAACCTTTAACAAAGACAATCGGTCATGATTCACGGAGTAACAAAATTTAGACCTATCAAGAGTTTTTATTAAATAGAACATAACTTTTCCCTACAAAAAATGTTCCTTATCTCTTTATTATATCCTTATAGCCCGCCGTAGCGGGCTATACCGGCTATTAGGACTATGAAAATACTGGCGTAAAAATATAATTCATTCTATTGTCAGATATCTACCTTGGTGTCAGTGGAATTACCACTACTTTTTAGACTACCATTGAACAATATTGTGTAGAGGAGCAGTGTTGCTTCTTGACCTTCAAAGAGGAAGATTTAAATGTATATTTCAACAGGTAAACAAAATAATTGCTCAATTTCAAAAAGAAAATTAAGTAGGAATGTTAGAGGAACTCTGGTCCAACTCTAAAAGGATTGTGCAAATCGTAACAGGTGAAAAGAAGTGTGTCTCAACATTACTTTTTAAGATAATTTGGACACAAGACTAGACTGCAGGAGTGTGCAAATATCTAATTAGATATCTTGCATGTGATCATATGTTACTTAAAAACATACTTATGCACTTTTTATGCTGGACAGTGTTGCTTCTAAACACCCTTTCACTGCTTTCCTCCATACCTTCAAAAATGATTTCACGGATTTATATGCATAGTCTTTCAGGTCTGTATATCTGAAATGTAAAACAATCACACTTGTTTTTCTTTTGTTACTGACATATATAAACTCATCAGTCCCTCCTATGTCAAGCTTTTACAATCCTGAATACTATGTTTTCTGTGAAAGGATGCCCATGCATAACAATGCTAAGTTTTCTTTAGCTGCATGCACACATGTGGTGTAACCTGTCAAATGCTTTAAAATGCTACCCTCCCACTAGTTCTAAAGGCGGATGTAGAATTCAACCGTTCTTCACAAAATAGAATTGGACGTCACTAAGTACAAAGTGTTTCTGGATTATGAAAGCTCTAATGTGTCCCTTAAAGATTCCAGCAAAGTCCAGACACACACTAACTGAAACACATCAACCATTAGTAACCTGTTAAATTTACCAAACAACTCTTTCAAGGTGTGATCAATCCAAAAAATCCTCCTTTGGCACAGCAAATATAGTGCAACACTTAAACAACTTGCACCCCAACAACTTTGCTTCACTGCAACACAGAGATTGCAGAACAACCCATTTGCTGCTGCATCAAGCACATCAACTACTGCAACAGCATCTTCAGCAAACAGTCCATACTCACATATTGATCTTCAATTTTGTAAACTTAAATTTCTATGCATTTACTGCGAATAACTTTTGTGTTACACAAAATAGTCTATCAACCTCATCAAAAACAACAAACAGAAGCATCACTGTCCGTTACATTAGTTAATAGACATTTATCAAACTTTTTTGTTGTAAAAAGTACCCCGTCCAAAGGCAGTGGAAAATGTGCACACTTGATGCCTTTCTTGGCTGGAGTTATGAATTATTCTAAAATTAATTCAAATTCAAAATGCAGACCCTTTATTCAGCCTAATTTTATCACCCAGGCTTGATAATATGGCCCAGAGTGCGTAGTGTACAGCAGCTTCTCTGTAAAATCTACAATTACCTCCGAGCAGTGACAACAGATAGGTTACAACAGTCTGACAAACAGATCCACAACCTTATTATGCCACTTTTGAGTCACTTTTAACATGGGCAAAGTGATGCAAGGAGCTTGTAAATCTACATCTGACTTTTCAAGAAATAATCTCAACTCCAGACTCTGCGACACAGTTTTTTTTTAGTTTTTTTTTTTTTAAAACCTTTAATAAATCAAACAGAGCAATACAGACACTGGCCTACAACCACTGGGGCCGGCCGCAAAATCAGGAGCTAAACAAGAGCAGTGTTAAAGTGTATGATGAAAGGAGAAAGCAAGCTATAGTCATAATACGTGGTCGTAGCACAGCAAAACTCAAGGATAATAGAGGTGTCATTTTTATAATATGAAGAAGGAGGCAGCAGCTATATCAACAGAGGCATTACACTACACAATAGACAAGAGGAGACGGGAGGGGTGTATCCCCCCAAGCAATCAAAAATTCAATGGTAAGCAATAAGGCCAAAAACACCCTACGCCCGTCGAAAGCAAGCCAGGAGTAAAGATCAAACAATGGCAAACAAATTAGCAAGAACATCGTGTGGAAAACCCACCCGTACAAGAGAAAAAGAAAAGACAAGTGCAGATGCCGAACAGAAAAAGGATGTAAGAAGAAGATATAGCCAACCCCCTGGAAAGAAAGAGGAAAAAGGGGAAAAGGGACCATAGAACAAAACAAACTAAAATAACAAAACCCCTCCAACACCCGCCACCCTACATCACCGTAATGGCTATGGCCTACCCCACTAACAGAGTGCCTGTCGCCCCAGAGTCACCCTAAAGAAGAAATAAGAAAAGAAAGAAAAAGACAAGAGAGAAAAAGAGCGAGGAGAGGAGCCGGCGATTCAGACACTCAGTTCCCCCCACTCCCGCAACTAAAATCGTAGAGACAGAGGCCATAGGAAGTACAAAAGGAGCAGCGAGTGCACAAAACGCAATCAGTAACAACCCCACAAAACGTGTCCTTAAATCACCAGTAACCAGCAAGACGCCCCACCAAGACCCAAGCGAGGTCACCCCTGGCCACTTCTGTGAATAGTAAAACTGCTAAACAGCCTGGCAGTTAGGAGACAGGTCAATACGAAAAGTTCAATCCTTCCAGGCGGAGCAGGCAACGCCGCCGCACCACATCGTCCCAGCCACCAAGGAACAACCAACGAGGCGCGGCGGCAGCCAGAATGCAACAATACACCGACCACCAACAAGTCCAAGTCCAGAAACAGGTCCGCCAAGCACGGAAAAGAAAGTACAGGATGCGGGAAGCACCGCAGCACAGGGACCAGATCCATTCGCACCCTCAAAACCATAGATTCATCCGGGGAATCTGGCGCAGCAACCGAAGGAGATTCAGCAACACCAACTCGGGGGGAAGCCACCACGCCACAAAATGGCGGATCAGAAATGGCAGCGATCCGTACCTCCAAGTCCCGGGAGCCCCGGAGCAGAGCAATCCGCAGGGTGACCAGTGCAGCCACCACGTGACTGTACGTAAGCGGCTCTCCATGCTGCCGAAGTCCAGGGGTCTCAAAATCAGTGGTGTCTCCGTCCCCGGGAGGGGTACACTCCAAGGCGCCATCCGCCATCTTAACCACTCCGTTCTCCGCCACTTCCCCTCCACCTCCGAGGCCAGCCCGACCACCGGAGGCAACAGGTCCAACGGCTGATCGGCGGCAGTTGGCGTCTGGTGCGGAAAGGAGAGTCACCGAAAGGCCTGGCGCGCTCCCTGCAACTCTCCGGGAGCCAACCGTCGGTTCCCCGATGGGACTATTAACATGGGCGGGCGTCACACCCAAGGGGAACCAGGCGACACGGCTGCTCTCTGGCTCGTCGACAGCTCGGGCACACGGACGACCCACCACTGGGAGAGGGTCGGCATCACCTCTCGCGGCTCGTGGCTCTCAGGCTCCCACTGACCGGTTTCTCACCCAAACCAGGGCCGCCGACACCACGTACACTGCCGGGCAATCTCTGCACTCGAGGTCCCGGCGTCAGCGCCACGAAGGCCGGCAAACAGGCGAGGGCAGTTCTCAGGATTAACTGCACGGTGGAGCCCCAAAACTTAATGGTGAGTGAGCGTCTGTCTCGAACAACGTAAATCGAAAAGCCTCGCTCAGGATTATCAACAGGATAGGCGGGCGGGGAGGAAGGGACCTCAGAGCGAAGCGTTCATGCGACTGTTCCGATCGCCATCTTGGCTCCTCCCCCTGCGACACAGTTTTAATGTTGTTTTCTCTCTCTTTCTCTCTCACACTCTCTGTGACATAATTTCTCTTACTCTCTTAAACTTATAGACACTGCTGTCTGCTTGGACGTGTAGAAGAATTGTTGAAAATAAGTTGTGAATTCAACTGCCTGAAGTGTTTGACCGCAAGGTTTATAGAACGGTAAGCACAGAGGCCTAGATCTACAAAGCCTTCATAGCAATGCATTAGAAATAAGTCGGCATAACGGGCGTCAGTAACGCAGTAGGCACTTCCATATAGACACCACTTGAAAGCGGCACTATAACAAGTGAAATGTACCAGGTACACTGCACTCGTAAAACTGTGGTGTTACCTTTATTTGTGAAAGCAGAGAGGGCCATATTATCAAGCCTGGGCGATAAAATTATTGTCACTTGATCGGCAGGAAAGTGCAGCTAAAGTGGCGATAATGGGCTTGATAATATGCTCTATGGAATTCCAATCGAAGCTCATGTTAGATGTGAAGGACATCTAACATGAGCTTCGATTGGAATTCCATAGAGCATATTATCAAGCCCATTATCGCCACTTTAGCGGCAGTTTCCTAACGATAAAGTGGCCATAATTTTATCACCCAGGCTTGATAATATTGCCCAGAGTGCGTAGTGTACAGCAGCTTCTCTGTAAAATCTATAATTACCTCTGAGCAGTGACAACAGATAGGTTACAACAGTCTGACAAATAGATCCACAACCTTATTACGCCACTTTTGAGTCACTTTTAACATGGGTAAAGTGACGCAAGGAGCTTGTAAATCTACGTCTGACTTTTCAAGAAAAAATTTCAACTCCAGACTCTGCGACATAGTTTTAATGTTGTTTTCTCTCTCTTTCTCTCTCTCACTCTCTGTGACATCATTTCTCTTTCTCTCTTAAACTTATAGACACTGCTGTCTGCTTGGAGGTGTGGAAGAATTGTTGAAAATAAGTTGTGAATTCAACTGCCTGAAGTGTTTGGCCGCAAGGTTTATACAACGGTAAGCACAGAGGCCTAGATCTACAAAGCCTTCATAGTAATGCATTAGAAATAAGTCGGCATAACGGGCGTCAGTAACGCAGTAGGCACTTCCATATAGACACCACTTGAACGTGGCACTATAACAGAACTGAAATGTACGAGGCACACTGCACACGTAAAACCGTAGAGTTACCAAAACTTGTAATGCTTCAGCTCATTTACTCACAACTACATAATTCTAAACTCTAATTTTTTGTTTTCCAGATTACCAACCGGACATCTTTTGGAGTCCATTTAACAATTTGTTTATAATATTGTTTGTTGTTAAAGTTATTTTTCTAGTTGCTTCTAATATAGTTATAATTTAGTTTCGTTTACATTTATTGTTTTAATAAAAGTTAATTAAAAAAAACTACATACTTCTTTTATTTTGTGGGGGAGGGGTATGGCGGTCCACAATAAAAATAATGTTGAAATACTATAGTAAGATATTCAAGACTAGGATTGAAAACTACTGAGTTCTATGTAACAGATATAATAAAAATAACGGTGAAAAACTACTAAAATGGCGGTGGACGGAGTACGTAATCAATGTTTGGCGCCTTGGCACTACCTTTCAAATAAATATAGAAAAATATGATTATTAATATATTACAAAAGTACAGCAGCGGATGACACACACGACCCGGGAAAAGAAAGCGACAAATTTACTACCTGAAATAAAGAAAGGTTTGCTTTTTGAACTTTGAAGAAAAAGAAAAAAATGTGGGCTTCGAAACGAGGCTGCGCATGCGTAGAGAGTACAACTGCTACACAAAAAAAAGGAAAGTTTTACATACTATCATAGAAATGAAGGGGCATATTATTAACAAAAGAGGATACATTTTCGCCCCTTGTATCGGCAGGAAACTGCCGATAAAGCGGCGATAATGGGCTTGATAATAGGCCCATGTAAAATGTAAATTCCCCTAGCAGCCCAGGTTCTGATGTTAACCTGGGCTGCTATGGGAATTCACAAGGGCATATAATCAAGCCCATTATTGCCGCTTTATCGGCAGTTTCCTGCCGATAAAAGCGGCGAAAATGTATCACCTTTTGTTGATAATATGGCCCATTGCTCTTTTTTTGACCAGTAAACTTAGGTGCATATTATCAAGGACCGGTGTTTAAATTATCGCCGTTTTATTGGCAGGAAACTGCCGATAAAACGGCGATAATGAGCTTGATAATACAGCCTTGTTATTTCCCATAGAAGCCCATGTTAACACCAGAACATAGGCTTCTATGGGAATTAACAAGGACGTATTATCAAGCCCACCCTCCCAACATTAATAAAAAACCATAGGCCCTTGTAAATTCCCACAGCAGCCCAGGTTAACACCAGAACATAGGCTTCTATGGGAATTAACAAGGACGTATTATCAATCCAACCCTCCGAACATTAATAAAAAACCCCAGACAATGTAGGTACCCGGAGCTGGAAGGTCACTTTACATATTACTACCCCAGAAAGGTGGCGTTCCCTGCGACATGTACGGGGAGAGCGAGAGGGAGAGCTCAAAACATATTTTGTTTTTAAAAAGACCCGAGGGGTGCCGCTCCCCGAAACTGCGGGGAGTAGGACCGTAACCCCCCCCCCCGCATACTTCAAAATAAAACCAAAGGAGTGCCGTTCCCCAGTGCTCGGGGCACATTACAAGCCCCCATTATGCAAAAAAATTGCCCCCGTAATTTGCCCCACCCCGGGACCTAATGAATAAAACTGACTTCTAGTTTTTTTTCACCTTTTCCATCGCGTCCATGTATTGCACGAGTACCCCGCCATTTTTTATTTAAAAAAAAATAAAAATTGAGCCTAAAGATCTATGTACCACCCCCTGGCCAAGACTATAGGGTCAGAATGTTTCTACCCTGCCCCCTTTCCTTATTTCTCAACTTTGTTTTACTGTTTTCTTGTGACTCGGCTCTCCCGACAAACAAGATGGCTGCCAACACTTCCCGGTTTGGAGTATGGACAGCCAATCAGCATGCAGCTCCTGCTCGTAATTGTACATATTTCCGTACACGTACGCCGCGATTTTTCTTAAAAAAGTAAAATAAAAAAATAGAGCCTAAACATCCATGTACGACCCCCTGAGCAAGCCTAGAGGGTCAGAATGTTTCTAGCCTACTCCCTTCCCTTATTTCTCAACTCTGTTTTACTGTTTTCTTGTGACTCGGTTCTAGCGATGAACAAGATGGCTGCCAACACTTCCTGGTTTTGAGTGTTGACAGACAGTTCACAGCCAATCAGCATGCAGCTCGCGCTCATAATTGAACGGATCTCCGCGTGTAGAACTCCGTCTCTAGATATCGCTATGATTTTACTTGTAATTTTCTCAGAAACTACTGAACGGATTTACACCATTTAACAAAAAGCACAATCTACAAACCGAACTCTACCTCTCTGCCAAATTTGGTGTAATTCCGTTCAGCCGTTCGGGCTGTAGCCCTGGCTAAAGGTCCCTATGGAAAATTGCATGGGGAAAACATGTTTTGGAACCCCCCTTTTTTCTCGCCCCCCACTTGACGAATCCCCCCAAACTTTCAGGGAAGGAGCGGAACCAAGCAGGCCATTCACTTGGAGAAATTCACGAAGATTCGTCCACCGGCGCCAAAGTCATTCCAAATAGAATGTTGTGGATTTCCTATGGAAAGTAGGTCTTAATTATAACTACCTACTGGCGACCGCAAGTAGGTTATATATATATATATATATATATATATATATATATATATATATATATATATATATATATATATATATATATGCATATATATATATATATACGTTAACGCTCCCACAGCGCACCGCACATACCAGTACTCTCCAGGAGAAGAACGGACACCAAAATCCGGTAATGAATGCAGCAGAGTTTTTTTATTTTTAGTTTGAGTTTTCAGTGAATCAGGGGTGCCGCGGTCTGACGCGTTTCGGCGATCCTGTCGCCTTGCTCACCAGAGGAAAGTGTTTGTGAGTGCATATCATTTAAATTGTGAACCACCAATCAGAGCACTTTTTATCAAGTATCACGTGACCATAAATGATAGCCAATGACATAGAAAATAGACTTAATCTTAGTCGACTTTCCTATATTAACAACAAACGCAAAGTGGATAATATCTATACAAATACATTAACATTGCAACGCGGATATTTTGGATCAATAATACAGTACATTAAATATGCACAGGAAAACTAAACAGCCCCATCCCTTACAAAGTCTGCATGTCTGCAGCCTTTCTTATTTTTCACCTTATTCATCTTCTGCTCAATCAACACATCATCCACACATACACACACCTACTTGCTCCCTTTCTTGGCTGGGGTTATCAATCATTCTTCTTTAATTCAAATTCAAGGTGCAGGCCCTTTATCGATGCTTTTTATTATAACACCTAACCCGGCCGAAGGCACTATTAAATTTGCACACTTGCTCCCTTTCTTGGCTGCACTTATCAATTATTACTCAACCCACAACATGCGACTTAGGTTACCTCAGGTAAGGTAGATAACAAGAGCACTCTTTCATTACAGTCTTACACCAGTCCAAAACAAGCACTAAATAAAGACACCTGCAACTTTCAAATGTTTATTTCTAACACCGTAATCTCATGCCCAGTACCTTAGATAAGACAAGCAAACATATTATCAGAAACAAAGTTGTCAGCATTGTTACTATTCCATAAAATACAAAGGGAGATAGCATCCTATAATACAAAAGGGAAACAGATTTAAAATATACCTACATTTCACCCTCCCTACTTAGCAGGTTAGTTTATAAGTACAGAAGATCTCATACGACTACATAGGCAGACCCATACCTCGGTTACTCAGCAGTAGCCTATCACATTGAGTTCTACACAAACTGTCAAGGTACGAATGTTCTCCAACTGTGTGTAATCATGCCTGCACAGTGCATTACTAAACGCGCCAGTATCAGAGATGCCACAGCTGCATATGTCTTATGGCTCGAACGTGCGAAGATCATTCTGAATAACACACACAGTATCCAAGATAACCTTGATGTTTCATGCTCTCACTATACACACTAAAATAGCGAGGCAGTCTACAAATGTAGTATATCAAATTATTCTCATATGAAGCAAAATACTCACCCTTTTCTAAACAATATTGCAAGTGCGTGTTGTGTGCAAAGCAGAGCAGGAAAACAAAAATGGCGTTTAAGCTTCTAATAAACCCATGTTAACTTAACACAGTGTAAGTGCAAGGCTCAGCCCACAACACCTTTCCTTGACCTAAGCACATAATATAAACATGGGCAAATTACGAACGCAGAGTCCAAGCCTAAAAAGCAGAGTCAATTACAATTTTGCAAACAAAATTATTTGATCTTTGATAAAAAGCAGTAACTAAATAATAAAGAATAGGCAGAAAAATCAAAGAGTCTTAATCCAACAGCGTATAAGCACAGTATGTAGCAACAGCCTCCAAGAGGAAGTCATTGTTCTCATCTGAAAACATTTCAGCCATCCAATTCAATAGTGGGAATGAACATACATGTTCCTCAACGACCGGAGCCTCTATCACCATCGGAGGAAAACTCGGGTCATCTTCAATGTAACTGCGTGCCAAGAAGTCATGCGCCGCTGCAAAAACATTCCAACGTCCCATTATTCCATGTATCGCTGCTAAGGCCATAATCCCGCCGCCAGAACAGAGCAAATCATGAACCACTAAGGGGCTCATCAGCTGGTCATAATCCGCGTTGGGAGACACCGTACTGCAGAGACACAAATCCAAGGCCCACTCGAAATCGCAGTTCAGGCAATGAAAGACAGGTTGAACGCATGTGAAAAAGGAGAATCAAAACGATAATCCATAAGCAGTGCTCAATGTAGCCAGAGGCAGCTCTCCGTAATAACTAAGCATTCGGTTGCGGACCAGCAACAACCGGGACATATTGTCGTCTGCTGCAAGATGTGCATCCATATTTAAGTAAACAAATTAATACAAGCACACCGGCAACTAATGTGAGCATTAAGGACAATCCACCAAAGATGCTGGGAAGAATCGAATGAAAAAACACCGACAAGACACCAAATATAGTTTCTACAGAAGTCACACGGCTATTGCTTATAACTTAACAAAAGTAAGCTAACCCCCTACTCGAGGACCCATTAAAGATAGTCTAAATTAACTCCCTAAAATTACGGGGCTCGTCTGTATTTAATAAAGCATGCAATTCTGTGCGAGTGTTTGCTACATGAAGGACAAATGTTTCTCTAACAGATGTAAGAGTGACCTCTTTTTGAGACAATAGCATTCTTATACAGCTCATTTGGTTGACTCTGCTTTCAAGGTTGGAAACGACAGGCAGATAGAAACATCCAGCTTCCCATGCAGAGGAGTAAACACAACTTTTTTGTAGCAAACCACACGCTCAGTTACTGTAATCATGTAAGCGATGCCTGCTAACATCGCACAACAATCTGCATTATTTCAAAGTAAATAACTTCAGTTTGCCAGTAAACTGAACGTTGTTATGATAGCAGGTGTCAGAGTGCCTTTCAAAACTCAGGCCAAATTAGCCGCATCTTGATTACAAGAGCCATGCAATTGTAGGTGTCCACAAAGTAAGGAGTAATCTGGTGCTATTGAGCAATCCTCGCCATTCTGACAAACTTCTTTTCCCTCCCTCAAGCACCTATATATAAATAGTAATAACCAAACTTCATGGAGATAAGCGCTCCCTAAAGATCCATATCTGCCTATAGCACAGTATTTCATACAAACCTCAAACTTAAACAGGCTAAAAAGTAACGTTATGATACCGTGGATAAGCCACACAGCTGAATTGGATTTCCAATGAGTGACCACTTCTAACCATTCTCATAGCGCGCCTTGTGCTCTGATTTGACAGTGCGAGAGTGATCGTACCATAGTTTGTCTGCTAATCATTCTCAGCATACGCTACGAATATGCTTCGAGGTTACGGGTCACATCAAAGCTTACGTATGACGTCACGTACTGCGCCCCATACGTGAAAGACGCGAATGTTTTTAATTGTTTAAAAACATATATTTATGTATTTAATGAACATACTAATAGAATACATTATCTAGGATACTTATGAAAATAGTGTTTTTAAACTTTCAACAATCGTATATTACTTTTAAAAGCAATTACACAAATCGCGCTGGAACGTCATACGAACCCACTTCGTAAGCGTACACAAAGCCATGAGTCTTTAAAAGAAGAGATTTCATTGGTTCATAACACTTCCTATTCCAACTGTTGAAAGTTCTGTCCCATTTTAATCATTCTACTTTCACTTTCTAAGAAGAAGCATCTCTTCAGAGAATATTGTCAAATAGAAGGAAAATTACCATAATAACCACACGGACACAGAGATAAGAATATGAGGATTTAATGTCCCATTGGTAGACTCGCGGCAACTCCCGTGCCCACCTACGTTCCCAGAATGCAGTAGCCGCACGCTCTGGTAAACTTGAGCGCGTCGCCACATGAATGTTTAAGGAGCTACAAAGGGACCCCATCCCCAGGGACTCAAAAAATAACATTTGGGACTGTGTGGGGAACCCCAATACCCCCCACGGTCCCAGCCAGCTCCCCGCGTCGTTCGAAAGCAGACATTGCTTGGTCAGAGAGACCAGTTTATATGCTCCTCTCTCTAACAAAAAGCAATCTGCTTTCCTACTTAAAGACAGCATATTAACTTGCTCTCTCTTTCAAATAGGAAAGCGGTTTGCTGTACTAAAGTGGGAGCCACGACGCTCCCGCCCTACCATAGCAAACAGCAGTGTCCCGGGGGTAGGCACCCCGGGACACTGCAGAAGCCGTCCCTGGGAGGTGTTGGACCCTAGGGCCATCAAGAGCTCTAGGAGGGAGGCCGCGCGACCCCCTCCCAACATTAAAAAGCCCCAAAAGATAGTGGTCCCCGCAGCTGGGGGGTCCGTGCCGTCACGGACCCCCATTTAAAATATTACTGCCCCAGGAAGGTGGTGGTCCCCAGAGCATGTGGGGGGCCGTGAACCCCCCACATACTTCAAAATAAAACCCCTGGGGTGGCGTTCCCCGGGGCTCGGTGGACCTTTCAACCCCCCATTATAGAAAAAATTGCCCCCGGGATTTGCCCCCCCCCCCCCCGGGAGCTAATTAAGAATAAATCAGACTTTAACTTTTCCACCGCGTACGAGTACAATAAGCGGACCCGGCGTTTTATAAAAAAAAAAATTACATTTTTTTGGGGGCCTAAAGATCCATGTGCGACCCCCTCAGCAGGCCTAGAGGGTCAAATTTTTCTACCCTGCCCCCTTTCCTTATTTTCCAACTTTCTTTTACTGTTTTCTTGTGACTCGCTGTTACAGAGGCACAAGATGGCCGCCAACACTTCCTGGTTTCGAGTGTTGACAGCCAATCAGCATACAACTCGTGCTCGTAATTGAATTTATCTCCGTCCGCATGTAGAACTCTGTCGCTAGATATCGCTATGATTTTACTTGTAATTTTCTCAGAAACTACTGAACAGATTTACACCATTGACAGAAAGCACAATCTGCGAACCGAACTCTACCTCTCTGCCAAATTTGTTGTAATTCTGTTCAGCCGTTCGGGCTGTAGCCCTGGCTAAAGGTCCCAATGGAAAATTGCATGTGGAAAACACGTTTTGGGACCCCCTTTTTTCTCGGCCCCCACTTGAGGGCTATAAAAATAAATTGAGGCAATCATTGTGACCTTTTGCAGTGCCGCAGGTGCATGGCTTACCTTCGAGAAAGGTGTTTGTAAGACCGAAACACGTCAGGACTGCCAGAAATATTAAACATTGAAAATCACCTGTGCGAGTGCGCCTCCTTTGCTCCTCGGCTGGGGGAGAGTTGGAAGATGTGTCAAGCGGCTTGGTACTGCCGCGGAGGAAAGCACCACCAGCAAGTGTGCCAAACCTGCCCGTCCCTGAACCTCTCTTGTTGTCCGCGAAAAGCGTAAGGGCAGATGGCACTACCGAAGACTGTCCTCGGTATGGATCCGAACAACTTTGAAAATGGGTTGGATACGGAGCACAAGTAAGAGCAGAATTCAACAAACGCCATAATATTGCTAACAGCGAGGCACCGCCCACTGAAGGGTGTGGTCTACAACTGTCAAAAGAACCACAAGTTCCAGGATGTCTTATGAACTGCAATTGCGCCCACTAGAGGGCTATAAAAATAAATTGAGGCAATTAGTGTGACTTTTGCAGTGCCGCAGGTGCATGGCTTACCTTCGAGAAAGGTCTTTGTAAGACCGAAATGCGTCAGGACTGCCAGAAATATTAAACGTTGAAAATCACCTGTGCGAGTGCGCCTCCTTTGCTCCTCGGCTGGGGAAGAGTTGAAAGATATGTCAAGCGGCATGGTTCTGCCGCGGAGGAACGCACCACCAGCAAGTGTGCCAAACCTGCCCGTCCCTGAACCTCTCTTGTTGTCCGCGAAAAGCGTAAGGGCAGATGGCACTACCAAAGACTGTCCCCGGTATGGATCCGAACAACTTTGAAAATGGGTTGGATAAGGAGCACATGTAAGAGCAGAATTCAACAGACGCCATAATATTGCTAACAATGAGGCACCGCCCACTGAAGGGTATGGACTAAAACTGTCAAAAGAACCACAAGTTCCAGGATGCCTTTTGAACTGCAATTGCGCCCACTAGAGGGCTATAAAAATAAATTGAGGCAATCATTGTGACCTTTTGCAGTGCCGCAGGTGCATGGCTTACCTTCGAGAAAGGTCTTTGTAAGACCGAAACTTGTCAGGACTGCCAGAAATATTAAAAGTTGAAAATCACCTGTGCGAGTGCGCCTCCTTTGCTCCTTGGCTGGGGGAGAGTTGAAAGATGTGTCAAGCGGCTTGGTTCTGCTGCGGAGGAACGCACCACCAGCAAGTGTGCCAAACCTGCCCGTCCCTGAACCTCTCTTATTGTCCGCGGAAAGCATAAGGGCAGATGGCACTACCGAAGACTGTCCCCGGCATGGATCCAAACAACTTTGAAAATGGGTTGGATACGGAGCACAAGTAAGATCAGGATTCCACAAACGCCATAATATTGCTAACAACGAGGCACCGCCCACTGAAGGGTATGGACTAAAACTGTCAAAAGAACCACAAGTTCCAGGATGCCTGGCTTACCATCGAGAAAGGTCTTTGTAAGACCGAAACGTGTCAGCACTACCAGAAATATTAAAAGTTGAAAATCACCTGTGCGAGTGCGCCTCCTTTGCTCCTCGGCTGGGGGAGAGTTAGAAGAGATATATATATATATATATATATATATATATATATATATATCATAGCTCCTGCACAGCACCGGTACCTCGCACTCACAGGCGGGTGCTCCTTGAAGTGGGGGTGCACCCACTTATCAAATCTCCGCTCCGTTCCGTTCTAGGGGACAATACGCGTTTCGGTAGTAAACCTTCATCAACATGGATGAAGGTTTACTACCGAAACGCGTCTGTTGAGCAGTGTTTGTTTGGTGTTCGAATAAAATAACCCAAACTGTCTCCCGCGAGTGCTTTTTTCAACCGTTTGGACATTGGATATTGTCCCCTAGAACGGAACGGAGCGGAGATATATATATAGAACAACAGACACAATGATGCACAAATTAAAACAGTTTAGTCACTAACCCATGCACTCAGTGAGACACATTTAATCACTCACTCATACAGTCAGTCATTCACCTACTAAATCCTTCATCCAGACACTTATACATCCACTCATTCTTCAATATGTAAGACATATTTTAACTTTACAGAAACTTACAGTCACTGCATGTTGTCATCAGTGATGTCATCAGTGATGTCATTTGAGATGTCATCAGTGATGTCATCAGTGATGTCACTGACCATGTCATGAATGATGTAATATGTGACATCATCAGCAGATTGCGGGTGCGCGATATATAGTTAGTGCAACTAACTATATATGGAATTTCAATGGTTTTGTGTGAGTAAAATAAGGTTTTGTAAATGCTAATTCCTAACTATATATGGTCTATAACCCATGTTTTTTTCAGTGAATTTTCAAGGTTTTGTAAATGCTAATTCCTAACTATATATGGTCTATAACCTATGTTTTTTTCAGTGAATTTCAATGGTTTTTTAATAGCAAATATCAAAAGCTTTAAAATGTCAAGTACGTATTAGGTAAAAACATTTTCGTGGTTTTGCACGCTGATGTGCTTTGAACGCTGCCCCCCCCCCCCCCTCCCCTCTTTTCTTTTAGGAGTATTCTCTCTTTGCAGATAGTGAAGGGTAGGTAACGCAGGCCTTTGCCCCCGTTGTAATCCGTCGTGCCTGCTTCCCTCTCCATTTGATTGATTGTTATCCAAGCATTTACTGTTTTGGAATTGCTTTTCTTTGGTTCATTCTCTATTTACAAACAAGCACATAGTCGCAATACTCTGTTTAGTCTTTGCAGATAGTGAAAAATCGTTAGAAAAAACAAAAGGAATCAAGCAAAATCAGTAGCCCACTAATGGGATCTCTTTTTGACCTCGCTAAAATAGAAACATTAGGAACAATCCCTCATGAGAAATATGAAACTAGTGAGAGGAACCGAGCTCGACGCCATGATGGCTGCAAGACAGCTCGGCTCCGCCGCCCACCCCGCCCAAAATAACGACAAACCCTATGCAAATATTATAAATATATACAACACACCAGCAAAGTAACAGGGTAAAACGTTTTATTAAATAACTATTTACATGGCAGCCTGCTGCAACATCGATCCAAATACATGCTGCCGTTCCCGGGATTTCTCCCCGACTACTCTGCGGCCTACGAGATGGAGAGGCCGGGGCGTTGACTATGCGGGGCCTCCGGCCGCAACCACAGCGCCAACGATCGCTGCTGACGGAGGGGAGCCTTGCCGGTGAGACCACTGATCTGAAGAACCGCTGCCTGCGGTGCCTCCCTGAGCCACTTGACGGAGGCCCCCGAGGGGCGGTGTGGTGGCGCGGACTCGGAAGGGGCGCTTGGCTCCTGCCCCCTCCCCAAGTCTTGTTGCCCTGCTGTGGCTTGAGATCGCCCCCGACATAGGCGGCCGGCTCCCGGAGTCCGGCGGAACTTTTTGTCTTTTGGTGACTCTTCCATTCTGGACCTTGTCCCACAATCCGTTTGACCTGAAGACACGTCCTGCGGTGCCCTGGTCCGACCATCACATATACCTGCGCCAGGAGACGGCGTGGGGTGCACTGGAAGGAAGAAGCGGCGCGAACGAGCCTCCCCCACCTCCCCAGGTGGAGGTTTCTCAGCTGCACCCCAGCGCTTAACTCGGCATCTGAGTTACGCCCACTCTTCCGGCACAGTGCCTACCTGTGCCCCGAGACGGCGTGGGGTGCACCGGAAGGGAGAGGCGGCGCGAACGAGCCTCCCCCACCTCCCCAGGTGGAGGTTTCTCAGCTGCACCCCAGCGCTTCACTCGGCAGCTGAGTTACGCCCACTCTTGCGGCACAGTGCCTCTCTCGGCCAGCTGAGTTGCGCCTGCTCTTGCTATTACAGCGTCTCACTAGCCATCCGGCTGAATTGCACCCACTCTTGCGGTACAGCGACAGGCGGCTGCCACGGAGCTCACGAAATGGCGGTCGGCTCCACAGACTTGGGCCTGGCCTGCAAGGATGGCTCTGGGCAACCCTGGAACTCGGACGCTTGACTGCTAGGGCATGGGCCCCATTTCCAAAAGCGTCTCCTCAGCCTTGAAGATTCTACAAGAGTCACCGGGGCCCCCGACTCCCGCAGACTTCCGGTGGGGAGCGACTGCCATGATTGCTCGCGGAACGGTCACGACGTAGCCACGGGGTGCTCTCATGCTGATGCCAGCTTCAGTCTGAAACATCCAGAAACACTGTAGTATCGCGTTGTCGCGTAATGCGTCATATGACGCGCCGCATTAGCGCACCCGATGCGCGAAGCGAGGCGCGAAGCGCAGCTTCCCGGAAGCGATCCGGGGCGCGGCGCGGAGAGCGTAACGTAACTATAACAGGTCATGTGACTTGTTAATAAAAATTTTCATTGGTTCATTTCACTTTTGGTTTCCTAATGATGTAAGGCTAGGTCATGTGACCTAAAAATGACACTTTTCATTGGTTTAGAACTATTTTTTTTATCCCAAATGATGAAAACCCCTCCTTGTTTCCTCACTCTGACTTTCATCTTTGTGAGAGGAAGACCTACAGTGCCTCGCTCGGCCACCTGAGTTACGCCCGCTCTTGCGGCACAGTGCCTCGCTCGGCCAGCTGAGTTTCGCCCACTGTTGCGGCACAGTGCCTCGCTCAGCCAGCTGAGTTCTGCCCACTCTTGCGGTACAGTGCCTCGCTCGGCCAGCTGAGTTCCGCCCGCTCTTGCGGCACAGTGCCTCACTCGGCCAGCTGAGTTCCGCCCACTCTTGCGGCACAGTGCCTCGCTCGGCCAGCTGAGTTCCGCCCGCTCTTGCGGCACAGTGCCTCACTCGGCCGGTTGAGTTTCGCCTACTCTTGCGGCTACAGCGTCTCACCTGCCATCCAGCTGAGTTGCGCCCACTCTTGCGGCCTACGACATGGAGAGGCCGGAGCGTTGACTAGGCGGGGCCTCCGGCCGCAACCACAGCGCCAACGATCGCTGCTGACGGAGGGGAGCCTTGCCGGTGAGAGCCACTGATCTGAAGAACCGCTGCCTGCGGTGCCTCACTGAACCGCTTGACGGAGGCCCCCGAGGGGCGGTGTGGTGACGCGGACTGGGAGGGGGCGCTTGGCTCCTGCCCCCTCCCCAAGTCTTGTTGCCCTGGTGTGGCCTGAGATCGGCCCGACATAGGCGGCCGCCTCCCGGGGTCCGGCGGAACTTTTTGCCTTTTGCGGCCTGGTCCCTGAATGTGTGCAGGTGGACAGTATTGATTGGATCAAGATGGCGGCTTCACACAAAGCTGACTCAAGTGTTGCTGCTGATGCTATGCAGACAAAAACTGGTTTTCAGTTTGTACATTCTTCAGGATTTTTCCATCCAAGGCTGGTTGAGAGTTTGTAGAACGATGGCTTCAGATTTTCAACATACTACTCTTCAACATTCTTCATAAATGTAACAATGTGAGACTCACTAGGAGAACGAACGTTTATCTTTCCTTTCAAAATGCTGCCAACAATATTTTCTGAATGGAAGACACCATCTTGTAGCATAAAGGGCTGCGTCAAGGGTGGTATTGCCCAGAATGTCTTGTTTTCTAGTGCTCGTAATGACGAAGCCAGAACTGCCGAAAGGGATTCTGGTCCTGCCGCTACTTATTGGAGACATTGAACTATACTCTGGACCTGCCTGGCCTCGACCAAAATGGCGCCAGTATGGGAGCGACTTGCAACTCCTTATGACGTTCTAGTTACTTAGCCTTGACGTTATGGGGGATGTATGCGGTCTTTGTGCACCTGTCTGGCCTCGACCAAAATGGCGCCAGTATGGGAGCGACTTGCAACTCCTTATGACGTTCTAGTTACTTATCCTTGACGTTATGGGGGATGTATGCGGTCTTTGTGCACATGGCGGGCGGGGAAGGGTACTGACTGGGAATACGGACAACCCTATTGATGTCGATTTTTCATTATTGATTATTGTATTAATAAAGCTTCGAAGTAATGTTACCCATGATACTCGCCCATGGTGTGCGTATGGACGATTTTATTGTAACTGATCCTGTTATACTTTCAATTAAAAAATCAACCTTCACTGATTCTGCAACCGTTTGTCACGTTTAGTTTTTTCAATTAAATGGCTCGCGTGTTACATACTCCTATACCCCTGGCTTTTGAAAGACACCATCTTGTAGAATAAAGGGCTGCGTCAAGGGTGGTATTGCCCAGAATGTCTTGTTTTTTAGTGCTCGTAATGACGAAGCCAGAACTGCCGAAAGGGATTCTGCTCCTGCCGCTACTTATTGGAGACATTGAACTATACTCTGGACCTGCCTGGCCTCGACCAAAATGGCGCCAGTATGGGAGCGACTTGCAACTCCTTATGACGTTCTAGTTACTTATCCTTGACGTTATGGGGGATGTATGCGGTCTTTGTGCACATGGCGGGCGGGGAAGGGTACTGACTGGGAATACGGACAACCCTATTGATGTCGATTTTTCATTATTGATTATTGTACTAATAAAGCTTCGAAGTAATGTTACCCATGATACTCGCCCATGGTGTGCGTATGGACGATTTTATTGTAACTGATCCTGTTATACTTTCAATTAAAAAATCAACCTTCACTGATTCTGCAACCGTTTGTCACGTTTAGTTTTTTCAATTAAATGGCTCGCTTGTTACATACTCCTATACCCCTGGCTTTTGAAAGACACCATCTTGTAGAATAAAGGGCTGCGTCAAGGGTGGTATTGCCCAGAATGTCTTGTTTTTTAGTGCTCGTAATGACGAAGCCAGAACTGCCGAAAGGGATTCTGCTCCTGCCGCTACTTATTGGAGACATTGAACTATACTCTGGACCTGCCTGGCCTCAACCAAAATGGCGCCAGTATGGGAGCGACTTGCAACTCCTTATGACGTTCTAGTTACTTAGCCTTGACGTTATGGGGGATGTATGCGGTCTTTGTGCACCTGGCGGGCGGGGAAGGGTACTGACTGGGAATACGGACAACCCTATTGATGTCGATTTTTCATTATTGATTATTGTATTAATAAAGCTTCGAAGTAATGTTACCCATGATACTCGCCCATGGTGTGCGTATGGACGATTTTATTGTAACTGATCCTGTTATACTTTCAATTAAAAAATCAACCTTCACTGATTCTGCAACCGTTTGTCACGTTTAGTTTTTTCAATTAAATGGCTCGCTTGTTACATACTCCTATACCCCTGGCTTTTGAAAGACACCATCTTGTAGAATAAAAGGCTGCGTCAAGGGTGGTATTGCCCAGAATGTCTTGTTTTCTAGTGCTCGTAATGACGAAGCCAGAACTGCCGAAAGGGATTCTGCTCCTGCCGCTACTTATTGGAGACATTGAACTATACTCTGGACCTGCCTGGCCTCGACCAAAATGGCGCCAGTATGGGAGCGACTTGCAACTCCTTATGACGTTCTAGTTACTTAGCCTTGATGTTATGGGGGATGTATGCGGTCTTTGTGCACATGGCGGGCGGGGAAGGGTACTGACTGGGAATACAGACAACCCTATTGATGTCGATTTTTCATTATTGTTTATTGTATTAATAAAGCTAGAGATAAGTCAAGAACGTGGTAGATCAAAACATTTTCGTGTTTATGCACGCTGATGTGCTTTGAACGCTGCCCCCCCCCGCTCATCATTTAGATTACCACCGCCCATTGCACAAAAGCGTACCGGGCGCTCCCCACGCAAAAAAAACGTTTTTTTTGTTTTCTTTTTTTCTTTTAAAGCCTCCACATCAAACCTAGAGGGTGAGGGAGGATCTACTATGCCCCCTTATGGTCATTTCCCCCTTTGTTTTGGCCTCCTCTTGTCTCTCGATCCTACCGAGAGACAAGATGGCGGCCGCTCCGGACTGTTTAGAATGTTGACAGACACCGGAGAGCCAATCAGCTTCGCGAAGTTCCGTTACGCGTCAAGTACGCGAACCGGAGCGCTACCCGGAGCGCTGTTACAGATATATATATTTTTTTGAACGTTAATTTATCAAAATCCACTGGAGCACATATATTGAGACCTAGCAAAGGCACATCGGGCTAACAGTCCCTACAAAGGGAGCACCCAGTATTAAGTCAAAACAAAACCCTTTCAGATACGTCAACACCGCTCGAACTGTTCATCGTTCAGGATAGAAACCCACACCAAGGTTTCTACTTTTATGATCACTCTCTCTACAGACAGCTAATTTCGACGTACTTGGCACACAGAACCTGGTCTCGAGCAGAGCCGGGTTGGAATTATCACCGGCTCAGCGACCTTTTGTAAGCTCAACACAAGCTACAGCCCTGAGGAGTCGTGGAAACATTTTTCTATATGACGAAACACGTGTCGGCTGGCTACAAAGAACATTAAATGAAGAACTTTCCTAAAGACATTTGTGTTTTCCTTGACAGTGGTTATTGAATTCTAAGGTGTCCACCGTGACACACCCAGTGACTTTCTTAGTGTTTTGTGCAACAGGCATCAAGTTGTTCATGTTTTGGTGGGTTGCTTTGGCAACACACTCATTTTGGGGGGTTATAGGGCTTATCCCCTCGCCTGATTGCACCACTTTCTCTAATCAAACCTTCATACTACACAAGCGTTAGATAGTAGCTGAGCGCCCAGTATTTCCCCTTACTCTAAAGAACCCTTCATAGTTTAGGCTTCCATGTATTGTGCCCTTCACAAGAACACATACATCCCTACACGCACACGCAACACACATGTGCAGGCTCCCACATACTGTCCCAATTCACAGGCACACATACATCCCAGTGTGATCACACAGACATGCACTATCTTCCATGTATTGCACCACTCACAGGTACACAAATGGTTTACGGCTGACACAGTTAAGCTTGTGTTTTTTAGCTATGGATGCACATCAATTTAATAGAATTTTGGTCTTAAGTTGCACACAGTGGCGGTTACATGCACAAAGCGTGCATGAGTCCGTTGGGTTTTGGGTTTGAGCACTTTGTTTTGTTTAATGCATGAACACGAGGGTTCATTATCTAATAGTTAATGGAATTTTGGTTTGTTATATTTATCATGTACAAACTTTGGCAGGTTATTTTTTATGATAGCATGCCTATTCATGACCTTTGAGCAGCTTAAAATTGAACATTTTAGAGATTTGGTGTATAGTCTACAATTATGTCGCACAAACAATCACGGATAAACATACATCCCATTGCACACATGCAGTTGTGCGCTCACTTACATGTATTCCACCACTCGAAGGTACACATAGATCCCAGTGCACAGACGTAGACATGCGCTGACTTCCATGTATTGCACCACTCATAGGTACACATACATCCAGGCTGCGCACATGCAGAAATTGGCTCATTGTGCAGTGCTACACCCATCCTAATGTAGGCCAAGGGTGAGTGCAGAGCACAGCAACAGAACTTTACATGAGTAGGTAAATATGCACCACTCAGTGACACAGTTAAATGTTAAAAGGGTTTATTCGCTCGACTGGTCATTATGACTTAAAATATGGTACACTGCTACCACTGTGCTCATACTACTCAATTCTTGGTGAAGGCAGTAGCCGTTCATCACACAAGTGTAGCGCTTTGGGTATCCCTTCTTTGTAAGCAAGACTGCAATCTATGAGTCAGGCCTAGGTCATGGTGCACTTGCATGAATTGTGTTCGCCCATGACCAAAAATTAGCACCAGGGATCCAGATATCACTGCAGCACTCAGGACAGGGGTGCACATCCATTACCATGTAAGGGACTTTTCTGTCCCAACATTTAGTAAAGTCAAAAGGTCATGGCTAATGCCACACCTAAAACGTAACCCACATTTTCACATTGAAGCAGTTTTAAATGTATAGGGTGAGGAAGGCTGGATGTATTTGTGCTGATATCAGGCAAATCAACAGCAAAACATGCCCATCAGATGATAAAACATGTCCCCAAACTCTGTGGTGATTCAGTGGATTTGGTCCATTTTCTTTTCACCCACCCCCCAGGAAAAAACAAACACTATTTCTAAAACAATTATGCCCCCAGGGGTGGTCAGCCCATTTTCCAGAATTTGCCAGCCATTTTGTTTTCCCCTGGGAGTTAATCATGCCCTCCTTGGCGGTCTGATTGCCCTCTAAAGAGAAACAAATATTTTCAAAAATGATGCTCCCTACAGGGTTCAGTTGTATGCCAGATGGCTGACCCATGCAAATTTTGCCAGTCATTTTGTTTTTTCCTGGCTGACCGCACCCTCACCAGGGGAAGGTCTTGCCCCCCAGGAAGAAAACAAAACATTCTTCCTAAAAATGCACCCCAGGGGAGTTGCCTCATATGCTCGAGGGGCCCAACCCCCTGAAAACACTACAACTCATGGGGTTTGGTAGAGTCCTATATCTGGATTGCGGCACAGCCATGATCCACGAGCAGGAATTTGTTTGAGAGAGGCCTTGCTGGAAAGGGAAATCTCACAGAAGGAGATAAACCATGATGGTGACAGGCATTCATGCTATGCACCAAGGTGTAAGTCCTGAATGTCCAGAGAACGAAGCAAAGGGGCAGAAAATACCATTGAAACTAAACAAAGGAAACAAATAGCTGTAGCCATGAGCCTAACAAGAGCAACGGGTAGTAGGTGGGACCAGACATAGCCCCAGCAAGGCATGCACTAGTGAGTAAAGCATGTCCAGGGCAGGCTAAGCTACAAGCCCATGAAAGTATAGGGGGAGCCCACCTCTACTACTTACACAAAAATGGAGGAGGGATCTGACAGGCCCAACCTACAAGGTTGTAGCGATCACAGTAAACATACCCAGCGCACTCTATCTATGTGCCAAGGCCGAACCAGCACCGCTGAACCTCAGAGGAAGACACAGCAGATGGCCAGCAGACTGAACCAGCAGAGTAAAGCACCTCCTGCAGCTAATACCAAGCATGGCCCAAAGACTGGGAAGGTCAGGGCAATCACAGAAGGCAACACCTCCCCAACCCCAGCACACTGCAGAAGCAGTGAGTGAGGCCACATAGGGCACAAGGCCCCAGACATGGTGCAAGCCAGATACAGATCCACATACTCCTTCAATTTGTATTTAGTATTTATAGAGCACATTATACCCAGAGGCGCCAAAGTGGTAGCACAGAAAGGGAACGACTACAGGGGGTCGGCGAAGGCTGTGGTGCAAGCCGAAGAAGGCCAGACCAAGTCACCTTGCAGCACCACAGGTGCCTAAAGTAGAAGAAGGGTGTTCAAGCAGCAAGAATGAGCCATGTCACCTAAAGAACCAGGCATACAAAACTGGAAGCAGGGCACAAGGAACATAGGTGAAATCATCTAAGACAATGGATACTAACACCCAATCTCAAGATCAGGAACAACCAACCTCAGGCCCGCAGAGAGAAAGGATTGAGACTAGGCATGAACTACACAGCCTACATACAGAGTGCAGATAGTGTGGAGTAAGAAGGCCTAGCAAGAACCGAAAGTACAAGCAAGAAGGCAGAGACATCCCCTCAGGTATCAATGCAAGGTGAGCCAACCGTAAGTGTAAACCACAAGGGAAATCCATGGAAGCAGCCCACAAAACCCAAACCCATAATGGTGGTAGCAGAGATCCCAGGGAAGGCTAATCTGTTTATTTATTTATTTATAAAGTTTTATATAGCATGGACATGATCCCGAAGGATATCAGAGTGCTTTACAATTTGAGGGTATTGAACAGCATCTGCCATGTTCACAAAAATATGCAGCAGCTTAGCTAGCTAGCTTAGCCACAACAAAAACACCTTTGAATACCTTATTATCACTATCCATCAAAAGAATAAAGCTGAGGCAGACAGTCTGGAAGGAAGCACTCATCACAGAGAAGGAGGCACATATAGAAAAAAAAGCTAGTGGGGCAAATGAGGCACAAGGGCAGAGATGTAACACAGTCTGAGAATGCCTAATTCAAGCCCAGCGCAGAACTTGGCAAAACCCACCAATTAGCCTCACCCCAAATCAAATAGGGATTAGTCATAAAGGGCCACAGGGTGGAATAGAGAGTCAAATCCCCAACCCCAAAACACATTGTCATAGCAGTGTACACAGTGAGAATAGTATGCCTATTCACCCCACCACAAGTAATTATGAAAAGCGAAGTGAGACAGAGCCATCCAGAATTTGTCAGCGCATCGCGTGTCAGATGCACATAATAAGAAGAAACAGCCTCCGAAAAGTTCCACAACACACAGAAATGGGGCAGGTGGCAAAAAAATCATAGGGTGAGGTAAGTAGCCAAAATAAACTCCATCTCACAATACCACCCAGAAATGACCACAGATTTGTCAAGACCAAGCCTGGCAGAGCACAAGGGACAGCCCACACTAAAACCTATGAGCAAAAGCGGAAGAGAGAAGGCAAGACCATTAGCCAGTCAGAGACAGAGGAACACATCCCACAAGCCTAAAGTGTGATAGGCTACACAGGCGGAAGTCAAGCCCTTCCCAAAGCCAAGAATACGCTCCAGCTGCACTCCCCAATCCAGTAGGTAGCCAGTGAAGGTCAAGCCTGATTCACAATAACTTCTACACAGCCCCCATCAAGCCTATTAGGTAGGCAAGGACACATAAGAAGACAAAAGAGTATGTCAAAAGAGAATACCTATCAGAAGCAACCACACTTTTGGCTATGTGTGTTTTTCCAGTACTTGTTCTCGGTAAATATCTGATGTGGACAAATAAGTGCCTGCCCCCAAAAATAAGCACTGGTTGCCCTCACCGGCAACCACCGGCTCAAAATAAGCACTGTCTGCACCCCGGGTAAAAAAGTCACTCCTTTGTCCTACAGCAAAGGTTTTCAGTGCTGCATGTAAAGTATCAAAGCTCAGTAAGAATCCCACTGGAACGAGCCCACACCCACCACACCCCAGCCTGTGGCTCTAGCTAGGTGCATCTACACATCCAAAACATCGTCAAGAAGCATGAATCAAAACACAAGATCCAAGCCCAGCAGAAAGCAAAGGGTAGGCAACCCAAAGTTTATACATCTAGCACTCCAGTCTGTGCCTCACCTTTACATCTCATGCTCATCCATTCCCCCCGTCAAAACACCTCTGCTCCTCTCCGTCGGAGAGTTGTAGCCCAACCAGGTACCTTGCGGTACAGGTGTGCGGAGGGAACAAAGTGATGAAGCATGTCACTCAAGGGTGAGTGAGGGTTCTCATCCTAAGAAGAGCATTATTCCATATAACTTCTTCCTTTGAAAGATCTCTCCTGGTCTTTCTACACATACCAGATGTACTTTTGTGTGAGTTGAACCCAAATATTATAACAACCACCAGACAGACCACAATAAGCCCAGCAAAAATGTTTGAGGACTGACAAAAGCCTAAATAAGAGACAAAAAGGCAATGGGTACATCCCACAAGGTCCATAACTAGCAAGGCGCACAAGTGAGCCATATCACAGAGACGTAAAGCAATGCATTGCTTGAACTCCAAGTAAAAGTACCTCCAGCAGTGCAAAGCTGTTTAAAACCCAAGTCCCAGGACCAGAAAAGAGCACTCGGGAAGGGTCTACACAGAGCCATACTGAGGGGGAATCTACATCCACTGGAGAGCAACAGCAACATCAGGGTGAGCAGCCCCACCCCAGTGCCAAGCCCTGTATGAAAGCAGGGAAGAGGGGACCTGCAACACACAACCCAAGACGGTGACGTGAGTGCATTTATAGTCAGGAGAACCGAGGCCACAAGTCAGAAACATCTTAAGGAGTTTGGGTCCAAGAGTCAAATGTATTTTGGAAGACCCTGTTCGGACCAGCTTTGAATTTATGGTCCAGTTTAATTTTCCATTCCCTCTTTGGCAGTGCACTGGCACACTGGTTCAAATTCAAACTTTATTTTCATCTCATAATCAGGGTCAATTATGTGCTTTCTCAATATTGTAATACAGCAGAAACTCACTAATGGAAAGGAGAAGACCTCTCGGTCACCCCGAACGTATGGCTGGGTGCCCCGACCACCCGGTAAAACCCCTTTTGCAGGCCGGGGGGGGCGTGTCCCCGGCCGGTATGCCCAAAGTGGCGCGGTTGGAGCACGCCCCCGCCGCTTAAGAGGGTTGTCCTAACTCCGCCCGGAAGTCCGTGCACTTTTGGGCGGGAGGGGGATGCCGCCCCGCCTCCCCGTTGCAAGTTAAAAGGCGCGGGAGTCCAGGCAGGCGTCCTCTTGTTCCCGCGCTCTGAAGGCTGCACCACTCGTCGCTTGTGAGCCCTCAAGGGAACAAGCAGCTATTTTTTGACCCACCCACCAGCCTCTGTTGCAGAACTTTGGGAGTAAACAAGTGGTGAGCTGCAATTGATTGTGATGCAGAAACGTCGTGTCTAGGCCTTTTTTCCTCCCAGTATAGCTGATTCCGAGGTGGTGTATACAACTGACTACTTGTCTATGAAACGTCGTGTTTAGGCCTTTTTTCTCCCAGTATAGATTGATTCCGAGGTGGTGTATACAACTGACTACTTGTCTATAGGCCTTTTTTCCTTTGTGGAAATGTATCAATAACTGTCGTATTTATTAGTCTTCGGTCGGGCGGTAAGGTCATGATCGGTGAGCAGTGATTTCAAGGTCCCTAGTGGGGGCGCCACCCATTATGGATCGGAGCGCCCGGAGGAGGCGGCCATTGGCCCCTCCCATGGGGGGGCGGCACCCATTACGGATGGGATCGCCCAGGGGGAGACGGCCATAGGCCCCTCCCAGGGGGAGACGGCTATATGCCCCTCCCACAAATTTCCCGGGGGTCGGATATCCGCTGCGGCGGAAGAGAGTGCGGGGAAAGGGGGGGAGTCCACGCTGTCCTCCTTACGGTTACCCCGCACGGGAACTCGGACGACCTTAAGATGGCGCCGAGTGGAAGGGGGCCTCCATGACAAGGGAAGTTACGGTTGGCTACGAGGGTAAAGTCCTCTGCGCATGCGCCACTCACACGTGAGGGCGGGAATTTGGTGATAGGGATCTGACACCGGTTAAGACCTTGCCGTTGGCCCTTAACGATAGGTTGTACAAAATTCGTATGCAATGCATGATGTCATGATGTTAGACTCGGTTAGGAAAATCTTTGTATTAGAGATTTGTTAAGGTTAGCCTGGATACCTGTCTTCATCAAGTGTAATGAAAGTTGAATTTTGTACATGATAAATGAAACGTTTTTAATTTAAAGTTTTACATTTTGTATCATATTTTAATAAATACGGCTGGGGGGGTCGCGAGGCCCCCCTGCCTTCCAAAGATTCAAACTGTGTCTGTCTCCTACCATTGGGATTGGTGGTGGAAGGGGTGGCGGGCATCCCGGACCATATATTATTTCAAATAATCTCTGAGAATATCGCCCATTTCTCATATGTGAGGTCCTGTTTTGAGTTAAAGGAAAAATAATTTATGGATGTTGCACAGTGTTGCAAAAACACATTTCTCTGCAACATGTCTGTAATAGACCTCCACACATCACCAACTTCAATTTTTTTAAATGTAAACATTATTTAAAATAATCAGAGAATTATTCAAGGTCGTTAGGGCAATACTCTCTTCAGAACAGCGGGGGGAGGGGGGAGGGAGGGGGTGTGTACTAAATGGCCGAGGCTCACTTTGCCCATGTCTTAAAATGTCTCTGACACCAGCCTAGTAGAAGCCAAAGAAGACAACAAAAGCAGTAACATGCGGTACACAGTTACACACCAGACACAAACTTATCAACAGGGAAACGCCTACAAAAAGAAAGCAGGAACTGAAATCTGGCGATGGGAAGCTCAGGATGACGCCCCCAGACAAAATAGGAGTTTCCTGCGTGGCGGGAGTCTATTACACGGTTAGGAGTTTAAACTTTGTGCTTTTAGGCTGGGCACCTTTCTCCAGATATAGTGAATGATGTAGGGACTCTGGGAAATATGTAATGACGAAGTAATGTGTTGTAAAATTCATAGGCCTACCCACAGAGAGCCTGTTCATACTGAATTCATGCTGACTGATGTAGTTTCTAATCGAGTAGATCAAGAAATGCATAAGAAGAAATAAGAGACTATTTTGCAAGTTTATATGTTTTGGATTGTTCGTTCAGTTCTTGCTGGTATGTTCTTAATTTAAACATCAGAAGTTCTTCCTTTGAGGTAGCAGTGATTTGGTAGAGAAGCAGATGTCTTAGAGAACAACAAAGACAAGAATCCACTGAGCATAA
Organism: Lissotriton helveticus; assembly: GCF_964261635.1. Classification (NCBI taxonomy): domain Eukaryota; kingdom Metazoa; phylum Chordata; class Amphibia; order Caudata; family Salamandridae; genus Lissotriton; species Lissotriton helveticus. Next base: position 259,783,969 of record NC_136071.1, read on the forward strand.
TGAAATTTGCACCACCATGGCAATCTCTCACTGTGCAACCCAGTCTGGATGAAATTCAATGTTGCACTGTCTTTTTTTCAAGCATATTTAATGGTCCTTCGACTATATAATAATTGTCAGGGAAATAAAATGCCACAAGTTATTACTACGTTCTAAACCTACGGATGCCATAAATCTGAGCTCATAGACATTGTACCCGCCGCCTTGTGAGTTGCTGAGGTCAGTGCTTAATTTGAGCCGGTGCGCAGCACTGGTACTAACGACAGTCACCATATGGTGGCACTGTCTGTCTAATTTTCAGATGAGCACAACGTTTGTGTTTAATATGTCAATGCACATTAAAAAAAGAGCAATATCTGCCGCCCATGCCGGTATTATAACTTTAGAGGGCCTAGAATGGTCTGAATTGCCACAATTGTAGGAGTGCGATGCTTAGTGCTTGTGTGGGTACCTTCATTGGCAGAGCTTACAGGAGCAATGGGTGGCTCCTGAGAAGAGCCCTAGCACTTACTTTTTTTTCTTTTTTTACAAATTAAGCACTGTCTGAGGGGGATGTTGGTTGCTTCTGCTTCCGGTACTCATCCGCCTCATGCTTCAGCATGAGGCAGCAGAAAAAGCTTGGCCAGCTGAAGTGAAATGAACTATTTTTTAACCACATTTAGTGAAACTGTGATGTTTTATATTCTTGTCATCGGGAATGTAAAATCTTTTGATGATCCACCATGTTAGCATACTGAACAGTTGTTACATCATGAGGGCCGTGGATTCAGGTAATCCCCAGTGATGCATAGCAAGGTGATTTTTAAAAAGCACTTTCAGACTAGCAAAGTGGTCCGAGCACGACCTGATGCTTTATTCTAGTTTGACAGCAACAAATATCTGAGGTAAATTAGATAGCCCTGAATCTAAAACATCAAAGCTGTTTTCAATGAATTTCTATACCTCTGAGCCCTTAAGTGGCAGTGCTGAACCCAGACCTGTGTCTGAGTCCTCTCTTTATTACTTTTTCAATAGCATTACCTATGTGGGTACGAAGCCTATTTCCTAACTCTTCTGACTAGTAGCTTTGAGTATCCTTTTTCAATAAGGATTTTAAACTGGTATTTTAACCTCTCGGTGGAAGCAGCTACATTTTAACCCCTTCACTGCGGCGGCAATTCCGCCGCAGTGCTAGGGGGGAGGGGGGACGCGCGGCGCTCCCATGCTCGTGACGGAACCGCTCCGTCACTAGCCTCGGGCGCGCTGTGCTTGTGACGGAGCGGTTCCGTCACGGCCCCGCCCACTCAATGGAACGTCCAGCGCTGGCGCGAAATCAGCGCCGCGCAGGCCGTGACGGAACCGCTCCGTCACCAGCTCAGCGCGCCCGAGGCTCGTGACGGAGCGGTTCCGTCACGAGCAAGGTAGGGGTTAAGGATTTTGGGGGCCCTGGGCAAAACTTATTTTCGGGGCCCCCATAGTTGCCACCTGTCCTGTTTTTGCAGGGACAGTCCCGGCAAGTTGCGACTGTCCCAAACATTGTTGCAGAAACTGTTTCTCTTTATTACACACAGGTACACAAACAAGAACTTTCTATCTGAAGTCCTGTGCCGCAAAGTTTCCCGGGACTTTTTTTCTTCAAATGTTGGCAACTATGGGCCCCTGTTCAGAACAGTTTTGGATTGTTGTTCCCATTTCAGCTCTTTCATGCCCTCTTCCACTATGTCACTGACAGTGCACAGGGACACTTGTAAAAATTCTAAATGTGTTTACATCTAATCTTCAGGGATAGTGAACTGAGATTTCAATATTGTAACACAGAAGCAGCTCACTAATATTACTTACTATAAGTAATCTCTTTGACACCCTTCCATTTCTCATATGGGAGATCCTGTTTTGATCTAAAATAAACTTTTTTTATGGATGTTGCATGAAACAGAAACACACTTTCTCTGCAAAATGTCTGTAATAGACTCTCACACACCAAACACATAAAAATAAATTAAAGGAAAACGGGATTTAAAACAATCTATTTAAGAATAATTAAAGGTCATCAGGGCAAGACTCTCTGCGATGGATTAAACCCAGATCTGTTGACTGGGTGTGAGTGTTTGATTGGTTCAGATGCTCCGTCCATCACCACCCCCTTTTGTAAGACTCTCTGCAGAACAGAGCTGGCTCTATCAGGGGGCCATCTGAAAGTACCCTGGACAGGAGTCCACTTTGACCATGGCTTAAAACTTTGTCTGGGTGGAAGGGAACTGGGATGCTGCTGGGCATACTTGTGGGAATGATGTGAGGAATATAGGGCCCTGATCCGTCTTGAGAAGGTAAGGGAGGGAAGGCGGGTGAAAGTTCAGGGTGGCACCAAAAAGTGACTCTGAAGAGGACCGTTGCCAGCCTCTTCCATGAAGGTTTGTGGCCTTAGTCTGTCGCCAGGCTCCGGATCCATGTAAGATTTTGAGATAACGATTTAAGATACGTTTGCATAAACTAAAAGAAACTCATTTCCGCGGACTGGGGTTGTCTGGAGAGCATAATATACATCCGGGCATCTCCAACTTACTTCGAATGGATGTATGTCGTTACAATGCATGCTTTTACCACGCATGCCTTTACAACGCAGGTATTACAACGATTGCGTTGGGGGGCGCTCGATAGTGAATAGTTTAATTTACTATTCCAACTCCAGTCCCCATGGATAGTAGGGAAGGTGTTGGATAGTAAATTAAACTATTCCCTATCCTACAGCGCCCTCCGGCGCAAGTCGTTGTAACGACTTGCGTTGTAATACCTGCGTTGTAAAGGTACTGCGTGGTAAAAGTTTCATTGTAAAGGATGTTTCCACTTCGGGATACCACCTTTCTATAGAGTTCACCCCAGAGCAGTGACCCATTCTTGCAGCTAAACCCCCAACAATCCTCTATTGTGTTGTCTCTTAAGAAACATTTTAATAAGTAACTTAACCTTAAGAAACATTTTAATTAATAACTTATCATCTTTTAAAACCCTCAGGATGCCTGCTCTTCACAGCTGATATTGACAAAACGGATAAATGGCACCACTGATGCCAGTTTCACTGTACACCTGGGATGGCCTGAACCTCGAGAAACATATGTGGGGTGCAGGGATTCGGAAGACGCCTTTTCATCACAGGCATAACTCGTTTCTGACCGGATGTCGCAGGCCTGTTCTGATGCCCAGTATCTGTCGTTCTTCGGTAGAAGGCATCGCGGCTACAGTTTAATAGCCTGGCCCCCATACCGCATGTCAAGGTGAAGGAAGGCGGAGAGCGAAAAAAACATTTTAACTGGCTCAGTTCACAGACTGTAGGGAGAGAATAAAGAAGCCCCACAAGGCTGAGACAGAAAAGGATTTACAGCCTCACTAACGAGCAGAGGCTGGTAAAACGCAGAAGAGGTACAGAACAGAACAGCAGAGTATATAAAAAAAGATTCACACACTCTGGCTGTGCCAGGGCAGCCTTCTATTCCAGAAGGAATCCAAGTTGATGTGTATATAATGAAGTGGCCCAGTATTCCGCTTTTATTGTGTTTTTTACTTTTAAATACAGGCTGTTTCTCTGGCTTTAAGAATTTAGGGGCATATGTATCATCCCTTTTTTTAGTCGAAAACGCTGCGATTCGCAAAAAAGCAGCGTTTGCGACAAAAAATCGGAAAATGCGATGTATGATGAAAATCGCATCGCAAAATTAAGGATTTGCAAAATTTGCGATTCCTTAATTTTGCGTCAGCATTTAAGGAATCGCAAATTGCGATTCCTTAAATGCTATGTATGAAGCACCCAAGTTGTGCGATTTCTCATTAAGAAATTGCAAATTACGACCAATTTGAAGTTGGTGGTAATTTGCGATTTCTTTCACAAATGCACTTTTTGGCATTTGTAAAGGTGCCATGTGGCGCACATACATGTCCTTAGGGCATGTATGTGCACCATAGGCGCACACATGTAAATTTCAGGGGTGCATCAGGGTGTCCTTATGACACCCTTGCACCCTTGAAATTATTCTCAATTTGCGATTTTCAAATTGCGAATCGCAAATTGAGAATAACTTCCCATTCATTCCTATGGGTCTCCTGGCCCATAGAAATGAATGGGAAAGTATTCCTTAATTGCAATTTGCAATTTGCTAATCGCAATTAAGGAATATTAAGAAATCGCTAAAAAATTGTGATTTTTTACATACATCCCGTTTTGCAATTCTCTATTAGCGATTTCTAAAAAAATTGCTATTTGAGAATCGCAAATGAGGATGTTGATACATCTTCCCCTTAGTAAGAAGGGGAAATGCAAATATTCTCTCTCCTTGCTGTAACTTGCTGCCAGGCCTGCAGCTAAGCAAGAGCATACGATGAAGCCACACAAGTGGGATACCCTTTTTTTAAGGAGAAGACTGGGAACTTTGACCAGTAGGCCTTTTGTGGATGCCCAGAGATTCTGGAAATTTCCATCATGGAAATATGATGAAAATGCGTGATTTTAGCCAACGTTTGAGGTTTACAAAGCATTCCAGGGTTAGGAAATGTCAATACACTAAAACAAGAGTTAAACCCTTTTTATATGTATACTCGGAGATCATCAAACAGCCCTCAATTCTCCTCTTTAGATGGGCATCCCTACCCGACCTTTTCTTGTTTATTATGGGCTGCAGACAGACTCGCCTTTGACACAGAATTTACCTGGGGGCAAAGGAATGCATGGATTGGATGAATAAGGGCTGGTCTAGCGTTTGATGGCTTAGCCATTCCCATATCTGGATTCATAGGTGGGAGCTGCCTGCCAGGCTTGTGCTGAGGGTAAGTGGACTTCAGAATCCCACTCAGGTCCTTCTCTGATCTTAATGCCCCACTGACCACCTAGGCAAAGGGACCAATGGTGGGAAGAAAGGCGGACGGCAGTGAAAATTGTCTCTGGAGTGTTGGACAGTCAGGATTATAACACCTCTTAATCTAGCGCAGGCAAACATTTCAATTTCTGTTATTAGTACCATCCACTTAACTGGTCTGTAGTGTTCTCTGAAAGTAGATGTGATCTCAAAATACAAGCTCCAGTGCTTTATGAGCCAGAGCACGCTTAGTTTAGGTCAATACAGATGTTATCTGGAATTGCCTAATGCACTCACAACTGCAAAAGGGACTGCACTTTATGAGCCATTAGATTTCACATTTCTCTATTTCAAATGAAAGTCTGTGGAAAAGCTTTGGCCTTTGCTTGTTTGAAGTATGTGTTGGAGACATCATTGAGTGCAGGCACCGTTAAGATGCCTTCCCTCTATTTCAAGGTCTGATCTTCTCGTTTCTCTGTGAGCTCAAGCTGGCTTTGAGTATTTTGTGCTTTGAGTATTTTGGACAATTCTAGTTAAAAGGGACCTTTTGTGTTAGCAAAATCAACTCATGCTCAGTAAATCAGTATAGGAGTGGAGTCAAAAGTTGTCAGTGTACGTGCTTTGGTCTGGAAAGGGCACCAAAGTAGGTTGCTGCCAAAACGTGGCTCGAGGATCATGTACAGTCCTTCTTTTGTTGTGGGTGCCCGGATGAGTTCAGAACCAAGGTTAGGCATGCAAACATAGCCAGTTTGGACTGGATCACAAAACATTTTTGACTGTTGCTATTTAGTGTCCTTGTTGGTAAGTTGAGGCTGTGTTTGGTGCAACAAACCATTCACCATTTTGTTATAAAAACAGGTGTCTGAAAGTGGTAATGTGATAACGTTGTTTTTGTATATATGGATCATCACATTTTCTTGTGAGGGTGATTTGTTCTGTTTAAATGTGTGCTACTGTGTTTTTGATCTGCATTATGGCAATATGATGTTGTGTTGTACTGTGTTTGTTGTGCTTAGTTCTGTTCTGACTGTTTTGTTGTATTATTCTCTGTTTCAATTAGATTATGATTATGTTCTGTTATTTATTTTAAGATATGCAAACAAATGCTGCTAAATTCCAGACAAAAGTAGCACATGCCTTTAAATTTCCATAAACAAGCAACTACACACCATTATCAAGGAAGTAAAAGCATTTACAGAGCCGCCACGTCCAGCAACCCCGCTTATCTGGTAGAGAAGATCACCAATCTCTAGTGGTTCTCTGGCACACCTGCTAACAGGCCACCGTCTGACTGTGGACTGAGAAGTGTAAAAAAGAAAAAAGAAGGCAGCAGGCCTTTTCCATCTATGCATTAAGGATCTAGAACAACATACCCTTATCCACAAGGACCGTCCCAACGTTGCTCCAGTTTAAGAAAGAGTCGAAGACACACCTAATTGAAGAAAATGATATCTTGATGCAGTAACAATCCATTAACCAGCAACTTCTCCTATTACATATTGACTGTATGCTTGCATTAGACCCTGTACAGTGGTTTACTGCATTTTTGGTCGGGTACACTCAAAACAAATTCTACCTGCGTATAAAAAATAGCGCTCTTCCACTTCCAGAATGCAGTCACATCAAAGCTGTGGCAGAGACCGTGGCCTAGATGTATCAAGATTCCATTTTGCGATTCCTAAATAGCGATTTTTAAGGAATCGCTATTTAGAAATCGCAAAATGGAATGTATGTAGAAAATCGCACATTTTTAGCGATTTCTCAATCTTCCTTATTTGCGAATTCGCATTTTGCAAATTTGCAATTAAGGAATAATTTCCCATGCATCCCTATGGGACAGAAGGCCCATTGGAATGATTGTGAAATAATTCTCAAATTGCGAATTCGCAATTTGCTATTCGCAAATTGAGAATTATTATAAGGGTGCAGGGGTGTCTCAAAGACACCCTGCTGCACCCCTGAAATGTACATGTGTGTGCATATGGCGTACATACATGCCCTATGGGCATGTGTGTGCGTCACATGCCACCTTAAAAAATTTCAAATTGTGCATTTTTTAAAGAATTCGCAAATTAACATCAACTACAAGTTGGTGTTAATTTGCGATTTCTTAACCAAAATTCACAATTCAAAAATGCTACATACATAGCATTTAAGGAATCGCAAAAATTGTGATTCCTTAAATGCTATGGCAAAATAAGGAATCGCAAATTTTTGCGATTCCTTAATTTGCTAAATATTGATGCATGCCAAAACATGCAAAAAGACCGTTTGCGACTCGCAAAGGCCGAAATTCTGTGAATTTTGGCCTTTACGATTCGCAAACGGCTTGATACATCTAGGCCCGTGTCTTAAATTAGCACTTGCAGTGCTCACTTTATCTGATACTCCCTTTAGCTTTCCTGCTACTAGAACCTATAGGTTGACAGGATACAAATGCGCACAACTAATAGGTATTTAAGATATGTTGACGCACCCAGCTAGTTGACAACACACATGCTCTGACTACGAGTGATGTTTGATTCCAGGAGGAGATCTGGGCGGGTAGAATCACTGATACCGTCTCGAATCTGTGAATAGAACTTTTGCAATTATAAGTTAAACTCCGCAGAATGGGAATTAACTGTACTAAACCGTATTTACTGGCTAGTATGCCACAGGAAATTCCTAATTCCATATGGACTAGCACTGTGAGCAGGCGCCTAATGTCTGTAAGGTAGCCCGGAGTGTGGCGGAGGGTAAACTAAGGGGTGGTTGGGGGATGGAAGGGGGATATGTCTCCTGGCAGTAGGGAGCATTACATGTCCACCACACGACCTTGGCTGAGAGTTGGGTAGAGGGCCGGAGAATGAGTCAAGGCTGCAACGCTGCCCTTTTCAAATGGAGTTTTACCAGCCATTGTTTTTCCAGCTGGTGAAAACAGAAGTCGTGTTCCTGCACCCAGTAAAGTCGAGTGGTGGAATACCAAGCCAATGATAATTGTGCATCTGCTACTACGTCCTAGTGCCTTTTGTATACTTATTTTACATACTTTTGCTGTGTATTTTTGTCTACTCCAAATGTATCATGTAACGGGTGCTATGAAAACTCTGTGAAGCGCTCTGATGCCTTCAGGTCAAGTTTGCACTATATAAACCTCAATAAATAAATAAATTGTGTCTAGCGGAATTCCACCCTAAACTTGTAATCAGGGCTCAAGTGGTATCTCACTAAATTATAACAGTGCTATTAGGTGTTCATCTCTATACATCTTGTGAGTATCACTTTATGGAATGGTGAAAGTAATGACTTAACAAATGGGGATAAATAGTGTAAAAACAGATCAGCATGTCTATGGTGCTTTATGACAGTGGGGTGTTCCTCAGTGGTTTGAATATTTTTTTCTTTGTGAATTACTAGTGATTACCTTACACTTAGATTGTGATACATTGCAATTCCTCTTTAATGTGTTTTCTCGGTTTTAAGGATTAACTTATTTTAAAAAATATACATATGTTTTAGTTTTCTTATTGTTACTTGTAGGATATATGTTATCTTCTGTTTGGAATGCCTGTGATAGGTTTCCCGCACTAGTAATGAAATTTAGTTGAACATGGAGAGACACATGATATTGGTATCTTGGTGTTTAGGCTTGTCTTGGCATCGGTGCCCAATTACATTATAAGGTGCAGAGACAAAATATCGAGTACAAAATATCGAGTTGCACAAATATCGAGTTATTAATATCGTGGGGCAGAAATATCTGTAGAAAGAATATTGTGGTCAAGAATATCGACTTAAGGTAAGTAATATTGATTTTAAAAATATTGTTTGCAAAAATATAGTTGTTAAAAATATCGTTTTTTATTATTGTTATGTATTTTAGTATTTATTTTATATGTATTTTTTTGGATAAGAATTTTTGTATTTTTAATATATGTGTTTATTTTTTTGTAGTTCTTAATTTTTTTAATTTGAATTTTTGCGCTTTTAGTTTTGTAGCGAGTTGTGGGTTTATAGGGGAATAGGGTGGGAAGTAAGTTAATTATATTAAATGTAGTATTATTCTTTTATTTAAATTTTGCCGCCAACGTTTCACTGCCTCTGGGGTCAGCATCGCACTGCATCTTTGGGGACTCGGAGTCCCATGAGCCCCCAGGCCTGCAGACGCCCTCTAAAGGCACCAGGACTCCCGCGGCCGTGTAGCCGCCAACGTTTCACTGACTCTGGGGTCAGCAACGCACCGCATCTTTGGGGACTCAGAGTTCCGTGAGCACCCGCACCTGCAGACACCCTCAAAAGGCGCCAGGAGTTCTGCAGCCGTGTAGTCACCAACATTTCACTGCCTCTGGGGTCAGCACCGCACAGCATCTTTGGGGACTCGGAGTCCCATGAGCCGTGTGCCTCCACACGTCCTCAAAAGGCACCAGGAGTCCGTGGCCGTGTAGCCACCAATGTTTCACTGCCTCTGGGGTCAGCACGGCACCGCATCTTTGGGGGACTTGGAGTGCCATGAGCCCCCGCGCCTGCAGATGCCTTCAAAAGGCGCAAGGAATCCTGCAGCGTGGGATGTGCCCGGGACAAGCGCGGCCCCGTCTACGCCTGTCGGATCCCAGAGGAGGCTAGGCTGCCACTCCCTCTAATAATGGGTACTCTAGCAAGGTACTATGCACATATTGTTTATCGCCTTTTACTCCATTACTCCCTCATAGAATGGTTAAGCGCAAGGGCCAGAGCGAGCAGCCAGGTGGAGGATTAGCAGGAACCCTTGATGCGTTTTTAACACGGGCTGGGTCTGTTCTAACCCACAAAATAGAATTAACTGAACTATGCCTATCTTGGGAGCCAATCCTCCAGAAGTGCTCCTCCTTAGGAGGCCAAAGTATGGAGAATGCCCCCACACAGCCTCTTTTAATTGAACCAGTAGCACATCTCCCAAGATTTTTGTCCTGCAACATCTAGTATTGCAAAAACATCTACTAGGGGTTCGGGCTCGCAAACACAGCTGGACACTAACCCTGAACCACCAGTTTTTGTTTAAATTTGTTTATTGGATTTTTGTTTGCTTCGTACAGTCATCATGACAGTGATTATGCAGTACAGTGGTACATTTCTACAAGTACAAAATGCCAGTGCGGGCCGAATATACATTTTCATACAGTAATCCTGTGCCGGTCGAACTTTCCATGCACTTCACTCCGTTAGTGTATACCAAACCCTGAGCCACCATTTAAGAGAAAAAGGAGTGGTGGCCCACTGAAGCAAAAGCCTGCAAAAGTCACTCGATCAGCCAAATCAAGTGGGGACTGTTGAAAATGAAACTGGATCAAGTCTTTACACTCCCCCTACCCTGCCCCCACTTATGAATGATGATGATACGTAGAAGAAACTATAAAATACGGTCTCTGTCTTGTTGAACCACATTTTACTCAAGTTAACCCAGATTGAAGAGAGATGAACCCAAATGGAGTCCCAGGCCGCAAATAATTTCCATTCTCTTGAGTCTTTGCGCTCTGGGAAGGGCCCTGGTTCTGGTCCAGAATTACACTCACAGGTGGGGATCCGTATATCAGAACCTGAAGTCGAGCCTCCCAACCCATATCATGTACAAGGCAACTTGGGCCTCGCCAAATACTAAAAACTAGACACTTATACTACTTCTTCTCCACGTACCCAAATCCCTTTATCACAACCCAATGAATATTTGGAGAACCCAGCGTGGGAGGTAACACAAAATCCACACCTCAGCACCGTTCCCACCAGCATGGTGGCAATGTTGACAGAGGCGGGGAGGAGGGAGGACTCCCTGAGGCGGGGAAGACTCAAAGCCAGCAACATGGCTACGGTGCACCAGACAGTGCATCTTCCACCGGCAGCATCTCCACTTGTACTGGTGTTGGCCAACGTACCACTTTTGAGAGAGGAGCAACAGGAAGCCTTCACTGGATGACGTGTCACCTAAACCGGGTAGGGGGAAAGGGCAGTCTTTTGTCTAACCAAATTATTATGGACAAAAGGATAGGGTGGCTGGGTACATCGAGAAAAGTAATACCGGGTGATTGTGTGGTTATAAACTTCAATAACGAATCTGTAGTTAGATCTCTCTTAGCACAGCTATACAAAGTCCTACCCAAGGGCACCCATATTACAGCTTTATCACTGGAATATTTCCATAGGCCGCCTCTTCCGGTGGCTGTAGAACATAGAGCTCAACTGAGGGGTGCCAAATTATGGTTAAATCCAACAGGAAACCCTGGTGCTCAAGGCCTGAGGCTCCCCTCTCTGACCTGGAAGCATGTGACTGACTACGCCCAGATGATATAAAACCCTTAGAGGGCTGTGACAGACAAGACATCCCCGTCCCTAGCATCCAAGGGAGTCCAAAGATAGCTAATACAAAGGTGGGGCCAAATAAAAACGTTCTTAAATTAGCATCTTGGAATTTGGCGGGCAATGTGCAAAAACTAGGTAATGAACATTGGGAAAACCTTTGGTAAGACCACAATATTTCATGCTTACAGGTGATATGGTCAACGGAGCCCATTTTTGTGAATGGATATTGCTCTTTTCAGACACTGGCCATACCATCAGTAGCAGAGAGGGCCAAGGTGGCTCTTTTAACCTTAATTCTAAACACTTTGTCAGTAACAGAAAAAAAATTGAACCTACGAGCCCCCATTTTCAGCTGTTAAAACTAGAGGTGGCAAATAAAGGTACTTGGCTTTTAATACATTTTTATAATAATGCGTTTGTGGGAAATATGCATCTAGTGGCAGCTGAGGTGAATAGGGCAATAAAGAAATATACAAGCATTATAAAGAATGAGGCTCCAAGTATTATTTAGGTTGTTGGTTGCAACATACATCCCTGTAAGCACAATGAAGGTCGTGTTTGTGGCTTAGAAGATTTTGGGGGAAATCCATTATATCATTTCATCCACGCCGAATATGGAAACTGCCTAAATAGGATCCATTTTCCAGTAATATGGTAATTAGCAATAATTTGAATCCATCAAAAGGCCACCCAGTGCAAACCTTTCGGCTATGAATTAACAATTGATTTCATTCTAGTCACTAACCCCCTTATCAACAAGCTCACTCTGGTAGAAAATCGATTCACGATCTTTAGTGATCATGCCATCCTAACTTTACAGTTAAGTGTGACCACAAGGCATGTGATCCAGCCTCAGAAAACAGGAATCCCAACCCTGGCAAGAAAAAATGGCTTCCAACTTAAGTGGGCTCAAATTGTTAAGATTACTCCATGTTGTTTTTTACTTCCAAGCTGGGACTGTAAGCAGCTGATTTCTTCCCCGCATTCCTGTCTACTGCTCGCGGAACCCGCTGCGCGGGTCCCGCTTCGTGTGGGCTGTTCGTGCTGGCTGAGGAGCCAGTTATTCTACGCTGGGACTTTGTGTTGGGAGGTTAATTGAGCAGGGCTGCGAGCATGTTGTAGGCGCAGGACTACCAGTCCCAGGAGCGCCTGCAACCCCCAATTGCCACCACCTGGGACGCTCTCCCTGCAGGCTCCTCCCCGCCATCCTCACGGTAAAAGCTGTCACCGCTGGTTCTCCTGTGGATTGCTCCATGTTGTTTTTTACTTCCAAGCTGGGACTGTAAGCAGCTGATTTCATCCCCGCATTCCTGTCTACTGCTCGCGGAACCCGCTGCGCGGGTCCCGCTTCGTGTGGGCTGTTCGTGCTGGCTGAGGAGCCAGTTATTCTACGCTGGGACTTTGTGTTGGGAGGTTAATTGAGCAGGGCTGCGAGCGTGTTGTAGGCGCAGGACTACCAGTCCCAGGAGCGCCTGCAACCCCCAATTGCCACCACCTGGGACGCTCTCCCTGCAGGTTCCTCCTCCTTCTCATTCTAATCGTATATCTTCATCAGCTGTGTCCCGCAGCGCGGGAGCGCGCGGGAGAGCGCCCGGGAGAAGCCCGGGACAAGGGCGGGACCGTTTGTGGCCGTCCGGGGCCGAAAGAGGCCGGGCTGGGCCACCTTACTGACATTTTCCTGCTCTGGTATTTAGGATATTTAGCTTATTAACCGTGTGTATTGTAAGTCATTTTAATATTTATAGTGTTCTTAGCCTCTTAGAAAGCGTAGGAGGCCCCTCAGTATGTCCTCTTCTATTAGTATTCCCACATTGTTGCCCCCCTTGAACGAAGCGGGGACTGCCACCACCGGTCCTTTGGACACATACTTTAAACGAATATCTTCAGACATTGATAAAGAAATTGCTCTGGCGAAAGACGTGCAGAGCGGAGATTATCCATCGAACTCTTGAAAACCCCTGTTGACAAATGCCCTGTACAAAGTTTCCCGGCATTGGTTACCCCCCTATCATCTATAACTTTACCAGCTGTATCGGAAACATCATACCCCTTTCCTCCAACTATTGAGCCATTGGCAGTTTTGTCCTTGGAATCTGATATTCCTATTTTGCCTGTAATCCCTTCTAGTAATTTTAATAATCCACCTATTGTACAGCTATGCATGGCCCAATCTAGTGTTTTACCCCAAGTTGTACAACCAAAACCTTGTCCTAAAAAGAAGAGGAGTGCTGCTTCAAAGAAATGTTATGTTCCAAAACCCCCGATAAAAGTTAGAAAAGTGGGAATATCTACACGCCCACAGGACCTCCCTGATAATAGTTCTAGTGGGGTACTGATGGGAGAGGGGGAAGCTGTCATACTAAGTCCAGATCCTATAGTGATTCCGCCACCTGATACACCACTGTTTACTCCGCAATTGCTCCTCGAGTTGGAGAGACTAATGCGGTCCCTTCTGACTCCTATAGAGGAACGTGTTAAAAAATTAGCGGATAGATTAGATCACTTTGAACAGGCCACTCTGGATAATTTCTTCTCCACAAAATCACTAATCAAGTCCCATATTAGGAGGGGGGAGTGTAGGAACCCCCAGCAACCGGTTGGGCAGGATGAAAGTGCCCCCACGGTCGATCTCAATTCGCCCGTGGTGAGCACTGTAATTGGGACACATGGAACGGGACAAAGCCGTAAGACTAACATCGAACTGCCAGCCACTCTAGGTAGTAAGAATGGTGGGAAAAATAAGCCCCCTGACACTATGGCTAAAGGTAGTAAGGAGTGTCCCAAAAATGTTATCCCTTTGAACAACAGTACCCTGAAACCTTGTCCTGGTCATGTAGACGGTGGTAGTAACAGCTCCAGAAAAAGTAATGCTGAAATGAACAATTCTAAGGCTTCCCAGGTATTAGTAAATGTCCCAATATCCCGCAGTGTTGCTCAAGACAATAGCCGCCCCATACTCCCTGTGATGAAGTCCCCACCTAGGATACCCCCTATAAATCTCACCCCAGATTCTTACCCTTATGTGGCTGTCCTTACCAATGCTCCAGCTCTATTGGTAGGCCAGAGAGAAAGCTTCCAAATGTTAAAAAACAAAGTCATGCATTGGCTAAGGGTTAATAGACCATTGCCTGGGGAAGTTGATGGTCTGATCATCGGGGTAAGAAGGGTCAATTGGATAGGTTGCACTCCCAAAAATTTGGTGGGGGAATGTAATATTATTAACTTCCAAGACCCAAGGGTTGTAGGTTGGATAACGAGGCCGGGCTGGGGCACTAGTAGTGGTGGGATTGGTATTGTGGATCTCACCTTTTTCTACCCAAGACCAATTGGTGCCCAATTTGGCGTGAATAACGAATTGGGTAGTTTAAGTCGTTTATCACTGACGGGGTTTGTTCCCCACACTGTTCCCTTGTTAAGACCAAACCTTTACAGCGGTCCAACCTACAATTCCCATGATGGGGCAAAAAACTTGGGTTGGGGTTGTTGACGAAGGTCGAATGATTCCCTGGACATTGGGGGAAATGTGACAGGGGCGGACTTATATGGGAACTTTATCGTGCCAACCTTGGATACAAAGGTGTATCCCAAAGAAGTGATTATTGGTAGAGAGATTGTGAACTTGAAGGGAAGCAGTGGGGTGTGTATGCAAAGTACGGAGGGAGAAGTCCCGCTCACAATAAGTACGATTGATATCCAGGAAACTGACGCTAATTTTGTAGACATTGCAAAAGACCAGGAAAGGAATACTGAAAGCCCGATTAATGTTTCCTCCATGTTGGCTCTGGAGGCGGGAAATAGAGACGACCCTATTCCAGGGAAGTTTTTCTCGTGGAATATTGCGGGGTTAGGTAGTAGGCTATTGTCCCAAAATTGGATAGATTTTGTTGAGGGGTTTGAAGTCTGTCTATTCCAGGAGACATGGGCCTGCGATCCTATTTTTCTCCCAGGCTACTTAAATTTTTCCATTCCAGCTAACAAAGGTGCTAGAGGTCGACCCATGGGAGGTTTAACAGTTTGGGTAAAGCAAGGTCTACAAATCAAAGTGAAAGTGTTGGACCTGGGTTGTAGGGATATTCAACTGCTAAGAATAGAATCGGATAAGCAGGGAGTGGTAGATATATATAACATTTATGCTAGGGGTACTAATAATGGGAGTTCCCCCACCCTAGAGGCCCTGTCCACTTACCTTGAATCAAAGTCTCTGGGAAACAGAGTGGTAGTGGCTGGTGATCTCAATAGGACCTTCGAACCGTTGGAGAATACGGAAAACCCTCTAGGGCAAGAGGAAGACATCCTATGGGGTGTTCCGTCTCTAAACTTGGCTCCGGTTAAACGGTGGACGAAGGATATATTGCTTTTGAATGCTATGTGCTTGGAATATGGGATGAGGGCCTTAAATGGAAGGACTAGGGGTGACCAGGAAGGTGTTTGTAAATTTGACAACGGCCATACCAAAAGTAGAATAGACTATGTTATCTGTAGCCTCTATTTATGGCAGGGGGTATGCGATATGGTAATTGAGGGTAGATTGGAAAGTGACCACAATCCCCTCTGTGTCACCCACAATTGGTGGACGCCAACGTTAGGCAACCCGCAACCTCGAGATGAAGTTCTAACGGTTATGACCAACGATATGCGTAGGCTTAAATGGCCAAGTGTGTTGGCGAATGCAGAATCTATGGCCTACATAAATTCAGAGCTGGATGCTGCAATCGCCGCCATGGAGACAGCAAGCCCCGTAATTCCTGGGTCTAGTGTAACTACAGACATACACAATACGTTTTTTTCCCTTTTAAAACCACATTTTATGAGACCTTCTAAAACAAACAGGAAAGTCCTACCTAAACCGGCTAGGTGGTTCAATAAGCAGTGTAGGGTAGCAAGATTGGCCTTGGGTAGAGCAATTAGAAGTAGGGATAGGGTTGAGATTGGTCTAGCCAGGAAGCACTACAATGTTAGTGTTTGCCAGGCCAAAAAAAATGGGACGAAGAGTACTGGGATGAATTGTTGGTGGCCTCAGGAGCTAAGGATTCCAGGCAATTCTGGAAAATTGTGAAGTGGGGCAGAGGTGGCAACCCAAATAAACCAGATAACAATGTTGATGAGGCGGCCTGGGTTGAGTAGTTCAAACCCCAGTATGCAGAAAATAAGGAATTTTTGGCTGCGGAGGTAATTCCAGTTGTGTTTTCTATGGAAAGTTTGTTTTCCCCTAAAGAAGTAGAATTAGTAATCTGTTCTTTACAAGGGGCTAGGGCACCGGGTTTAGACGGAATACCATCAGATGTATTCAAAAATGATAAAGCACGGTGGGTCAGGTATGTGACCCTATTGGGAAATGCTATTGCAATGGGGGCTGCAATACCTGAAACATGGAAGGGAGCGATAATAATACCCATCCACAAGAAAGGAGATCGGTCCCTCCCGGTTAATTATAGGCCGATAAGTTTGATTGCCACCGTCCAAAAGGTGGTGGGGAAGATGGTGGTAAACAAACTGATGGACTGGGTAGAGGATAATAATGCTTTGTCCCCCTACCAGGCAGGTTTCCGACGGGCGACCAGCACGGTAGATCAAATATTTCGCTTCACCATGCTGAGGTGGGGGACGGTGTTGCTTGGCGAGGGCAGCCTATATGTCACCTTTGTCGACTTGCGGGCTGCCTTCGACCTGGTCCCACGAAGCAGGCTATGGATAGTCTTGAGCAGAATGGGGGTCCCGCCCGAGTTGCTCACCTTGATCATGCGGTTGCACGAGTGCAACTTTGCCAAAGTCCGGTGGGGGTTGAATGGGGAATCTTCTGTCGACTTCCCGGTCGAACGGGGGGTACGACAGGGATGTGCAATGGCGCCTTTGCTCTTTTCCCTATTTATTAATGGAATTGTGGGTAGGATGCTGGGCGCAAGTGTAGATGCACCTTCGTTAGCGGGCCTCAGGGTCCCGATCCTGATGTTCGCTGACGACACTTTAATATTGTCGAAAACCCCGGCTGGATTGCAGCGCGCCCTAAATATATTTGATGTTTTTTGTGGGGAGCATGGCCTTGAAGTTAACGTTGGCAAGACCAAGCTGATGGCTTTTTCCCAAAGGCGTAGATCCCGCCCAAGGATATCTCTGAACAATAGTGAGCTTGAGGTAGTCAGTGTTTTTACCTATCTTGGGGTCGAGATATCTAGTAAGCCAGATTGGTCTCACCATATAGGAAAGGCGGTACTAAGGCACCAGCAGGTCTCAGGGGCTCTACGGGTAGAGCAAACAAAATCAAAGACCAAGCCCATAAAACCGGTTCTTCTTGTATATGATGCCAAAGCTATAGGGTCAGCCCTATATGGGGCAGAAGTGTGGGGTTTCGGGAGGCTTCTTCCTCTGCAAACATCAGAGAATAGGTTCTTAAGGGGAATAACGGGGCTTCCCCAGAGCGTACCATTAATTCCGCTCGTCCTCGATCTAGGGAGGAGATCTGTTAGTGACCGAGCTCGTCTACGACCTATTCTCTATTGGAGACGCCTCTGGACTACCCCAGAGATTCAGCACTATGCCGACGGGTTTCTAGCCCTAATTAAAGCTGACACCTTTCACAAAATACCATGGCTGAAGAAACTCAGGGCTGCTTTGGGTGAGCTTGGCCTCCCTAATCTCTGGGATAATCCATCTGGGGAAGTATTCCCAAGTAAAAACACTATTAAAACTTTATATTGGGACTACATAGATGGAAGACTCTGGAGAAGTACAAAATTTGATACAATGGAGGGGAGGTTTCTGGAAATTAAAATGAGTCCTATATTAGAACTTTATTGGGACAGTATTACTGTCCCAATGGATTGGAAGTTATTTTTCCAGCTAAGGTCTGGTTCACTTCCCCTGAGATCCCTGAAGGGTAGATGGCGGAGCTCAAATACCTCATGCTGCCCGGTGTGTGGTGCAACCAATGAAAGTATAGGCCACTTTTTATTTTTGTGTGAGGCATATGTTATCCCGAGAAGAGTATGGCTGGCCCCAGTTTGCCGAAACCTTGGGGTATCTAGTGGGGTTGAGGGCCTACAAATCATTTGTACCACCACTGATATGCCTATTGTACTGGGAACATCTAAGTATTTGGGGTGGGCATGGTCCATTAGGCAGAGGGCAATATGTGCTAATCCAAATCTATATTTGTTTTAAAGACCAAACAACCTTTTATTGTTAAAGCTTGCACAATTGTTTTAAATACATTGTATGAATGAAATATTGATTTTAACAAATATGTATTTTTAAATGTACATTTGTGCTTTTATGAGTATATATCTCGAATAAAGCTTTACAACAAGTTAAGATTAAGTTAGTCCCTGCAAGTGTTTTGACTATCCAGGAAAATGTCTTCACATGCCTGGAATCCGACTCTCATCCAGTGGTTGTGGTGTCCTCCTTCGGGGATCTTCTAGAGAAAGTAAAATGGACTTTTACATATTTTAAACCCCCAAATATAGTACTATGTAAGGGTTGGTGTGACTCCTGTGGTAATCCCAGTAGATGATCAGGAGACAGTTGTATGGAGAAGAGAAGCTTTAATGCAGAGAAACAGCTTGAACATCCACAGTATGCAGGAGACAAGCAACACTGCCCAACTCCCACATATGGAATACAGAACACAAATAGAACCATAACAATTCTTAAAGAATTCTTAAAGGGGCATACAACAACTCCTCCTGTACAAAATCAAGAAAAGCGCTAATGACAGCCCTGAAAGCCCAGTCCAGAAATCCAGACCAAATAAGATCACTACGTACTGATTATAATCTAGCAAGAAGGAAAAGGTAAAGAGTTATTAAGGAGGAGGTTTGGATGGAACTCGAAACAGCAGCAAATATGGGTAATAGCTGAGAATTCTGGAAGATAATCAATGCGCCCCATTTTAAAAACTCTAAGGACCCCCATACTGGACAACAATGTAGATAAAGAAGCTTGGTTGGCTCCTTGGTAGACTCCTCCTATTTAGGCTAGAGGGGTGTGCTCAGGAGAAAAACATCTTAATTCAAGCGCAGTATGGGTTCCAGCGGGGAAAAGGCACTGTGGACCAGTGTTTGAGCCTAGCATTATAGGTAAATACACCAGAGTGAAGGAAGGGAGGATCTATATGGCATTTATGGATCTCTCAGCAGCATTCAACTGTGTGGCCCACTCCAAGCTCTGGAATATAATGGAGGAGATGTGAATTGAGCAAGCCACAATTAACTTTATCTGACAGCTATACTCAAACTCCACGGCATGTGTCCGCTTTGCCAAAAATGTGGAATGCACTCACCCATTTAAGATCTTCAGGGGGGTAAGGCAGGGATGCGTCCTCACCCTGTTTCCATTTTACTATCTACACAAACTGTGTCGAGCACGCCTATATTGGCTTACGCCGACGCTACGGTGTTGATTGCAAGAACGGGGCTGGCCCTTCAACACCTCATAACTACATACGTGGCCTATATGGATTCAATAGACCTGAACATTAATCAAACCAAATATTTTGCTATTATAGCAGGGGGTGGTTAACAAGACAAATCCCTGTACCTCCATGTGGATTCTGGAAGAATTGAAGTGGTAGACACCTTTTCCTCTCTGGGGGTTCTCTTTGACAAAAATCTAATATGGTCAAAGCTGGAGGAGGGAAGGACTCTAGGAAAGGAGAGAAGTATGTCAGCCATGAAATTATTTTCTAAAAAGCTGGGCGCCAGACCATTACTCCCTATAAAGAATATCTCTCAAGCCACGACAAAGGTCGCAGCAACATATGGAGCAGGTGTCTGAGGCATGGCCCTGATAGACTCACTCCAAATCATTGAAAATAGCTTTTTCAAGTCCCTAGTGTCCATCCCGCCTTCCTCCCCCAATTACATCTTACACATTGAATTGGGCTTGCCTTATATCTCAGATGCAATCATGTTAGCCCTGATCCTACTTTCCATTTGGTGGAGGGACACAGTGACCATAAGGCAAAATATAATAAGAAATTGCCTAAAACTGGGAAACTACAGAAGGATTATACGGCTTAACTATGTTGAATCAGAGCTGAGTGATATTGGATTCCCTGATCTATTTAGGGATCCAACAGCATGTAGTAAGGTCTCGAAACAAAAGCTAATCAATATGTTCATGCTGAGGGCAGAATATAAAAGGCGGGAGAAGAACCAAGATAAACAGGCAGTCATTGCTTATCATTTAAACCCATCCCTGTTAGAGGGAGGGTATTTTTACCTAGCAAATGTCAGTAGAGCACAACATAAATTTATATTATTAAGATTTCGTATGCATCTGATACATTTGATGCTAGGCCATCCAGAAAGAATGTTTAAGCACTCAGACTTGAGTCCCTGTACTTGTGACAATCTTTCTCTACAATCTGATCTGCATCTAGTCTTGCTCTGCGGGCTCTACAAGAAAGAAAGGATTGACTATATTGTCCCGATTTTAAAACGCCACAATTTTAAACAATGTCGGGTTGCACTGTACTTTAAAAAATCTTTGCCTGACCCTTTAGTCTGCTTCTCGGTAGCAACGTTTTTATAGGTCTGCATAAAAAAGAGGAAGCAGAAGGGTTGAAAAAAGTAGTGGCCTTTAACCCTTTATCTATTCACTGATTTTTTTTAATGACTTATTAAAGATAAAATTTACATTTTATATATATATATATCCTGCATTAAACTTGTACAATACACCCTGGTTTCTCTGTTAGAGTATGCCCTTTCGCAGGATTTCACAAAAAACAATCACATGAAATAGTAGACATGGATTTTATGTAAGATGTATTGGAATTTTATGTTGGTGTATGTCGTTTTGATCTGTTCTTTTATGATCTTATTTATTGGATCGAATAAAGAATGACTGAGTGACTGAATTTTGCGTTTTTAGTTCCGTAGCGGGTTGTGGGTTTATAGGGGAATAGGGTGGGAAGTAATTTAATCATATTACATTTATTGATTATTATTTTTTAGTAATATTTGTTTGATTGAGATGTTATAATGTTCAATGTGTAAAGTAATTTTAATTAATTAATTAATTATTGGTTGTTAATTAATTTTAATTAATTAATTTGTTATTCATTTTGGTAATTTTGTATTCATTTTAGGTGTGTTTTGTGGTGTTTATAGGTGTAAAGGGTGGGAAGTAATTTATTTTTAATTTATGAATGAACAATTGGTTATTAATTAGTTTTAAGTAATTAATTAATAATACATTTTGGTAATTGTGTAATTGATTTTAGGTGTGTGTTGTGGTGTTTATCGGAATACAGGGTGGGACGTAATTTGTGTTTAATTAATTAATATATAGTTGTTAATTAATGTTAATTATTTGATATTTATTTTGGGTGAGTGTTGTTTTTACTTTTAAAGGGATAAATGGTGGGTATTACATTTTAATTATTTAATAAATAGTTGTTAATATTAATAGTTTTTAACGTTAAAATAAGTTTTAATTGTGATTTATTATTTTATAGTTTCATTTAGGTGTGTGTTGTGGATATTATATTGGTAAAGTGTGTGTAGTCAATTAATGTTTATTATTTTTTTTGATTAACAATATTTTTGATTATTAATTATGGTAATTAAATAAATAAATGTAATTAAAAATGTTGAAGTGTTTTGTTATTGGTGTGGTGGTATAGGGTAGGGAATAAAATTAATAAATGTATGTTTTAATGAATTTTTGTGTTTTAAATATTTTCTAGCTTAATATAATTATTTTATTGTAAATGTGTTTATTATTTCAGTTTATATAATATTTGTAGTTTTTATATATTTAATGTTATAATGTGTTCTTGTTACATGTTTAATATATATATATATATATATATATATATATATATATATATATATATATATATATATATATTTAAATATTGTTCATTAATTAATTTGAATTAGAATTTTTAAGTGGTTGAGTTGGAATAGTATTTTTTTTCTCCGGTATCTAACACTTTCCCTACTGTTGCATTTACTGGAGTGGGAATAGTCATTTTTACCCCTCCGCTATCCAGCACTTTCCCTACTGTTGCACTCACCGGAGTGGGAATAGTATACTTTATCTGTCCGCTATCCTGCACTTTCCCTACTGTTTTACTAACTAGAGTTGGAAAAGTAATTTTTACCTCTCCGCTATCCAACACTTTCACTACTGTTGCGCTCACTGGAGTGGGACTATATGTTTTTTACCCCTCTGCTTTCCAACACTTATCCTACTGTTGCATTTAGTGGAGTGGGAATGTTCATTTTTAACCCTCTGCTATCCAACATTTTCCCTAATGTTGCCATCTTTTGAGTGGGTATAATAATTTTTACCCCTCTGCTATCCAACACTTTCCCTACTGTTGCTCTCACTGAGTGGGAATAGTAATTTTTACCCCTCCGCTATCCAACACTTTCCCTACTGTTGCACTCACTGGAGTTGGAATAGCAATTTCTATCCCTCTGCTTTCCAGGACTTTCCCTACTGTTGCACTCACTGGAGTGGGAATAGTAATCTTTTCCTCTCCGCTATTCTACACTTATCCTACTGTTGCACTCACTGGAGTTGGAATAGTAAATGTAATTATTTTATAATCCAACACTTTTTCTACTGTTGCACTGATTGTATTGAGCAATTTAAGTTTAAATATTTTTTCACGGTTTCATGTTTTAATTTATTCTAGAATGGTTTTTTGATATTTTTATTTATTTATATATATATATATATATATATATATATATATATATATAATTTTTATATAATTTAAAAAGTTTTTTAAAAAATGAAAGATAATAGTTTATTGATTATTTTGAAGTAAATATATATGTGTATACATTATTATGTTTGTGTGCCTATTTTTGTTTAATAAGTTTATTTGTAATATTTTGTAAAAATTTATATTTCATTTTATTTATTTTGTTGAACTTAATTTGAATATTTAATATATTTATTATACCTGATTTTATTTTATATATATATTTAAATCTATATTTTTTGCATCTATATTTTTTTATCGATATTTATGATTCAATTATTTTGTACTTAACTGTTTGGTATGGGAGTCGATATTTTTGTAGTCAATATATTTTTTTCAATATTTTTAACATCGATATTCTATCAGTGAACCTCATTATCAAAACAAGTATTCCATTTTTCATATTCAGAACTAGACAGTGGGTCAATCAATTCCAAATTTCTCTTGCTTGGAGATTAATTTCCTTTGCATTGCTTTTTAAGTGAGGCATTAGCCAAGACCTTTTGATGTTGGTAACTCTACATATACTTAAATATATGCTGTTTTTAGCCAGCCCTCTGCATCCATTTGTCTGTTGTTGTGTCATTGAGCATTTGTCTTCTGCCCCTCACAGCAGACAGCTGTGGGGCAATGGGTCAGCCCACTTTAGTCATTGGCTAGAATGCCGCCCGTTCACAAGGAGCACATCCGCACACAAAGTAGGTCCCTTCGGTGCCAGGGACTACTGTAGCTGGGTGCTTTTTGAGTCCCAAAAAATATTTTAGCTTTTTTAAAATTGTTTGTTAGTATTGGTGAAACCGTGGCAACACAAGCATTGGCAAAAGATGTCAGCTTATGTCAGACCGACTGGCTTTGCCAGTGCTTGCATTACTAGCGCATACACAATGTGCTGATGGTAAAAGACCCGATGGAAGTGCAGAGAAACATAATGACACTCAACAGATTTCTTTAGGAAGCTAAGGAGCTTATTTGCACCTTTCCCTGTATAAAACCTGCAATACAAACATGAAAGGGCAAAGGTCCCATTAGAGCCTTTCTTACCACAGTAAGACACATAATAAAATCTGACAATTAGAGATGTGTTTCCATTATTTACCTTTGGAACGAGAACCCTTTCCTGCCCTGCTTCAGCCCGCGTTTCTTATAATTAGCCCCGGGTGCCCCGTTTATTTTGCATTGTTTATTCAGTTTGGTCTGTTGCCTGCCTCCTAAAAATGTAGAGACACCCGGGGTAAAAAACACATAACCACACAAAGAAAATGTCCAATTAGTGGCCTGGCTGCTCTTTAATTCTGCCATCTAGAGCACATTGCGGGAGAACCAAGCTTTCCTTTAGTATTTGGACATAACATTTCATTTAAAGGTAAATGTGTAGACTAGGGTATATGAAAAGAGCGCATTTCTTTAGAAAACAATATTCATAATTTTTGTAATGGAACAAGCAGCGTATACCTTAAGGGAATTATGTTGATGCAATTGAATGTGTTTTGGTCGCGACGCCATGGAATGAGTTCCTTCGGGAGGGAGCTCGTCAGATTGACATGACATAAAGTCACAGCAGCTGAGGGAAGTCATCTGTTGTTCTTCTAGGCAGCCTGGAAGGCACGCGCTGTTGCTGAGACCATCACAATGCTGGTAACTGTTTAACCAGAGAGCTCGCGTAATGTGGAGTGACACTGGACTGACTAACTGCACGAGGCATCTCTGCTCAGCGATGCAGCGAGAGCAATATCTCACTGTGACTGTTAGGAGTCAATTAAAAAAAACGTATGTTGTATGGTGATGTAGGCATCAGTTCCTGAGAGATGCAAGCTTAGCTTAGCAGCAACAACAAGGTGCTGGATTGAATGCCTGAATTAATCGCAATCACTATATTTCAGTCCGCCATTTTTTGCCCACCACACTACTGTTAACGCGGGATTTCTGGTCTATTGTCGTAAATCCAGATCCCAATTCAGGTCGACTAAATCGTTGGTACCTGTCATTGAGTAAAAGGCAATCCACTACTAGGTTAATCAAATAAGGACTTACACCACTCTAAAGAACCACTGACTACAAATAAGTATAAAGATTTATTATAAAGCCAAAAGTATCTGAAGATACAAACATCTCAGAATAAGATTCAAAAGATATACAGGTATCAATATAAAAAGAAATTCTCTGAATGCTCTTAATCGGCAAAAGGAAATTATGAAAAATATCTCAAATATCATGAGTGTTGCAAGAATCGCTATAAGTTGCAATTTGAGAGTCATTTACAGAAAGGAAAAAGTTCCGATTAGTCTATCCCTACACTAGACTAAGTGACATCCCTACTTAACAAGATCTTTACCTAAAAAGGTGTCAGCCGTGGTGACTCCCAAAGAAGATCACACACTTCTCTTAGTCTTCTTGGTGAATCGCTCTCTTGTGTTCAATCTATCTGCCTACCCATCCGCTTTCTTAGGCTTCTCAGTCCCTCTGCTCTGTCTCCTCCCCGGGGTGCTGTCCCTAATACAAAATCACATTTCCAATAGGAACGCCCCTGGAGACGCCCCTCACGTGGTATCGGTTCTGGCGGTAAATTCCATGCTGGTGCTCCTCTGGACCCTTCGTTAAAGTTGACCTTGCTTCCCAGGCTTCTTCTCCGCTGGTCGGTACCCCCCCAGGAAATTCCTGAAGCCTCCTCCAGGCCTGTGCCAGGCGTCTCTGAACAAAGCCCATTCATCACCAAACTGATTAGGGCTCCTCGCACCTGCAAATAAACAGTTCTACTGTGGGCCCCAAATTCCAGCCTCCACCATATCTTTAAGTCGTAAACTATGTCTTCGTTTGTGCTCTGTGCGACCTCTCCTTAACGAGCACATGCAGATCAAAGAAGCGACTTTATCTATTCAGGCCTACTAAATTACATGAAACAGGCCTCTGCACTCTGCACATTTAATTTCTTTGTTTAAACAGCATTCTAACTAACACACATTACTATAATGTAACACATCTATATAAAACATATATTTCAATTCTATGCTTAATAATACTTTGCAGTAAAATGACATTAGTATCCAAGTTACTTAAAAGTGTAGCAGCATCTTTCGTTTCTTGTGAAATGCCGTGTGGCCTACACATTTCCATGGTTTGCAGAGTTACATTTCTTTTCACACAGTCACATAACGTGAGATTCCAACATCATTCTAACATTTCTACAAACTTCTACATTAGTTTTCACACAGATATATGTATCCCTATTCTAGTTAAACACTCTTATGTTTTCACTCTATGAGTATAACACTCTTGTGCAATCTATATTTAAACTAATACTACATGCTTGTAAATATGGTGCACTTATACGTTTTTCAGATCTGCTCTCTCTCACTACTCTAGACAAACACTTACCATATGCAGATCAGTACCAACGCTGTCCCTGGTTGGAAGTCCGCCCTAAGGCCGGAGCTGTCAGATGAAAACCCCTCCAGAAGATACCACACGCCACCCAAGATTGGTTTTGTCCTACTTGGAGCTTGTCGGTAGGGTGCAGTTTGAGTTCTCTGGTACAGTGAGCTCGAGACACTTGTCTGGGTATACCAACCAAATTAGAGCGTCACCCACAACAGCAAGGTGGTGGATGGAATGCTAGAATTATTTCAGCCACCGGTAGTCGCATTTCAGTCCATCATTTTTTACCCATCGGGGCACTATAGACCAACACGTTCCTTATGAGGGTCAGTATCGACCTTGCTCCTCATTGGACCAGAATATTCCAAACTGCCAGACGAAGGCCCCTCCAGAAGGGACCACAAGCAACCCTAGACTACACCAGTGCCACACCGAGGCATTTCTATGCAGCAGAGAAGTTAGTTAGATGGAACTGAGGAGTTTGAAGATGATTGGTGAGGTGGTGGGGCGTCAACTGGTCTGTTTCCTGTCCTCTTGCTGCACATCTGGGGATGTAAGTGGCAGTGTCACGCTGGTAATGGAAAATCTGATGAACAGTTGGTCAAGTGCCTGAAATGAGAAGAGTCTCTGGTAATAGACATCCCAGGGTGCTAGGTCCAGGGCCCAAGTGGCCCTTAGTAGACACTACTTGGAAAGGTTCTGCATCAAAAGGAGTATCACATTTTCTTTTCTGTATTTGTCGTACAAGCACTGGATCTCCTCTCTTAAAGATGATATTCTGTGAATGTTGTCTTTTCTCAGCATACACTGTCATCTTTTGTTTGTTAACGAAGTCCTTCACATGAGCTGTCATCTCATCTTTCTTTCTCTGATTGGTCTTTGAGGCAACTTGGTATTCATAGCTCTCCCGAACAACAAAGTTGTAGAACTTTCACCTGTGGTTGAGTGCGGTGCTGTAGATAAACTCTCAAGGTAGAAATCAATACAGCATTTCAAATTGGGCTTCTCAAGAGTGGCACACTGAATTGCTTTCTTTAGCGCACTCATAAAATGCTCAACAAGTCCGTTGGCTTGTGGCCACAAAAGTCTGCTCTTTTGATGCTTTATTTTCAAATGCTTCAAGAAATCACTGAACTCTCAACTACTGAAAGGCGGGCCATTGTCAGACTTCACTATGGCTGGAACATCCCATGTCACAAATATACCATCTAGTTTTTCAATGACTCCTAGAGTTGTAGATGAAAGATTTTCAATTAGTGGAAATCATGAGTATTCATCGTGAGTATTCATCAATAAGCACCAACAGAGGCTGTCCATTGTCAAGTGGATCTAAAAAGTAAATGGCTATTCTCTCACATGCAAGCTTCGGGAGTTCCAACATGTTCAAGGTGTGGTGAATACATTTTGTCGAACGGCAGTTGCATAAATGACTTGTCTTTAAATCCTTTTCAACCCTGTCATCCAGGTAAGGCAACCAAACTCAGTCACGGAGAGCTAGTTTTGTGGCAAACATTCCACTTTGTCCTTCATGGGCTACCTCAATTATTTTCTGTCTCAGACTCTCTAGAATTAGGATTCTCGGCCCTCGAAATATAACTCCTTCCTGAGTTATGGACAATTCATCCTTAACATTTTTTTATTTTTAATATTCACCATCACTGGTGAGCGGTTGAGTGTGTTGGTTCCATGACTGATGTGTCATTATATTGTACAGCTTTAACATGTCACTATCATGGCTCGTAGCAGTAATTATCTGGGCAAACAAAACGGCGGCTGGGGTATTAGATTTTATCATGAAGTAGATATAACGTCAACCATCTTGAATGTAGTGCTGTGACCTTGTATAGGGACTCTGGAAAAGTAGTTATCAGGGGTCGGATCCTTCCCTGGATAAAGTACAATGGTGTAATCTTGTAATTGTAGTCCACATCGTTTGATGCGAGGAGGCCTTTTAGCTATTGGATTTCCAAATATATTCAGTAAAGCTTGATAATCAGTTACCATCATAAAAGGTTATATATCCAGGAATACATGGATGTGTTCCCAGTTCCATACCACAGCTTAGCTTTTGTTTCTCAGGTTGTGAGTAAGCACGCTCTGTTTGGGACAAACTTCTACTTGTGTATGCCACAATATGCCTATGAGTGTCCATCGTGCTGTGCAAAGATAGCTTAACCCGACTGGGCTAGTATCAACAACAACCTATGTATGAAGCTTTGGATTAAAACATGCCATTTCAGAGGTGTTCTCAATTTCTTGTTTAAGTTTCTTGAAACTTTTCTCACTTTCATGTGACAATGAAATGAAAATTCTTTTTTCATTTAGTCTCTCAGCAGAGCACTTACAGTAGCAAAGTCTTGTATGTAATCAATCAATCAATCATAGACATTTATAGAGCGCTCTACTTACCCGGAGGGTCTCAAGGCGCTAGGGGGGGGTGCTGCTACTGCCCGAACAGCCAGGTCTTGAGCTTCTTCCTGAAGGCGAGGTGGTCTTGGGTCAGGCGCAGGTCGGTCAGGAGGGAGTTCCAGGTCTTGGCAGCCAGGTAGGAGAAGGACCTTCCTCCTGTTGTCGTTCTTCGGATGCGGGGGACGGCGGCGAGGGCGTGACTGGCTGATCGGAGGTGTCGTTTGGGAGCGTAGAAGTTGATGCGGTTGTTGAGGTAGCTCGGGCCTTGATCGTGTAGGGCTTTGTGTGCGTGGGTGAGGAGACGGAAGGTGATTCTCTTGTTGACCGGGAGCCAGTGCAGGTCTCTTAGGTGTCCGGAGATGTGGCTGTGTCGTGGGATGTCGAGGATGAGTCTGGCTGAGGCGTTCTGGATCCGTTGGAGTCTCTTCTGGAGCCTGGCGGTGGTTCCGGCGTAGAGGGCGTTGCCGTAGTCCAGTCGGCTGGTGACGAGGGCCTGGGTGACAGTCTTCCTGGTCTCGGTGGGGATCCACCGGAAGATTTTCCGTAGCATGCGCAGGATGTTGAAGCACGACGAGGAGACTGCGTTGACTTGCTTGGTCATGGAGAGGGAGGAGTCCAGGATGAAGCCCAGGTTGCGTGCGTGGTCTGTCGGTTTGGGTGCAGTTCCCAGGGCGGGGGGCCACCAGGAGTCGTCCCAGGCGGAGGGCGAGGATCCCAGGATGAGGACTTCCGTCTTGTCCGAGTTCAGCTTCAGGCGGCTGGTCGACATCCACTCGGCTACTTCTTTCATTCCTTCGTGGAGGTTGGCTCTGGCGGCGGCGGGGTCGTTGGTAAGGGAGAGGATCAGCTGGGTATCGTCGGCGTAGGAGATGATGTTCAGGTTGTGTTGGCGTGCGATGGCCGCGAGGGGGCTCATGTAGACGTTGAAGAGGGTTGGGCTCAGCGAGGATCCTTGGGGTACGCCGCAGATGACTTCGGTGGCCTTTGATTTGTACGGAGGTAGGCGGACTCTCTGGGTTCTTCCGTCGAGGAAGGAGATGATCCATTCCAGTGCCTTCTCCTGGATTCCGACGTCGTAGAGGCGCTGCACTAGGGTGCGGTGGCAGACGGTGTCGAAGGCCGCGGAGAGGTCTAGGAGGATGAGCGCCGCTGTTTCTCCGTTATCCATCAGGGTTCGGATGTCATCGGTGGCAGCGATGAGGGCGGTCTCGGTGCTGTGGTTGGCTCGGAAGCCAGACTGCGAGGGGTCGAGGGATCCGTTCGTCTCAAGGAAGGCGGCCAGCTGCTTGTTGACGGTCTTCTCGATGACTTTGGCTGGAAACGGGAGGAGCGAGATGGGGCGGTAATTCTTCAGTTCGGTGGGGTCCGCTGTTGGTTTCTTGAGTAGAGCGCTGAGTTCGGCGTGCTTCCAGCTCTCAGGGAAGGTGGCGGTGTCGAATGAGGTGTTGATGATGTCCCGCAGGTGGGGTGCGATGACAGCGTCGGCCTTGTTGAAGACGTGGTGAGGGCAAGGGTCGGTCGGAGATCCGGAGTGGATGGAGTTCATCGTGCGGACGGTGTCTTCGGTGCTGATAGGAGTCCAGGCGCGGAGGGTGGTGGTGGGGGGCGGTGGTTCGGTTGAGTCGGGCGTGGCGTTCGTCGGTTGGGTGTTGAAGCTGTTGTGTATGTCCGCGATCTTGTTGTGGAAGTAGGAGGCGAGGGAGTTGCAGAGTTCTTGCGATGGGGTGATGTCGTTGTTTCCGGCGTTGGGGTTGGAGAGCTCTTTCACGATGTTGAAGAGTTCCTTGCAGTTGTGTGCGTTGTTGTCCAGTCGGTCCTTGAATGCAGTTTTCTTGGTGTCACGGATCAGCTGGTGGTGCTTGAGGGTGGTCATGTTGTCCGGTGTTGGCTCCCTTCTCCAGGCTTTCTCGAGGGCTCGGCAGTTCTTCTTGGAGCTCTAGAGTTCGTCGGTGAACCATGGGGCCTTCTTGCTGCCGGGTCTGCTGGGCGGGGTCTTCAGTGGGGCGAGTACGTCCGCGCAGTTGCTAATCCACTTCGTGAGGTTGTCGGCGGCCTGGCTGGGGTTCGCTGAGCTGGCGGGAGGGTGCTGGCTCAGGGCAGCGGCGAGCTGGTCGGCTGTGATCTTGCTCCAGCTTCTTCGGGCAACCTGTTGCTGGTGGTGGTGGGTCGTCGTTCTTCTGAAGGTGAAGTGGACGCAGCTGTGGTCCGTCCAGTGGAGTCCAGTGGCGTGGCTGAATGTGATGTCTTTGCTGGATGAGAAGACGGCGTCGAGTGTGTGTCCGGCGAGGTGGGTGGGGGTGGTCACCAGCTGCTTGAGTCCGAGGTTGGCGAGGTTGTCCAGCAGGGTGGTGGTGTTGCGGTCGTTGTTGTTCTCCAGGTGGAAGTTGATGTCCCCCAGGAGGATGTAGTCAGCGGAGGGGAGGGCATGCGGGCTGACGAAGTCGGCGATGTCCTCGCTGAATCGTGTGCGTGGTCCAGGGGGTCGGTAGATCAGGGTGCCTCTGAGGGTGGTCTTCGGGTCGGTGTGGATCTGGAAGTGTAGGTGTTCGGCGGTGGTCAGGATGTCGTCTGTGCTGGTCGTGATGCGGATGGTGTCCCTGTGGATGATGGCGATGCCTCCTCCTATCTGGTTGGCAGTGCGGTCCCTCCGGGTGATCTTGTAGCCCTCTGGGATGGCGATGGCGATGTCGGGAGCTGAAGAGGCGTTCATCCAGGTCTCCGTGAGGAAGGCAACGTCTGGTGCTGTGGTGTCGATGAGGTTCCAGAGTTCGATGGCGTGTCTGTGGACTGAGCGGGTGTTGAGCAGGATGCACTTCAGGTGGTTGGTGCTGGTGTTCGTCTTGGCGGGTGCTGGTGCGAGGCAGGTCCGGATGCAGGTGAACTTGCAGGACTGGCAGATGAAGGGTCCGTGGGTGCGTCTCGGGGTGGCACGGTAGCATCCCGGGGCTCGTCCGTCGTTGAGTGCGATGAGGGTGGCGGCGTCGTACGTCCGGCGGGTGGGCTGGGGTCTGCGGAGGCCAGGGGTCCTGGCAATGGGCGCGGTCCAGGCGCGGACGGGCGCAGACGGGCTTACCTTTGGCGCACCTTCGGCGCTCAGTCGGTGCTCCCGCTGCGCGCGTCCGCTGCGCGGTCGCTGAGGGGGCGTCATAAGAAGGGATCCTGGAGGGCGGGTCAGGCGGGAGGCGGGGAGCGCGTGGGCCTATCGGTAGGCGGGGGGGCGGGGTCGCGTCAAAACCGGCGCGAAATCCAGGCGGCCGGCCCTGCGGCGGCTGGGGCGCCGGGCTGGATCGGCGATCAGGCGGGCGGCCCTGCGGCGGCTGGGGCGCCGGGATGGATCGGCAGCAGGCAGCAGGTAAGTGGCAGGCAGCAGGCGGGGAGCGAGGGGGCAACCAGGCCGAGGGCACAGTGGTCGCTGCAAGAGTGGGGTCGGGGTCCCCTTAAGAAGGGATCCTGGAGGGCGGGTCAGGCGGGAGGCGGGGAGCGCGTGGGCCTATCGGTAGGCGGGGGGGCGGGGTCGCGTCAAAACCGGCGCGAAATCCAGGCGGCCGGCCCTGCGGCGGCTGGGGCGCCGGGCTGGATCGGCGATCAGGCGGGCGGCCCTGCGGCGGCTGGGGCGCCGGGATGGATCGGCAGCAGGCAGCAGGTAAGTGGCAGGCAGCAGGCGGGGAGCGAGGGGGCAACCAGGCCGAGGGCACAGTGGTCGCTGCAAGAGTGGGGTCGGGGTCCCCTTAAGAAGGGATCCTGGAGGGCGGGTCAGGCGGGAGGCGGGGAGCGCGTGGGCCTATCGGTAGGCGGGGGGGCGGGGTCGCGTCAAAACCGGCGCGAAATCCAGGCGGCCGGCCCTGCGGCGGCTGGGGCGCCGGGCTGGATCGGCGATCAGGCGGGCGGCCCTGCGGCGGCTGGGGCGCCGGGATGGATCGGCAGCAGGCAGCAGGTAAGTGGCAGGCAGCAGGCGGGGAGCGAGGGGGCAACCAGGCCGAGGGCACAGTGGTCGCTGCAAGAGTGGGGTCGGGGTCCCCTTAAGAAGGGATCCTGGAGGGCGGGTCAGGCGGGAGGCGGGGAGCGCGTGGGCCTATCGGTAGGCGGGGGGCGGGGTCGCGTCAAAACCGGCGCGAAATCCAGGCGGCCGGCCCTGCGGCGGCTGGGGCGCCGGGCTGGATCGGCGATCAGGCGGGCGGCCCTGCGGCGGCTGGGGCGCCGGGATGGATCGGCAGCAGGCAGCAGGTAAGTGGCAGGCAGCAGGCGGGGAGCGAGGGGGCAACCAGGCCGAGGGCACAGTGGTCGCTGCAAGAGTGGGGTCGGGGTCCCCTCAAGAAGGGATCCTGGAGGGCGGGTCAGGCGGGAGGCGGGGAGCGCGTGGGCCTATCGGTAGGCGGGGGGGCGGGGTCGCGTCAAAACCGGCGCGAAATCCAGGCGGCCGGCCCTGCGGCGGCTGGGGCGCCGGGCTGGATCGGCGATCAGGCGGGCGGCCCTGCGGCGGCTGGGGCGCCGGGATGGATCGGCAGCAGGCAGCAGGTAAGTGGCAGGCAGCAGGTGGGGAGCGAGGGGGCAACCAGGCCGAGGGCACAGTGGTCGCTGCAAGAGTGGGGTCGGGGTCCCCTTAAGAAGGGATCCTGGAGGGCGGGTCAGGCGGGAGGAGGGGAGCGCGTGGGCCTATCGGTAGGCGGGGGGGCGGGGTCGCGTCAAAACCGGCGCGAAATCCAGGCGGCCGGCCCTGCGGCGGCTGGGGCGCCGGGCTGGATCGGCGATCAGGCGGGCGGCCCTGCGGCGGCTGGGGCGCCGGGATGGATATGTATCCTGAACAGTAACTGGCCATGCCAAGAACTGAACGCACCATGGAAACATCTCCTGGGGATCTGCATCTATTAGCAGGATCTGGTGTCATACCCTCATCAGAAAAGATATGGACAAAGAATGTTAGCTTTGTCTTATGGAACTCACACTTCTCTGCTTTCAAAGTCAAACCTGCGTTGGTAAGTAATCTAAATACTTGTGTAAGAGCTTTATTGTATTCTTTTTGTGTAGCTCTGTAAACCAATATGTCATAACTGTAATTGAACTCATTCATTACAGGCTGTATGATACGTCAAGGTATATCTTGAAACAGTTTTGGAGTGGATGACACACCAAAACATAGTCTTTTGTGTCAGAACAGAGGAACGTGTGTAGAAAAGGTTGTAATGTACCTACAATCTTCTTCAAGTTCTAACTGATGATAACCTTTATTTTAATCAAGACAAAATAAGACCTTTGCATCATTTAATTGCATTATCATGTCAGCAATGTAGGGACCTGGATGTTGTTCTTGTTCAATTGCCATGTTAGCTTGACGTATGTCAATGCATATGCGTACAGCTCCTTCACTTTTGTTTTTGGGAACTACTAATATGGGAAAAACCCATTGCATTGGACCAGTGGAATGCTCAATATTATCAAGCTTATGTAACAATTCAAGTTCTTTCTCAACAGCTTCTTGCAAATGAAAAGCAATTAATCTATATGTTTGAGCAACAGAACGGATGTCCTCATAATATGCAACTTCTTTCATAGTATTACGTTTTCCCAAACAATGAAATAATAAAGGGAATTGACTTACTGTTTCCAGGTCAGTGTTCATGTTGTAATTCACAGAAACCAGTCCCAGATCAGCAGCAGTGCTAAAACTGAGTGGAAAGGCACTGGACACTGTGCCTTGAAGCACAAAAATGGCTGATTGCACTTTCCTTTTCTTGTCTTTCATTGTCGCTACAAATGAAACCGTGAGTTTTTAAGGGCATCAATGAAGTTCACGTATAGAATTTGGTGCTTGATGGCGCAAGTTGTGGCAACGGAGATAATTAATTTTATCTCTCTTCGGCCATAATGTCTGTCTATGCACCACTGTTGATAATGAAAGTAATTGAACAACCATTTATTTTCAGTGTAATTTGTGGACAATGTTTCAATGACTTCTGTGCTCTGGCATATTGATCTATCTTTGATTGATAATTTTCTTCACAAGTGGCCAAACCAGCATGATCATCACACAATCCCGAGGTAAACATCGACATGGCATAATCATTTTCTTCCCTTTCACTTGATATTGAAAGAGAAAAACTGTTTGATGATGATTTAGATGATGAGCAACTTCATTCAGTGTCGATTTGTCTTAATTGATGTCGCTGCTTCGAATTGTGCGTGCACATTGAACGGTGCTTCTGGAACGTTCTGGCTGTCTTTTTGTCTTTGCACCCACAGCCTTTACATATCTGCCCAAGTGGGGCTTCTATCCTGTTTGGGGGCAACACTGACCACCAGTTTCCAGGGGCTCACGGAGGCGCAAGACAGCAGCTAGCTTCCCCCGCCGCCGAAGACCATTCCGGCCGCCGAGTGGGGTCGAGCAGTACATCGCGGGACTTCAACTCCCAGCGTCCTTAGCGCCCCCTGCCTGACCGGGACGCCGCCTCCTTTTGCCTGCTGCTTCCGCCCGGAGGCGCATAAACGCGACCAGCACCTCCGGGGGAGCGGGGGCTTCTATCCTGTTTGGGGGCAACACTGACCACCAGTTTCCAGGGGCTCACGGAGGCGCAAGACAGCAGCTAGCTTCCCCCGCCGCCGAAGACCATTCCGGCCGCCGAGTGGGGTCGAGCAGTACATCGCGGGACTTCAACTCCCAGCGTCCTTAGCGCCCCCTGCCTGACCGGGACGCCGCCTCCTTTTGCCTGCTGCTTCCGCCCGGAGGCGCATAAACGCGACCAGCACCTCCGGGGGAGCGGGGGCTTCTATCCTGTTTGGGGGCAACACTGACCACCAGTTTCCAGGGGCTCACAGAGGCGCAAGACAGCAGCTAGCTTCCCCCGCCGCCGAAGACCATTCCGGCCGCCGAGTGGGGTCGAGCAGTACATCGCGGGACTTCAACTCCCAGCGTCCTTAGCGCCCCCTGCCTGACCGGGACGCCGCCTCCTTTTGCCTGCTGCTTCCGCCCGGAGGCGCATAAACGCGACCAGCACCTCCGGGGGAGCGGGGGCTTCTATCCTGTTTGGGGGCAACACTGACCACCAGTTTCCAGGGGCTCACGGAGGCGCAAGACAGCAGCTAGCTTCCCCCGCCGCCGAAGACCATTCCGGCCGCCGAGTGGGGTCGAGCAGTACATCGCGGGACTTCAACTCCCAGCGTCCTTAGCGCCCCCTGCCTGACTGGGACGCCGCCTCCTTTTGCCTGCTGCTTCCGCCCGGAGGCGCATAAACGCGACCAGCACCTCCCGCGTCGCGGGACGCGCGCGGGGGCAGCGCCGGGCTGAGCCCGGGCAGAGGGCGGGCCGTCTGTGGCCGTCCGGGGACAACGAGGGACGGGACGGTCACCCCCCTAACGCCCTACATACAATATGGGTAAGCGGAAACTTCAAACATCTATTACTGCTGGTGCGGGCAAAACAAAAGTCCCACGGAATGCCCCATCGTCTGCCAGCATTATGTCCTATTTAACTACTGCTGTAGGGAAACTGAACCAGGAGATTGCAGCTACCGAACGTGAACTGGGGTTAGATACACCTCTTCTAGATCACCAGGTGCCCCCTCTGTCTGGGACCCAATCCATACCTTTGGAGCCCCTTGTTCAGATCATTACTGCTAAAGACCGGGCATCATTACCCCTATGTACTACTGTAATCCCTGATGAACCTAACTTGTTGGGCGCTGCTGTTGACCATAGTTGCCCTCAAGATCCTGAACCCTCAGCTGTTAAGCGTACCAAAAGGGGCTTAAACAGAATAAAATGGAACTCCAAGCAGCATGTTGTCACATCCCGTTATATGGCTAGGAGATCTGGAAAAAGCATAAGGGTCATGGTGGAAAAAATGTTTATTGATAAAATTGAGAGTACCCTTGTTCAAATCGCTAACGATATTGTGGAGACTTTAAAAGACTGTGTCTCGGAAATTGTGGGGAAATTCGAAAGGTTAAATATGTTGTTATGTCCTAAAGCACCTGTATGTCCAAACCCCTCTCCCACGGCTGTACCAGCCTTAAATGACCAACATGAAACTCCAATGGAGGGGATAGGGAGTGTTACTCCAATTGTCCCAATTCTCCCTCCACCTCTCCCTGTGCCATCATACACAAACCGCGCCGCCAATTTGGCTGGGACGACTGCTCACCTGGTGAGGACCCAAGTTGGGGACAAGACGATTAATGTTGCTGGAAATACCATAGCTCGTCAAGATGAACAGTCACAGGTGGGAAGAAGGCCACGGGGGAAACCCCGTACTCACTTACCACCAGAGGCGACCCCTTTTGTTGCGGTCCTGGTAAATATCCCACACTTGAACCCAGGGGAGGAGGAGTCCCAGCGTTCTTTGATAACAAATGTAAAATCATGGTGTGATGAAAATTGCACAGGGGCAAGGGATATATCCACCCATATCACAATGGGAAGGCGGGTTGACTGGTTGGGGTATACAGCAAAAAACCTTCCGGGCGATTGCATCATTGTTAATTTCAATAGACCCCATGAGGCCGCTCGCCTTTTTTGGGATGCAACGGATGTCAAGGTGGGAAGGATTCGAGCTGTACCACTTGGTTATTTTTACCCCCCGCCACCTACTCCCAAATTACCCCCAGGCAAGGAAAAGCAGCATGGTACTAGTAGAGGGAGTTCTGGCCTGTCATCATGGGCTCTGCAAACACCTAACTTAACTCCCAGTCATACTGATCCTATCAGACCCACTAACCGGGCTACTTTAACACTAACAAATAGATTTACTGCCTTGTCTCATCTAGATGAGAACGATTGACTGTCTGGTTGTGTTGCTGACACAGACCAGACTCAATCTATTACCACTATTGAAAGAGAAGGCGAGGAGACCGTTAAGATCGCAAGTTGGAATATTGCTGGTCTCCGTGCCAAGAGAGATGACGCTATATGGTTGGAACAACTAAGGGCCTATGAGGTGGTGGCTCTCCAGGAGACCTGGGATAGAGATTGCAACTTCTGGCTGGATGGCTATACTTCTTATTTTAAAGCTGCCCAAAGTTCCAGCTCAGGAAGAAATCGAGGTGGGCTCATGTTTCTTATCTCCATTAAACATAGGGGAGCTGTGCAGATCGTAAGCACCACATCCCATAATCTCTTAGCTTGTGAAATAACCTTACCAAACAATGTTAAGATTCTCTATGTGAACTTCTATAATGCGCCTCATGGTATGCACTGTAACGAAAACATTAACGCTTTAGCAAATTTTTTAACCACATATAAGGATAGTCAAACCACTTTTGTCCATTTAATTTTGCTTGGGGATTTTAATATACATTTGTGTCAGCAAAATTGTCAGTACAGGGTGTACACAGATATGGATTGTCTCCCTCAATCTCATTTTGAGCATTCTATAAAGGGGGTTGCGTTAGAAGAACTACTGTCTGATATTGATTTATCTGAGCCAGAGTTTATCGACCCTAATGAACGGGTAGCCACTTACAGCGCAAGAGATTCGAACTCTGTTATTGACTTTATATTTGTGTCCCCAGGTTTGTTACAAAATGTTATTTTTTATAATGCTGTACAAACTACTTTTAGCGACCATAACTTAGTAGTTATGGAATTAAGTAACAAAAATTTAGCAATACTTGCCACAACTACAAAGACCGCCGCACAACTGGATTTATTGGTGCAAGACCAGGGGAGGCGGGTCAAGTGGGGTAAAATTATCCCAGAGGATTTTTTCTGTGAACTTACCGAGAAGGTGGGAGATGAAATCAACACCTGCCTGGATCCTCTTAGGTTTGGAGGTGATATTATTACCTCCTTCGATATTATTTGTAAACAAGTAAGCCTGATTTTAACATCTAAGACGAAACACAAGGAGCAAAAACTGCATGGGTGGTTTGATGCAAAATGTTCAAAGGCCCACAGAGATTTATTGACAGCATTAAAAAAGTCACCCCGGGATACCGAAGTAGTGGCTAGATTAAGGAAAAATTATAAATCTGTTGTAGAGATACGTAAGAAAGAGATTAAGAATAATGCTTGGGACTCACTCTATGACAGGGCCACCCTGAAGGATAGTTCCAAATTTTGGGAAATCATAAATACACCCTTGTTCTGCGAGAAGGAAAATTCCCCGTTGGAACTAAATATATCGGAAAAAGACTGGTTGCTCCACTTCGAAAAAATATATGGGAGTAATCTACAGATAGACCCATTTGTACCGACATTAAGTGAACAACCAGGGCCACCTTTGCGTTTTACCATTAAGGAAGTCCTAAAGGCTATTGAAGATACAACTGCCCATAAAGCCCCGGGCCCAGATGGGGTCCCTGCAGACATGTATAAATCTAATCCTTCTATATGGTCAATTGCCCTTACAAATATTTTTAATATAGCCAGCATTGACAAAAGTAGACTGCCTTCGACCTGGTCACGGTCTATAATAGTCCCTATCTTCAAGAAGGGCCAGAGGGGGGACGCAAGATGTTATAGGCCGATATCATTGCTGGATTCGTCTTTTAAAATTCTAGGGAAGGTGATCCTAAATAAGATTGCAACGTGGGAAACCGGTAATGATATCTTGTGCGATGCACAGTATGGTTTCAGATCTGGCAGAGGCACTGAGGACCAGTGCCTCAACCTACAACTAATAGTCAGCAAATACACTGTGGCTGCAGGGGGGTCAATCTATCTAGCGTTTATGGACCTGTCCACAGCTTTTGACCTAGTTAATAGGTCAAAGCTGTGGACCATGCTCCTGGATATGGGCCTAGACCAGGCACTGGTGTACTTCATGGCCGATTTGCATAGGGACCTGAAAGCGGCTATACGCATGTCACAAGATGGGAAGTGCACGGCTGATTTTAAATCTGGGAGGGGAGTACGACAGGGGTGTATTTTGGCCCCAATGTTATTTTCTTTATATATTAATGCATTAAGTGCTAATTTGGCGGCGGCATCTGCAGACGTCCCATGTATGGGGGGTACTAAATTACCAGTATTACTATATGCTGATGATACAGTGCTGCTGTCCAGGACTCCCATAGGCTTGCAACGCCTCTTAAACTCCTTTGGGAATTTTATGCAAAACCTGGAACTTGTAATTAATGTGGAGAAATCGCATGTGATGTTTGTGGGGAAAGGGAGGAACAATACCAAGACGCTCTTGTGCAATGGCTCAGTAATATCAAAAGTAAGAATCTTCACATATCTGGGTGTGGTGTTTGATGACCTGGGTAGCTGGGCCCCCCAAGTGGCAAATAAAAGAGTAGCAGTGAAAAAGTCATCGGCCGCAATACTTGGCTTTGCAAAAAGATTGGGTGGGAAACCTCCTGAGGCCATTTTGGCGATTTATAGAGCCAAAACTATGGCCATAGCCAGGTATGGGGCAGCAATCTGGGGTTATAAAGATCTAACTTTGATTCAGAGAGAGGAAAATAAATTTTTACGATCTCTCCTGGGCCTTCCCCAATCCACTTCATCTTTTGCGGTCCATGTAGAGCTGGGTATGGGCTATATTGCGGACATGTTAAACATGGCACCGCTTTTATTATGGATCAGAACTTGGCTTAACCCCAAACTTACACTGAATCATAAAATTATTAAGGATTGTTTGGGGCGGGATAGAGTGGCTGATATCAAATGGTTGGCATACATCAAATCATCTACTGCACTCATGGGTCGTCCGGAATTATACTCAAATCCGGAAAATTTGACCAAAGATGATATTAATTGGGTAAAACTGAATTTCATTAGGTCCCGTGAAATGGATCGAGAGTCGATTGAAATCTCTAAACCAACAGTAAGATCACATTTTTTGTTGATTAATTCAATGTCAATGCAACCATACCTGACTGTTGTTACACGTCCTTACCATCGTTGGTTGCTAACCAAATTTAGATTCAATCAGGCACACTTTCTGTTGGGAAATTATGAAAATTGGTGTTTGCCAATGGAAAATGCCCCATGTGAATGTGATAATTTTTCCGATCAGGATTTGACACATTTTATCTTTTTTTGTCCCTTCTTCTCTGAAGGCAGGGCAAAGTATATCAAGCCTCTTTTGAGGGAAATGGGGTTTTTACAGCTGAAACCAGCATTGTTGTTCTTACAATTAATGGAAAATCATCGGGTGATGTTCTGTGTAGCCAATTTTTTGATTGCATCTATTCGTGCTAAACGGAAGAGACACCATAGGACTCTAGATGGAGTTAATGTAAATGTTTGCCCTACACCTGGTAGTATGAATTAATTTCTAAGTTTTGCTCCAATTTACATATATTTTTTTTAAAAAAAAGGAATATGAACTATTTCCTGATAACAGTGCAATTATTGTGTGCTAGGCCATTCTATATGCATTGTTAATGAATTTTAAAATGTACAGTGTTTTT
The DNA here is from genome assembly GCF_964261635.1 of Lissotriton helveticus. Taxonomy (NCBI): domain Eukaryota; kingdom Metazoa; phylum Chordata; class Amphibia; order Caudata; family Salamandridae; genus Lissotriton; species Lissotriton helveticus. The sequence continues at coordinate 259,824,957 of NC_136071.1, forward strand.
AAAGCTTTGTAAGATGTTTTTATGTATTTGTATAGCATACTTTTATGATTTTTATTTAATCGAATAAAGTGAGTTTTGACTGACTGACTGACTGATATCTGCCCAAGTGTGGAACATTTACCTTCATGTGGAAACGAAAATCCACATCTAAAACACACCTTCCTTTTACGTGTAGACATCAGTTTGTACACATCAATCATTTGTATTGGCTTACTTTCCATGCTCATGATGGATTCGTTCTGGGCACCTCCAGCCTCCATGTCAGCAGCTTGACTATCGGCAGGCACATCAGCTCTGGCAGCCATTAACACTCGCTGCAGACTAATAGTTTCTCTCAGCATTTATCTTCTGAATGAATCTGACAAGAACCATCAATAACTCCCAGACACATAGCTTCTTCATCATTAAATTAATTGAACTTACAATGTCTGATGTGTATATCGGGTCTCTCCATAAATTCATCAATGGTTTCATCAGCTTTCTGTTGTTCCTGAATAAAGATGTATCTTTTGTAATCAACATTTGGCATTGGATTAAACTTGAGAGTCAACACTTCTTTAATATGACAATATGTGACTTTTTCTTTGGTTTGTAGCATTCTCTTTATGACTTCTTTTACACCTGAAAGATTTTTAAGATAGTTGACAATCTTTTTGTTATCAGTCCCTTAATGTGCATCAATGAAATCATCAAATGTCTCTATCCAAGCATTCTATAATTGCCAATATTTTGCTATTTGGTGGTATCAAATAGTGGTGGTTGCTTCAGGAAAGCGGCAGTGTTGTAGCCATTTCTGAGAGTGGCTGACATTAAGGGTGGAGCTCTTTCCTGCTCCCTTGTCTGTTCATCTTGAACCTGTTCATGTGAACCACCTTGAGATGTGCTGAGCTCTGGATCATGCTTGATGACTTTTGAAATGATGGCCTAAGTCTTTGCCATCATTCTCTCAACGCTCAACAGTTCTGACAACATCTTCGGTCGGTTCAGAGTGTCACCAGCTTAGTAAACACAACCCTTGTGCTACCTGGGTTGCGGCACCTGGCACTGATGTCGTACCGCTCAACTTACACAGGTTTTGGTGAGTAAATATCTGTTTTATTCTGCGGCATCTCTTTCCACTCTTGTTGTCTTCACCACTTTCTAATTGTAATGTTATCTTACACTTTGTGATTATCAATAGCTGCTCTTTGAAAACTTGGTTGTATCTGCCCTTAGCCTTCTGACTCCTTATTACATCTGACTGAGTAGCAGCGCGGTACCTTTACTCATGGTCAACAGGTTCTCGGTCATCGAAACGAAGATTTCTTTGCAACGCTTTCATAATTTTTAACTTCTTTATGATGGCTGGAGTTGTGCTTTGACTCCACATGCTTTAAGCCTTGGTTCCTCACTTCGACTCCACCCCAGTGGCACGCATGAGCTGTTTGCTTGGACAATGGCAAATTCTCTGGGAGAGCACTGTCAATCTTCAGATTACTTATCTCTTAAGTAGTCACCAGTTGTAGTGTCCTACTCAGCCTCGGTACCTGCTAAGGACTACGCAACAAATGGAGCTTAGTAATTCACATCTTCATCCTACTGCCTGTAACTGCGAACTAAACATTCTAAACCAGCCTCCAGTGTATTCCGCTCTAACACTTACATCATAGTTCTACGGAGTCCATCTGGAGCCAAAAGAGTTCCATCATTTCAAATTTCCAAGGCGTTACAGAGGGGGCATTATTTCCCAGGCCCCTTGTTTTTTTAGTGCCCCACCCTAGTGCTACAGAATCTACTGACATGACACACCTGCTGGTCCCTGATGTCTCTCTTTGTGATAGTTTCCCTGTCTTTCTCTTTCTTCTTTTCCCTTTGTATGTGTTCGCCTCTTTTTCTCTTTCCAGTGGACTCCACTGACAACCACCGACTGAAATTAAGCACTGATGGCAGTTTCGGTGCTGGGCACTTCTCAAAGTGCAAAAGACAACTGTGTCTCCATTGTGGGATACAAGATTTGATTTGATTTAATTTGATTTTGCAATTTATAAAGTGCATCATATGCACGGAGGCATCCTGGCACTGTCAGTAAGGTGATTGACTGGGTGCAAGTGGCTCTATGGCCACTAGTTATGACTGAACAGCCAAGTCTTCAATGCTTTCCTAAACCGTAGTAGGGAAGTGGCGGTGTTTAGCTACAGAGGCAAATAATTCTAATTTTGGGCTGTACATATGACACAACTTCTGCTTCTGCCTCCCCAGGTAGCCAATTTGTAGGTGGGAACTATCAAATCTCTGGATCAAATAGATTGATTTGCAGTGCTAGAATTAGTGTTAATATGTGGATCCTAGCTGAATCTAGCCCGGATGTGGTCACATTTTTATTAGACCCAGGCCTCCTTGATCTAGCCAATCCGATGGAGAAATCCAAGCTCTGGCAATACAGAGCCTGGTTGACACAATAATTATAGATAGCATCTGTTTCAGCCTGAGATTGGCTTTCGTTCTATATCCTAGCATGATCTCCTTATAAGTAACCTGTATGTCATAACCACTGCAGGATGTTGAGAGCTGAGTCACACCTGCCCAGAATGCCCACAGCGTAGGGCACATAACAAACATATGTAAAATATCAGCCGCCAAAGAGTCACATTTAGGGCAATTAGTCTTCACTACCCCGCAAATCGCAGCCCACTTTTGAATTCTAGTCGGCATGTCATATAACCAGTATATGGTTTTAAATTGCTGCATTTTTAAATTAATAGAATGTACCAAGCCGTCAATAATCTCTCAAGCAGTAAGAATTTCTGAGGGTACAATTTCATTGGGCTGTGCCTTGCTCACTTAGCGGCAAGACTAGGGCTATTGTTAGCCCAGTGTTGGCAGAGCCTTTGGCAAATTGTTCTTATAATTGATTTCTTAGGTGCTTTATGCAGGCAAGTAAGTAAGTTGGAACCTGCCACAGTACTTGTAAGCGTACAGCCAATCCTAATAAATCCCTAATCTGCAAGTATTTCATTTTTTTTTTCATTTAATCTTTATTTCGGCTCTTTTGGCCATAAAAGAAACATTATTACACAGTACAATATACACAGTAGATACACATACCAATAGGAAGCAGAGATTATACATTCCAACAATAAAAAACCTAAAAAACATCCCTGTTTAAAAAGGCATAGTAAAATAAAAAGCAAATAGCAAATATATTTACAGTTTTCATCTCCAGCATATCTCATGGTTACCTAGCCTGCACTAAATACACATGTATACTACCTATAGATGAAGATCCATGTTTTTCCGTGTAAATCCAACATTCAGTAGGAATCTGCTTACACAAAACACTATCAGGCGTCTAGTGTCAGTTTTAACAATCCTAAAAGCTTCCTGGTATGATCGAATACCCAGGGCTTTACACAGGGGTTTGATCCATCTTTTCCTAGCTTTATCATAGGCTGTACAAAAAAACATTATGTGAATATCATCTTCTCTTAAATTTAGATCACAACATGTACAGTTAATACTTTTTGTTTGCCCTGGCATCTTATCTCATTTCGCTAGTACAACTTTCGTTTTTAGTATACCATAATTGAATTTTAAGTACAGGCTTTTTGCCAAAGCTGGTTGTATCTCATTTAAAAATTCCTCAAACATTGGTATATCCTTAAAATCAAGAAAACTGCGTGTGATGGATCCACAAGGATGATTATATTGGTAATTATGAGATATATAGAACCAAAATTGATTCTTAACCTGGGTCTTACTTCTTTGGGTCACACAAGATGGATCATCCCAAAAATGAGCAAGGCCTATTCGGTGGAACCAGTTATTAACATGTTTAAGCCAAGGATTTGTATTAAAAGCATCTAAACTCTTGACTTCAATGATACCTTCTCTGTAGTCTGTGAGTTCGGGAGTACTCCAGAGTCTGACCCAAAACAACAGTGGCCTAAGTAGTGCAATATGATCCGTTCTTTTCATATTTAAATCCAAAAACATTGGTACAAGGGGAGTACGTTTGGGCAATTTCAATAACCTTCTAAAGAAGTTATTTTCACAAAGCATGAAGATGTTACAATTCTTTTGTGCCCCAGATTTCTGCTCCATATAAAGCACCAGATTGAACCTTAAATTTATAAACTTCTAGTGCTTGTGAAATGGACTTACTAAGGCTTGACCCATGGCGCTTTATAATAGGTAAAGAGCTCTGGTTAAATATAGTTTTACTCTTTTCTATTTGTGTGCCCCATGAGGTTTTTGAATCTAGGGAAACACCCAGATACGAGAAATTAGTAACCAAATCAAGTCTTTGATTATTTAAAAAGAATTGCCCATTAAAGGTTTTGTGAGGATTGATAGTCATACATTTGGTTTTGTTTGCATGTATTTCAAGACCTTTTGAGTCACAATATGATTTAAAAGTGTTCAAAAGGGTTTGAAGGCCCATGGGCGTTTGCGAGATCAGGATTGTATCGTCCGCAAATAAAAGGGATGGAACCCTCACACCATTCAGTTTTGGGGAATCATTACTACACCTGTCTAAAATTTCTGGGATGTCGTTGACAAATAAGGAAAAAAGTGTAGGAGCCAACACACATCCTTGACGGACCCCATGTCTGATCGGGATGAGTTCAGTTAGTTCCCCCTTTGGGCCCCAGCGCACTCTAGCAAAATTATTATCATGTAATCTTACTATCTGTTGTAGTATACAGGTTGGTAGTCCCATTGCAAACAAACAATCCCATAGACGATCCCGCAAAACTAAATCAAAAGCTGCCCTAAGATCAACAAATGCTACGTAAATGTGTCGTTTTAACAAAACGACATATTTCCAACAAATGCAACAAAACCTAAAAACCTGATCTATCGTACTTATATTGCGTCTGAAGCCTGCTTGAAATTTGGTAAGGATTTCATTCTCATCGATCCATGTTTCCATACAATTTAAAAGATGCCTAGAAATTTTTTTTTGTAGGATGTCCAAAGGACAAATAGGACGATAATTGGATGGATCATGTCGATCCCCCTTTTTAAAAACTAAAATAATTTCTGCTCCCTGCCAACTGTGTGGTATCTTCCCACCGGCAACAATTGTATTAAAAAGCGTATTTATATATGCCGCCCAGATAATGGTCTCATGTTTATATAAGTCCCCTGGTATTTTGTCTAAACCTGGGGCTTTTCCATTTTTCACCGTGGTTAGTGCTAACTCGGTTTCCTCTAAACTAAACTCTACAATGTTAGTTGGTGGCTCCGTCCATGGGCTATTCACCACATCAAGTTTATCACTATCAGAGGCTTTATACAAAAGGGTAAAGTGATCAACCCAAGTTTGCTCATTAATAAACACATCATCAGGTGTCCTTCCTCCATTATTTTCATTGGCCACTAATTGCCAGAAGCCCACATTATCTTTGAGTTTGACAGCTGTAAGCATCTTCTCCCAACATTCCTCGTTCCATTCAATTCTAGCCATTCGCTGCACTCTCCTATATTCTTGCCTTAAAGTCCTAATAACGGGTGTTGTATTACTCTTTATTGCCTCTAAAAGTTTGCTCTTACAATTACGGCAATCTTTATTATACCATTGTTTGGTACCAAAGGAACAGGTTTTGTTCAACCTTTTTTTATGCGGCATTTTCGTCACAAATGGTTTCAAGGCACTAAAAAATTCATTATGCAAGTTAATAAAGACATCACCCTCTGCTGATTGAAGTGGATATTTTCCAAATATGTCCGCAAAAAGTGAATAGATATTGGATAATGCCTCCTTGTTGCTTAATAAACTAGCCCATTTAAGGGATCTCCTATTATTACTTATTAAAGGGCCAGTTTGGGGTAGATTATCCAAAATATTTTGCGTCTTCGAGGTCCTAGAACTAGGGACTAAGCTATGGTCCATTGACAAGCGCAATGGGCGATGATCACTTTCGTATCTGTGGTCAATTACAAAATCTAATAAGAGATTCCAGATATCAAAAGAGACTAAAATGTAATCAATCCGACTTTGATGATTGTTTTTAACAAAGGTCGGAGCTTTCGGAGAGTCAGATGGAAACCGACCATTACATGCCCTCAGACCATGTACTGATACCAATCTCATTATCTGAGTAGCTAAGGTCGTGCAGCTCACTCCCTCTGTATAAGAAAGGGGGGGATATTATTGGCTCTATCCTCATCTGAGAAAACATCTCCAAACCCTATGATCGGTTCGAAATTACAGTTAAAATCACCGCATACTATTATACCAATAGGCGCCTCTTCAAGGTCAGTAAGTAGACTGTCCAATTTGTCTAGAGTTTCAGACGCTCTTGATAACCCACAAGGGCGATTGTAGACATTACACAGTACAATACACTTTCCGTCATTCAACTTCACTAAGAGGCACAGCAAATCAGCAGAGTCGATGGTTAATTGTGTAATTTTTACTTCCAAGGATACGCTGATCCAAATCGTAAGCCCCCCTGATGGTCTACCCCTCACTGATGGGATAGCCGCAATATTGTATGTCCTATATCCCATCCTATATGGCATTTCAAGAGACCAAGTTTCTTGGAGAAGACAAATGTCACAAGAATCTATATAGTTAGACCATTCAGGGTCAGAAAGGTTTTTAGTCAAACCAGCTATATTCCAGGATATTAAGGTTATTTTTTGTTTAGTGTTTAATCTTATCCCTCCTGATACTGGGTTTTCCCCTGTTGATGATGCCCTCAAATTACAAGCGCCTATTGTAGCCCCTACCTCCATAGAGACTTGGTCACCAAACACCCGCCCCAATTTCAGAACATCTCCAGCTTCGATAACATCTCCCCTTTGGTTTAACCTAGATGATAACACATCTTGGTTCATTTGCTCTTCTACAAGGGTAGGGGTCGATATTATATCACACTCTTCGTTAAGTTTAACAGATGCTAGAGGGTTGGGGTAAGTCACACCTTCCATCTCCAATGGTTGATGAAATATTTTTAGTTGACCTGTTTTGCAACCACCCACAATTACCTCTTTAGAATTAGATTGCCCAACTAGTTGGTGGTCGTTCTGTGATCTTCAATCGCAATTGTCCAGACCAGATAAGATGTCATACCTGTTTGATATTTCCAAGGGTGTAAATGGTCTCAAGTGTTCCATCCTCCTGTCTGGATTCCTAAAGGGCCTAAGGGGAACCTTGCTCCACCCATAGGGGTCAGCAGTTGGATGATACTGTGGAGGTTCAAACGAAAACCCAGGATTCAGGGACAACAGAAGAGGAACAATCTGGTTGGGTAACTGTCCACCAATGTGGTTAGGAGGGAAAACCAGGGACCTGGGGTAGAAATAAGTCAGGGGGCGTGGTATTATAGAATTACCACCTCCACCCTGGGGCCAATTCAGAATATAGGTAACAGCACGGGGATCTCGAAAGTTAATAACAACTAGATCACCATCTATATCCTTAACCCTGCTGCCCAACCAGGGGATTCGTCTAACATGCACTATTTCTCCATCAATATCATGAGATAATGGTCTATATTGGGCTAACCAGTGCATGATCTTGTTTTTAAGTTGGAAAAACCCCTCCCTCTTATTTGTAGGTAAGCTAGGGACCCCCAACAAAACAACCACAAACGGTGCGGCTTCTGGGGGCAGTTCTACTTGGGGGATTCTACGAGATGGTGGTCTAGTATATGTGGTTGGACCCCCTTTCGGTTGTTGAAAAACCCCCCTCAGAGATTTTGTAGGTCCCCACGCTGCTAGTCCTACTGAACTAGTGGTCTGTATCGGGGGTGGAGCCATTTGAATCTTGGAAATAGTTTGGCTGGTCGGTTGGTCACTAACTTTTTGAACACTAGGAGAACATGTAGGCACCTTAATTAATGGTTCCAAAACCCCACTCCCCACAACCTTAGGTGAACCCTGATAGTTGTTAACAGCCGCCTCAATAATTTCAAGTTTTTCCTCCACCCTCCTTAGTCTCTCAATGATAGGTAGAATAAAGGACCTAATTAAATGTTCCATATTATCAAGAGAATCGACGGTAGAAATACCCATTTGGACAGTATCAACCGATAGATCAGATGGAACATTAGTATTCTCAAATGGAACAACTACAGGTGGTAGTGGGGGTGGAGGTGACACAGTAATCGGTGTTACCTTGTTAGATTGTTGAACTCCAGAGTTTTTAACAATGTTGTTAGTATCTTTAGAAGATTTTCCAAAGTCCGAGTGGCTGACCCTTGACTTTTGTAAGGCCCCCCCTTCCGTCTTCTTTTTGCAGGTGGCGGCCCATAGTTCTTAACTTGCGCAACTTTCCTCTGTTTACTTGGGTTTTGCTTTATTCGTGATGTAAGACAAATAGGCAGGTTAACATCAGGCATTACCGAACTAGATGATGAAAGGTGTATTGGAGTGTGACCTGTTTGACCCAAGGGTGTTGGAGTAGAGTCACGTAGCAACATAGGAATGCTTTCCAAGCAGAGAGGATCTTCAATAAATACATTACCCTCAGAAGTAATCATAAGATCTTTGGGTGGAGAGGTAGTAGGGATTTTGTTCTTTACACTTTCAATAGAGCGACGACGCTCTGCTCTACGAACTGCCAGAGTTTTCTCTTTATCTTGATCTAGGGAAGCTTTTGTAAAATAGTTGTCTAAGGGACCGTTGACTGTACTCCCCGCCTTCTCTAACATCAATTTCCCTGGACTCAAAGACATCACCAGACAATGTGCAACACAACGTACTTTTTGAAATGGATGGGCCCTGCCCGGCCTCTCACGGTCTCAGAGGGCCTCAGAGGACCCGCTCTTTGCCCGGTCTTCGCCCGCGCTTCTGTCCGCGCGCGTCCCGCGTTCGCGCCTGGAGGCGGGCTAGGTAGGAGGAGGAGGGGGCGGGAAGAGGCACCAGGTGCGCGCGATGTCCAGACGCAAGCACCTCTGGGCCTCGCAGTCCCGCTCCCGCTGGCCGATTCTGCGTCCCTCTCCCTCAGCAACAACGCAAAAGCAGAAATGGAGCACACGGGCTCTCAGTTCAACACACGGTTCCTCTGATCAGGGCAGTCTTCGTCGTGATAGCAGTAAATCAGATTCCTCAGAGTTTGCCACAGGAACGACTGCAAGCGGCACTGCAAGTATTTAAATATGAAGCGGTGGGGGAGATCGAAAGAAGCCTGGACCCTAGAAAATGGTTGGAGCCCATCAAGATGGATAAGTTGCCCTAGGAGCTCAACCCTTTAGTGGGAACAGGCTCTGCTCGCTTGGTCATGGAATATAGCCAGAAACATTGGATTATCCCACAGCATTGTTTCTGGGTGCATAAGCGGGAAAGTATATTTAGTGAAGATGTCCCACCATATATAAAAACTAGGCCCTTAATGAGCTTAAATCTGACAAGCTTAAAATAATTGCAGCTCAAAGAGTATGCAAGCAATAAGACAGTTGTCTCCACCCCTTACAGGAGGACACTTAGGAATGCAAAAAAGTGCCAGCAGGCCCCTTTTTCATCACCATCGCCCATGCCCTTAACCAAGGGCAAACAGAGCATAACTTAATGGCAATTTCCCCTCCATCACTCGGAGGGATGGGCAATACCAGCAGTTCCAAATACATAAGGGCACCGCATTGCGCTCAGTCCCTGCCGGGGTACCTGTCACCAGGCAAAAGCCGACAGAATGTTCAACTCCAGGCATCCCGGCAGAAAGGTCCAGGACCACCAGCAGGTCAGTCCCCCCCTGCCTGCCCAGTGCCCACACAAATCAACACCCCTCCAAGGGGCAAGTCCAGTAAATCAGTCCAAACTTTGGGTAGCCACCTTCTTCTGCTACAAGAAATTCCGCCATAGGGGGAAGTGGTCAATGGCGATCTCTGCCTCCCTCCAGCACCTCCGGAGAGCCTAGTAACTGCCCCTAAGATTGTGGGACTGCCAGGGCCCGGCTTCTGGTCCATAGTTTCTTCATCCCCTGGACCCCCTTGTATGGGTGCCCCAAAATATATTTCAGGCCATACCACAACTTTACTTTTTGCCACCCTAGATGCACGGCATGGTTGACCCGAGCACAAGACAAGGCATGATCTTGGGTCAGGTGTGGGGGGGACAGAAGTAGGGGGAGGGGATGTAACCTTACGGCTAGAGCGGGCGACCTCGAAGCTGGGGAACTGTGTTCAAGTCTCGGCAGGGACGCTCAACATCCTGTAATTCTGGGCAAATCACTTAATCTCCCTGAGCCTAACAAAAATAAATGTGTCCATCTTTAACCCCTTGCATGCTGCCGCGATTCTGCGCCTGTGCGGCAAAATCGCGAGTGGGTGGGTTTATGACGGCCCCCAGCCATCATCAGCACACGAGCGCCGTAGTGCATGACGAATGGGGGCCATCATCAGCATGCAAGGGGTTAATGAAACAGGTGCTCATGTAAAGCGCTCTGATACCTGATATCTTCGGGTTGAATTTGCTCTATATAAAACTCTAGAAAAAACAACAACAAAAAAAAAGATAGTTGGGGACTTATGCTGGCCTGTGGTGGTAAGGTCGTGATTGGTAGGTCATTTATGGTCCTTAGTAGGCCTCCCCATTGTTTATGGGGATAGCTGGTAGACAGCGGATTCTCATGGACCTCAAGGGGGTTCTTAAGGCCAGTCTGCTTCAGGGTGTGGGGGTTGGGGAAGTACACACTTCCAGCAGTCCCTTCTGTCCAATCCTCCCTGGGCGGCAAGTAAGCATAACAGCGCAGCCCCTTAGGGGTGGTATTTGAGGGTGGTGGGGGTGCCCGAGTTAGGTAACCTTCTGGGCAGATGGGCCTCCTGCGCAAGGTCACTCAGGAGGACCTCACACATAGTTGGGACTAGTCACGACCTTGTACGTAGGCTCAATGCAGGATACGCAGAGATAATGTATATATTTTATAGTTTAGAATTGGAAATGGCTATGTATTAGAATCTCTGTTAAGCTTAGCCATCCACAAATATTATAAATAAAATTGTATACAAATGTTGTAAAATAATATTGTATAGAGTGTTATAAAAGGTTCTGTGTATTGAAATGAACAACATTTTTGATGTGTTGTTTTTCTTAATAAAATATGGCGAGGTTGTGACGACCCCTAACCCAAAAAGTTATTTTGGTAGTTGTGTGCGATCTATGCATCGGGCCAAGGGGGTTAAGGGGTGGGACCCGCGAGGGTCATGGGAATAGGTGTGTTTAGGGGCGGGGACCCTGCAATGCCTGGCCATATGCCAAGGTGCCACATGGACTGGGGCGCGCCGCGTTTATGGTGGTGTGACGGAAGCAAATTACGCTGCCGGCACTAGCCCGGAGCTTGCCAAGTCATTGGCTGGTTTCAGGTGATTTCCTGGAAGTCCTTCAAGCACTTCCGGGGCAGGAGGAGCTGGTTTGTGGCAGTTCCCACCCCCTTTAAAGGGTTGGCAGAGCATCATAATGGTCTCTTTTTGCACCGCTCGCCACTGCAGACACAGCGCACTGCCAGCTGCCCCATTGGGGGGGCTTAAGGAAATCTCTCCTCCTCCTGTTTTTGCCTATACAAACCAACTTGCAATCAGGTCCTAGAGGAAAGCGATAGCCATAGCCAAAGATCGAAGAGTCTGGATTGCCAGATGTCAAGATGTTACAAAGGCGTGCTGCAAATGCCGATCAAAAATAAAATCTAAAGTCAGGGAGCTGAAGCCCCCCGACTGTAAGGGAATTTGATAAACCGTATTGCACGTCTAGCCCACCTGTAGCCCCAAATATAGCTGCCAATGGCACTTACAAGCTGTTTAAAAAAGGAGTTTGGGACTCGAGGGGAATTGCCCAAAATAAATATAAGAATTGGGGTAGAACATTCATTTTTATATTGCATCGGCCAATGATGCTGATGGAAAGCTTGTTCCACAGCCCTAGTTCATTTATAATACATAGTAAAAGGGACTCATAGTTTAATTTGTGCCACCTGTGAGATCAGCTGGAAGCCTAGATATGTGGTTGACAGACTCACCCCAGGCATCGGAACTTCTGGTTGGAAATTGGGACGAACTTGAGTTTTAGCTATATTGAGTTTATAGCCAGAGGAAATTCCAAATTTGTTAGCCTCACCAATAATAGAGTCAAGGGCAGCTGATGGATTAGAGAAGTATATTGCAATGTCATCGGCATTGCAGTGATTTTAAGTTCGCAGCCACTGGAAATAATAGGCTGAATATGATCATTCCAATGCAGAGAGCGCAAATATAGTTCCATATATAGAGTGAATATTAGAGGAGATAAAGGACACCCCTTCTGGTACCGTGAAAAATCTGGAAGAGTAGCGAGGCTACCCCATCATAAGATAGTTGAGCTCAGGGATTTCTGTATAATGACTGTACCCATTTACAAAACTGATTACCAATACCGAAGTCAACCATTGTTTCCCAAAGACAGCCCCAAACTACGCGATCAAATGCTTTTTCAGGGTCTCAAAGTATCATACCCATGCTCAAACCAGATTTCTCTGCTACATCATATGCAGCAACAGCAGTGTTGACATGAAAGGTAGTATCCTGCCTGGATATAAAGCCATGCGGCTGCTGCGATACAAAATCAGACGTAAGAGGAGCAAGGCAAACTGCTAAGATCTTTACAAATACTAGTGTCATCTCCTGCTGCCTTACCTGTAGGTAGTGCAGAAAGAGCTGCCTAACTTCACTAAGGGTAATGTCTTCATGGACGGAAGAGAAGTGTATCTCCTCAACGAAAGTTTCGAGCTGGTTATAAAAATCTTGGTAGAGAGCTGAAAATTGTTCAGCAAATTCCTGTGGATGGGTGTACACCAGACTACCATTACCTTTGACAGAGATAATTAGGCCCTTACATTTCTTATCCGAGATTTGATGCGCAAGAGCACGTGCCACCTGCTTGATCAGGTCCCCAATTGTGATTTCACAAACATGCATAAGTTCCAATTGTGTAATTGATCGACAAAGCAATTGTGCGCCATCTTGACTGTCTTTATTTTTACTGCAGGGTGGTGCCCCTAATAAAAACCTTCATTGCATCCCACACTGCTGGTTGAGATGCTGTACCAATATAAACTTGTACAAATTCAGACAAGGCTCTTTGACATAACATTACAATAGTCCAGGTTTGATAATAAGTGCCAAGGGAAGGAAAACGGATGCCACTGAGTCTTTGCTGTCTGTAAGTTTAACAAAAATGTAATATAGGGTTGGGTTCAGACGTAACCTTAGGGCACATTTCCACATCAGCTGCCTGTAGCAAATTACCACTGATGAAAGCTATATCTATCCTGGAATAGTGTTAATGTGGAGATGAATAATAAGTATATCCTGGCTTAGATGGGTATAGTGTACTCCATAAATCGCTCAAACGATGCAGACAAATTAGTTCAAGAATAGAAGCCCTTGTTTTCACCATCCTAGGAGAGGCATGATGATTAGTGGAATTGATACAATAGTCAAGAACACAGTTACAATCACCCATGACCAGCAGCTCCCCAGATGAATCCAATTACTCTAGAGATAGCCAATACAGAATGCCCGAGCCATCCATATTCGGCCCATACACTGTGCTAAACAAATACTTCAGGCCATACAGTAATAGCTGGGCAATCCTCCACCTACCTCTTATTTCCACAATAGTTTTTAATATCTTATATTCTAAATTTCTATCAGCCAAAATGACTACCCCCAAATGGAAACAAGTTGGGATGTACATGCAATAACGTTGAAACTGAGATGCTTTAACAGTGTTTGGTCCTTGTAGGCTAGATGAGTCTCAGTTAGAGATAATAAGTGAGGCTTATATATTTGAGTCTCTTCATGAACTAATTGACTTTTGCTAGGTACATTTAAGCCAGCGACATTCCAGCACATACATTTGAACCTACCCATTTAAAAAACCCAATCTGATCAGATTGAGAGAACCACCTCACACACAAGGAAACCCCCCAGTTGTACAATGCAAAAAAACAAGCAACAAATCGTGCTGAGTCAATTGATCACTCTGACTTATTTTCTTCCCCACAAACATACTCCACCCCTCCGTCCCTCCCCCACCCAGGAAGCAGGCTCACCTACAATTGTGGTACAGTCTTGGATTGTTTCGTGATATTTATGTTTCTGCCATTACTGATTTGATGTGTTGCTATTTGTCTTATATTTTTTTCTTTTTTCTTTGCTGCTTTTGATGTACCATCCTGTACACATGAAATATAGTAATTATGTTTTTTAAAGTTTGGGCTAACCCCTAACCTACTACATGCACTTGTTGATTGGTCAAAATATTTTTAAGAACATGTCTGACTTCATATAACAAAAGAATCACAGAAAAGGTAACTACCACATCGCTAGCAGAGCTGGATTGAAGAGTCCTGCCAGGCTGATGCCATCTGAATCTATCCCTAAGATAGATGGGTCCAAAGCTATGGAGTGCTTCATGGGCCATACATAGACCCTTGACAACTTTACGCTTTTTTTCGGGTAACCCGTGAGGTCTGTTAATGGCTTGTGAGGCCGAGCCATGTCTTGGAACTATCATCAGCCTACAAGCTGCTGAATTTTTCAAGATTTGCAATTTATTTAAATATTTTTTGGGGCAGATTTTGTTATAAGCCATTATAGTACTCTACTCTGGACAGAACAAGAGTGCAATGACGACAGTCTTTAACATATGAAATGGTAGGAAATGGGCAATTTTCATCACGATGCGTAAGGTGAAGAAGGATTCAGAGGTAACTTTGTTAACTTGCTCTTTATACGTCAATTTGTCATCTACCAGGACGCCGAGGTCTTTTACCTTCTTGGCTGGCATCGGAAGTTCATCAGGCCACTAAGCAGGGAACCAGAAAGTGGGATTATTATCAAACAGAATGGCTTCTGTCTTGGAAGAACTTTGTTTTAAGCAGTGTTTGTCCATCCGGTGGATCACTCCACTCATACAGCTCTGAAAGGGGTTGCTCATGTCAGGACACTTGTTGGATAACGAAGCGACAATCTGGGTTTTCATTGTGTAAGAAACCAGCGACAACCTAAAGGTTTAATTATGGCTGCCAGGGGGAAACTGAGAGATTGAACAGCATTGGACTCCATGCTGAGCCCTGTGGTATCCCACATGGCAGTGTAAAGGGATCAGATGTGAAGTCTTTACAGGAAACCGATTGAATGCTATCTGTAAGAAATTATCGCAATAGGTTAAGAGCTACACCCTGGATCCTCAGGCTCTGTAACTGGTCAATCAAAAGGTCATGATTGAACGTGTCAAACACCGCAAAAGGTCGACTAGAATAAGGGCAGCATTGCTGCTCTTACCCACTGAGGCCCTTATCTCCTCTGTAGCCACAATGAGTGCTGACTCCTTACTGTGGCCACTATCAAAACCGAACTGTGTGTCGTCAAGCAGACCGTTGTTCTCCAGAAAAGCTACCAACTGAGTGATCATGGTTTTCTCCACCAGCTTTGCTGGGAAAGGAAACCTGGAAATAGGGCAGTATTTATTAGGGTCCTGCTCACTTAGGTTGTTTTTTTTCAACAGTGGAAGTACCAAAGCAAGCTTCCACTGCTTTGGAAACACCCAAACTAACCATGGCATGAACAATTTTCATTATATGCGGGGCCACTACATTGGGTGGAAAATATTGGGTGGACAGGGGTCCAGTGGAGATCCAGATGTTGCCTTGGAATAGCCAGTGAGACTTGATCCTCTGTTAATATGTTGAATTCCTTGAGAACATATTTTATCTAAGAACCCTGCATTGGCCTCGTTACTGGTCCCTTTTTGTTCAAAGAAATGTGCCAGGGCGGTACAGAAGACCTGACAACCACTGTCTGCATTGCAAGTAACTGGGACAAATAGTTTAATATCAACTTGAAATAGTGTCTTAGCCGAGTTACAGACTGACTTTATTCGTTTGATGAAGGAAGCAGATTTTTTGGCCAATTAAAGTTTTATATTGAACAATGCAAGATTTATATTTTATTATCTCAAGAGGATCATAGTCTCTCCTCCTCTTTCTCTCTTGTCTTTGACAACCTTGTTTTGCAAACCTATGGGTGTCTCCGAACCAGAGTACAGTTGGCTTACATCTTCTGATAACTTTAGATTTAGCAGCAGCTAGTTCCATGACTGCTGTATTAAGCCAACCTAAGAAGTTTGCCAACATTAAATCAATGTCATTAGTTTCTTCCAGTTCAGAGCAAGCAACAATGAACCTTAGTTTTACGGCTTGAACTCTGTGTCATGCATGAGTGATGATCAATTTCCTGACCATATTTGTATGAGTGATTTTCCAGGGAAGCATTATTTCCCAGAGAACTGCCTTATGGTCTGTCCAAATGAAAGGAAGCACAGTGGGGCAGGAGTGTATGCCCTTCCGAATGCGTAGACATGCCTACTATTTGATCAAGATTGAAGCAGGCCATGGTATCTACCAGCAGTTCTGCATCAGGGACCAGGTTGTTCTCAAGATGAAAATGTAAGTCTCCTAATAGAGTGAAATTAGATTTAGTAGGAGACAATTTCAGGAATGATTCTATGGATTTGAGTAAAAGGGCTTCTGGGCCCAGGCGGGCGATAGATAAGGAGTCCATTAAAGGACTGGGTTTTGGTTAGTTCGATGTTAAACAAGAGAGCTTCGTGCATATCTTACAAGGCTGGTGTGAATACTGCAGTAAAGGAATCATGAAGAATCATTGCTGTTCCTCCTCCCTTTTTGTGGAGTCTGTCTAGTTTGCAGATGGTGTAGCTATAGGTATTACCACTGGCAACTCAGAGCCTGAGGGTTGATTGGCCCAGGTTTCAGTGATAAAATCTATATCTATTTGAAGCACAGCAATAAACTCAAAGACTTCAAAGTGGTATTTAACTAATGGCCTGGCAGTGATCAGAGCGCAACAGACTTTGGGGCTTATTATCCCACCTTTATTAATCCCTCCCACTGTTCCATTGGTTGGTGATATTCCTGCCCTGTGGGAACCTAAATCAAGAATTCTAGTGTTACAAATGTGAAAATAGGATTGAATGACTTTAGGGGTGATGGGACTCAAAGGTGGGCAGTTCTTCTCCTTGACTGGAGGTCGGAGAGTTAGTAGCACGATCACTGACATAAAATCGAATACACAAATATAGAATTACCAAAATATCGAAGAGAAAATATAGAATGCAAAAATATCGAATTCCTATCTAAAAATAGGTAAGTACAAAAATATCGAATCAAAAATATAGTTTTAAAAAATATAGTTAGTCAAAATATTGATTTTTTTTAAATGTCTTAAAAGTAATTTAAAATTAATGAAATAATAAATATAACATTTACTACTACCACTCCAGTGAGTGCAACAGTAGGGAAAGCGTTGGATAGCGTAGGGGTGAAAATTACTATTCCCTCTCCAGAGAGTGCAACAGTAGGGAAAGCGTTGGATAGCGTAGGGGTAAAAATTACTATTCCCACTCCAGAGAGTGCAACAGTAGGGAAAGCGTTGGATAGTGCAGGGGTAAAAATTACTATTCCCACTCCAGAGAGTGCAACAGTAGGGATAGCGTTGGATAGCGTAGGGGTAAAAATTACCATTCGATATTAAATTACTTACCTTCAATTCGATATTTTTCATCACTATATTCTGTCCATTTGATATTTTGTCCATTCTATATTTTGACTTCGAAATTTTGGTAATTCTATATTTTTAATTCGATATTTTGTCTTGGTACCCACGTCTCATGAGTAGATCTTCCAGGGCCCAGACTGCGGGGTCAAACGTACAATACATGAGGGCACACTGTTTGCATCATTGTTGGAAAAAGACTGTTGCAATAGAAGTATAGAAGTGCAGACATTCACGATCCAAGAATATCTGTTTGTCTTTGTGAAGGTTCTCCTGCATTGAAAGGGGTGGGCGGAAGTCATGTAAGGGACTTTCGCGGAGAGGCACGGAGATTGAACCAATCTCCATGCCTCTCCGCATATTTCCGTTACACGACACCTGCCCGCCGCCCGCCCGCCTCCTGCCCGCCTCCCACGCGCCTCCTGCCCGCAATATTAAACAACATTAAAGCCTAAAATAAGATTTTAAAAACTTACCTTATCGCGGGGTCATCTTTCTTGCCCATCTAGCCTTCTTCTTGGAACTGCGCATGCGCGGGAGCCTGCGCATGCGCATTCCTCGCCAGGAATGCGCATGCGCAGGCTCCCGCGCATGCCAACTTCCATTCCACCCCCGAGTGCGTGAAGATTTGCCCCGTTTCTCCGCCTTCTCTGCGAAAGGGGCACATCTCCGCTCATTCCGTGGGCGGAACAGGGATGTCCGCCCACCACTAATTGAAAGTAATATTCTCCCACTGGGAAGTGCTGGTATGGTACTCTCTATTTTTTTTTATTATTTCTTTTTATCAAAACAAAAATAAACAAAGAAACACATCAGGTAACATATTCCAAGATAATACAAATTAATTGATGACATTCTTATCTTATCAAAGTTTTATAAAGCGCTCGCACACCCAAGGGTTTCATGGCGCTAACCAACAGGACACAAACACTACTGAGGGGGACCATCATACACTAGGCCGTTGCTTGGGTAAACAGACATGTCTTTAGTAGCTTCCTGAATGGAAGAAGAGAGGTACAGGAACGAATTTCCAAGGGAAGAGAATTCCACAGCTTGGGTGCAAGGGTGGCGAACCTACGGCCTCACTTGCGTGTTAGTTTATAACGAGGAGTGATCAGAAGGGTATGAGAAGCAGACCGAAGGCTGCGGGAGGAGGTATATCTAAGAAGAAGTTTCTGAATGAACTTAGGACTGCGAGTGTGAAGAGATTTGAAGACTATGCAGGCCACTTTGAAGGTGACACGGTGTTGTTCCATACATTCAAAATATTATGCAGTTGTAACAATTAGTGGATCAAGGGGACATGTGCACATCTGCTTCTTCATTACCTGTTGGGGGGTACAGATATTCCCCCTATAGTGATTCCAGGCCTCCCAGACCCTACCCCACTTCCCCGGGCACCCCCTGGCGGGGTACTCTCTATAATTGAAGAAGTGCATCACTGCCCCCCAATAATCTGACACCTGTGTTCTGGAGTCTGTTGGCAGCAGCAGTAAGTGACTATACCCCACCACTCCCTCTATAGTTGACCTCCATGGTGTGAGCCAGGAGAACATTGCCCTCATCTCCCTCATCCAGGCTAAGCAGGCCCAAGTGCTGGAGTGAGGGGCCCTGGTGTATCTTGCAGTTAACCATCTTGGAGTGTTGTTTCCAAAATGAGGTAATGACAACCCATTGTAAGATGTTTGCATTTTCCATATAACTAGAGAGCTGGCATCATGCTGTAACTTCAATACTCTGAAGGATTTCAATTTAAAATTGAAAGAAAGCCAGAAGTACTCCCACAAAATTACAGCAGACCTGTAGGATGGAGGTAGATAGACGTTATGATTAGCAGCTGATCATCAGTAAGGTGAGGTGCACACGTAGGAAATGTACACCTTCCCTGCTATTTAATATGTACAAAGCAGGGGCCTCTACAAAAAAACCTCTCCCTGCCCTTTTTTTGATCTTCACATGTGAGTAGGGCTGAAGAGATGTTCTCCTTCTTAGCATTTGCCCTCAATCACTAACTTTTAGTTACAGGTGCAAACTATGCTGTTTGTGAGAGAAACGGCAAGGAGGTAGGGACAGTCTTGCTCACATGCATATGCCCCATTCTTGTGTCTTGTACTGTCTGCTGAAGCACTACTGTGGGAAATATGAACAAACTCCTTCATTGAGAGTGATAGTAAGAAGGTGTTTTGTGTCTATTTATATTTTTTCAGCTGATGGTTGTGGAATATTACTGACTAGAAAATCTGGATGTGGGCACGCTGATTTTTATGGAAACGGATGATAAAAAATTACACTTGATTGATGTAAGTTATGATATTCGGGTGACATGGAGAGAATGGAGCAGGCCTCTCTAAACTTGAGGTTTAGGTGGATAGCGGTAGTGATAGGGGGGCCTTTCCCATTTAGAAAAGATGATGGTTTAGGAAGATTAGCACATTACACGAGGATGTGTTTACGAGTGCTTATGCTTGGTTTTCATGTTCACAGATAGAATACATGCGTGTCACATTGCGGTACCAAGGAATAATACGCCAAGAATTACTTGAACGTGGAACAACAATTTGAAAGCAAACCAATAAAAGGTGAGCTGAGGCCTTTGCATCAATAACATTGTAAGGGACATGGGAATAGTTTATAGATGCATTAAGCCATCAGAGTAGAGACTGGAGGTCACGAGGGACATAGGATACCGTTCTTGCTCCTTCCCCCTTCTTAAGCATATCGGTTATACTGGTTACTAATGCCCCATTGAAGATCATACATTTCTCTATTATGAATTAGGAAGAAATTTTGGGAATGTATACATGGATTGTGTATCATGTTGTCTCAATCTGATTAAATATTTTTTTTGAGTACTTCATGGAAAATTATAAATGATTTCGCTTAGGCATGCATTATGTTACTCTTTTTTTGTGCGTCTTGGCATGTTTGAATTTGGGTAGAATTGTCCAGGGGATGCACAATGATTTTATTATGGGTGATTCGGGGGTTTAGACCTCAACTAAAGTAAAAATGTCCAGTACAGTCAAAGAATGTATTAGTGATGTTGTGTTTACACTTTTTGTATTTACAGCCCTGACTTAGGACGAAACGCGTCGGCTGTTTTTGTTGTGACTTTATACTCAAGAAAACAGAAAATAAAAGAATATGCAAGAAAACAATAGGGGCGTGGCTTGGACGCCGAGGAAGATGGCGGTTTAGAGCGTCTCTCCTCCCGTCACGAGCGTCTTCAGCTGGAATTGGAACGCTTTCGTGTGCCTAAAGCTGAGTTGTGAACGAGGATTCACACGTCGGATCACTCCCTGACCGTTATGAGCTGATCTGCGCGTCCGGGGCTGCAGCGAATCAAGAGCTGCACCGAGTGAGGCTTCAGATGTCAATAGCGGCAGCGTGACTGAGGGAAACGGAGCGCGATGCGAGCCCCTGCGGAGCGCGACAACATATGAGGGACTAAAGTAGGTGGGCTCATCTATAGAAATTAGCGCACCGGGGCAGGCAGCTGAATTTGCCGATCGCGTGAATATAGTGCGATCGGCCATGCTGAGACTTCCAACCTTTACCAAGATGGCGGCCGCCACTCGGTAATGCCTGTAAGACCGAGGCAAAGTATCTTCCCTCATTGACTCTGCCCAAATCAGCCAGTTTTGATGCCAGGCGAGCATTACTGAAAACCAATTCGACATGTGGGGAAGAGATTCACACATTCAAGAATGAAAGAAAGAAATGGTCAGGGGGAGATGAATGTTGCCAAGCTGTGTACCGGGAGTGCATACCATTGATCTACCATTAATATGCAAGCATTCCCTAGAGGTTCCAATGCATGATCTACTCACACTGTCTCATCACACATCACACTGAGGATATGTCCCTGAAGGCTTAAGTCTGCTGAAACGATCGCCTGGATTGCTTGACATCAACTCACAGTGGGCCTGATTTCTGGCTGACCAATCTCCTACTTAGGCTAGTGCTGTCCATTTGCGCAGCGTGAGTGCCGAAGGGGAGCTTTCAAGTCGCTGCCCAACCTTCTAAGCACCCCAGGGAAAGATCAAGTGGCCGCAATGGGTACCAAAGATCAGGGAACCCTTAAGAGACTTAAAACAAACAACTCGAACCCGGGATCACCAGACAAACCAAGGAATGTCCCTACAGACGCACTAGACATGATACTGAATAGGCTAGACGAAGTGAAGGACCTAGCCAAGACCACTAAGGAGGAAGTGGTGGCGATCCGTCAAGATATCCGTGATACTAATGCGCGCCTAACAGAAACAGAATCCCGGATCAGTCGCCTGGAAGACATAGAGGCTAAAACTTCGACGGCCCTGAAGCACCTACACATCTCCTCTGACCAGACAACTAGACGACTGGCCGAGTTGGAAGACAGGAACAGGAGGGGGAACTTACGCATTTTTGGAATTCCGGAAGGGTCAGAAGAATCGGAAAGTTCATGCATTAAGTTTTTGGAATCCTGGTTCACTAAAGCCACGAACATGACCTTCACAAACCCTCTTGAATTTGACAGAGCGCATAGAGTCCCAGGAAGAATCACCAAAACGCAGAGAGGACCAAGGCCCATTGTATGTAAACCATTACGCTACCAGCACGTGGAGCAAATCCTAGCCTTTGTGAGAAAGCACAACCATATTCTGTGGAAAGATTCCAAGGTATACATTTCTCAAGACTACAGTAAAGAAACCGTGGAAATAAGGAAGGCCTTCCTTGCCCTACGTCCGCAACTGTCAGTGAAGGGATACCAATTTGGGTTTGCGGGCCCAGCAAAGTACAGGGTGACAATACGAGGATCGTCTCACTACTTCACGGACCCCATGAAGCTCAAACGTATGCTTGAAGACGTGGAAGAACGAGATATGGAACGCGACATGGAAACTAATAACCCGAATGGTCTAACAGCCTCGGCTTCAGCTTCAGGGTACAAATGAACACGTCTGGGTTTTAGTACTCCCATCAGGCTCTCTATGCTCTGTTCATCTTAAAAGTCTCTGTTCATCTTAAAAGTCAAATGGTCTTGTTTGTTGCGAGGCATAAAGTTTACGGAAGCCCTCTTGCACTGGGAAATTGTGGTACCCTGCAATATGGCGCAAGGGGTTGAACTAAAGCTTTCTTCACTTTACTTCACTTTACTTCTCTCGTTTTGATCTGGCGTAGACCTGCTATTACGTGTTGCTTAACTCCAGACTCCGGTTCACTGGCAGGTTACTCGGAGTAGACCGGATTACACTTCGGCAGCATTGAAAACTCTCTGATTAAGGGAATGTTTGTTAATGATCTGTTGTTTTTCCTTAGGTTATTTAGATTACTCACCGCGGATGCGTTGTCTTAGGATCTGCTAATCATTACGAGCCTTTTATGAAGGATATGATGCTATAATATCTTACAATGGTTCATGTTGTTGTATTTTCAGATTTCTGTTCAGATTTCTGTTCGATAACCATAGCCTAGTAGGCGCTCAGGAATTTTCTCGATTTATAAGGAACATACAGTGGAAGTGTACTATTGATTGCATGTTGGCTCAGCCACACCATTTCGTCGTTCCGCTGCTTGCGTAATGTTTATATGCACTTGGGTTATGCATAATAGTTCCAATGTCTGTACATGACTAGTTTAGACGGGAGGGTTACTGTGGTTTTCCTCACGTCGCCATGCTTCTGTACTACAGTTGGGGTGGGTGGGGTGGGGGGCTGTGGGGGATTGGGGGGGATGGGTGTTGTGTTTTATGGTCCGTATTATTTTCTCTTATTTTTCCTTCATTCTATTCCACTCTTCTTCCTCTAATTTCTGTGCCACTTCTCTCTTTTCTATCTCTTCTTTCTCTTCCTTCTCTTCTGGCCTGTCTCTTTATTCTTGATTGGACAAGTTGTATCATGCATACGATGTGTTTGTATACTTGTACTCAGGCCACTCGTGATATATCCCTAGGCACCCGAATGTGTATTCATGACTGTCGACCGTTTTCCATCATATGGAGCAAAACAGTGTGTTCTTTACATAATACACCGGGTAAGATGTCTTTCCTTGGTTCTCAGGGAATAACCATGATACATATACTACTGTAAAATGTCACATCCACCACTGTCCACTCCACTTGGTACAACCTCACTTGACCGATTGAAAATTCTATCCATGAATGTTAAGGGTCTGAATCAGCCCGTTAAAAAACAAAAGATATTAGACTATCTGCGTAGGCAGAAGGGGGACATTGTTCTACTGCAAGAGACCAAATTAGATGGTAAACAATTCTACACTCTGCGCAACAAGTTTTATTCAGAGGTTGTAGGATCTAGTGCACTCGGTAAAAAGAATGGGGTTCTGGTCTTATTGTCAAAAAAGTCCAAGGTAGAATTACTGTCATCCTCATCAGATGAAAAAGGTCGCTGGGTCACGGTGAAACTCTCTAGGGACAACACGGAATTCTTTGTTACTAATGTTTACGCACCTAACACTAATGATCTAGAATTTTGGCAGGATTTAGTTAAGCAGGTTGCAATGATACCCGATACGGCGGTACATATCATTGGGGGTGATTTTAATCTTCCACTTGACCCAGCCTTAGATAGGGATTCTAAGTGTGCATTCAAACCCAACAAGTCGCATAATGCCTTCATTAAATTATGTCAACAATTTCATTTAATTGATGCTTGGAGAATTCAAAACCCTACAGATAGGGATTACACATTTTACTCTTCACCTCACGATTCATTCTCCCGCATTGACTACATTTTCATTACACAAAATGGCGTCGCAAGGATAGAGGATACATCAATTGAACCAAGGGTACTGTCGGACCACTCATGCATATCTCTATCCATCAGTAACACTAAACCATCACCTAAACAAACGTCTTGGAGATTCAATGAAGAAATCCTACACAAAGAACAATATAGAGTTGAGATTCTGGCAGCTATTAGATCTTATTTGGAGATTAATGCGAGAGGGGACACTTCAGACCTAGTGCGATGGGAGGCTCTAAAAAGTACAATAAGGGGAGTGTGCATCAAAATCCGTTCGGCAATGACCAGAAATTGTGATGCAAAGCTAGAAGGGCTGGAGGCTGAGATAGCTGCCCTAGAGGACAAACACCAAATGACAAGGGACCGGGAAACGCTAAATATTATGACCAACAGGAAATACGAATATAACAAGCTAGTGAGCGAAAGGGCGGGGGTATGGCTGGATAGGAAGCGAAGGTTTAAGCTATGTGAATCTAACAAAGCCGGTAAGAGCCTGGCGGCATACTTAAAATTCAAAGTGCAAAAGAATGCTATTAATGTTATCAGGGACTCGGCGGGAGTTGCTCACTCGGACCCCCAACAAATTACTGAGGTCTTTAAAGACTTTTACGAGGACTTATACGCTAAAAACAAATTGGTAGATGGGGATAAGATTCAGGAATACCTACAGAAGTGTGAATTACCAAAGTTAAAACCTGACCAACAACTTAGTCTCAATGAGCCGATCTCAACCAAAGAGGTGCAAACAGCGATCAGGGGATTGAAATGTGGGAAAGCACCGGGGCCAGATGGCTTTACGGCTAAATTTTATAAAAGCTTTGCGGCAGATCTGGTTGATCCTCTTTTGAACCTCTTTCATGAGATTACGGAGTCGGGGAAGGTGAAGGGCACGTTGGCAGAAGCGACTATTGCAGTGTTGCCTAAGGACGGCAAAGACCCGTCGTTACCAAAGAATTATAGGCCGATTTCCCTGATCAATCTGGACTGTAAAGTGCTAGCCATGATCTTGTCAGCCCGATTACAAAAAGTCCTTCCTACCCTTGTACACCCGTCTCAAGCGGGTTTCTTAAAACATAGACTGTCTAGTGACAACACTAGAGTACTAGCCCATGCCCTAGAGAAAGCAAAACTCTTGAAAACCCCCACGGTAGCTGTCACACTGGATGCAGAGAAAGCCTTCGACAAGGTAGATTGGTCCTTCCTTGAGGCAGTTTTACACAACTTCAATCTAGGAGAGACGTTTACTAAACTTGTAATGGCTCTATATGCCGGCCCTACTGCTAAGGTCAGAGCGGGTGGTTCCTTCTCTTCCTCTTTTTGTTTAAGACAAGGGACGAGACAAGGTTGCCCGTTGTCACCATCTCTGTTCTTACTAGCAATAGAACCCTTTCTGTGGCATATTAGACATAATGACGCCATTGCTGGGATCCCATTTGATGACTGTACTGTGAAATTGACTGCATACGCTGATGATGTGCTGATACTAACGGAAAAAGCTGACGAGGCTATCCCGGCCTTGATGAACACAATTGAGGGGTTTTCTAGAGTATCAGGATATAAACTGAATAAAGATAAAATAGAAGTTAAGTTACTAAACAACATCGGGGGTAAAGAAATCCTGGGATCATCCGGTCTTACTTGGCAACCAAAAGCTTTTAAATATTTGGGACTAGATTTCGAGAAGGACTTGATTACAACTCTGAAATTAAATGAGGACTTAACGTTAAAAAAGATATCCACGCTGCTAGACAGCTGGTCACCTAAATTTTTGTCCTGGTGGGGTAGGGTTGAGACTCTTAAAATGATGTGCACGCCTCTAGTCAACTACCTAGCTTGCATGCTCCCCATGACCTTTTCAGAGGAATTCATCAAGAAGGTAGACAGGTTGTTCGGAGAGTTCCTGTGGCGAGGGAAAAAAGCCAGGATATCACTAAAAAAGCTGCAACTCGCAAAAGATAAAGGCGGCCTGGGCCTGCCCTCGTTCAGGAACTACCAAACAGCCTTCCTCTGCAAGCAAGGATCCCTCTGGCTGGTTGATGGTACATCCTACACTCCAGTATGGCTAACTATTGAACGTTCGCCAATGGCACATGCACCCCTCTCGGCTCTCCTCACCATGGACTTGGCCCATGTACCCCACTCTAAATACATCCTACTTAATACTAGAAGGGCACTCCTCCGACTCGACCAGTCCCATAAAACTGCTTTGGTGTTCAAGAGATCCACCCTGCTCTCATTATGGCATAATCCTATGCTCCGGATAGAAGGGAAGACCCTTTTCTGGGAACTATGGGCTGCAAAAGGTATACACATAGTGAATGACCTCTATGATAATGGTAAGCCCCTACCCTTTTCGACATTACAGGAGAAATTTGATTTACCACCCATAGAATTCTACCAGTTCCTGAAACTAAAGGCTGCTATCTCCAAATGCTCCCTCAATAAAGACTCGCCCTGGCTGGTGACCCGCCTCCGAATACTGTACCATGCTGATCATTTTGTTTCCAGAATATATAAACTACTCCTCCCCCTGCCCAAGAAACCACATAGGATGACCGAAAGTAAGTGGGAGTCGGAGCCTAACTCCACAGGCATTGTGTTAGACTGGGAGGTGATACACAACACTGCGCTAACAAACAAGATATCCCCGATCCTATGTCAAACGAAATATATGTTGTTAAATAGAGTGTTCTGGACCCCTCAGAGATTGTTTAAATGTAAACTGAGGGATACACCTAACTGTTGGAACTGTCAGGAAGCACCTGGCGACTTGGCACACATGCTTTTTAATTGTTCCCTATTGCGGACATTTTGGAGTAAAATATTTACATATATTCAACAAGTGCTTGGAATCACACCTACCCACGAATTTATATACGTCATTTTGGGTCCTCTGGAGGAGCAATTGCCGGATATTCATGACAGACAACTGCTTGATATTATGCTGACATTGGCGTGTAAGGTCATACTTTACAAATGGAAAGACTTTGCTGGAATCAGCTTCAAAATGTGGCTAGAATGGCTCTCCTTCCTAAGGGGGGCGGACAATCCTGCGCTACAGTCAGCCACTTGGAAGCCCTCGAACTCCAAACTCTGGTCATCCCTGGATGCGTCATCCTCCCACTTTGAACCCCCGTGAAGCGCATCCCAAAAGTTAGCGTCCCAATATGGGATTTATATAGAATTTTGTTTGTTTGACTATATATGCCTACTGTATATTTCCTGTTACGCATGCAGAGTGTCAGGTCTGGGTAAACCAGTTGCTATTGCTCCACGGATACAGCTGTCCTCTTTTCCTCTCTTCTTGCTCTCTCTCGCCTCCTCTCTCCTCTCTTCCCTCGTTCTCTCTCCCTCCTTTCTTTTTGATTTGCTTTGATTAGTGTAAGCGTCCTTATGCCAACATTTTTGTCCATTTGTACACTGTAAGACTTATTGTATTGTCTTTATTTTCATCTTTATACCTCAATAAAAAAGATTTGAATTAAAAAAAAAAGAATATGCAAGAAAACAAGACTCATCTGAAAGATTGTTTTTGATAAAGTGTATTTTGATTGTACTGTACCATGTATAGATATAATACGCTCCTACATCATTTGTTGTATTGACATTTGGCTATAAGTACTGGGTCTCTGATCTTAAGAAGACAGTGCACTACTGGACCTGTGAAGAACCTTGCCAGGAGTAAAGACTGCTGTGCTACAAGGACTGCCACTTATCCTGACTGCAGCTCTGAAGGGACTGCTTTCTACATTTCTGAGTTGCCCTGCTGCCTGCTGATCTATGTCCTGCTGAGGACAAGGACTGAACCCATCTCACTTGAACCCAGAGTGACTCCAAGAGTTGCAGGCTTGCTTCCTGTTTCTGAAGACTGCCTACAACCCTGCTGCTGATTTTAGACTCTGCCATCTGTGAGTCTTATCCTGCCTGAGCTCTCAATTCTGGCCTGAGCCTTGGAAGTGGGTTCTGCAGCTGTTTTGCTTCACAATTGATGCAGCGATGACTCTGCGCTGATCGGAACTGATGCAGTGCGCTTCAAGGCCGATGCAGTGCCGATTCAAATTAATCCCTGTGCGGCTTGACGACGAAGTGGGACCCAACTGCAATGTTCAACGATGATGTAGTACCTGCATCGCAAGGGGTTCGACGTAAATGCGGGACCCGACTGCAAGGCTTGAGATCGACGCATCCACCAGACCCAGTGGATCGGAACTGACGCATCGGGTCATTGACGCAGATGCTTGCTCCATCCTAGGTACTTTTTTAGCAGGCTCTAGGTGGGTCTTGTACCCATTATGCCGTCCATCACAGTCAGCTTGAACTGTGGATTTGCCCAGGTCTAGCGCAACCTCATGTAACCCCGTAGCGCTTTTGACTTCTAAGCACTACTTTTTGATTTATTCTTTAAAAAAGTCATAACTCCAGTTCTACTTATTGGAAGTTTGTCTATTTGCTCTTGCCTTATTCATAAAATTATTCTCTATTTTCTAGACCTGTGTGGAGTATTTTTGTGGTGTTTTCATTGTGTTACTGTGTGTGTGTGTTGCACAAATACTTGACACATTGCATCTTTAAATAAGCCTGACTGCTCTGTGCCACACTACCAGAAGGTCTGCATAGGTTATGTTTTAGTTTGTCTCTAGCTTACCCTGATTAGGATTGTGGTCCCTACTTAGACAGGGTGCATTACCTCTGCCTGCTAGATGCACAATTCTTAACAATGGGTACCTGTAAGTTGTTTTTGTGTGGATACGCTACACATGTGGCAGAGCTAATAGCTTTGCAATTCCATATTGCTGCCAGCACAGGCCTTGCAAAAACACGTACTAGTGACAACGTGGATGTTTATTGTCCTCGTTAAACATTGCCCAATCAAAATGTCACATATGCACATGCAGAAGAGGAAGAAGAAGTGGGTAAGCCTTTTTTAATTCCCACTCACATGTTGGTCCTGACCTTTGATCTTCTTGATGTAGGTGCAGCGCTGGGAGCAGTGACGAGGGTAAGGGCCCCTGGCCTGGATGGTATCCCAGCAGACCTATTTTTGCACAATAAGGATATCTGGCAAAGATACATACAACTGTTAGTTAATGCGATCGTTTGTGGCGCATCCATTCCAGAATCCTGGCGAGGTGCAGAGATTATTCCAATTTTTAAAAAAGGTGATCGATCTTCTCCTGAAAATTATAGGCCAATAAGCCTAATTGACTCTATTCAAAGGTGGTGGCAAGATTAGCTATGACAAAAATACAGGATTGGATGACAGCAAATGACATATTAACACCCTTATAAGCCCATGTGAGTACCATCGACTAGGTTGTTCGTTTTGTATTACTGTACTGGCGCACAGTAGTGATTGCTGATGGCAGCATTTACACAGCCTTTGTAAACCTTAATTCGGCGTTTGACCTGGTCTCACGGAAAAAAATATGGACAGTCCTTAAGGACCTAGGCATGCCCCTAGACCTATCATCCTTAATTGTTCGACTCCATGTGTATAATTTTGCACAGGTGCGATGGAGGGCACAGGGTAATGTCACAGACCGGGTCCCAGTCTCCAAGGGGGTATGCCAAGGGTGTGTTATGACTCCAACTCTGTTCTCTTTATTTTTGAATGCTGTAGAAAATGTTTTGCCACTTATCCTACTGATGCCCTGGTATTTGCAGTTTTAAAAATCCCAATCCTTATGTTCACAGATGACCCGCTCATTATCCCAAAACGCAGAGCGGTCTGCAGCGGGCATTATCTCGCTTTGAAGAATTTTGCAGGGTGTGTGGATTAGTGATTAACGCAAGTAAAATTAAATTTATGGTACTAAACAAGCTCCGGGTGATAAAGTGCAATGCAAGACTAAATAATGAGCTTCTTGAGCAGACTGAAATGTTTAATTATTTAGGAGTCACTGTAACTAAGAAATTGACTTGGAAATCCCAGATCAAAACCATGGCTTTAAAACATCGTTAAGTTGCAAGAGCATTAGTAAAAGAACACAAAACCTCACTAACAAAGCCAATCAACCCCGCCTTGCAGATCTATAACTTTAAAGTCATGGCTTCTGTTCTGTATGGGACTGAACTATGGGTTTTCAAAAAATTTGACTCCATTAGTTTTAGCAGAAAACACATTTTTAAGAGGCGTTACAACCCTCCCACAAAACACCCCATCAAGGCCACTACACTATGATTTAAACTGTAAAGCTCTGGATGAGGTAGCACGATTCCGCCCAGTGGCATATTGGCGTAGATTATGGACCACCCCTGAATTAACACAGTGCTCCACAGCACTCAAGGATGTTCAGGAGGCTGACACCACACAAAAGATCAACTGGCTGCAAAATGTAAAATGAATGCTGCTAGCAAAGGGCCTGAGGCATCTATGGGAGGACCCAGCGGGTCAACCGTTCCCCTCGAAAAGGGAAATGAAAGAGCTATATTGGTCTATGACTTTGATCGACACTTTAAGAACAACTGAGAGCTCGATGTTGTCAGGGAGATTCCTAGAGTTTCATCCTCGCCCCCTGTATGCGCCCTATTGGGATTTTATAACTAAGCCCTCAGATTGAAGACTCTATTTCCAATCCCAGGTGGGCACCCTCCCATTAAAACCTTTTACACATAAATGGCACAACACAGGTGACACCGATTGGCAGCAATGTGCAAATCAAGTGGAGACATATTCCCACATTCCTTTTGTGTGCCCAGCCTATGAGGCCCCTCGGAATGAATGGCTAAGGTCAATGTGCAAAAACATGGGCACTAGGAGTAGCAGCACAGCATTAAGAATATTGAACACAAACACATCGGAGCAGTGTGGGATATCAGTTGTTACTTTCCTGGCCTGGATGTGGGTAACATGCACTAAGATGCAAACCTCGTCCGGGGCCTCACAACTTAGTATTCAATGAAACACCTACAATGTTGTTCATCAAACAGGGGTTGTGAAGATTGAATAACATAGTATTAAGGTTATTATCGATCATTGGAGCATACCTGGTACAAGGTGTGTTTAATATTATACAGCACCTTATTGCGAATTTGCACTAAAATGAAGTTTTGGTATGCTCCCCATAGGAACAAGAACAATGTTTATGTTTATGGGATTTTTATTACGCACAACTACCCTGGGGTGTCTTGGCGCATGTCGAACTTCCTGGGACAGAGAGCAGCCAAATGAATCATTGATTGAATAACCAGGTTTTCAGAAGTTTATGGAAGATGACTGGTTTTGACGGACAAAGGGAGAGAGTTCCACAGCCTGGGGGTTGCTAATATGAAATGTCTATCTCCCCAGGTAGTGGTTCTGGTACGTGGAACAGGGAGGAGGTAGGTGCAGGATGAGCGAAGTGATCTTTTAGGGGCATAGATCCGAAAAGCATCCTTAAGGAACCTGGGTCCTGAGTCATGTATGGCCTTGTAGGCGATACAGAGTGATTTAAACTTAATCCGACTCTTGACTCTTAGCCAATGCAGGTGACGTATGGCCAAGGATGTGGAGCGGTGACTGGGGTGCCGAGCAGGATTCTGGCTGCCGCATTTTGAACTGATTGCAGTTTGGTTAAGACCTGTTCTTGCGTGTTGAGGAAGAGAGCGTTGCCATAGTCCATCTTAGAAAAAACAAGGGTGGTGATCAGTGTTTTTTCCTGCAGCTGGAGGGAGATATGGCAACAGTTTCTTAATCTTCCTCAGCATATAGAAGGAGGATGCGACCACTGCATTCACATGGTGCTTGAATAACAGCTTGTCATCGAACATGACACCGAGGTTTCTGACCTTGGCAACCGGAGTGGGAGGTGGGCCCATTTCACTGGGCCACCAGATGGAAGACCACTCCGGCGAAAGGTTGCCAAAGGTCATCACCTCGGTCTTGTCCGAATTCAATTTCAAGCAGTTACTCGACATCCATGAGCTAATGGCCAACATCCCCTCCTGGAATCTTGCAGCAACAGCTGTTCCATCCTTATGCACCGCCAACACCAATTGGGTGTCATCCGCATAGGTGGTTAAGCGCAACCCATTTGCTTTTATAACCCTCGCCAAATCCGCCACATATATATTAAATAATGTGGGGCTTAGCGAGGAGCCCTGGGGCACCCCACACGGAAGGGTGAAGGTGGGGCGAGTAGAAAGTGCCCAGTTTCACTTCCTGCGTACGGTTGGCCAGAAACAACGCAATGAGGTCCCTGGCAAGATGGGTCACCCCCAAGGAGGTGACACGGTCGATCAAGATGGAGTGATCGACCGTGTCAAAGACAGCGGACAGATCTAGGAGTACAAGGACCGCCGCCCCACCCTGGTCCATGATAGTCCTAATCTCGTCAGAGGCCTTTATCAAAGCAGTTTCTGTGCCATGGCCCTTCCTAAACCCGAACTGGGTATCATCTAAATGTTGGTGGTAGTCGATGAACCCCGAAAGCTGTTGGTTCATGACTGCTTCAAATATTTTGGCCGGGAATGGGAGGCAGGCAATGGGTCTGTAACTAGCTGAGTCAGCGGGGTCCAGGGACGTTTTTTTTAACAGGGGCTTGATGACTGCCTTTTTCCAAATTTCCGGATAAATGCCAGTCTGGAAGATGGAATTACATAAGTCCGTGAGCGGGGACGTAATAACCTCCGTGAGAGCACTCAGAATGGAAGGGGGGCAAGGGTCTAAAGGAGACCCGGATTTAATAGAAGTAATAAGCTTGCTGATCTGTTCAGTCGAGACCATATGAAAGTTGGAAAAGGTAGATGTAGGTGAAGGGAACAAAGGAGGGGGGTCAGGGCACTCCGGGCGTTTAAGGGAAGAGAAAGATGAATAAATATTAGTGACCTTGGTGGAAAAGAAAGTCGCTACCGCGTTACAAAGATCTTGAGATGGCTCAATGGGAGGCCCTGTCGGAGGGTTAGAGAGAGAATCGACTACTTGAAATAGCTTTCTTGCAGAGTTCTGGGCGGACTCAATCTGGGAAAGAAAAAAAGCGCTTTTATGTTTAATAATAGATCTCTTATATAGCGCTAGCGCATCTTTGTAGGTTTGCTTGTCCGAAAGACTATAGTACTTGCGCCAGCGCCTTTCTAAATTCCTACAATACTGTCGTTGTAGTCGGAGATCCTCCGTGAACCATTGGGCAGATGGCGTGGCCCGGTTAAAAATGATGGATTTGGCCGGGGCTACTTGATTGATTGCATCCAGAATCCACTCCTGGTACCTGCTGGACAGTAGGCTGGGGTGTGATGATGCCTCGTAAGGATATCCAGACAAGATATTGGACAATAGAGGGTAGTCCAGGTTTTTTCAGGCTCTGGTACTAATGGGGGTACGAGATGTGGACTGAGGAGGGTTGGGGTTATGAGCCAGGATGGTGAAAATGACTGCAAAGTGGTCCGACCATACTACGGGAACAACTGTAGGCAGTGCAATGTTGGGGTTGTTGGTGAACAAACCGTCAAGCGTGTGTCCTGCTTGATGAGTAGGGGCTGCCACTAACTTTTGTAATCCTACCGCTAATAGGTCGGCAATAAGTTGAGTGGTGTCTTTGTCCCCTGCGACTTCCAGATGAAAATTTAAGTCCCCCAAGATGGTATAGTCAGAATGCCCTAAGGAGAGTTCAGTAAATTCATCAAGAGCCGATAGGAAACGAGTATGCGGGCCAGGGGGGCGGTATAAAAGAATCCCCTTAAAAACTTGATTGTGATTGAGTGTGATGGAAAAGGCACGGGCTTCACAATCCAGTCGATGAATAGGTTCGATTTTGGAGTGAAAAACCGCTTTATGGATAATGGCTAAGCCACCTCCTCTCCCTGTGGTTCTGTCCTGTCTTACCACACAGAAGCCTTCCGGGGTGGCAGAACAGAAATCCGGGCCGGAAGCAGCATCTCCCCAAGATTCAGTTACAAACAAGATGTCCAGCTCCTGGCTTGCAATCAATTCCCTAATTTCCAAGCTGTGTTTCGGGAGGGAACGGGCGTTAATAAGCGCCGAACGAAAATAGCGCTTAGGTGTGGGGCTGATGCTATAAGCAGAAGGCAAAGGACAAGGGAGAGTGTAGTTGCAGCCTGGACATGGGGCAGGGGCGGACACAAGGCAGCTAGGTGGGGGCAGGTGTCGACACCGCGTGTTGATAGTGGGTGTATTAAGTTCCCTCAGCTGAAAGGAGGAATAGCGCAAGGGGGTACTATGGGCATCAGTGTACCCAGGGCCAGGGGGAGTGGCCCTGGTCCCGGTACAGGTGCGGACGGGCGCAGACGGGCTTGCCTTAGGCGCGCCTTCACCGCGACCGCGGCGCGCCCGCTGCGCTCGTCCGCTGCGCGTCAGAGGGGGCATTAGGTTTATATGCCGGTGGTGGCGAGCAGCTAGACTGCTAACCTCGGCGAAGACCGGAAGTGGAGTAACACACTTCCTGGTACGGCGCTCTGTCCCTCCACACTAGCTGAACAATCAGTGGTGGACCGGGGACACGCCCAACATAACACAAAGTAAGTGAACAACAAAATTAATTGGTTATTAATCCTTCATTAAATAATAGAGATTTTCAAATTAGGACCTGAGTACACTAAAGTAGAACATGTAATGATTTTGATTGGATTTTAATCTTTTTGCACAATGTTTATTTCGACCCTGAATCCATAGCTAAATTGAATTATCTATAATTGTAAATATGCTCTGGCTTTTACTTCAAGACGAAAATGAAATTGATATTAAGTAAATGCTCTTTTCCCGTTTTTATGGTGATGTAATTTTATTATCTTAAAGTTCGAAATAAAGTTATAATGATGATACATGAACACTTTATTAACTAGAGGAATCTAACACATTCTAACACACAATGTCAAATCCGATGGGGCGTGCAAATCAGACCTATTGGCTTTGCCATTTCTTGCTTATTTATTAGGTCGAGCTGACGTTAGCATTCATGCGAAGCATGAATGCTGTCAGCTCGACAACTAATGTGATCCGTTTTTAGGAGAGTGGACACCAAAGTGTTACGAGCGTTTTCAGTGCCGGATTTCACCTCGGGAGCGCGCAGCATTGTCTGCAGTGGCAGTGTCAGTTTCGCTTTTGTATTACTTTCGTTTTTTCCGAGGCTGGCTGAGGGTAGCTTGAAATGAACAGGCTTGCTTTGAACATCATGAGTAATTATTTCTAGCCGTCTTGTAATGAACATGCACGCTGGTATTCTTTTTAAAACACTTCTTTGTAAAGGCACATTTTTAATTATCGGAAGCATCACAGTGAATAAATGGGTCAAGCTGCTGGTTTATTTATTTATTATTTTGGCGTCATATTTACTTTTAAATTTAAATGAGTGGCCCCCACCCCTCTGCATGCACGCACGCACACACAGGCGCACACACACACACACACATACACACTGCCGCCCTGCACCCCCTGCATACACACAGACACGCAAGCACGGAGCCCCACTCACCCGGACTTCTACTCGTCCCGCTCCGGGCTGCTCCCTCCGGCGTCAACGGGCACAGGGACACTGGCACTCCGCTCCTTGGCTTCCCCGGCGGACGCCGGCTGCACGCAGGGCTCTCCTCTCTCTGCTCCGGAGCCTTGCGCCAGCCATTGCAGCCTGCCTCCTGGGAAGCTCCGGTCGCGGTCGACTTCCTGCTTCTGGTCAGGCCCCGCCTCTGTCTCGAGGAGGGCTGCCTGACTTCCGCCCAGCCCGGCCTGCTTTCGCTGGAACAGCCGCTGGACGATCAGAGCCATCAGACGAGCACAAGAGGTTTACGGTCAATGTCTTTTTAAAAAAATTTTTTATAAACACTATTACTAGCCTAAGCACTGATTCTCTTATCCCATACCCGCATATGCTATCTCTCATCACGCATCTCACTATATGAGTGACATTTTGATAACGTATGAAACTTTTTGAGAGGCACTTCACTGCGAGTAGAAGGCGGCAGTTATGTCGTTGTAATAAAATGAATATAAGAAATAGATTCCTTTGTGCGTTACAGTAGGCACTTAGCTTTGTTCCCATTCAAGCATGGGTTTCCCCGGTCCAACATACAAGTGGCGATGACTAAAAATACAGGACTGCCTGAACAAATAAACTTTCAAACAACACAATGATTTTGGACTTTAAGCAAAAAAAACCTGATAGATTAGTTTTGTATAGCCCACTGTTAAACAGCGCCTTCACTGAGTGAATTTAATTGTCCTGGTGGCAGACACTCACGAAAGCTACACAAATGAAGCCTTTTTTCCTACATATTGCCCCTTTGTTTCTCTCTTCTCTGCTTTATATCAACCGCCTCAATACAATTTCTTTTCCCCTCTGCCTTTCTCTTCAACTCTTCTCTCATCTCCCTGCTCTCGCTCTCCCTCCCTACTTACACCCTCCCCTCTATCCACACCCTGTGATGTCGGCTTACAGGCCCTCTTGCCGCACATGGAATCTACCCGTCTCTCACTGAGAGGGACTATTTTAAGTGAAAGTCGATGACATTATGTAAGCCACTGGTTTTTAAATGCCGCAAACTTTTATCCCCCTCCTGTGATGTAAACCTTCTTTCGGGACGTGGTCGCCTATCGCCACCTGCAGGCCAAAACTGCAGGCCTCACACCCTCACTCACCCTCACTCACCCTCACACCTCCTCACCCTCACACCTCACCCTCACACCGCCTCACCCTACCCTCACTCATCCTCACTCATCCTCACTCACACACCCTCACACACCCTCACACACCTTCAGACACCTTCAGACCGTCACACCCCCTCACCCCCCTCACCCTTATCCTCACACACCCTCACTCACCCTCACCCCCTCACTCGCCTTCGCCCCTCACCCACCCTCACTCACACCCTCACCCACCTTCATACCCTCACACACCCTCATCCTCACTCACCCTCACACCTCCTTACCATCACACACCCTCACATCCTCACCCACCAACACACCCTCACCAACACACCCTTACCCTCACTCACACCCTAACACCCCCTCACCCCCTCATCCCCTCATCCCCTCATCCTCATTCACCCTCACACCTCCTCACCATCACACCCCCTCACCCCCTCACCCACCCTCACACACCCTCATTCACCCTCACACACCCTCACTCACTTTGACACCCCCCACCCTCACACCCTCACCCCCTCATCCTCACTCACCCTCACACCTCCTCACCATCGCATACCCTCACATCCTCGCACCCTCACCAACCCTCACACACCATCACTCACCTTCACACCCCCTCACCCCCTCATCCTCACACACCCCTCACCCTCACAACCCTCACACCTGCACTCACCCTCACCCCTCACTCACCTTCACACCCTCACACCCCCTCACCCTCACACACCCTCACCCCCTCACCCCCTCATCCTTATACACCATCCCTCACCCTCACACCCTCACCCCCTCACTCACCCTTACACCCTCACACACCCTCACTCACCCTCACCCCCCCTCACTCTCCCTCACACGCTCAGCCTCACCCCCCATCACTCACCCTCACACCCCATCACCCTCACACCCCCACTCACCTTCACACCCCCTCACCTTCACCCCTCACCCCCTCATCCTCCTACACCCGCACTCACCCTCACACACCCGCACTCACCCTCACACACCCGCACTCACCCTCCCACCCTCACTCACCCTCCCACCCTCACTCACCCTCACACCCTCTCACCTTCACCCCTCACACACCCTCACTCACCCTCACTCACCCTCACCCTCACACCCTCCG
Organism: Lissotriton helveticus; assembly: GCF_964261635.1. Classification (NCBI taxonomy): domain Eukaryota; kingdom Metazoa; phylum Chordata; class Amphibia; order Caudata; family Salamandridae; genus Lissotriton; species Lissotriton helveticus. The sequence continues at coordinate 259,862,922 of NC_136071.1, forward strand.
CCTCACACACCATCACTCACCCTCGTCACCCTCACACCCTCATTCACCCACCCTCACTCACATCACACCTCCTCACCTTCACACACCCTCACATCCTCACGCCCTCACTCACACCCTCACCCACCCTCACACCCCTCACCCCCTCATCCTCACCCACCCTCACACCCCTCACCCACCCTCACACCCTCACTCACCTTCACACCCTCACACACACTCACCCTCACACCTCCTCACCATCACACCTTCACATCCTCACCCACCCTCGCACCCTCACCCACCCTCGCACCCTCACCCACCCTCACTCACCTTCACCCCCTCATCCTCACTCACCCTCAAACCCTCATCCTCACTCACCCTCACACCTCACTCACCCTCACACCTCCTCACCCCTCCTCACCCTCACACCTCCTCACCCTCACACCTCCTCACCCTCACACCTGCTCACCCTCACACCTCCTCACCCTCACACCTCCTCACCCTCACACCTCCTCACCCTCACACCTCCTCACCCTCACACCTCCCCACCCTCACACCTCCTCACCCTCACACCTCCTCACCATCACACCTCCTCACCATCACACCTCCTCACCATCACACCTCCTCACCATCACACCTCCTCACCATCACACACCCTCACATCCTCACACCCTCACTCACACCATCACACCCCCACACACACTCACCTTCACACCCCCTCACACCCTCATCCTCACTCACCCTCACACCTCACCATCACACACCCTCACAGCCTCATCCTCACCCACCCTCACACCTCACCATCACACACCCTCACTCACACCCTCACACACATACAACCACGCACACACACACAACCACGCACACAACCACGCCCAACCACACACCCAACCACACACATACAACCACACACATACAACCACACACATACAACCACACACATACAACCGCACACACACAACCGCACACATACAACCGCACACACACAACCGCACACATCTATCTATCGCCCTGACCCTATCTATCGCCCTGACCCTATCTATCGCCCTGACCCTATCTATCGCCCTGACCCTATCTATCGCCCTGACCCTATCTATCGCCCTGACCCTATCTATCGCCCTCACTCAATCTATGGCACCACCACAGCATCACTCAGGGGCACCACAGCATCACTCAGGGGCACCACAGCATCACTCAGGGGCACCACAGCATCACTCAGGGGCACCATAACATCACTAAACACCACACCATCACTCAGCGCCACCACAGTATCAATCTGTGCAACCATTCAACAACAACTGGTTCAAATATGTTCTCTCAATGTTTCAAGCTTTATTACAAATGTCACAAAAAGTTGGTAATATTTCACTTCTGTTCTTGGATTTTCATCACAATAAAATACACTGAACATATTCTTCACAAAAGTTATTTACAAAAGTTTAAGATATTGCCATTATAAGTTACAATAACTTTTATTTAAGTATTAATTATTGAAAAAAATTAAAAGCCATTGTTATTTGTAATATCAATACATCTAAGTCACGTAAATACAAAACATGTTGCATTACAAATGCCTATAGGTGTCACAATTACAAAAGATAAAAGTATTGGCATTGAAAATGACAAAGCTATTAATTTCGCTATTTTCAAAACAAACACATAAATAAAAAATGTGTCATTTACAAGACCAATAGCTCAAACTTTCCTAATGCGAGACCTATTGCATTGCAAATGCTTGTTCTATATAGTTGTCGATGCTGTTGCTGCATGGCCCTGCTGCAGTCAGGGAAAGGGCGATTTTCTCTCCCTTCTGCTCCCTCCAAAATGATGCATACCGTTCTCAATTATTTTTCACTTTTTTTTTACTCCTATTTTTGAGCTTCTTGCAGGTAGCCTGCCAGCCTTGTACCCAGTGACCCGTGGGGACGTCACGTGCTAGTGAAGAGAAGTCCTTGAACAAAACAGCTCTGAATCATGGCAGACAGACACACTCCGCCTACCACATGTGGTACTGCTAAACAAGTATGCGTCATGTCACTTTCTCCAGATGCTCCACCTGGGCCTCAAGAAAGGCGTAGCACGCATATGCTACTGAACATCCTTTCAGTTTTCATTGCGAGCTGGCCTCAGCCACCACCAAGTCCGCTACTGGCGTTTCTAAGGTCGTAAATGTAATTGGTACACCTTGTAAATAGGACTCTCTTCGGTTAAGCACTGTCTGTGTCTGGTAAAGCTTCATCTTTAATGTTGCTTCTGGCGTGGTACCGATTGCACAGGGCTTCCAATGTGTGTGTCGTACCCACAATTCGTGAGAATCATCATTAGCTGACACAACTGTAAGTAAACCTGAGATGACCTTGCTGCATAAACACCAGGGGGCAGATTTACAATAACTGGCGCATCCCTGCATATTAACAGGGAAACATCGGTTATTTTGCGTGACTCAAAAAACCCCTTGTGCCACCATAGATGCGCCATATTTACAATGCGACGTACCGTGGCGCAAGGATTGACAGATGCGTGCCGCCTTTGTTGGCGTAAGGATGACGCAGTGCTGGAGTTCTGTCAAAAGCGCGATGCAATTCCAGCACTGCTCAGGGGTGCCCTATACCTACCATGCTGCTTCACGTCTTACGCCTGCTTCAAGCAGGCATAAGGATTTGACGCAGCGGGGATGTAAAAGTGACTTGGTGAAATCTTGTAGATTTCACTGCGTCTTTTTTACAGGGCTTCCTTGCGACGGAAGGCCCCCCTGCATACATTATACCTGACACAGGTATAATGTAGCGCAGGGCTTTACAACGTGACGCATCTCACTAGATGCGTCACGTTGTAAATATGACGCATAGTGGCGCATTGTTTGCGCCGCTGCTGCGTCACAAAAGTGACATAACTGCGGCATAAAAGTGTCACACAGGGCTTGTAAATCTGCCCCCATAACTCTCTGTGGACTCCCAAAGTACGTGACAGGAGGAGGAGGTTGCTGAAGTGAAGTTTCTTATCGAGAGCAGTAGTACGATCTACTTAGCCCCTGGGCCTTGTTCCCTCCTGAAGCTTCCATAGGGCTGTGGATTGGGTGGTAACTGGGCAGGTCACCAAGATTTCAAGATCTCTGCAGACCTTATGGATCCCAAGGCCATCTAAGGCACGCCCAGACTCCTCGTGGAACAAAACTGACCTTAATGAAACATCTTGATGCAACTGCTGTGAGCATCAGTCGTCCTCCCGCCACCTCATGGTCGCTATGCAGCTTTATCACAGCAGCGCAAGAGTACCTAAAGAGAGAAACATGTGTGTCTTTGTATACATACATTCAATGATTAATCAGGATTTAAAGCATTCATGCAGTTAGAAATCAGGGAAAACTAAGAAGAGTTTTAACCCTTTGAGTGCTCATGACGATGTCAGCTCGTCATGAGCCACGGCGCTCCGGTGCTCATGACGAGCTGAGCTCGTCATGACCGCACCCGTTAGATGGAACGCTCGCACGCTGGGCTATATCCCCTGCTGTGCTGAGCGTTCCATTGGAACGGGCATGGTCATGACGAGCTCAGCTCATCATGAGCACCGGAGCGCCGTGGCTCATGACGAGCTGACCTCGTCATGAGCACCGGGGCGCCGTGCGCGCCCCCCGCCCCCCAGCACAGCGGGGGGAACAGCCCCGCACGGAAGGGGCTAAGGGGAACTGCACCCTCTGACCTTACAGGATAGTTGTGTGAGGCAATCAATAAATGCATGAAGGAAAGACCTGTGCAAAAGAATTGCACTCAAAGTAAGATCTGAAACAAGCTTAACAAGTTAATTTGGTGTAATAAGTCTACACCACAGAAGTATATGCTATATTTATTGTAGTCCCTTTGTAGTACATAGAAGCCCTCTTCTTTAGTCTGTTTTATATTCATCAGCACCTTCATGACACTCCAGGCACAAAGAAGAGGAAAAGATGGAGTACATTAAAACATGAGGTGCATTCGCTGAGAAACCCTGTTTCTCTCCCAATCCTTTTTCCGTGTGGGTGTTCCAAAAATATTCACAGCCAAACACGGCTGCTCACAGTACACTGAAGCTTGAAGTGATCTAGCAGCATTACCACTTGAGTGGTTCATGATAGCACGGGCATGGAACACCTTTGTCCTGATAATTTCTCAGATGCTCACAGTGTAACCACTGTTCTCCAGAAGCTCAAGGGTACCTCAGGCAGAGTCACCTCCATTGGACCGGGGAAAAGTCCTCAGAGTAAAAAAGTCCTCTTCTCATTGTTGCTTCTTTTCTTGAGCACTTTCAGCAGCATTGCATCTTGTTCCTCATCTCCTCTATTTCTGCAACAATATTTCTTGTTTGGTCAATTTCGGTGGCAGACAAGGGATCCAGCTGTTGATCAGACTCCTATCCTATCTCTTCAGTCAGAATCTCATCCTATCTATCCAATAAGCAGCGAGTTATTTTATGGATGACCATTCACTAGCAGGGGCACTCGTAAGATTCAACACTTGCATCTGAGGGCTTTCCGTATGTCCATGCTTTATGCTATCTGAAGTACATGTGGGTAGAACAGTTATTCTGTTTCAAATATATCTTTTATTTAACAGGAATTGGAATGTACTGGTTGTGGAAACCATATCAAGACTGTAGTTACTAAGGCCTCATTCTTCCTCAGTGGTAGTATTATCCAGTTTTGTTTGCAGTATTTCAGTTCCGACAAAATAGATTCGGAAAGATCTTTGGATCAAACCAACACATAGCGTGACTTTGTTGAACTCATCTGGTACCATTTTCCCCCCAATTATTTTGACTTAAATCCATTACTCACACAAGCACAAAAATCCGACCATGGAATTCTGCCAGTGCGTGAGTATGGCCTATTGAAGACATCCAAAGTCCATAAAAAACACAAACAAGAAGCAGAAAGAAAGCAGTCCAAGGCTTCTTGCGACCTGTGCTTTCTTCTGCTGCTGAGCGCAAACTCAGATTTTTTGCATGATATTCTAGGGTCTTCACCACAACCTCCAATCCAGCTTGTGCCTCATTGTGAGTACTTTTGTGGATATAAGGTTGAGACGACCATCACTGGAGAGGATTAAGCTTCAAGAAAACTTCTATATTCAAAGATTACTCATAGAGACAGGTGAAATATCCAATTCAAGTCTAGCCTCTTCCGTCTAGTGAATCATCACAGTTCCGATAAAACCCCCTGCAGCACTTGAAAGATTCTACAACTTTTACCACATTTAGAAGTACTATTTTGCAACTGATTTGTTAATAGGCAAATATTTTTAAAAAACTAACTCCAACTTGATTTAGGAACTACAGTCAGCAATCTGTAAAAAAAGGCCAATCTTAGAAAGGCCACTTGTTAGGGTCTCCACATCTATCTCTTCAAGATCTGTTTCTTCTTAAGCTTGAGGAGAATCCCAAATCTGACAGTTCTCTTCCCTTGTAATCTTCCACACTCCGACCGCTGCCTTTCGAGGTTATCACTCAGTGCAGGTCACAGAACACCTTCGAAAGTGACCGCTAGTGAAGAAGTACCTACCCTTGCATCTCAAACAGAACCCAGAGACATGTGGCATCACCGTACGGTGAACACAGAACCCAGGAGCACGTTGTCTTCTCTGAAATGAAATGTTGCCACCTCAAGAAAGTACCTGTCACAGATGTAATAATGATTAATTTACTACATACATCACCAAACCCTCGACCTGTCTTGAATGCTTCAAGGTCCCCTAAATCCCATCTTCACCCTTACCACAACCATTCCTACTAACCTCCCACTACAGCTCTGACTTCTATCCCTAACATAATGCATATCCCACCATTTGTATCAGTATGAAAACCACCACCATAACATCATCTTTACCACCACCCCTATGAACACCACCTCAGCCTCTCCCTAACCATGGTCACTACTCTCAGTATGTTCTCATAAGAGGCACTGAATCAAGTAAAAAGCACCAAACAACAGCATCTTGCTGAGTCTTCCTGTAGAGAAGAGTACACTCCAACCTCAGAGTGATCCCTTCAGCCCTCCTCAGGTCTCACATGCACTACAACATCACCCTATGATCAAAAGTGCAGATGACTGCCATGTGACAAGGGGTTTCCTCCATTTAGAGGAACCTAATAAACCTCAGCCTCTTAGTGAAATCATCAAATATATTTCCCCATTCCTTGGTGATTGCAATAGGGATACATTTAATATTTTTTTTTCATTACTTCTTTTTTCGTTCTACAAAAAGTTGTGATTTTTTTTAATAAGAATAATCTCCCAGAGTGAGGCTGGGCGAGTTCATTGTAGTTGGCACATGCTGAAAACAGAAATTTTTCCTCCGATGTCTGAAGGAGAACGAGGGTTTTTACTAGTGGAACAGCCTCATCTTAGGCTCCACACTGTATGCGTCATATATACATTTATTTGCTTGGATCCGACCTTTCTCGCCAACATGTTGTTTAACTTCTTTAACACGTGTGGTACTTTAAACTGATTATTAGATTGCAATCACCAAGAATTTGGGAAATATATTTGATGAGTTCACTAAGAGGCTGAGGTTCAGATATCCGCACTCCATCATATGTGTATTTGTACTGTCACTTTTGAGTGTTTTAACCCCTTGGCCGCGGGGGTAATTCCCCCGCTGTGCTGGGGGGGGGGGGGGGGTGGGGTGGCGGGCGTGCACAGCGCCCCGGTGCTCATGATGGGCTCAGCTCGTCATGAGCCACGGTGGCCGTGTGCTCATGACGACCTGAGCTTGTCACGGCCACACCCGTTTCCTTGGAACGCTCAGCACAGCGGGGGAATCAGCCCCGCCTGCGAGTGTTGCGGCCGCAGCTCGTCATGAGCACACAGCCACCGTGGCTCATGCGGAACTGAGCTCCTCATGAGCATGGGAGGGGTTAAGGAAGAGCACAACTACATATCCTGCTTCATTCAGACTCTTGTAGTTATTTGAGATTGGTGCATTAAGGGTGATTAAAAGATCACACTTCTGTAGCTTCTAGAGCATAATGTAGGCGTTCTCACAGACAATAAACAAATGTATTTGATGAGCAACATTTTAAATCAGCTGTCACTATCTCTACTCTAATAAGATGCCACGGGCTAGCTTAGTGCCAAGAAGGCAGCTGACTCGACGTCTCATTTCTTGGACTAATAACACTCAAGCAGCCATTGTAATGCCTGGAGGGACTGGAACCATCCGTGTGCCACAGTAAATGAATGTCACCTGCTCTTTTGGGTTGTGCCTGGGGCCTTGTTGGGGGAAGCGTATCAGAAGCAAACATGTTCTTTTTTGAGCATGTGCTGGCTTCATGCAAATGTTGGAGGAGAACAGACTCAAGGGAGCTGTCATATTCTACTATTGTTCCATCTGGATACATTTTTCTAAAGGTGCCCTTTAATGTGCCCTTAGAATGGTGCCCAATAGACTTGTCGCCTTTAAAATGAAACCCTCTGTATCTGCCTATCCTTGCTTCGCAGTGCGGTTCAATGCAGGCCAAATTACTTCTTTTTGCGAACAATTAAGGGCCTAATTTGAGTGTTGGCCGGAAAGCCTCTGACCATGAGGTGCCTGCCACACTGTGAAGGGATTAACAGTAACTCCCATTTCTCTATGGGAGCTTGTGCTGCGGCCGGTTTTCGACCACCGCACAAGCTCCCATAGGGAAACGTGAGTCTGTGACTGCACCATGTGTGGTCGCATCGTAATTGTGGTTTTGGACCGCTGACCCGAGATCGGTCAGTTCCTAAACTGCAGGGATGTCAGCCAGAGGGAACTCCAACCAACTTCCTAATTAGGGCCGTAGTCATCTAACCGTTAGAACTTTAGAAGGTGGAGAGGGTTGATGATGTTGTTTGTCCATTACGTTACGATCTCCAGGCAATGTCAAAGCAAAGACAGGAAGAGGAAAGAGTTGTCCTCACTTGTTCCCTAAAGAGCTTATTCCATGTGAACTTTAGAGGAAGGCCTCAAGTGTCCATGTTGCAGAGGTACACTTGCTCATTTAACTACATAATGGATCCATGCATGAACAAACACACACCATGGCGTATGTGATTAGGATCTGAATATTTAATCAGGGCCGGACTGACTACCGGGCGTTTTGGCATGCTGCTGAGCTGGGGGCTGATTTCACTGCGGTGGGGGCTAATTTCGTTGATGGAGACCTGCGTGTGCCTTGACATAAACAAAGCAAAACGAATTTTGTTCAGCACACGCAGATCCCCATCAACGAAATCAGCCCCCAGCTCAGCAGCATTCCAAAATGCCCGGTAGCCAGTCCGGCCCTGTATTTAATTGATACTACCATGCCAACTGTCCCTGACATTGCTTCAGCAAAATCCTGAAGATCTAATACAATTTCTTCAAGGATACGTGCTTAGTGATCTGGTATTTAAGGGTGAGTTTATTTCAGTTGGGGCCGCAAGGCTTACACTAAGCAGGTTTTAGAGGTATATGTACAATGTAGATTATGGAGAAACTCTGGCTTCTACCTTTGTAGCTACTTCAGTTTACCTTATGTTTTAATGGCTATTTACTTGCTGCCTGATATGACTAGACAAGGATCAGCATCTCTTAAACTGGGGTAGTTACTGTGCCTTTGCCACTCTTACTTTGCAATGCAGTTTGAAGCAAGCCATCTGTCTTATTGGAGTACATATGGGTAATTAGCAATGGGATAGGTTGGGAGGGATGGAATGGGGAAGCGTAAGCGGTCATGACGGTTCATTTTCTTGGGCGAATTTTCTACTTTCTCTTGAGAAATTCATTGACTTATGATATTCTATAGCAATTCTGGTCGATTGCATTTTTGGTCTCCTTGCATTATTTAAAGCATCGTAGACATGAATGTGCAGCCTCTTCCTTATGTCATTGTTGTCAGTTGAATGGAGTCTGATGACATAACAAGGCCAATTCTGTCCCACTTTCCAAAGGTGGACGTGTGGGGTGGAGGTTAGAAACTTGCCCAAAGCATTCGGGTGAATGAAAAACACACCTTCCTTTTAATTATGTTCAAGGCAAATGCCTCCAGGTAGATAATATCAACAAACACTTGTACTGACTTGAGTGACCTAAAAAAATCTCACAAACCATGGGAGGTTTTCCTTTGATCTTTATGTATGAACAATAATCCTATGCATAAAGTTCCTTAAAATCAGCTGATATTAGTATTAAAAGTGACAGCCTATGCGTTGATACTTTTAGTGAGGCCTAACCAACTACCAGTCTGTGAGCGTGAGGGTCAAAATGTCTTCTGATCTCAGGCACCCATATAGGGCCAGCTTTAGCTCTGCTGTGACAATGTTTGTTGGCACCCCCCCAGTTACCTCCGCAACAAATTCCCTCACTCCCACCCTTTAACAGTGCCACTTAAGTCCCCATAACCACTCTCTCTCTCATGCATTTCTTTTGTTTTATAGCGCCACTCATACCAGTGTACGCTGTCAAAGCACTTTACATCACATACACAGAGACATTCAATAATACGTGTGTAAATCAGTGCATAGGAAATGTCACATCAGACAGAGGACTACAAGGTGTAGGAGGCACCAGTCACCCATACTGGTACACAGTAGTTTAAGAGTGGCATGGAGAAGAAAAAACTCAGAATTTAAAACGTAACACCATGGTTGGGGTTTGGCTTTAGTAATAAGAGTGGATTATTGATTTATACTCAAGTGAGCACTTTATGCAACATTAGGATAATGAAAGACTGGGGGGGGGGAATCATAAACTCTAATCTATACCTAGTGGTTTGCATGCAGCTCTTTGATGACAGTTACTACCTCAGGGTGCTATATCAGGATTTCAACTTATAAACTGCAAGTAATAAAAGAGGCTCTCTGACAGAAGCAGTAACTTACTGATCTATTTACATTGTATGCACTTTGTGATCTGCATGGTGCACATGCTTTGCAGCAGGCATTTTAACCTCCTGTGCTACTTTATGATGAGTCAAAACTTCCACTAGACAAAACTCAAATCTCTCTGCAGCAGGTCTATCGATCACCAGAGTTATCTTAACATTTTTATGGTTGCCTAAAAATTGCTGGAGGAAAGGAACGCAGCAACAGGTGCATTTTAAACCATATTGTACTTGAAAACACGGCACCCCCCAAAATAAGCGCCCGGTTAGGTGTCACCAATTGCACCGCCCCAGAATCAGCCCTGCACCCATAGCAGGGGGAGGCAGACCAAGAGGTCTTTTGTAATGAAGCAATCTGAATTCTAGTAGTGTGTGTTGGACTGTGAGGAAATCCCATCATCTGGGAGTATGCCACAGGAACACTTCAGGTCTTGTGTTTGTTTTGGGAACATTAGCCTCTAAATCAGAACGTATGCATGTACTGGGTGAGCCAGAACCGAAGATGAAATACACATGCTTCATTGCCTTTATTAACTGCACATTGATTTACATTGATGGCACTTGTAAGTAGTGTTTCATTTCTCTTGGGTCTAGATGTTTATAATTATAATTTAGGTACGGAATGCAACACAGAACCAGCAGATATTGTTATCAAAAGTAAAAGCGATGAATTACAAATTGTGGTTTATTAATCACTAATGCTCATTTTATATGATTATTTAAAAAAACAAATGTCATCAATAATCGATTGTGACTTTGATGGATTAAGGATGAAAGCTTTAGAATCATAAATTTGAAATGTTATTCTACAAATTGTTAATGGCAGAGTTTTTGACTTACGCACTATATCATGCTGTGCTTAAGCAGACTACTTTGCAAGGCTGCTTAGTCATTTGATGAGAGTTCTGGTCTAGTTTAAACAAATAGATTAAATACTATTGAAATTACAGTAGAGTCCAGATAATTTGTGGGCTAGAATACTCCTGTTGTACATTGTAAGGATATTGCAAGTCACTGAGGAGTTCCTTCATCATATAGAGGAATGAGACAGAAAGCAGAGTTCCTTTATAAGGTTATGGAACACCGATGCAACTTGCAATATCCTTATCATATATGGCAGGGGGTACTTTATTCATTATAATACATGGTCACACCATTATCTATGCCACAAACCACTTAAATCCTTGCTGCATAGTTCTTTTATTTGAAAGAGAGAGCATGCTTACAAACATTAAAAATAAAAATAGAATCCTCATTGCAAAATTATATACATCAAAAAAGCTGTACAGTAATTGCTGCTAAAAGATGTTAGAATCAGTTTAAGAAACATCAGTTTCTTTTAAACAAGGCACAGTAGCTCAGAATGTGTAGAAATATGCAGAAAGATTCTAACTTTTCTATAATTACCTAAAGACTGCAAAAACTAAACATGTTAACATAAATATCTCCTTTCTTCTTGTCACTAAACAGCTAGAAAAACAGAGCAGAAGAAAGAAAAGCAAATTGTGTTTTGTTCCTTAAAACGCTGATTTAATTGTGCTCTGTGACCTGACTTGCCTTTCCCCTCGGCTACAGGCTCTGGCAGCAGGCATTGTGACACCACAACTCAACTGGAATAAGTTATTACCGTTGAGTTGTGACATCATTTCTTTGTAGTCCTCGACTGGCTTCGTCACAAGTCGCCTTTTAGAAAGAAATGAAATGCGGGATTTTATGCAGGGATTGCAGAATCCCATGCATTATAATCATTTATTGTTGGCCCAGAAAAGAATAGAAATCATAAATGTCTTTACACTTGCCAAGATACGAATGGGATGGCTGAGCAGGGCTCACAACAGATGTAATTTCACAAACCTCAACATTTTTGAAGAGCCAAACAGATCCTTCGTTTCAGACAATAAACTGTAATACCTTTCAAAATAAAAAAAGCAGAATCCTACATTTTACACTACACTAATTTCAATAGGTTAAACAATAAAAATGCAGATCAGTAATTGCCTTTAATGTAACATACCTTAACACTGGGCAGGAAATTATAACACTATTAACAGTGTCTTTAGGATTTAAGAGCACAAATATGGGTACAGTACATATAGTCAAAGACTGTATAGACTATTATTGCAATCTGAAAAAAGTTCTGGAATATTGAAGCAGTATAGAAATATGATGTTAACCTCCATGGGCCGTAGTGCAAGCAAGGTACATGCACCCAGTGACTACTGGCTGTGGGTAAAATACAACAATATTCTGGGTTCAGTGGTCCTCTCAGCCTTATGGGCTCTGATGCTTCTGTGCTATTTTTTTCAAAGATATCTTTATTGATTTTTATTATTAATAGTTAAAACACTCAAAATTGTAGTATTGCGCCAATAATTTGAATTCCATTTTCTGAAACCATGACTACAAGCCTTGGAAAAGCAGACTCATTCATGACTTATGACAGGAAGAGTGGACAGCTGCATGCTAGCAGAGGCAGTAAGGAAGGAGACCAACAAGAGAATAAATATAGAACAATAAACAAAGGCAGGCTCTTCAGGGACATTTGCATTTAGGGAGACAGGCAAGAACTTGGCATCATCAAAGCATTTATCACATTTAGAAAGTGAATGCTACACAGTGGGCACACAGAGGACATTGCACACAAGGCCGGTGGGGGAGAGGAAGGGGGCAGCAGGTGCTACTCAATGGGGGGGGGGGGGGCTTTAGGTCGTGGTAAGGTGTCGCCGCTTGATATCATACAGAGAAGATTTGGGATTCTGAGCTTGCAGTGGTGCAGGGGATAGTAAACCTTGAAATCAAATAGGGGAAGAGACCAATTTACTTGCACCTGTTGCACTATTCACAGCTATACTCCTGCCTTTTGCTTGCCTTTCAACCCCTATGGAATAACCTTAATTACTTCAGCTCATTACAGTGTATACAGCCAAAATGCTGAGCAGCCATTCCTTTTCTCAAACCCTGAAATGAACCTTTAATTCCTAGAATGCAGTGGGAAATGTAAAGCACAGCTGACAAATAAGCAACATGGCAGTTTTGACAATAATTCACTGAATTTCATTGCAGGTAATTCATCCAAAACCTAACTATGCCAATAAAAGTTAACAAATGATGTAAGTTTCAGCTATAAGAATGGTTTATGGACCCAGTTCTGAACTGCTCCTCAATCTGCTCTGCAACCTTGGAACGTCATTCTTCACTGTGTGTGGGAGACAGGCCACAACTGAGAAACCACAAGTGGGTGGCAATGGCCTGCTTTTATCTTTGTGTATCTTAACATCAAATCTTTGAATGTAAAACAGCAAGGGCTACAATTATTGTTGGCCCAACCTGCTCTATAATTACAATAAAGTTGTGCCTTCAAATTTGATGTCTTAGTGGTAGAATGTATCTCATTTATAGCTCCTAAAATTAGCGAGGATGCAACATCTAGATGTGTTTTTGGTCAATGGTCAAAAAAACATTTAAAACAAATAAGGCCTAGGAAAATAGAATTTTGTGGATTGAAATAGGATTGCCATCCGGACTACCACAAATATAGCAGATATAGAGTGATTTTTGAAGTAGGTTACTGACTCATCAGTGCTACAACACCATCTTCTTCATCGTTTTAGCAGTACTTGGTTGTCATGTGGTGTACATTGCTATAGGCCACATCCAGGTATTCTGCACAGTGAGAAATGCAAAGGAAGCAGTATTTTCCAATTACAAATTGTGTTCAAGACAGATCAAAAAGAAGGCTGATTATACTCTATTTTTGGTGGATATTATTATCTGAGGAGTAAGATATCTCAGCCATGTCTCAAGCATCATTCCGGCTATACCGAGCTTTGATCACCTTTCCACATTTTGGCAGCAATTCCTTTAGATGCATCTGGGCAATAATATCTAGTTCCACTCCCTAGTGTGATCAGGATTCTCATTCCAGATCTTTCTTTTTATCCTATATTCACCCACAACTTCTCCCCCTAACCTGTGCCACCCCACTCCCTGAGCCTTTTCCTAAAATCTATGTCACAATTCTCAATGACTGGACGTCCAAATATATGCATGCCACTCCCAAATGAGTGATTTTCAAGTTGCTGTATATGCCTCTCTCGATGTAACATCGCTTGGACAGCAAACCTAACTTACCAATCAATATATTTAGATAGATAAGATTAAAAAGCAAATATTGATGTTCCTACTATATTATTTAATACCGTGTCAAATCTAGGGTTATTGATTTAGCCTCTTAAACTATTTCTATCGAGCACACCATCTGTCATCTCTGTGGGATGTTCAAAACTGGGGATAAAAGGATCTCACCAATTTAACCGGCCAGCTTTGTGAGCTATATTACCATTATTTTTTGGACAGCCTCAGTCCACTTTATGTAATAATAATAGCACCAGAACCCTTTGACCATGATCGTCAATTTACTAAAATGCCAATTGTAGCAGAGGTGACATCTCACGTCATTTAACATTTACTTTCACTTGCACATTCATACCTACACATATTTACTCATACACACACTTATACACACATAAACACACTCTCGCCCTCAACAACATACATTTAGAATCATTTGCACTGACCTCAGCTGCCAGGGAGCGTCATATTCTAGCAAATTGTAATTCATTCTATACTACACAAATTGTGAATTAATACAATATTATTCACTATTAGTGTAATGACGGATTGACAAAAAATAACAAAAGTGGAGTTACCCTCATGTGCCTGGCACAGATTTGGCTATCTCTGAGCCCAGGAGTCACAAAGGTAGTGCCTAGGGGCACAGCTTCAACCCCTCGCAGCCACATAATTATGTCCTTGCCTTTGACATCAAAACCCACTGAAACCTTCACAATGGTACCAAGGTGTAACATATTATTGCCGTTGCTTGAAGATTCATTATCTGGAGTGGTCACACCAGCTGCACCTCTGTTTACTTTACTACCTCCATAGTTCTCTGCTGAGGAGGCCTTAGGTTGATTAGTAGTCTATCGTTTATGCCATGTATATTTAGAAAATCCTATGTCACCTTAGATAAATTATGTTTCATAGAGGTTTTCTTTAACATAATCAAGAATATCCGGCATCACATATGTATTGGTTTGTAAGTACAGGATTATCTACTTGATCATAACTGACTTTTACTGAGGCCTCGCAAATCATGCAGAAATACAGATTTATAATAAGTCTTTGATCCATTCTTCTCTTGAAGTCAGTATTATAACAAAAATAATGTGCACCTCTCAAAACAAATTATAACTTAAGAAAGAAAACCGCTAGAACTCTTGTTTCTGTTGTTATATATGGTTAAAACTCTCTGTCATTTTATTCTATATACACCCGAATGACTATCACCACAAACAACTAGACGTGTACATTACATTTTAACATCTGTCAAGCTACCTTTCTTAATATGGGACCACCATTCCTTCACAGGACTTCAGACGTCATAACATACATTATCATACCATCTGCTCTGTCCAATTATCATACCCCTCTTCCCCTTTATCTGAAAGTTGAAAATTGGCATTATGTCTCGGGTACATAGATTATTCTATAATATCTTTTAATACAAATGTATTTACATTTTTCGTTTAAAGGGCAACACTTTGTTTGAAATAGCTATAACTTCCCACGCTTTTTCATGAAACCATGGTTCTTAAGACTACTTATGTTATGGCTTGTCTTCATACCAATGTGGGGTCCATAAAGTGCTATCTGATGAATTGCTATTCACAGCTGAGGCTAGTCATCAATTCAATACATTTAAAGCAAATTATGCTCTGCAAAGAAGACAAATAGAGGTTACGTTTCAAACCATAAAGGTTTATTAAAAGGTTAAAAGGGTTTACAAAATCAAATCATCAAATTAGTGGCAAATCAACAATCAATACATGAATACATTAATGCGTTTTGTAATTATGAAGTTCTCTAATCAGGTTAAGGCTAGTAGATATAATAATGTAAGGCTTATTAGTTTCCCAGGCTCCTCTAAATTGCAGCTTCGCTAAATGTCCTTCAAACTTACCGTTATCTGCAACAAATGAGATACATTGGACCAGCTTGTACTCTGCAGGTGCACTGTAGCAACTGATAAAAACCAGTGGTGGCTGGTGACATTTGAAAGTCGTTGGGTGTAAAATTTGTGTTTGAGTGCGGCGAGCGAGCGGAGCGAGCGAGAGAGCCCAAACAACTTAAGGGGGGTCCGAGAAAATTTTGAAAGAAGAGTGGGAATATGGTGCATTTTCAAGCACATTTGGGAAAGCAAGAAGGTTAACAAACATCGTAGGTACCATCCTCAACTGCTCACCTTTTTTCCATGCCTGAACTTTCAGCCCCCGCATCTGCCAGGTTCAATCCCATCCCACCCCCAGCTGCCATCTCCTATCTTATATTAATCTGCAAGTCATGTCTCGCTGTATGCCTGGCCAATCCTCTCCGGTTAAAAGTCCACTCATGCTATGAGTGATCATTGAAAACCAGTGGAATATATCAGGTAGAAATACCCCTAGTCACATACAGGTGGTAAGCGTTCCCAAAATTATTAAGATTTAGGGAAAAGATGCCAAACACCTCCAAATCATATCAGAACAACACAACAATGTCCAAAAATCCATGTCACGTACTGTTTAATTCCGAAAAAATGCACACACACACCTACATCTGTATACTGGGCCAGACTGACATACACAGCAATGCACAGCTGAAGTACTCACAGGTGGGAAACGGCCTTTACAACGAAGCCGTTTCCACGTAATCTTTAACCACGCATGCAGTACAACGCATGCGTGGTTACCACTAATGCCTTTACCACGCATGCCTTTACTACGATGTTTGTAGTAAAGGCATATGTGGTAAAGGTAAAAAAAATAAAGGGGGGGCTTGGGGGGGTCTCCCCCCCAAATAAAACAACTCACTATAAGTCACGTCGGCATCATAGTCGTTTAAGAAAAATCGGGAAAAAAATGCCGTTTTCTCTTAACGACGTATGATGTCACCACGCTAATAGTCGAGGAAATGTTTATGCGTGGTAAACGAATTCCGTTGTAACGCATGCGTGGTAAAGGCATGCGTTGCAACGGAATTCGTTGTATCATCATATATTCCTCACAGGTTGAATGGAGCAGCTCACACTTCCGATCCACAGTCCATCACCATGAATGCAGCACTGCTAGGCCACTACGTTATACTATACCAGATCCATGTTCTACTACAACAAGCCATGAAGCTTAAGGATGGAAATGAGGCCACTCAGCCATGACCTCAAAGGGTGTAGCAATGCAGGATGAAAACCAGAATTGACAGAGTAAGGCTTGAACACCTGAACACGAGTCAGCCTGAGATACTTAGAACGTGGAAGCTTGAGTTGAGCACCGTACAAAACTTGCATCTCTGCCATTCCACCGCCTGAAAGCATTAGCAGTGCTAGAATTCTTCACAATGGGTACTAAACAATAGACAGATGGATTGATGCATTGCATTTAAAGCCACAGAAACTCTTTTTAACGTCCTCAACATCACGTCAAGTGTTGATACAGCTTTGATCTTGTCTGTTTTATCCTACCACATACTAAGGCAAAATTTGCTTAAACCAGCAGTCATGTTTTACACATCGGTACTTTAACAGCACGTAGTTTTGCACTCTGGCACTTTTTTGGTAGAATTACTACTGTCCACCTAGCAAACCATACATACTTTCCCTACTCCTTGGACTAGCACTCAATCACTTTAATTACTTTGCCAACTCTCACACAGTACCCCTCAGCACCCACAGCTCAAATATTCACGTCATGACACACACACGGAATGCTTTTTCTCTGGGTACTCTCATGTTTGCTTTCCGTTAACTCTCACAACTCATTGGAGGTGGGTGCAGCTAGGGACTCGAGTAAACATAGTTGGACAAACAGCAAAAATACGGACAGGCATGTTGATGTTTATCAAAACTCTTATAACTAGTATCCATGCACAAAGACACGCTGGCCCCACACGTGCAGACCAACCACAGAAGCAATATGGGCACTGATTTGCAAATACTAAAATACATCCAATGATCCAGGCTTAAATAAACACAAATAAACTCGCGGGGGGGGTCGTGCAGGGGTGGGGGCCGGGGAAGATTAAAATAATATAATAAAAGAATGAAACCTTACCGGTCCATGCCGCCTCTGCACGACTGTTAAAGAGCGCAGGGCCAAGGAGCAAACAGGAACAGCCGCAACGTCACTGCGGTGCCAACCCCTCTACTGACGCTGCTCCAGCAGCGCCGCGAGGATTGGTTGAGGGCAGGGATATTCTCTGCCCATTAGGAGACCGGGGGGCTGCGGCATCAAACCCTCGGTCTCCTAATGTGCAGCCTAGGCTGACCATAAAATGATCAACCCAAAAATGAACATGCGCACTATTGCTGGGACTGCAACTGCGCTGCTGGGCTGTCACTCAATTCCCTGCCTGATTGCTGCCCACAGCCCCGCCCCCACCCCAGCAGCCGTGGTTCTACTTCTCTGATGCAGAGACGCTAATTCCAATCAGGACTGGAGTTTTGAGTGGAATTAGCGTTGGAGAAGTAGAACAAAGAATTTGGGGCCGTGGCATTAGTGGGGCAATGCCCCAGTGCCCCCAATGGACATACCGCCACTGATAAAAACATTCTGCAGTTATCACAAAAAGGAAAACATTTCACATGAGACGGAAATCAAAGACATCGCAAGCACTAATTGCAAGTCCAGCTTCTATGATATGAAACAAGATGGCTCCCAAACATTATTTATACAGAGCACAGGCTTACATTAGCTACGGTAATTCTAAACATGAATAATATACAGTTAATAGTATTTGGATGTTTGCATGTTAATGTCACTATAATGCAAAAACATTTAATATGAAAAAAACCTGTCACGGATTCACCAAAGACCCTTCAAGGATCTGTGTATTCTGTAAACTCAATATGTTAAGTGATGTATATACACATGTATATATATATATATATATATGATACATAAGTGATATAGTCAATACTGTCAATACTGCAAATGGTGAGTATAGGTCTGTTTGTTGTAAGGTGTTGGCACAGCACATTCCTATGTAACAAGTGTGCCATCTCTTTGGAACGATAACATGGGAGCCAATGTTTTTCAAGAACACGTGTCCCTCCTGATAGCTTTAAAAATCTGTGTTTCTACCTTCACCTACTCTTACAGTCACCATATCCACACGCAGATTGCCTTCCTCTAAAGTCCTGTCTTGCATTTAATGTGTTTTAAACTATACTCATCTTTTGTGGTGCACATCTATATGTGCTTGGCTAACACCAATGCCATAGGTTCTGGAATCATGGTTCCCAATTTCTCTGGCACATACAAAAAGATACACCTGAGTCATACTTCATGGTATTGGCATGGGAGTCGAGGTTTGAACAACTGTGCAGAGAAGACAAGGCAGTAGCTTTGCTGCATTGCCTTTCGTTGTCAGCGAGGCCATTATCTAGTTGAGTGAGAGGGAAACGCGTAAGGTATAGCTGCATAAAGAATATATTGATCAGGAGGTGTGGTCTTTCTCCATCCCAATACCATAAAACACCAAGAATGCAAAAAAGAGCCAAGGGGCATCCTGGGAGAATTGGATGCATGGGATGTTTGGAGGGAATGCAAAGGCCCAAAAGGCATTGAGCTGTCATTTATTGACTCAGACGTGTGACTATGGACCTGCAGCAGGCCCTGGCTGACATTTATATAGATGATGCCCAGGGCCGGACTGGCCATAGCGGGCACAGGACAATCCCCCGGGGCGCTGCACGGGTGGGGGACGGTTTTGGGTCCCTGGGGGTCCGTTTTTGTTACAGGGCCGTTTTTGCAGCATAGTTGCAAAATCGGTCCTGTACCAAAATCAGCCGAAAACCGGCCCCGGCAAAGAGCTCGGTGGCACCTCCAACCCCCCAGAGTAGGGAGGGGGGGGGGCGGCCGAGCACTTTGCCAGGGCCGGTTGTGGTTCCCAGTCCGGCCCTGGTGATGCCAGGCAGATGGCTACTGCTGTGGATAAGTCAGTGAAAACAGGACAGAAGAGAAGGGACAGAGTCAGCAGCAAACTAAGTCAGATGCTAAGAAGAACTTTCAGCTGATTGGCCAGGAACATAAACAGAATGACAGTGGCAATTGCCAGTGCTCCCAGGAGAGAAACACATGCGGACTGAGTCCTTCCGTCAGAGTAAGAAAAGAAATGGGGTTAAAAAAGCCCACCCCAAACCCGGCAACGTATGTTTCGCCTATTTGCCCAGTAATTAAACCAATTTGAGTCTATTCCAATGCAGCCACAGGAGAAGTTATATGCTACATTGTCTAGCCGCAGTGGAGACAACTACTAACTAATTGTTGTCCCGTGGATGGAAGACAGATTTGGTATTACATTCTTGTCATTCACAAAATGTAATGCCAAAACCTCTGCATAATCTTGCACGTTTTGCTCCCTCACTAGCTTTATCTTGATACCTTCATTTTTGAATTTCTACACATTTTGTTTCCTTTTGAATTTTGTATGATCCAGTATTGGCTGGTGTGCGGACACAGTAGTTGGGCAGGGGAGACAACGGACGATGGGGAGGTCGGGGCAGAGGGAGGGGTCAACGAAGAATTTCTTTTTTAAAAACAGGGAAAAAAGAACTTACCTGCCACCCGTCGCTCCTCTGCTCTGTGTCCTCGCTGCAGCACAGGCTCCCAGATTCTTCTGCAGCCAATCCTGATGCTACTCTCATGCTTTAAAGGCAGTGGCGGGCGGTATGGATCAATGGTGGTGTGGCAGGGAGGCAGGGGGGACGGACGAGGTGTAAATATTATTTTTAGTTCTACTTACCCCCTCGCTGCATCCTCCCTCGCATCCTACCTCATTGCCTCTCTCTTCTGCTGGCACAGGAAGCACCCAGGCTGAATCTCCTCATAGCCAATCACAATGCTGCATTGCAGCGTTGGGAGTGGTCTGAGCGCCAAACCACAGCGCTCAAGTGGGGATAGGGAGCCTGGGCATGTTCTCCACCCAGGTTGTAATGCAGCCAGGGTGGAGAACATGCTAAGTGCGCATGAATGTTTGGCGTAGCCCTCAGGGAATGAAAACCACTCCTCACCTCCTCTGTCAGCAGAGCAGCCCGCCCTGCCCTGCCTAGCAAAGATGCCGTACCTGCAATAGGAAAAAATAATTGTATTTTCCCTTCCACTGCTGAAAAGCAGTGGGGTGATGCTCCTCCGCCTTAGCGGAGGAGCCGCCACTGCTGAAAGTAGAATGAGGATTTCCCTGAGCGCCCTATATTTGCTCTCCCAGAGAGACTGGGAGCCTGTAAATTCTGTCTCCAACCCAGCAAATCAGCTGGATTGGAGGCAGCTCAGTACGCATGTTGGTTTGGCCATCCTGAGATATCTGGCCAAACCCACATGCGCACCAATAGCAGAGCCCAACACTCACTCTCGTCACTGCCCTCGCGATGGCCCTGCCCCTAAGACTCGCCCCTCCCTTAGAACCTGAAAAATTAAATAATAACACCTCTTTATTTTTCAAGTTTAAGTCTGGCGGTGAGATGTGTGTGGGGGGGGGGGGGTGACACTCCTCCGCCATAGCTGAGGAGCAGCCACTCGTATGATCCATTTGTAGGATGATAGAGGCGCTGAGGGTTGTTTGCACTTTAAAGAGCGATCTCGTAAAAGACTCACATAGTAATCTAAATAGAAATAAAAAAAATTATCAGAATTTTTTGAAGATATTCGTGACAAATACAATCTCAATGGAAACTCAATTGGCCATACACTTAATACTTAATTCATTTTTACAAATAAAAGTCTAAACTATTTGTTTCAGAAAAACTAAAGGCAGGAATTGCAAGGGTTTATTCAGCGGTGCACCGAGGAGACACAGTGTAGGGACAGT
Organism: Lissotriton helveticus; assembly: GCF_964261635.1. Lineage (NCBI taxonomy): Eukaryota > Metazoa > Chordata > Amphibia > Caudata > Salamandridae > Lissotriton > Lissotriton helveticus. The sequence continues at coordinate 259,884,660 of NC_136071.1, forward strand.
GTCATCCAGGAGCGTGATTGTTCCTGGGCCTAATTGCCATGTAGCCCTTGTCAAATGTGACATCCGCATCCAGCTGTGGCTTTTTAGCCAATGTTTCCTTTCGTTTCTTGGACTTGTAGTTATGTGTTTGTGATTGTTAGTATGAACGTATTAAACCTAGCTAGAAAATTGGCCAAAAACCAGGGTCTCACACATCTATCCGTGTTCATGTGTCTTTGTATGTTGTGTATACTTTTCTGTAAATACCATATACAAATGTATTGGTTTTATTAGTGCTTGCTTTCCTGTGTTGTTTGCATAGGCAGATTACTACATAATGGGGTTTTGTCTGCAAATGTGCAATATTTGCTAAGTGCTTCTGCGTCTTGAGGCGCAACCTGTGGGCTAAAAACAAAGCCCTGGCATGTAATTACAGTCAACACAGCCGGAAAGTGGGTTTACATGACATCAAGAAATGACAAACATTGGAAATTTAAAGTCCTCAGTAAGCAAACAGAACCACAAAAGGAAAATGGGTCCTTTTTTGTAAGACGCCCTGTATAATCATAGGTTGTGCATATGTAATTGGTATTTACAGGTCACACTGTGACATTTTTATCCCCATAGCCCTAATCTCGGTTGAAAAAGTTGTCCTAACAAATGTTAAAAGCACAAAAGTTAAAACATGTGATGGTTAAGAAGTGAAGCAACTGTGCTAGCAGGTCTAAAATACTACAATATCTCTCTTACCAGGGAAGTAATCCATCAGTGTTGGCATGAGATGTGTGATAATTTTAAGAAGGGGGTGGTGATGGACAGAGTATCTGAGTTAATCAGAACACTCCTACCCAGTCAACAGATCAGGGCTTGATCCATCACCGTTTTTTAGCTCACTGCACCATCCCAGTTCAGAACCTGGCTATATGCAAATTAGTCTGTCCCTGGCCCAGTGCATCATGGGAACAGGGCAGACCAAACTACCAAGCCAATTCTTCACTGGAAAGGAAACAAGCTTCCGGGGACCGGTTTCTGGCATTACAGCCGTCTTCGGCCCGGCTTGCTTGAATCCTGATGGTGCAATGAGCAAGGGACTCATGTCTGAGCATACCCTTCCACACTCATGGTGGCCAAAATAACGGTGTTGGATCTAGCCCTGATCTCTTGACTGGGTGAGAGTACTCTGCTTAATTCAGAGACTCTGTCCATCACCACCCCTTGTTGTAAATAATTTTGTCCACCCTAAGCGTGGAAGGGTATACTCAGATGTGAGTCCCTTGCTCATTGCACCATCAGGATTCAAGCAAGCCGGGCCGAAGACGGCTGAAATGCCAGAAACCGGTTCCCGGAAGCTTTTTTCCTTCCCAGTGTAAGAATTGGCTTTTGTAGTCTGGTCTGCCCTGTTCCCATGATGCACTGGGCCAGGGACAGACTAATTTGCATACAGCCAGGTTCTGAAACTGGGATGGTGCAATGAGCTAAAAAACGGTGTTGGATCTAGCCCTGATCTCTTGACTGGGTGAGAGTACTCTGCTTAATTCAGAGACTCTGTCCATCACCACCCCTTGTTGTAAATAGGCATGAGATGTGTGAGCAGTGCTTAATGCAGCTCTCCAGCCCCTCCCCTGGCCAGGGCTCCAGTGACGTGTATCCAAGGGAGGGCATGCCTGGGCAGGGGCGGGCTGGGTATCTAGGCCCCTGCCGCCTACTGCAATACAGGGCAGACACTCAAGACACTCAAACACAAGAACAAATGTTACGTAGGCAATGGGGGCACTTGTGCAAGTACCAGAAGGAAAGACAACGTAAGGGGTTGCATACAGTGTGTTACATGAGAATTGTGATGTGGGTTGTTACAATAGAGTACCATACACAGGCAGAAGGATAATACTGCAATAAATGGCAGACTCGCAAACCACAAGAACACTCTGGGAAGACACTTCCATAGTCAAGGAGAATAGCATTTTCTATATTAAAAGGTCTTCCATCAGAGACGGCATGAATTAAATCTGGAAGTGTCGTTAAAGGAGGAGAGCTTTGAGGTCAGTTTTAAAGGCCTGAGAGGATGAGGTGTTTGTGAGAAGAATAGTAAGGGGACGACTTAAGAAGTGGCGCTAAATAACACACTCCAAACTGCATTGGTCAGTAGCAGAGGCAGTATGTGAAGTGACCCAGTTTCAAGACGCTGCATTGCTGCATCTGGCTCCAAACAGGCTTGGCCTGGGTAGCGTGTGGGGCATTGTTGGCCACTGTCTCATTGCAGAAAATCCGGATTGGTAGATGAGGGGGGCAGGGCTTCTAATGAATGTTTTCTGTCTCTGATGCAGGAACCGCGCTGGAGAACCACCCGACTCACATGGCATCAGGTATCTTATACAAGTAACGAGCATTGTCAAGCCATTGATACGGGTGTGTCATAGGTGTAGTGGGGTCTTGTATTATTACCCAGAGGCAATGTCAGAAGCTGTAAAATACCAGCCAGCAGCACCCTAAGCTTAGCACTAAACCAAAACTCGGGCCTTATGAGGAACTTCTGCTGGCACCACAATGAAACAGGTCCAGATATAAACTGGGGGTCATTCATCGGCAAACAGGGCAGGCTACATGTTGCGTCAGGGAAGACATAGTCACCCGCGCTTTAGCCAGGGCAGCGGGTGGGTGGTGTCGTTGTCATCTAAACAAGTGTGCAGCGGTGCACTAGAGTTTGCTAATCGCTACGTTCGAGCCAGATGGCGACGGGGTATTATTGTCCATTCGGCATCCCCGATATCCAGGTAAGTACAGGATTTGCATAGTAGGTCACGGAACGGGGGAATGACTTTCACAAACCTGGCACCAGAACACAAGGTTAGTCAGGCCCAAGGGCCAGGGCTCCACTCGCCAGGAAGGCAATGCTAACCTGGAGCATTTGAGAGCAGCGGGTGGTCATTCCTGGCTTGAGATGGAATAAAGCTTTAGGTACCGAATAGTTCACATGTACTGGCCGGTGGGGGCATAGTTCCGGCACTAGGGGTCCTCAATTTGTCAGACGTTCGGGATCCTCGCTAAGCGCCTTTGCTCTTCAAGCTCTATGCTTGAGGCCCCATAGGAACATGTTCAGCCTACACCTCAAAACTACAGCAAAGACTGGCAGGAGGAGCCCCCCCCCGAAAACTCTTCTTGTCCATCCCCTGTTTACAACAACCACACATATGAGAGTTTTTATTACCTGTGCATATTTATTTCCGATACCCAGTCCATGCAAGTCAAAATTCGGTAGCGAAAGAAACAGGCAAATCACACTCGCGGGTATGCGGCCACCTGGCGGCCTTGAGACATGACACCAAGCTTAACGGGGTCTGGATCCCACCAGTTCTTTTAGAGTGAGGGCAGCGCTGCGGGGGTGGGCTCGGGAGGAAGGGGCTACCCCAGACACCAGGGCGCCCATAGACTTCCCTCCACTACAGCAGATGATAGACGCCCTATCCTGGGTCACCAACTCCCCTTTTGAGGCACGGTTAATCACCACAGCGTTCTGCCTGTCATTTTTCGGGGCTTTCAGGGTAAGCGAGCTGGTGGCCAAATCTAAAACAGATAGAACGGGGACAGCATTGAGTATGATGGATGTCTGTGCGACAGACGCTTTGGCACTCCATATCCAGAGGTCTATGACTGATCAGGCCTGGCGGGGCACGCCCATTGTGCTGCACGCGTTGGGGGACCCCAGATACTGCCCGGTTACAACAGTTAGGGAGTTCCCGAGGATAAGGCCAGCGGTGGCAGGACAATTCCTAATGCATGGGGATGAGACACCATTGACCAGGTTTCAGCTGGACCGCTCCATGAGGGCAGCCCTGTCCAAATCAGGTTTAGCAGGGGAAGGGAAGAGGTTCGCAAGCCATGCCTTCAGGATCGGGGCAGCCACGGCTGCATTTAAGGCAGGCTTTCGCACGGACACAGATCGTATGGTTGGGCCTTCCGGGAATGAAATGGGGCAATTTGAGGTCCAAGCTAGACCAACACCTTGCTTTAAGGGGTGGCCCCCCCAATGTCCTCATCATCCACCTGGGAGGGAACGATATAGTCACACTTGGGAGGAGAGCCCTGATTCAGGTCATGCAGAGGGACGTAGTAGCAGTGAGCAACAGGTTAGGAGCTGCTGAGCTTCTGTGGTCAGAAATTGTCCCTCGCAGAGAATGGAGGGGAGCTAGATCACCAGCAGCGATAGAGCATTCCCGCAGGAGGGTCAACAGATCCATGCAGAAGTTCATGGAAAGGAGAGGCCTGGGTTTCATTAGGCATGCACTCATACAGGAAAAAACCGAAGGGTACTACGATAAAGACGGGGTGCACTTGTCTGGATTAGGAATGGATATGTTCCTCCTGGACGTACAAGAGGCACTAACAGTGACAGGATGTAAGTAGCGGAGTGGGTGGGGGGCTCTGTCATCGACGGGGGCCTCCCCCAGAGCTGTGGCGGAGTACAGGGCGATCTGGAGGCAGACGGGTACAGTAAGGGTACCTCTGCCTGGCACAGTAAGGGTGCCTAAGCCAAGGACCAGGAGCTGCAGGAGGTTCCGGGAAACCGCGACGGCGCCCCGTTAGTCCTTCGGGCGGTCGGGGGGCCTGGAATGACCGGGGGTGTGCCACACCGCTCTGCCCTGACAGGGGGGGCGGGAGTATAACGAAGATGGCAATGTGCTGCACCGTCAGAGCATCGACTCACCGTGCAAGACGGCTCTTTAGGCATGCGGGACAGCGAGGGGCTGCCTGCTTTGGATCGCCCGTAAGATGACCCACCTAAACGTCATACGTTTGTTGTATGAAAATAAACCTGCAACAGTTCTTTCCCATACCACGTGTCCAGAGTATCATTTGGGTAGGAATTGTGTTATGTGTAAACGGGCAGGAGCGAATGACGGTGTGGGCACTATGCCGCTGACCGCGTGACCCTCAGGGGAACATGAGCGAGGCAGCGCTATAGTGCCATGCGTCGCAGCGCCAGCTAATACAGGGGGGGAGGATAAAGGAGGTAAGCGGGGCTCCTGGCCCCTCCCCGCGTCCACCAGGCACCGGCCAAGGGTTGGGCTCACCTGCCGGGAAGGGCGTACCCCCCCAATTTAATCCACGGCTGCCCTCGGCTCGGCCTCTTTCGCAAGCTGTCCGCCCGCGGCCCAAGCGCTGTTCCCTCCCTAACCCTGACCCAGCAGCTCGAGCGGCGGTGCGAAGTGATAGAATGTTGTAATGTTCTTTTTTGTGTTGCTAACGGAGTTACAGGGCGATCTGGAGGCAGACGGGTACAGTAAGGGTACCTCTGCGGCAGAATGGTACAGTAAGGGTACCTCTGCCTGGCACAGTAAGGGTGTCTGAGCCAAGGACCAGGAGCCGCAGGAGGTTCCGGGAAACCACGACTGCGCCCCGTTAGTCCTTCGGGCGGTCGGGGGGCCTGAACCGACCGGGGGTGTGCCACACTGCTCCGCCCTGACAGGGGTGGGCGGGAGTATAACGAAGATGGCAATGTGCTGCACCGTCAGAGCATCGACTCACCGTGCAAGACGGCTCTTTAGGCATGCGGGACAGCGAGGGGCTGCCTGCTTTGGATCGCCCGTAAGATGACCCACCTAAACATCATACGTTTGTTGTATGAAAATAAACCTGCAACAGTTCTTTCCCATACCACGTGTCCAGAGTATCATTTGGGTAGGAATTGTGTTATGTGTAAACGGGCGGGAGCGAATGACGGTGTGGGCACTATCTTACCAGGAAAGTAATCCATCAGTGTTGGCATGAGATGTGTGAGCAGTGCTTAATTTGTAAACGAATAGAGGCTGGTGCCCAATCTCCGACTCAGAAGCCCGCGACTGGCGCTATGGAGTGTTGGTTTGCCTAGTACCAAGGCTGCGTAGTCTTGATTCCACCTCAAGTCTTTTTAATCCACCGACAGGCACTCCCTGCCACTTTGTCTCACTCATGCAGGTTCTTTACATCTCTGCTTCCTCCCTTTGCCACGTTTTTTTCTGGCTTTCTGTTCTTCCTTGTTTCCGCCTTTTGTGATTTTCTCTCTCTTGCTCTGGATGAAAGTTTGTTGAGAAAAAAATAAGTGCTGGTTCCCAGAAAAGTGCGCGGGTGGGCCCCATCTGCATCTATTGGCTCAAAATAAGAACTGAGTGTGAGGGCAGAGAAGTAAAAATAAAGGAGCACCACAACTACAGTCCAAGAGCATTATTCACTGGTGTTGTGCTTGAGGTCAATGTACACTGGTTGATGCAACGAACTTCATTCATATGTAGTCATCAAGAAATGCCCATTGTAGAATTATAGATATTTGCCTCCGAGGAAACCATTAACATCTATGTGGTGTGTTTGTTTGTTCGGTGTGTAGGGACACTAAATTATAGGAACTGGCTCCAGATACCCAAGCTTATATTTATAGAAGTAACTTCATGTATTCTGCTTATATACTAACCTATAGTACAATGAATGTCAGCACAAACCAGTCCATATGATTGCTAGATGGATGTGTAGAAAGTGATGTCAGAATACGACCTTCAGGTCGGTTGAGACTGCCCAATTGAACATATGGCAGCCCCACTAGACTCTAAGGGGCATATTAGCAAGAGCAGTATCGCCGCTTTAGCAGCACTTTTTGCCGCTAAAGCGTCAATATTTATATCGCCCTATCAGCAAGCTGTCGCTATCAACTGTTAGCGACAGCTTTATGGCGAAAGCAACCGTTTTGGGTGCCGCTTTGCATGTCAGCGATGTTTATCGCTAATGACATGCAAAGGAGGCGTTCCCAACTTGTAAGCGACTGAAAGCAGTCGCAAACACACCTTCCGCCTATTACCAAGGCCTGCGAAGCGATAAAAAAATGCACGCTCTACGAGTTTATCGCTGGATTTTAACACCTGCTACAGTCCTGATGTAGCCATAGTTTTCTATGGGAGGTGGATTCTATGGCTGAATCCTCACCTGCCTATTAGCGACCCTTTCCTTATCGATGGGAATTCATCGCTGGAATTTCAGCGTTATTGCTATCGCTGGTTTATTATCGCCTTGGAGATAAACGTTGATAATAACACGTTATCTCCGCGATGTAAACCAGCGATAGCAGGCGATAATAAATACAGTGCTAAGCTCGCTTTGCGATAATCATCACAAGTCCTTGCTAATATGGCATTAAGTACATTAGAGCTTTACATCAAAACGTTTTATGTTTAAGTATGGGCTGTTACCCCAAGCCCACTCAACATGTCTTAAAAAATCACAAATGCGGTTCAACTCCTTTTCAAGCAAATCCTCAGAGCTTTGCGACCCTGATCCATAGTTGACTGGGAACCCACAAAAATGAGACTGGTGAAAGGATTGACCCTGAACAACCCAGCCCCTGGCCATCTTCCGTAGATGGCCACCAATGCTTTCTGCCTGTAGAGTGAGAGCACATAAGCAGGTGGGAGTGTTCTACCACCCACTGTACGGTGGAACCGTTGGGTGACTTTAGAATCTCAGCTGTATTCGTCATGCATATCATGTATACCAAGAGACATTGGCAGTAGTAGGTGCCGTTTAGAATTTATACGTACTGGGATAACAATTAAAAACCATTATAGAACAGTACATGACTGTGTTTTGTGGGGACATCTACTTCCAGGTGTAGGTTATATTAGTGGCATAACTCAAAATGGTGAGGCTTCCCTGCAAAATGGGAAAGGGGTACTTGAGTCTCATGAATTTCATGGTCATTGGGCTGATTGGGGGCCCCCTGAAGGGCTGCCCCCTGCACTGCAGGGGCTTGCGTTACGCCCCTTGGTTGTATGCCCATAAGTCGCAATTTTTTATGTCACTAAGGGTAGATTAAAAAATAAGGGGATGGATTTTATGTAGGTATGTGCAGAATATATGTCCCCTTGTAAAATGTATCTAAGATCCCAAATTGATACTCAATGAAACTGCAAAATGTTCTCATTTTGTAATCAGTTATGCCTACGGGAATATCATTCCCACACAATTCTTATGCGTTCAAAATCTTAAATCAGTTGAATAAGAGGGTAACATTTAGATGAATTATATATGTTTTTTTTCTGCACAAAGAGAAGAACAATGTTTGTTTTGCAAACATATTTCGTGATAACAAAAAGAGCACAGCTGAAGTTCTCACACTGTTAAATGAGACATTCATGCACTCGGGAAGTGCAGATATACTACTATATTCACAGAGCTCACTCCTGGTATGGCCTGTGCATTGCTTGCTGTTAATAGTTTACTACTACAGCATCCCAGCATCTTGAAGCTGCTAAGCTGCAGGATTTATGAGAAGGTAGTTTGATTTATCAAAATTGTTTTCTGGTACATGCAAATGCCATGCTCTGTGGAGTAAAGTTGCATTCCCTTGAGGAATGCATGAGTTTGTTGGCTAGGTTGAAGCATACTTTAAAATGGTGCAAGTCCGTCGATACATTGACCACCCTTACATTCACCAGGCATGTGAATTAGAGGACATGCTAGAAGAGTTTGACCGTCTTTTCCATGGCCCAGGATGACCTAAAGGAAAACGCGTAGTCTATACTTTGAGGGATTTTACACTTGGATTTTGTGAATAGCCAAAAGTAATAAAGTTACGCAAACATGTATAAGTAAATGTACATGCGTACATTACTCAGAAGTGTAACTTTCCTTTATGAATAGCCGTGAGACTAGCCATATAGGACACCAGATGGTGGTAAAAATTCAATTTGAGAATTCTTCAGAACATATGTCCCTAACATCAACAGGAGGTGGCACTTGTAGCTAGATGCCTTCCTAGTCAGAAAACCCCTGACAGATGCTAATAGAGCAAATGCCAGCAATGCCCTCTCATCATTACACATTGATTTTTCCTGTCTTTTTGATGGCTGGCATCTGTTTCTTATCATAGGTGATTATAGAAAGTACCCTCAGATAGAAATACTACAGACTGCATTTGCAGATAAAGTTTTCAAACTCTAGAAAATATTTTCCACTTATGGGCTACCACCTGAAATCCAGAGAGGCAACCACCCGGTCTTCCAGGGCCTTGAGTGCTCTTCTTACCACCAATTGCTAAACATCTTAAAATGAAAAATTGGCTCTACACAAAGGGCAATGCTAATGAGGATTCTCAACAAGATGTTGTGCGTTTCACATCAAGAGCACTCTCACACTGGGCACTCTACTGATTCCTGCAATAGACTGAAAGAAATCTCATGCTTCCACAGGCAACTACTTGGGTCACTTTTGCTGGGGAGACTAGTAAAATACACTGTCAATTACTTCTAAGTTAAAACCTAATTCAGAGCATTTAACAAAACCACGTGAAGTCCACAATAACGGAATTACCAAATGAGTAGGATGGAGCATGCTTATGAAAGTGACATTTGAGTGGCAGAATTTAAAATGTTCTTTTTTTTTTGCAGCTTTATATATCACAAACTGGACCCAAAGCTATTGGAGCGCTTTACATAATTACCAGTTACATTTACGGATAAAGTGATTAGTTATTCCTCTTCACAGTTTTGTTACCTGAAACAGCTACTTCAGCATCTCCATATGGAAGAACTCAGAGGAGCGGGAATAGGAACCCTATGAAAATGCATTTTTTTTCCTCTACAAGAAAAATGCATTTCCCTGTGGAAAAAAACGCTCTCCCCTTGCTCCTCCAACAAATCTGGGTGCTGGGGGTGATTAATTTCCATTCTCATCTTGGAGAAAGGATTTACAGCAGCCCTTAGTTGGAGTAAAACTATTACCTTTCCAGCATGGAAAGGGGAAAATTAGGAGTTTGTGACTGCCCACAAATGTACTTGTTTGGGGACATTCACAAACTTCAAAGCTAGCCAAGTCTTGAAACTATCATATTCTTATCCCTTGAGTGGGATTTACAGGCATGGAAAGCTCTGAGATCTCTTAGGTTAAAAAAGAGAGAGATGACCCAACACGTTACAGGGAACGGGGTACTTTAGACAGCTTAAGCCAAAAAGAAAAATCCCTGGAGGAAATTAAACAAGGCTTCACACTATCCTTACAACTTTTACACTCATGTGTTATGTCTTACACACCACTTTCCCAATGAACCAACAACAAACCCAAGTATACTTCTACACGCTAAAATGTAATGGTTACACTGTTTTATGTATAAAAAAATCACTTAGATCTCAAAGTTTAAAAATTCAGGATTTTTTTTTCCAAAACGTACATACAACCAAAATATTAAAACATTTTATACAGTTGATACATTCCACTATGTGTGGCCCCAAGGTGCAAAATAAAAACACAATATTAAAAAACACAATGTTAAAAGAGACACAATCATTAAACAATGCATACAAAATGCAACCCCAATAAAGAAGCAGTTATGGTTATCTAATTAAACTTCAGGCGGATCCAATAGCCCTATATACATTTTACATGCAACCACTTGTACAGGAGTATCCCTTGAATCTAGAAATTCCTTGACTTTATGGGATTCCTTAATTAACACAGGCGTCGGTGCGTTTCGGTGGTTACATTCAATATATATATAGTACTACCTTCTTCAGGACAGAATTTCATATGGGGTCTTCAAATAAGGAAGAGGGACGCAGCAGACCGTGAAAAAACAGAAGTAAAACCCGGCTACCTGGAGACAGACGTATCAAGAGTAACCCAGGATATAGACGAATCACAAAAAAGACCTTTTGTCTCCATACATATATAAAAGGAAAATTATATTTTAATGTAAGATCTTGGTAAAAATTACATGGATGTTTTTATCGTGATTGAGTGATTAATCTGCATGAAGCAAACTACCTCCAATCTATGAGGATGTGCAGGGTAGTAACAAAATAGTCACCGACACACATCAAGATAGAATATAGTAAACCCTTAAAACATCAAAGATAAAGAAAACATCTGGGCCTTTATCCTACAGAGTTACTGCCAGCCTCAACGATATATTTGTATCTATTGAGAGGAGAGACCCCATATGAAATTCTGTCCTGAAGAAGGTGGTCCTATATATATTGAATGTAACCACCGAAACGCGTCGACGACTGTGTTAATTAAGGAATCCAAAAAAAGCCAGGGAATTTCTAGATACAAGGGATACTCCTGTACAAGTGGTTCCATGTAAAATTTATATAGGGATATTGGATCCGCCTGAAGTTTAATTAGATAACCATAACTGCTTCTTTATTAGGGTTGTATTTTGTATGCATTGTTTAATGATTGTGTCTCTTTTAACATTGTGCTTTTTAATATTGTGTTTTTTATTTTGCCCCTTGGGGCCACACATAGTGGAATGTCTCAACTGTATAAATTGTTTTAATATTTTGGTTGTATGTACTTTTTGGAAAAAAACATTTCCCGATATTTTAAACTTTGAGATATAAGTGATTTTTTAATAAATAAAACAGTGTAAGCATTACATTTCAGCGTGTAGAAGTATACTTGGGTTTGTGGTTGGTTCATTGGGAAATGGGTGTGTAAGACGAAACACATGAGTGCAAACGTTGTAAGGATAGTGTGAAGCCTTGTTTTATTTCCTCCAGGGTTTCTTCTTTTTGGCTTAAGCTCTGAGATCTCTGCAAAAGTAAAGTGGCTTACATCTGCCAGGAATCCCCTTGTGAAATCTTGGCAGGTGTAAAAAAAAAGGTAAGTTTGCTCCTAGACTTACATTAGCAACTTCTTCTAGAAAGGCTTCTAGTATCTAATTTGCCCTCATTGAGGGAAGTAAAGATGGGGAAGCAGGGATGTTCTGCTTGTCTGTGGAAGACATCCATTCTAAAGTAGGCCCACTCTAGTTTGAATGTGTGGTAGACATTTTGACAGTTTATGTGCGATAGTACTGAAGGTGCCTTGCAGTTGCCAACATTCCAGATGTTGTTGCTGGTTGCACTCTGTGTGCAATTTATGTACAGTAGGTGCTATGGTTAGTTTTGTAAAGAGTTGTTGCATACTTCTTTGGAGTATTGGGGTTGGTGAACCAGAATTTTAATGCAATGTATAAATAGCTCATTCACTGTAGGTATTTGAGCACACTGTAGGCGGTGGTGAAGTTACCCAGACCTGTCCTGCAGGCCTCTAAAGACCAGTGACATTTAAACAATGGATGCATTCCGGTTGGTCCAAAGCCTTCAGCTCTTTTACACAAATATAATGTTTTTGCTTTAGTGCATGCATAGCTCATAATGCACAGAATTCTTTGTAGTTCTCACTTATTGAGGCACAAATGTACAAGCAACATAAGGCCAGATCTATGAAAAGAGTAGGCATAAAAGATGGTTGCAAAGTTGCATATCAATTGCTTGCAACCAGTATTTATGCACTATGCACTAATATTTTTCATTGCGAAATGTCCAGTAGCACGGGTCGCCAAACAACCTGCTTAATGACTATTAATTAAACATGTCGCTATTTGAGACCACATATGGCCGTCTCCGTACACAAGGATGGTGGCCTGCAAGAAACAGCAGACCGCAATCCCTGTGTTTGCATTGCTAAACAGGACTTTTTGTTTAAACCAGCTTGTGTCCTTAAAGAAACAAGAGCTGATTTAACAAATACATTTGCAATTGGGCACACACAAGGAGAAAGGAAGTGGTCCGCTGGTCCTCTGCCAGCTCTCCCCAAGTCACCTGATACAATTACCGAAGGGGAAGGTGTAGAATGGAGATGGCTTCCTCTTTGTGAATCTTATACTGCCTCCTTTGAGGAGCTAGTAACTTTTTAAAGGTATGTGACTATCACAAACCATTGATACCAACCAGTCTGAATCAGAATTAGATGGGATACCCCTTTCACGCTCCTTCCTAATTGCCATTTTGAATGGATCAATAAACCCAATTTGTGAGCCAGAATTGCTTTTCTGACTCGCAAAGTGGATTTAGTACTTAGCAAAAAGCCATGGGCAACTCACAGAGGTTTCTACTGCAAAATGGCTTTTTAAATTAGGCTTTTTCTTCCTAGCCCTTTATATGCGCTTGGGAAAATGTGAGTTATTGAGGATTTCTTGTATGAGAGCTACAGCATCGCGATTCACAAAATGAGAAATATGCTTTAGAATGGTTACTCTTATGTTTGGAGTAGATCTCTCGTTTTTTGTGGGCTTCACAAAACATTCCCTGGAGTATGATTAGAAATCTTTGACAGCTGTAGATTTCCAACAATACTCCAAGCAGGAGGAAACCTCTTTATGAATTAAGGATGAGTTTATGTACACAAACAGATTTCTTTTAACTTTCACAGAAGTATTTTTGCAGACAAGCAATGCATTACCTGCAAAATGCTTTTGAATAAGTTACACAAGCTTTAGAAGGAAACTGTTGTATCTCCACAGGGCGTAAGGCCTGCAAGGCAGTACTGCACTTCATCGTCACACAGGGCCTGATTCATGAAGATAAACTTACACTTTTGTAAAAGTTTACTATTTTTTGCGATTCACAAACCCAGAGCTAATAGTAAGTTTACGACTGGGGGGACTCTGCAGTCAGGACGGAGAACACTGCACATAAAAAGATAGTTTACGACTTTTTGCGTTGCACAAACTCCAAGTTAAAAGTAGGCTTACGACTGCGGAGACTTCGCAGTCGGGGTTGGGAACTATGCACATAAAAAGATGGGCCTGCCCCTTCTTTTTTATGTGCGGAGTTCTCTGCCCTGACTGAGGAGTCTTCACAGCCATGAACTTACTATTAACTAGGAGTGTGAGAATCACAAAAGAATAGTACATTTACACCAGAGTGATAATGATAAATGTTTTATTGATTGATTATTTAAAATCTTTCCCAAAAGAGAATGCACAATATAACATTTCAATTATAGAATACAGTAAAAGGGCGATAATTTTAAAAATAAGCGATCATTTCATAATGTTAAAAATTCAGAAATATAAACAGTATAATAGTTAATGTTTTAAAAATTCCAGTTTTCTCCATGCACTTGTTAAGAATTTTGAGAGGGCAGAGTTAATATATATATCTTCCAAGCAAAGACACTGGATTAGTGCTTGTCTACACCAGAGTGTAACTTTAGCCTTGTGACTCAGGCCCACAGTGTTCAATTCACTTTTGCTTATGCATCCATACTAGCAGACGATGCATTGAACCTTTAAAAACATGTTCAGTCATCCTGTTAAAAATTGAAATTGCATATGTTATAATTTACATTGAAATATTTTGTTTGCATGCTTTGCCTGTCACAATGCATTGAGTGCCATGAGTAGAACAAATGCTTCTCTTCAAAGTATGATGCAAAATAATTAGCGGGGGAGTATTTCATTATTTACACGATTTGTACTGCCCTCACTGCAATTGTGAATTCCAGTCAAGTGGTGCGTTAAGGGGCTTGATAAAATGTGTGGCACAAGTGACTGAGCTATTATGCACTGAGGACTAGCATTTGTACTGCCCATGAAAAGTGACATTTGCAGTGACTGGTCAGTGCAAGAATAACATGTGTACAAACTGAAAATTACATTTTGCACTGTTGGACACTGAAAATTCTGTTCTAAAATTGCTTAGTCAACTGTGTAATCCAGAACATTTCGAACAAGAGTGATTATGATAGCATTTCTGAAATCAAATAGGGAAGGAAATCTTCCATAGATTCAACACCACTGCTATGAAGTGGTATTCACCCTATCTTCAGTTCACAAACCTGAAACAATGTAGGGTGACAAACTAGGTGATATCTCAAGTAAATACGTGTGATGTGCGTCTACCTCAGCATCAACTCATGTCCTTTCAAGACTATCACAAAACTCTATTACCTCCCTGACTTCTCACCTCGGCAACATACAGCAGCATCATGGTAGTGCTGTGCATGTCATATTTAGGCCCTTGTTACAGGTTGCTGGGAGTCGTATATCATCTTAATAATTGGATATGCAAACTCTGGGCCCAGGGCTGAACTGGGAACCCAAAGCAGCCCTGGCAATTTTGTCGGGCCAGGTTCATCTACCCTCACTTGGTTGGGTGCAAGCCTTACTAGAGAGACAAAGGGGTGGCAGACCTAGGTGTGAGCTTCATCTGTCAGTGACGAGATAGGCATCCTTTGAAGCTCAGGAAAGGGCTGTGTAGCTCCCTGGCCATCCTGTCAAGTCAGGAGTCCCCCCCCACTGCCAGGACCCTTTGTCCATTGTCTGGGAGCAATTTACATTTCACCACCAGGGAGCCATCAAGGATCCGGTCAGCTGGACACTGGCAGGAAAGACTTTTGGTTTTGGCAGGAAAATGACTACTATCTAAAAGTGTCATTTCTAATGTAGTGATATATAATCAGACTTGATATTTAGATTGGATTTTAAATCTCTATCAAAATGAGTACTTGAATTATTTTCTATGTGCTGGCAAACTTAATTTTGTATTTATAAAGGGAATAGTGTAAATCAGTGTTAACATATAGGAGGACAGCCTTATCACACTGAAATACGACTTTGGAGGTTTTTCACTGCCAGGACATATAAACTAATAAATATAAATGCACTACTTTTTAAATACTGTGCATCCTGCCATATGGGTATATAGGGCCTACTTTAGGAGTCAGAGCAAAACCTTAATGATGTCCAACATTAAACCAGGGAAACTAATGGCAAACTGATGGTCAGACAACATTGCTCAGTAAGAGAGGAGCAGCTTATCCACCTTGTTAGTTATTACTGTCCGGTCGAAGACAAATGAGTCTTCTTTCAGTGCAATCCACAATCTTATGCAATCTCTAGAATGGCTCATTGTACTGGGGGTGTGGAGGGTGGGGGCTTCAGCATTATCCACACTGCCAAACTGTATTGCTAAAGTAGGAACAAACAGCAAAATAAGCCAAGGTCTTTGCACTGGTCGACTAAATTGTGTAGTGATTTTGCCTTATTAGATCTATAGCTGGTATATCACATGCAAGAGAAACAGAGTTAAAGTGTCTCTCGAAACGATATACCTCTGCTTCAGTTCAAGCATGTATTTTGTTTGAATTCCCATTTGAGGAGCGGAGTCCATTCAGGTATATTATCGAATCCTTTTTCGGATCATTCAGTCCCGTTTGCTGAGGATCAGAGGCCCCAACGGCCCTGGGGGTCTCTCAACAGATCATTATTAACTGACGAGACCTGAGTTATGATTATGTATTCTGGCATAGATTAATTTTGCTAAAGAAATATAGGCTCAGCATCGTCTATTTTAGGTTGGGGGGGTGTTTAAAGCATTTGTACAGGGTAAGGCAGTCTCTTTTAGAGTGCAAATTGATAAACTTAGAAGGGATCAGGCTGCGGCTTTGCAAAACGAACTCGATCAGGCCACACTCACGCAACGGCCCAAACACAGAGTGCTAGAACCAAGGTCCAATAAGAGCACCAAAATCTACAAGTCAATTAAATGTCTACGAAAATTACTAATCAAAATACCTGCTTTCAGAATTTTTAGGCGTTTAGGAGGAAAGCGAGCATGGAGGACGCTTTTTGTCATGGTCAACCAAGAAAAAAAGATTAACAAAGTTATTAAGGCAATCTTTGATGAGATGAAGTTGAAGGCAGAGTGGTTACCCAATCAGAGTTGATAGGCAAAGGTCTTGTAGACCACTATACAAGGCTGTATGCTTAACTAATAGTTCTCCTCCTGTGCATATTGAGGAATATTTGCATGCTATTCAGTTGTTGACCCTGTCTAGTGAGTTACAAGCTGCGGCTATAGCTCCTAATACCTTGGCCGAAGTACAAGATGCAATAAAATCTTCCCCCAGTGCAAAAGCCTTTGGGTGCAATGGCCTACTGTTAGAAATTTACAAGATGTTTGAAGCCCAAGTAGCAGAGCTTTAGTAATTTTATTCAGTGAGATCCTTGAAGGGTGTGCGCTTCCCAGTTCATTCATGGAAGCAGTGATTATCAGCTTCCTGAAAAAAGATAAGCCCCGACAAACCAGGCGATTGACTATTACTCTAATAATTCCATAAAGGAGACAGTCATCATGCTCGATGCTGAAAAGGCCTTCGACTTAGTAGACTGGGTGGCTGTGTTCGCCATTCTACTGAAGTACGGTTTTCCTCGTAAAATGGTATGTTTACATCTGTATAAGAAGGCCAAGGTTAAAATCATAATGAATTCAGAAACAACTGGGTATGTTACCATCAATAAAGGCCCAAGGCAAGGATGCCCTATGTCACTTGTTTTTTTGCCTTGTTTATGGAGCCTCTGGCACTTGCAATAAGGCAAGATCTGCCGATTCGGACTTCCATTTAGGGCTCATCCAAGATAAAGCTTTTCACAGATGACATGATTCTATAGTTAGCTGCTTAGGAGCAAAATCTTCTGAATACACTTACTAAAATTCAGGTTTTTGAGATATTGGGGGTTACAAAATGAATCACTCCAATTGTGAAGCTCTCTTTTTTAGCAGTACTCCTGTGATGAAGCCAACTGCTGTGAGACCTCAATATTTGAGCATATGTCCTATCAGGTATCTAGGCATCTTTGTCACACACCATTTTTCAGATCTGTTTAGATTGGACTATACTACCACCCTCAATAAGGTTTGCGGGTTACTTCATTAGTAGCATTCCTGCCACTTTCTATTATAGGTTTTGTAGCCTTAGTCAAGATGGCTATTCTTCCTCTATTCATTATAATATCTTCGTTAAAATTCCGCAAACTTTTTTCAATGAAATTGACTCCATGCTTCGCCATTTCCCATGGCAGGGGAAGAATGCCTGCAGTAAGTTGACAACTTTACAGCTGAATATAAAAGATGGAGTATTAGCGCTTCCGCACCTGAAAAAAGGACTCAAGCTGTGTTTTTCGACTGGCTTGTTCACGTGGCAAATACGAGCAAACAGTTTGATTATTTCTACCTTCTCCTGATGTTAAGTGAGGCCGACATCCTGCTTCCCATTTTTTATTAAATGCCACAATGTCCTAAGTGCACTAGCAACCTCATATTGTGGTTTTTAGATATGCGTAACTAGAGGATGAATATCAGATTCCCCTGTTTCATCCCTATATCAGCCAGAGGGACTGCCTCCTCCTGGGACTACAACTAGAAATCACAGTAACAAGGGGAAGGGCATGAGTTTTCATCCTCTGAGATTTTATGTTGATCAAGACAGTGAACTCCTGGGAACTGCTGACCACCAATAATCCATCTATCTCTTCAGTATTAGTATTTTCCTATCTGCAAATCAGTCATTTTCTAGGGAGCCACAAACAATCTCTCAATTCACTAACTTAGGACATCAGTCAAGCTTATTTTTATCACCGGCCTCAATTGGATAGGGAATTGGTGTAGGTTATTTTCTCTGAAGCCACACATGGCAGTGATCCTTGCTTATTTGATTAATGCGCAGGCCTCCACAGAATGTAAGATTGAATTGTAGGCATGGCTCTGTTCAAATCAAATGGTCCATAAAGCTCTCCATGGTGCAAACTTTAAAGCAATGGCTTTTTATTCTAAATGGATGCTGTATTTCACTGTCTTTCAGCTGCAAAAGATTTTCCCTATGGTCTATGCAGGATGTTTTAGGTGTGGCCATGCAAAAGGCGATTGACTTCATATCTGTTTAACATGCCCGGTTCTTTTTCAATTTTGGCAGAAAATATTGGAGTTTAATAGAGATAAGCTTCAAGCTAAGATTGATCCAGATCCATTCAGAGTCTTATTTGGCATGAGCCTTATGTCAATTCAAATTACACCACAGCAGAAACAATTCCTTTTTATTTCCACATTGATAGCTAAATCTTTACTATTGCAAAAGTATAGATCCTATGCAGTAACCACTTTCAATCAATGGGTAGTGAAAATTAAGCTGGTGAAATGCCTTGGAGAGGTCTATGCACAAAGAGTCGGTGCTCTAAAAAAATATGGGGCGATGTGGCATGATTTACTGAGTTACTGGATCATGTTTTTAGTTTCGCCTGTCCTCTTAACTGTGTCACTGCTTTTATCACGTTTGAGAACTAAGCACACTTTGCACTTAAAGAAACTCGTTGTTTCTCATATACATTTTCTAGATATATGCAGAATTTTGTGTATTTTATTGATTTTCTGAATCATGATGGATGTTTGTAATATTACTATGAACTTTTTCTAACTGAGTAATAAATAAACAAGAAAAAAATGCTCAGGTGCAGAACGTACATACTCGACAGACTACCACAGGCACGAATCTGCATACAAGAAATGTATATCCCATTAGAACAAACGCACACACACACACACACACACGCACACACCCACACACACACACATCCTTTTTATTCCCCTCAGAATAAGCTTTGTGTTTGTGAGGAAGGATGATCAGAAGGACTGTGTGTGTGTACGTGGGAGCTTGTGATAGTATTCAAGTGTATTCTGTTCATGTGTACATGAGCAGTGGATATGGGTACACTGGTAGAGCATTGAAAAGACCACCTGAAGCAGCTAGTCTACGACACGTTTGCTAGAAAATAATAAACTGGTCTATATTGACTTTGATGCCTTGGCACTTTTGCGCCATGCATCATCCAATCTTCAGTGCATACATAAGGTCTTCCTTAAAATCAAGGAAGGTGCTCTCTTTGTTTGTGGCTTATGCCATTTCTTACTGGGTTGATGTTCATAATATAGAATGATATGTGTAACCTCTACATTGTATGTTGTTTTGCCAAGGCGGCTAAGTTTGTCTTCCTTCCATTTGAGGGCAATGTCCTACTGCCTAACGTCCTCTAAATGCTAGATCATCTACATACCATGTCACTACATTGGCAGTCTCCTAGAAGCCAGCCCTTTGCATCTCCACACACTCAGAGACGTGACTACATGGAACATTCTCTTTCCCATCTCTTTCACCACATTATGAGGAAACAAAGGGTGATGACATTATCATTGTGTTTAGAAACAAAATCAATTAGCTATGACAATATCAGCAGTATGAACTACACGTGTTCAGCAAAAAATAGTGACATGTATTGCCATCCTCTTCATATGCTTGAACGGGTTGGTGACTGGCTGCCTCCCAAAATGCATATTCTCTTCCCTTTGGACCTCCTCAACCTGACAAATGGGCATCAGGCAATGTCTAATCATGTAGAACTTCTAAGAGACCTGAACATATTGAATGATCATGCTCTGGACACTAATGCCCAGGAAGTGGGTTTACGTAGTTGGTCAACAAACCCATGCTTGACATGGGTAACAAACTCAACTTCCCACTGATTTGAAACCTAAAGCAGTACATCACTAACGTACTCTGTCTCTGGTTATCAGATCTCACCGTCTTTCTCTTTCGGCTACTTAAAGAATACGTTTCGTTCTCAAATGTGATGCATTGATAAAATATATTATGAAGCATCTTTTAAGACTTAAGTCCTTGCACTCTCTGCAAAGTTGTAACACCATGTCCCCTTTTCACTTTTTTCTGGCGGACTCTTTCATTTTCCGCAATTTTATATACTTTTGTGAGCCCACTGCATCAGCTCCAAATTCCTGTTTTGCTCTCCAAGAGAACACAAGGCTCTACTGAGGGTGGAGACAGCTTCCTTAATGGTTGAAAGTTTAAAAAAAATCCCTGCTGCAGTCTCACCATGACATTAGGCTCCTAATTTAATATTTCTTGATATTTGTGGGATACTTCCTAACAAAACAACTCATATCTGTGAGACTCTGTATGATTGGTCAACGTCATATTGATCACGTGAGATATTCACCATAATCACAATGAATTCTGCTGGAGATGGGAATCCACATGAAGTGATTCCCTTTTTACTGTTTGCATGCCCAATACTTGTCATGGCTAGCAGTTGATGACAGATGTCATGTTATTTTCTGGCTGATGTTATTGCGCCAAGATTGCTCCATTAGCTATGTTCTTTGCAGTGGTTGAAAGGGCATTTCTTGTAGTCCTTTAAAAGAAACAACAGAGTCCATGGAGGTGTTGGATTTGTAATTATTTGTTTTCTCAATCTAAAACATTTGATCAACCTGAAAGCTAATGGAATATTCTTAGAAATGTCACCCCACGTTTGTCACATACCTCTAATAGCTGCCATGGTGCCCCCACTGTATTTCAAGCTCGGTCCCCTAAAACTCCAACATCTCTAGAATCTGAAAGGGATCACATAAGACAGTTGTTAAACCCTTATGATTGCCCCATTAATCATACCTTCTCCAATATTTGGCATTAGAAAGCAATGTTTAGGGTTTTGTAGAGGCACGTGTGTCCAATGCTACCTCTTTGTAGCAACCTAGTTGTTTATGGGCAAGCCACTGATTTTCCATCTGTTGGCTGTAAGCTGTAAGATTCAATCAATCTATCAAACAATCAATCAATCAAACAGAATTTGTAGAGCACTTCTAATCACCAACAAGGGTATCCAAGCACTGAGATCATAGCTGCTCGTGGGCCTCAGTTAAATAGCCAGGTCTTGGGTCCCTTTCTAAACTCCTGAGGGGAGGGTGAAGTCCGAAGATGGAGGGGGAGGCTGTCCCAAGACTGTATGCTGAGGTAGGAGCAGAGCTTCCTCCACTGTTGCTTCTGTGGGAGTGTGAGCGAGGAATAGAGAGGCGGATAGTCTGAAGGGTTGATGGAAGCTCAGGCAGTACTTGATATATGCTGGTCCTTGGTTGTGCAGGGCTTTGAAGACGTGAGTGATGATCTTGAATTGGCATCTCTTAAAGACGGGGAACCAGTGGAGATTCTTCAGGTGAGGGGTGATGTGGATCTGTCTGGGGAGGTCAAGGATGAGTGTGGCAACTGCATTCTTAATAACCTGTAGGTGTGTGGTGAATCCTGCGTAGAGTGCGTTACCCTAGTCCAAGCGGCTAGTGATGAGGGCTTGAGTGATGGTGTGTCAGGTGGATAATGGGAGCCATTCGAAGATCTTTTGTAGCATGCGCAGAGTGAGGAAGCAGGTAGAGGAAACAGCGTTGATCTCATTCTTAATGTTCAGTTTGCAGTCCAAGATTATGCTGAGGTTCTGGGCGTGGTCTCTGGGGGTGGGAGTGGGTTTTGCAACATATAGCCAAAACATATTTTCTGAGATTTTTGAGTAAAAGATATCCACTAGAGAATTTTGATGAAGAGTTTCTATTTCCCCAAGTGCCTAAAGGAAACTCTATCTTGGCACACATGTTTTCTATATCATTTTTAGCTTCTGAAATATCTGTGCTCCCTCACACATCATATAAAAAGGTGGAGATAACACTAAACAGATCCAATGCTACAATTATTTTTTATTTTAGAACTGCAGCAAATGCTGCATATGTATCAAAAGTGCTATTAATAGATTTTCAATTATTGCATGATTGTCTTTCAGTGGGAGCTGACCCGGTTCTGAATTTGAGGCATGTGGAGCTTCTGGCGCAATTTTTGTTAGCATCAACTTTGGACATGTTATGTTCCTCAGCAACAGCAACTGAGGTTGCACTTGCAGGAAGAAAGTTGTTATGGGTGCACTTGTGGAAACCTGATCCAAGTCAGAGATCTTTAATTAAGCATCTATATTTCTTGAGTCCTAAGCTATATGGCCCAAAATTATCTAGTACAAAAATCCCAGTAGAAAATAATAAAATCGTCAGCTCTTCAGGTTTTTATTGGTAAAGAGATTATTCATTAAGTAGAGACTACACAAGAGTATCAAACTATATGCTTTCCTTTCAAGTTTGTCCCAAGGCAGTGGGGCTGCGCTGCCAGACAAATGCTGTCAACAACCAAGCAATTACAACAACAACCTCCAAACTCATGGCTATATGAACAGGACGGAAGGGGAAATAACACAGAACTGTTATACCCATTGGAATATATTGATAAGCGACAATTGGACCCTACTCTTCAGTAACTTGTCAGTATAACTCCACTTCCATGCCAAATAATAAATCAAGAGAAAAGCTATCTAATTAGGAATGCAAACACTTATGCAGAAAGAAGCAATAGTTCCTGTGCCAGAATTGCAGAGAGAGGGCAAGGGGTATGTTCCATCAACTTTCCAGTGCCTAAACCAGATGCCACATTCAGACCAGTCGTGGACTTGAAAATGTTGAACAAATTTGTCCTCTGCACACTATTCAAAATGGTAACCCTGCAGGCGATAATGCCTTTAATATCAAAAGGAGATTTTTTGCTCACCCTAGACTTACAAGATGTTTATTTTCATATATCAATTTACCAGAGAATAGATTGTTATCTCAGATTTGCAGCCGAGAACCAACAGGGTAGAACACTCCCTTTCTATCTGTCATCATCACCAAGGATCTTTACGTGTCTACTAATACCGATAGTGGCAACTTTGCAATTGAGAGGGGTGCAACCACTTATGTATTATGATGACTGGGTTATTTCTGTTTAGGCTGAAGCCAATGGGAAAGAGGTGTGTAAATCTCTAGAACTCCTAGGTTTCATTCTGAATCTGAAAACGTCTCAACTACAGCCAACTCAGAAGTTGTTCATTTGAGATTTTTATATTACAGGGAAGGGACAAGCCTTCCTCCCAGAAGTGAGGTTAATGAAGTTGCAAACCCAACAATTAACTTTACTAATACTTTATCAAGCTCCCTCCAGAACCTTGTTGAAAGTCCAGGGGTTGTTAGCTGCAACAATGGCAGTAGTTCCTAGGGATTACCACCACCTTGAACCTTTGTTCACTAGACTATGAAGAGCTCACAACAGTTTTGATTGAAGTGGGACAGAAACTTCAGTGGTGGTTAGTCCTGGAGAACTCGCAAAATTGAGTTCTCTGTCAGTGGATGTATGTCAGTACAATGCGATCTTTTAGATTGCGGTACTTGACAACGCTGCCATTACAACGCAAGTCGTTACAACGACTTGCGTTGGAGGGCGTGGATTGTGGAATATTATAATTTTATATTCCAACACCAGTCCACGTAACAGTAGGGAAGGTGTTGGAATATAAAATTACAATATTCCTTAACCAACAGTGCCATCCAGCGCAAGTCGTAGTAACGTCTTGCGTTGTAATGGCAGCGTTGTTAAGATAGTGCGGTGTAAACAACGCGTTGTAAACGATGTTCCCCTCTGTCAGTAGTCTCCTTTAATTCAATTAAGCTATGCATGGATTTGGGGTTTGGGAGACACTCTGAAGGAGATAGAGTTAAAGGAAAGCTGGTCAGAGTGGGAGAAAAAACAAACTTCCAATTGGAGGAACTTGAAAGGAATATGATATACCCAGCATTTTCTCAACACCTACAGGGATGTCTGCGGTGATCAGGACAGAAAATCAGGTGGTGAGAAGCCCTACGAAGAAGTAAGAGGGCACGAAAGACAGAGATCTAGCAAAAATAGTCAATTCTCTTTGAACTTAGGTAGAGCCACATCTGATCTTTTTGAAAATGATATATTCCAGGAACAGAGAACGTCCATACAGACAGCTTAAGTGCCACTATTCCTTCCTCTGTGTTTTTCCATCTCAGGAAAGAAAGTTTCAGAAGGTATTTAATCACTATGGTGGGCCTTGTTTGAACTTGTTTGCATCTCTGACTTATGCACTGCTGCCCCACATTTGCTTGGAAACATGGTGTCTGAGGAATGAATGCTCTCTCAAATCTGTGGCTGGAGAAAATTCTCTAAGTGTTTTGACTTATGCCCCTCTTTTCATAGATGTATTCAGTGGGAGATCACAGTGATTTTGGTAGCCCCGTTCTGGCCTCAACTTCCATTGTTTCTATTGCTGAGTCAGTTAGCAATAGAGCACTACTTTCATCTTCCATTTGATCCCCTTTCACTTCAATTTCCAATACCGTCTCAGTGACAGCTGTTAATCTGAGACAAGAAGGAATACCTTAGCTGGCCGCATTGAAGCCAGCTCCGACCACAGCAAAGAGCTCTTCAGCATCCTCAAAGAGTTCTCCAACCTTTTAGCGACTGAAAATATCACCACCTCCTCCCAATAACTCTGTGACAATCTGGCGGCCTTTTTCCATGACAAGATCTCTACCCTTCTACAAAAACTTCGAATCCCAACCCACCACCACTGACATCCTCAGCCCCCTAACATCCCACAGCTGCAACCTCCGACCACCTGGGCTGGGACCAGCTCACCACGCAGAGCACCACTGACATCATGCACTCCGTCGACTCAGAATCACCCACAGACCCTGGTCCCCACCAAATGTTCAACCTTGACAGCAGGAATATCAGCACCAAGCTCACAGTCATCTTCAACACATCTATCACCTCAACCACTTTTGAAGATAAGTGGAAACATGTTGAAATCAAACCGCTCCTCAAGAAACCATTCACCGACTCCAACAAAAACGACTTGCTCATCTCTCTGCTCTCCTTTCCCGCCAAACTCCTGGAAAAGTCCATCAACTGCCAACTCATGGAATACCTCAAGACCAACAGTCTTCTGGACACATCTTCATCCGGATTCTGCATGAACCACAGCACCAAAATCACCTTAATCACAGCCATGGCCAACATCAAAATTCTCCTAGACCGGGTAGAAGTAGCTGCCCTGATCCTCCTCACCCATTAAGCGACCATCAACATTGTTTCCCACCACACCCAAATCAAGAGGCTTTCTCAGATCGGAATCCAAGAAGACGCCCTCAAATGGATCACATCCTTCCTCACAGGAAGAACACAGAGAATCCATCTTCCACCATTCACCTCGAAGCCCAAGAACATCATCTGCGGCATCTCTCAAGGTTCATCCCTCAACCCTACTTTGTTTAATGCCTGCATGAACCCCCTGGCCAACATCATCTGAAACCATGGACTGAACATTATCTCCTACACAGATGACACCCAGCTCATCCTTTCTCTATCCTAAGACCATTCTACCACAAAGCCTAACTTCCACTTGTGCATGACCAGCGTCGCTGAGTGAATGCAAAACAACTGCCCCAAGCTCAACACAGACAAGACCGAAGCGCTGATCTTTGGAAACACCTCCCCATGCATAGTTTTTAAAACTGTGATGGTTTGCTAGGTTTCCCTAGGTGCAGGCTGAGCTAGGGCCCAATATGTAGAGCCTACATACTTTGCTAAAAAAGGGCATGTTTTAAGTGGAAAAATGTGATGTCTCCATGTTACATTTTGGGCAGATTCCTGTTGCTGGCATCAGGTCTACCCACACAAGTGATGTACTAATTTTATCGGGAGACTTGGGGAAAGGCTGTTTAGAAGTAAGTTTGTGGCTCCCCGCAGATTCCAAACTTTCCATCGAAGAAAAGTGAGGGAAGTGTTTTTTAAGTCAGTTTGCGGTTTGGAAGGTATTCTGTGGAAAAAATAAACTTTGTGAGTGCTGTGCAAGTAGCTCCATCCTGAATTCCCCAGGAGGCCTAGTTTTTAAATTGTGCAGGTTTGCTAGGTTTTCTTAGGGGCATGCTGAGCTAGGGCTCAACATTCATAGCTACCCACTTGCAAAAAAAGGGTGAGTTTTGAGTGGAAAAATGTTATGGAGCCATGTTGTGTTTTGGGCCATTTCCTGTCACCGTTATTAGGCCTCCCCACACAAGTGAGGTACCAATTTTTTTAGTGGAATGCTTTGTGGAAGTAAGTTTGTAGCAACCCGCACATTTTAGAACTTTCTATCACAAATATATGAAGCAAATGGTGTGCAGTCTAAATATCGAGTTTTTATTTTCGACTGGACATAATATCGACTCCAGAATATCGAGATGGCATTAATGTCGAGGTAAGTAATATCGATGTTTTTTTTATCGATTTTCATGTATGTTAAAAAATATCGATTGAAAAAACTATCGAGTAAGTAATATCGATAGTAAAAAATATCGTTATTTCTAGTAGTTTAAAAATATCGAAAGTCAAAATATCGGTTTTAAGAATATCGAAAGTTGTGTTATCGACAGTCATGATTAAATATATGTTATTTTTTTATTTATTTATATTGAAAATAAATTTATAAAAAATTAATAAATATAAAAATTAATTCAAATAGTATAATAATTTCTAGGAGCGGGTAGTGGGTTTTTAGGGGAATAGGGTGGGAAGTAATTTAATTATAATTAATTAAATATGTAAATTTATTAATTAGTAGTAATATTTAATTAATTGTTAATTAAATAATATTTTTTATTTATACAAAATGTAATTGCTAATTAATTTAATTTAATTGATTAATTGCTAATTATGCTAATTTAAATAATTTATGTCATGTAGCGGGTTGTGGGTTTTTAGGGGAATAGGGTGGGAAGTAATTTAATTATAATTAATTAAATATGTAAATTTATTAATTGGTAGTAATATTTAAATAATTGTTAATTAAATAATAGTTTTCAAATATATAAAATTTAATTGGTAATTAATTTAATTTAATTTATTAATTGCTAATTATGCTAATTTAAATAATGTATGTCATGTAGCGGGTTGTGGGTTTATAGGGGAATAGGGTGGGAAGTAATTTAATTATAATTAATAAAATATGTAAATTTATGATTTGGTAGTAAGATTTAATTAATTGTTAATTAAATAATATTTTTTAATTATATTAAAATTAATTTGTAAATAATTTAATTAAATTGATTAATTGGTAATTATGTTAATTTAAATAATTTATGTCATGTAGCGGGTTGTGGGTTTATAGGGGAATAGGGTGGGAAGTAATTTAATTATAATTCATTAAATATGTAAATTTATTAATTGTTAGTAATATTTCAATAATTGTTAATTAAAAAATATTTGTTGATTATTTAAAATTTCATTGGTAATTAATTTAATTTAATTGATTACTTGCTAATTATGTTAAATTAAATGTTTTATTTCCTGTAGCGGGTTGTGGGTTTATAGGGGAATAGAGTGGGAAGTAATTTAATAATAAAGAAGGAAATAATAATATTTATTAAAGGTATACAACGTTTACCACACAACTTTTACAACGCACTACCATTACAACGAAACTTTTACAACGCAAATACCATTATAACGCATGTATTTACAACGAATGTTTTTACAACGCAGGTACTTTTACAACGCATAGCATTACAACGTAAGTATTTGTAAGTATATAATTATATTTAAAATGTTATAGGTTTGGGTTTTTGGGTAAAGGGGTATTTTTAGGGTTCAGGGTCAGTTTTGGGTTTTTGGGTAAAGGGGTATTTTTAGGGTTCAGGGTCAGTTTTGGGTTTTTGGGTAAAGGGGTATTTTTAGGGTTCAGGGTCAGTTTTCAGTTTTTGGGTAAAGGGGTATTTTTAGGGTTCAGGGTCAGTTTTCAGTTTTTGGGTAAAGCGGTATTTTTAGGGTTCAGGGTCAGTTTTCAGTTTTTGGGTAAAGGGGTATTTTTAGGGTTCAGGGTCAGTTTTCAGTTTTTGGGTAATGGGGTATTTTTAGGGTTCAGGGTCAGTTTTCAGTTTTTGGGTAAAGGGGTATTTTTAGGGTTCAGGGTCAGTTTACAGTTTTTGGGTAAAGGGGTATTTTTAGGGTTCAGGGTCAGTTTTCAGTTTTTGGGTAAAGGGGTATTTTTAGGGTTCAGGGTCAGTTTTCAGTTTTTGGGTAAAGGGTATTTTTAGGGTTCAGGGTCAGTTTTCAGTTTTTGGATAAAGGGGTATTTTTAGGGTTCAGGGTCAGTTTTCAGTTGTTGGGTAAAGGGGTATTTTTAGGGTTCAGGTTCAGTTTTCAGTTTTTGGGTAAAGAGGTATTTTTAGGGTTCATCGTAAGTTTTCAGTTTTTGGGTAAAGGGGTATTTTTAGGGTTCAGGGTCAGTTTGGGGTTTTTGGGTACAGGGGTACAGGGTAAAAATTACGTTTATACTTGGTGGAGTTGGAATAGTAATTTGTATCGGTTCAGTGTCCAGCACCTTCCCTGATGTTATACTTGGTGGAGTGGGAATAGTAATTAGTATGGGTTCAGTGTCCAGCACCTTCCATGAGTTTACAATTGGTGAAGTGGGAATTGTAATTTGTATGGTTTTAATGTGTAGTATGGTTTTGTGAGTTTATAATTGGTGCAGTGGAAATAAGAAAACATTTTTAATACAAATAATTATTATTGGTAGGATACTATAATAAAGTTTTAAAATTACATAGAAAAATTTTGTATTAATTATAATTATTGTTATTGTAGTAGTTAAAAGATAAATACATTTTTAAATTTATTAAAATTTAAAATGCATTTTTAAATAGAATATTTCATATGTAATTAATATTCATATAGAATAATAAAGAAGGAAACATACACAGGGTTAAATGGAATAAATGAAAAACAGTTTATTAACATATCAAAAATAAATTGTAAGTAGAGATGTATTTTTTATTTCTATTGAAAATTGTAAGTAAACAGTTTTTATTATCCAACAAAATATATGAAGTGCATATATATGTTTTTAACAAATAAATGATATTTAAATAATTATATGTTTATTCACATATATTGTAATTTAATTAGTTAAAGAAACAAATTGGTAATATGTACTTTTCATTTAATAACAATTATTTTATTCACATAGACATTGAATATATTGTCATAGATAAATATGTATATTTGTTTTATAACAGTAACATTTTTGTTTTTTACAAAGTAATCATATTTTTTTTACAAATTAATATTATGAATATTTAACATATTTATAATATTAATTTTTACATAGATAAACACACAAATACATTTTTATATACATACATAATGGTTAAACTAATATGAGCTATTTTTATAAACAAATTATTTGTAACAAGGTTATATATTCGCATTTGTTTAACATATAGATTATTTTCAAAATGTATATATAAATAATAAAATATTATTTAAAGTAACAGATAACAGTTGAATAATTATTTGAAAGTAATGAATATTTAAGAAATAATTTTCTACAATTTAAATAATTTTTTACACTTACTATAATGTTCAGTGTATTTTTTTAAAGTGTTGGAATATAGAAATTAAAGAGGTTTTTGCTATATACAGGGACTACTTTTTTATTGTATTTTAGAAGTTAATGAAGTTAGTGTTAGTGTATGTATGGTGTGTTTAAGTTTATGTACATAGGGTTATTAAGAGAAGATTGTGTTTTCGGTGTTAGGTAGAGTGTACGATATTTCATTTTTACCGCGTTTTAGTTGTATTTGTGTGACGTGAGCTAATATGTTTAAGTGTTACAAAGAAAATATGTTTGGTGTATAAATATGTCTTTTTATATATGTATGGGTGTTTTTGTGTGGGTGGGTATGAATTTTTTTTTTTCCAGGTTATCGTCGCGTTTTACTGTTTTTGAGGAGGTCCTTCTTTTTCGATCAGAGTTGTGTGACGAGTATTATATACTCTTATTTTTGCACACAAATATTTTGGTTTTCACGTTTTCCAGGAGCGTCTTTTTTTAAAAATTACTATTTTCGGGTTTTCAATGGTATATCGTGTGTATTACATTGGAGAGGAGTCGCTATGGATTTGCTTGTATTTTTGCATTTTTTTTTTGGGCTTCCATGGATTGTATGGGTTTTTGCTATGGTGTCGTATGGATTGCTTGGAATTGGATTACGTTTGAAGGTGCAACAGAAAGGTCAGTATTTACAAAACTTTTTATGGGTGGGGAAACTGTTTTAATTTTTGCTTTAGTTACGTTGTATGTAACATTTTGTAAATACATTATCTAAATACATTTTATATATGTTAATATTATGTATTTGATAATTTAATTGCAAATTGTTACATGTAAAAATTAAGGAATTAAAAAAAAAAATGCTTAATGTAACATGTATAGTTATGTTATGTTTTAAAGAATAGTTTTTGCAATCATTGATAGATAGTCTAGTCCTTTGCTAGTTGGATAGAGGGTAACTTGACTTTGGAGTGTGTTATACATTTTTTTCCTTTCTTTGGTGAGTTTAGGTCCGATCAAAGTTACTGATTGCTCCATTCGGAGCTCCTGGTAACTCTGTTCTTTTTGTAAGGATTGTATTAATTTGTGAAGGGTAGGTGTTCCTCGGCCTGTAGTTGCTTGGAAGGCATTGTGCCATCCTTCAACTGCATTGTTTGTTTTTGCTTCCTTATTTAGTGTGCTAAGGTAGACATTCCACCAAGCTATTTGGTATTTGGGTTGTCTTCTATGGCCTGATCTGTGTAGCCTTCCTACCCATGTGTCTTCGAAGTAGTCAAGCATAGGGCTTAGTCTTTCTTCGTTTCTTTTATAGTAGGGGCTGTCTATTAACAAGTTATAGTGCTCAGTTACATCTGTCAGTGGAACATAGGCTAGGGCGATGAGTTTTTTTATTTGATAAGCAAAAGTGCTATCAGTGGCGTATTGGATACTCAAGGTAGATTGTTGTAGATGTCGCCAGATACATTAGTTAAAATGGTAATAGCAACCTTGTATTGCTGTGTGTGGGTATGTTTTAAGGATGCTGTTTATCATTGCTTTTTCAAAGTCAATGATAATTTTTTGTTGGAAATAGTTGTTAGTATGTTGCTTGACTTCAGTTAGTATTTCTTGATAGGTAGCTTGCTGTTTGTTTGGTAGAAGGGCATAAAGGAATGGAATATTAGCATTTTGAAAATGACCATGGATAGTGTATAATTGATAAAAAGGTTTGGGGCAGACAGAAAAAGTACCGTCCATCATCCAAGTTTGGCATTGGGTAAGTTTAGTCATGTTGTTTGCTGTGGCAAACAGTATAATTCTTGTATCTTTACATTTGTTGTCATAGAGTATAAAATCATCTTTATTGTGAGTTACAGAGAGTTCAGGGGGAATTTGCACTTCTTCAAAAGTTTTTGGTGTGGGAGGAGTAGTGCATGTTGCTCTTTTTTGTCTAGCTATAGTTTTTTTTAGGGAGTCGATAGATGGTAATTGGCTAGAAGCATGTTGGGGAAGTACACTTAAATGGTGTTTCAGAATAGCAGTTGTTGGTTGATCAGTACTAGTACTAGCTTCTTTAAGGGAATCTAGCATTTGTCTAATCTCTATTTCGGTTACATTGGGTGGGTGATTATGTTCCTTAGTATAAGTAACAGTAGTTTCCTGAGTTATAGCTCTACCATAACATTTGTTGGCATAATATTTCGTACACTTCCAAAAAACTTTCAAATCTTTTTGTTTCTCTTGAGTGTAGACATATCCCATGTAACAAAGAAGCATTTTCCCTTTTTGTGAATACATGAATTTAGCTCCTTCAGTCATGCTTGTATTGTAGTGCTAGGAGGTAATTAAAAGAGAATGTCATTACATTTTTTGATAAAATAATGTTGTATTCTAATAATACAGTTTAACACATTTCTGATTTACCTGTAAATCTTTTTATGATTTCAAGTAGTTCTTTTCAGGTGTTGATGTTCTTCAAACTGTTATTTTCTGTGTATATATTTTTGTACCTGTGGAAGTTGAGAAAATGTGTACAAATATTTTATAACTATTTATGATATTTTGGTAGAGGTTTTTAGCTAGTTTCTATTTAGTAACCTATCTATTAAATGTCGAAGTTACATTTAAATTATATACTTACTTATTTATATTTAACTTTTGATGTCCAGGTGTTGTCTAGGTCTTCTGTATTTTCTTTTTGTCTGTAGGATAAATAGTAAAAAAAAAACATATATTTTAGGTATTTGGCTTTTAAACATAGGTGTGAGGTTTGAGAGTTACATTTTCGATGGAAAATAATGTAGTAGTACTTACTTTATATAGGTGTAGCTGTCTTTATGTTGAAGTCAATACGTTTTCTTTCAGAAATCCTGCAGAGTTTCGTCTTCCTTTAGTTAGGAGATTTAGGCTGCATTTTTAGTTTGCTGTAATCTTGTTTATATAGTATTAGTCTAATAGTTACTGAAGTAGGATTGGTTGTTTAAATTGATAGTCTGTTTTAATTCGTGGATTTGAATTTTTTAACCTGTTATGCTAATTGCTTTCCTTATATGGGTGACGCCAATTAACGTTTATTTAATGTGTAAGGCCTTATTTTGTATAGGTAATGTTATCTTTATATTTTTAAAGTGGAGGAATATATATAATTTGCAGTAAGAAATGTTTAGTTGTTCGAAACATTGTTTATGTATTATAAAATGTATGTTTGTATTTATTTTGTGTTATAAATGTTAGGAAAATATATAGTATGTTTTATAGCTTTTTAGAAACAATTAGCGAATAAATATGAATAGTATGACTAAATTTTAAGATAATATAGTGATTTATTCAAGGATCTAGTAATTTCGATATTTTAAAAAAACGATGCATTTGCTATCTATATTTTTGTATTCGATATTTTGTCAGTTTTTCATTTAAAGATGTGATAATCAATGTTTTAGAAATCGATAATGTTGTTAGTCGATATTGTTGTAGTCGTTGTTTTTTTTAGTCGATAATGTGGTTTCGATATTTTTGTGTTTTGTTGTTTAAGTATAGGCAATCGAAAATGTTGTAGTCGATAATTTTTCATCGATATTTTGTACAGTCGATATTCGGTCTGTCGAGGTTATGTCAGTGATCCGAAGCAAATGTGTTTTTTTTTATTTAAAGTTTGAGGTTTGCAAGGGCTACTGGGTAAAACGTCCTGTGAGACCACACAAGTCACCTCTTCCTGGATTCCACCAGATGTTTAGTTTACAAAAGCATGTAGGTTTGCTAGGTTTCCCTAGCTGAGCTAGGCCCCAAAATCCACAGCTACCCACTTTAGGAAAAAAGGGTCAGTTTTGGGTGGAAAAATGTGTTGTGTCCATGTTGCATTTTGGCCCATTTCCTGTCACGGCCACTAGTCTTACACACACAAGTGAGGTATCATTTGTATCGGAAGATATGTGGGAAATATAGAACAGTAGAACATTTGTTATTACCAGTTGGATTTACCTGCATTTGCACCTTCCAAATTTAAGCAAGTGTGTAAGAAAAGCCCCATTTTGTAAAATTACCTCTGAATCACATGCTTGTATGTGTGCCATCAAATTAAGTTAAGGAAAAATGCCCTTGGCTACTAAATTTCAATTGATATGCTCATTACAGAAATACATAGGTTTCCTTGATACCTATTTTTCACTCTACATATTTCACCATATGAATTGGTCTATACTCTGTACACAATGAAAAACCATTATATGGTGCAGCTCAGTTACTGGCTCTACGTATTTCGGGTTCTTAGAAAGCCTACAAACCCTAAATATCCCCTCAACCAGAAGAGTGTAGCGGATGTAATAATATATTGCTTTCGTAAATTGTCTATTGTGACAAACAGTTACAGATGAAAACGTTGTTACAAAGGGCTGTTTTTTCCTAATCATCATCAATATTTCATTATTTTAACAGTTAGTTTCTTATGAAAAACCTTGAGGTACTTATACAAATGGCCCCCTACTGAATTCAAAAGGTTGTCTACTTTTCAGAAATCTATAGCTCTCTTAGTTAACCCATGGTCTTCACACTGGTTTCCACTATAAGCTGGAAGTAGGCTGAAAGCTCAAAAAATAGGAAAAATTGGCTTGCTCTTTGAAAAATGCAAAATCTGTGGTAAACAATTAGGTTTCCAGATTCAGCTCTGCATGTTCCAGAAAGCAGGAAAGAAGGTGACTTTAACACAGTAAACCTTTTGTTGATGCAATTTTTAGGGAAAATACCAGACAATTATTTGTGAGCAATATCTTCCTATTTTTCCCAGAAATCTAAACATTTAGCTATATTTTGGTCATTTTCTTGGTCTCCTCCTGGGTAAATCCACACACCATGGATATCTTAGAATCCCCAGGACGTTGGAAATAAAGGACACCAATTTGGTGTGAATACCTTATGTGGAAAAACGTTATGGAGCCCTAAGCATGAATTTCCCCAAAGAGCCAAAAAAGGGCTGATCACTAGTGGGGAAAGCCCCAACAGTTAAGGGGTTTATATAAGCTACCTGTGTGCATGTTTTCTATATATGCACTCCTAGAACAGGTTTAACCGCTAAAGCATTCGTGTTTATCCGCATGGCATATGCACTAAGGGAAGGACCATTTAGTATGCAAACGTTTTACAGTAGCTCCATTCTGATTGCAGGTCTAGCAAACCCTTCAACCAATATAACACCAGCAACATTCGCACATGCAATGCTAGCAGATTGCATATTCAGATGTTTATTTAAAGCTCCATTGTCAAAAGGGCAAGTATAACTAAGAAACACCACAGCACTGAGGTAAAGCCGAGTACAACTTACTCATTCTGGAAACATGTCAACACTTCATCTGTATCTGTCAGGTGCTAGTGGCTCACACTCATACCCATGAGGTAACTTCTATTCTCTCCTTTCATCGTGGGCTACAGCATTTCCTCCTTTCCTTCAGGAGTAAAAAATTAGAAGTGTCCTTTTCCTACTTTGGGTTGCTAAACTAACAACTTTCTGATGCCGACTGATGTAAGGTCTATCCCTCATGGTTCACTTAAGTGTCGGTATAGGCCTATAGTTCCTGCTTTGAAAAAAGGCTATATGAACTTAGGGGCCGATTAGGATGGCGGTTTTTCCGCATCCTCCGGGCCGGCGGAAGTGTCCGCCGGCCTGGAGGATGCGGAAAAACCGCGGCGGAGACTCCAAAGACCCACCGCCAAATTAGGATGGCTGGTGGGTCTGATAATCTGTCCGCCACTTTTCCGCCGCGGTCGGAAGGCGACCGCGGCGGAAAAGCACTAACATGTCTGGCGGTGTCTATCAGACACCGCCAGGCATATTAGGATGTCTGAAAATATATGCTTTTCCGCGGCGACTTTACCGCCGTGGAAAAGCATACGGACCTTCACTTCGGGGGCCCGTTGCGGGCCCCCTGGGTGAAGGTGGGGTGGGGGGTGCACATGGGGGGTACCTATGGTACCCCCCTGCATTTGCGTGCACAATGCAGCAGGCACCGCGCGGTGCCTGCCGCTTTGTGCACGCAAATGCTGTGCATGGATTTTTTACATTGCGGCGGATGCAGCTTGAAGCTGCACCCGCCGCAATGTTAGAGATGGAGGATGTGACCGCCACCCTGGCGGTCACATCCTAATTTGATCGGAGGGAACGCCGCAGCCCATGCGGACGTTCCCTCCTCCTCAGGGGTCGCGGACGGACTCAAGTCCGTCCGCGATCCTAATCGACCCCTAGATGTTGGAATAAGGCTGTGTGAATATCCTTTTACCACTGGAGCTGAATTTGGCTTAAACCTGGTGCACTGAACTTGTCCTGCAGGTTGGTAGTACTTAAAGCTGGCTTGAGGAGTTCCTCAGTGACAGTGGTAGTGGATCAGAGGCAAGGATACATTTCAGACTTTAAAATACTTGGGCAATCTACTCAAGGAAGACTTGGTGGAGCTTACTGCCTAACCATCTAGACCTAGGGTCCCTCGGTTCCAGTCCCTCCTTCCAGTTAGAGGCCCTGGGACACTCAGGGCCCCTTCTGCAAGAAAAATCAATAATTTACATTGTGACTAAAAGAAATTAGAACATTGGAATGATGGGGAGGAATGTTCTAATAGTTTTATAGCCCACCAAAGCTGGGCTATACCGGCCATTTAAGACCCGCTCTCTTGTAAAAGGCCCTTACATTTGGCTCTGACCTTTAACGCTGGAGTGGGACTTTAATGGCCGATATAGCCCGATGCGATGGGCTATAAATCTATATTATGATCTTTTTTTTACATGGTGCTTTGTTATGGCCCAGAGTCAGCCAATACAGTGCATTTCACTAGAAAAGAAAAATACATCTTACAAAAACATCTTCGAATTAAATCCAAAATATTACAATAGCAACGTTATCCAAGGGGGTTGGCACTCCTGGGCAGTTATTGACTGCAGTCCTCTCCGCCACAGGTCAATAACTATCTATACGGGTCCTCCCCCAGTCAATAATACTGCTCTTTGAGGATCAAGGTACAGGTAGCATTACAGGCACATTGTAACCAAGGCTTTCATCATCTCCACAAGATGGTTGCTCTGTCGGTAGGGTAGATTCTTGCAGCCTGGACAGATGGATGATTAGGCCTGAGTTAAAGGTAATTTTCTAGTTTGCTTTTGGTGGTGCTTGTTGCAGCTTTGGCTGTCCCCAGTTTTGTGAAGTACACACAGGGATGCCTTGCTAATAGTACTGTCAGCTACTGTACTTTCAGTTTTTGCATCATTGCTGCTGTGTCGTATTATTGGCTCTGAGATGTGACGTAAGACCACCAGTGCCGGCCACGTTCACATCACCCTTCCAAGCTACTGGACACAGCTGTAAGGAACAATAAACAGGCCTGAGCGCACCCAGTGCTAGTATGCAACTGATATCTGTGTGTGGCTGAGTTTTAGTGTGCCACATCCATCTCCCAAGACCCTCACCCGCACAGACAGCAGGTGGGGGCCCACCAAGTACAGTTAAGACAGTATTTTTCAAAGTATTTTCTTTTTATTAACTGTGTGATTACTTAAAATCTTTACAGTATAAAACAAATGAACAACGCCCCCCTCCCAACCACCCTTCCCCCAGGAGCAACCCGGTATTCAGCTTTAAAATAGCACCATGGGTACATGGGCTCTATTTACTGCTTTATGGCCATTTAAAACTTCAATTTAAAAATGAGTTTAAATATTGGGACACCACCCTTTCACACTTTTACAGTTAAGATAGTAGAATTTCTCTTGTATCCTCCAATACGTATTGTTTTTTTTTGGTTTTTTTGCAGAGTTTTATATATTGTTCATGATCGTTTTTCTGTTTTGTCCAGATCCACATTCCACCCTGTCTTGCAACCCCTTCCCTATCCACGCGATATTCAGGCCCTCAAGAACCACCACAAATGACAGTGCTTGTAAATTTGAAGCTAGGACATCAAGGTAAGGTATAATATACAGCCCTGTGCTGTAGACCACACTTCCACAGTATTTTAACCACAAAGTAAGAACAGTTCCTCTCCTCTCCACGTCTATAATTAAATGTCATGCCTTGATAGGAAAGCTGGTAGACAGACATCAGCCATTCAATGCAAAGCAGCTTACAGTAAGACTCGGGTGGCAAACGTCCTTGTAAAACATAGTAAACAGACTAAATCTGAGAATTTAAGTCAGGAAGAAGAAAAAGAAATTAAATAACTACAATTCGACTATTTCAAAACTCAAGCAAACATGTAAAAACATTAAGGGTTCTCAAAAAAAAAAAATACATATTTTATGCAAACGATTCGATAGCGTTCACAGCCACGAAACAACCGGATGAAGTGGAAAATGAAAAGGGGAGACCGTCTAAAAATACATGAAAGAAAAACAAGTTTCACATCTAGTTATACATTCCCAGAAACCTTATAAATGCCGGCTGAATGCGACAGCTGCGATGTGCGGGGGCATGAAGAGACAATTATATGAAATTACAGGCTGGCTCTGCAATGGGAGAGGAGGTGAATTACACGCTCCTGATGTTGAAATCAATACGCGCTTCCCCTGCCTGTGGCCAAGACCATACTTTTCATTTTGTTTTGTGTTGTTTAAGTACATAAGAGAAGATATAATGCAGTCTACTCCCTCGTCTTTGTGAAATATTTCAACATATCAGCTTTGGGAAGCAAGGCTCTAAATTACATGGTTTGTTATATTCCATTTCTTAATTTAGTGCTATTTGCGCAGGAAAGGCCTCAGCATCTCCGCGAGGAGAGGCATTGGTTTCTTCACACGTTCATTAGCCGATTAGACGCTGTTTGTAACTCACTTGTAATCGCCCCAATAGCAACATTTAAGCTGTCCCTGTCTCGTTAGTTATACTGTTTCTCAATTTAAGTGTAATATAGTATGGAAGCAGGGAAACAGACTGGGATATCAGCCGTCGAGCTCTTGCTGAAGCCATGGAGCTGTGATCATGTGATAAGTAATGCCCCCCCCACCTGAAAATATTGTTATTGTAAATGAGACTCAACGTGGTGAAATTCACAACTTTTTTTGTTGGTGGGTTTTTTGTGCTATGGTTTAAGGGGAGTAAAAAAAAGCATAGGTGTAATATTTTTCAAAAAACGTTTTGCTAATAAGACTCCCCTATATTTGTCCTATTGAAAGTGCACTGCAGTGAATGTCTTGTATAAAGGGTCACAAAAGGAGCATACAAAAATGGTGGGTACAACTTTTAGTGGCAATGCAGGGCCAGCTTTAGGGCAGTGTGACTGGTGCGGCCGCACTGTGCGCTGACCTGGAGAAACTTACGTTTTCAAAATACCTTCTGCTGAGTTCCTTGTGCATCCAGCTTTCAGGCAGCAAGAAAAATGTCAAGTTACATTTTGTGATTAATGTTCCTGTTAGAGAGAGATAGGAGTTTTGTCTAGTGGCATAAAGTAGCGCAGAGGGTTAATACGCCTGCTGCAATGAGCACATACCGTGCAGATCACAAATCTGTATTTTGTATAGATAGCTGAGTGGATTACTGCTTTTGTCACAGAGATCCTTGTGTACAGGAGATAGAGATTGAGTACATAAGATAGAACTGTTCTAATATAGAACAGTGACCATTATGAACTGTCATCAAAGAGCTGCGTACAAACTGCATAAAATAGTTTGGAACTTATGGTTTTTTCCTTAGTCTTTCATTATCTATTCCTAATGTTGCTAAAAAGGATTAGTTTGGGTAGATTAACATTCTTATTAGGAAAGCCAACCTTTACCAGTGCTTTAAAACAAATTAAATGTATGTGAGAGAAGGGCTATGATGAGATAAGTAGCACTTTTTAGGTCTCGCCTAGGGTTGCAGCGCGCAAGCGCTGCTCGCATAGCGAGATTTATTGGGGTAAAGTATTTGTGCTTTCAATTGGGCAATGTTGATATTTATGTTAAAGTTTTGTTTGTGATTGGT
Organism: Lissotriton helveticus; assembly: GCF_964261635.1. Lineage (NCBI taxonomy): Eukaryota > Metazoa > Chordata > Amphibia > Caudata > Salamandridae > Lissotriton > Lissotriton helveticus. The sequence continues at coordinate 259,924,265 of NC_136071.1, forward strand.
GTTCAGCGGGTTTTTGTTACCGCCCTATATATTTTTTGACACTTCCATGGGACAGCGAGTCTACGGCGTGTCTTGCTCACTCTGCCTGCATGCACCAGTATGCTCTGTGATTGGTTGGCAACTTGCAAATAAGCAGTGTGATTGGTGGACCTTGTCAACCAATCACAGAGCGTACTGGCGCGTGCAAGCAGCGTGAGCAAGACACGCTGAAGACTCGCTGTCCCAAGGGCAGCAATGGCTCCTATTCCTTTTAGGTCTCGCAGATCCCTTCCCCCTGCCCCTCAGGATAAACAGATGATACGCGCGTCTTCTGTTTCCCTCTGCAAAACAAATTAAAGCTTATCGCCCACTAGTGCTCTTTAAAGGGAAATCATTGCTTTTATCCGTGCTCTAAGCACTTACTGGTAGCACAACAACCAATCTCACGGCAGAACATAGGCTGAGTAGGCAGGACTTCTGTCAAGTATGGTGACCAATGAATGTAGAATTGTAAGCATCTGACCCAATCTTAGCCCGCCATACAAATTTAGAATTTTCCATTGGCTGTGGAGCCTGCACGTGCTTTTCCCGAGTCGTCCTCCTGCACTTGGTGGGCACCGCCCAGTTTGGACTGCGCATCGGGCTGGACTTGATTGGACGTCCAATCGGGGTGAGTAACTGTAAGTTATTCACAGACTGTTGCCATGTGCCGTTTTGGGTGGTAGAGAGAAAGGAAGTGCAGACTAAGGTCCTAGGTTGTGAGAGTGAGTTGAATGTTAGCGATGCAATACCTGTTTACATTAGAGGTGGGCGGTGCAACAAATTCACAGGGAGAGCCGATCCTTTTCTTTCTTGAAAGTGAAAGCGTTTCTCTTCCTACAGGCATGGCATACGCTTTGCAGGCCGTTACGTACACAATAAACAAGGGCGCCGCTTCCAGCCTCCACTGGATTACAAGTCTCACTAGACATGCACTCACTGGTGCATATACATTGTCCACTCTTGTAAGGTGGACAGAGAACATGCAGAGGGTAAAGTGCTAAGTCGCCACCGCTCTATAAACAACATGCAATCTAAATTAATAAACACATACCTGCCAATTTGAAGAACAATCTCACACTCATGTAAATGCAATGAAATAGGTTTTGCATTTACAAAACTTTTGACTAATTGCATTTTAAATTTCAATGCCTTTTATTTATGTTTTACAAAAGAAAAACAATATAAAAACCAAAGTTATTTACAATATTAATAGCTCAAAATAATGTCATTGGGAGACCTATTGCATTGTAAATGCTTGTTCCGAGTGGTAGTTAGGGAATCAGAGGAGGAGGCACCAAAACTGATTGTCGTACCGGGCGCCACTAGCATTAAAGCCGGCCCTGTGGCAATGTAAATCACTTTGGTGGTGTCCTACTAAATTTTAGGAATTGTGGTGAGTTCTAAGGGGATTTCTAATTGTGCAAGATATTGGTATTTGATCACCTGTCCTTGAAAGAAAATAGTTTTGTGTTGGATATTATGGATAATACTCGTGTAGTTGAAATGAGGACACAGTTTCTGTCAATTCAGAGCTATCCTTCTCATCCATTTGAGAGATGAAAGTCTTATATGGTGAGTTAAAAGTAATTCCCATCAAAACTATGTCGCAAAAAGTCAGTAGAGACCTTTGTGTAGGAGGGAAGGGTAGTACAATTGAATTTAGATAGTAATCAATGTACTTGTCAAATTGGCTCTTTTGTTCCGCTAAGATAGGTCTTCCTGGAGGCATCATATCTTTGTGAACCTTAGGTTTTAAAGAAAATACTGGTAATTTGGGGTGACCACATTTTAAAAAATTGTATTCATACCAACTCAAAAGTTCTTGGTCTCTCCAGGATTTAAGTTTGTCTGTAAAATTTCTATGAGGCTGTATTAAAAAGCAGCAATGGAAAAAAAAGTAATTCCCACAGCAGCAGTAGTCTTACCAGTTGAATCGCTGCCGTTCTATAGTAGCTGCTCTGAAGAGTTCTAAGGTATTTGGACAAAATATTGAGTTGTAAATATTGGAAGACAGAAATATCAGGAAAAAAATATTGTGATACAAAAATTATAGTGAACAGAAATATCGCTGTCAAGAATTTTGTTTTTTCAGGTAAGTAATATCGCTATTAAGAAAATTGTTGTTGTTAATATTGTTTTTAATAATATAGTTGTAAAGAATATCTTTTTTTAATTGTTCTAATGTGTTAGAGTTTATAAAATAATTTCATTATTAATAATTTAATTGATTATTAATTCTGTACATTCTGTGAAAAATATTTTTTAGTTATATTTTAGGTGTGGGCTGCTTGGTTTGTAAGATGTTTACAGAAAGTTAATTAAGTAATAATTAATTAACACTTAATTATGAACGTATTATTTATTCATTATTTGATCATTTCAATGTAAATGGTGCAATAGTTATATTTTTTGGTTATATTTTAAGGTGTGGGCTGATGGGATTGTAGGTATCTAGAGTGGGATGTTAAGTATTAATTAATTAACTAATTAATAGCCTTTTCGATGCGTCGGACGGCCCCGGCCGTCTGACATCATGGTGGGCGAGCACGGAGGACCGCCGGGTCCGTCCGTTCCGCGCACGCTTGGAATTCTTCTGTACCACGGGGGAATTTCAGCTCCGTTGAAGCAGTTAATTATGTATTTATTAATAATTATTTAATTGATAGTTGTTTATATTATGTAATACTGTTTTATTTTAGTTATATATTAGTTGTGGGTTGCAAGAGTTGTAGGGGTTCCGGGTGGAACATTAATTCAGTAATAACTAATAAACACTTTTTTAATTGCTAAATCATTATTACATTGTTTAATAGCCATGTATATTGTTATATATATATATATATATATATATATATATATATATATATATATATATATATATATATGCCCAGAACTTCGTTGTCCGCCCCAAAGAAAACTGGAACCAGAATAACGAAACGGACCCAATCAGGTTGATTTCAGCGCTTATTTATTCTTGTGCACCCTCTTGTCCGCCATGACGCGTTTCGGGCCCAGGAGCCCTTGATCACATGACATGGTCGAAATTCACCTCGTGATTTGTAGTGCAGAAAAAGTCACATGTTCCCAAGCCTATAGAAATAAACAAAGTATTTCAGCCTAATCCGAACTTTCTTACAAATATTTGTTCAAAATAACTTACATTTGTTTTTTTCTCTTTTTTTTGTCTCCATTATTGACAATTACCTCTCAACTTAATACTCCACAGATATGTGCAAAATTCACAGTAAATGAGATAAATATATAAATATGTGCAAATATGCAATGTCAATTATAACATTTATATATACCAACAACAATTTTTATAATTCATTATTTTATATACACATACCCTTTAAAATATTATAAAAATAAATTTTTATAAAAAAGGGTTAAAATTTGTGCAAAGTTGGCAAGATAAAGTGCATATTATTTACTGAGTTCATTTTAATTCGGAGTTTGGTATTTTTAGAGGATTTTGTAATACTGCCCCAGTGGGCATTTTCCATTTTCAGATTACTGCTACTATACTGCTTGGGACTTTTTTTTGTGTTAATCCTGCACGTTAAAAAGAAATTATGTGGTTTACCCTTTACAATTGTGATTAATTTGATAATGTTTAAAACCTGGCAGTACTAGATGTTGTAATATGTTTGACGACTTTTACCCCTGAATCTCATTTTGGGTTTATGCATCTCATGGGAGAATCATGCCTCTTGTTTATGGTGTTGTTACAGTTGCAGACAAGTGTATAAATCTTCCGTCGCATTGAGGCCATACGGTGTCTTGGTGTCGAGCTCCAGAATGTAACGGGTTTCCAATACTCTTAGACGAGCTTCTCTATTGCCCCCTCTTCGTAGGGGCTGTACCATGTCTATTGCATAATACCTTAGGCAGTGTACATCGCCCCTGTGGCATAAATTCACATGTCTTGCCACAGGATAGGCTTCATCTTTATTGTTTACTGCCCTCATATGTTGCAATATGCGCTTGTGTACTTGTAGCTTAGTGCTACCAACGTAACACAGCCCACAAGCGCATTCCAACACGTAGACAACATGATCTGACTTGCAAGTTATCTTTTTAGTGATAGGAATTTTAACTTCACTAAATGGGGAACTATATGTTGTTTTATTCTGTCCTATGGTACATGCCTTACACACGGCACACTTTAGGAAACCCTTGCTTTTCCCTAGCCAGTTGTCCCCGACTGAAACTTCCGGACTGCTCTTGACCAACATGTCATTCATGGACCGTGCACGACTATACGTTATAGCCGGATATTGTGCCACTGTTTTTCCAATCACAGGATCCCCTGTGATTATATGCCAGTTTTTCTTAACAATATTTTGTAATTGCCTATGTTGGCAACTATATTCCAAAATAAGTCTAGGCTGGCACCCAGTATTGGTCGCCGCTGCATGTTCTGACCCCGCACCTGTTTGCGTGGCCGGCAGCGTTCCTGCTTTATTGGCCCTTTCCATTGCCTTTAAGACCACATTTTCTGTGTAACCTCTTTGTATGAATCTTGCTTTGCTCTCATTTTGTGCTGTTAAGCAGGCGGCATCTGTACTACAGATTCTTCTAATCCTCAGCATCTCCCCGTAGGGGATGCTTCGGATTAAATGGTTGGGGTGCTGGCTAGAGGCATGAAGGATTGTATTGCCCGCAGTTTGCTTGCGGTGTAATTTGGTCTGCAGTTTCCCTTCTTCTACATATACCTCTACGTCCAAAAAATTGACTTTGTTTTTGCTTATGGTCCCTGTGAAGTTCAAATTCAATTCATTCTTGTTAATGTCACTAATGAATTGTTCTGCTTCACTCATTGACCCCTTCCATATTATAAACAAATCGTCTATGAATCTGTACCAAGCTTCCACTTTGTTGGACATGATCTCATCAAAGGTATTGCCCAGGACCTGCTCCTCCCACAGCCCCATGTGTAAACATGAGTAACTGGGGGAGAAGCAGGCCCCCATTGCCACTCCCCGCAACTGCTGGAACATTTGATTTTGGAAGAGAAAATAGTTGTTTTTCAAACACATTTCCAACATCTCTAACAACATTATGTTATGTTCCAACATACACACTGGTCCTTTGCTAAGAAAATGTTTAACTGCCCTCATCCCATCTGTATGGTTGATGCTCGTATAAAGAGCAGTTACATCTAGTGTGATCAATAGATATTCAGAATTCCACACTATTGATTTAATTTTTTGCAAAAAGTCCATAGTGTCTCTGATATAAGACGGCAGGGATTTTACAAACTCCTGAAGGAAATGATCAATGTATCGGGACACGTTTTCAAATGTCCCTCCACGTGCCGAAATAATGGGCCTATCCGGTGGTCTAGTACTGTCCTTGTGGATCTTCGGGATCAGATAGAACACCGGGATTATCGTGTGGTTAGTCTTTAAGAATTTCAATTCATCTCCACTCAGGAGTCCTTGGCCTCTCCATGAGTAAAGTTTTGTATTTAGCTTGTCCCATGCTAGTTTAAATGCATGTCGGTCACTTCTGCTATAGCACATTCTATCGCCCAGTTGTTTGAGTGCTTCCTCCAGATAGAGATGCATTGGCCAAAGGACGATATTTCCCCCTTTATCTGATTGCCTAACTACAGTTTTTTCATCAACTTGAAGTTTTTTCATTAGGCTGCCAAAAGGGTTATTGTACTTTGTTGTCCTTTTGTTTTTCATTATAGTCTTTTTGTTTAATTTCTTGATCTCAGTTATTAACATGTCACTGAACACATCAATATTGTCATGTGCCATCACCGGGTTAAATGTCGATTTAGGCTTGAAAGGGGTATTGCCTGGAGTGTTCGTTACTGTTATACTCTCTATTTCTTGAATGTTATCCAAATCCCCTTCATTTAATAGATCCTGTAAGTCGCATTGCAACTCATATTCCCTTACCGACAAGTTGGTTCCCGCCACCACATTTATATCTTGAGGCTTACGTACTTTTTGTTTGTTAACCAGAAATAGCTTCCTCAGTTTTAATTTTCTGATGAATTTAAAAATGTCCATTCTGGTTTGAGCGTAATCAAAAGTACATGGTGGACAAAATGATAGCCCCAATGATAAAATGTTCTGTTCTTTAGGGCTTAATCGCATATTTGTTAAATTCACGATAGTCATATTTTCACTTACTTGTGAATTTAGCGGCGATTCCATCTTTTGTACGTCTTCTTTTTTGCCCCTTGATTTGGCTGTCCTGCATTTTCTCCGGTGGTTGCGCTTGGCGTTGTTCCTCTGGTTGCGCCGGAGTTGGAGACATGGGATCTTAATGATTTCTTTCGGTCGTATTGCAGGCACTCCACCTCCTGACCCAACGACCGCTTGGTAAACCCCATATATATATATATATATATATATATATATATATATATATATATATATAATCTAAGGTGGCTTTGCTCCTTCTGTCTCCCCTCGCCCTTGGCAGAGGATCGCTACAGCCTGCGGAGCACACTTGACATAATTTCCATAAAATCAGTACAATAAAGTGATCACTCAGAGTTTGTATACTCATCAGATGATGGTTTAATCCAGTAACGGGTTTCGCTTGCACAGCAAGCTCGTTCACACACTGTATGGTGGGTAATGATTTCAATACATACAGAATATGGAAAGTAAAGAAGGGCAACATGAATTGTAAACCACTTACACCAAAATGGCATCCATTTTGTAATGTTACACTAGGGGCTAAACAAGTATTGTTACATCATACAATTTGAATCCCTCAAACCTTTGTAAGCAGCAATAGAGCACAGATTATATATTCACACATTGCTATATACAAACAAATACATTATGTGTGCTTCTGTTATTATAACCATAAAATCATAAAAGTGTTTAAAAATCAGTTTTTGATAATCATTTTTTTGCCAATACGGAATCCACGTGTCTGCTACAGTGTTGCACAATGAATTTCTCTTGTTTAGTGCTACGTGACAACCAGACGCTCCAAAGCGTGGGCTTCATAGGGGGCTCAGTGCCCAAGAGCAGATATTTCAAGGGAAAATTGCAGAGTTTGAGGGAAGTGCCCAAGGACTAAATTCACCCCTAGATGACAACTAGCTTCTTGACAAGAGGAAATACCTGCTAAACACACAAGGTGATGGATGGAATGTTGCACATTGGCAAAACATTCACCCCCAGTCACAGATCTGGGTTTAATCCATCGTTATTTTGCTTACCACACCACCCCAGTTCAGACATGGCCATATGCAAATCAGTCTTGACCCTGTGTCTCATTGGAACAGTCCAGCCCGAACTGCCAAGCCACGTCTTCCCTGGACCGCAAACAAGCATTTTGGGACCGGTTTTTGGGCTCATAACCCTCATCAGCCAGGCTATCTTGAATCCAGTGGCAAAGTCAGCAAGGGATCCACGTCTGGGCATACCCTGCCAACTTAGGGCGAACAAAGCACAACCAAAGGGGACGATGGATCGAGTGCTGAACATTGCAAGCACTCACCACCAGTCAACTGATCTGGGTTTAATCCATCATCATTCTTTATCTCACTCCGCCACCCCAGTTTAGACATGGCGATATGCAAATCAGTCTGACCCTGTGGATATCATACCACACCCCATGAGGCTATTCTGAGAATTTATTAAAGTCAACTCTTAAACTGGTTCATAGAATTCCTAGAAAGTCTCTCCTAAAAGATAAAATACAGGAAACAACTAGTACTACAAATCCAGAGTTCAGACTGATTACGACTTTTACAGATGGAGCTCAAAATGTGTCTAAAATTATTAAAACAAAATTGGCACATTCTCAAAACAGATCCAGTAATAGGAAGAAACCTGTCAGACTATCCTAGAATTACATACAGGAGAAGTAGGTCACTAAAGGACAGTTTGATCCAAAGTCATTTAGATAAAGGTACAAGGAACCCACGTATAAGTGAGTTGACAGGATTTTTTCCTTGCACCAAGTGCAAGGCGTGTAAATATAGCAGCAAAACACTAACATATAAGGTACCTGGCTATGAGAAACCTAGGAAGATAAATACATTTCTCACATGCAATACTCCCTTTTGTGTGTATTGCTTATTATGCCCCTGTAATCTCATGTATATAGAAAGCACTATTCACCCCACAAAAAACGAATTTTGGAGCATGTCAGAGCCATAGAAAAGAAGGATCCATCCTATCCTATTGCCAGGCACTTTGCCCAATCACATGCCAGTGACAGAAAAGTATTACGGTTCTTTTGTATTGATCATGTCCCGCAGAATGAGAGAGGAGGTAACAGAGAACTCAAATTACGCAGACTAGTTTACAGATATTATTATAGATCTTCATACTAAGACCCCTAGATGTCTTAATACTGAGGAAGAATTGGTCATACATTTAGGTTAAAGTATCTCTATGAAATTAAGCATTCACCATTTAATGCCACTTTATCACCAGCAATGGATTTCAATTTAAAAATTGTAATACATTTTTGTAGTTTTCATGAATCATGTCCTCGAATGGCATTATATTAACACATGTATAACAAAGCCATGAATAGGTATTATAAAGGTTGCTCGTGAAATTTGAAGGAAAACATTCAGTGGTTTCTCAAATAATGTTATGAATAATGAAAATGCTCATTCAGAGCTTAATCAATTTGTCATACAATCATGTCATGTAGAATTTATGCGCCATTATCCAATATATTAACAATGTGACTACGATGTTGACAAGTCCAATTCGTGGAGAATGAACATCTGGGCATCAAATTAATTGTTTATTTATTTTTGAATTTATTGATATTGGATATAAATGGGGCGCATGCTCATACAGAGCGATATTGTAAATATGACATAATATGAAATGTTTCAGTTGTTTTCATACACAGAATATGATTAATGTTTGAATCATGTAGAATCATAAGTTTTAAACGACTTGAAAATGGCGATGCTTTTTCAAGTCAAGTCAAATGATCTTTATTCGGATTGTAAAACATCCATAAAAGTACTCATAAAATCCAGCAGAAATAAAAACACAAATTACATCCCACTTGATTACATATTCATAGCGATATACAACTTTTTTCATGTGCAAAAATGCCATCGTTAGTGCAAAATATACAATGTGCAATAAGCAAAGTGCAAAATATGCATAGTGCCAGTATTTCAGTCAATTAACAGAGAAGCACGGGACAGTACAGCTGCTTTAAGAAAGCAGCTCACTCTAAAAATGACCTCATCCGTTTTTAACAATAACAAATCTTTAAAAGCTAATTTAAAATCCATCAGAGCGTTTTTTCTACAGTACGGCATTAGAAAGTGCAAAGTGTGCATTCTATAAAAACCACAAAAGAAGATAAAATGAAGCAAACTTTGTTTACCGCCTATGTTAAAGGGACAGCTTAGATTTTCCACATGTTTGGTAAAGCCTAACGGGAAGCTGAGTAAATTTATAATGCTTCCGTCCCTGAACCGAAATAGCAAACTCCTGTTCCACCTGCCTAGCTTTAAGCGGAGATAGCCCTGGGGCAGAGCAAATGGTTTATCACTTGGCTCCATGAGGGAAGTATATCTAATTGTGGTCGGCTTAGCCGAGTAACGCCTTAGCCTCTCCTTACGGTAGTAATCGTAAAGGGCCTTTTTTATTAGGTTCTTGTGCGTGTGGTTAATCAGTTGCGGGGATGTAAAAAGATGACCTAGCCCCACACTCGATAAACTGTTTTCAACAGCCTTAAACCAAGGTATAAAGTTAGCCCTCTCACAATTTAAGCAGTCCGTAATAATATCACGTGACAGGGAGGCAGCAGGATTACACCAGATTTTTATCCAGAACAATGGAGGTCGGGATCTTATGAAGTCCTCTATATAATGGAGGTTTAATTCCCTGTGACAAATATGAGTTGGTGCGCTAATGACCCCCCCAAAATCTTCCGACAAAATCTATTTTCTTCAGTCTGTAGTTGGGTAGAGTTAGAATAACCCCACACCTCAGCACCATAGGTACCTACAGGTAGACATTGTGTTCTATAGATTTGTAACAATGACATAATCACGTCTGCCTGGTTGGGTTGGCGAAGGGAGGTTAGAGAATTTATAGCCTTACTCATTTTGTTCCTTCCCTGAGCAACATGTGGTTGCCAGGAGCCAGTGTTTGAAAATAACAAACCAAGATAAGGGAAAGTGCAGGTGCTTTTTAAGATGTTGTCCCCTGATTGGATATGGCTTATTTTATAGCTTTTAGGGCCGCAAGACATTATGAGAGATTTTTTAAAATTGGTGCAGAGGCCCAAATCTGCCATATATTTGACAAAACCCAGGATTAAAATTCGCAAAGCATTGGGTGTGCGGCCCATAAGGACCGCATCATCCGCATAGAGAAGTGCAGGGACAGGTTTGCCATTGACTTGCGGAACATCATTAGTTATTTTGGCCAAAGAAACACTCAAATCATTTATGTACAAAATAAAAAGCAGGGGGGCCAAGACACAACCCTGTCTGACCCCCCTGCCGATTAAAATATCATTAGAAACTTCACCATCATTGTTAATACGGACACGTGCTTTCAGGTCGCTATGAAGATGTGCCAGAAAATAAACTAAAGATTCATCTAGACCATAATTCAGCAGGACTGACCATAAGCGGGAACGGTTAACAAAATCGAAAGCAGAACTTAAATCCATAAAACCAAAATATATGGGTGATTTTTTGGCAATCGTATATTTGGCCATAAGCAGGTTTAGGTTCAAGCACTGCTCCACCGTGCCAACTTTACTTCTAAAGCCTAGCTGGCAGGGATGTAAGATGGTATTTTCTTCTGCCCAAGTACTAATTCTGTTAAAAAGGACCCTGCCTAGGACTTTTAGTGTATTGTCAATTAATGATATGGGGCGATAGCAGCCAGGATCGAGTCTATCGCCTTTTTTAAATATTAGGACAATAGTACTGCAAGACCATGTTTCCGGGACAGTGGTGAGGGATAAATTATTGAAAACGTTGCATAGCAGGGGAGCCCAGAAATCTGGTTCAGATTTAATTTGGTCAATGGATAGGCCATCTGGACCAGGGGCTTTGTTCCAAGCGCTTTCAGTGATAGCATCCTCCACCTCCGACAACAAAATGTTTAAAGACTTGATTGCTGGGACGATTTCAATTGGGTTGCCAGACGCAGAGGCATCATAGATCTTAGAAAAATGGTCAATCCACACATCCCCTGTTATATTACAGTTGATAGGGGAGATATTAGAGCCCAATGATCTAAGATTCTTAACGGCCCTCCAAAACCCTGCAGCATCTCGTAAGGCGGCTGTGCGGACAAGAGAGTCCCAATGATCTTTTAATAGCTCTTCAGATCTAATTTTTAAACAGTGTTTATATCTGGATCTCAGAGTCCTTACCAGGGACGGATCACTTGGAGCAGCAGTAAGGTCAGCCCTAAGTTCCCGGTTAGCTTTAGAGCATAAGGTGTCAAACCACCTGGGATTGATATTAATAAGGGCTGGGACAGGTTTGGAAATTTCGGTTTTTATTGCCTTACAGAGCTCACAAAATGAGTTGACGATATCGAGCCCCGGGCTGGAGGTTGATAGACAAACCAAGACTAGAGTAGAATGTTTTTTGATGACTCTAGCCAGAACATCCTGGTTGTCTATCCCCTTCCAAGCTACCCTTAACCTGTCCGTCGATGCAATTAGGTTTTTAGCCCCAATTTCTGTTCTCTTCCTCAGGGCTTTAATTGATTTAAGGCGAATTAGAATGGGATAGTGGTCACTATGCGAGGACCAGATAACCTCAGATTTCAATAAGAAATCCTCGAGGAGGGATGAAATAAATACGTAATCTATGGTGGTAGAGCTCCCACGCCCAATATAGGTAGGGACAGGTACATTAATCGCATCAGTATCTAATTTCTCAATTACGTCAACTAAATCACGTGATGCTAACAGGTCAAGTAATTCTTCTCCTCTCCTGCAGGGTGGAGTTCTGGGATGGATGTGTGCGTTAAAATCACCTCCCAGGCAAATGCCATCAAATCTGCCGTGTTTTTGACCGTCCACGACTTCATCAATGAAGTTAAACAGTTTCAGAAAATTAGTGTTAGGGTGGGTTATAAAGTCATTGTTATAGAAGTTAATAAGACATAACTTTAACCGGCCTATATATTTCAACGCCATGAAGTTATTGTTATTAGTTGGCAGTAATTCAATTTTAACTCCCGCTGTAATTTTGACCCAAGTTGATAAACCCCCACTGGGGCGACCAATGGGAGGGGAGGGGACAATCAGATTATGGCAACTATAACCCTCAAGGAGTAGAGATCTTGTGCACCAGGTTTCCTGCAGCATTAAAACATCAAAACTGGTTACCCAATCAGTCCAGGACTTTATGTTCATTTTGGCATTGAGGCCGGCAATATTCCAACTCAAGATGGATAATTCATCGGAAACTGTAGTAGAAATATGGCCCTGTGCACATTTAGTGGGGTCAGATGACAACCTACGCCTGCCTGGAGAATTCGGCAGTATTACAGTGGGACAGATAGACAAATCACCTGCTCGGACTTCCTTATTGGTATGATCGCTAGCTGAAATGTGAGATGAAGTGTCTAATGGTCAGTCCAAACTACATGTATCTGCTAGTGCAGTGTATCTATTAAAAAGTGGGAAAGACGGTGGAGCTGGAAAGAGTGGAAAGGACGGTGGAGCTGAGAAGAGTTGCCTGGGTGGTGGCCTATAGAAGTAGCCCAAAGGCAAGGGAGTGACAACAGTAGATGGTCCAGGGTGAATACTGTTGTGATTAAGTATGTATTTAGCAGTGCCAGGGTACCTGAAGTTTAAAACGATACAGTCCCCATTAAAGTCTTTACGTAAGGGGCCAACCCAACTTACACGATGGGCAGACAGAATTTCGTTTGAGATGTCGTGGCCTACCCCCTTGTGCTTGGTCAGCCAATCAATACACTTATTGTTTAGCTGGACCCAGGACTCACCTTGTCCCTCCTTAAGGGGTGGGACTCCTGCCAATACTAAGACGTATGGGCAGGCGTCAGGTGGTAAATGGAGGGCAGGTTCTTGAGATTTTCTGGGTCTGCTGACTGCTGGTTGTTCCTTCCTAGCGTTATTACTGCTTTGGACCGCAGGTTTTACAGGGATTGTGTTAAGGCCCTCCTGTCGTGTGCCATTGGATGTAATGGTGGTGTTAGAGGAGGCGGCAACTGCGAGAGGAGTGGGCTTGGCTTTAGTGGCAGGTTTAGTTTGCCCTGTGTTGGTGTGACTAGGTATATTATTAGCTGTTGGGGTACTGCTGGCAGGTTTAGGAGCGCCCTTCGTGCTACTGCTAGTACTAGGCGCACCGCACAAGAAAACCTTGCCAGCAGACTCCAGGTCTTTCAGAAGGCGCTCACCCCTCAGCTGATCAAGACTGATCGCCCCTTTCCTTTTTACCTCTTCCTTTTTAACTAAGTTTTCTAATTTATCTAACCTTTTAAAAACAATATTAAATTGCTTGATCATTTGACATTCCAATTGTTTAAAAATAGAGTCTACAATTGTCTCAATGAAATTCCCATTGGGCTTGGGTTGAATGATACTCTCAGTCAAAAACTCAGTCTGTGTGCCCAAGGAATTGTAGTCATCAATAGAAAGGGTTATGGGAGTAACCGAATCAGCATTTTGCGGCATTTCGGTATTGACAGTGTTACCCTCAGATTGTTGCTGTTTCCCTCTGGTCCACATGCTCTGCGGAGTTGGTTGGTTTTTATTGCGGACAGGTTGCTTCCTTTTGTTTACAGTGGATTTCAGGGGGCCCCTTTTCCTTTTGCCCTCGCCAGTTTTATTGCTTGTTGACGGAGATGAAGTTACGGACTGTACAACACGGTCAGGCTGAGAGGCAATGGTTATGACCGGACTGCTGTCCCCAGGCAGCGTTTCCAACGATGTTACCATGGTAGAGGGTTTCAGGATGGTGATAGCTGGAGATAGCGGACGATTATTAAAAGGGCTAACGGGGTGACTGTAGGTCAATGGTGCTGCAACCCAGTGACATCCTCCTTTCCGTGTTAGCAATTTCCTCCTGAACCATTATTAGGGCATTTTCCAGTAAGCATTCAAAAGAGGGAGGTGGAATGGGGGGACTGACAGGGGCAGGTGTTGTAGACGTGTTATTACGCTTCCCCATGATGATTTATCCCCTGCTCACCTCTTATTGCAGATGTCAGAGCTGTGGCCCAGCCCGGCCTCCTCTGGCCTCTGAGGGCCTAAGAGGGCCTGCCCTTTGCCCGGGCTTAGCCCGGCACATGCCCGCACGCGTCCCGCGACGCGGAGGGAGCGTCCTGTTGAAGTAGCGCCTCCGGGCGCGCTGTGGCCAGAAGCAAGAAGTGGCCGCAAGGCTCCCTGGGAGCTGTAGTCTCTAGCCGCGAGGTGGAATGCAGTGGCGGCGAGACCACAGCATTTGGGCCCCAGGAGCAAGCGAGCGAGCGTCTGTCCAGCAGGTAGGGTATCCCTTTACTGGTCTCTCCGGTTTGCCAGATGCTTTTTGCAGCCTGAGAGAAATCAAGTCCATTCTTTATTTTCATGTTGTAAGGATATTTGCACATGCGCAAATGTAAAATAAAAATGACGTTGCCCTTTAGGTAAACATTGCGGTCGAAATAGGCGCAAGCCGAAACGTCTTCCTTTCTGTTGATATTACCCGAGAGTGCAGTATCTTCTTTTTCTGGACAAGTGTGAGCTGATATAGTAAAGTGGACCCATCACCACGTCAACGCTGCACCCGCTCCCGAGTGCTGAAGCGATTACCTGGTGGACTTGAGAGTAACGTGGACCCACCGCCACGTCAACGCTGCACCTGCTCCAGGGTGCTGAAGCGCTTACAAGGTGGACTTGAGCTTTGATATATATATATATATATCAGATGTAGTGAACAAGGCGGACTTGTCCGCCGAAATGCCTCTGGTCGTTTGGAACAAAATATACTCTTTGAATCTCATCCCACGGAGTTGGTGCCTGTTTTGAAACTTTGGAACCAGGATTGGAAATAGATATATATATATATATATATATATATATATAGACACATTATATAATATATATATATATTTGTGCATGCTCGACGCATTTCGAGGCAATCGCGCCTCTTCTTCATGAGCCAGACATCCAGGCACTGCATTAGCATCACCTATTTATTCATTGTTATTTGGAACCGCCATTAGTGGGCGTGACTTGGTTGTTTCCTGTCATATTGCATGCTGGTTTTTGCAGTCCATTAGGTGAGCTACTAGTATTATACCTTAGTAGGTTCAGTGTCTTTCAGTTAATTAAAAGCTTGTCATTTCCTTTGTAGGGCGGAGTTCATGGATTAGCGAGCTTCAATTCGCGAAAGGTCAACGTGCTCAAGGAGAAGGATTTGTTGTCCTCCTCAGCCTTTCATTTCTGAAATGGTGCTCAGCCTGTTTCCACGGCGCGGGTCGCCGCGTTTTAATATTTTCAAACAAAGCCCTGGCGCTCAGGCGGGCACACGACGCTGTCCTGCACCCAAACAGTGTTCTCTGCCTCGTCGCCGCTCGTTATCCGTCCTCTTTCATTTGTGCATGCTCGACGCGTTTCGAGGCAATCGCGCCGCTTCTTCATGAGCCAGAAAGCTTGTCATTTCCTTAGTAGGGCGGAGTTCATGGATTAGCGAGCTTCAATTCGCGAAACGCGTCGAGCATGCACAAATGAAGGAGGACGGATAACGAGCGGCGACGAGGCAGAGAACACTGTTTGGGTGCAGGACAGTGTCGTGTGCCCGCCTGAGCGCCAGGGCTTTGCTTGAAAATATTAAAACGCGGCGACCCGTGCGCGGAAACAGGCTGAGCACCATTTCAGAAATGAAAGGCTGAGGAGGACAACAAATCCTTCTCCTTGAGCACGTTGACCTTTCGCGAATTGAAGCTCGCTAATCCATGAACTCCGCCCAACTAAGGAAATGACAAGCTTTTAATTAACTGAAAGACACTGAACCTACTAAGGTATAATACTAGTAGCTCACCTAATGGATTGCAAAAACCAGCATGCAATATGACAGGAAACAACCAAGCTACGCCCACTAATGGCGGTTCCAAATAACAATGAATAAATAGGTGATGCTAATGCAGTGCCTGGATGTCTGGCTGATGAAGAAGAGGCGTGATTGCCTCGAAACGCGTCGAGCATGCACAAATGAAGGAGGACGGATAACGAGCGGCGACGAGGCAGAGAACACGGTTTGGGTGCAGGACAGCGTCGTGTGCCCGCCTGAGCACCAGGGCTTTGTTTGAAAATATATACATATATATATATTTCTCACAAGGTCGCTCCTGCTGGCAGTCCAAACGCTCTAAAGAGGTGTCTCGTCTCCGGCGGAGCAGCCGGAATAAATATCACAAGGCAGGACGGCGTTCCAACGAGCACTCAGCAATCAACACCGGAGTCAGAGATAGTGCACCAGAGAAAAAGGGTTTATTCAGTCATAAACCTTGCGATGCGTTTCGCGCTTACAAAGCGCTTTGTAAGCGCGAAACGCGTCGCAAGGTTTGTGACTGAATAAACCCTTTTTCTCTGGTGCACTATCTCTGACTCCGGTGTTGATTGCTGAGTGCTCGTTGGAACGCCGTTCTGCCTTGTGATATATATATATATATATATATATATATATATATATATATATATATAAGCTTGCTAGCTTGTAGCTCAGGGAAATCCAAGGTCACACCTGCCCTTCTTGTGGGATGCGCACATTCTAGCAGAGCCCGTTCTTGCACTCCCCGAGCTACAGATAGAAAGGGAGGCACCTTACTTACCTGCCCCCGGAATAGCTTAAGCCTAGCTACTAGCAATCAATTGTGCCTTATATGGGTCTTCCTGCTGGCTCACTGACAAGTTGTATCTTTCCTAGTAAGGTGACATTGTGGGTTGTGCAAAACGTATATATGCTTGGTATCAATTGAATGTAGTCAGTCTCCTCTGCGCACCTCCGAGGGTTGTGTAGACTGAGGCTCCCCTGTCAGGGTTCGTATTTGCTGAATAAACGATTGAACTTTCTCCATTGCCGACTGACTTATTATTCATGAATAAGGTATATGGGCTATTGGTGTGTATGGTCCATTAGTGTAATATTTTGATTTCTTCAATCAGATCGGAGGATTAATAAATTATTGCAAATATGGTGGATTAATTTTGATGAATTTACTACAATGCTTGAAGTCACTAATTACATGTTAGTTGATGGCAATTTTAGATGGATATGCCCAATGGGGCAACATGTCTATCAAAGTGACTTTCATTTAATTTAATTTGAATGATGTGCAATGTAGAATATAGGCCATAATGTGGAAGTATGACGTATATGCTTGAAGTACATATCTATTATCTGTTTTCCAATATGGAGACATGAAAAATAGGACATATTGTCCACTTTCTGTGTTTATGCAATGAATGTTAAAAGGAAACGTTGACTGTGCCCATCGTCATGAAAAAAAGGCTGCAAAAAACGAAACACATCTGACGCTGTAATGGTGATCGGCCATGCTTGCTGAAATATATATATTTGAAATAAAACAGTCTGAAGCATCACCTGAGTGCCGTTCTGTTGATTTTTGGCAACCTCTCCCCGGTATGGCCGGACAACTGGTGGCCAATCGAAATGGGCGCCCCGCCAGAACCGGTTGCCAAGGTCAGAAACCTTGGGGTCATGTTTGACACCAAACTAACATTCCATCATCATGTCAACACAGTGATTTCTTCCTCCTTCTTAATTCTTAGAAAAATAAAAAAACTACTCCCTTACCTACCTACTGCGGCAGGAAAAACTCTCATAACTACCTTAGTATTTTCCAAATTGGATTACTGCAATTCCCTCTTGCTGAATGCTCAGGAGCAGATTTTAGACAAACTGCAGTCTGTCAAAAATGCGGCGGCCAGAGTACTACTCTCCATTCCCAAGCACCATTCTGTCTCTGCTGCCATACGTCAACTCCATTGGCGGCGAATCAGAAGCCGCATAAAATTTAAAGCCCTCTGCATTGCCTACAAGGCTATCCACAATTCCGGACCACGATTTCTCAGAAAGGCTTTTACCATCTACACCCCCATCAGGCCTCTTTGCTCAGCATCGACTTATCTTCTTCCAGTCCCTCGCACCAGAACAGTCGCCTGGGGAGATAGACGCTTCCTAGTGGCCACTGCGAGGCTTTGGAACACTCTCCCGTTCACCATCAAGACTAGTCCCACACTTTTAATTTTCCGGAAACAATTGAAAACCTGGCTCTTTGACCAATAATCTTCTTCAGCATGGTGTATGTCATCTTGATAATCCTAGGCGTCGAGACACCTTCGGGTATTTGTGCGCAATACAAATCCAATAAACATAAACATAAACATAAAATGCGACAGAAGCAGCATTATATATACATTTATATTATGTATATATATATATATATATATATATATATATATATATATATATATATATATATATATATACGTAATTCACAATGTTCATATTAAGAATTTTGTATTTGATAGAAATTAATAGGGTTATTCAAATATGTAATGTGTTTGAAGTGAAGTACTTTCCCTATTGATGCACAGACTGGAGCGGGAATAGTAAATCTTACCCCTCCGAATTCCAACGCTTTCCTTACTATTAATAGGGAAGAGGTGTGGTGCAGCGGCTAGGGTGGCTGACTCTGGAACCCGGGGGCTCATGGTTCGATCCACGGGGACAGATCAGCCCAGCACCATGTGACTCTGGGCAATAGCTCGCTTAAACTTCCCGATGGCCCCCAGCACCTTAACACCCTTGGGTAATTGTTTGCGCTTTACCAATACTAGACATATACATTTACACAGATTGGAGTGGGAATAGTAAATCTTACCTATCCAAAGTCCAACTCTTTACCTACTGTTGCACAGACTGGAGTGGAAATTGTCAATCCTACCTCTCTGAAGTCCAATAGTTTCCCTCCTGTTGACCTGTTTGGAGTGCGAATAGTACAATGTAACCTATCTGAAAACCTATGCTTTCACTACTGTTGCATAACCTGGTGAGGGAAGAGTTTATCTATCATTCCTAGACTCTAATACTTTTCCTTATATTGTTTAAAGATATCTATTATTAGTGTATGTTTATTTTTAAAGTTTATATTATATATATATATTCATTGAAAAAAAGAAGCGTTATAGAGGTGTTATGGTTAGACTCAGGTTTCTGAGCTAACTATAATTTGGGCCCCATGCAATGCACTGCTTATGACCTCACATATTACATCACTCATGACATGGCCAGTGACATCACTGATGACATCTCAAAAGACATCACTGATGACATTACTAATTACATTATCCAGTGACTGTGGGTTTTTGAGTGTTAAATGTTTATACCAAGGTGTATTGGTGAATCAGTGGGTGTATGAGTGCCTGTATGGATGATTCAGTGGGTGTGTGACTGACTGTATAAGTGAGTGATTAGATATGTCAGTGAATGTATGGGTGACTGACTAGTTGTGTGAATGTTTGTATCAATCTGTCAGTTGGTGTTTAAGTGGCTGTATGGGTGTGTGAGTGGGTATGTGAGTGGCTGTATGGCTGAGTGACTGTTTGTCTGAATGCCAGTATGGGTGTCTGTTTGGGTGGGTGATGTGGTGTGTGACTGCCTGTATGGATGAGTCAGTGGCTGTATGATTTAGTGACTGCATGTGTGAGGGGCTGTATGGGTGAGTGAGTGTGTGTATGGCTGTGTGGGTGAGTGAGTAGATGTGTCAGTGGTATATGGGTAAGTAACTAGGTATGTGAAAGGTAGTATATGTCAATGATGGGGTATATGAGATGCTGTATGGGTGATTAAGTGAATGTAAGAGTGGCTGTGCGGGTGAGTGTTTGCTTACGTCAGTGACTTCAAAGGTGATTTAGTATGTGTTAGTATGTGTTTGAGTAAGTGTGTGTGTATGTGTGTGTGTAACTGTATGGGTGAGAAAGTGGCTGTGTGATTGACTGTATGGGTAAGTGAGTAGGTGTGTGAGTAGCTCTATCGGTGACTATTCAGTGCGTGAGTGGCTGTATGGGTGTATGAGTGGATATGTTAGTGGCTGCATTAGTGAGTGAGTGGGTCCATGAGTGGCTGTATGGGTGAGTGAGTAGATGTGTGTATAGATCTATGAATCAGTGAGTGGGCGTGTAAGTACTAGTATGGGTCTGAGAATGGATTTGTGAATGGTTGTGTGGGAGTGAGAGTGGGTGCATGAAAGGTTAAATGAGGGTGTGAGGGGTGTCTTAGTGACTTTGTGGATGATGTCAGTGATGAAATCAGTGATGTCATTTAAGATGTCACAAGTAATGTAATATGTGAGGTCATAAGCAGTGCATTGGGCGTGCGAGTTTTAGTTAGCTCAGCTAACTGTAACTGCTGAATTTCACAGTTTTTTCCTGAGCCTAACTTTAATGTCCCTGTAAACTTTAGATTTTTCAGTGAATTTCTAAGGTTTATTAAATTCTATTTCCTGACTATAATGTCCCTGTAACCTTTAGTTTTTCAGTGAATTTCTAAGGTTTTTGAAGTACTAATTCCTAACTATATTGTTCCTGTAACCTTTGTTTTTTCAGTGATTTTCTATGTTTTTTTAAAGTTGTAATTATGTTTGCAGAGTGGTGGAGAAAGGGGGTGGAGCCTCGGACAGCTCTCAGGAATCTCGCTGTGTAGGACTTACAGGAGGTACCAGGTGGACTTCTTGGCCCCCAAACTCCTTCAGCATCCAAGAGGACTTCATTCCCCAACCAGTAATGCAGCAGTAATGCACCAGGAGGCGCGTTTGCAGAGTGGTGGAAAAAGCGGGCGTTGTCTCTGAAGATCTCTTAGTAATTCCGCTGTGTGACACTTACTGGAGGTAACAGGAGGGGTTGCTATTCCCCAAAGACTCTCAGCAGCGAAGTGGACTTCATCCCCCAATCAGTAGTTAGAGAGCACTTTGTGCACATCCAGGCACCATGTGGTGCAAGACACACGGCGCATGGATGTGCATGAGGGCACTACTTGCTGTGGCCCATGAGGGACAGAGGCCATGCTTGGGGACCCCAAAGCCTTTTTCCGATGGCCTTTTCATGGTGATGAGACTGGCATGAAAAGGCTGTGGGAAATGAACATCGTAATCCCGACGACGGTGCCTGCTTTGACTGTGCCGACATTTTAGGGCTACAAGTTGGAACGCCATCTTGACAGGATCCTAGATCCTGATGGAGGCAGGGGTCTTCCCCTGATAGCAAATGGTCTGACCAACGGATCATAATTTGGTGTTCGGAATGAAGAGATGTCAGTAGCAGTCCGACTGGCATCCAAATGAGGTCCTAAATTTGGCATACATTTGGATTTTGTTCTGCAGTTTACGCTTTTTGTTATTTGGTGTAAATCCGTTCGAGTAGCTGTTGAGAAATTAAAGGAAATCCAAATGTCGATATCTAGGGATGCGAATCCTCAGAGGATCCGATAGTCTCAGTGGTGATATCTGATGGGCTGCCAACACTTCAAACAGGAAGTGCTGGCAGCCATCGGCTTCAGCCGAGTCCCATAAAAAGTTTTTTTTTTAAAGACAAGAGGGCAGAGTAAGGATATCCTGACCCAATAGCCGTGGTCTTGTGGTCATGCTGTGAACTCGTCAGGGCAAAAAAACATTTTTTTAGGTCTCGCCTAGGCTGAGCTTGTGCTGTCTCTTTGAGACATGCTGTATTAAGGCATGGACTTCAAGCCCCACCCATTTTCTTCCCATCTTTTCAATTGCCTCTCATTGCTGTCCTTTCTAAATGGTTGCTTTAAATTTATCAATAAGCTTAGCAGTCCCTCCTTAGTCCCTCCTTTTTCCTTGTATAACCTTGCATGAGGACTGGCCCTCTTACATGTGTTGTTGATCAGTATGTTTTATTTACACTATGTGAGCATTATTTTCTTAAATGGCTTTCTCCTATTGTAGGCACAATATGCTGTCCTGCAAGGGCACCCATTTTTCCACTCTCTGCTAGACTGTCTGTTCCTCATCCCCACCACGCTTTAGGTTTCAGCACGGCACCCGCTTTCATATTAACAACATGGGCACCACACATAGGGGCCGATTATGATGGCGGACGGACCTGAGTCCGTCCGCCACCATAGAGTAGGGGGGAACGTCCGCATGGGCAGCGGCGTTCCCCCCGTGAAGATTAGGATGTGACCGCCAGGGTGGCGGTCACATCCTCTATCCTTAACATTGCGGCGGGTGCAGCTTCAAGCTGCACCCGCGGCAATGTAAAAAATGCATACTTTGCTATTGTATGCAGAAAGCGGCAGGCACCGCGCGGTGCCTGCCGATCTCTGCATACAAATGCAGGGGGGTACCATAGGTACCCCCCATGTGCACCCCCCACTCCCCTTCACCTAGGGGGCCCGCAACGGGCCCCCGCATTGAAGTTCCACATGCTTTTCCACGGCGGAAAATTCGCCGCGGAAAAGCATCTTTTCTAGCATTTCCTAATATGGTGGACGGTGTCTGAGAGACACCTCCACCATATTAGAGCTTTTCCGCCACGGTTGTAAGCCAACCGCGGCGGAATAGCTGCGGACGGAAACCAGGACCCACCAGCCATCCTAATGTGGCGGTGGGTCTCTGGTGGGTCCGCTGCGGTTTTTCCGCATCCTCTGGGCCGGCGGTGGCTTCCGCCGGCCCGGAGGATGCGGAAAAACCGCAATCCTAATAGGCCCCGTAATATTTTAGCAGACACCTGCTTTCATGATTTTTTTTAAATTAGCATTCATTCAAATTATTTTTACAGTAGCGCACGCCCCACATAATTTTAAACAATGGCAGCCACCCTACTCGCCCAACTCTATTTCAAAATCATTCTACATTGTATTTTTTTCAACACAGCGGCATGTTGCTCCTAATCAGCAACAATGGCGGCTGCGGTTTACTTTTTCTGAATAGCTGTTACACAGCGCATTGCCGATTTCACGTCCGTAGCGCATTCTCTTCTCTTTGCAGGAGCAGCCCACTCTCCTACCCCTTTTCTCACCGGGCTGCTCCCTCTCCTCGGGCTATTTCCGCCTCCCTCCTGCTTTAAATCCTGGGGTATCACTTACTGACCTCTCTCGGCAGGTAATCCTAACATTAATGGGTTCGGTTCATCTTGGTCAGCCTCTTGCTGCAGGTGGGAGGGAGTCTGTTACACTGCCACTGGTCGCAGCTGCGGTGGATTGCCCACAGGAATCTGAGGAGATGATATACTGGAAGTGCATGGTCATGGGACGCTATAAAGGACATTGTAAATGGACCTCATTGAGGACTGTTTGATTTGTTGCAAAGAATGTAGCAAAGGACCACATTTTTTACATTATTTAATTCTTCAGTTCTTACGCTTTGTAAGATTGAACTATAGGTACTTCTAGTTTCTGCCACTTCAATAATGGCCACCTTGTAGTATACTCAGAACACAGTGAAAGGTCATTTGTACACCCATGGACCTGATTGGCTGATGGACTCCGGTACTTAAATGGGCCGGTCTATAGAGCCAAACTCGTAGCTAACTTGGTACGGTTTTCTCTGACCTTGAATAAAAGGTGAGGAACCCTCGGTGTGCACATCCAGTGTAAAGTTGTAAGTTCATCCACTTTGGCTAGGCAGGGCTAAAGATGACTGTCTGTGCTTGGCAGCAAGTTAAGTAGTTAGCGATCATGTGGATTTGCTGTTATGCTGGACTCTGCCTCTTTTCTGGTCTAAGTTATGCCTCTGTCTTCCACTATCCATCTCTCTCCTCGTCTCCCCTTTCATATGTCTGCCTCTTTTCATACAGTCTTTGTCTCTTCCTGTCTATTGTCTCCCTTGCATGTCCATTTGTCTCCCTCCCTGTCTCTGTTGCTCTCCCATTGTGTCTTTTCATGACTTTATTGCCTGGCGTGGATCTCTCAATAAATTGCTCTCTTCACAATGCTTGTTTTTTTTATTTCTGTAGTTGTTGCTTCTTTGTCCTCTTGTTAATTGCTTGCACCTACCAACACACCCCTGCCTCTGTTGTTGCTTGTCCTCCCATCTTTGTTGTTTTCCCTGCGGCTCCCCACAAGAAAAAACATTATAAAACAGCCAGCACTAGCCATGTCATAGCACTTATTTCTGGCATAGTGTGCTGAGTCACACAAGACATTGTTTCTAGTCACAGGCTTTCCGCAAAATATGTTACCCACTCATGCAACACAATAGGTAACACATAGGTAAAAGACATTGTCATTTACATTGCCAATAGCTCTAACTCTCGGAAATGCAAGACCTATTGCATTGTGATTTTTTTTCAAAAACGCTGGCTCCCATGCTTGTTTTGAAAAGAGCCCCTAGGTGGGCCAGGTTTCAGTAGCTTTTAAAAAAAAGGAAGGGTGCTCACCAGGGCCCCTTCCTAAGGTTCTTGGAGCACCGCGGACCACCACCTCTCTGGGGCTTTTTTTATAAGGGGGGCCACACGGACCCCCCTCCTGCGGTTCGACAAAGCCCCAGAGACCACCACTTCCCCAGTCTTTATGTTTAATGTTGGAGGGGGCCATGCCGGGTCATATAAAATATATAACACTGGGAGAGGGACCGCGCTGCCCCACTCCTGGGCCATAGACGACCCCGGGGACCACCACCTCCCGGGGCTGGCCCATGGACAGAGAAGGAGGAGGGGCATGTGGTCCCCCTCCTGGAGCCAATAATGGCCCTAGGGACTGACGCACCACAGGGCCAGCTCCTGCTATGTCCCAGGGGGCCCATCCCTGAGACATCGCTGTTTGCTTTGACTTGGCGGGAGCTTTGACAGCTAGGGCCAAGTCAAAGCAAACATTAACCCTGCTTCCAGCTTGCTAGGAGTGGAGTTTGCATCTGTTTCAGTGTCCACTGTCATGCAGACAGGGAAACAGACAAAACAATCGCTCTCACAAACAGTGCGATGTGTGTTTAGCAGCTCTCTGTGTATGAGAGCAATGCCAGCTCCTGCTGGAATTGCTATGGGGTCTGCAGGAACTGTGGGGGCATTCAGACTCCGTCTGCAGGAACTGTGGGGGCATTTAGGCTCCTCCAGTGGTCCCACATGGTGCTGACTGGGTGCCCTGGGTGGGCTCCAAGGCACCCACCATTTCAAGGTTTGGCCTGGGGGATGGGGTCTCTGGATCGAAATCCACCCAGGGACTAGGACCAAGGGGCACCCTTTTCCCATTGACTTGTGGCTGGACCCCAGGGCTGAAATCAGCCCCCTTCCCTTCTAATAATTGGGCAGGCTTCTCCACCCACCTTAGTAGTATGAAAAGGTCTCCCTGCCTTTTGCCAGGATGATGGACAGCTTACCAAAAGGCCCCCACTATCTTGTTTCCCTCTGACATTTGTCGTGCACTGTTCATGCCAAGGAATATGAGGACACCCCCACCAAACAACGAGGCGCTTACTTCTTATAGCTAGGAGGAAGTACCCTGTTTGGTGGAGATTTACTTCTTTGTAGTCTCATTGGCCTCTCTATAGGAGGATACATGTTATCACAGATTTCTGGTTTACGATGCAGAAGGAACAGTCTCATTGCCAAAATGCACACAGGGTCACTGAAGACATTTCCTTGTGGTCATTTACACAGATATAGGGTAGAATACGCACTGCTCGATTACTGAACGAGGTAGCCATTACTAATTAACCAAAAGAAAGTACTTCCCTTGAGTAGATATTGTGTGAAAAATTGCAGAGTCTTGTTGGAAAAAGGTGCAAGCTTGGTTCCGCTGTGGCCCAGTCACTGACACAGCTACTGACAACCCACACAGACACTTAGATACCCACTCATACACTCAGGCACTCACACACCCACTGCCACTGATACACCCACTCACAGACCCACTCAGACACTTATACACCCATTCACAGGCCCACTCAGACACTCTAAGAGACACTCACAAATGCACTGTCACTCATGCACCCACTCACAGACCCACTTAGACACTCTCATAGTGACTCAGACCCATTCAGACACGTACACCCACTCACAGACCCACTCAGACACTCATGCACCCACTTACTGAACCACTCATACTCTCTCACAGCCACTCACAGACCTACTCAGAGACTCATGCACTGACTGACAAACCCACTCAGAGACTCACACACTCACTCACTCACAGACCCACTCAGAGACTACCACACCCACTTCCAGACTCACTCAGAGACTCACACACCCAATCACAGACTCATTCAGACTCTCATGTACTCACTCATGGAATGACTCACACACTCAGGGACCCATTCAGACACTTACTCATGCACCTACTCAGACACCTACACACCCACTCGGACACCCACTCAGACACTCACGCACCAACTCCCAGTCCCACTCACGCACCCAATCACAGACCCATACAGCCACTCACACACTCATTCAGAGACCCATAGAGCCACTCACAAGCACAAAACCATGCACACACTCAGTCACATAGCCATACAGCCATTCAGACACCCACTCCCCGACCTATACAGCCACTCACACAGACACTCTCAAAGGTTACAGTTAGGAAATACAATTCAAAAAACCTTCCAAATTCACTAGAAACACAAAAGTTACAAGGATGTTATAGTTAGGAGTTAACATTAAAAACCTTAGAAATTCACTTATAAAAACAAAGGTTACACGGACATTAGAGTTAGGAAATAGAATTTAAAAAACCTTAGAAATTTGCTGAAAGAACCAAAGTTTACAGGAATATTATTGTTAGGCTCAGATTTCACTCATACAAAGTATAGAAACACAGCAGTTATAGTTACCTGAGCTAACTATAACTTACGCCCCGCAATGTACAGCTTATGACCTCACATATTACATCACTCATAAGATGGTCAGTGACATAACTGATGACATCACAGATGACACATCAAATGTGTTTGCTAGCTCCTACAAGCACCACTGGCAGCGTGTGCATAGAAAATACTAGCTTGTCTTTTATACAGCACTTAATGTTGCACTTGTTTGTGTCAATGCTCTGTATAAAATGTTATACTATTGCCCAATTTATCAGCACACATTTTGCTATCCTAGGAAGGATAACTTGTTATGCTATATTATTAGAGTTATGTATCACGTTTTATTGCCGTAAGTATGTCTTCACAATGTTTTTGGGCTCCTCTACCTTTATACTCAGGTCTTGAGGATTCTACAATAGACTGACTCTGTTTTCTGTGTTTTGTTGGAGGTAATGATTGTTTACTACTGTGGCTGGAGATGGTGATAACCATCTATATGGAATATCTGAGCTGTGAGATATGATTTCACACTGATTTCACACTGATCTGCCAAATGTGTTCTATTGGGTGTGGTCTCTTTTCTAGTGAAACCTTTGTGTTAACAGCGACTTGATCTGCCATCCTGCTATAGGTACACTTGAAGGGGGAACACATTAGATATTCAGTACCAGTGGGTGGTGGTAGTGAGCTACTATCCTGCCTCCTGGGCCACTGAGCATATGTACATGGTGATGTAAGCAGGCATACAAAGGCCAACTCTTGTGCATGAGGCCATGACCTTGAGGCAAACTAAGGCATGCCCACATTTAAATGTTTGCCATTTGCAGCAGCCCAGGTATGATGATGATGAGACTGCTGGCAGACAAGATGTATCATCTCGCATAGGTAAGATTGGCCACTGCTGATCAGGCATCAAAAGGTGAGCAAAATAATTCTGCCACCCTAGGAAGTCAGGGTCGATGCCTAGCACTGAAATCAATGAGGCATATCTGTTTAGCCAAACAGTAAGTCATGTGAATATGTTGTGAACTTTCTTAAGGTGGCCCAGTTGTTTTCAGGCAGGTAATAGGGGAGGCCATTGGTAAGGCTGTCCAGTAGAGTGGCGCAGAGCTTGGGTAAATTGAAGTGTCTGAACTGGAAGAGTACTCTGTTCATCATAATGTCTGACTGTGAATGCTTTTAATGAGACATTGGCTACGCCATAGTATATAGGCAATATTGCCTGGTTACTAGGGGGTCCATTAGGATGGCGGACGGATCGCCACCGCCATGCAGGCGGTGGTGATCTGTCTGCCATCCCTGCCCGTCTGCCACCTTTCTTCCCCCCGCCATATTACGATGGCGGGGGGGACCGTGGCGGAGGGGAAGACCGTCTGCTGCTTTTCTGCCACGGTCGGCTTGCGACCGTGGCGGAAAAGGCCTGATATGGTGGCGGTGTCTATCAGACACCGCCAGCCATATTAGGATGGCCGGTGAGGAATGCCTTTCCGTGGCGACAATGCCGTCCGTTGCGGGCCCCCAGGGTGAAGGGGGGATGGGGGTGCACATGGGGGGTACCTATCGTACCCCCCAGCATTTCAATGTACACAATGACAGGCAACGCATGGTGCCTGTCATGTTGTGCATTGAAATGTACAACGTGCATTGTTTGCATTGCGGCGGCCGGTGCTTCAAGCACCGTACGCCGCAATGTAAAAAATGCGGGATGCACCCGCCACTGTGGTGGATGCATCCTAATTGGGGGCACGGTTCCTTCGCCCTTGTGGTGGACGGTACCGGCCCCCGACAGGATGGCGGACGGACTTTGTCCGTCCGCCATCCTAATGGACCTCTAGGTGTTCCTAAAAACTAGCTGGTTCAAAAATCCTCAAAAGTCCTCTTCTTGATTACCCTGATGACACAAACATCAGACTGTCTTGCTAGATTGGTGACAAGACTGGCCAGCTTCTCGAGACAAGCCCCGCTAATGGGACTTAAAGAATTTAGAAAGATTCTCCCAGAGGCGAGGCCTGCAAACTGGAGAGATGCAGGAATAGAAACTGATGGGAGACTTGTATGAGGTGAGACACTCCACACATTCGAAGTGGCAAGGACTCACTGTGGATTCTGCAGAAGGCAGCACCTACTATACGCCAGACTGGCTAGAGTGTCCCAAAATAAATGGGACCTATGGCAGAGTTAGAACTCAAATAATGTAAGTTGGGCCTACACCAAAACCCAAGAGGAAAACAAATGCAATATAGATTTGTAGCATTAGGAGTGATAAAGGCACATAGACGCATAGCAGGACAGTGGAAGCAGGTGGGTTGACCCAAATATGAACTATGAAAAGAGGATTAATTGAATGGTCAATTGCAGAAGAACTAAGAATGAAGGCAGTTCACACAGATCAAAAACTAGAAAAGGACTACACAACATGTAGACAACTAACTGGCTCGCTCAACCCACTTGAAAACGCAGATGGATCAAATTAAAATAGAAGTAGTGACGAACTGTCTTAAAGTAAAAACTAAGAAACAGAAGAAATGAAATAGGTAGATGTGGTGTGATAGAAGGACATAAATAAAATAGAAAGGCTGTATTGTAAATAAATGTTGAGAACATGTAAAAATTATACATTACAAGGAATGCAAGTATAACTTACAGTGTAAGTAAAAGTCTCTACATGCGAAATTCAAAAGGGAATAAAGGAGAAATAGAGCCATAACCCGGAAACAGCCCCATGGGAATATAACGAGGTACATGGACGCAAGATGGACGCAAACTGAGTGGAACAAGAGTAACCAAACAACTGCTGCTGACAAGCACACCTATTCTGGAGCCATGTCGGCTTATATTGACTCTTCTACTCCCACCCCAGAATCTTTCTGTGGCTTTCTATTCTGTTTTGAAAGTTCCCTAGTCCGAGCCCTTCAGCTCTGCCACATACTAATGACTGGTGCATCATCCTCTCTTCTTCCATTGCCTCCATTGCTGTCTTCTGATTGGCCCAATCCTTTTAGCTGTCTTACTTGATGTTGACCTAGTCTTAATGATGATTTTTTGATGCCTGAGGGATTTGAAATTCCTATGAATCCTGACAAGAACTTACGTTGAAACATCCAACTGTGCTGACAGTGGATCAATACAAAATAGTATAGGTTGCCCTCATTTCCTCATATTTCTTACCCCTTCTTTGTTGGTGTAGATGGTTGTAGCATTCACCATCACTGTGTCTAGACCCACACAGGAAGCTAAACTGAACACATTCAAAAGCCAGCAAGTTACCAGGGATAGGAAGGTGCAAACTGCTCTTATACTACAGCAAGTGGGATATTAAATCAGGATGCTGCATACTGTACTTATATATCAGCAAGGACATAGTCCCAGGAATTCTTTTCTTTTCCATTTATACATGGGCTTATATGTATTATGAATACCATATAATTGGTGGTAGTTCTATTGTATTGTGTTGTATGTTGTGTTTTATAAGTTGTAAAATAAGAAATATGTCACTAAGAGTGACAGGAAGTCATGCAATCCATTGTTATAATAGTAAATGTGAAAAGAAAGAAAGTGTGAGAATGTGACAAATTGTCTAATTTCATGATGATCATAACTGACACCTTCTTGGTATCTCCAAAGTCAGTGTTGCATTCTCACTTGTTCAGATTACCCAAACCTAATCTTATATGAAATGCAGGTGCAGCATGCTCCCAACACATGTTTGTGTTAAATTCAACAGAATGTGCTGAATAACATATTGTGCTGGTTTGCAATATACTATGTGCACCAAGGACAATTCTTCTGAGAATGTGCCAACAAAGTCTTATCTAGATGCGCTGAATGTGTAAGGATTGTATGCTTAGTACATTCAAGATATAGACTTAAGATATTACTATTAGGGCCAAGCTCCCTGATGGTGGCAAGAAAGAGCCCAAAAGAAAGAGGACTCTGTTAAGAGGGTAAGTTGACTTCACCTTCAGCACTGCAGAAAAATTGCTAATCTCATCACAAAGGCTGTTTAAAACTCTATCATTTTTCTATGGCTGAGATAGGAACTTAGGACCTAATTACAATGTCAGTTGAACTGCATTCCGTGACCTGTCGCATGTGGTCAGACAGGTGAAGGTCTCGTGGGAAGTGGCCGGTCCAACGGTTGGCTTACTATGCATGCAGCCTGTATTCCCACCAACCGCTGACAGACCACAGACTACAACAGCCTTCCTCCGATCGCAGCATTGGCGGTCAGAGAAGAACAGCAACCATAGGGCAGTACAGGGAGATCTGACTGCTGTCCGGATTATGATGTGGGCTTCCGGCAACCTGACCGTGGTGGTCTGACAGCTTGCCCCGAGTCATCAGAAACAAAGGAAAAGGGGTGAACACTCTGCCGATTCCCCTTCTCACTAGTGGACTCCAGTGTGGATCGCTTCGTCAAGGTTCCCCCTGCACCTCAGCAGCTGCACCCTAAAGGGGACAGTCCTATGGGTGGTGGATTCCAGGTAAGTCCTCATGTAGCATGTATCCCCATTGACTGGACTGTGCATATAGCACCACACTCCAGGAATGGGGTACATGGTTCACAAGGCATGTCCCCACGTGTGTCATGCACATGTGTACAATTGCATGTGTCCTGTACATCTGTACCCACTTGCAGTGATTTATCCGGGGAGCAGGTCACCGCCACCGATGAGACCTCAGCTGTAGCAGCGGTTGCATCGTAATACGGCGTGTGGAGCTTTCCTGGCCTATGCGGTCAGATTCGAACCACGGCCACAGCAGTCAAACGGCCGGTCCATCCGGCAACGTAACCAGGCCCTATGTAACAAAAACAAATATTTTACAAGCATCATGTGAAGGCCCCAATCCATGGTTTTGAATTTTGAATATACTCCCTAATAGAGCATCTGTTGTTTGCAAAGTAAAAACATTGTTATTGTAATTTCAATTCAGCATGCCATCTGGCACTCCACAAACACTCCTTGCAACATTCACATCTCCTCCATATATCCATGCTTCACCCAGATTTGACACTATCAATCCACAATCAATTGTATGCACTCTATGAAGAATCCCCATCAAAACCTATCCGTAATCTCAGTCTTGTAAGTTCTCTTGATCACATGGAGGGGCTAGCTGCACACAACTCTCTCCCTTTCCAAGACTTCAAGCTCTCTTTTGCTTCTGTTCTCGAGATGGTTGGTTTTTGTTCCAACTTTTCTATGTTCCGACCCCTAATTTTGAAGGAATCCAAGTATGGCAGGAGAGTTAAAGAAATACAAATCTGATTGGATGAGGGAGCTATTTTTTCCCTCCTGCCATTTTGGTATTCTCGGGATCCAAATGATATCGTTAATTGTCTGTTGCAATTTTGTGACATGCAAATATGAAATGTGGAGGTGGGTTTTAAGAGACTGGGGTGATGCTCTGACCCCGAATGGTGGATTAGGTTTATCATGTCCCTAAAATAGAAAAAAAATTGTTTTGACTTCTGAGATCCGCAGATCTAATGAGGGAACCCCAGATTCTGTAGATACATGCAATCACAGACAATGAAACAAAGCAAGGCAGCAACTATCCTAGGACCGCTTTA
Source organism: Lissotriton helveticus (assembly GCF_964261635.1). Lineage (NCBI taxonomy): Eukaryota > Metazoa > Chordata > Amphibia > Caudata > Salamandridae > Lissotriton > Lissotriton helveticus. Next base: position 259,956,599 of record NC_136071.1, read on the forward strand.
AATTCTCAGATTCAAATAAGATAATAAAAAATAGTAAGCCTCCATGCTGAAATGGGCACCAAGGGCAGGAAGATTGGGTAAAAGCAATGACCAAAAGCTTGGCCTTAGGTACAAAGACCACTGAACACAGCTGAAGGCCACATCCAGTTGATTCTACATGATTGCTGCTGTGTGCAGATCATGGTCTTCAAACAGTCTTCACCAAGGGCCATAGGAAAGAGAACAGGAGCACAGGCGTGGTCAGAGTGCTCTGTTTATGGTGAACGCTATGCACAGCAGGGTACGGAGGCACAGAGTTCACGAAATAGCAAAAGCTAAGGCCACGCCCTGTGCTGAGGGCCAAGATCAGTCATTTCGTACTTTTGTCATGAACAGAGTATATCATTAAAAACATTGAAATTGAAAACACAAAATGTTATGGTTAGGATGCAAAACCCAAGAATACTTGAATTTCGTCAGTTTTGGTGACCACTGCAACCATAATTTCCCCCAATACACTGCTAATGACCTGACACCATACTGCGACTTGTCCTGCATCCAGTTTAGGTAGAAATTTACCATTTGCCATATATTTACGAACATGTTTTGCTAGACATCATCCAAATAATTTCCTTGGGATGATGCCACCCTCAGGTTACGCCTTTCATTATATTGTTTTTATCAATGTTGTTGTCACTTGGTGGCATGCCCCCTAAAACATATATTTCAGGCTATATGTCATTGCTTAAGCATATCTGATGTTTAAAATTCTCAAGCATGTGCTCACAATGCAAAAGAATGACCATGGAGACTCTGATTTCCACTTAACTATCCTTTCAAAGTGGGCATACTGTTGAACCTAGATGCACAAATTTTAAAAGATTAACCACACCTGAGCTATGAAGTGTAGTCTGTAAAACAAAATGATGTGTATCAGTGTGTTAAGTGTGATGAAAAGGTAGAGGCCCCCAAAAGAAGTGTGAAACCTTTACCGCAGTGGTAGCCTGTGTAATTAGTATACGTGAAATAGCATACTACATTTGACAAATTCATAAGTGGAGTCTCAACGGAAAAAATATAATCAAAATTCCGCAGATTTTATTTACTTAGGTTCACTGACAAAATATCGGAACCACAAATATAGTAGGAGATAACTATTGTATCAAAAACATTGAGCACAAAATTATCGTTAACCTATATTTATAATGTAAATAACAAAAATATTGAAAAGAAATATCATTATACACTAATATCGAACACAAAAATATGTTTTTTTTAATATAAACATGGTCAAACATAGTAAACATTAAATATAATAACATTAAACAGTGATATATAATGTGAATTAAATATATTTAAATAATTTAGAATTATATATATTTTGTACTTATTTAAAAGAAAACTCATATATATGTATATGTATGTATGTTTATTTAAACATATATAATTTAAAACTATTATTAAAATAATTATTATCATTTATGTTACAATTTACTAATTTTTTGTGAACTTTAAAAAAACCAAATATATATATATACATATATATATATATATACACACACACATATACACTACATTACAAACTGTAACAAATAAACTTGAAAAAAATCTAAAAAAAACATACTACTTTGATTACACATAAAAAGTAAACAAAATAAAAAATGACATTTTGCCAAACTATATTACATATTACAAACAATAAAAAAGAAAAATTATAGAATGTTAAATACACAGAAACATCATAAAAATATAAATTAAAACAATATAAACAAAACTATAAAATTGTAGGAATAATACATATACTATTCCCACTTCAATCTCTTCAACAGTAGAGAACTTGTTGGACTCTGGAGGGGTAAAATGTACTATTCCCACTCCAGTCTGTGCAACAGTAAAGAAAGCGTTGGACTCAGAAGGGGTACACATTACTATTCCCACTCCAGTCACTGCAAGAGTAAGGAAAGTGTTGGATTGTGAAGGGGTACTATTTAGTAAGCCCACTCTAGTCAGTGCAAGAGTTAGGAAAACGTTGAACTCAGGAGAGGTAAAATTTACTATTCCCACTCCAATCTGTGCAACAGTAGGGAAAGTGTTTTGCGTTAAGAAGGGGTCAAATTTACTATTCCCAATCTAGTCGGTGCAACAGTAGGGAAAGCGTTGGACTCAGGAGGGGGTACAAATTACTATTCCCACTCCAGTCTCTGCAACAGTAGGAAAAGTGTTGGATTGCGGAGGGGTAACAATTTACTAATCCCAATGCAGTGGTTGCAACAGTAGGGAAAAGGTAAGACTCAGGAAGGGGTAACAATGTATTATTCCCACTCCAATCTGTACAACATTAGGGAAGGTGTTAAATTGCAGAGGGGTAAAATGTACTATTCCCACTCCAGTCTGTGCAACAGCAGGAAAAGGGTTGTACTCAAATGGGGTAAAATGCACAATTACTACTGCAGTCTGTGCAGCAGTAGAGAGAGAGTAGTTCATTTCAAACAAATAAAATATTTTAACAACTACATTAAGGGGCTCATTACAATGTCGGACGGATGACACCATTGCGGATTGGAACCACCGACCTGCACGATTTGGATGCTACCAACCTATGGGAGGTCGGAAACATCCATTTTGCAATGGCAGCTTGTGCGGCAGGCGGAAAGGCCTGTAGCACAAGCTGTCCTTGAAATATTGATGTTTTAAACATCCCTGCACCGTGTGGCAAGCACCAGGCCACTACTATGGGGCTTTCCAAGCCCCATAGCAGAGGCCACGGAGGATTGGCACAGTCACTTTCTGACAGCCTTTCCATGTCGGAAAGACTGACATGGAAAGACAAATGTAATGTTATTTACAATTAAAGAGCATAAAACAATTAACACAAAACATAATAAATAGCACATTTTTAAACAATGAATTACAATGTTTAGGTTTATAGCTTAAACTTGTTACCCTTTGCCTCTACAAAATAAACAGCACACACCTAAAATATATTTTAAAATTATAATAATCACAAATTTTACATAGGTATCAGTTAAACAATTAATATTAATTATATTTAACTGACTTCCCACCCTTTACCTCTACAAACCCAACTTGCAATTAATATATATTTAAAAAATATCTTAATTACAAAATGTACATGATTAATTATCAATTAAACAATTAATAACAATTAACTAATAGTAAATGTATTATATTTACTTAACTTCCCACACAGTACTCCTACAAGCACAACAACCCGCACCTCATATATAACTTAAAGCATTTAATAATTAACATTCATTAATAATGATCATAATTCATTTCCTTGACTTCCTTATCCCTAAAAAAACACAACCCACACCAAAATATTAATTAGAAAAATTAATGACCACATTTACATAACTAATTACCAATTAAATTATTATTAATGATTAAAAATGAACTATTAATTAATTATAATTAAATTACTTCCCACTCTATAGCCCTACAAACTCTACAACCTGCATCTAAAACTTAACGTAATTGAAAAAATTTATTAGACAATTAACATAATTAATTATCTATTAAATAATTATTATATTCATTAATTATTTATTATTATTAAGTTACTTCCCACCCAGTACCTCTATAAACCCCACAACTTGCTATGGCATTAAAAATACAAATAAACTATTACATTAATTTAAAAACAACTACAAATGTACAAACTATATTACAAAATATTAACAATAATTATACAATTTATAACACAATTAAATGTATCCTAAAATACATCAAAAATGTAAAAACGATGTTATGAATAACAATATTTTTGTAAATGTTATTAACAACATAGATATGTTTAACATTGATATTAGCAACATAGATATTTTTAACACCCTTAAAATCGATAATCTTGTCAATTATATTTCTTCACATGATATTTGTGCATCACGATATTAAAAACTCAATATTTCTGCTTCCTAATATTTTTTTCCGATATTTTGTCTGAATATCCCTGTCACCTAGTGCCTGTGCCATATATGGGACTTCCGGTGGCATTGCATTGCAGCACTAGCATGTGACAGGGAGGAAGGTGGAGTTCTTTCTTCAGCCAGTGAATTAAAGAACTAGAGGTCCCCATAAGGCCCATGATTAATGTCTATTTCTCTGTTTCTTTGCAAGGCAGGCATGGCCTACTTAGACCACCGATATGTATGGTTTGGACGAGACTCGGTCATACAGGCCCAGAACACGATGGGGAGGTGTCAGGAACAATATAACTGGGAGCAATACTAGATATAACACATGCATTAGAATAAAACGTAATATGCCCGGCATAAATCATTTTTGACCAAGAGCCAGAACTGGAATTAAAACTCATACTTTTAGGTTTTAAGCTCAGCAACACCAGCCACTTGTCCCCAAGGTTTGCACTTGCTTGAGCCCACTAAAACTAGAAGTGAGAATCTCTCAGTGAAACTTACCGCACCTAGGGCCATATTATAGAATTGCTCCCAGGGGGGAGACGGGTGTTTGCACCCGCTTTACACGCCCACTTTCCACGCCCCCTGGGCACTTTGGTATTACAGAAGGGGCTGCAGATGCTTGTGAGTCTGCTCTTGTAATACAGACAATAGCGCTGGCCCACATAAAGCGCCAGTGCTATCTTCAGAGCCCGTTCCCTCAATTGCATGGGGCATACCCCATGCAAATGATGGAATCCCTTTGCTTCTGCGCCCATGCCCTATTACCGATGCGGGCACAGAGGCATAGAAGCTCTCAGTAGGTGGACTGACAGTGAGTCATCTAAAAGGTGGCGCACTGTCAGTGCGCCCCCTGATGGCATCCCTTTGGACAGGGGGATGGTGGTCCTGTGGACCCCCCAGACATCCTTTGCCGGGGTGCAGTCACTCACTGCACCCACATGCAATGGGATCTCTAACACCCTCAAAAAGTGCAGGCAGGTTGCCGCCTGCACTGTGAAAACCCTGAGCGGCTGCACCGTTTTTTACATGACTGAGCTGCCCCCAGGGCAGCGTGAGTTTGCGGCTGCCCTAGGGGCAGACCATTCACCCTAATACGGTGCATTTTCCTTGATTGCACCGGGTAAAAGGTGCACCCTGCGCAATCAGGGAAAATGCGCCGTATGTGTAATATGCCCCATAGATGCTTCTTTTTCCATTTTCAGCCATCGTTTAGTCGGTATAGTTATGGATCGACCTTTTCACGTCTAAAATCCACATGAAAGTACAGTAGGGAAAAGCAAATAAAAGCACAGTCTCATCACTTGTGAAGCGATGCGGGCAGGGACACTATTATCTGCACATATTTAATCTTGTGGGTTCATCTGATATCTGCTTTGAACAGAAAATGTGCCCATCACTAATGAGCTATTGCAGGACTGTTTCAGAGAGGCATTTAAAGGTGGGCCTGAAATGATGTGCAATTAACTTTAATTCATCAGACTAGATCTCAGGTCACATTCATTTTGTGCAATTGTTTTCTGCCTTTGAAAAATAGCACTGGCCAATTTCTCAGCAACAAAGCGCTTGGCACAGCGCAATATATCACAATGAAAGAAGGGCAAACAAAATTGCTTGCCTACCTCCAAGTTTAGGAGAAAAATAGCTGTCTGCCTTCCTTTATTTGTTGAATGCAGCTTCGCTTTGTCATGATCATTATTATTGTGAAATTTGAAGCCTGACCTAAGCTGCCTACAATAATAGTACATTGTCGTACCTCAGTGAATTGAAGGGACACGGTAGTCCAAACAGGCTGCCAAGTTACTGCTCAGATATGTTTAGTAATGCTGCTTCTGATAGAAACTGTTAATTCTACTGAGACCTTAGTGTCTCTGTGTTGAATAAAGACTGAAAATGGTTTAATGAGTCACTGCTGGCTGCTATATCTACATTAGGAGTTAGGATCTCATTCGAGTTCATTCGTAAATGTTTTTTTCTTGAGTCGTGAATTGTTATTTACTAAGGATTTAGACTTGTACAGAAGTCATATATCTATTTATATGTGTACCTACACTAGGCACAACTGGTTCTTTTTTGCGCGATGGTGGGAGGTGGAGTATCATGCAGAAGACTCATTTGTTATCACGAGATAATGCTGTGGAGGATGTCATCAACCCCCATAGGATTTTGCAGAGCTGTTTTGGATTTCCATGCAATGCAGAGCTGCGTTTTGCGTGAAATACTCCGATGTATGAAGGACGGTAAAACTGGATTGAATTCTAAAACAAACATTTCCCAGTCCATGCTATTCTTCAAAACATTATTCACACTAAATCACCATCATTACTGTCATGTCGTGGCTTCAATAACGACATACAAAATAAATCTGTTTGTAGGAGCTTTATTCTTTGCTTCCTTTCACGTTCCTGTCCCTACACTATCTGCCCCTTTCCTGTTCTCGCTCCGCCTCTTCCCCCAACCCCGAAACTCCTCCCATCCCAACTACTAGACTGTGTAAAACATTACATCTCCCCCTTTGTTAACAAAAGAACTTGAACAGCTTCTAGTCCATTTCCTCAATCAGTCTCTTTGACTTGATTATGTCTCTTTGTGGCCTGAGACGTGTTCGGTGTCTGTCAGTGCATTTTCCTGTGACCGGTCAAATCTCAAGGTTGGGCTTGGTTGACTTGATTCGCCAACATCTTGTTGCGCTGTGTCTCTCTCAAGTGTTTCTTTCATACCTGGTGTGCATTTCTGAAAATGGGACACGTTTCGGGTAATCCTTCTCTGCTCAGACTCAGCAGTAATCATGGTGCCTTTATGCTGGGTAACAGTTAGAGGTTCATTTTTGAACCGACAATCCGTTTTCTTGGTCTGCTCTTGTTTGACCACCACACAATCTCCTGTTTGCAAGGAGGGAGACTTGGCACGCCGTCTGGCGTCGGCATATACTTTCATCCTGCTCTTCTCCGCACGGTCAGCCCTGGCTGTTTCTTGATGAGTGCGTGTTGGGGACACCGGTGCCAGAGCTCCTTCCCACGTAGGGATCCTCGTCCTGATGGGTCGCCCTAGCATGAGTGTAGCAGGGCATTTTCCGGTGGTGGCGTGTGGAGTGGTTCGATACGCCCTTAATACTTCGTTCAGAGCCACCTGTAAGTCTTTCTTTTCTAGCGTGGCCTGTTGAAAGGTCTTCTTTAGGGTGGCCATGAATCTCTCAATGGTGCCATTGGCTTGGGGCCACAACGGTGTAACCTTTCTATGTCGAAAGTTTAGATGCTTTGCAAATTCACTGAATTCATGGCTATTGAAAGGAGGGCCATTGTCTGTTTTGAGTTCCTTGGGAACGCCCCATGCAGCAAACACTTCGTCCAATACAGCAATTGTGCTGGAAGCATTGGTGGACGATACAAATTGAGCTATTGGGAATCGTGAATATTCATCCATGATAGCCACCACATACCGGCCAGATTGGAGGGGACCATAGAAGTCCATGGCGAGTTCCTGCCATACCTCTTCCGGCAATGGGGTCATTTGAAGAGGAGCTGGAGGCTCTGCTGACTTTACCAGTTGACACTGTGGACAGTCTTTCAAGGTGGACTATTTGATCTAGTTGCGGGAACCATACTCTCTCCCTTAATGTTCTCTTGGTGGCAACCACTCCTCTATGACCTTCATGTGCCAGGTTAACCACTCCTTGACGTAGCTGCCTCGGGATGACAATCCGATGGTCCCTCAGCAGGAGCCCCTCTGAGGTGGTTGACAGCTCCTCCCTGACATGTCGGAAGGCTTGCATTTCCTGACGTATTTGTGAGTCTTTCATTTTGTCCTCGCTCTCATGTCTCCATCGATGTGTGCGCAGTCGGCGCATTACTTTCTGGAGGATGTTGTCTTGGGCCGTAGCATCCTTGATTGCTTCTAGGGGAACTGCGGGTGGTCGGGCTACACCTACCACAAAGTGTATGTACTCTTCAGCCATCGATGAGCGTGATTCATGGTATGCCTGTGGGTGTCTGGACATGTAGTCCGCCGGATTCTCACCCTTCCCGGGTTTGTGAATGATGGTGAATGTGCACTCCTGCAATCTCAGACCCCATCTTTCAATGCGGGGCGGCATCTTGGCCTTGGGGTTGCCAAAAATGGTGACAAGGGCCTGGTGATCCGTGATCATGGTGAAATGTTTGCCAAAGATGAACACATGGAAATGTTCACATGCCCACAAAACCGCTAGGCTCTCCTTCTCAGGCTGAGAATAGGCCTTCTCAGTATCGGAGAGGCTGCAGCTGGCGTATGCCACGATGTGGCGTCGCTCAGTGTCGTTGTCATATTGAGCTAAAATGGCGCCCAGACCTACTGGACTGGCATCCACCGTTATCTCCGTCTTCCTTTTGGTGTTGAAATAGGCCAGATTGTCCGCTGATTCCACCGCTTGCTTGATTTCTTGGAAAGCCCGCTCGCACGGGATGCTACACACAAACGGTTGTCCTTGTTTCGTGAGGGCACGAAGGGGTGACTGATTGTTGCATAGTCCTTGATGTATCTGGAGCAGTAACTGGTCATGCCCAGGAATGATCTGACATCGCTGACAGCTTGAGGGCTCTTGGTGGTGTTGAGCGCAGTCACTTTCTCGGGGTCAGGTTTCATTCCAGCCCCTGAAAATACGTGACCAAAGAACTTGAGCGTTGACTGGTGGAACTCACACTTGTCTTTGTTCAACGTTAGATTCGCTTCCAGGAGAGCATGACACACTCGAGCCAGGGCTTGATCATGCTCTTGGGTATTTGATCCATACACCAGTATATCGTCACTGTAGTTCAGGGAGTTCGGGATATGCCTGATGGTTTGGCGTATCACCTCTTGAAAAATTTCCGCTGCGGAAGAGATTCCGAAACTCAGTCTTTTGTAGCGGAATAAGCCCAGATGAGTTGCAAATGTTGTAATGTATCTTGATTTTTCATGTAACTCCAACTGATGATATCCCTTGTTGAGATCTAACTTTGAGAACACCCTGGCTCCATTTAATGCCGCTATCATGTCGCTCAGGTGAGGCCCTGGATGTCGTTCCCGTTCTATTGCTGTGTTGGGAAGCCTCATGTCCACACATAATCTCACTTTCTCAGGGGTACCCTTTATGGGGACGATCACAACTGGGGACACCCATGGTGTGGGACCGTCCGTTTTCTCGATAATGTCCGCTTGAAGCAGTTCCTGAATCTCATCCTCCACTGCCTGCTGAAGGTGGAAAGGTACTCGCCGTGGGTGTTGAGCAATAGGTTGCACTCGGTCGTTTATGTGTAGGCGAATCAGGCACTTGTTCATCTTGCCGAGTCCATTGAAGAGCTTGGGAAACTTCCGGACAATGTCTGGATTGTCATGTACTCGGTACAGTATTTCAACCAGTCTGAGTCTTTCCGCCGTGGGCAAACTGAGGAGACAATCAGCCTCCGGTCCCTGAATGACGTGAATATATGCTTGTACTGCTGTGGATTCATGTTTGAGCGTCGTTGCGAACTTGCCCAGACAGGGAAGTGTTTTTTTCGCCAACAATGTGAACACTCTGACATGTGCAGGGCTCAACGCAGGCTGCGGTCTCATCTTGTTGTATTCAGTCACGGGCATGTAGTTTAATGATGCCCCACTGTCAAGTACAAATTTGGTGGCATGAGTCCCCACTTCAATATCCAGCGGAGGATACTTTTTTAGTTGATCCGGGTCAGCCACCATGCAAACGTATTCGTCCGAGTATGTCTTCTCTCGAGAACTTGACCTCGATTCCCTGAACAATGACCTTCTGGTCCGATGGGATCTGTGAGACTCTCTGCTGGAATGTGACGAGCCAGAAGACGACACCCCCCTGTCCTGCACAGCCTTTGCATGGTGTCGCCTTTCATCCGTCCGAGGTCTGGTTTTCTCACTCTTTCTCTCCATGCTGTACACTCCACACATGGCTTCGAAATGGTTCATGCACCCACATTCCGGCACTGTTGTCCCATTGCTGGACAAGTGTCTGTATGCGGGAAATCGTACCCACATCGATAACATTTCCTTGGACGCTCTGGCTTCTTGGTGTAGCTCGATCTCTTTTCTCTCCTTCTTGATTCGTGGCGTCGATGACTCCGATGGGTGTGTCTAGAGGCTGGACGAGACCTTCTCTGATGGTCGCTGGATCTTCTCTGATGACCAGAGCTTTGAGTCCAATGCGCTTGATCCTTTTTCTCGCCTCGCCCTGTCTCCATGGTTTTCGCGTGCTCTTCTGTCTGGTCGTATACTCTTGTCATCTCCTCAATCTCGTCGAGGTCATGACTCTTTCTCAGCAGTCGCCTGCGAAGGGTCTCTGAATGACAGCCATCGATGACTCTCAATCGGATGGCATCTTCAGTTGAAAAGGAGTCAAAATTGCAATACTGCGATAGTCGCCGCAGTTGTGATATGAAAGTGCTCATCATTTCCTCTTTGTCTTGACGTGCCTGATGAAACACGTACCTCTCGTAGTCCACATTTCTTTTGTGTACAAACTTTCTGTTGAGTGCATCCCGTACTTTATCTTAGGTCCCTTTATCATCTCTCGGTAATTCTTTGATCACTTTCCCAATCTCTTTGCCAACAAGATTGCGGAGTGCAATTAGTTTGTCTCTTCTGTGACTTTCAACCCTTCTAAGTAATCTTCAAAGTCTTCCAGCCACTCCTGCCACCGAGGACCCATGCTTCCGCCCGCCACCAGGGTCAATGGTTCCGGGGGGCGTAGATGTGAGATGATGGGCGTGACAGGGGCAGCCACGGCCGCCGCTGCACCACCTCCATTTCGAGTGGGTGACGTTGACATGGCTGGACTGACATGTTAACAACACGTGTTCCGAATGGTGCTCGCTTTTGCAATGCTCACTGCTTGTGTCTTCCAAATCTTTTTTTTTCACTTGCACTCGCCAGTGCTTGTCTGGTGATTATTATTATTTGTCCTTGCACCTACCAGTGCTTGTTTTATATTCATCAAGGCTTGTTTGGCTGTTTAAATGCTTGTCCTAGCCTCAAACTTGGGATGCCTGACTTCAAAATGGCCGCTCATGTACTTCACAGGGGATGTCCTGCACAGCTGCCTGACTCTAAGATGGCTGCCACATATCACCCACGAGGCTTGACTCTTCATTCATTCTGCAGCTCACTCGGTCTCATTGGACACTCACCGAGGGTCTCTCGTTCAAACAGCAGGGATTTGCAGCTCAGCTTCCACTTCAGGCCACTTTCACCATCCAGGTAGGCCAGAAGCGAGCTCCGATTTCTTTAGCCTGCCGCGTGCCATTCCTCACGCATCGGGAGTGAGACCCGATGTCGGCGCTTTCTTCCGGCGCCTCCACGGGGGTCACTGGCTTCGTCGGACGCTCCCCACTCCTTCAGGACACTTCGGGAGGACTGAGGTGGGCTCTAAGTACCTTCTCTGGGGCACAATCTGCAGGGCGCACTCGCGACTTTCTTTTTGGCGCAAAATATCGCGTCGGGTGCCAGCAAGGCAGCGCTGCACTAGCGCTGTTCCCTTGGGGGCTCTACACGATCGCCAAATCGTGGAGCAGCTCATTTACCGCTGGCCTAGGGCTGTGGGCAAAATGATTCAGAAAAGGGGGTGGTGATGAACAGAGTGTCTGAATTAAGCAGACCACTCTTACCCAGTCCAAAGATCAGGGCTTGATCCATCACCGTTATTTAGCTCACTGCCCCATCCCAGTTCAGAACCTGGCTATATGCAAATTAGTCTGTCCCTGGCCCAGTGCATCATGGGAACAGGGCAGACCAAACTACCAAGCCAATTCTTCACCAGAAAGGAGACAAGCTTCCGGGGACCGGTTTCTGCCATTTCAGGCGTCGTCGGCCCGGCTTGCTTGAATCCTGATGGAGCAGTGAGCAAGGGACTCATGTCTGAGTATACCCTTCCACGCTTATGGTGGACAAAATGATTCAGAAAAGGGGGTGGTGATGAACAGAGTGTCTGAATTAAGCAGACCACTCTTACCCAGTCCAAAGATCAGGGCTTGATCCATCACCGTTATTTAGCTCACTGCCCCATCCCAGTTCAGAACCTGGCTATATGCAAATTAGTCTGTCCCTGCCCCAGTGCATCATGGGAACAGGGCAGACCAAACTACCAAGCCAATTCTTCACCAGAAAGGAGACAAGCTTCCGGGGACCGGTTTCTGCCATTTCAGGCGTCGTCGGCCCGGCTTGCTTGAATCCTGATGGAGCAGTGAGCAAGGGACTCATGTCTGAGTATACCCTTCCACGCTTATGGTGGACAAAATGATTCAGAAAAGGGGGTGGTGATGAACAGAGTGTCTGAATTAAGCAGACCACTCTTACCCAGTCCAAAGATCAGGGCTTGATCCATCACCGTTATTTAGCTCACTGCCCCATCCCAGTTCAGAACCTGGCTATATGCAAATTAGTCTGTCCCTGGCCCAGTGCATCATGGGAACAGGGCAGACCAAACTACCAAGCCAATTCTTCACCAGAAAGGAGACAAGCTTCCGGGGACCGGTTTCTGCCATTTCAGGCGTCGTCGGCCCGGCTTGCTTGAATCCTGATGGAGCAGTGAGCAAGGGACTCATGTCTGAGTATACCCTTCCACGCTTGTGGTGGACAAAATGATTCAGAAAAGGGGGTGGTGATGAACAGAGTGTCTGAATTAAGCAGACCACTCTTACCCAGTCCAAAGATCAGGGCTTGATCCATCACCGTTATTTAGCTCACTGCCCCATCCCAGTTCAGAACCTGGCTATATGCAAATTAATCTGTCCCTGCCCCAGTGCATCATGGGAACAGGGCAGACCAAACTACCAAGCCAATTCTTCACCAGAAAGGAGACAAGCTTCCGGGGACCGGTTTCTGCCATTTCAGGCGTCGTCGGCCCGGCTTGCTTGAATCCTGATGGAGCAGTGAGCAAGGGACTCATGTCTGAGTATACCCTTCCACGCTTATGGTGGACAAAATGATTCAGAAAAGGGGGTGGTGATGAACAGAGTGTCTGAATTAAGCAGACCACTCTTACCCAGTCCAAAGATCAGGGCTTGATCCATCACCGTTATTTAGCTCACTGCCCCATCCCAGTTCAGAACCTGGCTATATGCAAATTAGTCTGTCCCTGGCCCAGTGCATCATGGGAACAGGGCAGACCAAACTACCAAGCCAATTCTTCACCAGAAAGGAGACAAGCTTCCGGGGACCGGTTTCTGCCATTTCAGGCGTCGTCGGCCCGGCTTGCTTGAATCCTGATGGAGCAGTGAGCAAGGGACTCATGTCTGAGTATACCCTTCCACGCTTGTGGTGGACAAAATGATTCAGAAAAGGGGGTGGTGATGAACAGAGTGTCTGAATTAAGCAGACCACTCTTACCCAGTCCAAAGATCAGGGCTTGATCCATCACCGTTATTTAGCTCACTGCCCCATCCCAGTTCAGAACCTGGCTATATGCAAATTAGTCTGTCCCTGGCCCAGTGCATCATGGGAACAGGGCAGACCAAACTACCAAGCCAATTCTTCACCAGAAAGGAGACAAGCTTCCGGGGACCGGTTTCTGCCATTTCAGGCGTCGTCGGCCCGGCTTGCTTGAATCCTGATGGAGCAGTGAGCAAGGGACTCATGTCTGAGTATACCCTTCCACGCTTATGGTGGACAAAATGATTCAGAAAAGGGGGTGGTGATGAACAGAGTGTCTGAATTAAGCAGACCACTCTTACCCAGTCCAAAGATCAGGGCTTGATCCATCACCGTTATTTAGCTCACTGCCCCATCCCAGTTCAGAACCTGGCTATATGCAAATTAGTCTGTCCCTGCCCCAGTGCATCATGGGAACAGGGCAGACCAAACTACCAAGCCAATTCTTCACCAGAAAGGAGACAAGCTTCCGGGGACCGGTTTCTGCCATTTCAGGCGTCGTCGGCCCGGCTTGCTTGAATCCTGATGGAGCAGTGAGCAAGGGACTCATGTCTGAGTATACCCTTCCACGCTTATGGTGGACAAAATGATTCAGAAAAGGGGGTGGTGATGAACAGAGTGTCTGAATTAAGCAGACCACTCTTACCCAGTCCAAAGATCAGGGCTTGATCCATCACCGTTATTTAGCTCACTGCCCCATCCCAGTTCAGAACCTGGCTATATGCAAATTAGTCTGTCCCTGGCCCAGTGCATCATGGGAACAGGGCAGACCAAACTACCAAGCCAATTCTTCACCAGAAAGGAGACAAGCTTCCGGGGACCGGTTTCTGCCATTTCAGGCGTCGTCGGCCCGGCTTGCTTGAATCCTGATGGAGCAGTGAGCAAGGGACTCATGTCTGAGTATACCCTTCCACGCTTGTGGTGGACAAAATGATTCAGAAAAGGGGGTGGTGATGAACAGAGTGTCTGAATTAAGCAGACCACTCTTACCCAGTCCAAAGATCAGGGCTTGATCCATCACCGTTATTTAGCTCACTGCCCCATCCCAGTTCAGAACCTGGCTATATGCAAATTAATCTGTCCCTGCCCCAGTGCATCATGGGAACAGGGCAGACCAAACTACCAAGCCAATTCTTCACCAGAAAGGAGACAAGCTTCCGGGGACCGGTTTCTGCCATTTCAGGCGTCGTCGGCCCGGCTTGCTTGAATCCTGATGGAGCAGTGAGCAAGGGACTCATGTCTGAGTATACCCTTCCACGCTTAAGGTGGACAAAATGATTCAGAAAAGGGGGTGGTGATGAACAGAGTGTCTGAATTAAGCAGACCACTCTTACCCAGTCCAAAGATCAGGGCTTGATCCATCACCGTTATTTAGCTCACTGCCCCATCCCAGTTCAGAACCTGGCTATATGCAAATTAGTCTGTCCCTGGCCCAGTGCATCATGGGAACAGGGCAGACCAAACTACCAAGCCAATTCTTCACCAGAAAGGAGACAAGCTTCCGGGACCGGTTTCTGCCATTTCAGGCGTCGTCGGCCCGGCTTGCTTGAATCCTGATGGAGCAGTGAGCAAGGGACTCATGTCTGAGTATACCCTTCCACGCTTATGGTGGACAAAATGATTCACAAAAGAACGTGGTGATGAACAGAGTGTCTGAATTAAGCAGACCACACTTACCCAGTCCAAAGATCAGGGCTTGATCCATCACCGTTATTTAGCTCACTGCCCCATCCCAGTTCAGAACCTGGCTATATGCAAATCAGTCTGTCCCTGGCCCAGTGCATCATGGGAACAGGGCAGACCAAACTACCAAGCCAATTCTTCACCAGAAAGGAGACAAGCTTCCGGGGACCGGTTTCTGCCATTTCAGGCGTCGTCGGCCCGGCTTGCTTGAATCCTGATGGAGCAGTGAGCAAGGGACTCATGTCTGAGTATACCCTTCCACGCTTATGGTGGACAAAATGATTCAGAAAAGGGGGTGGTGATGAACAGAGTGTCTGAATTAAGCAGACCACTCTTACCCAGTCCAAAGATCAGGGCTTGATCCATCACCGTTATTTAGCTCACTGCCCCATCCCAGTTCAGAACCTGGCTATATGCAAATTAGTCTGTCCCTGGCCCAGTGCATCATGGGAACAGGGCAGACCAAACTACCAAGCCAATTCTTCACCAGAAAGGAGACAAGCTTCCGGGGACCGGTTTCTGCCATTTCAGGCGTCGTCGGCCCGGCTTGCTTGAATCCTGATGGAGCAGTGAGCAAGGGACTCATGTCTGAGTATACCCTTCCACGCTTGTGGTGGACAAAATGATTCAGAAAAGGGGGTGGTGATGAACAGAGTGTCTGAATTAAGCAGACCACTCTTACCCAGTCCAAAGATCAGGGCTTGATCCATCACCGTTATTTAGCTCACTGCCCCATCCCAGTTCAGAACCTGGCTATATGCAAATTAATCTGTCCCTGCCCCAGTGCATCATGGGAACAGGGCAGACCAAACTACCAAGCCAATTCTTCACCAGAAAGGAGACAAGCTTCCGGGGACCGGTTTCTGCCATTTCAGGCGTCGTCGGCCCGGCTTGCTTGAATCCTGATGGAGCAGTGAGCAAGGGACTCATGTCTGAGTATACCCTTCCACGCTTATGGTGGACAAAATGATTCAGAAAAGGGGATGGTGATGAACAGAGTGTCTGAATTAAGCAGACCACTCTTACCCAGTCCAAAGATCAGGGCTTGATCCATCACCGTTATTTAGCTCACTGCCCCATCCCAGTTCAGAGCCTGGCTATATGCAAATTAATCTGTCCCTGCCCCAGTGCATCATGGGAACAGGGCAGACCAAACTACCAAGCCAATTCTTCACCAGAAAGGAGACAAGCTTCCGGGGACCGGTTTCTGCCATTTCAGGCGTCGTCGGCCCGGCTTGCTTGAATCCTGATGGAGCAGTGAGCAAGGGACTCATGTCTGAGTATACCCTTCCACGCTTATGGTGGACAAAATGATTCAGAAAAGGGGGTGGTGATGAACAGAGTGTCTGAATTAAGCAGACCACTCTTACCCAGTCCAAAGATCAGGGCTTGATCCATCACCGTTATTTAGCTCACTGCCCCATCCCAGTTCAGAACCTGGCTATATGCAAATATATAGGGCTGTGGGCGGCAGCTTCCTCGGGGCACACGTGTCCTGCAGAGGAACTTTCCTTTCTTCGGGGTGCCCAGGGACAGGACGCTTCTTCTTGGGTTCTGGGGATGATTAACTTCCTCGTCGCCAGTTGTCATGTCGTGGCTTCAATAACGACATACAAAATAAATCTGTTTGTAGGAGCTTTATTCTTTGCTTCCTTTCACGTTCCTGTCCCTGCACTATCTGCCACTTTCCTGTTCTCGCTCCGCCTCTTCCCCCAACCCCGAAACTCCTCCCATCCCAACTACTAGACTGTGTACAACATTACAATTACCTACTCATTTGATTTGCCAATATAATTAAAGACACTTAGGGCCTGATTACGATGATGGTGAGACCGCCACCAACAGCCCGTCAGTGGCGGTCCCACCACCATCGTAATCCTGATTACCGCCGGTCACATTAGGATGGTTGGTGGATGGCTGGCGGTTGGAGGGACCAATCACCACGGATCAGACAGGAGAGGCCGTCGGTCGGAGGGACTTGTTCCCTAACAGCAGTGGGGGTGCCTGCCAGGCACCGTCATAGGGATTACAATGTCCCTTTCCGCTATGCCTTTTCATGATGGTTTACCCACCTTGACTAGCCAGGCAGAAAGGGACATTAAGGGCCTGTAGCAGCCCCCCCCCTTCCTCCCTGGCCCTTTGACATAGCCCCTGGGGGGGCACATATGGTGCCACCCAACATATCCCTGCACCATGTGGCAGGCACCGCATGCTGCCTGCCACATAGTGAAGGGATATGCACAGGGTGCATATTTTGTACTGCAGCGAGTGCTGCAGCCCACAGCACCCGCCGCAATACAAAATATACACTCTGCGACCGCCTTGAAAGCAGTCGCATAGTGATTCAGGGTGCGGTTCTTCTGACAGCTAGGCGGGCCCTTAATACTGTTTCTCAACTTAGATGATAATCGCTCAGACTCTCTCGTGAGGCGGGAGATCTTATGCTCGCTGCTATTTTTAAACTGATCTTAAAAACTTGATTTTAACTTGTATTACTGTGTTGAATTTGAACTGTGCCATTTCACTGCTCGCACCCGTTCCGCCCAGCAGATTAATTGCTGATGCGGAGAGGGTTGCCATAGCAACGCCGCCCTTCGGCTACAAGCCACGCCCCTTCACGCTGTCACGCCCACATCCAGCCCTTAAAAAGCGAAGCGCTGATCACTAGCGCTGTCGCTCAGACTCTCTCGTGAGGCGGGAGATCTTATGCTCGCTGCTATTTTTAAACTGATCTTAAAAACTTGATTTTAACTTGTATTACTGTGTTGAATTTGAACTGTGCCATTTCACTGCTCGCACCCGTTCCGCCCAGCAGATTAATTGCTGATGCGGAGAGGGTTGCCATAGCAACGCCGCCCTTCGGCTACAAGCCACGCCCCTTCACGCTGTCACGCCCACATCCAGCCCTTAAAAAGCGAAGCGCTGATCACTAGCGCTGTCGCTCAGACTCTCTCGTGAGGCGGGAGATCTTATGCTCGCTGCTATTTTTAAACTGATCTTAAAAACTTGATTTTAACTTGTATTACTGTGTTGAATTTGAACTGTGCCATTTCACTGCTCGCACCCGTTCCGCCCAGCAGATTAATTGCTGATGCGGAGAGGGTTGCCATAGCAACGCCGCCCTTCGGCTACAAGCCACGCCCCTTCACGCTGTCACGCCCACATCCAGCCCTTAAAAAGCGAAGCGCTGATCACTAGCGCTGTCGCTCAGACTCTCTCGTGAGGCGGGAGATCTTATGCTCGCTGCTATTTTTAAACTGATCTTAAAAACTTGATTTTAACTTGTATTACTGTGTTGAATTTGAACTGTGCCATTTCACTGCTCGCACCCGTTCCGCCCAGCAGATTAATTGCTGATGCGGAGAGGGTTGCCATAGCAACGCCGCCCTTCGGCTACAAGCCACGCCCCTTCACGCTGTCACGCCCACAGCCACCCTTCCATTTCTATATACATGTACAGGAACCGGAAGCGCAGCGGACGAGCGCAGCGGGCGCGACGATTGCGCGCCGAAGGCGCGCATAAGGCAAGCTCGTCTGCGCTCGTCCGCGCCGAGGACGGGCCCGGGGCCACCCCCCCTGTTCTGCCTGGCCCACGACCCACCATCAATACTCCTCTGCTATGTTACTCCTCCGCAGAACTCTGGAGCTATAAACCTTATGCCGAAATAGCCCATCCCATACCCCTCTGTAATTACGACTCTTGCATTGGACCGCTTATATGTCCTACATGCATAAAGATACCGCCTACAGACATTACCACTTCCATACCCACAGTGTCTGCAGCTTTAATAAACGTTCGTTCCCTACCCAAACACAAAATGGAAATCGCCGAGTTCATTGACTCTCATGACCTCGACCTATTATTTATCACCGAAACCTGGGGAAATGAATCCTCTGGACCTGATTTCAGAGATGCCATGCCTAACAATTACTGTGTAAGCAAGCTAAACAGACCCCTAAGGAAAGGCGGAGGAATAGCAATCATACATAAAGAGCACCTAAAAGTAACAACATCAGAAACTAGCCTCCTTGAGTGTGAAGCCCTCCTCTTTGCCATACGCACCTCCAGCAAAACTACCTTTAGAGGTTTGTTAATTTACCGCCCCCCAGGATCCAGATCTAAATTTCTCTCAAATGTAGACAAAATCATTGAGATGTCTATTGGAGCCCAACACTTCACCGTATTAGGTGACTTCAATTTTCATCTCGAATCTCATGATGACCTTGATACAGGAACATGATTAGGTGACATGGAGTCAGTAGACCTCCTACAAATTGTCAAATCACCTACCCACTCAGCAGGGCATACCTTAGACGGCCTATTCACCAACGACAGAGATATTACAATCAATAATGTTCTTCCTCTAACTTGGACAGACCATTCGGCAGTTTGTTTTTCAGTCCCCATTACTCCTTGTCCACCCTCCCAGACTACTTCTGGACCAATAAAATTCAGAGACTGGAAAAACATTAACATCGACCAGCTCACTGAGATCATACGGGACAGCCCTCCGCTAAACAAGCAAGACCCTGTAGCTGCGTCAGCCACCTACTTAAACATCCTGAACGCAGCCTGTAACAAACTAGCCCCCACAAAAACATCTAACAGGAACAGAAAGCATCATTCAGCCCCTTGGTTCTCGGAATCACTCAGATTGCAGCGCCAATATTGCAGGAACTTAGAAAGACAATGGCGTCGACACTATAATAACGCAGACAAGATCAGCTACAAAAACGCCCTTTCCATCTATAAAAAACTGATCACTTCCGAGAAAACCACTTACTATACCAACCAAATCAACCAGGCTAAAAATTCATCAGGAAAACTGTTCCAGGTAGTAACATACCTGTCCAATCCTCCCCCACCCCCCTCAGAGGGATCGCAGGACCTCTCAGATGCACTGGCCAAATTTTTTGAAGACAAGGTCAGAGCCATTTTTTCCACTTTTGCACCTGACCCTTCTTTATCCCCTACCGAGCACCCTACGACAAATAACTCTCCTAATTTCCCAGCCTTCGAAAACATTACGAAAGATACGGTTCAACCCCTTATCGCCAGAACCAAATCTGGATCCCCATTTGATCCATGCCCTCCTGCGGTTCTCAACCGTATCCCAGAAGCTGTTGCCCCGTCACTCACTACGATCTGCAACGCAATGTTCACATCCGGCACCTACCCTTCAGTATGGAAGGAAGCCATTATCAAGCCACTACTCAAAAAACCCAGTCTAGACCCGTCTCTTCCATCCAGCTACAGGCCCATTGCATGCCTTCCTTTTCCGGCCAAAATCTTTGAAAAGATCATGAACCAGCAACTGGCAACATACATCCACAACAACAACTTACTGGATGATACCCAGTTCGGGTTCCGTCAGGGACATGGCACAGAGACAGCTCTCCTGAAGGCAGCGGACGAGATTCGATCCACTATGGACAATGGAGGAGCTGCAATCCTCATACTCTTAGACCTGTCCGCAGCCTTCGACACGGTCGATCATGCCACTCTGATCGACCGTGTCGCGGCCATAGGAGTAAGGGACAAGGCTAAGGAGCTTCTGGCCTCATTCTTGTCAAATCGCCTACAAACGGTGAAGCTGGGACAATACACTTCCCAGACCTTCTCCCTGCCTTGCGGGGTACCACAGGGATCCTCGCTAAGCCCGACACTGTTCAATATATATGTGTCTGACTTAGCGAGGGTCATCAAGTCCCATGGTATCTCTCTCACTACATACGCAGACGACACACAGCTGGTGTTGTCCGTATTCGATGATGGCCAAACAGTAGCGTCAAACTTCCAATCTGGCATGGAAGCAATAAGCTCCTGGATGTCATCAAACTGCCTCAAACTAAATTCTGATAAAACAGAAGTGATGACATTCGGGAGACTACAACCAACTTGGTCTCCTCAATGGTGGCCCCAACAACTGGGACAACCTCCAGTACCAGTGATCAAGGTACGAAACTTGGGGGTCATCTTCGACAACAAACTGTCCTTCCAGCAGCACGCAAACTCAGTGGTCTCATCTGCCTTCCACACCTTAAAAAAAATCAAAAAACTCATTCCGTACCTACCATCTTCCGCAGGCAAAACTTTAGTCAGCACGCTAGTCTTCTCCAAGACTGACTATTGTAATGCCTTACTCCTAAATGCACAACAAAAGGTCCTTAATAAATTACAGACTGTACAGAATGCAGCAGCTAGGACCCTGCTACGCATTCCTAAATTTGCATCTGTCTCCCCCTACATCCAACAGCTGCATTGGTTGCCGGTAAGGAGCCGCATCAAATTTAAGGCCTTGTGCATAGCGTACAAAGCCATTCATAACCAGGGCCCCCTATTTCTAAAACAAGCCTTTCGTCCACCTGAACAGCAAAGAACATTGCGTTCATCTTCTGCCCATCTGCTAACAGTCCCTCGCACAAGAAGGGCTAACTGGGGAGACAAACGTTTCACCGTTGCCACAGCTAGACTGTGGAATACTCTCCCTCTCCACCTTAAGTGTGCACCTACCCTGCTTAAGTTCAGAAAAAATCTGAAAACATGGCTATTCCATGCCTAGTTTCCTTTCCTACGGAGAGTTCTGTTGACACAGCGCCGAGACACCCTCGGGTATTTGCGCGCTCTAAAAATCGCCCCAAATAAAATAAATAAATAAAATAAATAATGTTCGCAAACAATGCAGCTTTTTTTTAGTACACAATTGACACATGACCTTATTTCAGTAAATAGAAGACAAACACCAAAAAACAATAACTACCAAACATCTTGATGTCAGCACCAGTGGCGTAGCGTGTATTGCTAGCACCCAGGGCAAGGCAAGTATTATGCCCCTTAACCTGTGGACCGGTAGCACTTCCTGGCACTAAATTTGAAAAGAAAAAAATATTTTTTGTGCAATTTTTTTTTCTTTTACAACGTTGCACCCCATAAGAATTGTGCGCCCGGGGCAGTCGCAGTCTGTGGCCCCATCCATGCTATGCCACTAGTCAACACACTGTTGTAGAACTAGCTATTTCTACACACCTGCCCCTTTGTCATAAACGTGTGAGATATATATGTAATAGAGACTTCGTAAAATGTCATCATTGTCGAAATATGAATGCTAACACACACAAAAATTGACAATGATAGAAACAAGAAGTTATTGCCTGGTATTGATGGCTTTCCTTGGACGGTAGTTTGGCTTCAGTATGATCAAAGCTAAATAGCAAACGTTTGTAAAAATGATAATTGTAAAATAGTTTTGGAGTTGAAAGGGCAGTAAATGATTACGATTCGACTAAAACTAAATGAGGTTCTCAGCCTATTATCCTTTTGAACACGCTAAATTGAGTACCCTTACATTAAAACTCAAATTAATGATAATAATAAGTTCATCCCTGTTGTTTACAGTATTTACAAATGGGACTTCTAATCCGAAGCCCTAAAGGAAAAACAAAATGGTTAATGTTATTATAATATGCCAGTTTTGATTAGTAGTGCCGTGAGAATATGTGATGTGTTGTACTTTCTAAATGAGGTCAGATATTGAACCATGTTTATTGCATGGATGGAAAGGAAGAACTTTTTTGGGGGAGGGGAGTCCAGGATGAAAATGTGCCACATGTACCCCTCCCCAGTGGGTTATGAGTTAGAATGTAATGATTTAGATTGCCCAAGTGTAAGCAGTTTGCCTTAACGTTTGTTGGTATTGATTTGAACCACATTGCAGTTGTTAAAGTCGCACCTTTAGGTATCTCACTTTTCTTTTCTTTTTTGTGCCCAATCACTTTTCAAACAAACAAACATTTTGGGCCAGATTAAGACTCTGGCAAATATAGAATATGCACCACAAAGGTGGAGTCCTGTCTTCCATCCTTATATAGCATAGAGGCCCTACATATCATAAATAGGGAAAATAGGACATCGCCCTCTGTTTGGAGGGTATCCTGCATCCTCCAAACTCTGAATCAGGCCCTGTGACTTTTCATATATTTGTGCATAGGAATCTGCATTGTGTGGCTCAATCATCTTTGTGAAAACAATGGCGTGTATATTTTGAATATTTTACAATTTTTTAAAAACATGTACACATTATCTTATTAAATTTTTCAAGAAAGTCATTTTTGAGTAATTGGTTGTGATAATAATCACTAAAGTGATTAGGAAGGTTTTTATCGTTCATTTTTTAAGGCGTTTTCTACAAATAAGGAACTGTTAAACCAATGTTTCCTTGTTCAGTGTGGTATGGTAAACACTCATCTGCTCAAAAAATATGGCCTACAAAAGACAAAAGCAACAAATGAACAACATGATTAAGTATAAAAAAAATAACTCACAAATGAAAAAATGGATCCTAATGGTCGAAAAGTAGCAGACTAATTTGGACTAAATATTGACCAAACAATCTTGCTCCAATCTTGTCGGTTCACCTGATAAGATTGGAGTTAAAACCAGCCCAGTAGAATCGGTGATTGAACTAATCTTAAAAGCTACAATCTGTAGTGTAAGAGAACCAGACCACCTCTCTATGAAGCCTTGAAGAAGAGAGAAGACAAAGTTTTAGTCTCATAATTTACGTTCATTCCTAAGGGACATTTCCAGTGTTTAATTTGTAAACGAATGAGTACTGGTGCCCTAAGCTCTGCTTCAGCAGTGCTATAAAAAATAGCCAAATACCAAGGGCCTCATTATGATGGAGGATTTTCCGCCTCCTCCGGGCCGGCGGAAGCCACCTCTGGCCCGGAGGAGGCGGAAAATCCTCTGCGGACTCACCAAAGACCCACCGCCGCATTACGATGGCTGGTGGGTCTTGGTTTCTGTCCGCCGCTTTTCCGCCGTGGTCGGATTACAACCGCGGCGGAAAAGCTCTCATTAGGCTGGCAGTGTCTATCAGACACCGCCAGCCGAATTAGGATGCATTTCTAAACATGCTTTTCCGCGGCGGTTTTTCCGCCGTGGAAAAGCATGTGTACTTTTGATTTTGGGGGCCCGTGGCGGGCCCCCAGGGTGTTGGCGGGTGGGGGGTGCACATGGGGGGTACCTATGGTACCCCCCAGCATTTACATGCACAAAGCGGCAGGCACCGCGCGGTGCCTGCCGCTTTGTGCATGTAAATGTTAAACATGCACTTTTAACATTGCGGCGGGTGCTGCTTGAAGCAGCACCCTCCGCAATGTTAAATATCCAGGATGTGACCGCCAGGGTGGCGGTCACATCCTAATCGCACATGAGGGAACGCCGCAGCCCATGCGGACGTTCCCTCATCCTCTGGGGTCGCGGACGGATGCAAGTCCGTCCGCGATCCTAATGAGGCCCCTAGTGTTGAAATCCCCTCATGCCTCTTTATTGTACTACCAGACACTGCTGTCCCTTCGCCTCACTATTGCAGGACCCTGTGATGGAGCAAGGTCTCGGGGAGAAGAGACTTGCTCGGAAAAATCAGCTGCTTAACTTACTAACAAGTTATTAATACAGTTTTGTGGAAATTAATACGCATTTACACAAACATTTTTGGGTTAGAGAAGCTTGCATATGTGTGTACTAACGAGGATTACAATGAAGGACTAACACCGCTTTAAATGGGAAATCTGTTTGTGCATGCGTTAACTGCATCTACATAGTATGACGAGGTAACGCTTGGAGGAAAATTCTGGCGCATAAGCAGAAGCTATTAACATGGCGGTTTGAAGACTCGCATGCAT
Source organism: Lissotriton helveticus (assembly GCF_964261635.1). Classification (NCBI taxonomy): domain Eukaryota; kingdom Metazoa; phylum Chordata; class Amphibia; order Caudata; family Salamandridae; genus Lissotriton; species Lissotriton helveticus. Next base: position 259,981,285 of record NC_136071.1, read on the forward strand.
GGCACCTGCTTACTTGAAATTAGAGCAAGCTAATATACTAATGCTAACGCAGGGATAAGTCTAATAAATAAATTGGGATAGAGTAGAGGTGGGTGGTATACAGTGCAACCACTTATTTTGATGAATTAACATCTGTCTTTTGACTTTTATTATTAGTGCATATTTGGGCCTTTCTCGCATAACTGAATGAGCTGAGTAACGCGAAGTCCACGCATGCCCACTGAGTGAAGTCATGAAGGTCAATGACATAGCAGTTGAAAGGGAGCCAAAGATCGATTGAAACAGCCTGGGAACGGATGGTGTACAGTTCAACATTCAAATGTTCTATTCATTATAGTGTTATTAATGTTGCAATATTGAAACATGTAGTGTATGAGAACAAAATGTATTAATAAAAATAAGAGGTTGGGTTTACGAACAATGGTTTAACTAAATTTAGTGACATGTAAGCATGATGTGATGAAGACTCCCCTTTGCCGGACTAATCAAATTTCGTATTTTTACAATATTATAACATTAATGGGTGGAACATGCAGAACGAAAGGTATAATTAAGATACCTTTATTTAGTTAGTCAGATGGAGACTTGCCGAATGCAGAGATCAGAGGGTGCTGAATGCTGAGGAGAGATGCTGATGCTGTGAGATACTGATGAAGAACTGATCGCAAACCCAGAAGTAGAAATTTCTATCCTAATTTAATAGGGTTCGATTTGAAGATCGCAGAAGAATCTCGAGGAGGAAGAGAGTGTCAGAGAGGGGTGCAGCGCAACCATCAGTATCTTAGAGAGGGTAACTATCCTGTCCTGATTCCTATCCTGAAGTCTTTGTCTCCTGAATCCATCTCAGGGGACCCCCACCAGCCCTTTGGCCAGCGGGTTGGTCTTCCACACCATCCTTGGTAAATGTAGTTTTCTGTTATTTGCTAATGTTTTGATCTTTTCTCTCTGTCCTTTCCCTTTCCGACATCAATCATTGCATGAGTCAGAGATAAATGTATTGTGTTTTGTTGATTGAATTTTTCTCTCTTGTGGATGATGGCGACTGCACTGTATTGAGATTGTTCACAAGTAACTAAAATTTAGATAAAGTTTTGAAAACTTCTTGAGTCTGTGTTGATTTACTTAAAGTATAGAAAGTTAGTTTATGTTAATTATCGCCATCAACTAGTTTCAACTAATGGTCCATCGACCAGAGGAAAGAACTTGTCGATCTGCGATGGGTTAGTTGTAAATTAAACAGAGGTTTTGAATAAACTAATTCTAAGCAGGTTGTGAAATGATCTAAAACTTGAAACGGTTTAACCACTGTGTGTTTTATGGGCCCAGGTGAATATGTGGTAGTGGAGTATCTGTTGTTGGTGAACCACTGGATCAGTTTTCTGGTAGTAAAGCTATATTTATAATTGACTAGTTTGGTGATAAGTATCGATCATTAATTATCGATTTATGTTTAACAAAAAAGTTAGTATCTTGTTTTAAGTTTTCTAGAAGCACAGGTACAGAGGATACTTGGGCATCCCAGGAATGGAATTTTGAATAGCGGGTGGTGACAGAAGCCATACTGCAGAAGGTTACTCGTCTGTTGTAGTAATACTGAGAAGCTACGGAGGGCTGGCAGTATTACATTAGGGACTATATTGTGTAAATGTAGAGTACGAATGATAGCAAAGGGTGTTACCAGAGGGACCTAAGCCTTATTTTCCAAAAGGGATAACGCTGAAGGGGAAACATCCTCTACAACGCGGTGTTTAACACCGCATGTCCTTTAAAACGCAGCCATTACAACGCAAGTCATTACTACGACTTGCGCTGGATGGCGCTCTTGCTTAAGGAATAGTTTAATTTTCTATTCCAACACGTACCCTACTGTAACGTGGGCAGGAGTTGGAATAGAAAATTAAAGTATTCCACAATCCAGCGCCCTCCAACACAAGTCGTTGTAATGACTTGTGTTGTGAAAACTGCATTGTCACGTACCGCGATCAAAATGATCGCGTTGTACTGACATACATCCTCGCTGAAGTAGAGACAGGTACTCCCCGAGCTTGAATGAAGGGTAAACAGTGGTGTTACTCATAGTGAAAAGAAGTACTTATTTACTTCAGAATAAGTCAAATCTATTCTTTATCTAGTGGAGCAGACAGAGTAGCGCTGTTTTTATGTTGTTACTAACACATTTTAATTAAGAAATGTTAAAGAAATACGTTTTCGTATTACCTTGTGAAGGGAGGGTCAGTAGCAGGAGTTATACTGACGTCACAGAGAGCCGCACTGGGATTGGTTGAAGTAGCGGAGCAGATTGTAAAGGGAGGGTCAGTAGTGATGAGCAATACTGACGTCACAAAAAGACTGCGCTAGTATTGCTTAGATGAGCAGTGCAAGCCTGAGCTTTGATTGGTTGCTGGATAGAAGCTCTGTTAGGATTGGTTAAAAGACAATTGTATGTTGGATTCTGATTTGATATTTGGTGCGAGTCACGCTGAGATAGTACGAGACATAGGTAAAAGAACTCGAGGATTTACGGAAGACGCTTTCATATATCGTTTGTCTAGAATGTATGGAGAAAAGAGGAAGATGTCGCTACTGAAGAAAATTAAGAATTTCTTCAAGAAAGATAAGCCTGTTTTGACTAGAGAGGGAATTCTTATTCCACCACCAAAGACGCCTGCTTCATTTATGATGATGGAATGAGGATATCATACTTGTGTATGGTTGGAGAATTGGATAGAGTATTAGATAGAGTATACAAAAGGTGATAGTGTTGTAGCTTTCCCAGAACATGGTACATTTATTGGGAGAATTCTTCAGAATTTGAGAATCAGAATGAATGATTTAGAGCCAAGACCTAGGTTGACTCAGTATGAGGCTTTGGAAGAATGGGAAACTGAGGCATTTGACGGAGAGAAATTCCAAAGTGAAAAGAGATTTAGAGGATTTTTAACTAGATATCAATATGAGTCACGTGAGGATCAGATGAAACAATGGAGAAAAGTTATGGTATCAGAAGGTTTGAATCCAGTGTTAATGGCTGAAGAGCAGTCTGAAGGCAAGTGTAAGGAGAAGACAAAACACATGAATATGTTAGGGTATGGAGAACCAAATGATGAGTTATTGGAGGATATTTTAATTAAAAACCCTCCACCGTATCAAGAAGTACCAAGTAAGGTCATTCTGAGTGCTGCAGTGTTGGGAACAACATTGGTTCCACAGATTCTTCATGATACATCAAGTGCTAGAGTGTTACAAAATAGCGAGAGAGAGGCTTTGAACAAACCTAGAGAAGAATTAGCACCGAAAATAAGTCAGTTGAACTTAAATACTGAAGCGTTGACAGTGCCAGTAACAATTGGTCCTGTGATCCCATTGTATGGAGATTAAAAGAGTATTCCAAAACCACAAACTGTAACAGTTCCTTTAGGTAATTTTAGAAAAGAAATAGTGATGTCTGATGATCAGGTCAGTGAGAGCGATTCAGTTATTTCATTAATGGATCTTCCAATTATGGAACACTTAACTGAGACCCCCATAGAGAGTTATCCCTGAAAAGGCAAAATAAATGGTGTCTACAAGCCCTAGTGGAGCAGGAAGTTCAACGATGGTTACTCCTGAGGATTTAGAGAGGTGGGCACAGGGTATAGAAAAACGAAATTCCCAACCAAAGGTTTTAGGTATAAGCAGATTGAAAGTGGACTTAGAAGAAATGATAGCTGGTAATGTAAGCATAGAAAGATTGAATATTTAGAGTGAAAAAGAATTGTTGTTTTTGTGTAAAAGCATAACTAGAAGACCAAAGATTTTTCATGAGAAGTTAACAGAGGTTGCTTCAGAGATTGGAATAGATATAGAGAGATTGAAGTTGTTGCAGAAACCATATCGAGTGGAGTTTACTGAAAAGGATCTAGAAAGTATAAATACTTCTGGTAAAAGACTTCAGATGAAAGAATCGATGAACTTTTGAGAAAATGGGAAGACATTGATAATGGAGAACAATGGATGGACAAAGAAGAAAGAGGAAGCACAAGCTAAATAAGCATTATCTGTATTCCCAATTAGAGAATCAGAAAAGGTTAAAAGGGTATGTCCAATGAGGGCGGTACCTGGCGGTGGATATGTTCATGTTCCGTGGAGCAGACAGGATGATTTTGTCATTTACGAATGATTTTCCAAGGTTGAGAGAGAAACCTGTTGAATGGTACAAGCAAGTAGAGAGGTTTGTGAAAGTTTCAAAGGTAGTGTTGAAAGATTTGGATGGTTTATTTGACATTGTGGTTCCTGCTGATTTATGGACGGATTGTAAGATTTCGGTTGATTGGCTGAGTGAAGAGTATGCAAGAGATTCCCAAACAGGAGCCCCGTCATAAGAAGTGATGAAGAAGTATCACCAAGTTATTACTTTCTTAAAAGGAAGATCCCTTCTAAAGAAACCGATTGGGTGAAAATAGACAGAATGACACAAGAACCTAAAGAGTCTAGTTGTTTAAGCAGTATAGTGGTTTTGAAAATATTGGTGATAAGGATCTGGGACATTTTGTCTGTCGGTTTGTGTATGGTATGAAACCTGAGGTTAGTCAGATGATTCAGCAGCACATGTTGTGCTGGCAGAGCAAAACGATTGACGAGATATTGAAATATGCGAAGTATTAAAGCAACAACATTGAGGCAAAGCATAGAAAGTTAATAGAGAAAATGATGTGGGTACAAGTAAAGTTGGCAGAGCAGCAAGAAACAAATTTAGTTGCCTAAGCTGAAAATAAGATAAAAGAGCAGAGTCTGAGTGCACAAGTGTTGAATGGTGGCAGAGGAAGAGCACGAATGAGTAAAGAGGAAGCAAGGAAGAAATGTTCTTGTCATGCGTGCGGAAAGCATGGACATTGGAAGAACGAGTGTAATACTTTTTATAATAATAATAATGGGGCAAATCAAAATTTAAATCCGCAGATGCAGAATGAAGTGGTTTTGCAACAGCAGCAACAGGTAGCTACTCCACAGTATCAGGTGCCACAAGCTCCTATGCCAAACCATGTGAACATTCAAAAAACCAGTGCGAACACCGGATTTCAAGGAGAAATTGGTAAGACAAACCCTGTGGTTTCACAATATTTTTTACAGAATGATGACGATGACTCAGACTATGTGCAATGACGGTGCCTGAGGAGGGAGGAAGAGGAGTGTGTGCTTGGCGCATTCTTGCCGGTAGATCAGACAGGTCCATTGATGGGAAAGTTGAAGGTAGTGACATCACTTTTCTATTGGACACTGGTGCTACCAGGTCTACTGTGCGAACAGCAGACATCCCAAACCTACCCCTCTCGGGAGAGACTATCCAAGTTGTAGGAGTATCAAACAAGCAGATTAGCACCCCAGTTACAAGACCAATGGAAGTGCATATTGGAAATTTTAAAGACATGCATTGGTTTGTGGTGTGCAATTCAAGTCCAGTGATTTTGCTAGGTAGAGACTTATTGTGCAAGATGAACTGCACAATCTATTGTACTCCTGATGGTGTTGCTTTCCAAACACCTGATGAGGACATAGTTTACAAGATGTTGCTAGCTATGCAAGGGACAGAAGTAGATGAGATGTATTCATTAATGACTGAAAATTAATTGCCAGAAGAATTGAAAACCACACTAAAGGGCTCATTAGGACGGCGGACGGACTTGCGTCCGTCCGCCACCCTAGAGGAGGAGGGACCGTCCGCAGGGGCTGCGGCGGTCCCTCCAGTGCAATTAGGATGTGACCGCCAGGGTGGCGGTCACATCCTCTATCTTTAACATTGCGGCGGGTGCAGCTTCAAGCTGCACCCGCCGCAATGTTAAAAATGCATACATTGCATTTGTATGCAGAAAGCAGCAGGCACCGCGCGGTGCCTGCCGATTTCTGCATACAAATGCAGGGGGGTACCTATGCACCCCCCACCCCCCCTTCACCTAGGGGGCCCGCAACGGGCCCCCGCAGTGAAGTTCCACATGTTTTTCCACGGCGGAAAATCCGCAGCGGAAAAGCATCTTTTCAAGCCCATCCTAATATGGTGGACGGTGTCTGAGAGACTCCGCCACCATATGAGAGCTTTTCCGCCGCGGTTGTAAGCCAACCGCGGCGGAAAAGCTGCGGACGGAAACCAGGACCCACCAGCCATCCTAATGTGGCGGTGGGTCTTTGGTGAGTCCGCAGAGGATTTTCCGCATCCTCCGGGCCGGCGGTGGCTTCCGCCGGCCCGGAGGATGCGGAAAATCCTCCATCATAATGAGCCCCTAAATCTGGAGGTGTGGAACTTTACAGGAAAAGAGACAGGGTTAATGGCAAATGTTGATCCAGTGGAAATAGTGGTGAAAGAAGGTGCAGTTTATCCAAACACGAAACCGTACAAAATGAGTCCAGAAGTGAAAGCAGGAGTTGCTCCAGCGATTGAACAAATGATTGAGCAAGGAATTTTGAAAGAAATAGTAGGTAGTCCTTGTAATTCGCCAATTATGGGACATAAAAAGCCTAGCGGCAAGTACAGAATAGTGCAGGATTTGCGAAAGATTAATAAGATTGTAGTGCCTTGTTGTCTAATAGTGCCAAATCCAGCAGTGATCCTTTATCAGCTACAATGGAACGGCAACTGGTATACAGTGATTTATTTGTGTTAAGCATTCTTTTCTATACCTTTGCACCCAGATAGCCAGTATTTATTTGCCTCCGGTTTGGAGATCGTGTGTTGGCATGGTGCCGAGTTCCTTAAGGGTACACAGAGAGTCCCTCGATTTTTAATTAGATTTTGAAAAGGTGTCTAGAGTCATTAGTAATGCCCAGAGAATCTGTTTTGATTCAATATATTGATGACTTATTGGTGGCATCAAAGACATGAGGAGATTGTGTCACTGACATAATTGCATTACTGAACCATTTGGCCGAAGGAGGATACAAAGTGTCCCCAGAGAAAGTGCAGTTTTGTCAACAAGAAGTTAAGTATTTAGGGCATGAAATAGAAAGAGGAGTTAGAAAAGTGACCCCGAAAGAATAAAAATAATCAAATAGATGCAATTACCTCCGACGCAAAAGGAGATGAGAATGTTTCTGGGAGTGGTTGGGTATTGTAGGCAGTGGATCAATGGATTCTCTCTGCTGGCAAAACCATTGATATAACTGACTCGGAAAAGAGCAAAGGATCTGATTGAATGGGATGATGTATATTTGGAAGCATTTGGAAGTTGCAAAATTGTCTCTGTGAGCCGCCAGCCCTGGGAATGCCAGATTATACAAAGGAATTTGCGTTATTCTGTTGTGAAAGAGAGAGTTGTGCACTTTCAGTTTTGACTCAGAGACATGGACTGCACCAACTTCCAGTGGCGTATTTCTCTGCCACTCTGGAACCAATGGCTTCAGCTTTACTTGGCTGCTTCAAAGCAGTAGCTGCTACTTGTGTGACTCTGGATCAAAGGGAATCTATTGTGAGGGGACATCCAGTTAAAGTTTATGTCCCGCACTTAGTTGAGATTCTTTTAACAAGAACTCAAACTCAACACCTCACTCCTAGTCGGATGACTAAGTATGAAAGAGTGATTTTGGGAGCAGAAAATATGACAGTGATAAGGTGCACAATGATGAATCCTGCTACCTTGTTACCAGACCCCTGTTGTGAAGAGGTGAAAGATGAAGCAGATCATGATTGTTTGGCTGTGACTGAAATGTGTACAAAACCCTGCCCCAATATGATCGAAGTTTCTTTGATGGAATCAGATCATGTATTGTTTGTGGATGGGTCATGTTTGAGAACGGAAATAGGAGGTCTAAGTGCTGCTGATGCTGTATGTAATATTTCAGGAGTTATTGAAGCATCCTGAGGAGTGAAGTCTGCACAAGTAGCCGAATTGGGGGCCTTAACAAAGTTATGTAAAATTGGGAAAAATTGGAGAGTAACAATATTTACGGACAGCCAGTACGGGTTTGGGGTTGTGCACGACTTTGCAGGGGGGATTTCTGGACTTCTTCAGAGTGTCCTATCAGAAACAGTAAACATGTGAAAGAATTGCTGGAAGCATTGCAATTGCCAAAAGAAATAAGAGTGGTCAAATGTGCTGCGCACCAGTCAGGAAATAACTATGTGACTGCGGGCAATAGATATGCTGACCAAATTGCTCAATATTGTGCAAGAAACAAATCAGCAATCAATAAGAAAATGGAAAATGTTGAAACCAGCTGCCAACTGATATTTTTCACAGCATTAGAAACATAGGATGAGGCCAGACAACTGCAGGGAGAGGCTAAAGAGAGAGAGAAAGAAATCTGGATAAGGTCAGGTTGTACAAAAAGGACAGAAGATGAAGTGTTGGTGTACTCAGATGGCAGACCAGTCAAGCCAGACTGCTTGCTCTCCCAAATGGCAAGAGTATACCATGGAGCAAGGCAGGGATTCAATGATCAGAATTTTCAGACAGAATTGGTATAATCCGAAGTTTAGGGTAGTCGTAGAGAGCCTTTGCCAATGATGCTTAAACTGTCAGCAGCAGAACCCAGGGAGGAAGACAATGGCTAGTTGGGGTAAAATTGGAAAGGCAGAAGGACCCTACACCAGATTACAATGAGATTTTATTGAGTTACCACCATGCAATGGACAGATATGTCTAGGCCATAGTGTGTTTGTTTTCAAGATGGGTGGAGGCATACCCCACTAGAAGAAATGACAGTATGACAGTTGCAAAACTATTGCTGAGGGAACTGATACAGAGATTTGGTTTTCCAGTGACTTTGGAGTCAGATAGAAGACCTCATTTTAATAATGAGATAATCCGATTAATCTGTGCTGCATTTAACATTGAACAAAAACTGCACTGTACGTATCGTCCAGAGGCTTCTGGAGTAGTTGAACAGCTTAATGGCACAATTAAATCAAGATTAGGGAAGGTGTGTGCATCCACAATGTTGAAATGGCTCGATGCACTACCACTTGTACTAATTGGTCTCAGAAGCATCCCTGACAGAAAAACAGGATTGAGTCCACACGAAATCCTGATGGGAAGGGCAATGAGACAAGCATTCATTCCTGCAAATAAATTAATGAATATAACTGATGATCTGGTATTAGACTATTGCACAGGATCGGCTGATCTGGTGTGTTCTGTCTCTCATCAGGTTGGAGAAGACGCAGTTGCAAGGCAGCCAAGTCAAGCACATGATTTGAATCTTGGAGACTTGGTGTTAGTGAAGAAACAAGCCAGAAAACCGTGTCTAGCACCCAGGTGGGATAAACCAATTGGATTCATGCGAGTAATACCAGAAGAGTACCAAGTCCACCCGAACAGCTAGATCAACAACCGACTGAGCCAGCTGAAACGTCAGAAGCTGAAGGTGGTGAAGCTGAAGAATCTAGAGAAATAGATTCCGACAGACAAATAGATGAAGATCAATCCAGCACAAATTAGGAAGACTGGCTACCAGTGATTAAAATACCTGAAGTTGTTATCAAAACAACAAGAAGAAATAATCTAGAGATACAGGAAGGTAGAAAGGAAAAGACAGGGAAAGAAGAACATACTCAGGAAGAAATAAACAAAGCTAACGAGAATCCTGAGCAGGGACAGAAAGGAGAAGAAGAACAAGTTCAGGCGGAAAAAGAGCAAATTGAAATAAGACCTGAAAAGGATCAGATAGGGGTAGAAGAACAGGTTCAGGTGGAACAAGAACACACTACAGAAATACCTGAACAGGACCAGTTAGATGTAGAGGAACAAGTACAAGAACAAAAGGAAGGAGAATAAAATATAGAAAATACAGAACAAAAACAACCAGAAAGTAAGGGAGAACAAAAGCAAATTGTGCCTAGGCAAAGTGAAAATAAAAGAACCTTAAAGAAAGATGGAGAAGATGAAAGCGCAGTTCAGATCAAAAGAGTTATAAAAGGTGACAATTGGCCAGGTGGAGTTAAAATACTAAAATAATATTTGAAAAAAACAAGGAAGAACCCAGAGCAAGTAAATGAGGTTTCAAGTCAAACAGAACCGAAGAAGTCATTAGCAAAGTTCACATGAAGAAGCCCAAGACTGAAAATTTTGAACAGAAAATATAAGGCTCCTGTGTGGACCTACATCATACTCGAATGGGTTTGAAAATTTAGATTTACGAGAAGAATCAGAGAGAGATTCTGTCAGTCAGGTTAATGAAAGCGAATTAAAGCCACCCTAAGATAAAGATCACTTTCTTCCTTTAAATTGTTTAAGAAAAGAAAAGAGGAAAATGATATTTCCCTTGAGTAAAAATAGCAGAAGCTAGAGTCACTGAACAGCCGAAACGAGGTTGTAAATGAAAATGTTTTAGAGCTTGTTTATGTAGTATTTCATTAGTCATATTGACATGGTTATTTTTAACAGTGGTGGTACCTTTATTAATGGTAGCTAATAATAGAACTAATACAGTTACTAATGAGAGAATAGAAAGCAATAGAGAAAGTACTAAAACAGGATTAGAACAAGTAGATGAAGCTATGTATCTTCATGATGGACCTAATAATGATTCATCTTTGAATGTGTTTACTAAGTTGTTGGTTCAGTATGTAGATACAATGGAGATTAATGATTGTTATGTTTGTATGAAATGACCCACATCAGTATCAGAAGGGGTTACCTATCACCATATTCCTTTAACATATGGTGTGTCATGTAGTGTATTATCAAGTTTATTTTATGTAATGGGAAAGTTGCAGTATTTCTATTCTAATAAAGATGTAGTATTTTCAGAGTTACCTATATGAAAGAATATGAATCCAGTATTTAGTAGTAAGGATGCACAGTGAATTATTTTTAACAATGAGCCCAATAGATATAGCACAGGCACACAAGAATAATTTAACATGTACATTAGGTGAAGAAGAAAAAGAGTTACTTAATTTAGTTGAAGAAAGGAGACAGGATTTAACAAAGAAAGATGCTGAACAGAAAACTCATGTACCTCCATGGGATGGAAAAGAGGGAATTCATGCAAAGAGCGAGGCTCATGCTGCGATGTCCCTAGACGTTGTGAAGAAAGGGAAATGTTGTCTCCAAAGGTTAAGGACATAGTATAAAACCATTTTCATTGATTCCAGTGAATGTGAACACAATTTCCTAATTATAGGGGGATGGGGACTAAAAGGTGGAACTGATCCTGTATTTCCGGCATTTATTATGTATGCGGACATAGTGCTTATTATATATTACCTGCCAGGTGGTTTGGTAGCTGTCACTTTGGAATAGTATTTCCAAAAATTTACCATGTGGACAGAATCAATGGAATCAATGAAATATCTAATGGACTAACACAAATTAAGAGGGCTAGTTTTTCTGAAATAGTGGGTGATATATTTGGTGCACTGATACCCTCAGTTGGAGTTGTTCTGAATTAGGACAAAATTCGTAAATTGTCAACAGTAGTTGATCGTCTTTCGACTGATACTGCTGGAGGATTCTTGATGATTAATAAAGAAATGGTTGCAATGAGATCTATGGTTTTACAAAATCATCTTGCTCTTGATATTTTATTGGCAAAGGAAGGAGGAATCAGTGGAATGTTGAAAATTCAACATTGTTGCACCTACATACCTGATAAAAGTAAGGAAATTTAAGGGTATATTAAGAATATTACAAGAATTCATGAAGACTTGACCCAACTGAAGGTTGGCAGTGTATGGGAAAGACTCACAAAGAGTATTGCTGCAATAGGGAATTGGTTTTCTGACTCTGGAAAGAGTTTCCTAGGAAAAATAATAATACCAGTAGTTATAATAGTGACAATAGTGTTAATGATAATGATCACATGTAAGTGTTGTAATGGTAAAGGAAAACTGAGAAAACATGATGGGAAAGGAAAGAAGAGAAATAGAGAATATGAAGAGATTCAGCTAGAAGAGATGAAAGGGAAAATATATAAAAGAATGAAAGAATTAGAAGGAAAAGAAGTAAAAGATGAAAATATAAAAGGAAAGGAGAAAAATTGAGAATTGTTGATGTTGGCATCTGGTTGGGATGGGAAATTTTGTGATGGGGCAAAATGCCATCAGAGAGGGGAGAGAAGAGACTTGCTCGGAAAAATCTGTTTGTTTAACTTACTAACAAGTTATTAGTACAGTTTAATGGAAATTAATACGCATTTACACAAACATTTTTGGGTTAGAGAAGCTTGCACATGTATATACTAACGCGGATAACAATGAAGAAGGACTAATACCGCTTTAAACGGGAAATCTGTTTGCGCATGCATCAACCACATCTAAGTAGTATGACGAGGTGACGCTTGGAGGGAAATTATGGCGCATGAGCAGAAGCTACCGAGCATGGCCGTTTGAAGACACGCATGCATGGCACCTACTTACTTGAAATAAGAGCAAGCGTTTATACTAATCCTAACGTGGGGATAAGTCTAATAAATAAATTGGGATAGAGTAGAGGTGGGTGGTATACAGTGCAACCACTTATTTTGAGAAATTAACACCTGTCTTTTGACTTTTCTCATGAGTGCGTATTTGGGCCTTTCTCGCATGACTGAATGAGCTGAATGGCGCGAAGTCCGCCAAGCCCACTGAGTGAAGTCATGACAGTCAATGACATAGCAGTTGAAAGGGTCCCAAAAATCGAATGCAACAGCCTGGGAACAGTTGGTGCAGAGTTCAACATTCAAATGTTCTATTCATTCTAGCGTTATTAATTTTGCAACATTGAAACATGTAGTGTATGAGAACAACATTTATGAATAAAAATAAGAGGTTGGGTTTACGAACAATGATTTAACTGAATTTAGTGACATGTAAGCATGGTGTGATGAAAACCCCCCTTTGCCGGACCAATCAGATTTCGTATTTTACGATATTGAAACATTAAAGGTATGATTAAGATAGCATTAGTTAGTTAGTCAGAGTTGAGGAGAGATGCTGATGGAGACTTGCTGAATGCTGGGAGAGATGCTGATGCTGTGAGATGCTGATGAAGAACTGATCGCAGAACCTCAAGCAGAAATTCCTATCCTAATTTAATTGGGTTAGATTTGAAGATCGCGGAAGAATCTCGAGGAGGAAGAGAGTGTCAGAGAGGGGTGCGCGGCAACCATCGGTATCTTAGAGAGGGTAACTATCCTGTCCTGATTCCTATCCTGAAGTCTTTGTCTCCTGAATCTATCTCAGGGGACCCCCACCAGCCCTTTGGCCAGGGGGTTGGTCTTCCACATCATCCTTGGTAATTATGCATTTCTGTTATTTGCTAATGTTCTTGATCTTTTTCTCTCTGTCCTCTCTTTTTTCGGCATCGATATTTGCGCGAGTCAGAGATAAATGTATTTTGTTCATTAATTGAATTTTGTCTCCTATGAATGATGGTCACTTTATTGAGATTGTTCATGTGCAAATAAAATTTAGATAAAGTTTTGAAAACTTCTTCAGTCTCTGGTGGTTTACTTAAAGTATAGAAAGTTAGTTTATGTTAATTATTGCCATCAACTAGTCTCAACTAATGGTCCATCGACCAGAGGATAGAACTTGTTGATCTGCGAAGGGTTAGTGGTAAATTAAAGAAACAAACAAGGGAGGTACCCTATGAACCGGTTTGGGACAGGGTGAATCAGTCTTTAAAAAAAGGAAAACAGTCCCTGAGCTTAAGGATATCCCTTATGTCGTAGTGATCTTGGCCCCAACTAATAAGGTGAGTACCCACCCGACTCAAAGAACAACCCTATGGTCAAGTTGCAGCAATAAATCTCAGCTAAACGCTAGCTGAGCGTCAGTTACGTTGGGTACTCAGTATTGGATAAAGTCTTGCAGCATTATGAAACAACCTTATATGCATAAGTGATAAAAACAGTAGTTTATTAAAAAAACTTTTAATTACAGTACATAATTTCAATATTACACAGTCATACAAAATCGTACAAAAAATACAATAAAAACCAAATGTCGACGCAGCGTTTCGGTGTCTTGTATGGATAGGTACACCTTCTTCAGGACGGTTTTTAAAATCACTAAAAAAAGAATGCCACAATTAAAAATAAGTAGTTTCAGACTTATACCAGAGTCCCAATTAATCCTGACGGTTACATCAAACATTTAACTTTTACTCCTTCATCTCACAATGTTCCAATCTATTCTAGGAGATCTATAATAGGTCGTTATCCTCGTAGACTTATAACAAAGTCTCAATTCATTCTAATGTTTACATCAAAACAATTAATTTTACTCCTTTGGAACACGGTATTCTTATACTCAATCGTATTGTTATTGCAAATCATTGTTCACATCACATTTAATTACTTATAAATCAGTTGAGTCACTTTTCCATAACATGCCTCATGAATTTAAGCAAATCAGATCATTCGGGCTTTCTCACTTTTTTAGTATGATAAATTCAAAATTAACATACTACACTGCCCTGCTATGTCATATCATAGGTATGGGTGTCTGTGCCAAACCGCAATAGTTATTTAGACATCAAAAGATTCACAATCAGAAGTCAATTTAATCACATACCTCAAATTTAGAGCGAATCTTGTTGCAGAGATCTACCTTTTGTGATAACCACTTCTTATTCCATTAGTTGCATATTTTCTACTCAGTGGAATTTATTAAAAACTTTACCACCTAGAAAGTAGATATTATGGCATGATTTATTAACCATTCTTTAACAGATACCTGAAGGATAGAATAAAATAATGGCACTGCGTATTACCTGAGTCCAGATGTATATATGAACTGGATAGGTTCGCTGTACCAGGGGTGACCACCGTATGGGTAATGTACTCACATACACACTTGCTAAGAATAGACAGAAATGCACGGGATATTAGAGTAATGCTCGATTTTTGAGCTCATTGGCATCTTTCTGTTAAAGTCAAAAAAAGATTTTAATAGTAATACCTTAAAACAAGTTGGTTATAGCCCCATCATGGAGTCTGGTGGAGATATATAAATGATCCCCTGTTGCTAGCTGGAAGTGTCTTAGTTCTTTGCTTCCTTCTGTTATCCGAATTTCGGTTTTATTTCCTGCGGCATTAATAGGAATTATACATTAGCTATACATTTTCAACTGTCCATTATTATTAAAACGTTATACCGTGGTTCCTATATGCGGTTTATATTTGCCCTATCTATTTTTTACATATAGTGACCCTTTTCATGCCATTGTTCAACTTATCTCTCTAAGTGGTGTAGTTCTATATTAGCAACACACCACCTTTACTTTGTCATACCCGCACTAAGTCCATAAGGAGGGTTATCAAGTTTGCACGTTTATGCCAAAGTAACGGTCGTACCTACCATCCCCAATGTGGATTCTCAATAGTTTAATGGTTAGACATTGTCTATGTTCTGAGTTTTAGCATTTCTAGATCGTTGCTACAGACTATCAATATCTAAATTACAAGTTTTAACATTATCGTATTTTAATCCTAATTGTGCGATATTAAGGTTACAGCAGCGGTCTCGTTTCAACATACCTTATTCAGGACCAGCGGCCTCCCTGTCACTTTGTCCTGGTACAGCGTTTTCGATATTTAGAGGGGCTATCCTGCCGCTGTTTTATATTTGCAAATTTTGGCTAAAGGCAAACCCGACACATCCGGAAGTTTTCCCGCTCAAAGATGGCGGATTAGGATCACATGATCGGGTACCAAAGGGCGCGAGAAACGGTTGAACCTTGACCTGGAAGGGGAAATATAAAACAGCGGCAGGATAGCCCCTCTAGATATCGAAAACGCTGTACCAGGACAAAGTGACAGGGAGGCCGCTGGTCCTGAATAAGGTATGTTGAAACGAGACCGCTGCTGTAACCTTAATATCGCACAATTAGGATTAAAATATGATAATGTTAAAACTTGTAATTTAGATATTGATAGTCTGTAGCAACGATCTAGAAATGCTAAAACTCAGAACATAGACAATGTCTAACCATTAAACTATTGAGAATCCACATTGGGGGTGGTAGGTACGACCGTTACTTTGGCATAAACGTGCAAACTTGATAACCCTCCTTATGGACTTAGTGCGGGTATGACAAAGTAAAGGTGGTGTGTTGCTAATATAGAACTACACCACTTAGAGAGATAAGTTGAACAATGGCATGAAAAGGGTCACTTTATGTAAAAAATAGATAGGGCAAATATAAACCGCATATAGGAACCACGGAATAACGTTTTAATAATAATGGACAGTTGAAAATTTATAGCTAATGTATAATTCCTATTAATGCCGCAGGAAATAAAACCGAAATTCGGATAACAGAAGGAAGCAAAGAACTAAGACACTTCCAGCTAGCAACAGGGGATCATTTATATATCTCCACCAGACTCCATGATGGGGCTATAACCAACTTGTTTTAAGGTATTACTATTAAAATCTTTTTTTGACTTTAACAGAAAGATGCCAATGAGCTCAAAAATCGAGCATTACTCTAATATCCCGTGCATTTCTGTCTATTCTTAGAAAGTGTGTATGTGAGTACATTACCCATACGGTGGTCACCCCTGGTACAGCGAACCTATCCAGTTCATATATACATCTGGACTCAGGTAATACGCAGTGCCATTATTTTATTCTATCCTTCAGGTATCTGTTAAAGAATGCTTAATAAATCATGCCATAATATCTACTTTCTAGGTGGTAAAGTTTTTAATAAATTCCACTGAGTAGAAAATATGCAACTAATGGAATAAGAAGTGGTTATCACAAAAGGTAGATCTCTGCAACAAGATTTGCTCTAAATTTGAGGTATGTGATTAAATTGACTTCTGATTGTGAATCTTTTGATGTCTAAATAACTATTGCGGTTTGGCACAGACACCCATACCTATGATATGACATAGCAGGGCAGTGTAGTATGTTAATTTTGAATTTATCATACTAAAAAAGTGAGAAAGCCCGAATGATCTGATTTGCTTAAATTCATGAGGCATGTTATGGAAAAGTGACTCAACTGATTTATAAGTAATTAAATGTGATGTGACTATGATTTGCAATAACAATACGATTGAGTATAAGAATCCCGTGTTCCAAAGGAGTAAAATTAATTGTTTTGATGTAAACATTAGGATGAATTGAGACTTTGTTATAAGTCTACGAGGATAACGACCTATTATAGATCTCCTAGAATAGATTGGAACATTGTGAGATGAAGGAGTAAAAGTTAAATGTTTGATGTAACCGTCAGGATTAATTGGGACTCTGGTATAAGTCTGAAACTACTTATTTTTAATTGTGGCATTCTTTTTTTAGTGATTTTAAAAACCGTCCTGAAGAAGGTGTACCTATCCATACAAGACACCGAAACGCTGTGTCGACTTTTGGTTTTTATTGTATTTTTTGTACAATTTTGTATGACTGTGTAATATTGAAATTATGTACTGTAATGAATTTTTTTTTAATAAACTACTGTTTTTATCACTTATGCATATAAGGTTGTTTCATAATGCTGCAAGACTTTATCCAATACTGAGTACCCAACGTAACTGACGCTCAGCTAGCGTTTAGCTGAGATTTATTGCTGCAACTTGACCATAGGGTTGTTCTTTGAGTCGGGTGGGTACTCACCTTATTAGTGGTAAATTAAGCAGAGGTTTTGAATAAACTAATTCTAAGCAGTTTGTGAGACTATATAAAACTTGAACCCCCCCCCAGCGGTTTAACCACTGTGTTTTTTATGGGCCAGGTGAGTATGTGGCAGTGGAGTACCTGTTGTTGGTGAACCGCTGGGTCAGTTTTCTGGTAGCAGAACTTGGTTATTATTGACTAGTTTGGTCCATTTGAGCCCGTTTTTCCCTTTTCTCTGTCTTTCCCATTTATGTTTTTTCTCTCTCTTGCTTGTGGCCAAAATCTCTTGAGGAAAAATAAGTGCCGGTCCCCACGACAGCCAAAGGCTCCAATAAGCACTGGATATTAAATTCAAGACATTTAGAAGGGTTCCTCTTCAGTTACAGTTATTACAAAATATATTCTTTGACTCCCTGGTGGTCATCAAATTCTTTCAATGTTAGGGACTCTCTTTTGTAATATAATCTTGTAAGAACTGAAGACATGGATAGCAAATAACAAACTACTTCCCATTACTCAAAATGGATTTCAAAAGCACCTTTCTACTGTACATGGTGGGGTTACCATTTTTGATACCTAAACGACCCTTGGGACGTAAAGATAGCCCACTATATTGTGCTTATATACATTTTGTAAAGTCCTAGATTTTTCTGCTAGACTTATTTTATCGGCTAATTAGGTTCATCATGGCTTTCTGATTTATTAAGTCATATTTGAGCTAATTTACATTGAACCACATATATACTTTCACCCTTCAAACAATTAGGCTCAAAAGCATTTAAGAATCCCTCCCTGGAGTTAGAGAAGGATGCATATTCACAAACATACTTTTCAACTTATTTCTTAGAAACGTAAATGCATTATTGATTCAAACAAGAACATTTCCACCTACCTTAGGCACATTAACTATCACTGTCTTGTATTACTCTGGTGACATTAGAATGTATGCTAGAGCACTATTTGGTCTTGTTAATGCATTAAAGGTGAGCAAAGATAAAAGTAAGATCACAATATCTTTGAAGTCTTCTTTTTGCACTCAGTATCTGAGGCGTTGCCCCGTTGTAAAAGTTACCTCTTATATGTTTCTCTGTATCCCCTTGAACTGCAATTTTAAATGGAAAGAAGTTAATAAAACAAAAAAATACTCAGGCTAGCTTCATGTAACCACTTTACTACATGTCAATCACAAGTGTGGTGACAAATCCTTTGAGCCTTTATTCAAGGTTAACTAAACTAAGCTAACCCCTAAATTAATTTTATGGGGTTCCTACATGCTTACCTTAGTTGGACTGTTTGGCTGACATGCCGGAGGGCCCCATTCTTCAAAGGCTTTTAGGGATTAAATATTTGCTATCCTAGTAGCTATGCACTTAGAAACTTGTCTCAGATCAAGGATGCATGAGGTATTATGATGGAGTCAAGACATGGGTTTGAGGATTCTTCGAAATGGAAGCGCTGCAAGGCCATACTTAAGGCTAGCATTGCACACCACACAACCCCTTGCAACACAACACAAATCAATACAACTCCTCACCACAGGACATTACACCACACAACATAAGTCGTCACACTTGATAGAGCCATACAAAACAGATATACACACACACACAAAAAGGTTTACCTGTTTCATTGATATAAAACGTGATCCAGATTATTCACATATCATTTTACTTAAGAGTCCCGGCACTCATATTTGAAAGTTCCAGCGGAACGCTCATGAACATTTAAGACAACACAAAATCAGAGGGGTCTTTCTCTGTTTACAACAAATCACTGATTCTGCAATTCACTTCATGTGTGTACTTGTCAATAAATCTGCCTAAGTGAGAGTATCTCCTAAGTACAGACGTCCAAGCTCCGGAAATCGCTCTCTAAATGAGACTAGGGATCATCAAAAGTCATCAATAATTGAAAAGAAAAACAAAAGCATGGATTTTTCTAAACAGTGGACCCATCTGAACCCTGTGCCTCGGCCATTGTATGGTTTATGGTTTTCGAGTCATATTCTTTTACTTATAACCACAATCATAAGTTGCACATACATGCAGCCGCAACAAGTCTGGAGCACTCTTTCTGGGCCTCACACACTGCACCAGAACTCAATGCTAATACATGCAACTAATATCAACACATTTCTCCCATCCAAGAACCATAGGATTCATCCTTTCACCATGTGGAAAGGGTTTGGGACCTCTTATAAGTAGGAACGTGCTATAGAACTGCTACAATAAAATACAATACTTTGACAACTGTTTCATCATGCTGCTTATCCTAGCCAGGTCAAGGGAGGTTTATCAGTGTCTTGTCTTCTTTTACATGTGTGAGTGTGCTCACTTGTATTTTCAAAGATTTCAATTTACTTTTTCAAAATCTCACATTTGTAGCTCATTAAGTTTTTCTTTACAATATGGAACTTGTAGTGCTGAGATCAATGTAGAGAGAAAAAGATGGATACTCATGCATTGACTAGGAAACACGAGGGCTCTGCAATCATCTGTGCTTATGTGTGAATCTGTTTGTTTATTCCCCGTTATGTAGTGTTGAGTAATGGTAATTTTGCTATGATGTATAACCAGTGCATGCATACAGGTCATTGAGAGGAGTTGCCAAGTGACCAGGATTCAGGAATCTTGGTTTCACATCACTGGGTCTGCATGGGGTCTGTTGTGTTGACTACTGCTCCTCAAATAAACCAGTTTCAACCATATTTCTGGGAGCTTATTTACTAAAGTGGCAACGAAGATGAAATCCCACTGTGATTCTTGAAGAAGACAACCAAGTTTTTTTTCACAAGATTTTTATTATTATGATTTGAAACTCATAGAGGTCCACATAAAATACAGCAAATTTTTTTTAAAAAGCAATTCATGCCAAATAAAATACATGGGATTCGGAAGTACAAGATGAAACCAATCCACTTACAACTCTGCTCTACTTTAGATAAAAGGTCTCATGGACAGGAAAAGTGTAAATGTGCAATCAATTCAATTAAACATTATAACACAATACTAGTCAGGTCTAATAAGTACAACAAAAAAGTAATGCGTAATGTTTTACAGTGCACCACCAATACTGTACTTTTAATTTGTTCATTACATCATTACAAGCGAAGGTTAATGCAATAAATCCATTTTGCACTGTGGAAAAGTATTTAAAACCTACAATGCTGAATTCCACAAGCCATGACTAATCACAGGTACTATACAATTACAAACAAATTCAAACAATTCTAGAAAATATTCAAAAATTGTTAAAAAAAAGTAAACATTTTGTGCACAAACTATTTATGATGGTGGTGCAAAAAAACATTTACTACCATAGTTATACTGTACTTTAAAAACAATGGTCTTAGCAATTTGCGCCGCAATGAATGAAGATAAGGACACACAAAAAACACAATTTAAATCTTGAACCTAATTCCCACAGAGATCACAAAACCTCTCCTCCTTTGATAGTCCTTCCCAGGATCCAGTAATAATTCTTAACAGAAGCAGATTCAACCCTAGAAACAATATAGTTCTGTGCACACCATGGGGGTGATTCCATATTACATAGAGCTAAGGTTTTATACAAATGCTACTCTCAAATATTATTTCATTCCGAGCATGCTGAGCACACAACACAATATCCCTTTTCCGGCTAACTTCATAAATTGATTTTTTAATCAATTTTTGTTCTGTCAAATCTTTTCATTGAAGGACATAAACACGTACCACAGTATAAAACATATGATAGATAGCTGATATTATCAATCATATCCTTAACATGGAGGGATACATTAACCCCTTTGAGGCGGATGACGAGCTGAGCTCGTCATGAGTTACGCCTCTCGTACGCTCATGACGAGCTGAGCTCGTCATGCACCGCTGGTTTTTTAAAAAGTCAGCGCAGCGCGGAAATCTGCATGGCACGCATGCGGTTAAATGCAGCTACCATCATGCATCACATATCCATCAACAAAAGGACTATGAGCAGAGCCGTGTCAAGCCAGGAAAGCAGCAACTGTGGCAATAGGAAGGAACACCCACCCTCTCAAAGGGGGGGTCAAAGCGTTTGTCAACAGACTATGAAAACAGGAGAGGGAAGGGAGAGAGGGGAAGAGCCATAGGCACAGCAGGTTGAGCCCTGCATGGGCTAATAGTGGGGAGAGGGAAGGGGAAAGTAGAAGGAGAGACAATAAGAGACAAGAGAAGGAAGATAAAGAGAAATGGAAGAGGAAAAGGAAGGGGGGAAGGAAAGGAAAGTGGGGGGAGTCTCTGTGTTATGGGGCTGGGCATCCCTCGCAGGGGTTTTGGATCCACAGGCTGGGAAGGCATCTTTAAAGAGTTGGAGAGCTCGGAGCCGGGTAGGGGTGAAGCAGGAGTGTTCCAGTTTAGAGAAGTGATCAATCATTGTCTGCCAGATGCAACTTAATATGGTTTCGGTGTGCGTGCCCCTAAATGATAGATGTTCCATCACCATGACTTGCCAGAGGCGTGTGAACCACAGAGCAATAGATGGGGAAGAGGGTTTATTCCAATGGAGAGCGAGTAATTGCTTGGCCGCAGCCAGCATATGTGGGACAAGGTGCCAATCAGCATGGGTCTTAGCAGTAAGTGTTGTGGGCCGGACATCCAGAATGGCCACTGTGTATTGGTTTGGAAGGGGAAAGCCTACGGTGTCTTTGAAGTGGCTTAGGACTTCCTTCCAGTATAAGGTGAGTAATGGGCAGGACCACCAAATGGGAATGCAATCGTCAATCGCCGATTGACAGTGCAGGCAGTGAGGACAGGAGGTGGGAAACATTTTCTGTAAGTGTGTCGGAGTGTAGTACCACCCAGTCATTAGTTTATTATCGGTTTTACGTTGGGGTATCCTGTATAGCTTAGGGCCATAGCTGTTCCCATTTCTCCAGGGAGATTTTCTCTGTGGAGTTCATGTGCCATTCTGTTTTGTAAGTATGAAGCTGATAAAGGGTGGAGTGTTGTAGCCCCTGGTATGTGTAAGAGATCAAATCTTTTGTGTCATCAAAGTAGCGCAGTGTCTCAAAAGGTGTGAGTGGCTGGTTTGCCCTTGCGCAGTCAGTGGTGTGAGCTGCCAGTGTCGCAGTAAATAGTAGCATGGTAATCAGGATCTGTCCGTAAGGCGGAAGTCTCTCTTGCATTGGTCAAAGGTTTTAAGCACTTCCCCTTCAAAGAGGTCTTGGATCGTGCAGCACTTGCCCTCTCCCAAAGCTAAAAATGAATGCAGTTGTAAGGCAGGGGGAAACATGGGGTTAAAGGCCAGAGGAGTGTTGAGAGAGGGAAAGGAGGTGAGACCCCTAAAGATCGCTATCTTGTCCCAGATGTCAAGTAAGGTTTTCGTGGGGTTAGCTATATAAGTGCAACAGGGCGGAGACGCCTCGGGAGCCAAGCTAGGTTCCAGAGGGGCCTGCAGACCACTGCACGATCCATATGGAACCAGTGCTTTTTGCTTTCACGAATGACCCATTCAGAGATGTATCTGAGGTGAGATGCTCAATAATACTTCAAGAGGTTGGGGCATGCCAGGCCCCTGGTCTCTGGGCAACATAAGAATTTTGTTAGAGAATCTTGGGCATCTCCCACCCCAGAAAAGGTATTAAGGTCGCATTGGAGGCATAGGATAGCAGCCTGTGGGATAGGAGTAGGCAATGTTTTGAATAAATATAGGATTTTCTGCAAAATGGACATCTTAACCGCATTAAGAAATCCAAGTCAGGACATAGGAAGAAGTCTGCAAGTTTGCAGGTCTTCTAAAACAGATCTTCTACACTCTGACCAGTTGGCTTGGGCCCACGAGGACAGGGACACAGTTAAATTTAAGCCTAGATAGCGAAGCGAAGGCGAGGCCCATTGGAAGGGGGCAAGTGATTGTAAGTCGGGTATATATTGTGGGGGAATCATTAAGATCGATGCCTGGGATTTGTAAATATTGATTTTGAATCCCGAGAGCCCCTCACCAAGGATTAAAGGAGAGATACTAGTGTACGCAGAGAGGTCCTAGCATTAGTCAGTGTGAGCAGTAGGTAGCAGGCAAATCAAGCAACCGTGTGCTTGAAACCACCAAAGGGGATGCACTTGATGTCTGCCTCATGGCGTATGGCAGTCGCCAGCGGTTCGACCACTAGGGTGAAAAGTAGGGACGAGAGCAGGCAGCCCTGCCTCGTACCCCTTTGCGTATGGGTGGTAAAGCAGGCTGTTGACCTGAATCTGTGCTGTGGGAGAAGCGTAAGGTATCATGAGCTGAGATATCATGGCTGCTCCCAAGCCACTTTCCCGCAGGACTGTGCATAGGAAGGTCCAAGCAACTTAATCAAAGGCTTTTTCAGCGTTTAAGGAGAGTAGGCATGCTGGAATGTCCCGGCGGTGGACATTTTCAACCAAGTGGGCTACCTGACGTATGTTATCCGCTCCCTGGCGATGGCGTATAAGGCCAACCTGGTCTGGGTCAATCAGGCTGGGTAAGTATGGTTCCAGGTGATTCACCAGGATCTTAGTGTAAATCTTGGCGTGTATATTTAGCAGGGCATTAGAGCGATAAGATTCAATTGAAGTTGGGTCCTTGTCTGGTTTAGGTAGGAGGACTATTTCGGTCGTGGACATAGTGGGAGTGAGTCCTGTGGATTCGGAGAACAAGTTAAAAAGTAGCAGTAAGTGGTCCTAGAACTGCAGCAATAAAATAAGACCAGTAGGCTGCCTGGGCTAGGCGATTTGCCGACTGGCAGGTCTCTAATAGCATGTTGCAATTCGATTAAGGTGAAAGAATTAATATTGTCATGGTGGGGCTTTCCTTTTCATAGAGAGTGTTGTAGAAATAGTGGAATGTTTGCTGCTTATCGTGCTCTGAGGTGGCCAATGTACCTTCCACGAGTATGATCTTGTAGATGTCGGCCCACACAGCCCGCCGGCAGAGTCCACGGGCAAGAACGAATACCACTTTCTCCCGCCACATAGTATCTCTGTTTCAATGCCAGCAATGATCGTTCCGCCTTGTTCATTCAGTGTACACTCAGTTGCCCTGAAGTACAGCCAGCTGCTTCTTGTGACGTCTAGATGGAGCTGAGTGGGCCAGCCTCTCCATGGCCATGATATCCCTAGTCAGATCAGTTTCCACTAGCCGAGCCTCCCGAGTATGGGCGATTACAGTTTATGTAATGACGCTCCGAGTTTTTGACTTGAAGGCGTCCCAAAAATAAAGCTTCAGGTCTTGAATAAGGCATTGGATTCAAAGTAGGCTGTGATTTCCTGCCGGATCTCGGCTACATTGACCGCGACGGGCAGGATATGAGGGGGAAGTGATGTGGAGCTTCGGTATTGTGGCATCATCTTCAAATGAGCATGGGCAGAAATGGAGAAGTCCGAGATAAGGGCCGACTCCAGGCTTGTGCTAGCGAGTGTGAGAGAAAGAAATAATCAATACATGAGTAAGAGCGGTGAACATGTGAACAGAAGGAATAGTCCTGAGCATCCAGGAGCTTGTAGTGCCAGGCATCTGTACGGTCCAGGTCTGTGAAGTCCCTTTTGAGTGCAGTGGACATCGCCTGTGCCCTGGAAGGAAGCAGCGCTGCTGTCCAGTTCAGGGTCCCAGACCAAGTTGAAGTCCCCTCCCATAATTAGGCGGTCGCCTTCCTGTGACACCTGTTCTTTCAATAAGGTTCTGAGGTATGCATCCTGTGACTGGTTAGGTGCATAAACATTAAGCAGGATGTGAGGCTGTGCACTGTTGTTGGGCCATGATTTTCATTAAGCAACCTTTCCTATCCCGAACCATCTGCGACCCCTTAGAGCAGAAAATAGCCTTGCATTAGATTGCAACCCCGGCTGTCTTGGTTGAAGAGGGTGCCCAGTGTTGAGTCGGGTATTTTGGGCGGGCCATTTGATGTATATCAGACTGTAAAAGGTGAGTTTCCTGTAGGAAAATGACAATTGGGCCGGGTATAAGGAGGTAGCGCCAAATCTGGCATCTCTTGTTGGGAGTATTGAGGCGGTATTTGATGTAAGGTATATCAGCCATTTCTGAAGTGGGTGGATCAGCTACTACAATGGGGCAAAGAGAGAGGGGCATCCACCCCGGGTATCGTGGGTCTGTGTGGTGGTCTGATAGGTTACCACCCGTTTTAGGGGGGAATAAAAAAGGAGACAAAACGGAAGGCAGAGAGGCTGTGTCAGACCCTGAAATGAATAGCAACCCTCCCACAGAGCTAAGCTGGTATAAGAAGTAACACAAAAAGCAACCATCTCCAACCCGAGATCCCCCAGAGAAGGGATACAGAGAAGGGAAGGTAGAGAAGGAACAACATAGACAATAAAAGGCCAACTGTGCACAAAAACTCTATTCAAGTCCTAGAATGGCCCACTAGTCTGAGGACGGGCCATTCTTGAGACGTCACTCTCCAATGGAGTGGATTGAGTAGAGAAGGCATTGGGAGGATCAATGGATCATCTAGTCCCGAGCCTCCGCAGCTAGTGGTCGTCAGGGTGTGGGGTTACCCCGCTAGGAGGCGAAAGTCAATGATGGGGAAGCTACGAGAAAGTTCTGTCGCGGGAGTACAATCGTCAAGAGCTAGGTAAGCAAGTAGGGGAGAACATTA
Organism: Lissotriton helveticus; assembly: GCF_964261635.1. Lineage (NCBI taxonomy): Eukaryota > Metazoa > Chordata > Amphibia > Caudata > Salamandridae > Lissotriton > Lissotriton helveticus. Next base: position 260,007,396 of record NC_136071.1, read on the forward strand.
TGGATTGAAGCTAAGAGTCCCTGGGTGTAAGTGCTATCAGCGTGGCCTTGCTATGTACGCAAGGTCCAGGGCAGTATTACACCGGTAGCTGGAATGCTAGTTTATTTACCTGATAGCTGAAGCTCAAAGAGTTGTCAAGCCATATACCGAGGCTTTTTATCTGCTGTTTCGGGACAGGCATAGGGTTGAGACAGGTGGGCCATAAGTTGAAGGGTAGGGGAGATGGAAGTTTGCCTAAAAACATCAGTTCGGATTTGTCACCGTTTAGTTTGAGGTGGGACGATTTCATCCAGTCCGCTACCGCTGTCAGACAGTTAGCGAGGGGGCTAGATGAGCCCTCTAGGTTGTTTAGGGAGACCACTAGCTGAGTGTCGTCGGCGTATGTTATAATCTGAATGTCGAACTGAAGGACTATCTCGGCTAAGGGAGCCATATAGGCATTAAAAAGTGTGGGGCTCAAAGAGGAGCCCTGGGGGACCCCACAGCTGAGCGGCCAGGGTTTGGAGGAGGCCGTCCCCTCAAAGACCTGGAAACACCTGTCTCTCAGGAACGACTGCAGCCAGGAGAGAGCCGAGCAGGCAATCCCCATGTTTGAGAGACGAGTTAGCAGGATGTTATGATCGACAGTGTCGAAGGCAGCGCTCAGGTCAAGAAGGATAATAACTACAGCGCCGCCTTGGTCCAGAAGTCGCCGAGCACCTTCTGTTACAGCCAACAGAGCTGTCTCTGTCCCCAAGCACGGGCGGAAACCAGTTTGTGAGTCGTACAGCAACTTGTTGGACTCTAGGTGTTGCACTAACTTAGAATTTATGTGACGCTCCATTAGTTTGCTAATCCACGGTAGGAGAGATATGGGTCGATAGTTAGCCATATTGGAGGGGTCCAAATTGGGTTTTTTAAGGAGAGCTCTGACCTGGGCACATTTCCAAGCGAGAGGGACTGTGCCTGAAGAGATGGAGGCATTAGCAATGTCCATGATGACTGAGCGCATGGTGTCAGAGACGAGGGAAAGGTGTTGGGGGGGCGGGGTCCAAAGGGGAGCCCGAGGTGACTTTGTTCATAAGAGTTTTTAGAACGATCTCATCCAGCAAGGGGAATTCTTTTAGGGGGGTATGAGATTGGAAGGAGGGCTTCCTAGGTTAGGCTCTGTGAGGGTGACCTGTGAAGGGGAAAAGGATTGGGCGATCAATTCAACTTTTTGATAAAAATATTCGGCTAGCTTATTACAACGAGCTGGGGCTTCCTCAGAGTTGGGAATGGGTTGAGGGGTGGTGATTAAGGATTTCGCGATACGAAACACTTCCTTTGGGGAGTTTTCTGAGGTACGGATCTTCTCTTCATAGAAGGAGGATTAGGCATTTTTTATTTCTAGCTTATAATTCCTAATGGCTTTTTTATAGATTAGTTTTGTCTCACTATTAGGGGTCGATCTCCAACTCCTTTCGAGTTTCCTGCATTCTTGCTTCAGCTCCCTTAGTTTAGTAGAAAACCAGGGTGTTGTTTTAGGTGCGTTTTTTTTTGGGAAGAGTCTGATTGGGGCGAGTGAGTCCAGGGAATTGGTAATCCAGAGGTTGAAATTTTCGTTTGCCTTTTCTGGGTTTGGGCTAGGAGGCGGGGCCGTGTTCTCCAATAAGTTGGACCAGGAGGCGGCAGATAGATTGGACCATTTCCTTACTTGTACTTTAGAGGAGGGCTTGGGGAAGATATTGGAGGGCGAATACCAAGTGAAGGGAATTAGGAGGTGGTCTGTCCATGGGAGGGGGATGGGAGAGTCAACCATAAGGTTCTGAGCGTTGCTCAGGACGGGGTCCAGGTGATGCCCTTTAATATGAGTAGGTGCAAAGCCTCTCTGAGTGATTTGCAAAGCTGAGAGGCTTGAGAGGAGCTCTTTAGTCATGTTATTCGAGGAATCGTCTAGATGGATGTTTATGTCTCCCAGAATCGTGTAGTTAGCGGGAGTGAGTGCGAGGTTTGATACAACGGTGGGGAGGACCTTGAGAAATTGTCCTGGTGGACCTGGGGGGCGGTAGATCAGAAGGCCGGAGAAAGTGTAAGTAGAAGAGAATTCTAGGGAGAAGTTTAAGTTTTCACAATCAAGAATATCCTCGATGGAGGAGCGACAGTGAAGGTGATCTCTATAGATAATTGCTAACCCTCCCCCTCTGCCGGTTTTCCGGTCGGCTCTTAAGATCCTCATGGCCTAGGCTTCAAATACTCTGACTAATGTGATCCTTATTTAGGCAGTTACTTGTGAAAATTCTACCTTGGTATGGATACAGCTTCACCACTTTCAACTTATCATTCCCCAGGAACCAATGCAAGCCCATCCTAACTCTGCACCCCTTAGGCCCTAAAAACCATAACTTTGCTCTTAAGGATATTGATTTTTAAAAAGTGTTTAGCATAATTTCCAAACTCGGTGAGTCGCCTCTGTAATCCTATTGAAGTTAAATCCAGCATAACAATATCTTTAGCATAGAGTAGACAGCCAATACTCATTGCTCCTAATTTAGGTTGCCCCCTCTTTGACTATCCAACTCCACAAGGTAGATTATGTATATAAAGGAAATAAAAAAAGTGGAGCAAGTAAGCACCCCTGCTTCAGACCATTATGCGTCTCTACTTTGCTTGAAAATCCTGCTTCCCTCCCATCAGAGCCTGAGACCAAGTTGAGGAGTGCAAAGCAACTGCCAACCAGAGCAGATGCGCGGGGATCTCCAAAACAACCAATTTCCTCCACAGCGTCCCACGGTCAACCCTATCAAACACTGTGGAGAAATCTATAAAGGCAGAATATAAGGCCATTCCCTTACCCACAGGATACTTATCTATCGATGTTTGGAGGACCGTAATATTATCTAAGCCTCCGCAATTCTTATGAAAACCAGCTTGCCCTACAGGAACAAGGTTAATACCAAATGCCCATTCCTGGAGGTGAAGGAGAATACTCTTGGAAAACAGTTTGCTGATCACGTTCAACAATAAAATCTTCCTAAAATTAGAAGAAATGCTAGGACCCTTTTTCTATAGAGGAACAACCACACTACCTTTCCAGGATGATGGAATAACCCCATACTGATAACAGTATTGGAAAACCTCGGCACAGGAACAAAGCCCATGCAAAGACTTCTTGTTTGATAACAGATATCGCAAGTTCATCCAGGCCCATCACCCGAGAGAATCTTGCGCCCTTAATAAAACTCTCTATCTCCTCACAGGAGGGCCGGTCATATTCGTCCAAATAAGGAGACTCATTACTTGACTCCAACAACGTTCTGCAACTGGAATTGATGGCATATAACTGGGAGGTGTATTGAGACCATTCTGCATTGGATATTGGAATGGTCTCAGCCTTGATTCTAGAGTCACAGTATTCTGTTATCAATGACCAACATGTATGCGAGTCACCAGAAAAAGTGGCTTCTTGTAGCTTGATCCATTTCTTGATCCATTTCTGATCCTTCTCCCTCCTCCGTTCAGACTCTTTCAGTCTAGGTCTCATTTGCTTCAGTTGGTTGATTTCTCTTTGCCTCAATAACTACGGCTGCTTAAATGTTTTCCTTACTAGTGAGTTCATATCCCTGTTTACCTTCTTTAACTCCCAAGAGATAACTGCAGTGGACTTAACACTAGCAGTAGTATTTTTCTCCCACGTGCTTGAAACAGGGACAATTGCTCTTCAAACCAGGCGTTAGGGTTCTCTAAAAAGATAACAGAAGGGACTGAAGTAGCTTTTTTAACATGAGCAGCCAGGTTCATCATATTATTTTCTGACCAAAATGTACGCCCATTTGTTTTACTGTAAACAATGATGTTGTATCTTGAATTCCAGCTCTTGAATGCCTTAAGCTCTAGATCAAAAAACACTGAAAGAATACTATGATCACTTGGATCCATCCTTAATACTTCAAAATGGGAGCAAGAGCCAAACACTTGGTAAGATACCACCATATAATCAATTAATGATTGCCTCAGAGAGGAATGAAAGGTGAAAGAAGCTGGTGAATCCTCCAAAAACCTACCATTTAGAGCACAACCACTTCTGGAATATTCACACCTCTTCCAACTCTGTATTTCAAAAAATCAAAAAGGAACAGTTGCGATTTTAGCATCAAAATCTAATAATTATCAATGTGCATTCTTCCGAAACACTAATATTGTGTAAAATAAGAGAACATGAACTTGGGCTGTAACAGAAGAGGCAATAAGTTGAACAACCTGTATATGACTGTAAGTGAATGTTGTTTATTTACTGAAAATAATAAAGAAATAAAAACAAAAAAAGAGAACATAGACTATCACTCGCCCTCCCGGGGGATGTACACATTCACCAAAAGAAAGGACGCATGGGGTCTTCTAGTCACATTATAGAAAGCTAACTTTAAGCAAATGCAGTTTTGAGGGATAAACACACACCTTTGGTTTCCAATTTAGACTACTACGAAGTACTAAGTAAAATGGCTATACATACACTAGCATGCCCTTTTACTGTGGATTTTGCTGTACAAGAGTAAGCAAAATAATTCTCATACTTAAAATCAGAGCACATCCAGGTTTCAATGGGCAGAACCACATAGAAAAATGCAACTTGGACTTAGACTGTCCCAGGCCTGCTATGTTTCAAGAAATAATTTTACCCAAGGGGCTGCCTCTGCAACAGTGGAATTTTTATATTTTTTGAAGCATTTAGTGTACCTGCTACCCAGCACCATGGGGCTACATCGTCCCAATTTCCAAATTCTTTAACCCGCTGGTTCTTATATTCCACAATGTTTACCACTCTCCTCCCTGTATCTTTAACAAATGAGATTATAATATTCTTCAAATTTACTCATGAGTTTGGGCACTGAACCCAAGGAAGAAAGTTCTCCACTATGGGGAGATACTGGAGGTCTTTTAAGATCTTGGTTAGCCTCTTCGGGGACTCCACAACCTTGTTCAGTGGTTCTCACTAGTTCAACAAGCCCATACTCGGCATCACTCTTCACTATACATCCATTCGCTACACTCCAATCCTTGGTTTCCTTCCCCAACTGATGGTAGTCTCGGATTGGTATTTCTAGTATGTGAGATGGGGCAGGCATACTGATTGTTTTGAGGAATCAAGCTCCGGACCTAGATGAAAAACAACATTCTCTGGCCCTTCTACTTTTTGAAGCTGAGTAATAGAAGCAGACTCTTCTTAAACATCAGAGAACCTGAGTTTTTTTACTTACATTTCATAATACACCAGACTCTTCTCCCTTCCGGTGTTTTGCCTTATTGCAACTCTGGGGGCCCCCTTCACAGGAGAATCACCATCATAGTGGACCCTTAATAAATGAACGCTAGAATGGTATGCATCTTGCAAAACTGCAACCCCTGAGGTAATATAAGCCCCTTTTCTAAATATCGGAAAACTGGAAGAGGATTCTCAATTTCAGGTGCATTTGCACTTTGGGCTACATGACACTGTACCTAGGGAGAATTATTTAGAAAGGGAGAACTGGGCATGTTAGCAATCTCCTTTGTGGCCTCAAAATTACCATTGGATGGCTCAAAAGGAGTGGCCCCAAGTCTGCCATAGTCACCCGCCTGAATTCCAATTTCTGTCACCCCGTTTTTTGCCACAATGCTAGTCAGGGAGACCTGGGATATCATTTCAATGCCCCTTGCTTCCTTCCTTGGACATAAGCAAAGTGAAGTTAAGTGCTGCACTCCCATGAAAATTGGGGATAAGACATCCAACATATGATGAGATTTAGAAACTGATCTATTCAGCACAGCCAGAATCGATGATAAGACCTTCTCCATACATAATAGAATGTCAGAGTGGGCCCTTGCCCCTCCTGCCCCCTCCTTTTCTAAATTATATGACTGCACACATACTTGGTGCCCTATGGTCAGAGGTAAATCACAATTCATTGAGTCCATTAAAGAAGCCACGAAGAAGGAGTACTACTATACAAGGCCAGTAATGATGGACGACTGGGTAAACAATCCAGATTCTAGTCAAGACCACGTCTGAGGCAATAGGGGATTTTAACTTTGCCTCCCTAATCCGATTTATCTCAATGAGGACAGCAATGTCCGGCATAAAATAGTCCTCCATTGCGCTAAAGGTCACTGTCACACAACTCAACACCATGCCCCCATGAATTACTCCAAGGGTATTCAGTGGTGACAATATTTCCGACCCAAGGACCACATCTTGGCCAAGAGATAAGAACCCGATGGGGCCACGATGGTTTTGGAACTGGACTTAAAATCCAACTTAGTACCAACAGTTCCGTCTTGGGAGCAGCCTCAGTGTCAGTTTCTCCCATTACTTCTAACAGATTACTCGATTTTTTGGACTGACTTAAGAGGTCTGCTAGAACTGGACTGTTAGTAAATTGACTAACTTGATGCAAAGCAGTACCCTGGGGCAACATTGTAACTAATCTTAAGTCGTCTTCATTATTTACACCTGGCATCTTCCAACCTTTTTTCCTACTCGCTCCTCCCCTTTGAAAATCGAAGCAGCACGGAGGGATGAGACTTCTGTTGTGACAGGTGGGACTGAGTCTTCTTTCGAATGATGTTTTTTTGTTTTTTAAAGGTGTAGAAGAACTAGTTGCAGAGTGTCCAGAAAAGGAAATTGTGCGGCATGAGCGCAGACACCTTGATGGCATTTCGCAAGGATGTCCAAACGAAAATGCCCCAGAGACCATTCCTCTGCCCCTTCCTGCTGCAACTGTACAACTCAGCAGCTGACAGCCCTCCTTCTCATTTACCTCATCATTAAAAAGTTCCCTGGTGATTTTTCTTATGCTGAATAACCAACGTCACATAGTTAGAGGGCAGTTCTCATGGGCAAAGATCAGATGAGCAGAAAATGAATGATGTGTGCAGGTAGCAGAGCCCTCCTCCCAGGGGCACAAGTCGCACTAGCCTAATGCCAGCTGCCTGCGCACCACCAAGAAGACAACCGTTTGTGAGTAGTGGACATGCCAACCCCATAGAGTTATTCTCAGGTTGAATGACTGTCATCTTGGGGGCCACAGGCACATTTGATTATTTGATTTAGGGGTTGTAAGGGGCACGCAGGATATCACTGTTATTGTTGCATCCTTGTAAGTTTACGCATGTTGCAGTTTGTTTGGACAGCCATTACTGAGATGACGCTACAATTGTAAAAATACTACTAGTATAATACCTTTGTGAATAGCAAACAATCGTAAATTTACACAAAAGTGTAGGTTTACCTTTGAGATTCAGGTCAATTATTACAAGCCCAGTGAGTACTAGCCACTGTTCTCTCCTAATAGATCAATAGAGCTAATACAACAATGTGTGTTGCTCCAGGAACACCTCTGTTGTGTCATCCAGATAGTGTTGGACCATCTTCTGATCAGTCATTGGTGCTGCCACTTGCTGTGCCTGCACCTCTACACTTGACTTGAGTCCTGCTGAATGAAACCAACGCATTGCAGAAATCTGCTGTGAACGTTTTTGCTGTTGGTTTTAGAGTAGCTGCGGATGGTTCTGGCTGCTGCTGCAGAAACTGCTAGCCAATAGCACCGCCCTGTGTGAAGGTTGAAGGCGGCTCTTTAGAGCATTTTCCCTGGCCTCAAATTTGCAGTTTTTTTTCTTTTATATCAGTTGCTTTACTGATGATCTAAGTCTTGTAAACTAAGACACTCATTTTAGTAAAATTAATGAAAGTAGCCAGCTCTTTTTTGTAACATGGTCCAATATTGTGGCACAGACGTAGTCTTTGGAAGACACAATCTCTTTTTGCAGCCTTTGATTAGTGTGCAAGCGAAGGATAAAGCTGTCCACCTAAGAAACTTCTTCTTCATTGACACTTTGAACATTTGTTCCACCTTTTTCAACTGCTTCTGTAGCGGATGGGACAATTGGATTGGGAAACAACCGTTTCAACGCAACTTTTACCACGAACTACCTTTACAACGCATTTTTTACAACGCAGGATCATTTACAACAAATGTCTTTACAACGCATGATATTACATCGCAGATGCCTTTACAACGCATGCCATTACAACGTAAGTATAGGTAAGTATATAATTATAATAAAAAATGTATTTAATTAAAAAAAATTTAAATATTAATTATTTAATATATTTTTTTTAAATATCATTTATAAAAAAAAAAATGTAAGCAATTTTATAATTATTTTTAAAAAATAATTAATATTAATTATTTTTTTTATTTTTTTAAATATATAATTTATAAAAAAAAAAAATTAAGTAATTTTAAAATTAATTAACATTTTTACCCCTACACTATCCAGCACTTACCCTACTATTACACCCCCTGGAGTTAGAATAGTAATTTTTACCCCTACACTATCCAGCACTTACCCTACTATTACACCTCCCTGGAGTTAGAATAGTAATTTAAACCCCTACACTATCCAGCACTTACCCTACTATTACACCCATTATTTTAAAACGCCTACATTATTTAAAAAAAATATATATATATATTTAAACACATAAGAAAATTAAAGTAAAATTAAAATTAAAATAAATTAAATTAAATAAATTTTAATTAATTACATTTTTAAAAAATATTATATACTTCCCTATACTTACGTTGTAATGGCATGCGTTGTAAAGGCATCTGCGATGTAATATCATGCGTTGTAAAGACATTCGTTGTAAAGGATCCTGCGTTGTAAAAATTGCGTTGTAAAGGTAGGCGTTGTAAAAGTATGCGTCGTAACGTCATACATCCAATTGGATTGCTTGCCTCATGGTACTATCTTCCTTTCTGACTCCTTGTTTCATAACCTTGAAAGGAAGTAGTATTTGTATAAAGCACTCCATTAGCCTCCATTTGTCCACCTCTATTGCCATTCTTTTGGCAGTTGCATCCCCTCTACTTTGAATTACATAACCGTTGATAGATTTGTAATGCTCAAACAGGTGTTCCTGCATGTAGTAGGATGAGTTCCATCGTGTTGGCTCCTCCTGTATGAGGGCATTTCGAGATAGTTTATTAGCAGGCTGAAGGATCCTCAACTGCTTCCGGGCTTTTAATTAACCCCTCCCCTGCTGGTGACAGAACCACTCCGTCATCAGCTGCGGTCGCGCTGTGCTGATGACGGAGCGGTTCCGTCACGGCCCGCTCGGCACGCCTGCCCGGCACGGATTCCGCGCCTGCGCTGAGCGTTCCATTGAGCGGGCGGGGCCGTGACGGAACCGCTCCGTGGTTAATGAGTGAAATTAGTGCATATTCTTCTGCAGGTAACCAATATGTTGATGATCTTTTTTTAGAAAGTCCTGCATAATTAGATTGATTCAATGCGCTAAACGCAGGACTCTGAAATATCCTCAGTCAGCCATGGCTTTCACTATATTACTGTCATTGTCAGTGGCAACAAAACCAATTGGGTTTAAGCCATTTGTAGACCTTGGTATTAAACTCTTCCAAGATGTTAATATCTGTATGTGATTTTTCCATGGCAAACATCGCAATTGTTGCATTATGCCAAATGCCCTGAAAAGCATAATCCGCAGTGAGGCCAGCAGCTAGCCTTTGCCTCACTCTCTGGAAAGAGACCAAGTGTGCAGTGATGCACATGTAATATGTCCTTAGACAACTGATCCACATGTCCGTCGTGAGGTGGATGGACTTCACAATGCTCTGCTTCATAGCGTTGCCAACCAATTGCAGCACATCATGAAGCAGAGCTGGCACAGCCACTCCGGCAAAATAGCTCCAGCTAGGGACTTTCCATTTTAGGCAGAGCCTCCATAAATTGTAGGAAGCCCACTCACAAAAGGAAAAGGGAAGAGGTCAAGCGCTAACATTTTAGCCAGCTTCCCATTGTAGAAAGTGGCTTTTTCATGGTTCCGGTAATACGGAAACTCCTTGGTAAACATAGCCTTAAAAGTAGGCTGTTTTCTTGTGGTACTCCTACCACAAGTGACCTACAGGTACTAGCAGCAGGTAGGCTGCCTAGTCGCTTTGGGGTGAGATTTGCTGTATCCTGTTGTCTATTGTGCTATGCAAAGGTTTTTGTGGGTGAGGATTGTATACTATGGGGCGGTGGCAGCTGCAGGGTTCTGGGGATTTGCAAATATGGGAGCCGGCGGTGTCGCTGGAACCAATTGCCTCAGAGCTGGCAAAAATTGAACAAAATACATTGAATAATTGCTGTACCCCACCAGGCCCTAGGGTCCATCGAGACTCCATGGGAAATGAGGGCACACAGAATCGAACACAATAAATGAAACAATGGCTGGTGCCCTACCAAGCCCTAGAGCCCGTGGGGTCACTATAGGAGGCAGGCAAAAGCGGAAAAAATACATTAAATAATTGCTTCTGCCTCACCAGGCCCTAGGGCTCATGGCGCTAGTGGTGACGGCATAGGTGCATGCCTTGGCGTCGGGAAGGTCGATAACTGCAGGCATTGGCAGGCGTCAACGCGCGTCAGAGCTGCGGTGCAGGTGGGGCAGTGCGGTGTGCACTTCACGAGCGGTGCCCCTGGCCTCGGTGCAGGTCGCAGCGTCACTGGTGGCATCGCTGATTGCATTGGAGTTGTTTTTTTTGCTTTGCAGGACCAATCACACAATTCTCAGGGCCCATGGACTGGAATTAGTGCCCTTCTGAATGCAGGAGTCAACAGAGGAGTCCAGGTGCTGATCAGTGGGTTGCAGGTGAAGTCCTTGACGGCCTGAGAATTCAGAACAGGAGGCAAGCACATACAAGCCCTTGGAGATTCTTCTTCAAGTAGGTTCACAGTAAAGGTCCATTCTTTGACCTCTCTTCAGCAGAAGCAGCAACTACAGGCCAACCCAGCAAAGCACGCACAGCAAAGGGACAATACTCCTCCTTACAGCTCTCCAGCTCTTCTCCTTGGCAGAGGTTCCTCTTGAGTCAAGAAGTGATCTAATTCTTTGGAGTTTAAGGTCCAATACTTATACTCCATTTTCTCTTTGAGGCAAGTGTCTCTGAGCCTAGTCCAAGCTGGTTCTGTCCTCTCTGATGCAGCAGAGAGGACAGCATTGTGCAAAGGATACAGCCTATTCAGATGCAAGTGAAACTCCTCCCATCACTCTAAAAGCAGCCAAGGTCTATTCAGCTCAGCTATGAGTCACCCAGGAAAGGCAGGACACACCTCAACCCCCCTTGTGGCTGCGTACAGTAAATGCACATACGCAGCTCCGATCACTCCAAAACCAGACAGTCAATACACAAACCAGCAGAGGCACACAGAAAGGCTAAATAAGAAAATGTCTAATTTCTAGAAGGGGCATTTTCAAAAACATAATTTAAAAACCCTCTTCCTAAAAAGATGTGTTATTAAATTCTGAGCTCAGAGAGCCTAAACTTTATTTCTCCATCTTATCCCAGTGGAAAGCTATACTTGTAAGATGTTACAAAGGAACTCCCATGTTAGTATATGGGCCAGATACCCATTCAATAGTGAAAAACTAAATTGGCAATAGTTCCCTATTAGGACAAGCAAAACACACCAGCACATGTTCTACCTTTCACATACACTGCACCCTGCCCATGGGGTACCTTGGGCCTACCTGAGTGTTGCCTTACATGTAATAAAAGGGAAGGGTAGGGCCTGTCAAGTGGGTGCACTTGCCAGGTCAACATGGCAGTTTAAAACTGTGCACGCATACCCTGAAATGGCAGGTCTGAGATACATTTACAGGGCTACTCATGTGGGTGGCACAATCAGTGCTGCAGGTCCACTGGTAGCATTTGATTTACAGACCCTGGGCACACACTTTGAACTGTACTAGGGACTTATCAGTAAATCAAATATGTCAATCAAGGACGACCAATAATAATAACAATTTATACAGTGATGTGGCTTTCAGCATAGCCAGCATAAAAGGGAGGAATAGAGAACATAGACAAAATGGACATTCTAACCATACATGCATTGGTTACGCAAAATGCCGCCACCACATGGCCAGCAAAGAAGATGCATTGGGAACCTAGAACACATGGTAAACTATGGCATTGGCAAACGCATACACTGGCAAAAAAATCAAACAAAAAAAGCATTAAATAATTGCTGGTGCCCCACCAAGTTGTAATGTCTATGGGAACTCTATGGGAGGCAAGCAAAATAAATTGAAAACATGTTTTTAAAAGCAACAGCACTGTAGCCACAAGTGCAGATAAATATTCAAGGAAAAAAGAAAACAATTAAAAAAATGTCTTAAGCCTCTTCTATCAGTTGTCCCAGGAAACAGCTTTCAAAAGTAGAATAAAGGGATTGCAGCACACACTGGCTGCACAAAATGATGAAAGCTAGCTCATCCACCACATATCTAATGAAGAAGGCATGGAGGACTAAGACAAAATGGCTATCAAACAATCAAACACATGCCCACTAACTGGATCCACAAAATGGTGGTCACTGCATGGCCAGCAAAGAAGGAGTCTTGAGAACAAAGACAAAATGACCACTGGAAAGAAGAAGCATAGAGAACAAAGAACACATGACAGCTTATGGCATTGGCAAACACACACACTGGCAAAAAAGAAAATGCATCAAATAATCGCTGGTGCCCCACCACGGCCCATGGGGACTTTATGGGAGGTAGGCACGATTTTTTTTAAACCTACAACACTGTACTAACATCGGGGGAAACATGGCTGCCGCTAGCTAAGCGGAGGCGCTCGTCCTCTCCCGCTGCTCCTCTGATTCTCTCTCCTCCACGAGGCAGCACGCTTCGGGCAACTACATGTCCGTGAGCGCTAGTCGCTTTTCTTTTTTCCCACTTTAACCCCCCTACATGTCACTGAGACCGGGACGCTGGGGCACTGGAGCGTTGGAGCTGGAGCTGCCGATTGCGGAGATTTTTGGCCCCCTCTCTCATCTTGCCTGCCGGCCGCGGATGCGGGTTTCGCTGGGTGGCTGCCTCCTGCTTTGCTGTGATGACCCATGGTGGCCGTCTGATGCGCTGCGTTTTTGTTTCTCTTCCCTGCCTTTGCTTGGCTGAGTCAGCGGCTTTGAATGTGCTCCGGAGACACGGATAGTAACATCAAGCGGCTCCCACTCTTGCCGCGCTGGGCTGGTGCCGCCGTGGAGCTCAGACGCAGCAGAAGTGCGGCAGCTCGCGGCCTTCTGCATGGGCTTTCTCGGGGGAGCTCTAGCGGCGCCAGCACCAGTAAACTTGGGATTTGTGCTTTTTTAAAATCGGCTGGTACCGCAATTTCAGAGCTACACGCTTCGGGGGAAGATACCACCGAGGCAACAGCGACAGTTTCTACAGAAGGCGGTAAGGGGGTGCCTGAATCAGTCAGAGGTAAGAGCGTCTCTTTATTAAAACAGGGGGGCCCTCACTCTGCTGTCTCCAGGAAGGCAGCTGGATCACATGCCCCAAAAACCACCGAGTTATTGAATAAAAGCAGGAAAGGGACTAGGAAGAAGGGTAAGCGCTCTAAGTTTACTAAAAATTCCCCTTTATCTCAAAGTGATACACGCCCTTTTGCTCTCGGTGATGGCACTGAAGACACAGATACTTCTGATTTAAGGTGTAACATCCGGCGCAGGGGCATCCTTCAATAGGAATCGGATCAGGACTCTGATTTGGCACAAGGTACTACCCCAAGGGGGAACTCTGGAAAGAAGAGGGCAGAGAGGGGGGCTGGGAAGGAAGTAGCACTTAAAAGTAATACTGTTCGGATTACTCCGTCCCTGCGATCCTTTTTTAGGGTCCAGACCCAGGTTTTGAATATCCATCGTGAGGCTTCAAGTGAGATATACAACCCCCTCCTGAGTTTCTACCCATCATGTCTGATCTTCCTCCTGTAGAACCTAGTACTGGCCATTCTACCCTGACTGAACAACTACCTACTGTAAACCTATCACTTGGGTTAAACAGCAATACTCCCACTATTCCTAACCCTGACGAGCCTAACTCAAGCAAGAGCTCCAAACAAATATCTGTTCCTACACCTGGGTCTTCTCAGCCCGCTGTTCTCTCTGAGACAGGGGAAAGAGAGTTAGCTGAGTCTTCAGCTGAGTCTTCAATTGGGGCACTTCTTGCATCCCTGAAAATGGATATAAAACAGGGCCTCAAGGTTTCGGCCGATAATCAAACAGAGATCAGAGCAGCATGTGATGTCCAGGAAAAGAGAGTGGACTTGCTCAATCAAAGAACTGAATCTCTTGAGAGCTCAGTAGACGAGCTTAGGGCCAACTTAGGGACGGCTGAAACGAAAATTCAAGTCCTTCGAAGGGAGGGGGATGCGATAAAAGAGAGGATGGAATCTCTTGAGAATTATTCACAAAGGAATAACCTAAGGTTACTGAAGGTTCTGGAGGGCAAAGAAGGGAGCAATATTAAAGCCTTCGTTGCATTGTTATTGAAGGAATCTTTGAATTTGGTGGAACCTGTTGATCTCCTGGAGCAGGATATTCAGAGGGTGCATCAAGACCCTTTTAGATTGAATGCAGCCAGGACTAAACCCAGAAAAATTCTGATTAATTTTCTTACCTACTCCCTAAAAGAAAAGATATTAAACCCAGCCCTGAAAATAAAATCCTGTGAGGGGCCCGGATTTCCCATTTGAGGTGCGCACTGACTTATCCAAGGTCACTCTGGATCGCCAATGGGAGCTAGGTCAAAGAATGGAGAAATTCAGCTTTTTGGGTGCTACGGTCCAGATGAGATTTCCCGCTTTTTTGAAAATTATGTACAACAACAAGATGTACAATATTAGATCCCCAAGCGAGGCAGATGATCTGTTGACATCTTTAGGGGATATCTCACGCGAATAGCAATGATGTAATGACATAATGATCTTTCGTGTTGAGTTCAGTGAGCGGTGATCGCTTACTTTATTTACTTTAAGGGGAACCTTATAAAATTAAAAAAGAAAACAGATTGGGCTGGACGATAAAGGGGGGGGAAGAAGGGGGAAAACATAATAATAATAAATAACAATAATAAAAAGAATAAATAAATAAATAAAGGGAAACCAAAAACACATACTGTAGGAAGGTGGATACCTGACTATGGTTAGCCCAGATTTTTTGCCTTGTGTTTAGCTGGTTTTCGACTTAGTTGGCCTGGGATTCTGCTAATCAGGGCCCCAGGTTATCTGCTCTCTCTGTAAAATGGACTCCATGTACCCTAGGTACATAACTAATTGGATATTGGGTCACCTTATGAGCCCCTGTATAGTGTACTATAGGTACCCAGGGCATAGGTGCACCCAAGGCCTACCAGGGGCTGCAGCATATCTTTTGCCACCCCTGGCTGGCCATCCAAACTGACACAACTGGCTGATCAATCAGCTGGGGCAAGGTCGTGTAATCACCCCTTGCTTAGATATAGTATTCCTATGTCTAACCTTATATATAGACACATATGCACCTATAAGTCACTCCTATGGCAGGCCTTAACAATCCTGAAGGTAGAGTGCTTGGTTTTATGTGAGATGGTGCTCTAGCATGAGCTGAGCCTGTCTGCCGGTTTCGGAACCATGTCCTTATAGCTGTTCTATGATATAGCCATACCATATACTCTTAAGTGCATTATAATCCTCGCGGTTATTACTAACTTTGGTTTGGCTTTATCAAAACATGTCTTGTAAGGTGTCATACGCTTTGGAATACTACCCCCTCACCAATTCTTGCGACGGGGGTAGCATTCCACCCTTCTAGAGGGAGAAGACATGTTACTTCCATTAATCCCGGTTAAAGTTAACCAGAGCCTCAGCATCACAAAATGGATGCTGCTGCCACAGACACAAGTCTGACCTGCTGCTGCTGGGAGCCCTTCCAGCGAGGGAGGCTTGGACAATAGGTTTCCTGTCACAGGGAGATGCTAGCACCACCCCAGACAGGAGATAGCGGATTGGGGCAGGGAGGGCTGAATGAAAGGAGACACTGCCTGGGGTACACAAGGTTTCCCATGCATAGTCCAGTTCAAACCGGTGCTGGGGCACTCCAGCCCCAGATCGTGCATGAAACTGGACAAAGGGAAAGGGGTGTAACCACCCCCTTCCTGGGTCCCACCCATAGGAGGGACCTAGCAGGTAATCCAGCCCCTAAATTTGGTATATAGGTAGGAGCTGAGTCCCAAGACTTTAGATAATCCTGACTGAAACTCTGATACGAAACTCTGGACCCTTCGACATCCTACTCGACGTAGAAGACTGAAGAATCTCCCTTGTGGCCAAGGAGTGACCACCCTGTGCAAGCAGGCACCATCAAGCGCTCAACGGTTTGCTTTGTCGTTGCTCCCGCCGAAGCTCGAACTTCAGAGCCTGACAAGACCCGGACTTCCAGACATCCAACTGCCCGATCCACAGCCCCAGCAAAGCTGAGACCCATGGAGGCGACGAGAGATGTGGGACCGGCCATCTTGGAAAGCCAGCGAATCGCTTTCCATGCAGCTTCTGAGGCACCCTCGAAGTTGTGCATTGGGGATTGAAAAGCTCCAGCCCCGAGCAATTTTGCACCATATATCACCTCTCCACACTCACCGAGTGCTGCGTGGGGCCCTTTTGCATTTTCCTGCTTGATGCGTCTGTCCGGTCACTTGCCCGTTGGCTAGTGGCCTCTGCGACGATGAATCTTTGAATTTCCAATGCTGGTCTGGTTGCTCCAGACTGGCCCTTGCTCCCCTGAAAAGGAGCAGCCCATCAGACCTTGCTGGTCTGATCCAGAAGCCATCTTTGATTCCTGCGTTGGTTGCATTTGCCAAGGCCTGTTGATTCCGAATAGAGAGCCGACACCGCCAACAGCGAGAACCTTTTTGGGACAGTCCGTGCCCAGCTCCTGGTTGTCGTCTAGTCCCCTCTGCTTTCAGGTACTCTTCATCCTCGATCCGTCCTTGGATCCAACCGGACTCTTCTCTACTGGTCGCCTGCAGCATCTTTTCTCCAAGGCGCCATAGAACTCCACGACGAAACCCGACACACTTTGACACCTATGCACCCGCTTCCTGTGGGTGAGGTAACACGAGTACTGCGGTGCTCCTGTAAAGGTTTACACTCCTAGTGTCCTAGTTTCAAGTGGTTGGCTTCTAATCCAGTCAGAAGACTCCTAACTCTTTAACTTTCCAACTTTACGCACCCATTGACTTCTATGTGTGCACGCGTGTGCATTTAGACAATGCACCCGCATCCCGTGGGCCTCCTGCTTCCTAACTACAGTGTAGTCCCAGCGATTCCCAAGGCCCTAGGCCTTACCATTGTTCGTGACGTGGTTCTTATACCACTATTTTAGTATATGGTTTAGCGGGCCACCAGGGCCTATCCATATTTGTGCAACTTTTGTATGTTATATTAAGTTACTTGTTATGCGCTTGTGCTCCTGTGCTCATAAAGAGTTCAGGGGGTTGTTTAGAAATAAATACATATATATTTTGAATATATAACCTGTGTGGTGTCCTTTCATTTGATATTAAAAGGTTTGCATATGGTAAACAGCTGGCTTCACATGCCCTCTTGAGTTTAGCCTAAGACTGCTTTTATCCATGCTACCACTAGGATAGCTGGTCTATAAGGTTGACTTTACAACCATCACCATAAGGGTTGTTTGGACTGGTTCAAGGGGCTCACTAGAATAGTGAACATTATATACCAGGCCAACTTCTCACACATACTATAAAAACATTAATAACTTCAAGGAATTAAAAATGTGAGGGGCCCAGAAACATGCCTTCATACTGATCAGTATGGGAAGTAATTTGTGCCTGTTTTTCAATCGTAATTTAGTACTTTTTCTTTCCCTTAGCACTTATAAATATTTGTGGGGTCTAGGGTAGAGGAGAGGATGAGCAGTGGGAGGTAGCTGGAGGACGAAAATTCTGGCTAATCACCTAGCCAGAGTAAGTAGGGATGGGTTTCCCAAGGGAGGGGGATGGGTTAAGGGGGATAAAAGGGTAAAAATTCCTCATGTGTCAGTACTCTTCAGATATCAGGCGTTTTTGAGCCACATTCAGGTTGCTTTTTTCTTGAGCTTTCTTTTGTTGGGGGTTGTAGATATAGCTGGGGAAACCGTGACTCCATGACTTCTTTCCAGTGTTTATCCTGGAATGTTAATGGTCTGCGCATGAAGGGCAGAAGGGACAGAATTCTTCAGTATGTGAGAGTGTGGTTCTGAAAATTCTGGGCTCGTGTAATCATTCTGAACTCGAGAATTAAACTTCATCGAAACATGACGAATTTGGTATCAAAAGACCGAGAATGACGAGCACACCATGTACAAATATTTTCAGCATATTCGAGTGACGATTTCACCTCGTAATCGTCATTTTCGTTCTGAACCCTTGGCCTCCATTTATGTGTTGCCCTTTACATAGGCCTCAATCCAGCTGAATTCAATTCCACAAGGACACGCACTCCTTAATCGACTTTCCTATGACCTGTGCAAGTTGGAACCATTGCCCCAGGCCGAACTCGTTAGGTCCGTTCCCCTCCCAGTGGCCGAACAAGATAGCATCAAGGCTCAACAAACCATAAAACCATTTCAGCGCGCACACCTGCCGTATCTTGCACACATCTGTCTCTACTCTTTTTGCTCCACTTACTTTATGGTGGGGAGGTGCCTGTTTTATTGGGGGTCCACCGATATCTGATGAAATGTTGGGCCCTGCCGGGTGATTTGTTGTGGGCAGCACGACGTGAAATATGTACATGTCATCATGACTCTGCTTTTCTTTTGTAACAAAGACCTGTAAATGATATACTGCAAATTTGAAGAATGTTTGCCTGAAGCTGAATATTCTGTATAAAGAGAGAAGCCTGACTTTGTAAATTCGAGCAGTCTCCTGAGAATATACTTCCTCGTGTGTTGTACTTCTAGGACTCTTGTTACCTTGGTTGCAGCCAATAAAATCGATCCTTGACTTCACCTAGAAGACTCTGAGTTTCTGTGGTCTGAATCAGGAAGAACCCGAGGTCTCTGGGTGTACCCTGACACCGCTGGGTTGCCGGTTCTGTGCCGGTTCTTAAAAACCCAGTACCTCAGCTGGCGCCCAACGTTTGGGGCGATTCCAGTGGTACCAGTCAGCCAGAGGTTCGTGAGGAGCTTCATGTGGAAATTCTGGAGGAAGGCCAACCACCTCATCGACCCCTGCATGTCGACGTGGTCCGAAGGTCTTTGCTGCGAGGTTCCCTGCTTCCCGACGGCTACAGAGGACTGCTGCCCTGGCTATCGCCCTGATTTGGACCCTTGAAGTTTGGTAGAGCGAAACACTAAGACGAGTCTTCTGGTGACGTCATCGATATCTCAGTTAAGTATAAGTGGAGCGTCTCCCAGTCCTTAGTTGGTCTTAGTCTTGGGTATCCTTTGGGATAATTGTTGGTACTTTCAAGCACCAAAACCGAAGGACTCGTGTATTCACGAGAAATATCGTAATCGATAATCCTTTGAAGTTTGGAACTAGACTAGAGAGCAAAGATGCCTAGTCTTAGACTTGGAAATTTGTTTTGTCTTGGTTGTAATAAGAGGGACTCCCGATTGGAGGACTAATGTCCGGTTCCTCCGGTTGGAACTCCAACTTACGAGTTATATGTGAAACATGGGGTAGGCCCCATCACATACAATGAAGTGTGGATTAAATACACGAGAAAAGATGGTGTTTTAAAATGGCCCCAATATGGTAGCTTTGATACTGAAATCTTAGACAACCTTGAAGTTAAACTGTTCAAAAAGAAAGCCCGGCCGGCGATGTTTGACTCTTTTCGCCTATGGCGTAAGGAGGCCAAACAGAAGGAAATCAAATTAGCTAAGAAAAATAAGAGAGAAGGGGGAATTTCAGTAATGCAAGCTGCTATGCAGTTTAAAGACAATGAAGAAGAGCTGATGAGCGAGCAGTTGCACAGGCAACGTAAAATGGCAATAGATAAATGCTATCCAGTTTTGCCGTCTCTTCAGCAAGAGGCAGCAAAAGAGCGTGAAAAGGATCCATTAATGTCGCATTTATTAAGTTCGCCACCCCCCTATGCGCAAAGTGCCACCGCACCCCCGCAACCTTTACTTGTGCAACCTGTGCCTCCTGTTCCTCCACAGAACCCACCAGCTGTTCTCCAGCTGGCTCCTGTCCCTATGGTGCAGCCTCCTCAAGGCCCACCGATCACACCTGCTCCACCTGTCCCTTCTACGATTTTGCCTACTGTACTTTCTACTTCTCCCAATGCTCCCTCTACGATTGTGCCTAGTGCTCCTTCTATTTCTCCTGATGCCTCCTCTGCTATTGTCTCTGCCCCTGCCCTATCTCACCCCATTTTTCCACCCGTTCTTCCTTCAGTTTCACCTTCCATTCGGCAGAAAATGGCCAGCACTGTCACTAACCTTTTCTCACCTCTTTTTGGGTCACCTACTACGACCCCTAACATGGGACGAAGACAGTTGCGAAGTCAACTGCCTGACTATCAAGAGAGAGACTCATTGAATCGCTTAGCACGGAAATGGGTTATGGACACTGTAAAGTATGATGTAGAGTCTGTCATGGAAGTCTTCCATCAATGGGAAGCACCGACGCAGAGATATGTTTTTGAACAGATGTGCGTTTTCCTTTGTGAGGATTTGGAAGACAATGATCTGGAATGTAACCCGCAAGAGTTGTGTCGTGTACGGTTCAAGTTTGGAGAGGGCATGATTGTAGGTTCCGATGTAGAGCAAGCGGTTGAAATATTATTATCATATCGGAGTAAGGGGAGCAGTTCTGGGTCACAATCTGAGCCTGGTGCGTCTAGTAGGAAAAAGGCGCGACAATACCCGATGAGAGAAGTTCCCCCACAATGGAGAGAGGGTGACACAACTGTTAACCCACCTATTCTGCCACACTTTCAGCGTGTATGGGTCCATGTCGCATGGAAGCGAGCTGAAGTTTTAGCACTTAAACAGACATTACCTGATCCGCGTAAAAATCCTGCAGGGTACTACAAAGAGTTGTCACAGACTGCTGGGTCATGTATAATGAATTTAGCCGATATCGATATGTTATTTGGGAATGTTGTTCCACAGCCTTTATGGGGTAAAATTCGTCATACAGATCATGATCAGGAGTTAGGTGACTGATGGGCTAATATTGCTGCTGCAGATGCCCGACAAGTTGGTGGTGCTAAGCCTGAGCCTTTGATAGCAGAACTCCCTGGTAGAATAGTTGATTACATGAAAACGATAATGCCTGCAATACGTGTAAATTGGGATAAGTTGTCTGCATGCAAGCAGAAGAAAGAAGAGACAGTCTCAGATTTCTTCACCAGATTTGAAGAAACATTTTTCGACCACAGCGGTCAAGATATGACCACAGAAGGTGGTCAGAGATTGTTCGTCGATAAATTCGTGCACAATCTGCTTCCAGAATTATGTAAAAAGTTAAAGGATTCAGAAAGTTATTGGGCAGTCTCATCTTCAGCGCAGATATTAGCTACTGCACAATATTACGAGAATAGAGACAAAGACGAGAAAGATAGAGCAGAAAAGAAAACAAAGGAGTTAAAAACGAAGGTTTTATTACAGCAAGCATATCCGCCACGTGGTGGTGGTGGTCAAAACAATAGTGGTCAGAATAGCTATCAGAATAATTTTCAGCACCCTCAACAGTATCAGAGGAACTCGCAAAGAGCCGAGTACACTCAGCCACGTGTCCCTGTGGGCCCCAACCAGTGTTCGTATTGCAAGGAAGAGGGTCATTTCAAGTATAGTTGTCCTATTTTGTTACAGCGTGCAAATGGTACTTCTGGTGTAAGAGGTCGGGGGATTCTGCAAGCGCCTAGAGGTAGAGGACGTGGAAACGTCCCTCAGAACGCACGTCCCTTCCACCACATAATTCTATGAATAAGTTCGATCAGCAGAACAACGCATCTGACAGGACAGCTCAATACTATGTTGATGATTACTATACAGAAGATGAGTATTTGGAGGGTAATGATTGCTAGGACAGCCATAGACAAAGAGAGGGAGTTGTTTCAGTTCCAGTAGATCAGAGTGGACCTTACGTTGAGGTGATTACATCAGGTGTGTCAGAGCCTTTTCTGTTGGATACTGGTGCTACAAAGAGTTCTATTATGCACTCCAAACTCCCAGGCGCACCTTTGTCTGGCGAAATGAACGTTTCTGTAGGTTTTTCTGGCGCCCCAGTTAGAAATCCGATTTCTGACCCTTTGTCTCTTTCTGTTGGTCCTTGCGAATTCGAAGCACCCCTCATTCTGAAAACAGGTTGTGGTGAAAACTTGCTAGGATTGGATTTGTTAAAAAGATTGTATGCGACTTTGTACTGTTCTCCTTCAGGAGTACAACTTACTTTAGGCAAGAAAGTGGTTTCCCCCATGTATTTGTCGAGGGATAAACTGGCAGCAGAATTGTCGTTTCTTCCAGATATTCTTTGGGCTGCTGGTCCCAATGACGTGGGTCTTTTAGAAATTCCACCATATGTTGTAACATTGAAAGCCAATGTTCAAATGCCACGAATTCCACAATATAGGATATCTAGTGAGGGTGAAAAAGCTTTGCTAGCGATCGTTTACGAATTGATTGAAAAGGATGTGATTGAAGAAACACGAGGCAACGTTTGCAATAGTCCTGTTCTGCCTGTTTTAAAACTAACTGATCCCTCTCAGCCACCTGTGTACAGATTCGTGATTGATCTTAGAGAGGTGAATAAAATAGTTGTGCCACAATTTCCAGTTGTCCCCGACATTACCACATTATTGACTATGATTCCAGCATCTGCCTCTTGCTTTTTGGTGATTGACCTGAAGAATGCTTTCTTCAGCATCCCGATTGCTGAGGAAAGCAGGGATATTTTTTCCTTCAGTTTAGGAGGTCGCAGCTTCCGCTTTAAACGCGCTCCTCAGGGCTACTGTGAAAGTCCATCGATATACAGTCAAGCTCTAAAAACACAGCTTGATACGATTGTTCTACCAAAAGGTGCTGCTCTTGTACAGTATGTGGATGATTTGCTCATTGCTGCAGACACTGAGGAAATTTGTAAAAAGGCCACGCTGTCATTATTACGTCATCTGTGTGATCTTCATCACAAGGTGTCACTTTCCAAACTACAATATTGCCGACAAGAAGTGACCTACTTAGGTCACCTCTTATCGAAGGAGGGAAGGAAACTGACCCCAGAAAGAATTCAGGCAATAGCGAAATTGAGTGTGCCAAGAACAGAGAGAGAAGTGTGTGCTTTCTTGGTCATTACATCATACTGTAGACAGTGGATTCCGAATTTTTCGTTATTAGCCAAACCCTTGGTGGCACTAACGTGCAAAAATACACCCAATCCCATTCCTTGGTCTGAAGAGTGTCAGAAAAGTTTTCTCGAATTGCGCACAGCATTATGTTCGGCTCCTGTGTTAGGTACTCCCAATTACAGTAAGCCTTTCACATTGTATGTCCACGAGAAAGAGGGCTGTGCATTGCCCGTGTTGACTCAGTTATTTGGAGGTAGGCAGCGTCCATGTGCCTATTTTTCGTCGACCTTGGATCTGGTAGCTAAAGCATTGCAGAGTTGTTTAAGAGCCACAGCAGCAGCGGCTGTTTCTATTCGACAGTCTGCTGGTCTAGTAATGAATAATACACTAGTGGTGATGGTCCCACATGCAGTAGACACGTTGTTAAATAGAACCAAGACACAGCACTTAACTAGTGCTCGATTGTCCAGTTACGAATTAACATTACTAGCGAGTCATGTGCACATAAAAAGGTGCAGTACTTTAAACCTAGCCACATTGTTGCCGATTGTAGAGAAATCAGGTGTTTCAGAACAGCACGATTGTTTTCTTAGAACAGAGGAAGAGACGAAAGGGAGAGTAGATCTATCCGATACTCCTCTTGCTGAATGTGATGGTACGTTGTGGGTGGATGGTTCATGCTTCAAGCTCCCGAGTGGTGACACGACTGCAGCATATGCTGTTACGGCTTTGCATACAGTTGTTGAAGCTGCACGTGTGCCACATAATTCAGCTCAAGCAGCAGAATTAATTGCACTCACGAGAGCATGTGTATTGTCTAAAGGGATGAAAGTGACTATCTACACTGATAGTCAGTATGCATTTGGAGTGGCTCACAGTTTTGGACGATTGTGGAGAGAACGTGGGTTCCTGACTTCGCATGGAGCTAAGATTCAGCATGGTCAGTTGGAGAATGAGCTTCTTGAATCACTGACCTTGCCTCTGCAAATGGCGATTGTGAAATGTAGTGCTCACAAGAAGGTGACTGATGATGTTGGTCGTGGAAATGCATTTGCTGATGAGATCGCAAAAGAAACGGCAAAGAATGTAATGAGCCGAATGTATGTTGCAGGCCCTGCAAGATGGACTGGTAATGTTGGAATGTGTGAAGACACAGTAGAGAGCGTGAAGTCCATTCAAGCTGAGGCCACAGAGAAAGAGTTGAGTACGTGGAGAGAAAGTACGGGTAGAATGGATGCAAATGGTTGCTGGATTGAATTATCAGAGCATCAGAGATTGGTTTTTAACTGATGCGTATGTGCTTGCAGTGGTTACAATGGCTCATGGAATGGCTCACATCAGCGTAAAAGGGATTTGTGAGTTGTTGGCTCCAGTATGGCAAAATTCAGGGATTCCCAAGTGTGCAGAGAATGTTGTCAAGAATTGCATGGTATGTCTGAAGCACAATCCTGGTAGGGGAACCCCAACTCCAGCTGGTCATTTTGCACCTCCTACATATCCGTTCAAGGTTTTGCAGCTAGATTTCATTCACATGGAGAGGTGCAACAATTTAAAATACGTACTCGTTGTTGTTTGTGCCTTCTCAAGATGGGTGGAAGCCTATCCCCTAAAAGACAACACTGCCTTGTCCACAGCAAAAGCCCTTGTCAAAGAGTACTTCCCCATGTTTGGAATGCCTAGAATGGTCTGGTCTGATAATGGAAGTGAATTTGTGGGTCGTGTGATGAAGAGAGTGTGTGAAGGGCTAGGTATTCGGCAGAAGTTCCACGCTGCAAATCACCCCCAATCAGCTGGATTAGTAGAATGTTACAATGGCACTTTAAAACTTAAACTGACCAAAATCCAAGCGAGCACAGGTCTTAAATGGCCTGATGCTCTACCCTTAGCACTCCTGTCCACCAGAATGACTGTGCATTCACGAGTGAAACTCAGCCCTTACGAGATCGTTTTTGGCCGGCCAGCCAACATATGGGGAGTGCCTAGACCCACTAAGTTCAGCGAGCTTGAGCACCCTATTTTGCTTGATTATCTGTATGAATTGACGGCTAAATTGCGTGTTTTGCATCAACAGGTTCACAACACCCTGCCTCCGGTCTCTGAGACTCCGGGTCACGCCATTGACCCTGGTTCCTGGGTTCTTGTCAGAAACTTTCAAAGAACGAAGAACGACCAGCCCAGGTGGACCGGACCGCATCTCGTCCTTCTTTCCACGAGATCAGCCGTTCGGGTGGAGGGGAAGGCCAACTGGGTCCACGGGATCCATTGTAAGAAAATCCCTTTCCCTCTGCCTCATGACCAGTGGGTCCAGAAGGGTGTCGCTGACCCAGAACCTAAAACAGTGCCACACGTCACCCCTTTTAATGATTTGCATGTAAAAAGAACTGACTCTGAACGAGAAAATGAGAACATTTTGCACAAGGCTGTGCCACCATCCAAGCTGTTGAACACTACAGAGCCTGAACTTTTGTTCCAGGATCAGACAATACCTGGAAGACAACGATATAATTTGAGACCGAGGAAAACGAACTAATAAAGGCGATTTCTTTTGCAATTTGAGACCAAGATCCATGGACTAATAAACAGATATTTCTTTTTCCCCCCCAAGTACCATTTTTGAAAGTGCAGCTCTCCCATCTAAGAAACTTGCTTATTTTTGTTTTTCGAACCGCCATCCGGGTTCCGCTGCTAGGGCCGCGGTTGATTAAAGTCTTTGGGGTGCAGCTAACGACGTTAGGTCGGTAGTTCTGGTTGGTCCAAGGGAGTTGCCCTAGACTGACAGAAGCATCCCTTAGCAAAGGCAACCTCCCACCGCGGGCGGCACTTTAGAGAGGATGGAGTTTCCCGATGTGGAGAGACCTGCCAAACGAACGAACGTTAAATACAAATTGTGTAACGTGATGACAAAGAAAAGTTTTATAATATTGTGTATTTTTATGCTATTCAGTGTAATGATATTTTTAATAAGTTATGTTTTATTGTCTTTTCGTGTAACATTTGGACCCACTGCATCACCCGTACCTCCTCCTACTGTTTCCTCTCATTCTTTCCACCCCCTTCCTGACCATGAATCCAATAGGAGATTGGAGTTCATTAATAACTCCTTTGTTCAGCTCTTGCACCAACACCAACTTGTAATGAACACAACTAACTGTTGGGTGTGCGGTCTTACGCCTCACACAACGGATAAAGGTATCCCTTATCTGGTCCTGCCATTCAGTCACAATGGTTCTGTATGGGCATATAGGACAATGTTCATATATGCCCACGAAATGTACCCCCTACGTTCTGTAACAGACAATCCTAGAAAAAGTGCTCTAGTCAAGGGTATAGTAGACATGATTAAGGAAGGTATTTCTTATGAGACTATCCCAAGAGATGGGACACTGGTATACATAGGATGGAACATGACTGGATATGGAGCTACTCTGAGTGAGAAACAGCAAGCTAAGAGATCGTCCCCGATTTGGATTGTACCCCATCAGGGTCATCTGTGTCTGCAAATTAATGGCACGAATCCCAGGGTTCAGTTAGGGAAGAGTATCTGCACTAAAACATATGTTTTTGCAGCCCAGACTTCCCCCGCGTTTTTAGCAGCTAAGGGTACTTATTTCATCTGCCATGATAGAGCCTATACATGGTTGCCCCCTGACTTTTTGGGCTCATGTTTTGTTTCATTTCTGTTGCCCCCCACCTACACAGCAGCGGCAGATTACCACCGGACAAGGGTAGTTAGAGGTGTCTTGAGTACAGAAGACACTGCAGGTCAAGAATTTGGGGACTTTGCAAAGGGTTTTCTGCTGTTCTGGGGATCCATGGCTAACAGCAGGAACATTAGGCAATTGACAAGGGTAGTTGAGTCCACCGTGATTGAAACTGCTGGTGCCCTTAGTAACTTGACTGCTGAGCTCCAGTCGGATCGACTTATGACCCTTCAGAACAGGGTCGCGTTAGATGTCATACTTGCAGACCGAGGTGGGGTATGCAGATTGATCCAATCGAGTTGCTGCGTTTTCATCCCAGATAACGCTCCAACAGTGTACCAGGCCATCTCCAAACTACATAAGATTTCCGAATCTATTAATGTGGATAAAGGAGATTGGTCGTTAATGGGATGGTTCTGGGAACTGATATCTGCCTGGGGATGGAAAATCCTGATGGTCATTGGAATGGTCTTAGCCATTCTTTTCCTGTTCTGTCTATGCGTGCAGTGTGCTCCTGCAATATGTGGCCTTTGTGTCACATCATGTGTAAGGAAACCTGTATCAAGAGACGAACTAAGTACTAGAATGATGTTACAGCAACATCTCAATGACTTTAGGAATATAGATCTGGACTCAGATTAACATGAGGATAGATTAATTGCCTATGTAAGGGCAAAAGGAGGGTTTGTGGTTCTGAAAATTCTGGAGTCGTGTAATCATTCTGAACTCGAGAATTAAAGTTCATCGAAACATGACGAATTTGGTATCAAAAGACCGAGAATGACGAGCACACCATGTACAAATATTTTCAGCATATTCGAGTGACGATTTCACCTCGTAATCGTCATTTTCGTTCTGAACCCTTGGCCTCCATTTATGTGTTGCCCTTTACATAGGCCTTAATCCAGCTGAATTCAATTCCACAAGGACACGCACTCCTTAATCGACTTTCCTATGACCTGTGCAAGTTGGAACCATTGCCCCAGGCCAAACTCGTTAGGTCAGTTCCCCTCCCAGTGGCCGAACAAGATAGCATCAAGGCTCAACAAGCCATAAAACCATTTCAGCGCGCACACCTGCCGTATCTTGCACACATCTGTCTCTACTCTTTTTGCTCCACTTACTTTATGGTGGGGAGGTGCCTGTTTTATTGGGGGTCCACCGATATCTGATGAAATGTTGGGCCCTGCCGGGTAATTTGTTGTGGGCAGCACGACGTGAAATATGTACATGTCATCATGACTCTGCTTTTCTTTTGTAACAAAGACCTGTACATGATATACTGCAAATTTGAAGAATGTTTGCCTGAAGCTGAATATTCTGTATAAAGAGAGAAGCCTGGCTTTGTAAATTCGAGCAGTCTCCTGAGAATATACTTCCTCGTGTGTTGTACTTCTAGGACACTTGTTACCTTGGTTGCAGCCAATAAAATCGATCCTTGACTTCACCTAGAAGACTCTGAGTTTCTGTGGTCTGAATCAGGAAGAACCCGAGGTCTCTGGGTGTACCCTGACACCGCTGGGTTGCCGGTTCTGTGCCGGTTCTTAAAAACCCAGTACCTCAAGAGACTCCCCGGCCCAGATCATTGCAATTCAGGAGACACATCTTTTGAAATCTTAGACTACCGCCATATTGAAAAATCAGAAGTGGATTGACAATTTCATCTGTACAGATCAATCTGCAAATATTAGAGGGCTATTGTTTATTTTTTTTAAAACAGTTAATGCACAAATCTTGCAGTACAACGAAGATTGTAGTGGCAGATGGCTAATTTTGAAAGTATCTCCAGTGGGGAGGATTATTTCCCTGGTGGGGTACTATGGTCTGAATCAGGACGATCCGTCGGATGTATGACGTTACAACGCATACTTTTACCACGCATACCTTTACACGCGGTTTTTACCACGCATACCATTACAACGCATAGCGCTTAGAGGTGCTGGATAGTGGTAAGTATAATTTTCTATTCCAACTCCAGTCCTCGTGGACACTAGGGAAGGTGTTGGATAGAAAATTAAACTTATTCCCTATCCTAGAGCGCCCCCCAGTGCAATGCGTTGTAATAGTATGCATGGTAATACCTGCGTTGTAATGGTAGTGCGTTGTAAAAATGTCGTTGTAAACGTTGCATACCCGATCCGTCGTACATAGAAATTATGCATTCTCACGTTTTAGGTGTTTTGGACCCTGTAATTTGGGTAGGGGACTTTAACATTGTGTTAGACCCCCTCTTGGATAAATCACCTAATTCCAGAGCTAATGTTCCCTCCAAGTCACGACAACTCCTCATAACATCGATGGTGTAGCTTGTGTTAGCTGACATATGGAGAGATAGAGCGGGGGATCAACTAGGGGTCTCATTTATAAATTTAAAATACAAACACAATTCAAGAATAGATTATGCTCTGTTCAGTTATAACATCAAAGACTCAGTCCAAAATATTTGCTATTTGCCATCTCACCTCTCCGACCACTCTGCAATCTCTTTTAACCTGACTCTGACACAGCAGTGCCCTCACAGTTCCTGGTCTTGTGATCGCACTATTTTGCTAGATGAAGATGAAATTAGCTTCCTCCGGGCCGAGACTAAGTTTTACCTCGACACAAATCTGTATTCGACTAGGACCTCTATAGTTTGGGATTCTTTAAAAGCTTTCTTGTGTGGCTCTATCACTAACAGAGCCTCTTATAGAAAAAAGAAATACAGAGATGCCATCAGGGGCCTAGAAGATGAGATGAGCATTATTGAGCAAAAAATAGCACGGGAAGAGAAATCAGAGATGATCGAATGAGATTAGATTCTCTTAAAACCCAACTTGAAACCATACTGCAAGAAAGAATTGCGCGCAGATGGGAAGTGAGCAAAATCTCCCACTTTGAATATGGCGAAGCGGCTGGGAACGTTATTGCTTGGAAAATAAAATCTGACCAGAATCGAAATCATATTAAAAAAATCGTGGTAGAAGGTGAGATCTCCCCCTGTCTCTCTAATGTAAATAGTGGTAAAGCATTTCGGGATTTCTTCCCAAAAATATATAAGGAAGATATTATTGAGGACAGCACAAACAGGAAAGTCTGGTTAGAAGGGGTCTCTCTTCCTAAAATTTCAAATGACTAGATGTTAGGCTTAGAGCTTGAGATCACAGAATCGGAAGTAAGCAAAGCCATCTCCCAGTCTAAACGAGGAAAAGCAGCAGGTCCGGATGGGCTGCCAGGTGAGCTCTACTACATACTTAAGGAAGACATTGTTCCTATTTTGGTGACAGTCTTCAATTATATCCTTATCAAAGGAGAGGATCCTCCTAGCTCGTGGAGTGAGGCCACAGTAGTGCTGATTCTTAAGCCCGGGAAGGATCCAACTGACTGCGGGTCCTAGAGTCCTATTTCCCTCCTCAATAGCGATTATAAGATCTTTGCTTCTATTTTGTCAAACAGGCTGAGGGGTGTTGTAGGCAACATCATTCACTCAGATCAAAAAGGCTTTATCAAGGGCCGTCAATTATCAGATTTAACGTACAATCTGGTTGGGGCTACAGATATGGCATCCACCTTCTCACTCCCGCTCGCTGTGTTTACCCTCGATGCAACAAAAGCTTTCGACAGGGTTAAATAGGCTTATCTATCTGAGGTCATGGCAAAATTTAATTTGGGAAACAGATTCTGTTGAGCCATTAAACTCTTGTATAAGGCCCCGACTGCCAGACTATTGGTGAACACCTCTCTGTCTGATATATTTACCATCACGAGAGGTACAAGGCACGGTTGCCCGCTTTCCCCTCTTCTTTTTAACCTTTACATCAAGCCTTTTGCTCAGGCCCTTAGGGACGAGCTTAACATCGTTCCCTTTAAATTTGGAGGATGGGAAAAGCGGGTGGCATTATATGCCGATGACATCCTCATCATGACAGCTGACCCCGACTTAGCCTTTCCAACAGTGATTAATCGGGCGATTGAATTCGGCAAGTTCTCAGTATATGAAATAAACCCCAACAAGACTGAAATTATGGCATGGAATATTCCTAGCACACAACTTAATGTAGGTTCCTCTTTGAGATATTTGGGGATAAGAATCACGCAAGAGGTAGGCAAGATCCCTGAACAGAACTTAGATCGGGTGTTCAGGGAGTGCCAAAAGCAGATGAAGTCTTGGGCTCTCCTCCCTTTGTCTATTCTGGGGAGGATTAATATAGTAAAAATGTCCATCTTGCCTAAGTTCACATTTCTCTTTAATACTACGCCTTTGGCTTTTGACACCAAGCAAATAGAGAAATGTCAAAGGGAATTAAATTCCTTCATCTGGAAATACAAAACAACAAGACTTGCGTGGAAGAAGCTTAGGCGGAGGAGGGAAAAGGGAGGCTTGGCTCTACCGGACCTACAATATTATGCTTGGGCCTTCCAGCTTTCGCATTCGCGAATGCTCCTAAAGGTACCTACCAACTCATCAGGCGGTGACTTGTTTCGGGCCATGTTGAAAGGAGAAGGTCTACCGGAAGAAGGTTTTTTGTTTAAATTTGGAGATCACAATTTTTTTTAAAATTCTTTATTCATTAGCTAAAAGCTGGGCATCTATAAGAAAGAAGGTGGGGCTCAGCTATTACTCAAACTGTGCACCAATATGGGACTCCCCTGCTACACCCCTTTGTTTCCGGGATAACTTGATTGTCCCGGTGAGGGACACGGGTATCTGTAACTGGGGTGATGTGCTGTGCGGGCAATCTATTCTGCCCTGGGAAGATCTACGGAGATTAGTGGGCCCAGGTCTTTCCAGGTTCAAATATATACAGGTGAAGAGCTGGGCACAGGCACAATTTAGGAAAGATAATCTCCTAGGTAAAGATAGCCAAGAGGAACTTCGTGTGTTCAGGCCCCAGAGTACGAGGGAGGTTGCACTTTGGTACTGGGCAATCGAGGAGGAGGTAGATAGCGACTTTAAATTGGCCAACGAATTATGGGGAGATGAGATAAGCTTACAGTGTAAGGATGTTTGGGTGGAGTCATTCAGTCTCCTGCATAAAATAGTAAAACCTGCTTGGCTGAAACGTAATCATCTTTTTACTGCACATAGGGCTTATTTTTCCCCTCTAAAACTGTCAAAATTTTTGTCTGGGAAAGTTTGTAATAAATGTGGCCTTCCCGAAGCATCAGATGTTCATATGTTCAAGGATTGTCCGCTAATCAGCTCCTTTTGGGCTGAGGTGAAGAAAACTCTGGACTCTATCTTGAAGACTTCACTGACCTTCAATCTTCCTTTAATCATCTTCGGTATTGACGACAATGTCACAGGCCAAGCTAGATCTCTGCTCTTTTATGCAATTCTTATGGCTAGAAGAGAAATATGTAAATTCTGGGTGGATTGCGCTTCCCCATCTCACTCAGGCTGGCTGACTTCACTAGACGCAGTGCCTAGGTTAGATTTGGCTAGATCTCGTAGTAGGAAAAAGTGTGCCTTCTGGGATCTCCTGATATATTGGAAGTAGGATTTCCGGTTTGTTTTTTGTTTTTTTCCCCGGGTCCTATGATTATGCCTTTCTTTAGCTCCATGGGCCAGTTTCGTAGGTCTCCTCGCTTAAACAGTATGGTCCGCAAGTCATAAAACACCTTGATGGAGTAAAACCTTCTATCCTCTCTCTGTGAATGTCCCTTTTGCCGCTTATTCCATCGTATCTTGGTCCAGTCTTAACATCCAGAAAACCCCCCCGAACTTGCTTGGGATAGATACGCATGGTGGCTGGCGCTTCCCAAAGAGAGCTAAGGCAAATGAGGACAAAAAAAAACACAAAAAAAAACCACTGTACTAACATCAGCCACAAACACAAATAAATATATCGAGGAAAAAAACTAAAAAAGTGAATACAAATTTCTTTTTTTTTAAATTATTTTTTATTGTCAGGCTGACAAAAAAAAAGAAAGAATTCATCAATACATGAGTATACATACATAGGTAATATCATATAGCATTATTCCATGATTTTGCGTACATAAATTATATCGCATAGCATATAATAAAGCAAGTAGACCATTGGGTATGAAAAATAAATAAAATGAAGGGCCAAAAAAATAAAAATGGGAAAAGAAAAAAAAAGGGGAGGGGGGGAAAGGAGTAAAGAGCATTAATGATTCTTTCAATAAAGCATACCAGTTATACTATAGAAAAAATACCTGGGTCATTCCATAAAAGATCCCCAACTTTTTTCATGTTTACTTATTGCGCGTATTCCCCTAATATTGGCTAGAGCTAATTCCATTGAGTGTATTTCACTCACCAGTGCCCACCAGTTCCAAACCGTTGGTGTTTCTGGGCTGATCCATGCTCTAGCCAAGGTTAGCTTAGCGCATGACATAAGTACAGTCGCTAGAGCGGGCTGTAAGGGAGGAACAGGATATAGGTCTAGCAAAACAGAAGTAGCCGTAAATATAGGTAACTGAATCTTTTTCATTTTTAAAACATTTTGTATATCGCGCCAAAAATTCTTGAGATTGGGGCAAGAAAACAACATATGTGTCAGATCAGCCGCTTCAGTAGAGCATTTGGGGCATTTTGTACGGTCACTATAGATGTTATTAGGTAACCATTTGGAGATTCTTTCCGGAGTATATTATAACAAGCAAGTTGTTCTGAATTGTTGGAGTCTTAGGCTAGATGACCGTACACTTTTATTTATGTTTGTTAAAGAGCGCTCAATCTGTTTTGGTGTTATGTTTAAGCCCAATATTCTGCTCCATTTGCCTGCTAGTTTAATACAATCATTTGTTCTAAAGTAGCTAAAAGTTCTGTATGCATCACTTATCGCAGATTTATTTTTTAAAGAGTATAAGCAGGTCCAAATGTCGCATTCAGAAAGCTCTAAGATTTGTTTTTTGTTAATCAAATAGTCATGTAGCTGTAAATGTTTGTATCTCATATTCTCAGGCACATTATAAAGCAATTTAAGAGTATTAAAATCTAAGAATCCTTGTGTGCCATATAAATCCCCTAGAACAGTAATTCCTGACCTAAGCAAACCAGATGTAACATTATCATTAAAAATACATGGAAGTCCCGGATTGCCCCATAGAGGAAGCTTTGAGTGAAAGAAGCTGGTTTTACAAAAAGAAAGAATATTGCTCCAAATCCTAATTATATCTTTTGCCGTCTTAAACCTGACCCTTTTGTGATAGTTGGGATCGTTGGTTCTAAATAAAAACATATTAGAATCGGATTTCAGCATGAAAGAATGGAAAAACAAAGCACCTCCCTCATTTAGTAAAGAGCGAAGACGAGTGACAAAAGAAGACCAAAAATATAGTTTAAGATCGGGGAAGTTAAGTCCTCCTTCGTTCATATTATTTTTTAAGAGGTTCAGTGATCTTCTCGATTTTTTGTACCCCCAAATAAAGCTACTAAATATGCCTTCGATTTTTTTTAAAAATTGGTTGTTTAACGCCAATGGAATAGATCGGAATAGGTAGAGATATTTAGGCAGTATCTTCATCTTTATTAAATTAATTCTACCAATTAGATTCAAAGGTAGTCTATGCCATTTTTTTTATAATAAACTAATAGATTTAGTTAATGCATTATAGTTTATATTATTAATTTCCTGCAATTTGGCCGTTATTTTAACTCCTAAATATGTAGCTATGTTCCAAATCTCTGGTACTGGTCCAGCTGGAGTGTGATTAGCAATAACTTGTGTTTTTTGTAGGTTGAGTTTATAGCCTGCCACCTTCCCATATTTCCCAGCCTCTACAACTATTCCCTTCAGTGCTTCAACAATATCCTCTGTATAGACTGCAATATCGTCAGCGTACGCTCTTGAATACAAATTTCATAGGCCTCTTCTATCAAAGGTCCTAGGAAATGGCTTTAAAAAGTGGAATATAGTGATTGAAGCACACACTGGCTCCACAAAATGGTGGAAGCTAGCTCATCCACCACATGGCCACTGAAGAAGTAGCCGTGGAGGATAAAGCAAAAATGGTCACCTAACAAATACACACTAACTGGACAAAAACAGTGGTCGCCACATGGCCAGAAAAGAAGGAGACTTGGGGCCCGATGTAGGTAGTACTTATTTACCGATTTTTAATTACCGAATGTTACCGATTCGGTAATTAAGAATCGGTAAATAAGAAGGGGGGGTATGTAGGAACAGCCAGATGTTCCATTTACCGAATCGGTAAATATCTGTATTTACCGATTCGGTAAATACCGACCGGTAATGCTCCATTCATTCCTATGGGCTTTGAAGCCCATAGGAATGAATGGGGCAATACCGGTCGGTATTTACCGAATCGGTAAATACCGATTTTGACAAGGGTGCAGGGGGTGTCACTTTGACACCCTCTAGCACCCCCAAAAAAGGTTCGGGGGCCATGTGGCAGGCATACCTGCCCTAAGGGCAGGTCTGCCTGTCATATGGCACAGGTGTGCATGCACACATGTGCATGCACACCTGAATCGGTATTTTAACATCAAATTGAATTTGATGCTAAAATACCGAATCGGTAAGGCTTGTGGGACTCAGAAGAGTCCCACCTACATACCAAATTTACCTAATCGGTAGAAATACCGTTTCGGTATTTTACAGAATCGGTAAATTTACCGATCGGTAAATTTACCGATTCTGTAAAATATGTGTCCCTACATACCAAAGCTCAAATACCGGTCGGTAACGGCCGAAAATACCGATTTTCGGCCGTTACCGACCGACCTACATCGGGCCCATAGAGGACAAAGACAAAATGACCACTGTGACCATACACGCTACACAAAATGGCCAACTCTGCAAGGCCAGCAAAGAAGAAGCATGGTGAACAAAGAACACTTTGCATCCTTTGGCAAAACACACACACACATACCCACTGGCTACACAAAATGGCCACCACTGCATAGCCAGCAAAGGAAGAGGCATGGTGAAAAAAGAAGACAGCAGCCGAGTCCTGCCTGGAGCACCTCCTCCACTTCAGAAAAGAAAACATCTTGTAGCATTGCAGGGAATGTACTGCAAAGACATTATCAGCAACAAGCACATGCAAACAAAAATAAAATAACCTACTTTTTGAATTTTATTCACAACAACCCCCTAAATGTTTTTCAAAATCATGGAGCACAGCATCAGTGAGAAGGTGGAACTTACATCAAAAATACATACACCCAAGGCCTAGTGCCAGGGCAGAGTAGGCCCCAAACAGTAAAACAAACATCACATTAAAACAGAACACATATCAGTATTAAAAAAACACACACTTAAAAATGGAAAACTTATTTTTAGCCCTAGGCCTCCACCATCAGAAAAGTGCAAACATGTCCCCTTTAAAAAAGTTAATCCCCCATGGACCCCTCCCCTTACTCCAGCCCAAACTTCAGGTCACCCACCAACAAACATAAAAAGTAAAAAATATCAAAAGGGGAACAAAAAAAATGTGTGCATGCCCTCCCTCAAACAACAAACTTTTCCCCAAAGTGCTGCATTGAACTTACTTGATTTCTCCCAACAAGACAAGATTCTAATGGTGTGGAAATAGCGGGCACATGAGACAAAGAGAGACAGACAGTGATACTTTCCTTCCAAAATCCATATATATCAAAAGTCACCCAGGGCTTGTCAAAGCAGAGGGAGGAGTTTAAAGGATAGGAAAAGGGAGTTGCTAATGTATGTTATGTAGCCTCCCAGTTTCTACAGCACTTCCTTTGTGTTCCAAAAATAAAAAAGGTGCATTTTGCACAGAAGAAATACCCAGACAGTCCATTCAAGAACATTTTTAACTCGAAAATCCATTTTGAGCTCATTTTCCAGCCACTCGAGTAAAACATCTACTTGAAATGTCGACCGGTGACCACCCACGTTAAAGTACTGCAGCTCGCATTCTCAAAGCGACGGCTGAACGTTCTGATCGAGTTTACCAAAAGATGAACGCGCATGTTCGTGCTCTCACATTGTTTCACTACATCTTGTCCCAGGGGTTTGATTTTGCCCGAACGGCAAAATATGTTACACGATGTGGCACAGGCGCGCAACACCCATTGGGCTCGCCGGGCTTCAGCCCCCCCCCCCGTCGCCTCCTCTGCCCGGGCTAAGATGAGATGCACTGAAATGATTCACGAACGCATCCGATCCGAGAATGTGATTTTTTTTATCCTTTCTGAGAGGCCCGGCAGCCGAGCCAGACAGCCAGCCTCTGAACAGTTTCCTCGAGTGAACCCCCCTGCCCCCACCTCTTGTTTTCCCTAAGAGTGGCACTGAGGTGAAATCCTTGCCTGAAGGCAGGGATTTCACCTAAGCACTTGAGCATGGGGTGTGAAGTGCACAGCAGGGGGAAAGAGCTGGCCAGTGCAGGCGACGCTTTTCCTTTGTAAAGGAATTTCTGCTGGCATCATAGCCCAGGGTGTGCTGTCTGTGCACTTGTATAGATGTGTATTCCATACAAGTGCACAGACAGCAAACCCTGGGCTATGACGCCAGCAGGAATTAATTTACAAAGGAAAAGCGTCACCTGCATTGCCATCCCTTTGCCCCTGCTATCCGTGCACTTAGATGGAATGCACATCCACTGCACTGCTCACTGGATGAATGGTGCTAGTGGGTAACTTTAGGGTTCAGGGTGGGTGTGGGTTTTAGTGTGCCAGGGAGACATTTTAGGGTTCAGGGTGGGTTACGAATTGGGGTGCCAGGGGGTAGTTTTAGGGTTCTGAGTGGGTATGGGTTTTGAGGTACTAGGGGGGTAATTTTAGGTATCATGGCAGGTATGGGTTTTTGGGTACCAGGGGTCATTTTAGGGTTCAGAGTGGGTGTGGGTTTTAGGGTGTCAGGGGGGCAATTTGAGGGTTCAGGGTGGGTATGGGTTTTGGGGTGCCAGGGGGTAATTTTAGGGTTCAGCATGGGTATGCGTTTTGGTGTACCAGGGGTAATTTTAGGGTTCAGGGCAGATGTGGGTTTTGGGGTGTTAGGGGGCAATTTTAGGGTTCAGGGTGGGTATGGGTTATGGGGTGCCAGGGGGAAATTATGGTTCGGTATGGGTTTTGGGGTGCCAGGGGTAATTTCAAGGTTCAGCGTGGGTATGGGTTTTGGGGTGCCACAGGGTTAATTTTAGTGTTCAGCGTGGGTATGTGTTTGGTGTGCCAGGGGTAATTTTAGGGTTCAGGGCAGGTGTGGGTTTTGGGGTGTCAGGGGGTTATTTTAGGGTTCAGGGTGGGTATGGGTTATTGGGTGCCAGGGGGGAATTTATGGTTCAGGGTGGGTATGGGTTATAGGGTGCCAGAGGGGAAATTATGGTTCAGCATGGGTATGGGTTTTGGGGTGCCAGGGGTCATTTTAAGGTTCAGGGTGGGTATGGGTTTTGGGGTGACAGGGGGCTATTTTAGGGTTCAGGGTGGGTATGGGTTATTGGGTGCCAGGGGGAAATGTATGGTTCAGGGTGGGTATGGGTTATGGGGTGCCAGAGGGAAAATTATTGTTCAGCATGGGTATGGGTTTTGGGGTGCCAGGGGTAATTTTAAGGTTCAGGGTGGGTACGGGTTTTGGGGGGCAAGGGTGTAATTTTAGGGATCAGCTCGGGTATGGGTTTTGGGGCTCCAGGGGGGTAATTTTAGGGTTTGGGGTGGGTATGGGTTTTGGGGTGCCAGGGACCTACACATATTGCCAAGTGCACAATGCTATGCGTACATGAAATGCAAAGTTTCCGAATGCCCCCGACGTTTCAGGTATTAGAAATGTTTTTCAAAACTCCCTCGCCGCACCGATTTACCACGAGCCAGTACGCATACCTAACAGTAAAGCAGTCACGTCTGTTAACAGATGATTAATGGTAGTACTGCTACACACAGTCATGGGCACAATCCCCAAACTACCGACTTAGACTCTTACACGTAAACTTTTTACATCACATGTACTGCACCCCGGTTGGGTTGGACAAAATGGGGCTGGGAGACGACTCTAGATATGGCAGGTGCTCTGCTCTAGCCGCAGATTTTCTGCACCTCGTCTGGACATTCCCGGGCTTTGCCTCATATTGGGAGGAGATTTTTGTTTGACTGTGTGACATATTGGGACTTCCGCTTGAGTGTTCACCCCTGTCGGCACTGCTGGCCTTTGTGAAAGGGATACCCCCGGACATGCGCAAACTGGCTGCGCTCGTGTTGTTGCTAGCTATAAGGGTGGCCATGAAGTGGGGGCTGAGCACCCTGCCCCGGGCGACAGACGGCTTAAGTATGCTGCTATTGCCAGGAGCAGCTTACGAGCTAATGGGAACTTGTGTCAGTGCAGTCGTGACCCTGTGATATTTGGGACCCGCTAGAAGAATATTTGTGTAGCCACACACCAGCATAGACCGTAGACTGTGGATCTGTGTAATTCACTTATACTGAACCATAGAGTGTAGGTATGGCACCACTGCTGGAATGGTTTCCCCCTCACAGAGGCAAGAGGTGCGTGTTAGATTGCTCTTGTCAGATGCGATGTGCACGCACGCTTATACTGATTCAAATGCCAATGCTGATTGTTTGCTATCTATCATATTGTGTTGTTGTTAAACTTCTATACTTAAGGCGTTCCTCCTACCAATGGCATGGAATGACGCAATGGATTTGTAAGCGATGTCCATAGTATGTGATACTGTATGAGCATAGGAGGTAAAGTGTATACCACATAGAAATATCGGCAGCTTGGCCTCAGTATTGTAAGCAGTTGTTCCTGCATACTAAGGGTATGACCCCAGAGCCCAAGATGGCAGCTGTGAGGCTTTCAAAATGCTGGATACAAATGTATGAATACACATGTGTATCAGTTGAGTAGTGTGTAAAGCATGTAAACGGTTACTGTCTGCCTATGCTAATATAAGTCTGTATGAAGTTAATAAATTAAATATTTTTTCTGCGGAAATTGGTTATATTGTGTTCCTAAAGTGCTTTGTGGTACAATATATTAAATTGGCCTTTTAATTCAGTACATTCTGTTCCTTTCTCATAAGACAATAGCATATAAATGCATCAAATTAACAAAAATCACCACATTTTTTCTCACCTTGACCTGAGCATTAACCGATCCTGATTATCTGCCATTTTAGCTCCGCCCCATTAATTAACATTAGCCACGCCCCTTCATTTGCCATGTTAGCCCCCCCCGAAATTAAGATCTAGTTGCGCCCCTGATGTGGCATCATAGCATTACAATTGGTAAATCTGTGTTACAAAAGTAATGTGAAATTACTGAATGACTCCAATTTCGCCAGAGTAATTAAACTATGCCCAGGCCTTGTCATTATACCTATGGCTGCTGTTAGACTGGGAAATACAGCAGTAATAAGGGGTCAGTGCGCCCCTCGGGCTTCAGGGCCCCAATGCTACTGCACCTGTTGCACCAATGGAAGATGTGATCCTGTTCTTCCTTAGCACACAATGTTTGTTTATTTAATCAGAGTTTTTTAGTGTATTGAATGTCACCTTTTGCTGCTTAACAGAGAGAAAGTTATGCTCGTTAATAAGTGGCACAGTTGGAGACAGACAGACAGGCTGAGAAATTTGTATCCAAAATGTATTGCTCACAACCACTTATATTATCTTTATTACACAGGTAATGGGTAGGGTTGACACTACTCCCGAGGAAAAATGCCAGCCATATATTTACATTTTAAGGTTCTGCAAAGGCTGATGTGATACTGAAATAGAACTTCACATAAAATCACTTGTATTGATTTTCAACATGGATTTTCTGTCTTTCTTTATTTTAGTTATCAGTCACTGGTCGCTTATGAAGCCCTGGGATACATTCTAAAGTGCATTCTTCTTATAGTTACTGTTTAAAGTATGTACCGATAAGGGGAAAACATCATCTTTAAAGGTTTTGACGATTTTGCTACTTTTTTATTAGCCAGGCTATTAAAATAGCGGTCATGGTAGTAAAAAGCCTGCCAGGTGGAAACCCTAGTAATGGGTTGTTAAGACATAAGGTGTGGTTATTGAAGTTTTCACTCAGTTATATTAGTCTGTTGGAAGTGAACCAGTCCTTATTATCCTCCCAGGCCTTCAAAACGGTCCTCAAAGTTCTCCTCTTCCAAAAACACCTCCAAAAGTAATCCACGCCCACTCTATTATCTGAAGGAAGACCTCCCTTTACTGAAAATTCGATTCTCCTTGACTATGGAAGTGCCTTCCCAGTGTGTTCTTGTGGTTGGAGTGTTTAACATTCACTGCTGTATTATCCTTGTACTTGTGTTTGGTACCTTTTTGTAACTTGCACACACCACTTTCCCTTGCAACACACAGTATGCTACCTCTCACATTTTGTTTACCTTTGATACTTGCACAAGTGCCACCATTGCCTACGTTACGTTTATTCTTGTGCCTGAGTGTCTAGCTTATTTTGCAGTATTATACCTCTATTTGTACTTTGTGTTCTCTTATAACCTGCACACTTGTCACTTTTTCCTCATGGCACCTTTGCTACCTCATGTATTTTGTTTGCTCACAATTGTCACTTTTACCTCATGTAACTTAACGTCTGCTTTTGTAATTTGTTCACGTGTAATGTTCTCCTCATGTAACAGTGCTGTTCCTTGTGTGAAGCGCTCTGACGCCTTCGGGTAAAGTCAGCGCTATATAAAAACGCATAAATAAATAAATAAATAAATATTATAAATAACACTAATGGCTAACCTGTTTTAATGTAGGCAAGGAATGTGCTGCTATTGAACGCGGCCATTTTGTTTTATTTCCTTTCATTGGGCCCCTGATGCTCTCAGGAACAGCTCTCCTCTGTGCAACAACATGTTATTCTGACTGAAGTGAAACCGAGTCTGAGTCAGTTTCCTCGCAAGACTGAAAGGCCAGGCTTAATCCTCCCTGCCTGGGCACCTCCAGCTTGCTCTTTTGAGCCTTGGAATGTAAATTCGTGTTTTCCTTTCGGCGAGAAAAAATGTTCTGCTTGCAGATGAGATCACTGACCTTGAAGAAAAGCTGCCTTAGCGGGAAGAATCTCGCCCTCCTCCAGCCTGCCCGCCATCATTATTTTTTCAATGCTGCTCTCTACCCTTAACTGCAAAAAACATAATTACATGTTTTCGCAGATGTCATTTTTGAAACCCTGAATGGGTGTTATTTGCCAGCCAAGTGCCAGCCAAGTGCCAGCCAAGTGCATAGCTGTAACAGCATGTAATGTACTCATCTCTAAGTGTGGCTCCTTCTACCAAAACCTGGGGGAACCAGGAAGAGGACATATAGTATCAGATAGGCAGTGCTTAATTTGTGAAAGAATGAAAAAAATGTCAAAAGCTCTGCTCAAAAACCGTGGCGGCATGGGCGTCCGCAGAATCTTTTCCAGGGGGGGGCAAAATGTTAACATCATTACCATCCTCCGACATGATGTGTGCCAGGTGGGGCACAAGAAATCTGGGGCGCAGGAGGAGCAGGAAGCAGGCCGCATATGATCTCATACAGATTATAGAAAAACTTTCAACAGCACACTCTAAAACATGGGTACTCACAAACTTTCTCTCGGGGGCCAACTTTACAGTGTGGTGTGTGTCTGAGGGCCGCGCCGGTGGGGGCAGGGTCAGTGGAGGAGGGGGCGGGGTTAGAGTAACAAAAAAAACTGTGACCATGAGGTTCAACACAGGACCCTGCAGCGGACGCCTTCGTCCACTGAGCCACCAGACCCGGCATACACACATTTCTCTTTCTCTCTCTCTCTCTCCCTCCGTCCCTCTATCTCCCTCTGTCTGTCTCCCTCCATCCCCCTCTCTCCCTCTCTCCCAGTCTCACTCTGTCTTACTCCCTTCTCTCCCTCTCTCTCTCCCTCACTCTGACTGTCTCACTCCCTCTTTCTCCTTCCCTCTCCTCTCCTTCCCTCCCTCTCCCTCTCCTTCCCTCTCTCCTTCCCTCTCTCCTCCCCTCTCCTTCACTCCCCTTCCCTCTCCCTCACTCCCCTTCCCTCATCCTCCTTCCCTCACTCCCCTTCCCTCACTCCCTCCCTCCCTTTCCTTCCCCTTCCCTCACTCCCTCCCACTCTCCCTGCCTCCCCTTCCCTCACTCACTCCCTTCCCTTCCCTCTCTCCCCTTCCCTCACTCCCTCCCTCCCACCCTCACTCCCCTTCCCTCCCTCCCTCCCTCCCTCCCACCCTCACTCCCCTTCCCTGTCACTCCCTCCCATTCCCTCACTCCCCTTCCCTCACTCCCCCCTCACTCCCCTTCCCTCACTCTCCTTCCCTCACCCTCACTCCCCTTCCCTCACTCTCTCCCTCACTCCCCTTCCCTCACCCCCTCACTCCCCCTCCCTCACTCCACCTCCCTCACTCCCTCTCACTCTACCTCCCTCCCCTTCCCTCACTCCCCCACTCCCCTTCCCTCACTCCCCTTCCCTCACTCCCTCCCTCCTCTTCCCTCACTCCCTCCCACTCTCCCTCACTCCCCTTCCCCCACTTCCTCCCTCCCCTTCCCTCACTTCCCTTCCCTCACTCCCTCCCACTCTCCCTCACTCCACTTCCCTCACTCCCTCCCTCACTCCCCTTCCCCTCTCCCTCACTCCCCTTCCCTCACTCTCCCTCACTCCACTTCCCTCACTCCCTCCCTCACTCCCCTTCCCTCTCCCTCACTCCCCTTCCCTCACTCTCCCTCACGCCCCTTTCACTCGTTGTTTTATGTTTTTGTTTGATATCATATTTCATATAGTAAACCATTATCAGATCTCTCCAACAGCTTGTGACGGATTTCTTGTCAAACTGTAATATGGCAACTGCTGTAAGCGACATTTAATGTCTGCCCAGTGCCCACATTACTTCTGAGATGTTATTTTGGCAGGGCCTGCGTGGACTG
Source organism: Lissotriton helveticus (assembly GCF_964261635.1). Taxonomy (NCBI): domain Eukaryota; kingdom Metazoa; phylum Chordata; class Amphibia; order Caudata; family Salamandridae; genus Lissotriton; species Lissotriton helveticus. The sequence continues at coordinate 260,051,012 of NC_136071.1, forward strand.
TGAGGTGATGGAAGGAGGGGAGGGAGGGGGGGGGGCACCGGGGAGTATAGGGTAGGCGCGGAGGCTCGCGCTCTCCACTGCTGACTTCCGTGTGAATCACGCTTTCTTCTTATGGGCAGGGGGAAGCTGTGGCCAAGAAACGGCATGTATGGATGTGAACAGAGAATTTATTGCAGGAGTGGATGCCGAGCAAACGATTTGTGATGATCACCCATGCTATATAGATCGATAAATCCCTAACTTCTTAACGTTCGACGAAAAGCTCAAAACCAGTATGGCACTATCCTTTTAGAAATTGTGTATTCAGTATTCTCATTCTTACCCCATGTGGAAGTGTCTTAAAGTGCTGTTAAGGATACTGCCGATGTGACGCTCCGTGCTGCTTCCTCATACCCGTGAAGTTGTATACAAATTCAAAGGGCAGGAACTCTGACTGTTATGTGAAAACCTCAAAACCGGGCACAGACAGTGAGTGACTGACTCGGTGTAAGTTAGAAGTCCGGTCAGACTGTCTGCAGCAGATCTGCATTGCCCAGCACGAGACTCCTTCACTCAGAGAAGAGCGCGCATGGTGGTGTGCGCATCACCGGCTGCAGCCCGGTGCTGGCCAAAAATGATGCCCAGGGCCGTCATTGGTAGCGCTTTACGCTCGCTACAAGATTGACGGCCCTGGGACCCACATAAACAGTACGGCGCCGCACCACAACTAAGTTAGGTGGAGGTTGTGCAGCAATTAGTGTGGTGGGGCGGCATTTCCGTGCAAGCAGGTGAGCTTGCACTACAGTAAATTTCCCGTGTGGTGTACTGGCTGCTCAGCGACAGCACCAGTGCCATGCAGCTGCCGCCGGCCGCCCCCAAAATAGTGCCGCCTGGGGCGGACCGCCCTCCCCTAGCTACGCCACAGGGGGGCTGTGACCTTATGCGCGGGCATGGGCGCACGGTACTTTGCAGAGTAAGATAGGTTGCGCACTGGCGCATGCAGCTTAAGATAGGTGGCGCTGCGCGCAGCACTCTCTGTCTGCCGCCATGATGTCATAGGGATTTCCATGGTGCTGCTGCCTGCTGTCCTAAAATTATACAAAAAAGAGGCCTGCCTGCCCACAAAATTAAAAGTTCCGATCTCCGATCATCATCCATTTTAATATATAACAAACAATGCATGGAAATAAAAATGGAAAATAAAAATGCCACTGACTCAGCACCAGACATTGCAGGCCGGGTGATCATCCAGGGGGGGGCAAGTGCCCCCCCTTGCCCCTTCCTGCGGACGCCCATGCGTGGCGGCGGAATTAAGTTAGCACACCGATTACCAAGGTTGCGCAGGCTTCAATTCACCGCTCGCTTCTCTAATCCACTCCCAGATGCTCCGTTCCTATATTTCACTGTTGTATTGTAATTGCATTTAAATAGCATTTTCTACCGTGATGAGGTGTCAAAGCGCTTTTTCGGCAAGTAGCATGCTACTCCGGAACCCATAAAGGATTAGTTGTGAATTAGTATAGTGAGATGTGAAAGGAATTTGAGCGGTGGATATGTTAGTCAGTTATTTGGATTGAGAAGGATAGTGGAGGGATAGAAGAGGGAAAAATGGTTTGCATTTATATAGCGCTTGCTACCCCTGACGAGGCGTCAAAGTGATTTTTCGTCAAGTAGCACACTACTCCGGAACCCATAAAGGATTAGTGGTGAATTAGTATAGTGAAATATGAATGAAATATGAGTGGTGGATATGTTAGTTGGTTATTTGGATTGAGAAGAATAATGGAGGTATAGAAGAGGGAAAAAGGTTTGCATTTATTTAGCGCCTGCTACCCTGATAAGGTGTTGAAGTGCTTTTTTGGTAATCAGCAGGCTACTTCGGAACCCGTAAAGGATTAGTGGTGAATTAGCATAGTGAAAATATGAAAGGAATTTGAGCGGTAGATATGTTAGTCAGTTATTTGGATTGAGAAGGATAGTGGAGGGATAGAAGAGGGAAATGGTTTGCAGTTAAGTAGTGCTTGCTACCCGTGATAAAGAGTTGAAGCGCTTTTTCGGCGAGTAGCACGCTACTCTGTAACTCATAAAGGATTAGTGGTGAATTAGTGTAGTGAAATATGAAATTAATTTTAGTGGTGGACATTTTTTTATTTTGTGCACTCAATTCTGTAGGAGGAGGCTTGGGATGAGTAAAAGGGAGGTGAATGGGGAAGAGTCAGAGGGATGGGATTAGAAAGGCTTATTTTGGGGGATGAAAATAGTAAAAGAGGTATGAGAGGAAGCAAGGAGGGGTAGAGTAGGGAAGAGCCTAGACAGGGTTATTTTGGGGATCATAGTAGTGGTATGGGATTTGGGATGAATGAGAGAGTGGAGGTAGAAGATATTTTGATAGAGATATACCGTGAAAAAAGGGTAGTGCATTGAAAAGAGTAGTAGAATGAGGTTTGAGATGAGACAGAGAGTTGAATTAGAGGATATATTGAGAGCGGCATAGAGTGAGAAATAGGGTAGGTCATTGGATATGCTGAATTAGAAGAAAAGTAATAAATATATAGATACATAAGTACATGGAAGGTACATAGATGCATAAAGGAAGGTAGTGTATGTAGATTAAAGATGCATTTAATAAACTCCGGCTTTCAAGTGTTGTTGGTGTAATTTAAATAAATGTATTTGTTTTTTTTGTACTTCAATAGGGAAGCAATTGTAGCTAATGGTTATGATAAAATATTTACTTTTTTATGCAGTCACTTCTATATATGTTAAAATATAGAATAATGTAACTGTCAGTAAAATGTAAATTTGTTAAGCAGAAGTAATGAATATTTATATTTGTAAAAACATAATTATTACATACGTTTATAGAAAGCAATAAACATATATAGTTACATTTCCATAGGGCAAATACTTGCTTATATACAGAGGTATGTGCTGTATTTTTCTGTTTGCGTATGGTGCTTATGTGGGGAAGAGCCAATTTTTTAGTAGTTTTCTGAAGATAAGGTGGTTATCCCTGGATGTTATGTTGGGGGTAAAGAGCTCCATAGTTTGAATGCTTGAACAGAGAAGGATGTGTCACCCATGGTGTTTTTTCTTGTACGTTGGGATTTTGAGGCGAGGTGCCACTCTAGAGCGGAGTTTCCTTTGTTGAATGTGTTTGGTGGTTTTATTCCTGATGAAAAGTGGTCCCATTCCATGTATCTCTTTGTGGGTGATACAAAGCAGCTTGAATGTGGATCTTCTGACAACTGGTAACCAATACAGGGCTTTCAAAGTAAGGAAGATGTGGTTTTGCTGCTTTGTTATGTAAGAGTAGTCTGGCAGCCGGGTTCTGAATCCGTTGAAGTCTTTTCATAGTTGTTAAAGGTTATCCGTGGTAGTGGCTATTGGCGTAATCAAGTTTGGACAGAACAAGAGAAATGGTAGCCTGGACCTTGTGTGGAAATCCCAAATGAGGGAAGATTAGTCGCAGAGTTTTCATAGTAACAAAATTTGATCTTGCTAGTTAGTCCACTTGGGAATTCATTGATAGCCAATCAAACAAGGGCCACCTCACATTGGGTGGGTGTATATCCGGATGTCATTGGAAATACACCTTCTTTGACCTGAATCCCTGTTAAGAGGAGGACGTGCCCACCTCGGTGCCCATCGGCACCACCTCTTCACTCCCCCTTTTGATTTCCTCATTCATTGATAGCTTCCGTCCATGGTCATTCCGAGGTTTCTTACTTTCTTTGATACTTTAGGCGGATTTCCCAGATCATCAGGCCAGGAGGCGAGCGGGTCATAATTTTTGGAATCACCACACGTGAGCATTCAATTTGAGATGGCTCCACGTCATCCATTGATCTACGGTTCTGAGACAGCTGAAAATAGGCGATTTCCAATGTCTTTGAGGCATTCCAGTTGAAGGAGTATTTGCGTGTCATCTGCATAGTTATAGCACGTGAGGTGAAATTTATTGATCAGTGCCGGAAATTACTCCATGCAGATGTTGAAAAGCATGGGTGAGATGATAGAGCCTTGTGGGACCCCTGCTTTTGTGAAGTAGGGTTTGGAAGAGAAGGGGTGGTGCGGATGACATTAGTTATGTTGCGAAGGTAGGATGTGATCCAGTCTAGAGCAGTCCCCTATATGCAGGCTTTGTAGAGTCTTTGTAGCAGAGTGTCATGGGCAGCCAAGAGGTCCAAGAGAAGTAGTGCAGCAACCCCGTTGCGGTGAACTATGTTCTTCAGGTCATCCCAGATGGCAACGAAGGCAGATTTTGTGCCTCTTCTTGGACGAAAATCATGTGGAAGTCTGAAAGTATGGCATTATCTTCAATGGATTGTGGCATCGGGGTGAATGCTACTCTTTCTATCAGTTTTCAGAGGAAAAGTCCATTTGTAATAGGTCTATAGTTGTCAGGGTTCAGCGGGTCCAAGTTTGTTTTCTTCAAGTAATGGGCGTATGACTTACTTTTTGAGTTCTTCTGGAAATTTTTCAGCAGTTAAGGAATTGTTGATGATTCTTCTTACTGGTGTGGCAGCAGTGGTTGTTAGAAGAATTGTCTTGAAGGTTTGCAGTGGACAGGGGTCAGAAGGGCTGCCGGCAGGTCTGCTTGCTTTGACCAGGTCCATTCAATCATCGTGTGAAATGTGTTGGGAGGAACGGAGAGGCTGTGTTAGAGTATTCTTGGATTAGGGTATTCTTGGATTGTTGTTTTGGAAAAGGGTCGTGCTGGTGCTTTGCCTTTGTTTTAAATATGAGTCCAATGTGTCTGCTTTGGCTGCATAATGATTTGCAAGTTTGTCTGTGAAATCTTGAATAGTAGCTTTTCTTAGCGTTTTTGATAGCTGACTTGTATAACATGTTAATTTTCTGTAGGTGAAGTTTGTCTTGATTGGTGTTTATTTTGAGCCAGTCATGTTACAGCTTTCTAATTTGTTGTTTTATCTCCTTTATCTCTGTATTTCTCCAAGGTGATCGTTTTCTTTTGTTCTGTAGTGTTGCTTTTAGTGGTATTTGGATATCAAAAGATTCTTGTAGCCACTCATTGTTTTTAAGAGAATGTATTGTATCTAGGTCAGTACTGGGTGTTAGTTATGCTTCTAAGTGTTCCAAATCGAGTTTGTTCCACGGTTGATAGGTGACTGCACGTAAGGCTTATATGTAGGCTTGCCTAGCTACCGTCTGAACAAATTACAGGTGGTTCAGAATGCCGCGGTCAGATCACTTCTCAATGACCCTATAGAGACCAGTGTGAGACAACACTTGCGTGATCTTCACTGGCTGCAGATACCAGAGAGGATTACGCTTAAATCTCTGGCCCTGGCTCACTCAGCTCTAAATGGACATCGCCCCGCTTACCTGAGAAAGCGATTCAGGTTCTATGTTCCTACCAGGCATCTGTGCTCGGCGACGCAGCTTCTTGTCTTTGTCCTGAGATTTCGCCTCAAGAGAATGGGAGGGAGCTCCCTCACTCTCAGGGCATCTACGGCCTGCAACGTTCTCTCCCTGAATCTCAGCAGCATTCAGGATTCCAAGCTTTTCAGGAAAAGGCACAAGACATTTCTTTTCATCTAGCTGTCCTCTCTTGCTGTTCTTTCCTCCAGGCTCGTGCCGGGACACTCTTGGAGTAGCTGTGCACGTTACAAATTACAAATACAAATAAGGTGGTTTCAAGAGTGTTACTTAGTGTTGTTTTAAGTTTGAAAGCAAGTCAATGGTGGTCTGATCATGTGACCGGGGTCATTGTTTGAAAGGTAACTAGTTCTGTATTTGCAAAAATAACATCTAGGATGTGTCCAGCGATGTGTGTGAGTTTGTGTAGTTTCAGTGCTTTTAGCAATGATTGTTTTTGGATGGAGCATATTTGGTTTGTCAAACCAAATGTTGAGGACACCCAGAATGCATGGGTTGGAGTGTAGTGTTATCAGGTTTGAAATTGTGTCTAGAGGTGTGTCCGGAATGTTGCATTGCTAGGTGGAGGTCTGCAAAGAAGCAGGAAGTTATAGGAGGAAGACAGTGTAGGATTGCATCTGGTGAAAGGGCCTCACAATCTTTTTTGGAGACGTCGTCAGCTTTAGTGATATGTAATTTTTGCCTGAACACAACAGCTAGGCCAGCTCCTTTTTTGCTTATATGAATCTGAGTGATAGTTTGATAGCCTAGAGGAACGGCTTCATTCAGAACTGGACCCATATCCTCTCCCAACCATGATTCATCTATGAATATTATGTCAGGTTTTGCGTCAGTGAGAAGGTCATAAATGTGATGTTCGTTTTTAGAGAACAATCAAGCATTTATTAGTAGACAGTTTAGAGAACGTGCTTTGGTGGTAGTGATGGAGCGAGGTGGCAAACGCAAAATTTTGTGTACCCATCGCAAAGTTAATGTCCCATAACGTTAATATTTACTGATTGTATGTTTTGAGAAATTAACCAACCATAGAGTAAAGTGCACACATTATTTTTATTATTACACACAGGGAAAACGAACTTTGCTTGCATGTAGCAATAAACCCAGCTAATATGTATTGTTATCGTGTTGTGAACTAATGTGCAGCTTAATTGTAAACAAAAGCAATTTAATGTGCTTATTCTACACGTTTCTGTGTGGTGGAGAGGTCAAAAATGTAAGTATAAAATGCATATGTGTGGCTTATTTGCTAGATAACAACTAACTGGGAAACATTAGTTAGGTGGGAGGTAAACAGAATGGGTTTAAATTCAATAATTAACATAAATCTGTGTTTGTTTTTTACGATAGTTCCAAAGTGGCCTCTGAGGCCTATGCGAAAGATGGCTGCTCGGGTAAACTGTGAGCAAGAGTTGAACTGCGCAGGCGCGCCAAAATCTGCAAGTCAGAGTGAACTGCCTGTGCTCGAGGAGGTTCAAGGCTACCATGGCCCGGAACCTAGGATGGGTGTCAAGCATGGACGATGTAATGCTCAGAGCCTGAGAAAGTTGATGCATGTTTCAAATGCAAGGAAGCGCCTAGGCCACGGACTGACTTAAACAAAGACCCTTTCTTTTTTCGCTGACACGTTGTGAAAATGATGCTGTAATGGTGAAGAGATGTTCACCCACCCCGATTTTGTCCAATGAGAGACCAAATAAATGATGGTAGTTACAATTTAGATAGGTTAAGTTGGAGAAATAGGGTATAAAAACCCCTGGTTTTAGCTAGAAGGGGTCACTTTTCTGATTTCTACTGGAGATGCTGCCTGATTGCTGACCGATTCCTGGATGTAAGAACCTAATGATTTATTTCCTTGTTTGCTTTTCAGGATTGAAGGATAAGATGAGGGTGTTAGTTAGGGATGTTGGGAGAGAATGAATTTGGAACTATCTGTTCTTTGCTAATCTTTAACTGTTTTCTAAAATACAGCGATTTCCTTGAGCTCTACATAAAATGATCATCTTGAAATAAAGTTTAAGATTTTACTGAATAAAGATTTTCTAATGCATAAATGGCAGACATGATAAAGTTTTGCTTTGAATAAAAATTAGATAAATGAAGAAGTAAAAAGCTGGTCTTTGATTCTTCCTACGCCTAATTTTCATTCTAGTAGATCCATTGCCACTATGGTGGTGTGTCTGAATAATTAAAGTCTGAATAAACCCATGGTAAAATGTTTAAATCTGCAGGTGTAAATAATGAATAGTTAAATAGGTTTAGACGCGCCACCAAATGTTACAGCACTTCTCAATTGCGATTCACCAAAGCCTTGAAGCCAAGTGTAAGTGAACAGGGTAAATGTGCAGTGTTATGGGCCCCACTGATGCATGATTTGTGTGTTTTAAGGTTTCAGGGATATGGTGAGTATTGATTAGAAATGATTTCTGGAGCCGCGCTGTAGCAGTTATATACTTGGTAGCAGAATAGTGGTTACTAAGGAAATTAGCTAGGGTTATGGTAAAGTACTATATAGAGTTTGATGTACAGAATTATGACTAACATCTGTTGAGTTTGTATTACGTTACATGTAGTCCTGAAAAGGCTTCATAGAGTAGGGTGAAGCCAGTGCCTCTGTCTGCAGATAGAGGAAGTGTGGCTAGGTAAAGTCGCACAGTGAATTAGTCTGTTTTAAAAAAAAAAGGAATATTGCTGAATACTGCTGTGGTATTGTCGCATATCACTGTTTAGGGACCTTAGGTGTGAAAGAATAAATGTATAGTGAGGACAGTCTATGAAATTTCAGCCTTCAAGTATAGGGATCATTCCGTGCTTCCCGACTAAAACTTACTGCTGGGAGAGTAATAATTCTTAACCCGAGCTTGATTGAAGGGTAAAGGGAGTGGCGTCTCTCTTTTGCTAACAATAGAGGAATTCTGTGGTGGGTTAGTGGACGCGCTGCCTACTGGTAACACAGAGTTTATGTATATATGAATAGGGTTTTCTGTATGAACGTGTGCAAATGATATTGCAATATGCGTTCAAGTGAAACTCTGGGACTGTCTCTAAGGAGGTGAAAAAGATCTCTGTATTTGCTTTCCTAGAGAAGCGAGATCGTTATTGCCTGTTAGAAGGGTAAAGCCAGTAGTGTTGCTTTATCGGCGAGTCTAAAAATTCTGAGGAGACAAGCGTTGTCTACTCCGGTTACAGAATACTTGTGCGATTGAAAATTCTATCACTTTATTAGCGAAACAGATTAGTGGAATTGTTTTGTGTAAGTTACTAACTGATTTTGTAAAATATCTTGTAAATACGGCTTTTTGAAAGAACCCTGTAAGGGAGGGGTCAGTCGGCGCTGCAGAAGCCAAAGCGCTGGTGACGTCAAAAGTGTCGCGCTGGGATTGGTCCACGTGACCGAGACAGAGTAGGAGTTGATTGGTTCATCACAGAAAGCAGCAAAGGCTATTGGTTTAGCACTATAGTGATGTATCGTGTTCTAACTGGTGCATTAGTGCGAACCGCGCTGTGATAGGTTGGTGTTACGGAATCAACAACAGAATAGTACGCGATCTTTTGAAAGCCGGAAAGTTTACAGAAAATGTCATACTACTATTATTTATTATTTATTTATTTATTTTATTAAACTTATAAGGCGCACAGCTACCCGCAGTGGGTTTCCCGGCGCCAAGGGTTAGACTGGAGAAGAAAAAACTACAAGGCCTAACAGGGTGGAACAACTAGGAAAACAGTTCTGAAAAATTACTGCTGGAAAAGCCACGTTTTTAAGCCCTTGCGAAACCTGACAAGATCAGTTTCCAATTTCAGCCTAACAGGCAGGGCATTCCAAGATTTGGTGCTCAGGTGAGAGAATGAGCGGCCGCCCATCTTCACCAGCTTAAATCTAGGAACAACAAAATCTCCTTTGCCTGCAGATCTGAGAGTACGGCTGGGTACATAAGCATGAATAAGACCGTGAAGGTACCTAAGGGCAAAGCCCTGTTTTATCTTAAAGATATAACATAGAGGGTACACAGACAAAATATCGAGTTTTAAATTTCGATATACAATAATATCGAAGTTTAAATATCGAAGGGACATAATATAGAAGGTAAGTAATATCGAGACTCTTAATATCGATATTAGTAATATCGAAGTTTTAAATATCGATGTCAGTAATATCGAAGTAAATAATTTCGATGTTACTAATATCGATTTTTAAATACATTTAGTGTATATTATATTGTATTTATTATGTTTAATAATGTATTTTTAATGTAATTTAATTAAATGTTGTCTTTTAGTACTGTAGCGGGTTGTGGGTTTATAGGGGAATAGGGTGGGAAGTAATTTAATTATGTTAAATTAATTATTAATTAGTAGTAATTATAAATTAATTAATTGAGAATAAGTTTTAAATAATTATAATTAATTGAATAATTGATAAATATGTTCTGTAGTGGGTTATGGGTTTATAGGGGAATAGGGTGGGAAGTAATTTAATTATGTTAAACTAATTATTAATTAGTAGGAATTATTAATTAATTAATTGAGAATTATTTGTAATTAATATTAATTAATTGATTAATTGATAAATATGTTCTGTAGCGGGTTATGGGTTTATAGGGGAATAGGGTGGGAAGTAATTTATTTATGTTAAATTATTTATTAATTAGTAGGAATTATTAATTAATTAATTGAGAATTCTTTTTAATTCATTTTAATTAATTGATTAATTGATAAATATGTTCTGTAGCGGGTTATGTGTTTATAGGGGAATAGGGTGGGAAGTAATTTAATTATGTAGAATTAATTATTAATTAGTTGGAAGCATACATTAATTGTTATTGATTGGTAATTAATTTAATTAATTGGTAATTAATTTTAAATAATTCATTAATTGATAAATGTGTTCTGTTGCGGGTTGTGTGTTTATAGGGGAATATGGTGGGAACTAATTTTAATGTAATTAAGTATTAATGAATTATTTTTTATAAGTATGTTCTTTCAACCCCTACGCTATCCAACACTTTCCCTACTGTTGCACTCTCTGGAGTGGGAATAGTAATTTTTACCCCTACGCTATCCAACACTTTCCCTAATGTTGCACTCTCTGGAGTTGGAATAGTAATTGTTACCCCTATGCGATCCAACACTTTCCCTACTGTTGCACTCTCTGGAGTTGGAATAGTATTTGTTACCCCTACGCTATCCAACACTTTCCCTACTGTTGCAGTCTCTGGAGTTGGAATAGTAATTGTTACCCCTACGCTATCCAACACTTTCCCTACTGTTGTACTCTCTGGAGTTGGGATTGTAATTTTTAATCCTACGCTATCCAACACTTTCCCTACTGTTGCACTCTCTGGAGTTGGAATAGTAATTGTTACCCCTACGCTATCCAACACTTTCCCTACTGTTGCACTTTCTGGAGTTGGAATAGTAATTGTTACCCCTACGCTATCCAACACTTTCCCTACTGTTGCACTCTCTGGAGTTGGAATAGTAATTGTTACCCCTACGCGATCCAACACTTTCCCTACTGTTGCACTCTCTGGAGTTGGAATAGTATTTGTTACCCCTACGCTTTCCAACACTTTCCCTACTGTTGCACTCTCTGGAGTTGGAATAGTAATTGTTACCCCTACGCTATCCAACACTTTCCCTACTGTTGCACTCTCTGGAGTTGGAATAGTAATTTTTAATCCTACGCTATCCAACACTTTCCCTACTGTTGCACTCTATGGAGTTGGAATAGTAATTGTTACCCCTACGCTATCCAACACTTTCCCTACTGTTGCACTCTCTGGAGTTGGAATAGTAATTGTTACCCCTACGCTATCCAACACTTTCCCTACTGTTGCACTCTCTGGAGTGGGAATAGTAATTGTTACCCTTACGCTATCCAACACTTTCCCTACTGTTGCACTCTCTGGAGTGGGAATAGTAATTGTTACCCCTACGCTATCCAACACTTTCCCTACTGTTGCACTCTCTGGAGTTGGAATAGTAATTGTTACCCCTACGCTATCCAACACTTTCCCTACTGTTGCACTCTCTGGAGTGGGAATAGTAATTTTTACTCATACACTATCTAAAATATATTTAGCTTTTTTATTAGTATTATGTTGTTATTAATTGTTATTTATGTGATTATTGTATGTATATAAATGTATTAGTAATTTATTATATTTTTATTTTTTATAAGTTATGAAAATAATTAATTTAGGGTTAATATTAATGAAAAATATATTATGTGTTATATATTTATTAATATTAATTTGTATTACATTATGTATTAATTTTAAATATTATAGTAAATTTTTAAATATGTTTATTACATTTATAAGTATTATTTTGTTAATATTAGATTTTTATTTAATTTAAAAAAACGATATTTTACAAAAAACAATATTTTTGTCATTCTATATATTTTTTTCGATATATTTGTACTTACCTTTTTAGGGATAGGATTCCTATATTTTTGATTTCGATATTTTTGTTCCGATATTTTTGTATATCGATATTTGTGTTATCGATATTTTGTCAGACATTCAACATAGAGCCTTGAATTTAATTCTGTTCTTAATTTCTAGCCAATGCAAATCGCGAAGGGCTAAAGATGCGGATTTTTTCCGGGGAACATTGCGTAGCAACCATGCGGCCGCATTTTGGACAACCTGAAGTTTTTTCACGGTTGTCGAATCGGCACCAAGATACAGTACATTTCCGTAGTCCAGGCGAGATGTTATTAACACCTGGACCACCGTCCTTTGAGAGGGAACCGGGAGCATCCACAACATTTTTTGGAGCCATTTTAGTGTAGCAAAGCAAATGGCAGCCACCTTTACGGCTACATTATGATGATGACAGGAAGAAATCTTCATGGTTTAAAAAGCTGAAAAACATGTTCGTAAAAGACAAAGAGGTAGTTACGAGAGAGGGAAAAATACTTCCTTCACCGAAAACGCCTGCTTCCTATATGTTGACGAAATATGGCTACCATACGTGTGTTTGGTTGGAAAATTGGGTACATTATACCAAGGATGATGGTGTGTTAGCTTTTCCGGAAGAAGGATCATTTGATTTGGCTATTCTGAGAAATGATGAAACTTGAACCGAGACCTAGACCAACTCAATTTGAGGCGTTAGTTGAGTGGGAAGATGAGATGCATCAAATGGAAAGTGAGAAGTTGAGTAGGCATCTTAGACCGAGAGGTAGAGGCAGAGATTTGTGGGGAGAAACACATGAGACTAGAATGCGCAGATGGAGGGATGGAAGTATGTGCGATGGCATGCATCCCGTCAGATTGGTTGAAGAATATGAGGGACGAAAAAGTACAAAAAAGAAAAGAATACAGAAGTGGGAAATCAAAGCTATGGTGAAAGCGAATCAGAGGATGCTGTTTTAGAAGAAATATTAAATAGGAGACCACCCCCATATCAACCAAGTTCTTTATGGACTACCCCAAATGCCCCGATTGCAGAAGAAAGAGTTAATGAAATGCCAAGACAACCATCAAATTTTAGAGATTTTCCTGAAAGAGTAGAAATAAGATATGTCCCGAGTACACCGATAGGAGAAGCTAGAATTACAGGAACTCCTGTACAAAGTAATGATTCACACAGAATTGTGCTAAGTGCGGAAAGACGAAGTAATGAACAGCCAAACATGTCTGATTATGAGCGTTCTGCACATGAATTGATTCAAAATCTTACTAGGAATATGGAAGCTGTAACTGTACCAGTAACCGTAGGACCTGTGATACCGGTATTTGAAGATCAGAAATTAAAAGAGCCTCGACTAACCATTCCATTACAATAACGTTTACAGAGAGCAAAAGAGAGTACTTGTCCTGATTTATCAGAAATAAGGCAGAATGTAAGTGTAAATCCACCAGAGTTAACTTTTAATCAAAATTTGTCATGCGGATACCGAACCGGAGCAGAATCTGACTCTGCTACTCCAGAGAAAAGTGCAGATAAAATAGATTTAACGCAGACACCCATGGGACCATCAGAAAAAGAGTTAGGTGAATGGATAAAATCATTAAAATTAAAAGAGCAGGAATTAAAAGTGTTGGATGTGTCTAAATTAAAAATAGACATGGAAGAATTAATAATTGGAACAATTGGGACAGACAGATTAAAAACTTACCAGGATGATGAGCTCATGTTTTTATGTAAAAGTATAACATGGAGAGCTAAGACAATGTACGATCAGTTGGAAGAAGTGGCAAGTGAATGTGGAATAGATTTTTCCAAAATAAAGTCATTGCAGAAAACCTATCGAGTAGATTTTGCAGAAAGAGACATTGAAAATATGAACACGGCAGGAAGACAAGTTCAGATAAAAGATTTGATTGTGTTGTTGCGCAAATGGGGTGATGTAGGCAAATGGAGAGTCAAGTGGGCAAAGAAGAAAGAAGAAAATAGTGATAAGTCTACTTTAGCTTTCCCAATTAGAGAAAAGTGAAAAGTGGCAACTGAATTCCCTATGAGAGAGATTCCTGGAGGAGGATATGTACATGTGCCCTGGAGCAGACAAGATATATTGTCATTTACAAATGATTTCCCCAGATTGAGAGAGAAACCAGTAGAATGGTATCGACAAGTTGACAGATTTGTAAAGGTGTCAAAAGTACTGTGGATTGATTTAGATGGATTATTTGATATAGTGATATCAACAGATTTATGGACAGAATGTAAAATATCTGTGGATTGGCCAAGGGAGGAGTATCCCAGAGATGAGAAAACGGGAGCTCCCTCACCAGACGTGATGAGGAAATACGAGCAAGTGATAGTATGGTTGAAAAACAAAATACCTCCAAAAGAAACTGATTGGGTAAAGATAGACAGAACAACACAGGAGCCGAAAGAAACTGTGCATTCATTCTATGAAAGGTTGTTGTTAGTCTTTTAACAGTATAGTGGTTATGAGGAATTAAATGAGAAAGACAAGAGTCACTTTGTATACAGGTTTGTATATGGATTAAGACCAGAAATTTCAGATATGATTAGGCATAGCATGATGGATTGGCAGTCGAGTTCAGTAGATAAGATACTGAGACAAGCAAAATACTGTAGTGAGGAGATTGATGCAAAACAAAAGAAGCTGAAAGAGAAAGCCTTGTGGGCACAAGTAAAAGTAGCAGAACAACAAGTAGCACAGATGGAGAATAAGAATACAGGGGATCAAGGTGGGTTTAAAGGTAAACCTAAATTGGCAGGGAATATTGATGAATTGAAAAAAAAAATGCCATGTTTCAACTGCGGCCAGATAGGGCATTGGAAACGAGAGTGTAAATGTCCGCCTAGAGTTAATGGGGAACATACATCATTGAATCCGCAGGTGCAGTTTGAGGTAAATCGGCAGCAACCGCAGCAACAGCAGATAGCAAATCAGCAAAGTCAGGTGCCGCAACCGCTACTGCCATACCGTGGGAATCAGCAGAGATACAGTGCAGAGACAGGATTCAGCGGTGGTGAGCAGGTAAAAAGATCGCAAAGAGTAAAATCGTGTCCTCAATACTGGTTGCAAGAAGAGAATGGCAGTGAGCTGGATGAAAGTTTCTGACAGTGCCTGAGGGAGGAAGAAGAGTGTAAATTGTAAATGTAAATGTAAATTGATATTTGTATAGCGCACTACTCACCCGCAAGGGTCTCATAGCGCTTGTACGAATACCGCTGTGGAACCCATCCTGGCTTTCCCTGTGAGGTGTCCACTCCTGGGCACCCCCAAGGTGGAGGCCAGGCATCCTTAGCGTTGTGGGGGCCGGTGTGGAGATTAAGCAAGCTGTTGCCCAGAGTTGCAGCGTGGGACTCCATGATTGGAATAGGCACCGAGGCGAGAATTATCAGGTCCGTGGAATTTTGAGCCCAAGACCCGCCGAGGCGGGGAATTGAACCCTGGTCCCGGGCTAGACCTCTGCATCAGGGTCTGCCGCTCTAACCATTGAGCACACTGTGCTTGGAGCCACTCTTGAGGTAGATTAGTAAGGTCCATTTCTGAGCGGAAAGGTGAATGATGTGGAAATAACTTTCCTAGTGGACACTGGTGCTACCCGTTCTACTGTTAGATCAGTGGAAATTCAAAATCTTCCTCTCTCGGGTGAGACAATCCAGGTTGTAGGTGTAGCTAACAGACAAATAAATACTCCTTTTACAAAACCAGTTGAAATAGAGATTGGGACGTATAAAGATATGCATCGGTTTGTGTTGTGTGTCAGCAGTCCTGTTAATTTGTTATGCAGGGATATATTGTGTAAAATGAACTGTGCCATATACTGTTCACCAGAAGGCATAGAATTGCAGACTCCAGACGAAGATAGTTCGTATAAACTGACAATGATCATGATTGAGGCAGAACAAGACAAACTGTTTCCTGTTTTTGATAAAGAGAAAATTCCTGTTGAACTGAAAGAGGCAGTGAAAGAAAGTGTATGGGATTTCACTGGAAAAGAAATAGGTTTGTTGAAAGGAGTTGATCCTGTGAAAGTGTCCAATAAAGAAGGTGCAAATTATCCTAATATACCCCAGTATAAAATGACTGCAGAAGTAATTGAAGGAATTACTCCAGTGATTGACAAAATGATTGAGCAGGGAATTCTAAGAGAAATCGAGAGTAGTCCTTGTAATTCACCAATTATGGGATTGAAAAAGCCAAATGGAACATTTAGAATTGTGCAGGACCTGAGAAAGGTTAATAAAATTGTAGTCCCATGTTGTCCAATTGTCCCGAATCCAGCAGTGATTTTGTACCAAATACCTCATGATGCAGAATGGTACACAGTGATTGATTTATGCAATGCGTTCTTTACTGTTCCATTGCATCCAGAAAGCCAACCAATTTTTGCATTTCGTTTCCAAAATCTTTCCTAGCATGGTGTAGAATCCCACAAGGGTACACTGAGAGTCCATCGATTTTTAATCAGCTGCTAAAGAAATCATTGGAAAATTTGAACATGCCTGGAGAATCTGTGTTAGTACAGTATATTGATGATCTTTTGGTTGCATCAAAAACAAAGGATGCCTGTGTAACCGATACAGTGGCATTATTGATTCATTTGGCTGAAGAGGGACATCAAGTATCTCCATCAAAATTGCAGTTTTGCCAGAAAGAAGTACAGTATTTAGGTCACAAGATTGCTAAAGGAATCAGACAGGTCACAATTGAGAGAATTAAAATGATACAAGGAATTCAGCCCCCTAAAACTCAAAGACGGGTAAGAATGTTCCTAGGAATGGTGGGTTATTGCAGGCAGTGGATAAGTGGATTTTCATTGATTGCAAAACCATTGCAGAGACTGACAAAGGCAGACATCAGAGACCCTATTGTTTTGACCAAAACAGAGATGGAAGCATTTGAACAGTTAAAAACTAAATTGTGTGAAGCACCAGCTTTGGGAATGCCTGATTATGAAAAAGAATTTGAACTGTACTGCAGTGAGCGAGAAGGATGAGCTCTGTCAGTATTAATTCAGAGGCATGGAAAAATGAGAAAACCAATTGCGTATTTCTCAGCTGTTTTGGACCCTGTTGCAAAGGCTTTGCCAGGTTGTCTGAAAGCAGTAGCAGCAACCAGTGTAAGTCTGGAGCAAAGTGAAGGAATTGTGATGGGATTTTCTGTGAGAGTCTATGTACCTCATTCAGTGGAGATTCTCCTCACAAGAGCAAAGACTCAGTACATGACTAACAGCAGAATGACACGTTATGAGAAAATAATTTTGGGAGCTGAGAATGTGACAATTGCAAGATGTGTGAATGTCAATCCATCAACACTGTTACCTGATGCGATTGAGGCAGAAGTGAAAGGTGAGCTTGATCACAAGTGTTTGGATGTTCTGGAGTATTGCACAAAGCCTCGTCCAGACATTAAAGATGAACCTTTGCTCGAATCAGATTTTGTAATGTTTGTGGATGGATCATGCTTGAGAACAGAGAGTGGTGTTCTAAGTGCTGCATATGCTGTCTGTACAGTGGCAGAAGTACTGGAAGCATCTTGTCTGAAAGGAATTCATTCTGCTCAAATAGCGGAGTTGATTGCTTTGATACGAGCATGTGAGTTGGGAAAAGAGGTGAAAGTAACCATAGTGACTGATAGTCAATATGGTTATGGAGTTGTTCATGATTATGGACAGCTTTGGTCCCAAAGAGGTTATTTGACCTCTGCAGGAACACCCATTCGGAATGCAGAGTTTGTAAAGACATTGATTGATGTGATACAGTTGCCTGAAAAATTGGCTGTGGTAAAATGTTCTGCTCACAAGAAAGGAGAGGATTATATTACAAGAGGAAACAGTTACGCTGATGCAATTGCAAAGCATTGCCCCAAGAATCAAATTATAATCAATCGAGAGAAAACTGAAGAACATGTTCCAAGTCCTTTAATGCTAACCACTGTAGTGGAAACCTGGCAGGAAGTGAAGCAGATGCAGAAAGAGGCAGGAACAGAGGAAAAAGATATTTGGTTAAAATCAGGTTGCAGACAAAGGGAGGAAGGTGAAATTTGAGTTTACAAAGATAAAAGACCAGTAATGCCCGATAGCATGATTTCAGATATGGCCCGAATGTACCATGGTCAAGCACCTATTGGCAGAGACGCTATGATTTGTCTCTTTAGGCAGACTTGGTATAATCCTAAATTCAGAATGATTGCTGAAAGTTTGTGCCAGAGATGCTTGGTCTGCCAGCAATTTAATCCAATTTGGGAACCATAGGACGGGAGGGTGGCCCATTTACAAGAGTTCAGATGGATTTTGTTGAATTACCTCCATGCAACAGACTCAGATATGTTCTTTTTTTTTTTATTTTATTTTTTTATTTTTTTTATTTGGTAATTCACAATTGCAGATACAGAAAAAGAAAAAACAATGAGAAAAAAAGAACTCAGTAAATATAACAAACAGTCAAAATAAGCAGATAAATTAGCTTAAATAAAGCAGGAATGCTAAGGACGTAGCAGAATGAGGAAAAGAAAACTATAACAAATTTATCCTGATTCCACTCATTTATACACAATCTCTAATGTCATTTTTCCAATTATCAATTGGTTTCCAGATCTCAATACCAAGTGCTCTCGACTTTGTTCCTCTACAGGCAAAAATAGCCTTCTCTTGGTTGTTGTTGCATCTGTACCTTTAACTTCACTTAGGTTCTGTTATGACATGTTCTGTGTTCTACATTCTTTTACCAGTGTTGGCTGTCGTGTCATTCTGATCTGTACCTGGACACGACAGCATCTTATCTTCATACCTCTTCTTGTGGGACTTTTATGATATTGACTTTTATTAGGAATAAACACCTATCAATATCACTCCTGCCGTTTATGTTGTCTTTCATTACAACATAAATATGGCGACGATGGATTGGGATCCGAAATAAAAAAAAAAATGTTTTGAAGGCAGTTGAGTTTGAGAGTCAACCCACCGAGAAGCAGAAAATTGTAAAAAGGAAGAAGGAGGCATCTACTTCCATGAACACACAAGAAAATATTGCGGTAAGATTACTTTGCCAAAATAGTGTACCTTGGATGTCGGAAGGATGTTAACTGCCTCCTTTTTGAAACGGAGCCGGAATTCCAGAGCCGCGTGTGACTGCAGCGTGTCAGTGAAGCGCGTGTCAGCCTTCTACGCGTTGTGACAGAGCTTCGCGTCTTGACTGTCAGCGCGTCATTGAGGAGCAGAGCGTAGCAGAGTGCGCTGCGCGTTTGGTGTGTCATCACGCAAGGTCAAAGGACGTGACCCAACGCGGCGGCCATTTTATGATAATTGGAAACATCGAAAGAAGCAGATTTCCAGTTCTTCACGAAGGAAGGAGAAAAAGGGGCGATTTAAAGTTGTTTTGTGGTATTTACAATTTCTTTTCAAATCGGAGGCTAAAGGGAACAGTTACTAAACATTTGCTTTGAAAATTTAAATGGTGAAGCAGTTATTGCAGGTGTTAAATTGGAGGTTATGGCGGATTCTGGTTCGCCAATAACCATTGTTGATGAAATAACCTATGCTAATAATTCTTTTCCTACCAAGCTTTTGGTTCCGGATGTCAATCCGAAGGCTATAGGAGGTCATTACATCAACATAATAGGATATTTCACAGGTTTGGTGGAACTACTTGGAAGAGAGATAACAACTAAAGTTTATGTTGTTGAGAAAGGTAAAGATATCATTGGTTGGCGCGATTTAGGTAGAATGGGTATCATGTTGAAACCCGGTAGTGAT
The DNA here is from genome assembly GCF_964261635.1 of Lissotriton helveticus. Classification (NCBI taxonomy): domain Eukaryota; kingdom Metazoa; phylum Chordata; class Amphibia; order Caudata; family Salamandridae; genus Lissotriton; species Lissotriton helveticus. The sequence goes on from NC_136071.1 coordinate 260,070,586, forward strand.
ACACCCATTATTCTTTGGGACATTCCTATTGCTTTTATGGAAGAATGCAAAGTGTCTGAAAATTCACATGATTTAGAGTCAATTCTTAAAAAGTACAAGGAAGTATTTGAAGACAGAATTGGGTGTGTGAAAGGGGTGGAGCATGAAATGTATTAAAAAAAAATGCATCACCGGTGATACATAAGGTTAGAAATGTACCGTTGAGTGTAAGAGAAGAACTGAAAGACCATTTAGATAGCCTGTGCAAGGATGGAGTGATTAAACCTACCAGCTCATCAGAGTGGGTTTCAGCTGTAGTTTTAGCTAAGAGGAAAAATGGAAAGTTGCGCACGTGTGCGGATTTGCGTTCTCTAAACAAGAACATTTTAGTGGATTGCCATCCCTTACCATTGATTCAGGAGATGCTGATGGCTATAGGCGAATCTACTCATTTTTCTCTTATTGATTTAAAGTCAGCCTATCATCAGGTTGTTTCATCAGATAAGTCACAGGATCTTACCACGTTTGTAACCCCCTTTGGTGCCTTCAAATATACGAGACTCCCATTTGGATTAGCTTCTGCGGCTAGTGTATTTCAGAAGCTAATGGACTCGTTGTTTGTAGACATCAAAGGGGTGCAGGCATTTCAGGATGACATCCTCATCTTTGGAAAAGGAGTTGAGGAACACAACAAAATTTTGGGAAAAGTTTTGAGCATCTTGAGTAAGAGGGGTATGACTGTATCGAAAGATAAGTGTAAGTTTTTGGTACAAGAGTTGGAATATTTAGGGCACTCTATCACCAAAGAAGGCATTAAACCTAAACAGGATCTGATTGATTCTATTATGCTTGCACCAGCACCAGTTGATAAAGACTCACTAAGGTCTTTTTTAGGACTTAGTGAGTACTATGCACGTTTCGTGCATGGCTATGCATTTGTAGTAGAACCACTCAGGTGTTTAACCAGGAAGAATGAGAAGTATGATTGGTCTTTAATTCATGAGGAAGCTTTTAAAAAAGTAAAAGAAATGATCAAGAATGCTCCAGCATTAAAACCTTTTAATTGTGGTATCAAGTGTATTGTCACTGTGGATGCCAGCTGTGTAGGTCTAGGTGGAGTTTTAACACAGTTTGTGAATGGAAAGGAGAATACGATTGCTTTTATTTCTAGAAGTTTGAGTGTGGCAGAAGCTAATTATAGCACTATAGAACGGGAAGCTTTAGCCTGCTCTTGGGCAGTCGAAAAGTTCAGAAATTACTTATGGGGTACTTGTTTTGATCTATTTACTGATCATAAACCGCTTATTTACTTGATGAATGGCAACGGAACTGGTCAAGCTACTTCGAGATTAGTCAGGATAATTTCAAAATTGCAGGAATATAATTTTGAAATGAAGCACATCTCTGGAGGAGCAAATTTTAGGGCGGATTGTTTGTCTAGGATTCCCTTAGTGAATCAGAAAGAAAATTTAGACTCAAATGAGGAAGAATGTGTGGTTGTCTCCGCTTTAGATGCTTGTGATAATACTTTGGATGTTTTACAGAGAGTGATTGGTTGGAGGGTTATAAAAAAGATTCTCTTCTGTTGAAAGTCAAGGAATACATTAGAAAAGGTTGGCCACCATTGAGAAATCTAAGTAAAGTTTTGATTCCTTTCCAACAGGTTTCTTCCGAGCTAAGTCTAGAGAATGAGTTCATCACTAGATGTGGGTTTTTTGTACCACCTGAAACTCTGAAAGAGGGTCTTGTGGATAGAGCACACTCTGGACATCCTGGCATGTCTGGAACCAAGAAAATTTTAAGAAAATTTTATTGGTGGCCGTGCATGGATTCTTTTGTTGATCAGTTTGTTAATCGTTGTCCGGAATGCCTTCTATCGGACAAGCATTGGAAGAGTAAAAAGGCAGTTACTTCCACCAATTTGTTGCCAGACCAAGCATGGGAAAAGTTGGCAATAGATTTTTCAGGACCTTATAATATTTTGGCAGAAGACATGAGATATTTAATAGTCTTGACTGATTATTATTCAAAATGGATATCCTATGATTTGGTGAGGTTCCCTAGTACAGAAGTTGTGATTGATTTTTTGGAGAAAGTTTTTTGTGTGGATGGGTTTCCCAAGAAATTAGTATCCGATAATGGCACACATTTTGTGTCAAAAAAGATGGTTGATTTTTTAAGTAAGCATAATATTAAGCATATTAAAAGTCCGTTGTATTTTCCAGCGGCTAATGGATTCGTTGAGAGAGCTAACAAATTTTTCAAAGAAGGGATACAAACAGCTCTATCTTCTGGCATGGATGTAAGGAAACATATCAAAGAAAAAGTTTGGAGTTATTTGAACACTCCACATTCAGTAACAGGTTTCACACCTTTTTTCTTATTGAAAGGGAGAGATGCAAATGATATAAACAAACCTGTATTTCAAAAAGATATGACTGCTTTAAAAGAAATTGAGGGAGATACTTCTTGTAGTTCTATTGATGAGTGTGTAAAAAAAACTTTGAAAAAAGGTACGGATTACAGAATGGGGTTTCTCCTCTGAATGACTTCAAAATTGAAACAGGTGATTGGGTGATCATCAGAAAACCAAAGAAAGTTATTAAAGGGGAATCTAGGTATTCTATGCCTCAACAGGTGGTCAGAGCGTCTAATTCATCAGTGATGATTAAGAACAAAGGCTGGTGGAACAAAAGTGCTGTTATTAGGATTGAGCCTTTTCAAAAAGACATTATCCATAAAAAAATTGAAGAGAAAGGTTATTTGGCCATTTCTTCTTTTTTGTGTTTTAAAGATTTTTTAAATAAAGAACAATCTTTACTAGATTCAGGGTTGGTAAAGCAATTTTCCTTACAAGAGGGTGGTGGTGTAGAACAGTCATCATTGGATTCACAAGTTTGTGAAACTGGTGATGAGTCTTATCACAATTTAGATAGAGGTGAAAACGGTAATTCAGTTTTGGAAAGAAGTGTGAACAATAATTCAGTTTTAAATGAAAACTTGAATTCTTCAAGTTGTGTTCCAGATAATTTAGAAGACAACACTAGTCTTCTTCCTGAAATTGGTTCTGATTTGAATGAGACTTATGCTAGAAGAAATACTGTAATGCCTACAAGGTTTAAGGATTATTATTTGTATTAATGTTATTTAATTGTGTTTTTATTTTTATTTTTGTTTATGGAAAGGAGATGTTGCATCTGTACCTTTAACTTCACTTAGGTTCTGTTATGACATGTTCTGTGTTCTACATTCTTTTACCAGTGTTGGCTGTCGTGTCATTCTGATCTGTACCTGGACACGACAGCATCTTATCTTCATACCTCTTTTTGTGGGACTTTTATGATATTTACTTTTATTAGGAATAAACACCTATCAATATCACTCCTGCCGTTTATGTTGTCTTTCATTACAACAGTTGTACATACCTAACAGCCGGGAGAGCCAAATCTGAAAGTTAGGGGGATCAGCATCCTTCCAGCGGGCTGTTAATATTATTCTATACACTGCTGTACCCAAGAAGAGAGATACTTCTTCCGCCTTGGTATGACTCAGAGTGTTATCGTAACCCAAAATATAAAGGGTGGGAGATTCGGCTACTGGATTCCGGAACACTTCCTGCCAGAACCCAGCAATCATTGTTCTCAGTACTAGTAGTTTGTCGCATTCGTAGAGCATATGTAATAAATTTGCCGTAGTTTTACCACACCTTGGACACTCTGAAGTAGACCTTTTCCCCCAAGAGTAGAGTTTGGCAGGAGTAAAATATAAATCATAGATAGTTTTATAGAGTTGAGCTTTCAAATTAGAAGACATAAACAACTGTGTCGATAGGATCAAAGACATGTCAATATCCACATTAGGGTTATTTAATTTCCTCGACCAACCCACTTCAGTAGGTTCTAAATCATCTTGTTGGTTTTCAATTAAGATGTCGTAAATAGTACCAATCCTAGTTGTGGGTCTAGACATACAATCGATTAGAGGGATATTATCCAGAGAGATATCAGCAACTTTTAGATTTAAAATTGTATTAATTTGTATAAATTTAAATACACTATTATTTGGGATGGCAAATTTGGATTGAAGTTGTTGGAATCTATGGCCATAAGTGGGAAGTAAGAAATCTCCTATTGTTAGTACTCCTAATGTTTCCCAGCGTCTAGAAATAACGTCATATATTTGTGATGGTAATATTGATGAATGCCATAATGAAATATATCTATTGTATTTAGAAATTTTCATATACCTCGTAATTTTCCTCCACATTACCCAGGCGCTTGATATAACCTTAAACTTTACTTTCTTAAAGTATGAGGGTTCGACCTGCTTTAATAACAAACCATTAGCCCTGTCTCCAATGGACAACTCAAATATTGAAGGTATGTAATTAGCCCCTATCTCATTTTCCAGCGGTTTAACATGAAATAGTGACATCATCTGTTGAAGAAGAGCAGCCCATAAGTAAAATCCCAAATCAGGAATTGCCAGTCCGCCTCTGGTAATGGGTTGTGAGAGCTTCCGGGTAGATCTCCTTATCTTTCCGTATCCCCACACAAATGTACTCATATGGGATTCTAAGCCCTTTAAAATGTTATCGTCCACTAGTAGAGGAATCGCACGGAACAGGTATAAGACCCGGGGTAGAATATTCATTTTGAGGAAGTTGCCTCTTCCAATGATTGAGAGATGTAGTCCGTCGATCCTTTTAAGATCTGTCTTTACTTTTTGAAGCAACGGTTCATAATTAATTTTAACAATCTCGTCTATTTTGGCAGATATTCGAACTCCCAGATATACAGCGGATTCTACCCTTCTAGGATCGATAAAGTAGACATTATTGGTACAGATGACCATCGTTTTATCCCTGTTTATGGAATATCCCGATAGCTGCCCGAAGGCTTGAGTAATCTGTTCTATTTCTGTTATAGCCTCAGTGGGTTGTGATGTTATTACAGCCACATCATCGGCGTATGCTAATATTTTTGTATAGAAGGGGCCCAATGTAACTGGTTTAATTGCCTCAGCCTTTACCAATTTTAAAATGAGAGGATTTATATAGAGGGCAAAAAGGATCGGAGAGCATGGGCATCCCTGCCTAGTCCCCCGAAGTATGTAAAAGAACCCAGATTCCTGGCCCATTACCAATACCCTAGCCTTCGGTGAGAAATACATTGCCTTGATAGATTTCATAAAACACGGTCCAACGTTAATTTGTTCTCGTATTGCCAACAAGAATGCCCATGAAACCCTGTCGAAGGCCTTCTCGGCATCCAGGAGGACCATCGACATCTGGCCCCCCGTAGCATTTGCGGCATCAAACAGTGCGATAGCACGTCGGGTATGATCCGTAGTACCCTTGCCCGGAATGAAGCCATGTTGCCACGGGGAGACCAGGTGTTCGATGATCCCCCTGAGCCGATTAGCCAAGATCTTAGAATAAAGTTTCGAATCTGAATTTATAAGGGAAATAGGTCGATACGAGGAGGGCAGATGGGGGGGCTTATCTTTCTTTGGGAAAATTACAATATTGGTTTCCAGCCAAGACCTAGGAGGAATGCCACTAACTTGAATCCCAATAAATAAATCAAGAAGTATAGGCGATACGATATTGCCCAGAATTCTATAAAACTCAAGTGGTATTTTATCGGGCCCTGCGGCTTTTCCCGAAGCTAGCTCTGCAAGAGCAATTTCCACTTCTGTTTGTGTTATGTCTCTTTCTAGATCCTGCCTAGTAACATTATCCATTCCTGATCCATCTTCGAGTTCGGTTGCCCATTTGGATAATGTTTCTTTAATTACGTTGGGATTCACAGAGTCCTCATTCTTATACAATTTCCCATAGTAATTTTGAAAAACTTCTAGAATAGTTTCAGGTGTTATATATTCTTGACCTTCTGACTCGATACGCGTAATTGAGTTAAGAGATTGACTTTGGCGAGTTCGGAGTGCCAACTGCTTACCAACCCTATCTCCCATTTCATAGATCTTGTTTCGGTGGGACTGGTATAGCTCAGCCGTCCTTTGGGTAAGTTTACTATTTATCTCCGCTTTTAGTATCGCCATATCTCTTAAAACCGAGCCACCGTCCCTTTCTTGTACAATTAGCCTAGTGTGTCTCTCTTCTATGTAAAAAAGATGAGCTGGGAGTACATATATTTTCTTTCTCGTGGTAATATTTAATCACAGTTTTGTCATCATAGATCACACAGTTTTATCATCACAGTTTCAATGATAGAAAAACAAAACAGAAAATATTTTGTGTTGATCTTAATATGGTCAATCTTTCTCTTTACAGCCGACGCGTTTCGTCCTGGAATTAGGACGTCATCAGGGCTGTGAATATAAACATAAAAAATGTGTATATAAATAACATTTCCTGTACATGTAACACAAATCAAAACCATTTGGTACAATAGCAACCATTCGGTGCCAACCAGCAATACTTCGTTACTTTCTTATCTCTTTTAAAACAAAAACAGGGAGATTCGTGGTAAATGCTGCCTGTAAACATAACTATATACAATTTGAAGCACATGTATTATACTAATTGGGATCACGTAGACAACCATATGCCAAATTTAAACTAGAGTAACATATTTATAAAAAAGAGAAGAGATTTTAAGGGAATTCGTAGTGAGTGCTGTCTAAACCAACTTGATATCACTAGGGTCACGAAAACAACCACTTGTGTCTCTCTTCTAGTTCAGCTAGTTTTTGTAGCTGTAATTAATTAAGCCTTGCCTCCTCTTTCCTCTGTCTGGCCACGTAGCTGATTGTCTCCCCACGAATTGCGGCCTTAAAGCAGTCCCAGACCATATTTCTAGATGTGCTGTATCGATTATATTCGATAAACCCCTGCGCCCAATTTTTCATATATTCTACATATTCATTATTTACAAGCAGTTTTTTTTCAAAGGACCAACTTGAGCGGGGTCTGGGCATGTTGTTTATGTAAAGAGTAAGCGATAAGGGGTTATGGTCCGAAAGAATTTTTGGTAGTTTACTGATTTGTACCGGACTAACCCGATTGCTTGACATCAAAATATAGTCGATGCGAACATATTTATTATGTGGGTGCGAAAAATATGTATACCCTGGGTCTTGACCCTGCTTTAAGTCCCATAGATCAACCAGACCTAAACTTTCTTTTAATTGGGAGACAGCACTATATACTTTCGACTTGCGACCAACATATTTAAATCGCACTTGTTTCTGTACTGCACTAGCTCTGGGCAAAGACATATTAAAGTCCCCACAAAAAATCAGTACCTGAGGCCAGGATGCAAGTTCTATCTCCAGATCATTAAAGATTGAGGGATCATCTTGATTAGGAGCGTAGATGGAGCATATTGTGATTCCGATCTTGAGCTCCGCGATCACCCACCTGCCTAGAGGATCGGCCAGTTTACGCGTAGCCTCCCCCAGAAAAGATCTCGCTAATATGGCGACCCCCCTTGTCCTTGTTGTTTGACTAGTACATACCAATAGATTAAACCCCGGGGCCTTCAGTAATTCCCGTTCTGCCCATGGAATGTGGGTCTCCTGGAGACATATTATATCGAATGCATTTATCCTTATTAGCCCCCACATTTGATCCCTTTTTCTCCTATCATTGAGCCCTGCCACATTCCAGTAACACAGTTTTATCCTCGCCATCTTATGGTGTAATTATATTTTGAACCAAATCTGCTAGAGAAAAAGAAAACAAACAAGACCTTAGCAACCTTAACATTAATATCCCAATTTATATTCCTAAAACCGCATCTGCAACTGCAATCACCATATTTCTCAGCTTTCTCCCCCCTCCCCCCCTCTCTGCCCCACCCCCTCACCCCCCCCCTCCTACCACCCTTTGAGGCAACCTGGGTTTTGGCTCACCCAGTTGTTGATGGCTGTGTGGTCCATACGCCTAAGCTTGCCCCTGGTCTGATATTTTTTCATCCTAGAAAGTATCAACCATATAACAGATAGTAATAATTTGTCAGCACTATCATTTTGTTTATACTATAATGTTCATTGCCAAATATTCAAATCATATTCGATCAATATAGCGTTCATATCATTTTGCTAGGAAGTTTGCAGGTATTACCAAATAATCGTATCATATCCAGTCCACACTAGTTTTCCTCTTCCATTTATTTGCCATTACTTTGTTTCGCTCTCTCTGCAACCTCCTTAAGGTAGACCACCACCTGGATTTCACTTATGAAGCTCCTCGTTGAGCCTTTGTAGATTACTTTTAGACGTGCCGGATTTTGCAGAAAGACCGTCGCTCCCAGCTTTTCAAAGGGGGCGAAGAGTTGTCGCATTCGCCATCGTCGTTCTACCGTTGCATGCGCAAAATCCGGTCTTGCAAAAAACTTGAAACCCTTGTATTCTCTTATAGCAGTGGGTCTAACCAGGTCATATATAGTGTCACGAACTAGAAAGTTTCCAAAATTGACTAAAAATGCTCTAGGGTATTGCATTGATTTATCTGAGCGTTTGGGTAATGACAGAGGGAAACGGTGAGCTCGGCAGACTTCTCTGTCCATTTCCCAGGAATTGAGTTCCGGGAAGGATGATTTTAGAAGGTTGGACATGAAGCCTCTTGGGTCGCTTCCTTCTGAACCCTCGGGGATCCCAAGAAATCGAAGATTATTTCTTCTTGCTCGATTTTCTTGGTCTTCAACCTTTGTCATTAAATCCTTAATGATTCCTTCATGCTCCTTTGCCTGTATTTGTAGCTTACCAACATCTGATTCCAGGTTTTCAGCCCGGGTTTCTACAGAGCACATTCTGTCGGAGATCTCCAAACATGTACTGCCCACTTTATTGATAGCACCTTCCAGTTTTTGGATAGCGTCATGATTCCTTTGGCTATCTTTTTTAACGTCTTGATGGAAAGTTTTTATTGAATTGTGAACTTCACTTAATGAGGGCTCTCTGTGCTTCATCTTCTCGTCTTCATCCGGGATATCAAACATTTTCTTATTTCTTTCGGATTCCAAATTTGCTTTACGGTGGGGGCTTTTGCGTGGTAGTTTAGTTCTCCCTGCGATATGTTCTTGTGATAATCTGTTTGTTCTCTCGATGGGTAGAAGCTTTCCCCACGAGAAGGAATGATGGAATAACTGTTGCTAAACTGTTCTTGCGTGAGATAATACCATGTTTCGGGTTCCCGGTCATGATTGAATCGGACAGAGGACCGCATTTTCAAAATGAGTTTATGCAGATGATTTGTGAAGCTCTGGACATTCGCCAGAAGCTACATTGTGCATATAGACCTGAGGCTTCAGGAGTAGTAGTTGAACAGGTGAATGGAACAATTAAAAATTAAAAATTAAAAATAGAACTGCAAAGATGTGTTTGGCAACAGGAATGAAGTGGCCAGATGCTTTGCCTCTTGTGTTAATGACATTAAGAAGCATACCTGAAAGAAAAACTGGGTTAAGTCCTCACGAAATCTTGATGGGAAGGGTGATGAGACAGGCCTATGTACCAGTTAATAAGTTATTAACCATAAATGATGACATCATTCTGGATTACTGCAAGAATCTATCTGATGTAGTAACTTCTGTGCTCCACCAGGTGGGAACTGAATCAAATACCAAAGAGAAAATTCCAGCTCATGATCTAGTCCCTGGGGACTGGGTACGAGTGAAAGTTCATCGCAGAAGGAATTGTTTGGTACCAAGGTGGCAAAGACCACGTCAAGTGATCTTGGTCAGTACTACTGCAGTTAAGTGTGTTGGACTGAAAAGGTGGGTTCATGCTAGTCACACCATCCGTGTGCCTGAACCTGAATACCCATACGACGGTGAAAGTACAACTGACTCTGATTCTGAAGGTGAACCAGAGAAGGATCCAGATATTGAAGATCGACAGGAACGTCGACATCTGGAAGTATCAGAAGCCAGTTCTGCGTCTGAAGGTGAAGGTGAAAGGGAGATTGTTGAAATACCAGATTCAGAAGATCAACTTGAAGGTCGAGAATCGGTAAAGACAAGCACCAGTAAAGACGCAAAAGAACGTGAAGAAAAAGTTGTTGAAAAGGGGAAAACTGTACAGCAAACTGAAGACTCTGAAAGCAGGAACGGAAACCCTGAAACTGGAGAAAAGGAAGTAACTCACGACAAGAATGAGATTCCAAGTACCAGTTATGAAGGTGTTCCTAACAGAGTAACAGTAGAGAGAACTGAAACTGATGAAGAAAAAAACATTGTAAAGATCATAATCAATGATACAGTGGAAGAAACAGAAAGTGAAACTGATGTCAGTGCAGATGAAACTCCTTTAAGAAAGAGCACAAGGAAAAGAGCTTGGAGAGTGGAACATAATACAATAGAGCCGAAGACTAAGAAAGTCTGTAAAGGAGACAATTGGCCTAAAAGAGCTGGAGGATTAAAATTCAAAATAGTGAACAAAACAAAAGAGCAAGAATACCAAGTGAATGAGATCTCTAGCCAGAAAGAAACATTGGGAAAGAAAATAGAGACTATTCAAAGGCCTAAAAGAGTAAGACGTCCAAATCAGAGGTACAAATTACCTGAGTGGACATATATTGTCCTGCCACCCATTGTTGAAGTTAATAGTAGTCAAGAAAACTTGTACGACCCAAAGCCAATTGGAAAAAGTGAGTAAAAGAAGTCAATTAAGAAATGTAAAGTTAGGTGCTCAAAGTATATGATATTCAAATAAAAAGTCTGAAGTCCTGCGAGACAGATTTTGTAAATATAGAAGAGGTCGGAGTTGACATAAAGTAGAAGAAAACTTGTTAGAGTGCTGAGAGGTGTGAAATTTATAGGTGACGCAAGGTCAAAGAAAAAGTGTTAGGGAAGATGGCAATGAACAATCATAGAACGAAATGTTCTATTTTCAGAAAATAGTGTAGATGTTTTACAATATGTATGGGGTTAATGACGATATTGTGGGTCATTTTAGCTATTGTGATTCCTTTCCAAACTAACTTAACAAAATTAAAACCGAATGTGAGTTCAAGTAAGCCAATTGAGAAAGAAAAAGTGCATGAGACTCATGTGTACAAGCCAGAACTGCATCAAGATAGGTCTATTAGTGATTACACCAAAAATGCTTTTTCAAAGTTATTGCTGGAGTACATTAAAACAATAAATGTTGATGACTGTTATGTTTGTGTAAAGTTACCAGCATCAGTGTCAGAAGGGGTGACCTATCACCACCTTCCTCTTACATATGGAGTACCTTGTAGTGTAATTTCAAGTTTGTTTTACAAGACTGGGAAACTGGAGTATCATTATTCCAATGTAGATGAGATTTTTGCGAAATTAAAGATTGATAATACACTAAATAAGAGAAAGTAGGCAAAGGTAAAGGGAGAATATTTTCTAGAAGTAGATGAGTTAACACACGAGTATGCATTTAATAATAATTTGACATGTAAAATGAGAGTTTAAGAGAGAAGGCATTCTTAAACATGGTTGAGGAAAGGAGAATTGCTTACAAACGAAAAGAGAAGATGAAACATGCAAAGTCTAAATATTACACGTTTGATGATGAGAATATTGAGGATAAAAATGTGAATGTAGCAATCAATATAGATGAACAAAATGGTAACAGTTTATAAAGGAGCGCACAGCGTGTGTAAGCAAGTCCAATTTGTCAGTAAGGGTGGTGCTCAAGGTAGACAGGAGTTTGTTACCACAACTCCAAAATTTTAGCCAACAAGTGACTAATCACAGAACACAAAATTCCACCAAGCACTCAATAGTAAACCAAAGTCCATTATCCAAATCAGGTTTTCTTGAATATTCTTTTCTTTTTATTCCTTCATCCAGTGTAAATACACAGCCAGCCAACACGTGTTTCGTCTTGTCAGTCTATGACAAAAGACTTCCTCAGGGCCTTAGGATTTCAATAGCACTATAAGTTTATCTTCGATTCGATTATCGAATATCTGTAGCACATAGCACATTTAAGTAATCTTCATCAAATTAACGTTATATCCAACTTGATACTGTCTTCAATAATGAATATAAATCTCCCGAGTACAGGGTATCAATTAAAAGTCACGGTCCATATCGCTTATCAGCATGGACCTGCAGTCTATCAATCCGACATGTAAAATGAGAGTTTAAGAGAGAAGGCATTCTTAAACATGGTTGAGGAAAGGAGAATTGCTTACAAACGAAAAGAGAAGATGAAACATGCAAAGTCTAAATATTACACGTTTGATGATGAGAATATTGAGGATAAAAATGTGAATGTAGCAATCAATATAGATGCACCAATGTTGGGAACATTTTGTATCAGAAGAGATAATTCAATGTATGACAATTATTTTGTGGGTGCGAGTCAATGTGAAGATACCTATAGAATTATAGGAGGTTGGGGATTTAAAGGAGGAAATGATCCTGTTTTTCCTGGAATTTATTTCATATGTGGGAATAAAGCTTATTATAGACTGCCAGACCATTGGTATGGGACATGTTATGTGGGTTTGGTCTTTCCAAAATGTTTTCATGTAGATAGAGGTACTAATGGAAAGCATGAGATAGGTAAAGTTCTAAGTTGAAAAAGAAGAGCGAGTGCGTTAGAAATAATAGGTGATGTATTTGGAGCACTGATACCAGCAGTGGGAATTTCGTTTAATGCAAATAGAATCAGAAAATTGTCCACAATAGTTGATAAATTATCAACAGATACAGCAGGAGGATTCCTAGTGGTAGATACTGACATGGTTGCTATGAGAGCTATGGTTATGCAAAACATATTGCCCTTGATATAATTTTAGCAAAAGAGGGAGGAGTCTGTGGAATATTGAAAGTTCAATATTGTTGTACTTATATTCCAGATAAAAGTCAGAACATTGAAAATTATATTATAAATATTACAGATTTGCATAAAGAAATTGAACCACTGGAGGTTGAAGTTTTCCTTGAAAGACTGGGTAAAAGTTTCTCAGCAATTAAGCATTGGTTACAAGAAATAGAAAGTTCAAGTATAGGTAAAATACTAATACCGATAACAGTCTTACTGATAGTAATCCTTATGATAAGGTTCTGTTGTATATACGAAGGTAGAAGAGATTTCAGAAACTTGATGAAGAAAAGGAATGAAGAACGATTGGCAAGAATGAGAGAAAAGAATGAGATAGAAATGGAAGAAATACAAGAAAAGGTTTTCAAGAATTCAAAAGAGAAAGAGACAAAAGTATAGATGACATTAACAAAAGGAAATTGAAACATGTTCTGCTAAATTGTCCAAAATTTTGAGAGTTATTTGGTGATAGAATCACCAGATGAGGGAATTGATGGAGCGAGGTGGCAAATGCAAAATTTTGTGTACCCCTCGCAAAGTTAATGTCCCATAACGTTAATATTTACTGATTGCATGTTTTGTGAAATTAACCAGCCATAGAGTAAAGTGCACACATTATTTTTATTATTACACACGGGGAAAACTAACTTTGCCTGCATGTTGCAATAAACCCAGCTAATATGTATTGTTATCGTGTTGTGAACTAATGTGCAGCTTAATTGTAAACAAAAGCAATTTAATGTGCTTATTCTACACGTTTCTGTGTAGTGGAGAGGTCGAAAATTTAAGTATAAAATGCATTTATGTGGCTTATTTGCTAGATAACAACTAACTGGGAAACATTAGTTAGGTGGGAGGTAAACAGAATGGGTTTAAATTCAATAATTAACATAAATCTGTGTTTGTTTTTACGATAGTTCCAAAAGTGGCCTCTAAGGCCTATGCGAAAGATGGCTGCTCGGGTAAACTGTGAGCAAAATTTGAACTGCGCAGGCGCGCCAAAATTTTCAAGTCAGAGTGAACTGCCTGTGCTCGAGGAGGTTCAAGGCTACCATGGCCCGGAACCTAGGATGGGTGCCAAGCATGGACGATGTAATGCTCAGAGCCTGAGAAGTTGATGCATGTTTCAAATGCAAGGAAGTGCCTAGGCCACGGACTGACTTAAACAAAGACCCTTTCTTTTTTCGCTAACACGTTGTGAAAATGATGCTGTAATGGTGAAGCGATATTCACCCACCCCGATTTTGTCCAATGAGAGACCAAATAAATGATGGTAGTTACAATTTAGATAGATTAAGTTGGAGAAATAGGGTATAAAAACCCCTGGTTTTAGCTAGACGGGGTCGCTTTTCCGATTTCTACTGGAGATGCTGCCCAATTGCTGACCGATTCCTGGATGTAAGAACCTAATGATTTATTTCCTTGTTTGCTTTGCAGGATTGAAGGATAAGATGAGGGTGTTAGTTAGGGATGTTAGGAGAGAATGAATTTGGAACTATCTGTTCTTTGCTAATCTTTAACTGTTTTCTAAAATAAAGCGATTTTCTTGAGCTCTACATAAAATGATCATTTTGAAATAAAGTTTAAGATTTTACTGAATAAAGATTTTCTAATGCATAAATGTCAGACATGATAAAGTTTTGCTTTGAATAAAAATTAGATAAATGAAGAAATAAAAAGCTGGTCTTTGATTCTTCCTACGCCTAATTTTCATTCTAGTAGCTCCATTGCCACTATGGTGGTGTGTCTGAATGATTAAAGTCTGTGTAAACCCATGGTAAAATGTTTACATCTGCAGGTGTAAATAATGAATAGTTAAATAGGTTTAGATGCTCCACCAAATGTTACAGCACTTCTCCATTGCGATTCACCAAAGCCTTGAAGCTAAGTGTAAGTGAACAGGATAAATGCGCAGTGTTATGGGCCCCACTGATGCATGATTTGTGTGTTTTAAGGTTTCAGGGAAATGGTGAGTATTGATTAGAAATGATTTCTGGAGCCGCGCTGTAGCAGTAGCATCACTTTATTTTGTAGAAGAGTGAGCTGTAGTTTGTGGGCTTGTGCAGGTGTGTCCTTAGTGTTGGTATTAGCTGTATGAGGATAGCAATTGTGTAGCTGTTCCGCATCATGTTCCTCATCCAGCAGGCTAAGAAGGCATTTTGATGGGTCTGCGTGTGTAGCTGGTGCAGACGGTGTTTAAGAGTGAGATTGTGCACTATGGTGTTTTTGTAGTGTAACCTTGTTGTGCAGTAGACATGGATCGGTGAAGTTGTCAGGTGTGGCATGTCGCTTATTTGGTTTGCATCTGTTCGGTGTTACGTGTATGAGTTAGGGGTGGTGGTGCAGCATGTGGTTCATGTAGTAAGGTTCTAAATTGTAAAATGGATGAGAGGTAGTCAAAAGAAAGTTGCTGCATATGTGTTAGGTGTGATGGAAGAGACACAAAGCTTGGCATTGGAGTATGTTTATTTGTGTAGTCTGAAAGGTTGGTGTATGTTTTTAGTTTGTGACGGAAAGTATTATGAATGTGTTGCGTTTGAGAGATTTAGTTATGGTGTATGCGAGTTATGTTTTGTTTTTGAGGATTTGTGATTGTATTTGTTTTATGAGATGAATTTGTTTGTATAGTATTTTTTGTGAGTGGAAGTTGTAAGGAAAAGGGGGTGGTGATGTGTTTGTGAGTAGAGTGTATGTTATGTGTAAAAGGGGATGAGTAGAGTTAAGAGTGTTTGTCTTAGACTTGATTGCTGCAAGAGGTAATATGTGTGGTGCAGTGGAGTGTAAGTGGTGTGCGGTTGTGTTATGTGGTAGAAAGAAGAGGAGGGTGTTGGTGGGAGAAATTAGGATGAGTATAGGTTTGTAAGTGACAAAAAGCGGTCTGGTAGGAGTAATTAGAGTGTGTGTCTGGATGGGATACAGTTAAATATGTTGTAGATGTTGTTTACGTTAGTGATGGGTGGATTGGTTAGTGGTATAGGATAGAGTTGTGTACTGTTTGTAGGTGATGGTGGAAATGTATGGTAGCTGTGATAGAGGGGTGTATATGTGGGGTTTGTGGGGTTGTGTATTGGGTGCTGAGACACTGAAATCTGTATTGGGGTAGATTGTACTAAATTAGTAGAGTACATGTGCTGTGAGTATGTTACTCTGATTATGAATGTGGTAGGGTGGGTGCTGGTGTATGCAAATTTGGGCAGCATTTCTAGCCCTAGTCCCAACCAGTCTCGAATAGGCTCAAACAAGCAACTGACCATGTCCTCTCTGCCCTTAGCCTCAACGCCCGGGATGAGACGCCTTGAATCCTAACCTTAAAAAGCCCTAGTAATCAGGGGGGCCCTTCGGCAATGAGAACCCTAGCTCTGACCCTAACCATTCACAAAATTAGCCCTAAGCCCTGGAACCAATAGGACACTAGCCTCTTATAGCCAATCACAGCCCTAGTCCCAGCAGCCAATCAGGCACGAAACCCTAAGCCCTACGTCCGATAGAAAGTCTAATCTCAGCCCTAGTCTCAACCCTAGTTCCAGCATCCAATTAGGCAAGAAACCCTAAGGCCTCCGTCCAATAGAATGCCTAACCCCCAGCCCTAGTCCCAACTCTAGTCCCAGCAGTCAATCATGCAGGAAACCCTAACCCCTACGTCCAATAGAAAGCCCAGCCCCAAAAACCAATCCGAAACCCTATACCTATCCACCAATCAGATCACTAACCCTAAGCCCTACATCAATAGAATCACTGACCCAGGAGCCAATCAGCACCCTCAAATACTCACCAATGAGAACACAAACCTAATCCAATAGAAACACAAGATACAACCACCAAGCAGTGCACACAGGTAGCATCCAATAGCAGTCTGCATAAAGTCCTTGCAACTTCAGGCAATGTTTGCTGGACAGGGGCAGGAAGCTGGTCCTAAAATTAGACTCTCCTAGGAGACAGACAGACAGGTTCAATCCTCACTATGGAGTTCTGCAGGTAAGGGCCTAACTAACTTTGCACTCTAACAATACTGTTTGTATAAAACCATACTCATTCTCCTAGCCAAAAAACGAAGTACAATCCCCAAAAAACACATATTAAACAACTAACAGCAGATCTGAGAGCACCCTCTTTTCAGTCTCTGATGTATATTATCTCTTTTGCTAGGGGGGGAAGGGAGGGGTAATCTGGTTTCACTCACTTGCTAAGACAAAATGGTAGCTGGAGGTGGATTGCTTAACACACAGGTCTGAGCACAGAACAGGGGAGAAACTAGGAGGGAACATCAGGTAGTTACAGACAATTTTAAATACTACAGATTTTGGATTGCAAAGCCCACAATTCAACAGGTAAAATGAAACAGTCATGGGCAAGTAAAAACCTCAAATTGGTGACTACTGAGTGAAGCTAAGACCTGGCACAAAGTTATGCATAAGCGATGAAAGTGCACCTTTATCGATCGAAGCCCTAGGACAATTAGGAACCAGTAGAGCGGCAAGGTTTTCGTACTCAGCCCTTCAGTGCAAGACAAACGTGTAAATCAATTAGTTGATCTCTGAACACTTTGCGAAACACGGCTATTCCCAGCTGTTGCCTGGAGGCCATTTTGATCATCACTGCCTTAACCCTTTCCATGCTCATGACGGCACGGTTCCGTCATGAGCTACGGTTGAGCTGTGCTCATGACGGAACCGTTCTGTCATGACCACGCCCGTTTCTATTACCGCCCAGCACCGGAGGGGGAAACGCGGTCGCGCTGAAGAGGTTAAGTGTCCTATTTTTTAATCACTCTGCAATCATATGGACAGAGCACATGGAGGTTGGATTGAGTAAACATCATGTGTCCATTGGTTGAACATCCCCTCAAGTTGTTGTGAAATGTTCCTGCTCTTATTCAGGAATGTGAGTCAGGGTTCTGCCACTGCTCGGCAGCCATACACTATAATGTCCTGCCACAGAATCCGAAATGTCATGGATCTTTATTATTTCTTTAAATGTAACATACCCCTACTTTTTAGATGAGCCATGCAATTCCTGGCATACTTTTATTTATATTGAAGAGCAAACATACTATAATATGTATTATAACGATGTTAAGTTTATAATTCAAAACACAGCAAATACAAATGTATAGAGATAGTCTACTTTAGCCCTACTGGGACTCCAAGCAGGAAGCATCTTGGCTGAAAGCCTGCTATTTATGCTAATATGCTCATATGGCCTTAAGAAATCAAACTTTGCTTTATGGACATAGAATGAACAATACAACTCTGAGTGACATTAAATAAAAAATGGTCAGCATTGAATACAAGTAAATCAGCAGTGAAATGGCCATCAAAAGAACTTCCCCGAGGCCTTCTTATGCTTGATTGAATCGCCCAAACAACCATAAAGACCTCAGACGACGTAAGTTCACTTTTGAACTCACTCAAACTCATCCTGGAAGTCACCATTGTCGTTCAAGCCCTCCTGAAACGTCACGCTGTGAAACTGAAACTTTCCAAACTATGGTCCACTTAATCACTGAAGCAAGAGAAAACATGGGGACAACCACATATTCCATTTAAATTAGACTAAGAGCTTACCACAGGCACAGTCCACTATAACAAATACTGCCAAAACACTCATCTTTCCATGCAAAATACCATAGTGGACCTCCATCAACGTGTGCATTCATGGGGATATTTTTGATAGGTTCCCTCTCCTCAATGGCACATATTTATGTACAAGCTGCCATCAGCATCATTAAATCCTTCTCTGAAAAACACTTACACCCCTCCTCAAGACGGTCAAGGCATCCATCACACAAGGTATCTTTCTCAATGCACTAAAAACTGATCAGCTCCTCCCACCAATGAAAAAAGCGAAACTTGACTCTCAAAACAATCCAACTGCCGACCCATTATACACTTATAATTTAGTGGAAACATAAAACAAGAAAGCAGTTGTCTAACTACAAGACCTTATTAATATAAATTACTTCCTACTGGAAGGCAGTCCAGTTTCACACCTTACAGAATCACTGTGACAGCAACCACTCAAATAGAGGACAAAACCCTTCTTATCTAGTGCAGCTTGATCTCTTCACCGTATCATTTGATATCAAGGCCTTATCAACAGCCTTCGATATTAGATTTGATGACACAGTGTAACACCATCCAATACCGGCTCTTCCAGACGGGCAACTCCTGCTCCAAGCGCAACTGGTACTCCACTCTACACATTGATTGGCATCCTATATATGGGGACTCTCTCTGCCCTCTGGATAAACCATGGAATCAAAATTCACCAGCACGCAAAAAACATTCTTGTTTATCTGAAAGTCCCCACAAGTTAGGATCGCACTCTTCGCAAAGATTGTCTCAACTTCATCTAATCCTGGATGCAAAATGCCTGCCTCAAAGTTACCCCAGGAAAGATAAAATTCATATGCATCATCACCAGCAGTACCAACAAAGCACACATTCAGGACTTATGGGAATCTGGATGGGTTCACACCTTGGTTCTGCACAAAAATCTACCCACTTAAAATCATCATCATCAAGTCAAGGAAAGCTTTATTCGACTGTATTTCAATACAGGCATAAAAGCACATAATAATAATATTAAAAAGAGCTAAATTTAATTTCATATTATTTACAATATTATGCACATAAAAGGGATATATAAAAAAACGCACATCATTCTCCATCATAACATAATACAGTAGTTATAAGCCCATGCTAAGACCTTTCCTGATTCGAAAGCCCTTTTTAGGGCTCGCCTGGCGTTGGAGCGCGAAGCGCTCCCGCCAGCGAGTTCTATAGTCACCTTCCTCCCTGCCAAGGGAGTGTGAGCTGTGAACGAGCAGCTCTAGACCTGTGAACGAGCCGACTCAGGTCCGTGAACGAGCGGGAACGTCAATGTGCACGTTCACGCGCATCACGCTCCTGTCCTCCCGCGTCTCTGCCGAGGCGCGCTCCAGGCCGACTTGCGGTGTGCGTCACAGCGTGTTCCAGCGGCCGGAGGTAGGTAAGTGAGGGCCGGGGGGGATTTGTTTGCTTGTTTATTTTTATTTCTTTAAGCCGATTATGTCGGAGAGGATGTGGCGTTCCAGCCGGGGCTGTCCACTTTAGAACTGGGGGAGTGGGTGATTCATGGCAGATCACTCAATCGCCCTGTGTCTAAAAACATGAATGTGATATTATGCAATGTAACTGTTGCTCATGTAAAGCGCTCCCATACATCCGAGCTGCGTTGGCGCCATATAGCTTTACCAAAAACAAACCAGCTCGGTGTGTAGCCTAAATTCTGTAGAAATAATTAACAAGGACTTAATATTAGTCGTTCTCGTTGCCATTAAAAATAAGTTCAAAAGGAGTGTGAATGAAGAGCGCACTCCTTGTAAAAATAAGAAAGCACGGAGGTGGACGGTAAAGCCCAATGTTTTCGGTCATCGGATCAGAACTAAACAGCAGCGTTCAGCTCGTGGCGCCGTGCACCGCTTGTAAACAGAGTTACAGACAGTGAGGAACAAAACAACCAAAGAAGTGCTGTTCGATTTAATACAAGACCAATTGCCAAGCAAGACACAGAGGAAAAGACATGCATTTTCTTAAGGATTTCTCCAAAGAAACATGGACTTTGCTTGTTTTGGTTGGTATTGCATCAGCATAGTTTTTATTTGCCAATGGCAGTCTCTGTGATTAGTAAATCTTTGTTAGAAAGGGCGCTATATGCCACCGTATTCAGCATTTTTAAGCACAGTAAAAATAGGTGCTCATATTTTGTTACTGCCCTTTATTTTACTCGCCTTGCAAGAGTGAAAACATGAACTGATCCTGTCGGGTTCAAGTAAGGAACAATGACTTAACTCCTGGACTCTTTTGCCAATAAAACAACTGTGTGCATGTCTGCCCTCCAGTGTTTAATCAGTAGCTGCGATAAATTCACTGACATTCCCGAAGGTTAAAAGCATAGTGCTAAAATAAAGAGTACAGTAAGACCAATACTTATATGACCATACTGATCCCTGTTTCATTTTACCACTATTATTATTGCATACTTAGGCTGCAATACTAGATGGCAATCTTCAATAAAATGGAAATAAAACAAAACTTCCACAAATAATTAATGACCACTAAAAGTAAAGGATCCAATCGCAGATTGGAATAATATATATCCAGTACTCCTTGCCTTGCTCACTGCAGAGAGGATGTAGCATAGCTGCCAAAGCTATCAACTGTGCAGCAGTGGAACCAGGTTTGAGTCGTGGCGTCAGATCTGACCTGAGGTTCACTCAGTCTCACTGGGTCAAGCTCCCACTTTACGCTCCGACACTGCCGCCGGCTCAGCATGCAGCGCTCCCAGTAACGCAAGAGGAGGGCCCAGTGCCGGCGTTGGGAGAAGCGGGTATTAATACAATGCACAATATATATCCAGGGGTTAGTTTCATGCCAAACAAACACTGGCATCGTCATTCTGCGACCAGAGAGTTTTCATATTCAATATGGTTTTACTTGTTCTTGTGAGAGATTTTGCAGTCAAAATTAACAATCTGCACAAACCCGTCATTCATGTTAATTCCAGGGAATCCTATACTGATTTTTATTTTAAAAAGCAGTTAAATAAATTAAAACGTAAGTAAATCTGTATTGAACTGAGTGCATCAAAACATTCAGCATTTGTATAAACCTGCTACGGCCTGCCAGTGTCTGCAGCGCAGACTACAGGATAAACAGTGTGGTATGAAAGTATGGTGCAAACGTGTCGATAGATTAATTAAACTGGACCACCAAAAAGACCCAAGATCCGGTCTGATTATTAATTTGCATTTGAAAGCACCAATAGACCATACATAGGAGGCTATTTATACTTTAATGAGTGACTGCGATGGTGACCCACCATTATATTGAGTTTTACAAATTACCACAGAGAAATATTGTGACCAGAATATGGACTAACAGGATATTGTGAAGTTACGTGAGTATAGGTTTACAGTACTTAGCTTAAATTCTAGATATAATTGTTTATCAGTATATGCTTCCTTCACGATAATCGGATAGTACTTAGATTCACGATCCTTTGGCCAGAATATTGCATGCCAGTCTTTTTGTCATACACGACTCTGGCTGCTTCACCAGTTTAGGGGATTAGGATATGCGACAGGCACACATGCCTCTGCATTCCTTGGTGATTTTTTTGATGTGGTGAGATCCGAACCCATTCATTGCACATTTTGTGCTGGAGGCTTATGTAGGGCAAAAAACACAACCTGTAAATCAACAACACATTTTGCACATCTGCATATGCTTTATGTGGGCCTGTCCATGTAAAAAATTCAATTTTGTCATTATAAAGTCTATCCTTGCTGTCGTTTGAGAGTTCTGATTTAGTTTTTTTTTATTCCGCCTTTTTGCCGAACTTTTGCATATTACTTTTTTTTACACACAACCTTTGACCTTTTGCATACTGCAGCTTTTTCAACTTCACACTTCCAGTTGGCACTGGAACATGATATAGGTCTAGTGGAAGGCACCAATCATTCTCTTGTGTTGCTGCTTTCAGCTCATATGACTGGACAAGTCTGACTACCCATCCATATTGGAAGTAAGTATGCCTTTATCTCTTGCTTGCTTTGTTAGCTGGACGGTTGTGCTTGTTGTCAATCACTAATAACATGTTGCAGTCTTGACTTTTTGATTCACCGATTAAAAAAAAAAGTTAAAAAAAACAAGCATTTGAAATGCAATAGGTCTCGCATTATTAAAGTTGGAGCTATTGGTGTTGCATTATTTAGCAATGCCAATAGCTCAAACTTTAATAATGCGAGCCCTATTGCATTGCAAATGCTTGTTTAAAAACGTTGTTATTCTCCATGCTACATGCTCATTTTCCAGGAGCTGGAGTAAAAACATGGCCTGGCGACACTGCCTAAACCCTAAGTTCTTTAAAAATGGAATAATCCATACTTTCCTTGGCTCTATATAGAACTTACAAAACAAGACAAAGTGCATAATCGACTGATCTGAGGTTTTATCACAAGGACACAATACAAATGTGCGCGACCAGTTATTCATTTTCAGCCAATACATTCATCTATGGGTATTTCCCAGCCTGAACCTAGTCAGGAGAAATCTATCAAAAGTGCAAGGTACAAATGATAAGTGAGGCTCCATCCCCAGGGTTGAATCATCATCACCAATGCCCTTTCCCCCAGAGACCATACCACCAAGAAAACGCTAACAGTCTGGTACCACACATCAGTTCTTTTCTTAATAAAACAAACCTATTAGAATTAGACTTAAGAAACTCATTCTATGCTCTTATTCCTTCCGACCTGGATGTCGGTAATGCCCAACTAATGCCCTACTCGCGAGTTTACCTGACTCTTTCCTGCCTCCATTGAAGAGTACCCTGCAAGTGACTTCTCAACTCATCATACAGCCTAATATGTGGGTCATATCTCTTCAAGCTTGACAGAACTGCATTGGCTGCTACTTCGGCTGTGTATCATTTTCATGCATTGTTGTTTTCACAAAACCACACAACACACAAACTGGCAGAAAAAACTCACCATCTAAGGAGGCAAAGGCAAAAAACCTTGACATCGCCAAACTTGAAATCAAGAAGGGAAAAAAGGAAGAGGACGAACTATATACCTTTTTAAACTACTCACTCAGCAGCTGGAACAGTATTCCATAACACATCAGGCTCACTTTTCACTCCTATATTACATAAAAGAGCTGAAATGTCATCTGCTTCATCAACTCACATGCCTCTGATGAGGAAACTCCCACGTCCCCTACCGCAGGTGGAGTCCTCTTTCTCCTCCCTTCAGCTCTAGCTGCTTTTGAACATGATATTGAATCATTCACCTCCGCTACACATGCACAAAGTTGCTCCCTAGCTAGGATTGTCCTACAGATGTTTCAATATTCAAAGGCAGGCCCAAAACTAACAGAGCCACAACAAACGACTATCCTGAAAAAGGCAACTGTCACCACAGTAGTGCCAACCTGCCTAGTCCAATGAGAACTTGCTTTTGTATAGCTTTTCTAATATTTTGAACATTGCAAATAACACAAGTAGTCATTTTACTGAACACAAAAGGGTGAAAGGCTGAGACTGCCCTGTCAGGTTTTGAAGTTATGAACTGCAGATCACAGGATCCTGTAGCCTTAAACCTTTTAACTCAATGAGCATTTTTGACGGCAAATGAGGGGGACTGTAACACTCCAGAACAGTCAGCAACTAACCCCCACAGCAAAGAGGTGGAGGGCTTTTGTGACTTCTAATAGAAAAGTGGGAAATAAAGGAGTTAAGGTAAACAGACTGTCCACAGTTACAGTAGTCATTCTATGAAAAATTAGACTATTGGTCTCAGAGGAGAAGTACGGTGAAGACCATGACTGCTGCTAGCTCGACGGTGTTATCTGGATGTCGCAACGCATCATGGTCGTAGATCAAGAACTGAAGATCGATGAGAATCTTTAGTGGAATGAGACCTTAGAGTGAAGTAGGCGCTACCATCCCTGGAGAGCTCTAGTTAAACAAGGGGCCTGAAATGCCCCCAAAGCTTCTTGGAGAGTGCCCGCTCTCCTCCTCCTAACCTACAGGATTCAAACCAGTTTATTTATAGATCCCAATAAATATCAAGGGGCTTCATTTTTGCTTTGACAGGTGGGCTACCAGCCTGGCAGGTCTGTGGAATTCTGCCCTCTGCTCCCCTGGTGAAGTCCCACCCACCACACTTAGACCTCATGCCTGGCAGAGGATCTCTGTGACGCCGGTGCCTCGGCTGGTGCGGCAGGTGTACTGAAACACTGATGAATACCAAGTGGGAATCATATTTTTATTACCCTTTGTTTCAGTAAAAGAAAAAAGTAGAATAAATGGCACTGATACAGAAAGTTGTCTCCCTGAGAGCCAAGGTCAATGTTTGTTTTCCATGCTGGAGCCCGCATATCTCACAGGAAATTCCAGTGATGCTCAGCACGCCCTAAGGTAGGGCAACCATTACTCTGTCCTGGAGGCACAGTGGTAGAAGTGCTGCCAGGTCAAGGGATACCACTGGCAGAGCCCGTTAAGGTTCAGTGAGCAGAAACCAAGCAGTTCGCCTACCTCTAAATTGGGCAGGGGTATCATAAGGATGGTTATCAGCATTTTTGTGATGGATTTCCACATCCACCAAGCTTTAAATGACCCGCTAGTCTGGTGGATAACCTTTCCCCACTTGTGGTCCCTTTCAACCAGTGGCGTCTCACAGGCCCCCCGCAGCCCCCACGGTGCGGGGGTCCCTGAGCTGCAGGCCCCCCCAGCACAATACTCTGGCCTGAGAGCTACTGATTGAATCTGGAGCGGATCCCTCTCCAATTACCTTGCAGGGGAGCCCCCTCAAGTTTTGTTACGTCACTCCTATCAACGCACGATTATCCTCAGGCAGTTACATTGTATATTGCGCCACTACACCTGCTCGCTTTTTAACACCCCCAACCTAAAGAACGCTTCAGCCCCCCCTTGAAGTGTTTATTTGGTACCAGTAAAGCATGTGGATTCATGGGCTGGACACTGAAGCAACCTACAACCTAGAAAGAAAATGACGTAAATTCCAAGGCAACATTCACGAAACAGCCCTCATTACACCAAAGATGAAGGCCATGCGCCTGGCAGCAAGCAAACAGACGATCAAGGAACCTTTGACGGCCAGATATTCAATTGAAGTATGCATATAAATAATTCCCTCGCCACTAACTACATTGCAGAACATGTGATCTTGTATTCTGGCGCATAATACCTTGTTCTGTAAATGTTAAACATATCCACGTTTATTTCAAGGCAAATGCATTAAAATTGAATGAAGAAGTCATCAAATATTCATTATTCCGTAGAAAAGAAGGATACATTATAATTCATTATGCAACACAGACTTCACCTGCTAATAACACAGGAAACGAGCCGATGCTGGTTTGAGGACGGCTCTGATATTTCCTGTGTGGCGAATCTCGTTTGTGTTCAAAGAAAATGGAGGACGCAGAGCACCGACAACCACAGATATTCGCAGGAGGAAACAGGGCCGGATTAAACCCTGAGGAGAACCCTAGACAGTCGAAATTTCACCCCCTCCTGCCAATTACCTCGTAATACGTTTTTAATTTTACCAACCAACAATTTAGTAAACCAATTTTATTACACAAAACGAAACATTAACAATTATTAGTATTATTAAACAAAAATTAATTCGTTTTAATTAAAAAAAAAAAAAAAACTTTAACTATTCAATAGGTACATTACATTTATACAGTATTTTCTCTATAGAGTCTTTAATGTAAAGTTTTTGTTTCTTTGAGTTGATTTATGTTTTTCTATCTTTTGGAAACAAGTTAAGAAAGCTAGATTGTAATTTTCTTTTAAGAGCAAATCAATATTATTTTGATCCGTTGTGGGGCCCCTAAAAGGTAAACGCAATCAAATGAAAAGAGGAAAGATCACATTCAAGCAATGCAGGTTACAGAAACCCACGGCCGCTGCTGCAGGATACAGAAACACACGGCTGCAGGGCACAGAAACCCATGACCACTGGTGCAGGATACAGAAACCCACGGCCGCAGGACACAGAAACCCATGGCCGCTGGTGCAGTTTAGAGAACCCATGGCCGATGGTGCAGGATACAGAAACCCACAGACACTGGTGCAGGATAAAGAAACCTAAACGCTGGTGGAGGATAGAGAAACCCATGGCTGCTGGTGGAGGATACAGAAACACCCAGCTGCTGGTGCAGGATACAGAAACCCTCGGCCGCTGGTGCAGGATACAGAAACCTAAACGCTGGTGGAGGATAGAGAAACCCACAGCCGCTGGTGGAGGATACAGAAACCCCCGGCTGCTGGTGCAGGATACAGAAACCCCTGGCCGCTGGTGCAGGATACAGAAACCCACAGCCGCTGGACACAGAAACCCATGGTCGCTGGTGCAGGATACAGAACCCTAAACGCTGGTGGAGGATAGAGAAACGCACGGCCGCTGGTGGAGGATACAGAAACCCATGGACGCAGGTGGAAGATACAGAAACCCACAGCTGCTGGTGGAGGATACAGAAAACCACCGCCGCTGGTGCAGGATACAGAAACCCATGCCCGCAGGTGGAGGATACAGAAACCCACAGCTGCTGGTGGAGGATACAGAAACCCACCGCCGCTGGTGCGGGATACAGAAACCCATGACCGCAGGTGGAGGATACAGAAACCCACCACCGCTGGTGCAGGATACAGAAACTCACAGCCGCTGGTGCAGGATACAGAAACCCATGAACGCTGGTGGAGGATAGAGAAACCCACAGCTGCTGGTGGAGGATACAGAAACCCCCGGCCGCTGGTGCAGGATACAGAAACCCACATCCTCTGGACACAGAAGCCCATGGCTGCTGGTGCAGGATACAGAAACCCACAGACACTGGTGCAGGATACTTTTTTTTTCTTTAGGAAGTTTTCTATAGCGCTGGCCAGACCCAGGGGTATCGGATCACTTTACAGTAGGTGCATAACATATAACCATCAGATACAAAAAAGAGGAGCGACATATCAACAGACGAGCATCAAAATAAAGAGCAACACGTTTGTAGTGCAGGACATTTTTCGCTTTGAAGTTCTTCGAAGTCTTAGGGTTGGAGCAGAGCTCGAGGTTTGCTGTCTGCCCCAAGCTATCCACTTTCTATGGAGCGGTTGAGGAACAGGGTTTTGAGCTGCCTTTTGAATTCTATAAAGGAGGGAATGGTTCTGATGTGAGGGGAATGGAGTTCCAAATTTTGGGAGCGCTCCCAGTGAAAGATTGATCCGCAGTTTTTTTTCTTCAAGTTTTAGGTGGGATGAGTAGGAGGGAGTTTGAGCTTCTCAGGTTCCTGGATTGGCCGGCATTTATGAGTTTTTTCGCCAGGTACTCGAGTTTGCCGGTGTAAAGGGCTTTATGGGTTAGGCAGGCTGTTCTGAAGCTAATCTGCATTTCGACTGGAAGTTACTTAAGTTCCTTGAGTGCAGGGGAGATATGATCAAATTTCTTGATACCGGTGATCATTCTGGCAGCCGCATGTAACGTTGTTTTGATGGGACCCAGATGTGATATAGGAATTCCTGCTAGGACTGTGTTTCCATAGTCCAGTCTTGACAGTACCAGGGATTGGGTGGCCTGTTTGAGATCATTGGTTGGAATGTAGGGTTTTATTTTGTTCAGTAGTCTGAGGTTAAGGAATGCACTTTTGGCCGACTTCTTAATGTGTCTCAACATGTTCAGTTTTGGGTCTAGGTTGATGCCTAGAGATTGGACAGAGTCTGCTAGAGTGAGATTCCCGTTGAGCACATTGATAGCCTTTAACCATTCAGGGATTTTGGGGGTTATCTTCCTTGTTCGAGATGAGGAGTGTCTCAATCTTGTCGGGATTTAGTTTCAAGTGGTTGCTCGTCAACCAGTGTTGGACATCTTTCAAGACATCATTTAATCTTTGAATGTCTTTGAGAGAGGTAGTTTCCAGATAAATCTGAGTTTCATTAGCATAGAGGTGGAAGCGAATGCTGGCTTTTCTGAGTAGTTTGGAGAGAGGTTCCATGTAGATGTTAAAGAGTTGCGGTGAGAGCACCGAGCCTTGAGGGACGCCCTTGTTGACTTACTGGAGTTCGGAAGTGAAGTTTTTATTTTTATTTTTTGCGTGCGATTGTGAAGAAAGCAGGAGAACCATTTGAGGACTGCCTCACCAAGACCAGCTCTTTCTTGGAGAGCCCTTATGAGGAGTTTGTGATCAATAGTATCAAATGATGCAGAGAGGTCAGGGAGAATGAGGAGGCAGCATTGCTCAGTCTAGTGATCCATGTTTATCGTCCATGATGTTGAGAATCTTGGTTTCTGTGCTACAGCCTTTTCTGAAGCCAGACTGGTGGGGGTCCAGGAGGTTGATGTTGTCCAGGTGCTGTGTTGGTTGATGTAGTACGCAACTTTATAGTGTTTTTGAGAGCAGGGGAAGGATCGACACAGGTCTACAGTTGTTCAGATCTGTCATATCTCTACCCAGGTTTTTTCAACAGGGGGATGACTTGACCCATTTTAAGGCAGTCAGGAACCACTCAGTTTTTCAGGGAGCTATTTATGATCGTGCTCCTGAGCGGTGCAAAGGCGTGCTTCATTTTTTTGTCAGTAGGGGAGGAATGGGGTCTAGGACATGAGCTGAGGGTTTGGAGGTGGAGACCAGCGTGATTATCTCAGTTTCTTGAACGGGACGGAAACTGAGCCAGAAATTGGGAGAGGAACCAGGAGAAAGATCATGCAACCCAACCGTGATGCTCTCCACGGCCGCTGGTGGAAGATACAGAAACCACCGGCCACTGGTGCTGGATACAGAAACCCACCCCCATTCGTGCAGGATACAGAAACTCATAGCCACAGGTGCAGGATACAGAAACCCACAGTTGCTGGTGGAGGATACAGAAACCCACCGCTGCTGGTGGAGGATACAGAAACCCACCACCGCTGGTGCAGGATACAGAAACTCTAGGCCGCTGGTGCAGGATTTAGAAACCCATGGCCGCAGGTGGAGGATGGGAGAGCACTATGCAGTATACAAGAACATGTCATGAGAACTTGCAGGGTGATAGGATGAGCATCTCTGGGGTGTGGACTAATCAGCGCGGGAGACACAGGAAGCAGAAGGCATGAAAGTGAGACGACAAAATTAGCCTTGGGTGACCAACACACCTGAAGAACGAAAAGTAATACACTGTGACAACTGCCTAACCACATTGTTGAAGAACACAGAGGCCTACTATAAAGCTTGACAAAAAGGAGAGAATTGGTGGTGCACTGCTAAAGTAATCACTTGTATTTATGGTTTATGCAGTATGGGTGCACTTGAGGGTAGCGTTACCGTCAACGCTTAATTAGTAGAACATTTGGTGTATGCATAAACATGCAAGTACATCCCCTGGTAAGGCACTCCAGAGCGGTTCAAATGAATTGATTCCAAAATTTCTTTAAAGGTGCGTAAAGTTTTAATTGT
Source organism: Lissotriton helveticus (assembly GCF_964261635.1). Taxonomy (NCBI): domain Eukaryota; kingdom Metazoa; phylum Chordata; class Amphibia; order Caudata; family Salamandridae; genus Lissotriton; species Lissotriton helveticus. The sequence continues at coordinate 260,100,339 of NC_136071.1, forward strand.
TCAAAAGTTGTAGAATCGCAGTTCTCACTGATATTTACATCATATCAATGGCATAGGTTAAATGCATACGTATTCATTTATACGTCCAAACTCCAATGCATTTCGGGCGTGAACGCCCTTTGTCAAGGAGAGCTGAAAGAGTGAAAACGGGCCCGAGTTAGAATGAAAGAATCAAGTAGAAGTCAAAGAAAGTCAAAAGTATCAGAAAAATACCATTCAATAATAATGTTAAAGTTAAAGTGTCGATCAATGTAAGTGCATATGATAAGTTTACACGAGTGAGAGATATAGTGTGGGGTGCTCAATCATGGGAAGTGGAGGGTGGGCTGAGGGGAGAGTGAAGGAGGTGAAAAACAAGGAGTATCGCGTGGTGGTCGGTGGATGCAGGAACGCATTAATAAGACAGCGAGGCGCTAACGTAAACAGACTTACTTCAGCGGAGTGGCGAGAGCGCTCGCTGCTCCGGTCAACCGGTTTGAAAGCATCAAAGTGAGTTCATCCATGTAAGTGGACGCGAGGTAACATAGACGATAAGAAAGGTGCAGGTAAACATAAAAATCGGCCAGGTGTAGTGAAATTCGACTGGGGAAACATAAAGATAGGACTACTAAGAAAGGGAGAACGGGTGAAGAAGTGTGGGGGCCATCTTAGAATGGTGAAATAACTGGTGCGAAGAGTCAAGTAAACTAGAGAAAAAATAGAAGAAAAGATAAAAGATAAGATAAAAAGGGGGTAAAGGTACAGGTAAAGAGCAATGAGTCAACAGCTAACAGAGATTTACAACAGGCATATGTAGATTATAGGTAACAGCTATATTCGACACGGTCATTTAGCCCATATGGCTTTAAGGTCTGTAAGCGATAAATCCATTCAAGTTCTCTTTTAAGAAGGAGCTTGCGATTGTCAGTGCCTTCCCTGGTGTTAATGAGTTCCAGTACTGTGAATCGAAGTTGTGCAACAGTGGGTTGACACTCGTGAAAATGCATGGCAACGTTGGATTTCTCTTGTTTTGTGCGAATATTCGACTTGTGTTCGTTCATGCGTGTTTTGATTTTTCTTTCCGTTTTGCCGATATAGATTTTTCCGCAAGGGCATTTCAGTGCATAAATCAAGTTCTTAGAATCACATGTTGCGTTGACTTGTAGCTTGATGGAGTGTCCTTTCATAGGATGTTGAATGATGTTGCCTCTGATGATGCTATTGCAGTTGTTGCAATTGAGACAAGGTTGTGTTCCTTTGTAGACAGTTGTGGTGGGCATGGGATTAGACAAGATTTCCTTTAGATTCTTGCTTCGAGTGTAGACAAACAATGGAGGAGTTTGGAAGATGTCCTGAAAATCAGGCTCCATTTGTAGAATCGGCCAGTGTTTCAAAATTATTTTTTTGTATTTATAACTGGCTGTGGAGTACTTGGAAACTAGAACCATGCGTTCTTGAGCTTGTTTGGGTTTCTTAAGGAGACTGTTTTGTCTGGAGATGTCCATGACTCTGTTTTGAGCTTCCTTAAGGATGTTATCAGGATATCCTCTGTCAAGGAACCGTTGATGCATTTCCTGGATTCTGTGATTGAAGATTTGATTATCAGACACAATGCGTCTGAGAGGTAGCATTTGGGAAAACGGTAAGTGTCTCTTGAGTGATCGCTGATGGAAACTCTTGAAATGTAACGTATTGTTAAGATCGGTGCTTTTCCGATGTAGGTCAGTGCTGAATCCCTGTTCAGTGATTTTGATGTGCACATCAAGGAATGATATCTCTGTGTCGCTTATGAGCCATGTAAGTTTGATACGTGGGTCTTTGGTGTTGAGTTCCGTTAAAGCTCTAGTAAGAGAGTCTTTGGTGTCGGTCCATATAAAGAACAGGTCGTCGATGTATCGGACGTACATGCTGATTTTATCGTGAAGATTGTAGTTAGAGTAAATGTATTGATTCTCAAAATTCTCCATGTAAATATTGCCATATGTTGGGGCAGCGCAGTTTCCCATAGCCATTCCGGATAGTTGAAGGTACCATTGGTTGTTAACTTGGAAATAGCTGTGATACAATGTAAACATCATGAGCTCCATGATGAAAGATTGCATAGGTGTGTCAATGTTGCTGTTGAGAAGGGTTTGTTCGATGGCTTCTATTCCTCCCTGATGGGGTATGGAGGTATAAAGCGAACTAACGTCTGCAGTACAAAGTATAGGACAGTCATTCTGATTAATCTTAATTTCCGCTAATTTGAGCAAAAAATCTGTCGTGTCTTTGATGTAGCTTTTTGCTTTCATAACTGAAGGTTGGAGATATTTATCGATCAGTTTTCCAGTGGGTTCGTGTATAGAACCTTTGGTTGAGACAATCGGCCTGAAAGGAGGATCTAGCAGGTTCTTATGTATTTTGGGACTCATGTGGATTGTGGGACTCTTGGGATTTTCCAACAAAAGATAATTCTTGGTGCGATCTTCAATGGTCCCGATCTGATGCGCTTTTAATACAATAGTTTGCAACGTGTTTTGAAACTCTAATGTGGGATTTTTGTCTAGTTGCATGTAGGTGGTGGAATCCTCTAAATGTTCACTGAGTCGTTGGTTATACATGCTAGAATTCAGGATCACAAGGGCACCGCATCAAAGCGGACAAGGGCGTATTAAAAGCGCATCAGATCGGGACCATTGAAGATCGCACCAAGAATTATCTTGAGTCCCAAAATACATAAGAACCTGCTAGATCCTCCTTTCAGGCCGATTGTCTCAACCAAAGGTTCTATACACGAACCCACTGGAAAACTGATCGATAAATATCTCCAACCTTCAGTTATGAAAGCAAAAAGCTACATCAAAGACACGACAGATTTTTTGCTCAAATTAGCGGAAATTAAGATTAATCAGAATGACTGTCCTATACTTTGTACTGCAGACGTTAGTTCGCTTTATACCTCCATACCCCATCAGGGAGGAATAGAAGCCATCGAACAAGCCCTTCTCAACAGCAACATCGACACACCTATGCAATCTTTCATCATGGAGCTCATGATGTTTACATTGTATCACAGCTATTTCCAAGTTAACAACCAATGGTACCTTCAACTATCCGGAATGGCTATGGGAAACTGCGCTGCCCCAACATATGCCAATATTTACATGGAGAATTTTGAGAATCAATACATTTACTCTAACTACAACCTTCACGATAAAATCAGCATGTACGTCCGATACATCGACGACCTGTTCTTTATATGGACCGACACCAAAGACTCTCTTACTAGAGCTTTAACGGAACTCAACACCAAAGACCCACGTATCAAACTTACATGGCTCATAAGCGACACAGAGATATCATTCCTTGATGTGCACATCAAAATCACTGAACAGGGATTCAGCACTGACCTAAATCGGAAAAGCACCGATCGTAACAATACGTTACATTTCAAGAGTTTCCATCAGGGATCACTCAAGAGACACTTACCGTTTTCCCAAATGCTACGTCTCAGACGCATTGTGTCTGATTATCAAATCTTCAATCACAGAATCCAGGAAATGCATCAACGGTTCCTTGACAGAGGATATCCTGATAACATCCTTAAGGAAGCTCAAAACAGAGTCATGGACATCTCCAGACAAGACAGTCTCCTTAAGAAACCCAAACAAGCTCAAGAACGCATGGTTCTAGTTTCCAAGTACTCCACAGCCAGTTATAAATACAAAAAAATAATTTTGAAACACTGGCCGATTCTACAAATGGAGCCTGATTTTCAGGACATCTTCCAAACTCCTCCATTGTTTGCCTACACTCGAAGCAAGAATCTAAAGGAAATCTTGTCTAATCCCATGCCCACCACAACTGTCTACAAAGGAACACAACCTTGTCTCAATTGCAACAACTGCAATAGCATCATCAGAGGCAACATCATTCAACATCCTATGAAAGGACACTCCATCAAGCTACAAGTCAACGCAACATGTGATTCTAAGAACTTGATTTATGCACTGAAATGCCCTTGCGGAAAAATCTATATCGGCAAAACGGAAAGAAAAATCAAAACACGCATGAACGAACACAAGTCGAATATTCGCACAAAACAAGAGAAATCCAACGTTGCCATGCATTTTCACGAGTGTCATCACACTGTTGCACAACTTCGATTCACAGTACTGGAACTCATTAACACCAGGGAAGGCACTGACAATCGCAAGCTCCTTCTTAAAAGAGAACTTGAATGGATTTATCGCTTACAGACCTTAAAGCCATATGGGCTAAATGACCGTGTCGAATATAGCTGTTACCTATAATCTACATATGCCTGTTGTAAATCTCTGTTAGCTGTTGACTCATTGCTCTTTACCTGTACCTTTACCCCCTTTTTATCTTATCTTTTATCTTTTCTTCTATTTTTTCTCTAGTTTACTTGACTCTTCGCACCAGTTATTTCACCATTCTAAGATGGCCCCCACACTTCTTCACCCGTTCTCCCTTTCTTAGTAGTCCTATCTTTATGTTTCCCCAGTCGAATTTCACTACACGTGGCCTATTGTTATGTTTACCTGCACCTTTCTTATCGTCTATGTTACCTCGTGTCCACTTACATGGATGAACTCACTTTGATGCTTTCAAACCGGTTGACCGGAGCAGCGAGCGCTCTCGCCACTCCGCTGAAGTAAGTCTGTTTACGTTAGCGCCTCGCTGTCTTATTAATGCGTTCCTGCATCCACCGACCACCACGCGATACTCCTTGTTTTTCACCTCCTTCACTCTCCCCTCAGACCACCCTCCACTTCCCATGATTGAGCACCCCACACTATATCTCTCACTCGTGTAAACTTATCATATGCACTTACATTGATCGACACTTTAACTTTAACATTATTATTGAATGGTATTTTTCTGATACTTTTGACTTTCTTTGACTTCTACTTGATTCTTTCATTCTAACTCGGGCCCGTTTTCACTCTTTCAGCTCTCCTTGACAAAGGGCGTTCACGCCCGAAATGCATTGGAGTTTGGACGTATAAATGAATACGTATGCATTTAACCTATGCCATTGATATGATGTAAATATCAGTGAGAACTGCGATTCTACAACTTTTGAACAATTAAAACTTTACGCACCTTTAAAGAAATTTTGGAATCAATTCATTTGAACCGTTCTGGAGTGCCTTACCAGGGGATGTACTTGCATGTTTATGCATACACCACATGTTCTACTATAAAGCTTGTCATTGTTAATCCTGTTGCACACATCCAAACGGTACTGTGCAATGTGATGTCCATTTTGAATATTTTAGCAAACTATTACAAAGTTGGATATGAATGTTTAGAAATGGAAACATTGATAGCCAGGTAAGAACTGTTGATTGATTTTGGTCCCTGTAAACGTCAATGCATTTAGATCAGGGGTCCGAATCACAAAGGTTTGCCATGGAGCATATTAGGAGGAGCCGGAATCATCATCCTACATCTTGCTGGGACAGAGGATGCGGGTATTAGAAATCAGTCATCCAGTCTGGCTAGTGGACTACATCTCCCAGCAGGCCTAGAGATAGGTGGGGATTGTGCACTCTTCCATGCTGCTCTGAAGGCAGGTCAGCTGATGGTGGTGATTTAAGCCAGCTGAGACCGGCCTCAGGTGCTTGGCTTTCTTGTTTGGATTCTGCCCAGCTCCCTTGATCCTTGGATTCCCGTTTGAATCTGCGGAGTTGATTGGATTCCTGTGCCTCCTCTTTGGATTCCTGTGGCTGAGTTCTGTAAGAAGCGCTATCCCGCGCTACACTTTTCCTTCTCGCAGTGAGACGCGCCAGAGCATTCTGCCGTCTTTTCCTCCCTCCCCTTTAGGCGGTCTCTGCCTTTCCGCCGCCACTGCTGTGGTTGTTGCCGGCCGTGGAGGTTCCTGGCGTCTTGTGACTTGACTGCCTACTCCCCCGACCTTTTTTGTGTGCGTGGTAGTCCTCCAAAGCAGAGGTTTCCTGCATTTGGGGACACACACGTTCGTCATTTTTTTATTTCCGAAACGCAAGTCCGCGTTTGTTTAGACTATCGCACTACTGCTGAGTCTTGCGGGGGACGGCCCGCCTTCCTTACACGGCTGCTCCAGGTGGTGAGTGGCCCGGCTGTTTTATTTACTTTTTGTTATCCCGCATTTGAAGGGGGACCGGGTTCTTCCAGATAGCGCTACCGCGCGTGGATATTTAGTTTATTTGAGACTATGGGGCAGATGTATGATAACTGGCGCATCCCCAGGGATGCGGCAGTTATTTTTCGCCGCTGCTCCGCCACCCATGGTGAGCCGCATTTACAATGCGGCGCACCATGGGGCAAAAATTTCACTCAGCCACTTTTGCGAGGCGCACCTGCCCCGGAACGCCCACCCTGTGCCGGAACGCCCACAAGTGGCGCAGGGCTTTACAACGTGACGCATCTGCCTAGATGCGTCACGTTGTAAATGGGTCGTAGGGATGCGCCACGTTTACGCCGCAGTTGCGTGACGCAAACGTGGCGCATTCCCATCATAAATCTGCCCCTATATCTTCCTTAATTTTGCTAATGCGCTGGAACGCGGTTCTTCATGTTAGAGGAACATTTATTTATTTATTGTTTTGTTTGGACTGTTCTACTAACTCCCAAAGAGCTCCTGCCTTCGAACTTTTCGAACTTGCCTGAGGCGAATGTGAGCCCTACAATTGAAGAAGACCATCGCTACCTATTAGTCCCAGAGTACAAGTGGAAGGGTGCACAATACCTGAAGAGGGCGATTCTTGGGTAATTGCTATAGTGTTCTGCATTATTTGTCTTCCTCTCTCCCTAGCTCTTCCGTATTCCGGTGGAACCCAACCTTCTCCTAGTTGGCTGCTGATTGGGACTTGTGAATGGTTCTTCTTGGTCCCTCCTTTTCTGTATATATTAGCTCCCTCTTGTACTTGTCATATCAATCAAGGGGCGGTGGTATCTCTAGGAGGGGAACGGACAATTTCTTCGCTCCCGGGGAATAAAAAGGATTTAAAATACAAGAACCCTTAATTCCGCAACAGCGGGCAGCCTGGGAAATGGGATGGAAAGGAGTAAACTGTAGAGAGTGCTAGGTTCCTAACACAGAGCAGCCTCAGAACTGGGGTTTAGACCTTATCAAAACTTCAGGTACTCAGGATCCGTTCCTTCTACATGGATTGATATCATACTACACCGTTAGTGCATGGTCAATAGATTGGTTCTCTGATAGTGATGGAAAGTCTAGATAAGTCCTTTCAAGGTGTGCCAATTAAGTGATTTGTGGAGGATTCATATTTTTGAAGTGAGAGCTCTATTTGATTGTCAATGAGTTAAGAACTTTCACATGGTGGGGTTTGGGTCAAACCAGCAGCCGGTGCGGGTAAGAATGGTGGGGCAGTGGGGTGGGGTGGGACGGGCAGGTGAAGTCAAGAGACATGGACGAGGGAAAATAAAATTAAATAAAAAGAAAAACACGTACCTTGCGCATGTCGCATTGCTGAGTCGGTGATGCAGTTAGTGCAAGGTAAGTGGTTTTCTTTTTTAAAAATTTTCTTTTCCCTTTTGTCGTCTGTCTACTTCACCCCCACATCCCCTGTCCCACCCCGCCACACCCCCCCAGCGCTCTTACCTGCACCGGCTGCAACTGCAAACCAGTGCAGGCTGAAGATGATGTGTGATGTGTGGTCATTGGCATTATGGAGCACTTTTACTTGACACATGAAATCACTGGAACTGTTAGGCTACATAAGCAGATCCAAACCCTCTTGAAATGGAACAGCTCTTTGCAGGTAATGAGACTCTTTCGGCGTGCTTACAGAGAAATATTGTTTGTTTGGGTTGGAAATGGGATAATTGACGGCTCCCACAAATTCAAGTATGGTACGAGTTGAGGTCAAGGATGAAGCATGTTGTAAGGAATCAGGTAATTAGTTGCGTGGCCTGCACAAGTAATCGGTCGACATTTGCCCTCAACTGAGAACCGAACACCCCACTGTAGCACTTGACTCTCTCATGGTAGCAGAGCAGAGCAGTCCAAGGCCTACTCAAGAGATGTGGTCCTTCACCATTTGCTGGCATACAATAATAACACTCAATAACTAATTTTCCAGTCTGCGCATTTCTTTTGAAAAAGCAAAAAATGCATTTATTACACACACTACTCAATACTATGCAGTAATTTACAAATATAGGTAAAGCTGGTGGAAATACCTCTGATGACATTGTGTAATTAACACTGATCCCTTAAAGGGGTCAAGATCAACAAACCACATGTCAAAAACCATCATTTTAGGAGTAAATTCAATTATCCATCATAACCACATATAAATGCACTTATTAATGTTAAAAAAGTATGCACATTATGATCAGTAATCACTGTCAACATTCTTGTTTCAATAAAGCATTGAAATATGAATTTCACTTGTGCAAGTGTGCTTTTTAAATACTTTCAACCTTTGAAAATGCAATTATAAAAACAGCATCTAGAGGGAGTTATTTTGAACACAAACATGTAACCTTAGACTTTACCCCTAGAGAGTGTTTTACAACCTGTACATTCTTTCAAACACCTTTAGGCCTCAATAACTCTTGACCATAAAAGTAGTCACTAGAGAGTGCTATGCTCCCAGCTGTAGAGCAGATGCTTCAACCTGGGGAGTGCTTAAAATTCACAACAAAACCCGGGTTGGTCTTCTTTTTCTGGACCTTGCAGATTTAGGGTGATTACTTATATTTTCGGCTTCCTGTGGAGGAGTTGGTCCCCTTTTGCAACTCTCCCGCACTCTTTTTAGGTGGTTGGTGTGCCTCGCCATCCTGGGGCCACTACAAGCAGCAGAAAAAGGTATTGTTACTTTCAAGTCTTTCTGGCATTATGGGGCACTCTTCCGGAGCAGTCAGTATTTTATTAGCGTCTATCTTGTTGAATTGTGGAGAGCCACTGCTTTTGCTGAAGCCATGTAACTTTGTGCTGCGTGGCATGCATTGTCTTTTTGTTTCCTTGGAGGGGGTGCCCTGTCCCTCTTGGGCAACCCTGCAGGCACCTCCTTCACTCCTGGCTGCCCCGCCGGCTCCCAGCACAAGCAGCACTCCTTCCTGCTGCAGCGGGAGCAGCAGTTCTCTCTCCGGCAGTTCTCTTCCCCTGCCCTCTCCTGTGGTCAGGGTACTTATCCCGGTCTCAGCTGCCCGCTCTACCCAGAGACGAGCAAGTGTCATGGGGTAGGCTTGCCACCGCTGGGGGGGTGGGTGCAGCAGCACTCCCTGTTGTCCTCCTCTCTGAAGAGGCCCAGAGTTGGGGTCCAGGGCCCTGCCTTTTTCTCTCTCCTGGTCAGGCGAAGGGCAATGGGGCTCGCCCATTCCTACTGCCATTAGAGGCCCAAAATAATGGTCCTTGACCCCCCATTCAATAAACCGGCATGGGGTTGAGCCGGTTTGGTGTAATTCCGTCCAGCAGTTCAGGATCTAGTTGTATCTAAAATCTCTGTGGAATTAACATGGGAAATACACTCTTTTTACCTCCCTTTTTCTTAGCCCCCGCTTGATGATCACCCCAAAACTTTACATGCACAACTAGACAAAGTAAGGCAATTTTTGGGGAAGATTTCATAAAGATTTGTCAACCAGCGCCAAATTTATAAGTAAAAAAAAGCCTTTCCTATGGAAACTATGTCCTAACTATAATTAGATGCTGGCTGCTGGTTTTTTCAGTGAATTTTTAAGTTTTTTTAAATGCTAAGTCCTAACTATAACATGCCTGAAACCTTTGTTTTTTTCAGTGAATTTCAAAGGTTTTTTTTAAATGATAATTTTTAAATATGCCTATAGAGATAGGACATGTGAAGAAAGAAGAGAAAACGCACAGTAAGAAAAAAAAGAAATGCAGAAAGAAGCAACAGAAGTCCTCAAAGACAAAGAAAAGTGCAGGAAGAAGGAACAAATAGAAGAGCTGAAAGGAGCCTTGTTGGAAAATCATCCCGTACCCTCAACTTTTTTCAGACGGATACTGGTGGTAACAGAGTCTCACTAACAAGTCCTAGAGCCAGTGCTATGTTAAAAGACACTTAGAATACAGTGAAAACACCTACGTACACTAGGGAACACTATGTGTTGGGTCCCCCTGTTATTAGCATGACCTCCTCTGTAAGCCCCTAGTTATATAATAGGGCAGGGGGATTAAAACTACCTCTTCAAACGCACCACAGGGCGTTTTTGCACACGTCACCTAAGGCCCCGTCCCCTCCCTTCACCAAACACGCTCTGTGGCCGTTTTAAGTTGGGAGATTAAGTCCCCTTGAATCCTGAAGGTCCCTAGGGTCCAACTAGCCCACTAGGTACCTCCAGTAAGCGCCACATAGCTGCATTGCATAGAGGTGTAAAAAGGGGCACTGCCTAGTCCACCTCTCTGCAACGCAGTGCAGTGGCACTTACTGGAAGCACCTGGTGGGCTAGTTGGCCCCCAGGTTTGAAGGGGAATTTTTTCCCCAACTTAAAACACGCCACAGAGAGTGTTTGCATACGTCACCCCAGGCCTCGTCCCTGGTGGGCTAGTTGGCCCCCAGGGGCCCTCAGGTTTGAAGGGGAATTATTTCCCCAACTTAAAACACGCCACAGAGAGTGTTTGCATACGTCACCTCAGGCTCCGTCCCCTCACTTCCCCACTGTGTAAACACGCCCTGTGGCCATTTTAATTTGGGAGATTAGGTTCCCTTGAATCCTGAAGGTCCCTAGGGTCCAACTATCCCACTAGGTACCTCCAGTAAGCGCCACATAGCTGCATTGCATAGAGGTGTAAAAAGGGGCACGGCCTAGTCCACCTCTCTGCAACGCAGTGCAGTGGCACTTACTGGAAGCACCTGGTGGGCTAGTTGGCCCCCAGGGGCCCTCAGGTTTGAAGGGGAATTTTTTCCCCACCTTAAAACACGCCACAGAGAGTGTTTGCATACGTCACCCCAGGCCTCGTCCCTGGTGGGCTAGTTGGCCCCCAGGGGCCCTCAGGTTTGAAGGGGAATTATTTCCCCAACTTAAAACACTCCACAGAGAGTGTTTGCATACGTCACCTCAGGCTCCGTCCCCTCACTTCCCCACTGTGTAAACACGCCCTGTGGCCGTTTTATTTTGGGAGATTAGGTTCCCTTGAATCCTGAAGGTCCCTAGGGTCCAACTAGCCCACTAGGTACCTCCAGTAAGCACCACATAGCTACGTTGCAGAGAGGTGTAAAAAGTGGAACAGCCTGGACCACCTCTCTGCAATGCAGCGCAGTGGCGCTTACTGGAAGCACCTGGTGGGCTATTTAGCCCCCAGGGTCCCTCAGGAATAAAATGGAATTATTTCCCCAACTTAAAACGTGCCACAGGGCGTGTTTGCACACGTCACCTCAGGCCCCGTCCCCTCCCTTCCCCACTGTGTAAAAATGCCCTGTGGCCGTTTTAAGTTGGGAGATTAAGTCCCCTTGAATCCTGAGTGTCCCTAGGGTCAAACTAGCCCACTAGGTACCTCCAGTAAGCGCCACAGAGCTGCGTTGCAGAGAGGTGTAAAAAGGGGCCTGGTCTCTGCACATCTATCTGCAACGCAGCTCCCTGGCGCATACTGGAGATACCTGGTGGGTTAGTTAGCCCCCAGGGGACCCTCAGTATTGAAGGGGAATTAATTCCCCAACTTACAACTCGCCAGGGGGCGTGTCTGCACAATGGTGAAGGAAGGGGGCGGGGCCTGAGGTGACATGTGTGCAAACACGCCCTGTGGTGCATTTTAAGTTGGGGAATTAATTCCTTTCCAATCCCGAGGGTCCCTAAGGGCCAACTAGCACACCAGGTACCTCCAGTATGCGCCAGAGAGCTGCCTTGCAGAGAGGTGTTCAGAGGCCACATACTTTTTTACAACACTCTGCAACACTCTGCAAGGCAGCTCTGTGGCACTGACTGGCGGTACCTGGTGGTACCTGGTGGGCACCCTGCGCATTCCCCAACTCTTACCGTTTGAAAGCAAAAATATATTTTTTGGCCCTGGGGTCCGTGTGGGACCCCCTGAGCAGGCCTATGGGGTCAGGGTGTTTCTACCCTGCCCCCTTTTTGCGTTTTTCGCATTTTTTCTTAGGTTATTTGTGCCTCGGTTCTACCATGAATATATAACTCCTCTGACTGATTTAGGCCATGTGGATTCAGAGTTCGAAGATTTATAATGTGGCGAGATTCTTTCCGGCATAAGAGTTTCTCTCTGTCTCCTCCGCGCTCGTTCTTTGGGATTGTTTCAATGCCATAGAACTTCAATCGTTTCCACTCTCCTTCATGATACTGTTCCATATGTTCGCAATCGCGTTTGATCTATCTTTGTGGATTGTTGCTCTTACGTATTCCATTACTCGTTTTTTCAGTTCACATATAGTACTTCCCACGTACAATAGTGGGCACAGACATTCCACCACATAAATCGTGTATTGCATTTTGCAAGTTATCAATTGACGTATCTCCCACATTTTATTGTCTGCCATTTTGACTTCCTTTGTTTGTTTCGCGATTTGGCACATCTTGCATTTGTGACATTTCAGAAATACTTTTGTTTTCAGCGATGTATCATCCCTCTTTTTTTATTTGAAATGACTGTGAATGAGATGGTGTTTCAGATTTCTTGCCCTCCGATAAGTTATCGTATTGGGCAATTTCTTTGCTTTCCTGTGAGTAATCGGTTATTAGCCGTATCGGCTCTGGCTCATCATTTCTTTCTTCACTTGAACGATTTAGGCATTCTTCTCGAGATTTCTCATTCTTTCTTGTAGGGATCAACAACAATTGTACAGAGTTCCCCAGATTAAGTCAACTGTGTGACTAGATCTAACCTCTCTCTCGTTGAGTTTGACAAGAAAAGTGAATGTGATAAACCCTTTGCGGAATTAAGGATACCTCACACAAGTCAACGGTTGGACGACTACTGTCATCCCACCCGATGATCGTACAGTGTCATCATTGGTTTCCTGCTCCTACGGCAGGCTGGCGATGCAATGCCCGTCGGGCAGCACAGGGTGCTGCACTTTGGCGGAGTTCTTTTATTCCTTTGCCAATGGGTGTGTGAGTGTGAGGGACCTAGAAAAAAGTGCAATAGTGAGCGTGAGTGAAGTTTAAAAAAAGTCAGTAGAGTCCATTAGGCGAAGCTTTAATAGTATGGCTCACTGCTTTGTTAAAAGAAAAATTGAGGGGTATTGAGGCGTGACAATTAAGGTGACCAAGCCTCATTCAACCCTCAGTTAAAGTATGGTCGACATGTTTCTTGCCGCTAAGGCAATTCATCAGGACCAAAGTGCTCATATAATTGCTACCGACACCTCAGTGATTGGAGGAATCGAATATACGACCTGGAATGTGTCGTAGGATCAACCCTCCATTGAGGCCCTCCCTGGGACCGCAGTCCCCGGTCGGAGATCCCACCGACTGACCTGGTGGGGCCAGAACTATATGTAATTCACCTTGCTCGTTTCTGGCATCAGGCATCTAGTCACCTACCCCGCCCACGTCGGTATCATCACAGGACAGCCGTCATTCTTTCTTGTCCAACACTTTTCCACATTCCCTGTGTTATATTTCCGATTCTTAAACCTTTTTCTTGTGGCTGCGCTATGTTTTTGCCATTCTGTTTCTTCACTACAAATTCTTCGAATGCGAAGGAACTCCCCATAAGGGATACTGGCGCTGAGTGTCTGTTGATGAAAGCTGGTAGCTTCTAATGTGGCATTGGTTGCAGTACGTTTCCTGTGCAATGTGATTTGGATCTGGTTTTCCTTGATATAAATTTCTTAATCCAGGAAAATAACTCGTTGGTTACGTATATCATAGGTGAATTTCAGACCTGGCATGCTGTTATTGATAATGTTGAAATATTCTTGGAATTCCAGAGTTGACCCATCCCAAATGATGAGAGTAAATCATCAATAAAACATATCTAACTGATGATTTTATCTGTCATTTGGTCATTTCCTGCATTGCTTGCCATCTCCTTTTCCCAGTATCCCATTGTTAAACAGGCATAATTGGGACTAAAGGAAAATCCCATGGCTGTCCCATTGTTTTGGCGATATACCTCCTCACCAAATAGGAAAATGTTCTTGGTTAGACACATCAGGATCATGTCAAGTAGCATTTGGTTGTGATTTTGTATTGAATTTTCCGTTCTTAAAGAAAGTAATTACACGCATGTATGCCCATGTCATTTCCTATGTTGGTATATAAGGATGTGACATCCATCGTGATTAACTGATAGTTTTCATGCCAAGGCATGTTTTGGAGTCTTCGCAATAGATCACTTGTGTCTTTTATATATGAACTTAGTTGAGCCACATATGGTCTGAGGAAATGATCTATATAGTTCGAGACAGGCTCTAATACTGATCCTTTCGCCAATAGAATTTGTCTTCCTGGGGGCTTTTGTAGATCCTTATGCAACTTTAGCAGAAAGTAAATTGTTGCCGTTACTGGATGGGACACTGTTAAATACTTGTACTCTTCATCATCGATCAGATCCTTCATTTTCCATCCCCGTAGTTTATCATCCAAATCTCTTTTTATTTGGGGTGTTTGATTTGTTTTTAATTTTTCATAGTATTTGGTATCCCTTAGTTGTCGATGTGCCTCAACAATATAGGCGGACTTATCCCAAATAACTATATTGCCTCCCTTATCATCTATTTTAATCTCGATCTGATCATCAGATGTGAGTTTTTCCAGTGCTTTTCTCTCATGTTGCGTTAGATTGTCTTCATAATTTGATCCCTAGATTTTATATAAGTCTTGAATTACCGTATCTTGAAAAAGATCCACCTTATTTCCAGGTGGTAACTGAGGGGTAGAATTTTGTTTTTGTTTTTTTCACACTTAAACCAGCTCCTATTTGCATAGTAGGTAGACATAATGGTATTTCATCCTCCTCAGTTACATCCAAATTCAGTAATGTGAGATAACTCTCTGAATCTTTTGCTGATAAACCAGATGTTATGTCTCCCAACATGCGTGTTTTTTGTTTCACTTGATTTTCAGCAAAGAATTTTGCCAGTTTTATTTTCCTTACATAGAGGTACAAGTCGATTCTCACTTGTGCCAAGTTCATTTTCTTTTTTGGGCGTAAATTAATGCCTTTCTTTAGAAGTGAGATTTCTGTCTCAGTAATTTGACTTTTTGACAGATTTACTATTTGAAGTTCATCTATCACTTGTTCCTCCTCTGGCGCATACTCCGTGTCTCCATTCCAATTTTTTCCGCATTTTCGTTTGCGCCTCTTTCCCCTTCTCTTGGCTTTCTTGGGGTCTACTGATGCCCTTTCCCTCTTCCTCTTTGTTGATGTTGCGTGGTTCGATTTTGCTCCCACTGCCTTTGCTGCAACACGAGGCGCATATCCCCTAAAAAAGTCAATTTTGTGGGGTCTGATGACATGCCTAGATCTCCTTCGCTTGCGTCCGTCGACACTAAGGATGACGCATTGCTGGAAATATTTCCCATATTACTCGTTGGGGTCTGTTGTTTCAGCATGTCATATTTTCTTGAGAACGTAAATATGCGTCCCTCTGCATAGTCCACTGTATCACTTATGAACTTATCATGTTTCCCAATCTGGAATTCTAGTTCTTCTTTGAACTTAGTTGAATCACTGTTCAATTTCAATTGCAATATTTCTTTTTCAGTTTCATTAAGTTGTTCTTTAATCTTGTCCAATCCAATTTTAATATGTTTTACCAATATTTCAATTAATCCTAATGAAGACTTTAATATAAAGTCACCCCATTCCTGTAGTAATTCGTTTGAGGTATCTTGGTGACTAGGCATCAACATTATTCGCAAGCCTCTTGGTACTTAGTTCCCAAGATTTGTTGATTTCTTTATGGCTTAATTTCTCCCACATTCCTAGTTTACTTTTAGTATCTGATTTAGGTTTTTCAAGTGTCAATTGTTTTTCTTTTTACACACTTCCTTTTTCAAACATTGTAGTTAATAATTCACTACGTTTGGCTTCTCTCCTTTCCATTTTCGCTTTTAATAACTTCCTTCGTGATATTTTGATTAGATTTATTTTATTTGCTTTGCCATGGATAACTATAGCCGTACATAGCAACCAACCCTTCAAGTTAGCAATTCAACCGCTGGCTCCCTCATTGAAGTTAATGCGGTTATTTTTCTCGCTATGGTAGGTTCTTTTTTGGTATGTATGTCAAAGTAAATTTTTCAAATACACACTCTTACCTCGTTCCCGAATGGTGTGTGTGTTGATCTTTGATCCCTTCTGGGTTCACGTCAGCGTTCACTGCTCCCGGATGATTTATGCAGCCATGCCGGTTTGATTTCCACTGGGTATTGCAGCGCTCACCATGGGTGACATTCTAAAGTAAAAAGTTTTTTTTGGAAAGAACAGCATAAAATTGTCCTTTTATATCGGTAGATTATTTTGCTTTTTCCAGTTTTTTTATATAAAAAAACTACTGCACCCATAATGCATCTGGATGCTGAAACCATTGGGCAGGAAATGATGCAATCATCAACTTGCAAGGCTTTTAAATATTGAGAAAAAAAAGCGACGAGTTGATCGTGACCAAGGTATCAGGGATACCGAAACGCGTAGATCACTCGCTTTTCATCCTGTGTATTTGAAATGGTCAAAGATTAAATAGCGCATGCTGTGGACACTATTGGAGTGCGTCCCATTTTCTTTCGTGATCAGTGATGTCATCAGTCATGTCATTGACCATATCATTAGTGATGTAATATGTGAGGTCATAAGCAGTGCATTGCGGGGCATGAGTTACAGTTTGCAAACTATAATTGCTGAATTTCTATGGTGTTGTATGAGTGAAATTGCAAGTAACAAGGACCCCCTGATGTTGGATTCAATTCCTGGGTCAGGGTAAAATATATAATGACAAGTAACAATCCCAGGCAATATATAATGTAGTACAAGGCAATGTAAACAGGCAAAATCACAAAAAATCTTGAAATTTAAAAAGTCACAAATTTTAATAGATTTCATAAAAATAGGATAAAATATAAAAGATGATACCACTTTGCAGATTGTCAACAATACATCTTAATCATATGTCTTATTATACAGTTTGTTGTAAGTAATGACGGTTTCTTCAATGCGTTTCGACACAAGAGGTGTCTTCATCAGGAAAGTACCATCAAATGATCAATCTAAAATTAAATAAATAATTGTTTAAAAACTGAAATAATTTTTATATACACATAATAAAGAATATATTGTTTCTTGCTGACACATTGCCTTAATATTAAATTGCTTTACTATAGAGCCGCTGTCAAGTACCTAACTTTATGTCACAATACAGTGGACCATAAATGCACAGATAAACAGAAAGAGAGGGGATAGACATGCTATAAGGTAAAGGAAAACAGAAAATAGAAAGCCTAATAATGGCGAGGGTGCTATCTTTTTTAATTAACATAAAACGAGTAATTGGGCCTGACTAATGATTCAAATTGCTGATTATTTATCTAATTTTTACTACTATTAATTAGAAGGTATGTTATAAAAGGCTATTGACCAACCTTCTTTATGAATCCAAGTTTGTTTTAACTGTACTGTAAGATGATTATTCAAGAGCAGCTTGAATGTGATAAAAACCGCTACCAGGTTGACGTGTTTATGTTGCGTTAACTCACTGGATTCCGCTACATAATTTGAAAAGAAGGGACACGCTAATTAGGGTCTGATATATTTCTAACCATTACGCATCACATGCACAGATATACTCTACGATGCAAGACAGCTTACCTAGAAATTATTTCATTACAAAGCGGCAGTTAAAGATGACTGTTGCAGTGGCTTTCGCGCTGTAATTAGTTGCACAGGTTGGTCTAAGATGTAGACTATAGATCACGTCGACTCTGCTGGAAATATATAGATAAATATGACCAGTTGTCAGATAGTGCCCCATAAACATTATTGCTTTATAAAAATGGCCTATGGAGGACTAGTAGATTGAGCCTTTTACCTTCTTGTGGCGAGATACGCTTCTTAGATATATTCACGATAATGGTGTCGCCGATAGACTGGGAAACAAACCACTAAAAAGGATGCCGCTTTTACGGTGTTAGCCTAACATATAGGACGCGCTGGCTGTAGAGTATGGGTACAGGCGAGTGTCTGTTGAAATAAAACAAGATATCAATGAGTGCCCTGATTCTTTCGTGGGATGAAGTCTCAGAGTAACAAGTCAGAAGTTTAAAAAATAAAACATACCTAAGAGGGGCGTGGACAACCTCCTTGTCTTTACTGATGCGTGAGCCGCTAGAAAGGCTGTCGCTTTTACGGTGAGAGCCTAACATATAGGACGCGCTGGCCGTTAATTATGGGTACAGGCATGTGTCTGTTAAAATGAAACAAAGTAACAGTGAGGGCCCTAGTTCTTTTGAAGGGTAAAGTCTCAGTATAACCAGTGAGAAGTTAAAGAAATAAAACATACCTAAGAGGGGCATAGGCAGCCTCCTCGTCTTTACCGATGCGTGATTAGAGCCAAACTGCAACAACTAGTTACTGTGTCTCTCATTCATATATGTAAGGTAGCGTGTAATTGGATAACGTTGTAGAGGTAGGAAGTGTGTCCACCTTAAAGGGATAACTAAATGTGGGGTAATATAATAACTAGAAAGGAGTCAAACAATGTAGAATGTATTCATTTAGACTACCCCGTTATAAATGCTAAGGGCATTCTTCTTTTGGCAGGGATGTTAAGAAAATGTGGCAACAGTGTGACATGTAATGTGCTAAAGAGCTACATTACATAATCGCATTTTCCCAAGGGAGTTCGTTATTCAATCCATGGTGAAAGGTGTCCAGAGAAAAAATCCAGAAAACCTCTCTTTTTTTGCGAATCCGTTCTCCACCTTTTTCATTAGGGATGTTTATTTTCTCTAGTATACGCCACTTGATGTCTGCAGGGGAGTGCTGAAAATCAATGAAGTGTTTAACTAGTGGGGCTGAAACCTTCGATGTTTTTATAGCAGATCTATGTTCTGTTAAACGAGTTTTAATGGCTCGAGAAGTTTCCCCTACATAACCCAGATTGCAGGGGCACACAATCAGGCAGATAACATTACGCGTGTTACAATTCCATACTTCTTTTGCTTGAATTTTGAACTTATTAAAAATCTGATGGGATTCATGCCATCAATGGATTTGTGAATAAAAGGGCAATGCGTAGTAGCCATTGTGTGTCTTGAATGGACTACTACATCTTTTAAGTGTTTGTTGCGGCGATGAGCAAAAAGGGGCTTGGCAATCTGTTTCTGATTCTGATCGATATTCAGAAGGTGCCAGTTTTATTTAATTTTAGATTGATCATTTGATGCTACTTTCCTGATGAAGACACCTCTTGTGTCGAAACGCGTTGAAGAAACCGTCATTACTAATAACAAACTGTCTAATAAGAAATATGATTAATATATATTGTTGACAATCTGCAAAGTGGTATCATCTTTTATATTTTATCCTATTTTTATGAAATCTATTAAAATGTGTGACTTTTTAAATTTCAAGATTTTTTGTGATTTTGCCTGTTTACATTGCCTTGTACTACATTATATATTGCCTGGGATTGTTACTTGTCTTTATATGTAAGAGTGAAATGTCAGCCTAACTGTAACGCCACTGCAACCTTTGGTTTTTTCATATATATATATATATATATATATATATATATATTGCAGTACTCTATCCGCCAAGAATCCAATGGAACAAAACGGACTCAGATAGACAAGCGGACCCAATTTCTTTGTGCGTTTTTCATTTATTCAAATTTTCTACCCCGCATCTCATGCCGCCATGACGCGTTTCGGTCCGACCTGGACCTTGATCACATGACGCGTTACTCATGGACAGGCGCCAAATTTAAAGTGCAAAGTTTCACAAAATAGCAAGCAGCTGTGTCATCACATGTATGAAACTGGAAGACAGACTATGTATTGCACTGTACGTAAAACAGACTGCATCTAATGGTAAAGTGGCTGCAATGAATGTACAAGGATAAAATCACCATATACAAATTTCATTAATGTACAAATCTACATATACAATGATATAAATATTGTAAATATATATTATAAATAAAGTTATAAAAAAACTCCTTAAATTTGTCTAAGCAGTTTCAATCATATATATATTGAAAAGTTTTCAGTAGCCACACAGTTTGAGCACCTGAGTACAGTCTGTAGATTGCTGCTAAAATAATAAAGCCCAAGTGGGCAAGCACTTCAGATAGGCAACCAAATCCAAAACTTATTGATCGATTATATCAACTGCCTGAATGTCAAAGGCAAAACCTAACATGATATATGCATTCAAAAGTGAAAGGTGAACCCAAATTAGATCATAATTGATCCAAACATATAAACACCAATGTGTAAAAGGAATAAAAAATAAGTGAAACGTGTCATTAAAAACAATACATGGTTTCAGTACAAAAGGCGCAGATGTATGTATTTGGGTCATAGTTAGACATATGGATGGAATGAAACTGATACAGCTCTGATAACTTCGTCTTCAACTAATCATTCAAAATTCCCTTGTGGCATTGGAATCCCAACACCTAGTAGGTCTATACCTCCCATAACAAAGGTTAGATCAAGAGCAAAAGGAAAAAAGCTCCATACAGTGCAAGATATAATGATTTATATACAAGTATATAAATCATCCGTGGTGTTTAGGCCCGTAGGAGATTTGGAATTTAACTCCAAGATATATTTGGTCTCTAATGCCCGTAAAGCACTGTCTCTATTCCCACCCTTACGTGACGGCGGTATGCAGTCGATGGCAAAGTACCAAAGGAGAGTATTATCACTGTCATGTTTGGCCTCAAAATGCCTTGCAACGGGATATGACTGATCCTTGTTATTGATAGCCCGGAGGTGTTGTAGGATCCTCATGTGCACGGGTAGTTTGGTACTGCCAATGTAGCGGAGTGCACAGGGACACTCCAACACATAAACAACGTATTCAGTTTTACATGTGATACGTCGTTTGATTTTAACTGGTTGGGGCAAGAAGGGGGTGTTATATTCCTTAACATTTTTAGCATGTTTGCATGCTTTACAAGTAAAGTATTTGAAAAAACCTTTTTGTTTAGAGAGCCAATTTGAGGGTGGCCTGATTTCTGGATTACACTTGTCAAGACAGTTACCCATGGACCTGGCTTTGCGAAATGTCATTTGTGGGGTATGATTACTCTTGATCAAGTCCTCACCAATGACTGGATCTTTTAATAGCAAATCCCAATGCCTCCTAAGTATTTTTCTTATGGCCGCTTGTTGTTTACTGTAGGTGACGATGACTCTCACCTTATTAGTAGCACCATTAGCTGCACTTGGGATTTTGGGGGCCAATGCATTGTCACGAGTCAAGGACTCAGTCTTGCACATAGCCTTCTCTATAATAGAGAGACTATCACCCCTTGAAAGAAACCTTTCTTTACAACTGTTTTGGGCCAGTTTGCATTCCTCCACACTACTACATATACGTTTGATCCTCAGCATCTCCCCATATGGGATGCTGTTGATCAGATGTTGGGGATGGTGACTGGATGCATGTAATACTGAGTTCCCAGCGGTCGGTTTACGATGTAGTCTAGTACATATGTATATCCAATTCCGTCTGTCGGTGTGAACAAGGCTTTACCGCCGACACGCGTAGCGAGGAAATAAACGTACTGATTTCTTTATTTCATTGAAGCCTGAGAGTGCATTGTTATCACGTACACATACGGAATTGGATTTATGTTACCAGGTGCTCTCCCGGTGTATGCACCACCCTCCACGGGGCCACAGTCTTCACAGAGCGCTGTTGGAAAAAGGTACATATATGCTACACCACGTAGGGTGTGCGGCTGGAAGTGTAGTGTGTTTGGTTTTGATTCCCATGTGTGAAGAGTTTCAATGTTGTGAGTGATGGCCACTGAGGTATGGTTTTCTTGAAATGTGATGCAGCGCTTAGTAGTGAGTTGGATGGAGAGGTGTGAAAGACAGGTGCGCAGTTTATTGTTTTCAGCAAGTTGCCAGCTTTGAGCAGCTCTGCAGGTTGCTTTATGTTATTTCTTATTATCATAGTCCACTTAGTTTGTTACTGCACTCCGTAGTCCATTCTGAGTATTTTTAGGTCTCGCATACGCAGCGCGCATGCGCTGTGTAGGAAAAAGACCTTTAGAAATTGCTTTGGCTTTTCAGGCAAAAACGTGCACGCATTGCTTGCTTTCAATGGCAATGCGTGCACGTTTGGTGATACCCTTGCTAATGCGAGCTTTGGCAACATATGTTTGTAATTAACTTCCAAACAGATGGTGCCCAAGGCTTGCTCCCGCAAGGGAATCCCTGTGTGTTCTCTCACACTCCCCCCACCCCTCCCACTTGTTAGCCCGGAGTACTGTTTTACTTTTGCGGGGACGCGTTTGTGTTTCAGTGCTTTTTTTAGAAGGTTTCCGATTAAAAAGCATCTTACAGGAGGAGGAGCTTCGCGGGCATCCAAGATGGTCGCGTGAGCACAGGGCTCCCGAGACCCGCGCCGCACTTTGCAAATATCCTTACTACATCCTGATTTTGAAGATGGGCTTTTGAAGACAGACTCGGGCTGATCCCAACAGTCTTTGAAGAATCGAATTCGGACGTTGGGGTCCACTTTTACATCGTATCGTCTTACACTTTTTCGGCCCGCCCCGAGACGGGACCGGGGGCTCGGTTGCTCTGCAGGCCGAGGAGTAGTTGAACAACAACGGCCGGAGAGGTTCTCTCCCAGACGGCCTCTGCCTAACTTTCGGTTTCGCTTTCCTACTCCCGGCTCGAATCGACTGAAACGCTGCTCGGATCTACCCTTGCTCCTGCTTGATGTCACCACACTGCTGTCTGTCTTCCCAGCGGATCGCCTTGTTCTCAACATTATTGGCATTTGCGCTACTTTGGCCCAGTTTCGTTGTTCTTTGATCACATCACGACCGGCCATTTTCACCAGGTCGCGCAGGCCCCTCCGGGGTCCTTTTTCCAATATGGCCACCAAACCCGATGCGGAGAAACGCAAGACTAAGACACTTCTCCGTGGGGGACAGACCCAGACGAATATCATGGACCACTACTCCCACTTCAAGGGATCCCCCAGTGCTGCTGGCCGTACGACTGACGATCCTAAGGCTGTTTCTGCTGCGACCTCGGAAGTATCGTTACAAGATGTCATGAGTGCCATCGCCAGCATGAAGGCCTCCATGGGACATCAATATGAGGCACTTGCCTCCAAGATCGACACGGTTGCCATAGATGTTACGCTGATTAGAGCGGACCTGGCAAAGACCAACGAGAGGGTCAAGGCGTTGGATCCGAAGACCTCCAGCCTGACTACAGATGTTACGGACGTTCAGACTGAGATCGGGAACTTGCGTTCTTCTCATGACATGATGGCCCGTCGTCTGGAGGATTCTGAAAATAGGGCCCGTCGCAACAACGTGCGCATTATCGGGGTCCCTGAAAATCCCGAGACCTCTGCAACCGACCTCCTTGTGGAAGATCTGGTCTCGAATTATCTTGCTCCCGCCGGACTTACTAAATTCTTCGCGGTTGAGCGGGCACATCGAGTACCTGGCGGGAAGGCTAAGCCGGGTGCCCCCCCGAGACCCATTATTGCTAGACTGTTCCACTTCAGGGATAGGGACGCTATCCTGCAAGCCTCTCGGGACAAGGGCCCTGTGAAGTTTGAAAATACCACCGTGAACTTTTACCCTGACTTTATCCCGCTTGTTCAAAGGCAGAGAATGGGGTTTCAAGAAGTCAAGAAACGGCTGCGGGGCCTGGGCCTCAAGTACGCCATGTTGTTTCCGACCAGACTTCGTATCGCGTATGGGGAGCGAACGTTTTTCTTTGATCGCCCGGACACTGTCAGTGACTGGCTTGATTCTTTGCCAAAAAGGGATGATCCAACTGGGCACCCCGGTGGCGCCGACGACGGCTCGCTGGAGCAGGAGTGACATTGTGGACCCTGACGTCTAAACTTTATAACTATTTCAGCTGAGTCTGGACTGTGGTTCTTTTGTTCTTACTTTAGATTGGCCTGAGGGTGGCGGGGGTGAATGGGGACTCTTCCTCCTTGTGGAAAAGTAAATTTCGCCATGTTCTGTGTCCCTACGTGTCCTCCATCTTATGTTATGTGTGCATGATTAATATGCATATGTATTCCCCATGTTTGATTAAAGACGCAATTACAGTTGTGTCCATCCCTAGTATGCCAGTTTCCAGTTCTCGTGAATACTACGAATATTAGGCCTATGTAAAGTTACGTTGCCACGTTTCTCAGTGTGCACGTTATTTCATTGAAAAGTCCCCGTTTCTAGGCCTCAAAAGGGCCCGGACACCAGATTCAGCTCCTGTCTCCTGAACCCTCGCTGAGGAGCGATACAGCCCCCACCTGTATCCTCGACCCTTCACTTACTTCCTGCCTCACAGTGCCCGGCTCGGCCTGGCTCTGCCTACGAGTCTGCCAAGAGTATGTTATGATTCTAGTTATCAGTCCAGCCCTCCTTCTCTGCATTCCTAAGCTACTGAATCGCATCAATAGTTTCCGTCATTATCTAGCCTTTACGTCTCCATGTAAGAGAAATACTGCATTTAATGGTCATTTAATATTCTTCAACGCACTACATGTAGAATAATGCATGCTCCAGTCTTAGAGTCTGTTAGCCTCTCCCCTCCTGACTTTTAGTTTATATCAACATGTCCTCTAAACATTAGATACTAGATAGGGTTTAGGTACATGTCGCCCTGACTCTCCAGACTTCAGTCTCTACTCCTAGCACAGAGTTCATAGCCCCCAGCTTCTCCTAGTAACACGTCATTGTCAGTTTGCGCGCACCATTAGGTTAGAGGTCCCGGCTCCTTAGGTAGCCCCCTCCATGTTTCCGCCCCATTTATGACATACTCTGTTACGTTTACATCACATGTCTATGTATACGCCTCTTGTTACACCCACTTTCACCCTTATCTTTCGCGACTGCTATTGACCACATCCACTGCTCCGCCTATCATATGTATTGTAATGCAATTGTTTTAGTATATATGCTTGTGTACTGTTATTAAATGTTACGCCAGTCCAATCCTGTCCCGTGCTAGCTAGCCATCCCAGATCTTGTCCGTGCAGGTTGTCCTGTTCCTGTCCTTTATGCTGTATTAAACCTGCAAACTCCTACTACCTTGAATCTTGACTCTTATTTATTGAGCTATCTGTTATTCATATATTCATTCAAAAATAGAGGTATTATTTATTTATTTACCACATAATGGCGCCCGAACAGGGACTTGCCCTTTCCCCACGCGCCGGTGAAGCCACGCCGGCCCCCTGACCCTCTGCAGCCGTGACGGAACCATACCGTGCACGTGCAGATATTTCTGCTTCAAGTATCCCTCAGGCCCACGGAGGAGACGGAGGTGGCGGTCCAGCATCCAGACGAGGCGGTGGAGGAACGCGGCGAGTCCCGACCAGAGCCCAAGCCGAGAGTCCAAGGTCCGAGGTATCCGGAGGCCCACCCGTAACAGAAGTCCGAAGTTCGTCCGTCCGGCGTCGAAGCAGTCCAGTCCAGTCCGAGGCCTTCCGTTCTTGCTGCCCGGTGAGTACCGTTGCTGGGGTAGTATCTAGACAGGGTCAATCTAATTGACTCTGGTCCGTGGGTTTTGGTGGTACACAGACCCAAAACGAAGTGTCCACTTCGGTGGATGCGGGTCCTGACGTGTCTCTTTATGAGACCGGTAAGTTTCGTACTGTTTTAGCAGTGCATCTAGTTTCTGTTCTAGTCAGTTCTGTTCTCGAGAAGATTCATGTATTCTGTTTTCAGTATTCCAGGTAGTATTCTGTTCGAACTGTTATTTTAAATGTTCTTCATGTATTTTTAATGTCGTGGTATGAGAGTGGAGTAGTTATCGTGTTCATTGTGTATTGTATTGTGTCTAGATTACAGTTCAGTCATGCCCTTATTTTCTAAATTACGTCAGTTGAAAACTAGAAAAGGTCTGTTAGAAGCAGCAGTTCCTGTCCCGCCTAGGGACAGTCCAGGTCATTTTATGTATCAGAAGCATGGCATAAGTGCCATATTATATCTAGATTTATGGGTAGAGTACACCAAAGAGTTAGAAGAAAAGTATAGATGGCCCGTATCAGGTACATGGGACGCCGAGTGCATCATGCGAGTAGAAGAAGTATTGTGGAAAAAGAAAGCCCGACAGTCACAGAAAGATGCCATCGAGTTATGGCGCAAAGAATCTCATAAAAGAACCGAAAAAGAAATCAGAAAGTCAGAACTAAGTAGAGAATCCTTAGAACGAGCCCAAGAAAGGGAATTAATCGAGATAGGTGAACGAGTCAAAACCGAACAGTCAGACAGACAGAGGCATGCCCTCATTAAGGGTATGTATCCTCTTCTTGCCGAGGGCTTGCCAAAAGCGACCCCGGAAGCATCCAGTAATTTTCCGCCACCATTAGTTCCGATCAAGCTACGTCACAAACCGACCGCAGCTGATATTTTTATTTCGTCCTATTTGGACGACACAGTCCCAGAATATGCAAATCCGCCAGCTCCTGTAAATAATGTAAACCCAGCTCCTCCAGACACCGGGGCACCTCTTGCAGTACCTGCTACGGTACCCCCGGTCCAGCCAACATTACAATTTCCCACTCTGCCAGCACGAAGAGTATCAGTCGACGATTCTAGTTTAGGGGCCGCAGGAGGAGGTCCTCCTGGTACCCCGCCACCACACCAACGTAGAACGTTGGCCGAGTTACATGAATGTGCGTTACAGCGTACGCCCAAATATAAGTCCATTGCAGATATCCGACGAGCTCTCACTGAATGCCGCTATGATCCAGTTGCAGGTGATGATAGTACAGTAATATATTCCATCCGTGTAAGACGGGTGACCGGGTATTTGGACACCCTACCGAATATGAAAGAAGATCTAGACAGAATATATCGTTTCATCCGTACAGGGGATGATCCAGAAAGTATTGGTGAAGCCATGTCTCAAAGGAAAGCTGAGATCCAGCTCATGTTATTAAAGTTTCTGATTAATTGTTTAATAAGAGAACAAGATTACCCGACTAAAGATCCGGCCGAAATGAGAATCCTGACAAGGTGGAGTGATAATATAGCCGAGGGTAAACACAGAACTATCAGTAGTATAGAGAGTATGTACAAGAAAATTCGTAAAGAAATAATAAGGTTACACGAGAAACGCAAAGAAGCACTAGTAAACGAGAAAGAGAATGACTCTTCTACTGAAGAGGTAGAGGACGAGAATCCCGCTAGAATAGCGTATGTAGGAAAATCTAGATTTCCAGACCGCCATTTACGCCTAGAACACAAGAAAATTTTTCATCACCCAGCACCAGAACAAGGTTCTCTAGAACAAGTATTTCAAGCTACCGATCACATTCTGAAATCACGAATCGGTTACAGTGAATTAAGTACTATGCATGAACAAGAACTAGCCCGATCAGCAGTCCGATGGATTACTGATTCTACCACTTTTCCAGATGAAATAGTGGCACAAATGTTTCTGAAACTGCCCCCAGCCGAGCAACGACTGGTGGGTATGTATATGATCCAGCACCTCATTACTCTGTATGAGGGTCAGCACTCTGATCCAGGTCCGTTACACGATGTCCTGAACGAGTTACTCCAGTATAGATGGAAAGGTTTAGGTACCGATTTAATTAGTGTCATTCTAGAACAGCGCCACAAATATAGAACGTTCCTGAACCCGCATTTTGTTCATGTCTCACCTCCAGAAAGTAAACCCTTTTACATAGACAGACAGAATCTGTTACGAGAAGTACACCCAGTTAGGACAACGGATGGTGAAATGCAAAGAGTGTTTGTTTACACTCCAGTTACCAAGATGGAACTCTTAGAGATGAAGAAATTAATTCCCTGTCATGACAAAGATCCAGCAGGGTTCCACCGAGAATTAAAAGACATGCTCCGTATGGGAGAATACACGTATCCAGATATTATTAAAATGTTAAAAGTCCTGTTGCCCGCAGGGGTATATGAAAAACTCAAGGAAAAAGAATGGGAGGTGGGAGAGAAAAAGATCGATTGGGCAGTTCTAGAAGCTGAAGATAAGATACGAGTACCAGGTACCGGTCTTGGAGAGAAATGTAAAGAATTACCAGAATTGTTAATACAAGTTTTGCCCAGATTATTAGCCACTAAAAAGGAAGACTGGGATGCAATCTCAGCCTGTAAACAGAAACAAGACGAAGACACTAGTGATTTTTATTCTAGATTTGAGAAATGCTTTAGTATTAACAGTGGCCTCAAGACAAGTAGCGAGTCATACCCTCATCTTTTTGTTACTAAATTAGTCGAGAATTCAAGTCCACAAGTTAAGAATCGAGTTTTGAAAGTCGAAAGTACCTGGCAAGCTAATACCCCGTCCCAGATGTTACAGATGCTTCAGTATCACCAGAATAGAATCAGAGAAGAGCAAGATCATGAAAGAAAACGTATGAAAGACACGAAAATGAAAGTACTAGTTGCACAATCTGTTCCACAAGACAGTCAGAAGAGGGGTACGAATCAAGCCAGTCATCCTGCAGTTCCCGTTAAAGGGACCTGCAATTATTGTAAACAGCCAGGTCATTTTATAAACGAGTGTGCAGTTCTGAAACGCAACATAGCTACCGGTAAGACTAAAGAAAGACCACGTCCGCCTAGACAAGAACAAGTTTCACAGACTTCTCAGCCACAGAATGCACAACAGATAGTTCCAGCACCGCAGCCTATTGCTGCAACACAGCATGTTACACAGCAGATGTACCAGTATGCACAGTCCGAGTATCCAGAGTATCAGCCATATTCATGAAACAGCCTAGAGAGGGAGGTAGGCTTGCCTCTCATCGAGATACCTGTAGATCAAGAAGGTCCCTATGTTCATAGTCAAGTACTAGGGAAAGACAGAAAGTTTCTGATTGATACAGGGGCAAGTAGGACGACCATCAGTCACGCCGAAGTTCCAGGGGCTCCGCTCTCAGGCTCTAGAAATGTTTCCCTTGGATTTTCAGGAAAGCCTATTGTAAACGAGATATCTAAGCCAGTTACTCTAGAAGTAGGTCCATTGTCCCGCACTACTGATCTATTACTTACAAAGTCATGTCCAGAAAATCTGTTAGGTATTAAAACACTGAAAGAATTAGGTGCAGTTATTTGCTGCTCCCCAGAAGGAATACGCCTGTTTCTACGTGACTTCAAGGGTCACTATGTATTACGAGATTTTGATCCAAGATTGTCCAATGTTCCGCAGCATCTATGGGCACAAGGTCCAACTGATGTTGGTTATATGCGAATCACACCCCATCGTGTGACTCTCAAGCCAGGTGTAGTGTTACCACGAATCAGACAGTACAGACTGCCACCTGAGGCTGTAGCAGCCTTATCCAAAATTATTGACGAGCTCATTGCTCAAGGAGTAGTTGTAGAAACTGACTCCAATGTATGTAATTCTCCGATCATTCCAGTCATGAAACGTACTGATCCAAATGCACCCCCAGTATATCGATTAGTGATTGATCTTCGAGAACTTAATAAATGTATTATTCCCCAGTACCCAGTTGTCCCAGATATCTCTTCCCTATTGACAGCCATTGATTCTGAAGCCACATTTTTTACAGTCATAGACCTCAAGAACGCGTTTTTCAGTGTCCCCATTCATCCAGACAGCCAGTTTCTTTTCGGATTTTGTTTAAATGGAAGGAGCTATATGTTCACACGAGCTCCTCAAGGTTTCACAGAAAGTCCAAGTATTTACAGTCAAGCACTTAAGAGACAACTAGACAACATTCACATGCCAACTGACACTGCCCTGCTCCAGTATGTCGATGATCTACTGATCACAGCCCGTTCTGAACGTGCTTGCGAGCGAGCATCCCTTACAGTCTTGTATTTCTTAGCCGAGATGGGGCACAAGGTGTCCCCTTCGAAGCTTCAATTCTGTGTCCAGCAAGTGATCTATTTAGGCCACTTACTGTCCAAGAGGGGTAGGCAGTTGACACCTGACCGTATCCAGTTAATAGCGAGTCTTCCTCAGCCCAAGACCCAGAAGGAGGTACGTGCTTTTATCGGCCTTACTTCTTATTGCAGACAATGGATTCCTCAGTATGCATTCCTAGCCAAGCCACTGATACAGTTAACGACACAGGAGGCAGCCGTATCGACTGTCCTCCCTTGGACATCTGAACATACACTTAGTTTTAATGAGTTAAAGAAAGCTCTATGCCAAGCTCCAGTTCTAGCTACACCGAACTACAGTAAGCCTTTTACACTTTTCGTCACTGAACGTGAAGGTACAGCATTATCTGTTCTTACACAAGATCAAGCAGGACAATACAAGCCCTGTGCTTATTTTTCGAGCACACTAGATCCTGTAGCCCAGGCTCTGCCTGCGTGCCTCAAGTCAGTTGCAGCCACAGCACTAGCTATCAGACAAAGTGATTCCATAGTATTAGGACATTCCTTGACAGTACAAGTTCCACACTCCGTGGAAGTTCTTTTAAACCGAACACAGACTCAGCACTTGACAATTGCACGTTTGACAGGTTATGAACTGACACTGTTCCAGCCACACATAGAAATCAGACGCTGCAACGTTCTAAATCCTGCTACACTGTTACCGTCAGTTAATTCGAATCCTGCCACACACGACTGTGTGGAAGTAGTTAACACTATGACTAAGCCAAGACAAGATCTGACAGATATTCCATTACCAGATCCCGACCTGACACTTTATGTGGATGGTTCATGTATGAGAACAAGTACAGGAGAACTAGTAGCCGCGTATGCAGTGACTACTGACACTGAAGTTATAGAAACACATCGTATTGACACTCTGTCCGCTCAAGCAGCGGAGCTAGTTGCTCTGACCCAAGCCTGCATACACGCCAAGAACCTGAAAGTTAATGTTTACACAGATTCACGTTACGCATTCGGAGTTGTACACGACTTCGGAGTGCTCTGGCAGGAGAGAGGTTTCATGACTTCTCATGGAACCAAGATTCAGCATGGTCTCCTTATTCAAGCTCTGTTAGATGCCATACACTTACCGACATCTATTGCTATCATGAAGTGCAAAGCACATACGAAAGTTACTGATATTATTTCTCAAGGTAACGATCTAGCAGATCGCACAGCCAAGCTTACAGCACAGACTCCAGACATTCCAGTTAATCCGACACAGACACATACTCCAGATCCGACTACTTGTATGACAGTTAAGGACCCCACTCAAGATGTCATAGATATCCAGTTACATGCTACTCCTGATGAAATCAAGAAATGGTCCGAACAAGGAGGGGTCCAGACAGATCAGGGATGGGTAACGAAGGGAAAAGCCACATGGTTTCTCCCCGACTCTATGGTTCAAGTCATTATCAATACCGCACATAGTCCAGCACATTTAGGAGAAAAAGCTATGTTAGACAGTATCCAGAACATTTGGTCCAACAAGCATTTACGAGCTGCAGCCAAGCAGAAGGTCCGTACCTGTATGATATGTTGCCAGTTTAATCCAGGTAAAAGTGTCCCGGTGGAACAAGGTGGATTCCAGCCTCCTGACCACCCTTTTGAAGTCCTCCAAATGGATTATATTCAGATGGAGCGATGTCGAGGTTTCAAGTATGTCCTTGTAGTTGTATGCGCTTTGTCCAGGTGGACAGAAGCATATCCAGTCCCAGATTACACAGCCGCGACCACTGCCAAGCAGTTGGTTCGTGAATTCTTCCCCCGTTATGGACTCCCTAGGGTCGTATATTCTGACAACGGCCAGCCATTCTCATCTGAGCTTATGAAACATGTTTCCCTTTTGTTAGGGTACCAGTGGAAGTTCCATTGTGTACGCCATCCTGAAGCAGCTGGTCTCGTAGAGAGACATAATCAGACCCTGAAAATTCGAATTGCAAAAGTATGTAAAGAGAAAGGTGTGGACTGGCTAGTAGCTCTGCCAGTTGCTCTGTTTTATATGCGCATGGTCGCACATTCCAGATCAGGTCTGTCCCCGTATGAGGTCGTATTCGGCCGCCCCCCTAATATGTGGGGTACACCTAGACCTCGAAGTATTACAGATGTGTCAAGTAATATGCTGACAGATTACCTAGCTTCCTTGATGTCTGCCCTACACTCTTGTCGTTCACAGGTTGCCGCCGCATTTCCAGACAATACCGAGGTGGCACCGCATGAAATCGTTCCCGGATGCATGGTTCTTGTGAGGAACTTTGATCGTTCAAGTCCGCTGGAGCCCCGCTGGAAAGAACCCAAGCAGGTCCTCCTGGCCACCCGTACTGCCGTCAAGCTGGAAGGCAGGAAGGGCTGGGTCCACCTGTCACATGTGAAAAGATTTTTTGGACTAAAACCTGTTACCAAGAACATTTCCGAGGATTGTAAAGACTGCCAAAGTACTATTCTTAAGGACTGTCCCGCAAAAGACTATGATACGAATCCCTCCCTGTTAGAGAAAACTCCGCAGCAGGAGTATAAGAAGAAATTAAGGTCTAGTAAAATAAGTCAGCCAGTTTGATTGTCTAAGTCCTCCCCTAGGTGAAACGGTTAGACCGGTTTCTGACATGTATAAAATAGACCCCCATAGTGAGAGAGTTAGTCAAAACTCAATCCGATGTATCGTTTTTCTAAGTTTCATATTGTTTTTCAGCCTTATGTTTACCTGCACAGGTTATGCATTTTATTTGTGTTTCCCAGTATCTCATGTAAATAAGTCTGCTAATGCTACAGTAGAGCACACGTTTAGTGATCTACCTCCTCATGAACTCTCATATCGTCTTGCTATGCGTAATAATTCCTTTATCCGCATGTTACATTATTCACACCAGACCAGCAATGCCACTAATTGTTGGGTGTGTGGTCGACTCCCCCCTTTCCAGACCCCGAAGGGAGTTCTGCCACTCTTTCCTTATCCATTTTCACATAATGGTTCGTGTGGAGCATGGTCCACGTTAACGTCATCCTCAACAGATATGTCTTTTCTTAACAGTACATGTTTTCCAGACAAGCAAGGTCTTCCCCACAGAACAGGGTTAGATCTAGAAAATGAAGTTTATAATTTGGGTAATTATTCTTCGAATTTTATGGTCCTGAATGTTCAGTCTGATTCTACTCCAGACTTACCTGCTATGTCAGTATTACCAGTCAAAGGCGAATTATGTGTCAGAAATAATGGTTCCATACATGTAGGACATAGTGATTGTACTACTGTTGTCAAGTATAGTGACAGTAGGAAATCTACTTTCAAAGCTTCACGTCACTCTTATTTTGTTTGTGGTCAGACCGCATATGTTCGTCTGCCCCTCGATTGGGAGGGAACCTGTTACATTGCCTTCCTACTGCCACCAGTTTTTCTAGCCCCACCTGACTATCATAGGAATTCCCACCTAGTACATACTAGACACAAGAGAGACCTCCCGATTGTCGATTATACTGAAACTGCTCTAGAACAATACATAGATATCAATAAAGGTGTCTTCCCCTACTTAGGTACTGTTGTAAATAGTAAACTGATACGTAGATTAACGAGAACACTTGAAGCAGTAGTGATTGAGACTACTTCTGCTCTAGGTAATTTAACCGAGGAGCAATCCTTTATGAGAATTGTCGTGCTCCAGAATCGTCTCGTCCTTGACGTCATACTGGCCGATAGGGGCGGGGCATGTAGAGTCATCGGATCTAGTTGCTGCATTTTCATTCCTAATAACGCGCCGTCTGTTTATTCAGCTATTACCAGACTCCATAATATTGCCCATATGTTACACCAAGATCCAGGCACCTGGACATGGTCCGGTTGGTTCTGGAATACAATTTCCGCCTGGGGATGGAAAGTATTGTCATTTCTGGGTATTGCAGTAGCGATCATATTCAGTTGCTGCCTCTGTTTACAATGTGGCCCTGCGATTTGCGGCATTTGTGCTACCTCTTGTATTCCTAGCCCCAAGTCCCGTTCTAAATCCCGTTCCAAGAATATTCGAGACGAGCAAATGATACTGTATGAAATGATAGATGGTATCATGAATATTGATGTTTCCTGATGGAAACGTAGTGACAAGGAGGGAATGTGGAAAAGTAAATTTCGCCATGTTCTGTGTCCCTACGTGTCCTCCATCTTATGTTATGTGTGCATGATTAATATGCATATGTATTCCCCATGTTTGATTAAAGACGCAATTACAGTTGTGTCCATCCCTAGTATGCCAGTTTCCAGTTCTCGTGAATACTACGAATATTAGGCCTATGTAAAGTTACGTTGCCACATTTCTCAGTGTGCACGTTATTTCATTGAAAAGTCCCCGTTTCTAGGCCTCAAAAGGGCCCGGACACCAGATTCA
Source organism: Lissotriton helveticus (assembly GCF_964261635.1). NCBI lineage: Eukaryota > Metazoa > Chordata > Amphibia > Caudata > Salamandridae > Lissotriton > Lissotriton helveticus. The sequence goes on from NC_136071.1 coordinate 260,134,684, forward strand.
GCTCCTGTCTCCTGAACCCTCGCTGAGGAGCGATACAGCCCCCACCTGTATCCTCGACCCTTCACTTACTTCCTGCCTCACAGTGCCCGGCTCGGCCTGGCTCTGCCTACGAGTCTGCCAAGAGTATGTTATGATTCTAGTTATCAGTCCAGCCCTCCTTCTCTGCATTCCTAAGCTACTGAATCGCATCAATAGTTTCCGTCATTATCTAGCCTTTACGTCTCCATGTAAGAGAAATACTGCATTTAATGGTCATTTAATATTCTTCAACGCACTACATGTAGAATAATGCATGCTCCAGTCTTAGAGTCTGTTAGCCTCTCCCCTCCTGACTTTTAGTTTATATCAACATGTCCTCTAAACATTAGATACTAGATAGGGTTTAGGTACATGTCGCCCTGACTCTCCAGACTTCAGTCTCTACTCCTAGCACAGAGTTCATAGCCCCCAGCTTCTCCTAGTAACACGTCATTGTCAGTTTGCGCGCACCATTAGGTTAGAGGTCCCGGCTCCTTAGGTAGCCCCCTCCATGTTTCCGCCCCATTTATGACATACTCTGTTACGTTTACATCACATGTCTATGTATACGCCTCTTGTTACACCCACTTTCACCCTTATCTTTCGCGACTGCTATTGACCACATCCACTGCTCCGCCTATCATATGTATTGTAATGCAATTGTTTTAGTATATATGCTTGTGTACTGTTATTAAATGTTACGCCAGTCCAATCCTGTCCCGTGCTAGCTAGCCATCCCAGATCTTGTCCGTGCAGGTTGTCCTGTTCCTGTCCTTTATGCTGTATTAAACCTGCAAACTCCTACTACCTCGAATCTTGACTCTTATTTATTGAGCTATCTGTTATTCATATATTCATTCAAAAATAGAGGTATTATTTATTTATTTACCACATCCTCCTGGGTTCTTTGTGTAGAGTAGTTTTATGACGGGGCGACAGGCACACTGCAAGTTGGGGTGGCTTTTGAGTCGTATGCAGGGGTGCAGGGTGGGGGGCGTTATAACGGGTTTAAGTTGGGGGGTTGTGGGGGGTGTGTGTGTAACTGTTTCTTTTCACAAGGCATCGTATTGGTTTTTCTAGCTGCTCAGGTCACTGGGTTTCGTGTGTGGAGTGCTCTGCCTCCTTCTCGGGGATGGGGGGTGGTGAGTTGAGACTGCTATCCTGGAATGTTAATGGGTTGGGAGACAGGATAAAGCGAGGGGTAGTGTTGCAGTTCCTCAGACGCCATTCCCCTGATATTGTTCTTCTGCAGGAGATGCATCTGATAGGGAACACGTGTCAAGCCATGAACAGGCGTGGATACCGACTAGTCGCTCATTCTGGTTTCACTTCTGGTTCTAGGGGGGTTGGCATTCTCATCCGGTCTTCTCTCCCCTTTGAAATTGATGAAGTAATACTTGACGACAGAGGGCGCTATGCTGCGCTCACGGGTAGATGGGAGGGGAAAACACTGTCCATCCTCGCGATATATATCCCTCCGGGCCTACAGGCCTCCACCTATGCTGATCTGGGTAGGGTTCTACTTGGGCTGCCTGAGGGTCTCCTTTTCCTTGGTGGGGACTTTAACTCCGTTGTATCTGGCACTGATGACCGTTTTCCCCCCAGGGATCTGGCTAGATCTCATATGTGGCTGAGCGACCTACTGAAAACTTTTGGGCTGATAGATAGCTGGAGGCTGATGCACCCTACACAGCTTCAATACACCTTCCATTCTGGGGTACATGGTAGTCTCTCCAGGCTAGACAATTTTTTAATGCCGTCGGCCCAATCCCCCTCCATCAGTGAGGTTCGCCATTTTCCCAGGGGTATCTCTGATCATTCCCCCTTGTGGCTCCGGTTTAAGGTTGGGGTAGGCACTGCAGGTAGAGTGGCTCCCATTAACCCCTGGTATTTCCGTAATCCTAAAACCCGTTCTGAACTTGTGAAAGCTATGGACCATTAACCCCTGGTATTTCCGTAATCCTAAAACCCGTTCTGAACTTGTGAAAGCTATGGACCATTACTTCGCTGACAATGTGGGGTCTGTTGCTTCTTCTGTTTCACTGTGGGAAGCTTTCAAGACGGTTATTCATGGGCATTCTCTGTCACTGATTGCTGCAGCCAAGAAGGCTAGAGATGAGGAACTTGTGTGCCTTGAAACCGACATAACTGCACTTGAAAATGATATTGATTCTGGAGTAACACTTTTAAAACTGCATTCCCTCAGTCTGAAACAAGCCGATTATAGAGAGAAAGAGTGAATCGTGTTGTCCCCGTGATTGAGAGGCCTGATGGTGAGAGTGTTACTGACCCAGTCGGGATTGTTGAGTGCTTTGTTGACCACTTTAAAACCGTGTATGCCTCGGTCTGTGATAGAGATGAGGATGACTCCCGGTTGTTGCTTCGGGATATTGCGTTACCCTGCCTTTCCGACGATGACAGAGACCTCATGGACGCACCCCTTACAGTTGACGAAGTCGCGGTGGCCATACGTTCCCTCCGCTCTGGCAAAGCAATGGGCCCCAATGGCTTACCCAATGAACTGTATGAACTGCGACCCGACAAAATGGCACCCTACTTGAGGGGGATGTTCCTTGCGGCTTTGGACTCTGGTTCCCTTCCCGTCGACCAGCGACTTGCCACCATTGTGGTCATCCATAAGGAGGGTAAGCCGCGTGATCGCTGTGCCTCGTATAGACCTATTTCACTGCTTAACGCCGAACCCAAAATTCTAGCTAAATTGTTAGCTAATCGTTTGATTAAGGTGATCGGGGACTTGGTCCATCCGGATCAGTCAGGTTTCATCCCTCATCGAAACACCGCCCTTAATCTTCGGAGACTCCACGGAGTTCTCGCGAGGGCTGGGACTCTCACTGAGTCGGCCATTCTAGCTTCCCTTGACGCTACCATGGCTTTCGACACCATTGAATGGCCCTACCTTTTGGCGGCCCTCTCGAAGTTTGGATTCGGCCCCTTGTTCATCGCTTGGGTGAAGCTTCTTTATGAGAAGCCCCTTGCTCAGGTGGTAGTTAACGGGAAGGTGTCTGGTGTTTTTACACTTGGGCGAGGCACTCGACAGGGCTGGCCGCTGTCTCCGCTGCTCTTCACCCTCGCTTTAGAACCTGTCGCGATTACAAGCAGCGCAAGAACACGCCAGCGCCACTAACCTGATTCAGGCGGCCAGCAGAGACGATGAGATGCAATGTCCTCTCAACCTCCTTTTCAGATCTGGTCATGGGTTGTTCCCGATACATGGGACACCAACATACTATGCTCGGTACTTTCAGTCTTCAGTTTACTCCTACTTAACAAAAGAACAGAGAAGTTGCTTCACTTCTTCCTTTTGGAATAGGCCTTGCGAGGAGTCTTTATAAGCAACTTGTTCCCTCAACTGCCTTCCCCGCTTAAATGAATTAGGCTATAACATCTGATACTCCGTTAATATCACGGACTTCAATACCCACAATACATCTTGTGTGGTAACTAGCCTCTGAAACCGGAATCAGGATTCCTTTGGTCGTCTAGTTATGAGAGAAAGAGAAACGAAATCGTCCTCACAATATTCATGGGCTCCTTAACCCGAAATGCCACTTGCACGTTAAGAACAAAGTTGGTGCAATGCGCAATAATCCCTGGAACAGAAACGAAACTTGCACGTTTGCATCCAGCGGCAGGTCTCGCACAGAATGCTCAGTATTTGTCAGAAATGCCCCCCTTCCAGGCTCGGCAGGAACAAGGGTTACGCAAGTCGCTTAAGGAAAACATAAGAAATAAACAATACTTGCACGTCTTTGAAAAAAGCAGCAGGCTTCTTTAAACAGGCTTGAAGTAGTAAAGAACTGCAACTGATTCGGCAGGCACTTCGTCGTCGGGAGCAAAGCAGCAAACTGACCACGCAGGCACTTCTTCATTGAGAGATCAAAAACAAGGAAACTGACCACGCAGGCGCTTCGTCGTCGTGCAGGGTACTCGAGTTCTCTGACCACGCAGGCTCTTCGTCGTCGTCTTCAGGAAACATAGAAATCCGGCGGGGACACACCATCCGCCATCACAACCACTCAAAACAATTGTCAAGCACCTTTCCTCTGCATGGGAGGTGCTTATGAATGTGTCTCCTTCCTGCCCGACCTCCAGCGCCTCAAAGCCTTCTGGGACCTGTAGTTTCTGGATGGAAAACGCCATACTTGGCTTTTCAACCTTCTAGCACTCGTAGCAACTGCAATCGCTACAGAACCCCCTCTCGAGGACAGCCGTCCCGGCGGTCGACCCGGCTTCCCAGGATGCAACGCATGGAAATGAGAAACCAAATCAGGGCAATGGAGATTGTCCACTGGTTCCCATGTCCTATCCTCGGGACCGTACCCTTTCCAATCAACCAGGTACTGTATCCTGCCACGAAGCATGCGTGAATCCAAAATAGCCTGGACCTCGTATTCCTCCTGTCCCTCAACCTCTACTGATGTTGGACGAACCGGCAACCGCACACTTGGGAGACAAGGCCGGAGAAGAGACACGTGGAACACCGGATGTATGGACCAGGACACAGGCAGTGACAACTTCATGGCCACATGATTCACTACTTCACAGATCCCATAGGGTCCCACATATTTAGGCTTTAGTTTGTTGACCCCTTTCAAATGTATGTTGTGCGTGGAAAGCCATACTTTATCTCCCACCTTGTACACAGGCTCCGGAGAACGATGAAGGTCAGCAAAGCGTTTCTGAGACAATTGGGCTCTTTCCAGACAATGTCGAGCTTCGATCAATATAGCCCTAAGGTGAGCATGATGTTCATGTATCGTAGGAACCAGGGAATCAGCAGGCCATTCAAATGGCAGCATACAAGGATGGAACCCATACAAACAAAAAAAAGGAGAACACCCCAGGGTGGTATGCACTGCATTATTATAGGCGAATTCAGCCAACCACAAAAGGGTAGTCCATTCCGTGGTGTTCTGTAACGTGAAACAGCGGAGATACTGTTCTAGGGTCTGGTTCAGACGTTCGGTTTTACCGTCTGTTTGTGGATGAAAACTGGAGGACAGTCTTGCATCGATCTGAAGAATCGCACAAAGCGCTTTCCAGAAATGAGAGGTAAATTGTGTTCCGCGATCAGTGATAATCACACTCGGTAGTCCATGAGATCGGACTATGTGTTGAAGGAACACCTTAGCCAACTCCAGAGAGGTCGGCAATCCAGGCAAATATATAAAATGACCCATTTTTGTAAGGTGGTCCACTACCACTAAGACAACCGTTTGGTGTTCACACGGGGGCATCTCCACTATAAAGTCCATAGACAGGGTATGCCAGGGTTTCGGGGGTATCGGTAACGGCTATAGCAATCCCGACGGTTTGGTAGGGCTTGTCTTACCCTGGGCACAAATATAACAATTGGTTACGTATTCCTTCACATCGGCACGTAAACTGGGCCACCAAAAGGACCTTTCCACAGTAGCTGAGGTTTTGTAAATGCCCATATGACCCCCAAGAACCGAATCATGGGCCCACTCCAATACTTGTTTTTGTAATCTAGGATGAGAAATGTACAAAGCATGATAATGGTAAGCTAGATTGTTCTTTTCGCTCCGATGTTCGGGATCTTTCTGGATCCAGGATGGTAAATCAATATCCGCCAATGCCACTCGAACGTCCTCTAGGAAATCATCAGAGGTGACAAGAGCAATGGATGTTCCTGAACTCCCGACTTCTTTCAGAATAAAAGGGGGTTCAGTGTCGGTGGTCTGTTCCTCTCCACCCAATCTTGACAAGACATCAGCTTTCCCATTACGAGAACCAGGCCTGTACTTAATCACAAAATCAAAATTGGAAAAGAAAAGAGTCCACCTCAATTGTCGGGGAGTCAATGCCTTTGCTGTTTTCAAAAACAACAAATTACGATGGTCTGTAATGATCTCTACCGTATGGGCGGCCCCAAGGAGATAATGTCTCCATTCCTCACAGGCTCTCTTGATGGCCAGAAGTTCCTTGTCTGTGATAGTGTGGTTGATTTCACAAGGCGTGAGTTTACTGGAATAAAATGCCACAGGATGGAGTTGACCTGAAGAGGGGTGACGTTGTGACAATACCCCACCAATGGCATACTGAGAGGCATCAGTCTCCAGTATGAATGGTATCTGAGTGTCTGGATGTCTGAGGATAGGAGCCTGAGTAAACCTTTCCTTCAAATGTTGAAAGGCTCCATCAGCGGCTTCTCCCCATTCAAAGGGAAAAAAAATTCGCAAGAGGGCGGTGATGGGATGTATGGTCTTGGAAAAGTCCTGGATAAAACGGCAATAGTAATTGGCAAAGCCAAGAAAGCTTTGCACTGCTTTAACATTCTGAGGGGTTTTCCAGGTAAGGATCGCCTCTACTTTGCTCATGTCCATTCGGAAACCCTGTGCATTGATCATATAACCAAGAAAGGCAACCTCCTGGACATGGAAGAGACATTTTTCCAATTTAGCGTAGAGTGAGTTTTCTTGTAGCCGTCTCAATACTGTCTTTACATGAGTGATGTGGTCTGGAAGAGACTCCGAATAGATAAGAATATCGTCTATATAGACCACACAGAATGTTTCCAAACATCCCCGCAACACCTCGTCCATGAAGAACTGAAAAGCTGCGGGGGCGTTACAGAGGCCGAAAGGCATCACACGATATTCGTAAAGGCCAAACTTGGTCCGGAACGCCGTCTTCCATTCATCACCCAACTTTACGCGAACCAGATGGTATGCTCCACGAAGGTCCAACTTGGTGAAATATTTTGCTCCCTTCAATTGATCCATCAAAACAGGAATGAGGGGTAATGGGTACCGGTTTTTAATGGTAACTCTGTTTATTGCCCTGTAGTCGATACATGGTCGTAACTCATCACAATCCTTCTTAGCAATAAAAAACATGGGTGACGAGGCAGGAGAGGTGGAATGTCTTATGAACCCTGTTGCTAGATTATCCTCAATGTATGTCTTCAAATACAGGGTTTCTTTCTCCGTTAGTGCATATACCCTGCTACAGGGGATGTCAGCTCCGGGGACCAGGTCGACCCGGCAATCATATGCCCTATGTGGAGGCAATGTGGTGGCCTTTTCCTTATCAAACAAGGCCTGGTATTCACGATATTCAGGAGGCAAAATTGTGGCGCAACAAAACATTTCAATACTACAAGCATTCGCTAGATAAGTAGCAGGAGAAGGTTCAGGAGCTAAGGTAGGATCATGCAATGTAAGCCAGGGCATTCCAAGTATAAGCCGGAATTGTGGGGCATCAATAAGATGAAATTGGATGTTTTCCTGATGGTCCGACCCGAACTCCATCATCAATGAATGGGTATGGTACACTACCAGGCCAGAAGAAAGGACTGTTCCATCCACCGCTTTAACGGTTTCGGGCGTGAGTTTCTTTTCACATGGAATACCCATTCTTAGTGCGAAGTCCTGGTCAATGTAATTTCCTGTCGCCCCTGAGTCCAATAGGGCATCCACTTGTAAACATTTGTGCTCCATGAGCCAAAGAGATATACTCAGGTTCATATGCGCAACAGCTGGATGAAGGGTGTTTGCGAGAACAGAGGAGATCATTGTAGGCGGACGTCTCGAATCGGAGATCTCCATTGGATCCGAGACGATTAGTTTTCCGACGGTTCTTCTACTTTGAGGGATGAAGTTGCTCTTGGTAATGAAGTCCTGCCTGGAAGGTAATTCCGAGCTCTGCAATCCTTAATAAAATGCCCCCCTTTACCACAATATAAACAGAGCTTGAGTCTTCTCCTCTTTTCCTTTTCTTCCAAGGTAAGAGGACCCCGGATTCCCCCTATCTGCATGGGTTCAGGTCCTTCAATTGCCTTGGTTTTCTCTTCATTTCCAAATCTTGTTTTAACGATGGGATAGAAGTATTTATTCTCTCCCTTGTACCTATCACCCTTCCGTTCCAATAACCGATGGTCCAATTGAACGGTGAGGTCTATAAGTTCCTCACAGGTAGACGGTAGTTGCACCACTTGTGCTAATACATCTTTTAACTCGCCCCTCAGGCCCTGATAAAACAAGGAAATCCTTTTCTCACCAGGCCAATCAGTCTCCACGATGAGGCGATTAAAGGTAGTTATATATGATAACAAGTCTTGCGAGCCTTGTTTTAGGGTTAACAATTCTCGATCCAAAGTCATCATGTGTGACTTCCTGTCAAACAGTTTTCTTAGTTCCAGACAGAAATTAGGAAAGTGATGTAGCACAGGATCGTTTCGCTCCAGAAGAGGGATGGTCCAGCTGGAGGCATTCCCCCCCATATAGGACATCATGAAGGCTGTTTTTGCCGCCTCGTCCTGGAATACCGTGGGTTTACACAAAAGATGGAGCCTACATTGATTCAAGAAGGTCTCAAACCTTTTAGGGTCTCCATAAAACCTTTCAGGAGGGGCCAGGGGTATCCCTTGATTCTGGATAATGTGCACGGTGGGGTTAGTATCCCCGGCAGCAGAGGTAGCAAGAGGGGGCACAAAAAATCCCCCTGTAGAAGGCGGATGTAAGGTGGCAGGTTTGAGCAAAGGCTTCGCAACCTGATCCTTCATTGCTAAATCCGACACTTCTTTTCGCAGGGTAGAGACCTCTAGATATAAAGCCTGGGTCTCAGCCCTAGAACTTTGAACCTCTTGTTGTAGATCTGTAAATCTGTCCAACAACGTAGTAAGGACAGTATTCGTATCCATCGTCTGGGCCGGACTGTCTTCTTGGGCTTGACAATCTGTCGCGATTACAAGCAGCGCAAGAACACGCCAGCGCCACTAACCTGATTCAGGCGGCCAGCAGAGACGATGAGATGCAATGTCCTCTCAACCTCCTTTTCAGATCTGGTCGTGGGTTGTTCCCGATACATGGGACACCAACATACTATGCTCTGTACTTTCAGTCTTCGGTTTACTCCTACTTAACAAAAGAACAGAGAAGTTGCTTCACTTCTTCCTTTTGGAATAGGCCTTGCGAGGAGTCTTTATAAGCAGCTTGTTCCCTCAACTGCCTTCCTCGCTTAAATGAATTAGGCTATAACATCTGATACTCCGTTAATATCACGGACTTCAATACCCACAATACATCTTGTGTGGTAACTAGCCTCTGAAACCGGAATCAGGATTCCTTTGGTCGTCTAGTTATGAGAGAAAGAGAAACCAAATCGTCCTCACAATATTCATGGGCTCCTTAACCCGAAATGCCACTTGCACGTTAAGAACAAAGTTGGTGCAATGCGCTATATTCCCTGGAACAGAAACGAAACTTGCACGTTTGCATCCAGCGGCAGGTCTCGCACAGAATGCTCAGTATTTGTCAGAAATGCCCCCCTTCCAGGCTCGGCAGGAACAAGGGTTACGCAAGTCGCTTAAGGAAAACATAAGAAATAAACAATACTTGCACGTCTTTGAAAAAAGCAGCAGGCTTCTTTAAACAGGCTTGAAGTAGTAAAGAACTGCAACTGATTCCGCAGGCACTTCGTCGTCGGGAGCAAAGCAGCAAACTGACCACGCAGGCACTTCTTCTTTGAGAGATCAAAAACAAGGAAACTGACCACGCAGGCGCTTTGTCGTCGTGCAGGGTACTCGAGTTCTCTGACCACGCAGGCTCTTCGTCGTCGTCTTCAGGAAACATAGAAATCCGGCGGGGACACACCATCCGCCATCACAACCACTCAAAACAATTGTCAAGCACCTTTCCTCTGCATGGGAGGTGCTTATGAATGTGTCTCCTTCCTGCCCGACCTCCAGCGCCTCAAAGCCTTCTGGGACCTGTAGTTTCTGGATGGAAAACGCCATACTTGGCTTTTCAACCTTCTAGCACTCGTAGCAACTGCAATCGCTACAGAACCGTTGGCTGAATGGCTCCGTTGGGAGCCTTCCATGAAGGGCATTCGGTGGGCCCCCGATTTCGAGGATCGTATCTCGCTATACGGAGATGACATCCTCCTATATCTTACCTCCCCTCAGAAATCCCTTAATGTGCTCTTCAATGTTCTGACTTCCTTCGGAAAGAACTCGGGTCTCATTATTAATTGGACTAAATCCTGTGTCTACGTCTTGGCTGGAGATCTCCCCCCATTGCCTCGTAGATTTTCAATTCAAGTAACTGAGACCGGTTTTAAATACCTGGGGATCTATGTCTCCTTGGATCCCACCGTTCGCTATGAACGTAATTTGCTACCCCCTCTCCAAAGGCTGAAGCTTGATGTCGCACGCTGGCGTCAGCTTCCACTGTCGCCGCTCGGTCGTGCGGCTCTTTTTAAAATGATGTCGCTGCCTAGATTTTTGTACGCTCTCCAGAACTCATTTGACCCCGTTACTTCGGGTTACTTTCGAGAGGTGGAGAGTTTACAAAGGTGACTGGTCTGGGATAGACGTGCACGCATCGCCCTGTCTAAACTCACGCTTCCGTGGTACGACGGAGGCATTGCCCTCCCTGACATCAGGCGTTACTATTGGGCTTCTCAATTGAGTGTTGTTAATCACGCAACGTATGCTCCCGGTCCTGCCCCGGCCTTTGGAATGGATAAACACCTTCTGCCGGGGGGGAACTTCAACAGGGCGCTGTACTCCAAGAGGCTCTGTAAAGCGCTGGCTGGACCCACTAAAATTGCTGTACGTGTGTGGCACGACGCAAATGCGGCTCTTGGATGGAATGATAGACTTACCCGCGCGACCCCTTTGTATGACTCTGAAGGTTTGGGTGGTCTGTGGCAAACTAAAGGTTTTGATAAATGGGATATGATTGGTATTAGCAGGGTGGGGGATCTCTGGTCTAAAGGCGACGTTAAGACCTTTGCGGTGTTAAAGGCGGAATACGAACTCGTGACAGGGAATTCTTTAGGTACGCCCAGGTTCGTCATGCCCTGTTGTCGGTTTTTGCTGTGGGTACAGATATTCCTGAGTCCTCACCTCTTGAGGATCGTATCCTGGATGGACATGTGCCCGATAGCACAATATCATTGATTTACAAGAAGCTGATAAACAATAGGGCTGATCTGCTAATACGCCTAAGGGCTTTGTGGACTGCCGACGGTCTAGAATTGGATGATGAGGACTGACAATCCACCCTGTCCTCGCCCAAAGAGGTTGCCATACCCGCTCGCCTTAGGTTTGTTCAACTTAAGATCCTCCACCGTGTGTATGTCACTGGTCCGAGTCTGGTTCGCATGGGTTACTCTCTGGATGATTTGTGTAAGCGTGGTTGCGGCATGACTGGCACCTTCCTCCACATTCTATGGCAATGCCCGGAGGTGGTTGAGTTTTGGTCCCGTGTGCATGTCGTAATGGAAAGGGTCACTGGTGTGGCGCTACTGCCCGAGGCCAGACGCTGTCTCCTGAATGTCTGGGAACCCAATGATTACAATACGGCGCAGATCAACTGGGCGACCCTTGGTAATATGATCGCAAACAGCTCTGGGGCTCCCATAGGCCGCCCACTATATCATTATGGGAGGAGAACATGGATTGGTGCATGTTTAGGGAGAAAACTGGGTACCTGTCACGGGGCAGGCCCAAGAAATGGAGTAGAATTTGGTCACAATGGAATTCATATCGTGGAAATATATGCACCCCCCCACATGCTTTGCTTCCCGATGTTGCCCTGTCCCCCTAATTGACATTCCAAGTATTAACTTTTACTGTAATGCTGTTGGTTTCCTCGCTACCCCCCCCACTACGGATATCGTACGTATTGTATATGTTGCAGTGCCGGAGCGCAGAATGCATGGACCCATGGCCGTGTACGTACCGTATTTATGCCTTGTGTAGTTTGTTATTTTTTCTGTTTTATTCCCATTAACAAATTTAAAAAAAAAAAAGCATCTCACACTCGATAATAACCTCTTTCCTTTGTTGTTCCCAGAGGGGTAGATTTTGAACTTGTTCTTTTCCCTCCTGTCCGAAATGCGTCTTTATCACACAAAGTAATGACACGTTGTCGCAGGGATTCTCGTTAGCCTTTGAGCGCCACCCACTGGCATTTTTGTCGAGTGGCACACCAGATACTGCCAGAGATTGTATCTGCTCTGTATTCACAGCAGGACTGAACCTCTACCGATTGATTCTAGGAGAGCTCGGTAAGCAGAACTATGTGGGAAAAGTGGCATATCACCGCCTGGTATGTCGAGAAAGGATTTAGAATTCACTTTAAGTTTTTACGTGCCTTGGGAAGGAGCATAGCATCACCGAAACAGCGCAAAGATCTTTGCGTTAATGCTGCGCTTCGACTCCTACAATACAAAGTTGCAGATGTGTGTGTGGAGGGGGGGCGGGGACTGCCCTCCATGTTAGCTGTTTGTGAAACATGACTCAAAGGGAGGGACCAGGGCTTGTGAAACGTGTGTTGCTTTCACAAAAGGGTTCTCCAGCTGTTTTTAAAGCGGGCCCGAACGAGGCCCGTGCGTGCTCTTTGTGGGGGCACGTGGCGCCGCGGGGGTTCTGTTGTGGTTAGTCTTCACATGAGGTTAATGACTTTTTTATATTTCGTCTATCGCTGAATTGTAGCTTAAAGTTGACTGTGTGGGAGGGGCAACGCGTGCACAGAGAATTGGAATCTTTATTCTGATGGTGCGTTTGTTATCAGTATGCATAGCTTTGACTGTCAGCAGCCACACTGGCAGCACTGTGCTTTGCAAATGTGCTCTCATGGGGACACGTGCATGATTAAACTCATAGTGCTGCAGTGTGTTTTCCCGGATTGCTGACTTGTAAAGACGTGCATTTAACATCTTCAGCGCGGCGTGAATTTTCGCGCTGTGCTGAAGGTTCTATTGAGCGGGCGGGGCCATGACGGAGTGGGTCCGTCATTAGCACAGCTCAACCGGCGCTCATGACGGAACCACTTTGTCATGAGCACCGAAGTGGTTAAGGGGTATGCATATTGTATACAGCACACCTGAATGTTCTTTATTTGTATTTTTAGACGTTAGATAAAACTTGAAATGTTTCGGGGGAAAATGCAGTGCGTGCTGTATAAATCAATCCATGCGTGGATTAGCGTGCCTCGGCCTTATGTCAGATTCATTTTGTAAAGCATGGCGTTTGGTTGGAAACCGCGCTGTGAGCCGTAGCCACAAAACGCAAGTGTCAGTGGCAGTAAAATATTTGCCTATGACCGTGGCCAATATAAAACTGGTGACCCTTAGAGATGAAGCCTATAACTCGCTTGATCGTTTGTTATAAATATTAGTTGTGAGAAGGTTACCACACGTAGGTCGCTGTTCTTCAGTTTGGCGGCTAGGGCTTTTAGAACACTATTCCAGTACAAATATTACTTATCCAAATTAACACTAAAACTAATTTTTTTGAAGGTAACTGCCAAATTAGTTCATAATCATGGATATGGCTCTCCCAGTGGTATCGCTTTCTTCCGTGCTCCGGGCACTACCCTTGCTCCCTTTCATCTCAGGTGTTCTGAAGGCATTTTCAGGAGCAGAATGTAATCAGAGTCGTAGGGCTGCAGTTTCTACTTGCCATAAATCCATCACAGCAAGGAGGCGGTTAATGAGCCAAGGGAAGGGCTAGGAATCTGATGTTTGTTGGGTCAGGGGCACATGGTGGTATTTTTGATACCCCTAGTATTACAGAGATTTAACGTCCCTGCTGTTCTCCATTGAGACTAAGACAAATGCACTACCAGATGTTCTCCAGCCTGGTCCAGGAACATCAGAACTTTTGCTTCCATTTAATGATGCCCTGACAGATTCCTTGATGGATACTTGATAAATAGCATGTTGATGTCTGCCTATTAGTTGACACTTTGCTAAGCAACACAGACTTGTGCCCAGCGATCCACATTTCTCACCAAGTACCCTACTCCAGAAAGTCTCATTGTACAGACTTTTTTTCAATGATACAAGAGTGTGGCATCTAGTAGCCCACTTGTTTAAAGTTCAACGCCCTAAATGCCCTGCAAAAGATTTTTTTTATTTTTTGGGGATCTTTTTAGGTCTCGCATATGCAGCGTGCATGCGCTGCATAGAAAAAAGACTTTCAGCAATCGATTCTGTTTTTTAGGCAAAAACGTGAACGCATTGCTTTGAATGCAACGCGTGCATGTTTGGCGATTCCCTTGCGGGAGTGAGCTTTGAAAACATGTGTTTGTATTTAACATATGGTTCCTGCTCGCTCCCACAAGGGACACAGGTGCAGGCCCCCTCCTCTCTCCCCTCCCCCTGCTGCCTCCTCATCTCCCGTCTCATTTTTTTTTTAGACCTTCCCATTAGTTTCACATTTGTTACATTTGCCACTGCAACTCTTTTCACTTTATCTCAACAATATATATCTATTTTAACCTTTCAGTTCTATATGAAAAAGCGCACTAACGCCATTAGGTAAAGCTGCAGCGCTATTCAAAATGGAAATACATAGGTAAAACTTGCTGAAGCCTTTTCCCAACACAGATTTCGCCAAGAAAGTGCAGAAAGTCACCTTTCTGCCACGTACCATTCAATGGTATCTACAAATCAAAACAGATGTTAATCATCATGTATCTCTGCGAGCACGACTCCCCCACCCTCCTCCTACCGCCCAACCACCCACGTTAATCTTCATTAAACCAAGCCAAACGGCATCAGTCTACCAGCTGTCAACAAAGCACTGCTCCAGTAACGCGAACACTGCAGCATTTCAGGGGCGCTCCGTGTACCAATAAAAATAATGAGTTAGCGACTACATCGCCAGCAGCTCTTAGTCAAAACACATCATAATATGTTTCAAGTGCAAATACGACTTTATTTATTTATTTAGTTATTTTATGCATTTTTATATAGCACGGACTTTACCCGAAGGTGTCAGAGCGCTTCACAATAGGAACAGTAGTGAAACATGAGGAAAAATTACAAGTGAGCATGTTACAAAAACAAAAGTTACGTTACATAAGGCAATAGTGACAATTGTGCATGTATCAAGAGCAAACAAAATACAAGCGGTAGCAAACGATACGTTACAAGAGGAAAAAAAGTGCCATGTGTGTAAGTTACAAAAGCGTACAAAGTACAAATAGAGGTATAATACTGCACTAAATGGCAGATACTCAAAACACAAGAACAAACGTTACGTTACATGAGGCAATGGTGGCAATTGTGCATGTATCAAAAGTAAACAAAATACAAGAGTTAGCAAATGATACATTAGAAGATGGAAAGTGACATGTGCATGTTACAAAGGAGTACAAAATACAAGTAGAAGTATAATACTGCAATAAATGGCAGACTCTCAAACCACAAGAACACATTGGGAAGGCACTTCTATAGTCATGTAGAACAGAATTTCCTATAATGGAAGGACTTCCTTCAGATAATAGAGAGGGTGTGAATTAAATTTGGAAGTGTCTTTGAAGGAGGAGAGCTTTGAGGTCAGTTTTGAAGGCCTGGGAAGAGGTGGTGGTCCGGAGCTGAGGCGGAAGTGAGTTCCAGATTCTCACCGCGTTGCCTTAAACGGATTGGGCCATCGACCTTTCTTTCTTGAAAGTGGGAGGTTCAAGCAATAGATTTTCCGCATTACGTAATGGTCTAGAGCCTCCAGAGAGTTTCAGTTTGTTCGCCAGGTAGCGAGGAGAGGAGGAGTGCAAGGCTTTGTGGGTGATACAGGCAGACTTGTAGATAGATCTTACCTCGATGGGAAGCCAACGGAGGGTGGATAAAATGGGTGTGATGTGGTCGCTTCTTTTGGCGCCATATATGAAACGAGCTGCTGAATGGAGAACAGATTTAAGGGGTGACAGGTGGGATTTGGGGAGGCCAGTAAGAATAGAGTTGCAGTAGTCCAGTCTAGAGAGAACCAGCGATTGGACCAGGGTTTTAAGGTCATGCTCCGGGAAGAAGAGACGAATCCCCCCAAGAAGGCGCAGTTGGTATCGAGCAGACTTTGCAATGGAATTTATGTGGGAGAGTAGATTGAGTTTTGTGTCGAGTATGACACCAAGGGATTTTGCACTCTCGACAATGATGGGTTTATTGTTAAGTAGATTCATCTGATCCATCCATGATTGAACCAGGGGAGGAGAAAGTGAGGAGTAAATGCTACAAGCAGGAACAGGGACCCCCCTCCTCCCATGCTCTGGATTACGATGGACGCTTCCTAATTAACGGCATCACTTCAAAATGTTTTCTGCGCTGCCCTGAACAAGCTCAAATTCCTGGTTATTTATACTTAACACCTGATCCAAAGTCGAGTGGGACCCCCACAGGTTGTTGCCTGGAAATTTATTCATATTTCCAAAACGTTTATAATACAACCCACAGAATACAAAGTGCTAATAGTTAAAACACCAGGACTGGCAAATACACGTCACAGGGCCACTAAGTATCTATTAGTATTCAGGGGTCAATTCCCACGTGTCAAGTGCAGCAGACTTAGTACTGTTCTTGTGTCTTCGCATTTTTGTATTTGTAGCCTTGCTTTCCCCTTATGAAACGCACCAACCTTTTTGCACGTGTTGTTTTACTTTTTCCACTAAAAATGTAAGACTACTGCTCCCAGAATGCAACTAAATAAACAGGACTGAATGAGCTAGACAAGAATGGCGTATGAAACTTGAGGTTTTTGTAAGAGACAGTCCAATCAGTGGTGTGGGGTGCTGAAAGTTTTCTAATCCATATCATTTTTATCCGTATCCACATCTGTCTTGTAGCATGCTACTCACATGTGCTGGCCATGTCATACTTCCATAGACAGAAACTGAACCAGGCATTAATGCAGATAGCTCCCCACAGCCCTCGCCACATGCCTACATCGGAGATCTTAGATCAACCGCCCGCAGTTTTCTTAAGTACCCACACAGCCCATGTGAAGTTGGGTGTTCGACCCTCCAGCTACCCTGATACCAACTCTGGGAGAGGAGTTGTCCTAAGGGCTAGGGTGATCGACGGTGAATTTGGTTTGAGTCTCGGAAATGATGCTGAACATCCTGTGATTCTGGGCAAATCACTTAATCTCCCTGTGCCTAACAAAAATAAAAAAAGAAAATGAATGTGTCGTCATGTAATGCAACGGGTGCTATGTAAAGCGCTCTGATACCCGATTCGGGTCAAGCTCACGCTATATAAAACTCAGTTAAATAAAATAAAAAAATAAATTTTTTAAACTAAAGTCTCTACCTTTTCCAGAGTACCTGCAGCTTCCAACTCGTCGGGGGGAAATAGCAATCGAGCCGGTTTCAGAGTACGCACTAGCGCAGCGAAGTGGCCCTCAATGACAACCAGGCGCTATAAAAACAATTAAATAATTTAATGGAACTGGGTCGACACCGCATGCAGTTTGTGGGCGCACTCTGTGACGGAATGTATGTGGCCCGATCAGGAACTTCTCACAGGAGGAGTGATCAAATGCGCCTGTGATCTTGTACATCTATACATCTATACACTTAAAGACTTTTTTTTGTTTCCCTAACATCCTGAAGTTTGTTCTCTCGCATTCTCCCTCTGGGATGCCCTTGCCTTTCACAAGTCTTTAGCGTCCCTTTCCCACAGAACTTGTTCCTTCTCTTTTTCTGTTGTTTCTCCTCGGCTCCTCTCTCCATCCACCCTTTCTCACTTTCATATCTCAGTTCAGCGCTTAGCTTACAGAATTGAGGCCAAATGTATTTGTGAGGGGTTGACCACATCCAGCTGTGGTCATTCACCCCCATTTGTAGCCAGGGCAGTTAAATATCCCACATAAAACGAACCTAATGAAAAGGGGGGGCCCTCGGCCCCCCCGCACGCATGGCGGCGCGGCGACCGTCGCCCCCCCTCTTCCCCTTGTTGTCATTCGGCGGTGGGGGCGTGCCCTGGGGGCGCGGCCCACCGCCGATTGGCCGGCGGCCTTCTTGACCCGGATCCAAGGTAGTGGGTCCGGGTCGGGGGGGGCGGGCGTTAGGAGGGGCCGCCCGGCCCCTCGGGAATAAGAGGTGGGGAGCGCCCAGGAGACCCCCTTGTCCCTGGACGCTCCCTCGCTGAACGTTGTGCCCCGCGCTCGGGGCCTCTTAGTTTTGGTAATTTTCTCCCCGTTTATTTTTCAGGTTCGAAGGCCGATCGAGTGTGGATTGAACGGACTGCTTCAGGCCGCGGAGAGAGACAGAGTGCGTCGCCTCGCCGATCGCGGTCTGCGGAGACTCGGGGCTTTTGAATCCTGTGAGGGCGTCACGCAGGGCCGGTACTTTGGCGCGCTCGTGCGGTGGAGGAAGCGTGGTACAATAAGGTATCGGGTAGGGGCAGTGGTAGCTCGCTGGCCAGGCCGGAGGGGGACGGGGTGAGTGCGTGCCGAGGGGCGGCCAGACAAACGTTAGCAAAGCGCCGCTATTGTTTCTGAACAGGGAATTTTGGCGCGCTCCTGGAAGAACGGCGAAAGAAGCCGGGGTGGGCGATTTGTAACAGAATACAAGCGCGCGCATTGAAGGGAGCGAAGCAGGGTCGACCACCTGGAGGGGAGACCCCGTGCAAAAGTTACAAAACGAAGTGGCATGCATGTGTCTGGTTGTCCACGCTACATTGCAGTGCTTATTTTTAATTCATTATGCTAGATGTAACACAAAGTGCAATTTTCTAAAACGAGGTGACATTTATGGAATGTTTTTTCTCTAATGTATTGTGTAATTAGTAAGTGATTATTTGTACATATCCTTAAAACAAGGTGAATTAAGGTTTATAGATCTTAGAATGCTGCTTGATTTACATGATTGACACTGCCTGTTAATTACAAGCCTCCAGTGTTTTTTAAAAACGAGGGGTCTGTTTTTTCCCTACAATCAGCCCACCTTTTATTACAGGCTGGTGATACGCATCCCTATTCTGACATTTAACGACATTAATGGTGCAATAGGTCGTTTATAGGAGGGATATTGTGGTGATTGGGGCTGATTGTGCTGATATTTCTTTTGTGGTGCACAGCAACAGGGAGGTGAACAGGGGGGTTCAATTGTCTCCTTGTACTCACACTGGTTTTTTCCTAAATCTGCCCTTGTTTCATTACGCTGTGCTAATGCATGTCTCAATTCCAGGCAATTTAACGAGGTTTTGGGGTGCGATTCTCTAGCGGACAGGACCTAAGGCCACTCAGCACGCAACGTGGTTTGGGCGGGGTCCCACTGATCATTACCGCCGGCGAGGACGCAGGACTGATCGGTAAGAGGGGTACGGGGGGCTAGCACTCATAGCTCCAGGTGGCCGCCGGGTGGGTCTACATTAGGTTTACTCACCCCCTTACATAAGCGGACAAGCCGCTAGTGTTGCGGTCGCCTGTTGCATGGTGCTGAAAGCCCCCTGGTGACCCTCCAACAAAAAGGTACACATAGTTGACCGGTTGTGATATTAAGAGAGTAGGCTGCGGTTGTTTGGGGCGGTATCATGCCAGGTCCGCGGGGTGGAAAAAGGGGGTCTAACATGGAGGCTATGATGCGGGCCATGATGCGGGAGATGAGTGAAATTAAGCAACAGCTAGGGAAAGTTAATGAGCTTGAAGCACGGTTGAATGAGAGGGATGGCGATACCCCGGGCCCATCCGGTAGGCCGATCCGCAAGAGGGTGGCACCAGTGCCAAGGGGGGATTTTGTCACCCCACACGGGAAATCTAGGTCCAAGAGACCCAGGGACGCTCCCCCCATCCCGGGGCCAGTAGAACCGGTACCTGCCGCGCCGCCGGCGGACGTCCCACCCCCGCATATACCTATGCCTACACCCCTTGCCCCCGTGGTGCCGGTGCCGACAGGTCAACCAGTAGACGCTGGGCCTGCTCCCATACCGGTGCCCACAATCCCGGGCACAGGCGTGCCACACCCGGCACCCGCCCTGCCAGCTGCGCCAGTACCACCGGGCATAACCCCAGTGGTACCTGTTGTCCCGGGGGGTAATGTAGAGTCAATGCCCCCTGAATTGTTATCCCAGATAACGGCCTTGATGCCAGGGCTCCAAAAAGGGGGAGCTTTCCCGAATTCTGCAGACCATGCAGCAGAGGCGGCGAAGTTTGTGGAAAAACTCAGATCGGCAGCGGTCGCCGACAGTGTTGCCTTGCCAATATCTTCTCCCCTTGCAGGTCCAAATGTTCCCCAGCTGGACGGAGTTAAAGGGCAGCCGCCCCCGGTGCCCGCACTTGGTAAGGAAGTGGCATTGCCGCTCTTGGGGGACGGTGTTCTACCTTCCAGGAGCGAGAATTTGGCTCAGCATGTGTCATTAGCTGTGAAAGAGATGATTTGGGTGGATAAATACGTGTACATTTATTCTTTGTTGTTAGATAATAGGGAAATGGAGCAGGCAAAAGCACTAAAAGAATGGATGCTTCCAAGCGAATGGAGGGCGCAGTGTACTAGGTTTAGGGTTGAGGAAACTCTCAAAAACTGGATGAAAGCATGGGCTGTATTCACTGCAATTAAAGCTGAGCGTCCTCCAGATTTACAGGCAGCATTGGCATGCTACTCGAGCAGGATTGTGGGGTGGAGTGAACAGTACTCTGGGGAAGCATGGAAGGGTTATGATGTCAATTTCAGGAAGGCATTGGAATTCAATAGATCATTGCCATGGGACACGGTAGATTCCATGGCTTGGCACAAACAGTTCTCTGATACTGCACCTCCCCCTCAGTTCGGTGCGGTCAAGGTATTCACTAGACCGCAACAGCCCTTTCGGCCCCCCCAAACGAGTGAGGTACCTGGGAAGTTTAGGGCAGGTGGGCCAGAGAAAAAAGGGGTGTGCTGGGATTTTAATAGGCGCACCTGCACAAGGGCCGCGTGTAAGTTTAGACATGCATGTTCCTCCTGTGGGCACCCCTCTCATCCAGAAACTACCTGTAGGTCCAAGCAAGGTAACACAGGTCAGAGGGGTAGGGGAAAGCCACTATAAGACAAACAGGTTAGGCCCCCCCACTCCAGTGGATGTGGTGGCAATGATTCCATGGTTGAACAGATACCCAGACCACACATCGGCCACCCTACTCCAAGAAGGTTTTTCTAAGGGCTTTAGGATCCCGGCCAGGGGATACACAGGCAGTGCGCACTGTAGAAATCAATTGTCAGTCAAGCACAACCCGGCTGTTGTGGCCGCCAAAATTGACAAGGAGCTATCATTAGGCAGGATAGCTGGCCCTTTTACTGAAGTGCCAGTACCCAATTTTGTGTGTTCCCCACTAGGTGTTGTCCCCAAAAAAGAGAAAGGGCAATTCAGATTGATCCATAACCTGTCAGCACCTAGGGGGACGTCACTGAATGATGCCATTGACGAGGGTATCTGTAGTGTTAAGTACGCCTCTTTTGATCAGGCTGTTAACTTATTACAGGCCACGGGACCCGGGGCGCTGATGGCGAAATCAGACATAGAATCAGCCTTTCGCCTCCTCCCAGTCCACCCAGCGGATCAGCATCTTTTAGGTTTCACCTTTGGGGATATGTTCTACATGGACAAATGCATGCCTATGGGTTGTTCTATATCTTGCGCTTACTTTGAGATGTTTAGCTCCTTTCTTGAATGGGCCATGAGGCAAGTGACGGGCCATCAGCGGGTCATGCATTATTTAGATGATTTCCTCTTCCTGGGTACAGCGGGATCTCAGGAGTGTGCACTGGCATTGCAGGAATTTTGCGTGCTCATGCGGGCTTTTGGAGTCCCTCTTGCGCCCGGGAAGACTGTTGGCCCGACCACCTGCTTAGAATTCCTTGGCATTGAGATTGACTCAATGGAGGGATGTTTTAGATTACCGAGGGACAAGGTGGACAAATTCAAGACAGCGCTACAGTTATGCCTCCGGAAGGAGAAGGTTACTTTGCAGCAATTACAGGAGGTGGTAGGGCAATTGAACTTTGCACTAAGGATCATCCCCATGGCTCGCCCATTCTCTCGCTCTATTGCGCAGGCAATGAAGGGGCTGAGGGAGAAGCACCACCGCACTCGACTGTCGGTTGAAATTCGCCAGGATATGCTTATATGGATGGCATTCCTGGAGGATTTTAACGGCAGGGTAGTCTGGCCCGGCCCGCTGACAACATCAGCAGAGTTGGGCCTGTGGACGGATGCTGCCGGGAGTGTGGGCTTCGGCGCCATTCTAGGAAACAGATGGGTCGCTCAACAGTGGCCGGGAGTATGGGGGACATGGGGCCTGACCAGCAACATTGGATTCCTGGAACTCTTCCCAATATGGGTGGCACTGATGGTCTGGCCCGAACACCTATGTAATCAATCAGTGGTGTTTTGGTCAGACAACATGACGGTGGTGGAATGTATCAACCAGCAGGGGGCACGGTGTCCTTTCATACTTCGTCTGATCAAAGAAATTGTGTTGCAGTGCCTTAAATTGAATGTCAACTTTAAGGCCAAGCATGTCCCAGGTGTTCTGAACAATGCAGCTGACTCCCTCTCTCGCTTCAAAATGCAGGTTTTCAGGGAGCATCTTCCTACAGCAGACCCCTCGCCAGCGCACTTCCCAGCAGTACTTTGGCAGATTGGTGCCCCAGATTACAGGACCTCGTGGTCGCTAGCCTAGCCCCCAGGACCAAGACGGCTTACGAAGGGGCGTTTTTGTCTTATCGTTCTTTTTTGGGACAACAATGGGAAGTACTTTGGGCACAGGAGGATGGCTTTGCAGCCTATTTAGAATGGATGCATAAGGAAGGACGCTCGGTGGCAGCGGCAAACAGACATAGGGCAGCGGTGTCATTCTTCGCTCAGGCTAGGGGCTTCCGGGATCCCACTAACACCTTTATGATACGTAAGGCTTTGAGGGGATGGCGCCGTATACAGGGCCATCATAAGGATAAGAGAAAGCCCATAGGATTAGCCCGGCTGACAGCTCTACTGGCCACGCTGGACACTGTTTGTAGCTCGGAGTGGGAGGTGTTTCTTTTTAGGGCAGCATTCTCTTTGGCATTCTATGGGGCGCTGAGAATTAGCGAACTTGTGGCAGGCTCTAAGTCAGACCTACTGGGCGGCTTGCAAAGGGCTAGCGTGACGATAAGGGAGGACACCATGTGGGTAACTATTCCAAAGTCAAAGACCGACCAGGAGTCTAGGGGCCACACCATAGTTCTCCAACGGGCCCCCGCCAATCCTTGCTGCCCAGTAAGGCACGTGGAATTATTGCACGGACTGCTGGTGGGCTCAGCGGGCAGGGCATTGCTCTGTCACGCCGATGGGAGCCCCCTGACCAGATATCAATTCAGGAAGGTATTAGAGATGGGGGTTAGGAAAGCAGGTCTTGACCCTAAAGAGTTTGGCTCTCATTCCTTTAGGATTGGGGCAGCAACTGAGGCGGTGGCGGGGGGCCTCCCAGTGGAGAGAGTGAAGACAATTGGGAGATGGTCCTCAGAATGCTACAAACGTTATGTACGGATTGACATGCTATGATTACATGTCGCTCACGCTTGGTTTGTTTCCGCTCTCTTACAGTTTCTCAGACCTGTTACGCAGGGGAGGAATTTGTCGCCGGGCACCAGCAACATACATCAGCACGGAGCGGCACCCAGGAAACGATGAAGACCAGTGTTTGGATTGTGGGTCACTCATATGTAAAACGAGCAGAATGTGTCTTTATGTCAGGTGACAGGAGGAAAAGGGCGGCACAACTAGGGTTGGACATCATGTTCTTTGGCAGAGGGGGGTTGTGTCTGCACGAGTTTAAGGGATTCTTCCAGGGGCTTTTAGCACGCCGGCAATCTCCACCGTCAGTGGTGATACTTCACCTTGGGGAGAATGATTTGGCAACACTGGGTAGGCGCATTCTGATTGAGGAGATTATTTCAACGGCGGGTTGGATGGCTAGGACCTGCCCCGGTTGCACACTAGTATGGTCACAACTCATACCTCGATTACAGTGGCGGGGGGGGACATTCGGTCAGGGCGTTGAATCACTCGGTAAAGAGGATCAACACACGGTTGGATAGGTTGTTTCGAGCCCCCTTGTTACAGTCAATACCTCATGGGTGCATCTGGGGCGACAAGTATTACTTGAAGGACGGAGTTCATTTAACAGAGGAGGGTAATGTCCTATGGTCTGACAATATCTGGGCCTGGCTAGAGGGTTTTGAAAGTAGGAGGGTGTCCTTAGGTAGGGGCTAGAGGGGGGAGGCCAGATCGTCGGTTAACAATGCTGGCCTGTGGCGGTAAGGTCATTATCGGTGAGCACATATTTGAGGTCTGAGGGGGCGGGCATCATCCTATGGAGGTTCCCGCCCAGGGGGAGGGGCCTGCGGGCGACTCCCAGAACTCCAGGGGCAAGGTAATAGGCAAAGGAGCGCGGGTAGGAGTAGTTCACGCTTTCCTTAGGCTGGTAGCCACCCCGCGCGCGTGGACTCATGACGCCACCGGCGCAGAGTAAGGGCCCTCCTTTAGTGGGTAAATGGAGTTTAGGGCGTAGACCGGGCAATTCCCGGGGTAACACTGCGCATGCGCACATCTATGGGGGAGGCGCAGCTTGTAGGACCTGACACCGGTAGTGACCCTGCCATATGGCCAGAAATGTACAAAAATCAAGATTAGGATGTTTAGTCTAAGTTAGGAAACAACATGTATTAGAGTTTTGTTAAGGTCAGGCTCTCAAACTTGTTGATAAGAATTGTGTAACTAAATGTCCTGCTGATTTTTGTATTCATTGTTGATTATGCAATTAAAACCTTTTTTAATTTCATACTTTAATAAATACGGCCGGGCGACTAGCGCCCGCCTTCCAAAAAGTAAAGACGTCTCGTGTCCACGTTCCTGGGTGTTGGGTGCCGGATTGGGGGGGAGGCGGCAGCTAGTCGCTGACCATGTGAAAAGGGGGGGCCCTCGGCCCCCCCGCACGCATGGCGGCGCGGCGACCGTCGCCCCCCCTCTTCCCCTTGTTGTCATTCGGCGGTGGGGGCGTGCCCTGGGGGCGCGGCCCACCGCCGATTGGCCGGCGGCCTTCTTGACCCGGATCCAAGGTAGTGGGTCCGGGTCGGGGGGGGCGGGCGTTAGGAGGGGCCGCCCGGCCCCTCGGGAATAAGAGGTGGGGAGCGCCCAGGAGACCCCCTTGTCCCTGGACGCTCCCTCGCTGAACGTTGTGCCCCGCGCTCGGGGCCTCTTAGTTTTCCCACCCACCATCCCTTGGAACAAAAGTCTTGTAACAGTTTATGTCTGGTTGAATGGTAAGTTTTGAAGGTACGGTCCACAGGTCTCACAGGGTAGTAGAGATGGATCTGTGGGTATATTTTGTGATGCTTTTGTTTAGGAATTTTTCCCCCTTTTAGCAAAACATGTGTGAAGTGAATTGTATTTGATGCCATGTGTCTTTGGGCCTTTTTCCCTTTGTAGCTATACGCTGATACTGTTATTTATTAGCCAGTGTAGCTGTCCTTTAGAATTTTTTCCCATAGGTCGTCGTATTTATTAGGTATGGGGCATGCGGTAAGGTCATTATCGGTGAGCACATATTTGAGGTCTGAGGGGGCGGGCATCATCCTATGGAGGTTCCCGCCCAGGGGGAGGGGCCTGCGGGCCACTCCCAGAACTCCAGGGGCAAGGTAATAGGCAAAGGAGCGCGGGTAGGAGTAGTTCACGCTTTCCTTAGGCTGGTAGCCACCCCGCGCGCGTGGACTCATGACGCCACCGGCGCAGAGTAAGGGCCCTCCTTTAGTGGGTAAATGGAGTTTAGGGCGTAGACCGGGCAATTCCCGGGGTAACACTGCGCATGCGCACATCTATGGGGGAGGCGCAGCTTGTAGGACCTGACACCGGTAGTGACCCTGCCATATGGCCAGAAATGTACAAAAATCAAGATTAGGATGTTTAGTCTAAGTTAGGAAACAACATGTATTAGAGTTTTGTTAAGGTCAGGCTCTCAAACTTGTTGATAAGAATTGTGTAACTAAATGTCCTGCTGATTTTTGTATTCATTGTTGATTATGCAATTAAAACCTTTTTTAATTTCATACTTTAATAAATACGGCCGGGCGACTAGCGCCCGCCTTCCAAAAGTAAAGACGTCTCGTGTCCACGTTCCTGGGTGTTGGGTGCCGGATTGGGGGGGAGGCGGCAGCTAGTCGCTGACCATGTGATGTGGTATTATTGTCATTAGCTCAACAATTAGTGCCGGGCTTGTGCCACCTCTGACTGAGAGAGTGTACCTGCAGGTGGCAGTAGGTCTGAGCGCATCAGTGAATCACACATTGATCGAGAACATGTTCATTATGCACACATATAGAAACAAGCATTGGCATAGCCAATAGGTCTCCCCTTTGGGATATTATTCTGAGCGGGGTTTGTTCTATTCTTCAGATTCAGTATTAACGGCAGATGATCACTTTCAGCTCGTGTAATTATACTAAAGCTGTTCATTTCTGAGAGCTGCTTAATGATCGTAATTATAAAATCTATTGTAAAAGCGACTTTTCCACTCAGGTAAGTTGCCACTGGGGGCGAGTCCCACAGGGATTTACCGTTCATGATTATTAAGTCCAACGCACCATTCGATACTTTGCGGTTTCTTCCCTGATTGATTGCTAAAAGATTGGTAATAAAATCGCAGGCGATCACCAGATGGGCATTTGTGTGGCTTTTCTGCAATACTTTTAGCAGTTTTATAAGGATTATGTATTTACCATTTTGCTTCTTTCTCTCTGGGTGGATATAAACATTTATTAGGAGGAGATTTGTGGTTTGTTCCTTGCCGGTTACCTTGGTCACTTGGATCCATTTTTCCCCTGTATCTATTTCTTCTGTTTCCCAATTCTGTTTTTGAGTTATAAGCCCCCTTTCGGATGGCCATAATTTTAGTGTTTTTCTGCCAGGCAATGATGTTCAATGAAACCTGGTATTGAGGTTGCCCCCATGTTCCATGTTTCCTGAAGCATGATTATTTGTTGTTGATTTAAAAAAGTTACGGTATCTTGGTCTTGGCACATGTCCCTAAAGCCATGCACATTCCATGAACAGAGCGAGATGTTGGTTGGTTCCGATGTTTGTATTCCTTTGTTAGAAATACTTGTCATTCAAAGATTTTGCGATCCAGGCCCAGTCCTTAAGGTCCTGGGGGCATTCCCCAGTAGTACCCAAGCTGTCGCTTTTGCGGGGCCTATTGTTTCGCACGGATGTCATTGGTGAATTGGAATGTGCTCCGCATAAACATGTGTGCTGATGTCTTCGTGGGCTTTGCTCTTCATTTAGTTCGTTTAAGAAGGGATACGGGTACCTTGGGCGTTGCACTGCCTGGAGCCTGATGCCCCATGTCTCAAATCTTCCGCTCATAGCTACAATATTGTCCACCAGGTCCTTGGACGCCCATGTTGTCAGGGACTCCTCCACCCCCCTTCGGGATGTTTCCGTGAATTCCACTGAAATTAAGTCACGTGAACAGATTCCTTTTAGTTCAGGGATTTCATGGAAAAGTCTCAAGAGGTTTCCCCTGTTGAGCGTATCCTGGGTGCCTTTTGATGAATATTCCGGGATAAAAGACCGCTTCAATTCACACGGGTCTTTTGCTTCTTGCTTTTCAGGAGGCTGTGGAACGCTACCATTTCTTCCCCCTGGATCTTTGATAGTTTGCAGGGGTTCTTCGCTGCCTCCCCGTTCGTACTCTGCCGGATTTTTACTTTTTACCTCTAGCCTGGCTGTTGGAGGTCCTGAATGTTTTTGGGTCGACATCTTTATTTGTGGGTCCGCTTGCTCCTGGACTGAAATCTTGCAGTGACGAACCTTCCCCCTTAGTGTTACAACGATTGGTATCAGGGGGATTCGAGGCGTTGTTGACAAAGTTCCCTCTTGTCTTTTTTGCTTAAGTTCTGCAAGGTTGAACCCCTCTTGCGTCTCTGGTTCTTGCCATGCTAATTGTTGACTGTTTTGTGCTTCGTCGCCCCTCGGACTGCTGTGTCCCGGCATTTGGTGGTTTTCCACATGTGCTACTTCTTCCAATTCGTTTTCACGTAATTTTGTTTTCTTCTCTTGCTGCACCACCCGGATATCTTTGTCAATCGCTTTATCCACGCAGAATGGGCTTCTGATTCCTTTTTTGTTTTGAGGCTCAGAAAAAGATTTAGCCGTGTGCCTAAGATCTTGACTGTCTGCGAAGGAGGACTGTAAAGAGCGTGCTTGATTTCTTTCTACGCTTCCTACCTCAGGTAGGGATCGAGGTATTTTCGTTTCCGTATTTGGTTTTGCTGTGAAGAGTGGGAATATTTTAACCAGAGCAGGGTTTTGTGTTTTGTTGTATTTTAGCCTGGCCTTCCTTGCACGCTTTCTTTCCCGTTTTGTGATTTTAACTCCTGCCTTTGTTGTTGGCTGTGGTGACGCTGTTTGATCTTCATGTTGGATTGGATTTATCTCAAGGTCCAAATTTGTTTTAGCGTCATTTTTATTTTTTGCTTCCTCATCGTGACATTTGATAGGTGTGAGGTTTGCTCTTGCACAGTTGGTGTTTGAAATGTTCCTTGGCAGTGGTGTTTTAATGACTGTTTAGCTGCCCCTAAAACATCTTTTAAGATTTCCGGTAGTGTAGCCAGTTTCTCTATTATCGGGCTGCAATGGCAAGTGGCTTGTTGATTATTTGTGTCGCTCTGCCTGTCTAGAGTTTGTTTTTTTGTTAGTAACGCTGTTAATGCGTCCAGTTTTTTATTTATTCCAGCGATGTGACTGGCCATCAAACTTATTAGGTCAATTTGGACATCCATTTTATCAGATTGGAAATTCAAAACCTTTATGGATTGTTCCAGGGTTTGAATCAAATTGTCAGCCCATTTCGTATTGTGGCGGTCATCGTTGTATTGTGTCAGAGCTGACGAGCTGGGGCTTGACCCATTTCCGGAAGAGATTGTTATTGGTGAAGACAGGATTAGCTGTTTCTTTGTTATAGGGCTAAGGCCATCCTCCTGTGGTTCTGTTATGTTGACATCCTGAATTCTTTGAGGATTCAGGGGCCTTGATGAGACCAAGGTGGCTCTTCTTTGCGTGATTGTAGTCTTTGGGTTCGGGGTGAGTTGCTCCCTGTCCAATCCCTTCCCTTCTAGAGACTCCAGGACTTCGTTAAGTTCGCCTCGCTTATATTGGAAATCGATTTGCTGATCCGCAGTTCCTTTGTTGCTAAACTTACTGCTGATTTTATTAGGTTTGTTTTTTCCTCCTTTGACCATTGTGTGTTAACGCGGCACTGTTCCTTGTTTCCTTGAGGAATTTCGCCGACGTTTCGATTTAACATTAGTGAGGGGTCATTTTGTTCCTGTATTTGACCTTCAGAAAGGGAGTGGGATTTTTCACACTCTCTACTTGTCCCCATGAGGGCCTCTAGGACCTCTAGGACGTCTAGATCCGAGGATTCCGCGGTGTCTCCGGTATTAATTTTATTTGGTTTTGCTTTGGTTTCTTTTTGTACTTCAGTTGCGTCACCCGGTTTAGTTATGGGAGTTAGTCCCGTCCTTTCAATTTCTGCCTGGTGCACCTGGGCTTTTACTGGTACCATTTTTCTGTCGTCTGTATGTGCCAGCCGAATCTCTGGGAGTTGTTCTTGTGATGGTACACTGTCTAACGTAGCCGTAGTAGCTCTAGGGGAAGGTTGTATTTTGGCCGGCTGCATTGGGGTTGGCAGTAGTGCAGATTCCCTTTGGGGGGCGTACATAGACGCCAAAGGGTCTTTTAGGAAGAAAAACTTTTGTATCACTGTTTGGTGAGTCGGTTTAGAAATTGACTTTGTTGGTGGGGTTGGGACTGAGACCAGCCTGTCCCTATAACCCACTCCGTTTTCCCCGATGTTAGTTTGTGAAACCTCCTCCTCTTGTTCTTTTAGTTTTAGTTTTTAGTTTTTATTTCCTTGTTTCCTTCGTGGGCTTGCTATAGCCTCCTGGCGGATTGTACCAGATCGCATTTGTGCAGAATCCCGGCGTTGTGTTTCTTTACACACCCCCGGGTGCTGATGGTCAAAGTGCACTTCCTTAACTTCCTCTAGCACTAACACATGTCGATCTCTTTAGCGGCTGTGCTTCGGTAAGTGCAGCCCTGCAATAACTAACCCCGTGGCTTAGGGCTTAGGGCTCATGAGTGGCTGCTGATAAGGCAGATCACTGGCCAGGGGCCCAATCTAGTCTTTCCCCCGCTAACCCCCGCTTACCGCTCGCCGCTCACCGCTTGGTGCTCAGTGCTGGGTGCTGGGTGCTTGGCGCCGGACTCCGGGCTGAGGCTGCCAGGTCCCGCCTTCCGCCTGGTCGGAGCTACACGCTGGTTTAGCCGGTTTCACCACCTCCTTGCCACCGCGTCTCCTTGTCTCCTCGTCTGCTCGTGGGTCACCACTCGCTGGTCACTGGGTCTTGCTTGCTGCTACATTCAACAGGGCTCCAACACTGCAAGTCCCACAAAGCACAGCACAGCACGACAAGGACCACGAGGGAACTTGTCTTTTGGGCGTCTCCTGCCGCATTCGTTTTGCAAGTTTCACAAGGTTCGTCTTTGCAAGCGGCCGCTTTTATGTTTGTCGCTGGCGGCTCCTGCCGCGTTCGTTTTACAGGCGGTGACGGGCGCTGGCGGCTCCCACAGCGTTCGAACTGCCTCTGGCGATGGCGGCCCCTGCCGCGTTCGTTTTGCAAGTGGCAACAGCCGCTTTGGTGTTTTATCGTTGGCGGCTCCTGCTGCGTCCTGCCGCGTTTGCGTTTGCGCTTTCAGCGGATTTTCTGCAGCGTTTCAATTCTGCTGGCTCCTGCCGCGTTTCAATTCTCAGCGGCTCCCACAGGCTGGCTTTGGGTTTTAGTTTTTAGTCAACGGCTCCTGCCTCCTGCCTCCTGCCTCTTGCCTCTTGCCGCGTTGCCTGCACAGCTCGCACTGCGGTCAGTCGTCCTGTAACACACCCACCAATCTCCTCCTTACACCACTCCATCGGGTCGATCGAGGTCTGGGAAACGGTTGTATGTTTTTTCAACGAACTCCGTTGTAACGCATGCCTTTACCACGCATGCGTTACAACGGAATGCTATTTACACGCCTATCTTTTTCCACGTATTTTAGCGTGGTGACGTCATAAGTAAAAAAAAAAACGGCCGTTTCCTTCCTCTGCGATGCCGATTGCCTGCACATCACGTCTAAAGGTAAGTGTTTTTTGGGGGGGGGGAAGCCCCCCAACCCCCCTTTTTTATATGTACCCTTTACCACACATGCCTTTACTACGTACCTCGTAGTAAAAGTATGCGTGGTAAAGGCTGTTGTTGTAACCACGCATGCGTTGTAATGCATGCGTGGTTAAAGTTTTCGTTGAAACGGCCTCGTTGTAGTGGCCGTTTCCCCTGGGAAACAGGAGGCTCCCGCGTTG
Source organism: Lissotriton helveticus (assembly GCF_964261635.1). Taxonomy (NCBI): domain Eukaryota; kingdom Metazoa; phylum Chordata; class Amphibia; order Caudata; family Salamandridae; genus Lissotriton; species Lissotriton helveticus. The sequence continues at coordinate 260,165,888 of NC_136071.1, forward strand.
ATCCTGGTGGAGCAGGCTTAGGCAGGCAGCGCCGCTGACGTGAGAAGCCTCTGTGGTTCCGCTCTTTCGCAGGCTGCCAGCTGTCCGGGCTATCCACGAGCCCCGGGCCGTGGGCTCAGCTCCTAGTGCAGCCTGCACTTCTTGGCTGCACTTCTCGGCTGCACTACTCGGCACTACTCAGCACGGCTCCTCCTTCAGGTGCCTCGAGCGGTGGTAATGGCGGCCAAAGGAACTTGGGCCAGGCAGCTTCTCGGGGTCGGGTCGGTACGGTGGTCAATATCGGGCTCAATGTCAATGTCTCCTAACTCCCCCGATGATTCCGACGCTCTGACACTCTGTCAGAGGTGGACTACATCAGAGTTCTCTGATGGGCCAGCAGAATGTGCAGATCTCTTCAGTTATTCCATGCCTGTTCAGTTGGAGATGGATTGTTTATGAGCCGGGATAGTACTCGGGGATGGACAAGTCCTGTAGCAGATCTTTCCTATGGGAGTGTAATAGGATTAAACAGTATAAGGCACTTATTCTGCAGCCTACATGAAATAAAATCTGCTGCGGACTGCTGATCGTTATGACATTAGTATTACAGCAGACCAGAAGGGTTATATATGAATTAATATATACTAGCCAGACTAGTCATGCCCCTCATACCTTCACTGGACATAGAAGGCAGTCTCTTGTTCAGATCTTCCATAGAACAGTTGGCTGTAATCTGTAGATTGCATTTGCTGGGGTGATTATCATTCTGAGTTCTGCATTCTCTCAAGACTTGATTGTGGGAATTCCTGCTTGTAAGGCTTGACTATTGGAGTCACTAGCAAACTGCACGGTAACCAGATATGGCTTTGCATACTGTTTACAGCATAGCATTTTACCATGTCTTGGAGGGGATCCAAACACTCCACAGGTTCATAATTGCAAAGCAGACAGTCTTTAAAACAAACCGCCTTGTCCATGATGCCTTCGATAGGACCGGCCTGAAAAGCTCATCAGACAGCCGGGACCCGTGCAGGTAGGAGCAGTGGGGTGCTGGGGCCCGGTGGGGTGGGGGGAGAGGGGGGGCTGATTTCTGCAGACGATGACAAAGGAAAAATAATTTTTCTGGCCCCACCGTCCCACCGCTCTTACCTCTACGGGCCGGCGCTGTTTAAATCAGACAGACTATTCCCATATCTTCCATCTCCCTCTCTATACGTATAGCCACGTCCTCTGCTGTCAGTCCCCACTGTAAAGAAAATTTGACCTGTAGAGTAAAATAAAAAGCGCTATGATGCAGTCACCGCTGCGCGAGTTATAGCGCTTTTTTCTACTTTACTTACAGCAGCCACTCTGCTGTTCAACATGGCTAAACAAAACATTGACAAAGCCAATAGTCCTTGCAGAGAGGAATGCTGTCTTTGGCTGACAATGTAATGTTTACATTGACACTGTCTCTCAAATTTCGAAATTGATATGAGCTTGCAACCTTTAAACCGACTTTGATACTCTGATTTTCTGTTTAGGACACGGATCTAGGCTAAAAACCCTTATTGCTCTGTGTTCCCACGAGGAGAAAGTGTCTTCCCCCCAAAAAGTTGTGTTTTATTCATAGGACAAGGGATACAATGTGACAACAGAGTGTGTCTCATGGAAGTGAATCCACATCAAAAAGCGAAGACTTGGAGAAGGAAGCAAGAATAATCATTTACCACGAAGGCATTACCACTACTAACATTTACCACGTGACACTTACCACGCAGGGTGCCTTCCACGCAGGGTGCCTTCCACGACGTCTTTACCACGGGCTGGGGGGGAGATGTGGTATTCCTTCGAGTCGTTCTGCGTGGGCTTGGGGGGCAGAGGGGGGCTGGGGGGGGTCTCCCCCCCCAAAAATAACAAGCGGGGGGCAGAGGGGGGCTGGGGGGGGTCTCCCCCCCAAAAAATAACAAGCAGTTTACTTTAAAAAAAAAAACGAACATAATTTTAAAAGAAAAAGGAAAGAGCCTCCCCCAAAGACGTGCCGTGTACGTCAAAAAAACAGTCCTTTTTTTATTTTGGTATACGTGTTTTGACGCTTGTTTCAATGGAGGATGGAAGTAAGGGCTCGTAGAGAAAGACGTGCAGGTAAGACGTTTCTAGGCGTAGTAAAATCCTACGTTGTAAATACCAGCGTGGTAAAGCCACTTGCGATGTAAAATTCGCGTGGTAAAGCCATGCGTGGTAATTGAAATCGTGGTATAATCATATATTCCCTTCCACGCAGGGTGCCTTCCACGACGTCTTTACCACGGGCTGGGGGGGAGATGTGGTATTCCTTCGAGTCGTTCTGCGTGGGCTTGGGGGGCAGAGGGGGGCTGGGGGGGGTCTCCCCCCCCAAAAATAACAAGCGGGGGGCAGAGGGGGGCTGGGGGGGGTCTCCCCCCCAAAAAATAACAAGCAGTTTACTTTAAAAAAAAAAACGAACATAATTTTAAAAGAAAAAGGAAAGAGCCTCCCCCAAAGACGTGCCGTGTACGTCAAAAAAACAGTCCTTTTTTTATTTTGGTATACGTGTTTTGACGCTTGTTTCAATGGAGGATGGAAGTAAGGGCTCGTAGAGAAAGACGTGCAGGTAAGACGTTTCTAGGCGTAGTAAAATCCTACGTTGTAAATACCAGCGTGGTAAAGCCACTTGCGATGTAAAATTCGCGTGGTAAAGCCATGCGTGGTAATTGAAATCGTGGTATAATCATATATTCGGTATAATGACCTAGGAAACAAGTGTTCCCTGAAGGAATGCTCTTTTCTACTTCACCTTTACTAATGGCAGAAAACCAACCACCATAAATTACATCTTTGATTAAGAGAGTTGGGGCTTCATAAAAAAAAACATGGTTTCAGTGACTTCGTAGCCTCCCACACGAAGCGCGCTATTTTTAGCATCCTGCTTTGAGTGAAGACATAAACTACTTTATTGATTGTGCCATCGGAAACACAGCTGTTTTTGCTATAATGAAATCATGCCTAAGCTATGCTTCCAGCAGAAAATAACTCTGGAGCCAAGTCGGCGTTGTTCATTTATTTTAGCATAAGAGTGGGCGGTGAATTTCAAAAGCAGAAAATGTCTGGAGAGGGATGGAGCAGAGGGTGGAGGCCCTGTATATTGGAATAACATCTGCCAGCCTCTCCATGCATTCACGGGCCCATGATGACTGTTAAGGCAGAAAGTGTGGAACGCCCTGAGTGGGATGTGTTAGAAGTGGGGCACCTCAGTGGGAAGGAGTTTTCAAACACAGTGGTGACATATCGTTTGTTGCACTCCCCTTAGGATACAGGTCTGGGCGGTGGCCTAATAAGGATGTTGTGGGCACTATTGCACGCAAAGAAAATGGGTCCTTTCATCATTCAGCATCAGAATTGAAAGATAGGCATACTTGGGGTACACTGTTGCCCTCACACCTCTGAGCACCACTGCTATTGTATTGCATTATAATTGCATTTATATAGTGCTTACTACCCAGGCGTCAAAGCGCTTTTTCGCCGAGTAGCATGCTACTCCGGTACCCATAAAGGATTAGTGTTGATTAGTATAGTGAAATATGAAAGTAATTTGAGAGGTGGATAGGTTAGTCAGTTATTTGGACTCAGAAGGATAGAGTAAGAATAGAAGAGGGAAAAATGGTATGTATTTATAAAGCAATGGTTACCCCTGATGGGGTGTTGAGGCACTTTTTTGGCGAGTAGCGCGCTACTCCGGAACCCATAAAGGATGTCTCCTGCAATAAGGACCACCACGATCCGGATCTTGAGTTCCTTATAGGAATATTCCAACTCTGTTCTTAACTTCCTGGAACAGGAAACTGTGACATTTTTAAAACTGTCAGACAACAAAGTGGGAGGATACATAGCAGTCACCATCAGGAAATCTATTAATTACAGGGTCTCATCCACGCAAACATATGATAGCTTAGAAAGCCTGAAATTAGCCATCAATCTCAGCCTCTCCCACCCTATACATATACACAATGTACCATGCACCAAAGACCAATAATACGTTTATCAAGCACTTGAATGATCTCTACACTGATAGTTGCATGCTGTTCCTAAGCAATATATTCCTTGACAGATCGTGACAATACTAACAACAAACACTCTGTCAAGAAAAAAACCTGACTTTCAATAGAGAGCCTCAGGGAACTTGTCACCTTCTCCTCTCACTCTAAAGACAAAACATTCAATCTTTAATTCAATTACTTCAATCAAGTCTGCTCCCTGCCTCCCATTGACAGTGATGGGTCTGACACTTACTTATCCCTTTTCGTACTCTCACTTATTCCAATCCATACTAAGCATGGGCGTAAAATCCGCTCCGCTCGCGGATTTTTCGGATTTTCGGCAAATCCGCAATCCGCGAACGCTCGCGAATTTGTCGAAAATCCGTGAATCCGCTCGCGGCGGATTTTTTGCTTGGTTGCGGCGCGCGGCGTGGTGCACGGCGTTCACTTTCCGTCATTTTAGCGTTTGCCGAGTTGTTTTTCTTTGCGAGTGACGCGCCATTTTAGATCTTGCTGCGTGTTCCCGCGGGAGTTTGTCGCCCGCGAATACGTACTCGCGGCTTGCCACCTTGCACAGCACACCTCGCGAGAGTTCGCAATTGCGAACATGTAGTTGCGGCGGAAAGGAACAATCTCGCACTTGCGAAATAGAGATTTTGCAATTTCGCACAAGAAAATCACCAGCAAACAGGATAAACCTTCAGAAAATTATGATTTTTATCAGAATCACTCCTCAGGTTGACATTTGCATGGCCTTTTTTTTTGCAAGGAGTCCATTTTGGGGGGGGGGGGAGGAAGGAAGTGCCCCACAGTCTCCAACTTCCTGTTCCTGTCCAGCAGGCTCCTCCCAGTGCTTTGTCCATCTCCTGGTCACTTTCATTTGGATCTGGAGCTGGAAGGATTACTTTTTGTGGGTGCTGCTGGATATTTGGATTTGAGGCCTTTTTGACTGTCTTTGGATCACTTTTGGATTAGAAATCAACTTTCACAAGTAAGTTTGTTTGGGGCATTACAGTTGCTGCAAGTACAATTTTGGAACTTTTTCAGAAAATTAAATAAATTATATTGTGGGTAGCCACAGTATCCAGTAGGACCAGGGTTGGTTATGGGTGCATGATACAACTGTTTTGTTGAATTTAAACACCATTGAGGCCATGGATGGGCTGGGATTGTGCAGATTTTATTGTTTTTTGTCGTTTTTTTGGGCCTGCTGGTGTGGCCCTTTGCCCAGGGGTGGTGAGTGTTGCATGGGCCTAGTCTTTCTGTGGGGTGTCTTCTTGAATTTAAACATAATTGAGGCCATGGATGGGCTGGGATTGTGCTTATTTTATTGTTTTTTGTCGTTTTTGGGGGGCTGCTGGTGTGGCCTTTTGCTTGCCCAGGGGTGGTGGTGGTGCATGGACTGAGTGTGCCTGTGGTGTTGTCTCACTCTCTTTGATGTAAACATCATGGATGGCATTGGATTGTGGTGATTTCTGGCTGTTTTTCTGTTTTTTGGGGGTGTACTGTTGATGTGGTCTGGCCATGTGGGTGGTGGTGGTGGCCATCTTGAGTGCTGGCTGGTACAGGCAACATGTGCTTGGGGTGTAAGGGGGCCATTTTGAGGAGAGGCAGTGTCTGAGGCCTGCACTTATTTTGCCTACTTTTCATCCCTTATGCCCAGGGGTAGTGAGTGTTGCATGGGCCTAATTTGATTATCTATCACTTCACATGGGACGTATTTAATGACAGATGAGATGACTTTAGGTGCTTTGCTTAATATTGAGTGAACACAGTGATACACCCACACATGAATGACGTACTACAAGTAAACTAAAGTTATTAAGAGAGGTACGGAGTGTCCACCGTAATAACCAGATATATGCTGTGAATGCAAACGCAATACAAAGTACTGCTACTATTCATGGAAGTATTGGACACATTTACAATTTCTTTTCCTTGCCTTCCCTGCACTGGGACGGACGTGCGGGTGCGGTGGTACATGCTCTTCAAGGTAACACTTACTTCACCTGGCGACCATCTACTCTCTCTAGATACACATTTGCTATGTAAGAGTCAGAGAATACCATGCTCCAGGCATCCATTCATTCAAAGTATACGCACACATACAGTTTCTGTTTCACCCACCCAGGCTGCTGTCCTTCCACCCATCCTTGCTTCATCATTGACCCAGCCATGCACCATACCATATTCTTTCCTTCCCAGCCACCTCTGGGTCCAAGCAAACACATATCGTTCTTCTTTGCCAGCCATCATACAAGTTCGCGTCCCACTTACTTACACCCTTCTTTCGCTTTTCGTTCATCCCATCCATCACGTTCGTCTAAGAACTTATTGGGATTCTTCTCACCAAAAACTTCACAGCTAAGTCGAAGTACATTTCGAGGAGGCTACTACCTGGTTGATTTGTAATTGTAATACACCCGTGCAGAAAGCACACTATGCAGTCTTCAATCTCAATAAGTAAGGAATATATAGCTTACCTGTTTCCGCCACCACCGTTTGATCCCCCACAGGAACGGCCACCAGCTCTTCTACCGCCGCATCCTCCCCAGAGGCCTCCGAGTCCAAGTCCAACACATCAGCCACCTCCGCGCTGGCCCCGTCACCAGATGTTACACCTACAAAGTACATTTAAGAAAGTTAGAATACACCACTCACTACTATATAATATTTGGTCTAGGAGAAATGTTAAAAAAACAGAATACAATGTAATAATTTGTGACTGTCTACTCCATAGTAAAAATGTCCCATTTTCCAGGGAAGGCTGTTGTCTTGCTGCACTTTTATGCACAACTGATGAATGCTTGCTTTTGATTTTTAACACGCACCACTTTTTCTCCTAACAGACAGAAGCTTGACTCCTGAGTCCTAAGAACACGACCAGGATCAAGTTCAAAGTAGGTGAGAGTTCGGCTCGACCACAAGAAATGTGTCCAATTAATCGTCAGCACTAACCACTTTTCCGTTTACAGTTAAATAGTTTTATGACAAAGTAGATTTCAATAAATGTGTTTACTTTTAATAAAGCTTTTACACTTAAATAGACTCTGTGGTTTTTGTTCCTCTAGACTAGAGTGGATGAGCTAAAGGTTTTGGAATTTTTGCAAGCATGAGTGCCTCTGACACTTCTTGACTGTGCTGTGACTCCGTACTACTCTCTTGTCCTGCGTACGATAATCTAGAGATCATTGGGGATCTATAATCGGTGACTTCGGGAGCTGAATGACTCTGCCACACTATCTAGTCAGTAAGGAGACAGTGCATAGAGGTATTGCTGAATATAATGGGAGTCCAATGGAATTGCCAAATGTCCAATCTTAGTTAGCTACACAGACAGACTAATAAAAATAGTCTAGTAATACCACAGGGAGTCATCATATTCGAGGCAGGATAAGAATTTATATTCAGTCTACAAGAAGATCAAAGACGATTTAGAAAAAATCGAATGAGGAACGCTAGGAAAAAATAGGTACTGTTTAGTAAAATGTAAACTTACTGGGGCCAGCAAAGGAGCCCTCGCCTGCCCGATCCTGGCCTGCATCCTCAGCACCCTCCTCCTGTGTCCTCTTGCCCTTGGGGGGAGCTGATGTACAACATGAAAGAAAGAAAAACCATAAAACATGGATGAGATTTTTCAACCAAATCAAACATTTCAAAAGAACAATAACAACATATTTTGGAAAAATAGCAAATAGATAGACAACTATTCCACGGGATCTATCTCATGTGGTATACTACGTTATTCGTATTGCCTGATTTGCGGAACGTTGACTTAGAAAGTTCCTATGTAACTCAATAAACAGACTACTAAAGAGGTTTGCCTAGGCCTGGCACTGCAGGCAGTAGTGCACAACACGTGACAGACAAAGTCCATCCTGCTTGCAGATCAGTGAATACTCAAACTATCAATCCACCCGCCACCACCGCCACTATTTCTTCTGATAGCCATGTGACTGTCTAAAGGAAGGACACTGGACTTCAGTCTGTTGGGGCTGATTTATAAGTCCCTTGCGGAAGTTGCGGCTGATTTTCCTCCATTGTTGCGTGCCTTTTCTGACGCAGCGGCAGAACAAAAGACTCGCCATGGTGTTGGTGCGGCGTATATATTAAAAAAAAAACACATATGGGCATATGGGCGATGCATCACGTTGTAAAGCCCTGCGCCATCAGGGGGCGTTCCGGCGCAAGGGAGGGCGTACCTGCGCAGGAACGAATCCTAAAAGTGGCTGAGGGAAATCTACAAGATGTCAATCAGTCATTTTTATGACAATGATGCATGACTCAAACCCTGCGCGCTTGAAGCCGACGTACGGCTTGATGCAGCATTGGGGAGATAGGGTACCCCAGAGCATTGCTGGAGCTGCGCCATCGTTGGCACGCAACTCCAGCAATGCGCTGCCTTTACGGCACAGATGCGTAAGGCTTCTGTGACGTTTTGGGCCAATGGGTGGTGGTGGCATGGCACACAATTACTGCCGCATCCCTGCTACTTTGCAGGGATGCGCCGGTAATTGAAAATATGACCCTTACTGTCTAGCATTACGCAGTTCTTTTCTTTACAGTACACTGATACATAATTTCTCAGGCCAATGAAATGCTTCTGAACACAACATACAAAACAAAGAAGCATAGTAGCAAGCAAGGCTACTGAGAAGGAGAGCAGTGCACCTGAAAATGAAATGCATAGAAGATTTTGAAATATAATTTACCTCAATGTAATCGGCAGCATTATTGCTCTTGGTAAAGAACAAAGATTTGCAAATAACAGAGCCGGATAAAACAGAGTAGTAAATGTACTACTACTACTACTCACCAAGCCCGGGGACCTCTACGCCGAGCGCGTCCAGCAAGTCCCGCTCCCGGTCCATGACATCGGTCCAGCGGTGGGTGGCCTGGTTATACGTGCGCCGGACCCCAGAGATCTTGTACATGGCCCGGCACACCTTCTCCCACCGCTGGCGGCGCTCCCGGATGCCATAGCCGGTCGCGATCTTGCCGCCTCCCAGGATCGTCTTGGGGAGGCGGCGCTGGACATGGAAGATCAGTGCCGCCACTTCCTCCGCGCTAAAGATCTCCCTCGGGACCACTTGCTCCCCCCTTAAACGCCCGCACGGGAGCCGGGCACGGGGTGCGGGACCCTTCCCCTTCTCAGGGTGCTTCCCGGCTCCCTTTACCATGGTCTGGGCAGAAATAAACTTAAATGATAAAGAAGAAATAGAATAGTGAAGAAGAAAATAAAAGAGTTTAAAAAAGTAGTTTAAAAGTAACTAAAAGCTGCAGAAAACACAAAAATATAGAGCTAGAAAAATAGAGGGTTAGATAATAAGTAAAATTAGATCAAAAAAACTTCAAACAAGCAAAGGATGGCAGAGATTGAGAGAGGATAGAGAAAGCATGCCCAGAACCATAGCAATGAATGAGAAACAAGATGGCCGCGCCCGTTCACGACCGCGTGGGTAAGTTCGCGCGAGATTTTCCTTGCGAGTACGCGCGAACTTGTACTCGCGAGCAGCACACTTTGCGAGATTACACATAGCGGGCGGAAACGGAATTACGTCACGCCAACAAGATGGCCGCGCCCGTGTACGACCGATAGGGTAACTTGGCAAACGAATAGCTAGAAGCGCCTCGCGAACACGCGCAAGATCACGCGAACATACACGTCGCAACAAAAACAATTTTGTATTCGCACGTATTCGCGGCTTCCGAAATCGATCTCGCACGGATTCGCGCCCCAAATAACGCGCGAAATTGCAAAAAAAACGATTTTAGCTAAAATGAAAGCAATGAGCAGGTGCAAAAGTTCAAACTTAACATTAGTAACATTCAAGGTAGTGCTTCCTGATGGGCCCCTCCAGAGTTTGCAACAATTCTATGACCCTGCTATGACCCAAACAGCAGGCTCATAGAATAGCACCATAAAGGTCCTGTAAAAAAAAAAAATCACTGCAACAAATAGCAAATTACAGATAAGGAAGGAAGCAGGTGCCAGCCAGACTGGAACTTTCAAAATTACTGACACATTAATGAAACACAAATTAATTGATGGCAGTTGAAGAAGGGCAGGTGTGCTAGCTTTTTTCAACCACCATAATCTACAGTAATAAATAAACCTAATAGGTGCCTGTGAGGATGTACTAGAGGGTGGCATGGGTGTCCCAGAGGGTGGCAGTGGTGAAACAGAGGGTGCTGTGAACCTGTGATGATAAACCAGACGTAGAAACAACATAGTCGCGGCCGTTGCAAGCCGAAAAGTAAGTTCGCAATTGCGAACTTGTCCCAAAATCGGCGCGAACACGCGCCAACACAAAAAACGGAAAAATCCGCAAGTCCGCTAGAGTTCGCGGATCTTCGCGGATTGCGAATCCGTAAATACGCAAGTTCGCGGATTGCCAATCCGCAAAATCCGCCCATGCTTAATCCATACACTGCCAAGCTGCTCAAGACCAGACTATTCAACCATCCACTGAGAAAGCTCACCTCTTCGGACGTCTAAGAGCACATAGCCACAAAAATTGACGATCTTGAGCCCTAAAAGAGCACCAAGGAAACCATTTGTGACTATGATTAAAGCGAAAAATGAATGAAGTCAGTCAAAATGACAACAACTACAATCCAAGGTAAACAAAATAAGGCTCCCATACAAATCCACAATGTTTGTGCTAAATATATTGACATCCTCAAGATAAATTACTGTCCTCTTCCTCTGCCACATGCTCACTATTCTGGACCATCAAAAAACTATCAGCCCCACTTGCAGAACATAGTACGATCCCTACAAAGGAAAAATGTGAGGAGCTGCTCACATATTTCCTGGAGAAAATTTGTCCAATTTGAAAACCTTTGGGCACCATTTATAGTTTGGCTGGTGGTACTCCATCAGTTGGGGTGGTGAGGTGACGACATTATGTCTGCCATCCTGATAGACTACCGCTTACCAGTTTTAGAGATCCATTTAGAGATCACCGCTGGACCAGTAATGATCTCTGTACCTTCAAAGATAAGGCCACCACAGCATTTCCTCCGAAGGTACAAAAAGTTTACGGCCTCTGTCACTTTTGAAGGCTATCTGCCAAACGTTTTATTTTTCAAAAACTCCCAAAGTAAGAGCTTGTTTGTGAAACACAAATAACTAAAGACCCCGACATCCAGGGAGTTTTCCCCTGGGGTGTGGGGCACTATTTCTGTTTTTCTGTATATCACAACCAACGAGGTCACCACCAATTAAAAGCTGTAAGTCCACCCAGCTCTAAATAGGGTGACCAGACAAATAGTTTGGTGGGCAGGGTACTCCATCATGCTTATGATGGATGACCCTGTCTGAAACACCCTAAAGTTGGTCCTTTGACATAAATGTGCCATCTATTTCTCACCATCTGAAATACTCCCACACCGAGAATACTATCTCATCCTTTACGACTGAAGAACTAGTTACTTACATAAAAGACCTGATACACACAAACAACTTTCATGATCCCTTACCAAGCCAAAATATTCAAGGCCAATTTCCATATGTTTCAAGATCCATGGCTTGATGTGAACAAACTTCACTAGATTAAGTTGCATTCCCTACCGCAAAAAGCCCAAACTTTATCCAGATCAAGCCATGGTGAGGGAAAACCGCTGAAGCAGCCAAGCAACTAAACAACACAATTTCAAAAGAACATCGCCTGGCCCTCAATGCATCAGGATTCCGACCAGGCTTCAGCATTGAAATAGCAACCCAACAGAGCTGCGTGACCTATTTCATATCAAAACATGAACTTACAAGTGTTGCTCAATCCTATCGGCACACTTTGATACAGTTGACAATGAAAGACCACTTCAGACACTTGAACATCACATTGGGTTTCCATGACAAGGTTTTAAATTGCTTTAACTCCCTCTTTAACCAAAAGATTCCAATTAGTGAAGTTTTGAGACCATACCTCAATCATCAATAAATGATCTATGGTATCCTTCAGATCTCAATTTGGAGCTATTGTGTCTAGTCCTAGAAAGTCAGGTGAAGACCTTTTCTGATCTGGAGGCAATAACCAATTATACTTAAAAATATTACTTATCGAAGATATAACCACTGTGATGCAAGAGAACATCCTTCTTCCAAATCTACCCAAAAATCTATTACTCCTTTTCTCACCATCCCTCAAGAGTAAAGTTGGTTCAACCCTTCTGAAATCCCTGAATGTGGTGGGTATTTCACCAACAGCAACTCCTTCGGTCAAATTGTTAGTCTTCACTTATGGTTCACATTTCACATTAATCCCTCACAACAGCAATCTGGTAAAATCTGTCAAATTGTTAGTCTTCACTTATGGTTCACATTTCACATTAATCCCTCACAACAGCAATCTGGTAAAATCTGCAAACTTCCATCTTCAAACATGTTGAAGAAAATCTGTCATCTCATGACCTAAGATCATTGAAAAACAGCAGTCCATGCTACAGACATCTCCTGACTAGTCATCTGAAACGTCACTGTAGCAGGAATCCACCAAACATCTATTGACCCTCTTCAAGCTGTTCTAAACTTGGCTGTGAGTTTGGCTCACTCCGCAGGCAGATACAAGCACAATAACCCCGTTCTTCAGAACATCCACTGGCTACCCATTACAGATAGAATCGCTTTTAAAACTGTCTACCTTGTACACAGGGCCATACATGAAAATACGCCTATGTACTTAATCGAAATCCTCAATATTTCTGGTGGCTCAAGGAGTCTATGAAATCACAAAAACCTTCTCCTTTACACCACAAAAGCAGTCATTCTCCAGTGCGACCCCGTGAGCCTGAAACTCATTACCCAGAGACCTAGGCACATTGACCCATCACCTAATCTTCCGTAAGCATCTCAGCGCTCTACTTTTCAGACAATTCCTACCTAAACTAGGCTCCAAAAAAGGGACAACTGGATTCTACTGCACATAAAAAGTTTTAAAGTTCTATTTTCAATGTTTTCTAACCCTCTTCCCATACACAAGGTATTCTCAGCATATGTACTTTGATGCAATGTAAAGAGCCCTTGCACCAACCATTCCAGGCACACTATATAAATATGGATCTCCTCTCATCTCCTTTCTTCTCCTCTCCTCTCCTCTCCCTCCTTATCGACTTTGTAGGCATGAGATTGTCATGAGTTCCCTTTAGGGCCTACTGTAGTTCACAGCTGTTAGCCTAACTGCATATGTTCTAGGCTGCTCTGCTTTGCACACATTAAGCATTGTATTAGTTTGTGGTGTAAAGCCCTGTGTTGTAAAAGATTTTGACGTGTAAAAACTACGGGGCAATGGCACCGCGGAGTAATCCATGCAGGGTAAAGGATGTTTCCCACATCACAATGTATGCATGTGCACATAGGCATTCTACACACATGCATGCATTGTAATGCAGCAGTGGCCCTTAGTGCTCATTTTTATTTACTGTTCCACCATGGCCAACTACTGCTTCAGTACAATAAAATGGAAATAAAGTGCTAGGGAGCATAAAAAGAACAAAGAAAGGACCATAGAACTTTACAACTGGCGGGACCTTGAAAAAATATAAATAAAGAGCATTGGTAGAGCCTGTACAAAAGGTGTGACCCACTGGTTGTAATGTATGTTCTTTCTTTCATTAACTCTCTCTCTTTCTCAAGCTTTTCTTCTCTCTCTCTCTCTCTCTCCCTCTCTCTCTCTCTCTCTATCTCTCACTCTATCTCTCTTTCTCTCTCATTCTAGCTAACCCCCTGGCTAAAGGGATTAATCAAAATACAAAAGGCAGATATTTTTTGCAGAAACATTTTCCAAGGATTAGGCTTCATGTTATAAGACTTGAAGGCGGAGGAGGCTCACAATAACATTGGAAAATTCTGGTCTTTGAAAGTGAATGTATGAAACATGCGCTCAGCAGGAGTAGAGACGAACACAGTGAAATAATTCAAATAGGCCTGAGATAGAAGCACAGGGCCATTTCTAGAGTAAGAAAATGTGAAGCTGAAGGCCAAACAGGGTATTTCAGTAAAGAGCAGGCAGGGCAAACCAGCACACTGGATGGGGGGAGGGGAGGGGGGTTTGGGGAGAGGGTTAGAAAATTGACTCACTCTAGCAAATCAAATGCAAAGACATGCTGTTTATTGCTGAATAAAGACCCAGTTGACTTTCTCCATTTCTTAGTCCCGACACTGCTGACACTACTTGGTCTCCAGCATGACACTTCCTTTCTCAGAAAAGTGTGCCTATACATAAAATGGTGTTTTCCTAGATCTGTCTAATAAGCAGCAAAATATCAAAGTCCTATATTTACTATTAGTTTGCATCAGGGTTGTGTCTCTTTTGGGCCGACGCCCCAAAGCGAAATCATTTTTGCCACTCTGCGTGCTGTACTAAATGCAAAGTAACTAAGTGCATAGAGCTGCTTTGCATTCCATTGCTTTGGGTAGGAGTTACATGAGTGGAGCATGGGCATTACCATGAATCAACCCATTTTTTTTAATGAAAACCGATTTACTAAAGTCAGTAAACATAGATTTGCTCCAAAATGGTGCACCTGAGGGGCATCGAGGAGAAATAGCTTTATTTCTCCTTGTTACTTCCTTTTTTTCCACGTGTGCTGTATTCTGCAGGAATAAGCCACTAAGGATTGTTTTTGTGCAGGAACATGTTATCCTGTTAGTAACGCAGACAACCTTGCACTGCGGTGCAAGGGTCCCTGCGTTGGTACTAGGCAACTGACAGTGCCCTAGCGCAAGGAGGTAGTAGAAATTATCCATATCTTTGTATATATGGAGCATTTCAGCTCTTTCCCATTCACGCAACACAGTGCAGTATGTTCCCTTGCCGATCCGCATTGTGTGAAATATTAGTACATTTTCCCCAAAGTGTTTTATGCAGGTACATGTGGTCTAGTTTAGTGGCCAAAATGGGAGCTGTGAACCTATGAGTTTAGAGTTTCATTCCATGCTTCCCCACATGTTTGAGTATGGGCAATTTGTTTAATTTCCTGGTGCTAAGTTCACTTCGCTGCTGGCACTGGAAGTGCAAGCTTTCTAAAAGGTAGCGTGAGGTTCTATATAAAAGCTGTGCCCTTATATTATTAAATGTTACTTTATAGGTCTAATATCTAAGGAATTAGATGAGACACAAAGGAAAAATATGTTTTCTTGGCCATAATATTTTGTCAACATCTTTTTTATTTTTATGTTTAGCAGAATTTGTGAAATTCTCAAACTCATTCCCAGACACATTTTGTAACATGAATGTTGATTTCTTTGAACACATTACAGAAAAAGACATCTTTTTCAAGGAAGGATTTGTTTCTCGGGATAGGTGATTAAAAGTTGAAGAAAATTGGTTCTCATGACTCCTCCCCCCACTTTAGAAGCTTAAGAGGTGGAAAGTGGGCAAGAGAGGAGGAGTGCTGCTCTTTGGCCAGTCTGTGTAACAGAAAACCTCTAAACTTTTGTTTGTTGCTCTTTTGACCTGCAGAGACCAGGGACCCTATGTATCAAATATAGGGACTGGAATTTCCAAATTACCATTCTTACAGATTTGCAATTAGGAAATGTCAATTTCTAATGTAAAGAAATGTACAAGTTTTAAATAGCGATTCCGAGTGGGTCGCAAATTGATTTACTTCATGAATATTAATGAAGTAGGTTGTAGTTTGTGACCAATTAGGAATTGCAGCTATCACAGGGATGTTGGCCCGCTGGGGTCACCAGACCTCTATGTTTGTGATTGCATTAAATAAAGCAGTTTTTGTTTTAAATGCAGCACATTTTCCTTAAAGGAAAACTGGATATGTTTCAATAAATAAAATTAAACATTTAAGTTTCATTATTGAGATTTTTTTTAAGAGAAGGCAGTGATGCATGGGACCTGTTGCATGCGCTTAAAAATATTTGTTTCAACATTCACAGCGCAGAATGGGTATCTTGGGGAACCCCTTCCCATTTGTGAATGGTCATCACTACTTTTGAAGTCTCACTAAAATATGAATGTTTTGTGACTGTAATTCATTAGCAGAACCTTCCTGCATACCACTGTGTTTCTATGTTTGGAAAGGATGCCCTAAACACACCTATTCCAAATGCTGAAGCGCTAAACCAAAATGCGATTCAGTAACAAGTTACGGAATCACAATTTGGAATATGTACATTAGAAATTGCTTTTTTGCAGCCATAAATGGTCTGATTCTGTGAATTGGCCTGTGTCCTCCCACAAAAAAGTTTTGTACATTTGTCCCCTGAACTCCAAACATAAGTTCATAAATACCTCTGTAAAGATAGCATGATAGAGCTGTGGAGTAGGGCAGAGTCTGTTAAAGGAACGAAACACATGACCGAGAATGATGAAAAAAATTGAAAGCACAAGAAGCAATGAAACAACTGGACCAAGAGAGCTCAAGAAAAAGAATGAAACAGACAAGGACTGAAAGAAAAAACAGAAGAAAGGAATGAAAGACACAATGAAATATAGTAAGATAAAAGAAATATAGAAAAATTGATGATGAAAAAGACTAATGGGATGAAAGATGGAAAGAAAAAGAAAGAAGCAAATAAAAATATGTAGTAAACATGGAAAGAAGAGTAAAAAAATGACAGCTAGCTACAAATAAATAAATAAATATTGATGAAAGATGAAAGAAAGAATGAAAAATTGGAAAGAAGGTATTAATGGACTGCTGTGCTTCGTGCTTCCGGTACAAATTCAAATTCATAATGTGATTGTAAACAACAAATAGAAAATGGGGCGACATCTGACCCCATCTCCGGATGCACTGCGATAATATATACCAATAATACAGCAAGTTAATCCAGGTTTGCTCAAAGTGTATTCATTTCATCAAAAGTTTTATTCGCGATTTCCAAAGTTCATCCGTTGTCACATAAGAGACATCTTACACTGGTCACTATAACCTTAAACGCTGTGAAAATGCCAACAGGCATTGATCAGTAGCTGGTAGTGTGCGTAAGCAGTCCTCATTAGTTCATCCTGGTAACCCAATGCATTTCGGGCCTAAATATGGCCCTTCGTCAGGGGTATTTTACAATTTAAGAAACAATGTTTAAGTGGCAAACATTTTAAACCATTTGCCTCTGTTCATTAATATTCAAAATGTTACAATCTTTGCTACATAACTCGTCCCCCAATAGCATTTTCCCACTAATCGTGGCAGAAAACGCCACCACTGAGTTGATGCCTTTTGATGAACTGATTAAACTTTGAGCAAACCTAGATTAACTTGCCGTATTATTGGTATATATTATCGCAGTGCGTCCGGAGATGGAGTCAGATGTCGACCCATTTTCTATTTGTTGTTTACAATACAAGTGGCTTAGGGCAGACCACGATACCGGCCAGCACGCGAACAAACGTAAAAAGCATACAAATTGATAAAAGGAATTAACTGGTGTGCACTCTGTCAACCCCTTTTTAGGGCTCGGCCTACGTCACCCCTGCGTCAGCAGGGGGGCGGAGCTCCGAGCTCCTTTTGTTAGGGGGTTCTGAATAGTGCAGGAAAAATTCCTCAGTGCGTGAGATTTTTCAGTAGTTTGTTTTGCCATGTGCATGGTAATTGGTCCTCGCGGTGCCCTGTTTCTAGTAGCCTTCACGCAATAGGCCATATGTTTTTCTGCTTCAGCACTTCCGCCATATTCCGTGTGGTTATGCGCACGGCAGTGCAATAAATTAACAATTAGAGCTGTCAGGGCGCTGCGGTAATAGAATCCAGATGGTCGGGGCGCGTTCACCAGTCTGCCGTGAGTTTTGCGTGCGCGCGTTCCTTTGCCTCCTTTCATGTTTAAGTGTTGGCCTTTCGCCAGATGCCGGCTCGCAGAGGCCTCTGATATTGCTTCTCCCCGCCTGCTCCTTACTGCAGCCCCCACCACTGGAAACAACAGGCTGGGAGCACGCAGAAAGCCTCTATATCGCCGATCCCAGCCTGCTCGTCCTTTCATCCCCCACCGCTCCTCACTGTAGCCCCTACCACTGGAAACGACAGGCTGGGAGCTCACAGAAGCCTCTATATCGCCTCTCCCAGCCTGCTCGTCCTTTCAGCCCCCACCGCTCCTCACTGCAGCCCCCACCACTGGAAACGACAGGCTGGGAGCTCACAGAAGCCTCTGACATCGCCTCTCCCAGCCTGCTCGTCCTTTCAGCCCCCACCGCTGGAATGGATATTCAAAGCATGCTTTTGATATACATAGATATGCTCTGTTGCTGCTGCTGCCTTGCCACAGTACCTGTTGTGAGTGTGTGAGGGAAGCTTGCACCACTGCTGCTTGTGATGTCCTTTTTGTGAGTATGAGGAAGAAGGAGATCACAAGCAGCAGTGGTGCAAGCTTCCCTCACACACTCACAGCAGGTACTGTGCCAAGGCAGCAGCAGCAACAGAGCAAGAGGCTCTGTGTGAGAAGCTTGCACCGCTGCTGCCTGTGATGTCCTTCTTGTGTGTGTGAGAAGCTTGCACCACTGCTGCTTGTGATCTCCTTCTTGTGAGTGTGATAAGCGGCAGCAGCGGTGCAAGCTTCTCACACTCACAAGAAGGACATCACAGGCAGCAGCGGTGCAAGCTTCTCACACTCACAAGAAGGACATCACAGGCAGCAGCGGTGCAAGCTTCTCACACTCACAAGAAGGACATCACAGGCAGCAGCTGTGCAAGCTTCTTACACTCACAAGAAGGAGACCACAGGCATCAGAGGTGCAAGCTTCTCACACTCACAAGAAGGACATCACAGGCAGTAGCGGTGCAAGCTTCTCACACTCACAAGAAGGACATCACAGGCACCAGCGGTGCAAGCTTCTCACACTCACAAGAAGGACATCACTCACAAGAAGGACATCACAGGCAGCAGCGGTGCAAGCTTCTCACACTCACAAGAAGGACATGACAGGCAGCAGTGGTGCAAGCTTTTCACACTCACAAGAAGGACATCACAGGCAGCAGCTGTGCAAGCTTCTTACACTCACAAGAAGGAGACCACAGAAAGCAGAGGTGCAAGCTTCTCACACTCACAAGAAGGACATCACAGGCAGTAGCAGTGCAAGCTTCTCACACTCACAAGAAGGACATCACAGGCACCAGCGGTGCAAGCTTCTCACACTCACAAGAAGGACATCACTCACAAGAAGGACATCACAGGCAGCAGCGGTGCAAGCTTCTCACACTCACAAGAAGGACATGACAGGCAGCAGTGGTGCAAGCTTTTCTCACTCACAAGAAGGACATCACAGGCAGCAGCTGTGCAAGCTTCTTACACTCACAAGAAGGAGACCACAGGCAGCAGAGGTGCAAGCTTCTCACACTCACAAGAAGGACATCACAGGCAGTAGCGGTGCAAGCTTCTCACACTCACAAGAAGGACATCACAGGCAGCAGCGGTGCAAGCTTCTCACACTCACAAGAAGGACATGACAGGCAGCAGTGGTGCAAGCTTTTCACACTCACAAGAAGGACATCACAGGCAGCAGCTGTGCAAGCTTCTTACACTCACAAGAAGGAGACCACAGGCAGCAGAGGTACAAGCTTCTCACACTCACGAGAAGGACATCACAGGCAGCAGCGGTGCAAGCTTCTCACACTCACAAGAAGGACATCACAGGCAGCAGCCAGCTGTGCAAGCTTCTTACACTCACAAGAAGGAGACCACAGGCAGCAGAGGTGCAAGCTTCTCACACTCACAAGAAGGACATCACAGGCAGTAGCGGTGCAAGCTTCTCACACTCACAAGAAGGACATCACAGGCAGCAGCGGTGCAAGCTTCTCACACTAACAAGAAGGACATCACTCACAAGAAGGACATCACAGGCAGCAGCGGTGCAAGCTTCTCACACTCACAAGAAGGACATGACAGGCAGCAGTGGTGCAAGCTTTTCACACTCACAAGAAGGACATCACAGGCAGCAGCTGTGCAAGCTTCTTACACTCACAAGAAGGAGACCACAGGCAGCAGAGGTGCAAGCTTCTCACACTCACAAGAAGGACATCACAGGCAGCAGCGGTGCAAGCTTCCCTTACACACTCACAGCAGGTACTGTGCCAAGGCAGCAGCAGCAACAGAGCAAGAGTCCATTGGTGGAGCAGGTGCTGTGGTACCAGTTTAGTGCAGCAGGTGCAGTGGTACCAGTGTGTGGTAGCTACCATAGGTGGAGCAGTTGCAGTGTTAGTGTTGCTTAGCTATGATTGTGCAGCAGGTGCAGTGGCACCAGTGTGTGGTAGATGGCGTTGTGTAGCAGGTGTAGTGTTATCAGTGTTACTTAGCTATGATTGTGCAGCAGGTGCAGTGGCACCAGTGTGGCGTAGCTATCATTGGTGCAGCATGTGCAGTGGTACCGGTGTGGTGTAAGTATATTTGGTGGAGCAGGTGCAGTGTTACCAGTGTGGCGCAGGCGTAGCTACCATTGGTGGAGCAGGTGCTGTGGTACCAGTTTAGTGCAGCAGGTGCAGTGGTACCAGTGTGTGGTAGCTACCATAGGTGGAGCAGTTGCAGTAGTAGTGTTGCTTAGCTATGATTGTGCAGCAGGTGCAGTGGCACCAGTGTGTGGTAGATGGCGTTGTGTAGCAGGTGTAGTGTTATCAGTGTCACTTAGCTATGATTGTGCAGCAGGTGCAGTGGCACCAGTGTGTGGCGTAGTTACCATTCGTGGAGCAGGTGAGGTGTTATCAGTGTTACTTAGCTATGATTGTGCAGCAGGTGCAGTGGCACCAGTGTGTGGTAGATGGCGTTGTGTAGCAGGTGTAGTGTTATCAGTTTTACTTAGCTATGATTGTGCAGCAGGTGCAGTGGCACCAGTGTGACGTAGCTATCATTGGTGCAGCATGTGCAGTGGTACCGGTGTGGTGTAAGTATATTTGGTGGAGCAGGTGCAGTGTTACCAGTGTGGCGTAGGCGTAGCTACCATTGGTGGAGCAGGTGATGTGGTACCAGTTTAGTGCAGCAGGTGCAGTGGTACCAGTGTGTTGTAGCTACCATAGGTGGAGCAGTTGCAGTGGTAGTGTTGCTTAGCTATGATTGTGCAGCAGGTGCAGTGGCATCAGTGTGTGGTAGATGGCGTTGTGTAGCAGGTGCAGTGTTATCAGTGTTACTTAGCTATGATTGTGCAGCAGGTGCAGTGGCACCAGTGTGGCGTAGCTATCATTGGTGCAGCATGTGCAGTGGTACCGGTGTGGTGTAAGTATATTTGGTGGAGCAGGTGCAGTATTACCAGTGTGGCGTAGGCGTAGCTACCATTGGTGGAGCAGGTGCTATGGTACCAGTTTAGTGCAGCAGGTGCAGTGGTACCAGTGTGTGGTAGCTACCATAGTTGGAGCAGTTGCAGTGGTAGTGTTGCTTAGCTATGATTGTGCAGCAGGTGCAGTGGCACCAGTGTGTGGTAGATGGCGTTGTGTAGCAGGTGTAGTGTTATCAGTGTTACTTAGCTATGATTGTGCAGCAGGTGCAGTGGCACCAGTGTGTGGTAGATGGCATTGTGTAGCAGGTGAAGTGTTATCAGTGTTACTTAGCTATGATTGTGCAGCAGGTGCAGTGGCACCAGTGTGGCATAGCTATCATTGGTGCAGCATGTGCAGTGGTACCGGTGTGGTGTAAGTATATTTGGTGGAGCAGGTGCAGTGGTACCAGTGTGGCGTAGGCGTAGCTACCATTGGTGGAGCAGGTGCTGTGGTACCAGTTTAGTGCAGCAGGTGCAGTGGTACCAGTGTGTGGTAGCTACCATAGGTGGAGCAGTTGCAGTGGTAGTGTTGCTTAGCTATGATTGTGCAGCAGGTGCAGTGGCACCACTGTGTGGTAGATGGCGTTGTGTAGCAGGTGTAGTGTTATCAGTGTTACTTAGCTATGATTGTGCAGCAGGTGCAGTGGCACCAGTGTGGCGTAGGTACCATTGCTGCAGTAGGTGCAGTGGCACCAGTGTGGCGTAGGTACCATTGCTGCAGCAGGTGCAGTGGCAGCAATGTGGTGTAGCTATCATTGTTGCAGCAGGTACAGTGGCACCAGTGTGGCGTAGCTACCATTGCTGCAGCAGGTGCAGTGGCACCAGTGCGCCACATTGGTGTAACACACTCACTACCACACACTCAACCCCACAGACTCACCACCACACACTCACCACTACACACACAACCACACACACAACAACACACCACCAGCCGTCAGTGCACGCTTTCACCAGGGCCAAACACCACCAGCCATCAATGCACGCTTTCACGAACCACAAACACCACCAGGCATACAACACCGGCCGTCAGTGCATTCTTTTACAAGGCGCACTCACCAGCAACCGTCAGTGCACGCTTTCACCAAACACACACACCATCAGCCATCTGTGCACGCTTTTACCAACCACACACCCACCAACCGTCAGTGCACCCTTCCACCAGGCACACACACCTCCAGGCGGCAGTGCAGTCTTTTACCAAGCACACACACCACCAGCCATCAGTGCACAATTTCTACAGGCAGTCACACACACCACCAGCCATCAGTGCATGCATCAATTGTTAACGCATCCACAATTAACTATTGTAGCAATCTCAGTATGGTACACTTTACTTTTACCCAACATATATGGGACACATTTCTGACCCAAACCATAAGCACAGCCGAAATTGTGTTTGCAATATTATTTTCTTATGTACATTTTCCTCTTGTCCATTTTTACACCGTTATTTTAATCCATTAATAATCCACATGTTCACTTGAAATGCTTTTAGTCTTCATGCAAGGAAGCGCCATTTTCCAAATTTCTAATGCTCCTGCTGGGCCATCCGAACCTCACGTCAAGAACACGACTGAAGCCAAATTCATCCAAATCAGTTTAATAAAATCCAATGCATTTCGGGCCTCTGGGGCCCTTCGTCAGGGAAAACTAGAAACAACAATAACATAACACATGTTTTACTGTGACAACCGATATGTACACTTTTAACATTTAATGTTTAAAGTCGCCGCTCTTCTTTATCTCAAAACAGTTGCTGTAACTAAAATACATTCTGCCTAATATCTCAGTCCCCACCAAGCCCCGTGCAGTTTCACATTAGTGTCTTCCTCTCTCTCAATGAACTAATTACCATACTTTCTCACTGACTGCTACCGATCTCAATCTGCTCCTTCCCTTATTACCAGTCGGGTGAAACATACCCCTCCCAAAACTCTCCTCTCCTCTCCACATCATGCTTCCCAGCCCTCCACGAACATTTTTAACAAACTTTGCTTTCTGAGATAACATTTGCTCTTATTTCACTCTTCGTTCTCAGCTCCTACCTGCTAGGAAGCAATCGTCCTCCTCACTCCATTCTGAATAATGTTTCTACTTTCCCAATCGCTCTCCTGCCTTTAAACTCCACTCTAGCCTCTCCTTGCAAGCAGCCCTCCCCCTCATCACTACGTAATTAACACCTGTGTCTTTCGAAAAACTCCCGTTCTTCCCTGGAAAACTACAGTTCCTATAATGCTTCACATTTTGACAAATGCAAAATTATTAAACACATAAGTGCAACTTTAGACGTTTACAAAAAGAAGGCTGACGTAATCTTCATCTTGTTTTTTGTCCCAGTTGTATTGCTGTGATATCCTCATACTTCTGACACCAATTAATAAACTTGCTGTGTGAACTCCGATGTTCCGCCTTGCATGAAAAAACGACCTTATTTCAAACTGTTCTATTTTCACGATTTTCTTTGTGGGTGCTAGCCCAGAATGGCCAAATTGCATAAACATCATATTAGTATGAGCTGCACACATTTATTTTCACCTAAGTTTCTCAGAAATTCTAAACTTCAATTTTGTCATGGCGTGCTCAAAGGGACAAGAGGAAAATGTACATAAGAAAATAATATTGCAAACGCAATTTCGGCTGTGCTTATGGTTTGGGTCAGAAATGTGTCCCATATATGTTGGAGTTTAGTTTCATACGTGCAGTTTGGGCTAGGCACGACGCATTTGAGCACGCCATGACAAAATTGAAGTTTAGAATTTCGGAGAAACTTAGGTGAAAATAAAGGTGTGCAGCTCATACTAATATGATGTTTATGCAATTTGGCCCTTCTGGGCTAGCACCCACAAAGAAAATCGTGAAAATAGAACAGTTTGAAATAAGGTCGTTTTTTCATGCAAGGCGGAACATCGGAGTTCACACAGTAAGTTTATTAATTGGTGTCAGAAGTATGAGGATATCACAGCAATACAACTGGGACAAAAAACAAGATGAAGATTACGTCAGCCTTCTTTTTGTAAACGTCTAAAGTTGCACTTATGTGTTTAATAATTTTGCATTTGTCAAAATGTGAAGCATTATAGGAACTGTAGTTTTCCAGGGAAGAACGGGAGTTTTTCGAAAGACACAGGTGTTAATTACGTAGGGATGAGGGGGAAGGCTGCTTGCAAGGAGAGGCTAGAGTGGAGTTTAAAGGGAGGAGAGCGATTGGGAAAGTAGAAACATTATTCAGAATGGAGTGAGGAGGACGATTGCTTCCTAGCAGGTAGGAGCTGAGAACGAAGAGTGAAATAAGAGCAAATGTTATCTCAGAAAGCAAAGTTTGTTAAAAATGTTCGTGGAGGGCTGGGAAGCATGATGTGGAGAGGAGAGGAGAGTTTTGGGAGGGGTATGTTTCACCCGACTGGTAATAAGGGAAGGAGCAGATTGAGATCGGTAGCAGTCCGTGAGAAAGTATGGTAATTAGTTCATTGAGAGAGAGGAAGACACTAATGTGAAACTGCACGGGGCTTGTTGGGGACCGAGATATTAGGCAGAATGTATTTTAGTTACAGCAACTGTTTTGAGATAAAGAAGAGCCGGCGACTTTAAACATTAAATGTTAAAAGTGTACATATCGGTTGTCACAGTAAAACATGTGTTATGTTATTGTTGTTTCTAGTTTTCCCTGACGAAGGGCCCCAGAGGCCCGAAATGCATTGGATTTTATTAAACTGCTTTGGATGAATTTGGCTTCAGTCGTGTTCTTGACGTGAGGTTCGGATGGCCCAGCAGGAGCATTAGAAATTTGGAAAATGGCGCTTCCTTGCATGAAGACTAAAAGCATTTCAAGTGAACATGTGGATTATTAATGGATTAAAATAACGGTGTAAAAATGGACAAGAGGAAAATGTACATAAGAAAATAATATTGCAAACGCAATTTCGGCTGTGCTTATGGTTTGGGTCAGAAATGTGTCCCATATATGTTGGAGTTTAGTTTCATACGTGCAGTTTGGGCTAGGCACGACGCATTTGAGCACGCCATGACAAAATTGAAGTTTAGAATTTCGGAGAAACATAGGTGAAAATAAAGGTGTGCAGCTCATACTAATATGACACTTTACTTTTAAACATATTCATGTAAAGCACAGCATGCCACCATTGCTACAATTCCAATCTAACTCACATAATTCCACTACACACCACATGCACACACTCCATAACACATGACGAAAAGACATTGCCATTTACAATGCCATTAGCTCAAACTCAAATAAAACCGATCCCGATTGCATTTCCAATGCTTGTTTCATAAAGTGATTGCCAATGAATTTTCAATTCCAACAGCGGCTAGCATCTAAATTCAGTGCATACCAATAATGTGAAACTCATTAGGCTCCACAAGAATGACAGAGAGTTGTTAAGTTTCAAACTGAAAAGGTTTTTAAAGGATTAGCAAAGTCACTAACTCAAATCATTAAATTAGTCCTATTCACTATTCAATACACTAATGTGTCATTCAATATGTTCAAAGCAATTCAAAAGATCATACAACAAAGACAAACTATTAAAAGGTTGTCCCAAAAAGGAAAGTCAACCAAGATCAGTTCTCCCATGAGGAAAGCACCCTACTCTGCTAAGTCAGGGAAAGGTTCTACCAAGAAGTTGGGGAAAAGGCACCTGCTTATTAGCTTAAATCACACATTTCAAACAGTTGATACACTTACACATGGTTCTCACATAACAGATCAATCAGAGTTAAGGTACAAGTAGATAATTAGATTCATTATTTTCTCGAGTTACTGCACAATCAGGCTACTCTAAGCGTCCTTCAAACTTGCAATTATCTGCAACATATGCTGTAGGTACATTGCAGCAGCTCATTAGCACATTCTACAAGAATTATGCAAATAATAAATGTTGCATAAGATCATTACCATGGCCACAATCTCATTGGAAATCTGAATTTAGCTTCTCCTGGCATAAAGAAAAGACATGTGATACAAAAAAAATGGCAAACAGATGTTGGCCATTTCTAAAATACGAGTCTACATTATCTGTGGGCTGTCAAAACGTGAAAAAAGACACGCTCTGTACATTTGCATGTTACATGTTAATGGCGATATGAATGAGAAATTATAAATAGGAAAAATATCTCTTTCACATCCCTCCCTCTGGCAACTCTGGAAGTCAGCAGACATTACACCTATGTTCTTTTCAGGGGTCATATGTTCACCGCTCCTTTACACAAAAGTTGTCAGCATTTGCAACTTGCATTGAGACTGCTCTAGATTCCTTAGCTTATCAAAAATGTGGCTCTGCAATTCTTCAAGCTCAATGTCAGCTTATTTCCTTTTTCTCACGCTTGATTCTGACAGCTGCCTTTCTCCATTGCATCTTGACCCACCCTTTGCAGTTATATTTTTATGGTCCTCATGAAAAAATAGACATATCACAGAAATTGCAATGTTTTTTCTCAAATTGTCTTTATTGAATTTTAAACATAGGATACCTTACAATAGGTATTGCATAATAAAGATGAGACAAAGCTCCTGACTACAAAAACGTGAGGTATATGTATAAAGAATTAGATACTTGGGAAAAAATTCCCCATAATCTTTAGAGGGAAACAGGTTTTAGTATGAGTGACAGTTGTTAAATCGAGAAATTGCAATGGTTACTATGGGGGTTTGTATATTATCTAACACTGCACTACCATTACTACTAAGCCACACACCAATCTTAGATCTTCCCTATTTCTTCCCATGGTCCTGTCTTCTCCAACTCCTTCACTTCTCTGAAAACATCCAACTTTTTAGTGACAAACTTTTTTATTTTGTTACTTGTGTGAGGGGTGTACGTGCAGCACTGCTGAATTTGTAACAAGGCAGACTCTGCTTTTTTTTATGAGTAAGATATCTAAAGTAAGCCTATTCTGCAAAACTATTGTTTTGGCTAACAATGCACAACCATTACTACTAAGCTACATATCAATCTTAGACAACTCCTTTCCTATTTCTTCCCAGGCACCTGTCTCCTTCAACTCCTTCACTTCTCTAGAAGCATTCGAAATGTTAGTGAGAAACTTGTTAATTTTGTTACTTAGAGTTAATAACAGTTAGAGCGATGTTGGTAGCGAGGCAATGCACTAAACTAGATATCTTTCCAATCTTCAAACCATTTAAAACTATACCTACAGAAGGAATCATCCCGGCAAAGATATCACTAACTACTTGTGAAGCCTTACGTATAGTTCTTTATGTGCTACTGTCCCTTTATCATCTATCTCATCTACGTGATACATCGTAGGAAACACTAAAGCTAATACCACTCCAGTTCACAAGAAGTTGAAAATAAGCATTTTTCACACACACATAATAAACTCTTGGAACAACAATACTTTCCCTGGAAATATTTGCTCATTTGTAACCTCTAATCTCTGTAACCATTAGCGCCAACCAACCCTCTGAGGGTTCTTAACATGTTCTTTTTGTCTCAAGAAATACTACTTTCACTCCTGTTGCAAAACCAAATGTAACTTTGATTGCGCTCCTGCTTCTTTTATTTTTGCCTCCTCTTTCTCTCAATTTACCTTCTCCCTCTCCTTAACTTCCTTGCATCCTTTTCCCCCCTTTTGTTCAATTACTCTATCAAATACTTCTCAGGCCTAGTCAATTTACTTGTAACCCTAGCTTTAGCAAATATAGGAATATTAATCTCTGTGACAGATCTTAAATAATGACCTATCCTTTCCACAGATTTTTCTCCAGAATTGTGGTTCAAATTTGCATTTATAAGCACATAACCAAAAAGTAAATAAAAGTTAGAAAATGTATATCCTAAATGACCTTGTTGATAAAGCAATTCATAGCTATTCTGCAGGTAAGTGCATAAGTAAGGGACAGGTGGTGGTATGGTGGTAAATTACACCTACTCCAGTTGAAACAGCTAAGTATGTACAGATGTAACAATCACGGGCATGCATAACTTTAAAGTACTCATGTAACATGCAAAAAAAGACTTTATTGGTATAATTTCCTCCAGACCCTTCTCTATAAAAAGTTTTAATGTTAAACCTATGTTGTTCTTCTAAATAAGCTAATCAGGTTTCGGTTTAGTGGAAGCATGCTTGTTACAAGTGTTAAGACCCACTAATAATCAAATCATCATTAAAACAAAGGCAATTGCCTCTATTATTATCATCATTCAACATTGTGGAAAAGTAAATTTTGCCATGTTCTGTGTCTCTACGTGTCATCCATCATATGTTATGTGTGCATGACCAATATGCATATGTTATTCCCCATGTCCGATTCAAGACGCAATTACAGTTGTGTCCTCCTCTAGTATGCCAGTTTCCAGTCCTCGTGAATACTACGAATATCAGGCCTATGTAAAGCTACGTTGCCACGTTTCTCAGTGTGCACGTTATTTCATTATAAAGTCCCCGTTTCCAGGTCTCAACAGGGCCCGGACATCAGATTCAGCTCCTGTCTCCTGAACCCTTGCTGAGGAGCGATCCAGCCCCCACCTGTATCCTCGACCTTCCACTTACTTCCTGCCTCGCAGTGCCCGGTGCAGCTTGGCTCTGCCTCTGAGTCTGCCAAGACTATGTTATGATTCCAGTTATCAGTTCAGTCCTCCTTCTCTGCATTCCTAAGCTACTGAACTGCATCAATAGTTTCCGTCATTGTCTAGCCTATTCGGCCCCATGTTAGGAGAAATACTGTATTTAATGGTCATTTAATATTCTTCATCACGCACTACATGTAGAATAAATGCATGGTCCAGTCTTAGAATCGAGTTAGCCTTTCCCCTCTTAACTTCTGGTTTATATCAACATGTTCTCTAAACATCAGATACTAGATACTGTTTAGGTACATGTCGCTCCGACCCTCCAGACTTTAGTCTCTGCTCCTAGCACAGAGTTCATAGCCCCCAGCTTCTCCTCGTAACACGTCATTGCCAGTTTGCGTGCACCACCAGGTTAGAGGTCCCGGCTCCTTAGGTAGCCCCCTCCAATGTTTCCGCCCCATTCATGACATATTCTGTTACGTTTGTATCACATGTCTGAGTTACACCTTCTTTTTACTCTTATCTTTCGCGACTGCTACGCGTCACGCCTTCTGCTCCACCCACTGCTACGCCTACTGCAATGTAATGCTATGTGTTTGCGTTATGTATATATGCTCATGTATTGTTATTAAAAGGCAGCGCGCTCATCCCAGACCGAGCCCCAGCAGCTGCTGGGCCCTGCCATCCTATTCCTATGCAGGTTGTCCTGTTCCTGTCCTTATGCTGTATTAAACCTGCAAAAACTCCTACTACCTCGAATCTTGACTCTTATTTATTGAGCTATCTGTTATGATATATGTCTAGTCAAAAATAGGGTATTATTTATTTATTTACCACATAATGGCGCCCGAATAGGGACTTGCCCTTTCCCCACGCGTCGGTGAAGCCACGCCGACCCCCTGACCCTCTGCAGTCGTGACGGAACTCTTCTGCGCAGTGGCAGATATTTCTGCTCAAGTATCCCTCAGGCCCACGGAGGAGACGGAGGAGGCGGTCCAGCATCCAGACGAGACGGTGGAGGAACGCGGCGAGTCCCGACCAGAGCCCAAGCCAAGAGTCCAAGGTCCGAGGTATCCGGAGGTCCACCCGTAACTGAAGTCCGAAGTCCGAAGTTCGTCGTCGTAGCAGTCCAGTCCAGTCCGAGGCCTTCCGTTCTTGCTGCCCGGTGAGTACCGTTACTGGGGTGGTATCTAGACAGGGTCAATTTAATTGACTCTGGTCTGTGGGTTGGTGGTACACAGTCCCACAAACGAAGTGTCCACTTCGGTGGATGCGGGTCCTGACGTGTCTCTTTAAGAGACCGGTAAGTTTCGTACTGTTTCAGCAGTGCATCTAGTTTCTGTTCTAGTCAGTTCTGGTCTCGAGAAATTTCAAGTGTTCTGTTCACGGTATTTTCAGGTGGTATTCTGTTCGAACTGTTATTTATAATGTTCTTCATGTATTTTAATGTTGTGGTATGAGTGCGACGTGATTTTGTGTTTTCATTGTGTATTGTATTATGTCCAGATTATAGTCCAGTCATGCCGCTCTTCTCAAAATTACGTCAGTTAAAAACTAGAAAGGGTCTGCTGGAAGCAGCAGTTCCCGTCCCGCCTAGGGACAGTCCAGGTCACTTTATGTATCAGAAACATGGCATAAGTGCCATATTGTATCTAGATTTATGGGTAGAATATACCAAACAGTTAGAAGAAAAGTATAGATGGCCCGTATCGGGTACATGGGATGCCGAATGCATCATGCGAGTAGAAGAAGCATTATGGAAAAAGAAAGCCAGACAGTCACAGAAAGATGCCATCGAGTTATGGCGCAAAGAAGCTCATAAAAGAACCGAAAAAGAAATCAGAAAGACAGAACTAAGTAGAGAATCCCAAGAACGAGCCCAAGAAAGAGAATTAATCGAGATAGGTGAACGAGTTAGAACTGAGCAATCAGACAGACAGAGGAATGCCCTCATTAAGGGTATGTATCCTCTTCTTGCTGAGGGCTTGCCAAAAGCGACCCCAGAGGCATCCAGTAATTTCCCGCCACCATTAGTTCCGACCAAGCTACGTCACAAACCGACCGCAGCTGATATTTTTATTTCGTCCTATCTGGACGACACAGTCCCCGAATATGCAAATCCTGTTCGCGCTCCGCCAGTCCCTGTAAATCAGGTAATTCCTGCTCCTCCAGACACCGGGGTGCCCTTAACAGCCCCCCCGGGTCAGCCCGCCATACAAGTCCAGCCCACGTTACAATTACCGACCCTGCCAGGACGAAAAGCATCAGTTGATGATTCTAGTTTAGGGGCCGCAGGAGGAGGTCTTCCTCAAACCCCGCCGCCATACAAGCGTTTATCAGCACTCGAATTACATGCTCAAGCATCACAGCGTACTCCTAAAAGTAATAAGTCTGTTGCAGAGATCAGGCAAACCCTTGGCGAATGTGTCTATGACCCAGTTCCAGGCGAGTTTAATATGGTTTTATATTCCGTACGCGTAAGGAGAGTGACCGAGTATCTAGTCACCCTGCCGAATATGAAAGAAGATCTAGACAGGATATATCGTTTCATCCGTACAGGGGATGACCCACAAAGTATTAGTGATGCCATGTCTCAAAGGAAAGCCGAGATTCAGCGCATGATATTAAAGTTCCTAATTAACTGTCTAATAAGAGAACAAGATTACCCGTCTAAAGACCCGGAAGAAATGAAAACTCTAACAAAGTGGAGTGATAATATAGCCGAAGGAAAGCACAATACCATTGGTGCCATGGAAAGTATGTACAAGAAAATCCGTAGAGAGATAATAAAGATACACGAACAGCGTAAAGCAGCACAAGTAAGCGAGAAAGAAAGTACCTCCGATCCTGAAGAGGAAGACGACGAGAATACCGCCAGAATAGCGTATGTAGGAAAATCTAGATTTCCAGATCGCCATTTACGTCTAGAACACAAGCCAATTTTCCATCATCCAGCACCAGAACAAGGTTCCCTAGAACAAGTATTTCAAGCTACCGATCACATTCTGAAATCACGAATCGGTTATAGTGAGTTAAGTACTATGCATGAACAAGAACTAGTCCGATCAGCAGTCAGATGGATTACTGATTCTACCACTTTTCCAGACGAAATAGTGGCACAAATGTTTCTGAAAATGCCCCCAGCCGAGCAGCGACTGGTGGGTATGTATATGATTCAGCACCTCATTACTCTGTATGAGGGTCAACATTCTGATCCAGGCCCGTTACATGATATCTTGAACGAGTTACTCCAGTACAAATGGAGAGGTCTAGGTACCGATTTAATTAGTGTCATTCTAGAACAGCGCCACAAATATAGAACATTCTTAAACCCGCATTTTGTTCATGTCTCACCCCCAGAAAGTAAATCATTCTACATAGACAGACAGAATCCGTTACGAGAAGTCCACCCAGTCAGAGGAGCGGGTGGCGAAATGCAGCGAGTGTTTGTATACACTCCGATCACAAAGATGGAACTCCTCGAAATGAAGAAATTAATTCCCTGTCATGACAAAGATCCAGCAGGGTTCCATAGAGAATTAAAAGACATGCTCCGTATGGGAGAATACACTTACCCAGATATCATTAAAATGTTAAAGGTTCTGCTACCCGCAGGGGTGTATGAAAAGCTAAAGGAAAAAGAATGGGAGGTGGGAGAGAAAAAGATAGATTGGGCAGTCCTAGAAGCAGAAGATAAGATACGTGTACCAGGTACTGGTCTTGGAGAGAAATGTAAAGAATTACCAGAATTATTAATTCAAGTTTTACCCAGATTATTAACAACGAGAAAAGAAGACTGGGATGCAATCTCAGCCTGTAAACAGAAACAAGATGAAGATATTAGTGATTTTTATTCTAGGTTTGAAAAGTGCTTTAGTATCAACAGTGGTCTCAAGACAAGTAGTGAGTCATACCCTCACCTTTTCGTTACTAAATTAGTCGAGAATTCAAGCCCACAAGTTAAAAATCGAGTTTTGAAAGTCGAAAGCACCTGGCAAGCAAATACTCCGTCCCAGATGCTCCAGATGCTCCAGTATCACCAGAATAGAATCAGGGAAGAGCAAGAACACGAGAGAAAACGTATGAAAGACACGAAAATGAAAGTACTAGTTGCACAATCTGTTCCTCAAGACAGTCAGAAGAGGGGTCCGAATCAAGCCAGTCATCCTGCAGCTCCCGTTAAAGGGAACTGCAATTATTGTAAACAGCCAGGTAATTTTATAAATGAGTGTGCAGTTCTGAAACACAACATAGCTACTGGTAAGACCAAAGAAAGACCACGTCCGCCTAGACAGGAACAAGTTTCACAGATTCCCCAGCCACAGAATGCACAACAGACAGTTACAGTACCGCAGCCTATTGCTGCAACACAGCATGTTACATCGCAGATGTACCAGTATGCACAGTCTGAGTATCCAGAGTACCAGCCATATTCATGAAACAGCCTAGAAAGAGAGGTAGGCTTGCCTCTCATCGAGATACCTGTAGATCAAGAAGGTCCCTATGTTCACAGTCAAGTATTAGGGAAAGACAGAAAGTTTTTGATTGATACAGGGGCAAGTAGGACCACAATTAGTCATGCCGAAGTTCCAGGGGCTCCGCTCTCAGGCTCAAGAAATGTTTCCCTTGGATTTTCAGGAAAGCCTATCGTTAATGAGATTTCAAAGCCAGTCACTCTAGAAGTAGGTCCATTGTCCCGCACTACTGATCTATTACTTACTAAGTCATGTCCAGAAAATCTATTAGGCATTAAAACACTGAAAGAGTTAGGTGCAGTTATATGTTGTTCCCCAGAGGGAATACGATTGTTCCTACGTGACTTTAAGGGTCACTATGTATTACGAGATTTTGATTCCAGACTGTCTAAAGTTCCGCAGCATTTATGGGCGCAAGGTCCAACTGATGTAGGTTATATGCAAATCACACCCCATCGTGTGACTCTCAAACCAGGTGTAGTGTTACCACGAATCAGGCAGTATAGATTGCCACCTGAGGCTGTAGCAGCCTTATCCAAAATTATTGACGAGCTCATGGCTCAAGGAGTAGTTGTAGAAACTGATTCCAATGTATGTAACTCTCCGATCATTCCAGTCATGAAACGTACTGATCCAAATGCACCCCCAGTATATCGACTAGTGATTGATTTACGGGAACTTAATAAATGTATTATTCCTCAGTACCCAGTTGTCCCAGATATCTCTTCCCTATTGACAGCCATTGATTCCGAAGCCACGTTCTTCACTGTCATAGACCTCAAGAACGCATTTTTTAGTGTTCCAATTCATCCAGACAGCCAGTTTCTTTTCGGATTTTGTTTAAATGGAAGGAGCTATATGTTTACACGAGCTCCTCAAGGTTTCACAGAAAGCCCTAGTATTTACAGTCAAGCACTTAAGAGACAACTAGATAATATTCACATGCCAACTGACACTGCCCTGCTCCAGTATGTCGATGATCTCCTGATCACAGCCCGTTCTGAACGTGCTTGCGAGCGAGCATCCCTGACGGTTCTGTATTTCCTAGCCGAGATGGGGCACAAGGTGTCCCCTTCGAAGCTTCAATTCTGTGTCCAGCAAGTGGTCTACTTAGGACACTTACTGTCCAAGAGGGGTAGGCAGTTGACACCAGACCGTATCCAGTTAATAGCGAGTCTTCCTCAGCCCAGGACCCAGAAGGAGGTACGTGCCTTTATCGGCCTTACTTCTTATTGCAGACAATGGATTCCTCAGTATGCATTTCTAGCCAAGCCACTGATACAGTTAACGACACAGGAGACAGCCGTATCGACTGTTCTCCCTTGGACATCTGAACATACACTTAGTTTCAACGAGTTAAAGAAAGCCCTATGCCAAGCTCCAGTTCTAGCTACACCGAACTACAGTAAGCCTTTTACACTTTTCGTTACTGAACGCGAAGGTACAGCATTATCTGTTCTTACACAAGATCAAGCAGGACAATACAAGCCTTGTGCTTATTTTTCGAGCACACTAGATCCAGTCGCCCAGGCTCTGCCTGCGTGCCTCAAGTCAGTCGCAGCCACAGCACTAGCTATCAGACAAAGTGATTCCATAGTTTTAGGACATACCTTGACAGTACAAGTCCCACACTCCGTGGAAGTTCTTTTAAACCGAACACAAACACAGCACTTGACAATTGCACGTTTAACAGGTTATGAATTGACACTGTTCCAGCCACACATAGATATTAGACGCTGCAACATCCTGAATCCTGCTACACTGTTACCATCAGTTAGTTCAAATCCTGCCGCACACGACTGTGTGGAAGTAGTCAACATTACGACAAAGCCAAGACAAGACCTGACAGACATTCCGTTACTAGATCCCGACCTGACACTTTATGTGGATGGTTCATGTATGAGAACTAGTACAGGAGAACTAGTCGCCGCGTATGCAGTGACTACTGACACCGAAGTTATTGAAACACACCGTATTGATACCCTGTCCGCTCAAGCAGCAGAGCTAGTTGCTCTGACACAAGCCTGTATACACGCCAAGAACCTGAAAGTTAATGTTTACACAGATTCACGTTACGCATTTGGAGTTGTACACGACTTTGGAGTGCTCTGGCAGGAGAGAGGTTTCATGACTTCTCATGGAACCAAGATTCAGCATGGTTTCCTTATCCAAGCTCTGTTAGATGCAGTACATTTACCGACATCTATTGCTATCATGAAATGCAAAGCACATACGAAAGTCACTGACATTATTTCCCAAGGTAATGATCTAGCAGATCGCACAGCCAAGCTTACAGCACAGACTCTAGACAGTCCAGTTAACATGACACACACTCCAGATCTGACTACATGTATGACAGTTAAGGACCCTACTCAAGATGTCATAGATATCCAGTTACATGCTACTCCCGATGAAACCAAGAAGTGGTCTGAACAAGGAGGGGTCCAGACAGATCAAGGATGGTTAACAAAGGGTAGGACCGCATGGTTTCTCCCCGACTCTATGGTTCAAGTCATCATTAATACCGCACATAGTCCAGCACATTTAGGAGAAAAAGCAATGTTAGACAGTATCGAGAACATTTGGTTCAACAAGCATTTACGAGCTGCAGCCAAGCAGAAAGTCCGTACCTGTATGATATGTTGTCAGTTTAATCCAGGTAAAAGTGTCCCGGTGGAACAAGGTGGTTTCCAGCCTCCTGACCACCCTTTTGAGGTCCTCCAGATGGATTATATTCAGATGGAGCGATGTCGAGGTTTCAAGTATGTCCTTGTAGTTGTATGCGCTTTGTCCAGATGGACAGAAGCATATCCAGTCCCAGATTACACAGCCGCGACCACTGCCAAGCAGTTGGTTCGTGAGTTTTTCCCTCGATATGGACTCCCTAGAGTCGTATATTCTGATAACGGTCAGCCATTCTCATCTGAACTGATGAAGCACGTTTCCCTGTTGTTAGGGTACCAGTGGAAGTTTCATTGTGTACGCCATCCTGAAGCAGCTGGTCTAGTCGAGAGACATAATCAGACTCTGAAAATCCGAATTGCCAAAATATGTAAAGATAAGGGTGTGGACTGGCTAGTAGCTCTGCCAGTCGCTTTGTTTTATATGCGCATGGTCGCACATTCCAGATCAGGTCTGTCCCCGTATGAGGTCGTATTCGGCCGCCCCCCTAACATGTGGGGTACTCCTAGACCCCGAAGTATTACTGATGTTTCATGTAATATGCTGACAGATTACCTAGCTTCCTTGATGTCTGCCCTCAACTCATGTCGTTCACAGGTTGCCGCCACATTTCCAGACAATACCGAGGTGGCACCGCATGAAATCGTTCCAGGTTCGATGGTGCTCGTACGTAACTTCGACAGATCAAGTCCGCTGGAGCCACGTTGGAAGGAGCCCCGTCAGGTCCTCCTCACCACCCGTACAGCTGTGAAACTGGAAGGACGCCGTGGCTGGGTGCACCTTTCGCACGTCAAGAAATTCTACGGATTGAAACCGGTCTCTAAGAACATTTCCCAGGATATCAAGACTTGTCAAAACATTGTTCCTAAGGACTGTCCCGCAAATGACATTGACACAACCCCTCCCCTGTTAGAGAAAACTCCGCAACAGGAGTATAAACAGAAATTAAGGTCTAGTAAAATAAGTCAGCCAGTTTGATTGTCTAAGTCCTCCCCTAGGTGAAACGGTTAGACTGTTTCTGACATGTATAAAATAGACCCCCATAGTGAGAGAGTCAGTCAAAACTCAATCCGATGTATCGTTTTTCTAAGTTTCATATTATTTCTCAGCCTTTTGATTTCCTGCACTAGTTACGCATTTTTCCTGTGTTTTCCAGTTCCTCATGTAAATAAGCATTCTAATGTTACAGTAGAGCACACGTTTAGTGATCTGCCTCCTCATGAATATTCATACCGCCTCGCTATGCGTAACAATACTTTTATCCGCATGTTGCATTACTCACACCAGACCAGCAATGCCACTAATTGTTGGGTGTGTGGTCGACTCCCCCCTTTCCAGACCCCGAAGGGAGTTCTGCCACTTTTTCCTTATCCATTTTCACATAATGGTTCGTGTGGAGCATGGTCCACGTTAACGTCATCCTTAACAGATATGTCTTTTCTTAACAGCACATGTTTCCCAGACAAGCAAGGTTTCCCCCATAGAACAGGTTTAGATCTAGAAAATGAAGTGTATAATTTAGGTAACTATTCTTCGAATTTCATGGTCCTGAATGTTCAGTCTGATACTACTCCAGACTCACCTGCTATTTCAGTATTACCAGTCAAAGGCGAATTATGTGTCCGAAATTATGGTTCTGTACATGTAGGACATAGTGAATGTACTACTATTATCCAGTATAGTGACAGTGGGAAATCTATTTTTAAAGCTTCACGTCATTCTTATTTTGTTTGTGGTCAAACCGCATATGTTCGTCTGCCCCTCGATTGGGAGGGAACCTGTTACATTGCCTTCCTACTGCCACCTGTTTTCCTAGCCCCACCTGACTACCATAGGAATTCCTTCCTAGTACATACTAGACACAAGAGAAACCTCCCGATTGTCGATTATACTGAAACTGCTGCAGAGCAATTCATTGATATTGATAAAGGTGTGTTCCCTTATTTAGGTACAGTTGTAAACAGTAAGCTAATCCGTAGGTTAACAAGAACCCTTGAAGCTGTAGTAGATGAGACTGCCTCCGCTCTAGGTAACTTAACCGAAGAGCAATCCTTTATGAGAATTGTTGTGCTCCAGAATCGTCTCGTCCTTGACGTCATACTGGCCGATAGGGGCGGGGCCTGTAGAGTCATCGGATCCAGTTGTTGCATTTTCATTCCAAATAACGCGCCGTCTGTTTATTCAGCTATAACCAGACTCCATAAAATTGCCCATCTGTTACACCAGGATCCAGGCACCTGGACATGGTCCGGTTGGTTCTGGAATATAATTTCCGCCTGGGGATGGAAAGTCCTGTCCTTTCTAGGTATCGCAGTAGCGATCATATTCAGCTGCTGCCTCTGTATACAATGTGGCCCTGCGATTTGCGGCATGTGTGCTACCACTTGTATTCCTAGTCCCAAGCCCCGTTCTAAATCCCGTTCCAAGACAATTCGAGATGAACAAATGGTACTGTATGAAATGATAGATGGTATCATGAATATTGATGTTTCCTGATGGAAACGTAGTGACAAGGAGGGAATGTGGAAAAGTAAATTTTGCCATGTTCTGTGTCTCTACGTGTCATCCATCATATGTTATGTGTGCATGACCAATATGCATATGTTATTCCCCATGTCCGATTCAAGACGCAATTACAGTTGTGTCCTCCTCTAGTATGCCAGTTTCCAGTCCTCGTGAATACTACGAATATCAGGCCTATGTAAAGCTACGTTGCCACGTTTCTCAGTGTGCACGTTATTTCATTATAAAGTCCCCGTTTCCAGGTCTCAACAGGGCCCGGACATCAGATTCAGCTCCTGTCTCCTGAACCCTTGCTGAGGAGCGATCCAGCCCCCACCTGTATCCTCGACCTTCCACTTACTTCCTGCCTCGCAGTGCCCGGTGCAGCTTGGCTCTGCCTCTGAGTCTGCCAAGACTATGTTATGATTCCAGTTATCAGTTCAGTCCTCCTTCTCTGCATTCCTAAGCTACTGAACTGCATCAATAGTTTCCGTCATTGTCTAGCCTATTCGGCCCCATGTTAGGAGAAATACTGTATTTAATGGTCATTTAATATTCTTCATCACGCACTACATGTAGAATAAATGCATGGTCCAGTCTTAGAATCGAGTTAGCCTTTCCCCTCTTGACTTCTGGTTTATATCAACATGTTCTCTAAACATCAGATACTAGATACTGTTTAGGTACATGTCGCTCCGACCCTCCAGACTTTAGTCTCTGCTCCTAGCACAGAGTTCATAGCCCCCAGCTTCTCCTCGTAACACGTCATTGCCAGTTTGCGCGCACCACCAGGTTAGAGGTCCCGGCTCCTTAGGTAGCCCCCTCCAATGTTTCCGCCCCATTCATGACATATTCTGTTACGTTTGTATCACATGTCTGAGTTACACCTTCTTTTTACTCTTATCTTTCGCGACTGCTACGCGTCACGCCTTCTGCTCCACCCACTGCTACGCCTACTGCAATGTAATGCTATGTGTTTGCGTTATGTATATATGCTCATGTATTGTTATTAAAAGGCAGCGCGCTCATCCCAGACCGAGCCCCAGCAGCTGCTGGGCCCTGCCATCCTATTCCTATGCAGGTTGTCCTGTTCCTGTCCTTATGCTGTATTAAACCTGCAAAAACTCCTACTACCTCGAATCTTGACTCTTATTTATTGAGCTATCTGTTATGATATATGTCTAGTCAAAAATAGGGTATTATTTATTTATTTACCACAACATGACGAAGTGTTTAACTGTATTCAACACCATGGTTTCTCTCAAGTCAGACTGAAAAGACAAAAACGAAAAGTTAATCAATGTAAATTCTAGTTACGGCTTCTACTGTGAAAATCAGCAAAACTTTCAGTTTGTACAATATAAGTCTATTAGTTCAGTTGACTTAAAAATCGGAACCTACAACCTCGAGCAGTTACTCTAAAAGGACAACCCTACTCTTCTACTGGAGCCTGGGACCAAATCATTTCACAGGATATTCAGGATATATTGATAGTATTTATTAAAGCGTCCTGTTCCCGAGGAGACCGGAGTAGGTGTGCAAGCGGGCAAGCACCTTGGTCACCTAATCCGGTCTCCTCGGGAACAGCGTCCTGTTCCCGAGGAGACTGGAGTAGATGTACAAGCGGGCAAGCACCTAGACGAAAGTGTGACAATAGGGGCTTGCCCCTCCCGGGACCAGGTTAGTTGTGGAAATCTCATGACTCAAGTACGTTCTAGCAGTGGACCCAAAAAACGGTCAGTCCACAGCATGCACAGCACACCTTAGCATGTGTGCTAAAAATGCAAATTCACGTGGTATAATTTTTACCACTCCCTTTTTCACTTTTTAATCACCATTTGCACACTTGTTAGGTCCTAAATAAAGCCTTACCATTTTTTATATGGCTGAAACATGTAGACCAAGGATAATTAGGATCAAATCACTAGTCTTACAAATTATCCGCACCTTGCTTTTAAACATACCTTGGGCCGCTGGAAATAAATAATTATCAGTAAGAATACCCAAAGGTAGTTTTAACCCACACCACTCCATCACATTCACTAAAAAGAAAAAAAAAACGCTCCCCTGTAACCAGGTGTCGCAGCACAGGTGGGTAGCACTCGGCTACTCAGCTGGGAACCTGATGATGAAGCATTACACCAATTATGTTGGTGATGTTGGTGTGTGAGGGTTCTTCTAACAAACCCTTGTGGTGCTAGGCACTGCAGTATCAGACAGCTATTCTTCAAGGGTATCAGGTTGATAATGTATCTGGATGACATTATTTATGGCACAGAAAAGGAGGTTTTGAGCATGGAGACCAACATGGGGGTAAGATTTTTAGAACCTCTAGGTTTCTTAATCAACCAGAAGAAATCGCATGTGATACCAAATCATGAGACTCTGTTCCTGGAATTTGATATTCACATAGTACGAGTGGATCTAAGTTTGTCCAGAGAGAAATTAACGAGATTGTGGTTGTAGATCCAAAAACATTGGATATGGAGGATAATTCTTTAAAAATGTCGGCAAGGATAATAAGGTTGCTGTCATCAATTATTCAGGCAGTGTTACCAGGGCCTCTTCATCATTGAGCTTTGCAAAGTTTAAAGGTAGTGCATTTGAGGAAATAATTGAAGTATTCTGAGAAAATAAAACAGAATCAGAATGTGAAAGATGAATTGGGGTTGTGATTACAGAATGCAAAGTCCTGGAGCAGCACGGCAATTTTTTAGGAAGATCTTGATATGGTGATAGAGGATAGGATAGGATTAAGATTTATAAAGCGCACTAATACCCGTAGGTGCCAAGGCGCTGGGGAGTAGAGAAGAAGAGAGGAGAGTGCAGAGCAGCTGACTAAACTGAAAAAAGCCAAGTCTTCCGCAGCTTTTTGAAAACCGGGGGCGTTTCTGCATGGGAGATCGAAGGAGGTAGG
Source organism: Lissotriton helveticus (assembly GCF_964261635.1). Taxonomy (NCBI): domain Eukaryota; kingdom Metazoa; phylum Chordata; class Amphibia; order Caudata; family Salamandridae; genus Lissotriton; species Lissotriton helveticus. The sequence continues at coordinate 260,207,228 of NC_136071.1, forward strand.
GTATTCCAGAATTTTGCGGCCACCACAGAGAACGAACTGACTCTACAGGAGATCACTTTTCTCTGGGAGGAAGATCTCAAGGGCCTCCCAGGCATATACCATTTAAACATGGTTTTCAGCTGCTGAGAGCTTATGTTATGCAAGGCCTCGTGAACCTTACATAGGGCTTTGAAAGAAATTCGCTTCCTAATAGGGAGTCAATGCACAGTACCAAGTCCCTCTTTTGCTGAATGCTGTTCGAGGATATTGAGGATGAGCCTGACAGCCGCATTTTGTACAACCTGAAGCCTGTTCAGGGAGGCCGCGCTGATATTCAGATACAAGGCATTGCAGTAGTCAAGCCGGGAGGTGACTAATGCAATGATCGTGGTCCGATGCAGTGCTGCTGGAATATATGGGAGCACCTTTCTGAAAGTCTTCAGAATGTACGAGCAAGTGCTGACAGTGTGGCTGACCTGAGACTCGAAGATCAGGCCCACGTCAAAAATGACCCCCAGGTTTTTGACTGTCTTGACGGGAACAGGGAGGGGACCGCAATCTCTGAGCCACCAGGCATTCAACCAGATTGAGGTCTGAGGACCAAAAACTAGGACCACAGTTTTCTCTATATTGATCTTAAGGCCATGCACTGGTTAAATTTCCCTGCTACTGACTGCAGATCATAGGAGATAAAGACAATGATCTGCGTGTCGTCAGCGTAGGAAATCACCTGGAACCCAAAAGATCTGACCAGCTTGGCCAGAGGGGACACATACACATTAATTAGAGTGGGACTCAGGGATGAGAACTGGGGAACGCCACAGGGTAGGCTGAATGGCTTAAATCTAAAACCTTTAAGGCAACAGTGGTCCCTTACATACGCAGAGATAGAACTAATAAATATAGAAGCAATCGTTTCTATATTGATTTGACATGTCCAGCCGGACAGAGGTCGAATATTTACTCATTTAGCGATGCAAGACAATATTTACAAACAATATACAAGGTGGGACCCAAGCCTGTAACCTACTTTACACACGTAAAACATATAAAAGGAAACAGGACATAGCACAAAGGGCTTTTAGGAAAAAGCTTAGGATTCTGTTATACTGTTAATTGCACAGTTTCAAACGTACAACAGAACATTACTTGCACCTTTACACTTTAAGGGACATATAGGTTTTTCAATTGTATAAGGTGCACAAGGTTGTCGACAGCGTTTCAATCCGTTTAACACGATATGCGGATCATCATCAATCAAGAGAGATTTTTCAGTTCAGAGGGGTCCGCATTGGGTTTCTTAAGTAGAGGCGTAACAATAGCCACTTTCCAAGTGTCAGGATAACAGCCGCAACGGAGAATGTTGTTAAACACCTTACATAGAAAGTCTGAGATCGGGATGGGGACCATCTTGAGAGTGAGGGGGGTGCAGGGGTCAAAGGGGGAGCCGGATTTAAGACCCATGAGAAGAGCCAGAATTTGTTGAACAGTGATCTGGGGAAAAGTAACGAGAGTAGTAAGGAGACTCCCCATCACTTGATTCTGCGCGACCTCCTCGACCTCCAATTCTACCGTTTCCATATGGTCGAGCTCCCTAAAGATTTTAAGGACTTTGTCAGATGGGTGTTTGGAAGGTAGAGATGCGAAATGTGGATAGTTATCTATTGGTGGTCAGTGGACTGCCCAAGAGAGGAACTTGCACATCAATTGTCAGGCACTGTTAGCAGGTTCTTTTACAGTGCTATGTTTTACAGCCACAGGCCTAAGTGTTACGGGCCTAAGTGGCAGGATGTGCTCACTCTGCCCTCTTATGTTCCCTTTCCCTTGTTTTCAGTATGTGCGGACCGAGTCCTTGCAGTCTCTACAGGCAGCAACAGCATTTTTTCCTAATGTTGCAGCCTGCCAATCACATTAGTTTGGAATCAAAATGGCAGATAGGTTAAAAAGCTCTATTGGCCAATCAGGTTAGAATATTGTCTAATTTGTTTTTGACTTTTTTGTACCCTTAGAGCGCTGCTAATTTTGGGTCACAAAACTAACAGTCCAGATATCGCAAAAATGCAACCTCTTCAAACCCAACTACAGCACCTTGCCATGAAGAACCCAAAGCAGATGTACTAGATTTAGAGAGATTTGTGCAGATTTGATGACTTCATTGATGGCATCTCAAATTACATCATTGATGACATCAGGTATGTCATCTTTAATGACTGTGACAACATCCTATAGTGCTTGTGGATCTGAACTAATTTAACAAGCTTCATCTGTGCACAATTTTCTGTTCCAGTAATGTGATAATGGACATAAACATGACCATATGCTAGACACATAGCATATTTTTTAAGCCACCCACATATGGTGAATGTTACCCTCTTTTTACTGTCATTCATCCTACATACCAAACAAAATGCCTCCATAGATTTTGATGCAGCCACCAATGTTTTAAACATTGGGCAGCCTCCAAAAGAGTTACCACCCTATACATCCTAATGGGATCACCCATTTAAAGACTTCACATGACCTGTAATTTTTAAGTCAAAACATTGGCTTGTATGTGTCGACCTGTTTTGGGGGGCCTTGCTGGGTCTGCACGTCTTTTAAATATGTCAAGTTGTTCTCTTCTGAAATCCATGTCTTTTTCTTAAAGCACTTTCTGTATTTTTTTTTTTATCTGTGACTTTTATGGTTTGATAAAACAAAAAGTTTTATTTGATTGATTGATTGGCTTGTATGTATTTGCCACAGATAAAATACCTTATGCCAGGGCCTGTCAACAACCCTTCCTAGTTTGGTAAAATATTCTGCACATATTCCCGAGAGGAGCATAAAGTCATACAACCTTAGAGCCAGCGTACAACCTCAGTGAGAGTTAACCCATCATTAAGTGGGTCACCCCTATATTACACATTATTTAACAATCTGTAATGCTTTAGAATCAAAGTTCTTCAAATAAATTTCCATACAATGCCCTATTACAGACAAATCGTCTACAGCACTGTATTACAACTATTTAACTTGGGCACATGCCCAGACATCTGTTGGTGGATAATCTATTGTCAAAAGAAGCTTTGGCTTTTTCTAATAGATTTTTTGTAACAGAATTTAGCTTCAAGCCACAACCTACTTTGAAACATGCCTCTGAAGCTCACATTAGGTACACCCAGTCTTTACCTTGTTTAACATGAAGTACAATTTGCACCCCACAATTGTACTGGTTTGTGAACAGTGCACTATATCACTTTCAACATGCACAACCACACATGCCTCCCGGGCTTACGCTATTTCCATTCCCTGCACCCACATGTAAACACAAGTAACTCTATGCTGTATATGACTATAGGCCCTTTATTTGGTGAAACTTTTTTTTTACATGATGGAAGGGCTTCTGGAGTAATGTGAAGAGCAGTTTCATGGGTGATGTAATTTGAGATGTCATGAGTGATGTAATTTGAGATGTCATGAATGATGTCATCAATTATGTAATTTAATATGTCATGAGTTATGTAATATGTGAGATCATAAGCAGATATGACGGGGAACCAGTAATAGATAATTCACTAAACTATAACTGGTGAATTTCAGTGTTTTTTCAGTTTTTAATGTTAGTTCTTATCTCATTTCAACATCTAACTGTAATGTAGTTTCAACCTTTGTTTTTCAGTAAATCTCTTGGGGTTTTTAACAGAAGCTCATATCTCATTACCATAGCTAACTAAAATGTCACTTTAACTTTTGCTTTCTTTCTGTAGTTTCTGTGGTTTTTTAACATATCCAAAGTAGAGCATATACCCATATAGTTCATGTCCTGTGCTTAACCGGCCATGTGTGCCCTACCTCCCTGCTGGTGCCCAATGTCTGGCCAGAATCTGGGTAAACATCAAAACACAGAAATTTGTGTGACACCCTCTACCGGTGCGTGGAACTGTTTTCTTGGGACACCTACATCTAATGTCAGTCACTAAACCCACAAACAAAAGCAGCTTGCCACGGTTTGAGAGCTATCACCCCTGAGCACTCAGGAATAGCTTATTCATAGGACAAGTCCTAAGGCTCAGATCAATTGTAAAGAGATTGCGAAGTACAGACAACATGCAACAATACTCAGCAAAAAGTTCTGTGAAGGAAATTGCTCTGAAAAAACTACAACCAGGGCAAAGAAGAGAGCCATTAACGACAGGGAGGCTTTGTTGGGCACATATAAAAACCATGGGATACTAGACCAATTTGTGTTTCAATTTTCACTCCCATCTCAAACTCTGTTACCAAATTTGTACAAAAACACTAGGGCATTTTGAACTCTGGGAATCTGAGGATCAGTCACTCTATGCTCTCTCTCATTCAGATCCAAAACCTATTGCATGCTCTGGTACATGCACGCCCAGAATATACTAACAGAGACCCAAATGAGGATATGGGACACCCCAGCACCGTCGGATCATCAACCCCTGTGGTGGCTGTGTGGTATGCAAGTTCACTAGGAAATGCAAATCCATGTACTTGAACTTTGAAACACCTGACAAATTGCAATTCTAGTTATGTGATATCTACCCTAAGATGTTTGTCAGGCTCCGGTACATCGGGATGACCACTAGAAAAGTACGTGTTTGCATAGCAGAAAATTGGGGTACAAAAAGATGTCGAAGAGATCACACCAAACTGACCAGACACTACATCGCCCAACAACACAGTGTGGATCATATTGAATGGTACGGAAACGAAACATTGGAACAGAGGCATACAGACATGAGTAAAGCACTAATAAAATATGAGCAACACTGGGTATTTTGCCTCCACACTGACACCAGTCGTTTAAATGATGATATTCAGTTGGGAGCTTTGGGTAAAACAAATAACTGAAATAGGTATCCCCAGGGTTGAGTCTCCCTTGGTCATTCTTTCATCTGTGTTAGCACTTTCTGTAAACAAATCAGAGCTAATAACATTAAGCATACTCTCCGCTTTGCTTTAACACGTGGACCTAGGTCCTGTGCAGACATAATTGAGTGCCCCCCCATCACCTATCATTTGATGGGATTCAGATGTCCCCATTACCATATAATTACCTCTTGTACAGACACCAATCTTCTACTTGAAATACCTTATTTCATAACACCAACTAGGTGTTTCTCTACATTGATAATTAAAAGCATGGCCTGCTTTAGTCAAATCTTCAATTCTCAGCATTCTCTTAAAGTAAGGTAATCCCATTGTCCAGCTTTCAACGTCCCCGTTTCTAAAAGAGAAGGGGCACCATCATTAGGCATTCATATAGAGGAGTACAGGTGGGTTATACAATTCCAAAATATTTTTCAAAATAACAAGATGATTCCAAATAATAACCAATGAATGGGAAATCTAATGAACATTCAGTTAACATTTGAGATGGTAGAAATTGACCGTGCTGTGACCTAGACCTGCCCCCTGAAGGCCCCTGGCCCTGACGGGGTGCATGTGGATATATTTTAAAGACTCCAAGGCATTGTGGGTCCGGTGCTGACAAATATATTTGATGTGGTCACTGAACTGGGACCTCCAAAATTCTGGAAACATTCAATAATTGTTCCAATCTACAAAAAGGGGAACAGATTAGACCCCAAAAACTATAGGCCCATATCTTTAATTGATAGTACAGCAACATTGATTGGAAGAGCCTTCCTAAATAGGTTAGAGGTTTGGGCAAGGGAAAAGAAAGTCCTACCAGAGGCCCAGTACGGTTTTTAGAAAGGGCAAGGTAATGATTGATCATTAATATATACAAATAGGAAGAGGGGACTGGGAGCGAATGACGGTCTAGTGCCCGTACGCCAAAACTTTAATAAAATCAGTGTCAGGGGGTCATTGTTCCATAAGAGGAAAAAGTAGGTAGTGGGAAGATCAGAGGGAGCCCAGTCAACAAAACTGGTTCTTGTTGCCCTCACACACCCCCAGAGGTGTCATGCTTCATCATCGGGAGGGTGCACCTTGTTCGGTCGGAACTGCAATGCCCTATGGGTCCACCGAAGGGCCACTTTGGCAGAGATCTTTTGATTTTGGTTGCCGTCTTATGAGTGCGAGGGTGTCCGAACTGGGGTGATCAGTGAAGTGTGATGATAGTGATCTAAAACTGGCTAAGGGATGTCGGATTCAACTTTATTCTATCCACTCCCCTGTCAGGTTTAAAAAGAAGTTAGTGCTACTTATAAGGTCAATGATGTGCTCAAGTATCTAGTGAGATAAATTGCGGGTCGACGTGTTTCGGACCTCTATGGTCTATGCAAGATCTGCGGTGCTTCTTCAGGACCAAAAGCAGGGGTAAAATAACAACCCCACTTTAATTTAACATGTTTGGCACCCATATGTAGGTGGTACCTGTTTGTTGTGGTGAGAATGATTGTCCAACCTAAAAAAGAAGAAAAGAATAGGAAAAAGGAAATAGTGACCAATGCATTTAGCCTGTTTCATTTCTGGCACAGGTATCCTTGTATACCAGAGAAAAGCCACCTGGGGTGGACTCCAATGTGTGCCATGGGTTATAGTGATAAATGCCCCACACATTCGGTATGTCTTTTGATTAAGTTCTTCCATATGTCAAACAATTCATGGTATGTAATGTTCTAAAAACACAATGAGTTGAGAAAGAGCACTCCTGGCTCATTCCGTGAAATCGTTTTTATTAATTGATTTTTGGCATGATATATTTTAGTGTACACCATTGCAAAACACTAAGGAAAAACAGGCTAAATCATTGATGCGTGGAGAAACAATAGTTAGGTTTCTTCAAATACGAAAACATTGGGTTGATGGTCATGGAGGTATTTTTTTATGATAAATGGGTAAGTTCCTGACATTAGTAAATCCAGCATTTATGCATCCAGCACACAGTTTGTATTGCAACCGTGACTCAGATCAAATAAAATTGAGTAAAATAAATCACTGACGACATACTAGCATCCATTATCCAATCATTCCCATACACATGCCCTATGTGATGTGGTCAGTACATTCTTGACATGGCACATACGCAATGTTACATCCATAATGTTAAAGGTGAGGCATGCAAACATGCTCATCATGTTGCCCCCCGTAACTCGATTCCCATAGCCTTACCAGGTGGGCAGTTGGCTATGCCCTATTGGTTGGGGAAGAGGACGCACACTGTTTGCAGGCTACAGGGAGGCAGGACAGGGCGGGGAGTGCTGACTGTGCGTAGTAGGTGCTTGTCTACTTAATAGTGCTTATGTGGCTAGAGTGAGGGGCACCGCGGAGTCTGCACACTGAGTTCAGACTGTGTGTAGTAGTAGCTTGCCCACCTAAGGGGGCTTGTGTGCCAGAAGATCAATGCAGAGCTATGATGTCTGCAGAGAGTGTGCTCTATGTATAGTCTGCACACTGAGACCTGACTATGTGCAGTAGGGGTTGACACCTAATAGCGCTTGCCTATGGCTAGGCCCAGAAGAGAACTCTAAACTGGCAGTCAACCCCCCCTCCCCTTTGCTTAGGGCCTTCGGTTCCCAACCTTCATGGAAGTACCACATGACCAGATGGGCATCCATGCTGTTTCCTGGAGGACTCCTGTCCCCTCTCGGAAAAGCAGGAATTTCTGAGCCGGTCCTACTCCGGGAACTCGTTGCATTCCCCAGTCTTCCATGCCCCTGTGACCTGTCTAAGTGGGAGAGAGCTGGGTGGCCATTCTGATGCAATGTGAGCCCACCACTTCCATTCTTCGCTGACCGCTGGATATCGGCAGATGTCCTACTGTCTTGCACACCTCATCCCCTATCATAGAAAATGTGAATTCGAGCCAGGACCAAACTGTGGGGGCTGGAGGAGGAGGAATTTCCCAAAGACCTGGTGGAGCCAGAGTCCGACAAGAAGCTCATGTTGCTAGAGTTCGAGTCTGGGAGCCCCCTGCGCGAGCCCCCAACCCCGGCAGACCTCTTCTTCAGCTGCGCCTTCCCACACGCTGCTGACCGAGCTGATGAGCATCATCTACAGCCACAAGAAGAGCATGACCGAGTGCTTGCCGGTGCCCAGCTCCAAGGACGTCGCCGAGATTTGTGGGTCGGCAAGGCAACTACCATGGGCTGGGTGAGAGGCTGGGAACTGGATGACTGCACCGTGCAAGGCCAGTGGACTGATTGTGGGGTCAGGGTTGGCGGCCGGGCACTTGGATCCATTTGGGACGTATTTTTGAACTTACCAAGCAGTCAATATCATAATGCTATACTATACAATATCAGGATGCTATTTCTATATTCTTTGCACTTACTTTCCACCAATACTTTGTGCTCACTTCCCACGAATATTGGCAGATTATATTTACACAGTTAATTAAAATTTCAATTGCACATCTTTTGTACACACCATTGTAATGTTTTCTTTTTGTCTTTAGACCCATCTATCTGTTTTGTATATTATATGTAATTCATGTACTCTGAAGTCCTTATGTAATGTAACTGGTTCTATTGTAAAGTGCAATGACACTTGTATAAAGTATAAATAATAAATGTCCTCCTGAGCATATTTGTGCACCTGTTTGTATACTTTGTGAGAAAGTAATCATGTGATTGATACTAGAAACTTCTGTGTTGGGATATATATTTGCATCTTGCCTTGCCTCAGTATGTTTATCTCCATTCTTGGTGTAATTGTATTTTTGTATCAGTATTTTCTTTGACTGTAGAGCATTCAATTTTGCAATAAACACTTTTCAGACTCAACCTAAAGGTGGGACGGTTTTCTCCCCATTATAATATTTGGTGAATTGTTAGAAATTGGATTTTTGGTAGGCTAGGGCATGCGCCAAAGCCAGGCAAAGGGAGTTACACTCCTAAAATAACCCCGGCTCACCCCCTTGGTAGCTTGGCACGAGCAGTCAGGCTTATCAGGCAGTGTGTAAAGCATTTCACATAACCAACTGTAATACAGTGTAGGCACTACAAAAGGACACCACACAAGTTTAGAAAAATATCCAATATTTTATATACTTAAGACAAGACCAAAAAAGATAGAAATCCACAATACAGTACTGTCGCGGAGTGAGTGTAGCGGGCCGGAAAAGCAGGCGAGGAGGCCGTATATAGTTGGCAATATTCGGTATTTATTACTGATGTACAGCACAGATAGTCCCAACAGGTCCAAGGGGTAGCACCAGGCGATGAAGACAGAGGCGCTGCTTCTTCTCCTCTTGATGTCCGCGGACGGTCCGGATATCTTCCTATGACGGGGAGGCTCCCAGGAGGACCGGAAGAGAGGAAACAAACAAGGGACCGTTATTCTGATCGAGTAGACAGAGAGTCTCAACTGTACACCTTCACCCGGGTAGTGCAAGAGCGGGGTCGGAAACGGACGGTGGGGAAAGGACGGTACCGGGAATAAGGAACACAGGTCAGGGTAATAGAGAGGGTGCTGGGGTGGGGTGTGCGAGTAACGAAAGGGCTTTCTACAGTGAAGTGCTATATACGTATAATACAGTGCACGGGGAGTGTGACTATAATACAGTGCATGGGGAGTGTGACTATGGAGAGGGGGTATATATACAGGGGCTTTAACACGAACTCCTAGTGAGTAGGGATAAAGGAGGCAAAAGGTACTCACGCGGTCCGCCGTAACTCTCCTTTGAGTTACGGCCGCTCTCCAGCCACCTCCAAGGGACTCCACCACTCCTCCGTCCACACTTCTTCCTCGCACGTCTGGTCACCTTCTCCGTCTCCAGCCAGAGGGTCCTGCCACGAAACTCCGACGACTTGTTGTGCTGAATCCGGGCTTTTATCCTGTGCTGACTCTGCCAGGGGGGCGGGACTTCCGGGGTCAGCTTGGTATGGTTCCTCCCTTCCTGTTGCTCGGGTTGGCTCCTGTGGGAGAGAGAAGGGCGGGGTTTCGTTGGTGATGGTGGTTGCTCGGCATCCTGTCTCGGCGGTGGCGTGTCGGTGAGTTAAACTCAGTCCTGGGGGTGTCGGACAAGGCATGATAGGGGGGTTTTGGTCCTCGGGGAGGGGTTTACGGACCGTTCCATCACAAGTACTTAAAAATCTTCAGTTATCAAAATATGCTTGAAAAACAGTTCCTTGATATCGATAGCTCCGTCTGGGGCTATTACGGCGTCGTGAGCAAACAAATCCAAACAGTTCTGGCTGACCGCCGTGTCGCGGGCCAAGTACGGTGTCGGGAAGACCCACAAACAATACCTTTTAAAAATGCAGGGCATCAGCGACCTCTTGTTGAGCTTCCGAAAGCACGATGTCCGCAGGTGTCCATTCCGGAGATTGGTGCAGGAGTCGTCAGGGCCCTCGAAGTCACACGTGTTGCAGATCGAACTCCCATCTGTTGAAGTCAGGAGCGCTGCCATCGGCAGGCATTAAGTGCTGCGGTGCAAAGTGCAGCGGTGAGGCGTGCGGTGCCCTCTGGTCACGGCACGAGCAGAGGCTTGGTGGCGGTGGCGGATGGCGTCGTCGGTGAGACCAGGGTCGTGGTGCGAAGTGCATGCGGTGCTCGTTGCGGTGCTAGCAGGTCACGGTGCATGCAGTGGCGTCGTCGTTGCTGAAGGGCTGTCGGCAGCTGACGATCTGGAATCAATGGCGCTGGCGTCAGTAGGCCAAGGCTGCGGTGCTGGATGAGGGCAGAGCGTCATGTAACTTTACGAGCAGTGCCCTCGAACCACGGTGTAAGCAGCGGCATAGATTTTGGCATGGAGCATCGTCGTAGGGGATACCAAGGCATCGTCGTGAAGCGAGGTGGTGTGGAGTGCGGTGCCCAGAGGTCACAGTGCGAGCAGCGGCTTGGTGGCAGCATCAGCAGGTGTCTCGGTGAGACCAGGGTTGCAGTGCGGCGTTGAGGCTGTGCCCTCTGCGGTGCCTTCAGGACAGGGAGTCGGCAGCGGCGTCGTAGACGGCGTCGGGTTGCTTTTTCTTCTGTTGCAGCACAAAACACACTGTTCTCAGTGATTGGGGCAGAAGAGCTTGACGTCTTTGCTATTCCTGAGACTTCTTGAACAGGGGGCAAGCTCTACCTCAAGCCCTTGGAGAAACTCACACAAGTAGATTTCAGAAAGTTCAGTCCAGTCCTTTCACTGCCCAAGACAGAAGCAGCCACTGCAGGCCAACACAGCAAAGCACACAGCAATGTGGTAGTTCCTCCTCACAGCTTCTACAGCTCTTCTTGGCAGTCTTCTTGGTCCAAAAGAGTACTAAAGTTCAGGAGTTTGGGCTCCACTTTTTATAGTCGAAAATACTATGTTCTCTCAAGCAGATAGTGTCTGTGCCCAGCCAGAACCAGTAGTGTCCTCTCTGGTGTAGCTTCCCAGCAGGAGGCGGAGACAGCATTGTCAAAGGCAGGCAGGGCCTATTCAGGAGCAATGGAAATCTCCTCCCACCACTCCAAATGCAGACCGGGCCTATTCAGGTGCTAGTGACAACTCCTCCCACTGCTCTGAATGCAGCCTAGGTCTACTGAGCCCATCCCTGACCCATCTAGACTATCCAGAGCCACTGCTGCTCCACAGCCCCTGTCATCCAAAACCCAGATAGTCAATCCACAAACCCAGCAGAGGCCTGCTGGCTGGCTGAGCAAGAAAATACCTACTTTCTAAAAGTGGTATTTTCAAACACAGAATGTAGAAATCACCTTCACTAAAAGATGCATCTTTAGATTCTGAGTTCAGACATACTAAACTTTATTTTCCTACATAGTTCCCAGGGCCAGTTATGTTTATAAGATGTTATAAACAAACTCCCCATTCTGTCCTATGGGGAACAGGTAGCCTTGCAATAGTGAAAAACGAAATTGGCAGTAATTCACTATCAGGACATGCCACACTCACCAGGGCATGTCCTACCTTTCACATACACTGCCCACTGCCCACCGGGGCCTACTAAAAGGGTGACTCACATGTAAGAAAAGGGAAGGTTAGTTCCTGGCAAGTGGGTGCAGTTGCCAAGTAGACATGGCAGTTAAATACTGCACGCAGACTCTGCAGTGGCAGGTCTGGGTTAACATTTCCGGGCTACTTGTGTGGGTGGCACAATCAGTGCTGCAGGCCCACTAGTGGCATTTGATTTACAGTCCCCGGAAAACTCAGTGCACTTTACTAGGGACTGACAAGTAAATCAAACATGCCAATTATGGAAATACCAATCCATAACACAATTTACGCAGAGAGCATATGCACTTTAGCACTGATCAGCAGTGGTAAAGTGCCCAGAATCCTAAAACCAACAACAGCAGGTCATGAAAAAATAAGAGGAAAAAGCAAATATTTTGGGATAACCCTTCAAAAAGGGCCATTTTCAACACAACCCCCTTCCAGCCTAAAGCCAGGGTAGACCAATCCATACCTCGATGGGCTTCCCTGCTTGGGGCGATAGAACATGGAAACTGGCCCGCAACAGCGGGGGTCTATTCCCATTCTATGCCTCCCTGAACCCAGTCAGATCCTTCTATCCAAACTCTCAGGGCCTACTAAGCTGACCCTTGGGGAACCCTTCTCCTTGCCCGTGGTTCACATCTGTGTAGCACCTAAACTTACTTTGCTCACAGATGTGTCCCAACAGGTAGCCAGTACCCACATAGTCAACACAGTGGTGTGGCCCAGTCCACCCCTGGTATGTGACTCCTGTCCCTCACCCAGGCGCTACTCTGTTCACCAGGACAGCAAGCCACAGTGATCACTGACAACTGTCAGTGATGGGCGCCATGCCTTAAGCCTTTCAGGTCTCTTTAACCTCTGTGGCATCAGAGAGTGGGGGGCGGTAGCCCCAGGTGCCTGGCACCCTTTCTCCAATCTCCTTCCAGCCAAGTCAGGTATGACATTTTGACAATGGACCACCAGCCCAGGGTCTGTACACTGTGGCTGGACAGGAGACTGGGGTTGGCTCTCCCACATCCTGTCCTCTTCCCCGGGGCTCGGCATCCCCCCCACCGGGAGCAGTCCCCCTCAACTCCAGAATTGTCAGGTCACCTGTGGCAAGTGTTCTGCACAATTCTCCCACCAGTTCAGGGGTACTACACTGCAACTGGTCTACCAGCCCCGGGTCTGTACCCTGAGGCTGGACACAGGACTGGGGTGGTCACTCTCAAACCTGGTCCTCCTCCCTGGGGCACTGTATCCTCCTACCTGGAGTGGTACCCCCTTCCAGAATTGTCACGGCACCTGTGGCAGGTGTCCTGCACAATTCACCCAGGAGTGCTATCCTGCAACTGGTACACCAGCCCAGGGCCTGTACCCTGAGGCTGAACAAGGGACTGGGGTGGGCTCTCCCACACCCGGTCCTCCTCCCTAGTGCTCTGTACCCTCCCACCTGGAGTGGCACCCCCAGAAGACAATCTAGTAGTGGCACTGTTAGCAGTCGCCCCTTCCTCCAGGTCAGGGGGGACACCCTGAACCTGGTCCTCCAACCGAGGGTATGTACCCTTAGGCTGGATCTGTGCCTGGCAACCCAAGACTTCCAGGGGAGTGCACCAACTCCCCCCAAGGGAAACACACTCCTCATGAGTTGTGCAAGAGTCTGCCTAGTGCAGATTTCCAGCCGCCTATCTACCTGACAGAGCATGAAGACCCCACAGGCCAGAAGTGGCCTCACCAGGGTCAGTCCTGGAGTACTGAGACCTCAGAGCTGGCAACCTCTGACCCACTGATTCTTCCACTGCGGACGTCCTACCCTCACCCTTTTCTCTGAACTCATGCACCCTCATACCTGGAGCGGTGCTTCCAGACCCCAGAACTGGTAGGATGCATGTTACAGCAGTCCCCCCCAGTTCCCCAGACACTAGGGGATCCCCATCAATGGCTGGCATTCCAGTACAGCCTAGGCTCCCCACCTGGTGTTCCCTCATGGATCCACCCAGGCTCTGGGACTGGGTTTCGGGCACCTTGGGCCACAGCCCATACCCACTCCTCCGCAGAGACAGGACGTGAGTCCCTACATCCTTCCCACAACGCCGGGACCTATATGGGCTACCACAAACCTTTCTCATCACCATCAGTGGAAATACCTAAGCCACTTCCTTTAGTATCACTCCCAGGTGCATCTCCAGACCCTCTGTAATCCACCAAAAGGTCTGCCTCCAGTACCAGCTCCTTTGGGCCAGAGAACTCACACTCCACTGGGTGTTGGCATAGCTATGGAAAACAGGGACTTAAAATATGCTCTCCAACAATTGAATGACACAGCCCCACACAGGTGTTAACCAAACTACCCTTCACCCAACCATCCAGTGCCTCAGAAAAGTACCCGACATCATTCTCACAAGACTGGTGAGACAGTGTCTGACTGTTGCTGTCTCTCAACCCATACTCTTCTGGCTGGGGTCCATACTCACTTACCAGGGCTTCTATCATGGTGGAACCCCTCTCCCTGCACCTCTCATCTAGAGTCAGTAGAGGGTCCCTCCCACTACCAGGAATATGATCCCGTGTGCCAGTTTCCTAATCCACCTCAGGGACACTGTGCACTACTGGAGTAACCTCACAATCCCAAACCCCCCGGTGTATGTCAACCCCCTCTTTGAAGCAGGGCCCCAAATCTGTGTGTGCCTGTGTACCTCACCCACAGTACTGGACACTACATTTTTGCTGCCACCCTCTGAGCTGAGCCTAGGCATACTGGCTTCCCAGTCCAGCTCTCTCATTTTAAACTCATGGTCTAACATCATCTTTTTCTCCTCCATGGCTAAGTTAAGCTTCTCCAGTTCCACATCAACTCTCCTTGCTTCCCGCCTGTCCTCCAGCTCCTCTATGGACAAGGGACTGCGCCCTCGTTCAGAAGGTACCCCCTCTGAAAAGCACATCCATCCTTGGCATAGTCTCCTCTGCCTCCACGACAAGATCCCCAGACAGCTCACTAGCATGTCTGGCTGCTACCCAGGCCCTCAGTGCTTTTTGTAGCTCCTTTTATTCTGGTGAGGTCCCTGATTTGGATTTTGAGGTTTTTGCAGATCGCCTTCAATTCCTTCACATTGTAGGTTTCTAACCTCTCCTCCTCAAAGGCCACTTCCAAGGATGCAACAGATGATGCAATTGATTCAGACATGTTGTACTGGAAAGTTCAAGTTCAAAACCAATGTAAAGGCAAAAATAGACCAAAAAAACAGTATGTGGTACGTAATGGTCTGCGATACGGTAGTAGTGCACAACAATCACTGTAAGTCAAGTGCAAACGTAAGTCCTATCCTCACCACTAAATAGCAATGTTAGAAATGGGATTTTTGGTAGGCTAGGGCATGCGCCAAAGCCAGGAAAACACCACCACTCTAGTTAGGATAAGGGAGTTACACTCCTAAAATAACCCCTGCTCACCCCCATCGTAGCTTGGCACGAGCAGTCAGGCTTATCTTTGAGGCAGTGTCTAAAGCATTTGCACATAACCTAGAGTAATACAGTGCAAGGACTACAAAAGGACACCACACCCGTTTAGAAAATATCCAATATTTTATATACTTAAGACAAGACCAAAAATGATAAAAATCCACAATACAGTACTTAAGAATCTTCAGTTATCAAAATATGCTTGAAAAACAGTTCCTTGATGTTTATAGCTCCATCCGGGGCTGTCACGACATCGTGAGCAAACAAATCTAAACAGTTCTGGCTGACCGCGGTGTCGCGGGCCAGTTACGGTGTCGGGAAGACAAGCTAGCAGTATCTTTTAGAAATGCAGGGCGTTGGCGACCTCTTGTTGAGCTTCTGAAAGCACGGCGTCCGCAGGCGTCCGTTCCGGAGGTCGATACAGGAATTGTTAGAGCCCTCGAAGTCCATGTGTTGCAGATCGAGCTCCTCTCTGTTGAAGTCAGGAGCGCTGGGTCAGCAAGAGTCAGGTGCTGCGGTGTGAAGTGCAGCGGTACGGCATGGAGTGCCCTCAAGTCGCAGTGCGAGCAGCGGCTCGGTGGCAGCGTCAAATGGCGTAATCGGTGAGACCTGGGTCGCGGTGCAAAATGAATGCGGTGCTCGTCGCGGTGCCGGCAGGCCGCAGTGCAAGCAGCAGCTGTGTCATTGCTGAAGCGCTGTCGGCTGACGATCTGGAGTCGATGGCACCGGCATCGGTAGGCCAAGGCTGAGATGCGGGATGAGGACGGTGCGTCTTGTAACTTTACAAGGTGTGCCCTCGACCCACGTTGCAAGCAGCGGCGTAGATTTTGGTGTGGAGCGGTGTCATCGGGGATACCAAGGCATCGTTGTGAAGCAAAGCATTGCAGAGTGCGGTGCCCCCAGGTCGCAATGCGCGCAGTGGCTCGATGGCGTCGTCGGTGAGACCATGGTCACGTTGCGGCGTTGCGGCGGTGCCCTCTACAGTGCCTTCAGGACAGGGAGTCGGCAGCGGCATCGTAGACGGCATCGGGTTGCTTTTTCTTCTGTTGCAGCACAAAACACACAGTTCCCAGTGCTGGGGGCAGAAGAGCTTGAAGTCTTTGCTGTTCCTGAGACTTCTTGAACAGGGGGCAAGCTCTACTTCAAGCCCTTGAAGAAACTCACAAAAGTAGATTGCAGAAAGTTCAGTCCAGTTCTTTCACTGCCCAAGACAGAAGCAGCCACTGCAGGCCAACACAGGAAAGCACACAGCAATGTGGTAATTGCTCCTCGCAGCTTCTCCATCTCTTCACCTTGGCAGTCTTCTTGGTCCAAAAGAGTTCTAAAGTTCAGGGGTTTGGGATTCACTTTTTATAGCCCAAAATCCTTTCTCCTCTCAGGCAGAGTGTGTCAGTGCCTAGCCAGAACCAGTTCTGTTCTCTCTGGTGTAGCTTCCCAGCAGGCGGTGGAGACAGCATTGTCAAAGGCAGACAGGACCTATTCAGGTGCAATGGAAATCTCCTCCCACCACTCCAAATGCAGACCCGGCCTATTCAGGTGCTAGTGACAACTACTCCCACTACTCTGAATGCAGCCCAGGTGTATTCAGCCCATCCCTGACCCATCTAGACTAGTCAATCCACAAACCCAGAAGAAGCCTGCTGGCTGGCTGAGCAAGAAAATACCTACTTTGTAAAAGTGGTATTTTCAAACACAGAATGTGGAAATCACCTTCCGTAAAAGATGCATCTTTAGATACTGAGTTCAGGCATACTAAACTTTAATTTCCTACATAGTTCCCAGGTCCAGTTATGTTTATAAGACGTTATAAACAAACGCCCTATTCTGTCCTATGGGGAACAGGTAGCCTTGCAATAGTGAAAAATGAAATTGGCAGTAGTTCACTATCAGGACATGCCACACACACCAGGGCATGTCCTACCTTTCACATAAACTGCACCCTGGCAACAGGGGTGCCTTGGGCCTACCACAGGGGTGACTCACATGTAAGAAAAGGGGGTGCACTTGCCAAGCCGACATGGCAGTTACAAACTGCACGCAGACTCTGCAGTGGCAGGTCTGGGTTAACTTTTCTGGGTTATGCGTGTGGGTGGCGCAATTAGTGCTGCAGGCCCACTAGTAACATTCGATTTACAGGCCCGGCACACTTTACTAAGGACTGACAAGTAAATCAAATATGCCAATTATGGAAACACCAATCCATAACACAATTTACACAGAGATCATATGCACTTTAGCACTGATCATCAGTGGTAAAGTGCCCAGAGTCCTAAAACCAACAACAGCAGGTCAGGAAAAAGTAGGAGGAAGAAGCAAAATGTTTGTGGATAACCCTGCAAAAAGGGTCATTTCATAATGTTAAAAGATTCATGTTGGAAATGGCCCTTTTTGCAGGGTTATCCCCAAACCTTTTGCTTCTTCCTCCAACTTTTTCCTGACCTGGGCACTTTACCACTGCTGATCATTGCTAAGGTGCATATGCTCTCTGTGTAAATTGTTATTGTGATTGCTTATTCATGATTGGCATATTTGTTTTACCAGTAGGTCCCTAGTAAAGTGCACTGAGTGTGCCAGGGCTGGTAACTCAAATGCTACTAGTGGGCGTGCAGCATTGATTGTGCCACCCACAAGAGTAGCCCTGAAAAGTTGTCTCAGGCCTGCCACCACAGTGCCTGCGCGCAGTTTATTAACTTCCATTTTGACCTGGCCATTGTATCCACTTGCCAGGCCTTACCCTTCCCTTTTCTTAAACATAGGACACCCCTATGGTAGACCCAAGGTACCCCCCATGGGCAGGGTGCAGTGTATGGGAAAAGTAGGACATGTACTGGTGTGTGTAACATGTCCTGATTGTAAAATGCTGCCAGTTTCGTTTTTCACTATAGAAAGGCTATCTTGCCCAGAGGACAAAATGGGGAATGCCCTGTAAACATTTTTACAAGCATATCTTCCCATAGGAGTAAGATGGAAAATTGGAGTTTGGTATCCCTGAACTCAGAATTTAATAACACATCTTTTTGGAAGTATGGTTTTTAAATTCTGTGTTTGGAAATAGCACTTTAAGAAAGTAGCTGGTTTCTTGTCCAACCTTCCTGTGTGCCTCTGCCTGTTTGTGGATTGACTGTCTGGCTTTGGAATGACAGGCCGGGGTGGCTCCAGGGGTCTGGGTGAGTCAGCCCTAGGCTGAATAGGCCGATCTGCATTTGGAGTGGTGGGAGGAGTAGCACCTGTACCTGACTAGGGCTGCGCCTGCCTTCCACAAAAGACTGGCTCCATCTCCTGCAGTGTGTCGGAATACCATGGCCCACACTGACATATGAAGAAGTTGTGCACTGACAGATTGCACCTAGAACTGGTTTGGACTGGGTTCAGGAACCCTTACACAAAGAGAACAAAGACATTTGGGGGTATAAATATTAGAGCTGAAACCCCTGAACTTTAGATCATCCTGTAATTAAGAGGAACCTTTGCTGAGGAGAAGAGCGGAAGAGACTGAGAAGAAGGAGTGCCCTTGCTGTGTGTTCTGGGGCTGACCTGCAGTTGCTGTTCTGCCAAAGGAAGGAAGAGGACTTTGCTGTGTGCTGTGTCCCCTGCTTGAAAGGAAATCTCCAAGGGCCTGAGGAAAGCTGGCCTCCTGTTGTGGGAACTCAGGGACAACAAAGTTTCCAAAGATCTCCACACACGCTGTGTGAGTGTGTCTGGGCACAGTGTGTACCCATTGTGAAGTCTGCATTGTGATCGTCTCCACGACGCTATGAGTGTGTCAGTGTACAGTGGGATGCCGCGATCAACTGAGAGTACCTCACCTCCGCTGGCCCGAGTCGTCAGCAAGATCGCAATCATCTGAGGAAAGGGACTGAAGCCGTGATCTCCTGAGAGGCTGTCACCGCCGATGGCCCGAGTCGTCAGCAGGATCGTAATCGCCGAGTGGAAGAAGCCGGGCGGGAGCGCGATCAGCTGCGAGGCGTCTCCTAGTAACAGGGACACCTCCAACGCTCAGCCGCCCAGCAAGACATCAGCTTCCCTGCCGAGTGATCGTGGCTGCATTCTCATCCGGAAGTAGCTACCCCCGGGCAACGGAAGGTAGATCGATGAGCCGGAGTCCTGAGGAGCCGTGAGCTGATGTTTATCTTGTCTCCCAGGTAACGCACAGAGCCACGTGCTCGAGCCACCATGCGGGGTGCCGCTGGGAACTGTTGCGCGCTCTTGCCCTGATTATGGCCCGTACCGGCATTACTGGAGTTGCAGTACCGGGGCCCCGTCTCTGTCACCTTATATTGTTGTGAGCATTTGGGGGCATACTGTCATTATCGCTGGCCGCGGAGTCAGCTGTGCGGAAGCCTTGAAGGGTTCAACGCAGCCAGCATCGTGTACCGGTGGCGAGTGACAGGCACTAATAACCAAACATTTACTAGAGAGAGGAAATACAGTCCCTGCAAGTGACTTATTTTTTAGACTGTTTTTGATCCCATCATATTTGCCTAAAGGAATACGGAAACTACAAGTTTATTTTTGGTAACATCTGTGAAATACAGAATCTACAAGTTTGTTTTTAACAAGAAACTTCAAAAGAACATTTTAAAGAATAGCTTTAATTGTGTATGCTGGATTTTTGTCTTTTTGGTCTTTTCAAGTTAGATAAAGATATCTTTAATTTTCTAAACCTGTGTGGTGTCCATTTGTGGTGTTATCACTGTGTTACTGTGAGTATTGGTACAAATGCTTTACACATTGCCTTGGGAATAAGGCTAGCTGCTCATGCCAAGCTACCAAGGGGGTGAGCAGGGGTTATCTAGAGTGTACATTCACAGGTAGTAGTGTGTCCTTACAGAGAAACGTCCGAACTTCCACTAGACACAAAGTAATCTACCAATAATTCAGCATGAAGAAATAAACATATTATACTGTATTCCTGTATACAGGTGCTAGATTGGCCCCAAAAACCTACTACCTAACGGCGTTATCAGCACAACTGAGTGTGCCACTAATTTAAACACAAAAACTGAAGCCTTTACAGCACACCGTTTGTCAATAGTAAGTAATGGTCATGTTTGTCATACCCTCGGGTATATATAACCCTAAATTCCAAAGGGAGAAGACACAACAACATCGATGATTAACAGTCCAGAAAATTCACTCTTCATAATGTTCAGCAGTCTTTATTCACGGTATAAAATGTATTAAAATTCCCATTGCAAGTACAAAGGTACGCTTAAATTAATAGGAGGACGCTGTGGCGGAATATGAGGTGGGTGCAATGCTCGTAGTGGTTAAATCGGATGGTGAAAAAAAGAGCTAGGGGCTAAGTCTTATCGGATATGGTTTCTCGTTGTAGACTATTTCCTGCTCCATAGCAGGGACAGGAAGAAGGATCGAAGGACGAGGTGTAGCCTACAGGGAGTGTGGATTTTTCAATGTAGAGCTGGATATAGGACGTAGCACCGGACAACATTAGGAATTTATAGTGGCCCGGATATGAATGTTTGGAGTGGTGACTATTCCAGGGTTACTCAGAACAGCCCCAGATTGTCTTATAGGGTCAAATGGAATTAATGCATGCGCGATGAACTTATGTTGTCTTGATTTTTCAGGCCCAATGATTGCCCACACCCAGTTTTGAAATTTTGGACTCTCCTGACTTGGAAGATGGATATTAGGATTGTGTTCTTGGTTCTGGGTGGATACTTAAATGAGTGTACAGACTGACTTATTCCAGGATATTAGAGAACCTACTGTAATAGGGGGCAAGGGCGGTCGGCTACCATCACAAGAAAGCCTTTTGGACTTAGCAAATCTTAAATATGATTATTGCTGGAGGTGGTAGCGAAGGTACAAATAAATAACTCTTAGACGCACCATACCCTTGTCCTCGTGCAATCCTCAGTATATTTTAGATAGAGAAATTGCGGTGCATTTCTAACCGTATATTTTCGTTTGGAATCCATGAGCGTGAAGGCGTTAATGTCTGCAATCATGTCCATAACTGGACTGGGTCACGGTGACTCTATTACGTCCATTTTTAATTATGACTGATAGGTATATTAACTTGAGCATCAATGGTTTACTGTACTTTTGTGTTCCCCAGAGCCGAAACTCCTTTTGACTGAGGATTTTCTATGACGCAAGAGCAGAGGCGGTGTCTTTTGTGACTCTGTCTTATTCATTCCTACGTTTATGGTGGGTTGATTTGTGTTACATATTGGAGTCATGCATTCACTGTTGGGCATGCTCACTATGTTTTGGTTGTTTTGGGACCCTATATCTCCAATACTTGTCACTATTTCTATCTCAGGTGCACTGAGTATGTATTCACAATTTTGGTCATTATTGCTTCGATTCTACTTGGTGGTTTGGGTCTCTCATCCATCTCTAGATTTCCATATGGTATGTATGGCTATTGCATATATTCGTTTATACTTATTATCTAGAGAGATGCACAAAAGAAATGTAATTACTGGATTTATATAGTCATGTGGTTTATCTTTGTATGTAATATAAGTACATGTCTGTATCAGTATATGTTGGCCATATATTCATCAACATGAATACTGTTACACGTTTAGAGTGTATGTTGTTGTTTTTTATGGTGTATGTTTTGTATATAGTATATTTATTGTTGTTTGTTTGACATTCCAGCCTTGAAAAAGTCTAAGCAAAGACTCAACACGTGTCAGCTAATCGTGTGCTGGGAATTTTAATACTGCCAACTAGAGACCCCCATTTGTAACAGTAAATATATAACCTGAGCTGTCTCAATGACAGAATTTTTATATGTGCAACTTTGGTCTTTCTTGGAAATATGGCCCTAGCAATGCCTAACATGTAAAATATATCCACATAAATACATATGTGCTCAAAGTTTTTCCTAGGAGCCAGCCACTGGAGCTGCCAAACGCTGAGGTTTCTTAATTCAAAGGCTGTTTAGTATATTCCTCATCATGTCTCTTTTTCCCAATGATAATTATCAAAGGGAGAGGGAGGAAAGGTACTGGAGCAAGTTCACTTTCCCTTGTATGAATTTTTGAATCAAAAAGAACTAGCTCTGGAGTATGTTCTCCAAGTGTTTGTATGTATTGGGAGAGAAATACACTGTGTTTTCAAAAAAGCCTTCACTCGACAACCTAGTTTGTGACATGCTTTATCATTGGGCCCCACCCAAGGTGCCGAGTGCACCTCGGGTGTGCTGCAACGCCTGATTACAGCGGAGCGGGTATTGTTATGTGATAGTGCAGTGAGGATGGGTGAGTGAATGTTAAAAAGGCTGTCCTGAGTGTCTCACCAGAGAAAAAGGCTATTTTAAGGTGTGGGCCCTTGGCAGCGCATAAAAGCGAGAGGCGGATATTTTAGGAGGTCTAAGGTAACTCCAATATCCTAGTCGGTCAACATGTTTCAGCCACGCTCTCTTTAATGGTATGGCTTTCTTCAGGACCTTTGTGTGGTGCAAGGTGAGTGGTATAAAAGTGTTTTAAAGACCAATTTATGTGACACACACTCTAAGGTGTGGTATGTGGTAGAGGAGATTATCCTCTAACGGCGCATTCCAGTGAAAAAAATAACAAACAAACAGAAACACATTTAAAATACTGATATCCTGCACAGTGGTAGGTGTTCAGGAGTGGTATGTCCGTGCTCTATGCGGGCAAATAGCGAGATGAGTACGGAACGTGGCGTTGAGTGACATAGTATGGCTAACGACTAAATATTTATGGAATACCGGGTGGTAATCAATATGCGTATGGTAAAGTGCTCAAAGAGTACATGAGTAAACAATGGAATCTTATTCAGTTAGTATTAGAGAAATGCCCCATGAGTTTCATGTAGAGGGCCCGACCTATAGTCACACACTGTGTGGCAAAAGGAAGAAGACAGAAGGATTTAAAAATCACCCGCCTGGTCGGCGTGGCACGTAAACCTGCAGCGGGTGGAAATGCAGTGATGTAGAGAGCCCCCAGAGAGTTTCCAACTTACTTTGTCAAGGTCTAGGGTCCTGCTCGATACCTGCTGAAGCCATCATGGAGCTCTGTCGGCGTGTGTGTGTGGAGCAGGGTGGGTCCTTAAGTACACTGCTGGCTTGCTAATTGGAAACCGCAGGAGGGTGGTTAATTGGTTGTACGTGCCGTTTTGCAGCTCTGCCGTCGTTCCCATCTGTGAAGGGAGTAAACCTAGTAAAAAGACACGTTCTTGCTCTTGTGTTTGGCGCTTCAGTTTAGACTAAAGGATATTAGTGAAAGAGGGTCTGTGACACCGTTCGTGTTTTGGTTGGGGCATGACAATGGGCTGTATAATATATGTATATGTGGACGGCACTAGAAAGCCAAAGATTTTGAACATTTAAAGTTACCACATATAGGAAAAAGTGAATGAATAAAGAAACACATGACTGAGTCTCAGGTATATCCAGTATGGATATATATAAGGCCTGCTCTAAAGTGATCAGGAGGTCTATGTAATGTCAACAGGTGTTATGTCTTTGTTAAACTGCCAGCTTATGTGAAATGGCAGGGGGAGGTGTCCTGCAAGGACCGTGTAGTGTATGGGTACCAATGTTTCATGTCAGACTGTTGGTGAGGGTATGAATTGGGTGAAGCGGGACCATTTTGTGAGTGTTGTTTGTGCACAGTATGACCATGTCTCAACTCTGGGTCTTGCCGGTGTGGCACATACAAAGGTACATTTAGGGGGCACCAGGGGTATGTGGTAAAAGTGCTGTGCCAGTAGGGCACTGGGTGGTTATTCAGACTCTGTTGTTATGTTATAAGTTATGTTATAAGGATACTTATAACGCGCACTGCTAGTCGAGACTGTCCTGGCGCGACGAAAGGTTCTGAATTACAGCTGAAAATAGAAGCAGATGGTCTACCAGGTTTGTCTAAAAAGGTGAGTTTTTAGTTTTTTTTTGAAGTATGTAAGGTTGGTTGTGTGTCTAAGGGGGTCGGGGAGATTGTTCCACAGCTGAGCAGCCCTCGCCACCAGGGATTTACCCCCTAGGCGAGCTCTCTTAAATCTGGGGGTAACTAAATGTCGCAGGGTGGCCGATCTTAATTGGCGGGTAGGGCAGTAGAAGGCAAATATGTCTCTTAAGTAGGATGGACTGGGGCCATGTAGGGCTTTAAAGGCCAGTGTCAAGATCTTAAAGCGAACTCTGAGGGCCACCGGAAGCCAGTGTAGCTCTGAGAGTTGCTTGCGGACACTGAGACTCCTGGGAATGTTGAACATGAGTCGCACTGTCGCGTTCTGGACCACTTGCAATTTATGAAGCAGAAAGTCAGGTGCACCAACATATAGAGCGTTGGCGTAGTCCAGACGCGAGAGGATAAGTGCTCTGGCCACTGTTTCTTTTGCCTCCTGGGGGAGAAGAGGAAAGAACTTCCGGAGAGTGGTAAGGGTCCCATAACAGGTTCCCGCCAGTCGAGAGATTTGATCTCGAAAGCAAAGGTCGGCTCCGAACCAGACCCCTAAGTTCTTTACTACCCCACTGTTCTCCAAGGGGCAGGGCAGTCCCTTGGGCCAGATAGATTCCTTAAAGGTTGCTGGAAAATGCCTGTACAAAAGAATCTCTGTCTTATCCTCGTTACACTTAAGACAGGCCCGGGCCAGCCAGGCAAACACTGAAGTCAGGCACTGCTGGACTCCTTCTGTACCAAGGTTGTTCTTGTCCCAAGTGAAGAGAAGTTGGGTGTCATCGGCGTAAGCCATTGTTTTAGCACCCAAGTTCTCAGCAAGGTAGACGAGGGGGGTCAAATAAACATTAAAAAGTAAGGGACTCAGAGTCGACCGGGTTATCCAGACCCTGTTCAGGTTGTTGCAAGGTATGTTGTCGTTCAAGCCTGTCACATGTGTGGATAGACGGTATATCCAGCGTTGTTCCTTGTGCAGTAAGGTCTTTTCATTAGTGATCTTCTGACTTTCAATTTGTTCTATTACCGTCCAATAGAGGTCATTGGGAGTGTGAGCTGCTTGGATGAAGTGGTCTGTCAATTTGCTTATGTTATTTTTGCAACGTATCATGCTACAGTGTTCGACAATGCGGGTTCTAATCTTACGACTGGTCATGCCTGCGTATCGTAGGCCACAGGTACAAACAATCAAGTAGATGGCATTAATTGAATTGCAGTTAGTGTGGTTAAGCTGCTGCCATGTTTTGCCTTTCTCTAGGTCCAGGGTTTTAGTCGCTTTGGTGAAATGGCAGACACTGCAGTCACTACGGGGGTAGTGGCCTTTGATGCTAGGCAGACCCCATGTGTTTAGTACCATGTTCAGCACTGGGGTTCTGGGTTTAGGTGGCGTAGTTGAGACCAGCCGGTCTCATAGGCTACTTGATTTTTTGTATGCCATGAGGGTAAGCTCCCACTTCATGTTACCACTGTTGAGTATGTACCAGTTCTTGTTGAGTATCTTGGCCACTTGATTGGAGGCCACATTGTAGGTCGTGACACAGGTCAGGCATGTCATTGCACTGTCCCGGGTGCTCACCTCAAGGAGTGCTTCCCTTCGTTGGTTTCTTGCCCGCTTTTTGGTGGTATTGATTGGGATTTAGACAGGGTTGACCTTTAGACCTCTCTCTGTGCGCATGCTATGGTCACTCCCCTTATCTCCAACAACCATGTGACAGTATAAGTTGGAGCAGGACTGGGCGTTCATTGCTTGGTTTTGCTACCGGTCACGTTGTCTTTCCTGTTCGAGTCTTCCTTTACCTTGCCCTTGGGATTTTCTGCTGTGTTCAAGGATTGATGATGGACTGTTCCGAATAGCAGAGCGAGGCTTCGTTTCTGCTACTAAAGAAACCTATTGGGTTCTGGACATTATTCAGGACGTCGGAGCGCTGGTGCTAGCGAGTGAACATTTAACTCGCCTCAGATATGTTTGTGGTCTGTATGCGGCTGCGTGCAGACAGAAGAAACACGCCGGAGGATTTACTTCCGGGTATTTTGGTCCTATTGGCCTCCTTGTGTGAAGTTGAGGTGCTTTTACGGACCGGCGGTTAGTCGGTGTTTTGTTTTGCGTGTTGGGTGGCTACTGTTTTTTCGGGTTTTCCGGGAAGTAAGAGAAGGAGATTTATTGATCACGCAGCAACTAAGAAGGGGTTTTTTCAGTCCCGAGACTTTTTCCCCTACTGGTTGTTGATTTAAAGAATCACCGTTTTGGGTATAGGTTCTCCATAAAGAAGACTCAAGTCAAGTCTGTGAACACGGAGTCTCCAACGAAGGACTATTGAATCCCTCATCGGGTAAGAAGGGGTTGTTGTTATATCATGTTATGGTATGCGCAGAGAGAAAGGGCCGGT
Organism: Lissotriton helveticus; assembly: GCF_964261635.1. Classification (NCBI taxonomy): domain Eukaryota; kingdom Metazoa; phylum Chordata; class Amphibia; order Caudata; family Salamandridae; genus Lissotriton; species Lissotriton helveticus. Next base: position 260,233,771 of record NC_136071.1, read on the forward strand.
GGGTAATTCTCATTTTCTTCCTTTCTTTTTTCTCTCTTATGCAGGGTGGGAGGCTAATCCTATCTTCCCCTCGAGAATAAAGGGAGCTGGAGACGTGTTGAGTCCATTGAAGCCTTCTTCTTCCCTTTGTTTCTTTTTTACCCTTCCCTCTCCCCTGGCCCAGACTGTAGGTTGTGGTGGTATATGTATTGCGGACTGCAGTCTGTGCGGGGGTAGAGTTTTGGGAATATCGTCGCTCCTGCAGCGTGGTTCCAAGTGGGTGACATCTGACAGAAAACCAAGCCCACGAATAGTTGCGCTGCCCGAGCGAGGATGAATGTTGATACGGCAGATGACGAGCAGGATGAGAGGGTCCCCTCTATGCAGGAATTAATGGGAGCCATTACAGCTTTACAGACACAGTTGCAGGACTTGAAACAGGAGAATCAGGGGTTACGTCAGGAGTTAAGTGCGGCTAGGTCACGAGATCAGGGGAGTTGGGGAATAGGAAAGCCCTTGCTGCAACCTGCCACATTCCAGTATGATAGAGGAGCAGGAAGTAGCGCTGCTCCTCTGACTGTTAATGTTACTACTCCTACTCCTGTTCCTTTAGCCGTTCCTGAACGCTTTTCAGGGGACTCAAATAAATACGCTGTCTTTATGAATCAATGCCATCTCCATTTCTTGTGCAGACCTACAGCCTTTCCTAATGATGCCGCCAAGGTGGCTTTTGTGATTTCCTATTTAACAGGGACGGCTGCCACGTGGGCTGTGCCTTTAGTGGAGAGTGATGACCCTGTGCTGAACGATTATGATTTATTCAAGGAATTGATGCATGGTCTTTTCGCTAAACATGCATTCATGCAAGCCAGCGACGCTGAGCTCTTGAAATTAAGACAGGGCAAACAAGATCTACTGACCTATGTGTCGAACTTCAATAGATTGGTGTCTGAGACGCATTGGCCCATGGATAAGAGAACCTCAATATTCTATCAGGGGTTATGTGAAGAACTAAAAGATGTGGTGTCCCAGGTGGTCAACCCTCCGTCAGATTGTGCTGAGTTTATCGATTTGGTGGTTAAATTGAATCACAGGTTGTTGGAAAGAAGGGGAGAAAGAACCAGAAACTTTATGTCAAGACCCTTGCCTGTTCGTAGTGAGTTGCGTGGTCCAGGGGAACAGAAATCCGTATCTGAACCGATGGAGATAGGGGGATTTTAGGGGTCCCTTGAGTGCAATAGAGAAGGAAAGGCGTCGCTCAAATAATTTGTGTTTATATTGTGGACATGGCGGACATTATGCGAGGGAATGTCCTGTGAAACCTTCTAATGTGCCTCCTCGTAAGGCAGTGGCTTGTGTGAATAGAGATGCAGTAGAGATGGACTCCGAGGTACATATCACCCCTTATCAGATCTCCGGAATAGTGAAGAGGGTACCTAGACATTTTATCATCACAGTGTGTTTGGTAATTTCTGATACCCATAGGGCTCCGGTTTCGGCCTTATTGGATTCCGGTGCCACTGGGAATTTTATGGATATCAAGTTAGCGGAAAAGTTGGGCGTTCCCTGGGTTTATAAAGAACAACCGGAGCCCGTGCGTGCCATAGACGGCACTGAATTGTCCTCTGGTACGATCACGCGGCAGACTAAACCCATGTGCATGATCTGTGACAACGGTCATTCGGAAGAAATAGGTTTTGATTTAATAGATGCACCTTCCTTCGGGGTTGTTTTGGGGGTACCGTGGTTGCAGACACATAATCCCAAAATAGACTGGATCAGGAGAACAGTGACCCTTGACACCGTTCACTGCTTGCAATGTTGCTACAAGGTAGCTACGGATTGGATAACACCTTTAACCTGTGCAGTGGGAACTGGTGGGAAGAGCGAGGAGGAGATAAGGGTACCCAAACCCTATTCGGTCTTTAGTGATGTATTTGATAAAGGGAAAGCTGGAGACCTTCCCCATCACCGCTCCTGCGACTGTAGAATCGATTTGATGCCGGGTGCTTCGCCACCTTGTAGTCGTATTTATGCTTTGTCGGGCCCTGAAGAACAGCATCTGAAAGACTACATTGAAGAGATGCTAGCGAAAGGGTTCATTCGCCCCTCCTCATCTCCTGTGTCGTCGGCCATCTTCTTCATTCCAAAGAAGGAAGGTGGCCTTCGGGCCTGTGTGGACTATGGAGCGCTCAACAAGGGTACTATTAAGAACAAGTACCCTCTTCCCTTGATACCTGTGTTACTAGATCAACTGAAGCATGCGACGGTCTTTACCAAACTTGATCTCCGAGGCGCTTACCATCTCATTCGAGTCCGTGAAGGCGACGAATGGAAAACTGCCTTCCGGACCAAATTCGGCCTTTATGAGTATTGCGTTATGCCTTTTGGGCTATGTAACGCTCCGGCTGCTTTTCAGTTTTTTATTAACAAGGTGTTGAGGGAATATTTGGATTTGAGCGTCATAGTCTACATTGACGACATCCTTGTTTTCTCTAATTCTGTTGAGGAACATGAAGTGCATGTGGGGCAGGTACTGCACCGCCTGAAAGAACACCAGCTGTATGTACGACTAGAGAAGTGTAGTTTTCACACCTCTAAGGTGGAGTTTCTGGGGTTCGTGATTTCATCTGAGGGGATCATGATGGATCCCAAGAAGATTGAGGCTATTACGTCTTGGCCGTCACCGACCTGTGTAAGAGAGATCCAAGTCTTGCTTGGATTCGCCAATTTCTATCGGCGGTTCATTTCTCACTTCTCAGAGATAATAGCTCCCATGACGGTATTGTTGAGAAAGGGAGTACCTTTTGTTTGATCAGATTATGCTCAGTCAGCTTTGGATCTGTTGATTGAAAGGTTCACTTCGGCACCTGTTTTGGTTCACCCTGATCCGACGTTGCCTTTTTATGTTGAGGTGGACGCCTCCTTGTGTGCCGTGGGAGGGGTGTTGTCGCAGAGAGATGTGGAGAATGGATTTATGCATCCTATTGCCTTTTTCTCTAAAACCTTGTTGCCCGCGGAAAGGAATTACACCGTAGCCGAGCGTGAGTTGTTGGCTATTAAATTATCCTTTGAGGAGTGGCGTCATCATCTGTGGGGTGCTCGGCATCCAATAACGATCTTCACGGATCATAAGAACTTGGAGTTCTTTCGCTCTGCACGGGCTTTGACTCCTCGTCAGATGCGGTGGGTTTCTTTTTTTAATGAGTATGATGTTATCATTACTTATAGGCCCGCAGCTCAGCAACTAAAGTCGGATGCCTTGTCCCGCATCCATGTGAAACAAGTTGACCTGACAAAAGAGAAGGAAAGGGGTTCTTTCATTGATTCGGACAGGATAGTGGGCAGCATTTCCACTGAAGAGTTTACGACGCTGGTCCAACAAAGGATGGGAAAGGCCGACCTTACCCCTTGGCTATCCCAGCCGTTGTTTTCTTTGAGAGATGGGCTGTTGTACCATGAGGATAAATTGTTTATCCCCCCTCCCCTTCGGGATATGGTTCTGGAATGGTGCCACTCTTCCTCCTTAGTTGGGCACCCGGGCATGAATAAAACCAGGGAGTTTTGCTTGCGGTGGTTTTGGTGGGAGTCAGTGGTTCAAGATGTGCAGTCTTATGTAGCTGCTTGTCCTGTGTGTGCCATAAACAAACCAACCCACACTAAGCCTTCAGGATTATTGCATCATTTGCCAGTACCCAATGCTCCTTGGCAGACAATAAGTATGGACTTTGTGACCGATCTACCAATAGAGTCAGGATTCACAGTCATATTGGTTGTAGTGGATTCGTTCACAAAGATGGCGCATTTTGTGCCTCTAGCTAAGTTACCTACAGCTAGGGAATTGGCTCAGATTTTTGTGTCTTCTGTGGTACGATTGCATGGATTGCCTTTGGCGATTGTGTCCAATAGGGGGGCTCAGTTTATTTCCCATTTCTGGTCTGAGTTGTGCACTGCTTTACGGATGAAATTGTGTTTGTCATCCGCATACCACCCACAATCGGATGGTCAGACGGAGCGCACCCATCAGACCATGGAACAGTATCTGAGGTGTCTTGTAACATCATTGTCATGTAGTTGGGTCATGGCTCTTCCTTTAGCTGAATTCGCATACAACAACAGCGTGCATTCAGCTGTTGGAATGACCCCTTTTTACTGTTCTATGGGGTTTCATCCCAGGGCTATCCCTATTCAACCCTTGGGCCAGGTGCCTGCTGTGACCTCTTTGGGTCTTACATTGGGTCAGATTTGGAACAAGGCGCAAGAACATCTGGAGAGGGCCAAGGAGGACATGAAGAAACAGGCAGATAGACACAGGACTCCAGCCCCTTGTTACCAGGTAGGGGATAAGGTGTGGCTTTCCACACGGAATCTGAGAATGGGTGGCTCACATAAATTGCAGCCCAGATACGTGGGCCCTTTTCCTATTGTTAAACTGGTGAATCCTGTGGCTATGAAGTTGGGGTTACCAGATGAGTACGGAGTCCATCCTGTTTTCCATACCGCCCTTTTGAAACCATATATTGACACCACTCAGTTCTTGCCCCCCCCTCCCCCTATTGTGGTAGGTGAAGAGAAGGAGTTTGAGTTTAATGCTATCCTGGATCCAGAAGACGGGGTGGGAGACTCATGTACTTGATTGATTGGAAAGGCTATCCCCCTGAGGACCGTTCTTGGGAGGCGGCAAGTGGGGTTCATGCCCCTAGGCTGGTGAGGCTGTTTCATCTACGTCACCCTTCTAAGCCCCGTCCGGTGGGGAGGCCTTTGCGGGGAGGTACTGTTGGGATTTAGACAGGGTTGACCTTTAGTCCTCTCTCTGTGCGCATGCTATGGTCACTCCCCTTATCTCCAACACCCATGTGACAGTATAAGTTGGAGCAGGACTGGGCGTTCATTGCTTGGTTTTGCTACCGGTCACATTGTCTTTCCTGTTCGAGTCTTCCTTTACCTTGCCCTTGGGATTTTCTGCTGTGTTCAAGGATTGATGATGGACTGTTCCGAATAGCAGAGCGAGGCTTCGTTTCTGCTACTAAAGAAAACTATTGGGTTCTGGACATTATTCAGGACGTCGGAGCGCTGGTGCTAGCGAGTGAACATTTAACTCGCCTCAGATATTTTTGTGGTCTGTACGCGGCTGCGTGCAGACAGAAGAAACACGCCGGAGGATTTACTTCCGGGTATTTTGGTCCTATTGGCCTCCTTGTGTGAAGTTGAGGTGCTTTTACGGACCGGCTGTTAGTCGGTGTTTTGTTTTGCGTGTTGGGTGGCCACTGTTTTTTCGGGTTTTCCGGGAAGTAAGAGAAGGAGATTTATTGATCACGCAGCAACTAAGAAGGGTTTTTTTCAGTCCCGAGACTTTTTCCCCTACTGGTTGTTGATTTAAAGAATCACCGTTTTGGGTATAGGTTCTCCATAAAGAAGACTCAAGTCAAGTCTGTGAATACGGAGTCTCCAACGAAGGACTATTGAATCCCTCATCGGGTAAGAAGGGGTTGTTGTTATATTATGTTATGGTATGCGCAGAGAGAAAGGGCCGGTGGGTAATTCTCATTTTCTTCCTTTCTTTTTTCTCTCTTATGCAGGGTGGGAGGCTAATCCTATCTTCCCCTCGAGAATAAAGGGAGCTGGAGACGTATTTAGTCCATTGAAGCCTTCTTCTTCCCTTTGTTTCTTTTTTACCCTTCCCTCTCCCCTGGCCCAGACTGTAGGTTGTGGTGGTATATGTATTGCGGACTGCAGTCTGTGCGGGGGTAGAGTTTTGGGAATATCGTCGCTCCTGCAGCGTGGTTCCAAGTGGGTGACATCTGACAGTATCCACGTTCTCGTAATTTGATAGCTAGTTCAGAGGACTGTAGTTTGTAGTCTTTGGTATGGCTGCAGTTGCGGTGTATCCTTAGAAATTGTCCGTATGGTAGGTTCTCTCTGAGGGGCCTGCAGTGGAAACTATCAAACTGTAGTAGGGAGTTCCGAGATGTAGGCTTGTGATATGTAGTAGTTTGTAGTGTGCCTTCATTGGCCTCCATCTTTAGGTCCAGGAACGCTATCTTGGTGTTGCTCGTGCTGCTGGTAAAGCGTAAGAAGGGATCCCTTTGGTTTAACCACATCAGGAAGCTGTCGAGGGTATCCCATGACCCTGTCCATATCATGAAAATATCATCGATGTAACTGCGCCAAAACTTGATTTTGGTGCTGTGAGGGTTGGTAGCTGGCAAGATATGTTGTTTCTCAAAATGGTAAACGTAAAGGCCAGCTACCATGCACTTCCTGTCTCTTTACCTCATTTTTGCTGGTTCCTTTTCATCCTTGTATCTTCCTGCGTCTCTCTCTGCATCAGCCTCTGATGATAAAAGTAAGTCCTGATCCCCAAAAAATAGTGCTAACTCCCACCATCTGCAACTGCTAGCACAAATTGATGTCTAATCGGCAACGGCGTCTGTATAATTTATATTTTGGAAGAGCTCATGGAGGTACTTTGGAAGTATGAAACTGTGCTCCCCGTGCTGCAATGTTCACAATGTGCTAAGAGAATACAAATTTCGCTAAACAGATCGAATTTGCTAGTTTTCTATTGATGTTATCAAACAGAACACATTCTTCCTGGGCTCATTTCTAATTTCTTCCTTTCCTTTCCTTTATTTTCCTTTCCTTTCCTTTCCCCTTCCCCTTCCCTTTTCCTTTTGCTTTTCCTTTTCTTCTTTCCTTTCTCCCTCCCTCCCTCTTTCTTTCTTTTTTCCTTTCTTTCTTTCTTTTTCTCCTTTTCTCCCTCATTACTTTGTCCCCACCTCAACACCCACCATTCTCTCCCACTCTTGTTTTCATGATCATTTGAGAGAGCAAGACACTGTGCACTTGTACTTAGGCCTTTTTGCACTCTATTGAACTTAAAATGAACAAGATAAATGTCTGGAGACCCGACAGTAAGGGTACAGCCGCTGCAATACAACTAAACAGCTGGTGAAATTAACATTCTCATTGTTTTTGGGAAATTGTTTGATGAAAGTAATTTTGAACACGATTCCGGAACTCATGCCTTCAGATACATAACGAAGACATGTTGCCAGGAATTTTACTGACACAGATGGCTACAGACTGTTGATGTTTTGGAAAATCAAACGAAAGCATGCTTGTGTCAATGGGGCAGAAGACACTAACGTTCTTGGCAGGAGAAGGACAGCCTTTCAGCAGATATCTGCTAATTACAATTAATCCGAATAACCCAAAAGCACCAGTCAATGTTGTATGGTGTACATTAGAAATGTACATCATACACATCTCACTGTCATTGAGCCCAACAAATGAATGTGATCTGCAAGGCATATATTTTAGGCAGCCATGGCCTGTTTTAATGGGCAGAGAGGCCACACACCCTCACCTTTTTTTCCGACGTAAAAAATGTTTGTTAGGCTGAGGAAAGATCAGCCTGACAGACACTCTTTGGGGCACATGCATCAAGGGTTTTTGCATTCGCAAACGGTGCGAATCGCAAAAATCGGCCGTTTGCGAATGCAAATCCCTTTTTTGGGATGCATTAAGATTTTTGCTTTTTCGCAATTTAGGAAATCGCAATTTTTTTTGCGATTTCTTAAATTGCAATTGCATTTAACAAATCGCGATTTCTTAAATGCAATGCATGATTTTTTTTAAATTGCGAAATCGCAAATAGGAAGTGGTAAATTACCATGAAGTTAACCCTCATGGTAATTTTCGAAAACTTTCAAAAATGCACAAAAGTGCATTTTTGAAAGTTTCATTTTAAACACACACATGCCCTTGGGGCATGTGTGTGTGAAAAAAGTACTTTAAGGTACATTTCAGGGGTGCAGGGGGGGGGTCCTTTGGACCCCCTCCTGCACCCTTGAAATTGAATTCTCATTTTGCGATTCCTTAATTGCGAATCGCAAAATGAGAATGCCTTCACATTCATTCCTATGTGCCTCTAGGCCCATAGGAATCAATGGAAAGGGATTCCTTAATTGCGATTCACAAATTTGAATCGCAATTAAGGAAAATTAAGAAATCGCAAAAAAAATTACGACTTCTTAATGCATAGCCGTTTGCAAATTCTTAATTGCGATTCCTTAATTTTCGCAATTAAGAATTCGCAAACGGGAACATTGATGCATGTGGCTGTTTATTTTCAGGTCAGACAGTCAGGATCTAGACACGCACAAAAAACGCAGGCTCCTGGCTCCTTTCTACCTCATGGGCCTCACCCCTTAGCAGCATTCATCCATCCATGATCATATGAATGCAATAGTAGAAAAAAGCCTGATACAAACTTTCCTTCCACCCACCCTGAACTGCATGAAGAGGCAAGTTTCCGCTTTTAACTAGTATACGTGGCTTCTGTGAATAGTAGCCAGATTATTAATGTGATTAAAGAAAAAGGGGTAACCCTGTGTCCCTCAGAACCTGGGTAATATATGGTTAAACAAGAAAATAGGTCTGTTGGGTAAAACAAAATTACCTTTGGTACTGCTATGGAATGTACTTTAGGGAGGATGCTCTCATACACACATTATTTTTCAAAATAAATGCTGAACAAATAAATCATAAGATCGTCTGGCTGTACTGTGTCACTTTATCATAATTTAGTCATTCAATTATATTATACAATACATGGGTAGAGTGTCAGCATATTTGGCAAAGTGCAGTTTAGTGACAATTGTGTTTTTAGTGCTCAAAAAGGGTGAAAGATATATACAGTGTAGACAATATCATATATACAAATATATACTGGAGTTTCAGTGGCCAGCTAACAATTTTTAACCAAGGTTTCCTATTTTTCTTGTTGGATTCCTGGCTGTGCTGGACCCCAATGGATGGTTACCACTTACATCATTAGAGTTATGGTTTCAAAATTCTTTGACATGTCGTCATTACAAATGCTGAGGACAAATGATGGCATCAACTTGGTTAATGACTGCACTGTACATGCTCATTTTATGTAGACTGAAGTTGCCTGAGCGGTGGTCCATCAACGACATGCAGTGCGCATATAAAGAAAAAACACAGCTTTGCCTGAGTGACAGGAGTAGCATCCAACAGCCACACTCAGGCAAAAACTTCCCTTGATCTATTGCTCTGCTGATTGGCTGAGGGTTTATTAAGCAACATTTTCAATTAGGTCAGCTTCCGGCTGTCCTCTTTCTTGCATTGTTTCCATTTCCAGGGCCTCAGCTGGACTTAAGGAGGATCTGAGGACCACCTGCAATGCCAGACTATAAAAGCATGACGGAAAGGTTCCTAAGAGGCCCATGCCTGTGTGAATGTAAACATGTAAGAATGGGAGTAAGTGCATTTATGTATATTGATGGGAAGGAAGAGTGATATAATCAGGGGAAGTGCAGGTAGTGTCAGGGGGTGAGTGGGCTCATACTGGCCTGCTGGTGTCTATACTTGACATATTGTGGGTATTCTCTTGACATTCTGTTTACCACTGGCATAATACTTTTCAATCATCATCACATTGTGGGCACTCTTTATTCTGCTTTTCTCATGTAATATAGTGACTATACCATGAGAAACTGTGGCTGTTCTTGACAGCATTCTACTTATGCCATACATAATGGTAGCCCATTCTTGACATATTTTGAGCGAACTTGACAGCATTCCTGTTTTTCCAGGCATACTGGACGCCCATCACTGTGCAATCATTCCCAGCAACACAATTGATGTACCTGGTATTATATCTGCCAATTCTTCACATATCATGAACTTTCTCGACAATATCCTGGCTATTTCTGACCGATGCATGGTTTAATTATTTGGTAATTCTTCACAACATTCTGGTTATGCCGTCTAGGATGGTGGTCCATCCTTGAAATGATTGCCATTCCTGAAAACATTATAGATATCCCCAGCTAAAGGTGGCACACTGTATGTGATTGTGGCTATCCATTGCACAACCGTGGTCCTGGCACAGTGATGTCTGTGCCTAACTTACTCTGGCCAGTCATTTCCTAAATCTGGCTCTGTTTAGCATAATAGTAGTGCAAATGACTGTCAAATGATGGACAAGCCTGGCATTTGATCATGATTATAAATGGAGACAGTAGGCACTACCAAGGCATATCTTACATTCATTCATGTAAATACTTGGTGAAAACGATTAGCTGATGTTTCAGGACTATGCATGTTTTTTTTTATAAAAAATGAAAATGTGGTATTCAAGACTAAAATACAATTTTAATGAAAATTAGAAAATGATTGTTCCAGTGAATTGACTTATGCATTAAACAAAAAAAATTACTTAATGATGAAATACCTGTAGTTTCAGAAACTGGCATGGTGATGTTTTGTATAAAATGATTACATTTCTTAAATATTTTGCTGATATCTTAGCAATATTTTGTGTTGAGTTGGGGAGGCAAATTGCTGATGGTGGCACATTGGTACCAAAGGACACTTATTGCTACAGCTGTTATTGCATCAATTTTTTCCCTCCATTACTCATCTGCAGTGACAGATATAAATGAGTCTAAGAGACTTGATTTATTTAATCAATAATGGTGTCCTTTTTGATTTCAGATCACGATGTCACTTATGAGTTATGAATAGTTAATTTAAGGAGTTCAGGTTACTTAGCATCATGACCCTGGAGGGCCAAATCCTTAAACTAGATCGTTGGACGCTGTAGAGACCCTCCGTAGAACTTGACTGTAGGTTGAAGTTAGCAAAATCCCAGCTGCGGCAAGTCTTGCTGAAAGAGGCCCGATAGTGCTGGAGGGCGTCGACCCAAAGGGTTTATGAACACGGAGACAAGTCAGGGAAACTTTGCTATTGACTGGCCACCAGAGAGTTCGCCTCCAGGGTGGTCCCCCAGATTAGGGATTTTGAGGGGCATGTGCCTGTCAGGGCCCTGCCATTGCACGACTCTTCGTAGATTATTACCATCCAGTGTTGCGTGACACTGTTGTCCTCAAACCCATTGTCACTGGCCAAAGGACCTGGATCAGCCGCACACAGTTGGATGGTTGAAGAAATCGGGGAAGCGCTGTCGTATATGTCCCAGAGGGAAACACTGGGCCTTGATTAGTTCCCAGTCTAAAACTATTGGAAATTCCAAAGTCTTTTGCTCCTCCATCTTCTGTTGCTTTATAATCAGGCAGTGGGCCTGGAGGTGGGGCCTTCCCCTTGGAGCTGGATAGAGCCACAGTCGTGGAGCCCCCTAAGCAGGCTAGCAGTTGGAAAGCATTGTTCCATATAGGCCTTTTTTCCTCATTAATTCTGAAGTCAAGGTGTTTGCCAAGTCCTGGCCAACCAGCTGTGCTGCCCTTTGCCCTGCTTGATTCACCTGGACCAATGTGGTTTTACGGCGGCCCGTGGCACCAGGCATTGTATCTGGATTGTCCAGGTGGCGCTTACACAAAAGTATTGCCTTCGGTGCCCTTTGGTCTTGCTCCTAGTCGACTTGGAGAAGGCCTTTGACATGGTCGACTGGTCTTTTCTGGGTGCAGTGTTGAAACACGTGGGACTGGGGGTATCTTTTGTGCATCAGTTGGCATCCTGTGTAATCGCCCGACTGCACAAGTCCTGATTCATAGGACCCTCTCTCCTTTCTTCCATATCCATAGGGGCACCAAGCAATGTTACATCCTCTCTCCCCTTCACTTCACTTTGGCCATTGAGTTCCTAGCAAGAGTCATGCGATGTCATGTCCATATACAAGGGTGGTTGTGGGATGCCGGCCCTGAGGAGCATATTGCGCTCTATGCGTATGCCATTTTGCTCTATTTTGTGGATTCGAAGACCTCGGACCTGCAAGGTTTTGAACCCCTTGAAACCTATGAGGAAGCCTCTGGTCTCTGGGTGAACAAGTTCAAATCTCTGTTGGTCCCAATAAAGGATGACATGAGTGCCTATTCTAGGCATACCACAATCCCTCTGTGCCATCTCTCGTTTCAGTACCTGGGCATCAAGGTTTCTTGCCTCCCGGAGCTGAAGAGGAGCCTTAATTTGACTCCCCTACTTACTGAGATGGGAAGGGACCTGCAGAAGTGGAGGCGGCTACTGCTACATTTCCTGGACAGGGTGGACCTCTTCAAAATACTGATTTTACCCTAATTTTTATCTCTGTCTTTCAAAACGTTTCTCTCCCAATTTCCAGGCACAGGTTCAGGTCCTTACAGTCTTTAATCTGCACTTTCCTTTGGGCAGATGCCCCCCTGAGTGGCCTGGATTAACTGTCTGTAGTCCCCCTATGATGGTGGGTTGGGAATGGCTGACCTACAGTGCTATTACCGGGCCTCGCAGTTGGTTGTAGTAAATGATTGGTTTAGTGGTGTGGTGGGATCATCCAGCCTACTGCGCCAAGCTTAATTGGCTTGGCCCTGACAGATGCATGGGATTGCTTTATGGGGGCTCAATCTCGTCTGGAGATCACCAGGACTGTAATTTTCTGCTGGAGAGCGGCACCCTGTCTTGTTGGCTGTGACCGTAGACTGGTGGGGATAACCCCCCTCTGGCAGGGGAAATGGTTGCACCACACTGCAGGGTTGGAGGGTTTCACGAAGTGGGACAGAATAAAGATTACACACCTTAGGGATCTTTGGGTGGGTTCCCATATCCAAGACGTTTCAAGACCTACATGAGTAGTATCATTTCTCCTGCACCCAGTTTCACTAATATCTGCAAATGCGGCATGCCCTCTTCGCAAATATTCCCTCTGATATGAAGGTCCCGGGCTTTGCTTCTCTCTCACAGCTATATTGTTGATGGGGAAGCTACCTAGGGGCGCCATTTCTCAGATTTACCAGTCCTTAGTCATTAATGCCCCAGATCAATTCCCCCAGTTCAAGACGAAAATGGGAGGTTTAGGTGGGGTAACTTGACAATGCCAAGACACTTGAAGACAGGAAGGCCACCCGTGGGATTTGCTATTTCTACACAGCTCAGGCTGATCCAAATGTACTACCTACCTATACCCTATATGATACCCACCTGCGGCTTCAGTTGAGTTTGCAGGATTTCCCAGGCCACCGGCTTTCAATGGTTCTAACTAGAAGCTGATTTCTTTCATGTGGCCTTATCCTACCCGAGCCCCTGCCAGAGTATTGAGAAGGAGCTCTCCTCACTCCTGGATTAGCCGCTGGCCCTTACTCCCCGGATTGCCTTGCTGGTGTTGTTGGAGCGCATGGGTGGGCAGAGAACGGAGAGCGGCTTTATTGGGGTTGCAATGTTGGTGGCTGAGTGTGAGATTGCACGCAAATGAAGGCCAACGTACCCCCACCCGTTGTGTTGGAATGGCGGAGGGGGGTAGACTAGTGTGCTCTGCAGGAGCGCCCCATATATGCAGTGCGGGGCTGCCTACAGACACACAAGAAGATATGGGGCAAATGGTGGAACTATAACGGGCTTGATGCGCGGGATGCTTAATCTTCATATTTGCATTGTGACTATCTGTAGCACAACCTGGTGGGTTGTGAACTTGTTTGTGTTTGTCAATACACTTAATAAAACAATACGATTTGTTTAAATACAAAAAAGGTTGCTTAGCAAGCACACCTATAGTTTTGTGGCTTTTAATCTTGGAGCTGTAGCCTTAACTTCTCCACAGCTGGAGATATTCCATTGAGTATTCATAAATTCATTCAGATTTCTAGGGTCACCGAGTGTTTGAGGCAATCGAAAACCCAAAATCAAAATAACTGCATGCTTTGAATTAGAAGACTTAACAATAACACCTTTTTATCTAGGCTCATATGAAAGCAAGTAGGTGTTAATCGATTTCTTCTGGCGCAGTTTTCAGTCATTAGGAAGTGCTTTCCATGGCAGTGTAATTTATTCAATGCAGACACAGTACTGTAATGAGGATGGAAGAGAATGCTAAAAGTAGCAGCTGGCAACAGTGCCAGGATGCTTGTGAAAGTGGCACTGAAAGTCTGAAATAGAGATTGATGACATCCACAATTATAAATACAGACTGATGCAACCTACAAGAGCCTCATGAGAATTTTTGGAGGTAATTACAGTCACGTGTGGGAAGGATTTATTTATTTATGTATAAGTTTTATATAGTGCTAGCTAGACCCGGGGGTATCAGGTCACTTTACATACACATACATACATAGTTTTCCATACATAGTTGCATTACATAGCAGGGCATAAGGATGCATAAAGATACAAGCAAAGCATTATATTTAGGCATACAGGGGAGGGAGGGAGGAAGCTCAGGAGGGTGAAACAGTCAAATAACCACTTATTCTTCGAGTTTCAGGACCCTTTTGAAGCAGGAGAAGCTAGACCCGGGGGTATCTGAGTACTTTACATTCACAACGGCAAAAATGTTGCATTACATAGCAGGACATGAGGATGCATAAAGATAACGGCAAAATATTATAATTAGGCATACAGTGATGTGGAGGGAGGAAGCTCAGGCGGTTGAGATAGTCAGATAACCATCTATCCTTGATGGTCAAGTGAGAGGGGAGTCAGCTGGGTGATTGAAGACTAGGTTAGTTGACTTGGTCGGTAAAGTATTTTTGAGGAGAAGGAGTTTCAGGTTCCCTTTTGAAGCAGGAGAAGAAGGGGTTGCATCTGAGGTCTATAGGGAGTGCGTTCCACATCCTGGGTACGTTACCAGAGCAGGCCTGAGTGGTTTTCTTTTTCAATTTTGGAGGGATGAGAAGAAGCGAGTTGGAGCTTCTCAGATTTCTGGCTCTTCCCGCTTTTACCAGTTTGCTGTTTATGTAGTAGGGGGAATGTGAGTGAAGGGTTTTGTGTGTTATGCAGCCCACTTTATAAATACATCTACCTTCAATGGGAAGCCAGTTGAGGGAATGGAGGGTTGGAGTGATGTGTTCAAACTTTTTTACACCAGTTATGAGTCGAGCTGACATGTTAAGAATTGATCTTAGTGGGGCTGGGTGAGCTTTCAGCGTACCTGTTAGGATGGTGTTCCCATAGTCCAGTTTAGAGTGCACTAGGGATTGTACAATTGCCTTCAATCATCCTGGGGAATTAAAAGTTTGAGTTTATTCAGGTGTTTTAATGGGTAAGACGCACCTTTTGCTGAGTTTTTGATGTGGTCCTTCATTGATAAGTTCTGTAATGCCTAGCAACTTTACCAAATGGATAGGAGGATAGAGCAGTTTAGGGCATCTAGGTTCTTGAGCCAGTCTTGGATTGGTAGGAGCTTGTTTTCCGAAGAGAACAGAATTAGTTCCGTTTTGTCTGGGTTTAGTTTTAGGTGGTTTACGTTAAACCAAGTTTGGATCTTGGTTAGTGTGACATTGAGGTGTCGAATGTCACTGGGCGATTTGATTTTTCAGTAGAGTTGTGTGTCCTCTGCATTTAGGTGATATTTAACTTCAGCATGTTTCGGACTGATTGCAGGATACACCGAGGACAATCACTCAAAATACAAGAAAATATTTCATAGGCCTGAACTGAAAAAATAATTCTGATCACTTACCATCAATGATTTTGGGCGCCCCAGATTCTCATAAAAATACAGAGCAAAGCACAGAACAATCACTTTACATCAAGCTTAAAAGGAGACTGGTCATTCCAGGTTTTTTAAAGTCATGCGCTTGAAAACACCTTTTTCCACAAAGAAAAGGTCATCGACCTTCGCTCAACTAGCCTCTATAACTCGTAATAGCAAAGGTTTAATCACACAGTTATAAGTCCAAGATGGCGTGTGCAGTAACGATAACATTGGCCGATCACGATAGAATAAGTCCGTTTTCAGTTACTATACCACTCACACGCGACGAGCACAATGTGCTTTAATGGAGACCATCGTCGGGACGCGGTCGAATACATTTCCAGTGAGCAGCGGCTCAACCATTGACGATCGAGAACCCTATAAAACAGGTATTTACCGATAGTGATATAGATAGCGCGTGCAAAGTCTAACGTTGACAATCTACGCGATAATAACACCGTGACGTTTTTTTAACTTTTTTAACTTTGTAGACAAATCATCACAGTCACGAAGACAAGGTAGGGCAGTTTAACGCATTGAAATACGATTATGCTATTTTCAGCCCATGACTTAATTACTCATGAAACGTATGCTTGTCATTACAGTTTATCAGGATACAGACAAGCAGGTATGTTGTCAACACCATTATAGGCATGGTAGTTTAAAACCATATGAAATACCTAGCCCTTATCGTTATACCTCTTTCATTTACACAGAGCTTTAGATTCAGAGGCCATCATATCAACACCTGAATTTTCAGTTGATAGCAGGTACGCTATTTACTTATTACATGGTAGTTTACAACCATATGAAATACCTAGCCCTTATCGTTATACCTCTTTCATTTACACAGAGCTTTAGATTTAAAGGCCATCATATCAACACCTGAATTTTCAGTTGATAGCAGGTACGCTATTTACTTATTATAATTATCCACCCCCATGAACAAACACATTTACCACCGTTCTCACTTACATTCAATATTTTTTATTTTTTTCAGAATTTCCCCTGATGAAGGCACCACCTTGAGTGCCGAAATGCATTGGGCCTGTTTAATAATGCTTGTATAATGTGATGTGTATAATAATTGTGATGAAAATGTACTTATAAATGTACCCACAAATGTTTATGGACATTGTTATGAATATTGTAAATAACATAAGTCAAGAAACTACATAGAGTAATAGAAAAATAAATGCACAAATAAGTGAAAACACGAACCAAAAAGAGTGTGGTTAAAATTTTTTATTTTTTAAGGTGCGGTGCACCAAGTGAACAGTGCATGATTAGGTGAGCTAAAAGCCACCATAACCATTCGTTCATAGCACTCAGGAATGACTATCCTGATTAATCATAGCACCATTGGAGGACTTTAAAGAAATTGTTTATGTTCGGGGTGCTCCTCACTACCCCAATTACTCAGCATTCCAGGTTGAGGCATTGAAAGAATAATCATTTTTAAAAAGAAGAATGCTCCCTCTTTCACAGCAAGTATTTAAATTCTAGTGAATGGAGAGAGTACTATAATGTGATATTTCATTTTGTGGCAATCATCTCTGTTTTCCAGCAGCAACAAATATGTTTATTTTACGTATCTAACAAGTCCTGGAACTTTGCTACAATACAGCCTTGACTGTAAAAAAAAACAGACATAGAAAAAATAGCACAACTTCTAATTTGTAATAGGGTGCTAAACAGCAGCTGTGTGGATTATGTTGACCCACTACCTGCCTATGTACATTTGTTTTTTAAAAGTTATAAATTAATTTAGCAGCATGTTTAGAGATCCGCGCTTCTAAGACGTAGTTTATTTTGATTTTCAGTAGATCACTGCAATATCCTAGACGGATCCATATCTGACTGTGAGCTTAGAACGCTTGAAACACAGTTTGTAAGACTGCCATGCAGGCCTCTCAATCAATATGTATTTGAACAGGTTGTATTCATTTTGCAAGAAGCCATGTGAGAGAAATTCATTACAGTGTGAAGTGCTTTTAGGAACTGTGCCAACGCCTCTGCTCTGTTACATGCCTCGAGGTAGAATGATGAATTGCCAGACACGTGAAATAAATTAGTCCTGCCCTGCTTAGGGTTTCAGCAGGAGTATCTAAGTTACATTGACCCCTTGAGGTCAATTTGAGGTTGACTGGGCTATCCGCTGCTGCCACAGGCTAGCCCTATAATAGCCCTGTGACTGCTCTTGCTGCTCTTGCTGCCCTGTGTGCACTGGTTGTGCTGCATTTACCACTCTTGCTTGTACTTTAGCTAAGGGGCCAAGGATGGGACAAAAGGTCAGCTCTGTGAGGTCAACGAGTGTCAAAAGATGCATGATGTCACGTCCGCTTCCACTAGCATTTAACAGAATCTCAATCTACGTCAGAGCAGAGGCCTGGCGATTACCTGGATTCACAAAGCCTATATGCGCGCAGATCGCGCGCAGAGGAGCTGAAAGGGACTTTCTCCTACGCACTTGGCAGATGCCACTAACATTTTCCAGCTGCACCTTTTTTTCTGAATTTAAGATGGTTTGGGCATAAAATAAAAACCCGTGAAATGAGAAAAATAGAAAATTCTTTAGAAATTCCTTCCCGCAACATTCAACAGATTCCTTCACTCAGCTCGATAAAAAGGTCCTAATACGCTTATTTTAAATAAGAGTAAAACCCCTGACAAGAGACTCAAGGGTAATGTAGTTTAACAAAGGTCATCAATCATTCAGTCATGATCATGAGGGGGTGTTGCATTAATATCTCATTACCCGTCTTTGGAGGCAGAGACTTTGCACTGAAAGATCTTCAGCACCTTAACTAATCGAGCTTTGTCCTGCACAGAGTAAAAGATAGTCAACGATAACCCTAAAATGTTACAGTACATTTGTAAATAAAGTACAGCCAGGCCTCCGTGGCTCTTTTGCAACGATAGTAAGTAGTAAGAAAAGCGAGCACTGCGAACCACTGCTTTTAGGCTCGATGACGCATGATAATAAAAGCTACAACTTTGGTTTTATAGTCCACTGTGATCATTTCCAAGAAGCAGCTGTTCATGTGACCCAATTTCATTGCACCTTGTTTACAACCTCTTAAAGATGGACGGCAGACTCAGCCTTGCCAGGGCGCAGATTCATGGTCTTCACAGCACTGTATATCTCAGCGGTGAGTGTTTAATTGACTGAGATCCTTCAGCAATGACATAACTGTTACCCCATTAGCAAGAGATGGGAGGTGGGAACTCTACCTTTCCAGTACATTGTCACTTTTTAATCAGGAATGAACACAGTAGCGGCTCCTCCGCTAAGGCGGAGGAGCGTCGCCTCACAGAAAAAAAAAGTGATAATAACACCATGTTATTATCGTTTTATTTTTTACTACTGGCTCTGAAGGTGTGGGGTGGTGCTGCCCACACAGCAGGGGGAGGAGTGGTGTCACTTTTCAAGTGCTCATGACTTTTTGGTCGGCCATCTTGGGTCGGCCAAACAGACTTGCAAACTTAGTATGTTCTCCCCCATGTTGTGTTGCACAGCCAGGTGGAGGACATGCACAAGTGCCCATTGCCTGTCTGAGCGACCGATCACGGTCAAAAGCGGTACAAAAGGGGGTGGTGATGGGCGGTCCGTCACCACCCCCTTTTGTACCGCTTTGGCCGCCATGGGTGTGGCAGGGTATGCTCAGGCGTGAGTCCCTTGCTCACTTTGCCACTGGATTCAAGCAAGCCGGGCTGAAGACAGCTGGAATGCCAGAAACCGGTCCTCGGAGGCTTGTTTCCGGTCCAGGGAAGACATGGCTTGGCAGTTCGGGCTGGACTGTTCCCATGAGGCACAGGGTCAGACTGATTTGCATATAGCCATGTCTGAACTGGGGTGGCAGAGTGGGCTAAAGAACGGTGATGGATGAAACCCAGATCTTTTGACTGGGTGTGAGTGTTTGATTGGCTCAGATGCTCCGTCCGTCACCACCCCCTTTTGTACCGTCATGCTGGTGACAGCAGCGTCGTGATTGGCTTAGGGGAGTCTACTTCTTGTTTCCTGCATTGACCAAAGTGAATGGAGGAGGAGCGGATGCTGGCAGATAAGTGCAATTTTCTTTTTTCTTAACTCACTGCCTCATAACCCGCCCTACCCATCTGCCTTGTAGCAGCCGCTACTAGGAATAGTTCTTATTTTATTTTAAAGGAAGTCTTGAAACATAATGAGAAAGCTTGCCACCTCTTTCCATTGCCGACACAATGGAGGAGCACTTTTTTTCCTGCAAAAAAATGTATTAATGGGCACCTCTGCTAATCTTTCTGATGCTTGCATTGAGCAGCAAGGGACCCCAACCCTATGTTCTGCTCACTGGAGTTTTCTATGATCATACTGAGACAGAAAATAGGCCCAGGCGCAGCAAATAAAATTGGCCCCATTAGTGAATTAGAAAGTTAAAAAATCGCCTATGTTCACAAATTGGGGCAGTTTTGAGCTTGTAAAGACACACTCTATAAGTGTTTTGCAAAGTATGTGAAACTGCATTGATTTGAGCTTGCTGCAAACAATGTTTGTTTTAATATCAGGGAAATCAACAGTAAAAAACAGGCCAGCAGACCATAAAACAGGCCCACAAAAACAACCAAAAAAATGGCTCACACACGGTATGTAACCATTACAACGCAACTTTTACAACGGACTACTTTGACAACGCAACTTTTACAATGCAGGATCCATTACAACGAATGCCATTACAACGCATTTTTTTACAACGCAAATACCTTTACAACACATATCATTACAACGTAAGTATAGGCAAGTATATAATTATAGTAAAAATGTTATAGGTTTGGGTTTTTGGGTAAAGGGGTATTTTTAGGGTTCAGGGCTAGGTTTGGGTTTTTGGGTAAAGGGGTATTTTTAGGGTTCGGGGCTAGGTTTGGGTTTTTGGGTAAAGGGGTATTTTTAGGGTTAAGGGCTAGGTTTGGGTTTTTGGGTAAAGGGGTATTTTTAGGGTTCAGGGCTAGGTTTGGGTTTTTGGGTAAAGGGGTATTTTTAGGGTTCAAGGCTAGGTTTGGGTTTTAAAAATAATTAAATTAAATTAAATTAAAATTAAATAAAATTAAATTATATTAAATTTAATAACTTACATTTTTTTAAATAATATATACTTACCTATACTTACGTTGTAATGGTATGCGTTGTAAAGTTAATTGCGTTGTAAAAAATGCGTTGTAATGATATTCGTTGTAATGGATCCTGCGTTTTAAAAATTGCGTTGTAAAAGTATGCGTTGTAAAAGTGTGCGTTATAACGTCATACATCCCTCACACACTGACCTGTGACACCAAGCATGTTAGGCACTGCCTGACTGCCCGATGGGCCAGTCCGACCATGGAGTCTTAACTTACTTGTATGAGTGTAAAGTTATTAACTGCTGTGTCAGTACATTCTAATCTACCTGAGATTACTAGGCGTGAAATAAGAGTGATATAGTTTAACAAAAGGAGTAAGTGCAATTTCGCCAATATTGGTGCCAAAAAGCAAGTGTACCCTCTTGAAAAGGCCTATACTCACCAAGTCATGCATGAAGCATCACCTACCAAACTCCAAAGCAACCTGTCACCTCTGGTTGGAAGGTATTTGCTATTCCAAGTCATGGGCCTTTTTTGAAAATAAAGCCTGCAGTGTTCATGAGTCAAAAACGCTAAAGGTGCTGTGCTAGCAACACACAAGGGCTTCATGTTGACACCACCAGTTGTTGACTATAGACAGTACTAGTCTGGGAATCTGCATTTGGGTAGAGAATCTTCATTTCTGCAATCATTGGGTGCTTCCCCTAAACCCTAGTTTTGAGGTTATCTGAGGCGGATGAAGGCATTTCATGCTGTCTTGTGATGCCAAATCAAAAGAGGGAAACTACGGGATGACTGCTTCTTGTAAATTGTCACTTTTATGTAATTCAGGGCCGAAAATATTTGTGATAACTCAAATGCAAAATAATTCTAGAGAAGAACTGTGAATAGTAATGAAGAGCAATTTATTGAAGGCCCAAAAGTAAAATCACAACTTCAACAGACATCAACTGAACTAGTGATTACTTAAATGACTTTCTTCATCACTGATTTAGAGTTTAATGGATGGCTTACTTTGTCACACATGTGACAGATATCCCTTTGCCTTAGTTCAAGTGCATTATATCTAGGGCTCCTGGTTTTATGGTATTTTATTTTTACCTTTCAGGCTGTATTTGTGAATATTTATTTTTGTTCTTTTTACCTGTATTTATCCACATTTATTTTGGGTTTTGTGAAAAAATGAACATGAAACTAGGATGTTTCAACGTTTATTAAAACAATAAAAGTACACTCCTGCTTGAATGCCTGAAACATATCTACAAATGGCAAGAGGTTCAACAAGGACAACAGGTAAGAAGAAAAAATAAAAGCAGTACCTCAATCACTGCATGATCAGTGGAAGGACAACACTTAAGCTGAAGCAATCAGTACTTGGTCTATAGTCCCACCCACAGAGACACCAGCAAGAGAGCTAGCTGGTTCATCCCAGGACTCCTAGCCTCCAAGCGAACCTGCCGGAAACTAGAGAAGAAACGGCACAATGAAAAGACACCAGAAAGCCTCCCAGCCCACAAAGACGCCATCCGCAAACACCAACACCTCATCAGGTCTGCCAAGAGGACCACCTTCAAAAACCACCTCGACAACAACGCACACAACAGCAAGGAGCTCTTCAACATTGTAAAGGAACTCTCTAATCCCAGTTCCAACACCAAACGACATACCGCTGTCGCAAGCCCTGTGCGACTTCCTCGTCACCTTCCTCCACCGCATGATCGCTGACATCCACGACAACTTCAATGCCCAGACAGCCCCAACAGACATCAACACTCCAGACACCCCGCACACTATCGACCACGACCCCCTGCCAGCCTGGGCCAACATGAACATAGATGACACCATCAAGACCATGAGCACAATCCACTCCGGCTCCCCGTCAGACCAACTCCCACACCACATCTTCAACAAAGCCAGCAGCTCCATCGCACCCCACCTGTGCAACGTCATCAATCTCTCCTTCGAGACCGCAACCTCCCCAGAGAACTGGAAACATGACTAGATCAACGCCCTACTCAAAAAACCCAAGGCGGACCCGAGAGACCTCAAGAACTTCCGGCCCATCTCCCTGCTTCCGTTCCCAGCCAAGGTCATCGAGAAGATCGTCAACAGACAGCTAATCCGATACCTCGAAGAAAACAGCATCCTGGACCCATCCCAGTCAGGGTTCCGCAGCAACCACAGCACCGAGACTGCCCTCATCGCTGCCACCGACGACATCAGGACCCTGCTGGACAACGGAGACCGCGGCCCTCATCCTCCTGGACCTCTCCGCCGCCTTCGACACCGTCTGGCACCGCACACTAAGCACACGTCTCCACGACGCAGGGATCCGAGACAAGGCCCTGGAATAGACCACCTCCTTCCTGTCCGGCAGAACCCAGAGCGTCCGCCTCTCCCCATTCCGATCCGAAGCCTCCAAGATCATCTGCGGCGTACCCCAGGGATCATCCCTCAGCCCGACAATGTTCAACATCTACATGGCCCCGCTCGCACAAGTTGCCCGACAGCATGACCTCAACATAATCTCCTACGCCGACGACACTCAACTGATCCTCTTCCTCACTAAGGACCCCCTCAGCGCCAAATCCAACCTCCACGAAGGAATGAAGGCCGTCGCCACCTGAATGAAGATCAGCCGACTGAAGCTGTATACGGACAAGACGGAGGTCCTCATCCTCGGCTCCAACCCTTCAGCCTGGGACGACTCCTGGTGGCGTACGGCACTGGGAGCAGCCCCGACACCCACCAACCATGCAGGCACCCTGGGAGTCATCCTCGACTCAACACTGTCCATGGCCAAGCAAGTCAATGCAGTCTCCTCCTCCTGCTTCAACACCCTCCGCATGCTCCACAAGATCTACAGGTGGATCCTGAGAGATACAAGAAGAACAGTCACCCAGGCCCTCGTCAGGAGCAGACTCGTCTATGGAAACGTACCTCTACGCGGGAGCCCAGGCCAAGCTCATCAAACGACTGCAACGCATTCAACGCCTCTACACTGATCCTCAACGTACCACGCCACAGCCACATCAACCCCACCTGAGAAACCTGCTCTGGCTCCCCATCAACAAGAGAATTTCCTTCAAGCTCCTCATCCACGCACACAAGGCACTCCACAAGACCGCCCCAGCCTACCTCAACAGACGACTCTTCTTCTACATCCCCAACCGCCAGCTCCCTTCCTCCGACCTCGCCCTCGCCACCGTCCCTCGCATCCGAAGAACAACCACCGGTGGCAGATCCTTCTCCCACCTAGCCACCAAGACCTGGAACACCCTCCCACTGAGCCTACGACAGACCCAAGACCTGCTGACCTTCAGGAGGCTACTCAAGACCTGGCTGTTCGACCAGTAGCGCCCCCCCCTTTTCCCCCAGCGCTTGAGACCCTCACGGGTAAGTAGTGCGCTCTACAAATTCTTGATTGATTCATTGATTGATTGATTGGTCCAGCCGAAAGAAGAGGAAGTGAAGCTAGCACATGCTGGCCAATTTGAAGGCAAAAACAACAAGTGAAGGCAGCAAATAAGAGTTACAATGAAGCCAACAAATGGTAACCAATGGGTGGACTGCAAGTCCCTTGTTGTATACCATATCTCTTGAAAGCAAGAGTGCATGTAGCTCATGCGCTGTCACAGGTGAGATCTAAAAAATTAACATGTTACAACAACATTAATTCATGCACCTTGCAGTTTTGCTCTTTTCCTTTTTTCACCCCCCTGCTGCAAATGCTAGAGATGCCAAATGCTAATATATTTTCCACCATGCTTCTGAGCGGTTTTCACTAAGTCCTCAGTTTTGACCCTTCAATTTAAGACAAATTGATGAGATCTGTCATGATATATCTAATTAAGTACTTGCACAACCTCTTGTGAAAGTATTGAGATTCCTCTATCTGAATGCCAAGTCTTATTAAAAGTACTGTATCCCTATTACAGAAGAAGCTAGTAAAAGAATGAATTTGACAATTAATGTGAAAAATAAAAAAATAAAAAAATGAAATCAAAGGTGCCTATGAAACATTTTATGATAGGCTCGCACCAGACAGCCACATCTACCCATTCTCCTATTCACAAGGGACGACAATTCTGAGCACTACACCAAATCCTTGAGATTTTAATAATGGTGGCTGGTTAAAAAATAGACTAAATCTTATTGCCTTTACTGATTCACAGAACAGGCGAAGATTTATGGGAGACAAAGTGATTCAGTAGGAGAAAATAAAACTATATATATAGCGGGTCCGATTCACAGAACTAACTTAAGACAAAATCCTAAACTTACTACTTTTGGTATTCACAGAAGTTAGGATTTTGTCTTAAGTTTGTCTTAAGACAGACTTAAGTTAGGATTTTGTCTTAAGTCTGTCTTAAGTCTGTCTTAAGACAAAATCCTAACTTCTGTGAATACCGAAAGTAGTAAGTTTAGGATTTTGTCTTAAGTTAGTTCTGTGAATCGGCCCCTAAGTCTTCTGTGTGACAATAGCGAAGGGAATGGTAACGGTTTTTTACCTGCATTGAATCGCTTGTGAAAAAATGGCTAGGAGCGTGTGAGACCCTTTAATGACAGCACAGTACAGGCATAGTCTATTTGACTATCCACAAGTACAGAGCACATGGTGAGGCCTGTTAACCCACAGAGATAAAGTTACCCTCATACTAACACTACTACTATTAGTTCATGGACTCTTTCTCATCATCTATATATGGGTAACCTTCCCTCATAATGGTGGGGTTGAAAAGTTGCCTCTACAGCAGTTCAAGTAGAGATATGTGATCTAGTACCATATATGAATGAACACACCTTGCATACATGACACACATCCCCATACCTGGGCATTACACACAAATATCAGTTCCCATTTTAATTTATCTTGACTTATAAAGCGTACAGCTACCCTAAGGCTTCCCAGCACTGCGAGTCAAAAATGTGCACCTACCGATCTGCAATTGGGCCATAGTTAATTAGGGTATAGCCAAGTTTTAAAATGTTTTCAGAATTTGCCTCATCCGAATCAATTCGCAGACTAAATGGCAATCTGTTCCACAGTTTGAGGGAACGATAGGAGAAAGATCTTCCACCCCATTTGGCCTTCTGAATGTACGGAACTATTAGAAGACCCGTGTTGGAGGGTCTTAAAGTCTTACTTGGAAAGTAGGTGGTCAATACGGCTCTAATCATATGATGGCCCTTCCAATTTATCACTTTGTGAGTCATGCATAGTGCATTAAATTTAATTCCAGTTCCCATCAATATAAAAGGAACCAACTGGATTTGTGGCCAGTTCCAAAGGGGTCGGCAGCAAGCTGTCGAATATTAAGAGTGCTGGAGACACAAAGAGTTAACTTTATCCTACACGCACGTCCTATGCCTTTCTTTCTCATTCTAAGCCAGTGTATGAGAGCCACAGCAATTGAAAATAAGAAATCAAGGTGGAAAATGTAGGCACATTTGGTAACTTCTGCCTAGGCAATATGGGATTTTCTAAACTTCCTGGCTAACATATTACTTGATCCAGAAGGACTGTTCAGGAGCACAGTGTTGGGAGAATGCATCTGTTGTAGCTCAAGTAGCTGTCCAGCTTATCTCTGACAGACACATGCCTGGGAAAACAAATACATGTGCTATTTACTAGTAATCCTCCATTGGTGGCTCCTGCGCTAAGGCGGAGGAGCGTGACAAAGCAAAACCAAAGGGGATGATGGACGGAGTGTTGAACATTGCAAGCACTCATCCCCAGTCAACTGATCTGGGTTTAATCCATCATCATTCTTTAGCTCACTCCGCCACCCCAGTTCAGACTGGCCATATGCAAATAAGTCTGACCCTGTGCCTCATGGGAATAGTCCAACACGCACTGCCAAGTCATGTCTTCCCTGGACCGGAAACAAGCATCCTGGGACTCGTTTCTGGCTAATCAGCCATCATTAGCCAGGCTAGCTTGAATCCAGTGGCAGAGTGAGCAAGGGACCCACGTCTGGACATACCCTACCAACTTAGGGCGAACATAGCAAAACCA
This sequence comes from Lissotriton helveticus, assembly GCF_964261635.1. Classification (NCBI taxonomy): domain Eukaryota; kingdom Metazoa; phylum Chordata; class Amphibia; order Caudata; family Salamandridae; genus Lissotriton; species Lissotriton helveticus. Next base: position 260,260,290 of record NC_136071.1, read on the forward strand.
AAGGGGATGATGGACGGAGTGTTGAACATCGCAAGCACTCTCCCCCAGTCGACTGGTCTGGGTTTAAGCCATCATCATTCTTTAGCTCACTCCGCCACCCCAGTTCTGACATGGCGATATGCAAATCAGTCTGACCCTGTGCCTCATGGGAACAGTCCAGTCCGAACTGCCAAGCCATGTCTTCCCTGGACCGGAAACAAGCATCCTGGGACCGGTTTCTGGCTAATCAGCAGTCATCAGCCAGGCTAGCTTGAATCCAGTGGCAGAGTGATCAACGGTTTCCGGCTAATCAGCCGTCATCAGCCATGCTCGCTTGAATCCAATGGCAGAGTGAGCAAGGGACCCACGTCTGGGCGTACCCTGCCAACTTAGGGTGAACAAAGCAAAACCAAAGGGGATGATGGACGGGGTGTTGAACATTGCAAGCACTCACCCCCAGTCAACTGATCTTTGTTTAATCCATCATCATTCTTTAGCTCACTCCGCCACCCCAGTTTAGACATGGCCATATGCAAATCAGTCTGACCCTGTGCCTCATGGGAACAGTCCAGCCCGGATGCAGGGTCAAGACTGATTTGCATATGGCTGGGTCCGAACTGGAATGACACGGTGAGCAAAAAAACAATGGATTTAGGCCCAGATCTCTGTACTGGGGTGAATGTATGACATTGTTCTGCATTCTGTCCATCAATAGTTTTTTTTGCATTTTTCACCCCAGAGGAGCGTCACCCCAATGCGTTTTGCAGTGTAAAAAAATAAAAAATAAAATGATAATAACTGAAGGTTAATATCATTTTAGTTTTCCCCGTTGCGATGTCCTTGTGGGGCGGGCTGCTCTTAAAGAAGGAGGAGGAGTGGTTTGCACTCCCTATGTGAGCATGAGTGTTTGGCTGCCCCTTTCGGGCCGCCCAAAACAGTCATGCACACATACAGTGTTCTCCATGCAGGCTGCATTACAGCCTGCATGGAGAACATGCCCACCCTCCGGCCCCTGGCTGAGCACCATGTCATGGCACTCAGACCAATCACAATGCTGCATTGCAGCCTTGTGATTGGCTGCAAGGAGCCTGGGAACCCTGGTGCTTCCTGCTTCCTGTCTCCTCCAAGAAGCTAGGAGGAGGACGTTGGAGAGTCGATGGCCGGCCAGGCGGCCGGCCGGCCTGGAGGTAAGTAATTTCTTTTTAACCCATCTCCCCTGGCCTCTTCCCCACACCCCGCCTCACTGCTGCTTCCAGGTAGTAACCGCCACTTCTTCACATTACCATAAAACATTTCTTTAAAGCTCTATCTCTTGGCATTGCCAATGTTTATTTAGAGTGCATTTGATCATAATTTCTTTAAATTACCACTAGGTGCATTTGACTTCTACCACAGTAATTTTCCTCCATATTCCGATCTGTTTTTTTTTTTTTTATCTTTTCTTGATATCTGTTCTCTTTTTTTCCTTTTCAGAACCATTAATTGGAAAGTCTTGTTCGATCTTGTGAAACTCTCCAGGAATTAAATACGTTATCTGTAATTTGAGTGACTTTTCCAGAGTCATTGATTAAAATGTCGCACTTGTCACAACTTCCATATTTCGTTGAATTTAGGTTAGAACAAAACTAACATTTTGAAACTGAAAACTGCCTTGTACAAATCGTGGTAATTTTCATTATTTACCAGGCTTCCTTTTAAGGAATGTACATCGTATGCAGCTTAAACCTAAAATGCATCTTGAAGCTATCCCAAGAAAATATATAGGCCTTGGTAGGAAGAAAAAACAACCAGCAAAGTCTCAGGGTGATTACAGAAATAAAAGGTGGACTTCTGAGTGTAAGACGTGTTTGTCAAATGAGCAAATGCTGGTAGAGCTTAGATACTCGAAAGGGAGTATATTGAGGGACTATATTGTCAGAGTTTATTTTTTGAATAAGTAGATGTGAGCAGCCCTTACAAAGTATTTTACACTTTAATTTCTTACAAATATGGAGACAGGGAAGACAATTAATAATGGAGATTTTTTTTTTTTTTGCGTAGTAATGATTAGATTACAAGTTTCGCTTTGCACTCCTTCGAAGTCACCTAACTGCTTGTCAGAGAGACACTGAGGGCCTGATATGCAAAGGTAAACTTTAATGTTTGTGTAAGTTTACACTTTTTTGGTATTCACGAAGGTATTTCACTAGTAGTATCTTTACAAGTGCAGAGTCTCCGCATATAAGAAGATAGGACTGTCTTGTTATGTGCGGAGACTCTGCAGTCGAAAACGATACTGCTAGATACTGCTAGTAAAATACCTTTGTGAATAGCAAACAATTGTAAACTTACCCAAAAGTGTAAGTTTACATTAGTGAATCAGGCCCTGAAATTAACTAGGGACCCCAACATGATAGAATATAGGGTGGGGCAGCTTAATGTGAGCATATGAGTACATTCTTCGATTTCCCAAAAATCTATTATATGTCCTGTATGCTGAATGTCCAAATGTTTATGACCATATCCCATAAGCCATGCATACTCTAAATAGGGGAGGATAGTACACCTACCATCTGTTGTCGGTAAACTTAGTTTACCATGAAACAGGAACACTGCATGCCATTACAACGCATACCATTACTACGCTAGTCGGAACAACGACTTGCTCTAGGGGTCAGACTGGAGTTGGAATAATAAATTATACTATTCCAACATCCAGAGCATGTCGTTGTTCCGACTTGCGGAGTAATGGCACGCGTTGTTACAAAGCGGTCGTTGTAATGACCGCGTTGTAATGGCATGCGTAAAAAAAACATGCAAGGTAACGTGGCATATTCTCTTTTGTCGGATGGCCTGCATCTGCCAAACTCTAAATAACCATTGTGTCCGAACTGGAAATAAAATGCAAGAATGCATGTGACGTATTAACGTGAATTTCTTAAAATTCAAGATTTTAATGCTTATAGCTTAATAATTCACCTTTTCACTAACTTACGACAACTTAGGCATTGTGGTCCATCATTTTATGATGTTGCTGTCTGACAATTACTTGAACTGCTGTTTATTTTGTGTCATAATAAAGACTCATAGACGTCACTAGCGGAGAACATAATCTATCATAGCTACCTGAGCAGAGTGTACATTCCCAAGGACAGAGTGACTGCCCAGGCATAATAACATACTATGTAACATTTCATGTGCTGAGAACAGGTGTCGTGAGCATTAGAGCTCCATGTATTCGAATAGGTGAGCAAATCTTCAAATGTATTTCATTGCAACTGTTGCTCTTTGCTTGTTTTCTATTGGTTTAGAGCATGAGACCCACCTACTAATGTAGTAGATGTATGAAGCTTTTGTCTAAAGCCCTATAAATGATGTGATTTCTCCATGCTAAAAGAGGAAAACCTTTCCCCACTCCGAGAAGGTGAATCTATGCAAGATTTATCCTAGAATTTTCCTGAGTTCTTTTCTGTATTTTTTTTAGGTTTCGCCTATTATCATTCGCTTGCGAATGTAATAGGCGAAAATTCAAGGGCTCAATCGACTAGTGAAACCACTGCGGTTTCTTCCAAGTGCATGTGAGTCACGTGACCACAAAAGCGGGTAACGTGACCACACAAGCACGCGCATCTCCCTAATCCGCCTGCATTCCCGCCCCCCACCAGGCTCTCCCGCCCCCAACCGGCTTCCCTCCGCGCATCTGCCTGCCACACTTACAATGGCAATTGGTAGCTGTCAACAAGGGGGATGTTTGCCACCTCGGGACACAGTCGGCATCAGAGACGGCTGCGGCTTGGCTCTCAGTGCCTTTAATGTCACTGAAACACCTCGGTGAAAACAGCCACCCTGCTGGGTCTGCCGTGCGTTTCTTTTCTTCAAGCTCGCACACAGCGCAATCCGCCTGCATTCCCGCCCCTCCCCCCGCCCCTCCCCCCAGGCTCTCCCGCCCCCATCCGGCTTCCCTCCACGCATCTGGTTGAGCATCTTTAAGAGATGCCGTCCCTAACAAAGCTGTATTCGAAGTGGCACTAACTTCAGTTCTGACATGCTTTCACCGTGAATTCCACATGCCGAGGACCTGGCTAGCACGGGTCACTCGTCCACTGGAAGGAGCGGTACTATGGAAGCCAACTTCTAAAAGTGCCTATTCCCAATCTCAGCCTTAAAACGCTTCACATTAATCTGATAACATGCTCGGAAACCCGAACTTCCCTTATCTTTCTGTTTTTTCTCTGTTGTTGCAGTCGAACTGGCTTAGCAGATCAGCGTGTCATGCACTTTGCACTGGGCTACTTGTTTTTTTTGTCCCCTCTTGGAACAGACCTCGCCGACCCCCTCCCTGTTCTCACAGTGCCCGCCTCCCTGCCCCCCAACCCAAAATACCTCCGGATGATGAAAGGCCCCTGCATGCTACCAAGGTCTCTCCTGTAGGCACCCTCCCAACAACACCCTGCCCGTGGAGGTGCCTTCCCCTGACTATGGAAGTGCCTTCCCAGTGCGTTATTTCTTGTTGTTGGAATGTTTACCATTCATTGCAGTATTATCCTTGTTTCCATGTACCGGGTTCCTCTGCATTTGCATTGTCTCGGCTCAAATATCATGTCTAATTGCTTTGTTTATGCCACTTCTGCTTGTTGTCGGTGTTTCTTGTTCCTACTGTATTGCACCGTTTGCTCCTCTTGTATTTTGTTTGCTCACGATTGCCACTTTTGCCTCATATAATGTAACGTTTGCTTTTGAAATGTGTTTGCTTGTAATGTTCTCTTGTTTACATTGAAATATGGCGGACACGTGTTTTGTGTTATACCCATTTGACAGCGTGTCCATCTCCTCTGTTGCATGAGGGACTAAATCATTTGCGTGTATATGTCGGGGCACTTTTATCAGTGTTTATTCTGCTCTGTGTGCAGTCACTACACGTTAGTTGTGTGCGTATCCAACTATGTGTATGTCTATTTCTCTGTTGTATGCACAGTTCTCGGCGGGCTGATAGCTGTGCATTTATTCATAACATAAGTGTGTGTCTAGTCCTCTGTGTTTCAGTACATCTGATTCGTATCAACTCGCACCTGGTTCTGTTTCTTTTCTGAATAATTTTATTTTCGCGTGTCCCTCCTTTTAATTTAATGGGTGCTTTTTCTGTTGCCTCTGCAGTGTCTACATAGCACATGTGTGTGCATAATGAACCCCGTGTTTTTGTACATGTGTTTCCCTTCTCTGTATACATTTTACTCCTGTCTATGTGTCTTGTTACTTTGTTGTGTGTCTACTACCACGTTCCTGTGTTTTTTATGAGTACAACGCCGTATTTCTAGTTCTCTGTTGTGTGTATCCTACAGTGCTCCAAATTCCTGTTGTGTCTGTCTGTTTCTCGGTTACATGTGTGTTTAATCCAATTAGAACATATCCTGCATAACCAAGTCCACATGTGCGTGCAACAAATCCTTTACCTTCGCACGAGAGAACAGGAAACGACCACGGCACCTTTTAGGGCTGGTTCTCAGGTCCTTTAAAGCCACACAGCAATCCGCACTTAGACCCGGATTACAATCTTGGGGGCAGATTAAAAAACCCTTGCGCCACTTTTGCGTCACTTTTCCCAAGTTAAAAGTGACGCAAAAGTGGCGCACGGGGCTTGCAAATCTTCCCCTTTGGTGTTCCGTTTCCGGCGCAAAGTTTCAAATCCGGTGGTATTTGCCCACGAGCTGATTTCACATATGCCTTTGGCAAATCACAACTTGCAGTTGTTTGCCTGATGTTTTCTGGCAGGTCCAACTTGCTAGGAATCTGGTTCAGTAACAACCACAACATCACGATTTGTGTGATCTGGAAATCAGAGGGGTGCTCCAATTTGCACGTTCTGGAATGTCCATGTGCATTTAGAGGACTCAATCAAAAAATTTAGCTATTTGACAATAAAGATTCTCAGTTGTTTTTCCCCGTCAAAAACACAAGAGCCAATAGCGCGGAATCGGAAACTTGTGAACTCAGCACCTGGGCAAATGCTGCCCACATTGGGAGTTTGCATCGGTCACAGAATTAACACCTGTGTTGTAACCTTTGGGTAATGCATGCGAGATACATAGGCTGACACACATCAGGTATCTCAGAAAATGTACCGACGCAACCCACAGGCTCTTGTTTTTACATCTCGCGCCTCTCCCGGCCATGCCGCTCTTGCTCTGCGGGTCACCAAACACTTCACTCACAACCTTCCTTCATCAATAGAGCACTTCTGTGACGAAGACACGAGTGCAAGGCAATTTATTTATTTATATAGCGCTTATTACCCCTGATGAAGCGTCCTGATTCGATTATTTCGACTCTAAATGCACATAGTTGACTGTGTCTACTGTCGGACTACACGTGCTCCATATAAAAGAAAAGACACATTACCCAGTGTGAATCCCCTGCCTGCCCCTCCGCAGTCCCGGCCCTCCACCCATTCCAAGCGAGCACTTAAAGACACACCCAGTATGCAGGCTTCCAGCACAGAGGCCAAGCAACGAATGAACAATGCTTTCCCTAACGCTTGCTTTCCCCGCGTGTCCACAGCAGCGTGCCGACCTGCCATTGGTTGTGAAGTGTGTAAGTGACATGACATCGAAAAGCACCGGGTAGGTAGACTCTTGGACTGAAAGTACCCAAGTAAACAAGCGCTGGCGTTGCCAATAGGTTTCGCATTTGGAAAGTTGGAGCTATTGGTTTTGTAAATGACATTTTATATTTATATATTGTTATTGACAATGCCAATAACGATATATAAATATAAAATGTCATTTACAAAACCAATAGCTCCAACTTTCCAAATGCGAAACCTATTGGCAACGCCAGTGCTTGTATTGACTGGTATGCTTATTGATATCCCTATTGTGGCCTCAGCTTACTCATTTCTGTACTTTATTTAATTGATTAAATCTTAAAACTGAGATCCTTGTCTGTCATTCTTTATCAGAAATACTTTATCCTTGTCTTCGGCACATTCCTTACTTAGTTTAATGGGACAGGTCCAGCGGAGATCACCAAAGTCCAGCAGAGAGGACACCACTCCCAATCCAGGGCCAGAGCACATAAGGAGTTTTAATGCAAGGGGGTGCGTGCTGACAGATCAGGTAGCAAAGCTGATGGTTCTGACTAGATCTGTACAATTAAGGTAGTGCTGGTAGAGACATCATTTCATAAAGAAAAGTATACAATGTTAAAAATTGTGAAAGGGTGAGGGAAAACAGGTTTCAGGAGAGTTCAATAGCACACACGCTGTTTACGTAATAAGGTGCCATGCAGGGATAGGCTCGAAGACGCTGATAGCTGTGTTGCAATTTGCAGGCCTTTCATTTCATTGCAATGTGATTGGAGACCAAACAGAGAACTCAGAGATTGACAGAGACATGAGTGAAAGGCGACAAAAGGTCATAACTGACATTGAAAGACAAATATCATGGTGAGTAAGTCCTTGGAAAAAAAAGAGTTAGAAAAGGAAGAGAAATTTCCATCAGAAGGCACACCTGCAAGGGATAAGACGAGAAACAAAAGGGTGCACACACGTGTATGGCGCAAACAAAGGCCCCAAAACATCATAATAATAATAATAACAATAAAAATAATAATAATAATAATAAAGAAGTTTATATAGCGCTTGGTTACGCCTACTCGGCGTGTCCCCGCGCTGTGGAGTTTGAGCTACATATAGTCCGGAGGCGACAAGGCTGAGAGACGCCAATCCAATCTAATGGTGACGCTACTTGGTGAACAAAGGCGTTTTAAGTAGGTTCCTAAACCTAGCCTCCGATCCTTCTAGCCTAAGACATGTCGGAAGTTGGTTCCAGTTTTGAGTGACTGGGAACCTGAACGAGCGACCTCCCATGCTCGCTTTCTTGATCCTAGGGATTCAAGCTGCCCCGTCCCTGCAGATCTCAGAGTTCTGCCCGGCACATATCTGGTGATCAAATTTCCCAGGTACGTAGGAGCCTTGTGCCAGAGAATACAATGGCATATGAGAAGGGATTTGAACAGGACCCGCTTCTTGATGGGGAGCCAATGAAGAGCTGCGAGGGCTGGTTTAACTGCCGCCCTTCTGGGTAATCTCAAAACCATCCGGGCTGCCGCATTTTGCAGAACTTGTAAGCGCCCGAGATTCTTTTCAGATGCTCCCAGATATAGGACATTCCCATAGTCCAAACGGGACGTTATTAAAGCCTGGGTCATTGTCTGTCTGGCTTCAAGTGGGAGCAGATCCAGTGTTTTGTTTAATGTTTTTAGGACCCCAAAACATTTCCCCACTAATCGTTGGATATGGACTTCATAGGAGAGGGCAGGGTCCATCCACACCCCTAGATTCTTAGCCTCCTTACAAGGCGTAGGGGTAGGGCCTAGGCATTGTGGCCACCAATCAGTAGTCCAGCTGGTCTGTCCCCACCTACCACCAGCACCTCGGTCTTGCCTCCATTTAACTTTAAGCAGTTCTTACTCATCCAGGAGGCCAGCTCCTGCATGCATGCCTTAAAATTGGAGGCTTCGGCCGAGGGAGCCTGGGATAGGGAGATCAGCACCTGGGTGTCGTCAGCATACGAAACTAACTCCACCCCGAACGCCTGTACCACCTCAGCCAGAGGGGCCATGTATAGGTTGAACAGAGTGGGGCTCAGGACAGAGCCCTGAGGCACCCCCTGCTCTAAGGCAACCTCTGAAGACTGAAAGTACCCCCTTCGGACCTGAAAGCTGCGGCCTGGTAGGAAAGACTTTAGCCACCCTAGAGCGGGCCCCGAGACACCGCCTTTGTTCAGACACTGCAGCAAGGTGAAATGTGCCACAGTGTTGAACGCCGCACTGAGGTCGAGCATTATCAGTGCCATAGTATATCCGGCATCTGCTCCTTGCCTGATGGTCTCAGTAGCTCTTAACAGAGCGGTTTCGGTGGAATATCCTGCACGAAAACCCGATTGAGAAGGGTGCAGGAGATTGGCCCCCTCCAGGTGCGCCATCAACTGGGTATTGACTACTTTCTCAGCTACCTTGGCTATGTAGGGCAGCAGTGAAATCGGTCTGAGATTTTCTAGGACATCATGACTGATATTGGGTTTTTTCCTGATCAGTAGAACTACCGCTCTCTTCCAGGCCATTGTCAGTGTATGGGATGCAAAGGAGATCTCCAGGACATGTCTGATGTAAGGCTCTAGGATCAGCAGACTCTCTCCTAACACTTTAGGAGGTGCAGGGTCTCCAGGAGACCCGGATTTAATGCTAAGACAAATACTTCTCAGAGTTTCCGGAGGCGGACTGTGAAAAATTCCAGGCTCCATCCCACTTTGCTATCTCCCAACCCTACCTCAAAGGCCATACCGCTCTTAGGACTGCTAGTGAAAGAGGCATAGATGTTCCTAACCTTCAGTGCGAAGAATTCCGCTACTCTGTCACATTCCATCCTTTAGTCGTTACTTGGAGCATTCGAACAAGCCACAGTAGAGATCTCTTTAGAAATTCTAAAGAGTTCCTTTGAGGAGTTCTCAGCCTCCTCAATTCTGTTTTTGTAATGGGTGGCCTTAGCCCCTCTCAGTAGCACTTGATACTTCCTCTGAGCTTCTCTGTACAGTCTCTTCTCCTGACTTCTAAAGCCCTTTCTCCACCTCCTTTCTAGTCTCTTGCAGTCAGTCTTTGCTGCCTGCAAGACCGGAGTAAACCAGGGAGCGGCCTTTCTAGCTCTATTTTCCGATCTCTTCAGGAATAGCGGAGCTACTTCATTAAGGGCCTTCAGAATGCGTTCGTCCAGATTTTTATCGGCGCTTTCACTGTCTGACCCTCCCGGAGGTCCTCCTTCCCTCAGTACCCTATTAAAGGTGTCCTGCGAGAAGTTCTTCCATTTTCTGCAGGGATAGTTCTTATTTTCTCCTCTCAGTGAGTCATCCCTAGTTATGGTAATACTGAAAGGTACCAGGAAGTGGTCCGACCAGGGGACTGGTAGCGGAGACTCCACCTCGACCCCATCCCAGTTGGCGAACACTGGATCTAACAAGTGGCCATGCTTATGCATGGGGGCACATGGTTTAAGTTCCAGCTGCATAGTCTGCAAATCCTGCCAAAAACTCTGATGCCTCTTTTTTGCCGGCAGTCTTCCAGATGGACATTCAGGTCACCCAGCACAAGAACCCTACTCCGCCTAATCGCCAAGTGGGCAATACCCTCTTGTAGACTCACCCTAAAATTACCAAGCCCTCCGGGAGGTCTGTAGAGGAGAATCCCCGTAATAGAGGACTTAGGACCTATTTTTAGCACACAGCGGCCTGCCTCACAGTTATTCACCTGTAGTGGTACTAAACTACATTCATAAGGTGCTTTGGTAATAACTGCAATCCCACCCCCTCTGCCCGTATCTCTATCAATTCTAGCTATGGTATACCCAGGGGGGAGGGCCTCTATTATGTCAGGGTCTGAGTTAGCCCCCAGCCATGTCTCCGTCAGAAACAATACATCGAGCTTTTCATCCGTAAGAAGCTCCCAGATCTGAACGCTGTGCTTACTTAGGGATCTTCAATTCAGTAGTCCACCCAAGAGCAGCTTGCTGCCTATCCGGCCACCTTGCTTCCTGCTTCTCGTAAAGGAGCAATGACGGCAGCTTCTCAGATGCAGCGCCCTCATGGAGTGTCTACAAGCCTTAGCTATGGGAGGACAGAGCTGTATAAGTTCCGCTCTCCCATAATGAGTAGGACCCCGCGTAGTTTGGGCAGGGGTTCTGGTCCCGGCCGCCGTTCGGCCGCGGACGGGCGCAGACGGGCTTGCCTTTGGCGCGCCACCGGCGCGCCTGCTGCACGCGTCCGCTGCGCGGTCGCTGTCCTTCCCTCATAAGTAGGGGGTGCGACAGCGCAACTAGAGCACTGACCTGGTTGCAGTGGGCCCGGAAGAGCTGGCCTCCTCCTCACCCTCCGCATCAAACGCCCACAATGGACGCGGCGGAACAGGGCGGGAGTGCAACAGGTAAGTGACACACCCGGACTCTAAAAATCAGCCCCTATAATGTGCAAACATAACAGGATTTTAAAATTTAAACACAGTCAATGTTTAAAATGCAGCAGTCACCACTTTTAGCCCACGCTCTAATTCATGGAGAAAGATTGGGAGTTAAAGATCCCACTTTGTGGCACATTCCATATACTTAAGCTTGAGAATCTGAGAAGGAGAATGTATGAGCCTCAGCCAAGTCACACACGAGTGGAGACTCTGAATCTATGGGAAAAGATGGTGTATAGGAAATATAGAAAGAGGTTTGCACTAAAGACCTGCAAGAAGTTTTATTCTAGGCTGATGAGAGGCAGAGAAGGTGGCAAAAGGACGTAATCGAGATGGTAGGTGCTTATCCAGCTATAGACAGTGAAACAATGGGTAAGGATGATTCTACCCCCCCCTAAAAAAATAAGGAGGAGTCAGACCCATAGAGCGATGAGGAGGGCACCTTTGTAGATGAACTCTTAAAGTACAGACCGCCCCATATAATGCAGCCCCAGTAGTAGGTAATTTACCCCAAAACCCCGGAGCTAACAAACCTACCTCAATGACCTTACTGAGATGAGTGCACCCCCAAGCTACACCGAGACAGGAAACACACAGACCCTATCGGTCCTGAGCACCCCTTTAACCACAAACCAAATCCCAATCAGCATAAGGCCCCTGTCAGTCTCAATAACTACGAGTACCCCTCAACCTCAACCTGTCCCAAGAAGTCAGGTAGCTGCAGAATCCTTAAATGTTTTAGTTCCTGGAGACCCGATGGGAGGAACCAGAGGTATCCTTTTACATGCAGCAGTTCCTGAAGTGACCTTAGTACCCAGTGGATCACCACGCAGAGAAAAAACATTGACCAACTAGTCAAGGGAAATGTGGGATTAGATTTTCTTGGACACTACACTGAGAGTGAGTTAATCTAATGAGGCAAAGAAGCTACAAAGGTGGCACGAGAGGCGTATGTGAAAATGGGGCTATTAGTGGATGAGTGTATATATGATCTGACTCAGAGAAAGAGATTACGAAGGGATACCAGAATGACAGCTGGAGGCAGGGATTTAAGGGCACTGAAGTCAAAAGGCTTGAGAACGCATGTTAAGGAACTTATTGAATACGTCAGAGAATGGAGTGATCTGGAGAAGTTCAGGGAGCAATGGTCAAAGAAGGAGAGGTCCAATGTGAAGTGGAGCAGGGAAACAACAGGGGAAGAGAAGAGAGAGGACACAGAAGTGCACAAACTGTAGCAAGGAGCTCTTTTTCCATTGTGAAGGAGTTCTCTAACCCCGACGCCGCCAAGAACGACATCACCCCCTCCCAGTAACTGTGCGACACCCTGGCGTACTTCTTCCATGACAAAATCTGAATTATCTACTAAAACTTCAGACACCAAAATCCTGCCACCGACAGCATCAGTCTTCTCACATCCATGAACACTAACAGCACAGACTGGGGTAGTGTGCCCCTTTTGAAGTATGTATTCAATTATAAAAAGTTTGAGAAGCTTATTCTGTGGTATCCATTCTAGATGCTTTCTGGGCCATATTGTGACCAATGTTAATGGCCTCATCTGGAGTGTTGCATGCAATTTAGAAGACCATATCTAGAGCACTGTGTCAGGTTTAGGAGGATCCCTCTGTGGTACTGTGTGAAGATCTGGTGAGAGCATGGAGTTTAGGGTGACATTGTGGTTTGTTGCATGGATGGATGGATTTTTTTAATGAAGATAAATGGATAGGAAGATAGATGGACAGGTGGGTGGAAAGCAAGCTTTGGTGTGGATGCATAGTAAATGAGCTTGCGGTGTTGGATAGATTGTGAACATATGCGTGTCCGAGACCGATTATGTGAGTTTGGGGAGGGAGGGATGGACGGTTAGTGTGTTTGTGGAAGAGAAAAAGATGAATAATGAGCATGTGTGTGGACAATTTGTGTGTAAAAAGAGTGCATGTGTGTGTGCGTGCATATGCATGCATGAATGGATGGAAGGTTGGATGAAGAGTTTGGGTATCTGAGTGTAGGAGTGTGTACATGGCTGGGTAAATTCATGGGAAATGTGTGTAGATGGATGGCTAGATTCAGAGTGTTTGGAAGGGGATGAATGGATGGAGCCTTTGTATGCATGTTAGAACTGCGGTCACCAATTCCGAGGCAGGAAGGCACCCGAAGGCAATGTGTAAAGCAGTGGTGCAGCACATACTCGCACTGAGACAGTAAATCACATGCAATAGGATGACACCACAACAGATTGTTGTTGAAACCAAGACTTTATCTCATTTCCTTAGTTCAGGCAAGTAAGACTTCCTATATACTTAGGCAGCTAGAGTAAACATCTATCAAAACTTCATGCACATAACAGTAACGCTTTCAGTATTTAAGGGCATCATAGGCACATCTCTTCTGCAACACTAATACAGCTAACCTCCGGAGCAACACCTTGGGAGCAGCAAGAAAACATCAACACATTTCCTAGACCTGAGTATCACAAAAGCATCAGACACAACATTTCCCATGTAAGGGCACTCTATACAGAACATAGAACAGGAGCTAATTCAGGGCACAGAACGTCATTAACCAGGGCAGTCTTACGCCCAGTCCAGCATGACTCCAAGCAGCTCCACGCTTACTTTAGGCCCCAGGGGCCAACAGGACCATCAGAGGGTTAAATGGGGCCTTCAGGGCCCAGCTGCAGTCTCCTGAGGGGAGGGGCGGTCACAGGGCTGCCACTCTGATCTTACGAGGCTCCTCGGCAGCCCCCGCTATCCCCTGACGTCTCTGCCCTCCCCCAGGGGTATTACCTTTGTTTTCGGCCTCCGGTTGCAGTCGGGCCTTTGTCTTCAATCGGGAGCCCGCGCAGGTTATGCGGGCCCCCAGCGGCTCCTCCACTCCCCCTCCGGGCCTCCACACACTCTCGGCCGGCCAGGGAGAGGCAGGGGGGCTCCCGCTCCTCTCAGAGCCCCCACGCTGATGCCTGGACCGGCCTCGGGCTTCCCGGCTCCTTCCTCGCCTCGGGGCCAATCCGAGCACGGCTCCAGGAAGGCGCGCCCACAACCACCAATCCCAGCACGGCTCACGGGGGGCGCAGCAGCCTCAGCCAATGGCTGCGCAGCTTCAAGGTGGCGCTGCCGATGGCGCGGCCAGCGCCCCCGTCACGTGATGACGGTCTCTCTGGCTTCTCCCGCCCAGCGTGGGCTTTCCAACACCGCGGCGGCCCTCTCCAGGCTTCGGGGCCGCAGTGATGACCTCGGCCAGCAAATGGTTTCTTCCCAGTAGGCGGCGGCGACTTTCGGGTCTAGGCGCATTCAGCAGCAGCGCCCCACCAAGGCACACACAAGCTCGGCACACAGGCTATGAGGCGTTTCCTTCTGCAGCGACCCCGAGGTCGCGGCGGTGAGTGGCAAATAGCACTTACAGGGCACAGGGCGTGGAGCACAGTAGCAGTGCAAGCCGATACTGGGCTGCGGCGGTGATCGGAGAGTAGGCAGCAGCACTTCGTTCAAGTCCTGGATAAGCAGGGCTTAGAGGCTACACAGCGCTTCAGTAGCACAGGGCTGGGGGGATACAGTTCCAGCAAGCTAGCACTGGGGGCCACAGTCCTTGCAATATGACGCTAGGTGGGCACAGCGCTTTACCTGGTTGATCCCCCAGCAGTGCTCTCAGTAGGCAGTCCACCTCTTCAGTACAGGGCTTATCTTGGAGAGGATGGATGACAGGTCTTAGTTGCAGGTTCTTGGGGGGAAGAAGGGGGTTGAGTTGGCAGGCATAAAAGGGCAGGATGGTTCACTGCAGCACACTGGAGTTGGTCCCCTGGGTTTCCCCCTCACTGGGCAAGATCAGCAGGCTGGCAGAGTCCCTCATCTAACTTGGGTACAGCAGTGCCTAAGCTCAGTCAGTCCCAGTAGTGTAGGTTCTTCCCTAGGCCCAACCGCCTATACTCCGGCAGAGGTTCCCCCAGGTCCAGTGGTGCCCCAACTGACAGTCAGGTTTCCCTTCTTTCCTCTTATACCCCTAGGTCAGGTGACCCTCCTGTAAAGGCGGCAAAGCATAACTCCTCCCTGGGCTGGAAGGTTCCAGGAGCTTCCACATGTTGGTCTATGGGACAAAAAGGCGGGACGGCAGAGATACAGTATCAGGATGTCCCAGCCTGCTCCTAACTACTAGTGTGTGTATTCAATGGCCACTCTGCAGTAGCAGGGGCCTATGGCAGCCATGTTTTTGGGAGAAAGCACCTGCACCTCAGCACTTTTTGGCAGTGGTAAGGCGCCCAGAGACCTAGGTCCAACAAAACGATGGTGGTAAAAATGAAGTGAAAGGGCAAAAAAAAAAACGGGGTAAGACCACCCTAGGCCTGACAGGTCTAACAGTGCACTTGAATGAGTATGTGTATGGTTGGATGGATATTGAGTGTGACCCTCGTTTAATAAGTCTCCAACCCACAACGAAAGAATAAGCCATTTATATAATATGAAGATCCCCAGTACTCAACTTATGCAAATCTTATTCCAAAGGCCTGATCTCAAGAGACTGAATAGCTGTTCTGCAGCAACAAATGGCATTTTCCACCTCTTGAGACATGTTCCTCTACAGTTCTGACATATCCTGTGAATACCGTTGGACAGTGCCACAATGGTTTGTGCACCATGGTTTTGAGTTCACTAAGAGGCAGCACGAGGAGTAAGTGAAACAGCTCCACTATTGGTACCCTGCTTGGAGAAAAAACGTGAAAGTCCCCATCTCTACCGCTCAGGCTCTTAATCATCTTCTCCATGACAGAAGGATGAAGATGAGACAACTGCTTCTTGAGGTAGGGAACAGTGTGGTTCCCGTTTCGAGATAGCAAACCACCAAGTTGCATAAAAGAAAAATCAGGTGTGACATACACTAATGTGCAATTTGTTGAGCTTCCATAGTAGAGGATAAAAACAACAGGTGATGGACAGAATGCAGAACATTGTCATACATTCACCCCAGTACAGAGATCTGGGCCTAAATCCATCGTTTGTTTGCACTCTACACCACCCCAGGTCAGACATGGCCATGTGCAAATAAGCCTTGACCGTGTGCCTCATGGGAACAGTCCAGCCCGAACTGCCAAGCCATGTCTTTCCTGGACCAGAATCAAGCATCCAAGGACCCGTTTCTGGCAATCAGCCATAATCAGCCTGGATAGCTTGACTCCAGTGGTGTGGAGAGCATGGGACTCACGTCTGAGCATACCCATCCCACTCGGGGCGACAAAGGCAAAAACAACAGGTGATGGACAGAATGCAGAACATTGTCATACATTCACCCCAGTACAGAGATCTGGGCCTAAATCCATTGTTTTTTTGCACTCTACACCACCCCAGGTCAGAAATGGCCATATGCAAATCAGCCTTAACCCTGTGCCTCATGGGACCAGTCCAGCCCGAACTGCAAAGCCATGTCTTTCCTGGACCGGAATCAAGCATCCAAGGACCGGTTTCTGGCTATCAGCCATCATCAGCCTGGATAGCTTGACTCACGTCTGAGCATACCCATCCCACTCGGGGCGACAAAGGCAAAAACAACAGGTGATGGACAGAATGAAGAACATTGTCATACATTCACACCAGTACAGAGATCTGGGCCTAAATCCATCGTTGTTTTGCACTCTACACCACCCCAGGTCAGACATGGCCATATGCAAATCAGCCTTGACCCTGTGACTCATGGGAACAGTCCAGCCCGGAACTGCCAAGCCATGTCTTTCCTGGACCGGAATCAAGCATCCAAGGACCGGTTTCTGGCTATCAGCCATCATCAGCCTGGATAGCTTGACTCCAGTGGTGTGGAGAGCATGGGACTCACGTCTGAGCATACCCATCCCACTCGGGGCGACAAAGGCAAAAACAACAGGTGATGGACAGAATGCAGAACATTGTCATACATTCACCCCAATACAGAGATCTGGGCCTAAATCCATCGTTTTTTTGCACTCTACACCACCCCAGGTCAGACATGGCCATATGCAAATCAGCCTTGACCCTGTGCCTCATGGGAACAGTCCAGCCCGAACTGCCAAGCCATGTCTTTCCTGGACCGGAATCAAGCATCCAAGGACCGGTTTCTGGCTATCAGCCATCATCAGCCTGGATAGCTTGACTCCAGTGGTGTGAAGAGCATGGGACTCACGTTTGAGCATACCCATCCCACTCGGGGCGACAAAGGCAAAAACAACAGGTGATGGACAGAATGCAGAACATTGTCATACATTCACCCCAGTACAGAGATCTGGGCCTAAATCCATAGTTTGTTTGCACTCTACACCACCCCAAGTCAGACATGGCCATATGCAAATCAGCCTTGACCCTGTGCCTCATGGGAACAGTCCAGCCCGAACTGCCAAGCCATGTCTTTCCTGGACCGGAATCAAGCATCCAAGGACCGGTTTCTGGCAATCAGCCATCATCAGCCTGGATAGCTTGACTCCAGTGGTGTGGGGAGCATGGGACTCACGTCTGAGCATACCCATCCCACTCAGGCGACAAAGGCAAAAACAACAGGTGATGGACAGAATACAGAACATTGTCCTACATTCACCCCAGTACAGAGATCTGGGCCTAAATCCATCGTTTTTTTGCACTCTACACCACCCCAGGTCAGACATGGCCATATGCAAATCAGCCTTAACCCTGTGCCTCATGGGAACAGTCCAGCCCGAACTGCCAAGCCATGTCTTTCCTGGACCGGAATCAAGCATCCAAGGACCGGTTTCTGGCTATCAGCCGTCATCAGCCTGGATAGCTTGACTCCAGTGGTGTGGAGAGCATGGGACTCACGTCTGAGCATACCCATCCCACTCGGGGTGACAAATGCAAAAACAACAATTGATGGACAGAATGCAGAACAATGTCATACATTCACCCCAGTACAGAGATCTGGGCCTAAATCCATCTTTTTTTGCACTCTACACCACCCCAGGTCAGACATGGCCATATGCAAATCAGCCTTAACCCTGTGCCTCAGGGGAACAGTCCAGCCCGAACTGCAAGCCATGTCTTTCCTGGACCGGAATCAAGCATCCAAGGACCGGTTTCTGGCTATCAGCCATCATCAGCCTGGATAGCTTGACTCCAGTGGTGTGGAGAGCATGGGACTCACGTCTGAGCATACCCATCCCACTCGGGACGACAAAGGCAAAAACAACAGGTGATGGACAGAATGCAGAACATTGTCCTACATTCACCCCAGTACAGAGATCTGGGCCTAAATCCATCGTTTCTTTGCACTCTACACCACCCCAGGTCAGACATGGCCATATGCAAATCAGCCTTGACCCTGTGCCTCATGGGAACAGTCCAGCCCGAACTGCCAAGCCATGTCTTTCCTGGACCGGAATCAAGCATCCAAGGACCGGTTTCTGGTTATCAGCCATCATCAGCCTGGATAGCTTGACTCCAGTGGTGTGGAGAGCATGGGACTCACGTCTGAGCATACCCATCCCACTCGGGGCGACAAAGGCAAAAACAACAGGTGATGGACAGAATGCAGAACATTGTCATACATTCACCCAAATACAGAGATCTGGGCCTAAATCCATCGGTTTTTTTGCACTCTAAACCACCCCAGGTCAGACATGGCCATATGGAAATCAGCCTTGACCCTGTGCCTCATGGGAACAGTCCAGCCCGAACTGCCAAGCCATGTCTTTCCTGGACCGGAATCAAGCATCCAAGGACCGGTTTCTGGCTATCAGCCATCATCAGCCTGGATAGCTTGACTCCAGTGGTGTGGAGAGCATGGGACTCACGTCTGAGCATACCCATCCCACTCGGGGCGACAAAGGCAAAAACAACAGGTGATGGACAGAATGCAGAACATTGTCATACATTCACTCCAGTACAGAGATCTGGGCTTAAATCCATCGGTTTTTTGCACTCTACACCACCCCAGTCCATCAATTGTTGTTTTTGCATTTGTCACCCCGAGTGGGATGGGTATGCTCAGACGTGAGTCCCATGCTCTCCACACCACTGGAGTCAAGCTATCCAGGCTGATGACGGCTGATAGCCAGAAACCGGTCCTTGGATGCTTGATTACGGTCCAGGAAAGACATGGCTTAGTAGTTCGGGCTGGACTGTTCCCATGAGGCACAGGGTCAAGGCTGATTTGCATATGGCCATGTCTGACCTGGGGTGGTGTAGAGTGCAAAAAACAATGGATTTAGGCCCAGATCTCTGTACTGGGGTGAATGTATGACATTGTTCTGCATTCTGTCCATCAATTGTTGTTTTTGCATTTGTCACCCCGTGTGGGATGGGTAGCTCAGACGTGAGTCCCATGCTCTCCATACCACTGGAGTCAAGCTATCCAGGCTGATGATGGCTGATAGCCAGAAACCGGTCCTTGGATGCTTGATTCCGGTCCAGGAAAGACATGGCTTGGCAGTTCGGGCTGGACTGTTCCCATGAGGCACAGGGTCAAGGCTGATTTGCATATGGCCATGTCTGACCTGGTGTAGTGTGAAGTGCAAGGAAACAATAGATTTAGGCCCAGATCTCTGTACTGGGGTGAATGTATGACATTGTTCTGCATTCTGTCCATCACCTGTTGTTTTTGCCTTTGTCACCCCGAGTGGGATGGGTATGCTCAGACGTGAGTCCCATGCTCGCCACACCACTGGAGTTAAGCTATCCAGGCTGATGACGGCTGATAGCCAGAAACCGGTCCTTGGATGCTTGATTCTGGTCCAGGAAAGACAAGGCTTGGCAGTTCGGGCTGGACTGTTCCCAGGAGGCACAGGGTCAAGGCTGATTTGCATATGGCCATGTCTGACCTGGGGTGGTGTGGAGTGCAAAAAACGATGGATTTAGGCCCAGATCTCTGTACTGGGGGGAATGTATGACATTGTTCTGCATTCTGTCCATCAATTGTTGTTTTTGCATTTGTCACCCCGAGTAGGAGGGGTATGCTCAGACGTGAGTCCCATGCTCTCCACACCACTGGAGTCAAGCTATCCAGGCTGATGACGGCCGATAGCCAGAAACCGGTCCTTGGATGCTTGATTCTGGTCCAGGAAAGACATGGCTTGGCAGTTCGGGCTGGACTGTTCCCATGAGGCACAGGGTCAAGGCTGATTTGCATATGGCCATGTCTGACCTGGGGTGGTGTAGAGTGCAAAAAAACAATGGATTTAGGCCCAGATCTCTGTACTGGGGTGAATGTATGACATTGTTCTGCATTCTGTCCATCAATTGTTGTTTTTGCATTTGTCACCCGGAGTGGGATGGGTATGCTCAGACGTGAGTCCCATGCTCTCCACACCACTGGAGTTCAGCTATCCAGGCTGATGACGGCTGATAGCCAGAAACCGGTCCTTGGATGCTTGATTCCGGTCCAGGAAAGACATGGCTTGGCAGTTCGGGCTGGACTGTTCCCATGAGGCACAGGGTCAAGGCTGATTTGCATATGGCCATGTCTGACCTGGGGTAGTGTGGAGTGCAAGAAAACGATAGATTTAGGCCCAGATCTCTGTACTGGGGTGAATGTATGACATTGTTCTGCATTCTGTCCATCACCTGTTGTTTTTGCCTTTGTCACCCCGAGTGGGATGGGTATGCTCAGACGTGAGTACCATGCTCGCCACACCACTGGAGTTAAGCTATCCAGGCTGATGACGGCTGATAGCCAGAAACCGGACCTTGGATGCTTGATTCCGGTCCAGGAAAGACAAGGCTTGGCAGTTCGGGCTGGACTGTTCCCATGAGGCACAGGGTCAAGGCTAATTTGCATATGGCCATGTCTGACCTGGGGTGGTGAGGAGTGCAAAAAACATGGATTTAGGCCCAGAGCTCTGTACTGGGGGGAATGTATGACATTGTTCTGCATTCTGTCCATCAATTTTGGTTTTTGCATGTGTCACCCCGAGTAGGATGGGTATTCTCAGACGTGAGTCCCATGCTCTCCACACCACTGGAGTCAAGCTATCCAGGCTGATGACGGCTGATAGCCAGAAACCGGTCCTTGGATGCTTGATTCCGGTCCAGGAAAGACATGGATTGGCAGTTCGGGCTGGACTGTTCCCATGAGGCACAGGGTCAAGGCTGATTTGCATATGGCCATGTTTGACCTGGGGTGGTGTGGAGTGCAAAAAAACAACGGATTTAGGCCCAGATCTCTGTACTGGGATGAATGTATGACATTGTTCTGCATTCTGTCCATCAATTGTTGTTTTTGCATTTGTCACCCCGAGTGGGATGGGTATGCTCAGACGTGAGTCCCATGCTCTCCACACCACTGGAGTCAAGCTATCCAGGCTGATGACGGCTGATAGCCAGAAACCGGTCCTTGGATGCTTGATTCCGGTCCAGGAAAGACATGGCTTGGCAGTTCGGGCTGGACTGGTCCCATGAGGCACAGGGTCACGGCTGACTTGCATATGGCCATGTCTGACCTGGGGTGGTGTGGAGTGCTAAAAACGATGGATTTAGGCCCAGATCTCTGTACTGGGATGAATGTATGACATTGTTCTGCATTCTGTCCATCAATTGTTGTTTTTGCATTTGTCACCCCGAGTGGGATGGGTATGCTCAGACGTGAGTCCCATGCTCTCCACACCACTGGAGTCAAGCTATCCAGGCTGATGACGGCTGATAGCCAGAAACCGGTTCTTGGATGCTTGATTCTGGTCCAGGAAAGACATGGCTTGGCAGTTCAGGCTGGACTGTTCCCATGAGGCACAGGGTCAAGGCTGATTTGCATATGGCCATGTGTGACCTGGGGTGGTGTGGAGTGCAAAAAAACGATGGATTTAGACCCAGATCTCTGTAGTGGGGTGAATGTATGACATTGTTCTGCATTCTGTCCATCAATTGTTGTTTTTGCATACATAGTAGAGGAAGCACTGCTTGACCCTAAGACCTATTTTTAATTGAATACAAAGGCAGTGCTTCCTCCTTAGGGCGAGAAACCTAAATCGCCACTACCTCACAAAATAAAAAGTGTGGGGCTTATTTATGATCTTTGTGATGTAGTGCAGTGCAAGTCACCTTGCTATGCTGCACTGTGTGACAGGAAAAGGGCAGGTATGTGCTATATTTAATGGTCCTTTCCCATGCACTGGCACACAATGGGCTGCCTAGTTCCAACACAGGTGCCCTTGCACCATGGTGCAAGGGTGCCTGTGGTGCCATCAGGATTGCTTTTGTACAGGAAGAGACACCTTCAGGTTCTTGTAAATCAGGTGTTGTATCAAAATCCATGGGAGTTGTGTGGGAACACCCATGTAACGCCTTCCCAGGGAAAAGTAACACAATACAGTGATTTGTTCTGTTTTGTACTTCTCCAGATTTTTGGAGCTACTCAGAGCCACCCAAAGTGGCTTTGCACGACTTCAAAAATCTGTCTTACAGTTTGCATTGCTCTTGCATCACGTGGCGTGGTGCAAGAGTGACACAAACAGCCTCATAAATAGGCCCCTATTAGTATTTCAATGATTACTAAGTGAAAGGGCTGTGGAATGGGAAGGAAAGCAATCTGCAAAGCGAGTAATTCGTTTGTATAGAAAATATATATATATAGCTGCAAGCGTTCAATGTTTATCTTGAGAGCCGATCCCCACTGCTGTTGCGTTCCGGAGTAGCCACAACCAAGGCTACCTAGCCTTAGATTTAGTCTCATGTCTTATTCTTCGACCATTCTATAAATCCTGTCTCTTTTCGTTCTTTTAAATGCTTTTTCGCCTGTGCAATCTCTCTTTGTCACTTCCTCCTATCTCCCTTTTCTATCTTTCACTCTCTTGCTGTGGTTCAAAGTCTCATGATGAAAAAGAAGTCCTGGTTCACAAAAGTTAGTTCTTGTGCCCTCACTTATAACCAACCCCCTGCACAAATTAATCGCAGCTTTAGGAATAGGAGATCAGAGAAAAGGATCTTCAGTCGCAAGAAAAGAAAGTCCCTTTTCATTGGCCTTTCTATATCTCGACTTTCTTTTACTTACATTGTTTTCCTCTTCCCTCTTTTAAACTCCATTCCCCGCTGTGATCATCCTAGTAGACTCACCACTTCATCTTTACTTTATTCCTCTTCCTGTGCCTTCTTCGCCCACTCTGCCCACCCTTACTTTTATCTCTCCACTCCCCTTTGCAGGGACATCCTAAGGATTTGGTGGCCCTGGTCCAAAGAAATTTGGGGCCCCTGTTCGGAACAGCTTGAAATAAGGAACCATTTTCAGCTCTTTCATGCCATCTTTGGCCAGTGCACAGGCACAATGGTCCAAATTGTAAATCTGTCTGCATCTAATATTCAGGGATAGTGACATGTTTCTTCAATGTTTTAAATGCAGCAGCATGTCACTAACATTATTGCAAATAACCATTGTAACCCCCTCCTATGTAGGGTCATTTTTTTAAATCCAAAACAAGCTTGTTTATGGATATTGCATGGTCATATCACTCACATTAAAAATACATTAAAGAAAAACAGTATTTAAAACAGTCTGTTTAAGAACTGTTCAAGGTCATCAGGGCAAGACTCTCTACAGAATGGAGCAGCCTATCAGGAGCCCCCCTGAAAGGCTGGGGCCCTGGACCAGGGCCCACTTTGCCCATGCCTTAAAACCTCTCTGCCCCTTCGTCCGCCCTTTCACTCTCCTAGTTCTCACAACCGTTACAATCGGCGCACCCTTTATCTACTTCCACTCCTACAACGCACCTTCCATCAACCCCCTCCACTCCAAACCTGACCCACCATCACCGACTTTCCTCTGTCACTTGCATCCAAATGCCCCCCTCAAGTTGACCAAAGGGAACATGTTAATACTGTGCAAAACACGACACCAAAATGAGAAAATCACCCCAGATACTGTCACTTATTAAACCTTTTCCAACCTACCTTAAGTGGCAGCACACGGTGCCTTTCAGCCATGCCGCATGCAGTTTTACATACGACGTATCATACGTACAACGGGAAACATCATTAACAACGAAGGCAGTACTACGCGTAACGTTTACAACGAGGCACTTACCACGTAAACGTCTTTCCAACGCGTATGCCTTCAACGATCGTATTTACCACGAAAAAAAAAACCGAAGGATTAAAAAGGGGGGTTGGGGGGGGTCTCCCCCCCATAAAAAAACGATCCCGCCGTGCCGAAAAAAACAGTGTCATAAGAGAGGAAGCGGAATAAACTTCCGTTTCCTCTTTATGACGTAAGAACGACGTGGCAAAGAAGATGAGGGGAAAACGAATTCCGTGGTAACGCATGCGTGGAAAAGGCATGCGTTGCAACGGAATTCGTGGTAACAACATATAACCACGTACAACAACTATAATTTAGGAAGCTAGCTATTAAAGCAATTTTTAATAACACAATGTTCTTCCTGAGGTTTTGTTTCTTTTCAGAAAAGGCATTACTCAGCGTTGCCAGCTGCGAGCCTCGTACCCTGTGGTCGGGTTTGTAGCCAAGGAGTTGTACTGTGCATTTTACGTGAATTCTCGACCTTTCTTGTTATTGCTTTCCATTTCCTTCCCTTCATCAAATGGCCTTGGTGTCTAGACCATCAGCCTCAGCGGGTCAGCTCGGAAGATGGGTACCAGGCCATCCATATGCAGACATTGGACACTGAACAAAGGTGCCCGGTGGCTAGAGTTACCAGGCGTCCTGGATTTGCCTGGACGGTCCTGGTTTTTGCCAAATGTCCAGGCAGACTGCGGGTAGCTGTGCGCTTTACAAGTTTAAATAAATAAATAAAAATAAATAAATAAAATTTATTTTCCTAGTGCCTCTTCTGTGTTTCTATGTTGATAAAAGCTGTCATTCTGCACCTCTCCGTTGATGTAAAATTGTAGTCCTTCTTCTATTTTTGCAAAATGTCCCAGTTTTTGGTTCTCCAGATCTGGTCACCCTACCGATGGCTTCTCTCACGCCCGGGAATGCATATGTTTTGTGATGCTTTATCTCCTCCCAATGCACACCTGTGTTAGTTGTTTCTGTCGCTTCAGTGAGTAAACTACTAGAATCCGCAGAGATGTGGTAGGCCGCTCACAGAAGCTGTTACTCTCCACAGCATGATTCTCTGCATGACAGTGTATCAAATCTAACTAAAGGACAAAGGGACTCATTTACAATATTTTGACGCAAGGCAGCACAACAAGCCTTCCTGCTGCACTGCCGTGTGTCTACAAGATACAGCTCACTCCTGTCCTCCCCTGCAATGGCGCAAAAACAGCAGATGTGAGTCAGCGCAGACAACCTTGCGTTATTTTGCAAGGGTGCTTGCACTGAGGGGGGAGGATGGTTTTTGTGTGGGATGGAACAACTTCCTGCACATAAACAATCATTAAAGACATTTTCCTCTTTCTATGCATGCCGCGAGGGAAAAATGAGAATAAATGAAAGTATTTCTTCTCGTTGAGCCCCTTAACGCCTCACCTGGGAAGGCGTAGAATTCTTTTTTTTAAAAACCTTTATTGGTACACGTATCAGTTACATCCACAAGCCTATCAACCATCACGGTCGGCCATCAGGACAAAAGTGGGCAAATCGAGCAATACAAGTCACAAGCAGTACAAAGGTACGCTCCCCAGGATCTATGATGCAACTCAGGAAAGCATATCACCATATTGGCAACAGGACAAAAGAAGGTTTCTTTTTTTTTTAAAGTAAAGAAGAGCAGGATCCGATGCCGCACAGTTAAGCCATCTCAATGCAAGGGTGTCACGTAAAACAGGATATTCACAGTCAGGGCCACCGTAGGCAGGGCGTCGACGCCAGTGCACATATTCAGGATATACGAAAAAACAAAACAAGTCCCTCACCTAAACAGTGGCTGCCCGCTGTACCGCAATACATGAATAAGACATCCACCCCCAAAATCTGATCCCAAAAAATGCACGGTGAGTTACCCCTAATCAGTATCCAAGGAAAGGAGAAGCAAGAAAAGAAGATGCAGAAAAGCCAAGAATTACAAGAAGAAAAAGGGCCATAGAAACAGAAATAACAAAAATCCCATCCCCCATCCCCCCACCCTGCACCCCTGCATACGGCTACGGCCCACCCCCCTAGCAGCGTGCCTGTCGCCCAGTGTCTAAACCCGAAATATAGAAGGAAGAAGAATGAAATGGAGAAAGTGACAATATTCCACACAAGAGTAAAAGAAAAAGGGTTAAAGGAAAGAGACTAACTAGAACCCCACGAGAAGAGAAAGAAAACATGGAGGGTCCCCAGTACAGGTCCCCGGATCCCCCCCCCCCCCCCCCCGCCGCCCCTTGGCATTTCAATGACACCGGAATAGTAACAAAGCATCAAGGACGCCATCTTAAACAGAGCAACAGTCCCCGCTCAGCTCCTCAAGTTACCCGGCCAGACAGAGAATCACCCTGCGTTATTACAAAGAGACCAAGTCACTAATGAGTCACGTAAACCCACTCAGCCCAATCAAAAAACGCTTTCCAGGCATTGTGTTGCAGAATCAGGCAGTCATGGTGGAAAGCAAGCCAGTCCGAGAAGAAGCCGGAAGTCCTGCAGTGCCCCAGAATAGTGTACACTCAAAAGCCATCCGCCGCCGTTTGGTCGTTCACTGTCAGGGGAACAGAATATTGCGCAGAAAGAATACGAATCACGCAGTGTCTGGGACCCATAGCACGACACTGGGAGAGAGATAGAATCACAGCTGGTGGATTTCCCGAGGAAACCATGTATCCATGGGGCCGCGTGACAATATAGCAATCCACTGGAAACAAACTGGAAATTTCCCACATACGATCATTCACCTCACAGCCATCAATAAAGCTACCTCAGCTCTCCACAAAAGTGTCTGCGCGGTAAGGCATAACAGGGGCCACACAAACAAAGTCTCTCATAGGGGCGAATGGCTTCGGGTTCTCTCTCCATTGTACAGGCACCAAGGTCAGCCCCACAACGAACAGCATGCAGGGGGTATTCGATCTCCCCCCGCGGTCTCCAGTGCTCACAGCCGCCGCCATATTAGGGCCAGTCTTGTCGAAGCACCACTTCCAAAGGACGAGTGTAGTTCAGTCAAACACCGGAGCCGCCAGCCCTCAATATAATAAAAAGGCACAGCGTGATCAATACCTCCACATTGCACAGATGTGTGAGTGTCGTCCCCACTTCTCCGCTGACGATCCACACGAGCCCCCTTAAGCTAAGGAAGCGCAGCAATCACTCCGTGCCGCAACCAAAGCCGATCAGCTAAGGCGCGGATATAAGGTCATCACACTGACCAAACAAAGTTCCAGTGGGGAGGCATAGAGCAAAATGCGGGTCCCCATGTCCATCCAGGAGCAAGCGGGGGAAGGGAACATGATGGAGTAGTTCTCGTCTACTGGGCTCCAAAAAATGAGCGCCGGAGGCACCTTCACAAAGGTGGACTGACCTTCCACGGCGGCCGACCGGCAACTTCCGGGTCCGTGTGGCCGTTGTTGTTGAACTCGCGAACGGTCGCGGCATCACGCGTGGTCCCGGCTTTGAATCACGCACAGGCCACTGCTTACGGGGGTCCATATCTCTGGCTACGGGGCTCGAAAATCCCTCAGAGTCGGACACAGCTGCACTCCACCCCTTCCGACGATCGGAGGTACCGGAGCCGTGCGGGAAAGCAGAGTGGATCAGGCGGCGGGGGAAGAAGGCCGACGGAGCCGGGAGCCCGGGCGACCATCTTGGCCGCCGACCTGGCTCCGCCCCCCGGAAGGCGTAGAATTGTAACGCATTGCCAGGATTACAGTATGTTGTAACTCTGGGAATGCATCACGTTCCATGGATTGTGCGTGGGAACACCAACAGCAACACCCTTGGAATGCCCCTTTCACGCAGAGTTATGCGTGAAAAGGAAAAATATTTACAGGGCCATGGAAAGTCACACAGGGTGCCTTTACATGGCCTTGTATATATGGGGAATCCCATTGCACTGCAGTTGTGTCAATAAAAGTGGCACATCGACAGCGCAATGGGCTTGTAAATAAGCCTCAAAGTGTTCAGCAGTATATCCCCACGATTTATGCAGTCCCTTTACGTAAAATGGTGACTTGGGCCTGCACTGGGGACAGCTCATAAGAAGACAGACTGAGGGCCAGATGTATCAAATTGTCACCCAACGTAGCGCAGGAGCCAAAAACGCTGCACTCCATTGTGTGACATGGAGAGAGCATGAGAGCTCCATATCTGAAGAGATATGGCACTCCCCCCCCCCATCTCCCTAGCACCGGTGCAGAATTATGCTGCTGAATGCCAAGCACACACCTTTGCGCCACAGTGCAAGTGGGTCTGATTGAGTCTAGTTTAGGATTTGTACTGAAGGAGTTCCCTTCCAGAACAAAATAACATGCCTAGACAACTTTTTTAACTTTTCCTACTTTGTAGTATGCTGTATAGTGCAGCATGCATGCAAAGTTGGAACAGAAAGAAGAAATGGAAATATTTTTCTTTTAGCACCTGCTTTCAAGTGGCATTAATTTTTTACGTAAAACCCTTATACTATTGTTAGTAGATAGGGTTTGCATCAAAGACCATGCTTGGTTACATTGGAATGCCCATGTACCACCCATGGAATGTACTTTTGACGCTAAGTATCGCAAAGCGGTGCTTGATGCTGCTTTGTATAACCTTTATGCTGCTGCAATAAATGCTGGACGGAATGCTGAAGGAATCAAACATTCACCCCAGTCAAGAGATCTGAGTTAAATCCATCATTCTTTTGCCATCTACACCACCCCAGTTAGGGCACAGCTATATGCAAATCAGTCTAGATCCTGCTCCTCATAGAAACAGTCCAGCCCAAACTGCCAAGCCATGTCCTCCCTGGACTGGAAACAAGTGTCCGGGGACCGGTTTTGGGGTAACACCCCTCATCATCCATATTAGCTTGAATCCAGTGGCACAGCGAGCAAGGGACTCGCGTCTGGGCATGCTTATCCCACTTAGACACTTAGAGAATAAAGTGCTACGGCAACAAATGGTGGCCAGAATGCTGCATGAATCAAACATTTACTCCAGTCAAGAGATCTGGGTTAAATCCATCGTCTTGACCCTGCACCTCATGGGAACAGTCCAGCCCGAACTGCCAAGCCAGGTCCTCCCTGGACTGGAAACAAGCGTCCTGGGACTAGTATCGGGGTAACACACCTCATCAGCCAGGCTAGCTTGAATCCAGAGGCACAGCAGGCTATCTTGAATCCAGTGATGCAGCATTACCTTCAGGCAACTTTCCAGCACACAAGTTTTGTGCTGGAAAGTGACTCTCAAAAAAAACATTTTACACCGGTTTGCGTCACTTTTGTGAGGCAAACACGGTGCAAAGTGTTTGTAAATCTGGGCCTTATACACCTATTTATGGGGATTCTGACATAGGTCAGTGCAGCAAGCCACCTTGCTTCGCTGCCCTCTGTCAAAGTGAAAGGGCAGGAATTCACAATATTTATCCAATACGGTGCATTCCTGTTCTTTGCCCCTGAGCTGACACCATTTCGTCAATCTGTCTCCAATGCAGGCACCCTTGCACCATGTTCAAGGGTGCTTGTGTTGTCGACAGGATTGTTTTTATGGAGAAAGGTGCCCCAATCGTGGGAGGCTTTTGCATTCTGCAGCACACATAGAAAAAGGAAAATACGAGGACAAGTAAAGTTATTTCTCCTCCTTGCACCTTGCCTGGGGAGGGATAAGGTTTTGGCGCATCCCCAGGTTTACATAGTTTTGTTAATCCGGGGAAATGTGAAAATCCATGGGTGTTGCGTGCGAACACCCATCACAACACCAATTGAAAGTCTCCCTAGTACAGAGTAAGTGCTGCCTTGGCTTACTCATTATCTATGAGGTCATTCAGATTCATGCAAAGTGGCATTGCCCTACTTCATAAATATGATTTAATAGTTTGCACACTGAGAGCATCACAAAAAGTGATGCTATGGGGCTGCAAGGGGCTCATAAGTATGCCCCTGAGTTTTCCATCTTTCAGTGCAGAGTGACCAGTAGAACACCGAGCAGCGGCAAAGATCCCCCTTCAGTCAAGTGCAATGTGTGACAGGGACACCACAGTAACTGTGCGCTGCTTCAAATGCGGCAGACAATCTGCCAGCCTTCAATGGCTGATGTCTCGGTGTCCACATCTACAATACAGCATAAACAAAGCGGCAAAGGAGTTGGCTTATTTGCCAGGGACTCCACCCAATGCAAATCAGAGAAAACCACACCCTGCCTTCCCTCTGGATTGAGCGGGTGCTAAATATATGCTAGTGATCCATATGACTGAAGGCACTGCAAAAGTGTCTGCCACTCCCTTCTGGGCTATTAAGGTGCTCAAGGGGAAAAAAAGATGAAAAACCTTTTGTACTTTCAGATTACTTTTTGTAATAACGTCCCAGATGTGAATAAGAAAACCCTAGACAAGGGCTGATTTTTGGACTATGATATGAATGCATGAATAAGGTACTTGATGAGTGCTGAGTCACCAAAAGTCCTCCTGATGCTAGAAAGGCAAAAACATGGAGAGAACCTACAGCAACTAAAGTACCAAGATTGACAGATGAGATGACTATTACAGGCTTCAAGACAACCGCGCGACTCACTGTTGCTGGGAGAGACAAAGAAAACTGGTTCCATAACTGTGGAGTCACCTGCGAAAGGCTCTTCCTCCTGACATAACATTTGGACATAGTGCACTAGAAGGAAAGACAGGACTTTAGACCATTGCTCGATGTCACAAGGGCAACGCAATTCCTAAGTCAGATTTACCAAGCAACAGAAAGCCACCTTGCATGCTTTTGCATTGCTTTGTAAATCTGGAGTTACTCTGCTCTTGGAAGGCATTTCATGGGTGAAGCTTGGGTGTTCCCACGCATCCATCCATGGATTTTGGCATATTCCCAGATTAACCAAAACAAACAAACCTGATAATGTGTCAAAATGCTATGCCTTCCCAGGGGAGCACAAGGAGGAGAAATATGTGTATGTGGTGTGGCGCCGCGGCCAGGGCGACTGACGCTGGAATCTGGGGACCACGGTTCAATCCCCGGCTCCGGTGGCAGGTTAGCCCAGCACCATGTGACTCTGGGCAATAGCTCGCTTAATCTTCCCGACGGCCCCCAGCGCCTAGAGACCCTTACGGGTGATTGTGCGCTTTACAAATGTGGACTTTACTTATGTCTTCTCAATGTCTCCTCCTAAGTGTGCTGCATTCTGTAGCTTGTTTTTGTGCAGGACGGTGCTCCTTCATGAACAAAAACAACCCTGCCTACAACACAGGCCCCCCTTGTACTACCACACAAAGGTTCCTGCATTGGTGCTAGGCAGCACATTGTGGTCCAGCACAAGCAGAGGACAGGATTGTAACTTAAAATGTTAATTTTGGTGCATTCCTGCCCTTCCCTTTCATGCAGTGCAGCAAAGTGTTGAGTGAAAGTATGATAAATCTGACCCCCAGTGAAGCGACTTACAAGCCTGCCAATAACCACGCACACACATGAAGCTTAGGATTACACAACTTTATTCTGCTGCATGTAACTAGGAACTCAACATTCTAAAATAAGCTTTCATGGCATTGCGCTTCTGAACATGACACCTACGTTACAGCTCTGTGGAGTCAGTTTAGGAGCCAAAAGGGTTCTATTTATAAAATATCTCATGACACTACATCCCGCCTCTGTTAAATAAAACAATTGCAATTATGTTTTACAAATCACCAAATATATACTATACATATACAGTCACATTTCTTCGGCCTACCTTCTTGACGCTTGATTCACTCAGTCTGATCTCGTTACTTGAAGCTGGGAGCTGTCCTCTTCACTGTCAGAGATCTTCGAAGATGGTGAAGAAGTAACAGCAGTCATTAAGTTCTCAGGTTCAGTCATTATTTCACCTCTTGGATCAGAAAACTGATTAATCAAATGCTGAAAGAGAGAAGGGTCTCTGGTACCAGACTTCCCATGTGTACCTTGATAGACACAACGTGGAAGGTGAGCATCATACGGAACATTAGATTTGCTCCTTTGCAGTTGGCGGGCGACCACTAGATCTCCTGTCTTGAATTCAATGTTTTTTGCATGTCATCTCTAATCAGCATAGGCTTTCATGTTTTCTTTATTAAGCATGTATTTCATTCTATTTGTACTATAATCTCCTTCTCGTTTGTTGGTCCATTGAGGTAACTTGGTTGTCATTGTGCACCTGAAAATCCCATGGTCGAGTGAGATGTTTAATGATAGAGGTGGAATTCAACACAATTTGCAAATGGAGCCTCTCAAGATTTGCACGCTGTACTGCTTTCTTTAGCGTACTTATAAAATGCTCAGCGATACCATAGGCCTGTGGCTTCAAAAGTGTACCTTTCTTCTGTCCTCATCGCTCTATCTTTTCTATTTACTTCTCTTTTCTCTTCCTTTACTCAATTCTTTCTCCCCTATTCCTTTCCTTTATCATCTCTATTTTCTTTTGCTCCTTGTCTCTTACATTTCATGTTTCTCGCATTTTTCTTGCACTTCTCTTCAACTTCTCTTCAATTTCTCACTTATCTCTTAATATATCTTACCTCATATCCTTTTACTAAGCTTACAAATTCCGAGTAGTTACATGGAATGTTAAAGGGTTAAATAACCCCATTAAGCGTCAACGTGTCCTAACTCACTTGGCACGGCTTAAGGCCGATGTAGCTCTAATACAAGAATCCCACCTTTCGGACACAGAAGCTACTAAACTTAAACGTTGCTGGGTAGGACATGTGTTTCATTCTCCTGCTTTAGGTAAAAAAAATGGTACTGTTATTTTATGTCATAAGAGGTTAAATGTTTCTGTTGTAACTCAAGAACATGATGATAATGGCCGTTGGGTTATTACTAAGCTCCTTATTGATAAAATACCTATTGTTATCTTTAATGTTTACGCGCCTACAGGTGTTGATAAGTTGTTTTGGCCTGCTATTTCTGATAAATTAGTTACTCTTAATGAACAATATGTTATTTTTGGTGGTGATTGCAACCAAGTCCTAGACCCTTTTCTTGATAGAAATTCCAAAGTTAAATTTATCCCTTCCAAGATGCATTCCCAATTTATTACCTCGATTCAAAACTATGCTCTAGTTGACATTTGGAGATTATGTAATCCTGACCTTAAAGAATACACGTTTTATTCCCCCACCCATCATTCGCAATCTCGTATAGATTATCTATTTCTCAGTAAATCCCTAGCACAACTAGTCACCCATTCAGAAATAGGTTCCATTCTAATCTCAGACCATGCCCCCGTTTTTGTCGATATTGACCTTATCCCCTTCTCCCCTACTTCGGGACGTTGGAGATTTAATAATTCTCTACTTTTGGACCCCATTTTCACCACTAAATTTATGGCGTTCGCCTCTGAATTTTTTACACTAAATCACCTCCCTGAGTCTTCCTTTGTCACTGTTTGGGACTCTTTTAAAGCAGCCGCTAGAGGATTTATCATTAATTTTGTCTCTCAAAAGAAAAAACAGTCGATTCTTAAGTCAACTCAAATTTTGGATAAAATAAAGAAACTAGAATATACATATTATAAATCTACCTCTGAATCTTCACTTCGTGAACTTCTCTCTGCCAAAATAGAATTTAATAGGTTTACTACTAACGCAGCTTCCAACTCTCTTCTTAAATGTAACTCCCGCTACTATGGAGGTCAAAACAAAATGGGCAAACTTCTAGCTAACTACTTAAAAATACGCAAAGAAAGAACAAAGATTGAGTCCTTGCTAGATTCTGCCGGGGTTTCTCTGTTCAAAGACAAAGATATATTAGCTCAGTTTGTCTCATTTTACCAAACTTTATACACTCCTGAGTCTAGCCCTGATCCTGATGACCTTTTATCATATTTCCAAGATATCCCTTCCCCTCAATCTTCTCATGTAGATTTTCAATCCTTGGATTTGGACATTTCCCCCTCTGAAATTTCACATGCGGTTTCGATCCTCTGTAGAGGCAAAGCCCCGGGACCGGACGGTTTTACTATTGAGTTTTACAATCACTTCTCCTCCCTTCTCCTCCCTAAGCTTTTACTATTATTTCAGTCCTTTGTCCAATCTGGATCTTCTCAGGGATCTTTTCAGGAAGCATTAATTTGTCTCATACCCAAGCCAGATAAAGATCATACGTTATGTAAAAATTATCACCCAATTTCTCTGGTAAACACTGATTATAAAATTTTCGCCAAAATTATAGCCCTTAGACTTGATCCTCTCCTACCAGAACTCATCGGCCCGGAGCAATCCGGATTCGTTAAAGGTCGCTTGTCGTCCGATAATTCTCGTGTTTTCTTTAACATCTTAAGTAAAGCGACCTCTCTTCCATCTCCTCTAGCTGCCATTTCTCTCGATGCCGAGAAGGCCTTTGATAGAATAGGGTGGGATTTTATGTTTCAAGCTCTTCGTTGGTTTGGTTTTCCACCTAAATTCATTTCTCTTATTTCTTTACTTTATTCCAGCCCCCATGCCTCCATCTTTGCCAACGGTATCACTTCTGATTATTTTCCACTTCGTAGAGGAGTCCGTCAAGGATGTCCTCTATCTCCTCTTCTATTTATTCTAGCTTTAGAGCCCTTCTTAACTAAAATTAGACGAGATGAGCACATTTCTGGTTTTCAATATGGCTCCCAACAACAGGTTAAGTTATCGGTCTACGCGGATGATATTTTATTTTACTGTTCCGACCCTCAAACAACTTTACCTTCCTTCCTTAATCAAGTATCTGCTTTCTCTATCGTATCTGGATATAGACTTAATACGGACAAATGTGAAATACTCCCCCTGAACCCATTATGCCACAAACATCTATTTGACACATCTGGCTTCTCCTGGCAACCCTCTAAGATTAAATATTTGGGTGTCTGGTTCGCCCCTCGCCTTTCTGATACCCTCAAATTTAATTTTGAATCTCTCTCTACTAAGATCACTACTTCTACTACACGTTGGAATCCTCTCTTTCTTTCTTGGTGGGGACGATTGGACTCCATAAAAATGATGCTAGCGCCTTTGGTTCTCTACACCATTTCTATGACTCCTATTCGCATTCCAATTCATTACTTCAAGTTAATAGATTCTATTTTGCTGAAATTTGTATGGAAAGGAAAAAGATCTCGAATAGCTCTTTCTGTTTTGAAGAGGGATAAATCTATGGGAGGTGTTAAATTCCCCAATTTTAAAGCATATCATACTGCCTTTTCTTTAAAACAAGCTTTACGCTGGCTCTCTTCAGATCTTCCGTATTATCCTCCACTTTGGCTCACGCTAGAAACATCCTTCCTTCATCCCTATGACTTCAGTGAAGTTCTTTCCTTTTCCTCTAATGTCTCCTCTCTTCGATCTCCTATAATTTCTCGCACTCGCTCCCTTCTTCAGCCTTACTTATTATCCTCTTATCCTTCTACTTCTTCTATTCACACTCAACCTATTTGGCATAATAAGCATCTTCAAATTCGCAATCGTTCTCTCTATTGGAAATCTTGGCACTCTCGTGGTTTAAAATGGATTTCTCAACTTCTTTCTGATGCTGTTCCTCTCCCCTTTCACCTTCTTCAAGAACAATTTTCACTACCTTCCTCTTCTCGTAAACAATATTTATCGCTAATCCCATCCCTTCTCCAATATCTCTCCGATCTTCCCAACACCAATTCTATTCCTATACCTCATCTTTCCATCTCTAATGCCCTTGACCAATCCCCCTCTGCTTCTTTTCTATATAAAACTCTCCAATCATCGACTGAACGCTCTAAATCTAAAGTTGAGTTGGCTTGGGAAGAAGACTTGTCTCAAAACTGGCTCCCTATTTTTTGGGATAAAATTTGGTCTAAAATTCACAAAACATCTAGAGCTGCCAATACTACCCAAACCTTATTTTTTATTTATAATCGTACATTATATACTCCCTTTATTCTATCATCTTTCTCATCAGACACTCCTTCCACCTGTTGGTCCTGTTCTTGTCCTATAGCTGATTTGAAACACATGCTCTTTGAATGCCCTCCCATTCTCCATTTCTGGCATTTAGTTTGGTCCCAAATCCAAAAACTTTTCAACATCACTCATCCCTTTTCCATCCTTCATATTTTTCTAGGTTCCCTTTCCCCTGATCTTCCTGGATCCCACCTCAAACTCAAACTACTGGACCTCCTGATTGCCATAGCCTTTCATCATATTACATCACATTGGAAACAGGCTAATGATGTCTCCTTCACTGCATGGTGGAATGCAGTGTGTTTTAACCATCGTCTAGACACAAATTTTGTATCACCTATTTCCCTAGCAATTCAACGTGACCTATTATGGATCCCCCTTACCGAATATCTATCCCAGATCTCCAGACCACCTCCCATTTCTCCATTACGCAATGTCGAAGTTCAAAAACCACCATGAATGTTTTGTCTTCATATATATAAGTTTATTGCTACACACTATGTTTTCTTATTGTTATTTTTAAGATTTATATTTTTACTGATTTCTCCCTTCTCCTCAATACTCTAGCATTTCTTCACTACATATTGTTCTTTTTATTTTTATGCATAATTCCACTGTAATGTAAGAGAAAAGTTGTGATTTTTATAACTTATGATTGTTTCTTCCTGTACTGCTTTTCTATTTCATTCCTTAATAAACTTCAAACTTAAAAAAAAAAAAGTGTACCTTTCTGATGCTTTATATTCCGATGTTCCAGATATTCCTTGAATTCTTTACTGTTAAATGGCAGGCCATTATCAGACTTTAAAATGGCTGGAATGCCCCATGTTGCGAAAAATGCCATCAAGTCTCTCAATGACTCGCTCACCAGTTATGGATGAGAAATCCTCTATTAATGGATATCGAGAGTACTTATCCATAATTACCATCCAATGATGTCCATTGTCGAGGGGACCAAAAAAAATCGATAGCTATTCTCTTCCATGCATGCTACAGAGTTATGACATTGTAATAGTATGTTGAGCAATATTTGTAGAAAGGCAATTACATAGATGACAGGCCTTGAGTTCCTTTTCTACCCGCTCATCTGAATATGGAAACTAGACACAATCTCAGAGAACTCTCTTGGTGGCAACAATACCACAATGTCCTTCATGAGCTACTTTGAATATCTTCTGTCTTAAACTCTCTAGAATTAGCATTCTTATCCCTTGCAGTATAACTCCTTCCTGAGATATTGACAGTTCTTCTTTAACATTTTTGAACTTTTGCTATTCATCATCACTAGTTAGAGGTCGAACATTTCGGTTCCAAGACTGATGTGTAATTATATCTTCCAACATCAGAATGCCACTATCATGGCTTGTGGCAGTGATGATTTGGGGTAATGATATGGTAACTGGAGTATTGTACTGCACAATGAAGCTAATGTAGGCTTCAGCAGTATTGGATGGAGTACCTTGACCTTGGATAAGCACTCTAGAAAAGTAGTCAGGAGGGTTTGGTACCTTCCCTGGATGATGTACAATGGTGTAATCATATGCTTGGAACCAGAGTCCCCATCGTTCAATGTGAGGAGGCATTCTTACATTTGGATTGCCAATGATAGTCAATAACGCTTGATGATCAGTTACCAGTGTAAAAGGCTTTCCATACAGGAACACATGGAATGTTCACAAGCCCATACCACAGCTACATTTTCTTTCTGAGGTTGAGGGTAAGCACGATCTGTTTGGGACAAACTTCTACTGGCTATGCCACAATATGGCTTTGAGCATGGAGTTGTCCACTGTGCTGGGCCAAGATAGCACCTAACCCAACAGGGCTAGCTTCAAAAACAACCTCTGTGTGAACTTTTGGATCAAAATAGGCAATTTCAGTAGCAGTTTCAATGGCTTGTTTGATTTTCTTGAAACTTAGTTCACATTCTGGTGACCAATTGAATGAAACATTTTTCTTTGCTAATTCTCATAAGGGAGCATTTATCATCACAAAGTCTCATGTGTATCTTGAATAGAAACTGGTCATGCAAAGAAATTAACGAATCATAGAAACATCTTGTGAGGGGTCAGCATTAGACAGCGCTTGTACTTTATCAGGATTGGGAGCCATTACCCCACCAGAAAAGATATGGGCAAAGAAATCCAATTTAGTCTTGTGGAACTCACACTTTTCTGCATTAAAAGTTAGGCCTGCATCAGTCAGTAAGAGATATACTTGAGCAAGAGCTTTATCATGCTCCTTTTGTGTCGCTCTGAAAATCATTATGCCATCTCTGTAGTTGAATATATTCACAACCGGCTTTATGACACGTCAAATGATATCTTGGAAAAGTTCTGCAGCTGATGACACACCATAACTGAGTCTTTTATATACATGTGTAGAAAAGGTTGTAATATACTTGCAATCTTCTTTGAGTTTGAACTGATGATAACCTTTATTTAAATAAAGGCAAGAAAAAACTTTAGCACCATTTAGTTGCGTTGTCATGTCAGCAATATGAAGATCTGGATGTTATTCTCGCTCAATTGCTTTGTTTGCCTGGTGCATATCAACTCATATGCATACAGCTCCTTCAGTGTCCTTTTTGGGCGCTACCACTATGGAAGAAACCTATTGCGTAGGACCTGTTGTACGCTCCGTAATGTTATGTAACAACTCAAGTTCTTTTTCTACAGCTTCTTGAAAATAAAAAGCAATTAATCTATGTCTCTGAGCAACAGGACGAACATCGCCATTAATGTGTAACTTTACTTTCTAAGGGCCTGATTCACAAAAGTAATCTGAGAAAAAATCCTAACTTTATGACTTTCGGTATTCACAAAGGGCATTTAGGAGTAGTGAGTTAAACTTAAGTTTTGGTCTAAAGTTAAACTTAAGACAAACTTAAGTTTAACTGAGATACAATCCTACCTAAATGCCCTTTGTGAATACCGAAAGTCATAAAGTTAGGATTATGTCTCAGATTACTTATGTGAATCTGGCCCATAGTCTTTAGATTTACCAAAACAGGATTCAATGAAGGAAATTGACTCTTTCATGATGAGCAATCAGGTTTTAATTCACCAATATCAGTCCCATATAAGCAGTGGTAATGAAACTGAACAGACAGGCACTTGCTGCTGTACGTAAATCGAGGTAATGGAGACAATTCATGATATTTCGCTTCAGTGCTTCTATTTATCGATGCACCACTGTCGATGATGAAAGGTATCGAGCAGTCATTTATTTTTAATGAAATTTTCGGACAATGTTTGTATAATTGTGGTGTTTTAGCATGTCATCTTTTCTTTGACTGACATTTTTCCTCACATGCGGCCAGTCCGGCATGCACTCTTCGCAGAGGTAAACATTAACATGGCACAACCATCTTCCTCACTTTCACTGTATATTGACATGGACAAACTGGTTACTGATGATAAAGATGACAATTGACTTCTGTGTCAATTTGCCTCAATTGATGTCGCTTCTTGGCCTTGTGGGATTGCCTTGCACTTTGCCTCTGGAATGTTCTGGTGGCCATTTCGTTTTCGCACTGTGACGCACTTGCTTTTTCCTTCACTTTACAACTGTCACAAAATGGTTCTCTTTCTCACAGACTTTAAATGTCTGTCTAAGGGAGGGACATTTACCTTCATGTGGAAATGAAAATCCACATCTCAAACATAACTTCTTTTTTACCTGTGGACAACATTTTGTTCCTCAAGCTTCTGTTTTAGCTTACTTTTCATGCTCATAAGTGATTTCCTTTGAGCACCTCTGGCCTCCATGTCTGTGTCTTTCAGCATGCTCCTCAGTTCTCAGTTCTGGCACTCATGAACACTCACTCCAGAAAAGGGCCTGATTATGATATCAGGCGGTTGGACCGCCGTCCGCTGTTGCAGTGGTCAGGATACCAACAGACAAGCAGTTGGAGGTCCGACCATTCAATTACTATATGACCGCCATGGTGGCAGTTGGAATGTGCTCCTTTACCCTGCAGCTTGTGCTGCAGCCCAGAAAAAGGGCTGCAGCACAGGTCAGCATGTTACGGAGCACTTAGTACACATCCATGCACCATGTGCCATGCACAATGTAGTGATTGGTACACAGTACATAGATGTGAGTGGGGGCAATACATGTGGCCCTAGGGTCACTTTTCAGTGTTCGCGTGGAACATCCCTTTCCAACAGCCTTTTCAGGGCGGTCGGACCGCCATGAAAAGGCTGTCAGAAAGGGACATCATAATCCTGAGGACAGTGCCTGCCTCAGCACTGTCGCCATTCAAAGGATACAATTCCGACCGCTGCCCCGGCGGGATTGTGGATCCTGTCGGAAGGGGCGGTCTTCCCTCCCAATGGATTCCGTCTGACCGCCTGCATCATAATGCAGTGGTTGGACAGAAGAGCTGTCTGTTGGTGGGACCGCCACTGACGGCCTGTTGGTGGTGGTCCCACCCACATCGTAATGAGGCCAGAAGAGTTTCTCTTAGCATTTGTCATCTGAATGAATCTGACAAGCATCCATCAATAACTCTGAGGTCGCATAGCTTCCTCAGCATATAATTCATTGAATTTACAGTGTTTGATGAGCATATCTAGTCCTCCACAATTTCATTAATGGTTTCACTAATTCTTTGGCTTTCTTGGCTGAAAATATATCTTTCATAATCAACATTTAGTATGGGATTACATTTTAGATTCTACGTTTCCTTAATCTGACAATATGTGTTCTCTTCATCAGTCCACAGCATTTTCTTTTACACCATCACCAGCAAGATTTTTATGGTTAACATCTGTTTATTGTACTGTCAGAACAAAAAAATCACCACCTACAACCTTCCAGCCAATGGGAAAACATCATAGAGTAAGGAATTAAAGAGATGGTATAGACTAGGAAGGAAAGAGAGAGGAAGAGAGAAGGGGGGAGTGGGGTGGCCAGCACTGGCTATTATTGTATGTCTCTAACGGGCATCTTCTTGCGGCTTGTGTTTCTGCTGCGGGGATGTCTCTGAATCTTGGATGGGATCTCTGGTAATTCAAAGCACACAGAGATACATGGGGAATGTAAGCTCGTTAAATTGAGTGGATAAGAATTCCAATGTTGATTTCCAGGTTTTGTCAAATCGGGGGAGTCTTTGCGATATGTTGGCTGTTATCTTTTCCATTCCCACAACTTCCCTTAACTTGTGTACCCAATCTAACCTGGTTGGGACGTCCTATCTACCCCACCTGGCCAGTAGTTCTAGCTTATCCGCCCCCATAAACAGCGTAATAGCTCGTCCCCGCCATGTTCTAAGGGGATAAGTTAAGGAGTTCGGAAGGCCTGGTAATATGTAACTTTGAAATCGTGGCAGGTTGGTGTCATATGTAGTGTTTATGTCAAGTAAAATGGCTTCCCAAAAGGGCTGTATCTTAGGGCAGTCCCACAGCAGATGGGTCAAGGTGCCTATTTGGCCGCAGTAGAGCCAGCAATGAGCGTCCACCCCTGTTTTCCAACGCGCCGCACTACCCTACCTGCGCTGAGCTGGTGTCTTACTTCGCTGTGTGGGTGCAATTAAAAAGGCATACATATCTGCCAATAAACGTTTGCCCGAGGTTCTAGCAGCCACGGCCCTTGGAGGGAGTTCCGGTGGGGCATAAAGGCGAGGGGGGGGAGGGGCAGGGTGGGGGGTGCTAAAAACCGGAATACGGATAATTGGAGGTAAGTAAACAATTTAATAAATAAAACGAATTTTGTAGCGCGCCCTGTAACACAAAATGCGATGCAGCGCGCGCTACGAAATTCGTTTTATGAATTAAATTGTTTACTTACCTCCAATTATCCATATTCTGTTTTTTAGCACCCCGCCCCCCCTTTCTGCCCCACTGAAACTCCCTCCACGGGCCGCGGCTGGGTTTCAGTGATCAGCCATTGCTCAAATTTCATTAAGGGACGCCCTGCGTGTGTAGTAACTTTTGGTTATGTCACCCAGTGCCTTAGGGCAAGGTATTGCCAATATGTTGTTTTAGGGAGACCATAACCCTCTGACAGCTGGGGGAAATCCATTATCCCATTCTCATCAAAAAGATCTCCCACCCTCTTACAGTTGGCCTCTTGCCATGTGAGGTGGCTTTGCCCGTGTCGCACCGGGGGAAACTCCGGGTGGCCTATGAAAGGGATCAAAGGGGATGTGGGAGTGAATAGACCCTGTGCAACCTGAACCATGTCCCAAGCAGTCATCATAGCTCTTAAC
Organism: Lissotriton helveticus; assembly: GCF_964261635.1. Lineage (NCBI taxonomy): Eukaryota > Metazoa > Chordata > Amphibia > Caudata > Salamandridae > Lissotriton > Lissotriton helveticus. The sequence goes on from NC_136071.1 coordinate 260,302,337, forward strand.
ACCGGGGAAATGTAGACCCCCACTGGGCAGTAGCGTCTAGGTAACCATGGAACCTTCCACATGTGTATGCACGATATTGCCCTATCAATGAAGCACCAGTGTTTCTCAGACATTGTCCTGTACCATTCGACCATATAACATAATTGGGCCACGTGATAGTACGCACTAAGTGGGGAAATCCCAAGCCCCCATCCGCCTGTTTCAGATAGGTTTGTTGGCGAGCCATGCATGCTTTCTTCCCACCCCATTCTAAGTCCACCAAGAGGTGCTGCTGTTTGGCGGGTGCCTGGGGGGTGGTTGCAGCGGGAGAGTTTGCATAACATACAGTATAAGGGGCAATATAGTCATCTTGATAGTGGCTAGCGGACCCAGCACCAACAGTGTGAGTGGTCGCCAACGTTGGAGAGTAGCCCGAGTGTTGGTCAGTAGGATATAATTGTTCTCGCGCACCGTGCGCTCAAGCCTAGAGAATATTTGGAGACCCAAATAAGGAACACTCGAAACAGCCCACCCTAAAGGAAAGTCCACTTTTAATCTCTCTAGATCATCACTGGGTATGGTGAGGCTGAGAGCTTGTGTTTTGTGGGTGTTAATTTTAAAGCCTGAGACCCGGCCAAAGTCGTCAAATTCCCACTTGAGTAGGGGTATGGAGGTGTCTGGTTGAGTTAGAAAGAGTACCACATCATCTGCATAGACGGAGATCTTATGTTCCCTGACCCCCATATAAATTCCAGTGATTGCTGCGTGTTGTCGGATACGCTCAGCAAAAGGCTCCATATTTAGAGCAAATAAGAGGGGTGATAGAGGACACCCCGGGCGGGTGCCTCCCAATTTTAAAGGGTTGAGACCTAATCCCATTTACATGAATTCTTGCCTCAGGAGCCTTATATGTGCTGTTGACCCACCTCAGGAACCGTGATCCAAGGCCCAATCTCACCAAGACCAGGCGCACATAGGGCCACTGGACTCGGTCGAAAGCCTTCTGGGCATCTACAGATAGGAGCAAGGTTGGCTTCTGAGAACATTGGGTCTTGCCGATAAGGTGGCATAATCGCATGGAGCCATCGTTACAACCTCTTTCAGGTATAAATCCTGACTGATCAGGGTCCACCAGCCCCTGCATATGTAGTGCTAAGTGAGCTACCAATATACTGGTGAAAATTTTGAGATCCACATTTAGCAGCGAGATGGGGTGATATAATGTGCATTTCTTCGGATCCTTACCTGGCTTAGGCAAGACCACCACCATAGCCTTGCACATAGAAGTGGGTATAGTTTATTCAGTACTGAAGAAGTTAAAGAGTTGCGAAAGTGTCGGATTTAAGCTCGGGCCAGGCTCTAATAAAAATCTGAGGAAAACCCATCTTCCCCTGGGGCCTTGCTTGACCCCAGTCCCTGAATCGCCCGCAGCACCTCGTCTGGCATGATATCCGCATCTAGCTTATCTGCATCTATGGTCGGGAGAGAAGCAACAAGTGCTTGAGCAACATATGCTGCCATTGCTGCTTCATCAGAGGGGTCTGGTGTGTAGAGCGCTGTGTAGAAGTTTTCAAATTCAAGGGCTATTAGGCCATCACCTTGTACTGTGTGTCCCTGTGCAGTCTCTATCTCAGCTATATAGTGTTGGAGTGCTTGGGATCGTATCTGGCATGCCAACAGCTTCCTGGCCTTATTCCCTCTCTCATAAAAGCGTTGCTTGGTGCGGAGGAGATAATATTAAGCCCTATCGAGGTCCAGTGCTTTCAGCTGCTTGCGAGCAGTGTTAAGCTGGCGCCGCACCCGAACTGCTCCCGTATTACGATGCACCATCTCCAGCTCGTTAACCTGCCCTTCCAGTCAGCCCCTTTTTTCCCTCCTATCCCTACACAGTCTGGCCGCTATCACGAGATACCGTCCCTGGATGATTGCTTTCAGTGTGTCCCACAGTAAGTGTATGTGCATGCGACCATCATCATTGGAATCTAAAAAGGTTTGTATGGCCTCTTGACCATCTTTAATATTAGCATCGTACATAAGCAATTTATGGTTAAATCTCCATACCCTATGTCTCTGATAGTCCCCCTCTAGAAGCCATGAAAGGCTAATGGGTGCGTGGTATGAAAGTGATGCTGTGCCTATAGTGGTGTCCAATATCCCCAGGGTAACTTGTGGTGTAGTTAAAAAGAAATCCAACCAGGCGTAGGATTGATGCGCCGCTGAGAAGAAGGTGTAATCCCGCGCCATAGGGTTATGTTGCCGCCAGGCATCCGCAAGTCCCATTTCCATCAGCCAGTGCTGCATGGATGCCAATAACGCACCCAGGTGACCCGCCAGTTGCGTGGTTCTGTCAAGAGCAGGGTCTTGTACTATGTCATAGTCTCACCCTATAATAAGGCTCGCACCCGGGCCTTCCAAAATCAAGCCAATTGCATCCCTAAGGAACCCCTCCTGTCCCTCATTAGACCCATAGAGTGATGCCAGTGTATCGGTGTGGCCTCCCATAACCACCCGAAGTGCCAGCACCCCTTCCGGTATGTCTGTCTGCACCCCTAATATCCTACCGGGGAAGTGAGTTGCAAATAGCACTGCTACCCCTGCCTTCTTCCCCGGCATGGATGAAAAAAATTGGTGGTCAAACCAGCGTGACTGGAGGCACGTCCAATCTGCGCATTTCAGTTGGGTTTCTTGCAAAAGGCAGACATCGCATTTAATTTCTTTAAGGTATGACAGGAGTGCCCTATGTTTTGCCGGGGAGTTAAGGCCTCGTACATTGAGACTTACTATTAAAGTGTTAAGGGGCACCATTGAGGCTTTGTAGGTGTATGTGCTTCAGGTCAGGTGTTCCCTCCCTCCCTCCCAACATTCTTTGGTCCCTCCAGATGGTTGACCTCCAAGTGGAGCGTGCAGCCTGAATCTTCCCACTTGGGTGGATGAGGCTATGGGTCCAAATAGTATTCATCCCTCCCTTCGTGATGTGGAAAATTAGTGCGTTTTGGTGAACATTATCTGCGCCATCTTGCCTCTTCCCCTGATGCCACACTTTTGTCGTGCGCGCCCGCCATTTTAAGATGTCCCGATCAGAACAAACCCTTTCGCATGCCGCTGGCCCCTGACATAGCCCTTTGCCTTCACTAAGCCTGCACGCTGACCACCCCCTGCTTGCACCTGCCTTGAGTCATAAACCCCTCTTCGGCGCTGCTCTGCCCCCGGCCCTCATCCTGTTCCCAGCGCGACACCTCCCTGCTTTCCTTTCATGATCTCCGGCCCTTAGATGCAAACCCCCTTTTTCCCCGTGTGCCCGTTTCGTCCTCCCCGTTCCCAAGCCGACACCCAGCTCTGCCGATACCACCCTTGCCCCTCCCCGTACAATAGAAAACTTCCCCCATCAAAGAAATCCCCGGGTTGATCAAAGCCCCCACCCCATGAGATCCAATCAAACTCCCCACATTCCGTGAATCGGCGGATTATCCAGCTGCGCGATGCTCATCACCTGTTGTGATTAGGGTGGGGACTTCAACTGTAAATGTGTGTGGGAACGGGCCCCAAAGGGGGATTCCGGGTATGTCTTTCCGTATATCAAAGCTTTGTCACATGTATGTAAACTGTAATAAAAACCATAAACACTGTATATAAGGGGCCAGGCCTCAAACGTAAGTTAGAGCACCTCAGAACGATACCTTCTGTCCGTTTCGTTGTGTTCTCCTCCGGAGAGAATAAAAAAACCTTGTTTCCTGCTTTCCAGTCTCCAGCGCCTGCCTCTTCATTGATTTAAATAACTAGAGGGTCACAGAGGCAATACCGCCGGGCAAATATCGATTGTCCCCGACCCGATTGAAACTGTTTTTACAATTGGCGTCCCAAGCGTGGGGCCCATCAGCGACTCGTGGATCCAGTGGGAGAGGTCCCGACGACAGAGTGAACGACTGCAACGATCGGGAGAGCTCTTGCCCAATAGACCCTCGTCTGGCAGCCGATCATCCGAACTTCACTAGTTCCGAACAGACCTCTCTCGAGTGATCTACGGTCCTGACTGGGAACCATCAGGAGTGCCGTGAGAAATACGAGAAAAAGAGGACGATCGGGCGCTGGATTCGGAAGACAAGAAACTGTCCGCATGGTCCGGGTAAGGTCGTGTTGCCACGACAAGTTGCGAAAGAATTTGTTTTGATTGCTTGATTGTTCAAAAATACTAGTATTGCCTTGTTTATTTTTATTTAGAGATTCACTGTCTGCAAACGGAGAAGCAACAGGCTCTCTCTCCCTTTGCAAGCAGTGGAGGATAAGTAGGGTAGCAGCCGTGCTTGTTCTTTTTCTCCCCCACTCAATAAATTGCTTGAAACTGAACTGTTGTTCACAAACTATTGTCTCCTGGAGATTCTCTGTCTGCAAGCAGGGAAGAGACCATCCTTTTTGCAGATAGTGAAAAGGGTAGGTGACGCAGATCTTTGCGGTCCTACTCATTCTCCCCATTGTTATTTTGTTGGTCTTTTGGTTTTTTTTGGATCCATGAGGTATTCACTGCCTGCAAACAACGTAGAATAGAAATATTCTGTCTAGTCTTTGCACCTAGTGATAAGATAGGCAGTGCTGACTTTTTAGTCCCTCGTTACGAGCCGTCATGTCTGTCTTCTCCCCATTGATAAATAGCCTGTTTAGCCCGGACCGGGTGTTAGAGGTGGACCATATGGCTCCACTAGAAGGCACCCCTAATAAGGACATGTTCATAAACTATGGGTTAGTCACCATAGCTTATAATAAATTATGGCACAGGTATACCGAAGATAGCCAAGACAAACAGTGGCCACTGGCAGGATCCTTCGACCTTGATAAAATAGAAACGTTAGAAATAGCCCTTCGAAATAATAAGACGACGCCAATTATGCTCGACAGTCTCGGTATGTGGCGCAGAGAGGCTACGAAACGACAGAGAAAAGACGAGGATAAACCAAGTAGGGAAATATACCGACAGGACAACCCCAGGACACCGCTACCCACAACTTATCCCCCGACACTATACAAAGGACGACCAGACTTAGGGTCAGACCAATGCGCTTTTTGTAGGTATGTCGGACACTGGAAAGCCCAATGCCCGACTCTACTGAGCGTGAGTAAAGGCAAAGGGCCGACAGGAACGACTGACCGGCAGTACGAGAAAAGGCGCGAGACAGAGAAGAACCCGACTTACATAGACAGACCAGACAGAACCACCACGTTTGATTATGCCCGATGGCACAGATTTCGCCAGGAAAATCTCAGCGGCATGATCAAGTTCTCCTAGGTCGGGCAATGTCAAGACGGGAACCCAGCCTCGTTTAAAAATTCACAGACGGAAAGAGATAATTATGACCAATAACTGTTTTTATATTTGTCTTGGGTCTTTGTATGTCGTACTTGTACTGTCCCCCGTCTGAGTTCGTGTGTATGTAATGTACAAATCTGCGTCATCCCTCTACACGTGTTTCCGTGTTACTCGACCCCTGTTAGCAGAAACTTAGCATAAAAGCAACCTGGAAAGAAAGAAATGATAAAACAAAATCCGTAGACCATTAATAAACTTGAACTTTTAATTTAACACAACAAACAAGGAATAATAACGATTAACTGTAGAAAATGAAAGTCAAACAGAACATTCGCCCCCCCCCCCCATTCTGGAACCTTCCAAAGTAGGGCAGGGTTACGGCTACGCCCAACCAACGGCAACCCATATAAGGCGAGCCCCGCCGCCAACTCTTGGTCAGGAAATCTTAACGTATGGGGGAGCCGGAGGAGAGACAGGAGCCCGCAGCCTGGGCATTTGCAGGTAGTCCCGCCACATGTCTCCTTGGCCGGCCGCAACGGGCCTGGAAAGACTAAGGTAGTCCCGCCACATGTCAAGAGGAGAGCGAGGCACCTCTTCCTTTTCTCTTCTGTCACAGCCGCAGCAGTCCTGGACGGCGGGATGTCCTGCACGTACCTCCACAACAATTTGTCCAAGTTGGGCTGGGAGGGAGAGGCGACGCGGACGAGCCTCTCCCACCTCCACCGGTAGGAGGTTTCCCAGCCCCCAGCCCGGCGCCGAACACCCCCAGTCAGGCGATGGTGCCCATACTTCCACAGCACCGGACACACCATGGTGGCACCCCAGTACTTGCGCAGCACCGAACACACAATGGTGGCACCCCAGTATTTGCGCAGCACCGAACGTACAATGGTGGCACTTGGGGAACACCGGATGTGGAGAGGCCTTCATGCGGGGCGATGAAAAGGAGCGGCATGGAGTGCACCGGGAGAAGGAGACGATGTGAACGAGTCTCCCTCGCCCCCCCCAGGTGGGGGCATCACAGCTGCACCCCAGCTGAACGTCCCGCTCTCACAAAACAGGGACCTCTTCCTTTCACTCCGAAGGGTCTCTTCCATTCTTGCAAACTCGACGAGAGTGGCCCCTGTAGGGCCTCAAAATGGCGTCTGGATCCGCTGGAAGGCGGGCCCCGGCCACTAGAGTAACTTTGGCCAGCCGTATAACTCGAACATTTGTCCCATGGAGCACGAGCCCCCATCTCCGACAGCATCTCCGCAGCCTTGAAGATCATACAAAGGTCCCCGGCGGAGCCTTCGGCCTTTGCAGGTTTCCGGTAAGGGACGGTTGCTTCGATCGCCAACGAAACAAACATGACATTGCCACACCTTCTGTTAGCGTGAATTCTAGAACTGCCGAAAAGGACTCTGGTCCGAACTGCCAGTAATGGAAACATTTCCCCCTGATGCTGCTTCCGGACTGTGCCGGCCCCGCCCAAAATGGCGCTGGTATCAATCGGAACTTACGAACACCTCGTGGTGTTCCTTCGCACTAATATAAACTTGATGTTCTGAGATTTTTGTGATCCTTTGTACACTTGGCTAGAAAAGACAAGGAGAGCTCACTCGACGAACAGTATGGAAAGATCCCCGTTACAAATGTTGATTACGAATATACAATGTATTATATTTTTATAACTGATGTAAACCTCATTTACGATGCATACGTACGGTATGCATATAGGAAATCTGATTACAACTGTTATGATTATGTTTCTAAATTATGAAAATATATGCCCCCGAACCCCCAGCCAATTAATAGACGTTTTAGTCTCTTACAAATGAATGAGTAAAACTTTCCGATGTTTTTACTGTTGCAAACGACACCCCCCCCACTGTACGCACTTTAGCCATTGCCACGACCGACCAAATACGACCACACCCTCCTAATCCATATGCTGAAATGAATTTGCAAAATAAAGTCTTTGAAACTATGGACGGGTATTGCATGCTTTATTTTAAAACAATATGGGATGGGTAGGAAAGTTCTTTTTCTGTGCACCCTACTCTGCTCTCTCTTTAAGGTTAAAGGAAGATGGTTGCCCAGCCCTGGAGGACGGATCGGATCGACAACACGACACTCCGTCTTAAAAGTACGCGACTGACTCATGAACTCTCGCGTAGAGGAAGACCGTGACTTCCAAGGATGGGTAAAACGAATGGTGTAAATGAGGGAATGTAAAAGGAGGGTGAAATGAAATAATGTAAATATTGTAAAGTACAACGTTCCAAAGTAGCAGGGACCCAAGAACCGAAGAACTTTAGAACGCCACGGCGTTGAAAGAAGTTTAAGGATCCCGATAGTGAGATATATCCTTTGACTAGATACCTCGCACTAGGCCCCTCAGGTTTCCTTTTTATGTTTCCCCGCACACGCCCTACGTGAACACACTACCCCCCGACTCCGAAAACCATATCCCCGGGGACCCTGCCCCAAGGAGGAAAGACGAGTAAAAGGTAAGTAAAAGACTTATGAATCCATGTATTTGAATGCGCGCGAATGCTGTCTCCCCCACCCCCCCCCCTTTTTTTTTCCTCCCTCTGCAGGTTACATCAGAGATTACAGCCAAGGTGTGGCGAAGATCTGAGACCTTGCCATGTCTAAATACACGAAACGGACTAGCGCCGCAGGGTGGTGTCTAAGCACGCCTGCAAACTACTCACGTATCGAACAAACCGGAAAAATTAGCACAACCTGATAAAAAGTGATCACCCTTAAACCAGACCGGACGAATGAACCCACGTTACGTATGATGCGAAACTGTGAGGGAATGTGTGTGTGTGTGTGACTGAGGCGTTGACCCAACTGGTCAAAGGACCGAGAATGCGAGAAAGTGCGACAAAATGGTACCTCCTTTTTCTTCTTTCCTTTCCTCAAAGCACGTCCCCCCTACCCTGTCTAATGCTCAAACTGCATGATTACAAGATTCTAACGTGGACTCGTGAATACCCTTTACTGTGTAATGCACTAAATAGCCTTTCTTGAATGCACTGCCGCCCTCTCCGTTGCACGTGTACTATTTAGCCTGCCGTTGCACTCTCTCTCTCTCTCTCTCTCTCTCTCTCTCTCTCTCTCTCTCTCTCTCTCCCTCTCTCTCTCTCTCCCTCTCTCTCTCTCTCTCTCTCTCTCTCTCTCTCTCTCACTCTCTCTCTCTATTTTTTGCACTACCACTCTTCCGAGTGGTTAGCCCCGAAATTGGCAGATTGCCACCCCTAGCACACCACCTAATTGGCTTCAAATACCGTCAGTATTTGTACAAACATTTGTCTTTAATACAATCACCCTGAGGCCGCGTCATTACCTCTCCTTTTCCGCTAGAAGTCAATGAACCCAGGTTGGGCCGTAAGGGAAAGGACAGGTAAGACGACAGAGGTTCCCTAATCTGGCCCGAAATAAGGGAACTACATGTCAACGGCTCCTATAGTATAAAACAAGGACCTCGGAATACGCGACCCTCCCCTCCCCGAATCGTCGCAATACCCAAACCAGAAAAACGATCACCCCCGCTACCTCCCCTGTCTATGTCCCTGGTTGTTTCCCATAAAACCCCTGTCCTTCCTAGTTAAGTAGCCGGGCTGTAAAAGGTTACGTAGGACCCAGAATGATGTTTTACAAGGTTAACAGACTAGACCAAGGTAAAGAAATCGTCAAAATGAACCCCGCAGTAGCTGAAAAATAGGATGCACCGATAGAAAGGAAATGTTTAGCCATGTTCGTCTCTCAGCAAAATACCTGTGTAGTACCATGTTGACGACTCACTGTACCCTTTTGTAAAATGTGAAACTCTAGAGAACGGCATATCTTTGCCAGATTTGTCTCCCGAAGGTGGGTTACCATCAGATGAACTGTCATGCCTGTAATAAATGATTATGAAGGGAAGTCATAGTAAATCCAACAGGTCCGCCACCGGTCATTCATATGCCAATTGTGAACGTTAAAAATAACGGACATTTTCATTCTTTGCCTGGAGCTGGGAGAGAAATAGACTTTTTGATTATCTTCATCCGCAAATTTTCTAAAAGACTGTCTTTTCAAACTTGTTTAAGGGTACTGCCGTTGGAGGAGAGAAGGACCGGATGTGGGAGCACGAGGCCTGACTGCAGACTAAGGGACACCTGCGACATTAGCCAAGGCGAGACCACGACTGAAAAGAGCTGCAGGACGAGGCACTGTTTTCGACAGCATGAAAAGAAAGGGTCGACCTGATGCCCCTGCTCGACGTCCAGTGCCTGTCGACAAGTCCCCGCTCTCTGAATTCCGTCACACGCCCGCCTATTTGAAGTCTCTCGTTCCCCTAGTTTGTTCCTAATTTGGCCTTGCTCCATCCCCCTTTTTTTTCTCTGACCTACCCTATGGACTGTTTTGAACGCTCTTCTTCCATCGGAACTTTCTGACAATCACCTCAAAGGACACAGGGCGAAAAGGACCTTTCCGACCAGAAACGCGAGGAAAGGGTCGTGCCCTGCAACGCAGAACTTAGACCAGAGCCGGACTTGTAGCTCCACCGCCGGTGCTCAACAGCGCCAACGAAAGACCACAAAGAACAATGAGAACTCGTAAACTTCGAACATTTGACATCCTCAATCACCGTTTTTTTGCCTCATTTCTCTCCCAGCCGCCATTGTATTGATCCTGCTCCAAACCGAATCTGAAATATGTATTAACCTGCCAGTTCACGTTATGATATGTACTTGCTGCTCGCCGTTTTTTTGTATTTTATTCCTATGACTTTCCTGCTGAACAAATTTATCAAAGTTTATCAAATAGGTGCACCTCCTAAACACTAGAAACCTCAAAATGTATTATTTACAACTCTTTTTCTAGGGTTCCTACCGGTTTCTTTCTCATGCCCACCACAATAGACCCGAGTAGAAAATGAACCAGCAAGATGTCTTGAATATGTTAAAGGGGGGACTGTGGAAAATTAGTGCGTTTTGGTGAACATTATCTGCGCCATCTTGCCTCTTCCCCTGATGCCACACTTTTGTCGTGCGCGCCCGCCATTTTAAGATGTCCCGATCAGAACAAACCCTTTCGCATGCCGCTGGCCCCTGACATAGCCCTTTGCCTTCACTAAGCCTGCACGCTGACCACCCCCTGCTTGCACCTGCCTTGAGTCATAAACCCCTCTTCGGCGCTGCTCTGCCCCCGGCCCTCATCCTGTTCCCAGCGCGACACCTCCCTGCTTTCCTTTCATGATCTCCGGCCCTTAGATGCAAACCCCCTTTTTCCCCGTGTGCCCGTTTCGTCCTCCCCGTTCCCAAGCCGACACCCAGCTCTGCCGATACCACCCTTGCCCCTCCCCGTACAATAGAAAACTTCCCCCATCAAAGAAATCCCCGGGTTGATCAAAGCCCCCACCCCATGAGATCCAATCAAACTCCCCACATTCCGTGAATCGGCGAATTATCCAGCTGCGCGATGCTCATCACCTGTTGTGATTAGGGTGGGGACTTCAACTGTAAATGTGTGTGGGAACGGGCCCCAAAGGGGGATTCCGGGTATGTCTTTCCGTATATCAAAGCTTTGTCACATGTATGTAAACTGTAATAAAAACCATAAACACTGTATATAAGGGGCCAGGCCTCAAACGTAAGTTAGAGCACCTCAGAACGATACCTTCTGTCCGTTTCGTTGTGTTCTCCTCCGGAGAGAATAAAAAAACCTTGTTTCCTGCTTTCCAGTCTCCAGCGCCTGCCTCTTCATTGATTTAAATAACTAGAGGGTCACAGAGGCAATACCGCCGGGCAAATATCGATTGTCCCCGACCCGATTGAAACTGTTTTTACAGTGATGCATGGGGAGTAGTAGGCCCCCATCCCTGGATGTGTTAGCCCTTCCTTGGTAAAGGGGCCTTCCCTCACCCATTCCCCCCAGGTTTCATAACTTGTAGGATTTGTAGGGTGGCCCTAAGTACTATGTAGCCAGAGATCCCTGTGTAACATCAGAACCTGCCCTCCCCACGCCCTCGCATCAGACCCCGGTATGAGGCACCCAAATATTTGTAGTTCCTGGCTGGGGAGGAGTTGTGCCAAATAGAAAGGAAAAGAAAGAAACTTCTATGAAAGAGAAACTTAGAATGTGATATCAACAAAAGGTGTGCCCAGCCCTGGCGCGTGGGTCCATTTGGCCAACGACAGTGCATCACCATCCTGCTCTACAGTGGATGGAAAGCGGACTCCGCCTGCAATGGCCATTCCGCTTTCTTGACCCGGGTCCACTGCCAACTGGCCAGGGGCGTAGGAGACGCTAAAATTCTGGGTAGACAGGGACAACCTTGTGGACTATCCATTGACCCTATACAAATCACCGCCCGATAAACAAATACAGTCGCATAGTTTTGAAGTGAAATATTGAGAAAAGCAGTCATGTAGTCACAGTTTGCATGTATGCTTTATTGTTATTTACATTCACATAGTAATCAGACCAAATGTTACAAAAACATGTATATGAATCTTGCATCTTCATGCACCAAGCAAAAAAGGTCACTGACTTCGGGTGAGGGCGTCATGTTTGTAAGTGCATTATGGTTTGAAAAGTACCTGCTGCTGCATTCCTGGTGTCCAGCAATTTTCAGGCAACAATTAAAATGTGAAGATAACTTCGGTGATTAATGATCTTTATTGAGAGAGATCAGAGGTCTGACTACTGGAAGTTTTGACTCATGGTAAGGTAGCCACAATGTGTTAATATGCCTGCTGCAAAGAACGTGCACCAGGCAGATCACAAAATGCATATAATGTAAATAGGTCCGTGAGTTTCTGCTTTTGTCTGAGAGATTCTTTTGCTATTTGCAGTTTAAAAGTTAAAATCCTAACATTGAACAGTGAGCTATTAACCGTCATCAAAGAGCTGCATGAAAACTGCAAGGTATAGATTAGAACGTTATAATTTTTACTCAGTCTTTCATTATCCTAAGGTTGGAAAATGGGTTCATTAGGATGGAAATCAATTCTGATTATTGAAGAGAACCCCCAACCATGGTGTTATGTTTTAAATGCTGGGTTCGTGCTTCTCTAGTGTTGCAAAGCCATTTGTGCCCTGGGCACTCCCCAACGTTTTGCTGACTTGTACTGGTGGTACCTCATTCTAACTGACCCTGGCCTCTGACTAAACAGGCCCAGGGCCAGTGCTATGTTGAAAGAGACACTTACAAATACAGTCAAAACACCTACATACACTAGGGTGCAATATGGGTAGGGTACCTCCATGATTGACATGACCTCTCCTATACGGCCCTAGTCCATAATAGGGCATGGGAATTGAAACTACCTTTAAGTCCCTAGTATATATTAGGGCATAGTGGTTTAGAGGCCAGCATCCATTCCTGCACTTGCATGTGTGCACTGCTGTAGTCTGAAGTCAGTTTAAAAGCAGGCCTGTGTTGGAGGAATGCTTTTAAAATGCAAATTGTGCCCAAGCTTGACTTTTGGGTTTGGGGCACTTACAAATTGATAACCTACAATGTTGGGGTATATTAGGTATCCCCAGGGGTTCCCCTAGGTGTCCCAGGGGTTAGAGGTCAGGTATCTACAAGGAGGATCCTTATAAAATGAGTGTTATATGCCCTGGGATCCTTATATAGTCAATGGTATTGGAAACATTGGCCAGTTAATTTTTCCATTGCAGATCCCCAGCCCATAGGTTAACATTGCAAGAGGTTATTAATTAATAAATAGATAAAGGAAAGCCATACAACTAGGATTAAAGGACTCAGAAGAATGTTAATGATAAATGCAACAATGTGGTATTGTTGAATTTATTCTAAAATGTACAGACAAGAAGTTATAAGACTTTCTTGTCTGCAAGCCACAATTCAGCCCTCTAGTGCCCTGTCTTGATTTGTCAGAGGTAAGTGGATTGGACTGGCTGTTTGAAGAGGTGATAAATGACCCTTAGAGTTATGAGGCCAGTCTGGGAGAAGAGGTTGCTGGGTATAGGAATGCCAGAGCCAGGGGGAGGGATAGTAAACAACGCTCTTCAAGAGAAGGAGACAAACTGGAAAAATCACTTTCATTTACACCTCTCCCACAGCCGGATGGGGAGATTAAGGAGGAATTCCCAGATGTAAGGGGAGTGGACCTAGGTGGATGAAGCCATGCTGTAGGCTGGTTTAGTTAGTTCTGCTCCCTCTGCTGGAAAACCAGCCATGATGAATGTTAGAGAAATTGTGCTCTATTTGGGAAGATAATGCCACACTTTAGAGGATGTGGTCATACCCTGGAGCGTTGCCCTGCACCTCATTGGACAGGAGTGTCCTCCTTCTTGACCCAGAGAACTTGGAATAAGTATCTGAAAGGGACAAAGCCTCTCAGATGATGCTGCTTCAAACTTGGGAGAAGAAGGGTCCCTGCTGAGGAGTTTGATTTGAACCAACTAGGCCCTGGTCTGAAGATTGTGCCTGTTGCGCAGTCTGGAATTACAGTCCTATGGACTACCTTGCTTCAAAAGGACTAAAGAGTGGACTCCCTGCAAGCTGAAGGTTAACAGAGCACACCTGGACCACCAAGAATCCCCAGCCTGGAGAACTACCAGTGAATTTGAAGGGGTTTTGTCCAAGTGGATTGTGGTAACTGAAGTCCATTTCGAAGACCACCTTGGAGATTCCAGACCCTTGGAGTAATTTTTGGACACTTTGAGACCCTTTGGAAAACTTCAGGAAGAAGTTCCAGAGGTTTGGAGAGGTTTGGAGCAACTTTGGTAAAAAGTTCCATAAGTGGACCGACTCATTCTGGCCAGCCAAGCCGACAACCATCAACCATGAGTAGGCCTGCCGCCCAGGTTCCTCCCGCTGAAAAGCTCCAGGGGTCCGACTTCCAGAGTTTGATCAGGCATAGGCGGAAACCCAAGCTGGCGAACCCTCACCGAATCCGGCATAGTGAAAAGCATTGAGGGACCCTGCAAGAAAAAGCTCAGCAAACATTTCTAATTCCGAACTTAGAAAAGGTGACCGGGGCCAACCATGAGAGCCAAGCCACCCACCATCAACTGTGTGCCAGCCTGCATCCCTAGCTCGTACCGCTGGAAAGCTCCGGAGGTTGGACTTCCATAAGTTTGACCTGGAGTTCGTTGCAAGGCAAGCCGGCGAACCCTCACCGAATCGATACAGAAAAGGGGGTGGTGATGAACAGAGTGTCTGAATTAAGCAGACCACTCTTACCCAGTCCAAAGATCAGGGCTTGATCCATCACCGTTATTTATCTCACTGCCCCATCCCAGCTCAGAACCTGGCTATATGCAAATTAGTCTGTCCCTGGCCCAGTGCATCATGGGAACAGGGCAGACCAAACTACCAAGCCAATTCTTCACCAGAAAGGAGACAAGCTACCGGGGACCGGTTTCTGGCATTTCAGCCTCTTCGGCCCGGCTTGCTTGAATCCTGATGGAGCAGTGAGAAAGGGACTCATGTCTGAGTATACCCTGCCACACCTATAGTGGCCAAAAACGATACAGAAAAGGGGATGGTGATGAACAGAGTGTCTGAATTAAGCAGACCACTCTTACCCAGTCCAAAGATCAGGGCTTGATCCATCATCGTTATTTATCTCACTGCCCCATCCCAGCTCAGAACCTGGCTATATGCAAATTAGTCTGTCCCTGGCCCAGTGCATCATGGGAACAGGGCAGACCAAACTACCAAGCCAATTCTTCACCAGAAAGGAGACAAGCTACCGAATCGAGGCTGGCTGAGAGCTTCGACGGACCCCGTGAAGAAAAGCTCCAGAAAGGTTTCTAAGTCAGAAGGTAAAAACTTTGACCGAGACCTAACGCAAGGAGTAGCCCCACAGGGCTTCATCGTGGTTGGCCTGAAACTTTGACTTTGAGCAGGTCCAGCGTGACCAGATGTACCAAAAGGGGATATACGTTTCTATGTGCTATATCGGGATCACTGACTAAATATCAACGGACACAATATAGACTACCCAAAATATCGACGCCAAAATATCGACGGACAAAATATCGAATTCCTATCTACAAACCGGTAAGTACCAAAATATCGAGTCCAAAATATCGTTTATATATATATATATATATATATATATATATATATTGTAAAAATATCGAATTGTTAAAAATAATGTAAAATAAAAAAATTATTAAAAATAAATAGCTAAAATATACTTAAAAATACTTAAATTACCTTAAAATTATTAAATAATGTATTTAACTTATAAAAAAAAAATACAATCATATCTGTTAAAACATATATATATATATATATATATATAAACATATTATTAATAAAAAATACACAATATTATTACCGTAGGATAGCGTAGGGGTAAAAATTACTATTCCCACTCCTGGAAATGCAACAGTAGGGAAAGCGTTGGATAGAGTAGGGGCAAAAATTACTATTCCAACTCCAGAGAGTGCAACAGTAGGGAAAGCGAAGGATAGCGTTGGATTAAAAATTACTATTCCCACTCCAGTGAGTGCAACAGTAGGGAAAACATTGGATAGCGTAGGGGTAAAAATTACTATTCCCACTCCAGAGAGTGCAACAGTAGGGAAGGCGTTGGATAGCGTAGGGGTAAAAATTACTATTCCCACTCCAGAGAGTGCAACAGTAGAGAAGGTGTTGGATAGCGTAGGGGTAAAAATTACTATTCCCTCTCCAGTGAGTGCAACAGTAGGGAAAGCGTTGGATAGCGTAGGGGTAAAAATTACTATTCCCACTCCAGCGAGTGCAACAGTAGGGAAAGCGTTGGATAGCGTAGGGGTAAAAATTACTATTACCACTCCAGAGAGTGCAACAGTAGGGAAGGTGTTGGATAGCGTAGGGGTAAATATTACTATTCCCACTCCAGAGAGTGCAACAGTAGGGAAGGCGTTGGATAGCGTAGGGGTAAAAATTACTATTCCCACTCCAGAGAGTGCAACAGTAGGGATAGCGTAGTGGTAAAAATTACTATTCCCACTCCAGAGAGTGCAATAGTAGAGAAAGCGTTGGATAGCGTAGGGGTAAAAATTACTATTCCAAATCGAGTGAGTGCAACAGTAGGGAAAGCGTTGGATAGCGTAGGGGTAAAAATTACTATTCCAAATCGAGTGAGTGCAACAGTAGGGAAAGCGTTGGATAGCGTAGGGGTAAAAATTACTATTCCCACGCCAGCGAGTGCAACAGTAGGGAAAGCGTTGGATAGCCTAGGGGTAAAAATGACTATTCCCACTCCAGAGAGTGCAACAGTAGGGAAAGCGTTGATAGCATAGGGGTACATTTTAATATCCCCACTCTAGTGAAAATAAATTAATATAAATCACATAATTATAAATTATTCAATTAATAAATGTTAATTACCAATTAAAAATTAATTAATTACCAATTAAAAATGAATTAACAATTTATTCTAAATAAATACCAATTAATTAATTAACATGTTTAATTAATTATATTAAACTACTTCCCACCCTATTCCCCTATGAACCCACAACCCGCTCCTAAAAAGTAAAATATTCACATAATTATCAATTAATCAATTAATAAAAATTCATTATCAATTAACAATTAATGAATTACCAATTAAAAATTAATTGACAATTTATTCAAAATAAATACCAATTAATTAATTAACATGTTTAATTAATTATAATTAAATTAATTCCCACCCTATTCCCCTATAAACCCACAACCCACTCGTAAAAATAAAATGATATTATTCACATAATTATCAAATAATCAATTAATAAAAAATAACTATCAATTAACAATTAATTCATTACCAATTAAAAATTGACAATATATTCAAAATAAATACCAATCAATTAATTAACATATTTAATAAATGATAATTAAATTACTTCCCACCCTATTCCCCTATAAACCCACAACCCGCTACAGAAAATAAAATATTATTCACATAATTATCAATTAATAAATTAATAAAAATTAATTATCAATTAACAATTAATTAATTATCAATTAAAAATTAATTAACAGTGTATTCAAAATAAATACCAATTAATTAATTAACATATTTAATTAATTATGATTAAATTACTTCCCACCCTATTCTCCTATAAACCCACAACCCGCTACAGAATTAAATTATGCAAAAATTAAATAACATAAAATTAATTACTTACAATAAATTACAAATAAATATACACTTTTCACACATAAACTAACATATAAAACACTTAAAAAAATTCGATATTATTAAAAAGTCGATATTTTTAATCACCTATATTATGTACTTCGATATTTTGACTGTCTATATTTTTAAATTCAATATTACAGTACTTACCTTCAAAACGATATTTTGGATTTCTATATTCTGTCCAGTCGATATTTTGTCCATTCTATATTTTGGACTCGATATTTAGGTTACTCGATATTTTAGAATCGATATTTAGACCATTTACCTCTATATCGTGCTAAATTTGTAAAACGTCATATTCCCGGTTCCCTTCATTGGATTTTTTTCATTTTAAAGAGAAAAATATTTTGTATTATTATAAATTGGTGATGGGTTTTTATTGTGTGTTGTGTCTTAATTATTTACTGAATTTGTGTTTTTAAATGCTTTACATACCTGCTCACAGCCAAGGTACCAAGGGTTGAGCATGAGAATAATTTTCGAAGACCGGTACGGAGCTATATATTGAGGTAGTGTCCTTATTGCCAGGGAAAGATATACATTTGCCCCTACTATTAACCCAATTTCCAACATCCAGACCAAGCACTCTTAAACAATACTGTCTACAAGTATGGATGATATGTGACTCCTACACCCTGTAGTTTTATTTAACATTTCCTATACACAGATTTACACCCCTATGATTGACTGCCTCTGTGTAGTGTGAATGATATAAAGTGCTGACACCCTGCACTGGTATGAGTGGCGCTATATAACTAATTAAATGCATCTGAGAGAGTGGTTATGGAGACTTGAGCAGCACTATTAAAGGGTGGTAGTGAGGGAATCCGTGGCGGAGCTGGTGTTAGGAATCGATAGCATTGACATGCGAGGTTATGGGGGCTATGCTCTTTTTACCCGGTCCCTACTCACATACAGCCTGTTCTTTGGAGACGCTCCCTAACTAGTAAAAAGGGGCACGGCAGAACGTAGCCTTTGCTTGGCTTACTGTTCCGGTACCACGCCCCCACCTTTTCTCTTCCTGGTTCCTGGCGCGAGGTTCTGTGGCGTCTTTCTGAATCTCTGTGTTCCCTGGGACCTTATCCTGTTTCTGGAACTTCATTCCCTGGTCCCTTCTATCCCTGGATGGGTGTTTGTGAGTGAGAGCGTCCTTTGCCGAGCGAAGGCATTTCTTAAAATTCTACGCGAGAGTTGCTCACGACCTCCCTTACATTTCACACGCATTTTGCGGGCGTTCTTTTGCTCGTATTTTGTTTCTGTCTTCGCTTGGATGATTGATATACCTGGCGAGTTTTCTTTGTTTGTTGAAACCCTTCCTGAGAGAGTGAGCGCTCCGCCCTTGTTTCTTAGAGGGCCGGGTGTCTCACCTCGTGTGGGTGTGCACTGCTCCGCTGTTTCAGCCCACAGCAGCCGGCCGGTGCTCCTCACATTCCCCATTTCTTTTTTGTATTTTTTATGAGTTGGTCTGGTGTGTATGTACCTCGAGGGTTCTATTCCCCACTACTCGTGGCTCACTTACTTGGCTGCTTTTCATTGAACTCCTCGAGAAAGCCTGCCTAAGCTTCAATTGGGGTAAGCAGACCTGTATGATCATGCATGTCAATGACTCCTGCTTAAAGGTTAGTGAAGGAATGATATATATATGTACTGCTTATTTTGTTTTCTAGCCTGGACATCCATCTACGACTATTCCTGCTGTATCCTGCTTACCCCCCCCTTCGTATGAGGAGAGTGGTGGACACTCCTAGGGTAATTCCCTCATACTTTTAGGGGACAGTAGACAGGAGTGTGTAATTTATTTCGCATTCTTGCTTCTGTGCCTTGGAGGTGTGTGGATTCTTCTTCGCTCCCGTGGAACATTGGTTACAAATCTGACAGAAAGCCAAGCCCACGAAAATACATTCCCCTGAGCGAAGATGAATCCTGACCCTTCGGTAATCCCTGTAGAACTCCAGGCACATTCTATGGAGGACATCACCGCAGCCTTAGTAGCCCTTCAGACAGAAGTAGGTAGATTGGGGGCAGAAAATCAACGACTCATGGCTGAGGTGCAGCAGCTACGAGCAGGAGAGAGAGAGACAGGCACCATACCTAAAACCAGAAAAAACTACATACACCCTGCTAGGTTCACCTTACCCCCTCCTGCAACTGAACAAGGGGCTAGCGGAGGGTCACACAGTTCCCCGGTTCAAGTCACTGTACACACCCCTAATCCTGTTCCACTGGCCATGCCCGAACGTTTCTCGGGGGATAGCACTAAATACAATATTTTCATGAACCAATGCCACCTTCAGTTTTTGTGTAGGACTGCTTCTTTTCCTGATGATTCAGCCAAGGTCGCCTTTATAATCTCCTATCTTGCGGGGAATGCGGCCGAGTGGGCAGTACCCTTAGTCCAGAACGATGACCCTGCACTCTATGATTTGGATCTGTTTAAGGAAAAAATGAGAAGCCTCTTTGCCAAGCATTCCTATATGCAAGCCAGTGATACCGAATTGCTCAATCTCAAGCAAGGCTCCAAAGATCTCTTGTCATACATTACCAACTTCAATCGGTTGGTGGCAGAGACACATTGGCCAGAGGACAAGAGAACGTCCTTGTTTTATCGTGGGTTGGGGGATGATTTAAAAGACCTACTCTCTCAGATAGTGAACCCCCCAGAAGATTGTGCTTCATTCATCGATCTGGTAGTCAAATTAGATAATCGTTTGCATGAAAGGAAGGGCGAAAGAACACAAAACTTTGTACCTAGGGTTTCTCTACCTAAAATAGAGAAACCTGCCCCCAAAGACGTTCCTGAACCCATGCAAATCGGGGGTATACGGGGTCCATTATCTGCAGAGGAAAAAGACAAAAGGCGCAAATTAAACTTATGCCTGTACTGCGGAAAGAGTGGTCATTATGCTAAAGATTGCCCAGTCCGTCCTAGAACACCCAGACTATCAGCTAGTAGTGTTTCCAGTTCGGAAAACTAGCAAGCTTGAGGAATAGAGAGGTCACTTCCCCAAGCTGCATCCCTCATCAGATCTCCACCAATAAAATACATGTAGTCAAACACTTCACATTACCCATTACTCTCACTCACAGTGGAAAAAAGCAATTTACTATGTCCGTCCTTCTTGATTCCGGAGCAACAGGAAACTTCTTTGATATCAAACTTGCTAACCACTTGGGCATATCTTTTATTGCTAAACCCCAGCCCGAATCCATATGGGCTGTAGATGGGTCAGAGTTGTCATCAGGAATGATCAGTTATCAGACCCCGCCTGTGATCATTGTCTTTAATAATGGACATTCGGAGAGTCTTGTTTTTGATCTCATAGACGCTCCTAATTTTGGGGTTATTTTAGGAGTCCCATGGTTACAAATCCACAACCCGGTTATAGACTGGGTTCAAAGAATAGTTACCTTGAACTCCTCCTATTGTAAAAAAAATTGCTATGTTGAAGCCAGAGAACCTGAACATCCCTTATACTGTGCAGTCCAAACGGGACTAGACTTGAAACTGCCTGAGCAATATGCAGAATTCGCAGAGGTGTTCAATGAACAAGAAGCAACCAAATTACCTCCTCACAGGAGTTATGATTGCAGAATTGACTTAATCCCTGGAGCAGATCTGCCAAGTAGTCGTATTTATGCTTTAACACCCGCAGAAAATGAGTATCTTAAGAACTATCTGGACGACATGCTAGAGAAGGGTTTTATCAGACACTCCACTTCACCTGCATCATCTCCTTTGTTTTTTATTGATAAACGAGAAGGAGGGCTCAGGGCATGCCTGGACTATAGAGCCTTAAATAAGATTACTATAAAAAACAAGTATCCTCTACCTCTGATTCCTGTTCTTCTTGAACAAATAAAGGGGGCCAAAATCTTTACGAAGATAGATCTCAGAGGGGCTTACCATTTAATACGCGTCAAACAGGGCGATGAATGGAAGACCGCATTCCGCACCAACTATGGGCTCTATGAGTATTGTGTAATGCCGTTCGGGCTGTGCAATGCACCGGCTGCATTTCAGTACTTTATTAATGACATTTTGCGCGAATATATTGACATTTTTGTTATTGTCTATATCGACGATATTCTTATATTCTCGCAGAACGAGAAGGACCACGTAGAACACGTGCGTAAGATTCTTAGCAAGTTAAAGGAAAATCAGTTATTTGCTAAATTGGATAAGAGCATGTTCCACACCACTGAAGTGGATTTCCTGGGTTTTACTATCAAACCTACTGGATTGCAGATGGATCCCAAGAAAATAGAGGCCTTGGTGAATTGGAAAAGTCCTACTTCAGTGAAGGAAATACAATCATTCCTCGGATTTGCCAATTTTTATCGGCGGTTTATTAATCATTTCTCTGAGATCATTGCTCCGATAACAAGACTCCTGAAAAAAGGCGTACCTTTTCAATGGTCTGCTGAAGCAGAAAGAGCCTTTTGTGACCTAAAAGCTCAGTTCACTTCTGCTCCTATCCTTCATCACGCTGACAACACTCAACCTTTTGTTGTTGAAGCGGATGCCTCGCAATACGCAGTGGGAGGTATACTTTCACAGAGAGACCCTGAGACAGGACACATGCATCCTATAGCGTATTTCTCCAAAACTCTTTTGCCAGCAGAGAGAAATTACACTATGGGAGAAAGAGAATTGTTGGCTATCAAGTTATCCTTCCAAGAGTGGAGACATCATTTACTGGGATCTCCCCATGTGGTCACCATATATTCGGACCACAAAAATCTTCAATTCTTTAAATCAGCTAGAGCTCTCACGCCCAGACAAATGCGGTGGTTATTGTTTTTCAGTGAATATGATTTTATAATCACTTATCGTCCTGGGATACAACAAGGGAAAGCTGATGCCCTGTCAAGACTAGGTCATGAACAACCCTTGGAACAAGAACAACCCTGTTTCATAATACCTGAGAACAAGATCCTGGGAGTGGGTGAAAAAGATCATACTCTTCTTGAACAAATCAAACAACTCCTCACAGATACTTCACAGGAAGAGTGGTTGAATAAACCCCTACATTCCATTAGAGATGGGTTATTTTATCATGACGATAAATTGTTTGTCCCTGTTGCAGAGTTGAGACAGACCATTATCAAATGGTGTCATAACAGTACCTTGGCGGGCCATCCAGGTGTTAAAAAAACCCATGACTTGTGTAACAGGTGGTTTTGGTGGGAGTCTATGTTCAAAGATGTAGCCACATTTGTACAAGCGTGCTCCACTTGCGCTCGCCAAAAGGCGTTGCATTGCGCTCCCACTGGACTCCTAAAGAACATAGCCATTCCTCCTCAGCCCTGGCACACAATTAGCATGGATTTCATGACGGACTTGCCCTCTTGTCAAGGTTTTACCACAATCTACGTAGTTGTTGATTTACTGTCCAAAATGGGACATTTCATTCCTTTGAAAACAGTACCGTCCTCCAAAGAACTAGCTTCAGTCTTTCTGAAAGAGATTGTCAAATTACATGGGTTACCCTCGGTTATCATCTCAGACAGGGGTCCACAGTTTGTCTCAAAGTTCTGGAGAGGGTTGTGTTCACAGTTGGGGATAGATCACAGATTATCCACTGCATATCACCCACCAAACTGATGGACAAACAGAAAGGACAAATCAAACGCTAGAACAATTTTTGCGCTGTTTGTTGACATCCCTCCCATCCACCTGGGTTCAAGCCTTACCTTTGGCTGAATTCGCGTACAATAATTCTACTCATTCCGCTACAAATACATCCCCTTTTTTTTTTGTCCAGGCCCAACACCCTAGGATGATCCCTATTAATGTCCCTCACAAAAATTCCTCAATACCCTCCCTTGAGGAACACCATGCTCAGATCAAGTCTGTATGGGAAAAATCCAAGACAGAGTTAAGTAAGGCCAAAGAAACTATGAAAAGACAAGCTGATAAACACCGAAGACCTGAACCCATGTACACCATAGGAGAGAAAGTGTGGTTGTCCACTAGAAACTTAAAGATGGAAGGATCCAAAAAGCTCCAACCTAGGTTTATCGGTCCCTTCCCCATTGAAAAAATCATCACCCCTGTCACCCTGAAGTTGATCCTACCCCCGTGCATGAAAATACATCCTGTGTTCCACAGCTCCTTGTTAAAGAAATATATCCCTTCAGTTGTCCCTGACATCCCTCCTCCCCGGTACAAATTGATGATAATGAAGAATACGAAGTAAACAAAATACTAGATTCTCGCCACAGAAGAGGCAAACTACAGTACCTGATAGATTGGGTAGGATATCCCCCAGAGGACAGATCATGGGAACCTGCAGAACACATTCATGCAGCCAGATTGATCCGACAATTCCACAGACTACATCCCGCTAAGCCTGGTCCCCTGAGTAGGCCTTTGGGGAGGGGTACTGTTAGGAATCGATAGCATTGACATGCGAGGTTATGGGGGCTATGCTCTTTTTACCCGGTCCCTACTCACATACAGCCTGTTCTTTGGAGACGCTCCCTAACTAGTAAAAAGGGGCACGGCAGAACGTAGCCTTTGCTTGGCTTACTGTTCCGGTACCACGCCCCCACCTTTTCTCTTCCTGGTTCCTGGCGCGAGGTTCTGTGGCGTCTTGCCGAATCTCCGTGTTCCCTGGGACCTTATCCTGTTTCTGGAACTTCATTCCCTGGTCCCTTCTATCCCTGGATGGGTGTTTGTGAGTGAGAGCGTCCTTTGCCGAGCTAAGGCATTTCTTAAAATTCTACGCGAGAGTTGCTCGCGACCTCCCTTACATTTCACACGCATTTTGCGGGCGTTCTTTTGCTCGTATTTTGTTTCTGTCTTCGCTTGGATGATTGATATACCTGGCGAGTTTTCTTTGTTTGTTGAAACCCTTCCTGAGAGAGTGAGCGCTCCGCCCTTGTTTCTTAGAGGGCCGGGTGTCTCACCTCGTGTGGGTGTGCACTGCTCCACTGTTTCAGCCCACAGCAGCCGGCCGGTGCTCCTCACATTCCCCATTTCTTTTTTGTATTTTTTATGAGTTGGTCTGGTGTGTATGTCCCTCGAGGGTTCTATTCCCCACTACTCGTGGCTCACTTACTTGGCTGCTTTTCATTGAACTCCTCGAGAAAGCCTGCCTAAGCTTCAATTGGGGTAAGCACACCTGTATGATCACGCATGTCAATGACTCCTGCTTAAAGGTTAGTGAAGGAATGATATATATATGTACTGCTTATTTTGTTTTCTAGCCTGGACATCCATCTACGACTATTCCTGCTGTATCCTGCTTACCCCCCCCTTCGTATGAGGAGAGTGGTGGACACTCCTAGGGTAATTCCCTCATACTTTTAGGGGACAGTAGACAGGAGTGTGTAATTTATTTCGCATTCTTGCTTCTGTGCCTTGGAGGTGTGTGGATTCTTCTTCGCTCCCGTGGAACATTGGTTACAAACCTGACAGCTGAGTTGTTGAATACCAAAGGCTCGCTATCTGATTTCATCTCCTGCCTCCTTTATCCACAACATACTCTCCCTCCACAATATCTCACTCTTCCAGGTTCTTTCTCATCTTTGCTTTCTCCTTTTTCTCTGTTTTCCATATTTCCCTTCCTCCTTCTGCCAAGAACTCTTGATGCCTTTCCCTTGTTCGGTTTTACAGTATGATGGTTTAAATAATGTACCGGTCTCTAACAAGGAATACAGTTACGCATCACCTGCAGACACCAACTTAAATTAAGCATCATTAGCTTGCAGCCCACAAATGAAATGCCAGCGTGGCTATTCTGGCCCTTTCTGCATTGTATATCCTTCCTGAAGAGCAGATACACATTTTTCTCTACTTTTTGCGAGACACAAGGATCCATACTTCTCAGTTCCCTATGGAAGGGAGAAGTGAGTCTGGTGATCAGTCTCTCCGACTGCCAGGCAACCGCCCGCCATTGTAATATGGCGGGCAGTAATGCAGTCATCAATGGTGGTGGGACTGTCAACGACGCAGTGATGTGGCAGTCCAACCACCATTATAATCACCCCCTAAGTTTAATGTGCATGCAAATCCAACATTACCAACCCCTGGTAAGTTGCACTACTAGTGTTGAAAAAGTCCAATGGAGGTACCAATGGATGTGGTGGACTGGTCTCAAGGGTCTTTTGACCTCAGTGACAGAGTCACTGTCGCTCTAGTGTGTGCTTCTTCGTATGCCTGCTCGCAAGACTGGAGGTGAACTGCATGGATTGTGGTGGACCGGCCTTCAAGGTTAACTCACACTTGCCACCGTTAGGGTCCACCTGCTGGTGCTAAGACACCAGGCTTCTAAGGTCTATCGGGCCAACTAAGGTGTAGCATCGGAATGAGCTCTGTCAGGAGTGTGGTCTGATGGACTGGTCATGAAGGCTGAAAATGGTGATCCAGTTCCAAATTTGGCAGCTTTGGCCAGAGTGCCACATCCTCTCCCCCACTGAACACTATACTGCCCACTGGGAGAAACTGGCACTGCCTTCAGCTACAACCCAATTGTGCTGAGGCTCAATTCAAATTATGCATTGGACAAGAGTAAAATGCTGCCTGAAAAAAGTAACAACACCCTGTAAAGAGCAAACACTGAATGCAAGGATGAACAAAGCATGTGAAATGTAAGCAGGAACAACATGGTTACCTTAACAGTTTTAAACTCAATATTCAGAAATCAGTAAGTGATTTTGCCTGAAAAGTTCAGGACTTGACTACAGGATCAGGAAGGGACCCGTTTCAATGTCCATTGCTTATATCCTTACAAAATGTAAGCAGTTTGGTTTAAAAAAGACCAAATCCCTCAACACAGAGCTGCGGTACACATTTTATAGGCTAAAATAATTAAAACAGTTGAAAACGCTCATATTAAACGTTTTCCACTCCACCCCTCAACCAGGTATTGCAGTCCCTTTAAGAATGGTGCACTGTGGGAAAACAGTGTTGTTCAAAGAAAGAACGTAGGGGTAAAAATTACTATTCCCACTCCAGAGAGTGCAACAGTAGGGAAAGCGTTGGATATCATAGGGGTAAATTTTAATATCCCCACTCTAGTGAAAATAAATTAATATAAATCACATAATTATAAATTATTCAATTAATAAATGTTAATTACCAAATAAAAAATAATTAATTACCAATTAAAAATGAATTAACAATTTATTCTAAATAAATACCAATTAATTAATTAATTAACATGTTTAATTAATTATATTAAACTACTTCCCACCCTATTCCCCTATAAACCCACAACCCGCTACTAAAAATAAAATATTATTCGCATAATTATCAATTAATCAATTAATAAAAATTAATTATCAATTAACAATTAATTAATTACCAATTAAAAATTAATTGACAATTTATTCAAAATAAATACCAATTAATTAATTAACTTGTTTAATTAATTACCCTATTCCCCTATAAACCCACAACCCACTCCTAAAAATAAAATGATATTATTCACATAATTATCAAATCAATTAATAAAAAATAATTATCAATTAACAAATAATTAATTACCTTAATTACCAATTAAAAATTAATTGACAATATATTCTAAATAAATACCAATCAAATAATTAACATATTTAATTAATTATAATTAAATTACTTCCCACCCTATTCCCCTATAAACCCACAACCCGCTACAGAAAATAAAATAATATTATTCACGTAATTATCAATTAATCAATTAATAAAAATTAATTATCATTTAACAATTAATTAATTATCAATTAAAAATTAATTAACAATGTATTCAAAATAAATACCAAGTAATTAATTAACATATTTAATTAATTATGATTAAATTACTTCCCACCCTATTCCCCTATAAACCCACAACCCGCTACAGAATTAAATTACGCAAAAATTAAATAACATAAAATTAATTACTTACAATAAATTACAAATAAATATACACTTTTCACACATAAACTAACATATAACACACTTAAAAAAAAT
Source organism: Lissotriton helveticus (assembly GCF_964261635.1). Classification (NCBI taxonomy): domain Eukaryota; kingdom Metazoa; phylum Chordata; class Amphibia; order Caudata; family Salamandridae; genus Lissotriton; species Lissotriton helveticus. The sequence goes on from NC_136071.1 coordinate 260,329,689, forward strand.
TCGATATTATTAAAAAGTCGATATTTTTAATCACCTATATTATGTACTTCGATATTTTGACTGTCTATATTTTTAAATTCGATATTACAGTACTTACCTTCAAAACGATATTTTGGATGTCTATATTCTGTCAAGTCGATATTTTGTCCATTCTATATTTTGGACTCGATATTTAGGTCACTCGATATTTTAGAATCGATATTTAGACCATTTACCGCTATATCGTGCTAAATTTGTAAAAAGTCATATTCCCGGTTCCCTACATTGGATTTTTTTCATTTTAAAGAGAAGAATATTTTGTATTTTTATAAATTGGTGATGGATTTTTATTGTGTGTTGTGTCTTAATTATTTACTGAAATTGTGTTTTTAAATGCTTTACATACCTGCTCACAGCCAAGGTACCAAGGGTTGAGCATGAGAATAATTTTCGAAGACCAGTACGGAGCTATATATTGAGGTAGTGTCCTTATTGCCAGGGACAGATATACATTTGCCCCTACTATTAACCCACTTTCCAACATCCAGACCAAGCACTCTTAAACAATACTGTCTACAAGTATGGATGATATGTGACTCCTACACCCTGTAGTTTTATTTAACATTTCCTATATACAGATTTACACACCTATGATTGACTGCCTCTGGGTAGTGTGAATGATGTAAAGTGCTGACACCCTGCACTGGTATGAGTGGCGCTATATAACTAATTAAATGCATCTGAGAAAGTGGTTATGGAGACTTGAGCAGCACTATTAAAGGGTGGTAGTGAGGAAATCCGTTGCGGAGCTGGGTTGTTGCATACCAAGGCTCGCTATCTGATTTCATCTCCTGCCTCCTTTATCCACCAACATACTCTCCCTCCACATTATCTCACTCTTCCAGGTTCTTTCTCATCTGTGCTTTCTCCTTTTTCTCTGTTTTCCATATTTCCCTTCCTCCTTCTGCCAACAACTCTTGATGCCTTTCCCTTGTTCGGTTATACAGTATGATGGTTTAAATAATGTACCGGTCTCTAACAAGGAATACAGTTACGCATCACCTGCAGACACCAACTTAAATTAAGCATCATTAGCTTGCAGCCCACAAAGGAAATGCCAGCGTGGCTATTCTGGCCTTTTCTGCATTTTATATCCTTCCTGAAGAGCAGATACACATTTTTCTCTACTTTCTGCAAGACACAAGGATCCCAGCCTTCTCAGTTCCCTTTGGAAAGGAGAAGTGTGTCTGGCGATCAGTCTCTCCGACTGCCAGGCAACCGCCCGCCATTGTAATATGGCGGGCAGTAATGCAGTCATCAATGGTGGTGGGACTGTCAACGACGCAGTGATGTGGCAGTCCAACCACCATTATAATCACCCCCTAAGTTTAATGTGCATGCAAATCCAACATTACCAACCCCTGGTAAGTTGCACTACTAGTGTTGAAAAAGTCCAATGGAGGTACCAATGGATGTGGTGGACTGGTCTCAAGGGTCTTTTGACCTCAGTGACAGAGTCACTGTCGCTCTAGTGTGTGCTTCTTCGTATGCCTGCTCACAAGACTGGAGGTGAACTGCATGGATTGTGGTGGACCGGCCTTCAAGGTTAACTCACACTTGCCACCGTTAGGGTCCACCTGCTGGTGCTAAGACACCAGGCTTCTAAGGTCTATCGGGCCAACTAAGGTGTAGCATCGGAATGAGCTCTGTCAGGAGTGTGGTCGGGTGGACTGGTCATGAAGGCTGAAAATGGTGATCCAGTTCCAAATTTGGCAGCTTTGGCCAGAGTGCCACATCCTCTCCCTCACTGAACACTATACTGCCCACTGGGAGAAACTGGCACTGCCTTCAGCTACAACCCAATTGTGGTGAGGCGCAATTCAAATTATGCATTGGACAAGAGTAAAATGCTGCCTGAAAAAAGTAACAACACCCTGTAAAGAGCAAACACTGTATGCAAGGATGAACAAAGCATGTGAAATGTAAGCAGGAACAACATGGTTACCTTAACAGTTTTAAACTCAATATTCAGAAATCAGTAAGTGATTTTGCCTGAAAAGTTCAGGACTTGACTACAGGATCAGGAAGGGACCCGTTTCAATGTCCATTGCTTATATCCTTACAAAATGTAAGCAGTTTGGTTTAAAAAAGACCAAATCCCTCAACACAGAGCTGCAATACACATTTTATAGGCTAAAATAATTAAAACAGTTAAAAACGCTCATATTAAACGTTTTCCACTCCACCCCTCAACCAGGTATTGCAGTCCCTTTAAGAATGGTGCACTGTGGGAAAACAGTGTTGTTCAAAGAAAGAAGATAAAAAGAAAGTAGCGCTTCACTGGAAAACTCTGTAAAGCAGCGCTAAGGTGCATGGGTGTAAATAACAGTCTGGCCTGTCTGCTCACCACTCTGTATTGCTTTATTTGTTATTTTTAATTATTTTTCTTATTTTGATACTTTTTTTCTCTCCGTCCCGAGGTTGTACTTTGGAATAGAGCCCTGTCAGAAAATTAGGACATTTCCAGCCACAGTGTTCTGCTCGTTTTTGGATCCATTTTACGGGGAACAAATAAAGAAAAGGAGAGGCAAGAGAGAGTATGTAACAGCTGTCTATTGAAATCAGCACTTAAGGATAAGCTAGACAGAGTCAGAAATAGATGGAGGAATAAAGAGAGAGAGAGAGGGGGAGGAGGGAAGTTACCAGAGGCAGAGCAGGAGAAGCGGACACTGTCCTTGCCTTCTCTGGGCATGACGGAAAAGAGGTTTTTTTTCCTTCTCTGCCCTTCCCAGACTGGCCAAGCCTTACTGCAGCATAACAAAAGACAGAGGGCGGGTGGCCTCCTTGACTGCAGGCAGGTGAGGTCACAGGTCAAGTACAGGGCCATTAGGTAGCGCGTTCGCGTGCTAATGGCCCTTTGAATACCAGAAGGGAGAGGGGAAATTATGTTGTCCCCTCGTCCCCCCACCCTTTTCCCCCGTGTGTCCCCCGCTCCAAAATCTGGGGGGGATATGTCCCGCGTGTCCCCCACACTTCCTATGCCCATGCAACTGGCCCACTTATGAGAGCTGGTAGACGTCCCGAAAGCCACCTCATTCTGCTGCCGGATCTCCTCCGCTGTCTCCGGCTTGCAGTTCCTCCGCTGTCTCCGGCTTGCAGTTGTTTGATAAGTGCAGCTCGTCCTTCTGGCTTTCTTTGTCTGCGGGCCGTGTGTGTGAGACCTTCCCGATACGGCGTCCTCCTCTCTGTTTCGCTGCTTGCTCAGCTCCATCCTCACTCTGTTGTTTGTCCTCCGATTCGCCTGCCACAAAGTTAACTCCCAATGCATTCTGCACCTCTTGAAGGGACCTTACTGCATGCGTTTCTTTGTCCCACACAAAGAGCAGTTTGGAAGGATGTTCCCATCTGTAGCGTATATCATGATCGCGCAGGCAAGTAGTGACAGGGCGCAGGGCCCTGCGGTGCTGAAGCGTTAACTGGGAGAGTTTGGATTTTAAAAATTCACTTACTTCATTTCATCACCTTTGGCATTACACGCTGTGTTTTATACATTCTCACAGTGCCACGGCGATCCCTTACAGCCGATGAGGAGCTGATCGGGGACTGACGCGGGCGCCATCTTATAAGGATTGTGGGGTGGCGGTATAGTCGATTGCAGACTCCCGCCCTCTTTCGGACCCTTTAAATGGAAACCATTAGACGACGGCGCAGCGGGCGGGCGCAGTGGGCGCGCCGACGGTGCGCCGAAGGCGCGCCTAAGGCAAGCCCGTCTGCGCCCGTCATCGCCAAGTTATCGCCTCTCGCCATTCCCCCTGGTCGAGCTAGCACAGAACTCAGATGTTATGACAGGCGGACGCTTATCGCTCTCAATCACGAGAGTTGTGAGGTCCCTCTAACTGGCTTGGGAGAGACTGCCCTGAACTGTAGGAGGTGCGGGTTTACTACTCCAACACCGTGTCGGGTGGGACAGGGAAATGGAGATAAACCTATGCTGTTCAAGGTATGTCAATTAAATGTTAGGTCTCTTGTCAAGCACCATATGGAGGTGCAGTTGTTTCTCACCGAGGAAATGCCAGATGTTCTTTTCCTATGTGAAACATGGCTACGGGATGATATGGCGGGGATTCTCAATCTTACCCTTCCCACCGGCTACCTGATTAATATCATTAACAGGGATTCTAGGGGTGGAGGCATAGCCATAATTTACAAAGCTCAGTATCCCTGTTCCTTTATCAAGGGTGATATCTGGGGATGTGAATGTGCTCGTTGCAGGATTGAAATAAGTGCTCATTTTTCCTTCTCTGGATTGTACGTCTATCGTCCTCCTGGGCCAGCAGCCAAGTTTATCGAGGCACTATTGGAGACAGTTAGTTCCGTGGTAGTGGGATCCGCCTATTTCACGATTCTGGGAGACTTGAATCTTCATTTCGATCAAATCCAAGACTTGATCGTTCAGAATCTGTTGGCGGATCTGGAGGCCCTACAGCTTGAACAACTTATATTAGAGGCTACCCATATTGCTGGACATATATTGGACCCGGTCTTCTCCAATATCCCAGGTGTGAGTATAATTCCGCCTAAGCCCATGGGATGGACAGACCACTACTTAATTGAGTTTAAGTTTAACATCACTGAGCCTTTCAGGCCTGGTAGGGAGAACCCGGTCTTTAAGAGGCCCTGGCACAAATTGAAATCTGAAGATCTTAAAGTGGCCCTGGGCGCCTTCCCCTTACAAAATCTGGCTGATCCGGAGCTGGCATACAGTGCCTTTTGTAAATGGATTTTGGGAGGACTGGACACCCTTATACCAGCCAAATGGTCGATGGGGCGTAAGTCAAATTCTAGCCCATGGTATAGTGAATCATTGAGAGCTATGAGGAAGGAATGTAAGAGGGCAGAGCGGATATGGAGAAAGGAGTACAATAGCGAAGATAAAATAAAATATCTGATGAAAATCAAGCAGTATCATAAGGCTATTTGCTCTGCACGGGCCGCTTTTTATGCGGAAGAGATTAAAAATAGCTCGAACCCTACTAAATGTATTTTTAAAATCGTAAATACTCTTAAGAGTGACAGAATTACTTCTTCTACTATTACATCCGCTCAGCAATGCGAGGAACTCGCTACCTTTTTCATTGAAAAAGTTCAAAAAATCTATCAATCCTTCCCGCAGTATCATCAACCCCCATCTGCCCCGGTTGGGGAAAAAGCTCAGGGCCCTACTCTGGCTTTAATACCAGAAATGTCTAGTAAAGAGCTCACTAGGCTATGTGGCAAAATTAAATCAGGGTCCCCGCTAGAGCCAATGAAACCAGCACAATTTATTGAATCTCTAGGGCTGTTCCAACAGCCACTAGGCGAAATAATTAACTTGTCCTTCTCCACGGCCGTTGTTCCCGAGACCTGGAAGCAGGCCTGGGTCTCGCCTATTATTAAGAAACCCACGTTGGACCCTTCAAAACCAGAGAATTTTAGACCTATTTCTCTCCTCCCGTGGGTGGCGAAGATCGCCGAGGCTCATGTGAATAATGTGTTATCTCAGTACATGAGCCTCCATAATATTCTAGATCCCTCTCAGAATGGCTTTTGACCTGGCCATAGTACTGAATCCGCCCTATTAGCCACATCGGAACATCTGCGATTGATTTTGGATGCCGGTCAGAGTGCAGCGCTGATCCTATTGGATCTCAGCGCTGTCTTTGATACGATATCAAATGCCATTCTTTTACATCGCTTAGAGGCAATAGGGATTACCGGATCTGCTTTGGAATGGTTTAGGTCATTTCTGAGGGATAGATCCTTTCGGGTATCAGCATCGCCATTTCTGTCTCAAAGTCACCCCATAGGCCAGGGGGTTCCGCAGGGCTCAGCGCTAAGCCCGTCTCTGTTTAACCTATATGTCCAGCCACTGTCGGCTGTGGCAAAGAACTGGGACCTAACGATGATATCATATGCCGACGATACCCAGCTTGTGATCACCCTAGCTGAGGGGCCATCTACATCGGCCACTAGGTTCAGAGACGGGCTGATAGCTGTGGCCTAGTGGATGGCAGATAACTGTCTTCAGCTTAATGCGACCAAGACTGAGGTCCTGCTGCTGGGGAAAAATACCACCCTTTGGAATGTGCACTGGTGGCCGGACTCCTTAGGGACTATGCCTATACCTAAGACCTTAGCTAAGAACCTAGGAGTCTGGATGGAATCCTCGCTTAGTTTTCAGACTCATACTAAGCGAGTGGCTGCCATGTGTATGGGCTTGTTAAGAGGCCTCAATCCTCTTTTGAAGTTCTTTGAACCAGCAGTGCGACAGCTCATTGTTCAATCTACTATTTTGTCTCGATTGGACTACGCTAGTGTGCCACTCCTAGGGGCTAACAAAGATGTGACTCAAAGACTCCAACGAGTCCAAAACCTGGCATCTAGGATGCTGGTGGGGCTTCCCCGCCGATGTTCGGTCAGATCCACCATCAAGAGATTACATTGGCTCCCAATCTCTGCCCGGATTCAGTTTAAAGCTCTGTGTCTGGTGTTTAAGATTGTCAAACTTGGAAGCCCAGAACTTCTATGTACCCTTCTGACCCCATATGTTCCTCACCGGATCCTACGCTCACTAGGTCAACATCTGGTGACGGTACCACGGATAAAGCTCAGTCGCAATGGTGGCTGTTCTTTTAGATATATGGCGGCCAAGCTATGCAACTCCCTGCCGGCCCATATCCGGGGGATGGAGGATGTGTTGGTCTTCAGGAAAGCAATTAAAACTCTCCTCTTTCCTTCAACATAGCCTTGTATGTTGCTTGGTGAGCTCTCAGGGGATTTCAGTGCCAGTTAGATTTGTCAGCGCCGGGACGCCTCTTTGCTGGGGCAGCTGCGCGCTTTAAAAAACTTGTAACATAACATAACATAACAGTTCGTGGTAAATGCCCACCTGCAGGCCCTTGAATTGGATAATCGCCTTGTCCTGGGTGGCCGCCATATTAACTTCCTTTTGGCGATAGGAGTGGAGGCACGTGAGAATGTCCTGTGGCTGGCCTGGGTTCTTTGCTGGATGGCCCGCCCTGTGCGTGCAGTCTAACAAAATCTCTTGATCTTCCAATGCCAGGCTGTGTATCGAAAAAGCTGGGTCACAAATTCCCCCAGTTTCCCTGCATCTACACGAAGAGGGACTGGACTCCCTTGATACATATGTCCGAGCGCCGGGATCTATTTTCCAAGTCTTCGAGGCGTAAGCATAGCTCTTCGTTACGATCTCACAGATCTATCAACTCCTGTGTATGCGAGTGAAGTTCTTCCGCCCTACCGTCGCCTGCCCTTTCCAAGGTATCCAAATGCAGTCTCCCAGCTCAGTGATGTCTGTTCGGACGGGAAACGGCCATTACAACGAAGCCGTTTCCACGAAATCGTTAACCACGCATGCAGTACAACGCATGCGTGGTTACCACGAAAGCCTTTACCACGCATACCTTTACTACGAGGTTTGTAGTAAAGGTATATGTGGTAAAGGAAAAAAGTAAAAAAAAGGGGGGCTTGGGGGGGTCTCCCCCCCCCCCCCCAAAAAAACTCACCTGAAGTCACGTCGGTTAAGAGAAATCGGAAAAACCCTTCCGCTGTCTCTTAACGACGTATGACGTCACCACGCCACCAATCGAGGAAAATATTATGAGTGGTAAACGAATTCCGTTGTAACGCATGCGTGGTAAAGGCATGCGTTGCAACGGAATTCGTTGTAACGTCATACATTCTGTTCGGACTTGTTTAAGATCCATGGAGATCTCCTAAGGCCATGCCGTAAAGTCGTCCCGCAGAATATTGTCTCTGTTTAGGCTGTTATGATTGTTTCATGCATGCCGAATAATTAATCTGTTTACTTATAATTCTTCTGTTTATTTATAATCCTTTTATACATTCTGGATAGTGCCTGAACTTAAATTGTGCTAAACAAGCTGGCCATGGCTCTGTGCATAATTAGCAGCACTAATTCTGAGTATTCGTCTACTTCCGTGCTCGTCCATTAGCCCACCTCATGGAAACGTTGCTGATACCTTCAAATCTTATTCAATTGTGACCCTAATTGTGTCATAAAAAGTAGTGCCATTTCCTGTGTTTTGATTGGAGCACGCGTTCCAAGAGCCTCTGAGGGAAAGCCAGTGAAAACCTAGTTACTTCAAGAAAAGGCAATGTGCCCACAACCTACAACATGAAGGCCGATGGACAACCACTTTAATTGAACCGGTCGACCACAGCAACACCAAACAATCTCATGCAATCTCTTCCAAAATCAAGATGCATTTGGAATGACATATGCATCCTATGTATTGAGACATATGGCTGATACATGAGCCCATTGACAGAGGAAGGGACCAAATGCCGTATCCACCCTTTATTTTCATTATTTAATTGTGCGCACAACGGTACCTAGGCCTAGCTATATGATCTACAGCATAATTATAGGGTTGGTGGCAGATCGCTGCGTTGCCTTACTCTGCCCTGGGAAAGTGTTCCATTGGCGTTGCATGGGTGTTCCTATGCAACTCCCATGGTTTTTTATGCATTCCCAGGCTCGCAAGACCTTGAAAACCTAGGAATGCGCCAAAACTTCATGCCTCCCCTGAAGAGGCGTAATTAAGATAAATGTCTTTATTTCTCCTCGTTACTTCCTCCTTCCATGTGTGCTGCACACATTCTGCAGCACACATATAAATAGGTAAAAGCCTCTCAGGATTGTTTGCGCAGGAAGTTGTCCCTTCCTGCACAAAAACAATCCTGCATGCAGCGCAGCTACCCTTGCACCATGGTGCAAAGGTACCTACATTGGCTCTAGGCAGCCTATTGTGCACAGCCCACGGGGAAAAGTCAGAAATGTGCTGTATGCCTTAAATACAGCACATTCCTGCCCTTTCCCAGTGACGCAGCGCAGCAAGGTGACTTGCTGCGCTGCACTGCGTCACTGGTACGTAAATATGCCCTTATATGTATACATTTTGGGTGATTTGAAGGCGCCTGCACTGCGGTAGCAAGAGCCAGACTAATTCTTAATGGCCTACAGCTGCCTACTATACTTTAGGAGTAGGGGTGCGCAAAATTCACACAATTAGCTTTTAAATAGTTACACAAAAGTTCGCAAGAATTATGCAAAAGTACGTAAAAATGGCAACATAATTTAGCACTATATTTTAAAGTGAAATTCAGATGCGAGGTCGCATTTCATGCAAAATAGTGTAAAATACACAAGTGCCACTAACAATGTGTTCTGCTCACATCGGTTATTCCAGTTGCACCAGCAATAGGATATTTATTGGCATAGAAATGAAATTATGAGTAACTTCAGAAATTTCGTGTAACAAATATTTTTTTACATTTACTTTACAGTGCAAAGCTTGTGTCCTGGAAAGTTGCCTCAAACCACCCACAGTTTTTGGATACAGACCCTATCTACTAATAACAGTAAACAGAGTTTTTCACCAAAAAATAACGCCACTTTGAAGCAAGCGCTATAATGCAAAATGCTTTTATTACTCCTAACTTTTCCGACTTTGCCTGTGTGCTGCACTGTACGGCACACACCTGAAGTTGGAAAAGTCTTCAAGTTTGTCTAGGCATAGTTTTTTGTACTAGAAGGTTGCCCCTCAAGCACAAAATCTATGCGTGAGATCACAAACTCATCCTTGCACTATGGTGCAAAGATGGGAAACATCCTTTACCACGCAACTTTTACCACGCAGGGCTTTTACAACGCAGGTTTTACGACGAAAACCATTACAACGCATTGCACTGGGGGGCGCTCTAGGATAGGGAATAGTTTTAATTTACTATCCAACACTTTCCCTACTATCCACGGGGACTGGAGTTGGAATAGTAAATTAGACTATTCACTATCCAGCACCCCCCAAAGCAAAGCGTTGTAAAGGCTTGCCTTGTAAAACTTGCGTTGTAACAGCATGCGTGGTAAAAGCATGCGTAGTAACAACGTACATCCTGCAAAGATGTGTGCATGGCACTCAGCAGCATACCTTTGCGTTAGCACCAGGGAGAGAGCAGGAAAGTGCCATATATCTGTAGATATGGTGCTATCCAGTTCTCTCCTTGTCATGCAACTCATCGCAGCAACGTTGAGTGCTGCGCTGCCTTCCGAGACATGTTTCTGAATTTCTAATTCAAAAATGCTTGAAATTACACTTGATTACATCAAAGTAATGGAAAACTATCTGGACCTAATTAGCAGTGGTTCCCTCTTCTTCATCCTCGTTGCGAATTAATGCCGCCAGTTGCCAATTCATGTTCTCAAATAACCAGGCTATGTGAAGAGCATTCAGGGGCAAATTTATGTAGGTTTTGAGCTGCCCTTGTGCCACACAAGGGACTGGCAAGTCCTAAACAGGATTTATCAAGCCATACCTTGCGTGGCCCCGAGTGGCTTGATAAATCCAGTGTAACGCAACACAGTGCACATCGCTGCATTGCATTCCAGTGCTCCAGGGAGGCATTCCAGGGGTGGAGCGCGGGTGTTCCCACACATCCACCCATGGATTTGGGCACATCCGCAGATTTACCATTACTGGTAGACCTGGGAATGCATCAAATTGCTACACCTCTGAGGAGTAATATTTCTCCTTGTTACTTCCTTTTTCTATGAGGGCTGAACTCTGCAGCACACAAAGAAAGAGAACAAGCATTGAAAATGCAATAGGTCTCGCAATAGAAGAGTTTGACCTTTTTTGTTTTGCAAATGGATGAGTGGCGTTGCGTGGATGAGTGGTGTTGCATGTGTGAGTGGCGTTGCGTGGGTGAGTGGCGTTGCGTGTGTGAGTGGCGTTGCGTGTGTGAGTGGCGTTGCGTGTGTGAGTGGCGTTGCGTGTGTGAGTGGCGTTGCGTGTGTGAGTGGCGTTGCGTGTGTGAGTGGCGTTGCGTGTGTGAGTGGCATTGCGTGTGTGAGTGGCGTTGCGTGTGTGAGTGGGGTTGGAATGCAATAGGTCTCGCATTAGAAAAGTTGTAGTTATTGGTCTAGTAAATGACATATATTATTTATTTTTTGGTTGTTAAAATTGCTAAATTGATGGCTTTGTCATTTACAATGCCAATAGTTATAACTTTTGCGAATGTGACACCTATAGCATTTGGAATGCAACATGTTTTGTATTTACGTGACTTATATGGCAGCTCTTGTCGTTATGCCACATCTCTAGAGAGCAGGAGAGTGCAGCAGGGGAGAGGGTGAGGGTGAGGTGTTGAGGGTGAGTGAGGGTGAGTGAGGGTGAGTGAGGGTGAGTGAGGGCGAGTGAGGGCGAGTGAGGGCGAGTGAGGGCGAGTGAGGGCGAGTGAGGGCGAGTGAGGGCGACTGAGGGTGACTGAGGGTGACTGAGGGTGACTGAGGGTGACTGAGGGTGGGTGAGGGTGGGTGAGGGTGAGTGAGGGTGAGTGAGGGTGAGGGTGAGTGAGGGTGAGTGAGGGTGAGGGTGAGGGGTAGAGGGTGAGTGAGGGTGAGGTGTTGAGGGTGAGTGAGGGTGAGGGTGAGTGAGGGTGAGGGTGAGTGAGGGTGAGGGTGAGTGAGGGTGAGGGTGAGTGTGGGTGAGGGTGAGTGAGGGTGAGTGAGGGTGGGTGAGGGTGAGTGAGGGTGAGTGAGGGTGAGTGAGTGTGAGTGAGGGTGAGTGAGGGTGAGGGGTTGAGGGTGGTTGAGGTGTTGAGGGTGAGTGAGGGTGAGGGGTTGAGGGTGAGAGGGTGAGGGTGAAGGTGAGGGTGAGTGAGGGTGAGTGAGGGTGAGTGAGTGTGAGTGAGGGTGAGTGAGGGTGAGTGAGTGAGGGTGAGTGAGGGTGAGGGTGAGTGAGGGTGAGTGAGGGCGAGTGAGGGCGAGTGAGGGTGACTGAGGGTGAGTGAGGGTGAGTGAGGGTGAGTGAGGGTGAGTGAGGGTGAGTGAGGGTGAGGGTGAGGGTGAGGGGTAGAGGGTGAGTGAGGGTGAGGTGTTGAGGGTGAGTGAGGGTGAGGGTGAGTGTGGGTGAGGGTGAGTGAGGGTGAGTGAGGGTGAGTGAGTGTGAGTGAGGGTGGGGGTGAGTGAGGGTGAGTGAGTGTGAGTGAGGGTGAGTGAGGGTGAGGGGTTGAGGGTGGTTGAGGTGTTGAGGGTGAGTGAGGGTGAGGGGTTGAGGGTGGGAGGGTGAAGGTGAGGGTGAGTGAGGGTGAGGGTGAGGTGTTGAGGGTGAGGTGTTGAGGGTGAGTGAGGGTGAGGGTGATTGAGGGTGAGGGGTTGAGGGTGAGTGAGGGTGAGGGTGAGTGAGGGTGAGGGTGAGTGAGGGTGAGGGTGAGTGAGGGTGAGGGTGAGTGTGGGTGAGGGTGAGTGAGGGTGAGTGAGGGTGGGTGAGGGGGAGTGAGGGTGAGTGAGGGTGAGTGAGTGTGAGTGAGGGTGAGTGAGGGTGAGGGGTTGAGGGTGGTTGAGGTGTTGAGGGTGAGTGAGGGTGAGGGGTTGAGGGTGAGAGGGTGAGGGTGAAGGTGAGGGTGAGTGAGGGTGAGTGAGTGTGAGTGAGGGTGAGTGAGGGTGAGTGAGTGAGGGTGAGTGAGGGTGAGGGTGAGTGAGGGTGAGTGAGGGCGAGTGAGGGCGAGTGAGGGTGACTGAGGGTGAGTGAGGGTGAGTGAGGGTGAGTGAGGGTGAGTGAGGGTGAGTGAGGGTGAGTGAGGGTGAGGGTGAGGGTGAGGGGTAGAGGGTGAGTGAGGGTGAGGTGTTGAGGGTGAGTGAGGGTGAGGGTGAGTGAGGGTGAGGGTGAGTGAGGGTGAGGGTGAGTGAGGGTGAGGGTGAGTGAGGGTGAGGGTGAGTGTGGGTGAGGGTGAGTGAGGGTGGGTGAGGGTGAGTGAGGGTGAGTGAGGGTGAGTGAGGGTGAGGGGTTGAGGGTGGTTGAGGTGTTGAGGGTGAGTGAGGGTGAGGGGTTGAGGGTGAGAGGGTGAGGGTGAAGGTGAGGGTGAGTGAGGGTGAGTGAGGGTGAGTGAGTGTGAGTGAGGGTGAGTGAGGGTGAGTGAGGGTGAGTGAGTGAGGGTGAGTGAGGGTGAGGGTGAGTGAGGGTGAGTGAGGGCGAGTGAGGGCGAGTGAGGGTGAGTGAGGGTGAGTGAGGGTGAGTGAGGGTGAGTGAGGGTGAGTGAGGGTGAGGGTGAGGGGTAGAGGGTGAGTGAGGGTGAGGTGTTGAGGGTGAGTGAGGGTGAGGGTGAGTGTGGGTGAGGGTGAGTGAGGGTGAGTGAGGGTGAGTGAGGGTGAGTGAGTGTGAGTGAGGGTGGGGGTGAGTGAGGGTGAGTGAGTGTGAGTAAGGGTGAGTGAGGGTGAGGGGTTGAGGGTGGTTGAGGTGTTGAGGGTGAGTGAGGGTGAGGTGTTGAGGGTGAGTGAGGATGAGGGTGATTGAGGGTGAGGGGTTGAGGGTGAGTGAGGGTGAGGGTGAGTGAGGGTGAGGGTGAGTGAGGGTGAGGGTGAGTGAGGGTGAGGGTGAGTGTGGGTGAGGGTGAGTGAGGGTGAGTGAGGGTGGGTGAGGGTGAGTGAGGGTGAGTGAGGGTGAGTGAGTGTGAGTGAGGGTGAGTGAGGGTGAGGGGTTGAGGGTGGTTGAGGTGTTGAGGGTGAGTGAGGGTGAGGGGTTGAGGGTGAGAGGGTGAGGGTGAAGGTGAGGGTGAGTGAGGGTGAGTGAGGGTGAGTGAGGGTGAGTGAGGGTGAGTGAGTGAGGGTGAGTGAGGGTGAGGGTGAGTGAGGGTGAGTGAGGGCGAGTGAGGGCGAGTGAGGGTGACTGAGGGTGAGTGAGGGTGAGTGAGGGTGAGTGAGGGTGAGTGAGGGTGAGTGAGGGTGAGTGAGGGTGAGGGTGAGGGTGAGGGGTAGAGGGTGAGTGAGGGTGAGGTGTTGAGGGTGAGTGAGGGTGAGGGTGAGTGTGGGTGAGGGTGAGTGAGGGTGAGGGTAAGTGAGGGTGAGTGAGTGTGAGTGAGGGTGGGGGTGAGTGAGGGTGAGTGAGTGTGAGTGAGGGTGAGTGAGGGTGAGGGGTTGAGGGTGGTTGAGGTGTTGAGGGTGAGTGAGGGTGAGGGGTTGAGGGTGAGAGGGTGAAGGTGAGGGTGAGTGAGGGTGAGGGTGAGGTGTTGAGGGTGAGGTGTTGAGGGTGAGTGAGGGTGAGGGTGATTGAGGGTGAGGGGTTGAGGGTGAGTGAGGGTGAGTGAGGGTGAGGGTGTTTGAGGGTGAGTGAGGGTGAGGGTGAGGGGTTGAGGGTGAGTGAGGGTGACTGAGGGTGAGTGAGGGTAAGGGGTTGAGGGTGGTTGAGGTGTTGAGGGTGAGTGAGGGTGAGGGGTTGAGGGTGAGAGGGTGAGGGTGAAGGTGAAGGTGAGGGTGAGTGAGGGTGAGTGAGTGTGAGTGAGGGTGAGTGAGGGTGAGTGAGGGTGAGTGAGTGAGGGTGAGTGAGGGTGAGGGTGAGTGAGGGTGAGTGAGGGCGAGTGAGGGCGAGTGAGGGTGACTGAGGGTGAGTGAGGGTGAGTGAGGGTGAGTGAGGGTGAGTGAGGGTGAGTGAGGGTGAGTGAGGGTGAGGGTGAGGGTGAGGGGTAGAGGGTGAGTGAGGGTGAGGTGTTGAGGGTGAGTGAGGGTGAGGGTGAGTGAGGGTGAGGGTGAGTGAGGGTGAGGGTGAGTGAGGGTGAGGGTGAGTGAGGGTGAGGGTGAGTGTGGGTGAGGGTGAGTGAGGGTGAGTGAGGGTGGGTGAGGGTGAGTGAGGGTGAGTGAGGGTGAGTGAGTGTGAGTGAGGGTGAGTGAGGGTGAGGGGTTGAGGGTGGTTGAGGTGTTGAGGGTGAGTGAGGGTGAGGGGTTGAGGGTGAGAGGGTGAGGGTGAAGGTGAGGGTGAGTGAGGGTGAGTGAGGGTGAGTGAGTGTGAGTGAGGGTGAGTGAGGGTGAGTGAGGGTGAGTGAGTGAGGGTGAGTGAGGGTGAGGGTGAGTGAGGGTGAGTGAGGGCGAGTGAGGGCGAGTGAGGGTGACTGAGGGTGAGTGAGGGTGAGTGAGGGTGAGTGAGGGTGAGTGAGGGTGAGGGTGAGGGTGAGGGGTAGAGGGTGAGTGAGGGTGAGGTGTTGAGGGTGAGTGAGGTGAGGGTGAGTGTGGGTGAGGGTGAGTGAGGGTGAGTGAGGGTGAGTGAGGGTGAGTGAGTGTGAGTGAGGGTGGGGGTGAGTGAGGGTGAGTGAGTGTGAGTAAGGGTGAGTGAGGGTGAGGGGTTGAGGGTGGTTGAGGTGTTGAGGGTGAGTGAGGGTGAGGTGTTGAGGGTGAGTGAGGATGAGGGTGATTGAGGGTGAGGGGTTGAGGGTGAGTGAGGGTGAGGGTGAGTGAGGGTGAGGGTGAGTGAGGGTGAGGGTGAGTGAGGGTGAGGGTGAGTGTGGGTGAGGGTGAGTGAGGGTGAGTGAGGGTGGGTGAGGGTGAGTGAGGGTGAGTGAGTGTGAGTGAGGGTGAGTGAGGGTGAGGGGTTGAGGGTGGTTGAGGTGTTGAGGGTGAGTGAGGGTGAGGGGTTGAGGGTGAGAGGGTGAGGGTGAAGGTGAGGGTGAGTGAGGGTGAGTGAGTGTGAGTGAGGGTGAGTGAGGGTGAGTGAGGGTGAGTGAGTGAGGGTGAGTGAGGGTGAGGGTGAGTGAGGGTGAGTGAGGGCGAGTGAGGGCGAGTGAGGGTGACTGAGGGTGAGTGAGGGTGAGTGAGGGTGAGTGAGGGTGAGTGAGGGTGAGTGAGGGTGAGGGTGAGGGTGAGGGGTAGAGGGTGAGTGAGGGTGAGGTGTTGAGGGTGAGTGAGGGTGAGGGTGAGTGTGGGTGAGGGTGAGTGAGGGTGAGGGTAAGTGAGGGTGAGTGAGTGTGAGTGAGGGTGGGGGTGAGTGAGGGTGAGTGAGTGTGAGTGAGGGTGAGTGAGGGTGAGGGGTTGAGGGTGGTTGAGGTGTTGAGGGTGAGTGAGGGTGAGGGGTTGAGGGTGAGAGGGTGAAGGTGAGGGTGAGTGAGGGTGAGGGTGAGGTGTTGAGGGTGAGGTGTTGAGGGTGAGTGAGGGTGAGGGTGATTGAGGGTGAGGGGTTGAGGGTGAGTGAGGGTGAGGGTGAGTGAGGGTGAGGGTGTTTGAGGGTGAGTGAGGGTGAGGGTGAGGGGTTGAGGGTGAGTGAGGGTGACTGAGGGTGAGTGAGAGTGAGGGTGAGTGATGTGTTGAGGGTGAGGGGTTGAGGGTGAGTGAGGGGGAGGCTGAGGTGTTGAGGGTGAGTGAGGGTGAGGGGTTGAGGGAGGGTGAGGGTGAGTGAGGGTGAGGGTGAGTGAGGGTGAGGTGTTGAGGGTGAGTGAGGGTGAGGCTGAGTGAGGGTGAGTGAGGGTGAATGAGGGTGAGGGTGAGTGAGGGTGAGTGAGGGTGAGTGAGGGTGAGTGAGGGTAAGTGAGCGTGAGGGTGAGGGGTTGAGGGTGAGTGAGGGTGAGGGTGATTGAGGGTGAGGGGTTGAGGGTGAGTGAGGGTGAGGGTGAGTGAGGGTGAGGGTGATTGAGGGTGAGTGAGGGTGAGGGGTTGAGGGTGAGTGAGGGTGACTGAGGGTGAGTGAGAGTGAGGGTGAGTGATGTGTTGAGGGTGAGGGGTTGAGGGTGAGTGAGGGGGAGGCTGAGGGGTTGAGGGTGAGTGAGGGTGAGGGTGAGGGGTTGAGGGAGGGTGAGGGTGAGGGTGAGTGAGGGTGAGGTGTTGAGGGTGAGTGAGGGTGAGGCTGAGTGAGGGTGAGTGAGGGTGAATGAGGGTGAGTGAGGGTGAGGGTGATTGAGGGTGAGGGGTTGAGGGTGAGTGAGGGTGAGGGTGAGTGAGGGTGAGGGTGATTGAGGGTGAGTGAGGGTGAGGGTGAGGGGTTAAGCATTGGCATAGCCAATAGGTCTCGCTTGTGGGACCTTATAAGTATTTAGTTACAAGGATATTGTGCTGCAAAACAAAATACTTATAAGGTCCCACAAGCGAGACCTATTGGCTATGCCAATGCTTGTTTAGTTCCTTGTGATTGTACGGCAGCGGAACCCTTAGATGGCAATAATTTTTTATTGTCTTGATAAGTTTGATAGCTATTACACATTTGTATGAAAAATATATTAAATGAATAAAATATGCTTGAGGCAAGATTGCGGCCGTGGCGTGGGCTGTGTAGGCAGCTCTGACCTTCTCTCTCCTGGTCGGTGGTTTATAACGGTTTAGGGAGGGGAGTGCTGTATGTTTTTCCGGTGAATCAGCCACTTGGTGATTTGGTGAGACCGAGTATCGAATGCAAGAAGGAAGGCGGTGATCTTCGACCTGCAAAACTCTTCTGCGGCTTGAATTATTTTTTTTGAAGTCAGGACGTCAGAACGCTAATGCAGAAGCCGCGGCTGTTGCGGTGGTGCTGTGAGTGGGTACAGATTGACGTAGCTTGAACCCGCAGGAGGATTCGCGGTCGGAACGGTTGGAACGGTTTCGTATCTTGCTGAAAGTGAAAAGTGACTGTAAACCGGCTTTTGTGTTAAAGAGACGCCGATAAATATTGAATATAAGAAGAAAGATTTGCGATTTTTATTTAAAGGGCAAAAAAAGAAGAAAAAAAAGTACTCTGTGGATCAGCTTTAATTTGGTATCTGCCTGTGAGTGGTGACGCCGAGATATCGTAAAAAAGTGGACTGGAGTAGAGTAACATCGGTGGTGGTGCTGTGAGCAAGCACGACCTGAACGTGGTTTAAAGCAGGAGATTAAACGCGGTAAGCTTGTGCAGAAACAGATGCTGGGCAGTTGGCTACTGACTCGGTATAGGGCTCCATTCTGGCAGCTTCCTTTTTGCTTGCTGGGGTATCGGCTTGGAGTAAATCGTGGCAGAGGAGGAGCCACGCGGAAACAAGACGGAGGGCATTGCTGTGGGGAGGGGGTGGAGGAGAAATGCACACGGCGGGCAGGGGAGGGGGCGGAGCGGGGAGAGCGGCATGTGGGTGTGAAGAAGCCGGGGGCCTTTGAGGGTGAGGGGTTGAGGGTGAGTGAGGGGGAGGCTGAGGGGTTGAGGGTGAGTGAGGGTGAGGGGTTGAGGGAGGGTGAGGGTGAGTGAGGGTGAGGGTGAGTGAGGGTGAGGTGTTGAGGGTGAGTGAGGGTGAGGCTGAGTGAGGGTGAGTGAGGGTGAATGAGGGTGAGTGAGGGTGAGGGTGATTGAGGGTGAGGGGTTGAGGGTGAGTGAGGGTGAGGGTGATTGAGGGTGAGTGAGGGTGAGGGTGAGGGGTTAAGCATTGGCATAGCCAATAGGTCTCGCTTGTGGGACCTTATAAGTATTTAGTTACAAGGATATTGTGCTGCAAAACAAAATACTTATAAGGTCCCACAAGCGAGACCTATTGGCTATGCCAATGCTTGTTTAGTTCCTTGTGATGTTACGGCAGCGGAACCCTTAGATGGCAATCATTTTTTTATTGTCTTGATAAGTTTGATAGCTATTACACATTTGTATGAAAAATATAATTAAATGAATAAAATATGCTTGAGGCAAGATTGCGGCCGTGGCGTGGGCTGTGTAGGCAGCTCTGACCTTCTCTCTCCTGGTCGGTGGTTTATAACGGTTTAGGGAGGGGAGTGCTGTATGTTTTTCCGGTGAATCAGCCACTT
Source organism: Lissotriton helveticus (assembly GCF_964261635.1). Lineage (NCBI taxonomy): Eukaryota > Metazoa > Chordata > Amphibia > Caudata > Salamandridae > Lissotriton > Lissotriton helveticus. The sequence continues at coordinate 260,348,242 of NC_136071.1, forward strand.
GGTGATTTGGTGAGACCGAGTATCGAATGCAAGAAGGAAGGCGGAGATCTTCGACCTGCAAAACTCTTCTGCGGCTTGAATTATTTTTTTTGAAGTCAGGACGTCAGAACGCTAATGCAGAAGCCGCGGCTGTTGCGGTGGTGCTGTGAGTGGGTACAGATTGACGTAGCTTGAACCCGCAGGAGGATTCGCGGTCGGAACGGTTGGAACGGTTTCGTATCTTGCTGAAATTGAAAAGTGACTGTAAACCGGCTTTTGTGTTAAAGAGACGCCGATAAATGTTGAATATAAGAAGAAAGATTCGCGATTTTTATTTAAAGGGCAAAAAAAGAAGAAAAAAAAGTACTCTGTGGATCAGCTTTAATTTGGTATCTGCCTGTGAGTGGTGACGCCGAGATATCGTAAAAAAGTGGACTGGAGTAGAGTAACATCGGTGGTGGTGCTGTGAGCAAGCACGACCTGAACATGGTTTAAAGCAGGAGATTAAACGCGGTAAGCTTGTGCAGAAACAGATGCTGGGCAGTTGGCTACTGACTCGGTATAGGGCTCCATTCTGGCAGCTTCCTTTTTGCTTGCTGGGGTATCGGCTTGGAGTAAATCGTGGCAGAGGAGGAGCCACGCGGAAACAAGACGGAGGGCATTGCTGTGGGGAGGGGGTGGAGGGAGGAGAAATGCACACGGCGGGCAGGGAAGGGGGCGGAGCGGGGAGAGCGGCATGTGGGTGTGATGAAGCCGGGGGCCTTTGAAGTGAAGCTAAGCTTCACTTCAAAAGGTGTCGGAGGAATGCGGCTGAGGGAACAGACGGCGATTGCGGCTGAGGGAACTGATGTGCACGCGCTTTTAAGCTCAATGCACATGCGCATTGAGCTTAAAAGTCACGGGCACTGCAAGGAATCGCCACGATTCCTTGCTTGTTAGTTAAAGAGTGGTTAAGCCGCAATAGGCTCGCACGCTCGATGCGCATGCGCATCGACAGGCGAGACCTAAAAATGCCTCCGGGGATTGTTTTTATCCAGGAAGGTGTCCTTTTCTGCACAAAAACAATCCTGTCTGCAACTCAGTCACCATTGCACCACGGTGCAAGGGTGCCTGCTTTGGCGCTAGGCAGCAGATTGTGCGCCAGCACAGGGAAAAGACAGGAAGGCACCATATTATGTGAAATACAGAGCATTCCTGGCCTTTCTGTATCACGCAGCCAGGTGACTTGCTGGGCTGTCCTGCGTGACTTGTTCATAAATATGCCCATTTTTTTAAACAAGCATAAATTTGACAGCACAGATAATCACTTCTAGCCTTAGAGAGATTTATACGGATGCATGATTTAGTAGAAATGTAAATATGCAAGCACCCAGAAACCACCCAAGTTACAAAACTTCTGTTGCTCCCTTGAGTGAGATGCTACAAAAATAGGACTCGCTCTCATTAACGAGGTAAGGTTGCCACCAAGTGGTCAAAATGCAGACTGTCGAAACAAAAATAAATGTTCACAATTTCGGACAGTAGATGAGCTCATAGGAGACATTGTTCATTTGGGGGAGAAAAGCAGGCCATATTCAGAAGCGTGTAACGAAGAAAAAAGGTAAACTTATTTTTCATGATTTTACTGCATGTGTAATATAGACTGGAGTAAACAGCTTTTGCCTCTGACTGCATTACTTAAACGGGGTCCACAAAGGCAGAATTTCGTCACTGATATTTCCTATGTGGGGGCAGACAGTATCATCATGGTGTGTAAAGATATATCGTGCTCTAGAGATGTCCCTCTATACAGTCCATAAATAATACAGATGGAAAAGGACTGGTGTAGGTATATTATTACCGGATAAGAGTCCAGATGTTCCTAGTCAGATCAGTGTATTACCCATAGTGTGATTCCCCTAAAAAAACATCTTTTACAATGGTATACCCTGTGTATATCCGTCTTTAAAGGGTTTATGTTTATGTCCTGTGGGATAAGTTGGTGGGCTGCACAGAGGTTTATTTCTGTTGTTCATCTTGCAACACTGCCCAATGGGATATTATCGTTCAATCCCTCAGTATGTGTCTTAAGTTTAAAAACCCACCATTGTTCTTTCTCAGTTTGGTCTCAACATCACCCTGACCCTCAATGGATTCTAAAATGACCACTTAAAATTCTGTACTGTCTGCTTCTTCTCAATATAGTGTGCTGACATTTTTGTTGTACGTTCACAGCGTAAATTGCTGCGATGCTTTCAGATTCTGGTCTTTATTTTTCTAGTTGTCATCACAATGTAATTGAGACCACAGGGACCCATAGTCATATACACTACTCTCTCAGTGTTGCAATTTGTAAATTTCCTAAGTTCCCGGGACATCCTATTGCCTAGTGTCAGTGTCTTGGTTGGTTTTGTCAAATGGCAAACACTGCAATTCCCACAAGGATAATGACCCCTGATTGGCGCCAAGGTTCCTTGGGTGGTCAAACGACTGTTCATGTTCTTGTGAGGTTGTGTGTGTACTAGTAAGTCTTTAAGGCTCTTTTTTTTCTGTGAGAGAACATAGGGCGCGGTATTGACAATGAGCCACTGTTGAGAATGCGCCGATGTTTATTGATGATTTTAGATACTGCATTGGCTGCTATGTTGTAGGTTGTTATGCAGATTGGTCTGTCTTCTTTTTCTTTCGCTAAAGGTGGTTCCATAAGGGCCTCCAAGTTCAAGTTCAAGTTAAAATTTGTATAGCGCACTACTCACCCAGAGGGTCTCAAGGCGCTTGAGGGAGGGGGGTGCGTTACTTATCGAATATCCAAGTTTTAAGTTGTTTTCTGAAGAAGAGGTGGTTCTGTGTAAGGTGGAGGTGGATGGGGAGGGAATTCCAGGTTTTGGCCGCTAAGTAGGAGAAGGATCTTCCCCCCATGGTGGATCTTTGGATGCGAGGAATTACGGCGAGGGCTTGATTGGACGATCGTAGTTGGCGGGTGGCGGTGTAAAAGGTCAGGCGCGTGTTGAGGTATTTGGGTCCTAGGTCGTAGAGGGCTTTGTGTGCGTGGGTGAGGAGGCGGAACGTTATTCTCTTGTTGACGGGGAGCCAGTGGAGGTCTCTTAGGTGACCGGAGATGTGAGCTTGGTGGGGGATGTCTAGGATGAGTCTAGCTGAGGCGTTCTGGACACGTTGGAGTTTTTTCTGTAATTTGGCTGTGGTTCCGGCGTAAAGGGTGTTTCCGTAGTCCAGTCGGCTTGTGACCAGTGCATGGGTGACCGTCTTTCTTGTTTCGGTGGGGATCCAACGGAAGATTTTTTTGAGCATACGTAAGATGTTGAAGCATGAGGATGAAATGGCGTTGACTTGTCTGGTCATCGAGAGTGAGGAATCCAGGATGAAGCCCAGGTTACGTGCGTAGTCCGTTGGTTTGGGTGCATTGCCCAGGGCCGGTGGCCACCATGAGTCGTCCCAAGCGGAGGGGGATGATCCTAAGATGAGGACTTCCGTTTTGTCCGAGTTCAGTTTTAAACGGCTGTTCTTCATCCACTCGGCTACTTCTTTCATTCCTTCGTGTAGGTTGGTTTTGGCGGTGTTTGGGTCTTTGGTGAGGGAGAGGATCAGCTGTGTGTCGTCTGCGTAGGAGATGATGTTGAGGTTGTGTTGGCGCGCGATGGATGCGAGGGGACTCATATATACGTTGAAAAGGGTGGGACTGAGTGATGATCCTTGTGGTACACCGCACATGACTTCGGTGGCTTCCGATTTGAAAGGGGGGAGGCGGACTCTCTGGGTTCTTCCGGCAAGGAAGGATATGATCCAGTTCAATGCTTTTCCTTGTATTCCGACGTTGCTGAGGCGTTCTATAAGGGTGCTATGACAGACTGTGTCGAAGGCTGCGGAGAGGTCCAGTAGGAGGAGGGCAGCTGTTTCTCCGTTGTCCAGTAGAGTTCGAATGTCGTCTGTTGGTGCGATGAGGGCGGTCTCGGTGCTGTGTTTGGCTCGGAAGCCGGACTGTGAGGGGTCGAGGGAGCCGTTGGATTCGAGGAAGGCGGCGAGCTGACTGTTGACGGTTTTCTCAATGACTTTGGCAGGGAATGGGAGGAGCGAAATGGGGCGGTAGTTCTTTAGTTCAGTGGGGTCTGCTGTGGGTTTCTTCAGGAGGGCGCTGAGTTCGGCATGTTTCCAGCTTTCTGGGAAGGTAGCGGAGTTGAGGGAGCAGTTGATGACATCTCAGAGATGGGGTGCGATAATGGAGTCTGCTTTGTTAAAAATGTGGTGGGAACATGGGTCTGTTGGCGATCCGGAGTGGATGGAGTTCATCAAGCGGATGGTGTCTTTAGTGGTGATTGGGTTCCAGGCGCAAAGGTTGTTGGAGGGTTTTTTTTTTTTCGGAGGTGGGTGGGGTGGATTGGTCGCCAAAACTGTTATGTATGTCAGCGATTTTGTCGTGGAAGAACGAGGCTAGAGAGTCGCAGAGGTCTTGAGAGGGAGTGATGTTGTTGGTGCCGGCGGTGGGGTTGGTAAACTCTTTGACGATGTTGAATAGTTCCTTGCTGTTGTGGGCGTTGTTGTCGAGTCGATCCTTGAATGCTGATTTCTTGGTGGATCGGATCAGCTGGTTGTGTTTGCGGGTGGCGTTCTTGAAGGTGGCCAGGTTGTCAGTGGTTGGGTTCTTTCGCCAGGCTTTCTCTAGGGTGCGGCAGATCTTCTTGGATTTCTTAAGGTCGTCATTGAACCAGGGGGCTTTTTTGCTACCTTGTTTGAATTGATGGTTTTTCAAGGGTGCTAATTCGTCAGCGCTATGGGTGATCCATTGTGTGAGGTTGGTGGCAGCTTGATTAGGGTCCAATGATTTGGCAGGAGGGTTTTGGTAAAGCGATGTGAAGAGCTGGCCGGTGGTAATTTTGTTCCAGTTTCTGCGGGGGATTGGTTGAGGGTGGATGTGGGTCGAGGTCTTTTTGTAGTTGAAGTGAATGCAGCTGTGGTCCGTCCAATGGAGTCCTGTGGCGTGATTGAAGGTGATGTGTTTGCTGAAGGAGAAGATTGGGTTGAGCGTGTGTCCGGCGTAGTGGGTGGGGGTGTCAACAAGTTGTTTGAGTCCGAGATTGGCGAGCTTGTCCAGAAGGGTGGTGGTGTTGCTGTTGTTGTTCTTTTCCAGGTGGAAGTTGAGGTCTCCCAGTAGAATGTAGTCCTCGGAGGGGAGGGCGTGTGGGCTGATGAAGTCAGTGATGTCTTCGCTGAATTGTGTGCGGGGTCCTGGGGGTCTGTAAATGAGGGTACCTCTGAGTGTGGTCTTAGGGTCGGTGTGGATCTGGAAGTGAAGGTGTTCGGCGGCTGCGATGTTGTCGTCGGAACTGGTCGTGATGCGGATGGAGTTCTTGCGGACGATGGCGATGCCTCCTCCTGTTTGGTTGATGCGGTCCTTTCGGATGATTTTGTAGCCGTCCGGGATGGCTATGGCGATGTCGGGCGCTGAAGAGGCGTTCATCCAGATTTCTGTGAGAAAGGCAACGTCCGGCGTTGTGGTGTCTAGTAGGTTCCAAAATTCAGTTGCGTGTTTGTGGACCGAGCGGGTATTGAGCAGGATACACTTAAGGTAGTTAATGTCGGAGCTCTGTTTGGAGTTTGTGGATTTGGTGTGGGTCCTGATGCAGTTGAACTTGCAGGAATGGCAGGTGAAGGGCCCATGGGTGTGTCCTGGGGCGGCTTGGTAGCAGTATGGGAGCCGGACGGAATTGAGTGCTGAGAGGGTAGAGGTATCGTACGTTATGCGGGTGGAGGGGATTTTGCGGGGGGCAGGGGGTCTGGCGCTGGGCGCGGTCCAGGCGCGGATGGGCGTAGACGGGCTTACCATTGGCGCACCTTCGGTGCGCATGGGGCACGTCCGCTGCGCGTGAACGCTGTGCGTAAGCTGTTCTGACATAAGTGGATAGTGGGGGGGCGGAGTGAGGGAGGGGCAGCTGGGAGGCGGGAGCGGGGTGGAGAGACGGGCTGGGAGGCACAACAACAAGATGGCAGCAAAACAAAAGTGAAACAGGACGAGATTGGGGCACAAGCAGGACTGTCGCTATTATGTGGGCAGAGGCACCGGCACAAATTAAAATAGCAAGCAATGCGGACTTTGCAATATAGCGCTACGAGGTCAGATAGGCACAATTGTAAATACACGCAATGTGGGCTATGCAAAATAGCGTTACGCTGTTAATCTGGCACTACTACAATTACAATTGTTGAAAGCAGAGCACAATTTGGAATTTGCAGCAAAGAGCGGTGAAGCGGTAAAGCGCTATGATACCAGGTGGTGGCCAGGGAGCGTAAGGAGCGACCGCTTCTGCACGAGTCAGGGCGGTCACAGCGCTGGAGTCTATGAGTCAGTTCTTAAGTTTCAGTGGGAGGGAGGGGCAGCTGGGAGGCGGGAGCGGGGTGGAGAGACGGGCTGGGAGGCACAACAACAAGATGGCAGTAAAACAAAAGTGAAACAGGACGAGATTGGGGCACAAGCAGGACTGTCGCTATTATGTGGGCAGAGGCACCGGCACAAATTAAAATAGCAAGCAATGCGGACTTTGCAATATAGCGCTACGAGGTCAGATAGGCACAATTGTAAATACACGCAATGTGGGCTATGCAAAATAGCGTTACGCTGTTAATCTGGCACTACTACAATTACAATTGTTGAAAGCAGAGCACAATTAGGAATTTGCAGCAAAGAGCGGTGAAGCGGTAAAGCGCTACGATACCAGGTGGTGGCCAGGGGCGACCGCTTCTGCACGAGTCAGGGCGGTCACAGCGCTGGAGTCTACGAGTCAGTTCTTAAGTTTCAGTGGGAGGGAGGGGCAGCTGGGAGGCGGGAGCGGGGTGGAGAGACGGGCTGGGAGGCACAACAACAAGATGGCAGCAAAACAAAAGTGAAACAGGACGAGATTGGGGCACAAGCAGGACTGTCGCTATTATGTGGGCAGAGGCATCGGCACAAATTAAAATAGCAAGCAATGCGGACTTTGCAATATAGCGCTACGCGGTCAGATAGGCACAATTGTAAATACACGCAATGTGGGCTATGCAAAATAGCGTTACGCTGTTAATCTGGCACTACTACAATTACAATTGTTGGAAGCAGAGCACAATTAGGAATTTGCAGCAAAGAGCGGTGAAGCGGTAAAGCGCTACGATACCAGGTGGTGGCCAGGGAGCGTGGGGAGCGACCGCTTCTGCACGAGTCAGGGCGGTCACCATGTTATTGTTCTGAGCCCTCTTCTTTGCTTGCAATACAATTTTCCTCTGGTATTTTCTTGCCATCAGTATGTCTGCCAAATGGTTTGCTTGAGTCTTGTAGTCTCTTAGTTCCGAACAGTTCCTCCTAAGCCTTAAGAACTGTTCAAATGGCAGGTTTTCTTTCAGGTGTCGGGGGTGGAAACTGTTGTAGAGCAGGAGGGAGTTCTTCGCCGTAGCTTTCTCATGCATGGTGGTTCTCAGGCCACAATGGTAATCCACTATTATATTGAGGTCCAAGAATACCAATTCTTCTTTACTCATGGTGCTGGTAAATTTTAGGAACTCATTCTGTGTGCTGAGCTAGGGCAAGAAGTTTGTTACTATGTCTTTGTTTCCCTCCCAAATGACTAATACACCATCAATGTATCTTTTCCATAGTTTAATATGGTTCAGAAATGGGTTGTGAGATCCAAGGATCTCGTGTGTTTCCAGGTGGTGAACATACAGGCCCGCCATACTTGGAGCAAAAGTGCTGCCCATACTGGTCCCATGTTGTTGGAGGTATAGAGTGTCCTCAAATTGAAAAAAGTTCTATGTGAGTGCCCGTTTGCAGCATTCCATAACCAGGTTCCTTGGTATCTGGTAGTTCCAATCCTCCTCGAAGAGTACTTCCTCTATTATGTTGAGCGATTCAGTATGCGGGAGACTGGTGTAAAGGCTCTCAATGTCCATCCCCATCAAGAGGTGTATTTCTGGGTCATACTGTTCATACATGCCCCTGAGGAAGGGACTGCAGAGTCCCGAACTGCATCAGGCTTCATGTTAATGGGAAGATAAAAGCTGTTTGTGCAAAGATTGCAATATTTGTATACATTTTGGTTTTGATTGAATTTTTTTTATAAATTCACATGGAATTTCATTGTTACACATTGAAAATAGCCGATTTGATGACGTAATTAATGTCATTTGCTATGTAATAATCTGAGAATTATATATAAATACACAATTTCTTTATTCATTGTCTTTTGTTAATTGTGTATTATATATATGTAGATTGTTTAGAAAAAGTATAGAACGTCTAGTTCATAGTGAAAAGTGCTCACCACATCCAGGCATCGGGTCCTTTCCCAAGTAATCATAGACATTATTTCCTGTACACTTCTGTTGTTTGTATGACTGTTCCACCCCTTTTATCAGCCGGCGTTATGACTATGCTGCCATCTCTGGACAAATCCTGTATAGCCATCTCCTCTTCTCTCGTGGTGTTATGGAAAAGTCGTATGTTTCTAGGGACAATATCCCCGATGTCTTTCAAAACCGCCTTTTCAAAAGCTAGGATTTCCACTGGAAGGGTAGTTGGAGGTGGAGTGAAAGATGATTTGACTTGAAGTCCTGTGTCACCCTTATGCTTGTCTTGTGTTGGTTTCCCTTCGTAAAACGCCCTTAGTTTGATTTTTCGAATGAATGCGGTGATTTCACTGCAAAGTCAAAAATTATCTAGGCTAGCTGTGGGGACAAAACCCAGTCCATTTTCTAGTACTCCCTTTTGGATATTCGTTAGATTTTTTCCTGTGAGGTTCACAACCAGACTGGGCGGTGGCTCATTACTGCTTGGTTCACCCCCACAATACTCATGCTACGTGTGGTCATCCTAGCTTGTTCCGCTGCTGTTGTCCAATGGACGTAGGAGCCTCTCTTCATTCTTCCTCTTGGGCGCCCCTGGCTTTGTCCTAAAAAAGGTTATTGTTGGTTTTGTGGGTAATTATGATATTGGCCTGGGGGGGTGGGACTCAGGTGGTTGTTGATGCATTTGTGGGGGAGGTGGGCCGTAATAATAAGGCATTGGATATGTAGGTGGCCCATTGTATGGTGCCCAACCTTGTCTGTAACCTTGTCCTTGATTTCTCCTAAAATTCCTTCTACCCCGGCGGTATTCATGTGTGCTTGAGCCTGAGTCAGAGCTAACTGATCCCTTGTCTGAACCATCGGTGTCTGTGTTATACCCGGGATTCCTGCCTGACATCACATAATCATCCCTGATGTAAGGGTATACTCATTTGTGAGAGAAGGTGCTTGAGTCCTTCTTAAATTTCTGGTACTTGGTTTGTTTAAGTGTCGCTTCAAAATCATTCATTGTCTGATTTAACTCATCTAGGGCTAGATGTAGGTAATTCTCATTTACCAACTCTAGAATACCGAATTTTACCGATTCGGTATTCTAGATTCTAGATTTACCGATTCGGTAATTGTCATTGATTCCTATGGGCCTTGAGGCCCATAGGAATCAATGTCAATTACCGAATCGGTAAATACCGATTCGGTAAAAATACCGAATTTGCAAGAGGGACAGGGTGTCACTTTGACACCCTGTTGCACCCCTGATTCTGGCTTGTGCCATGTGGCACACATACATGCCCTAAGGGCATGTATGTGTGTCACATGGCACAGGTGTACATGCACAGATGTGCATGTACACAGGAATTCGTTATTTACCACCAAATAGTATTTGGTGGTAAATAACGAATCGGTAAGGGCCTGTGACACTGATTACAGTGCCACCTACATGTAGATTTACCGATTCGGTAAATATACCGATTCGGTATTTTACCAAATCGGTAAATTTACAGATTCGGTAAATATATACCGATTTGTCACATTTTCATGCCCCTACATCTCCATCTGCAAATACCGGTCGGTAATGGCCGAAATCGTCCGTTACCGACCTGTATTTGCCTTCCTACATCTGGCCCCTAGTCTCTTCTTTAGACTTTCTGCAATTTTTTCAGGCGGACCTCAATTGTGTGAATTTCTAACTTTAATTCCTGTGATAGGCATGCCGCAGTTTTTATGATCAGAACTAACCAGTCTCTCGTACAATGCCACGAGATTAGGAACCAATCTTTTTTCAAAGCTTTGTCGTTCTGAAATATAAAGGGTTTGTTACAGACTATGAGTCCGCGTCGGGCTAAGTTCACCCGTAGGTATTCGGTCATCATCAGAACATGTAGCATGGTTTTATTCGGGGTTCGTTTCAAATCGCCAACTCATCCCAATTTGTATTGTCTGTACCAGTTTCAGGGGCATGTGCTCCTTCAAACGGTGAGATGGTGGGTAAAATCCTACCTACTTCCTCATCGGAGAAAATTAGCGTGTGATTTCTGCCATTCCTGGTTACAAGAAGGCCAGTTATTTAAGAAGAAATGATTGAAAAATAGGTTGTGGTGTGTCTAGATGTAGTTCTGTCTGTGGAGTATTGTTAGTCTTAACACTTCTACAGCTGTGCACTGCCTAATTTTCAAAACATATATAAAGAGGGAGTTAGAGGATAAGAGCTGGTGCCGCCCTTCAAACACGATTCATAACACATAAAAAAGGCACCCAAAAAAATTATTAGGAAAGTCTAGTTCATGCCCAGGAGAAAACACAACGTTTTCTGTGAAACCCTCACCCACCAGGGTTACCCCTTGGTGGCATGCTTCATCATAGGGTCCTTCCTGTTCTGCTATGGAATGAGGTGTGCTGCGACCTGCGAGTTACGCAGGAGCACTTTTGTTGACTATGAGAGACAAGATGGTCTGGGAGGGAGGAGTGGTGGTAAAAAGGGGAAAGTGAGAAACTTTAAAAATACCTGGCTAGTGGGTTATGATTATTTTATTCTGACCCTAGTGTGGTAAATAAATAAATAATTACCGGTACTATTTTTCTATGCATTAACTAAAAAGGATAGCTCAATAAATAAGAGGCAGAATGCGGGGTATCTGAGTCATATTGGCTTTAATTAGATGGCTCGAGCCAATGGACCATCGGGTTCCATCACCTGCAAAGGTTCAGGAAGGGACAGACACAAGGAAAAGGGGAATGGCAGCTGTAGCATCTCATTAACATCATACAGTATATATAGTAAAACAGTACAATTGCATTGCATACAGTAGGCGTAACAAGTGACAAACGAAAGATAAGAACATATGGGCGTAAAAAGAAGGCGTGCACAGGGCGTGCACGAAGACATGTGATGTGAACGTCACAGAAGTGTCATAAATGGGTGGACACATGGAGGGGGCTACCTGGGCAGCTGGAACCTTTAACCTACTGGTGCGCGCAAACGGGCCATGACGTGTAACCGGGGAGAGCTGGGGCTTTGACTTCTGGCACTAGAAGAGGAGACTAAAGTCTGGGATGTCAGGACGACATGTACCTATAGCATATCTGATATCCCGTGTTTGGAGAACATATTGATAGAATCTAAAAGTCATCAGGGCAAAGGCTACTTGTCACTAAGGCTAGTGCATGCATATATTTCTTTAAGTATTGCGTGTGCTATGAATCTTCTATGGATACTAATTCAGTAATTCTCTTGCATGGAGACAGAAAGACTAGACTATAGATGAAGATGTTTATCCGGTTCGTTAGCTAGGAATGTGAAGCCGGGGAGCTGAACTGATAACTAGAGGCATAACATATTCTTGGCAGACAGGCAGGCAGGCCAGGCCGGGCACCGCGCTGCTTGGCAGAAAGTAAGTGAAGGGTCAGGGATGCGGGAGGGGCTGCATCGCTCCTCGGAGTGGTTTCAGGAGACTTGAGGCTCGAATCTGGTGTCCGGGCCCTATGAGGCCTAGAAACGGGGACAACTCGATGAATTAACGTGCACAAATGTAAAGACGTTGGCAACATAGGCCTAGAAGCCTAATTCACGTTGCTTTCAGGAGGACTGGATAACTGGCATACTAACGTTGGACACAACTGTAATTGCGTCTTTATTCGGTCAAGGGATAAATATGCATATCGATCATGCACATATAACATATAATGGGGAACACGTAGGGACACATGACAGGGCAAAATTCAATTTTCCTCATTCCCTCCTTGTTCCCTACGTTTCCTTCAAGAAACATCAATATTCATGATACCATCTATCTGTTCATACAGCATCATTTGCTCGTCTCTTATCTTCTGGGAACGGGACTTTGGACTTGGAATACAAGAGGTAGCGCACAAGCCGCAAATCGCAGGGCCACATTGTAAACAGAGACAGCAACTGAATATGGTCATTACTACTATTCCCAGGAATGACAGTACTTTCCATCCCCAGGCAGATATTATACTCCAGAACCAACCGGACCATGTCCAGGTGCCTGGATTCTGGTGTAACTGATGGGCAATTTTATGAAGTCTTATTATAGCTGAATATACAGACGGTGCGTTATTAGGAATGAAAACGCAACAACTAGATCCGATGACTCTACAAGCTCCGCCCCTATCGGCCAGTATGACGTCAAGAACAAGGCGGTTCTGAAGAACGACAAATCTCATAGCAGATTGCTCTTCTGTTAAGTTACCTAGAGCGAAAGTAGTCTCATTCACTACTGCTTCAAGGGTTCTGGTTAACCTACGTATTAACTTACTATTCTGGATAGGTCCTATGAAGAAAAAGATACCTTTATTGAAGTCTGTATACTGTTCTAAGGCAGTTTCAGTTTGATCGACAATTGGGGACTCGATCTCCCTTCTATGTCTGATGTGTACTAGATGTGTATTTCTGTGATAATCAGATGGGGCTAGGAAAACAGGTGGCAGTAGGAAGGCAATGTAACATGTTCCATCCCAATCTAGGGGCAGACGTACATATGCGGTCTGACCACATACAAAATATGAATGACGTGAGGCTTTGAAAGTAGATTTCCCACTGTCACTATACTCGACCACAGTAGTACAATCATTGTGTCCTAGGTGTAATGAACCATTCTTTCTAACACATAACTCGCCTTTCACTGGTAGGACTGTTATAGCAGGCAAGTCTGGAGTAGTCTCGGACTGAACATTCAAAACCATGAAATTGGAGGAGAAATTACCTAGATCATATACTTCATTTTCTAGATCTAGCCCTGTCCTATGGGAAAGACCTTCCTTGTCTGGGAAACATGTTCTATTCAAAAGGGACTTATCGTCTAAGGATGATGTTAACGTAAACCATGCTCCACACGAACCATTGTGTGAGAACGGATAGGGAAAAAGTGGCAGAACTCCCTTCGGTGTCTGAAAAGGGGGGAGTCGACCACACACCCAACAATTAGTGGCATTGCTAGTCTGGTGTGAATAGTGTAACATACGGATAAAAGTATTGTTGCGCATTGCAAGTCGGTAGGATAACTCGTGAGGGGGTAGTTCACTAAATGTGTGCTCTACTGTGTCATTAGAGGAAAGATGTACATGCGGACCAAGAGGAGGAAAAAATACATGTAAAACATAACTTATGCATGTGATCATAAGACTCAGAAATAACATAAACAATAACGTAATAACGCATCTGCTGCGCAGATTCTTACAATAACGTATTTTCTTGGAGTTTCGTCTAACTCTCTCACTATGGGGGTCTATCTCATACATGTCAGGAACCTGTCTAACCGCTTCACCCGAGAGGGACTTAAACAATTAAACTGTCTGACTTGCTAGACCGTAATTTCATTTTATACTCCTGCTGCGGAGTTTTCTCTAACAGGGGAAGTTTAGAGTCAGTATCGGGGCAGTCCTTGAAAAAAGTCTTTGGACGGAGTCCATGAAAACGCTTGATGTGGCTGGAGTGAAGCCAGCCCTTCCGGCCCTTCAGTTTCACAGCGGTCCTTGTGGTCATCAGAACAAGTTTCGGCTCTTTCCAGCGGGGTTCCAGCGGACTTGAACGATCAAAATTCCTAACGAGGACGAGGTCGCCTGGAATGACCTCGTGCGGTTTCACTTGGGTGTTGTCTGGAAAGGCAGCCGCGACCTGTGAACGACAAGAGAGTAGTGCAGACATCAAGGAAGCTAGGTAATCTGTCAGCATATTACTGTCAACATCGGTAATTTTACGTGGCATAGGTGTACCCCACATGTTTGGGGGACGACCAAACACTACTTCATACGGTGACAGACCTGATCGGGAGTGAGCGACCATTCTCATATAAAAAAGGGCGACTGGCAGTGCTACCATCCAATCTACACCTTTCTCGGCACAGACCTTTGCAATACGTATTTTCAGAGTCTGGTTGTGTCTCTCGACGAGGCCAGCTGCCTCGGGGTGTCGTACGCAGTGGAACTTCCACTGGTACCCTAACAGAAGGGATACTTGTTTCATGAGTTCGGATGAGAATGGCTGGCCGTTGTCTGAATACACGACCCTGGGCAAACCATAGCGGGGGAAAAACTCACGAACCAACTGCCTGGCAGTGGTCGCGGCAGTGTAATCTGGAACTGGATATGCTTCTGTCCATCTGGACAAAGCGCATACAACTACGAGGACATACTTAAAACCTCGACATCGATCCATTTGGATATAATCCATCTGGAGGACTTCAAAAGGGTGGTCAGGAGGATGGAATCCACCTTGTTCCACCGGAACACCTTTTCCTGGATTGAACTGACAACAGATCATGCAGGTACGTACTTTCTGCTTCGCTGCTGCTCGTAAATGCTTGTTAAACCAAAGGTTCTGGATGCTGTCTAACATGGCTTTTTCTCCTAGATGTGCTGGACTATGTGCGATGTTAATAATGACTTGAACCATGGAGTCGGGGAGAAACCATGTGGCTTTTCCCTTCGTCAACCATCCCTGATCTGTCTGGACCCCTCCTTGTTCAGACCATTTCTTGATTTCGTCTGGGGTAGCATGTGTCTGTATATCTAGTACGTCTTGTGTAGGGTCCTTAACTGTCATACAAGTCGTCTGATCTGGAACATCTGTCTTTGTCGTGTTAACTGGAATGTCTGGAGTCTGAGCTGTAAGCTTGGCTGTTCGATCTGCTAGATCGTTACCTTGGGAAATAGTGTCAGTGGCTTTCGTATGTGCTTTGCACTTCATAATGGCAATGGCTGTCGGTAAATGTATTGCTTCTAACAGAGCTTGAATGAGGGGGCCATGCTGAATCTTGGCTCCATGAGAGGTCATGAAACCTCTTTCTTGCCAAAGGACTCCAAAGTCGTGAACGACTCCGAATGCATAACGTGAATCTGTATATATGTTTACTTTCAGGTACTTAGCTCGTATGCAGGCTTGGGTCAGAGCGATGAGCTCTGCTGCTTGAGCAGACAGGGTATCAATACGATGTGTTTCTATAACTTCAGTTTCAGTAGTCACTGCATACGCGGCTACTAACTCTCCTGTACTTGTTCTCATACATGAACCATCCACGTAAAGTGTCAGGTCTGGATCAGGTAACGCAATATCCGTTAAGTCTTGTCTTGGCTTTGTCATAATGTTAATAACTTCCACACAGTCATGTGTGGCGGGATCTGGAACAGTCAAGGGTAACAGTGTAGCAGGATTTAAAATGTTGCAGCGTCTGATTTCTATGTGTGGCTGAAACAGTGTCAGTTCATATCCTGTTAATCGTGCAATTGTCAAGTGTTGAGTCTGTGTTCGGTTTAAAAGAACTTCCACGGAGTGTGGAACTTGTACTGTCAGGGAGTGTCCTAACACTATGGAATCACTTTGTCTGATAGCTAGAGCTGTGGCGGCAACTGACTTGAGGCACGCAGGCAGAGCCTGGGCTACTGGATCTAATGTGCTAGAAAAATAAGCACAAGGCTTGTGTTGTCCTGCTTGATCTTGCGTGAGAACAGATAATGCTGTACCATCACGTTCAGTAACAAAAAGTGTAAAAGGCTTACTGTAGTTCGGTGTCGCTAGCACAGGTGCATTACATAAAGCTTTCTTTAACTCATTGAAAACAAGTGTATGTTCCTGGGTCCAAGGGAGGACAGTCGATGTGGCTGCCTCCTGTGTTGTCAACTGTATCAGTGGTTTGGCTAGATATGCGTACTGAGGGATCCATTGTCTGCAGTAAGAAGTGAGGCAGATAAAAGCTCGTACCTCCTTCTGTGTCTTGGGCTGTGGAAGATGTGCTATTAACTGGATACGGTCTGGTGTCAACTGTCTACCCCTCTTGGACAGCAAGTGTCCAAGGTATACCACTTGCTGGACACAGAATTGCAGTTTCGAAGGGGACACCTTGTGCCCCATGTCTGCCAGAAAATACAAGACTGTCAGTGACGCACGTTCGCAGTCACGTTCTGTACGGGCTGTGATCAATAGATCATCGACATACTGGAGCAGGGCAGTGTCAGTTGGCATGTGAATACTGTCTAGTTGTCTTTTAAGTGCTTGACTGTAAATACTAGGACTTTCTGTGAAACCTTGAGGAGCACGTGTAAATTTATAGCTTCTTCCATTTAAACAGAATCCGAAAAGAAACTGGCTGTCTGGATGAATGGGGACACTAAAGAATGCGTTCTTGAGATCAATAACAGTAAAGAACGTAGCTTCAGAATCAATGGCAGTCAATAGGGAAGAGATATCTGGAACCACTGGGTACTGGGGTATGATACATTTATTAAGTTCTCGAAGGTCAATCACTAATCGATAAACAGGAGGTGCATTTGGATCAGTACGTTTAAGAATCGGAATGATAGGAGAATTACATACATTGGAGTCAGTTTCTACAACTACTCCTTGAGCAATGAGTTCGTCAATAATTTTCGATAAGGCTGTTACAGCCTCAGGGGGTAATTTGTACTGCCGGATTCGTGGTAATACAACACCTTGTTTCAGAGTGACACGATAGGGTGTAATGTGCATACAACCTACATCAGTTGGACCTTGCGCCCATAAATGCTGTGGTACATTCAGTAATATTGGATCAAAATCACGTAACACATAATGACCTTTAAAATCACGTAAAAACAATCTCACTCCTTCCGGAGAACAGCAAATAACAGCACCTAACTCTTTCAATGTTTTAATACCAAGTAAATTTTCTGGACATGATTTCGTAAGTAACAAGTCTGTAGTTCGGGACAATGGACCAACTTCTAGGGAAACTGGTTTCGATATTTCATTAACAATCGGCTTTCCTGAAAATCCCAGGGAAACATTTCTTGAGCCTGAGAGTGGAGCCCCTGGAACCTCGTCATGACTGATGGTAGTCCTACTTGCCCCTGTATCAATCAGAAACTTTCTGTCTTTCCCTAATACTTGACTGTGTACATAGGGACCCTCTTGATCTACAGGAACCTCGATGAGAGGCAAGCCAACCTCCCTCTCTAGGCTGTTTCATGAATACTGCTGATATTCTGGATAATCTGACTGTGCGTACTGGTACATCTGTTGTGTAACGTGTTGTGTGGCAGCTATAGGCTGCGGTACTGTAACTGTCTGTTGTGCGTTCTGCGGTGGTTGCGAATTCTGCGGAACATGTTCTTGTCTAGGAGGACGCGGTCTCTCTTTCGTCTTACCTGTAGCTATGTTGTGTTTCAGAACTGCACATTCGTTTATATAATGACCTGGCTGTTTACAGTAATTGCATGTCCCTTTAACGGGAGCTGTAGAATGACTAGTCTGATTCGTACCCCTCTTCTGACTATCTGCTGGAACAGACTGTGCAACTAGAACTTTCATTTTCATGTCTTTCATACGTCTTCTTTCGTGTTCTTGCTCTTCCCTGATTCTGTTCTGGTGATACTGTAACATCTGGAGCATTTGGGACGGAGTATTAGCTTGCCATGTACTCTCGACTTTTAATACTCGATTTTTAACTTGTGGTAAAGAATTTTCAACTAGTTTGGTAACAAAAAGATGTGGATACGACTCACTACTTGTTTTCAAGCCGCTATTAATAATGAAACTTTTCTCAAATCTGGAATAAAAATCACTAGTGTCTTCGTCTTGTTTCTGTTTACAGGCTGAGATGGCATCCCAATCTTCCTTTTTCGTGGCTAGTAATCTTGGCAAGACTTGTATTAACAGCTCGGGCAATGCTTTGGCTTTATCCCCAAGACCAGTACCTGGGACTCGTGTGTTATCTTCGTTCTCTAACGCGGTCCAGTCAATCTTTTTCTCTCCCACCTCCCATTCTTTTTCTTTAAGTTTTTCATATATGCCAGCAGGCAACAGGACCTTTAACATTTTGATGATATCAGGATACGTGTATTCTCCCATACGGAGCATGTCTTTTAACTCACGGTGGAACCCTGCTGGATCTTTATCGTGACAGGGTACTAACTTTTTCATTTCTAGTAGTTCTATTTTCGTTATAGGGGTGTAAACAAATACTCGTTCGAGCTCACCCCCCGTTCCCTTAACAGGATGCACTTCTCGCAACGGATTCTGTCTGTCTATGTAGAATGGGGGTGAAACAGGAACAAAATGCAGAGTCAGGAACGTTCTGTATTTGTGGCGCTGTTCTAAAATGACACTAATTAAATCAGTACCTAGACCTTTCCATCTGTTTAGGAGTAACTCGTTCAATACATTATATAAAGGACCTGGATCAGAATGCTGACTCTCGTACTGTGTAATGAGGTGCTGGATCATGTACATACCCACCAGTCGCTGTTCGGCTGGGGGCAGTTTCAGAAACATTTGAGCCACTACTTCGTCTGAATACGTGGTAGAATCACTAGTCCATCGAACTGCTGATCGGGCTAGTTCCTGTTCATGCATGGTACTAAGCTCACTGTAACCTATTCGTAATTTCAGAACTTTATCGGTAGCCTGGAATAATTGTTCAAGAGAACACTGTTCTGGTACGGGAGGAGGAAAAGCTTTCTTGTAGTCTAGGCGTGTGTGTCTATCAGAAGGTCTCGTCCTACCTACATACGCTATTCTGGTGGGATTCTCGTTGTCTACATCTTCGTCTGAAGTGTCATTCTCTTTCTCTGCTATTATTCTTGCTTTCTCCCTCTCGTGTATGCCTATAATTTCTTTACGAATCTTTCTGTACATGGTTTCTATACTGTTCTGTGTCTTGTGTTTTCCGTCTGCTATATTGTCACTCCATCTTATCAGGACTTTCATCTCTTCTTTGTCTTTATCAGGACGATCCTGTTCTCTTATTAAACAATTTATTAGAAATTGCAAAATCATGCCTTGAGTCTCGACTTTCCTATGTGCCATAGCTTCGTGAATACTTTCTGGTTTCTCCCCTGTTCGGATGAAGTGATATATTCTGTCTAAATGTTCTTTCATATCTGATATGGTAATCAAAAAGTCTACAACTCGTTGTAAACGTACGGAATGCAATATCATGTGATCTTCACCTGGCACTGGGTCATATCTACAATCAGTAAGGTACTTTTTGAGGGCTTCGTACGTAGCCACTTTTGGCGTACGCTGTAATGCTGCGTCTCTCAGCGTCAGGCGTTTTGTCTGAGGCAGGGTGATAGGAATACCTCCCCCTGCTCCTCCTGAACTAGAATCGTCAATTAATACTGAATGTGCGGCTGCTGGTAATGTGACTGGCAAAGTAGGTGTACGTAATGTGGGTTGGTCCTGGGGTACTGGCATATGGACGGGATTCCCGGGACCAACGACTGGAGGTACAGTAATTACGTTATTAATAGGGTGCTGAGGTTGAACTTGAACAGGCGGAGTAGGATTCGTATTAGCATATTCTGGGACAGTGTCGTCTAGATAGGAAGAAAGAAAGATTTCGGCTGCGGTCGGTTTATGACGTAGCTTAGTCGGGACCAATGGTGGCGGTAAATTACAGAGTGTTTCCGGGGTCGCTTTAGGCAGACCCTCGGCGAGAAGGGGATACATACCTTTAATAAGGGCATTTCTTTGTCTGTCTGACTGTTCTGCTCTAACTCGTTCACCTTCTTCTAGTAATTCCCTTTCTTGGGCTTTTTCGGAGGATTCCCTACTTAGTTCGGCTTTTCTGAATTCCTTTTCCGTTCTTTTATGGGATTCTTTACGCCATAATTCTATGGCATCTTTCTGGGATTGTCTGGCTTTCTTTTTCCATAATGCTTCTTCTACTCTCATGATGCACTCGGCATCCCATGTTCCTGAAACAGGCCATCTATATTTCTCTTCGAGATCTTTGGCGTAGTCCACCCATAAATCTAGATACAGTATGGCATCTAAGCCATGTTTATGATACATGAAATGTCCAGGACTGTCCCTGGGAGTGACAGGAACTGATTCTTCGAGTAACCCTTTTCTGGTTTTTATCTGACGTAACTTTGAAAACAGCGGCATATTTGAACCGTACTTGAACTTGAACACAATACACAATAAACACAGTAATGAACAGCAAAACAATCACTCATACCACGACATCAAAAACACATTAATAACAGTTCGAACAGATACTACCTAATACATTGAAAACATAATACTTGAATTTCTCGAGAACAAGACTTACTAGAATTACTGGATGCACTGCTAAAACAGTACAGAACATACCGGTCTCCTAAAGAGACACGTCATACCGTATCCACCTAAGTGAACACGTCGGACCGGATCTGTGTACCCAAACCCGTCGGACCGGGCACAAATTAATGAACCCGTCTAGATACGTCCCAGCAACGGTACTCACCGGGAAGCAAAACTGAAGGCCTCGGACTGGACTGGACAGCTACGACGTCTGGTTACTGCTACGCACTACGCATGCGCCTTGGGCTTCGGGCTTCGGAAACAGGTGGGCCTCCGGATACCTCGGACCTTGCTCTCTCGGCTTGGGCTCTGGTTGGGACGATCCGCCTTCCTCACCGCCTCGTCTGGATGCCGGACCGCAGTCTCCGTCTCCTCCGTGGGCCTGAGGGAGACTTGAAGCAGAAATATCTGCACATGCACAGTAGGGGTCCGTCACGGCTGTAGAAGGGTCAGGGGGCCTGCGTTACATCGCCGGCGCGTGGGGAAGGGGCTCGTCCCTATTCTGGCGCCATTTATGTGGTAAATAAATAAATAATTACCGGTACTATTTTTCTATGCATTAACTAAAAAGGATAGCTCAATAAATAAGAGGCCGAATCCGGGGTATCTGAGTCATATTGGCTTTAATTAGATGGCTCGAGCCAATGGACCATCGGGTTCCATCACCTGCAAAGGTTCAAGAAGGGACAGACACAAGGAAAAGGGGAATGGCAGCTGCAGCATCTCATTAACATCATACAGTATATATAGTAAAACAGTACAATTGCATTGCATACAGTAGGCGTAACAAGTGACAAACGAAAGATAAGAACATATGGGCGTAAAAAGAAGGCGTGCACAGGGCGTGCACGAAGACATGTGATGTGAACGTCACAGAAGTGTCATAAATGGGTGGACACATGGAGGGGGCTACCTGGGCAGCTGGAACCTTTAACCTACTGGTGCGCGCAAACGGGCCATGACGTGTAACCGGGGAGAGCTGGCGCTTTGACTTCTGGCACTAGAAGAGGAGACTAAAGTCTGGGATGTCAGGACGACATGTACCTATAGCATATCTGATATCCCGTGTTTGGAGAACATGTTGATAGAATCTAAAAGTCATCAGGGCAAAGGCTACTTGTCACTAAGGCTAGTGCATGCATATATTTCTTTAAGTATTGCGTGTGCTATGAATCTTCTATGGATACTAATTCAGTAATTCTCTTGCATGGAGACAGAAAGACTAGACTATAGATGAAGATGTTTATGCGGTTCGTTAGCTAGGAATGTGAAGCCGGGGAGCTGAACTGATAACTAGAGGCATAACATATTCTTGGCAGACAGGCAGGCAGGCCAGGCCGGGCACCGCGCTGCTTGGCAGAAAGTAAGTGAAGGGTCAGGGATGCGGGAGGGGCTGCATCGCTCCTCGGAGTGGTTTCAGGAGACTTGAGGCTCGAATCTGGTGTCCGGGCCCTATGAGGCCTAGAAACGGGGACAACTCGATGAATTAACGTGCACAAATGTAAAGACGTTGGCAACATAGGCCTAGAAGCCTAATTCACGTTGCTTTCAGGAGGACTGGATAACTGGCATACTAACGTTGGACACAACTGTAATTGCGTCTTTATTCGGTCAAGGGATAAATATGCATATCGATCATGCACATATAACATATAATGGGGAACACGTAGGGACACATGACAGGGCAAAATTCAATTTTCCTCACTAGTTGGTATGGTTACCTTCCTATCAGCCTTATCATGATACTCCTCAAGCACCTTCTTAATATTTCTAATACTTTAGGGTCACCTGTATGCTGGTGGTTGCATTCCAATTGATCTATGTCATTTCTGAGCCTTGCTAATCTTTCCTTCAGAGACCTGAGCACTCCTGCATGTTTGGAAATTGTATGCCTCTAATACACACCTTGAAAGCTTCCTACACTTGAAAAGGCTGTTTTCTGTACGAATGATGTCTGAAAAGAAACCCTCTATCACCGCAGCTAGTTTGGCCTTATAAACAGGGTGAAGTAAGGAATATGAGGGGAATCTCCAGAGAAATGTTGCAAATTTCTGTGTGAGCAACTCAATGTTCAAGAGGACCGGGGAATGGTCAGAATAAGTTCTAGGTAGCGGATCACATTTGAGTGCGCGTGTGACTAAACTTTTAGATATCAACCAAAAATCTATCAGGGTATGAATGTCGCAGGCCGCAAAATAATGCGTGAAACCTAAGCCTCCAGTAGAATGATTCCTCCAAACATTGAGCAGACCCAGTTGGTCAACCAGCCCAGCAATCTCACCTTCTGTCGCAGAAGGGCAACATGTAAGTCCCCTAGAGCAGTTGAGTGTAGGGTCCAAAATGCAATTAAAATCTAACCTCAAATTTGTGGAAAGTCCTCCCATTGTAGCAAGCGAGCACCTAACACGGAGTGAACTGCGGATCGTCATAGTTGGGACCATAAATATTAACTAGCATTGGTACCAATCCCTATTTATGGCACCTGGAATCACAAACCTACCGTATGGATCCACACCCATTTCCTGTAGGTTAATACCTGATTTCGGTTTAACCCATATAAGGACACCACAAGTATGCAAAGTGAACCCAGCTGTACAATAATAACCTTTAATTTTGTGTCAGGATATTACTATTGGGAGCCAAGTATGTTTCCTGCAAAACTGCTACATCTACCTGATGTTGTTTAAGGTAAGCCACCACCTTGCGGACCTTTTTATAATCATTTAAGCCTTGCACATTCCATGTTAGGAACCTCACTCTATTGCGGGGATTATGTTCTTTCTCAGGTTGCACCTTGTCCCCTGTGCTGCTCGTGTTGTGTTACGTTGTATCTGCATACTGCCAGTCAGCTGCACCATCCGTATTCCAATTGGCATTTACTTACAAAAACTTCAACAAAAATCCCTCCCCCGCTATGTAAATCCAAACAAAAACATAGTCAATATTCTACCCTTCCAAACAACCCCGTAACAAAGAAGGGCAAACAGACATTGAACGTTAGCTGTGGAGCACAGATGGGGGGGAATGTTACCGGCTGTATAACCCGGCCATGGCCCAGCTGCACCCATGCCTAGCGCATCACAGTCCATGCAATTTGTGCCACCTTAAAGGACTCAGCTGCCATATCCCGCCAAATCCACCACTCTCATTAACATAAAATATCTCCCCAATGTCTCTCAATGAGTCCCAGGCAAGCTCCGCCCTTCACTCTGTGTTACTCTCTCCCGCCATCTCTATGCAAACAGACTTGGCTTCACAGTTTCATCCAGGCGGGCAACTAGAGCCAAATTTCGGGGGGGGGGGGGGGGGGGGGGGTCTGGAAAATATTTCGGGGGGGGGGGGCTATTTCTCCCAACCACGGACAAAGTGGCTGTAGGAAGGGGTGAACACACTACAAAAGCCTCATTTACAACTAAATGGTCTTTTAAAGACCTGTTAAGTACTCGGGTGCGGCTGCAATTAGCTACTCGCCAGCCCGCGAAGCTGTCTCCGCTCGGGCTGACAGACACGACGTGGGGGGGGGGCTTCGCCCCGTGAGCCCAATGGGTGTTGCGCGCCTGGTTTCATCATATATTCCCTGACTGATACTTGGTAAATTATTATTGTTCAATCTCTTATCTTTCAAAATGGAAAGGGTTAAAGCAGGCCAAACACTGACATTCCACATCATCTGAAGACGCGAGATATTTTCATGCAGGCAAACTCATACTCTTACTTTTTTTATTTCTATTCACATCTACAACAGAAATTAAGGGGGGAGAGGTAGGCAAACCCAGTTCCTATTGGACCTAGCCAAGAGCAGCACTCCTTAACTTGTACCTTTGTCCCTCTCTTTGCTAGTAGTCAATAAGAAAGACTTTTGGTCTGTGTTTAGGATGTTTTCCCGCTCCGATTTCCCTGCCACCATTTCCTTTGAGTGTGTGGCTCAGTATCTGCATACTTTACATTACAACAACAAAGTTTACAAGTCTCTCAAGTGTTGCAAAGAAAAGTCAGCCAGTGATGCCCAGCAGGCAGCGCTAGTAAGACATTTGACAAGACACACTTTCCATGAAGCTCTGTCTCATTTTAAATCCACTATACCCTTCGACTGATTGTCTTCGCACATAATCAAAATATGCCTTGTTCAAGAAAGCCAACACATCTATCTTGACCCAGCCCCCATCCAGATACAGATGCACACTTAACACAGCTGTCCTTTTGGTGGAGAGTGAGCAACAACATGATTAACAGTTTAATAAAATCTTTATAAAAAAGTGCTATGACACGCTCAGTGCTAGCCGAGTCATACCGTTTATTTCCCTATGGCTTTTGGGGTGATCAACAGAGACAACAGGGAGGGAGTAAATGAGCAACATGAACAAAAGGGCGGAAGGTGGGAGTAAACAGGCTACGTGACAGTTAAAAACAAGCATTTGCAATGCATAAGGTCTCGCATTAGGAAAGTTTGAGCTATTGGTATTGTAAATGACACATTTTTTATATATGTGTTGGTTTTGAAAATAGCAAAAATAATAGCTTTGTCATTTACAATGCCAATAGTTATAACTTGTGACACCTATAGCATTTGTAATGCAATATGTGTTGTATTCACGTGACTTAGATGTATTGATATTACAAATAACAATGGCTTTGAATTTTTTTAATAATTAATACTTAAATAAAAGTTTTGTAATTTATAATAGCAATAGCTTAAACTTTTGAAAATAACTTTTGTGAAGAATATGTTCAGTGTATTTTATTGTGACGAAAATCCAAGAACAGAAGTGAAATACTAACCTCTTTTTGTGACATTTGTAATAAAGCTTGAAACATTGAGAGATCATATTTGACCCAGTTGTTGTTGAATGGTTGCACAGATTGATGCTGTGGTGGCGCTGAGTGATGTTGTGGTGGCGACTAGTGATGCTGTAGCATTCAATGATCCTGTGGTAGCGCATAGTGATGTTGTTGTGCCCCTTAGTGATGCTGTGGTGGTGCTGAGTGATGCTGTGGTGATGCGATAGATAGAGTGAGTGGGATAGATAGATAGAGTGAGGGCGATAGATAGATAGAGGGAGGGCGATAGATAGGAGTGAGGGCGATAGATAGATAGAGGGAGGGCGATAGGAGTGAGGGCGATAGATAGCTAGACAGATAGATAGAGTGATGGCGATCAGTATCTAAATAAATAGATAGAATGAGGGCGATAGATAGATAGATAGATAGAGTGAGGGCGATAGATAGATAGCGTGAGGGCGATAGACAGAGTGAGGGTGTTAGATAGAGTGAGGGTGTTAGATAGAGTGAGGCCGATAGACAGAGTGAGGGCGATAGATAGATAGTGAGGGCAATAGCAAGATAGAGTAAGGGCGATAGATAGAGTGAGGGCAATAGATAGAGTGAGGGCGATAGATAGAGTGAGGGCGATAGATAGAGTGAGGGCGATAGATAGAGTGAGGGCGATAGATAGAGTGAGGGCGATAGATAGAGTGAGGGCGATAGATAGAGTGAGGGCGATAGATAGAGTGAGGGCGATAGATAGAGTGAGGCCGATAGATAGAGTGAGGGCGATAGATAGAGTGAGGCCGATAGATAGAGTGAGGCCGATAGATAGAGTGAGGCCGTTAGATAGAGTGAGGCCGATAGATTGATAGATTGATAGATAGAGTGAGGGCGATTAGATAGATAGAGTGAGGGCGATAGATAGATAGAGTTAGGGCGATAGATAGATAGAGTTAGGGCGCTAGATAGAGTGATGGCGATCAGTATCTAAATAAATAGATAGAATGAGGGCGATAGATAGATAGATAGATAGAGTGAGGGCGATAGGTAGATAGATAGATAGAGTGAGGGCGATAGGTAGATAGAGTGAGGGCGATAGATAGATAGCGTGAGGGCAATAGATAGAGTGAGGGCAATAGATAGAGTGAGGGTGTTAGATAGAGTGAGGGTGTTAGATAGAGTGAGGCCGATAGATAGAGTGAGGGCGATAGATAGATAGAGTGAGGGCGATAGATAGAGTGAGGGCGATAGATAGATAGAGTGAGGGCGATAGATAGATAGAGTGAGGGCGATCGATAGATAGAGTGAGGGCGATAGATAGAGTGAGGGCGATAGATAGAGTGAGGGCGATAGAGTGAGGGCGATAGAGTGAGGGCGATAGAGTGAGGGCGATAGAGTGAAGGCGATTAGATAGATAGAGTGAGGCCGATAGAGTGAGGGCGATAGAGTGAGGGCGATAGATAGACAGATAGAGTGAGGGCGATAGATAGATAGACAGATAGAGTGAGGGCGATAGATAGATAGTTGTGTGTGGTTGTGTGTGGTTGTGGTTGTGTGTGCGTGGTTGTGTGTGTGTGGTGTGTGTTATGCTTTGTTTTGCTATGTTTTGTTATGCTATGCTATGTTTTGTTGTGTTTGGTATGCTATGCTATGTTTTGCTAGGCTATGATATGTTTTGTTTTGTTATGCTGTGTTTTGTTTTGTTTTGTTATGCTGTGTTTTGTTAAGCTTTGTTGTGTTTTGTTAAGCTATGCTATGCTTGAATAGGCTATGCTATGCTTGGTTAGGCTATGCTCTATGCTTGGTTAGGCTATGCTCTATGCTTGGTTAGGCTATGCTCTATGCTTGGTTAGGCTATGCTCTATGCTTGGTTAGGTTATGCACTATGCTTGGTTAGGCTATGCTCTATGCTTGGTTAGGCTATGCTCTATGCTCGGTTAGGTTATGCTCTATGCTTGGTTAGGTTATGCTCTATGCTTGGTTAGGTTATGCGCTATGCTTGGTTAGGTTAGGTTATGCGCTATGCTTGGTTAGGTTATGCGCTATGCTTGGTTAGGTTAGGTTATGCGCTATGCTTGGTTAGGTTAGGTTATGCGCTATGCTTGGTTAGGTTAGGTTATGCGCTATGCTTGGTTAGGTTAGGTTATGCGCTATGCTCTATGTTATGCGCTATGTTATGCGCTGTGTTATGCGCTATGTTATGCGCTATGTTATGCGCTATGTTATGCGCTATGTTATGCGCTATGTTATGCGCTATGTTATGCGCTATGCGCTATGTTATGCGCTATGCACTATGTTATGCGCTATGTTATGCGCTATGCGCTATGTTATGCGCTATGCGCTATGTTATGCGCTATGCTTTGTTATGCGCTATGTTATGCGCTATGTTATGCGCTATGTTATGCGCTATGTTGTGCGCTATGCGCTATGTTGTGCGCTATGTTATGCGCTATGTTGTGCGCTATGTTATGCGCTATGTTATGCGCTATGTTATGCGCTATGCGCTATGTTGTGCGCTATGTTATGCGCTATGCTATGTGCTATGCGCTGCGCTATGTTATGCGCTATGCGCTATGTTATGTTATGCGCTATGTTATGCGCTATGCGCTATGTAATGCGTTATGCGCTATGCTTTGTTATGCGCTATGCTTTGTTATGCGCTATGTTATGCGCTATGTTATGCGCTATGTTATGCGCTATGCGCTATGTTATGCGCTATGCTTTGTTATGCGCTATGTTATGCGCTATGCGCTATGTTATGCACTATGATTTGTTATGCGCTATGTTATGCGCTATGTTATGCGCTATGTTATGCGCTATGTTATGCGCTATGTTATGCGCTATGTTATGCGCTTTGTTATGCGCTATGCGCTTTGTTATGCGCTATGTTGTGCGCTATGCGCTATGTTGTGCGCTATGCGCTATGCGCTATGTTATGCGCTATGTTATGTGCTATGCGCTGCGCTATGTTATGCGCTATGTTATGTTATGCGCTATGTTATGCGCTATGCGCTATGTTATGTGATGCGCTATGTTATGCGCTATGTTATGCGCTATGCGCTATGTTATGCGATATGCGCTATGTTATGCGATATGCGCTATGTTATGCGATATGCGCTATGTTATGCGCTATGTTATGCGCTATGCGCTATGTTATGCGCTATGCTATGCGCTATGTTATGCGCTATGTTATGCGCTATGTTGTGTGCTATGTTGTGCGCTATGTTGTGCGCTATGTTATGCGCTATGTTATGCGCTATGTTATGCGCTATGCGCTATGTTATGCGCTATGTTATGTGCTATGCGCTGCGCTATGTTATGCGCTATGTTATGCGCTATGCGCTATGTTATGCGCTATGCGCTATGTTATGCGCTATGCGCTATGTTATGCGCTATGTGCTATGTTATGCGCTATGTTATGCGCTATGCGCTATGTTATGCGCTATGCGCTATGTTATGCGCTTTGTTATGCGCTATGTTATACGCTATGCGCTATGTTATGCGCTATGTTATGCGCTATGTTATGCGCTATGCGCTATGTTATGCGCTATGCGCTATGTTATGCGCTATGTGCTATGTTATGCGCTATGTTATGCGCTATGCGCTATGCGCTATGTTATGCGCTTTGTTATGCGCTATGTTATGCGCTATGCTATGCGCTATGTTATGCGCTATGTTATGCGCTATGTTATGCGCTATGTTGTGCGCTATGCTATGTGCTATGTTATGCGCTATGTTATGTGCTATGCGCTGCGCTATGTTATGCGCTATGTTATGCGCTATGTTATGCGCTATGTTATGCGCTATGCGCTATGTTATGCGATATGCGCTATGTTATGCACTATGTTATGCGCTATGCGCTATGTTATGCGCTATGCGCTATGTTATGCGCTATGCGTTGTTATGCGCTATGTTATGCGCTATGTTATGCGCTATGCGTTATGTTATGCGCTATGTTATGCGCTATGCGCTATGTTATGCGCTATGTTATGCGCTATGTTGTGCGCTATGTTGTGCGCTATGTTATGCGCTATGCGCTATGTTATGCGCTATGTTATGTGCTATGCGCTGCGCTATGTTATGCGCTATGTTATGCGCTATGTTATGCGCTATGTTATGCGCTATGCGCTATGTTATGCGCTATGCGCTATGTTATGCACTATGTTATGCGCTATGCGCTATGTTATGCGCTATGCGCTATGTTATGCGCTATGCGCTATGTTATGCGCTATGCGTTGTTATGCGCTATGTTATGCGCTATGCGTTATGTTATGCGCTATGTTATGCGCTATGCGCTATGTTATGCGCTATGCGTTGTTATGCGCTATGTTATGCGCTATGTTATGCGCTATGGGTTATGTTATGCGCTATGTTATGCGCTATGTTATGCGCTATGTTATGCGCTATGTTATGCGCTATGTTATGCGCTATGTTGTGCGCTATGTTGTGAGCTATGTTATGCGCTATGCGCTATGTTATGCGCTATGCGTTATGTTATGCGCTATGTTATGCGCTATGCGCTATGTTATGCGCTATGTTATGCGCTATGTTATGCGCTATGTTGTGCGCTATGTTGTGCGCTATGTTATGCGCTATGCGCTATGTTATGCGCTATGTTATGCGCTATGCACTATGTTATGCGCCATGTTATGCGCTATTTTATGCGCTATGTTATGCGCTATGCTATGCGCTATGTTATGCGCTATGTCATGCGCTATGTCATGCGCTATGTCATGCGCTATGTCATGCGCTATGCTATGCGCTATGCTATGCGCTATGTTATGCGCTATGCGCTGCGCTATGTTATGCGCTATGTTATGCGCTATGTTATGCGCTATGTTATGCGCTATGTTATGCGCTATGTTATGCGCTATGTTATGCACTATGCTATGCACTATGCGCTATGTTATGCGCTATGCGCTGCGCTATGTTATGCGCTATGTTATGCGCTATGCTATGCGCTATGCTATGCGCTATGTTATGCGCTATGCGCTGCGCTATGTTATGCGCTATGCTATGCGCTATGTTATGCGCTATGCTATGCGCTATGTTATGCGCTATGCTATGCGCTATGCGCTATGTTATGCACTATGCGCTATGTTATGCGCTATGTTATGCGCTATGCTATGCGCTATGCGTTATGTTATGCGCTATGTTATGCGCTATGTTATGCGTTATGCGCTATGTTATGCACTATGCGCTATGTTATGCGCTATGCTATGCGCTATGCGTTATGTTATGCGCTATGCTATGCGCTATGTTATGCGCTATGTTATGCGCTATGTTATGCGCTATGCTCTATGTTATGCGCTATGTTTGCGTTATGCGCTATGTTAATCGCTATGTTATGCGCTATGTTATGCGCCATGCGCTATGTTATGCGCTATGTTATGCGCTATGCTATGCGCTATGCTATGCGCTATGTTATGCGCTATGTTATGCGCTATGCTATGCGCTATGTGCTATGTTATGCGCTATGCGCTATGTTATGCGCTATGCTATGCGCTATGTTATGCACTATGCGCTATGTTATGCGCTATGCTATGCGCTATGCGCTATGTTATGCGCTATGTTATGCGCTATGTTATGCGCTATGTGATGCACTATGTGCTATGTTATGCGCTATGCTATGCGCTATGTTATGCGCTATGCGCTATGTTATGCGCTATGTTATGCGCTATGTTATGCGCTATGTTATGCGCTATGTTATGCGCTATGCTATGCGCTATGTTATGCGCTATGTTATGCGCTATGCGCTATGTTATGCGCTATGCTATGCGCTATGTTCTGCGCTATGCGCTATGTTATGCGCTATGTTCTGCGCTATGCGCTATGTTATGCGCTATGCGCTATGTGTTGCGCTATGTTATGCGCTATGCGCTATGTTATGCGCTATGTTATGCGCTATGTTATGTGCTATGTTGCGCTATGTTATGCTGTGTTTTGCTATCCTATGCTTTGCTGTGTTTTGCTATCCTATGCTTTGCTGTGTTTTGCTATCCTATGCTTTGCTGTGTTATGCTTTGCTGTGTTTTGTTATGCTATGTTTTGTTGTTTTACTATGATATGCTATGTTTTGCTATGCTATGTTTTGTTTTGCTATCCTATGCTTTGTTTTGCTATGTTTTGTTATGTTCTGCTGTTTTGTTCTGCTGTTTTGTTGTGTTATGTTATGCTATGCTATGATATGTTTTGTTTTGTTATGCTATTGTATGTTTTGCTATGCTATACTATTCTATATTTTGCTATGCTATGTTTTAAGTTATGTTATGCTATGTTTTGCTATGCTATCCTATGCTTTGTTTTGCTATGTTTTGTTATGTTCTGCTGTTTTGTTCTGCTGTTTTGTTGTGTTATGTTATGCTATGCTATGGTTTGTTTTACTATGCTATGTTTTGCTATTCTTTGTTATGTTATGCTATGGTTTGTTTTGTTATGCTATTCTATGTTATGCTATGGTTTGTTTTGTTATGCTATTCTATGTTTTGCTGTGGTATGCTATGTTTTGTTATGTTCTGCTGTTTTGTTATGCTATGTTTTGTTATGCTATTTTTTTATGCTATGTTTTGTTATGCTATGATTTGTTATGCTATGTTTTGTTCTGCTATGGTTTGTTGTGTTATGTTATGCTATGTTTTGTTGTTTTACTATGATATGCTATGTTTTGCTATGCTATGTTTTGTTTTGCTATCCTATGCTTTGCTATGTTTTGTTATGATCTGCTGTTTTGTTCTGCTGTTTTGTTGTGTTATGTTATGCTATGCTATGTTTTGTTTTGTTTTACTATGCTATGTTTTGTTTTTCTATTCTTTGTTATGTTATGCTATGGTTTGTTTTGTTTTACTATGCTATGTTTTGTTTTGCTATTCTTTGTTATGTTATGCTATGGTTTGTTTTGTTATGCTATTCTATGT
Source organism: Lissotriton helveticus (assembly GCF_964261635.1). Classification (NCBI taxonomy): domain Eukaryota; kingdom Metazoa; phylum Chordata; class Amphibia; order Caudata; family Salamandridae; genus Lissotriton; species Lissotriton helveticus. The sequence continues at coordinate 260,380,264 of NC_136071.1, forward strand.
TTTGCTGTGTTTTGCTATGTTTTGTTATGCTATGTTTTGTTATGCTATGATTTGTTATGCTATGTTTTGTTATGCTATGATTTGTTATGCTATGATTTGTTATGCTATGTTTTGTTATGCTATGTTTTGTTATGCTATGTTTTGTTGTGTTATGTTATGCTTTGTTTTGTTGTTTTACTATGATATGCTTTATTTTGCTATGCTTTGTTTTGTTATGCTATGGTGTTTTGTTGTGTTTTGTTATGCTATGCTTTGTTGTGTTTTGCTATGCTATGTTTTGTTGTGTTTTGCTATCCTATGCTTTGGTTTGTTATACTGTGCTTTTGCTATCCTATGCTTTTGTTTGTTATGTTATGCTATGCTATGCTGTGTTTCGTTATGCTATGCTATGTTTTGTTATGCTATGCTGGTAAGGGTATGTGAGGGTGTGTGTGTGAGTGTGTGTGAGGGTGAGTGAGGGGGGTGAGGGAGGGTGAGGGGGTGTGAGGGTGAGGGGGTGTGAGGGTGAGGGGGTGTGAGGGTGAGGGTGTGAGAGTGTGTGAGGGTGTGTGAGGGTGGGTGAGGGTGTGTGAGGGTATGTGAGGGGTGTGAGGGTGAGAGTGTGTGAGGGTGAGTGTGTGAGGGTGAGTGTGTGAGGGTGAGTGTGTGAGGGTGAGTGTGTGAGGGTGATGGGGTGTGAGGGTGAGGGGTGTGAGTGTGAGGGGTGTGAGGGTGAGGGGTGTGAGGGTGAGGGGTGTGAGGGTGAGGGGTGTGAGGGTGAGGGGGGTGAGGGGTGTGAGGGTGAGGCAGTGTGAGGGTGAGGGGGTGTGAGGGTGAGGGGGTGAGTGAGGGTGAGGGGGTGTAAAGGTGAGGGTGTGTGAGTGTGTGAGGGTGTGAGGGTGTGAGGGGGTGTGAGGGTGAGAGGGTGTGTGAGGGTGAGAGGGTGAGTGAGGGTGAGGGAGGGTGAGGGTGTGTGAGGGTGAGGGTGTGTGAGTGAGGGGGTGTGAGGGTGAGGAGGTGTGTGAGGGGTCAGGGGGTGTGAGGGGGTGAGGGCGAGTGAGGGGGGTGAGGGCATGAGGGTGAGTGTCTCCAATGAATGTCGCTGCTTCGCCTTCTTTGAAAATGTTCAGTGCTGCAAATAGAGCATGCCGCCCTAATTATCACAGCATGAGGCCCCAAAGTGATAATAATCACAGCATGCAGAGAGGCGCCCCACGCTGCTGGAGCACTCAACTGTGCATTAATTATAGTTGAGTGCTCCAGCAGCCTGAGGCACCTGTTGACATGCTGTGATAAGTGGGTCTCATGCTGTGATAATTGTTGCGGTGCCTGAGGAAGTGGAGACTCCTGCTGGGATAATTGGTCTTGTGGGCCTCAGGAAGTAGAGTTTCATGCTGGGATAATTGGTCTGGCGGCGCTTGCGGTGCCTGACGTCCAACAAACGTGCACAAGCTGCTCAACCTTGAAGCGCGTTCACAGACCTGGGTCGGCTCGTGCCCAGGTCTGTATCGGGCTCGTTCACAGCTGTTACTCCCTTGACAGGGATGAAGGCGGCTATAAGTCTCGTTGGCGGCAGCGCTTCGCGCTGCAACGCCAGCGAGACCTAAAAAGTGCTATGGGTGGTCAAGCCGTGAAAGGATTGAGACATGCTCTGCCAAGTCTCCGCTCCTCCGCCGCCTGAGTAAGCTTTTCTACCGGCCCTACGGCACATCTACAGATACCGCACTGGAAGCCCTTTAACTCATCATCCCTGGGCACCTATGGCTGGCTGGTGCAATGATTGAGGGACATCTGGGGCCCAATCGCTGTATGACGGGAAACGTGCCAGTGAGCTGGCGGCCACCATCTTTGGCCTTGCGGGCGAGACTGCGCTGACTGACCTACCCTGATCCTGGGCCATCTGATATCGCCTGTGCCTGTGACACGGCCCTGAGCTTGGCCCCGGACTCTTTGGTTCCACTGGCCTCCCTCTGTGTTGAGATCAGATTAGGGGATCTCCGTCTGCTGTATGACCCGGCTGGGGGCACACCTGATGGGACAGGGTCCCACACCGATGGGTCTGGAGGTCTTGAAGTCTGCTCTACTGACTGCGGACTCCTCCCTCCTGCTGTTCACCACACAGAGATCCCAGCGGGGGTCTCCCGGATCCACACGCAATGTAGCCTTAGCCAGCTTCCTGGGCCCGGACTGAACCTTGGCCCAGAGGTCGCATCCTTGGGCAAGCTGCAGAAGGCATGCCTGACGGCAGAGACGGGGTGTTTGAGGCGACTGCGGTAGAACCAGAGATCCGTGTGAGACCCGGGCCTCTCCTCCTCTCCTCGATCTGGCACAGGAGGACTGGGCGGCCTACTGTGAGGACATCTATCTGCAAACCAACCCCTTCCCCTTGTGGTGCCTGTGGCCTTGGTGGGGCTCTGGACCCACTCAAGCCTTGCCCTTTCTGCTGATGCTGATAGCCCACCTGTGGTGACAGAAGGTAAGAGCGATCGACTGCGAGGCTCACGCGGCGAGGGCTCCCTGCTACCTTCGATCATCATTGGCGAAACCTCCAGTGGATCTGCCTGATGCCTGAGGCCTCCTCCTCCTGATATCTCCGGTGCCCTGCCAAGCAGTGGAGATACCTGGGTCTGGATCCAACATGCCTTGGCCTACGATGTGGCGGGGAGAGGGCTTCCCCAGCACATTACCCAGATAAGGGAGTCCGGCTGTAGAGGTCGCACAACGAGTGGGCGCACTGCTCCCTTCCCTTTAACTCTTGTCCCCTGAGCGCCCACCCTGCTGCTTGGGACTGGGCCCTTCCTGCTTGGTTTGGATCTCCTCCAGCGGGGGCATAAGCCTTGTGGGGCTGATCTGTGGGGGTCCGGTGGTCTGCTTAACTGCCGCACGCCCTGGTACGGGCCCCTACTCTTGCTGCCAGATATGAAACTGGTCACCCGCTGTCTTCAGGATTTGGACTTCGCAGGGGCTCTGGTGAAAGGGCCCGTGGACGGTGGCTACACCGGGTCTCTGGACGTGGAAAGCCCCTATTGCTTAACCAATTCTTGTTTACCACCTGCGCCTACTCAAGGGCACCTCTAACACTTGGCCCCCCCATTGCTGAATTCTCCTTTGCCCAACCTTGAATGGTCGGTCGGTGCTGGCCCATAACAGTTTCATCTACATAGAAGAGCCCCCCTTGGCCATTTTACTTCTCAGCGGATTCTCCTTATGTGGAGCACTAGTGCCCCGCATTGAGTTGGGGTGGGAGCGGCTCCCCTGATCTAGGCCCCCGGTGAGGCCGTCCCTCACTGCAGCACCTTGCAAGCCTTGGCAATTCCTTCTGGTTCTGAGTCTGTCCCACATCTACTCCCACCATCCACCTCTCTTCCTGGATGTCTATCTGCACTGGACTCTTTGTTGTTAAAGGGTTCCTACCTCTCACAGGGCCAGCGCCTGGTTTGCAGCCCACCAGAGGGATTGGTGGTCCACTTAGAACACCCCTCGGATCATACCTTTGTCGAAGCTGGGCAAGGATCCGGCTCCCACTCCAGCTAAAGACAATCCTGTATCCTCCCTATGGCTGAAATCCCACCCTCCGACGTCCTCCGCACTTAAACCCCCCCCGGGGGTCTGCGCCTGATGGGAATCCACCTGAGGTGCCGATTACTCTGGCATTCGTGAACTCATTTCTCCAGGAGATCAATGTAGAAATCAGATCGCTTAAACAAGACTTCAAGTCCTGCCTTTGGGAGATCCGGCAAGATGTCACAGAGATCGGCGGCTACGTGGATGACCTCGAACGCACAGCAGATGCAAGAGCGCAACACCTCTAGAGCGTCTGGCAACGCATGGCTGAACTTGAACACCAACATATCTATCTACAGCTTAAGTAGGAGGATCTCAAAAATCGAAGTCGGCGTAACAATCTGCGCATCAGGTGGGTCCCTCATGGGGCAGAGGGCCATGATATCATGGACTTTACGGAGGATTTCCTGCAGATGGTGCAGGCGGATGATGACACCTCTCTCCCGACTCTTGACAGAGCCCATCGAGACCTTGACCCTAGCGGGCACCCTGACTTCCACCCGGATATCCGCACACGAGTCTATTTCTTCCTAGAGAAGGAAGCCATCTTGCAGAAGGAACACGGAGTCACAGACCTATCCTACAACGGTTTTCCAATTCAGATCTTTCAGGACATAGCCCCTGTCACTCTTCATAGGCACAAGGACTTTAAGGCAGTCACAGATAAGATGCGTGAGCTTAAAATTAAATATCAATGGGGCCACCCCTTCGCCTTAATCTTTTCATGGGAAGGCCAGCACCGGGTTCTCCACTCGCTGCAAGAGGCGTAACAACTCCTTCACCTCTTGGTGGACACAGGGGAGGTCGAGGCCTCTTCTCAGCAAGACCGACGCGGGGCCCATCTCAGCCGCAGTGGTCCACTGTTCCACCCACGGGCTTAGGACACGTGTCAAGGACCAAGACTACTCCCAGGCAATACAAGACATTATCAACCATATCCGCACTCTGAGCGACTCTCCCTCTCCGACCCACTTGTCCACACTGGTGGACTAACCTGAACTGGGAGCATTGATGCCTACGTATTCCAGTCCCAGTTGGGAGCCTATGCCTCTGGGCCCCCTGCGAAGTTCACACAAGAGTAGTTCTTCTCGATGCCGCATCTTGTTGTGCTCCCGCTACCTCTTGCTCCTCGAACTGCTGGATGTCCGTCATTTGTTATATTTTAATTTATTTTTATTGATCAGCTTGCAACAAAAGTGCACATAGTCCCTTAGCAGGAACCAACCAATGCCGTTATAACCAGATAGCAGTACAAGCATTTTGCATCTGAAAAGGTACATCAACTAACATACCCACAACCCACCCCCCCCTTTCCCGGCACGTAGATGTTATTGTTGAACAAATAGTAACTTATACATCATGAATATGGCACCCCACATAAACAGACCCAACCCTCACTATCTCCTGTGGCCCTCACATTGACACATCATGACTACTGCAATTCAGGATTTGCAAGTAAGTACACAGTTAATTAAGCCCAAAAGTCCTTCGGCCGAGAGGCCATGGGCAGTTCCTCTGCATTGGTCCCCAACTGTTCTCTGAAATATATTAAGTCACAAACCCACTTTTTCACAGTTGGAATAGTTTTGGCGCCCCAACATTGCGCCACCGCCTGCTTGGCAAACAGTGTCGAGACAGCGATTATGTGCCGGTTACATTGCTTAAGCTTCTTTACCCAACCCAATAGACAAACTTCAGGCGTGCACATCACATTTTCCAACACAACCTCTGTGTGCACTTTCGTTACTTGAGTCCAGAATGGGAATATTTTATCGCAGCTCCATGCAAGATGCAGAAAATCTGCATTATCCTGCCCGCACCTCACACAGCATGCATTCTCACGCAGCCCAAACCTCTGCAACTGAATTGGTGTGTAATATAACTGGTGCAAATATTTGAAATGAATGATGTGGAAGTTGCAGTTGGCCGTCAACCGACCAGTCAGTTTGCAGCAGAACTTCCATTGTTCCAACGACAGAGTAGACCCTAGTGCCGCGTTCCATTTATTAAATGATGGGGTTATCAATGAGTTCCTGTTCTCTCTGTGACGCATTGAACATCCTAGTTATCAGACCCCTATGTTCTTCCCCTGCTAGCACCACCTGCAGCGCCATCAGTGTTCTCGGCTCTGCTGGATAATCAGGGAAAATAGTTTGGACGCCTGCCGTACCTGCATGCACGTGAAGCCCAACATTATACCATAGTCCCGTCCACCATGCCTGGCCATGTATATACAAATCTGTTTGATCCCCACTACCCCCAGTGCCCTCAAGCCTGACTGTTCCTGTGTTGTGGAAATTTCCGGGTTTGCAGCAAGCGGCAGCGCCAGCGCCAGGGCATATAGATAGTCTAGCTGTGCCCATTTAGTCAGAGTCTTCCATGGCCACGCAGTACATTGGACAAGGTTAATTTCAGTTCTCGGTCCCCCACCTCCACACGACAATGCCGCCGCCACCAAAGGTAACGGAGTCACAATATCTGCCTCAATTGCTGTATGTGGCAGGAACCGCTGCGGGAAATAACAATAATGCACAAACTGCGCCGGCGCGCACAGGTAGTACAGACTCATGTCAGGCGCTTCAAAATCTCCCCGCTCAAATGGTTGTGTCAGACTGCTCCAGCTACATCTGGGTTTCTTGCCGCCGCAGACAAAAATCAGCATGGCCGACTGAATCGTTTAAAACAATGCGACATTCAAGTGAATAGGGATATTGACAAACAAATAGAGGAGTTTGGGCAGGATAATTATTTTCGTCACCGCAACTCTGTCAGCAAGCGAGAGTGGCATCTTAGCCTACCGCGCTGCTTGGTCAGTGATCTGTGTAATGACTCGGCCATAGTTCATAGAGATTACCGGATCCGGATCCTTATGCAACCATATCCCCAAATACTTCACTGGGTCATTGGACCACGACAGTGGGTAATCCAGCTCATCTCGTTGGAGCCAGCCGTCATAGGGAATACTGTAGACTTTGCCCAATGTATTCCTAGTCCTGAATACCTCTCGAATTTAACATATTCGTGCAGCACTTCCGGGAGGTGTATGGCAGGCTCGCTGACATAAAGCAGCATATCATCAGCATACAATGAGACCACAAGTGGTCTCTGCCGAAACCTCAGCGCTGCATGTACATGCTTTTGACGCAGTTTACAAGCCAAAGGCTTCAAAGCTAGCGCAAAGAGAATGGGCAACAGGGGGCAACCCTGTCTCGTACCCCTTCTGATAAGGAATGCCGTGGATACCCAGCCGTTTACGCGTTTCCGAGCTTCTGGCTCATTGTACAGTAGCTGAATCCATTTAAGGAAAACGGTGGCACGTCCATTTTCAATAGTACTGTAAACATATATCCCCATTGCAGGGAGTCGAAAGCTTTCGCTCAGTCAAGCAGCACAGCCACTGCATAAAAGTCTTGCTCGAAATAATGCAACGTGGCAAAGACAGTGTGCATGTTATACATCGTTGTTCTAGTGGGTATGAAACCCGACTGGTCCGGGAGGACCAACTTGGGTAACAGCGTCTGCAACCTATTGGCAATCATCTTTGCTAAAATGTTAGCATCTATATTAATGATAGAAAGAGGCCTGTATGAGTCACACCTGTTCGCCGCTTTGTCTAGCTTCAATAGCGTAACAATAAGTGTTTCTTTGAGTGTGGAGGGAAGCTTTCCCATCTCGTATGCCTCCGCATAGACATCTAAGAGCCTGGGTGCCAGCTCCTCAATGTAGGCCTTATAGAACTCACTTTGGAGCCCACCAAGACCCGCTGCCTTACATGTGTGGAGTGACATTATTGCTAGTTTGACCACCGCTATGTCAAATGGTTGCGTGATATACTCTCTCTGGCCTGCTGACAGCCACCCAAGCGCAATATCGTCTAGGTAGTCGTGTATCTCGGCCACCGGCACCTGTGCCCCAGGACCATACAGTTCAGAGTAAAAGTCAAGCACTATCTCACTGATCTCTGGCGTGGTGTGGAGCGCCACTCCACCAGTATCTAGCATTTCCATGATGTATTCCTGACACTTTGGCGCAACCTACTTCTGTGCCAGTGATCGGCTGGGCCTACCCCCCTCCCCATAGTAGCGAGCCGTACTCTGTCTAGATCTGTGCGCCATTTCCTGGTCTACCGTTTTATTGTGCTCGGTCACAAGATTTCTGGTTGCTACGAGTGTTGCTGGGGCCGGGTTCCACTCATTCTCCTGTTCTAAAAAGGATATTTCCGCTGCCAATCTACTGATTCTATGCCACAGGTCCTTGAGGATCCTAGCCTGTGCACCGATACAAGCACCCCGGATCGTAACTTTAAATGTTTCCCACAGGACCCCTGCACTGTCCACCGAGGCCTCGTTTTCTCTGAATTAATTACTTATCGCCTCCCCAATAGTGCTCCTAAAAACTGGACCAATCAGTGATGTCTGTTGTAACAGCCACATAAAAGGAGGCCTCTCGCACTCCGGGACTCAGAACTCAAGGAGGACCGGGGAATGATCCGAGAGTGTCCTGGCCATGTGGCTGACATGTTCCACCCACGTACATGACACCACTGAGTCTAGCCAATAATCCAAGCGGGACCACGTCCCATGCACCAAGGATACAAAGGTGCTTTCTTGGATCCCAGGGTGCCGCAATCGCTAAGCATCATGAATAGCCCCTGCTTCCAACAGTCCAATTAGGGTGTCTGTTGCCTGCCTATGGCATGTTGTCCCATTCCCCGACCTGTCTATATACACATCCAGACAAACATTAAAATCACCGTCCCATAATACTTCTGCCAGAGGGAACATGGAGATTCTGCGCCAGACTTCCAAAAAGAAGGAGGGGTTGTCCACATTCGGTCCATAACCAATAGGACATTCACGCCACCCAGCATGCCCTGAACCAGCGCTATTCTACCTTGTTCATCCATCTCGGAGGAAAGCACTGTGAATGGGACCCCCTTCTTGACACGGCTCATCACACCCCTGGAATAGGAGGAGTAGGAGGAAGTCACCCGCACACCAGCCCAGTGGGAAACCCACACTTTTTTCAGAGATTTTTGTGAGATGCGTCTCTTGCAAGAAGGCTATCTGGACATCCAACCTGTCCAAGTACGCTATGACAGAACGGTTTTTCTTGGGGCTGTTTATGCCACATAGATACCAGGTAAGAAGCTTTATATTACCCCCGATCGTCTCTACACAGCAAGATATAGAAAGGATAGTGATGGCCAACGTTAGTGATGTGCTGCAATGATACAGTTGCAATGCCACTGGGAAATTCCCAAAATCCCTTACTCACTCCCCCCCCCACCGGCCCCCCACCAACTTCACCATACCCAACTTGCCAAAGCCATCCCAACCCTGAGTAAAAAAAAAAAACAAACCCCAACAAACCAATCGAACATGTGGGGTACTCCCATGTGGGGAACTGCAGAGGGCTACTAGCCTCCCACTAGAGTAGGAGGTGGCTGATCAGTTCTAAAACGTGTGCAAGAATTCTATTAACATTTTGTTAACATTCTACCTCGGAGTGGTCTCCCACGCAAGGACCGAGCTCCCCAAGTCAGTAATATGGAGAATGAGTCATTTTACATCTGCTAGAGTCCTCAACAATAAGGGACTCAATTCCCCCAATAAAAGGCACCATATCTGGAGCTACCTGCTCTTACAGGACCCTGATATTATCTTTCTCCAAGAAACCCATCTACTCTCTGCAGACATGCACCTCATGTCACACCCTAAATACCCAGCTCAATTTTGGGCTTGTACTCTTTTCAAAACCGCAGATGGGAGGGCCATACTCTCAGGTGATTCAGGACCCTGAAGGTCGATATTTAAAGCTTCAATTGCATTGGGGCGCAGAGCACCCAACTCTCCTCAATGTATACGCACCTAACCAAGCACAGGATAGGTTCCTGAGATCCGACCTGAGTGATTTGCTCCACGCTCCAGAGGAGGCAATTATCATCTGAGGTGACTTTAATCTGGTGTGGGACCCGGACAGAGATCACAGCACACAGACTTACCAAAGCACTGGGGCTATGTCGGCAGGTCTTAAGAGGGTCATCACTGACTTGGGAGTCACTGATGCCTGGAGATATTTGAACCCAGATACTGAGTACTCTCTTTTCTCACATGCCCACTGCTCATATTCATGAACTGACTACTGCTTTCTTTCACCTTCTTTAATTCACGATCTACAAACTGCTGAGATGTCTGACATCTCTATCTCAGATCATGCCCATGTCTCGGTCACTTTTCAAACTCCAAACAGATGTCAAGGCATACACTCCCCACCCCACATCCAGCATGCCCCAGTGTTGATATCCGCGAAGAAATTGAAGCCTTTTTCATTACAAATGACACCCCAGAACCCTGGGAATTCGTTTGGTGGGATGCCGTTAAAGGAACCATCCGGGGTACTATCTCATCTATTGCCATAGTCCGGGCCTGGGAGGCTTGTCTCATAGAAACAAATGTATCCAAAGACATTAAAACCCTGTAGCGCAGTGATCACCAACAGCCCTCTCTGTATAATAAAAAGCACCTTGCTATCCTTCAGGGTCAGTGAGTGAAAGGGAGTATGGATAGATGAATGAAAGGGTGGATGGATGGATGAGTAAAAGTGTGGATGGATGATGAGAGGATGGTTGGAGAAGTGAGTCAACGGATGGTTGATGATGACAGGCAACATGCATGGAAGGATGATTGGATGGATAGATGGAGTGAAAGGCTGTGTGGATGGACAGTTTGAAAGGGTAAATGAGTGAAAGGATAGATGGATGGATGGATAAGCTAAAGGATATATGTAAGGATGGATGAGTGGAAGAATGGATTGATGAGTGAAAGGGAGCCCAGAGGGATGCTTCAGACCCCAATAACTATCGGCCCTTAGCCCGGCTACCACTGCCGGCTAAAATAATCGATAAAATTATGAATTCCCAGCTGACCCAATTCATTAATGAGAATGACTTGCTGGATTCCTCATAGTTTGGCTTTCGTCGCGAACATAGTACCGAAACAGTACTTATCAAAGCCACGGAAGATATCAGGGCGGTGATGGATCGGGGTGGCACAGCGATGCTGATACTCCTCGATCTGTCAGCCGCCTTTGATACCGTTGACCACTCTCTCTTGCATAAGCGGCATGAGAGATTAGGGGTCGGGGGTTCAGCGTTGGCCCTGCTGTCCTCCTTTCTTAAAGATAGAAGGCTAACAGTCTAGGTCGATGCATACCACTCAGATTCTTACACCCTTCCATGTGGAGTGCCTCAGGGCTCCTCGCTGAGCCCATCACTCTTCTATGTGTATGTTTCGGAACTGGCCCCACTAATTCAGAGTTTTGGTTTCAACCTTGCATCTTACGCCGACGACACTCAGATTGTGGTAACAGCATACAAAAATTAGACCCCCCCACCCTACCCTACAATTTCAAAATAGCACGCGCACTGTAAATCAATGGATGAATACTCATTGCCTTAAGCTAAACTCTGACAAAACAGAGATTCTGATCTTTGGCAATTTGCTACCCAGCTGGGGCAACCTATGGTGGCCAGCGGAGATGAGTGAGCCCCCGAAACCGGTGGTAAAAGCCAAGAATCTGGGGGTGTGGCTGGAGCACAAACTTTCTCTTATCCAACACACTAACGCAACAGTTTCGGCCAGTCACTTTCTTATTAAGAAGGTGAGGAAGATCCTTCCATACCTTCCGGTAGAAACCAGAAAAACGGTAGTCACATCCTTAATCCAGTCGAAACTTGACTACTGTAATGGACTACTGGGAAACAGACAGAAGCAATGCTTGAAAAATCTTCAAAGTGTACAGAATTCAGCAGCACGGCTCCTATCTAACATTCCTAGGAACAACTCGGTCACCGCTGAAATTCGAAGGTTGCATTGGCTTCCAGTGGAACAATGGATTAAATTCAAGACACTCTCTCTTGCCTACAAAGCCCTGAGCCAAAAAGGTCTGATCTTTCTGCAGAATCTGTTTACCTGGTACAAACCTACCAGACATCTTCGCACCTCCGGCACCAAACTTCTGCGGGTGCCAAAAATCTGCACCTTACAATGGGGCGGTCGCAGCTTCCACTTTTACACCACTAAGCTCTGGAACTCTCTTCCATTCGAGCTCAGAAGTGCATCCACCCTTATCTCCTTTAGAAAGGGCCTGAAAATCTGGCTGTTCCAGAACTAGTTGTCAGCGCAGACCCCCGCTGTCCATAGCGCCAAGACACCTCCGGGTATACGTGCACTTTACAAATTAAAATAACATAACATAACATAACATAAGTCGATGAAAGGGTGAATGGATGAATGAGTGAAAGGGTGGATGAGATAAAAGATAGATGGACAGATGGATGTGTGAGTGAAATGATGGATGGGTAAGTGAACGGGTGGATGAATAGATGCATGGATGAATGAGGGGAAGGATGGATGCGTGAAAGGAATGAAGGATGGATGCATGGGTGGAATTATGTATGGACAAAGGATAATAGAAAGAATGGATGGATGGGTGAGTGTGAGTGTGAAAGGATGGAAGGATGAGTGAAAAGGTAAATGGATGGATAGAGTGAAAAGGCTAGATGAAAGGACGAGGTAAAATGGTAGATGTATAGATGGAGTGAAAGGATGGATAGATGTGTGAAAGGATGGATGGATGAATGCATAGATGGATGAATGAGTGAGTGAATGAATGGATGTAAGGATGGATGAGTGAAAGGGAGGATGGGTGGACAGATGGATGGATGGAAGGGTAGATGGATGAAAGGGTGGATGGATGGGTGACTGAAAGGGTAGATAGATGGATGGAGTGAAAGGATTGATGGATGAGTGAAAGGATGGATGAGTTAAAGAATGGATGGATAGGTGGGTGGTTGGGTATGAGGTGGAGGGATGGATTAGTGAAAGGGTGAATGGATGGGTCCGTGAAAGGTAGGAAGAATGGATGGATAGATGACTGGGTGGATGGTAGGATGCATGGAAAAGTGCTAGAGTGGAGACATGGAGGATGAATAGAATGGATGGATGGATAGATGATCGAGTGAGAGACAATGGATGGAGGAGTGAAAGGATAAATGGATCAATAAGTGAATGGATGGAGTAAAAGGGTGGATGGATGGACGGAATGAAAGGATGGATAGATGGATGAATGAAAGGATGTTTGTAAGGATGAATGAGTGAAAGGGAGGGTAGATAGGTGGCTGGATGAAAAGATGGATGGATAGATGAGTGAGTGAAAACAAGGATGGATGAGTGAGTGAAAGGCTGTATGAGTGAAAGAGTACATGGATAGATAAGTGGATGGATGAGTTGAAGGGAGGATGGATAAGTTGAAGGGTGGATGGATGAGTGTAACACTGCCTGGCTGAATGAAAGGGGTGGATGGATGGATAGATGGATGGATGGATGAGCGAAAGGGAGGATGGATGAATGGATGGTTGGAGTGAAAGGGTGGATGGACGAATGAGTGAAAGAGTGGATAAATGAGTGAAAGATGGATGATTGAAAGGATTGATGGGTGGATGAATGGATACATTAAACAAGCATTTGCAATGCAATAGGTCTCGCATTAGGAAAGTTTGAGGTATTGGTATTGCAAATGACAAATATTTTATTTATGTGTTGGTATTGAAAGTAGGGAAATTACTAGCTTTGTCATTTACAATGCCAATATTTTTAACTTTTGTAAACGTGACACCTATAGCATTCTAATGCAATATGTGTTGTATTTACATGACTTTGAAGTATTAATATTACAAATAACAATGGCTTTTATTTGTTTTAATAATTAATACTTAAATAAAAGTTATTGTAATGTATAATGGCAATAGCTTAAACTTTTGTAAATAACTTATGGGAAGATTATGTTCAGTGTATTTTACTGTGATGAAAATCCAAGAACAGAAGTGAAATATTAACATTATTTTGTAAAATTTCTAATAAAGCTTAAAACATTGAGAGAACATATTAGAACCAGTTGTTGTTGATTGGTTGCAAAGAGTAATGCTGTGGCGTTCAGTGATGCTGTGGCCTTCAGTGGTGCTGAGTGATGCTGTGGCCTTTAGTGGTGCTGAGTGATGCTGTGGCCTTCAGCGGTGCTGAGTGATGCTGTGGCCTTCAGTGGTGCTGAGTGATGCTGTGGCATTAAGTGGTGCTGTTGCGTTGAGTGGTGCTGTGGCGTTGAGTGTTGCTGTGGCGTTGAGTAGTGTTGAGTGGTGCTGTGGTGTTGAGTGGAGCTGTGGCGTTGAGTGGAGCTGTGGTGTTGAGTGGAGCTGTGGCGTTGAGTGGAGCTGTGGCGTTGAGTGGTGCTGTGGCGTTGAGTGGTGCTGTGGCGTTGAGTGGTGCTGTGGAGTTGAGTGGTGCTGTGGCGTTGAGTGGTGCTGTGGCGTTGAGTGGTGCTGTGGCGTTGAGTGGTGCTGTGGCGTTGAGTGGTGCTGTTGCGTTGAGTGGTGCTGTGGCGTTGAGTGGTGCTGTGGCGTTGAGTGGTGCTGTGGCATTAAGTGGTGTTGTGGCATAGATTGGTGAAGTGGCATTGAGGGTTGGAGTTGGAGGTTGGAGTTGGAGGTTGGAGTTGGAGGGTGGAGTTGGAGGGTGGAGTTGGAGGGTGGAGTTGGAGCATTGAGTTGGAGGGTGGAGTTGGAGGGTGAAGTTTGATTTTGAGGGTGGACTTGGGTTCTGTAGTCGTCTTGCGTGTGGATTTGGAGGGTGGATTTGGAGGCTGGAGTTGTCTTGCGTGTGGATTTGGAGGGTGGACTTGGGGGCTGGAGTTGTCTTGCGTGTGGATTTGGAGGGTGGATTTGGAGGCTGGAGTTGTCTTGCATGTGGATTTGGAGTGTGGATTTGGAGGCTGGAGTTGTCTTGCGTGTGGATTTGGAGGGTGGATTTGGAGGCTGGAGTTGTAGTTGGAGGTTGGATTTGGAGGGTGGATTTGGAGGCTGGAGTTGTAGTTGGAGGTTGGATTTGGAGGGTGGATTTGAAGGCTAGAGTTGTAGTTGGAGGTTGGATTTGTAGGGTGGATTTGGATGTTGTAGTTGGAGGGTGTATTTGGATGTTGTATTTGGATGTTGTAGTTGGAGGGTGTATTTGGATGTTGTGTTTGGATGTTGTAGTTGGAGGGTTGAGTTGTAGGGTGGAGTTGGAGGGTTGAGTTGGAGGGTTGAGTTGGAGGGTTGAGTTGGAGGGTTGAGTTGTAGGGTGGAGTTGTAGGGTGGAGTTGTAGGGTGGAATTGTAGGGTGGAGTTGAAGGGGGGAGTTGTAGAGTGGAGTTGGAGGGTGGAGATGGAGGGTGGAGTTGTAGGGTTGAGTTGTAGGGTGGAGTTGTAGGGTGGAGTTTGAGTATTGTGAGGGTGAGGGTGTGAGGGTGAGTGAGGGCGTGTAAGGATGAGGGTGTGATGGTGTGTGAGGGTGACTGAGGGTGAGGGTGTGAGGGTGATTGAGGGTGTGAGTGTTGTGAGAGGGGTAAGGGCGTGAGGGTGATTGAGGGTGTGTGAGGATGTGGGTGTGAGGGTGTGATGGTGAGTGATGGTGTGTGAGGGTGAGGGGGTGGGGTGTGAGGGTGAGTGAGGATGTGAGGGTGATAGGGTAAGGTGAGGGGGTGTGAGGGTGAGAGGATGTGTGGGTGAGGGGGTCTGAGGGTGTGTGATGGAGGGTGAGGGTGTGTGAGGGTAAGTGAGGGTGTGTGAGGGTGAGGGGGTGTGAGGGTGAGGGGGTCTGAGGGTTAGGGGGTGTGAGGGTGAGGGATTGTGAGGGTGAGGGATTGTGAGGGTGAGGAGGTGTGAGGGTGAGGGGGTGTGAGGGTGAGAGGGTGTGTGAGGGTGAGAGGGTGAGTGAGGGTGAGAGGGTGTGAGGTTGAAGGGGTGTGAGGTTGAGGGGGTGTGAGGGTGTGCGAGAGTGGGATGTGTGAGGGTGGGTGAGGGTGTGAGGGTGAGTGAGGGTGTGTGGGTGAGTGAGGGTGTTTGAGGGTGGGTGAGGGTTGTGCACAGAGGAGACGAGTAGGGTGAAAAACTGAGCCATTGCTGGGACTTTTCTGGTAAAATACTTGATGAGAACCCAGGCCAGTATAATGCTGTCTTCTGTGTGCAAGTCTGGGAAGTCATGGTGTATTCGGCAGTGGTGCAAGTACGGTGAACACGGAGCAATTGCTGGGACTTTTCTGCTCGTAACTAAAAAAAAAAAAAAAAAAAAAAGCTCTCGGCATCGCGGGGGGGGGGGGGGGGGTGGGAGCTGCAGCCTTTGAAGGCTGATGCCTAGGGCTAGGCAGACAAATGGTGGTGCGCGATATGCACGGGGGGGGAGGGGGGTAATACCAGAAACTAACCACTGAAATCTGCAAGACTAGTGTGACCAACTAAGCCCAGAGAGAGTGCAGCCACAACTAGTAACAATCCAAAAACATAACATTGTGCACGCAGATACAATCCATGCCTGTGACACTAACAGCTCTGAATATCTGTGACAGCGTTACAGGCGGATGAGAGAAGGGCAGAGGAAACAGACTAAGAAGTGTGGAAATCTAAAGCCGAGCTGGAGAGTGAGAGCGGACGCACTAAGGCTGGTCTGTCTGTGAGAGAAAGGCAGGCTGCAGTATTAAGTTATATCAAGAGAGGAGCTGGGAAAGAAACTGCAGACAGAAGGTTTAACAGAAGTGCACAGAGCCACTTCACAGAGAAGGAATAGCAGAGGAGGTATTGGTAGCAGAAATGAATACCAACGGGTGACACTGAGGCAGATAGCAAAGAGTAAAGCTAGGAGAGAAAGAGTCCTGAAACAAGGAAAGCGAAAGTAAATGGGAAATCTAAAGCGGAGCTGGAGAGTGAGAGCGCACGTACTAAGGCTGGTCTGTCTGTGAGAGAAAGGCAGGCTGCAGTATTAAGTTATATCAAGAGAGGAAAACTGAAAGTAAACTGAAAGCAGAGAGAGGCCGTGAAAGAAGTGAAAACAATGGAGGAAGGGTGACGAGACGCATGGGGGGGCAGCAGCCTTTGATGTGCCGGCCGGCCATGCAGTGAATAATTAGGGGAGGAGAAATGCCGGCCTGAGGCGAGCGCGAAGCAACATATGGCTTTGATGTGGAGGCAGGCGGCAAGCTCGTGCACGAGGCGTGCACTTCTCAAAATCCGCTGGAGAGCCCTTGGCAGAAAGTATGGTTTGGCTGCATTAGGGCTCTTTTCCTATTCCTGCGGAATAGGAAAGGGGTGAGCCCTAAAAAGGGGGCAGGATAAGTGAAAAAAGGATGATGAGTGAAAGAATGGATGTATGGATATGTTTGATGGATAGGTTTCATTATGGATGGATTTGGAAATGAATGGGTGGGTGGAAAAACGGAATGGTGACAGACTGAATGTTGGCTGAAAGACTGAATAGATGACAGAATATACAAGCGATATGATGGATATTGGTGGGTGAATTGAAGGATAAAAGGATGAACGGATAGATTATTTGATGGAAGAGACAAGCAATCTCTTCTAGGGAGGGTCACAATGACTTGTTTTGGTTGCTTGGTGTCACAAGATCTTTAGTTCAAAGCAGGGAGTATTTTAGTTTTCTGGCTACTTTCTTAAATTCGTATACGATGGCTATTTAAGTCGAGCATTTGAGACCTCTTGTGTATACTTTAGTGTATACTTATATGTGTATGTACTCTGTGGGCTCTGTAGATTAGCATTAGAGACTTTTTTTCTGTTCAACTGCCTCTATTTAACTGTTTTAATAGTAAAATACCAGAATTGCTTTCTGCTTAGGGACTTTCTTTTTTAAATTTTTCTGGCAACTGCCTCTATTTAACTTTCTTGATAGCAGAGGTCAGTAAAATACCAGAATCACTTTAGCATTCTCTAGATTCCAGTCCATAGAATTGTCTTCCATGAGCATCCTTAGATAATAATATTTTTGTCAAATCTTGTACTTTCAGTGACCACCGAAGGCCCTGATTTTATAATAAAACAGAGCTTTGGACTATACCATTTCCTGCTGAAAGGCAATATTTCCCTCCATTTGTTCCCATACCTGGCGTGTCACTCAGTTTGGTGATTATTTTCCCCCCATGTTAAAGAACAGTAGATGTTTCAGCACCCAGACTAATGTGCTGCACATTAGTCTGGGTGCTGACCGATTGCATTTCAAATGCTTGTTTAGTGGTTCCAATGAATCCTTTAAATGTACAGAACCCTTTTAAAAAGCTTGTTTATTTAGTTTTTTTAAGTGTGTATAATGCAGAGACGCAACTAGAGTCCAATTTCGGGGGGGGGGGGGGGGGCGGGGTGGGCTAATAAAAATTTCGAGGGGGGGGGGCCTAATTCTTCCAGCAATTGGCAGAGTGAAGTTGCAGGGTCTCTAAGAAGGGTTGAAAGAACAACAAAGCCTTGTTAACAAGTAAACAGTCTTTTAAAGACCTGTGAAGTACTCTGGTGCGGCTGCAGTAAGATGGATGCCAGACCACAACAGCTCAAAAACTGTCTGTGTGTGTGTCCAGGAAGCTGTCTCAGCCCGGGCTGACTCTTTGAGCCCAATGGGTATTGCGCGCCTGATATAATGTGTTCTAAAGGAAGCTTTTTTTTTTTTTTAATTGAACAGGAACATTAAATAAAATGTTTTGCATCTTTTAAAACAGTTATCACGAGCCTCAGCCATTCTTGCTCTTTACCCCTTTCTACCAGGAGAACAAAGTGCTAAAAGAACAGGGGCCAGATGTATGACCATTTTTGCATGCGCAAATGGGTTTACGAACTTGTTTGTGCATGCAAAAACAGCATGCGCTATGTACAAAGCCTATTTAGCAAGTTGCAATTTATTTGCGACTCGCTAAATAGGTTTTGAGACTCACTATTAGGAAGGGGTGTTCTCTTCCTAATAGCGAGCGAAAGCCCATGTATGAATGTTTTGTGTCTGTAATTGCGGGTGCAAAACACTTGCAATTTGCGTGGCGCTATTTTGCGCGTTGTACATCTGGACCCAGGTCTAAAAGAAATGCAAGTATCTTCAATTATAAGTAGAAGTGGGGAGTACTCCATGTTTATCACACACAACTGTGTCATGTTAAGTCACATAACCACGGCTGCTCTCTGAATGGAGAAACTGACAAGCCCCAATGAGACTTCTGTTTTTTGTTTGTAATGTAAGAATTCACATTAATCAAGAACAATAAAATCCAATAGAAAACACCTAATATTCCTCTATTACATTTCAAGTACATACTGAAACCTAATGCAGCACTCCAGTGGAAAAAGTGCATAATTTAAAGAAGTGCAAATAGTAAAGAAGAAAATGCATAAAATGCGCTGCGACTACTATGATAAGAACAAAATATATGCACTTAAGTAAAGGTGGAAAAAATCTCCCTGTGATATTTTTATAGCACACAACCTATTTTTTGTATGGCATCTCAGAGCTTTTTGACAATGTAAGGCATTATTTTTTAAACTTCTATATATTTCTCAAACTGTAGTGGGATGAGTTTTTTAGGTCTCTCCTGCGTGAGCATGCGCTATCGCATGTGCTCTTGCTCTTGAGACTCTTATGTTTAAGAATGGCCTTGGAACCCGCCCTTTGCTTGCCATTTATTGGCATAATTGTTGATCATCTTTGCTGCCTTCTCATTGGGCAGAGCTTTCCATGTGTCCCTTCCTGTTCTTTCCATTGAGCACTGACCAAGTACAGATTAGTTGAGTCTGATTAGTATTCCTCCACTGGCCATCCGCTGTTCATGCTGTGATTCAGGTACTATTTCTGTGGTATGATGCGGTCAATGCTATCTGCATCATAGCCCTTTTTAGGTCTCGCTGGCGTTGCAGCGCGAAGCGCTGCCGCCAACGAGACTTATAGTCACCTTGCTAGGTCCCAAGGGAGTCAGAGCTGTGCACGAGCCGCTCCAGACCTGGGCACGAGCCGACTCAGGTCTGTGAACGCCAACGTGCACGCTCATGGCGTCACGCTCCTGCCCTCCGGCGTCTGTCCGCGCATGCGCGCAGGCTGGTTCCAGTCGGCTCCGTTTCTGCTCCCAGGATTGTAAACCGAGGCCGCTGCGGGTCTGTTTCCGCCGTCCAAGGAGCAGAGTCTGCTGGTGAGAGGAGGACACAGCGGCGGCACTGTAAACTGGAGTAAGGATCCCGGGCATGGCCGTCCCCACGGCGTTCCTACCGATGCTGCTACTGCTGAGTGAGGTGACTGCCGGTGAGTTAAACCATACAGTGCCGATCGCACCCTACCCGCCTGCTCTGTGTTCATATGACACCATCCCTGCTCTGTATGCCTTTCATGTGTCGATGTGCCTGTAACTCGCTTGTTTTCTGTGTTATCTATGTTGGATCCCTGCCTGCTGTCCTTGCCTCCTTTATTTTCCCGTACCTTACTTGCTAGGGGTGCCCGAGCCCTCCCTGCCTGTTCTGTGCCTGCTCTGTCTTACTCTTTTCAGTGTGCCTCTGGCCATATCACTCTGTTTGCTTGTATCTTGTTCTAATTATGTTCTTTGATTCAGTGGCTTGCCTTCAGGACTATTAAACTGTTAAGGAATGTGGCCATTGACAGAAGATGCCATACAGATTCATCTCAGTCATAATAGCAGTAGTCACGTGTTCCTGTATAGTCCATTTCATATGAAGCAGCCATACTGCTCATGCTCCCTCCCAGAAAAAAACCGAGATCGAGGCTTGCTTTGATCTCTCTCTCCCACATCAACAGTTAGTGAAAGTCAGTGTTTTTGTAATTAATCATGGCATCATAATAACTACATGAGCCCAATGTCTTCTTGCCACAACTATATAATCAGACTGATAAGACTGGTAATGATTCTTGCTGCCTTTATTTGGGATAAAATGTGATCATCCTCAGCCTTTCTTTGTAATACTTTGGATTTGATGTTACAGTTTAAATCGCTTTATTGGCATTTTCATATGAAGATGGCAACAGGTAGAGCGCAGCACTGCTGAGTCCCAGCCTCTGTCTCATCTCGGACCCCGACCATCGCCGGAGACTCGACCTCCGGTGCACTCACCCGTCTGTCACCTCTGTGTCAGAGCGCACTCTGCTGTCACCGTCCCTGCACTCTCGTCTCAGTGTCAGACCTCTCTTACTCTCGTCTCAGTGTCAGACCTCTCTTACTCTCGTCTCAGTGTGTGTCAGACCTCCCCCCTTACTCTCTGCTCTCATCTCAGTGTCAGACCTCTCTCCCCTCTCACTCTCCGCTCTCTCTTCCCTCTCACTCTCCGCTCTGTCTCCCCTCTCACTCTCCACTCTCTCTTCCCTCTCACTCTCCGCTCTCTCTTCCCTCTCTCCGCTCTCTCTCCCCTCTCTCCGCTCTCTCTCCCCTGTCACTCTCCACTCTCTCTCCCCTCTCACTCTCTCCTCCCCTCTCACTCTCTCCTCCCCTCTCTCTCCCCTCTCACTCTCCGCTCTCTCTCCCCTCTCACTCTCCCCTCTCACTCCCCTCTCACTCTCCCCTCTCACTCCCCTCTCACTCTCCACTCTCTCTTCCCTCTCACTCTCCGCTCTCTCTTCCCTCTCTCCGCTCTCCATCCCCTGTCTAGGCTGCTCTCTGACTGTCTCCAGTGGCCTCTGTCTGTCTCTGGTCACTCCTCCTCACCATCACACACCCTCACATCCACTCACCCTCACACCCTCACCCTCACCCACCCTCACACCCTCACCCTCTCACCCCCTCACCCTCACACCCCCTCACACCCCCTCACCCTCACTCACCCTCACCCCCTCACCCCCTCATCCTCACACACCCTCACTCACCCTCACACCCTCACCCCCTCACAACTCTCTCACCCTCACTCACCCTCACACCCCCTCACCCTCACACCCCTCACCCTCACACCCCGAACCCTCACATCCCCGAACCCTCACCCACCCTCACACCTCCTCACCATCACATACCCTCACATCCTCTCACCCTCACACACCTTCACTCACCCACCCTCACACCCCCTCACCCCCTCACCCTCACACCCCCTCACCCTCACACCCTCACACCCCCTCACCCTCACTCACCCTCACCCCCTCATCCTCACACACCCTCACTCACCCTCACACCCTCACCCCCCTCACAACCCTCTCACCCTCACCCACCCTCACCCTCACACCCCCTCACCCTCACACCCCCTCACCCCCCTCACACACCCTTACCCTCACACCCTCACCCTCAGTCACCCTCACACCCTCACCCTCACACACCCTCACCCTCACCCCCCTCACCCTCACCCTCACAAACCCTCACTCACCCTCACACACCCTCACTCACCCTCACACACCCTCACTCACCCTCACACACCCTCACACACCTTCTCACCCCCTCACACACCCACTCACCCTCACACCCCTCACCCCTCGCCCTCACACCCCTCAACCTCACACCCCCTCACTCTCACCCACCCTCACTCACCCTCACGACCCTCTCACCCTCACACACCCTCACCCTCACACCCCCTCACCCTCACACACCTTCACCCTCACACCCTCACTCACCCCCTCATCCTCACACACCCTCACTCACCCTCACACCCTCACCCCCTCACAACCCTCTCACCCTCACCCACCCTCACCCTCACACCCCCTCACCCTCACACACCCTCAGCCCCTCACCCTCACACACCCTTACCCTCACACCCTCACCCTCAGTCACCCTCACACCCTCACCCTCAGTCACCCTCACACCCTCACCCTCACACCCCCTCACCCTCACACACCCTCACTCACCCTCACCCACCCTCACACACCTTCTCACCCCCTCACACACCCACTCACCCTCACACCCTCACACCCCTCACCCTCACATCTCACCCTCACACACCTCAACCTCACACCCCCTCACCCTCACACCCTCACTCACCCTCATGACCCTCTCACCCTCACACCCCTCACCCTCACACCCCCTCACCCTCACTCACCCTCACACCCCTTCACACCCCTCACTCACCCTCACCCACCCTCACACCCCCTCACACACCCACTCACCCTCACACACCCTCACCCTCACCCCCCTCACCCTCACACCCCTCACCCTCACACCCCTCACCCTCACACCCCCTCACCCTCACACCCTCACCCTCCCTCACTCACCCTCACGACCCTCACACCCTCACACACCCTCACCCTCCCTAACCCTCACACACCCTCACTCACCCTCACACACCCTCACCAGCATAGCATAACAAAACCTAGCATAGCATAGCAAAACATAGCATAGCATAACAAAACAAAGCATAGGATAGCAAAACCAAACCTAGCATAACAAAACAAGAAATAGCATAGCAAAACACAACAAAGCATAGCATAACAAAACATAGCATAACAAAACATAGCAAAGCATAGCAAAACAAAACATAGCATAACAATACACAACAAAACATATCATAAGATAAAACATAGCATAACAAAACAAAGCATTGCATAACAAAACATAGCAAAACACAAAGCATAGTATAACAAAACACAGCATACATAACAAAACATAGCATAATAAAGCATATCAAAACATAACATAACTTAGCATAACAAAACACAACAAAACATAGCATAACAAAACACAACATAGCATAGCATAGCATAACAAAACAAAGCTTAGCATAGCATAACAAAACATAGCATAGCATAGCATAACAAAACATAGCATAACAAAACATAGCATAGCATAGCAAAACAAAGCATAGCATAATAAAACACAACAAAACACTGCATAGCATAACAAAACATAGCATAGCATAGCAAAGCATAGCATAGCAAAACACAACAAAACATAGCATAACAAAACATAGCATAGCATAACAAAACAAAGCATAGGATAGCAAAACTAAACATAGCATAGCATTACAAAAAAACGCATAGGATAGCAAAACAAACCATAGCATAACATAACATAACATAACATAACAAAACATAGCATAACAAAACACAACAACACATAGCATAACAAAACATAGCAAAACACAACAAAACATAGCATAGCTTAACAAAACACAGCATAGCATAACAAAACAAAACTTAGCATAGCATAACAAAACATAGCATAACATAGCATAGCATAACAAAACATAGCATAGCAAAACAAAGCATAGCATAATAAAACACAACAAAACTTTGCATAGCATAACAAAACATAGCATAGCATAACAAAGCATAGCATAGCAAAACACAATACCACTCAGTGCCACATAATTACATGCCACATAATTACACTGCACTGAATGCAACATACACTCCTAATACCACTCAGTGCCACATAATTACACTCTACTGAATGCAAGACACACTCCACACAATACCACTCAGTGCCACATAATTATGTTACATAATTACACTACACTCAATGCAACATACACTCCAAACAATACCACTCAGTGCCACATAATTACACGCCACATAATTACAGTGCACTCATTGCAACATGCACTCCAAATACCACTCTGTGCTACATAATTACACGCCACATAATTACATGCCACAAAATTACACTGCACTCAATGCAACATACACTCCAAATACCACTCAGTGCCACATAATTACACTGCACTCAATGCAACATACACTCCAAATACCACTCAGTGCCACATAGTTATATGCCACATAATTACACTGCACACAATGCAACATACACTCCAAATACCACTCAGTGCCACATAATTACACACCACATAATTACACTCGACTGAATGCAACACACTCCACACAATACCACTCAGTACCACATAATTACAAGCCACACAATTAAACTCTACTGAATACAACATACACTCCTCATAATAACACTCAGTGCCACATAATTACACGCAACATAATTACACAGCACTCAATGCAACATACACTCCAAATACCGCTCAGTGCCACATAATTACACACCACATAATTACGCTCTACTGAATGCAACACACACTCCACACAATACCACTCAGTGCCACTTAATTATATGCTACATAATTACACTGCACTCAATGCAACATACACTCCAAACAATACCACTCAGTGCCACATAATTATACGCCACACAATTACACTTTACTGAATACAACATACACTCCACACAATACCACTCAGTGCCACATAATTAAACGCCATATAATTCCATGCTTCTCAATGCAACGTAAATATACTCCACATAATACCACTCAGTGCCATATAATTACACACCTCATACTTACACTGCTCAATGCAACATAAATACACTCGATCTGTCTATCTATCTATCGCCCTTACTCCCTGTCTATCTATCACCATCACTCTATCTATCTATCTATTGATCGCTCTCACTCTATCTATCTATCTATCTATCTATCTATCTTTTGCCCTCACTCACTCTATCTATCGATCTATAGGCCCTCACTCTACCTATCGCCCTCCCTCTATCTATCGCCCTCCCTCGATCTATCTATCGCCCTCCCTCGATCTATCTATCGCCCTCCATCGATCTATCTATCGCCCTCCCTCGATCTATCTATCGCCCTCCCTCGATCTATCTATCGCCCTCCCTCTATCTATCGCCCTCCCTCTATCTATTGCCCTCCCTCTATCTATTGCCCTCCCTCTATCGCTCATACTCACACTATCTATCAATCGCCCATACTCACTCTATCTATCTATCGCCCTCACTCACTCTATCTATCTATCGCCCTCACTCACTCTATGTATCTATTGCCCTCACTCTATCTATCTATCGCCCTCACTCTATCTATCTATCGCCCTCACTCTATCTATCGCCCTCACTCACTCTATCTATCTATCGCCCTCACTCTATCTATCTATCGCCCTCACTCTATCTATCTATAGCCCTCTCTCTGTCTATCTATCGCACTCACTCTATCTATCGCTTCACCACAGCATCACTCAGCACCACCACAGCATCACTCAGGGGAAATACAATATTACTAGGCGCTACTACAGCATCACTGAACGCCACAGCATCACTCGTCGCCGCCACAACATCACTCAGCACCACCACAGCATCAATCTGTGCAACCAATCAACAACTGGTTCAAATATGTTCTCTCAATGTTTCAAGCTTTATTACAAATGTCACAAAAAGATGTTATTTCACTTCAGTGCTTGGATTTTCGTCACAATAAAATACAATTAACAAAATCTTCACAAAAATTATTTACAAAGGTTAAGCTATTGCCATTATAAATTACAATAACTTTTATTTAAGTATTAATTATTAAAAAATGTAAAAACCATTGTTAGTTGTAATATCAATACATCTAAGTCACGTAAATACAACACATATTGCATTACAAATGCTATAGGTTTCACATTTGCAAAATTTAAACTATTGGCATTGTAAATGACAAAGCTATTAATTTAGCTATTTTCAAAACCAACACATAAATAAAAAATGTGTCATTTACAATACCAATAGCTCAAACTTTCCTAATGCGAGACCTATTGCATTGCAAATGCTTGTTTTTTTAACTTATCCCCACCCCCTCCCTGTTTCTTCTCCCCTCCGCCCTGCACTCCCATGTTTCTTCACACCTACCACACGCCCTCCAGTCCGTGTTTATTCTCCCTCCAACCTCCCGTGTTTCTTCTCAAACCCGAACTCCTGTGTTTCTTCTACCTTCCTACATGCATTGCTGTCTCTGCTTCTTCTCCACCTCCCACCAGCTCAATGAAAAAAAAGCGCTATAAAGCGGTCGGCGCTGGCCTCTTTTAGCACTTTTTAAAAAATTGTCCCATTATCCACCCCCACTTGCTACCGGGTTATACCCCCCCAAACCTGATTGCCAAAGCCAATAAGTCGCCTGTAGGCAAAACCTATTTTCTCTGCCAATGCTTGTTTCTTTTAAGAGTAGGCAGTGGTCCATGGGATCACACTAGGATTGCCACCTGTCCTTTGAGAAGTGGTAAAAGATTAATGTTTCGCGACTGGAATTCGGCCCGCACATCATTAATACATACCACTACGATTCAGTATTTGGAAAGGACTCCCTAAACGAGCCCCTTCTGAATACTGAATTGGTATTCAGTCGCAAACTCAAATAGCTATTCTGTAACTTGTTACCAAATCATAAATTGAGGTTTGTACATATGCATGGAATTTTTGCGATCGCAAATGGGACGGCTCTGTGAATTGGGACATTTGCGACCGCAAAAATGCTTTTGTACATCAAACCATTGCCTGCTAAAGGGAAACTGAAGGATTGTAAATTAAGTTTCTCTAGCAACATGGCGCCCAATACGGACACATTACTTAACTTGAGTTGTCCCACTAGTTCTTTGTGATTCTTCACTAATTAATTCTGTAATTTATAGTCCTTCTTCCTTCCGAGGACATTACCATCTATTACTGAAAATATGAAAAAGATCGCCAGTGTGCAGTAGATAACTTTCTATGCATTATCGTAGAGTAAAAGTAGCAAAGTTAAGCGTACAATTACTTTTAAACACACTTTTGCAAAATAGATGTTTATGCTTGCTCAATGTTTTAGCACTTAAGACATGAAATTAAAATTATAACATTGATTTTACAATGTTTTACAATCGTCAGAAAAATAAATACTTGTGCATTATCAATAAACTTTTCATCTTAATTTAAGTGACTGTGAAACTTACCACCAAAACGTCCTTCGAAAAACTGGAAAGTGTACCACTCGCGCATGAGTCTAGTCGCTAGACAAAACGCTACAAAAAGTTTACCAAGCATCTAACCCTTACTGTCGTAAGCAAACCATCTTGGGATACCGATACCTTAAGAGTAATTGAGCAGAGTTTCTTCGATATGTGTTCAACACAAATTATTTTTTACCACAGTGCAACAAAAAAATGTGGCATGTTCTTTCAAGCACAAATATTGACTGTGATGCTTAAACAATATAAAACTTTTTTTTAGAAAAAATGTTACTCATACTATCTGTCCATCTTCTATGAAACAGTATCTACAAAAATAATAGGCCATTAAAGATGTCTAATGTATAGTTTTTATAGCAATACGCGAACCTGCAATGTTATCAAACGATAACTGCACCATTCAAACATGGCCGCTCCTTTTTAGCAGGAATCACGCTCTGCATTAGATGAATTACCAGGTCGCTCTCCGGAGCCGGCCAGGCAGAGATTTCATCATGCAGCCCGGAGCCCCGCCTTTCCCGGTCCATGCTGCTGCTTAGAACCCTGCTCTGCCGCACTCTGCTCCCCGGCCAGCGCAGCCTCCTGCTCCAGCGGTCCACCCGGGGTCTGGCCGCCGCACCCCGCCGTCTGCAGGAGAGAGCACCGCCGAGGAAGCAGCAGAAGCTAGAGCCAGAACTGCCTAGGAGAGCCATGGAAGAAGTATTGGCGCCCCTGAGGCTGGCTGTCAAGGAGCAGGTACAGTCCGGAAGAAAGAGGGTCGCCTAGAGATGGGGGTTATGAGCATCTATATTTTAATTATTCTGGGGTGGGGGCATAGCTGTGTCATGAATGCTTATCCATTATAAGGTGGCAGCTATACATAGCTTGTCAATTCATCCTCGTCTCAAGGGTGTCACTTAACAATAATAATAAACGAGAAAATAGAAAAATGTGTTTCCCCCCGCTTTTCAATCATATTCACTATCCTGACAAGGAAAACGAGTTATTACACTTTAATACTCTGCAAACCTATATGACCCTACTAAAATGGTTTATTCAACATTCATTTTGCTTGGAACACTTTATGAAACATCAACATTCATCCACATTGGAGAGTCAGGGGGTGGGGAGACCTCACAGCAGGTCATCTGGGAGGGATTCAGGTAGATGGCATCAGTCGCAGAAAGGCCATGAAC
The DNA here is from genome assembly GCF_964261635.1 of Lissotriton helveticus. Lineage (NCBI taxonomy): Eukaryota > Metazoa > Chordata > Amphibia > Caudata > Salamandridae > Lissotriton > Lissotriton helveticus. The sequence goes on from NC_136071.1 coordinate 260,408,519, forward strand.
ATGGGCTAAGTATAAGAAAGTACCGAGACGAGGGAGTATGATGGATACCGCTGGTTGAATGAGAAGACCGCTGGTGCATTGGGAAATGTAAAAATTGTTGACTTTTGAGCAAGGCTTTCAGTTTTGGGGGTATCGGGGTCAATACAAGGGGCGTGGTTTAAACATGTAAATTAAAATTCCCGTGCCACCCTCCTCACACATTGGCTTAGAATCACAATTACAGGTGTCATACACAACCATTGCTCTGTATGCTTTGCATAGAGGCCAAGGATCGGATGATCACGTATTCTGAATACCGTTTGACCCCCTGTGAAAAACTGGCTTCAACCTCAACTCAATTGCTTCCCTTTAAAAACACATGTGGGCAACTCCGTTCAAAGTATGCACTACACAAGGGTAATCTTCTGCTGGAAAGAAAATACCAGAACATCCTGGAAAATGCAAACACTCTTAGGAAATGCAAGCATTAAGGAAAGAATATGGATTCTAAACAGGAGCAACCTGGCTCACCCTAACGTTTTTTACACTCCTTGTACAGAATTGGAGCAGTGTTTGTGCTAGTAAAGTTAAGGACATGAGTATAGAGGCCATAAAGGGACCCGTTTCATTTTGTGTTTTTAATTACTATAGGGTCTGAGACCAGGAGGGACCCAGCAGACTTAAAGACCTGCTTGTGAAACAATTATATTACACATCGGATAGGGCCGCAGTTGTGGGACGAGGTTCGAGTTAATGGGTTTCCCTCGTATGGATGGGAGGTAGTTAGGGTGGTCATATTTAGAGGGACAGGTAGACCTTAGAATGTGGGGACATGGTTTTACCTCTGGTTCAGTCCAAACCGAAACAAGGCTTTATAAGACGCTCTCCTGACAGGAAAACACACTGGGTTTCAGCTGTGCAGTTTGCTCCTGGAACTCACTATACTCCAGCCTGATGACATTACCTCAATTCCTAGCTTTTATAAATCAAGTGAAATTTACCTCTTTAAGCAGTTCCTGTGCTAATGACTCATTGCTGTTCATACAGGACCATGTTTCCTTTCCAATACCAGTAGAGCGTGATGTTCGATTGCACTGTCACCACATTTTCATCAATGTTCTCGTTTGGTTCTGTTTTCTTCCCTGCCCGAGCCGAGAAAATATTTATATTTTAGCTTCCCATCATTATTGTAACTATTTTTGCTTTTCCTCGACTCTCTGTTTAATGTAAAGTGCCCTCCTACCTTTATGGTCCTGGCTGCACTTACACATTTTTAGATGAGCAAATAAATGTGACATTTTTTATGTGGCTTAAAGAAAGTGTTATCCAAATACACATGCAGTAGTGATCACTGTGGGTGAAAGGTATCCATCCCTGACCCCAACAAACTTGCCCAACTAACTCTTTACATCAATCTTGACCAAGTGGCAGCATTACTTGAGAAGGTAGGAAGGATCTTGTATAGGGGGGAATGATTCAACTATAATGGGGAGGAATTGTAATTATAACAGGAGAAAACAGAGGGGCTGTCTGTAGGGGTAACTGGTACATTTGGGACTGTGGGATGTGTTTGGGGGCAGTGTTTAGTTGCAAAGTAGGAGACAGTCAGGAGTACCACAAGCTGGTAGATACGCCAAACAGATGTTTGGGAAGGTACAGCAAAGGAAGGTTGGTGAGGCTAGTCTGGGCGTTAGCTTGATTTTCTTTCAAAGTAGGCAGTTAAAGCCACATACAGTGAGTTGGTTGGCAAGGGAATAGGTGATATAGAAAGCTATTATGGCTGCTATTTGGGTTAGGATAGGCCCTGTGTAGTATAGCATGTATGGAGAGTACTCCACACAAAGTACTGTAGGATCTAACCAAATTAAAGGCAATGTATTTGTCTGTTCTATCTGTATTGTATTGAACATGAGATTTAAAAAAAAATATATATTTTTTTTTACAAAAGCCCTAAGTGGGTGGTGATGTCACACAACTTCTTAACAGTAGTTCCCTACTGTTCGGACTTGGCGCGAGGTTACTGCGTTGTGATGCGCAGGAAGTGTTAAGCTGCACCCCTCAACATGGCAAGGTGATTCCAGGTACAGACTAAGGTATTGTGGAATTGATGGCTCATAGAATCCATTCGAGGGTATTAAGCCCCACAGTATCCTCCTCCACAGAACATGCATTACTATGCACTGTTTCAGTAGGGCCTGTGCTGTCTTAGGAGTTGGTTTTGTGGCATCATAGATCTTCACTGAAATATGGTTAGCTAATTAGTATGTCCAAATGCATGTCCTGTTCTGTAGGATCCAAGCTGCATCACAGTGAAGAGGCGCAACAAGATTGAAACCAGTCTGCAGGTCTTTGTGGCCCCTCATCTGATAGAACATTGCCTGTCAGTTCAGTCTGGACTGTTACTATGGGAGCAGGATTGAGGCTGATTTACCTTTTGTACATAGTGCGATTCCAGAGAATGACACCAGGTCTAAAAGGGCATCCCTAATTTAAAGCATTGATTTGCATTTACAGAGAGCTTCATACATTTTACAAGGCGTCAAAATGCTTTTGTTGGACGTATTGCAGGCTATTTAAGAGGGCATAGTTAATACTTTATCGTTAGTTCATGAAAACCTATGTGGGAAAGGCTGTAAAAACCTCAGGGGGGAAAATTTCCAGTGGTAGGTGCCCGCATTCCGTCTGAATTTTAAGGGAAGTTTTCTAGTTGTACGTTGTCCAATGTGCAGTTAAAGGCGCTAGCGTTACACACAGGAAGCCAGGCGCTAGCGTTACACACAGGAAGCCACAATGCTTTGGAATGAGTTTTCACAGCACGTCCGACACTTGGACACACTGGTACCTTTCAGAGAGGTGGTAAACCAGTTAATTTGCAATAGCAATTCTCTGAAGTTGGCTACGGGAGAGGTTGCTGTATGATAATATTGTTTGATGCTTTTTAGTCCCATTAGTTTTCTTCAGTGATTATAGATGTTAAAGTGAAAAAAATAGGATGGTGGCAATCGGAGTGGTTCACTTGGCTTGAATCTTACTACAGGTTTTGGATAAGGAAGGGGGCTCAAACGTAGCAATGGTGGAGCGAGGAGTGACATGACAATTCACCCCCTTCACATGAAACATAGAGAATAGCTGTGTGACATACATTTAGTAGAGCAGGATGGGGTTCAGCAATAGCTTGGGCCAAATGTGTAACTCTTTCTCTTTATTGGTGATGGCAGTTGAGGGTGAGTACTTTTTATTTGTTCGGGTGTTTGAGCGTTTTGCCATCTGGGGCAAATTGACAGGGAAACCACTGCTCGCACCCTAGTAAGCAAATTTTGTGCATTAAAATTGAAGGTACGACGTTCACTTCCCTTTTTAGGTCTCGCCTGTCGATGCGCATGCGCATCGAGCAAGCGAGACTATAGGGGCTCATCTACTCTTTATCTAACTTGCAAGGAATCGTGGCGATTCCTTGCAGTGCCCGTGACTTTTAAGCTCAATGCGCATGTGCATTGAGCTTAAAAGCGCGTGCACAGCCGCCCGCATTCCTCCGACACCTTTGAAGTGAAGCTTAGCTTCACTTCAAAGGCCCGGCTCCTTCACACCCACATGCCGCTCTGCCCCGCTCCGCCCCCTCCCCTGAGTCATCCTGCCTGCCCCTTCCCGCCGTGTCGCATTTCTCCTCCCCCCTCCCCTCAGCCCCGGGCCAGCAATTAGAGCCACCGACTGCGCAGGTCGGCCTCACGCCTCATGACCGCGACGGTACCTCTCACTCCGGGTGATTTCAGAAAACAATTGGATTCCCGGGCAAGGAGGTCACTCCGGACTCCAGAGTGCCAAGCTTAGGTTTTCCTGCGTGTGATCCTGGGTTAACTGAAGCTCTGTGTACTAGGCAACCCGTCTCTGTGTGAGTCTCCCTCTGATCTGATTCAGGCTCCGTTCCAACTTCAGTGAGGCAGGCTCCATACAAATTTCGGAGAGCGAGCAGCGAATGTTTAATGTAGATGGCTGCACTTCGGGGCTCAATGTGGTGACTTTTTCCTAATAAAATTGTTCCTTTGCTCCCGTTGTTGCTTCCGCCCACCCACCTCCCTCCGGCACAAAGACAGCCTAAGCAGAAACATATTGTAGATGAGCAGCAGGTGTTTACTGTAGGTGGCACAGTTCAAACTTAAAAAATCACCCGTTAATTGTTGCTTTGTTCCCGTCTTTCCTTCCGCCCTCCCACCACCCTCCAACACAGATGCGGGCTCAGTACAAACTTCGGAGAGGCCATACTTAGGAGAGCGAGCACCGGGTGTTTAATGTAGATGGCTGAACTTTGGAGCTCAGTTTGGTGACTTTAAAAATTAAGTTGCTTTATTTTAATGGCTTTGCTCCCGTATTTGCTTCTGTCCTCCCACCACTCTCCAATTCAAAAGCAGATTTTTCTTTAAACATGGGGCATCCCTGTCACTGCTTCTGCCCTCCAACACAAATGCTGCGATTATAAACATCAAGGCAGAGCCGGATGAACTCAAAGGCATAATGCATATCCCGTCTCTTTAAGTAATAGCTTTTTCCTTGTATGCATACTCCGTTTTATTTTTGTTGTTATTTTTACAGAGGCATTGTATTTATTTCTAATAGTATTTGTTTGTGTGTGGCTGTACTGCCTTAATGTAATCAGTGGCACTCACTTCGCAAACATGCGATGTTCACATATTACAATGTACACTGCCGGCGTTCCGTGATCTCTAGAAAACACACTGATCAGCTTGGCTGAGCTCTGCAGAGAGTTATTACAGGCAAGCAGCGGGTGTTTCAGGGAGGTGGGTGTACTATAGAGCTGAGTGTGCTGACTTAGAAAAACAAATTGTTGCTCTATTCCCGTCTTTTCTGATGCCCTTCCACCACCCTCCGACACAGGTGCAGGCTCCACAGAAACGTATTAAAGGTGAGCAGCTGGTGTTAAATTTAGGTGGCTGCACTACGAAGCTGAGTGTGGTGACATTTCTTTTTTTTAAAGGTTGATTTGCTCCCAATAATGCTTTCGCACTTCAGGCACAAAGGTAGGCTAAGCAGAAACATAATAAAGGTGAGCAGCGGGTGTTTAATGTAGGAGCCTGGTGAATTAAAAAAAGAATGTTTGCTTTCATCTCGTAGTTTCAACAGCCTGTCCCTCCATGCCATTGTTATTTAAAACACACAAATCAGTACGAGGTACGCACATAACGCCTCTTGCATGTCACTTACTCTCTGTAGTTTAAAACGTGTTTAGTCCTTGTCTCAATATCTAACTCCTAACCTGGCTTCTCTCGTCTTTCATCTCTAACATAGTAACCCCCACCCTCGCTTCCACTTCAATGTTTGGTGTTTCAATTGCATGCTCTCCTTTCATGTGTTTCTCTTTTTCTCATCCAGCCAACTGTAAGGTACACGTGTGTTTTTAGCAGCAGCAAGGCCAGATAATTTTTTCATATTTAATTTTTGGGAAAACAAATTAGGAGATGTTCAGCTTTCTTTCCTAAAGCTTCTGAGAGATTTGTTTTGCGGGTCACAATTTATTGTGGGTAGATGTAGTTTTGTCTTTTTCGTGGGTACCCGTAGACTGTTTACATTGGACAGGCATACACGGACAGCTCATATATAAGTGCACACATGCATAAATTGCAGAACAAGTGCCTATGTCCAGTCTGACACCTCTACCCAGTCCTGTTTTTTTTGTACAGCAGCATTTGTCCTACTAGAATTTTCGACTTGCTTTTGTTTTACTGGTTTTCCTGTGCCTTGGCTTCTGAGCACATTAGCATATTAAGCAATATTTTTATTTTCATGTAGCTTATTACCCTTTAGTGTAGTCGGTAAGGTTCTCCTGCGGTAAATAATTTTTTTAATCAGCATGCTTATAACAAGCAAGACTAGCACTCTATATTACTGCCAACTTTGCTTAGCATAAGCACAGCTAACCATTCACAAACAACGTTTAAATACCAATTGCAAATAAAAAAAAATGAATGCAAAGCATTGTCATTTACAATGCCAGTAACTCAAACTTTAATGCTGCGAGACCTATTGCATTGTAAATGCTTGTTATGCTAGGCAGCTTCTCAGTTGTGTTTGTACACAAGGGATACTTCATATCTATGCGCTTATTTTCCAAGTGCCGGCTTGTTATGGGTGACATTTTGTTTTTTAAGGTTTTGTTTGACAGCACTGCTTTCTGCATACCTATTGTTACCACTGTTTTAAATACATTGGTTGGTCGTAGGCTCCCTCTAGGAAAGAAGTACTCTCTCACCTCGTACTGTTGGCTGTTTGATGTATCTGAAAACTATACTAAAGTCATCACACATTAAATTATTTCTCTCTTAGATGCATTGGATATAGAAAGTAATTGTTGTGTGTCTTGTTCACCACAGCGTCAGCTATTTTAGTTGGAGCTCAGTTGCAAGCCCAACCTATTGCCTTTGTCAGTTCTTTGTAGCTTGTCAAGTTTTTTTGCAGCACTTTGCATGGTTGGGGACCCCAGCTCATACTTATGTCCCCAGTGCATCTTGCTGTTGGCTAAACTGCCATGATTGGTCGAAAGTGTCGCACTTGACAAGGGCACATTTGCAACCAAGCTTTACCTCTAAGGTGATAGGTGCTGTCTGATCTGAGACTGGATAATTGGCGTGGAAGCTGGGCAGGAGGGAGGCAAGGTTTTTTGGATTTGTGAGCAAGATACCAAAATACTGTTTGTCTGCTGCTTGAAGAGTAAAACAACCACATTTATCAGTTTACCTCTTTAGTTGGCATAGAATTGTGAAATGAATGCAAGTTGACTTTACTAGTCCCCAGGTGTCGGTCATTGAATTAGACCTTGTTCTCCATCATGGTGAATGGTGCATCACATTGCCAGCTTCTTTTGTATCCTCGGTGCCTTTTTTCCCAACATCTTAATTAATAGGTTTTGAATGGGATATGATTCGTCAGAATTTTCAGTCTGAAAATGTGCAAACCGTTTTTAATCGAGCATTGTAGATCAGGCTTTTTACTCGAACATAGGGACTGCATGCAGCTACGAAGTGTTTTAGATTATCCTTGCAACGAATGCGAATTAGTCTTAAAAGCATAATATTTTTGCATTTTTCTGCTCCAATTAAAATATGTTTAAATCTAAGGCTTAAAGATTGTTACTCGTACCAACACAAGACTAAACCCTATCGAGTATAATAACGTCTTTCTAGGCTTGTGTTATAGATTCCTGTCGTTTCTGAAGCCAGTGGCTTGTTCTTCCGAAAAATGTTTCTGTGGTGTACACAAGGAACTACTCTTCTATTGCATAGGAGTTTCTCTCTTGATGTGGCAGTGTTGTCGCTCGTTGTAGCGAGATCCAGCAATAAGTCTGGATAGAAGTAATTCCTCCTGCTTTTTTTCTGTGTTTTTTTTCTCACGCCCCTCCCTCTGCCACGTTTTCCTCGTGCTGCAGTGGGAACAGATTTTAGAGGAAGTGAAGTGACTTTATGGAGAATAACAATCCAGCGTTTGTCACTTTTAAAAGTATTTTCGAAATCGTCTAGTTTATCCATTTTTGTGATATATTATATACAGATTTTTTTTCTTACAAGAGATGAGGTTAAACCTTTCCATGTATTGATGAGGTGTAATATATTTCTTAACCTCTAGTATTGTGTTCGAATTTTAAATGAAAGTAAAAAATGCATGCACATTGAGAGAAAAAAGCTTTTTTTTAGCAAATAAAGACAAAGCCACTTTCTGCATGCTATTTTTTGTGGTTAACCAGTGTAGGTGTCTACAGTTACACACCCTTTTTTATGTTAGTAGCCAAGATACTATTTGATTTGTTGCACATCATTGTATATTTTTATGAATCATACGTATTTCAGAGTTACCTATCCTGTTCTATAACCAGGTACCTGCAAGTAACTTTGCATCGATAAACGGTCTTTTACATTTTGAATTCCTTCCATAATGCAGCAGGTAAATATAGTCTTGCGTATGCTGTCCTGGTTAAACGTTAAATATGTATAGTACATTTAAGTGATATGCTAAAGATGTTATTAGCTCACAAAGCAAATGGATGAACATGTTCAACAGGTTTTGTTTTTGTGAGTGTAGACTTCATAGCACACCTTTATTCCTGCTCACAAAAACTGTTCTATCCATCGAAATTGATTGATACTGTGGCTCCAGATAATGTTTATGCTGATCAGGGTTTTACTTTAAAATCTGTACTCTAAAAACCATGCATTACACTAAATTTACTAGAAAGAAAGTATGCTTAATACCCTAATATTGCCTTCTTTGCAGCAAGAGGTAATATTGTTTTGCACAGCAACTGTTGTGCCATTAGGCTGCAGGCATGTAATCTCTTGTTGATAATAACATATAGATGCTCAGTCTTGATATTATCAATGATGTAAAAATCACAACATGCTTGGATTCCAGCTGCTCTATCCATTCATGCTGAGTGAGTAGTAGAGGTCTGACGACTGTGGCCTCGTGGTGCCAACTACCATCAGCACCCCAGATAGATGTTTTTGAGGAGGAAGAGGTTGGCAGTGGGAACAAGCTCTTAGAAAAAAAGACATCAAGGGAAAGAAAGACAGGTCAACCAAATAAGAGTGCTCAAAAAGTATCGTAAATAACTTGTAAGAGGGCCTTTGTACATGGTCTGCATTCTCACTGAAACCGTATAATGCCATTTGTAAGCAGAAACCTCAGTTGCTTGGTAGCAAGTGTGATCTTGCGTGGGTTGATAACTTTGCAACTGATGATGTAGGTATCTTTATAAACCTATTTAGCAGCAACGATGGTAACAGTGGAGCGTTGCAGCTCAAATAGTGGAAAAATGAATATTCCACAGAAAGCCAATAGCGAGGCAGGAATGCAAGCTTTTTTATGGATCTGTAGAGGGATGGTGCTCCTTGACAAGACAGATTGCCTGCGGGGTAGATGCAGAGGCGTCTTGAGCTTTTGGGATTTTTCCCATATAAAAAAGCAATTACTACGGGTTTTCAGGCACCCATCTTGAATGATTGAGGTCCGTGGCTGGTGTCAAGGCCTTGCCTGGGCCATCCCGTGCGCACATCACAGGCGGAGGTAGGGTTATTGCAGTGCCGACAGTGCGCACACAGCAGGAGACACTGCATGGGACACTTTCTAAAGAGTGATGGAAAGTGAATTGCGTTAAATCCTGGTGAGAGCGGCTGCAGATGGGCACGGTGATGGCGTGCAGAAGCCTTGCTGAAAGAAGTGCAGCAGCCTAGCACCTTTCTATTATCAATATGCCTCCTGCTACACAGCCGCTGCACTTCTTGAAACATGAAGCGCAATGGCCATAAAACGCGCGCCATGCTGATACAACAGGTATGTGAGGCACCACTCTCCTACGTAAGGCAGAGGCGGTGGTGTTCCCTGAAACTGCTCCTCGCAGTGGCGGAGGAGGATTGTAAACTAAGCAGCCATGCCCCCCACCTACAAAAGTCCAAAAAGAGGGACTACAAGGCGTATTCACCAAACAAAATCTGGCATTTACAAAGGATAGTTAGAAGAACCAATGAAAAAGATGAGCGGTGCTTGAAGCCCATAATGTTTACGTAGTATGTTTCGTTTCGAAGAGAGCGCGGGTGCGCTGCCTAGGCGAGACCTAAAAAGAGCAGCAGGCATAGCTTCCAATGAGCATGTAAGAGTTGTCTTACCAATGTTTTTTTTTATAAGGAGTTCTGCTGCACTGTGGAACACTCAAGACCTTTTCACATCATTACTTGGGCATATTGAGCTCATTCACAGCTAAACTGCAGATTAGTATTTCTGTTGCTGTTGGATTGTTTGTTCCTTTCCAAATGGCAAACGTGACATAATGGGGTCAGCAGCACTCTTTGGACAAGACCTTCAGTCAAACAAGAACAAATCACCCAAGGCTGCCTCACGTTGCAGTAGAATGTCACTGAGATGTGGAACAGTGCAACTCTGGTGAAGAAACAAATCCCTGCCATTTTTTAATGCTTAAGCAACATTTTAGCTAATGAACAAATTGTACACCTTTACAGCATTTCCAGTGGCAGTTGCGCCAGAAAACAACACATTTTGTAAGGTGAGGAATGTCGAACGCCCATAGGTTATGCTCGGAGCCATCCAGAAGAGTGCCTCTGTGCAACTTAATTCACAGTACCGTGATGAAGAATGCACACTTGTGCTCCGTCATTCTTGAGCCTTTTCTTTTTTTCCTTTTTACTCCGCACTTTTCAAAAACTAAGCACGTTTTTTTTTGGGGGGGGGGTTATTTTGAAGCCTTAAGCAGACATCCTACCCCAAAAATTGAGAAAATGGTAGAAAGGCATAAGACCCAATCATTCTTTTTTTTTTTTTTTTTTTTGTTTAAAATATTTTATTGAACAAAAGCAGAGATAATGTTTAGCAAACAGTCATGAGTTACAATCTTGCCATAGAACACCTATATTACAGCAGTACACCACAATCACGAGTACAAGGGGAGATTGGGTCTGGTCAATCCCATGTCTGCTGAGGGGCAAGTACACAGTTCCCCTCTATAAATATTCCATGGTCCCCATTTCTTATCCCAAACACCAGGACAGCCCCATATCTTGTAGACCGTTTTCTCGGACAACATGCACACATCCATAGCGGCCACCCACCTAATCGGGAGCGGTGTAGATGGTGAGCCCCACTGCATAGCTATTTCACGTTTCAGTAAGAGGGGTCCCATACATTGAGGAGTTCACATTTGGGGGTCAGAGGGACAGGTTTTCCTATTGCATCAGTCATTTTTTGGGTGGCGCGTTTCCAGAGGTCTTGAATCACCGGGCATTCCCACAGAATGTGGTAGAAGGTACCAGTTTGACCACAGTTGCGGAGACAGAGGTCAGAAGAGCGTCTACCAATTCTGGCCAGAAGAGGAGCAGATATGTATGTTCTGTGCAATACCTTAAGTTGTATAAGTCTGAATCTGTGGCTGATAGCCGATTCGTGCGGGGACATCAATGCCGCCTGCCACTCGGCCTCATCCAAGATTCCGATGTCGTTCTGCCATTTATCTCGTATAAGGTGGAAAGAGTTCGGCATGTTATTACACAATTTACGGTAGGTGTGGGATATTGCTTTGGCCTGAAGGGGTTCTGACAGGAGTCTGTCTTTGAGGGGCGAGGAGTGTGGGAGAGAAGGGAGGTCCGGGACGCTGGCAAGTATGGCATGTTTAATTTGGAGGTAACGGAAAGCCTCAGATTGGGCCAAGTCATGTGTCTTTTGGAGCTCTTCAAATGTCAGCAATTTGCCCTTGTGAAGCATGTCACCCAAGGTGGAAATGCCAATTGTGTCCCATTTATCGAAGCCTCGATAGTGACATAGGGTGCCGAGCTTATGTGAAGTCCAGAGTGGGGTGGACAGTGTGAGGGTGTCAGTCCATCCGAGTCGCTTGTTCGCACGGTGCCAGATCGTTTTTGTGTGGGACATCGGGCCTATATACCGGGCACGGGAGTGTTTGCCATATAGGGCCTCGAGGTAACCCCCGCGGCCAGTCTGGCACCTCTCTAGGTGATAAGCAGGGTTCGTGGGTGAACCATAGATCCACGAGTTAGTAGCAACCAATTGAGTAGCCCAGTAGTAAAGTCGAACATTGGGGAAGGGCAATACCTCCATCGTACCACCCCTGTGTAAGTGAAATGAGAGCAATGCGGGGAGAACCGCCGTCCCATAAGAGTAGGCGAAGGTCTCCTTCGTGCGAATTGAAATAGGAGTCGGCAATGGGAAATGGACAATTTTGTAGGGCATACAGAAATCGAGGGAGTGCAAGCATTTTAAATAGGGCCGCTCTACCTGGGAGAGAGAGGGAGTGTTCTCCAATGAGAGATGTCGTTATGAAGTCTTTGGAGTGGGCCTTTTAGGTTGCGGTCATGGAACAGTTTGGGGTCAGGAGTGATAAAAATTCCCAGATATTTAAATCCGTCTCGGGCGATTTCGATTGAATAGCCTCGCGGCAGGGGAGGAGGTGGGCCGTGTAAAACATACAATATAGATTTGGACCAATTAATGGAGAAGCCAGAGTACTTGACAAAGTTAGTGATAACATGTAACAGGCTGTTAAGGGAGGACTGAAGGGAGGAGACGTAGAGGAGGATGTCGTCCGCGTACAGCGAGACCTTGTCTATCGTCTCGGCACTCCAACGGAGGCCGCGGATGGAATTGTCAGTTCTGATCCAATGAGCCAGAGGTTCAAGGGTAAGTGCAAACAACAAAGGGGACAGAGGGCACCCCTGTCTTGTGCCTCTGTGTAAGGGAAATCGCCTGGATGTATGTCCATTGACATAAACTTGACCCCAAAGATCAGTGTATAGTAGTCGAATCCACTGAATGAATTTGGGACCAAAGCCATAGCGGGGTAGTACCTCGAAGAGGTACGACCATTCGATAGAATCAAAGGCAAGCGAGGCCCAATCATTCTTAACCAAAATCTCCTTCCAGTGGTTGAGTATCAAACCTGTATTCATATAATCACAGCATTATCCTTTCCTTTCATCCTGCCTCTTGCAATATTCATTGTCCCTCATCTTAAATATTCAAAACTCCTTGTTGGGTCAGGATGAACATTTTGCAAGGATATTACATTAAAATGCCCGAAGTGGTTGAAAACATCTCATGTAGTCCCCTACCCCTGTAGCACATCTCCACCTTCCACCTTACAAATTTCATTTTGGCTAACTCAATATCTGATTACGGTTATTCTGATAAGTGCCAGTTTTGTGCTGCAAATTTGATAGCTTCTGGAGGAAAAGGTGTTTCAGTTCACGCCAGGACCTCATTATATACAAATAGTATCCCTTTTCCACAGTGCATTGAGAACCTTTTTTGGAATAGTTGCTGAAAAATTTACTTGGAAAGACCGGCGGTGTGTAATGAAGTTGATAAACTGAGTAACACCAGATTATTCTCATATTAACATTTACTGGAGGCTTTTGTAATGCATTATTTGTTACCAGACCGTGTCTGAAAACTCCCTCCTGATGTCCTCAGTCAATTTTGCCCCTTTTTTCCCTCGGTCCATCCTTACTGCTGCATGTAGTTGCTCATGCACTCTAGCTGCAAGACTCTTGCTCAGAGGCTGACAAAACTTGATGTACATTAGCAAAGGTGTTTCCATGTACATCTTCATCAGGAAACATCACTACTGCAAATATCTGTAAAAGTTCCTCATAAATAATCCATATTCACCTGTTTCTCTTGTTCATTTACTCTAAATTAATACTAGAAAGTTCTGAGTAAACGTGCAAGGAAATTCAGCATTTTTTCATAATGAGATGCAGTCATAAGCTCGAGAGAGTGGAGATTCCGGCGCCATCAATCGTAGTTTCTACCCACAATTATTAAAGAGGTAAATTAAACCTGTTGGTTAACATTCAGGTTATGAAATCCGGTTGCTAAATCAAATGATCTGTGTGCTCCAACAGTCGGCCAGAATCACTTTTGAGAATTGATCTTATGAGCTAGTGATGACCAAGTGATGCGGCGTTATTGTACCCAAAGCCAGATAGTCTGGTTCAAAATAAGGAAAGGCCCACCTGCTATCATCCAGCTTGGCACAGAACTTGATGCTTCCTATCCGAGGGGGGTTTGTCAGTCAAACGTATATCGCTAACATATTCAATTCAGACAAAAAGCATATTTAAAGAACAGGGAATTAATCGAAGTAGAAACAAGCATTAGAGGACCCTTATCATTTTAACTATATTTATATGCCATACTAGAGATGGAAAGAAGTGCTCCCAGTGTTGGAAATTCTGTTGGATGCTGTCTAGAAGCCTAGCATAATTGCGTGTTTAAATCTTTTAATTTGAAGCCAGCCAGATCCACGGATATTAGACAGGCATTTGTTGATCTCGTTTCTTAGTTTAAACAGTAGACCAATATAGCATTAAAGAGAAAAGTTTGTCTTTCTTTTATCAATACAGTACTTTGATGTTTCTGATAATTCTTCTAGCAGTGTACATACTCCCTCTGGATTGTCTGGGTAGGGATCTCGAAACGGTGCTACATTGATGGCATTTCAACTTAACTTTGATAGTCTGTGTATATTAAGACTATCTTCCTGGTTGCAGATACATGCTGCTAGAGGCTATAAAAATATTGAAAAGAGATTACATTCAGATGGCAATTAACAGCAATTAAGAAAGTGACCAGTTTGAACTGCAGCATCACTGGGTTATTCTAAATCTGCACAATTGCATTCTGCAACCAAGATCCGTTGGGTACTTTCTGCATCTATCTGAGGAAAACCACAAACTCTTCAATCCAAAGTCGATTTTTTGGTTTTTAAAAAATATTTTGCTTAGAGTAAAGAACACCAGGACAGTTGTGATTAAAACAACCTTTTTTTATTTTACTGAAGTTTGCTTAAGATGACTTAGTGAATTTAGCACATCTAGTCTGTCTGCAGTTCACATGTTCATAATCTGCAAATGCTAACTGCGTATTTCTTTGTTGAAATTAGTAAATGAATTACTGAACTGGGCAGTGGTAACATCTGCTATTTTTAATACTGTAAACTGTAGAAGGGTGGCATGAAGTGCTTTATTACCAACAAGTAGTTGTTTCTTATTGTTATCTTAGAGGAAAAGGAAAGATTAGCAAGCATTTTTGGGAGGTAAAAGTATGACTGATGCAGTTTTCCTTATCTCAGGTTGCCACATGCATAGAAAAAGATTATGATGTGACCTAGGCTAGCAGATTGTGATTGCTGGAAAATTACCCCAGTCTGAGCCATATCGCTCAATCTTGCTTCAGCTAAATATTATTTTAAAGTACAGTTATTTTACATTAGAAATCCTAATGACAGACTAAAGTGACTCATCATGCAAGATCCGACCCAGAAGACAAAACCTTAGCACAATTTGCTTTTCAAAAATAAAAACCTACCACGGGCTCCGTTCTTTTTCCTCGAAGGGCTAAAATGAGGGAGAAGTTAACTGTCTGCTCTCATGCATTTTAGGAAGGAAAACACTGGTTCTGAAGTAGGAACGCTGAAGTGGGTTGTGTCCCTCTGTTGAGCAGAAATCCTGTGTTGCAGTCTTCCTTGGTTTTTATGTGTCACATTTTCTCCAATAAATTGCCTGAATAAGGATTTTGCAATGAAATTGTTTGTACTGGACATACTTTTCAAAGGAGTTGTCATTGTTGGACAGATTATAATGGATTTCAGTGTAAAAATTTCCACTCCAGGGTAGAAGGGAACTTTGATTTCGTTTGAGCAAGGTTCGAAAGGTGAGTCTGAGCACTTGCTTAAGTGGTGAGTAGTGAACCTTTCATGGGTTTATTAGACAATATGTTGCTTTGGGTGTCCAAGTGGGAGCTGGAGAAGGGGAATGGAAGTTGGGGGAGGTTGGTGGTGGCAATGAAGCCTCTAGAAAGTGTAAACATTGATAAGTCCAGATTGCTCATATTTGGAAAATATTTTCAGAAAAGTGTGGTGTTTGAAATACGTATAAATGTTATTAGGTCACAAAATATGAACATGGTGGTGTTAAGGGTGAAAGGGATATGTTGCTGCAATTTTATTGGTAGGAGAGTGAGTGCTGTTTTACTGTGAAGCACAGGGATTGTTGACATGATATTGAGATTTACTTGATTGAAAATGAGGTTCAGTCTAGTGAGTTTTTGGAGGATTGGTAGCGAATGGTGAGATCACACCAAAGGAGATATTGTTTGTGGGAGTATATGCGTGGCATGTTGCAAGTTAGTGCAGTATCACAAGTATGGTGGCTGCAACAGACCAACTTTCAGTGAAACAAATATCTGTTTCTGTCAAATATCATCACATTTTCTTAGAGTGCATGTTATATTGCTAAATTAACGTACGTTGTAATGCTAAGGAAGTTTACACATTGGCCAGGAGATCAAGGTATTGGAGTTGGTTGCATAAAAGATGTAGAAGAGTAACTGGACCGTGTTGGGGATGGCCATGCATGTGGTGCACAATTAAGATGGGGGCGAGCGATGGTTGGGACACACTCAGTAGATTGAGGGCCATGAGGGATAACACAGGACTTAGCTGGCTAAACTGCTGCTTTTGGAGAGCACAAGACAAAAAGACAAAAAAGCCCTGGAGAGGCTTGGCTCGGGAACAGGAGACTATGCTATTTCCTGTTTGTTGCTGTGGTTCCCAATATTAGCAAGCCAAAATATATGGCCCCAGGAGAAGTATCCGCTCCTCCCACAGTAACCCAAGGTTGGTTCCTAGATGCCCGGTGGCACTCACATGGACAGTCCTGCTCTACCTCAGACAATAGAAGTGAAGACACCAGGAAAGACCTCCACTGCCAAAGGGTCACACACATCATGCAGTTTTCGGTGAAGTTGAAAGGTCCGCAGAGTCTCAAGGTGCAGACTTGGTGTAGAAATTGACCCTGTTGGCTGATGAGCTTCACTAGTTAAAGGCTGTGTGAGCCATGTTGGAGGATGCGAGCGTTACTGTAGTCCATTCCATAGTGGGTCATGGCGAAGATTTTTCTGGTATACGGATTTATTCGGCGCATAATTTATGCAGTAAAGAGATGTAGATTTGGTGACTCGGGCCAATTTCTGATTTCAGGATCGTCGTGCCCACCAGATACTCATAGGATAGGAGTGCCAAAAAATTAGCAAAATTAATCTCATTTGTTGCTTTAGCTTGTTAAATTATTTCACTGTGTGTCTTCCACGTTGTTGACGTTTTCATAGAAGGACGACATCCAGCTGATGAAATCAGATGCAAGATTGGTCTGGCTCTGCCTCGTGTGTATGTGTGCGCACGTGCAGGGTGTAGATGAAAGCTCAGTGGGCAGATTTAACAGCAATTTCGGAGTTATTTAAATTGATTGAAAGAATGTGGTGAAAGGGACCAATAACTGGTGTGTGTGTTCACTGTTTTTAGGCTGGGTTGCCAGCTAAACAGGCATTGGAAATGCAATAGGTCTCGCATTAGAAAAGTTGGAGCTAATTTTTTTGTAGACGTAATTATTTTTTTACTTTTGTTGACGTTTTGAAAGTAGTTTATTTTTTTTTGTATTTTATAATCACAATGGCTTATAAATGTTAAAAGTAAATAATACTTACCTAATAGTTGTTGTAATTTATAATGCGGACTGGGAAGTCAGAAAAGGCAGAATTCAAGTAAATGCAGCTTTGTAAAAAGCAACAAGGTGTGGGGTGCGGAAAGTAAAGGTGCCAAACCATATGGAATGAATTATTATCTTTGTGTTTGTGTGCCCTTCCTTTGCCTCGCATATTACAGACACTGGTACAAAAAGGCAATGCAAATTTAACCCAGCTACTGAATAATCCCTCAAAATTATGCCAGGTCCTGGATGTGGCAGCAGCCTTTCGGGTGGTGCTATGAGCAGTACTAAAGAGCAGCAAATATGCACTGGAGGCTTTAACCTCTTGATGTTGTTTACCCTGGGTGTTTAATAAGTAGCTTGATACTGCAGCACACGGCCCGACAAATCATAAAAAATGCTCTAGACCTGCAGGTCTAGTAAACTACAAAATCTCCCCGACCTAACTTAAATGAACTTGACCTCAAACGTTGAAAACTGAACAAATGTGACAAGTTAACAAGATTTAAAAGCATTTATATTGCTCATTTACTTTGTGAGCAATAAAGATGCCTTTTAAATCTTGCTATCTTGTCACATTTCCTCTGCTTTCAGAGGCAGAGGTCAAGTTTGTATTCCTACTCACCAGAAAGGGCGAGTAGGACCTAAAAATAGCTTGTCCTTAATCAATCTCACTCGCAAATGCGAGTGGTCGAGTGAATTTTTCGAGCCCTGCAGCACATAGGGAACAGCTGTTTTAGTTGGAGGGTGGGTTTGGCCATTCCTAAGGCAGATCTCTAAATTTACATCCGTCCCCTACAAGAAGCAAGGCACACAACAGGCTTGTTAAAAAAACACACTTTCCTTGCCGTACTGAGATCAGATAACGAGAAGCAAACTATTCCGCTCAACTCCCGGTTTCAGCACACAAAAATTAGAGCAACAACACCAGCTAAGATATTACAAAACCGTAAATTTCTTCTAGTAATATGATGAAGTAAGGTGAGTTTGGGATGTGATTTCTAACAATTTTAAAATTAAAAGAACTCAGAAAAAGTAACCATGAGCCTCTCTCCCACTAACAGCTTACAGCACTATTACAGATAAAGCAAGCATTGGTAACGCACAGACAACAGGCGAGACAAGCAAAATGGACAACTGACAATAAGATGGTAAACAAGCAGTGACAGGCAGGTGGTGTTGGGAGGGAGGGGGTGGCACAGACTGGCTGCTGACTGCTGGGGAGAGAAAATCGTGACACATTTTACAAGTAATTTTTTCAGATTGGTCTGCAATGTTTGGGCTAGGATGTGAGAGCGAAGGAAACGAGCAGCCTGAGATTTATGGGCCTATGAGGGAGATAAGCTGTATGCGGTGTGTGGATGATGTGAGAGCTGTCATGTATGGGTCCTGGAAGAGAGTTTTAAGTGTATGCGCTTGTCCTGCTGCTGTGGCGATGCCTTTGCAACGTTATTAGATGTGCTATAGTCTTTGGAATCATTGTACACGAAGCTGTATTTATGACGTTCTTACCTTAATGAAACACTCTGTATTTAAGGCACTGCTCTCCTCAATTTGGGGCCTTGAAATGGAATGAAGCGCTAGCCTGCGTCCACCTCCAAACAGCACACTTTAGTGTAATCAAGGAAACGCCGTTCCCATGCGCTCACGGGGGCGCCCAGGGAAGTAAAATAGAGGAAGTGGTTATGGGTGGGTGCATGGTATGAAGGTAACTGACTAACGGAAACAAAGACAAATCCCCCTAAATAAAAAGCATTGGCGGCCGCCAAAAAAAATCGCAAAAATAAATCGGCACGAAATGAAGACAAGTCGGATGGGGTGGGGCGGGGGAGAAGGAGAGTGAGCAGCCTTTGATGAGCGAGTGGGGAGGGGGGAAGGGGGGAGGAGAAACGAGAGACACGGCCCGCAAAAAAAAATCGGCGCGAAATGAAAACAAGTCGGATGGGGTGGGGGGCGGGGGAGAAGGAGAGTGAGCAGCCTTTGATGAGCGAGTGGGGAAGGGGGAAGGAGAAAGGAGAAAGGAGAGACACGGCCAAAAGCCTTTGATGCAGCAGGGGGCGGAGCGGATCCCTTCAAGTGAAGCTAATGGCGGCAGACGGCTGGCTTTCATGTGCTCGCGCATTTTAGGTCAATGCGCTTGCGCATTGAGCTTGCTTTTCACGGGCACAGCATCAAATCGTTAAGCTCTCGTTAAGCCCCTATATTCTCAAAAGCTCAATGCGCAAGCGCATTGACAGGCGAGACCTAAAAAGTATTTGCAATAGAATAGGTAGGTCTTGCATTTGTTAAAGTTATAGCTGTTGGTGTTGAAAATAACAATATTTTGACTTGTTTTTTATTTGCAGTGGGACTTTTTATAGTTGCATAACACTATTGCAGTGGTATAAAAAAAAATGCCAAATGTCATTTTCAAGGCCAACTGCAATAACCTTAACAAATGCGAGACCTTTTACATTGAAAATGCAACCAGTCTCACATTTGTTGGAGTTATTGTCATTATAAATACCAATTTTTTTTACCTAGTCATGTTGAAGGGTGCAGTACCATATGTGACAAAAAGAGGTCCCTTGGGACCTCTTTTGGTCACTTCTTGTCTGCACTCTGCCCATAATGCACCCTACCCATAATGCATTGCATGTAAGACCAGTACCACGAGTAGATTCAAATAGCTATGTCCATATATACAATTAGTAGCTTTGAAATGTGAGAAAATTATTATATTAATTCCTGATTAGGTTGTACTGTGTGGAGCTGATGAAGGGAAATTTATAAAAGGTCTCATAAATGTGAGATGTACTAGTGAGTAAAGTAACCACTGCCAGCCTTACTTAGGACCAAACATGTTTTCTGCCTGAAGCCCTTTTAAGAAAATTGTGCCCTGAGGCTATAATTAAAACCTAGGGAGTAATAACACATGTAACATGGGGTGTCCTCATGGAAGGTTACAAGAAGAGACAAGGCGGTACTAAGGAGGGACTACTAAGCCTATTGACCAATGAAAAGCCACCATTTACAATCGGCGGGAGCCAATTAAAAAGATTGACGGAAAGTGTGCAGAGCTTTATGCCCATATCCTGAATACTTTTTAAACACACAAGATCCTGACCGTTAACTTAGTACTGCTGTTTAATGATTTAACAGACTGAGACTATTGTCTAATTCGATTGGTCTGTAGTAGTTTAATTACCTTTACTTAAAGAAAGTAATTAAACTACTAAAGACCAATCGAATTAGACAATGGTCTCAGACTGTTTAATCATTAAACAGCAGTACCAAGTGAAAGGTCAGGATCTTGAGTGTTTATAAAGGTAGATAGGTCCTTCCTGACCAGTTTTGGGCCAAACCCCCTTTGCTCTAAAAACCTATCCTGAATACAGCATGTCTCAAAGAGACCGTGCAAGCGCTGCCTAGGAGAGACCTAAAATGAGTTGTATTCATACATATCCGGTTCCTCTCTGCAGAGCACACAGAGAATGCTTTGACATGAATAAGCTGTAGGGAGAGGTGTGGCGCCGCGGCCAGGGCGACTGACGCTGGAATCTGGGGACCACGGTTCGATCCCCGGCTCCGGCGGCAGGTTAGCCCAGGACCATGTGACTCTGGGCAATAGCTCGCTTAATCTTCCCGACGGCCCCCAGCGCCTAGAGACCCTTACGGGTGATTGTGCGCTATACAAATGTGGACTTTACTTTACTTTAGTATGGTTAATTGATGCTTGGTTATTCAACATACATACCAAGTTGACTGTTGGCCATTTTATTTGAGCTACCTGTTATGAAAGTAAAGGCTACTGCGGTGCACTTATTTGGAACCGACTCGCCCACAATAGCACGGGTGCCTTCTGGTGTGGGTGCCAGGATTGGAATATCATCGAACTGTCTTGCCCCAAAGAGGCGCTTGCTAGCAAATTTTGGAAAGTGAGATTTTCCTTCAGGCTGGTACCCTGAAAATCAGATGGGGATGAGCAATGCTAGGAAACGGTTTGCCTGAATGTTAGACTGAATCTGCCACAGCCTTACCATTAGTTCTGCCTGTCCAGCTCTACCTAAAAGACTTAGTTCCAATGTAACACCTCTGTGCACGTGGCACTGCGATTTTCAAATCTTTGAAGCACCAGGCAGTTAAATTTGTTTTCACCTATAAGAACTAGAGTTGCTATGCATTCACACCAAAAGTGTGTGCTTCTTTTGTCATGCGAAGCAGCTCAGGCTATGAAATACAACAGATCTTTCTAAGATGTATTTTTTTAATTTATTTTACTTCAGTTGCACCTTCACAAAATAGGATATGGCAGATAGTATGGTGAAATACTTTAGTTTACCCGTGGCTATTTTGAAATTGCTGAACCTAAGTTGATCGCAAAATTAGAATATTCGAGAGGATGCTGAAATGCCCAGGCAAAAAAGTAACTTTCGGTGCTAGGGTGTACCTCCAAATGTTGAACACATTTCCAAATACCCTCCAAAGAGTCGGTGCCTAGTGAGGGAATGAGTTGTATACACACCAACTGACCTTTAAGCTTTTTTTTTATGATAAATGTTTCCGGTATTTGGAAAGTTATCTAGAAGCTGCTCTCAAGTCTTTTTATAATATCTGAAGGGGTGAGAACATCTGAAGAGTGTGAAGTTACTTAGGTTCTTCCTTTGTGCCTCATAGTGAATTCTTCATTTGATCTTTTCCTAGGGGGATGTAGTGCGGCAGCTTAAGGATGACAAAGCCCCCCAGGTGGACGTGGACAAAGCGGTGGCGGAACTCAAGGCACGCAAGAGGATACTAGAAGCCAAGGTACGCACATAACAAAGTGCCTTTCTTTTATCTGGGCAATTGAGAAATTTGAAACTTTTTACAAAAATGCCATTGAACAGAATGCTTAAGTCTGTTTCTTCCTTATTTCCAAAGTATTTGGTATGACCTTCAGCGATTATTAAGTGACCATAAACTCCTTGTGGTTGTCGCTGACCCAAATCGTGATGTAGGCTGATGTGTTGAATGATCCTTTGCTTTCTAATCAGTCTTTTTAAAATTTGTAAACCGCCAAAAACTTAACAGAATGTTCCAGAACGCATCTGTTTATATTTTAGTGCTGTAGGTTGATAATTGTGATTGGCCCATCAAAATCTGTGAAACTATTGCATGCTTAATCAAGAATTATGAATTAATAGTTTTCTTTGATGATGAATAAATAGTCTAGCTGAAAAGTTGTTCGATATTCATCCAATGACCACATCTTCTGTTGATTGGCATTCGACTCCTTGGGAAATTGTCCAAAGAGGTTGAATTAATCGGAATATGGATACACATGCATAGCATCTAATCAGTATTTTTAGTACAGGTGAGAGATTGTATCTACAAAGCCCTAATGCAGTTACTTGTGGACCATGCAAGCCCCTGTAGTGTGCACTGAGCAAAATTTCTAAGTTAAAATTTTGATTACTTAGAATTCAGTGATCCAACCAAGCCTTGTTTTATCTGTATGTGAATACTTGATTTCATATTAAAAATGTTGACATCTCTCGTGTGTTTGTCCATTCTCTTTCTTTCAGTGTTCTACAGGGTTGTGGCTTTCATTAATTATAGTTCTAAAAATAGAGGCTTGTAGGGCTACAAAAAGGGCTACTCCCATTGTATGTGGCAAGTGCTTCTTTGAATGCTTCATCAAGGGCGGAGGCTCAATTTTGATAAACGTTACTATGAAGCCTATTTACTTGAAAACTAACTTGGGCGTTTTCTGTTATGCAATGCCCAAATAATTTGCTAAGTTAGTTTGTCATCCTTTGTTTGGGAGAGGAGTGAGCTGGCTATTACATTAAGTAATAGTTACTGGCATAGCAACTCTATCTTTAATCTGATGTTATTCCCTGTGACCAATACTAACCGTGTACTTTACGTTCACCTTTGTCTTCAACCACACCTACTAGCCTGGGCTATAAGACTAGTGAAGTACCAAGTTTCTTGTGGAATTGACAGGAGTGAACTGGAAGCTGCATTTAGTTCTGAAAGTTTTGTGAACAGCTTTATGCTGCTGTCTCCAGTTCTGTTATGAGATGGAGGCTGTTCTCTGTGGGTGGTAATAAAGACAGACTATATACTAAAGGAACCAGTGTTGATGAACGACTATCATTTCCTGCTTCCCGTGTTCTGTAATTGTAACGGCCTAATCATGGCACCTTGAAATCCGTAAATAAAAAAACGGTGTATTTATTGACACAGCCAAAACATATGTTAATGTTTTAAGGACTAGTCCTCGGAGTGCCCTATCTCAAATGGGCAGAGAGTAGAAACATTCACAAGCAGCCCTGCTAAACATAGACAACCAAACAAATGTCTGCAGTTAGTGGCTCAAAGCAAACTTTTAGAAATTTGATAGTGTTTTATTTTTTTCTTGGCAACAGCAGACTGGCTTCCAAATAAATGCACACATTCTTCACTGAAAAGTCATTGGTCCACAAGTTAGAAAAGGCATACTATTCTGAAATGGGTGGTATTTCCCCCCAAAATGGTTTGCTATGGAGCCAATAGATCACAGTAACCGTGTACGGATCCCTTGTGTATATTTATCAGTAGGTCTTTCTGCAACGTTTATTTTAGTTAAGATCTCACAAAGGAAGCGCAAATGCTTTCCAAATCCTTGAGTGTAGACAGACTAGAATTCTTAAATGCTACTTGCCACCTGGTTGCCAGTACTGCAGACATGCTTTTAACTCACCCCCACCATAAACCATAGCAACATGAATGACTCCCGGCACACCTCATAATCCTATGCTGCTTGTTAGTATTTGGGTGTACTATGATATGGCTGTGGGGTCTTATCGTGTAGTACACTCACAAATGCCACCTTGAGTCCAGTTATTGTTGTTTACTTAACCTTAGCTCAGCCCTGGGCAGCTGTGAGGCTTGGCAAAGGAACTTAGTGTAAAGCTTTTAGCTGCACAACAAAGCAACGAAATAAAATAGTCTGCAACAAGAAAGAGGCACAACAGCAATTTATAATAATAGAACATATTTTAATGAATTTTTAGAGTCCTTGATCATCAAAATCCACCTTAGGGTTACCGAGATACAGATTTTAAAAGAAATAAATACTTTTAAATGCAGCAGCAAACAAGCATTGGTCAACAATAACTTTGCTAACTTCTGAATAGTTAGTTTGGCGACTCCGGCCTGACTTGGGCTACCAAATCTGACAGAGCGGAGGACTAGGGGGCCAGAGAGCATACTTTGGACAGCTATCTGGCCACCAGAGTGTTTTTAAGACCAGTTCCAAACTTTACAGGACAACCGCCATAGACATCAATGGAGTGGTCCTGATTCAGAGGATATAGGCAAAAGATGCTCAAAGGATGGTCCTGGAGCTGTGCAGTAGTCTGGGGAGAAGTGCGGTTGAACCCTCGGTCCATGGGTGGGTTTAAGAGTCTTTGACCACACCATTTGGAGTCCCACGTCCTTCTCTCTGTAAACAAAGTAGAAGGCCAGCTGCACCCGTGCTTCCAATCTCGCAATACGGTCACAGTAAATATCCTGGGGGGTTGTTATTGTTCCTCTTGGGTGCCAAATGCGGTCTCTGATAGCACTCCCGGATCCGACCGACTCGGGTGCCACTTTTAGCTATCTTGGATTTGTCTCTTGGCGTGCCTGATGGCAGCTAGAGGTGATCCCTCAGGAGTGGCTACTGCTTTTGAAAGTTGGGGCTTCCTCAGCTTTGATGTCACTTATGCTGCTCCAGGGGGCCAACCAACTGACCCTTGGAGTCACTGCTTCGAACTTGGGCTGTGAACCAACTTTTCATCAAGCCAGGAGCCACAGGTACAGTCCTAACTCACTAGCCCAAGGTGCAGTAGGTGCAGTCCTTCCGACTGTTCAGACTCTTTTTGTGCATCTCGTTCTTCAAAAGGCTAGCACCCAGAGAATCCTTCCTGGGAAAGGAGGTCACACTTCGCTTTGTGGCAACTGCCTTAGTTCCTGAGCATCATTATCACGTCTCCCCAGGCAGGCAGAATGCTTTTTGTGTACCAGGGCTTTGTGAGGCCTCTGGAGTAACTGGGGCACAGACTAACCACTTTTCCAAAATCTGCTTATCTTTAATAGTGACATAAACCTTGACTTGGGCATCAAGTCGGATTTAAGGCCACAATTAATTTGTACCTTACAGTACCCAGTTAGATAGTCCCATTCAGAAGTTAGCCAGGCTGGGATGCCAGCCTGTAACACTGTGTTAGCCAAAGGGACTTCTAGCTTTTGTCAGCAAAATGAACTCTTTAAGGGCTTTGTTGCTAAGACATATATAAACCTATATGTCTGTCTTAACAATATGCAGCTCCCTGCCATAGTGCTTCATAAGACTTCCTTAGGTGAAACTTGCTTTACTGTTCAGGGAATATTTCGCTAGGCCATTAATGGTAATGACAAAGTCGAATTTGCAGTGTAAACACTGTCCTTCAAGTCTGCAGTGGCAGGCTGGTGGCCATTTTGTACTTTGTCATACACAGGGTGGCATAAACAGTGCTGCAGCCCTGGCTCAACACTCTGCCTTTCATGCCCTTTGTGCCCTGATTACCATGTACTAGGAATGTACAAGTAAGTCAGTACTTGCCAATTGGGGACATCCAATTCGACATATCCTTTGCAATTATTCAGCATACTGGCAGTGAGGTCTGGACATCAGGCCTCAGTGTCCTCACAAAGTAGAAAAAACTGAAGCTAGTAGTCCAAATGGGGGCAAAAGGTGGGGGGGGGAGACTTGGAAAAAGCCTGTTTCTTTACATAGCTGTAGTGTGACACTACTAAGGCTGAATAGGGGTTTTCAAGGCACAGAGGATAGTTGCCAACTTTTATTTGCTAAACTGTTAATAGATACATCAGTTTGATACCCTTCTTTATTTATTTCTTGCAGGAATTATCTCTACAACCCAAGGATGATATAGTTGACAGAACAAAAATGGAAGACACCTTGAAGCGGAGGTTTTTCTATGACCAGGCCTTTGCCATTTATGGAGGTAACTCACTGTTGAGGACCAGTACTCTTAATCTCTGCTGCTGTATGTAAAAGTACTGTCTGAGGGTAAAGATAACAGTGTAGACATAACAATCTGAAGTATAGTTTCAGATGGAAAATAAAATGATAGCTAAAGGTTCTGCATCGTATTGTACATGGTACTGTCCACACAGCTCTACATAGATAGGTTGTTTTGCTATTGCATTGTTCATGTAAGCCCCATAACTAATTTCAGTTGTTGGTTTAAGTGATTTGTACTGAACAGTCTAATACCAAAGTGCCTTGATTATGTACAAGTCTGGAGAGTAAAAGCTGTTGCATGTCCTGTGGCTGTACGAGCAGGGTATGGTCTAAAGTAAGCTGTCCACTGAGCAAGAATATTAGCATTCGTTAGCTTGAGGGTAAATCAGTAGAAGGTGAGACTTTTCAATTAGCACTGATTTCTCAGCTGAAGTTTTGGTTTGATCCTAAAGCCTTCGACATTGTAAACCAGTTTGATGCAATGCAGAGGAGTTGTTGGTACAATATCTTTTACTTCAATTTTTCTAAAGGGAACACGCACTACACATATAATGGAGTTAAGAAGAAAGAGGAGGTTCAGGCAATCCTAACCATCCTTAATGCATCTACAGTGCATGAGGTGAGCATACTCCGATGTGTATTTGTAAACAATTGGGGTTCAATACAATGTTTCAGTGCAGGCTCCGGACTAGCTGATGGAGGTTTACATAGAAAGAGGGTTGGATGCATTTCAGTAAAGCAGAAGCGAGGTAGAGCAATGTGACAACGGTAAAAGGGCTGGAGGAGAGCAGGAGTAATTGAGAGAAAGAATACTACCCATGAGTTGCTGTAATTATGTTGTATGGCCATTTCCCAGACTCCTCTGTGTAATCTAGTATCATTTTCCATTGTCTCGGTCTCAAAATACTTGGATACCTTGTCGTAGAGGAATTTACATTTATTATAATTCTCCTTAATCATCTAGCCAATTGCTCTTTTTAAAACGTTGTGGAAGCATTTGATAGTGTAGATTAGGGTTTCTAAAATGAATCACAGACTTGACCACATCTCAGTGGGACCCCAGGGGTTTGACTGTGTGACTCCAGTTGCAGCATCATTCATGATTAGGACTTACAGTTTAACAGACTTGACTCAACAAGTTCGTTGATTACATACAGCATTCTGTAGACTTCTAAAGGGATCGTGTACCACATTATTTTTGATTAAGAAATCCTGATGTAATGAACATTAAGTTACTGAGCTCAGTTTCCTGTTATCAAGTTTTACAGGAGCCAAATGTAGGATGCCTCCTTATATTAGTACACCAAAAAGAGGTACCTTGTGCAAAGAGTCCAGGTATCCCTTTTAAGTGAACAGGGGCTTGTGCTAGCAATCCCAAGGTGCTCGCTTAGGGGGTAGAGTGGTCGAGCCGCCTTAGGCTTATTAGAGAGGAGTGTTAGACATCTGCAGTATACGCACCATCAATAACTGATTCACATGGCTTAAGGAGATTCACACCAATTTATAAAAATAACATGCATCTTTATACAAGTTTTGGTATCAAGAGCCTCAAAATCTGGCAAGTACGTTTCGAGCTTGAAATGTTTATAGTTTTTCAAAGTAGAGACCGCAATTTTCAGAAGTGGTAATGTTATCCTATGGAGGGAAAACAAATCCTGCATACAAGTACTTAAAAGCGACTTACAAGACTAATCTCCTGGATTTAAAGTGAGTATAGGGCACGTCCAAGGCAGCACCAACGGGCCACCTTGGGCAGCACTGGGCGGCCAGGTGCAGAGGTGCAATACAGCGTTGGGTGACCTATGTAAGTCAATGGGGGTCAGTCCAGTTGAAAAAAGGCTGCAAGCTGGGACTGGGGAACCAGTCAGACTGAACCAACAACCAGGCGCAGGTCTTACGATGTATGATGTTCTGGGACATTATATTGAAAAGATTAATCACTCCGAGACGATCTTCAAATCAGAACGGTTCCACAAACGAGTTGACCTGCCTTTAGCACAGTAGTAAACTCCGGTACGTGTGCTGTTGGCGCTTCCCATGCCTATCTCGAGGGATCTGCTAAAGGCAGGTCAACACGTTTGAGGAACCGTTATGATTGGAAGATCGGCTCCGAGTGATTAATCTTTTCAATATAATGGATTTCTGGTTGTAGAAATTGATACAAGATATGCCCCTGAAGAAGAGACCTTGCAGTCCTGAAATGCATCGGGCATGAAGAATGAACAGAAAAGAATATTTTGGTTGCCAAAGTGCTATGTTAGCACATTATTCTCATAGATCATTTTTTTAAATATATGCATTGAGTACTAGCAGTATAGTACTATAGAAAATGAATTGATTATTTGATGAACAAAAGATAAAGTTTGAACAATGCAAAAAAAATGCAATATGTGGTTTAAATTTAAATGAATTCAGTATGAATTGATGTGAGCAGTGCACACCGCAACCAAGACTGTGTTCTTGTTGCATTTCACTGGGATATTTGTCATGTTGTGTTCTCGCTTTTATCTGCACTGAGATACACACCCTGCAAAGGCACTCTGCATGAGTTACGTGAGGGTTTCCTTAGTATGGCACCATACATGCTGCAGCCCTTGGGGACCCTCTAGTACCCTTGCCCAAGATACCTGGGGTACCATTTACTAGGGACTTTTATGGGTGCTAAAGGTATTGCCAATTTAGAGGACAATTGTACAGTTTTAGGGAAAGAGATCTGGCACTGGGAACCCAGAATACCAGGCAAAAAGTGGGGGTGACCATGTCAAAAAGGGGGCACTTATCTGCAGCAAGTATCGAAAGATCAGTCTTTCCCTCTCAATGTTTTCATGAAAGATATTTTAAAAAACTAACATGCTAACGTTGAGGCCTGAGAATATTGAACAATTAAAGTGACTTACCACCCACACGTCTCACCAACATTTTATCATTTCAGTAACTGCTCTCCCTACAAAGGAAAAGCAATGAACACAAAAGATGGACATCCATATTTGAAGAATTGACAGTCTTAACAAGGAGAAAACTATGTTTTCCTGAAGATATTTCTATAATGGATGCAATACTAAAAAGCTATGTCATCAATCATAATATTGAGAACTTGTTTTTTTCTTGTCAGGTGTCAGTGGCTTGTACGATTTTGGCCCGGTTGGATGTGCCTTGAAAAACAACATCATTCACACCTGGAGACAGCACTTTATACAAGAGGAACAGATCCTGGAGATAGACTGTACCATGCTCACACCTGAGTCGGTTTTAAAGTAAGATATGTGCTCTTCTCTTTTTTCAAAAACATGGAGGGGGGCTCGCAGAGAAACAACATACCGACTGGCTTCAAACATTGATTCATGACTTGGATTTTTTGTTCTATGATGGTGTATCTTAATCTTCAAATGCGTAAAGGTCTATATATGTGAAGTAGCACATCTGCAAAGGTCCTTCCCATTTTGGGATCTACAGAATCCACCTTTTTCTTTTAGTTTGAGTGACCCACTTTTGGCCTTTTTAGATCTGACATTTAGATGACTTTAGCAGTTTGGCCAGCCTTAGCTGTTTAGCCTGCCTCATGTTTCCTAACTATTTCATAATAAAAATGCATAAATATTTGTGCACATGCAGAATATCTTTGTTCAACCCTCTCCTTCGGTTCAAAGTTTGCTTCTTCCGACTACAGCATGGCGCAGTGGATCAGCCCATTTCAGCAGGGGCGTAGCTTGGTCAATAAGTTTGGGGGGTGTGAGCTTCAGATTTTATGAAAATCAGGCTGACATATAATGCTCAAATACATTATACGACAAGCAGAGTACATGAGAGGGGCCTAAAGGGCAGTGGAAGAGTGGGTAATGCAAATTAGTAGGAGTACTAAGAGCGAAAGCACAATCTTTTGTAACGTAACCAATATTTTTGAGTACTTGAGAGATCGATCTGTGTGTATGTAAAAAATTACTGCTGAAAGCACCTCTGCCAAAGTGTCATAAAATGCATGTATTGGGTGGGGGGGGGGGCTGTAACACCTCAAACAACCCCCAACCCATGCATTTCAGTCACAGGTTCTCTTTACTGTGAGGGACTATGTTTTAGTCAGATGTGCACAGGAACGCAATCAAAGGGTCGCCAACTTCAGTTTGATCTATTTTTGCAGTGGCTCAGATTTTACTTATTTTTTGCAAAAATATCCATGCCTCCTTTAGACGGCAGGATTTGCACTTTTTATTACATTTGCATTTTTAAAATGCGTTTCTGCATATGTTTGCAAAAAAATTGAAAAACAAATTGCAGGTTTGTGAGTGCTAGACCTATTGCTTTTCCCAATGCTTGTTCATAATAAAAGACCTTTTATGGGGTGGTGCTCATGTGAGCTTCAACTTGTTGGCGAGGCAGAAGTCTGTTTACAGACCGTTTCACCTATGATGGACTTTTGCAGCAATGCTAATAATCAGCACTGTTCCAAATGTACAAATGTAATTTCTTTTCTCTAGTCATTTTGTTGAACTGTCGGTGCGTTATTACCTGGCACCAGTACAGAACTATGTGGTGTGGCCCAATAGTTTAGTGTTTCACAGTCGCCAAATTCGAGATTAAATCTGGCTTGCACTTAGCATTCTTTTGTGGGGTTGGCTGATTACTGGACATGAAGTCTGTGTTGCCTTACCTTAAAGTCTCCTCCAGACTAAAATTGAGGTACTGAACAGTTAAAAAAAAAAAATACGCCCCACTTCAAACTTGCATTTCTTTTTAGACCCATTTCACTAAAGGCAGAATATTCACTTCCCGTATGTGAGTAATGCAGAGGTTGGGCTTGATTTATAAATAATCAAATTGTAGTTGGTGGAAAAAGGTGTTTGGTGAGACATGAACGGATTCACAGTCCAGGTGTCTCACTGTGTTCACCTCTTTCTTCTGATATCTGTGTAATCTGCTGCTCTTCAAGGTGTCCTTAGAGCCTATCATGACTCGAGAAAGCTGAGTACCATCGAATTGGGACATTTTGAAGTTGCAAAGTACCCCGTACAAGAATTTTAGCATCTGGGAAATGGTTGT
This sequence comes from Lissotriton helveticus, assembly GCF_964261635.1. Classification (NCBI taxonomy): domain Eukaryota; kingdom Metazoa; phylum Chordata; class Amphibia; order Caudata; family Salamandridae; genus Lissotriton; species Lissotriton helveticus. The sequence continues at coordinate 260,439,617 of NC_136071.1, forward strand.
TTATCTATTTCAACCACACCTTCCTCTAATGTGGATGTAAGCTAGTGTTGGCTGGGAGTACTCGAAACAAGACGTATGAGAGGCCAAAAAAACAAAGCTAAGCCCTGATGTTTGCACCATGCTATTGGTTTTTGGTAGAAATAAGATGCGTTAAATGGCACCAGTCCTATAGTTTCGTAGTTGATGGCACAGTGAGCAAAGCCTAATTTCCCACATGGCTCACGTTTTTTGTGTGGCTAATACAAATTGAAATTGTGTAGAATACTTTTAAGAACTGCAACATAATCTGCAGCTGGTAGTGGGTCAAGCAGGTCATAAATACTTATTTGTAAAACCTAAGTAGGTGTCTTTGCTTAATGTGCATATATTGAATAGAGGCCAAAATCAGAGCTGGGTATTGCTAGCGGTATTACTAGCTTCCCTTCTCTCTTTCCTTCACTGCAGGTCCATTTGTATATTATCTTATTTTCTATGGACGTTGATAGCGACCAGTCTGATGCAGGAATTGATGTTCAACATTTTGTTTTCAATTTTCTTTTTGTAGAACATCTGGACATGTAGACAAATTTGCTGATTACATGGTGAAAGATGTAAAGAATGGAGAATGTTTTCGAGCTGATCACCTCTTAAAAGGTATTATTTACTTGAAAGTGCTTTATTACAATATTACATTCTCCTAGTTAGATTGTTTTTAATTATGTGTAATTTCCCAAGATCGTGCAACTCAAGGTGCTAAAGCTCTCAGAATAGAAAAGTGTAAATTGGTGAGTTTTCTGCCCGAGTGAGTTTTATGGGTGCGAGTTATGTCGTTTCTAAGATTGCTCTGAGGTGCCTACTGGAGCTTGTAAAAATTAATTCAACAAATGAAAGGACATAATAATCAAAGATAATATAGCTGACCTAAAGCTCTATCGCCCTTATGTATTAACACATTTCCATATAGATGCAGAATATGTCATGTGAATTTGCTGGTATAATCAGTTCTTTAACTTAGCTGTAAAGTTTAAAAAGCTTGCAAGGTTGTGTACGAGTCCATTCTTTGGGGTCTACTGAATTCACAGGCAACTAGGCAGTACCTGCACAAAGTATTGCCAGCTGTCCTAGAACCCTAGCACCGGGTAGTAATGTGAGATCAATGATGCATGTATGCATTTATTTCTGTAGTGTGAACCTATGCCAAAGGCTTAAGTGCACAGTACATGGTCACAGACCAGCATAAAGTCAACAAGTGATAGGAGAGGAAGCTGATTTGTGGATTGTCAATGCATTGCCCTGTAGTGTTCTTTAAAGAGGTGCATTTTCAAGTCTTTACTAAATTGGAGCAGTATTGGGTGGTATTCAATGGATACATTATTATTATTATTATGTTTCTTATATAGCGCCTGAATCGACCCCCGAAGGGGTATCTCCGCGCTTGCCTTGGGAACCCGTCCTGGCTTTTCCCTGTGAGATAGCCCCTACAGGGCATCCCCAAGGTCAAAGCCAGGCATCCCGCCGCAGGGGGGCCGTTGTGGAGATTAAGCAAGCTTAATGCCCAGAGTTGCAGAGTGTGAACCCATGATTAGGTCAGGCACCGAAGCGAGAATTATCGAGTCCATGGACATTTGAGCTCAATACCCTGCCGCGTCGGGAATTGAACCCTGGTCCCGGGTCTGACCTCTGCTTCAGGGTCTGCCTGCTCTAACCAGTGAGCCACACTTCTCCACTCCACTCTTCTCTACATGGCTGGTGTTTCCAGAGACTGGGTGCACAGATGGAGAAGGGCTGCTATGTTGTCTTTTACTTATGTAGACCTCTTAGTCTGCAGTTTGACGGTGTGCAGAGAAATTGGTGACTTTTGCCTTCAAGAATGAAGCGAGAACCAGCAGGCAAAGCTTACTCCTGCAGGGTTCTGTGCATTTAGTGACTCAAATACAGATAAAACAAATGGTGCACAATAATGTAAATGTCCAGGCGGTGTTATATTTGCATTAAAAGTATGACATTTATTAACTGTAAAAACCAGTAGCACAGCTAAGTCAATGTAGCGGTGTACTGTGTGCTTATCTCCAAATAATTTAGGCTGGGCCAATCACACTAGTGATCGGAAACAGTGGGTTATTGAGACTGCATACTTGGCTGCTTAGATTCAGTGTTGAAAATACTGAAATCCATCTATTGGCATGATGTCTGTAAATAAAATTGCGTTCTGGTGTTTCGCCCAATGGTGGGTAGCCCTGATTCACTCACTACTAAGTTTGTATTCTTCTGGACTTGTTAGGCCTACCTAGTGAGTCTCATCCTGACCAATATAGTCCAGTCATACCCCACTGACTTTGTGTGGTCATTGATGTACCAAATGTTTCAGATGACTTGCACACCCCCTAGCTCCACGAGGAAATGCTGAAACCACTTGGGATATTGCCATGGTTTGAGTTCAGTTTTCCAAAAGCCAGGCAAGATGCAGCTGCATAAAATGAATCTGAAAGAAGTAGTTCACGTAATCCATGATCTTCTCGCTCTGAAACCATAAATCTGTGGACTTGCAGAAGGGGTATTAGTCGATTTTGAGGTTACTGACTTTTCAGAATTCTTGTCTTTTTATTAGTATTTAGTTTTGCATTTGTGCATGACAGTGAAGTATTAACATGTCTGCTACTTCTTATTCTTTGCTTGCAGCTCACTTACAGAAGTTGATGTCGGATAAAAAATGCCCTCCGGAAAAAAAAGTTGAGATGGAAAGTGTTCTCACACAGGTCAGCATGCTCTGTTTTTGCTTTGAACCCTTTGAGTGCGAAAAAGCATAGGTCAGACAGCTGCTTGTTTAGCTGAATAGTGAGCGTGGCAGGAATGGCAAAACCTGACTGGAAAAAAATTATTCTGTTACTCCCATGTAGCCACTTGTTCAATCTTAACAGCTCCTCCTGTGCGAGATACCATTCATCTTCCAATTGTGCATGTGCAGCTGCAGTGTGATAGACTGAACTTTAGGTGTCACAACTTTGCACTTACTAACCTGGAGGCTGAATAGATTGTATTGTGGCTCTGAAAACTCTGTAAAACTGCAATCCGTTCCCACCGGGGATGGGGGGGACTCTTGGATGCCTGAAAAATAGGTTATGCCGCTGGATAACAGTGTATGATGGTTCAGTTTAAAAAATATACATTTTTAAATGTATGTAGTAGGAAATTGAAAAGACGTGCTGCACTGCCTAGCATTTAAACATTGTTGGAAATGCCAGTATTTTGGATCGTATGTATGTGCCAGGAAGCTTTAAAAAAATGTAGTAATAACCTTGTTTTTATCTTGTTGCTAGATGGACAATTACAGTCAGCAAGACCTGGCAAATCTCTTTGTGATGTATAATGTCAAAGCCCCCCTCACTGGGAATGATCTATCTCCGCCGGTGTCTTTCAACCTGATGTTTCAGACGTCCATTGGGCCTGGTGGGAATATGCCAGGGTATGTTGCCTAGATTGACACACAATTGTTTTAAGTTCTACTTCAGCACATTGGCTCTTGCACCGCATATTGTTTTAAAACTCCTCATGATATCAATGAACAAAACATCCATAGTGATTAATAGACAGGACATAGATTTTTTGCAAAAAAGGATTGGCAATGAATGCATCAAACCTTGATGTGCTAATTTAGGTTTAATTTCCTTAAGACGCTGAAATCTCAGTGCAATTAAATTAAAATAGCAAAAACAGTACTTAAAATAATGGTAAGTTAACATAAAATAAATATGTTTAGGGGTATAGTAATTAAATACGATTGAGGATGATGGAAAAAGGAAGTAAGGAAAACAAAAGAGGGTTTTTCCAGGGTTCTCCCCTTTTTAATTTCGTAAACTCGCTATATATTCCATGCAAAATAGGATGAGTCTAGTTAAATTTCAGGCTCAGAAATAATTGGTCCAGAGATACACATGGAAACACTTCAGATATGCTTTGTACTCCTTTCCAGATTGCTAACATTATTCGTTCTCCCAGTTGGTCAGCCTGACATGAGAATTTGTGAGGATGTCCTCCATATTTAATCAAATATTACAGCTATCCAGGAGCTTACACTTTTGCTGCAACACTGTGGTCCTGAGATCTGTTTTACAGCTCTCCCTTTCTTAAAACGTTAAGGATACTCCCCTTTAGATTTACATGTAAAATATGTTTATCAACTAAGTGAAAGAATCATCAGTAGAAGATAAGCAGTGAAACTGATAAAGAGATATCTGAAGTAATGCATCCATTGCAGAGATCTCGATGGAACCTATATATATCAAAGGTTCCAATATCCCTACATACACTCTGCATCTCGTCCATCTAGAGTTGATTTAAACAAGTACAATTTTGTTGGTTACTATTGGTGTCTATAGGCTGTTCAGTTTTGTATGTCTGCTTTACAAGCATGGTAAATATTAACTAAATGAATTTTCATGTTTTGCATACTATTAGGCTTTCTATGAACTATGCTGTTTGGACATTGGGTACTTTTCTCTGATATATAACCCCCTCCACTTTCAGGGTCCACATTATAACAGTCAGCTGTAAAATGTACTTCATTTTATTTTGGAATTCACAAATGGTTGCCGGAATACTTGTGAGCAGCTGTTTCTCCTGGTGGTTTCTCAGGAATGCTCCTGGTATTCTTTTGTGAATACCGGTTTTACATGAGCATATATACATGTGTACGTTTCCTCATGCGGAAATCCTTGACCAAATGCACCTGACGGGACCACTTTAGTAGAACTCTCACTCATTGGAAAACTCCTGAACCTCCGTCAATGAGGGGAGAAGTCTCACAGTAACCTTACAGTAGCAGCACACAGCACAATATGTCTGAAGGCTTAAAAACAGTGATACCTTAGTAGGCACATTCGCCTTATTGGAAAAGACCTTTCCCGAGGCCATCACACCTCAGATGTCTACCATACCTCAGATGGAAAGGAAGTCCCAGAGTTTTGCTCTCTCTTTAAACAGATATGTCTCTACTTCAAAACGTTGACTTTTAGCCTTCCCTTATGTTTGTGTTGCTATCTTCCACCACTACGGATATTGAAAAATCATGTAAATGAAGCCTTTTTCTAATCTTGCTTGAAAATGATAGTATTTACTGATAGCCTACACAAAATATGAATTTTCTCCCTTTATCTCAGCCCAATGGACTATAACATTTGCAGAACGTTTTTGGCCAGAATTTACAGGTGGTTCTAAAGAATTCAGTAGCTCACTGGTATTTCGATCGTGCACTCTAGAAAGCCAGTGAAGCTGTCAATCTTGTTAATTAAACCACTCTTTTGAAGCACACCATATAGAAATACCTAAATCCTAAGTGTTACATTAGGAAATACTGCTTGTTACTAAAAGTGTGTAGTCAAAAGAATTGTACTAAGTAGTACAAAGTAAAACACCTATCATTCAATCCACTTGTATCACTCATTTTTACCAAAAGCTCACTTCTACATTAGTTGTTTATGTTTTAGTGTTGATCAAAATATTCACAATCCGCTTTGTATTATGTACAGAAACTTGCTGTACTTGTATTCAGAGTTCAGAATTGCTTTTTTAGGTCTCGCTGGGGTTAGAATCCGAAGGATGCGTCCAGCTAGGAGACCTATAGCCGCCCGTCTCGGGGGAATTCGGGACAAGAGGGTGTTACGAGCTTCTTTTGCAGATTTGGCTGGATTTGGCTGCGTGCACGCGCCGCTCAGGGTCTGTGAACGCGCTTACGCAGGCAGGCATGAACACACAGAGACAGACGCGCAAACAGACGCGTGCACACGCAGACACAGACACGCATGCACACACACCGCTGCCCCCCACCCACACACCCCGCCCCCCACCCACACACCCCCCCCACCCACACACCGCCCCACCCACACACCGCCCCCCCCCCCCCCTCCTTACCTGCCGCCGTCTGTGCATGGAATGACCCACATCTTCCTCTCCTGCCTCGATATCTTGCTCTACCTTCTTCGCCGGCGGCAGACCCAGGGCCGGTCCTAGGCATGGCGGAATGGACAGCTTCTCAGGTGCCCCGCCGCAGGCCCCGCAGAGTAGACCGCAGATCAGTGGGCCCGGCCGACATGAAATCCAGAAAGTGCTGCAAGTTAGTGGGATAGTGCACCGTCACAGTGCACGCACCCCCGCCGTGCGCGCGGCAGGCGTTTAAAGATGTGGATCCCAGGCCGTCAATCTGGTAGCGCTACCAATGACTGCCCTGGACATCATTTTGGCCAGCCCCCACTCAGTAGTGACGCAGCACGCCCGCCGCACGCGCTCCCTGGCCTACAGTTTACTCTCTTCAGCCAGGAGCAGGGTCGAGTCGGGAGTCGGTTCGGGCCGCGTTGGAGTAACGTCTTAGATGAAGGTAAGATCACAGTCAGTTTACTATCTGGTTTCTTTTTGCTTCTTTTCCTGTCAGTACTCCTGTCTTGTGTGCATTCTTTTGTCTTGCCCTCTGTTTTTTCCTGTCTTTGAAACTCCCTACTAGTCCTATCTTCTCTTATATCTTTTGCCCTCTGCTTATTTTTCTGTCCTTTTTCTGTTTTACCCTACTTGTTTACTATTTTTGCTGTAGTACCTGTTATAGACACCAGTGCCCATGAGCATATTCTTTTTCCTTGGTATTTCGTTTTGCTATTTGTGAAGCTCTATTCTTTTATACAAGATAAGTACGGACCTGGACAATCATTAATTTGTGCTATTTGGTAATTGCATAACTCTGAGTCTCTGCTCCCCATCTTCCTTCCTGAGAATCATAGGACTGCTCAATTCACAGCCCTGTAATCCCTGCTTGCCCCATGGCTCCCAAGAAGGTTTTGAGAATTGGCAACAAGTGGTGCAAGAGCTGTAGATTCACGTTCCAAATAGAGAAATACGTTGACTTCTGTTATACTATTACCTGCACAGAGAAGGGATGGACACGAGGTTAGTGAGCGTGACTTTGACACCTTGTACTTAGAAAAGTTGAAAGGGCTGTGTTTTGGGAGGGAGAGAAGTTTGACTGGCGCTTACTGGACTAATGGGAGAAAGTAGTGCAAACCTCATGAGATTCTCTCTGGTGCACAGGCATACTGGACAGAAGAGATGACAGTTTTGCACAGGCTGAGGTCGAGATCAACCTCAGGACAATCAAGTTAATTGTGGAGGGGGGGGGGGTGATAAAAACAGGGTTGTTAATGCCTTTTGATTATGTCCCAGGTAGTCCCATGGCCAGAATGATAAATGGTGTAGAGAACATTAGCTCAGCTTATCAGGGCACAGACTGCACATCACTTTCAGGAGGGGAGTGCAATCACCCTAGCGACCTTGTGAAGACTGAAAAAGCACAGGCAGTGGGGCCCATTGCCCCTACCCCAGATGGAATCAAGAATGATGCCACAAAACCGACCAGGTGTTGAAGCCCGGATCATTGACAGAGATGCTGGATTTGTTAACTGCTGGAGGACTAACCCGAGAGTTACGCCAGGCACAAATTGAATGCCTTACACTTTTGTGACTTCAGAAAGGAAGTCCAGGAACAAATCAGCAAGGGAGTACTCTGGAAGCATTAAACTGGCTGTGAGGATGGGCAACTGAACAGTGAGCCCATGAATCCTCTGCCAGGAGTATTCCACCAAAACACTGCTTCAAAAATGAGGAGTCACAAATATTGTGCCAAAATATTGTGATGTGAAAAGTACTGTGGGTAGAATATAGATGTTAAGAAAATCATTTTGTTAAATCTTTTATATCGTTAACACACCAGGAACGCTCACCAACACCACATTATTGGCATTTCAAATAACAAAATTAATACTTTCATAATTTGAAAAACAAAAATTAAAAAATATTTACATTTACCACATCAAAAGCTCAAACTTTTCTATTGCGAGACCTATTGCATTTTCAATGCTTGTTCTTTGTATGAAACCAAGAAAGTAAATCATGTATCATCAGTCAAACATTCATTTTCTAGTCTGGTTCAATATATGGCCCTTGTCTATACTACATTTTAGATGAAGGCACGCAAAGGTTGATGTGCGTTTGCAGGTGCATCAATATTGGCGATTGCTGAATGCTACCTGCGAACTGTACAAAATCCCCTCCATATTCACAAGTCTTGCATCGGTTAATGAATATTGATTTGGTGGGCTGGGAGCATTGTGCCAGTGATTTACCTTCATGTGTTGTCCTGCAAGGACCATTTGTTACATTTGATCAGAAGTGGATGCTATCAATTCTTTCTGCCATTGCCCTTCCTATACATGGACTTTTGAAATGAAATTGGGGGTACAGGGGCTGCAGTGAAACGATCCTGGAATCGAATCAACAACACTGGTCACACCAGTGCAGCTGGTTAAAATCATACTAACCAGCATTTGCTATTCAGTGGTGCTTCACCAGTGCAATACTTTAGTAGGTGCCTCTTTGCGTGGTGTCCGCTGTGGTACTAGTTAACTATGGTCCTTGCCTGTCGATATTTCTTTCACAGTTGCCCAACTTAACAGCTAGCTTCTTCACTCCACACTGTCATTGCAGTGTTTCAGTGTTACAGCATTGGCACACCCAGCACCAATTATGTCAGTGTTTGAAAACCTGATGTAAATTGGTTGCTATTGAACTCTAAAAGCCCCCCCCCCCCCGTACGGGTAATATTTGAACATGTTTGCAGCATGACTGTCTCAGATCTATTGTAATGCTCAGCAGATCACGCCTTAGCAGAGGTGATTGTTGGAAGTTGCTAAGTTTACTTTGCAATTGAGATAAAGACATTGGGCTGTCCTCCCTAGCGTTTCTGTAAGCGTGGATGCTCACCATAAAATGAATGGTGCTTGTGATGAAGGTGATTGTGGCAAAGGGCACCCTTTAAAGATTGCAAGTTTTTGGTGTGCACTTATTACAATTAAGACACTGCAAGAGTGAAGGAGCAAACTTTTATTATTTATGTCTCACTTCTGCACAGTATGCCACAACTCCCCTGTAATTGACTGACGTTTCAATTGCCATTGCACTATGTTCACTTTGCAACATTACTCAAGTAAAACAGTTTGTATGCCACCCGGCTCCCCCACAAACACAGGCCACAGCATCTCATACAAAAACACAGACACGAAAACCAAGACAGAAAGCTGTATGACAAACACATATGAGAACAATAATAATCTACATAGGAACAATTCCCTAATAAAAGGAAATGAGGATACTTGAATTAGTTAACCAAACAATAATCAATGCAACATTTTTTAACTTCTTAGGCATACTTGCACTACGAGGTTCAACACAATCTACTGCACCAAACTTCTGAATTCCACCTGTACCTGGACATCCATAGTAGCGGCCTGTTTCTATGTCACCTGATCTGCTCCACAGTCTCCTCTGTCTCATAAACGTTCACTAATATTGCCATTAGTCAGTTGCACACCATTCCCTTTACTTCTAAACCATCACCTTGCCTCCATTCTTTAATTCCACTTTTCTAACCTTTCCAGGCAGTCTTATGTGACCAGTACCGACTCTTTGACCCTTGTGACGCCAGCACATATTTTTTTTTTGCAACTAGTGCTTTTTTATTTTCAATCGCCATTACTATCTTTTCAGCTGATTTGGCCACCTTACCCGCGCCTCCTTTTAGATCTACTTTATTCAACAAACAGGTTGCTATAAGTTCCTTGAAAGGTGTCACTCCCGTGATAGTGCCCACACTATAGCCCTTTTGACATCTGACAGCCCCACACCACGTTATTAAGCCCATATGGCACATAAACATCGGTTTCCTCTCTTAGCTGCCCGAAGCATAACAGCGATGTAATGTAAGGTGGATCTGTAGAGTGCTGCTTATCACCTGCGAGGGTATCCAGCCGATGCAATAAAATCCAGATTTAAATTTTTGGAGGGCCATCAGTGCGGTGACCAGATTGGTGGTCAAATGAACTGGGACACTCTCTGAAGCCAGTGGAAGCTGCTAGAAACCTGGTCTTCCTATTTGATACAAAACTCGCATGTAATAAACAGGTGACAACAATAGCAGCTACATGCTTTGTAGTGCCTAAATTGTTATATTAAATCATTCCTTTACTGCCACTGGATGATCGAAAAAAGGTGACACTGGCCCTATTATTGATTATGGGATTTCTCTATATTTAGGGACCACAAAACCACTTTTCAGATGACTTTAGGTGGTTCGGAATGCAGTAGCTGGGCTTATTCTGGACATGCCTAAACATCATTAACTGACTCTCCATCTCTGACCCTTGCTGTAAAGAGAAACAAAAGTTATGTTTACAAACCTATGTATAACATATGGAGCTCTGAGCTACTGGACCAATATACCTGGTTCATTAAATTCTCTCTCTGTCAATGTACTCTCAAGCTGCAGTCCAGATCTACATTTTTGGTGTCTATTCCAAGAGTTAATCACAGTTTAATTGGAGGAAGGTGTTTTTCATATTTGTCTGTAAAACTATGCAACGTCCTCCTCTGCCTTTATGTTCCTTGCGGTCTTATGCTTCCTTTAGAAAGCAAATACCATGCAGCACCAGAGCGCCTCAATGTAGCCGTTGGGCTTTATAAGCCATTTTTCATTCATCCATTCTTAACCATTACCACCATTTTATTCATGATCTTCTCCATTTCAGTCTTGCAATATTGCATTCATACTTTGCTGTTTCATCCCTGCTTTGCACGCACATGCAAAATACCCCATGGTCCCACATTATTGCATACTGTCAAAAATGGGGTTAGTAATTTGGGAGGGGGGTTACCCCTTCCAAATTAATAAGACCACTCTGGTTATGTAAAAAATCACTTCTGAGATGTTTGCTCAACCCCTGGAGCTGTGGTGCAAGCAGCAGGGAAAAGTTCCCAGGGATATCTGTACTGAGTTCAAGCACTGCACCACAGAACTAACAAGCATTACAAACAACAATGCAATAGAAGTGTTCCGAAAAAGTATTTATTTAGAACATTATGCATGTTATCCTCTAGCCTAGAGATTTTGACTTGACAATACCTTTTTCCAGTCAGGCCATTCACTCTATGCTGCTCAGAAATTTGGCAGGTCTATATTCTTAAAAGTTGAAGATGTGAGGCTGCCTATTTTGCGGCTTCAACACATCAAACATTTGCTGTCGCGCATCAATTTGGAACACCTTACCTGGCAAAATCACACAAACTGCAGTACTTCTGACTTTTTCCAGAAAGAAGTATATATTTTCTTTTTATATGTGTTTGCTTATTTTAGATTCCCTGTGTCTTTTAGTTGATTTGTTCAGTTTATTGTACCGTTAAGTTTTCCATGGTTGTATAATGCATAAAAGCTAAGTTTAGGAAATAGATTAAATGAAGAAATATGCGATGAAAGGTAAACACACATTTGAAATATGCTCTGGATCTTTGTATTCTTAATATTCCTTTTTCTCCACATAGGTATCTGAGGCCAGAAACCGCCCAGGGTATTTTCCTCAACTTCAAGCGTCTTCTTGAATTCAACCAGGGCAAACTACCTTTTGCTGCTGCTCAGATTGGGAACTCTTTCAGGAATGAGATTTCGCCTCGCTCTGGTCTCATCAGAGTCAGGTACTGCCAGTATTCATATCCTTGATAGGATTTTAGAATGCGGTTGGGGTATTATTGTGTTTACTGAATAGACTGCAAAACTGTGCACCATAACATGGTCCACATTTTATTGAAATGATGTTAAATTGCTCTCTGAGCTGGTGGATAATTACACTCCAACACATGACGTACTGTTTAAAATGCAGCAATCCATCTCATACTTTTCGGGGTGATGAATATAAAGTTCCCTTTATTTTAAACTTAGTAAATGAGAAAAATGGTTTGCGATAAGGGTATCCTGTTATGAAATGACTTGGTATAAGTTAAATGTACTCGGTTAATCCACTATCCCTGTACTATATATTACACGTAGATATTAGGAGAATTAGGTTGACTTTAATATTTTTTATCTTGAATGCTAAAGAATCTGTAGCCACCTAAGGAGGAGCAATGAAACTTCAAACTTTCTAACATTTGCAGAATAGTTGAACTAGCTAGAAATGTCACATAGTGAGAAACGCTTGCAGTCACTGATCGTGAATTCCAGGTTACAAAGGTGGTTCTCAAGACATGTCATGACATTGGGTGGTGTCAAAACTGTGGAGGGATTCTCGTTTTTGATTTGTTTTATTTTCATGTAATGTTTAGAGAATTCACAATGGCAGAGATTGAACATTTTGTGGACCCAAAGGAAAAGGTGCATCCCAAATTTGAGCTTGTGGCAGACCTGAACATCCTTCTTTATTCTTCCAAAGCCCAGATCAGTGGGGAATCTGCCTCGATTATGCGACTTGGCGATGCAGTTGAGCAGGTAATATTTACCTTGATAAGGTGATTTGTGTGCTCATAGAGACAGCGTTTTTGCATCTGATAGTTTCTTTTGCATGTTTTTGTTTCAATGTAATGCCTGCGGGATATAGACTAATTTCCACCTCAGCCGTAGCATGCTAAACTAATGCTGGCTATTGCTTCAGTGAATTTGGGTTGAATATATTTCAATGTTGAATGTACTGCAGCACATTGCAGTTTATTGGAAGACAACCTGTATAACAAGATCGGTTGTCTGCGCTTTGTATGTAGGCAAGTTTCGATATTCATCATACTAGTTAGCATTGTCTTTCGCACTGATTAGACATCACACCTGTATGCTGCGAATTGTTGGACTCCTTTAATTCCAGGAGACTTGTTGAGGGTTGAATAAAATCCATGGGACCTGTTGAGTTGAATAAGTGGTCCCATAGAAAGTTTAGTAGGAGCGAGTGCAGACCACTGACTATTTGTGTGATCTGATCTAATTTAAACTGTATTTTGAAGTATTGCTTTTTCACTTTTTTTTAAGTTCTGAGGTGTAGTTAATTCCATAGGGGGACCGTAGCAGAAGGGAGCAAAAGGAAGGGTTAGCATTATCTGCTGCATGGACTAGCTCCCTTGTGTTTCACTCTTCCATTTTCTGTGCTATTGACCTTCATCACAAGAGGATCCAAAGTTATGACAACTTGTAGCAGGCACCATAGGATTTTTTTGCTATACATTATCAGATCAGTATTAATCTCCTCCATATGGTAGTATGTTTAAAGACTGGTTGAGAGGGATTTCTTTGAACAGTGGGATGAGAACATCAAGTGTAATCGTGTAGTTTTTGCAAAGTCCAGAGAGGAACCTACACACATCCTGCCAGTACCCTTGTCTTTTAATGTGCAGGATGCAAGTTTCTTTTTAGTTTCATAATTGTGAAGTGAATGATTGCCACCATTTCAAAAATATGTTGGGACTCTATCAGATATGATCCAGTGCTTGTTCTACACTTGTAGTGGAATTCTCAGGAAGGGAACTTGTATACAATTTGTTTTAATAGCATTTTTATTGAGAGAACCACAGTTGGTAGCTTTTGGAGCACAATGGCGAATAACCCAATAGAGCGTTGAATATATGTTAAAATATGTACATAATTAAGATACTATCCATAAGATCACAAAAGGTCCAATTAAAATGTTTTGATACATAGCCACATATACTCAAGAAAAGCAGATATACTCAAGAAAAGCCGAGCATTTCCTAAACACAGCATAAAAAGATAAGTTTACTTTTTTATTTTTTAATAAAGTCCAATGTACTTGTGATCAGACAAACATTAAGAGAAATAGCTGAAATGATGCAACAACTCGAGCAAAAATCTGATTTATTTAGAAAACTTCATAACTTTGTCAAGGATCAGAGCGGCTTCTAGAAGTGTTGGCTTGGCAGAAATTACCAACTTTTCAGCAAGTAGGTGGTTTACGTAAATACATTGCTTTCTAGGCAGTCGTTTCCTACAGAATGCCAGGCATCGAGGGATAACTACAACAGTGATCATAGGACTATAGTTTGATGTTCTAACTTGTAAATGCCCACCCTCAGCCAGCTGAAGTGCAGCCTTAAAAGGCATCATTGAAATTTGGGATGGCACCTTTTTACCCAGCTGAGCGAGGTAAGAGCCTGCTTCATTGTCCTAAACTCAAAGGTAGGAGGAGTCATTTCAGAAACGAAAAAGAAAATGTTGGAACTTAGCTCACTGGCACATATTTTCAGAATGCGTTTAGATTGTTATCTTGAGTTCACATTAAGTCAAAAAGTTCTGGCATGCTGGACAGCCTGTTCAGAGATGCTAATAACTGAGCCATCTGTAAGCTACTTTGTAGCAGCACGCAGGAAAAGAAGGAATTCTGTTTTTTGGGTTTTTTTTGGAATGCAGAACAATCTGCTCTCCCTGCTCGAAAGGTGTGAGTAATTGGGTTGTTGGTTGGTAGGGTTGTGAGCGCTTTTCAAGGAACTGCCACAATGCCGGTCATGTTGAACCACAAAAAGTCACTAAATTAACCTGTGCTTAACCCTCTGGTAGCTTGGCACAAAGGTAGTCCAGCTTAATGTAGAGGCAGTGTGTAAATTATGTATGCAGCACTCAAAGCGTTATAAAGTGAAATCACAGCACAAAAAGAATCCCACAGTAATTTAGAACAATATAGTCATTTTAAATAAATTATTTGACATCAAAACAGAAATCCAACCAGTGGAAGATCAGATATGCAATTTCAAAGGTTTAAGGTATGTATAGCGTCTAAAAGTACAAAGTGTCACTTACAATTATCTGGTTGTGCGAGACCAGGAGAAAGTCACAAGTTCAGGTCAACCGTGATGGATCGTGGGCTGGATACAGGGACCGGGTTATTCCAGCAAAAAAAGTTACCTTCTCAAAGTCCAACGCTAAGAGTCCAGTTCGCGGTGGCGGAGCACTCAAGGAGCAGGGAGAGTGTCTCAGATGATAGTCACTGTAAGCACAAAGAGCAGGCTGGGCGTTGCGGATGATAGTTGCTGCAGCGCGAAGATCCTATCAGTTGTTGTAGACCGTCACTGCTGGAGCTTCGCGTAGGCAGTCATCGTGGGCTATTGATACTATAGCTCCAAGTGTGCTTGTCAATCGTCATTGACGGTCACAAGCATGAGGAGTTAGGTTCACAGGAGCTTTACGTTGTGGTCGGCGCATGTGGCAATATCTTGGCACGAAAAGGCCTTGCACGGTTGCGCAGAACCCACAACTTCAGTATTTCTCCTTTTCTTTAAGGGGGAGCTCAACTGGTGGAGCTCAACTGTTCCACTTCAAGGGTCCAGGACATGGCAGGATCCTCTTGGGGCTCAGGAACGTGCTTTGCAGAGACCAGCAGGCCGAGTACAGCAGGTCAGCTGGGCAGCTGCTGAGAGGACTCTGGAGTTTGTCGTGTTCGTGTAGCTCAAGAACAGGAGGCCAGCTAACTATCCCTTGTAGTCAGTTATGTAGCCTGGGATGAAGGGAGCAGGTGCAGTCCTCCTTCTGTAGTATTCACAGGTCCAGGAGTGTACTTAAGCTTGGGTCTAAGGTTCCTAGTTTTATACCTGGTACCAACTTTGAAGTTGAAGAAACTTCTTGAGTCGCCCCCCCCATACCCTCCCCCCCCCCCCCACCACACACACAATGGTGTCTGGAATTTTCTGCTTCCCTGGTCCCAGGATGTCTGGGGGTATAATAGACTAGTGTGCACTTCTTTGTGTGTACTGAAACAGTTCCTTGAAGTGCAAGTGTGGCTGTGCACAGCTCTTCCTCTGCCCCATCCTGTTTGGATGGGCCTTCCGATCCCTGTAGTGTGTGGCTATCTAGGAGGTATACACAAAGACCATCTGCCAACTACACCTAGACATGTGACCCAGGAAACTGCCTCCAGGCATCAAATTGTTAGGAAAGAAAAATGCCAACTTTCTAAAAGTAAATGAAATCAGCCCAGAGACGTGTCCGGGAAACTCAGGGTGCACTACTAGATTTTCACTTTATTAAAAGTGTTCTAACAGGTAGTCTAAATTGCTTTAGTGAATTATAACTTTCTTAGAACCAGTGATCCAAGAATCAGTTTCATAAACACAAGATTCAATACATCAATGAATCATTGTGACCATGAATGATATTCTGCATCTTCTTCTTTTATTCATTCCATAGCAGAATTTCTTCAATCAAGTTGTGATGCTTTTCTCAGCGTTATAAGAACAGTTGACAATGATATTCCCAATGCATTTTAGGCAAAAACTTGCCCTTCTTCAGGGGAATTTATGACAGCAAATAATAGAAGTAAGCATATTTACAAATACTCTATACTCTATTAAATTATAATCTGCATTCTGCTTGATATCATGCTCATACAGACAAGTGATTAGGGCTTTTAGTAGTGCTCGATAAGTTTGCACGGAACAAGAACGAAGTGACCAGAGACATAGATGAAATAGAGTCAACTCGAAAAATTGCAACTCATCTCCCACCTGGGTGAGTACAATTAACGTAGGAAAAAAGTGATGGCGTGCCAAAAATCGAAAGCACTCAGTGAGTGAATTCAGTGGGTTAATGAGGTGCAGCATATTAAAAAATGCGTTCTGTTATGGTCCATTAAGGTGAAAATAGGTAAAAGTTGATAAAATTAGAGAGTCAAGATGAAACTTAATAAGTACCTTGCCGACTTATAGTCTAGAGTTCAATTGGCCGGAAGTTATGGGCGGCTAAAAAGTAATAATAAAAAGCTAATGCAATCACTCGGAATACCCCGTATGATAGTGCAAGTCTCTAATTTATAAAGTGTGATAGTTACCTCAAAATCAAAGATTGCCGCAGGGCAATATGAATAAAAAGTGGTGACTGTGAAGAGAAGAGAATCGCAAATGAATGCTTCAAGCCTCTTAGCAAGACTGGTTGAGACCGTTTCAAAAGTGCTGGTGGATATATCGCATCCCGATAATTCGTTCTCCGTCAGCTGACAGCGGGGTGAAGGCAATCGAGAAAAGTTGCTGAAAGGGCAAAAGAGTCGCGGGTGAATTCTACATAACCATTGTAGAAGCTGTTCTGAACGTTAACGAAAGGTATTTGTGAAAGTGAGGCTTACCGGTAGTAAATTCTCAGTCAGCCGACCGTGAAGTGTAACAAGGACGCCCTCGTGGAGTGTTAGCGATCCGTATGGTGTTCGGCTTGCATGCTTGACGTCTTATTAGTGAAGATAGAAAGAGGACCAGTGAAAGAGGTGCCCAATGTACGCTGGTGGTGGAGTTAATAAAGTAACACAACGAACACGAAGTTGTATTAAAAAAGGGGGGAAAATGCTCATAGTACACATAAGTAGCTAAGTGATAATCTGAAATCAGACCATGAAAGAAGCATGAGACTCATTCCAGACTCTTAAATACCAGCAGTGTCGGTATATGCTGTGGTCTTTAGTAGCAGAATTGGTTATTTACAATATTACTCCATCTGGATAAGTAAATCGCATGAATAATTATACATATTAATTCTTTTAAATCAAAAATGAAGAGATCGTCAATAGAATATTCTAAGCCGGGAGCTAGATCATATAAATTCATGATTATTGATGAAGTGCCTGCCTATACAAAACTAGTTACAAGACTGCCTGTACGATACTACAGAACTGTAATGTAGTGAAAGTCGTATTGTTGACAATATTTCCGAAAAACAGATCACTTTGAATGAATACAAGATTTAGTAAAGCGTCTGCCTATACAGAACTATTTACAAGACTATCTATACAAAACTGTAAGGCTACACTAAGATAACACAGTCCAATGACTTGTATTACAAATAACAGGACAATTCATATTCATCATTTAAACCTTTTTGGTGAAGGGTCTCTAGAAACCAGATCCAATGTGTTTCACGCTGTATAAGCAATTTGTTAAGGTCTCTTCCTTGCAGAGTATTGATTACCTCAATTACACTGAGTTACAGTTGAGCTATTGTATGATTATAATCGACCCAATGTTTTGCCAGCGAGGAGCTCATAGTTTTAGTGTGTATTCTACTTTTGTGTTCAGTTATGCAAGTTCTTAAAATCCTCTCTGTTTTGCCCACATTATAGGCCACATGGGCATTTTATTACATACATTACTTGGGTGCTATTGCACTTGGCCGTAAAGTGCAGTTTGATGATTATGCTCGATCTAGGGTGGGTTATTGATTGACCAGTTAACACATTGTTACAGTGCGAGCAATTTTGAGATTTCATCATACCTCTGTGCGAGTCCGATGTACAGGATAGTGAGGATGTTAATATTTCTTTTAGATTGCGTGATCGTGTGTAGGCAAATAAAGGTGGGTTCTTAAATAACCCCTGAAAACCGGGTTCAGTCTGAAGTAGTTCCCAGCGTTTTAACACTATCTTTTTGATTTGGTTTGATTGTGATGAAAAGATTGAGACCAAAACCTCCCTAGGTTCTGTATGTTGATGTGCTGTCTTTTTAGGACGATCGCTTCTCGTTTTTTGTAAGGCCTTAGTCTCAGCTTGGGTTATGATATCCTGAGGGTATCCCCTGGCCATAAAGAATTCCTTATATTTCTCTAAGGTTTGGTGACTTAAATCTGGGTTAGAAGGGATTCGTCCTATTCTAATGAATTGTGAATAAGGTAGATGACGTTTCAGGGACCAGGGATGAAAACTCTGATATAGTAATGCATTGTTCCGATCTGTGCTCTTCTTAAACACAGTAGTAGTGATTTGAGGTCCAGCCAATTGTATGTGCACATCTAAATTTGGGATTTTTTGAGAGTCTATGGAAGAAGTGAATTGAATTATACGATTTTTGGTATTCAGATCCTTGCTTCCAAATCTAGACGGTTGCTATGCCATATGATACGGATGTTGTCTATGTAACGGCGTTATAGAATTAGGTGGCTCTGCCATTCAGTATTAGATAGTATAAATTCTGTTTCGAATTTGGACATAAAGATATAAGCATAGCTGGGGCTCCCGAAAAGCCAATAGTGGTGCCATTGGATTCATTATAGAAACACTCTTTCCACTTAAAAAAACTGTGAAATAAACAAAAGTGCAAAAGTTCCAACAAAAATCTTATTAATGCCAGGTTCCTCATGGCGCAATAATGCCCACTCTAGAGCATCTATACGAAGGATTAAAGTGTATAGTGCAACCACGTCAATTGTACATACCCATATGTCATCTGACTCAGGAATCTGAACTTCCATTAAGAATTTGTAACAGGTGTGTGGTGTCTTGCAAGTAGGAACTGCTAGCTTTAACTATCAGTTGCTGAAAGGTATCGAGATACTGGCCGAGAGGTTCGTGTATAGACCCACACCCCTACACAATCGGTCTAAGGGGTGGGTTCATTAGATTTTTATGTACCTTAGGTAACATATATAGCAGTGGCCTATGTGGGAATTTGATTGTAAGAAAATCTTTAGTTTTATCTGAGATCCAATTAATTTCTTTAGCGTGAGTCCGTATGGATGAAGGAAAGGTTAAGAAAGAGTCTGTAGGGTCAGTGGGTAATGGGATGTATGTAGTATCATCCTGAAGAATCGTATCAATTTTGTCTTCATAGAACGTTTTGTCCATAATCACCAGAGCACCACCTTTGTCGGCTCTGGTGAAGTGGAGTGTCTGATTTTTTCGGAGTTCCAACAGACAATGTTTCACGAGGGGACAAATTCTGAGTTTTGAGCGTGCAGGTAGTTTAGACAAGTCTTGCCTGACTAGAGTCTCAAACGTGTCTATAATTTTGTGTGAAACTGGAGGAATGAACGTACTTTTGGGTTTAAACTCCCTGTATTCAGGTTGTAAAATCTTAGTGAGTTCGGTTTGCAAAGTAGAGAAAAAGTGTCTTAATCTTGGTTTCCTTGTGAATTTGTATAATGCTACTTCAGCATGTAGTGCTCTAGAGTAAAATGTGGGGACAAAGGAACTACCTTTTTCTAGAACAGACATCTGGTTTTTAGACAATTTTTGTGAGGAGATATTGATGACTAATGTTTCTTTTGGCGACCTGGTCTGTATTTCAATTCTTGTTTTCACAACTTTTTAAAAGTGGCATTTTCAAAATTGACTTACAATCCAACTTTACCATTAAAAAGTATTTTAAATTGCAATTCCCTAGACACCAAACCAGAAACTTCTACCTGCTTGCAAACAAAAGGTATTGCTTATTAAATGTAACCTGGTAACCCAGTGTTATCCTATGAGAGAGGTAAGGCTCACAATAGTGAAAAATGGATTTAGGAGTTTTTCACTACCATGACATGTGAAAGTTTAAAAGGACATGCCCAACCTTTTAAATAAAATGCACCCCGCCCTATGGGCAGTTTAGGGCCTACCTTAGTGTTGACTTATTCGTCATCGAAAGGAGGTTTTAAGTCTTGGAAGGGTATTATTTTGCCAATTCAAATTGGCAGTTACCGACTGCAATGGAAGACCTGAGACATATAAATAAAAAGGCTATTTTAGTGGGCTGCAAGACCACTTGTTGCTTTTAATTTACAAGCCCTGGGTACATGTAGTACCATTTCACTAGGATCTTATAAGTGCGTTCATTTTGCCATTTGGGAATAAGCCAATGTAACCGTGTTTAGGGGAGTTAGCACTGGTTAGGAGTGACAAAGTGCACAGAGTCCTAGGGCCAACAGAAACTGATTTGGCAAAACAGGAGGGGAGAAGGCAAAAAGCTTGGTGGTGACCATGGAGAGATGACCAAGTCCAACAACCAGGCACAGGTCATCCGCTGCATCTTTCCTTCATGCTTTTCGTTCTCCTTATAACACCACCTATCAGCAAAGTAAGGATATTTATTCTGTTAAATATTGATTGTGTAGTTTCTTTGGTGAGTCTTCTACATATTGTTACTAGCTATTTGTATGGCATTAAGGAAAATCAATCGGCTTGGAAGGCAAGCCTATTGAATATGTGAGGCAAATATCCCCTTGGAGACGTTACATATGTTTGAGACCCAAGGAAGGTTTCAAAAAGGTCGGGTGAAAATTATTTTTACATTTGTTGTGAATTGTCTGGAATTTCTGAATGTACTTTTAGGATCTTACAACCAACTGTAAAGATGTTCATGGTAATTACAAGGTGTCTGTCACATTATTTGATTTGATTTTTTTTTTAACTATGTGTGAGGAAAGACGTTCTAACTGCTGCCTGTAGTTTTCTAATCATTAACTATTTTCTGACTTTTTAAATCTGGGAATATGTTTTTTAAAGAAGCCCTAAGCTTCTCCCTAACTAGAGTAACCCTTGCTGTTTATTTGTCTTTACTGTTTATTTTACTTTAGGGTGTCATCAACAACTCTGTCTTAGGGTACTTCATTGGAAGAATCTACCTCTACCTCATCAAAGTAGGTGTGTCTCCAGATAAACTCCGTTTCCGACAGCACATGGAGAACGAGATGGCTCACTATGCCTGTGACTGCTGGGATGCAGAGACCAAAACCTCCTATGTAAGCAACTTTCTTATAGGTACCAATTTGTTTTTCTGTGTCTTTTTTCATTAAATAAAATGAGCTTTAAGTGCTAGGTCTCCTTCCTCCCCCACCTCCCCCATTTCCACATAGTACAAGGTGCCATGTTTGCACCCCTAGATCTGTAATTATCTCATGCTTCATAGTATCCATTCCTGATAAAATATTAGTATTGTTAACATTATGTAGGAATTTTGTTTGTCTAGGTTATTTGTTGCATTCTTTTTGTATGAACAGTCTGTGTGAACCTTGTTACCATTTAGTGAAATGGAGAGCAGGGTGCTCATTAATGAGGAATACCTGAGATCGCATTTCTTACTTGAGAGTCCTTAAATGTCACTTTAGTTTTTAGAAGCCATTTACTTTGGAGTGGGTCACTGTACTAGTATAACCTCATGTGTGACTGGTTTCAAAGTATGTATGTAGTAAGGTGTAGCATTATGTGATGTGGGGATTAAACAGCCACCATGTATTAGTATCCAGATATCTGAAAGATGGCCTTTGGATTCACAATAATAAACCCTTAGTTCAGTCCGGGTAGAGTGGCAAACAACAGTCAGGCTCTACTAGAGGAACATGTGTTGAGCATTTCAGAGTACCAACATGGATGATGGATAATTGACAAAACTCATTTGAAATCCGGCACTAATTTATAAAAACTAAGTGTATTGTTATCTTAATTTAGACACCAAAATGTGCATAGCAGCATATATATATATATATATATATATATATCAGGAGTTAAAGATTTTAGAAGCAATATAAAATCAGTGCAAAATATTCAGTGGAACGTTTATCTTTGCTGTCGATGGGGGAAAAACCACTAGTGACACATCGGCCACTCGCAGGTTGAGTTATGTGGAACCCTTGCAGGGTAAAAGTCATGCAGATCCCAGGGCCAGGCTGCGACAAGAAGTTCAATTTTACCTGGTCTGTAGAGCCCGGGTACAGAGTTATCCTGGCTATCTCTGGTGCTGAGTGGAACCCGCAGAAGCTGCTTTTACTGCTTACACAGTGCTGTGGGGAACAAGATGCAAAAATATAACAGAGTGGTTGCTGATGTAGGTCGATGGCGTTCCCTCTAGGTGTAGCGTCGAGTTCAGAGATCGCTTGCCGGACTGGCAACAAACAAGCCTTGGCAGCGGTAAGCACAGCGAAAAGCGATTTTGACGTCCATTGGACCCAGGGAACACAGTAGCTGCCTGAAACTTCGTGGAATTGCAAAAACACACAGTGCCCACACCACAATTACTCATTCAATATTCAAGAAGGGTAAGAAACCAGTTTATTGTAACCACCCTTAGACAGCATTACTCAGTGTCTATCATTTTATGCTTTTTTTTCCAAATTTTCAAAAAATCATAACAGAATAAAGGACTACGTATTGGAATATTTACAAGACTAAATACACTTTGTACATACATCAAAAGACAAACATTATTTACACACTAAAAAACGTTTCTGCATCAAACTATCACAAAAAATTATAATGACATCACAACCAACAAATATTACAATAAAAAACATGAAGAAAAATGATTTCCAAGGGGGTATAAGCAACTTAATAGCTTGTAAACGCTTAAATACTGGACCAGCCGGTCCTAGTGTCGTGAAGTTGACAATTTATTCCACCCAAGAAAGACTGCCGACGCGTTTCAAGAACCAGACACAAAGTCACTGGTTTATCATCAGGGCTGTTTATTCTTTGTATCTGAAAAGATGCAAAGACATTGTTTTACTTTAACAGGCAAATTCATAGTGATTGCCTTTCTCCAATCGTGGGCAAGGAGTGATAATAAAGGATAGCTACATACCAAAATTGTTTTAAAGAGGGGCGTGATGGTTAATCTTCTTGTGGTCCAACTCGCAAGTTATTGTGGTGGCCAGACATAGATGTGAAATTGGTTTTCAATTTAACCCACTCAGGTCTTTTAATTATCAAGCTCCAGTCAAAGATGTAAAAAAAGGGGAGAAGCGTACCTTATTTTTTGTGAACTGCCGTAGCACGGCGAATTTTGCTTGTACGACGTCACCATCAAGGTGTAATTCTACAACAGTAATGGCATAGGTTTCAATTATGTGTTTTTTTCAAAACATTGTAAGTGAGTAGATATAACTCACAGAAGAATTAGCCTACCTTACTGAAGTGTCTTGTTCTTAAAGATTTAAAGGGAGAAACCGCAGTCACCGTCCTGTAATAGAACGAAACGCCGATTTCAAAAAAAGATCTCTCAAAAATATTGAATGAATGCTCAGACCACGATAAGGCGGTGTTTGTAAATACCTGCTCCTCTGCCACAGCACGCCCGCGCTCGAGTCTGCTTTCTTTCAATAAAGATGGCCGCCGCACTTTTCTGTTTGTTTTATACTTCCTGGTGCAAAATTGCATTATGGGACTTGTTTTGTACTTCCTGGTGCAAAATTGCATTATGGGACTTGTAGTCGCATTTAATCAAATCGCATATTCTAGGCGCCATGGAGACACATATATACGCGACATGTTTGCCTATCCATTTTATCGTGCTAATGCGATCAAACTAATGAAATTTTTGGTGTATGCGCTGATAAATTATGAAGCGCATTGGTACTGTACCCCATGCTAAAGGTACTTCTCAAGATTTGAAGTATATTGCAACTTGAGCATCATACGATGTTGTTCTCAACACATCTCATGGCCATGGACCACAATTTTTAAAAATTATCGAAATAGATCGAAAGGACCACAGGTCAAACCAGGGATGTCAAACCGATGTAGGCCAGCTCTGATGAATTTTACCAGACAAGTATTATATATGCGCTATCTCAGACAGGCTATTGAGGCCAGTCTGTGCGCTGTTGAACTTTAGAATAAGATATGCTTCTTTCTGTAATAGAACTTGCTCGACGTCATGGCATTTAGACTTGGGATTCATGGTGTACAGTACAGACCATTGGAGTTGTTGTTCGTTGTGGCCCTTTTCGCAGAAATGTTCTACCATTGGAGCAGACATTACCTGCTTCTTAATCCGGAATCGGTGCTGGCTGATTCTTTGATTCACTTGTTGGCTGGTTTTACCTATATAAAGGGACTGGCACGGACATAATACCATGTAGACAACATTCTTAGTTCTGCAATTGGAGAAATCCTTGTGTCTCCACTTTATGCCTCGGTGAACAAACTCGTCACCTTCAATTGTACTGGAACAGGCGACGCAATTTCCACACTTATGGTGGCCTTCAATCGGCTTAAGGTTCCATTGCGCAAGTAGATCGCTTTTAGGCCTTGGAATAGCAATGTCTGCCCTAATGAGTTCTTCACCAATACTGCGATTTTTTTTTTTTCTGTAGGCAAAAATGGGTTTGGGAAACTGGCAATTCAACCCCTCCAATAAATGCCAGTTCTTTAAAACCGCTTGTCGTAGTTTGTGTGTGTCCGGACAGAAAGTTGTAACGCACACGAGTTTGTTCAACGGTGTGCGTTGTTTGGGTTGCAAAAGACATTCCCTAGGCGTGTGCTTGGCACGTTTGAGCGAATGCTTAAGGAGCTTCCTAGGGTAGCCTCTTTCTTGCATATCTGAACAAAAAGCTTGTGCATGTCGCTCATACTCCTGCATATCTGAGCAATTGTGCCTGATTCTGAGTAACTGTCCATAGGGCAGATTAGCTTTTAAGCTACGCGGATGTGAGCTCCTATGGTGCAAGATAGTATTCCTATCAGTGTCTTTCTTATGTAATGATGTTATCAACCGTCCGTCCTCACATCTTAACTCAATATCCAAAAATGTCATGCGACTGGCACTATTTTCTATTGAAATCTTTGTCTCTGTGCCTTGTGTTAAGCCATCCGTGAAAAGCGTTAACTCGGTCTGGCTCCCCTGCCACAGGAGCCAGACGTCGTCAATGTACCGGTACCACTGTATAATTTGTTGCTTGAAAGGGTTATTTGTATCAACGAACTTCTCCTCGTACTGCGCCATGAAGAGCACCGCCATTTCCGGGGCGTAAGGACATCCCATGGCGGTGCCCTTCACTTGCATGTAATACTGGCCATTGAAGGCAGGACTACAGTTCTCACAATGCACTAGACCATCTGTATTTGGGTGATTGCTCGGAGGGCCCGATGGCCAGGGATTCTTTGGTTCTGGAGCGTTATTCAATTGGCAGTTTGCAGAGAACTAATGCCACTAGTCTAGGGGAGTCCCAAAGTCATGTTGTCCTTTTTGAGGCAGATTGGTTCAGGACTGAGGTTCTAGTGTCAAGGGTGTCCCCTAAGTCCAGGATTTAAGGGAGGTAGAGGTGTGGTAACCAGTAACCAATGGGCTGCTAATCCTTGCATCTAGTACGCACCTGAAATGACCACATCTGAGGGTGTGGGTCACCTTTTCTACCCAGACTCTTCTATTCTGCCACTTCTAAAAATGGCAGAATCCTTCTTTCAGTGTAGAGACCAGGCTGCGAACCCTGGAGGTGTGGCTAACTCTCTGGGGGCATACACCTCATTGCATACCTAATTTCATGCCTGCTCGAGGACAAATGTGCCTGGGGGAGGGCTGTTTCACCTGCTGGGAGTCAGCTCCGCTGCATATCGGAGGTGGTGTAGCCTTTGAAGCTCACTACCTTGATGTGCCACTTGACTAGCCTGCCTGGGAGGAAAGCAGTGTGACCTACTTCCTGCCCAGACCTTTGCTCCTGACTCCTGGGAGTGATCAGACTGCCTGGTAGGTGGTCTGATTCCTGTCTTGGCAACAGCAAGCGTGGGCTTGCCAGTCAGAGCATAGAAAAGCTGGGGCAACCAGATGTGCAACCTCCGAGTCCTGTCTTGGCAACAGCAAGCGTGGGCTTCCCAGTCAGAGCATAGAAAAGCTCGGGCAACCAGATGGGCAACCTCCAAAGTAGCTACCTGTGTGCATGCCACATCACCCTAGATTCACATCCGGTGTGGAAAGGCCATTATCGTGACATATAAGCTTGCCCTTACATGCCCACAACTTTAGCATAATGCACCCTGTCTCTTGGGCTCAGGAGGTCTTCCTTAGGAGTGACTGACATACTAAAAGCAGTGCATTGACTTTGCCACACATGGTAATGGCAAAGTCGAAATGCATCACTTGGCAGGCCTGCTGTCTGTAGTTTACTTGGGTCTTCCAGGTTGGCACAAACAGTGCTGCAAGCTCTGGGGACCCCTTTACCATGCATGGGAATCACTTGTACCATATACTAGGGACTTATATGGGGGGGGAGGGGGTGTAAAGTCCTTGTCAATTGGGGCCGCCAATTTACACACAACAGTTTTAGGGAGAGAGTACTGACACAGGGGTCTGAAAAGCAGACTCCAGTGCACGATTAGAGTCCTAACCATCTTCATGGAGCAAAAATTGGGAGAATACCATACACAAAGGGTGCTTTTCTACATGTATGAGTTGTATATACTAACTTCCACCGATGGGTCTGAGCAGACATTTAGTTTGTTTATACCCATCATCTCTTGATGATTAAGGAAGTAAAGTTAAGTGCGGTTTAGGACGAAGACGAGATTTTGTCCCACCTCCAGGCAGGATTTAGACAGGGAGTGGGCACGATGGACCAAGTCTTTAGATTTTTTATGATATACTGGAAATCGGTAACGATCGAAAAAGGCAGCCTTTATTTGGCGTTTATCGACCTCAGAACAGCCTTTGACCTGGTCCCTCGTGCCGCCCTCTGGCGGGTCCTGTCCGAATTGGGCATCCCCCCCTGATCCTGGATTTGCTTGTGCGTCTTTACGAGGATAATTACGCTAGAGTGAGGTGGGGCAGTCAGGGCCATTTGAGGGAGAGAGTTAGGGTAGAGAGAGGGATACGCCAGGGGTGCGTCCTGGCCCCAACCCTGTTTCCACTTTTTGTCAACGAGGTTGTGGACTACCTGAGGGAGGATCCTGCTGACGCACCCACTGTGGCAGGGGAAAAAACACCTACGCTGCTTTTTGCAGATGACACCCTCCTGATCTCCAAAAACCCGATGGGCCTACAAAAACTGCTGGATCGGTTCAGTCAATTTTGCAAGACCAGAGGCCTATGGCTTTGGCCCCATCTAAACGCTTTAGAAATTCCATCAAGCTGGATGACTCCCCTTTAGAATTAGTGGAGGCTTTTGACTATTTGGGTGTACCGGTCAACAACTTGATGAAATGGAATTCTCACTTGTCAAAGATGCTACTCAATCATAAGTGTGTGTCGGGGGCAATAGCAAGGCATCAGCGTCTTTTCCACAGCCGGCTTGTTGCCCCTGCCATCAAGGTATATGAGGGGAAAGCCCTGTCCTCATCCCTGTATGGGGCAGAATTGTGGGGGTTCGAGAACATTGCGGAGCTAACGAAATCAGAAAACAAGTTCTACAGGGTCCTGGTCTCACTCCCCCCATCGATTCCTTTGGTCCCTCTCCGACACGATTTTGGTAGACACTCAATCAGAGACATTGCAAGGCTGCGCCCTGTCTTATTTTGGGTACGCCTCAGAAGGACCCCCGAACTATGTAACTATGCTTCCGGTTTGACCGAATTGCTTCGCATGGACACAGGCCGCAAGATACCCTGGGTTTCAAATCTTAAGTATTTGAAGGCGGAAATTGGGCTAGCAGATGCCTGGGAAAGCCAGTCTCCACCACCCAAGCAGGTAGTATTGGGAGTGGGTGTCCAACGAAGCAATATGAAATCTGAAGCACGGTTCCCTGATGGAGAAGTTCCTAGATTCCAAGCCCTTCCCCAAACTGGAACCCTTCCTGGACCTCATTGAATCCCCTAGAGACAGGTCTTTGTATTTGAAGTTCAGGTTAGGCACACTACCTGTGAATGCTTTCACTGCGGGGTGGACACCCTAGGGTGAGAGGGAAGGAGGTTGCCCTGGTTGTGCTTCCCTCACAGAATCCATCCCCCACTTCCTCTTCACCTGTCCAGCATATGGCCAGGCGAGACGGAGATGGTTGAAACCCGTGTGCTCTAATTTAGGGGCAAAACATCATAGGGAAGCATTGCGCATTCTTACATCAGACACCTCTGTGCCCAGCGTAGTATGTGGGACAGCTAAATATCTGGGAAGCGCTTGGCTACTTAGATCCAAGCTCCCCTAGGAGCATTAGTTGCAGATTATAGAGCCCCTGCAATGCCCTCTGTTTTGTTATGGTTATCCTTGCCTGATAATTGTCTAAAATAAAAAAAAATGTATGGGTTTTTATCTGTTTTTAAAAACACATTGTCTTTTAAATTCTATTTTTCTATTGTATGTATGACAACGCGCCATTATTTGTTCTATTTATGGAAAAAGGGGATGTATTTCTGTTTTTAAAAATGATGTATGAACTTGTACACTTTTATGATACATTCTATCGAATAAAGTCATACAACAACAACAAGTGCGATTTAGCCATATGTGAACACTTGCATATCTGTTTTCTTTCAGGGCTGGATTGAAATTGTTGGTTGTGCTGATCGTTCGTGTTTCGACCTCCTTTGTCATGCCCGAGCCACCAAAGTTCCTCTTGTAGCTGAAAAGCCCCTGAAAGAGCCGATATCCTTTGTGTTGGCTTCGTCTTTCTGAAAGACAATGCCACTGCATAATCATTACTGTGTAAGAATAGCTGTAACTTGTGAGCTTAGGAAGTAGCTTTCCTTTATATTGAAAATAAACTAGTTAACATGGAGAGTATTAGTTTAGTAAGGCAAGCTTATATCACAGCTTTGGATTTTGAATGGGAGTCAACCAGTCATGGGCATCTTTTAACATGGCCTGGTAGCAAAATGATGGCAGATATGACTTTTTGTTTAGCTGGAATGACACTCAGATGGTTTATGTGCATGCTATGGCAGACTTGATCAAACATTTTATTACATGAATCTGTTAAATCGTTTTTTTCCTAACCATGTATAGGTTGGTCCAGAATTGTAAGTAGTTTATTTTAAAATCGAAAAATGTGCCTGATTGTTTCACACAGAGGAAGTTGCCAGAGCACCCAGGCCTCTGCACCCCATTCTATTTACGTCTTCCATTGTGTCGGGATAAAATTGATAGAGTATAGTGGGGTAAACAGCCTATTTGTAGCATGTGTTGGCTTAAATACATAGGCTTAGCATACTCCTGCCATCTAGTGTTGGGCTCGATCTTTTCCAACTTGTTTTTTCTTTAAAGTCTTTTGGCTCGCAAAATGTAGTTACTCCTCTTATAGTCTGTATTGCGCATGATAATCTGCTTCTTTGTTATATTGCTTTTCTCCGTCATCAGATTACGTCGTCTCCCTCGGAGCTCTGGGATCAAAGTTTTGGTGCAGTTTGGCCGGTCTTTTTGGTGACCGATCCATCACCCTTACACAGAGATGAGCAAAAAAGTCGGGACTTACTGGTTTTCTGCTAAATTTTCCACCCGCCCGGGCCTGGCTCCATTTCGACTTCGTTTCAGCAGCATCTTCTTTCAGTCGGCGCATCCCGAGTGATGGAAAAGACTCCTTTCAGCTTCTGACCCAAATGCCATGTAAAGTACTTCAAGCAAGATCACCACCCAGTCTGCAGCTTCTGCCTGTCTCCAGAACATGAAGAAACATCATGTGACGCGTGCCTGGCCTTGTGATTGAACAGAGCGCCGCTGCGCCCATAGCACAATGCTGTGCCACACCAAACAGAAGACGCATCTGATATCTTCGTGGACGCAACTAGAGGCAGAACACAGCCTCCATGCTGTAAGAGACCTCGAAGAGGAGGCAGAAGCACAAGGCGCACCAATGGACGTCCCCATTCTTCTCGCCAGCAGTGGGAAAGGGTCAGACTCCGACCACGGGCTAGAAGCTCCACCGATCGCTTTGATAGGACACATGAGTACGGTGCTGTAAGAGACCTCGAAGAGGAGGCAGAAGCACAAGGCGCACCAATGGACGTCCCCATTCTTCTCGCCAGCAGTGGGAAAGGGTCAGACTCCGACCACAGGCTAGAAGCTCCACCGATCGCTTTGATAGGACACATGAGTACGGTGGCGAAAGGCTCACAGAACCCCACTGCCTTTGGGCCATGTAGGTGTCCAGCTTAAGGCAAAGGTGCAGACTGTCGTACCTCTGCATAAGCAATCTGTAAAGGCCACCCAAAAACCTATGGTATGGACTGCTCCAAGTCTGAGCCCGTTTTGGATCTGGTGTCGAAAAACACCTGTTGATGTCAGAAAAGCCTTTTGAGCTGAAATCTCTCGCAGAAAGACCCGGAACGTTTGCAGACTCCAGCCCATGATAGAAGCTGAAAACACCCTCAGTGCAAAAAACACCCTCAATGCTGAAAACATCATAGCATTTAAAGCCAACATTGGTGCCGAAAACTACATCCAAAATATCTTTGGCCTCGAGTACTTCCAAAACACAGCACCTGACCCACAAGAACTGCCTGTTAAGCCCTATTTAACAAAATTACATGAATTGCTTGATGCCAGTCAGAAGACTCTGGTTACCACTCTTCCTGCATCTGGGTTTATAAACAAACTACCCCTCCCACCTACATATGTACTACAAAAATGTAAAAAGACGTTGGAGGAATAAACCATGGAGCCTCAAACAACTAGTCCTATTAGATTTTCTCCTGAAACTTTACTACCTCTTCCAGCTACTCCTCCGCCTCCTTCTACACCTTCTCCTCCTGCTCTTGATCTGCTGCCAATACCAGAAAACCTCACCACAGGGCTCCCCTCATGTTCATCCACAGGTCGCCAACCACATCTTCTCTAGGGGAGCATAGCACTGGGAAACATATTGACTCCCCCACACTCCATACTTTGCAGACCCACAGGGTGATTCAGTTAATCTCGAGCAACCACGGTATGACTATAAATATAGATCCACAAGGAGCTACAGATCAGAAACTATACCCCGTCAAACTGTATCCAGCAGACAATGCCATTCCATATTAAGAAGTACTTTGCAGAACTGCAGAATATCATAAAATTGACATGCACACAGTGGAGGACGAGAACGACTTCCCTGTGGAAACACTATCTAAAATATAACACAAACTCCAATTTTTATTAGTGTTAAAAGGGATGTTTAAACCTACCACTGATATTTTAAAGCAGCCTGTCAAATCAAGTGCCTTAACCCCTAGAGTTGCCAAGAAGTACACACCCTCACTAATCAACCCAACCTATATTAAATGGCATGTTCCCCTTTATTCTATTGTTGTACAGACTGCCAGAAAGCCTGCTTATTTACAAAGCAGCCAGTGATGCTCCTACAGATAAGGATGCTGAAGGGAAACAGGTTGCAGTCCAGTCGGCAACCCACCTTCGAATTGCCAATTCTGGTGGCCTACTTTCAAGATCCTGTAAAGTCACACATTTGTACCGTTATAACCCCCGTTCAACATACTTCTCTGCTTATTAGTGTTCAATCATACATGCATGTACAAAATCCCATACATTTACTATTCATTACCCCAAGCCGTAGTAAGTTGAGTGCCACAATAGTTTACATACAATTTCCAATTTTTTATATAAAATCTTCATCACACATTACATTCAATGTAGGTATATACTTTATTTTAGACACCTAAGTACAGTAAAGAGGAAACAACATAAAATAATTTGTTAAAATTCTTAATAGAACACATCCCACTATTAATATAGACAAGTAAAACAATTAAAACACCAGGGTCATTCAATTTATACAAATTGGTATACGTCCACATTTAAAAAAGCATGGACTAAAAATGATCGTACAGAATCCATAGCATTCAGTTACATTACATTCAGTTAAAAAAAATATATACACATCACATTAAACGGAACACATCTGTCTTTCGCTATTGCTAATTTGCTCAACAACAATCCGGGCACAAGACAATTCATCTACTGTGCCCATGTGTCTTCCAAATTTAGCACAAAATAGGCGTCAACACGTTTCGTTGGTTTAATACAGATGTGAAACACCTTCTAGACAACAAATCTCTCGTATATTGGAAACTATTGTTAAAAATCCTTTATAAAAACACACACCTCTTATACACATACTAACATCAATATGTTTCTCTAAATTTATTATAGTTATGATTCAATACAATATTGCAACCACAATACTAATATATTTTAAAAAACTGTTATGGAGTAAACCATGTTATTAATCATAGCTCACTCATAGCACATTCCTGCACCCAGGACATGGGGATCTCGCATACATCTTTCCTCAATAGCTCACATGCCACTCCAAATCTTCATATATCGGTGTGTCTGTATGCTTCACACTTAATTGCACTCACACATTCAGTGGTCTATATCCATGTATTCAGACTCGCCAAATGAAAGCAGGAGTCTTTCGTATAGTGTTGGTTTGACTATTCTCAAAATCCGGTGAATTTGTTTATCTGGTCGAAGTCAAAGATAATTTCCCACAGGTCTTTGAATCACCCCTGGGGCAAATATAAACATAAATTAAACCCTTCTTCCTCTGTAAATCCTTAGATCAAGGATTACTAGTAACGTAATAAGTTCCCTATAAGGTAACAACAAAAATCCTACCTTCATATCAGGTAGGTTCTCCCTCCTTAGAGAAGTATAGTAATCCAAAATGTATCACTGATTCTTAAAAAAAGCTTTACAGCTATGTTATGTGCACAGTGGGGGCGTTATTTAGGGGCTCCCAGTGCCTGGAAGGGAGTTATATTCTGCAATTATTGTTCATATAAAGCTTCCCTAATAGTCACAAATGCTTCTATTTTTCTCTACCTAAATGAACTCTAATTTAAAATATCTGAAACCTCAAGCCTATGTGTCCCTTTATACACTGCACTTCTTCTATACAATCGAGCAACCAGTTCTCTCTATTGGGTAGTAATTTTATACCTAGAACATATCTTGTTGAGCTTCAGTCCCTAAGGTTTATTAATGTAAACTTTCCATGTGGACTTTTAAGTCAAACCTCTTACAATGCTTTTGTCAAATTAGCATTTTATAACTTTATCTCAACATGGGAATGATCATACAGTCTGTTCCCTTCCTTGCATTTCTTATTGACTCTACCTAGCTCAAGATACAACAGAGTACTGTGGGATGAGATGCAGGATTTGCTCCAACACCTTCCTGAGCAATACAAAGGGAGGCAGAATTAGTTAAGGAGGGTAGGATCATTGTTAAAAATTGGATTTTTGTTAGGCTAGGGCGTGGGCCAAAGCCAGGCAAAAACCACCACTCTAGTCAGGATAAGGGAGTAACACTTCTACAATAACCCCTGCTCACCCCCTTGGTAGCTTGGCATCAGCAGCCAGGCTTATCTTAAAGGCAGTGTGTAAAGCATTTGCACATAACCAACAGTAATACGGTGTACGCATTACGAAAGGACACCACACCAGTTTAGAAAAATAGCCAATAGTTTTATATACTTTAAGACCAGACCAATTACATGAAAATCCACAATTCTATACTTATAAATCTGCAGTTATCAAAATAAGTTTCAAACAGAGTTCCTTGATGTCGATAGCTCTATCCAGGGCTATCACGGCGTCGTGAACAACAAATCCAACAGTTCTGGTTGGTCGCGGGACAGCTACATTGTCGGGAAGACCCGCGAACAGTACCTGTGAGGAATGCAGGGCGTTGAGGTCCTTTAAGTCACTCGCATTGCAGGCCGAGCTCCTTTCTGATGGGATCAGGAGCGCTGGCGCCGGCAGGCGTCGGGTGCAAAGTGCATCGGTGGGGTCCCCCCAGGTCGCAGTGCGAGCAGCGGTTCGGTGACAGCGTCAGATGGCGTTGTCGGTGAGACTAGTGTCGCGGTGCGAGATGAAGGCGGTGCTCGCCATGGGGTTAGCAGGTCACGGTGCAAGCAGCGGCGTCGTTGCTGAAGCTCTGTCGTCGGTTGAAGAACTGGATTCGATGGCACGGCAAGTGAAGGCTGCGGTGTGGTATTAGGGCGGTGCTTCGTGTGACTTACGAGCTGTGCCCTCGAACCACGGTACAAGCAGCGGCATCGATGTCGGCGTGGAGTGGCGATGTCAGGGAGGCCAAGGCGTCCTCGTGAAAAGCAAGGCGGTGCAGAGTGTGGTGCCCACAGGTCGCGGTCCAAGCAGCGGCTCGGTGGTGGCGTCAACAGGCGTCGTCGGTGAGACCAAGTTTGCGGTGTGGCGTTGCGGCGTTGCTCCATGCAATGCCAAAACTTGAGCGTGAGGCGGTGCGTAGTGCGGTGCCCACAGGTCGCGGTCCAAGCAGCGGCTCGGTGGCGGCGTTAACAGGCGTCGTCGGTGAGACCCAGGTTGTGGTGCAGGGTTCGGCAGTGCCCTCTGTGGTGCCTTCAGGACACGGAGTCGGCAGCGTCATCGTAGATGTCATCAAGTTGCTTTTCCTCTGTTTGCAGCACAAAACACACAGTCCCCAGTGCTGCGGGCAGAAGAGCTTGAAGTCTTTGTTGTTCCTGAGACTTCGTGAACTGGGGGCAAGCTCTACCTCAAGCCCTTGGAGAGACTCACAAATTAGGTTGCAGAAAGTCCAGTCCAGGCCTTTCACTGCCCAAGACAGAAGCAGCCACTGCAGGTCAGCCCAGCAAAGCACGCAGCAAAGCGGTTGTTCCTCCTTACAGCTTCTCCGGCTCTTCTTCTTGGCAGTCTTCTTGATCCAGATGAGTTCTAAAGTTCAGGGGTCTGGGCCCCAGTATTTGTATCCAAAAATCCTTTGATCCTGTAGGCAGAGGGTGTCTGTACCCAGCCAGAACCAGTTCGTATTTCTCTGGTGTGATTTCCTGGCAGGGGGTGGAGACAGCATTGTCAGAGGCAGACCAGGCCCTTTGAGGTGCAAGGAAATCTCCTCCCTTTTCCCTCATCGTAGCCCAAGTCTATTCAGCCCTTTCCTGACCCACCTAGACTATCTGGAGCCCCTCCTGCCCCCCAGCCTTCTGTCATCCAAAACCCAGAAAGGCAGTCCACATTCCAGCAGAGGCACATGGGATGACTGAGCAACAAAATACCTACTTTCTAAAAGTGGTGTTTTCAAACACAGAATGTAAAAATCACCTTCACTAAAAGATTTATTTTACCGTTCGGGCATACTAAACTCGAATTTCAACTTGTTCCCTGGGTCAGTTTAGGATTATAAAAGGTTATAATCAAACTCGTCATTCTGGCCTATGAGAACCGGTACCCTTGCAATAGTGAAAAGCGAAATGGGCTGTAATTCACTATCGGGACATGCCACACACACCAAGGCATGTCCTACCTTTCACATACATTGCACCCTGCCCACAGGGGTACCTTAGGGGTACCTGACATGTAAGAAAAGGGAACGTTAGGGACTGGCAAGTGTGTGCACTGGTCAAGTCGACATGGCAGTTACCAACTGCACGCAGACTCTGCAATGGGAGGTCTGAGTTATAATTTTAAGGCTACTCACGTGGGTGGCACAATCAGTGCTGCAGACCTACTAGTAGCATTTGATTCACAGGCCCTGGCACACACAGTGCACTTTACTAGGGACTAACAAGTAAATCAAATATCCAGTCATGGAAACACCAATCCATAACACCATTTACACAGAGAGCATATGCACTTTGGCACTGATTAGCAGTGGTAAAGTGCCCAGAGTCATAACACCAAAACAAATGAGTCAGGAAAAAAATAGGAGGAAGAAGAAAGAAGTTTGCTGATAACCCTGCAAAAAGGGCCATTTCCAACAATCCTATCGAATGCAAGCACACAATATGTGTTTGACTCCACGGACACGAGTGGAAGAGAGGTCAACACTAGTATTATTATCAGAAGATATGCTTGGATCAGTGTGTCCGGGTTTAAACTCATTATCCAGCAATACCTCCTCAGTTTATCGTTTGATGGGAAATACCTTTTTGCACAACAGGTAGACGAAATGCTGGAAAACCATTAAAAAGACACCAACACTGCTTAAGCCTCGGGTGCCCTTCAAACATATCAACAAAGGGGGTCCTTTCAGAGGTGCCAATGCAAAGTGGTGTCCAAACTTAACACCTCTACGGACACTGGTACCACTCACAAGCCACCAAACTCCTACCAATCACAGTATACATGTTGCACATACTATAACACACTACAGAGTCAATGCCAGCAGGTGTCGAGGATATGGTTCCATTTTGAAGGTTGACACTTTCACCAAACAGTGACTCAGTCTCCCCACCTCCCATATTTAATACCAGTGGGGAGACGGTTACAGGACTGTCACACACATTAGGTACAAATTACCTGAGATCAGTGGGTCCTCTCAACAATACGACATGGATATTGTCTAGAACTGACCTCCACTCCACCCAATATTCGACCTCAAGCCATGTCGCATCAGCACTTAACGCTCCTACAAGAGTAGATTCAACCTCTGCTGCAAGAGGGGGCCATCAAGCCTGTCACAAACCAACAAAGGGTATACTCATTGTATATCCTCATTCCAAAGAAAGATGGCACCTTAAGGCCTATATTAGGCCTAAGACCACTAAAAAAAAAAACATCCTATCGGAACACTTGCACATGGTTAATCCACAATAGGTTATTCCACTACTGCAGCAAGAAGACTTCACGACAGCCCTAGATCTCACGGACACTTATTTTCACATAACAGTACACCCAACCCATCAGCGCTACCTCCATTTTCACATAAGTGGCTGACATTATCAATTCAAAGTGTTGCCATTCGAGTAACTACTGCACCAAGAGTATTTACAAAATGCCTGGCAGTAGTAGTTGCTCATTTCAGAAGGCCTGGCACACACTTGTTTCCCCTGCCTAAACAATTGGCTGAACAAGAAGGCAAGCAATCAGTGTCTGCAGGACACTCAAAAAGGAATCAACATTTCTCAAACAAACTAGGTTTCACCCCAAATGTAACGAAATACAACCTGCAACCCTTACAAGTGCAGACATTCCTAGGCGCTACCCTGAGCTCCATTTGCCCCAAAGCTTATCCCAGTCCTTCAAGAGTGCAACAGATGCAACTTAAAAACTGCCTCTTTTACAACCACATCATCACATCACAGTCAAAACAGTGATGAGTCTTCTAGGTATGATGGCCTCCTGTATTTTCATAGTACCACATGCACATCTTCACATTTGCCCCCTGTAACAATTCCTTCAATCGCAATGGTCCCAAGTGGAAGGGGATTTACAAGATCTAGTGTTGATGGGGCCGGCAACCCATTGCCCTTTGCAGTGGTGGAACCGCAACAATCTGATGCAGGGTTGTCCCTTCAATGCCCCTGTTTCTCAAGTGACCATTACAACGGATGCATCCTTACATGGTTGGGGAGGCACATATGCTAGACCTTACAGTCCGTGGACAGTGGTCTCCAGTCCAGAAAGGTCTCAAGGCTCTGGATTGGACCACCTCCTTCCTCTCCGGCAGGCCCAGAGCGTCCACCTTCCACCACTTCTTTTCCAAAGCCTTCGAGATCATCTGCGGCGTACCCCAGGGATCCTCCCTCAGCCTGACGCTGTTCAACATTTACATGGCCCCGCTCGCACACGTAGCCCAACAGCACGACCTCAACATAATCTCCTATGCCACTCAGCTGATCCTCTCCCTCACCAAGGACAACATCACCGCCAAAACCAACCTCCACGAAGGAATGAAGGCTGTCGCCGACTGGATGAAGACCAGCCGTCTGAAGCGGAACTCGGACAAAACGGAGGTCCTCCTCCTCCTCTGCTCCAACCCTTCAGCCTGGGACCACTCCTGGTGGCCGACGGCACTGGGGGCAGCCCCGACACCCACCGACCACGCACGCAACCTGGGAATCATCCTCTACTCAACGCTCTCAATGACCAAGCACGTCAACGCATCTCCTCCTCCTGCTTCAACACCCTCCGCATGCTCCGCAAGATCTACAGATGGATCCTGACAGATACAAGAAAGACAGTCACCCAGGTCCTCGTCAGCAGCAGACTCGACTACGGAAACGCCCTCTACGTGGGAGCCCCGACCAAGCTTATCAAATGACTACAACGCATCCAAAACGCCTCGGCACGACTGATCCTCGACGTACCACGCCACTGCCACATCACACCCCACCTGAGAAACCTGCACTGGCTCCCAGTCAACAAGAGGATATTCTTCAAGCTCCTCACCCACGCACACAAAGCACTCAACAAGACCGGCCCAGCCTACCTCAACAAACGGCTCTCCTTCTACTTCCCCAACTGGCAGCTACGCTCTGCCGACCTCTCACTCGCCACCGTCCCGCACATCCGAAGAACTACCACCGGTGGGAGATCCTTCTCCCAACTTGCCACCAAGACATGGAACACCCTCCCACTGAGCCTACGACAGACCCAAAACCTGCTGACCTTCAGGAAGATACTCAATACCTGGCTGTTCAATCAGTAGCGCCCCCCTGCGCCTTGAGACCCTCGCGGGTATGTAGTGCGCTTTAGAAATGATTGATTGATTGACATCAATCACCTAGAGCTTCTTCCGATACAATTAACTTCCAAAGCTTTTAAACATCTTCTCCACAAGATGTTGCCCTAGTCTGCACAGACCACATGACAGCCATGTACTACATTAAAAAACAAGGGTGCACGCCCTCCATTGGGTCATACATCACAACATCCACCTTCTAGCAGAATATTTACCATTGGTGGACAACGTCTTTGCAGATATGCTAAGCATAACGCAACAACAGGTACACAAGTGGGAAATTGATACAGCACTCATACTTCCAATGGTGAGGAGCCCATGAGATAGAACTTTTTGTCACACAGCAGTACGCGGAATGCAAAAGCTTCACCTCCAGATTTCCTCAGCCTCAATCCAAAGGCAATACCCTATGGATCATCTGGTCAGGGATATTTGCTTTTCCTCCTTTCCCACTCATTCCTTACCTGACTCAGAAGCTCACACAAACATCTGACACTGATTCTCATATCCCCGACATGGGCTTGACAAGCATGGTTTTCACAACCGTCTACATCGGTCAGTTGCGCCACATGGAAAACTACCATTATGGCCACATCTTCTAACTCTGGAAGCAAGGCATGGTTCTACACCCTAATCCCAAACAACTCAGTCTAGTGATCTGGCTCCTGAGGTCCTAGAATTTAATTACCTAAATCTCCCACGTGAATGTATGGCCATTCCAAACACGCACGTAGGCCTACTACACTTTCTTGTTATGCAGAACAATGGAAAAGGTTTGTGCACTGTTGCCTAGACAAACCCATCCAGCCTCTCTCAGTGACAGTACCAGACCTTATTTGCTACCTACTAAATCTGCAAAAATATAGGTCTTGCATATACCTCCATTAGGTTTCATATAGAAGCACTTGCTGCGTGCAGCATGCAAAACAGGCAACACTTTAAGGGCATGAAAGTTATTCCTTTGTCCATTCTGCCAGCACCTGTCTGGAATTTTACTATAGTTCTTAACCAGACTTATGGGTTTTTCATTAGAACCAATACATTCAATTTTTTTGTAAACAAACTTTATTGAGTTTTCCTTGTCAGCATAAACTCACATTGTGTCAAATTTTTTTACATAATACTTCCCATCTGGGTAGATATTACAAGCATATATTGGAGGGTCCTACAAAGTGAAGTCTACAATGCATATCGGTAACCCGTCCTCTCAGTTCCCAAAACAAACTGAAGAAATAATAATAACGGTCCTCGCTAGCTAGTATCATCCCAGGGTGATAGTTGCAATATAACTTCAACTCATTACTCTAACTAAACTCCCTAACCTCCCCCCACCCATCCCCTCCCCACCCAGGCATGTCAATTCCAACTCTGCATAATACACCCAGTATCCATCTGTTATACATGAGTTTCACCAACATACCAGGGCTAACAGTGAAGTTGGTTGTGCGCCTCTACTGTGTGCTCATGTATCATGTTGGTGCTTGGGGTGTCAGTACTGCTGTACTTGGGCACTAGCATTTTAGTTTCCTATCGCTGGTACAGCAATCTCACTGTCTTAATCGCTATCAGTGTCTGGGTCCTTTAATAATCCCACTAACATTTCCCATGCTTTTGCCGCTTCCAATGCCTTTTCGCTACTCATTCTCTTTGCCAATTGCAACCTCGCTATCTCCTCACATTCCGCCTATTTGATGAATTCCTTCTTCCACCTAGCTATGTTGGGGCCCCCCTGTGCTTTCCAATGCATCGTGATTTCCCTTTTGGCCAGCAAAAGACCCATATCTAGGAATTTGCTAGTAATCTTGTTTTTAGCCGTTAGGGGAAACCAATGCAGCATACATGGCCCTATCGCCGGTTCCAACTCCCCGTCCGTTACGGTGTTTCACAAGGCCACTACCTCAGTCCAATAAGTGTCTAGTTGTGGGCACCCCCAGAACATGTGATGGAAGTCTGCTCCTTCCCTCTGGCAACGCGGGCAGTTATCTGAATCAGTGTCAAGGTAGATTTTAATTTTTACTGGAGTGAGATAGGCTCTGTGCAATATGTAAAAGTGCACCAACTGAAACCGGGCATTCCTGGTGACCTTCCATGCTCTTTCCACTACCTCAGCCCAGGCCTTGTCTGGTATCTCTAACCCCACATCTTCCTCCCACTTGCGCTTAAGGACATTCAGGGGTAACAGCTTCTCCTGCATCATACACCTGTACAGGCATGTGACCGCCTTAAACTTTCCCGCAGCTGTTACTATATATTGACATCCCAATGAGGTTTTTGGTTCAGTTAGGCCCTCTCTCCAGTGTCCACGGATAGCCGCAGTAAGCGCCGCATGGGGCAAAAAGCCCCCCCCCCCCCTGTAAAGTAAAACGCTCCTGTAAGTCGTGAAAAGGCAGCATTTTACCATCTTCATAAAGATCCCCTATGGTAGTCAACCCTTTCTCACCCCAGTCTACCAAATCCCGAACCAATACATTCATGTGGACTACAGTTCCTTACATGGAAGGTAGCCTTCTTAATAGCTATAATGTCTCATACTCGGTTTCAAGCTTTCATTTTAGAAGAACCATACTTCTGACTCCATCGTGATACATTGGTACTAAGAACAAACCCCAAATTACCCCCTAAAGTAGTCTCTTCTTTCGATTTAATCCAATCCAAACCATTGTGGTCCCAGTTTTCTTTCCTGAACCAGACTCGGTAGTGGAAAGAGCACTACACACTCTCTATATTAAATGAGTGGTGATGTATTACATTGATAGAACTAAACCTTTTGTAAAAACTCAACAGCTTTTCACAGCCTTTTTCAATCTTCAAAAGGGCTCTCCAATCTCTAAAGCAGGAATTTCAAGGTGGATAGTAAAATGTATACAGACTTGCTACCACAAAGCCAAACGTGTCCTGCCTGCAGCTCCAAAAGCTCATTCCCCGCAAAAAAGGAGCCTCAATAGCTTTCTTGGAAACATTCCATTACTAGATATCTGTAAAGCAGCCATATTTAATAACCCCCACACATTCCTAAAACATTGTGTTAATGTCTCAGTGTACCAAAAGGCTAAAGTGGGTCAAGGAGTATTACGAACACCTTTTCAAGCGACTACGCCCGCCATTCGCTAGCTACCGCATCTGGGGATCACTGCTTTACATTCGATGATAGGCATATGAATCTATAGCCAACATATGCTACAGATGGAATATTTTACTTACCCTGTAAGCATCTATTCATAGCGTGTAGTGCCATAGACTCATATGCACCCCCCTCCTCTCCAAAAGCTATTAGCTGACGTACACACTATTATACCCAACATTCATCTTTCTCAACTATACCTTGCATGTTCACCTTTACTGTCATTTCCTGCCCATATCCTAGGTTTACCCGATGAGCCAAAAACAATCTAACAAAGGAGCTGATGATCATGCGCAATACAGACTATAGGAGGAGTCGCTATACCTCGTGACTGGAAAGACTTCTTCGAAGAAAAGTAAGTCACACA
The DNA here is from genome assembly GCF_964261635.1 of Lissotriton helveticus. NCBI lineage: Eukaryota > Metazoa > Chordata > Amphibia > Caudata > Salamandridae > Lissotriton > Lissotriton helveticus. Next base: position 260,481,763 of record NC_136071.1, read on the forward strand.
TGTCCAAGCCCAACACTAGGTGGCAGAAGTATGAATCTCCAGCACTACACACTATAAATAGATGTTTACAAGGTTAGTAACATATTCCTTACCACACAGGACCTTTACCATATAGCCTTTGCCGCACAGGTATCATGCACATTAGTATTTGTACCTTTTCCACACAGTACCCTACCACGCAGGTATATGTGTTTTTTTTTTTTAAAGAAACATACATTTTACGTTATTTTAAAAAAAAAAAGTGGTTTGAGTGCTGGTAGAGGTAAAGAGAAGTAAGGGTGATTTTTAAGGTTTAGTGGTGGGTAGGAGTAAGATTTTAGGATTTAGGTATGGTTGGACTTAATGGTGATATAAGGATGTAGGGGTGTGTAGTGGATAAAGGGAGGCTAGGGTGAATTTAGGGATAGGTAGAAGTAAAGGGAGGTAAATGTGATTTTAGGGCCTAGGGATGGTTAGACGTAAAGTGAGGTAGGATATCTGCCCACTGAATTACATCTCCCTGGAGACTCCTCACTTTTTTTTTAAGTCCATCGTACTTGATTTTCCCACTCCACAGGAGCAGGACAACACAGAGACAGCAAATAAATCCAGTGAACAAAAGTGTATTGAATTGCAGCCATCTTCAGGCGAGAGGAAAATCTGTGTAAAGGTTAAATGGCATCCAAAAGATGACGGTACCGCCACGATTAATATTAATTCCAAGATTGTTCAACAAATGGGCTAGTACACAAAAGCAAAAGATTGACATTACAAGACCTAATTCAGTGGTTAGCAGAAAGTAATTTCGTGATCACCGTAGATTTGGAGAATTCATGCCTTGGTGTACCCATTCATCGTCACCGTGAATAGGATTTGCATTTCAATGCAATACCATTTGGAATAAATTCTGAACTAAGAAGAATCCTCCTATTATTCCTTTTTAGAAATTATTAGTCAAGACACAGGTAACGTCTGTCCTTTATTTAAAAAAACGGTAGTGAATGAAACTATTGTTGTCTAAGGTCAGAGGTAACACACAAGACATTAGTTTTTGTCAACTAATTGGTGCTTCACTGTAAATATGAAGAAATCCCTCTATTGAGATGACCTTCTATTCAAAGGTAAACCAGACAATTGATGTAGCTTCCACTTTATGCATACATTGATATTAAGTACTTCCTGGGAAATTCTAAGATTTCCAACAACATAGATAAAGACATCTAAAAGAGTTGAATGTAAAGAGCCTGCAAAGTAGAACCTGCACAGTAATTGGATCACATGTAGACATTTTTGTGAGTATTTGTTAACGGGAACAACAACACTAATGACTTGGCAAGGTAAGCCAATCTTACTGAAATTCTTTTTTCATGACTCTCTAACACTGTGCTCCATATCATTAGAAAGAATGGATTTTCACAATGATAAAGCGATAAATGCTAAATATCAAGGCAGACCACACCACCGCAATATACTGCATCATTAAACTGGTGGAACAAGTAATTCAAGTATGCACAATCGAATCAGACCTTTATTGGTAAATATAGGATGTGCTAGCAAGTAGTCTTAAAAATATTCCATGTGTGAAATGTTCTAGCCGTGAGGAAAAGGTAACTAAGCCCGGAAGTGCTGGACAATCTCTTTCAGTAGTGGATGGCTACAGAAAATGTATTTTGCTAGAAGAGAACTGACAATTGCCAGTACAATACCTCAGGACATCCAATACAAGGGAAACCACAGGCTGTTTGTGCACCCTACCTGCTCCCTGATTGCCCTCTCCCGGCACCATTTTATAAGTGGTATGGAAATATAGAAAATCTTTACCCACATTGATTACATAAATGTGGATGTGGCATGCAGAGGTAATAGTTTGTTTGGTGTTTGAATTAATAATAATTTATTCATTCAGATCTGAAAAACGTTCAGCGAATTTAAACCCCCCAATGGGTAAACAAATTAGGCACTAAGGCCGCATGTCTGTGGCATTCATCAAATGTGGTCTTTCTGAAACAAAGTACTACTTCTTTAGATGGAAAAGAATTGGCTTAGTTTGAGTGTTGCTGTATGGAATCAACAATGTTGTGCATCATTGCTAGGGCAGAATAGCAACAAAAAAAAAAGGTGGGGACCCAAGGCTTCTGGAAGCAACATGGGCACGACTGAGGAGAAGCCACTTAGTGTGCGGGTGGAGGGAAGCAACACCCGGTGCGTGGGTGAGGGGGCAGCAATACTGAGGGCATGGGTGGGGGGTACCTAAAAGGATGTGAGTGAAGATTTTAGAAAAGCAAACATGATCAAGAGAGCAATTTTTAGCTGGGGAGGAAAGGCACAGGGTGAGAAATCAACATGGGGGTTAGAAGCACACAAGGTAGAGTAAATCACAGAGGGAGAAAGGAGAAGCACACTGGTGAGAAAGAGAAGCAAAGAGCATGGAGAGGGGAAAAGATGTATACTAGGGAGACCGCTTAAAAACACATGCACTCTTGCTTAAGACAAGAAAAAAGTAGTTCCCTCAAAGTGAGCACTGGAACGACAAGTAAAGTGACAGTACTCCAGGGAAAGGGCTTTTGCAAGGAGGACAAAACAAGGAGACAAATGAAAATGATAGTAAATTCAACCGATGGTAAGCAATGTGTGGATTGTACTCGCTTGTGTGTTCTTTTTGAGCCCACAATATGTTTTTATGCCACAGACTGCTGTGCTGTCTAGTTGCCCCGACCTACAAATCTTTAGAGTAATTGTTGTTGAAGCCTGAAAAGGAGTAAAATAGAAGTGCCCTGATGCCATGATTAAGTAAATTCTTTAACTTCTGTGCACAAAACTGTGAACGTAGTGCAGTTTGACGCAAACAAGGGAGCCATCGGTAAGGCCTACAAGAAGGATGCCAAGCTGGTCATGGAATACCTTGCCATCTGCGAAGAATGTTACATCACAGAAATGGAGAAACTGCTCAATGAAAAAGGGTAAGACAAATGGCTTTGTAGGAAGATGATTTCAATGCTCGAAACTGAGATGGATTTAACGGTAAATCATGTTGTAGTCCACAGCTGTCAATCAGTAACCTTATTCCTTGTGGGACTATTACCATTGATTCAGTAACACATCAATAATGTTTTTAATAATTTTGTTAACTGTTTGCTTGAAAATGCCATGGTTGAATTATAATAGAAATATCACTAAAAGCATGGGTCGACCAGAGCTGTTCACTTCCCCCGCTACTACTGAACAAAAGGGAGAGGGGTTGGGCCAAGAGTGAATTTAAAAAACTGGCCATGGCTAACAGGGAAGCAAAGGAATTGGAGAAACCATTTGTGCGAGGTTTTGTTATGGGTAAGCCATGCCCAGGTATAGAAACCTATTTTTCTCAGATCAATAAAGTGTGGGAAAGGTCGCTTGAAACTAGATTTCGGTTGGGCACCATTAGTTGTAATCTCAGTTTCCCGTTTGGCCAGTTCGATCCGAATAGTATCTCTGCATGCCCTCCAGACTCTATTGCACTTTACTTTATTTTGAACATTTTATCAACCATTTCAGCGAAGATTTCTCAGGGTTTTTCACAGTGTAGACCAGCTTTTTATTTTTGCCATATGGCAGCAGACGCTACAGTCTGCCTTGCAGTGGGAATCTTTCTTAAAAATGCAATATTTTGGCATAATTCAGTGAATTTTTAAATGACCAAAGTATTTACGATCCTGTTTTTATGCTTTGTAATTCAGTTGTGTATATAATGTGTGTTGATTCTTGTTTTTATAGTTATCTTTTTTAATAACCAAATTAAGATGAATTGAAACTGGAGTCCTCTAGTTTTAGTTTCAACATCCGGCTGCTTGGGAAGTGCTTCTCGAGTAGTCTTTTTTTATTTTTTATTTAACTGCAGTGATGATCGGCACGCTGATGTAATTGCAGTAAAAGTGAAAGCAAAACAAGCCCATGCGCTTATTTTACTTTCACTGAATCAGTGTTCAAAGGGCGTAGCTCAGCTTCACGAGCACGGATTCTCACGTTGAGGTATTGTTGGAAAAGGAAGAATTTCCCCTTTCCAATGGTATCTCAGCCCAGTGGATCCTTGGTCAAAGAACGTCCCCAATCAGGGGCTACCATTGCTCTTGGTTTGATATGTTTCTGTCACAGGTACTAGGTCGAACCACACAAGTTTTTTTTTTTTATCATCACAAGTGGGGCAATGCTTGGGTGGCAGGAATTATGTGGATTCCAGCAGATTCCGGACTTTTCCATCTTAGAAATGTAAGGGAAATGCGTGATTGTAGGCAAAGCTTAGGGGTTGCATGGCGTTTTGGGTAAAAAAAAAAATCTCCTGGAATCCACACAAGGCACACCAACCTGGACTACCCTAGTTGTCTAATTTTCGAAAATGTGCGGGTTTCTAGGTTTCCCTAGGTGCCGTCGGAGTTAGGGCCGGAAATCCACAGCTACCTACACCCAAACAGTAGAAAAATGTGATAAGTCCATGTTGCGGTTTGGGCCGTCTCCTATTGCGGGCACTAGGCTTACCCACACAAGTAAGGTGCCAATTTTATTGGAAGACTTGGGGGAATAATGGGTGGAAGGAGGTTTCTGGCTCCCTGCAGATTTCAGAACTTCCCATCACAGAAATGTGTTTTTTTCAGTCAAAGTTTGAGGTTTGCAAGGGATTCTAGGTAAAACAAACTGTTGAGAGCCAGGCAAGTCACCCCATCCTGGATTCCCAGATGTGTCTAGTTAAAAATATTTTTTTTTTAAAAACTTACAGGTTTGCTATGTTTAACTAGGTGCCAGCTGAGCTAGATGCTAAAATCCACAGCTATCCACTTTACAAAAAACTGGTCTGTATTGAGTGGAAAAATTTGATGTATCCATGTTGTGGTTTGGGCCATTTATGGTCGAAGGTCCTAATCCTCCCCACACAAGTGAGGTACTATTTTTATCAGAAGACGTGAGAGCATAGAATTGTCGAATATTTGTCATTACCAATTGGATTTCGCTACATTTGTGCCTTTCAAATATAAGCCAGTGTGTATTGTCGAATATTTGTTATTACCAATTGGATTTCGCTACATTTGTGCCTTTCAAATATAAGCCAGTGTGTAAGAAAGGAGTAATTTTGAAAAAATTATATGCTCATACGGGTACCCACAAGTTTAGAGATGGACAAATAACCACACCTCCTAAGCTCCATATCTTGTGCCTATTTCAGAAATGTATAGTTACCTTGATACCTGCTTTTCACCCGATGTGTTTCACCATATGGATTGGTCTATACTCTGTACACAATGAAAACCATTGTACAGTGCAGCTCTGTTGTTGGCTTTGGGTACCTCAGGTTCTTTGAGAACATACAAAACCCTGCATATCCTCACAACCAAAAGGGTTTAGCTAGCAAACATAAGGGTACATTGCTTTTGTAAATCGACCATCCTTACAAAAAGTTACAGATGAAAACATTGTCACAATTAGCTCCAATCCCCCCCATCGCCCCACCCACTCATTTTCAATATTTCTTATTTCAACAGGTATTTTCTTTGGGAAAACCTTGAGGGATCTGACTGGATGCACATGGGCTTCACACTAGTTTCCACTACAAACTAGAACTAGGAAAAATGGGCTAACCCTTTGAAAAATGCCAAAACTGTTGTAAACAGATTAGGTTTTCTGATTCAGCTCTGCATGTTCCTGAAAGCTCTGGACAAAGTGACCTTAGCACAGCAAAGCATTAGTTGATTCCATTCTAGCGGGAATAACATACACGATTGTCCAGAGCACAATTTGTGCTTCAAACCCCTAGAAAAAATTCTATTTTACTTCTGTTTGTCAGTTTTATTGATGGATACATTTATTTTAACAGGGAATTCACTATTGAAACTGAAGGGAAAACGTTTAATCTGACAAAAGATATGGTCAGCGTGAAGAGGTTCCAGAAAACATTGCATGGTAAGCATTACTTTTCCAAAGCAGTAAAACCGCAAGCAAGTGCCTTAGGTTCTCTTTTTAAGAGAAAATTGCACTGTATCATAGATCGTTCCTATGTGTGTCTTTGAAAGCTGATAAAAGAACTGCCTTACAGTTAACATTTCACATTAGGGAAGAGATAATCAGGTTAAATGTCGACCAGTTGTGCCTTCTACAGTGACCATATCGTTTTGTGTTAGACATGAAATGGTGCTTTGTTCTCAAAACACAAATAAAAAATATTTTTTTCATGAAACTAGTGTACGCACTGCCAACTACTGCAGTTTGAGATTTTAAGAAACAGTTGAGGAGTGTATCAGAGTGATGGCCACTGGACATGCGTTCCAGTTTTCTCCCGCTCCCAACCTTAAGCTACCCAGCTAACTAGCTAAACCTAGGACCACAAACCGCTTTTACATGCTGCATATATTTTGTGCTTTTGTTTGCCTCCTCCTTCCACCGGGTGACACCCTCACCATGTTCCTTTTTTTGAATGGATCTGTGTGATCTTGATCTTTGGTCCGAGGTTCTAACATACTTGTTGCAAATCACGCACCAACTTTTTGCCAACAGGTATTTTATTTTGCAAACTGACCTTCATACTAATAGCTCAACTAAAGAGTAGCACAGGCCTGCCTAATTAGGCAGGTCCTAATGGTCAACCCCTGTGATTGGCTACGACCACAGAGATGGTGGCCTTCAAGAGACAGCAGACCACCATCCCTGTGATTGCATTATTGCATTCTAAAAAGGATTGCTAAAAGAAAGTTTCCATTTCAGAGAGAGCAGGCAGTGGTCCCCTGGACCGCTAGCGACTCCCTTGAAGCTGCCACCCAGTTCCCTAAAGCGGAACTGGTACAAAGCGGGCCCAACTTGGCAGTCTAACTGATCAGTGGTTTGCAACCGAAATTAAGATGGTAAACCATTGATATATAGGTTACTAAATCACAATTTGGAAGGAATGCCCCTAACAAACAATTACCAAATTGCAACCACAAGGTTGTTGTGTACCCAAATCCTATATATTATCATGTTTGAGGACTTGCAACTCCAAAAAACCCTCGTACAGTGGGCCAGGAGCTCTGTTGTGCTCAGAGATTCAGCAGCACAGTATTACATTTTCTGTTGTATCCCTTCAGGTTTTCTTTAATGGTCGCCTTGATCGGTTTCTACAATCCATGCTTTAAGGCTCAGGATTAGGCCATCTTTGAAGAATCGTACGCAGTTTCTGTAATCAACCCATTTTTCTTCTCTTTGAAATAACCATGTAGTGTATGCATGCCCTTTGTGGCCTTTGAGAAACATTTTTTTTTAAACTTTTTTATTATATGTAGCTTGTACCCTCATCTGCCCGTGCCCTTGGTGGTTCACAAATGTCTCCCCTAAATTTATTCCATGCCCCCCAAATTTTGCTCCACTTCTGTGGACAGCCACGACTGATGAACACCGTTCTCTCAGCCACCATTGCTGTGTCCATGTCTTTGCACCATGCGGCGAGTGACGGCAATTCCACTGAGCCCCATTTTTGTGCGATATTGCGTTTCGCGACCATGATCCCCAACGTGGCCCAGTCTTGTGCCGGATGATTCAGGTCATTCGGTTCCCATACATTTAGCAAACGCCTCTTGGGCTCCGGCACCAGTGACACTTCCTCCGTTTGTGATATTGTCCTCATCACCTTTATCCAATAATCCATAATCTTTGGGCATTGCCACAGGGTATGTTAGAAAGTACCCTCCTCCCCACATCATCGTAAGCAATGTGGGTGCGCTGTTTTACCGCTCCTATATAAGGTAGACCTCGTGTAGTAGGTGCGGTGTAGTATTTTGAGCTGCACCAGTCTGAGTCTTGAGGGTATTCCCACCTCCCGAAGGGAGGCTAGTTTCCACTGCCAGTCAGTGTCGTCCAGTTCCCCCACATCGCAAGACAATTTTTCCCAGAGTGTTCCCATGGGGTCCGGCAGGTTATTAACCAATTTCCGATAGGTGAGTGATGTGGCCCGTTTATGCATGTAATCTGTCAGTAGTCTGTCTTCCAGGGGTGTGGCCTCCTGAATCTGTGTCAGGTGGTAAGACTGCTTTCAGTGCGTGTGTTCTTTGCGTGTACCTAAATATTTCAGAGGGTGCCAGCTCATACTGTTGCAGAGAAAGTACGACAGCCGGTTCCAGAAGATAGGGGATACGGGCCATCACTCCATGATGGTCTCAGGTTAAGGGCCGTATTTCTGCCTGGCATGAAACCGGACTGATCCGGATGTATCAAAGTCGTAAGGTGTGGTGTCAGTCTAATCGCCAGGATTTTCGCAAGGATCTTAGCCTCTGCAATAATCAAGGATATCGGACGATACAAGGTACACTCTTCAACAGGCTTTCCTGGTTTAGGGATCGCCACCAGAGTGGCTAATGGCTGATCTAACGGGAGTTCACCTATTTGTAAGCTATCAGAATACATGTTTAGGAGGTGTGGGGCTATAGTTTCTACTGTCCTTTTGTAAAGTTCAACAGGTATGCCATTTGGCCCTACCACTTTGCCGGATTGTAGTGATCCGATTGCCTCTTTTAACTCCTCCACCGTGAGGTCCGCCTTAAGCAGGAGAGCCGCTTCCGGAGTGAGTTTAGGCATATCTATATCTTTTATATAAGTCAGCGCCTCTTCCAGTGTCATCGCGGGGGACGATGTATACACCGTCAGAAGTGTTGTGCTAGGGTATGTACTATTGTCTGCGGGTCCATTGTTATTAGACCATCCCCCGTCTGTATCCGTGCTATCCATTTGGTACTGTGTTCTCTTTTATCCCACCATGCCAGAAGCTTCCCGGATTTATCACCGGTTTCGTGTATTCTATGCTGTGTGGCCGTCCGTCTCAACCTGGTCGCTTCCCTTAGATATTCTCTATGCTGTTGTTGTTTAAGCCGTAAATTCTGGGATGTAGCCAGTGTTAGGTCATTTGAGTGTTGGGCATCAGTGTCATGTAGTTCTAATTCTATATCTTGCAGCTCCTGCTGCTTCTCACGTTTGTGCCCAGTAATAGAGGAAATGGCTTGCCCTCTAAGGACAGTTTTATAGGCTTCCCACAAGATAGTCGGGGAGTCAACCGACAGGGCATTTTCTTGGAAGTAGTGTTTTGCCACCATAGTGACAGCCTTCTTGATCTTTGGGACTTTCAGATACCTGGGGTAGATGGGATAGATACGCTGCCGCTTCTTATGGTGATATGTGTATGTCAGAAGCACCGGAGAATGGTGCCTCTAGGCCTAATCTCTATACGGTCAATATTCCTCAGACTATCTGCGGAAGCAAGAAAGTAATCTATACTGGACAGGCTATTGTGTACTCCGGAGTGGAAAGTGAATTGTCGTGCCGTGGGGTGATACCATCTCCACACGTCAGTGAGCTCAAGTGCCTCCATAAAACTCCCAAGGCGGGATACGCCCGCCATGTGAGTTCTCACAGGGTATCGGTCCAATGCCCGATATATAGTTGCATTTAAGTCCCCCCTGCCCTCCCCCCCCCCCCCCCCCCCCAATCAGTAGCACCCCTTCCGGAAGGTCAAGTATAACTTCACTTAAAGCTGGAAGTGTTACCGCATGCAGGGCGGGAGGAATATAGACAGATACTATATTGACAGGTCGCCCCTCCCACTGACCTATAATGGCTGCAAATCGTCCATGGTCGTCCTTCTTTGTGTTATGTATTATTAAGGGTGATTGTTTTCTGACTAAAATACCCACACCCCTGGAACCAGAGGAGAACTCCAAGTGCACTACCATTTTGAATCCCCATCTATCCATTGCCCCACATGCGGTACCAGTGAGATGTGTCTTCTGCAGTAATGCCACCGTCGGGGAGCATCGCTTCAAGCACTGCAAAACTAGTCTCCTCTTTATTTTTTCACCTAGGCCATGTACGTTCCACGTGAGTAAGGACAAGGGCGTCACCTGGGTCATGGGGCATGTGCCTGGATCAGGGTCTGTTGGATCGTGTGCTGCCATAGTTATCGTAATGCATGATCAATGATACTGAGTAATATGCGTAGTGTGTCTGCAGAACAATGTTTAAAAAACCATCATACCTGATTAGAAACTAAAACAAAAAACAAACAGAACCATAAGAACAATCCCTTTCCCTCCACCCCCCACCCTGCCTCACTGCCAGACGGAGTCAGAACTGCCCGCCACCCCAACTTTGCAGAGTGCTTGGTCCCCAATCCCCTGAACAGTACTTGCGTGTAGGGGGTGAGAAGTCCGCTGAAGTTCGTAGTCTTTCCCCACCCTGAAGACGTTATTTTCCATAGAATTGTATAGTGTCGTCTAGAGAACTCTGCCGCCGTAATCACCGGTCCAACCCCTTACCACCCGAACAGAAACAAGCCAGGAGAGCCCTCTCCTTACGGGCGGTAGAACCTTAGAACAAGTTCTCAGTGTTAGTGCGTCAGCGTGAGTGTAAATATTCGACCGGTATTTCGTGGATCGTGATCGCCACATATTGTCTCATTCCTTGGATTCATTCTGTTGCTGGTGTTCGTCTGCTTGCTCTTGTCCACGATCCCTGGGGTCTTCCTCCACCCTGTGGTGTCGTTGATGCAGGTCCGATCGCCTGGGGCCGTCCACTCGTCGACATCCCTCGAGCCAGTCGTGGGCCTCCCCAGGTGTCTCAAAGAATTATGTCCTTCCATCCGCTACCACACACCGTTTCGCTGGGAATAGCATTGAATATTGCAGCTCCCAGTTTTGAAATTCTTTTTTAACCTCCAGGAAGCTCGTGCGACGCTTAGTGAGCGCCGCCGTGTAGTCTGGAAAGAAGGACACCACCGAGTTTTGAATGCGTAGCGGTGGGGCTACTCTCGCTGTTTGCAATATGGCATCCCTGTCTCGGAAATTGAAAATGCGGGCCAAGATGGGTCTAGGAGGTCCCCAGGTTTGGGCTTACCGCCAGGTACCCTGTGCGCTCTTTCAACAGAGAAAAAGGTTGAGAGTCCTCTGGGTTGAAGTCTGGTTTTTATGAGTTCTTCCACTTACAGGTCCATGTCCGGGCCCCCTTTGTTCTCAGGGACGCCCGTAATTCTAACGTTGTTGCGCCGAGAGAGCCACTCCTGATCATCCAGTTTCGCCGCCATGAGTTTGTCTGCCTCTAACTGAGACCTTTTTGATCAGGGCGGTGATTTCCTTAGTAAGAGATTTCGTCACTTATTCAACTTCTGTGACCCTGGCGGTCATCTTTTAGAAGTCTGCCCGCAGGAAAGAGACGTCAGTGGATATCGACCCCACCGTTGATTGTACCTTGTTAAGAGCAGACATTATATCCTCTGTTACCTTGGCCACCCCCTCTTCTTCCGGGGTATTTTTTGAGAGACCATTATGTTCGGGTAGCGCGGGGAAGTCTTTCGCATAGGCGTACTTACATAATTTGACCTGCAAGGTCGTGCGTGGGCCTCTGCCTCCGACATGCGCTGCTAGTGCAGCGCATGTCGGTACACGCCACGGCCTGCCGCAAGACCTCTGGTCCCGCGCGGCCTCACTCTCTCGGGGGAGTCGCCAGTTAGCGGGTCCAGGTGTGCCTCTGCTTGTGATTTTCCCCCTGCGCCACCAAAGTTTGTAGGGTCTGTGACTGTTAGTGCCAGGTCAGGGATACTGCTTCTAGATTGCTTTGATGCTGTTCTCCCCGTGTTCCCCTTTCCTCACTCTCTCGGGGGGGTTTGCCAGTTTGCGGGTCCGGGTGCGCCTCTGCTTGTGGCCTGCAGTGGTGATATATGCCTGCGGGCCCTTCTGGTATTGGTGCCAACAAACAAGTCTTTTGGAGTCCCTGGGCCGTGGTCCCCTTGATTTACTGCATATACACCCACCTTCTGGGGGCAGTCCTAGGTGTCAGCTGAGTCTTCGCTGAGGTGAGGTTTCAGCGTTGGGTGCTGTCAGCCCCTGTTTCGATCGCTTGGGCAGGCCCGTGCCGCAATCGAGGTCCCGGTTTCAGTGTGGCCAGGAGGCCGCGCCCCGCTGTTTGATCTTTTGGGCACAGAAAGCGGTAATGTTGTGCATGAGCAGGGCCGCGCACACACTCAGGCGGGCCCCGCTGCTCATTAGGTGCCGGCTCCCACCACGCTGTCGCTCCCGCACTCCTTGTTGCTTGGGCACACCGCGCGCTGGTTCCCTCCCAACGTTACCTGCAATCGATCTTCGCGGGCCTTAATCTTTGGTGTGCCCCCGGGGCAGCGCTGGTCCTGAAGCGAGGCAGGCAACCGCTGACTTCTCCGCTCTTGACCCTGCACTTACCAGAGCCGCCCACGCCGCCGCCTGCAGCTCGCCTCACCCGCTCCGCCTTTGACGGACAGGTTTTCTCCGCAATATAGTCCCCTGCCATTGCCGCACCAGTAGGCCGTCCCTTTCTTCGCGCTCTCCCCGGCGCGCCGATTGTCAGATCAGTCCGGGAGTTGGATCGAACGACGCTCCACACTTTCCGTTCCTGGTATGTGTCTTCGGGATACAATCAGTGGCCGGATTTTGTGGCGGATTAATAGGGGACTCTACGCCTCCCTCGAAGCTCCTCTAAGCTGCGGCCATCTTGTTTGGCTGCAAGCCACGCCCCCTGAGAAACCTTTTTAAAGAACTCTTTCGTACATGCAGAGCTATGAAGACCCCAAACCGCGCAAGTTGTTCAAACTAATTGTTCTGTGGTCAAGTGAAAGAATAGAAGTAGAAATAGGGGTTAGGCTGTGGTACTAACCACACAATCTTTAAGCCTTTAAGTAGACAAGCAAAGCACACTTACCAAGGGACCTTAATTTCCCACATGGAGGTTTCCCTAACTGGCGAAACCCAAATCATTTTTTTATTAATCTGTTTGTGAATGGAAATACTGGTGGTACAGCCATCTTTGCCTGGTGCAAAGCTGTGTTCTGGCCAGATCTAGTTTTCAGGGAACCAATCGGATGGTTGGCCTTAAGATGGCAAATCCTTACGAATTCCCAAAGCTACTTTGAACGTTTGCTGTCAAGGCCAATTTCCTTTCAAAGTTAAGGGATTGTAGCTGGCTTTTTACCATGGGATTGAGCCGGTCTCTTCTTCTGAACTTGATGGCGCAAGCATGCTCATGGAGAGGTCCGGCACTCTTTGCTCCATTGAGTCGTTTGGTTGACCAAGCCTTGCTCTGCTTTTTAGAGTATTGCACCATAGACTCCAGCTGATGTCCTCATTTGGTTCTCTTCAGATCTGTCAAAGCCTGACAGGACCCGCCTTTTTTCTGACTCTTCTGTGATCATGTCCTCAGTGTAAATAGTAGTGGAGAGTATGCAAGATCCTTCTTTTATTAAGATGCTCAGGAGGGCAGCATTCATCAGTCTGATACCTCATTATATGTCACTGGCACACAGGTGCTAAAGGATGAGACACTAGACGCCGAAATGCTGGTAACAGCTGTCACTTATTTAGTATGTGACCACAGCATTCCTCTCTCTCTCCAGGCCCTTGAGAGTGAGACTAGTGCTCTTACAGTCTTCCTCTCTGACAGGCAGTAGCTCTGCAATATCTCATCAGTGCCCGCTTCTACTTACATTGAGCTCTTTGGGAGTGGGATCTCATTTCAGCATACCCTGTCTGGTAAGGGTGGTACAACAAGACAATTTGCGCCACGCTACCCAGAGCACACCGGTATGACTCAAACCAAAAATGAGCATGAGTTGGTATTCCATTTCGAATTTAGCCCCAAGATGAAGACCAGGGATTCATGCCCACACTGCATGGAAAGGCTGTGGTTCCTTTTACGCTCACCCCAGTACTAGCGCTTGTATCTACACCGATACAGTCAATCGTTAACAGTGCTCCATCATGACACCAGTGGTGCCAGTACCTATACCCATAGATGCACCCAATCCGGTTCCAATCTCTTTGGCAACTTGCACCTACCCAATCCAAACCATCCACTAATCTGTCAGCATGCACAAAGCTAAGTAAGGTGAATAAAAATCCATACATTGATGATGCTGGTAAAAATAAATTGTAAATTGCCCCCAGGACTTTCATTCCTGGCAGGAGCACTTCAGGACCTCTCTGAGACCGAAGCTCACCCCCTGGAGATTGAGGGCATCTGTCAAAGCATTGAAGCCTAGGTCCTCAAGCAGGAGTGCTTGCCTGTTCAGTAAGGGGCGCTGTAGTCAAACCCACTGATTGCACACATAGCCAACCCCTATGAATATACTCAATTTGAGTAATGGGAAACTGGCATGCCCTTTGATTAAGTGAGTAACAAGTTGATTTGATTTGTGCATATGTGTAAAGCGCTTATTTATTGACAACTTGTATTGCACATGAGCAGTTCCACTGTTGTAGCATGGAAAAATGGCCAGGATTCCATTGACTTTGGGGCTCTGGCTCCAGTACACCTCACCCTATCACAGAGCAAGTTGAATCTAGTCCCGCCCTCTTTTGCCCCGTGAAACATCCCTGTGCTGAGGGTCAGTAATTTTTGGCAGGATGACATCCCGGGTCGAAGAGATGGGCAAGAGGATTCACTATTGGACAACAGTGAAAAAAATCCATAGATCGACGTCTCAAGGGACTTCTCCAGTCTGGATGCAAAGGAATGTCTCCAATTGAAAAAGTGCATATAGTTTCAGAGACCCAGTATCTGGAGCAGTTTATAGAAGCAGAAAGCAAAGCAGAGCAGGCCTCACCCATAGAATACATTGCGGTTTGGCTCATCTGGTACCGGTATACAATGTTAATGTTCTGCTTACTGTTTACTTTATCAGATCAGAGGCACCCTCAATGCTTTTTTTTCAATTACCAGATCTTCAGTTGTGGAAAGAACCAGAACATTACCTTGAGAAGCTTAGAGCATTAAAAAGAGACAACTTCATTGATCTTCAGGCATAATGTTCGTTGAGGTCGAGACTAACATTACTTTTAAAGACCTTTTCCTAACTAGTCACCTCCTTTACTTTGTAGCATACCAATGTAATTGTGCACTGTTTCTGTTGAATGGCTTCTTGGAAGTGCATCAGTCTTTAGTAAAATGTAATTCAAAAAACAGAAAATGGGGGGCGTGGCCAACTATCTTGGCTGACCGGACGTGAATCTGATCAGCTCCCCTCAAGCCCATCCAAATCAGTGGTTAATAGAGCATTAAATGGCCCGTGCGCACCGGGGGAGCTATCACGCCGCTCCGGTGCCTTGAGTGAAGGTTTCCAGCATGTGGAAAAATTGCCGGGAAGCCCCACAGCGCTGGCGGGAGCCCAACCTCCCGGGCCCAGGGGACGCAACATGGCGGCCGCCATCCCGATCCTTGACTGAGACCCGAAGCGCCCAGAGTTATCACGCTGGCGGTCGGTGAGGGGCAGTGCGCCGCTGAGAACCGAGGACTCCGCAGGGGAGGGCCAGAAGCTGTCCCCAAAATCGACGGTGCGGTGGAATAGACAGCGTCAAGACCACTCATGACGCGTGAGCAAGCCCGCCCGCTCACCCACCTGATTATTGGAGCCTGTCCCAGAAGACTTGCGGTGTAAGTGAGCCCCCCCTGGCTGAGGAATTTGAGTGCGGAGGTTCGCCGGGGCGTCCCCTGGCTGCCGGTGCGCGCCTTTTCTGCCTGACTCTAAAATGGCGGCCACCGGAGGATAGCGAAGACGCGTGCAACTCTCGGCGAGCCTCTGCCACCGCTGTGTTGCTGGAGGGGGAGCAGCAGGGGGAAATAGCAGTAATGGACCACCGGTAAGGAGCGGTGGGTCTCCCCTTTCTCTGTGATTTGAAGCGCACTAGCACCTTATGATGCCTAACCCTAAAATGGGTTCAAGACGCCCCCAACAGCAGTGCGGGAGGAGCCCTATGCCTCCCAAAACAACCACCCTTCTAGAGTCTCCACCGTCTTCTCCCCAGCATCCAAGGGGCCAACGAGTGATGATCCTAAAGTCTCCGAGGGAGCCATGGCGATCTCCAGGGAGGAACTGCTGGCCACTCTCAGGGAGTTCATGCAAGTACTACCGGACGATATCAAGGCTTACATTGGGGCCTCCTTCGATGCATTCAAGTCAGAGATGGGTGGCCGTATAGTTGCGCTTCAGTCTGACGAAGATTCAGTCGGAGCCCGCACCCTCGATCGCGAAGCCAAACAACAGGACCTGGAGGAACGTATGTGGCCCCTGGAAATGCAGTCTGGTGACCTTCATGCACAGCTACAGGCCACACAACTTCAGTGTGAAGATTTGGAAAATCGCTCCTGGTGGGAGAATATCCGGGTGAGAGGCCTGGAGGAAGGATGCAAGGGTCCCGACCTGGAGGCCTTTATGGTGGGGCTCTTTTCAACGATTCTGGGGGACTCTGAACCGGGGGTATGCCTTGAAAGGGTCCACTGAGTGGGAGCTCGGGCTCCAGGAGACACTAGAAAATCTTGTGATGTGCTAGCCAAATTTAGCTCTTTCAAGGTCCAAGAACAAATCCTCTTGAAAGCTTTCTCAATGGACAGAATCTCCTTTCAAAATACAGAATGCTTGCTCTTCCAAGATGTAGCTCAAGCCACACTAGCCAGACGCCACCAATTTCGCCCGATCACGTCCACCTTGAGGGATAGACAGGTGCGGTACCGCTGGACTTACCCTTTCGGCCTAGCCTTCACCTGGGACAACAAAAATCACCACTGTACAACCCAGGACATAGCGGCGGCTATCCTGGGCTTCGAGGTGCCTACAGTAGAGAGTGTGACATCCGACAGACGCGCGGAGGAGAGAGGGGGGTCCAAAGCAGAAAGGAGGAGGCCCCTGGCTTCAACAGAGGAGAGCAGGCAAACCCCCGGAAAGTTGACAATCCTGAATTAGGGTCACGTCTCTACAGGCCTCCTGGGTCATCCCTGTTGCAGCGGCGCCCGGGCGCACGCACATCCCGCCGAACATTTAACACCATAACTGGCCAAGCCACTGAATTCCACTGATGTCTTAATCTACGAGATAACCATCGGGCCGTGGCGGTGGAATTTTGGTTCACCCCAGTTTTTTTGCTCGTAATGGGATCCTCCTCTGTGATTGGGGATCCCTGTGGGCATGATGTTGCACCAAGTTGGACTGGGTCTACACTTTTATATTGGACCTTGTCCGTTTTTTCCCTTTTTTTTTTTTTGCTTTAAGGTGTCACGGTCCCTGTTTTTATCAGCCACTATCTAAACTTTGGAGCCTCCATGACTGGGTGGAGGGGAGGGGAGCTGGTCAGCCAGGGGAGTAGAGGGAGGGGGCTTAGCCTAATTAACCAGGTAAGGATGTCCCATTGCAGGGTTAAACTGCTTATCATGGAATGTTAAGGGGCTGAATTCACCTAACCAGCGGCAACGGATCTGGAAGTTCCTTCGGGATCATCGGATCACAATCTCTGTCCTCCAAGCGACACATCTTCCCAGCAAAGAGGAACACTCCTTGAAACATAAGGCATACCCTCAGATTTACCGTTCCACGGCACATACCAAACACATGGGAGTGGCGCTTCTCTTTCACTGTTCGACCCCATTCCTACACCAGGCTACCCACACGGACAAGGAAGGGAGATATGTGATGGTCAAGGGGGAGCTGCGAGGAGGAACTTACATCGTTGTCACACTTTACGCCCCTAACACAGGCCAACACGATTTTCTCAATACCACCTCATTCACCTTTGGCAGGCTTTGCCAGTGGGGCTGTCATCCTGTTGGGGGACTTGAACTTAATTTGGGACCTAACAATGGACACGCCTCAGTCACAGGGCAGCAGGGTGGGGGGTCTTCAGTCAACCGCTCCAAGCAATGATACAGGGACTAGTGGACGCATGGAGATCTGCACATCCCACGACTCTGGATTATTCTTTTTTTTTTTTTCCCCACTTTTTTTCCCCCACTCACCCAGGACGTCCTCCCGCATAGACCATGCCTTCTTGAGCCAGTCCCTTCTACCGAATGTGGTGGGAACTCGGTTCCACCCGATTTACCTCTTAGATCATGCGCCCTTGGAGCTGACCCTTGACTGGCCCGCTCCCCGCTCCAAATTCGCTAGATGGTATTTCCCTAATTAACTGACTCAGGATAGGCTCCTTCGAGACGAGCTCAGGCACGCCATCACAGACTTTTTTTACTTCAATGACCCGACCCAGACCTCGCTCGCTAACAATTGGGATGCCTTCAAGGCAGTCATCAGGGGGAAGAGCATGAAGCTAGATGCAGCGATCAAAAAGCAACGCATGGGAGAACGCCTTCTTCTGGAGAGCAAACTTTGCTCAGCTGAAGAGGACCACAAAACCTCCCCCTCAGTTCAAACACTACGCAAGGTCACACAAGTGAGGGGAAAACTCCAAGCAAAATACACAAATGGGGTCGAAAAGACTCTTGCGCCTACAAGTGCGCAACTATGAGGGCGGAAACAAGGTAGGGGCCTTACTGGCACGCCAATTCCGGATCAGGCAAGAAAAGAACTACATTCAAAGAGTGGAGGGGGGTGGGAGATCCCCACACCAGAGTGAGGCAGACAAGGCAAAAGCCTTTGGAGACTTCTAACTCAACTTCTATACGGCGGATCAACCTGATCTGCAAGCACAGGACCAATACCTGGAGGGTCTCTCCCTTCCGCAAGTACCAGCCTCCACCAACGATGCGCTAAACAACCCCATATCCGCTGAAGAGATCCAAAAGGCGAATCACTTGCTTAATGTCTCCAAAGCACCGGGCCCTTATGGACTGAACGCCCACTTCTATCGCTCCTTCGCTCCGGACCTTGTTCCCCATCTAGTAACTCTTTTTATCATGTCGCCTCTATGCGCCAAGTAACATTCTCAATGGGTGATGCCCTGATTGCCGTTCTCCCCAAACCGGGGAAAGATCCCGCCAATGCGCTATAGACCGATTACCCTTCTCAAGCTGTCCGCTAAGCTGTACTCCAAGATTTTGGCTACCTGTCTGGAACATATTATGCCGTTCCTGGTACAAGTTGACCCAGCAGGTTTCATCAAAGGGAGGCAAACCCATGACAACTTGAGACAAATAGTCCACCTGATTGAAAAGGCACAACGGAAGGCAATACCCATGGTCCTCCTCGCGCTGGGAGAAGGCCTTTGATCGGGTGGATTGGGCCTTCCTGTCCCGCACTCTCCAGCGCTTTGGCTTCGAGGAACCCTTTATCGGTATGAACAAAGCAAACTATCACGTGCCGCGTTCCACAGTCCTAGTAAATGGAGTGGCCTCGGCTCCATTTGCTCTCACTCAGGGCACACGCCAGCGATGCCCCCTATTGCCCCTTCTATTTGCGTTGAGCATTGAACTGTTCGCAGAGCGCATACGCACCAATCCTGATGTCCGTGGAGTCCCATTTGGCTCAGATGAGCCTAAGATCGCGCTCTTCGCCGACGATGTGCTCTTACCCATCGCAAGGCCAGACGTCCCACCGGGAGATCCAGACGGAGCTAGCCCTATACAAAAGGGCCTCGGGTTTCAAGGTAAACCTATCGAAATCCTATCTTTTGAACCTCACTGTACCCAAAGCGGCGATGCAGGCCATTGAAGTGGCGTCCCCATTCCGAGGAGGGCAGAAAGAGATCACCTATTTAGGCATAAAGCTCACTCCGAAATTGGAACACCTCTACAGGGCAAATTTCCCCCCACTGCTGCGTTAAATTCTGGCGGACTTTGCCAGATGGAGGGCTGCCTACCTCTCATGGATAGGGCGCATAAATGCAGTTAAAATGAATGTCCTTCCGTGACTACTTTATCTTTTCCAGCGCCTCCCAATCTCGGTGGAGAAGACACTCTTCTCTTCACTTAAATCAATGGTTACCAAATTCATCTGGCAGGGACAGCGGGCCCGGCTCTCCAATCGCATGATGACTAGGTCAAGGGATGAGGGGGGACTGGCTCTTCCAGACTTCGGGGCCACTACAGAGCAGCTCAATTGAGGGTCATAACTGAATGGTCTTTGCGGGAGTCCGACAAGCACTGGCTACACATAGATCGGCAAATCACGGGAAGAACGATATGGAACCTCCTCTGGAAAAGCAAACATCGGCCACGAAATGCCTACATAAGTACGCCCACCGCGACCACACTGAGCGTTTGGGCCGAAGTAAATAGAGACGCCCCACTTACCTCCTTTCCTTCTCCATACATGCCCATACACTACAACCCCGAGTTTCCCCCAGCCTTACAGGACGGCCCATTCGATGCGTGGCGAGAGGGGGGATGCCTTATACTCTTCCCATCTCTTCGAGAGGGCGGGGAATGCTCTCCTTCGTGGAGTGTGCGAGGGATTTTGGACTACCACCATCCGAAGAATTACGATACTTGCAACTGGGCTCTGTAGCCACAGGTGCGGCACGCCGCTACCTGGGAGCTGTTCCCCATAGAAGTTTTTGCTCAGTCGGGATCCTCCTCAAAGGGCACTATCTCCTTCCTTTACTCACTCCTCCGCTCTCAAACATCCACAAACACCCCCCGGCATCAACTCCTTTGGGACACCATACTGGACACTCCACCAATGAAAAAACAATGGACCTCACTTTACAGGGATATCCCCAAATTTAATCGATCTATGCCCCTGAGGGAGGCACAATATAAAATTGTATACGACTGGTATCTACACCCACATTGACTCCACACTATCTTCCCTAATACCTCAGACAGGTGCTGGAGGGGCTGCGGGCAATTGGGAAACCTTAGGTATATTTGTTGGGACTGCCCGCATCATCAAACCACCCCGGAAGGAGGTCCTCTCCCAAATCAAACAGATTCTGGGTTACCCGATCTCCAACACGATAGAACACACTTAATTGGGTCTCAGGGATACCAAGTTAAAGCACCAAACACATGGGGATCGCTCCGTGATGTGCCTTTGCCTCGGTGCGGCCAAGATGGCAGTGGCTGCAGCCTGGAAAAAGACAGATGCCCCCTCCCTCACACAGTGGCACGCCAGAGTATGGCGTGCCCTGGCGATGAAACGAATGGCAGACATAGTGGAGGACTCCTGCAAAGGGTGTGACTATATTTGGGGGCCACTGGTCGAGTATCTCTCCGAGGGACTACCTCTGTTTGCCCGTGGTCCAAGGCTGCGTGCCCTTCACCTTTTTCACATTTAGAGCTCCCACTATCCCCCTTAAACTTATGTACATTGTCTCCGGTGTCCACTCCTCAATAGGCCTTTTACAGTCCTCAGATACAACTCCCCTGATAGCGCACTCGTTATACCATTTTTTTTTTTTGCTAGACCGTGACACCGTACTATTTTTTGGGTTTTCCCCATTTTGTCTTTGTTCTCCTACTGTTCGATGGTTGGGGAGGTAGGGGGGAGGACACAGGAAATAGACAGTTACCTCATTCAGATTGCCACTTACTAGTCCACACACTGTCATGGTTTCATTAGCTTTTTGTATGACGTGACTGTTTATCTGCAATGGGGTCCTCACCCCCTACAAGTTGCTCTTGTATACCTGTGTTCGAGGCATGTGGGCTGCTAAATTCATATCTTAGCATTAGATCGCCGCCTAGTGTTGGGTCCGGATGATCGCACATTGTTGTCCTGGAAGAGTCTTCCAAGTATCCTGAGATAGGTGGCTCCTCCCCTGGACTACAGTGCGCATGGGCATCGGCTCCATCCCCAGATTGTTTTTTTCCGCCATTGGGTTCGGATGCGGTCTCGACTTCTCTCTGTCGGAACCGAGTAAAACTAACTTTTTAAGGCCAAAAGGCCTTGTATTTATAGCGTCGGTATTGTTTGCGCACGGTCTCGAGTTCTTCCGACTCTTGGAGTCGGATTCAGCGGAGTTTTTTCACTCTTCGGACATCGAGGCCTTCTCATCGCGACACGACCACGACTTTCCAGCATGGAGCGGAGTCCGTTTAAGTACTGTCCGCTCTGTGGGTCCAAGTACCCACATATAGACCTGCACCCGGTCTGTAACAAATGCCTTTCACCGGACCATGACGACGGCAAGTGCAAGGCTTGCGCACAATTCAGGTCTAAAAAGACTCTCAAGCTTCGGCGCGCGGTGCGCCTGGAGGCCAGACAAGCGGCCCCGGATCCAGAAAACATCTTCGGCGACCAAGAAGAAGATGAACAGGGTCATCATCTCCAAATATCCCCACCCGAAACGGAGGTCGAGGCGGATCTGGTAGACGACGACGGAGTCGTGGATCAAGGCCTTGAATACGTCGACGAGGTAGGGGACGTCGAAGAGATTTATGGGGCCGCGGCAGATAGCTCAGGGGACGAGCTATGCCCCGAAGGTTTCGAAGATCACGATCGGGTCACGGGATCGCCAGTTGGCCTTACCCAAGACCCCGTACCGCAAGCCACGGCCCCGCCTTCAGGCCCGGCCACGGACATACTTGCTGGGCAGGCCGGATCGAAACCGAAACCTACGGTATCGACTACACCTAAAATGGCCGACCCGAAACCGAAACTTATGGACTCGAGCGTCCCTAAAATGGCGGCCGGCCCACAGAAAACTACTGCACCCGCCGCCGCATCGGCTCCGTCGACCTCCGGTCCACAGAAGTCGAAGAAATCGGTCGATTCCACAGGGTCAAAATCGGCGCCAGAGGAGGGATCCTCTAAGAAGGGTGGTCGGCACGGATCAACCGCTGTGACACCGTCTAAGCACGCCAAGGCCAGCGGCACGGCTCCGGTTCCGACTGGGACTCCGTTCGTCGGTCGCGTAGTGGAGTCGGAGGCGACACAAGCACACGGATCGACGGCTGGCACATCTGCGCATCGATCCAAGGACTCTGGGTCGGCGGCTACTGCATCGGCGTCCAAGACTCAGAAAGGCCACCATGACGTCGGATCCGAGGGGAAGGTCAAGACATCCTCGTCAGCGCCAAAAGCCACTGTAAGTGAAGTGTCCCCCATCGCCGCTTCGCTACAGAGAATCAGGGACAAGGCCGCTGCTACGTCGGCTCCGTTGCCGTCGCCTCAGATGCCGAAGGACACTCCGGCAAAGCCTAAGAGTAAGCTTCTCTTCCTTCTGCCGCCGAAAGAGGCTCCGAAGGCCTTTTCTACGAAATCGACGCCAAAGAAGTCGGATTCTTCTACGGCAGGGGTACCTTCAGGTCGAGAACTCGAATCAGAGGACGATTCTGAGCACTTCATCGACGCCAACACAGGCAAATTAACCCTATACAAAAGGAGGATCACTTCGGAGCCTCTGGACTCCTATGTCATCCCACTAAAGAAGAAAAGGGTTCCTCAGGACGCTTCTAGCCTCATAGAACCTATCCAGCCTCCTCCAAGAAGAAGCCCTACTCCCTCACCAGAACACTCTGAGGGTGAGGGATATGATGAAGATGACCAATACACCTTCCCCATCAATGAACCAGATGCACATCCAGATGCATATGATGACATTGGTGACCAAGGCACCCAAAGTGTGGGGCAAGACCCACAGGCTTTCAGTGCACGTGCATCCCCAACAGAGGATTCTGCAGGTTTTCATGCACTTATTGAGAGGGCAGCTGCTAATCATGATGTGGACATGCATGCTGACCCAGTGGAAGAGGACTTTCTCTTTGACACTTTTTCAGTCTCTGAAAGAACTGTGAAAACGCTGCCTATGCTCAAGGGAGTCCTCAAGCATGCAGCTGACATCTTTAAAGAACCTACCAGAGCGAGAGTGGTCAATCCACGTATCGAGAAAAAGTACAGACCAGCACCTGCAGACCCTGCATACATTCGGGGTCAGTTGCCACTAGACTCTCTTGTGGTCGCAAATGCCAGAAAACGGGCCAACTCCCAGACGACGGGTGAAGCTCCTCCCCCAGACAAGGAGTCCAAGGTGCTAGAGGCAGGGGGCAAAAGAGTGGCGGCACAAGCTGCCAACTTTTGGCGTATTGCAAATACACAAGCACTCTTAGCACGTTACGATAGGGCGCATTACGACACCCTAGAGCAGATTGTACAACCCCTGCCTCCAAAGTTTCAAGAGGGCACCAAACTGCTTATAGAGGAAGGGAAACTGATCTCCAACGCAGCCATCAAGTGTGCACTTGACGCCGCAGACACAGCAGCTAGGGCGATCAACACTAGCGTCATGCTGAGACGACAAGCTTGGCTCCGCATATCAGGGTTTAAACCTGATATTCAGACAACCATACTTAATCAGCCAGTCAATCCTGATAGACTGTTTGGTCCAGATGTTGACACCACCCTCGAAAAGATAAAAAAGGACACAGAAACTGCTAAGTCCATGGGGGCCCTACAATCGCAACAGTTTCGTGGCAATAATTTTCGTCGCTCAGGTGCACGTGGAGTCACCAGAGGACAAATGGGTCAACAATCGCAATTCTCAAGAGGTGGAGCACAATCCTCGTTCACAAAACAGAACAAGGGAGGTTACAGAAATAACAGCAACAGAGGTCGCGGCAGAGGAAACAACAACTCCCGCTCCTCTACCCCAAGCAAACAGTGACTCTCTGTCACTGCCCCCCGACCACTTAACACCTGTCGGGGGGAGACTGCAGCAGTTCCTGCCCGTCTGGAGGAACATCACCACAGACAGGTGGGTGCGACAACTAGTCCAGTATGGTTATTGCCTAGAGTTGAAATCCACTCCACCCAACATTCCGCCAAGGCAAAGGCCTATGTCCGCAGAGCACTTGCACTTATTGCAGCAGGAAGTAGTGGCGATGCTGCACAAAGGCGCAATCGAGCTCGTGCCGGTGGGAGAGGAAGGCACAGGGGTATATTCCCTGTACTTCCTTATTCCAAAGAAGGACGGATCTCTCAGACCCATTCTAGATCTACGTCCCCTCAACCTGTACATACTATCAGAACATTTCCATATGCTTACACTGCAGCAGATTCTTCCCTTGTTAAACCAAGGGGACTTCTTAGCAACCTTAGATCTCAAGGATGCTTATTTCCACATTCCACTACACCCGTCCCACAGGAAATACCTCAGGTTCACTATTCAAGGCAAGCATTACCAGTTCAAGGTCCTACCCTTCGGAGTCACCACAGCCCCAAGGGTGTTTACCAAGTGTCTGGCGACAGTAGCAGCGCACCTCAGGAGGCAGAACATCCATGTCTACCCCTACCTGGACGACTGGCTCGTTCAAGCCAAGTCGGAACGACAGTGCGCCGCGGACATGTCGACCACCATTCACCTCCTTCACAATCTAGGTTTCTCGTTGAACTACCCAAAGTCGCATCTTCAGCCGGCACATGTCCGGCAGTTTCTAGGTGCGACGATCAATACCCTGACGGCCATGGCTCAACCAAACCAAGTCAGGATAGACAGCATGCAGTCTCTAATCCAGAAGTTCAGACCACAACACTCGCTTCCAGCGAGAGTGTTCATGCAGTTGATAGGCATGATGGCCTCCTGCATCTTCATAGTCCCTCACGCACGGTTACATATGCGCCCGCTCCAGGAGTGCTTAGCAAATCAGTGGACACAGGCTCAGGGACAATTGACAGACCTAGTGTTGGTTACCAGTCGGGCATACGACTCTCTGCATTGGTGGACTCCACACAACCTTTGCAAGGGCCGACTGTTCCAAGAGCCAGTGCCACAGATTATCCTGACAACGGACGCATCTCTCCAGGGATGGGGCGCTCATCTGCTCACTTACACAGTGCAGGGACTATGGACGACGCAACAACAGAGGATGCACATCAATTATCTGGAACTGATGGCAATCTTCATGGCGATCAAGTCCTTCATTGTACATCTGTGCAACAAGGTAGTGTTAGTCCGGACGGACAACATGACCGCGATGTACTACATTCAAAAGCAGGGAGGCACCCACTCGCCACAGCTGTCTCACCTGGCTCAGAGCATGTGGAAGTGGGCCATTCAGAGGAACATTTTCCTCATGGCAGAACACCTCCCGGGAAAGGACAATCAGATGGCGGATCTGCTCAGCAGGTACAGCCATCAAATGCACGAGTGGGAGATACACCCATCTGTCCTCCACCCGTACTTCCAGCAGTGGGGTCATCCGGAGATAGACCTGTTTGCCACAAAAGAAAACGCAAAATGCCAACACTTTGCCGCCAGGTTCCCTCACCCACAGTCGCAGGGGAATGCGATATGTATGAACTGGTCAGGCAAATTTGCGTACGCTTTTCCGCCAGCCCCTCTGATACCGCTGGTGGCAAGAAAGCTAAGGCAGCACGCGATGACTCTCATCCTAGTTGCTCCAACGTGGGCGCGCCAAGCATGGTACACCACGTTCCTCGAACTCTCAGTGGTGCCGCATCAGAGACTGCGCCTCACGCCCAGACTTTTGACGCAGAACCATGGAGAAATTCAGCATCCAGATCCCCAACAGCTCAACCTGGCGATCTGGCTCCTGAAGTCCTAGAGTTTGGATACCTTAACCTACCTCCGGAATGCATGGACATCATCAAGGAGGCAAGGAAGCCAACTACCAGAGCATGCTATGCTGCGAAATGGAAGCGTTTTGTCATTTACTGTACAGCCAATGACATCAACCCGCTAGATGCATCTATCCCTGACATCATTTGCTATCTGTTGCATCTTTACAAGTGCAATCTAGCGTACACTTCCATTCGGATACATCTATCCGCCATAGCGGCTTATCTTCAGAACAGGCAGCATCTCTCTGTCTTCAGAGTGCCTGCCATTAAAGCTTTCCTTGAAGGTCTGAAACGAGTCATTCCCCCAAGAACACCACCAGCTCCGGTGTGGAACCTCAATGTGGTCCTCACCAGACTGATGGGACCACCTTTTGAGCCACTGCACTCGTGTGAACTCCAGTTCCTAACGTGGAAAGTAGCTTTCCTAATAGCTATTACGTCACTGAGGCGGGTTAGTGAGCTACAAGCGCTCACAATCCAAGAGCCTTTCATTCAGATTCATCCAAATAGGGTAGTGCTACGCACTAACCCCAAATTCCTTCCGAAGGTGGTGTCACGGTTTCATCTCAACCAAACTATTGACTTGCCGGCATTCTTTCAAAACCCACAAACGGTAGCGGAAAGAATGCTCCATACCTTAGATGTACGGAGGGCGTTGATGTACTACATAGACAGGACACAACCCTTTAGAAAGACAAAACAACTTTTTGTTGCCTTCGCACCACAACACAAAGGCAACCCTATTTCCAAAGCAGGAATAGCCAGGTGGATTGTTAAGTGCATCAAAATATGTTATCAAAAGGCCAAGCGCACTCTAACGATACCCCCAAGAGCGCACTCCACACGCAAATTGGGGGCATCCATGGCTTTCCTAGGGAACATTCCTTTAGAGGACATTTGCAGAGCAGCCACGTGGGTTACACCACATACCTTTACAAAACACTACTGTGTTGATGTGCATTCCAAGCAGCAAGCTGCTGTAGGACAGGCTGTTCTCAAGACACTCTTTCAGGTTTCTGCAGCTGGCACGGGCAACCGCCGCTGATGGAGGGACTGCTATGTATTCTATGCTAAGATATGAATTTAGCAGCCCACATGCCTCGAACTGAATATGCTACTTACCAGTATGCATCTGTTCTTGGCATGTAGGGCTGCTAACATTCATATCGCCCACCCTCCTCCCCGGTGCCTGTTGCAGCTGCAGATATACTATTGTATTCAGTCATTAGCATGGACATCCTTTACACTTTTCACTCCATCTTCTGCCACAATGGCGAAAAACAATCTGGGGATGGAGCCGATGCCCATGCGCACTGTAGTCCAGGGGAGGAGCCACCTATCTCAGGATACTTCGAAGACTCTTCCAGGACAACAATGTGCGATCATCCGGACCCAACACTAGGCGGCGATCTAATGCTAAGATATGAATGTTAGCAGCCCTACATGCCAAGAACAGATGCATACTGGTAAGTAGCATATTCAATATGTTGTCATCTTTAAAACAAATAAAGAGATGTTTGACAAAAAACTGAAAATGAGATATAATGAATCCGTTTCATTTCTTCTTGAAGGGGCCTTCATAAGCCAACTTTATTTTACAAGGTAGCAGCATGAACATCTAGTTTAAGATGATTCGCCTTTGGTTTCCTCCTGTTCTGTGTGCTTGGATTAAAGGTGCAGGGTTTAAAAGAATGTTTTAGGTCGAATCTAAATTTTTGGTGCACCATAGAGAATCTAGGAATATCAAAATCATATTTGATCTTGTGGCAGTGTTTAGTGCTTACTCTGATTAGTGGAATGGCTGGCTCATAAGAATCTTGGGCAATGTGTACTATCACATTTACAGGATGGGTGAAACCCTGTGATGCATCGACCCTCTTTCCTAACAAATCAGGATAGCAGGCCAACTGGCAAACACCCCAAGCTTTAAACATTCAATGCAAGGTGTAGTGACAGGTACCTGTGAAAGCCATGCACACGGGTAAGTGCCGAAAACATGACCTGACTTTCCACATACCAAAAAATGAAGCTGCAGAGAGTATCCTATTGTTGTGTGATACCTTCAGCTAATCCTGGCTTTTTACTCAACTGCACTTTACTGCTGAGGTTTTTGAGCCCATAATTACAATGTTGACAGCAAAATGTCAGTTTCACGTTTCTTAGAACCTAATCTGGGGGAATTCAAAATGTTAAAAAATTGTAAAATTAGTAGGTTAGTGACCCCCAACTGAGCCTAAGAATTAGTTTACTAAAGCACGTGAATATGGCACTCTTACTTTATAAATTCATTAATAGTCCTGTAAACCAGGCAGAGTCCTGGCAGAGTGAATGTGAGAAGTAATGAGATGGGAGAGGGTTGTGAGATGAGTACGGGTGTGATGCACAGGCTTTTTATTCTAAAACAGTCTATCATAAGTCCATTTGCCACGCCGACAATGGGAGGACACTACATACCCTGCATAACTCCTCCGTTAAATTGAAGATGTGCTTTCTAACAATCACTGCACAAAACAGGTTTAGTAAACATAGAAAAAAGTTTTTGTTTGTTTTGGAGGTTAGACCGCTAAATACACACTGAGCACTGATTTAAAAATGTTTGGAAAACGCCACTAAAATCCACAAAAAAATAACCATTGGAAATAGGGCAACCTCGTAATGAACATTTAGTTCTCTGGATTTTGGGATTTATGGTGTTTTTCTTCAGTTTGTTGCATCAAATCCTGCATGCACACCGCTATGACTTGATATGTGTTTGCATTTATGTTAATTTCTGAAACAGAAGAATGGATTTTGCCATTGCTGGTCCTTCACAATTTTTTTATTTCTATTTTAGTTGAAGAAATCGTACCAAATGTGATTGAGCCTTCCTTCGGTCTCGGTAGAATTATGTACACTGTGTTTGAGCATACATTCCATGTTCGAGAGGGTGATGAGCAGAGGACGGTAAGTATTTAGGCTATTCGTCCATCTTTAATCCATGGAATGCAGTTGATTTTTATATAGTAAAATATCCTTGTGCTTACACGTATTTGCTGCAGCATATAGAAACACATTATGGGATGGCTTGGTAATGTAGCAGTGCGTTTGCTAAGGCATTAGTCACCTGGATTTCCCTCTTTGCTGAAGTTAGGTATGCCTTCACAGCAGCTACTAATTTTGAACATGGCATTTCAAAAAATATTGCTAGACTCCAGAGTTTTACATTATTTCCATTAGCTTATCTTGCTTTCCAGTGCGAAGGGGTTGAACCACAAATTCTTACCGAAGTTGAAGTGATTTCATCCTGAAATAGTGAGAAACGTTGTTTGTAGTTTATTGTGTTGCATATGAGTTTCCATGTTTTTTTGTTTATATTTCTATTGTCTCTGTGATGGCCTTCATGAGCTCGTAAAGAATACATTAGAAGTTGGACAGTGGCCCTCTCATGGATGGAGTGGATAGGTCTTTTCGGATGCCACCTCTTACACGGGTATTCTCCCAATCTCCGACAACAAATCACAATTTAAACAAAAAACAACTGAACACGATTATTTAACAATACAGTAGAACAAGACACTCGGTAGCGAATGAAATCGTGCCCTCCCTTCTCTTACAAATGCTCTTCTTCTTTTCCAGTACTTCAGCTTCCCTGCGATTGTGGCTCCGTACAAGTGTTCCGTCCTACCTCTAAGCCAGAATCAGGAATTCGTGCCTTTTGTCAAAGAACTCTGTAAGTTTATTTAGGCAAGCATACAATTATGTGGTGTGATTTTTCAGAGCAGCCACCAGGTGGCAGTCTCTACTCGTTCAAATATTTTGTGAAATGATGTAGTTACCCTTCTTGCCTGCATTTAGCGTGCTCTCTTAATGAAGCCACTTGTTAGGACACTGTAATGGAAGTGACTTTATTAATGCCTGTTAACTCCTAGACCAGGAAATCAACTTCGTGCTTAGTAGAGTTGCTGCTGTTTATTAATGACTTACTGTTTTTAGTTAACTCCGTGGTTTACTGTTTTTAATTAAACTTTGTATTAAAAGTTTCAACATTAAAAAGAAATGCAAAAGAAAATAAATTATTTTCCATCATCCTTATCGTCAACACTTACACATGTCTTAAACAACCCGTAAATACTAACACCACAATTAGCATAATTAGTAACGTACATCTTCACAAACTTCAGTTTAACACTAGGAGCAAGTGAAAAACAAATTGTGCATTTGCAGTTAGCCATAATCTGAACATACCGGCTGCAAGTGGCAGCTAAAGTGACTCTTATTTTCCCCGCCTATGCGTGCTGTGCCTCCCTTTACTGCAGAAGCCTGAATATTCCCATAATCACAGGCAGATGCTGGGTAAGGTTTCTGGGATAATAGAGGACAGACCAGCAAGAATGCAGGAAGGTTGAAGATCAGAGACGTTGGCACGTATGCACTTTCCTATGGAGGGTGGGAGGGCTGAAGTAGGGTATATGGAGGTTGTTGGACTTTGCCCTTTCTGCAGGATCATCCCCAACAGTTTTGCTTCACCCGCCTGTTTTCTGGACCAGTTGTTATTGACTTTTAGCTCTCTGCTCACTTTGCCAGTGCTAAAGTGCTTGTACTCTCTCCCCTAAACATGGTAAACTTGGCTTGCACCTAATTGGCATATTTCGTTTACATGTAAGTCTCTTGTAGAGTGGTATACCATATACCCAGGTCTTGTAAATTAAATGCCATTTGTAGGCTTGCATCACTTATTGTGCCACCACCTTTAGTAGCCCCTTTAAACATGTCCTATGCTTGCTATTGCAGCCTGGGTGCAGTTTTAAACTACCAATTTGACTTGGCAATTTAACTCCCTTGCCAAGCCCTAAACTCCCTTTTTATTGCGTATGTCACCCCTAAGGTAGACCCTCGAAAGTCCATAGGGGAGACCTTCCCCTTGTAATTAAAAAGTTGGACATTTACTTTCAAGTTTTATATGCCCTGGTAGTGAAAAACTCCTAAATTCGTGTTTTCTTTACTGTGAGGTCTACCTGTCCAATAGGATAACATTGGGTTGCTTTATTACATTTATTAAGTGCTAATGTTTGTTTTGGAACAGGTAGAATGTTCGCCACACAATAGAGGGTTTAGGTGTTCCTGGATGGGCCATCAACTGGCAGGATAGGGGGCCGGAGCTGGACACAGCCCCACATGCAACTGAATAGACTAGGCCCTGCCTTCACACAAAGGACATTTCACACTGCATTGTTTTGTTTGTAACCAGTGCAGGGAAGGCAGGAAACTTAAAAGGGAATTCTCTAGAAACTTCTCCTACTTCAAAGTGGGCTCCAGGTATAAATATTGGACCCTCCAACCCGATTCTTCCGTGCACATCTGAGCCTCCATAGGACTGCTTGCTGCTTTGAAAGGACGACTGTGACTTTGCTATCCTGTTGCCCTGCTGCTTAAGTGAGAACGACTGGACCTGCATCTTGAATCCAAGACCACAAGAGTGACTCCAATTGCCAGTCGGTGGCCTCCTGATCAGAAGCCTCTGGGACAGTACAGGCTCCAACCATCTTGAACCCAGCACTTGGACTCATTCTGCTGTGATTCTTGTCCCCCAAGTGGTGCCACCAAAGTCCTGGACCCTTGGAAGTGGACCTGGTGGTGCTTTGGGAGCCCAGCTATTTTCCCTCTCCTAAGCACAATTTGGATCATTATAAAGTGAAATAGAGAAGCTTAGCGACATGTAAAAATTTGTTTTAAAAAAGGAAATATTTTCAGAGATGTTGTGGTTCTCCTTAACCCCTAAGTTTTTTTAGTACATATATGCAAAGCTGAATATTTCGTTTTTTTTTTTTTTTTTTTTTTGAATTTGTATAGCGCACGGCTGCCCCAGCCAAGGGGCGTCCCGGCGCTACGAACTGACCAGAATGCAGAATGAAGGTGCACAAAGAAAACAGATTATTGGAAAAGATGGGTTTTGATGGCCTTTCTAAAGGCTAAAAGATCATACATCCCCCGTATGGTTACAGGCAAGCTGTTCCATAGCTTGGCAGCAAGGAGGCTGAAAGATCGGCCACCAACTCTGGCAAGTCTAGTGCGGGGAATGATCACTAGATGTTGTCCCTCTGAGCGGAGAGATCTGCTAGGTGTGTACTCAGACAAGAGGGGACTCAGCAGTGGGGGAGAGGCGGTTTTGAGGATCTTGAAGGCTAAACATAAAGCCTTGAATTGGATCCTTTTTCCCACCGGGAGCCAATGCAGTTTTCTCAAGGTTCCTGAGACTGAAGAATGGCGAGGGAGGCCGACCAAAGCCCTGGCAGCCGCAGGATTCTGGACTCTCTGCAGTCTGGTGGTTTCGGCCACGTTCGCTCCCAAAAGGAGAGAACTGGCATAGTCCAGTCTAGAAAGGATCGTCGCCTGGACGATGAGCTGGCGGGTGCGGCAGTCGAAGAACTTCAGGATAGGCCTGATGTTGCGTAAAATGCCGAAGCACGTGGCAGCCACTTTCTTGGTGTGGATGGTATATTTTAGAGCCGAGTCGACCCAGACACCTAGATTTTTAACACAGTCTTTTGGCTTGGGGGGTGGGCCCAGAATGTCAGGCCACCAATTATCTCCCCAGGATGCGGTGTTTTTTCCCAAGAGGAGAATCTCGGTTTTACCGGCGTTTAATTGGAGAAAATTCGCCGTCATCCAGTTGGTGATGTCAATGAGTGTCTGTTTGAAGTGATGGGCTTCCAGACCACTGTTGTTATTCAAAGCCACCACCAACTGGGTATCATCTGCATATGATACCAGAGCCATTCCATTCCTTCTGGCCACCTCCGCTAACGGACGGACATAGACATTGAACAGGGTAGGGCTAAGGGATGAGCCCTGCGGCACTCCCTGTCCAATGCTATGCTCATTCGAGATGTAAGGGGGGGTGGAGACTTTGAAAGACCTGTTAGACAGGAAGTCTCTGAACCACCCCAAGGCTGCCCCTGTGACTCCAATTTCCTCCAATCTCATCAGGAGGACCTCATGTGACACCGTATCAAAGGCAGCACTGAGGTCCAATAGGACCAGTGCTGCAGTACCGCCGGCGTCAAGAATGGAACGGAGGTCTTCGGAAACACTGAGCAAGGCTGTCTCGGTGCTGTGACCAGCTCTAAACCCGTGTTGGGAGTCATCCAGGATGTTATTGGTGAGGAGGAAGTTGGACAAGATGTTATTGACGTGTGCCTCGGCCACTTTAGCGGGCCAAGGGAGCAGGGAGATCGGCCTAAAGTTCTCCGGAAGTGAGGGATCCAAAGTGGGTTTTTTTAAAATAGGGGACACCCATGCCTGCTTCCATTTAGTAGGAACACTGGCGGTGGAGAGTGACCGATTGATGATGTCACGGACGTGATCTGTGATGAGTACATGAGCGTCACAGAAAAGGTCAGGCTTTAAGGGATCTGCCGGAGATCCGGATTTAATCTTTCTACAGATTTTAGAGAAAGTCTCACGGTCAAGTGTAGGAAGGGAAGTGAGGGAAGGCCTGGTAGGATCAAAGGTGACCGGTGACTGTGGGCCTTTGGGGAAGGTGTCGTATATCTTCTTGATTTTCTCTGTGAAAAAATTAGCCATGTTATTGCAGAGGTCGGGCGAGGTAATGATGGCGTTGACAGATTTTTTTGCCGTGAGGTCTTTCAGAATTTTAAAAACCGATTTTGAGGTGTTAGAGCTGCTGTTGATTTCACTGGCATAATGAGCCGCTCTTATTCTGCAGACCTTACGGTGGTAAGTTTTTTGGAGCAGGACATACTCTTGTTTAAGGCTGGCCTCATAAGTTTTTC
Source organism: Lissotriton helveticus (assembly GCF_964261635.1). Classification (NCBI taxonomy): domain Eukaryota; kingdom Metazoa; phylum Chordata; class Amphibia; order Caudata; family Salamandridae; genus Lissotriton; species Lissotriton helveticus. The sequence continues at coordinate 260,515,756 of NC_136071.1, forward strand.
TCCAGCGTCTCTCTGCCTTCTTACATTCCTTTTTCAAGGTAGCAAGTTCTAAGTTGTACCATGGACTCGCCGTATGGATGCGAGCCTTGGTCCATCTGGCAGGGATAAGAGTGTCGAGAGCCTGGGTAATCCAGAGGCAGAACTGATCGTATTCTGCATCCAGGTCTTTACTCGGAAGAGGGGGATTTAATGCCAGGATCTCATGTAGGTCTTCAAGGCGGAGTTTTCTCCATGGCCGTTTCTGAACTGAGGGAGTGGATGCTACTACAGGACTTGAGTTGCAGGGGATGGTTAACAACACTAAGTAGTGGTCAGTCCAGGTCATGGGAATAGGTGTGCCAGAGGACCCGCCGATGATGTTGGAAAAAATGGGGTCAAGGAGGTGTCCTGCTCTATGGGTAGGGCCACAGACAAGTTGATTGAGTTCAAAGGCTGCAAGATCCGCTAAAAAAGTTGCCGCTTTAGACTCGGTATTCTTGTCAAGATGCAAATTAAGGTCGCCAATAACCGTGAAGTTGGCAGAGTTAACAACATTGGTGTTCAGGTATTGTAGAAGGGAGTTAGTGAAGGGAACGTCAGCACCAGGAGGTCTGTAGACCAGAAGGCCTGTAACACAGAACTGGGGGTTAACTTTAATCGAGAAGCGAGCGCTTTCGCTACCTCTGATGTCTGCTTTGTCAAGTTGGCACTTAAAGTGGGATTTGATTATGAGCGCTAGCCCGCCCCCTCTCGTGCCCCTGTTCACAGTATAGATAGAATAGCCTGTAGGTGTTGCCAGGTTGCAGACCGAGTCCATCTCGTCAAGGAGCCATGTCTCAGTCATGAACAGGGCATCTAGAGAATGGTCAATTAGAAGATCATGAATTTCTGAATGATGTTTAGACATGGATCTTACGTTAAGGTGTCCTAGCCTGAAGGTATGGGCAGGGAGGGTTTTAGATTTACATTTGGAAGTAGAGCACAATTGGGAGGGAGTAACAAGAGGATGGCGTATATGAGCAGGGTTGCGTCTGACGCAGGAGCAGGAGGAATGCTGAAAACTCAGCAGCTCGGATTTGGAGTAACACATCTTACCGCCTTAATGCCAGGGTGAGGAGCAGAGTGCCTGGCACCTGGCGCTACCGTAGCGCGGACGAGCGCAGACGGGCAGCTCTTTGGCGGGTCTTCGGCGGGGCTGCGCGCGACCGCTGCGCGCTCAAGATGTTGTGAGGGCTAAATAGCCACAGGAAGTTGTACACTAGAGCGCTAACCGCTCTGCCTGCTGTCCGACCGGAAGTGTCCCAACGAACCGATGCAGGGATCCTACAATCAGTAGAGTGGCGTGTGGTGCAGGGGTAAGTGAATTTTAAAAAAGCACTAGTCCAAGAGTACAATACAATTCAGAACAATTTAAATTCAGAACAATTTAAAAAGAAAACGTTTTTTTACATCAGCGCGATGGCTTACACTCAGGTCAGGTCGCAAAGCGGGTCAGGGACACTGCCACTGTCTCCTTTATGCTTTATGTGTGCAATTTTCTGTTGACTGTGATTACTCTTCTCTCCAGTTTTTCTTTAAAAATACATTGTTTTGATCTGTTCTATCTTAGCATGCACTTTCCTTCTCCTTTTCCAGAAATCACACAGCAGCACCCGCTTTTGGGTTTGAAACTACTGGTTAAAAAAAGTATTTTCATTTACCCAAAAGAACTGGTAAAAGCAACACTTTTTGAAGCCTGTTGGGGATACTTGCAGGCTTACTTTGGAAGAAAAAGTAATAAATGCATCTTGCTATGATATTCCGATTTTCATAGCTTTCTTTTTATTTATAAAAAAATATATATATATATATATATATATATATATATATATATATATATATATATATATATATATATATATATATATATATATATATATATATATATTTATATTTTTTTTGTGGTGAGTCCTGAAATATCTGATATGTCTTTACATGAGCATGAATCAGTCATTAGTCTGTGCATGCTCTGTGAATGTAGGGTAGCTATAGTAGTGAAGGCTCTTTTGTATTTAAATGTGAACAACTTTTTTGTACACATCTACTTTGCATGTAGCCAACAGTTAGTGCTAACCTCGCATAGTGCTCGGCCCCACAGAACTTAATGGGTACGTTCTGATGCACTACAGGTCAGGCTCACTTTTTTTGAGGCTTCTGTTCTCATAAACTGTGCCCTCTGTATTGAACCTATGAATAGCTTCTGCATATTTTCTGTGGGAATATTGATAGATGCAAGACATATCCTAAGAAAAGGGCATGTGAATGTCAACCGTGTTTTGAAAGGCATCTCTTTTTGGGTGCTGTGAAAGGCGATCGATAACGCTCTACTCCTAAAATTATTTAAGTTCGAGTCCTTTCTTATGTAATTTTAAAAGAATCCGCCTCTTCGAATCATGGGAAACATCATGGGCCATACCGTGCACAAAAGCATACGGAACCCAATGCCTACCTATCAAGACATTTAAGTTACTTCTTCCAGTGTTTCCCAAGATACAAATGTAGAGGTATGATAATGGGGTAACTAGAATTGTACTAGTGGCTGCCAGATAAAAATCCACCAGCAAAAATCACACAACACTGCTGCCCTGGCTGGAAGTAGACAGAGCAGTCCAGTGCAAAAATATGTTTTGTTCATAGGACATTAGCCAAAGCTCTGATGCTCTTGCCATTGCTCATATTACACAGGACCAAATGGAAGGTGAAATATTTAGTCTTAGATCTTTTTTGATTCCTAAAAATCAGCATATTGAACCAAATGTAAGCACCATGTTTTAGCCCACTGCATGAAGATTCTGTTTAGTAATTGTGTTGGCACTATATAGGGATCATTAACATAATGTAGCCTGATTATAGTTGTTTTCTAGACCTCTTACCCACAACCTGTACAGAGTAGAGACTTCTAGCTAGTGTGTGTCTATTGCTCCTTAAACAAGCGTTTCCTTTTCTGTGTATGTGCAGTGTTCCATCACTCTGCTTTTAGACTAGTCTTCTGTTGCTTAAGGCTCATTTTTGGTATTTTTGATTTGACAGCTGAAGCTTTAACCAAGCATGGAATCTCCCACAAAGTTGATGATTCCTCTGGGTCCATTGGCAGACGCTATGCTAGAACTGATGAGATTGGCGTTGCATTTGGAATCACAATTGACTTTGACACAGTTAACAAGACACCTCACACTGCTACTCTGCGGGACCGTGACTCGATGCGACAAATCCGAGCTGAGGTATTGTTTGACTTTGCTCTTTAAATCCTGTACAGATCTTCGGCTGTGTATTTTGGTTTACTTGTCTGATTTGATGCCTTAAATTACATTGGTTTAATTTTATATAAATGTATTATTTGGTTAAATGAAAAACATAGCAAGGAACCATCTCTCTCTGTACATTGGGCAGTCTGGTTGGTACCACCATATATGGCTACTTTAGGCTCATATTCGATAATTTAATTAGATAGGAGGAAAGTCGCCACCTTTCCTGAACAAGTTGTATTTTGACACCTTTTTCATATAAATATGGTTTGCCACAGTTCAACAGTGTAATTCTGTGCATTGCACAAATTAGGAACTTTTAAAGAATAACTTTGAAAAGCAGAAACCTGCATGGTCTTATTTGTTGTTTACCTTACTGATTCTATGTGAAAATCACGTTTTAGAGCCGTACTGCAAGGACCATTGGTTTGAATTTACATATTGTCTTAGCTGTTGTATTTTACCTTTGCTGCAGGCAATTCATAGATTCTCAGGCAAATGTAGGTACAGCAGGTTGTAGCAGCCCAGTCTTTAAAACATTAATAGATGAAGTTGCCATTGAGGGGGTTCCAGACTTTGAATTAGGAACAGACTTTTATTCTTGCTATTTCCATATGCTGATGAAGAATGGAGGCCTTCATCCCATCTTAGACCTTTGCCCTATCAGTGCCTTCCTGCAGAGAGACAGATTCATAATGCTCCAAAGTTCTGTCTGTCCTGGATCACGGTGACTAGATGGGCCTGAGACCTGCAGGATCTATAATCTGTCCTGCAGTCTCTCAGACATTACCTGCAGTTTAAGGTGACCAAGAGCATTTTCAGTTTACTGTGCTCCTTTTTGTACTCCTTGTGGTTGCCTTCCATCCTCAGAGGTTCCTGAAAAGTGTTTTCCTCTACTTTAATGGCTGTCTGTTGAAGTTGGGCTTGACACAGCCAGCCAGGGCCCATCTGCAGGCTACGGCAATCCGGACATCCTTGGCGTTCTTGTTCAACAAGCCAATGCCACAGTTGACTCCTTTGCAGATGATATCTTTTATCAAACCATCTTAATTACTGAGCAGTTGAGGGACTTCTTTCCATCTCAGTGAGTCTAGGACATTGACCATGATGTGGATGTCTCAACCTTCGTCCTAGATTTCAGTGAGAGCAGCTCTGGGGCTTATTGACCTGTTAGCCTCCTTCATCCTTCTTGTTGACCGCGCCAAGTGATATATGTTGCCTCTGCAGTGGAATCTGAAGCCTCAATTGCCTAGCACCAAGGAAACCTGAATTGCTCAGCACCATGGAAACCTGTCTCACTCCAAGTTTTAGAGAAGACTTAACAAATCTGTAGTGGCTGCTCAATTGCATTTGGACCAGCCACTGGCTGCGCTCTCTCCCTTCCCCACCCAGAGCGGACAGTGGTGATTGATGCGTTACTGGTGGGTTGGGGAGGTCCTCTGGGTGAGGAGGAAATCAGAGGACCCTGGTCTCTTGCAAAGTCCTGGCTCTTGATCAGTCTGTGGGATGTGCAGGCCATTTGTGTGATGCTGAAGCCCTTGCTACCATCCCTCAAAGTGAGGTAAGTTTAGGTTCTCACAGGCACTACCACTGTCATGTGGTACTTCAGCAAGAAGGGCAGAGCGGGATACTGGGTCCTGTGACAATAGGCTATCCATCTCTGCTGTTGGCTGGAGCGTCACTGCATCTTGCTGATCGTCCACTACCTTGCATGATCTTTGAACACCACCAGGGCAGACAAGCTCTACGGCAGCGCATGGCAGATAACAAATGGCATCTGTATCCCTAGGTGGCACGGGGCATATTCCAATAGTGAAGGGAACAGTGGCTAGATCTTTTTACTACTGTCAAACATGCAGTATCAAAACTTTGTACTTTGGAGTGCCCACCAAGCCTCTCACTAGGGGATTAGTCCTGGCTAGAGTGGGAAACGGAACTCTTGTACACATTTCTGCTTCTGCCTCTCCGGAGTTCTGAAAAAGGTGAGGAATGACCGGGCCCAAGTCATAGTGGTTCTGGATTGTGCCAAGAAAGTGTGCACCCAGAACGTAAGTTCATGAACAGCTGTTTCCTGATCAGACTACCCTTCAGGAGGATCTTGGGTCACAGCAGCAAGGCACGGTTCTGCACACAAACCTGCACAATCAACACCTGCATGCATGGAGATTGAGTGGTGTCAGTTGGCTGTGTTTGATCTACCACCTGAGGTTGTGGTTGTCATCCTTCCTGCCAGGCATCCATCTACAAAGTCCATCTATGCAGGGTGTTCGACTAATGTAATTCCTGTTGGGGAGTCCACTATACAGACCCCTTAGAAGCCAAACTGTTGGATGTTTTATTGTTTGATAGCAAAGTTTTGCAATAGGCACTAACAAAGGTTATTTTTCAGCTCTTACAGACATTTGTGTTTGGGTTTCAACTGTTCTAGTTTACATTACCTGTTGCAATGCAGTTTATTAACCGCATGCGTGCGGGCGGAATTCCGCTCGTACGCTGACTTTTTTAAAAGCGCACTTTACGTGACGAGCTGGGCTCGTCATGAGCGTGCGAGGAGGCTACCTCATGACGAGCCCAGCTCGTCATCAGCGTCGAAGGGGTTAAAGATTTGTTTCCTCCCAAACCGTTTGTGATGCCAATGTGGGACCTCAACTTAGTCTTGATGCTTTGACTGCTGCTGACGACTCTGGCGGCCTTCTTTCTGAAAGTCGTGACCCCTCTCTATGTTGAGGAATGGATCACTCTCCCAGTGTTATTTGCCCCACCTCTCCTCTTTAAAGGAGTGTGAGGCTCGATCATTTGGACCGCAAAAGAACTTAAGTTCTTACATTAATTGTACCAAGGACAATGGGTGCAGAATCCTCTTTATGTGGGGTTCCCTGTGGCAAACAAAAGAAAGTCCGTGCAGAAAAGGACTCTTTCTAGGTAGCCAGAAAGCAGCATCTGAAAGGTCTGAGAGCCCATTCCAACAGGGTTAAGGCTGCCACCACTGAATTGGCATACAAAGTGCTTGTCCTTGGCATCTCTAAGGTTCGATCATGGGCATGTGTGCATATGTTCACAAAGCACTATTGCCTTGACATCCAGATCTGAAAGTATGGGTATTTTGTCTATTTAGTCCTACAGGTAGTTTTGGTCTGAGCCCAACCCATATACCCATCACCATTGGGTGTTAGTGCTTTGGTATCTATTCTAAAGGTGAGGAATCTGCGGGTGGGAGCATACATCAGACGAGAAAGTTGCTAACCTTCTATAATGTTCTTTCTGCTGGATATTGTATCAAATCACAGATTCCTCACCGAACTCCCATTTCTGTGGAGTGGTCACTTGTTACCATTTAATATCATCCCAAATTATATATTTGTACTCTGGTACTGACAAATGCTTTGTGCTCTGCTTCAGAGGGTGTTGTGGAAAGGTCAAGCAAGAAACTGAAGTCCACATGCAGGGATGGTGCTTATGTGTGGCGCTGCATTTTAACCCAACACCAAGTTGGAACACGTTAAGCACTTGTGAACTAAAAACTGTGTGAACTATCAGGTTATGGGCATACATTAACCATTGTATTTTAGCATATAACCTACACCGAGTTCATGTTTAGGTATGTTAGAATATTAAACCTTTTTGAAGTGCATTAGTGCACTAGACCCACAGTTCTAAGCTTGTAGTTTGCAGATCCTGAGAGGCAGGGGTGCTGCTTCTACTTTGAGGGAGTCATTCAGTGACAGTTTAGTGTTTAGAAAATTAAATAATATTAGTAGTTATATAAACTATATACATACAAAAGCAAAATGTAAAATAAAAAAAAATAACTCCGTAAATGTCATGGAATTTGACATTGAAGGCTAAAAATTAAATTGGTTTGATTAGCTTGATTCATAGGAGCTGCACGAGTACAGCAAACAGCAGTATGAATGACTGATAGTCTCAATTGAATCTCTGACAAAGAGACCATACATTAGGAGCGAAAACGACACTTCTATGTTAGCGGCCTTATCACCCTGTCTTTTAGAAATAAGACCATTTTGAAAAGCTCAAACCTTCACATTAAAATTAATATTTAGATCTTTGTACATCTTTTGTGCATTCAATAAGATATTTAATATTATGCATATTTGTATGATGTGTGCATTTCTGTAGAGGCGTATTTTCTTTAGGTTCCAATCTTAGAAATTGATTAGGCCAGACTCCCTGGCTTTCAGTAGTGATGAAGTGGGGGTTCACAGAAGCTAAAAGGTTGAAAAACCATTGATCTAGACATTTAATCCACACGAGGGAAGTTATTTGGGTTTTTTACAGTGCTGCCTTAGAGAATCTAGGTTTAGCGTTAGTTGTTGGAAGTATATGCGAGCCATTTTCCAGCAGTGGATATGTTAGTTCCTTGGACTAGTAATCATGGAAGTTTAATATTGCACAGCAGCCCAACTATGCAAGGAACTGAACACATCATCTTTGCCCCACAGACCTAATAAGAAAAGCATAACGCAACACTAGACTTGTGTAAGTGAAACTGTCACTGAAAAGATTGTTTTATATTTCCGACTACCCAATGTTTTTCGTCCTATTGAAGTTCCTCATTAGTTGTCTGTTAACATAAAACATTTTCTCTTCTATTGTTTAGATCTCTGAGCTTCCAGTGATTATTCGGGATCTTGCAAATGGTTGCCTTACGTGGGCAGATGTGGAAACAAAGTATCCAGTGTTTGAGGGACAGGAAACTAGCAAAAAGGACACAGCAGAAGAATAAAATACAAACCCTTAAACCGAAAATACAATGTTCACTTTATACTGATCTGTTACTGGTATGTGAAATATCGCCGGGTCAGCCATTACAGCCTGCTTACCCATGCACTACGGGACAATTTTACCTACCTTCCACTTGAATCAAGTTAATGAAACCTGCCTAACTTCAATAAAATAATTATAATCTTTTTATAGCGCTTTCTTGTGTATCCTGCACTTTTTTGTTGCATTTGCACATATATATTCTGTCTTGTTCAATTTGGTGACATTTTGGAGATGAGCAAGCACATACTTCTGAGGTAACTGTTTTTTGCTCTCTGGTTGTATTTTGTGTACATAAATTTAAAATGGTAAATGTATATTTTTACTTGTTAATGTCGGGCAGGATTTGATACAGGCTTCATTTTCACAAGGCGCAGGGCTGGCATTCACATCTACTGGACTTCACTTAACTTCTGTAGATAGAATGGTCCTCCGAACAAGCCCTACGTTCTTACCTAGGATGGTATCACTGTTTGATGTCACTCGAGAAGCAATTTAGCTGTCTGTGTCCTTTCCACAGCCTGATTAGTTACAGAAAGAATGTTACGCACCTTAAATGTAAAATTAGCTCCAATGTATTATATTGATAGGACTAAATAAAAAGCTTTTTGAAAGACCAATCCACCGTATTTGGCCTTTGCCAAATCTTAAAATGTTCAGTCTATTTCTAAAGCAGATAATGATAGCTGTATTGGTAAATGCATCTAAACGTGCTAAGCAAAGGCTACACTTGTACTCCCCATACCTCGTCGAGCAAAATATACACCTAAGAAAGAAGCAACCACGGCTATCCTGGTAATATCCCATTAGCAGATATTTGCAAAGTTGATATTTGATAGTTGATAGTAGCACTTTTAAACTTAATAGAAATATATATTAGAGGGATTTTTAACTTAACCGAAAATATTCCAGGACCGGAGTATTTTGGACAAAGTTGCACTTCATAGCTATGCTAGAGCTGGAGTTTAAATAGTAAAATAGCCTTCCCAGAGCAACAAAATCCTCTGCTGTCTTGCAGGCACAAATAGTAGAAAATAGGAAGAGGAACACAAAAAAAAACAGGGAGAGGATCAAAAACAGGACGAACGCTGAGGAGGAGCAACATTATGAGGAGAAGCAGGAAGAGAATGAACAGGAGGAGGGAGAGAAGGAACAAGAGGAGCAAAAGAAAGATGTGGAGTAGGCGAATGATGACTAGGAGGAAGCAAGTGTGATTGTAGACCACTTTCTTAGATCCAGTGGCGTAACAATAGCCCCCGCAGTGTGGTGGTGAGCTCCGGAGGGGGCATTGCGGCACTGTGCACAGGCAGGCCTGAGAGCTTCTGACTGGGTCTGGAGCATGGGGGCCCGCCTCCCTGCACTTTGCAGGGGAGCGGGGGGCTCCACAGGTTTCGTTATGCCACTGCTTAAATCCTGTCCTTGCCTATAGACTTAACTCTCATACATGGCTCCTACTTATGCCTTGTGAGCCACGTTCACGTTAAAGTCCCTTGCCTATTTCAGCCCACTTAAAGAACTTGGGATGTCAAGCCATAGAAATGGGAGAGGGGAAAGGATCTCGGCTGTGCAGAGCTCAGAGGAATATGGGAAAAATTCTTGCGGAAACTATCTTTTCACTGGATATGATTTTTCATTGTGGTTAACCCCAAATCCTGCTATGATGGGAGCCATGCTCCAAGCCGTTCCTCACATCATCACTTCCTTATGCATATGACTAAATGGGCATATAAGCTTTCATGTGTGCTCTGAGAAAATTTGAGGAAAAATTAACTGCCTGGCCTAGGTAAAGATGGAAGAGGGGAGCACCAAGGACTGTGTTAATCACCCCCTGGCATATTCTATTGTGCTGAGGGATGGAGAGAAATTGCCGTACACTTATTAGGTAAGAAGCAATGTGGGAGAATCTAGCATACGGGGAGTGTTACAAGGAAGATTGAGGAAGGATTTAACATATGTTTAGATAGGTTAAAGTGAATGGAGATAATATACAACTGCAGAAAGGCTGAAATTTGTAGAGGGGAAAGAAAAAAATATATATATTAGCTACGGAAAAGAAAGCCCGAGGGTAGAATGGCATGCACCTTTAAAGAAACAAGAGTGGCACGTTGCAGATCTGAATGTGGAGGTGCCAGATACAGCACTGAGAAAGGCAAACGATTTGGAGTTGTCTCACCACCTTTCCTCGCTAGAAAGATGATCTCTGATCAACTTTATGCGGCAGACCAAATGCTTAGTGACATACTCTAATATGGGCAAGGCATTTGAGATGATCGAAGAATTGGAACAGGGGCAAGAATGGCAACATTGCTGCCAGTAAATTCTGAAGTCTATTAGTGGTAGGAATACAGGTCAGGAACAGCACTGTTCTTGGCACAGAGAAACCACTGACACCCACCACATTAGAAATCTTGAACACATTTCTGGAATGGTTGGTGAACTGAAAGTTAGGGTCCGATGTCTTCCTGTCCCTGGTTGGTGCCACACGGGCTTGAGAGAATATGAGTCTGAAGGGGTTTGAAAAAGATGCGAGAGATATTGAGGTGCCCTTTGGCACAAGTGAAGGCTGAAGAGCCAGCAACAACAATGCTGACATTCCCAGGTCTTAAATTAAATGCTGTGGCAATGGAATCCCTACTGCTAGTAAGTGCTGAGAAGACTAGTGCTTAACGTGAAAGACCATGTTAGATAAGGCTTGAGAAAAGTCGAAACATTGGTATGACATCTTAACGTTGCATGCAGTTTAGGGCAATACGAAGTGTTTTGCAGGTATGTGGCAATGGCAAATCTGAGGTGTGCTCAAGCCTTTCACTGGAAAAGAGTGACCAAGGATCCAGTATGACCTAACCATGTCTTATAGTTTGTTAGCTCCTCTCCTGTATGCTTACAGGGCCATACTCCATACTGATCAACCACATGGCTTACATTGGTGGTTGTGTACAATGGTGTGCTCCTGTGAATGATCTAGGAACACTTCACATGGGAGTGAAAATCTTCTCTAAAGAAGTGGAGGCAGGTGGGCTTGGGCTGTTTTTAGGAGGTAAGTGGTGACCAGCATAGATTTACTTGATTTATTCCCTGTTGCACCAGCAGTGTCACTGTGGGACAAACCGAAATATAAAACTCTTTACTAACAATTAGGCAATTTTACGTGTAATTAACGGACAGATCGCAAAATATAGCTTATTTGGTTGATTTTCTATAGCGCAGAATAGGCCCTTCGGTGAGCGAGCACTCCACATAAAATAGTGAATATATTAGTTGAGCTTGGTTACTACAATCCCCAGCAGTTACTAACTATTTACAGAGTTTCAAAGTTCAGTGTGTCATCTTTTCATATAACTTTGCTGGAAAGAGGTCAGTTGTGCAATGATGGGATCACCATACAATGACGGGGCATTTGCACGTGTATGATGGGAAGCCTTAGTAACGTTCATGACACTCGAGAATTAACATTTCCAGTTCTCTTTTGTAGGTTGCATAGAAGGTTATTGTTCTGATGTCCAGGAAATGGCATTCATACTCTTGCCACACTTCTGGAGCAGGTCTAAGTGTTTTCGATTTTTGCATGACTGGTCTTTCAAGGACAGCGTCCAAGCTCCTCTGGTAGTTTTGGCCCTCAGATAGCTGATTTTTCTGAATGCGATATCTAGCCCTTGTGTATCACTATATGGGTTATGCAACCAAATATGATTGTATTTCCTTTTTCTATAAGGTACCAATTCAGGCACCCAAGAATGGTTGAAATAGGTTCCAATGTCTGGATCCAATGACCAGTCTAGCGCTGGCATGCACGCTACTTTGAGGGAAGCCAAATGTATTTTGTGAATTCCTACTTGGAGAGTGTTGCAAAATCTGATCTTGCAAGAACAAGGACCTTGATGACTTGTATGGTGTTAAGAGATGGAAGGAGACGTTTGATCCCTCATAGCAATCAAATATTAGCTGAAATTCTGCTCCACTGATGTATTTTTCATGCAGTGATCTAGATCGAGGATCTTGTCTAGTATGAGGCCTAGGGATTTCACGGAATCTACATTGTTTTGATTGGTGTCAAGAACTGGCCTCTTCCGGAGTCTGTTTAGGATTGGTATGTTGCAGTTAGGTGCCATGAGCAGAAATTCTGTTTTGGTGGGGTTGACAACATGTGGTGATATGACATTCAAAATTGCATTTTGCTGAGAACTTGAATAGACTTTCCAAGACCTCGATTTTCAGGCAAAGCTGTCTCTCCATAGAAACAGTAATTGTTATATTGCTGTATCATGGCTGCAAGTAGCTCCATGTAAATTTTGAATAGCGTGGGAGAAAAAATTGAACATTGAATTAAACCTTGGTGTAACATTGCTGTGCTGGATATTGAGATGTCTACTTTCATGCAATGTCTCCCGCTTTCTAAGAAAGAAAAAAACTATATGAGAACTTTATTATTAAGTCTCATTCTTTTCTTGAGGGATGGTGATTTACCATGTCGAAAGCAACTGACCGGTCTAAGACAAAGGCATGATTCGCTGTTGTCGAAGATGTGGCTGTGAAGGTCATCTTCAACAACTTTTAGATTTGAAGTTTCCATGCTGCCCTTTGCCTTAAATCATGACTGAATTTTATCTTATTAGTCATTTTCCTCAAGCAAAAGTTGAAGTTGGTGTTCCATCCAGCTTATTAATATTTTGCCCAAGTATAGTAAGCTAAACACGGAGCAAGAGTTGTTCAGGTCTTCAGGATCAGACCCTTGTTTTAGAAATGAGACCAGTCCTGTTTTAGGCAGTTAAGGTCCGAGCCTTGGGATAAAGAAGGTTGATGACATTTACCAAGGAAGAAATGATAGATTAACTGATTTTGTTAGCAGAAACGATAGCAAGGGCTCAAAAAATGATGAGGGTCTGGTTTTGGTGATGATCATCTCCAGGTTGCTTTCAGTAATTTCTTTAAGACAAGGTAAGCTTTGACTTTTCCTCTAGGGATTTGAGACTATTACTATTTTACAAGTTACAAAGTCGAGTTGGGAGTCCAATCTTATTTGCAAAGTGGAGAACTTGCATTTATCTTTGGCTGAGTGATGGATATATGTCTTAGCACAGTGGTTTGTTTTATCATCTCGGGTAGCTTTTTGGTTGATTTTTGATTGTGGCTGTGAAGACGTTTGTGGTATTAGTTCCTTCAGGACTGAGTTGTAGCATATTGTTTGAAGTAATACACCCACAGGAGCTTGAAACTGCCTTGCTAATTCACTGTCTTGTTGAAGTTGCTCAAGATTCCCTGGTTTGGTACAAGATGCACAGCCATTTCCAACATCATTACTAGGAACAAGTGCCCAGTGGCAAAAATGAAAGGCAACTCTTGAGCAGGAACTACTACAGATAAACGTATGGAAGGGAGCTGAAATGGAAAGAGGGAATGGCTTTGATAATGTGTCTATGATATGTGGCTCTGTTTTTTTTGTCAAGTGGGCACAGGTGATCATAGGAAAGAACTATGGTTACAAAATGGAATTTTTATTTTTAGGAGGTAGTGGTGCAGTGGTTGGGCCACAGGGACATGCAGTGGTCCTAACTGTTGCCATCTCTTATGAAGCTGAGGAGGGAAAAGATCTGGGCCATATTTCAGAATTATTCACATGGGTGACACTGACCTAGTACCTATCACAGGTGTAGAGCTGATTGAGTTGTTAAAGAAAAAAACTATAAGCATTTAAGGCAGGTGGCATAGCACAAGCAATTTTGTGAACACTGCTTTTGCTACAAAAAAGAGCATTGTGGGGTGTCAGGAATCCAGCAGCGATAAATTTAGGAAACAAGAATCTGAACAATGAGGGTGCCAAATTTCAGCTCCAGGCACTGTTCAGACAAGAATTTGTACTTGGAAACAGAAAGGTTTTGGGAAGTGGTGGAAGGCATTGCCAAGATATGGATAACAAATGAGGAAACATTACACGATAACATAGAGTTTAAGGTTAGAATAAGGGAAGAGAAAATGTACAGTATCTGTGACCCAGTTGTGGGTAGTCTTATCAATAGACATTATGCTCAGAAGGAGAGGGGCCTAGGAGTTCTTTTCACAATGGTGCCCACACAACTTTGTGTGGTCCTCGAGAGACCACTTACTGTCTAAGGGAAGGAAATTGTAGGCTTTTCTTTAAAGGCCTGGGTTTTGATAATGCTGCTTTCAAACAGACCTAATGCTTATATACATCATAGAGAGAGCTTTGGGTGTGCCATTTTCGACCCTGGTGCTTTTTCGATTAAAGGTTGTTGTCCATTGGCCTGAGACTGCAGGACACGTCTTTGGCCTTCGATGTGGAGCATGCTGCATCCTTCTACTTACACTCGAATTATGTCATTGATTTGCACAAGGGAGTAATACTCTGTGCCCATGTGTTGCCTTCAACATCCCTGCGCTGAATGCATAAGTGCATTAAAACATAGGCCTGTTGGTTTTCTCAGTACTTGATTTTCTAGAAACAAATACTGATTGACAATAGCTGCAGGTTTCTCTGCAATTGTCTGTTTCCTGGAAAAAAGGCAAACGCTGTAGTGCGTGGGATGATGCTCATGCAAACACCTCTTTCTCATTAGTGATATTCCTTTAAAGGTCATGGACCCCCAGAGTCGCAGTTGGAGAGCCCTTACTCTACTAGCATCTAATTATTAGTTTAGTTGGAGGCTCATCGAGATGAAAGATACCTGAAGGGCAATCGGAGAAAGCATCTGTCAGCATGCCATGACTCCAGTGACATTCTGATGCACTGAGAAATCACTCTAACGAGAGCAGATTCTAATCTGATAGGTGAAGTACTTCATTTACCGGACACACTTCATTGGAATTTAGTAAAATCACATATTAAAGTTTAAACTTCTGCAGTAATCACCGGAAGCCTAATTTATTAGACCCCTGCGTAATTCTTGCACCACGTAAAGTGGTACATGCGTGATGCAGGGCTCTCAAAGATTTAAGAAGCCACGCAAAGCCACCCTGCGTGACTTTGAGTGGCCTCATAAATTATGAGTAATGCGGCACAGTTCAAATCGCTACATCGCCTTACTCTGCGCCTGGGAGGTGTTCCATCGGCATTGCGATGGGTTTATCCATGTAACACCCATGAATTTGACACTCCCTCAGATTTACAAATTCATGTAAATCTAGGAAAGCGTCCAATCCGTACACCTCCCAAAGTGACGCGCAACGTGGAGAAACATGTTTACTACTTCTTGTGTTTTCCTCTTTCTATGTGCTCTACACATAAAAAGAGGAAAACGCCTTGTAGGGTTGTATTTGTGCAGGAAGGTTGCCCTTTCCTGCACAAAAAGGGTCCCTTAATTGGTGTTAGGCTGCCAAAGTGCACCATATTGCTTAAATACGGTGCATTTCTACCTTTTCAATTTGACTTATGGTAGCCCAGCAGGGGGTCTTGCTTTGCTGCCGTACACCAAAATGCCGTAAATGAGGCCCTAGGCATAATTACTCAGCAATGCCACACCTGCCTGTCCACGATCTAGAATGCTGTGAATGACCAATCCCAGGGCTTTAAGTGAGTTGGACACAGAGCAGAAAGATTTCCCTCATTGACCAAAGTAATTCAACACTGATATACTTCTATTACTTTATGATCTATTGCAGAAGTACATTGGTGACAACCACAAAGAGTTAATTTTACTTTTTATTATTTCAACAAAATATTTCCTTTTTTATTATAATTTTTTTATCATTGTTTTCCTTTTTTAAAAAACAGTTCATTCAGTATTGTATATATATCAAAAACAGTTTATAATGCTTTTCATTACTTTTTAGCATAATTTCATGGTTTACACATGTGGATACATCAAGAATGATTCGCCGTACAATTTATACATAAAAAACACAATTCAAAGAAAAACTAACAAATCATAAAGAGTATGACCCCCTGGATACAGTGCACTCACACAACAAACCTACTATCACTACCTCACTCTCACTGAATTCACTCAAACAAGAAAAATCTGTACAAGGACGAGATTTTGATGATAAAGAAATCCCTGCCAAAGGATGAATCTCAAATGCCAGGCATGAGATTCCGCACTAGGTCGACGCGCGTTTCTGTGGAAAAATGCCACCTTCCTCAGGACCTTTCCAGATTTAACCTCTCTATTTCCAGGGGACATGCTATAGGGAGAGGAATATGCTTTATATTGATTATTGTCTTTTGGAACTGCTGTGGGGCGGGCATGGGTACAGGATACAGTCAGTTCACATAGAGCGCACTATATACGCTATCGAGTGCTTGAACAAGTAGATAGTCACTTCCTTATAAAGGATGGAATCCTACGATTTTGCGGCCTCGAATGTATTTTCAATGGGCTTTTAATTGCGGGCAGATGTATTAAATCGTCTTCAATTTATTTGTTTATCCATGGCTTTTAGTCCTAAATTCAAAGGGTGGGTGACACCTTAAACAACACACAATCCCAGCCTTATACAAAAGCTGCTCAGAGCCTGCGTGTCAGCCGTCCTCATGACACGTATCGTAGTTGGAGTCCACAGTAGAAGTGAGTTGGGCCACTCAGTGAACCACCTGTGGAACATGCAGAAAAAACCAACAAGGCATGCATCAGGGAAGTCAGTAGGTCATGCCTTCGCAAGTTGGTACAATGGTTACATTGTTTTCATTTTGTGTATTGGAAGCATATGCCACAAACTTAAATAAAACATTGAAAAAGGCAGTAGGCCTCAGTAGTAAAACCTATTGGCTTTGGCAATACATTTATTGGTATGTGGCAGCAAACGCAAATGTAATTTAAGAATAAGCTTTAAAATGTACTAAATGCTTTATAAGATGGCTGCTATGGATGCATGCACATCCACGGCGGCCATGTTTAAATACATTTGAAAATTTATAACAAATGCTATTCAAACATGGCCACCACGGATGTGTTAGCACATTTGCACTGGCCGTCTTTGAAAGGCATTTTAAAACAAAATAAAACAAATCCATTCATAGGTGTCTGCTTTTTGTATGCCTGTGCGCATGATGGTGGCTAGCTTGAATACCATTTGCAGATGGCCACCAACTCAGTGTGGCAGGCAGCAAAAAAGTGGGGTAAACGTATAAAAACAAAACTGGGGACAGGGCAGTAACATTTGTACATATGATCATTGAATGTGCTGTTACCATGCAAAAGAGGCTGTGGCTGAAGTAGGCTTGTCCATTTTCCCATGCTATATGCCGTTGCATGCAGAAGCAAAATCTGAATATGAGTTGAGAAGACTACTTCACTGCCACGGATAGTAGGACCGCCTCTGCTTTCATTTTTCATTTTCTTTGTTTGCAAAACTATGCAGGCCACTTTCAGATTGTGACATTTTTAATTTTCCACTTCTAATGTTTATTGTATATCCTGCAAAAAAAAGAAATAAAAAATGCAAGTTTGCAAATACTGAGTTGTATATTTTTGTTATATGAGACTAGTGAAACGGCTGACGCCATCTGCCGGACCAGACAAAAAAAGCACTCGCAGCTAAGTGAAAACGTCCAAGCCACAGGAAATGCTGAGCTTTTGGAAGCAGATTTCACCTGCATTGCAAATGTGGAAGCAGGGCCCTGAAAGCGCCCAACGATTAATAATAGAGCAGCATTGCAAAACACAGTCACAGGAAAGGGTTACAGAGGAAGAGGACGGGATTCCAAACAAGGATGGTAAATGAAACCAGCATTGACAAAGCCACAGGTCTCGCCTATATGAGAGCTATTGCCTTTGGCAATGTGTTTTAGTCATTATTTACACCAGTGTGGCTGCTGTTCAGCATGGTTAAAAGTTAGTGGCAAGGTGTGAAGCGTGGTTGGGTAGGATAGATTGGGAGAGAGAAGAGTGGAGTGGGGGGAAGGGCGGTAAAATGGAGTGGGGTTGATTTGAGTGTAGGAGTTGGGTAGATTATTGTGGTAGATTGGAGTGGGGTAGATAGTGGTGGAGTAGATTGGGGTAAATTAGACTGGGGTAGATTGGAGTAGGGTAGATCGGGCAGAGTGGAGAAGGATATATTGGGATAGATTGGAGTGAGGTGGATTATAGTTGGGTGGATTGTGTAGATTATAGTTGGGTAGAATGTAATGGGGTGAGGTAGTTCAGGATAGTTTGGACTGGGCTAGATTGGATTAGTGTGGGGTAGAGTGGAGTAGATTGAGGTAATTTGGAGTGAGGTAGATTGGAGTGTGGTAAATTGAATGGGGCAGATTATGGTGAAGCATAGAAGATTAGGGTGAATTGTTTAGACTGACGGATAGTGGGGTAGATCAGTATAGAGTGAAGTGGGATTTATTGGAGTAGATGTGAGTGGAGTGGGATAGAGGGGGAAAGAGTGTTGTGCTTTGGAATGGTGGTAGAGTGGAGAGGGATAAAGTGGAGAGGCGAGGGGTAGAATGGGATAGATTAGGGCGGGGTGAATTGTAGTGTGATAGATTGAGTGGATTATGGAATGGTACATTGGGATGGAGTAGGGTAGATTGGAGAGAGGTATATTTGGTAGGGTGAGGTAGATTGGAGTGGGTAGGATTGGATGGGGTAGATTTGAGTATGGTAGTTTGGGGTGGAGTGGGGTAGGGTAGATTGGAGTGGGTTACATTGGAGTGGAGTAGATGTGGGTGGCATGTGGTAGAGTGGGGTAGAGTGGAATGAAGTGTGCTAGAGTGGAGGGGGTAGATTGAGTGGATTGGGTAGATTAGAGCGTGGTAGATTGGAGTGGGGTAGAGTGGAATTGGTTAGACTGAAGTGGGGTGAGATAGAATGGGAAAGAGTGGCGAGGGGTAGAGTGGAGTGGGTTAGTTTAGGGTGGAATAGAGTGAGGTCGATTACAGTAGGTAGATTGGAGTAGGGTGTAGATTGAAGTGGGGTATATTGGAGTGGGTTAAACTGGGGAGGGTTAGATTGAAGTGTGCTAGATTGGGTGAGGTGGATTGGGGTAGATTTGAGTGTAGTGTGGTATAGTGAAGTAGATTGGAGTGAAGTCATGTGGACTGGGTAGTTTGGAATGTGGTAAGAGTGGAGTGGGGTAGATTGTGGTAGATTTGAGTGTAGGGTAGTTGGATAGATTACAATGGAGTTTAGAATAGAGTGGGGTAATAGAGTGGGGTAAATTGGACTGGGGTAGATTGGATTGGAGAGGAGTACAGTGAAGTGAGGTAGATTGGAGCGGGTTGGATAGGGGTCGATGGGAGTTGGGTAGATTGGAGTGGAGTAGGGTAAACTGGGATAGATTGGAGTGGAGCGCATTAGATTGTGGTGGAGTGGGTAGATTGGGGTCGGGTTGATTGTATTAGTATGTGGTGGATTAGGGTAGATTGCAGTGGAGTGGAATGGACTGTAGCGCAGTGGGGTAGATTGTATTGTATTGGGGTAGATGGGAGTAGGTAGATTGCAATGGAGTAGGGTAGATTGGAGTGGGGCATGGTAGAAGGAGGGGTGGGTAAATTGGAGTGGAGAGGGGTAGAGTGGAGTAGATTAGTGTGTAGTAGATTGGAATGGATTGGAGTGCAGTAGGGTAGGGTGGGGTAGATTGGGGTACAGTGGAGTGGGATAGATTGGAGAGGGGTAAGCGGAGTGGAGGGATGTGGAGTGTTGTGGAATGAATGGCGTAGATTGGAGTGGCGTGTAGTGTGGTAGATTGGCGTGACGTTGCATAAAGTAGAAGGGCATAGAGTAGAGTGGTGTGGAGTATGCATGGTGCGGTAGCGCTCTGCCATTACAGACAACACATTTTAATTGTATATTACCATTACATTTGCACCGAAAACTGTTTTACTGCACACAAACAATGTGTGCAAATGTCATGACCTAGTGTATTGATGTTTTGATGGTGTTCAAATATTGGTTTCCACCACACTTCGGAATTACAAAAAAAAGTGCTTCTTTTGTACTAATTATTATATATTTCGAAACATCAGTACAGTTAATTTTTTTCTGTTGTGTGCTAAAAAAACATTTTGCGCCCCCTCCTTTCACATGGATACTCAGTAGGATTGTCACATACATTCTCTCACTTTAAAGTCGGGAGTAAGAAAAATAAACACCAAGCTCCATCAGAAGAGAGGGCTTAACATTTGACCTCTGTCTTTGAATTGCACAGCAAATGTGACAAGATGAGAACACAATTTAAAGGCCTGTTTCAGAAAGTGAGTTTGTGGAAGAATAAAGTAAACAAGGTTTGGGCAACGGGAGGGTTGACCCCAAGCTGGACAGCGTACAGCAAATAAGCCAGCAAATAGAAAGCCAGAAAAAGTGAGTTACAATCCATAAAGCCAATGGTAAGCAACTGGAGGAATACATTCCTAGGTCAGCTTTCTGAAAGTCCCAAGATGTCTTTAGTAAACCAGACAGCTGTGCTGTCAGGTAGGCTTCGACCTAAAAGGACGAAGGAATAGAATATAATGTTGCTGGAGAAGACAGGTGGGAGGATGAGGGTGGTGATGAGGTGGATACAAAAGTGCTCTTTAGAAGCAGGTCTATTAATGAGGAAAGATGATTGAAAGGTGAGGTGGATAAAGGCTACTTCCTGAGGCAGGTTAAGGAAGGGGAACAGTTCAGGCCAGAGATGCATTGAGATGGACAGTGAACCAACCTGGGAGACTTGGGGCACAGAGGTGTCTATTTAAAACAGCCAGGTGGATATGAGATGACTTCTGTTAATTAAAAAGAATGAAAAGAGTGGTGGTGGTAGATTATTATTGGAGTATGCAGTTCACTAGTTTGAATGCATCCTCTTCAAAAGGAAATACATGACTATCCAACAGTCATTAAGGTAAGAACGTGGAGAAGGGGGGTGGGGGGGGATTGCACAGGATGTTTGAGTGGATTTCCAGGTAATTAACAGAAAATAAGGTACTGAACATTCTTGAAGACTAAGAAAGAGTGGGGACTTGGAAATTGGGCACATAATTAAATCTGGTGTAGTCTATCATAACTAACATTTCAGAATAAGTAATGGCAAAGCCAATAGGTCTAGTCTTGACTGTCTTTTATATGGCAATATTGAATGCATTATAAAGTAAAGTCCACATTTGTAAAGCGCACAATCACCCGTAAGGGTCTCTAGGCGCTGGGGGCCGTCGGGAAGATTAAGCGAGCTATTGCCCAGAGTCACATGGTGCTGGGCTAATTTGCCGCCGGAGCCGGGGATCGAACCGTGATCCCCAGATTCCAGCGTCAGTCGCCCTGGCCGCGGCGCCACACCTCTCCCATTACTTATAAATGTAATAAAATTGTTAGAACTGACATCCTTGGTTTAGTTTCCCCAGTCTTTTTTTTCTTAGTCTACCTACCCCCTGTATTTTTGATGTTATGCTGGATTTTGAATTTGCTGGTTTAGGTATTCCTGCCACTCTAACACTGCTGATCAGTGCTAAAGTGCAAGTACTCCCTGTGTAAATTGTGATTCTGATTGGTTCTGCATGATTGGCATATTTGAGTTACTGTAAAGTGCACTTGGTGTGCCAAGGCCTGTAAATCAAACTGGTTGTGCCAACCACTTGAGTAGCCATTGCAGTGTCTGTGAGTGCAAATATAAAATGCCATGTCGACCTGGCAAGTGAACCCACTCGCCAGGCCCAAACCCTTCCTTTTACTACACATAAGGCATCCTTAAGGTAGGCCCAAGTACCCCCATGGGCAGGGTGCAGTGTATGTGAAAGGTAGGCCATGCACTGGTGTGTTTCACATGTCTTGATAGTGAAATACTGAAAATGTCATTTTCACTATTGTAACTACTGGGTCTCGCATAGGTTATCTTTGAAACAGCCTTGTGACATTTTACAAGTGTAACTTTCAATTGGGAACAGCTATAGATTTGGAGTTTGGGCTCTCTGATTTCAGAATTTACAAACACACCATTTAGTGAAGGTGTTTTTGAAATTGTATGTTTGAAAATGCCACTTTTAGAAAGTGGTAATTTCTGTTTTTAACCATCATGTGCCTCTGCCTGCCTGTGGAATCAACGTCTGGTTTAGACCAGCAGTGGCCTGTTTGTGCTTTTACTCTAGACAGTCACACAAAGGGAGTTGAGGTGTGCCCTGCATATCCTTATGGCCCATCACCATGCTGATGGGCCTTCCTGAGTTAGAGTGGTGGTAGGAGTTGTCACTTACCCTGGAATAGGGCTGTGCCTTGCCACTCACAATGCTTTCTTCACCTCCCTGAAGTGTGTCTGGAGCTAAGACCAGGCAGGGCAAGGACCTGTGCACTACAAGGACAATCCTTTGAGGAATGCCTACTTGAAAGGCCAAAAGGGTATTGTACTTAAATTACCTGACTTTTACATCTCTTCTGGATTGAGAACTCTGCCAAGAAGAAGAGCATTCAGTAGGAGTACTGCCCCTTTGCTATGTGTTCCTTGGTTGGGTTGGCCTACAGTTCCTGCTTCTGTCTGTGAGCAATGAAAGGAACTGTTCTTGGCTTTCTGAAATCCTGCTTTAGAAGTTTCTTCAAGGGCTTGTGTGTGCTCGCCTCCTGTAGGAAGTCTCTGGGTCATCAGACTTCACCTACAGCACCTCGACTCCATGGCTGGGAGTCCTGAACCTGCCAAGTGGTGCACTCCCAAAGTCCAGTTCTGGGCCATTGGAGGTGTTTGGTGAGCTGTAACTTCAAGAAAAGGAGTCCCGAAACCATCACCACCACTGCTTGCACCAATGCTGTGGTCACTGCTCGCTGGGTGAATGCAGTACCGACCTCAATGACATCAGAGCCCTGGTCTCACTGACAACAATGCTTTTCACTGACACTGCTGCCTACACCGTTGGCTGAGGGCATTGCCTTGTCACTTCCACAGCACCACAATGTCGGTCTCACCAATGCCGCCACCTAAGGGCCGTCACTGACTCCACTGCTTGCACCGCCGCTGTGTTCACCACCTTGCCGCACAGCCCTGGTTACCACCTTGCCGCATCGCCCTCGATGACATCGCAATCTCTGGCTCCTAACTACAGTGTCATTGGCTCCGATGCCAACACTCTGCCATGCCGCTGTCTGTACTGAAGCTATGGACACCACATCGTGAAGTACATGACGCACCGTCAGAGGCTACACCACAGCCTCGACAATGCTGACATCAGTGCTCCTGACTTCGATCTGCAACACGTGTGACTTCAAGTGCTCACCACTAAAGTTCACCGCAAGGTCCTCAAGGCCTCTTCAGCCCCCAGGTACAGTTTGTGGGTCTTCCTTGACACCATAGTGTTCCCTCGACTCCTTCGAGGTTGGACTGAACTGTGTGATTTGTTGGTCACAATGCTGCTATTGCCCTGGTTGGCGCTATCGACTTCAAGGAACTGTATTTTTGCTTTATTCTTAAGAAATTCATATCTTTGCTTGTGAATGTTGGATTTGTGTTGTGGTCTTGTTCTGATTAGATACAAGTTGGCTATGTTTCTAAATGGTTGAGGTGTCCATTGTGGAATACAATCGATTGAAAGCGAAGTTGCATTATATAGCCAAAAGATATCCTCACAGAAGAATACAATGGAGAGGGAAATCTGAAGTTGTGCTATACTATTGAGAGGGGTCCCTACAGATGACGAAGGACTGCAGTTGTACTAAAAGAAGGACTGGTATGCTCACATGAAATTATTATGCAGGGGGAGAGCCAGCTGAAGCTGATCCAAACATTCCCTTGTAAAAAACATTAAAACATTAAGGCAGAAGAAGGAGGCATAAAATTCAGGGGATGGAAGCACTAACTGATTGTCACAGTTCTTCTTAGGCAAAAACTTATTGATTCATTCACCTGGAATCCAGGTGACAGGCTTGTTTCCCTAGACTCATTAAATGCACTACTAAACCTCAAGAGCCCCAACCACTTCTCTTTTTAGTTACCGGGTCAATGACCATCCCTTTTGCTTGATTTTTAATGAATGTCCCAAACATTACGGTTAAGAGCAGTGAACATTACAGACTTGCAAAAGAGTAGCTTTCTTTAGGAAGGACTGTGATATTTTATTTTTCCAGGGCTATCACAGTGGCCACAGCCAAGATGTGACCTGTAGATGAGCTCCCACAATTTTTTTTTTTGCATATTTATATAGCGCAAACTCGACCCGAAGGTATTGGAGTGCTTTACATGAGCACCGTGTTTACATTACACATTCAGGCATGGGGAGATTAAGTGATTTGCCCAGCATCACAGGATGTGGACGCTACCCCGAGGCTCGAACCCTGGTTTCCAACACCAAAGTCGGCAGTCTAGCCGACGGACCACACCCTCTCCCCTATACAATACACAATCTGACCGACAAACATGAACTGGCCTATGTGAGTAATTCTTTTCTCACCTGCTGTTGCTTGCCTCAGATAGGGCCTTCCTCAGAGAGAATAAATATGGTATTCGTGGGACATCTAGCCAAAACAACAACACATTTAAAAAAACATAAAGAACTTAAAGTGTACAGAGTGCATTGCCAGTTCTAAGAAGAGAGGTTTCTAAGTTTCTGAAGTCCTTCACTAACCCAACAGCACTCACACACTCTATCACCCCCTCACAGGAGTTTTGTAATAAGCTCTCGGATTTCTTTGATTAGAAAATATCCCAGATCTATGCAACTTTCCCAGCAGCACATCCACATTCTAGAGAGGGCAATTTTACTAGCCCCTGCGATACTCTGGCAGTGTTCTCGGAATTTGCAACTATCTCGCTAGAAGCTTCTTTGGGGGAACTCCATAAATGCAAATCTGGGTCACCTGACGGTCCTTGGCCTGCGAAACAATACCGTGCCTTAGTTGAGCTGCTCACCCCCACCTCCCTAATGCCATTTGGAATTCTTCGCTTGGACGGGGGTCTTTCCATCAGCCTGGAAGCATGTGTTTCTCCTTCCCATATTAAAGTAAATCAATGCTGACCCTGCAGTCACCAGCAATTATAGACCCATTTCCCTGTTGCTTGCCCCTGCTAAAATACTTGAAAAGCTAGCTCACCAGCACCTGGCTCCTGTCAATGAGTCTAATGGCATACTGCATGATTCCCAGTCTGGCCTTTGCCCTGGTTTCAGTACAGAAACAGCTCTGATTGAGATGGCAGATGCCTACGGTGGATGGGGGCTCTGCGGTCATGTTGGTACTTCTCGATCTGTCAGCAGCGCTTGCAACAGAGTCCCATTCCATCCTACTGGATCGCCTTAAGCAAATTGTCATCCTGGAAACAGCGCTTGACTGGATCGCGTCTTTCCTACGTGGCCGAGAACAACAGGTCTCGACCCATCCTTACACCTTCCCGCAAAACCATTAAAGTGAGGGGGTACCACAGGGATCGGCCTTGAGCCCACTACTTTTCAACATCTATTTGAGTCCACTTACGGAGATTATCCCCAACACTGGGATCAAGGTGACATCTTATGCCAACGACACTCAACTGATGTTTCCGTTCAGTGGAGTGTCGGCATCTTCCTTTGACTCTTTGAAACTGTGCCTAAAAACATCTCTGCCAGGATGAGAACTAATTTCCTTAAACTTAAAGCTGACAAGACGGAGGTTTTGTTTTTTAATCAAGCTGTAACTCCATCCTCAGCATTAGAGTGGCCAACTGATTTAGGATCCCCCCACACCTAAGGACTCAGTTAAGAATCTCGGAGTTAGGTGGGACAAAGACCCATCCCTTGCCACCCATGTCCAACAGGTATCTGCGGCCTGCTTTTGCAAGCTAAAACTCATTAGAAAATGCATTGATTTCTTGCCTGAGTCCGTACGCAAAACCGTCGTGCATGCCCTAATCACGTCCCATCTTGATTATGCTAACGGTCTCTACATGTGTCTGCCGGTGGACTGATCCGTAGGCTTCAGATAGTGCAGAATTCAGTGCTAGACTGGTCTGCAAGGCCCCTCTTCGCAAACGTATTGCCCCTTACTTGAGACAGTTGCATTGGCTAATTGTGGCCAAGCGCATCGAATTTAAAGCCATTACGCTTGCTTTTCGGGCATTTGAAGGAAGGGGGCCTAACTACCTGAGGAAGAGACTTCGTCCCTACCAGCAGAATAGATCTCTTAGGTCTAATCACAAACGATACCTTACCACCCCCTGATTCGTGAAAGTCAGAATGGGGGAGGGACATTCTAGGTGGGGACCGTTAAATGCTGGAATAACCTTCCTCCTCAATTGCGCGCATTGCAGTCCAAACAAGATTTTAGAAAGGCCCTGAAAACCTGGCTCTTTAGTCGTAATGACTAAGGTATATTGACCACTATCTCTAATGTTATCCGCATTAGCGCCGGGACACCCCATTTGGGGTAGCTGCGCACTATACAAGTATCTTTATTGATCACAACCGGCTGAGATTAATTCAAGTATTCCATTGATCACTCTGTTGTTTGTTGCTAAAATATTCAATGGTGCAAGTCTGCCCACTGTATCTAACCTTAGATAGCTTGGTGGAGTTATCCTGCTAATTATGTCCTAAATTGATTTTAAAATGCATGCTAACACAAAACGAGATGGCGACGAGGTGAATGATTTATTGATTTCGCCAAAATAGTTCCCACATAGAGGGTCTGCCTCTGCACATGAATCAACCTCATTAATTAAGAGTTCGACTGTAGCACTTATGCTACCTAAGCCCCCACCCCACCCTTTTAGTTCCCCCGGCACATTATGAATTGTGAGCGAGGATTTTATATGTAGGATTATTATTTTCTACTGCATCCAACTTGCAGTATCTTTAAATATTTTAGATATTATAAATGAATTAGAACCTGATTTATCATTGTTTGGAACCCCCAGATGTCATAAGTACCTCTCCTTCTCCATGTGTTTATTGGTCCTCATCTTGCCCCTAAACCCTCCAACAACTAGCAGACGTACTACATTTTGGGCTCGAGGTACTTACAATCTCACAAAAAGAAAGTGGTCACAAATTGCTCACCAACTTTGTGGCCAGTATGTTAATTTACTAACCAACCTATGGACCAAAAGAATGTTACATGAGGTAAGGTTTTTTGGGGGGGACGTAGAACGTATTTTATATTCATTTGGCAGGTCGCATTTTCTTGCCCCAAGTGACTGTCTGCAGTAACCCAAACCAGACCACTATTCCTGTAAAAATATTCAAAATGGAAAGCCTCCATAGGAGCATTAAAGAGCCTCAGATAATTAGATAATGTATAGTGTTGTTCTCTGGCAGCGGCACAGATGGGAGGCAGGCAATCATCACTCTACACGGATTTTTAGGTCTTGCTGCTCAGTGCAATGCCACCTGGCCATTTAACCTACACCAGCATTATTCTACAGTTCTCTGCTTCCACACAAATACATATCCATGCTCTCTATTTAAATTGCTTCACATTACCAGACAACATTCCTTTACACCAGACGTATTGGCATTGCCAGTGCTTGTTTAATGGTTATATCAAGAACAGACAATAGATACATGCTCTCTTTTCTTTGACCTGCACCGCTTTACTTCATCACGTTTTCCTATTTGTCAGCACCATAATTACGCAGGGATACGTTTCCTTATTTGTGGCATTGATTGATGAGGTGTGGAATCATCTCCATGACAACCGAGTACCCCAAAGCCATCCTGCCTGCCCTGCCGCTCACAGATCCGCTCGGGTCGACTGCCTTCACTCATGTGCCAAGCCGGACACAGCAGTGGCAACAGCCGAAGCGCAATTAAGCCAGGAACATTGTTATTAACTTCTTGAACTTCTAATATATGCTCAGAAAACAAATGCATAAGCTGCAGGTGCATAAGAGTGGTATTGCTATTCCGTGTTGGTTTGTCCTGTTATCGAGGCACTGTTGCACTTCGAGGACAAGGATCAACGACACTTTTTAAGGTTTGAAAACTATTTTTCGCTGGCAAAATTGTATTTGTAAGCGACTTCACTTGCTGGTAAAAGTGCAGCTATACTGTATACTTTGGGCCAGATGTACTTACAAACTGCTCACAAAAGTGGTCATAGATTGTGGACCAACTTTTTGTAGACCATATTTTATTTTGTGGACCAACCTATGAACCAAAAGATCGTTTAATAAGGTAAATATGCGTTGTGCCCCGTAGAACGACCTGCCTGATTTATATTCCTTAGGCGGGTTGGATTTTGTGGCACCTTGTGATTGGCTGCAGTGATCGTGATCATGGCCTGCAGGGGACAACAGACCACTATTCATGTGATGCATTTCAAAATGGAAACTTACTTTAAATTTGTCCTATTTTCTTAAAGAAAAATGTAAAGCATTAAAAATATTAAAAAATGAGTTCTTTTAGGAAAATCTCACTCCCAAGGAGGAAGGTGTCCTTCGTAGACTCCTTCTCCTTTGTGAATCGGTGACCACTACAAACTAGAAGTCAGGAGTTGATCAATGGTTTGTGATTAGAATTACTATTGGTACGTATGATACCGATTCGGGGTTTCGATGGAATGCGCAAATGGGGAGAGGAGTTGGGGAGAAGAGTTGGCCTAACGGCAAGGGCAGTCATCCTCAAATCTGGGAAACCGGCCCGAGTCTCGGCAAGGATGCGCAACGTCCCGTTATTCTGGGCAAATCACTTAGGGGCAGATTTATGTTAACTGGCGCATCCCCAGGGATGCGCCAGTTAACATGCGCCACAGTGGGACACTGCTCCTCCACCCATGGTGCGCCGCATTTATGATGCGGCGCACCATGGTGCAAGGCAGTGAGGATGCGTGACGCATCTCTCGGCGTACGGGCGGCGCATTGCAGGAGTCATGTCGCAAGTGCGACATGACTCCTGCAATGCACGGGAGCCTCCTATTCAATGCATGTTGCGTCACCCTTACGCCTGCTTCAAGCAGGCGTAAGGAATTGACGTAGAAAGTGACTGAGTGAAATCTCATAGATATCACTCAGCCACTTTTAGGAGGCGTTCCTGCGCAGGAACGCCCCCCCCCTGCGCAGGAACACCTCCTTATGGCGCAGGGCTTTCCAACGTGACGCATCCCTTAGATGCGTCACGTTGTAAATAGGGCGCATTGTTTGCGCCGCCGTTGCGTCACATTTAGTGACGCAATTGCGGCGCAAGGAGGCGCAAGGGCATCATAAATCTGCCCCTTAATCTCCCCGTTCCTGACAAAAATGAACATGTCCTTATGTAACACAACTGGTGCTCGTGTAAGGCGCTCCGATACCCGATACCTTCTGGTCAAGTTTGCGCTATATAAAACTCTGTAAAAAAAAAAACCCAACAAAAAATCCTGCTTCCAAATTTCCAAATTGCAAATTGGTTATACTTTTAAAACCATTTTTGCTATTCAGATTAGTATTAAAAATATTAAAAAGTTATTAAGGAGTTCCCAGGGTTTGTGACCATAAAACACTTTGTTTATCTGCCACCTATTTGAAAATTAGACTTCATCGACTTGAAATTAGGTCACCGAAGGAGTGTAGCAGTATAGCGATAAATATAAGGATAAAGGCAGGCTGTGTTTTTATGGCCTGGCTTGACAGTGCAGTTGGCGCCAGACAATACTATGAGCATCCCTGGAGACAGGCTTCGGCTCTACTTATATGTTGGGAACCAGGAGTACATGTTTAGATTGAGTAGATGTTGTGTGCTCCCACACAAAATTGCCTGCCCACCACGCAGCTGTGACATTTTGTTTATTTATTCATCTGCCTGAGCTTGAATTTTCAGGGGTATACACATGCCATTTGAAAGTGAAGAAAGTGTCTCGGACAACTGATAATGTATAGTGTTGTTCTCAGATAGCAGCACAGATGGGAGGAGGGGCTTCATTAACCTACATGGCTTTTTAGGTCTGGCTGGTCAGTGCCAATTCCCCCTATTTAGCCTACACCAGTTTTATTTAACCGTTCTTTGCTTCCACACAAATGCATACTGTTGGAAGCCGGAGTCCCAGTCCCGCACTACTGTCACCAAGTGCGAGACCCGGGGCTCCCTACTCAACGTTAGGCCAAGTAAGGACACCGTTTGAGATAGCCCTGCTCACCCCCTTAGTAGCTTGGCACAAGGAGCCAGGCCTATCTCCAAGGCACATGTGTTCAGTATGTGCAACCACGCCCAGAGCAACCCCCTGGTGACACCACAAATGGACTCCACACGGGTTTGATAAAACCAAGTATAAACTTTATACAAAAAGATATACAATCAGATAACACGATACATAAACCAACATAGAACAAAGGGTAATATTCGTTCCGGCTGGCTGGTAGGTTCAAATCCCAACCACCGCTTTCAAAATGCTATACTAGTCGCAAGAATCACACAAGTTGCAATGGACAAACACTAGTGCACTGCGTAACGATATAATCCTGTGCTGGGCAAAGGGGATATAATAAAATGCGTGACGATACACCGCAGTACCTGCATTTGGAGAAATAATGCAATGTGCACCGTTACATTTATGAACTGCGCAATGAAGGAATAATGCAATGTGTCACACCCCAATTGGGTTCTTTGCAGGCCGCTACAACCATGTACTTTGCAATTAAGGAGTAATGCAATGCATAACGACAATCTTGTACTTTGCAATGAAGAAATAACGCAATGTGGGCAGCTGCAATAATGTACTTGGCAAGGGAAAAATAATGCAATGCGTACCGCTACAGTCGTGTACTTTGTTATGCAATAATCATGTCAGGCGTCATAAGACAGTCCGGCAGTTCGTTAGCATCAATATGGGCAATGTTTTTTGTGACAATCAGCCTCTTCGATAACAGTTGCCCCCCACACGGTTCAACGATGACACAGAGTTCAGCTTGTTACTCTGGCCCCTGTACTGCCACTCCTTTCGTCAATACAGGTCCCGCTCTCTGAGCCAAAACAAAGGCTCACGTCGTCAGAAGGACTGAGAGTGGGGAGAGTGTCCCTCGGAGTCCGCACCCTGGTCAGGTAGAAATCCATGTTACCTGGGGGCGCAAACCCACACTCCTCGTCTCCTTCCTTGAACTGGGCCTTCCGTGCAGCACTCGCTCAACGTGCCTCAGTGGCTCAGTCTGGCAGCTCAGCTGTTCCGGGGCTGCCGGTCCGGGCCGCGACCCCACGACCCCAAGATTACTTTTACTCTGGGTGCTTGTTCACCACCGCACCCTCCGGGTCTCCTCTGGCACAAAGCCACACACACAATCCTGATGGGACTTCACTTCGACTCCGAGTACACGCACACCAGGCACTCCTCCTTACGGTCTCAGGTGGCTCCAAGACACAAACACCGCGCTGCAGAGACTCACTTTCTTCGGGTGCACAGAATGATCAGCCAATCACCTCCACAAACTCAGTTTGCACGCAGCTTCACTGAGACGTACTCCAACTCCGGTGCCCTGATTTCCAGGCGCTCTTCACCAATGCCTTCGGCCGCACCTCGACAAGCTCACCGTGTCCGAGCCTCACTTCTCCTCTAGTGCACTCGATCACCAGGCGCTCTTCACCAACACCTTCGATGCAGGCCGACACACACCCTGCGCGTCCGAGGCTCACTCCACTTCTGATGCACACGTTGGTCAGGTCCTAACCAATGCCTCCTGTGCCCCACGACACACACCCTGCATGTCCGAAATTCACTCCTCCTCTGATGCACAAGCCGACAAGACGCTCCTCACCAGTGCCTTCGGTGCATCACGACATGCAGCCTGCGCATCCGAGTCTCACTCCAGCTTCAGTGCACACGCTGACCAGGCACTCTTCACTAACGCCTGTGGTGCATCACGACACGCAACATACGCGTCCGAGGTTCACTTCAGCTCTGGTGCACAGGTTGACCAGGTGCTCTTCACTAACGCCTCCTGTGCAACACGACACACACCAAGCACGTCTGAGCCTCACTTCTCCTCCGTGTGTCCAAGATCACAGGGCACACCTTTCGAGGGTCTCAAGCTGCCACAACACGCGCCCACCGCTTTGCTTGAAACTACTCCAGAAACTTTTATGTTCCTGTGTTTCCAAACAGGGAGCCAGCTCAACTCGGGCCCTTGGGGTTACAAGACAAAGCACAAAGCACAGTCTTTGTCAAGCAGGGGGAACCAGTGCCTCCAAACACAGTCCCTACAGCTCTTTCTTGGTTAGAACAGCAAACTGCAGACTAGCCCCAGATCACGAAGCAAGGATTGGTCTTTCCCCAGCAGTCTCTTCAGTTGCTCCTTCCTTAGCCGAGGTTCCTCTTGACCACAGAATTGGTCCAAGCCTTTTCAGTCTCAATCCATTTCTGTTTCATTCCATCGTTCTGGGATTTCAGCTCTCATGGGAATACCCCTTAATGTCTTTGAAGTTTGTTGTGCTCAGGGGTCCCTGACCCTCCCTAAATCAGTTCTGGGTGTCTCCCTCCCAGTGTCACCTTTTTTCTCCCTTTGATACTGGGGGTCTGGATCATTAATCACTCACCAGGAGATGAGTCAATTCGCTTATAGCACCAGCCCAGGCCATTTCACCTCCTGGGCTTCTCCTCCCCCTACTCTCCAGATGCACGGCAGCCTGGTGCCATCTCAACCCCTCCCTGGGTCAAGACCTCTCCCAGCTCCTCTCACTTCTCAGATCCAGACAGTCAACCCACATTCAGCAGAGACACACAGAAATGCTTAAAGCACAAAACTCAGCCACTTTCTCAAAGAGTGGTTTCTGAACACACAGTGACAAAACCACTATCACAGAAAGATGTGTTACCACACTGTGAGTTCATACATACTAAAAGTTCACCTCCATTATAAATCTACAGGAAACTAGGCTACCAAAACACAATACCAATGAAAACGAAATGGATTGTTTTTCACTGTCAGGACATAGCACACACCTCAGTATATGTCCTGCCCTTTACTTACACTGCACCCTGCCCAGGGGCTACCAGGGACCTACCAGAGGGGTGCTCAAGGTGTATGCAAAAGGAAAAGTAAGGCCTGACAAGTGGTTGCACTTGTCAGGACAACATGCTAACTTAGCAAACTGTGCCCAGGCCCTACCCTGCAGAACTGAGTTCCCATCCCAGCGAACCTTTGCATTACTAGCCCTGCCACACACAGTGCACATCACTAGGGACTTTATTAGTAAGGCAAACATGCCAATCATTGACAACCAATTACCATTACACTTTACACAGGGAACACTTGTACTTTGCCACTGATCAGCAGTGGCAAAGGACCCAAAGCATCTAAATTGGCAAAAAGTTTAGGGAACTTTAGCCAAAAAGGCCACTTCCTACACATACCAATTCGCATGTTCTCCATTTGTGATGCTTCCCATTACCATACAACATTCCTTTCAAAACCAGACGTATTGGCATTGCCAATGCTTGTTTAATGCAAAAAGAACAATTGATGGACAACATGTAGAATAATGTCATACATAGTGACTGAGGGTGAATGTTTACATTGTCTAGCATTCCGCCCATCATTTTTTTATTTTTTATTTTTTTTTGTCCCCATTTTTCGCCCTTGGTGATCAACTAGTAGCATGTGGAAATGAGCTTACTGTCTCAGATAAACTGGGAGGAGCTCCAAGAAAAGCCGCCCTAATTGCCCCACAGCAAGTAATATCATAATCCAGCTAAGCCACTTTGGAGCAACCATTTGGGACACATGCTGCGTTCATATACCCAATCGTACATTGCTTACAATATATTGGGTATAGTCAAGTAAAAGGAAAGAGGGTGCCAAGCAGCGTAATCATTGGACCTTGGGGGAAAAAAAAACCCCAAGACCAAAGCAAAACCAGTTACCAATTTAGTAGTCTCCAAAAGTTTCTCTTGCTTTGGTTTCCTGATCTTAAAAGGTCCATCTTTGATGTTTGTAGTACTGACATTCGCCAGTCCAGCAAGGTTGGAGGTGAAGGGTCTTTCCATTTCTTACATATTTCCCTCCTTGCCAACAGAATACAAAAAAAAAGTAAATTTTTTGCTGGGCCATGAAACTCCGGAGAAATACCAAAAATAACAAGAGCAGGACATAAGATTAGCTGGGATCCCAGAGAGTTGGATATTGAAATAGAAACAGAGTCCCAAAATGATGTTATAAGTGGGCAATCTAAGACAATATGTAAATCCGAGGCCTCTGCCAAACCACATTTAGGGCATAAAACCGGCGAATTATCCGTAAACTTTGATAAACGTTGAGGTGAATAGTAGGCCCTATGTAATGTAAACAAGTGGTTTCGGCGTAACCAAGATGGTTTTACAATGTTCCACATGATTTTAAAAGATTCATACCACATATTCTCCACGCTGATATCAGTTATATGTGTAGACCACAGCTGTTCTGGTGATAGGAACTCGCCCTCTACTTCATCCAGTTAAAGATTGTACCAGCATGAAACTTCCTTCTTGAATGGGAGCCTATCTGTTAGGAGAGACACCAGTGTGCTATCCCCTCCCAGTTGAAATCTGCCTTTAACAGAGGGCCATGCATGCGCCCAACTTTGCATTTGAAGGTATTTGAACCTAGAGAGCCGAAACCCCACTTTTGATTTTAATACCTCCCATGGCAATAGGCTTCCCTTAACAAAGATATCCCCCCAGACTACCATACCTTACTCACGTAAAGGTGTTGCAAGACTATCTAAAAGCCAACTCAGGGAGCCAGGGGAGTTCCATAATGGAGCTTTACCAGAGTAGTAGTCAATTCTAATGGTATGCCTAAGTTTTGCCCAAGTTCTACATGAATCTCTAAGCACCTTTAATTTTATTTTCTTTAAAAACTTAGGATCCCCAAATTTAAACAAAAATTCATGATCAGCCACCCTTTCTCCTCTTAGTAATGCAGCAAACATGTGTCCACAAGCCGAGTATATAGGGGATTTCAACAACATCCTAATATGGGACATTTGAAAGGCCCACCCGTAGAGTTGTAGGTCGGGGGCTGACAAACCTCCCTTCTCTCTACGTCGCCTGATCTTCTTCCAGGCAATTCTCGGGTTACGGTTATCCCAAATAAAGGAGCGTATATCACCTTGGAGCTTAGCTATCATTATGGGATTAAAAAAAAGAGAGATGGTATTAAATAGAAATGTAATCTTAGGCAAGATCATCATTTTAATTAGATTAGATCTACCCAATAGAGATAGTGGGAGTGTAGACCATGATTTCATTTGTCTGCGGCATTCTTTAGCTATAAGCGAGAAATTTGCTGGAACTATCTCGTCTATGTTTTTATATATATTCAGGCCAAGATATCGAAGGACTGAGCTTGTCTGGGCTCCTGCCACAGGCTCGGGGTCATTCCAGGCCATAATATCTGTCTTGTCTTCATTGACTTCATAGCCTGATACTGCTCCAAACTCTTTAGCCAATGTAACTACTGTTGGGAACG
This sequence comes from Lissotriton helveticus, assembly GCF_964261635.1. Taxonomy (NCBI): domain Eukaryota; kingdom Metazoa; phylum Chordata; class Amphibia; order Caudata; family Salamandridae; genus Lissotriton; species Lissotriton helveticus. The sequence goes on from NC_136071.1 coordinate 260,551,011, forward strand.
CCGATCGTAGCTCTGATGTAAAAATAAGAAGATCATCCGCATATAAGGCGACCTTCCTCTCCCATCCCTCAAACTCAAAAGACTTGATGTTACTATTGTCTCGGATCTTTTGAGCAAAGGGCTCTATATAAAGATCAAATAAGAGGCGGGAGAGGGGGCAGCGCTGGCGGGTACCCCGAGTGATATGAAATGGGTCTGATAGTTCTCCATTGACAAGAATTGATGCTGATGGATTTTTATACAGAAGTTTAACTGTACGTCTAAATTTGTTGCCAAAATTGAATTTTTCCAAGACCTCCGATAGATACCCCCAATTAACTCGATCGAAGGCCTTGGTGGCATCCAAGGTCATTACGGCTAGAGGTAGTGATGTCACCGTCGCCATATCGATAGCACCTATGAGGTCGTAGGTCAACTCAAACAGCTGACGCCCCCTTACAAACTCCTTTTGATCTGTATGCAAGATGTTTGTTGCTACCACCCCCAACCTATTTGCAAGTACAGAGGTGAACATTTTGTAATCTGTATTTAAAATGGAAATTGGTCTGTAAGACCCGCAATTTAATGCTGATTTTCCTGGTTTTAAGATCAATGTAATTGATGCATTATCCCATGATTTAGGAGGGGGCATACCTTCAAGGAGGATCTTATTAAAAAGCTCAGTCAAAAATGGAATAATCGTTGGAATCAAAGCCTTGTAGATTTCAGATGGCAATCCATCGGGTACTGATGCCCTGCCTTTTTTACTATTGGCTACAGCTATCCTGACTTCCTCTTGTGAGATCGGATCTTCCAGTTTATTACTTTGTTCTGATGTCAAAGAAGGAAGAGAAACTCCTGCAAGCCAATCTTCAGCCTGCTTTGGCTCTACATTATTATCCTCACAGTAAATATTACTGAAGAAGTCACGGAGCGTTCTCCTAATATCCATATCAGTAGAAAATGTATTACCATCAGACATGATAGAGTTAATATTATTACGCACCAACTCGGTCTTCGTTTTCCATGCCAGCAATTTACCGGCACCTTCGCCGTATTCAAAATGTGCCAACTTACTGGCTTCCCATCTCTCTTGGACCCTAGCATTTAATATTGAGCTTAGCTCTCCTTTCAAGATGGTCACTTTGTTCTGCTTCTCCTGAACCGTAGTGGCGCAGGCATCAGGGTACCTAGAAATATCTGCTTGAAGATTAGTCAGCTCTAGTTCCAATGAGGTCACTGTTTCTCTGTAAATTCTGTTCTTATATGATACTTTGTTCTTTATCTGACCCCTTAAAAAAGCCTTAAGTGTATCCCATATAACACTGGGAGAAGCAGATCCTATATTTTCATCCAGGAAAAACTGGACCTCTATCTTTAAAGCATCAGTAATGTTAGTTGATGACAATAATGATCGATCAAATGACCAATTATTTGATTGATTTTTCGGAAACCGTTCCAAATCTAAAAGGATTGCCGCATGGTCTGAGAGATGAAATGGTAGGTGGGATACTGATTTAACCAGGTGAACTAAGGATTGGCTAAGCAGGATGAAATCGATTCGAGATTGATGGTGAAACCTATAATTTCGAAAAGTAATACCTCTTTGTTGTCTATGCATTGTTCTCCAGACGTCATTATATCCTAGCTGCTTCATATTCTCTTGCAAGTATGCCCTAGTTTTAGACAAAACTTTAGCTCTATTAGATGGTGATTTATCCACTAAGGGATCTAGAACTATGTTAAAGTCACCTGCTAGAATAACTGGATCAGGCAACGAATATAGGTGTGAAAAGACGGTCTTCAAAACTGTTCATCCTGATTCGGGCCATAGTATCCCACTATAGTTATTGGGGCCCCATATATTATAGCTGACACTATTGCCCATCGTCCTCCTGGATCTACAAGATTCGAAAGCAGTCTCGCTTTAATAGATTTTCTAAATAAAATTGCCACGCCTCTAGTGTGTGTTGCTTGTGACGTCGCTATGCAAACATCAATCCATCTATTCCTCCTAATCAGTATCTGTATTTCTGGTTCAGTCAAATGCGTCTCCTGGAGTACTATAATCTGCGCACTTGAGTCTCGACGATATTGCATAATGTTATTTTTTCTGGGACTAGTCCGCAAACCATTAGTATTCCAGGAGAGAATAGACAATTTACTCATTATGATAAAGTTTCAATTTCTTCATTATTAATGCTCCGGCAAAGAGAAAAAAACAAAACCTCTATAGACCATGTGACCATACAAAAAAAGATTCTGGCTGAGACATATCCTAACAGAAACCACATCACACCAAAAACCAAACTACCGTGAGAAAGAGGACTCTTTTTTTGTTTTTTCCCCTGCAACCCCCCCGTGCCCCTGCCTAACCCCCCTCCCCCCCTTGAAAACCCTTGTTTTATCCATCTGGAAAACCAGAAGATAGCACTCTGTTGTGAACTCCCTACCTGTTTACAGTCGGAAGATAAAGACAAAGAAGATGACTCTTTCAGGGTATATAAGCGGGAAGAGGTGGAAATTTGTGCCCTTTACCTAAACCCTCTTAGATTAGAGGAGATGTGTGGTGCACTGCTTTTATTATATATTCACTACCTAACTTCATCCCGTTTTCTTATTTCTTTCATTCTACTTTTACCTATACCTATACTTCCCCTTTTTATACATTTTATTTGTTTACTTATTTACTTATTATATATATATATTTTTTTTTATATATATTTTTTTGTATACGTATATACTTATTTGCTTTCATTTTTCCTTCTTCTCATCTTTAATTCCATTTTTCTTTCTCTTCTCCACTTTTATCTTTAAGTGTTAAACCATTTCGCTAAATTATCTCAGAATAAAGATTTCCACTATTTACCTGCTACCTTTTCTCTGCCTATAGTAAGCAGTAGTTCGTCCGCTGCCTGCACTGATCTTATATTGTGCATGGTGGTGTTATACATAATTCTCAGTGCAGCAGGAAAAACCAATTGAGCAACTGCGTCATAGCTTCTAAAAGCCTCAAGCCTTTTCCCAAATTTCCATTGTCTGTCTAGTGTAGACCTAGACAGATCTGATCTCACTTGAAAATTAAACCCCCTTGCACTGACAGTTTTCTGCTTTAGAGCCAGGTTTAGGATGGTTTCCTTGATGGAGTATGTGAGAAAGTTGACCAAATTCTTTCTGGGCTTGGTTCTTTGGGGATTCTTCTTAAAAGGCTCTCTATGGATGCGCTGGATGTCTCGAGCTAATTCCTCGTCAGACTGGTCTAATCTTAGCGCCTCCTTCAATAATGAGATAACGTACTGCTTGATATCTGAGCCTTCCTTATCCTCAGGAATATTCATTATACGCAGATTATTCCTTCGGGCGTTGTTCTCAAGCATCTCCATTCGTTCTGATAGAATTTGATCTTCTTTCCTAAGAGTGACAATATTTGACTTAGCTTCCTCTAGGTGCAGGGACAAACCTGTCACTCTGTCCTCTAGCGTTTCTGTTCTCATCGATAAATCGCTTAGTTTTTTGACTAAGCTTTCACAGTAGCATCTAATATCTGCTTGATTAGCTGCTGAGGTTTCAAATCCTTTTTTAATATCTACCGATAGAGAGGAAAACATCTCCTGAAAAGACGCCTGCAAGGTAGTAACCAAATCTGTATTTGTGTTAATAGGTGGATTACCACTAGGCAATGGAGGTGAACTGTCTGATGTAGTTGCTTTAGTCACTTGTGTAGATCTCTGTAGACCCAAGCTAGCTAATGAGGCTAATGCGAGAGGTGGAACCAATGGGGGTGCCAAAACTAAAGCCAGTGGTGAAAGGTGACTTGATAAACCAGCAGATAGATCCTCCACCCCTCTTTCTGTGTTGGCAAACTGATCGATGCCTTCTTCCACTCCTGTTCCCTGATTCATGGAGCCTTCCGCACTCCCTGTCGTCATCTTTAACGGGTTGTCAGCCTTATCAGACTTGTCGATCAAATCCTCGGAGCTCATCAATCTCTCAAGTCAAATAACTTCTACTGATATCTTTTCGAGCCTGTCCGGTAATAGTACTACTTGTGGTACCGCCTTAAAATAGGACCTCAGTGATGGAGTTATTTTGGATACTGAGACAACGTTTTGACTCTTAGACCCTTTGGCCCCCCTGGCTGATTTACGCGTGTAAACACGTTTCGCTTTAACCTGCCCAGTCAGGTAAGAGGAGAGCTTCTTTTTGCTACTATAGGAGTAATCTAAGGTAGAAGTATCACTTCCCTCAGGCACCACTGTTTTTGTCGCAGATTCGCCCTTACATCCAATCTTATTTACACAGTCTGGCATAAGTGAGCTTGAGTCGACAGCCAGGGGTGAAATATTATCTTGGGGCAAAGTTTTTTTACTCCTCCCCCTGCTCAGCTCCCCCTTACTAACCTTATGTTTGCTACCTCTCAGATTGTAAGCCGCATCTGATCCATTACCGCCTTTATCGCTGTTATCGCCTCCTCCACCTTCTCCTTGCGCATAAATCAATATCGCCTCTCCTACCTTCGGCGTCCTTTCGTCAGTCGTCTCCACCACCGTGACGGCAACAATCCCCCGGCGTCCAAGAAGTAAGCCACGGGTACGGTGCCCTCGTCGGAGCTCCAGGGTGGCCAGGCTCCACACCAACCCGCCAGGCAGTACCAGGGCACACCCTTGGCGTGCGACACCTTTTTCTTTAACGTGATCGAGCTCAACCACAAGAGCTTTCTCAGCAACAGCAGCAGCAGTGCTCGCGGGTGAAGCCTTCTCGGCACCAACAACGGCGGTGCTCGGCGGTAAACACGCCCCCTCCACCCCCATCGAACGTTTAACAAGAGAGAGAGGTAAAAATAAAGTTCTGATTTTGTTTCGGTTGCTCACCAGGGTCCAGAGTTTCAGCTCAACTAGTATATTTAGCTGAAAACCGCATCGTAAATCGACCTAGTTTCGGTATAATTTACTCAAAAACGGGAGTTCTCAAACAGAGCGCCGCCCATCATGTTTCTTTTGCATATGTCGCCCTAAGTGGGAAGGGTATGCCCAGACCTGGGTCCCGTGCTCACTACACCACTGGATTCAAGTTAGCCTGGCTGATGAAGGGTGATGCCCTGAAACTGGTCCCAGGATGCTTGTTTACGGTCCAGGGAGGACCTGGCTTGGCAGTTTGGGATGGACTGTTCCCACAAGGAGCAGGGTCAAGCCTGATTTGCATACGGCTGGGTCCAAACTGGGGTGGTGTGGTGAGCAAAAGAATAATGGATTAAACCCAGATTCTTGTTACTTGGAGTGAATGTTTGCATTGTCTAGCATTTTGTCCATCAAGTGTTTCTTTTGCATATGTCGCCCTTAGTGGGATAGGTATGCCCAGACGTGGGTCCTGTGCTCACTACACCACTGGATTCAAGCTAGCCTGGCTGATGAAGGGTGATGCCCTGAAACCAGTCCCATGATGCTTGTTTCCGGTCCAGGGAGGACCTGGCTTAGCGGTTCAGGCTGGAGTGTTCCCACAAGGAACAGGGTCAAGACTTATTTGCATATAGCTGGGTCCAAACTGGGATGGTGTGGTGAGCAGAAGAAATATGGATTAACTCCAGATCCTTGTGACTGGGGGTGAATGTTAACATTGTGTAGCATTCCGTCCATTAATTGTTTCTTTTGCATATGTCGCCCAAAGTGGTAAGGGTATTCCCAGACGTGGGTCCCGTGCTCACTACGCCACTGGATTCAAGCTAGCCTGGCTGATGAAGGGTGATGCCCTGAAACCAATCCCAGGATGCTTGTCCCCGGTTCAGGGAGGACCTGGCTTGGCCGTTCGAGCTGTACTGTTCCCACAAGGAACAGGGTCAAGAATGATTTGAACATCGCTGGATCCAAACTGGGGTGGTGTGGTGAGCAAAAGAATGATGGAGTAAACCCAGATCCTTGAGACTGGGGGTGAATGTTTGCATTGTCTAGCATTCCGTCCATCAATTGTGTCTTTTGCATATGTCGCCCGGACCCAGAATGCTTGTTTCCAGTCCACGGAGGACCTGGCTTGGCAGTTTGGGCTGGACTGTTCCCACAAGGAACAGGGTCAAGACTGATTTGCATATGGCTGGATCCAAACTGTGGTTGTGAGGTGAGCAAAAGAGTGATGGATTAAACCCAGATCCTTTTGACTGGGGGTGAATGTTTGCATTGTCTAGCATTCCGTCCATCAATTGTATCTTTTGCAAATGCTTGTTTAACGGTTATATCAAAAATGGAAAATAGATATAGGCTTTCTCTCCTTTATCCTGCACCACTTTATTTCATTACGTTTTCCTATTTGTCTGCGCCATAATTACGCAGGGATACGTTTCCTTATTTGTGGCATTGATTGATGAGGTGTGGAATCATCTCCATGACAACCGAGTACCCCAGAGCCATCCTGCCTGCCCTGCCGCTCACAGATCCGCTCGGGTCGACTGCCTTCACTCATGTGCCAAGCCGGACACAGCAGTGGCAACAGCCGAAGCGCAATTAAGCCAGGAACATTGTTATTAACTTCTTGAACTTTTAATATATGCTCAGAAATCGAAGGCAAAATATCTGCAGGTGCCTAAAAGAGTGGTAGTGTGCTCTTTCGTGTAGGTTTGTCCTGTTATCGTAGTACAGCTGCACTTAGTGGACAAAAAACAACAAGACTTTTTTAGGTTTGAAAACGATTTTTTGAGCTGGCAAAATTATATTTGTATGCGACTTTACTTGCAGATGCAGCTAGATGTGCAGCTATACTGTGATGAAGGTCATGCTTTAATTAGTGGTCGTGTCCTCAGTTTTGTGCCAAAAAACCCACTGTGGAATATTTTACAGTGCAGCCTCATCCATGCTGATGTGCAGCATAATTAGCTTGTGCCAATCAATGAAATGCCAAATAAATGAAATAACAGGAAAATAGTTGTGAAGAATGTTTAACTTTTGGCCTGACATATAGCTTTGACATCTGAGAACCCTTGAGCATTTTTAGATCTCTCCTTCAGATGGGCTTAGCTGTCTCTTGTCAAAGACCTATTGTGAGCAAAACTATGCACAGAGTGGGCTTTTTATTAGCCTCTTGCTCATGATTGCACAAATTCCTGGTTTATTTCAATACTGTGCTCTTTATTCAAAGGTTCCCCCCCTTTTTTCTTGTGCTCCTTCTGCCTCAAGATCATAGCTTCTTTCGAATCTTTTGATTGGATGACCTATATCCTTCCATTGCTGAAATGCCAGAACTATTTATTTCATTTGGGTAAGCACTCTTTGGGAACACATTGTTTTTCTAGCCCCCTTTTCTCCCACCTTCATTTCTTTCTTTTTTTTGAGTATATATTTTTTAATTTGTGCGAAAATTGATTGTGTAAGGACGCTGCTGCTGTGCATTGCTACCTGGCTGCTCAATTCCCCACTCGTCTGTTGTTCTCCTCCCCCGAGGCTGCACCCTGCTGCTGGGCTGCTTAATTTCTCTTTATTGCAAGCCACTGCAGGGGCATATTAACAAGGGCAGTATCGCCACTTTAGCAGCACTTTTCGCAGCTAAAGCGGCGATATTTTCATCACCCTTTTTACAAGGTGGTGCTAACATGCATTAGCGCATGTTAGGACCCGTTTTCCCGACGCCTCGCTTTGCATCTCTAATGAGATGCAAAGTGGGCGTCACTGGGCGTACCTCTGACGGACTACCTTGTAAGATATCGCTATATGTACATCACAATATTTACAAGCCCGAGCATTTTAGCCGACGTTAGTTTTTGGCGAAAACCGCGTTTTTTGCCAAAAACTAACATCTGCTAAAATGCTGACTTACCTATACCTAACAGTGGGGGTGTGGAGTTCTGGACTTTTTGGTTCCGTCCAGAGGTGTCAGGGATAACACCCGAAGACCCCGGAGTTCAACCTGCCTCGGTGCACAAACAAACAGAAACACGGGCTTCTCGATGGTGGCGTCAAAGACCAAAGGTTTATTACTGCAGGGACACAGAAGTCACAGAAACTACACATGGGCAGTATCTAGGAGCCTGTTCAATTTGTACAAAGAGGGTTGCTCCTTATATACTGAATATTGGGCTTCAGGCAAATTTCTTTACATGTTAGCACATTCCAAAACCTTTGTATCTTAAACAATAAATATTTGGCGTTGCACAGGAATCGTCAACAATATCTGATGTCAAAACATTACGAACGAGGGGTTCCCACTATTCCATCATAATCCCATGTCAACTTTCCATTCAAGACCCGGACCGCCTCATCGTAAATTTCGTTACCTCCCCCTAATAAAGGCCCAGAAGGAAAGGAGCAGAGCCAGGTGCAGAAGATAGAAAAGTAGGATAAGAGATGTTTGTGGGTCGTAAATGGGCACGGTTACCAGCTTCGGCCGCCTAATCATGATCAGACCAACGAACACGAGAACCAGTATAGCAGGACTGGCCTCAGGCTGGGGAGACAGCTCTTGCCGAGTCATGCTGCCACAGCGTTGCTGGCCTAAGGTGCACGTGTCACTAGCAAGGTGAATTGCCGGCTAAAGCCTACGTGTCCTTAAATGAAAAAGAGGTCATTGCGTGTCCATTGACTATGTGAGGGCAAGGAATACAAAATGGCTTCCTTGTTCTAAGATGGATGCCATGGGTAGAACAGAAATGTGTTTGTAACAGGAGTGCTCTTGCTTGTAGCATAGCGAAAACACCAGGATATACTAAATGGATCATTTGCGGTTCACTGATACCAAAATTATGCATTTGCGACAATGTTACAAACACGGGTTAAAATCGTCACGGAACCTCAGACCCTCCTTTTGCCCTTACATAGGCAATTACTCAGTCTATGTCAGAATCTAACTCTATGCTCATTAGGTCAGTGACATGTTGTTGCATCATCATCCTGTCTCGTGTCTTTTCTCCTAATGCAGGTGGTTTTCTGAAACAGGTTGCAGCACAGAGGCTACACAAAGCAGGACCACATTGGATAATAAGGCAGCATGAGAACAGAAATACTAGGATGACACCAATGACCATCAGAACCTTCCATCCCCACGCTGATACCAGAGTCCAAAACCACTCCATGAAGGACCAGTTTCCCTTGTCTACGTGTATAGAGTCGGAAATCTTGTGTAGCTTAGAGATCGCTTCATAGACGGTTGGAGCATTATTGGGAATAAAAACACAGCAGCTCGATTGGATCATTCTGCATACCCCACCTCGATCTGCAAGTATTACGTCTAGAACCATACGGTTCTGCAACGTCATGAGACGATCCGCCTGAAGCTCAGCTGTTAAGTTACTAAGGGCACCAGCAGTTTCTGTAATAGTAGATTCAACTACCCGTGTTAGTTGACGTAGATTTCTACTATTGGCCATAGGCCCCCAAAACGGAAGGAAACCTTTGAAGAAGTCTCCAGCTTCCTGACCAGCGGTATCTTCCTTGCTGAAGACACCTCTTGCTACTCTGGTCTTGTGATAATCTGAAGAAGCAGTGTATGTCGGAGGTAACAATCGAGCAATATAACATGAACCTGAGAAGTCAGCAGGCAGCCATGTATACGCTCTGTCTTGACAGATGAAGTAAGTACCCCTAGCAGTAAGGAAGGCAGGGGAGGAGTTAGACGGAAATACGTAAGTCTCAACGCACTCACTCCTCCCTAGCTGAGCTCTCAGATTTCTCCCATTTCCTTGCAAACAGACCTGACCTCGGTGAGGCACGACCCAGACTGAAGTGGAGCTTTTACGCTTGCTTTCTCCCAAACTAAGGCGATACTCGGTAGAGTTCCAACTCAAATACACCCGTAATTCATCTCTAGGGTAAGATGGAGTATTATTGACGTCTTTAATCATGTCAATTATTCCCTGGACTAAAGCTTTGTTGGCTGAGTTGTATTTAGTGGACCGTGGTGGACGCGGAGGATAGGTCTCAAGGGCATAGGAAAAAATGGTCTGAAAGGCCTGAAATGATCCATTATAGCTAAAAGGCAAGACTAGATAGGGAATGCCTTTATCCATAGTGTGAGGTATCAAGCCACACACCCAGCAGTCTGTAGTATTAACTACCAGTTGGTGTTGATGCAAGAGCTGTACAAATGTATTGTTAATAAATTCAGAGCGTCGAGCTTGTTCGTGTTCAGGAAACGAGTGAAAAGAATGCATAGAAGAAACCGTAGAAGTAGTAGGATCAAGGGGAGGTACTGTAGTTACCGGCATAAAAATCAAATGCACACCAAAGATGATTCCACCCACCAACGTTATCAAAACAATTAAAAATGTAACTGCACATTGCATTAGAAAGCATTTGCTGTGAAGTATTCGGTACAGTCTATTTCTGCGAACATAAATTACATTCTTTCGTTGCAGCTCAGGAAGCTCCATCTTCTACAATCCGCTCGTGACCACTGATGATGTGTACGTAGATAAAAATGCCTCTATCAGCCCTGGGAGTTCCCAGAACTAACAGAAAGATCGACCTTATGTCTGACCCCCGCAGATTCAACTAGGCACACAGCCACGACCCTACGGCTACCCAGACGGCAAGGCAAAATTTAAAACAACAAAATAATAGCAAACTTCCTGGCTGGAGGCAATGTATAGAAAATTCAAATCTGAAAATAGGCAGTTTCCTGCTTTATTTGTCCATATTGCGAGGTCGCAAGTTGTATCTCAGTTTTGCAGGAGCTGTCTGATCTGGAAACAATATATTTTCAGCCGACGCTGCAATGTTCGCGTTTGCAGATGACAAATGTTCTTTTGGTGCAGATGGCAAATGTTCAGGGTTCAAAAGAGCAGTTTCAGGAGGAGAGTCAGAATTTGATGTATCAGTGATCAGTTCTGCATCACTGAAAGGGATGAACCTGGGTATTTGTTCTGCTTCAGAGGCACTGATTCCTTTCTTTACCCAGTCGTTGTAAGGAAGTGGCAGAGGCACACGTTTGACATGTGTCGTGTGGATCCAATTCTTCCTTCCGGCCACTCTAATAGCAGTTCTCGTCGCCAATAGGACTTGGAAAGGGCCAACGAATCTGGGCTGAAGATTTTTCGTTCTTGCAAAATTTCTAATGACTACTTGATCCCCAGGTTTCAGCTGATGACCTGGACTCTCCGGTGGCTTTGGCAATGCATCGAAAACCTGTTGGTGAATAAGGCTCAATTTAGCAGTCAAGTCGAAAAGATAATCAATTAACATTGGGTATTCCAGCTGCTTAAATTCTTTCGGTCTAGGTACCCCCCAAACATTTGCAGGACGACCAAAAATTATTTCATATGGACTAAGCCCTACTCTAGAATGTACAGTTGCTCTTGTTGATAACAAAGCCAAAGGCAGTGCATCTGGCCAGGGCAAACCCGTGGATGCTTGTATCTTAGCAAGTTTCAGTTTAAGGGTGCCATTGTAACCCTCAACTAAACCCGCGGACTGGGGATGATTCGCACTGTGAAACTTTTGTCTAATCCCTAGGCCGGCACACACACTCTGCATAACTTTCCCTACGAACTCACTTCCGTTATCTGACCATACAATCCGTGGCATTCCGAATCTGGGGAAGTATTCTTTAAGAAGGATCTTGGCAGTGGACAAAGCAGTATTGTCCTTCAGTGGGTATGCTTCGATCCATCTGGAGAACGCACAAACTACCACTAGGACGTACTTTAGATTATTACAACGATCCATGTGAATGAAGTCTAGCTGGATCACTTCAAAGGGGCAGGAAGGAGGAGCGAAGTGACCTGCAGGTGTGGGGATTCCCTTGCCAGGATTATGCATCAGGCATACCATGCAATTTCTCACCACTCTCTCTGCACACTTACTAATCCCATCATTCTTCCAAACTGGAGCCAACATCTTACAAATCCCTTTAGAACTGATGTGCGCTGCTCCATGTGCCATCGTTACTACTGCAAGCACATACGCATCAGGCAACATCCAACGCTGTTGTTCCGACAAGTCAATCCAACACCCACTCGAGTCCAATTTACCCGTGCTCTCTTTCCATGCACGCTTTTCCTCCTCAGTCGCCTCTTTCTGAATTTCTTTCACGCTTTCCACTGTGTCCTCACACATTCCAGACTCAGAAATCCATCTTGCAGACGTTGCAACATACATTCTACTCATCATATTTCTAGCTGTCTGTTTTGCAGTCTCATCAGCAAAAGCATTCCCACGACCAACATCATCCGTGATTGCTTTATGAGCACTGCATTTCACAATCGCAACTTCAGTCGGCAAGGTTAGGGATTCCAACAAGTCATTAACTAGCTGGCCATGTTGAATCTTAGTCCCATGGGACGTAATGAAACCTCTCTCTTTCCACAAACGGCCAAAACTATGGGCCACGCCGAACGCGTACTGACTATCTGTGAACACATTCACTCTCTTTCCCTTAGCTAAAACGCACGCTCTTGTCAGCGCGATCAATTCTGCAGCCTGGGCAGAATTCTGACTCACTCTCGCAGTCTCCACAATCGTACTCAAAGTCGTTACTGCATAGGCAGCAGTCACATCACCATTCTCCAATTTGAAGCAAGACCCGTCAACATACAACGTGCCATCTGGATCTGATAATGGAGTGTCTTTTAAATCAATTCGTCCTTTTGTTTCTTCCTCAGTTCTGAAACAACAGTCGTGTGGTTCGGAATCACTCGACTCTTGGCTAGTCGGCAACAATGTTGCTGGATTCAATACATTGCATCTTTTGATCTGAATATGACTTGCTAGCAATGTCAGTTCGTAACCTGATAATCTAGCACTGGTAAGGTGCTGCGTCTTGGTTCGGTTCATGAGTGTATCCACAGCATGAGGAACCATAACTACTAGCATGTTGTTCATTACCAAACCAGCAGATTGTCGAATGGAGGCTGCAGCTGTGGCTGTAGCTCTCAAGCAACTAGGCAACGCTCTAGCTACTGGATCTAATGTTGATGAAAAATATGCACAAGGGCGTTGTTTATCACCAAATTTCTGTGTCAAAACACTCAACGCACAACCTTCTCTCTCATGGACATAGAGCGTGAATGGTTTACTGTAATCGGGTGTACCCAATACAGGAGCTGAACACAGTGCATTTCGTAACTCAGAAAAACTCTCCTGACATTCGGCAGACCATGGCACTGGACTCGGAACATTTTTCCCAGTCAAAGCTACCAACGGTTTTGCCAAAAGAGAAAAATTTGGGATCCATTGCCTACAATATGAGGTAATACCTAAAAAGGCACGTACTTCTCTCTGCGTGCTAGGAACATTCATCTGTGTAATTGCTTTTATTCTCTCTGGGGTCAACTTCCTTCCCTCCTTTGACAAGAGATGACCTAGGTAGGTCACTTCTTGGCAACAGTATTGCATTTTTGAAGGTGACACCTTGTGATTCAAATTTGACAAATGATGCAATAAAGAAATTGTAGCTGTTTTGCAAGTTTCCTTGTCATCGGCAGCCACTAGAAGATCATCGACATATTGTATTAAAGCAGAACCAGGAGGAAGTACAAATGAGTCTAACTGGCTTTTTAATGCTTGACTGTAAATGGATGGGCTTTCACAATAACCTTGTGGAGCGCGTTTAAACCTGAAGCTTCGTCCTCCTAGAGAGAAACCGAAGATATCTCTGCTTTCCTCGGCTATCGGAATGCTGAAAAAGGCATTTTTCAAGTCGATAACTGAAAACCATGCTGCTGTAGCAGGAATTAACGTTAACAATGCAGTAATGTCTGGAACCACAGGAAACTGTGGAATCACAATTTTATTAACCTCTCTAAGATCAATTACAAATCTATATACTGGAGGTTTTGTTGGGTCAGTTCGTTTCAGAATGGGCAGTACAGGACTATTACAGACATTACCTCTAGTTTCTTCTATAACGCCTTTCTTGATCAGATCTTGTACTATCAGTAGGAGCGCACGCTCACCTTCAGTAGAAATTCTGTATTGTGGAATTCGTGCAAATTTTACATTCGCTTTCAAAGTTACTACATATGGTGGAATTTCTAAAAGACCTACATCATTAGGACCAGTCGCCCAAAGAGTATCAGGGAGTGAACGCAGCTCTGGTGGGAGTGCATCCATCGACAAGTACATTGGAGAGATGATTCTTTTACCCAACGTAAGCTGTACTCCTTCTGGAGAACAGTACAATGTCGCATATAGGCGTTTTAATAAGTCTAAACCAAGTAGATTTTCATTACAACCTGTCATCAAAATCAGGGGTGCTTTCAATTGTCGGGGTCCAACAGAAATAGACAAAGGACCAGAAACAGGGTTGTGAACAGGGGCGCCTGAAAAACCTACTGAAACGTTTGTTGAGCCAGACAAAGGTGCGCCAGGGAGTTTCGCATGTATGATAGAACTTTTTGCTGCACCAGTATCCAACAGAAACGGTTCGACTATACCTGATGTTGCTACTGCGACATAAGGCCCACTCTGATCTACTGGAACTGATACTACTCCCTCTCTTTGTCCATGGCTGTCCTAGTACTCCCTTGGCTGAATTTCCTCACTAGCTTCATAGTAATCTTCAACATGATATTGTTGAGACCTATTCTGTTGGGCAGATTGTCCATTTCGTTGGTCGAAATAATTAGAAGGGCGATCACTTGTCTGTGGAGGCATAGCACCTCTTCCTCGACCTCTAGAATTCTGCATATAACCACCACGACCTCTCTGAGCTGCCGCAGTATTATTTTGTGCCCGTACCGGACACTCAGTCTTATAATGGCCTTCCATTTTGCAATAAGCACACTGATTCCATTGGTACTGTGGCCTCTGAGAATTATACTCCGTTCTTTGATATGACCCTTGCTGTGTATTGGTCAGATTGGTGCGAGGCGGATATGCTTGCTGTAAAAGAACTTTAGTTTTTAACTCTTTCGTCTTTTTATCTGATTTTTCTTTCTCCTCTTTGTCCCTATTTTCATAGTACTGGGCAGTAGCAAGTATTTGCGCAGTCGTAGAGACAGCCCACGCACTTTCAGAATTTTTTAATTTACCACTAAGTTCTGGCAACAGATTGTGCACAAATTTATCAACAAATAATCTCTGGCCTCCTTCTGTGCTCATATCCTGACCACTATGATCCACAAAAGTCTCCTCGAATCTTGTGAAAAAGTCGGAGACGCTTTCGTCTTTCTTCTGTTTGCACGCGGACAATTTGTCCCAGTTAACGCGTAATGCTGGCATTAGGGTTTTCATTAAATCGATTATTCTACCAGGCAAATTAGCAATTAAGGGTTCAGGTTTAGAACCACCTATTTGTTGACCATCCGCTGCAATTATAGCTGCCCAATCACCACCTAGGGCAACTGGATGATTCTCTTTACGAATTTTAGCCCAAATTGGTTGCGGTACTACATTACCAAATAGCAGATCTATGTCAGCTAGATTTAATACACAAGCGTCAACTGTCTGAGCCAACTCTTTGTAGTACCCTGCAGGATTTTTACGCGGATCTGGCAAGGCCTGTTTCACTGCTAATACTTCAGCTCGCTTCCATGGAATATGTATCCATACTCTCTGGAATTGGGCCGGAGCGGCTGCAATACCAAGGTTTACATTAGCTTGCACAGCTTCACGCCAAATTGGTGGAACCTCTCTCATTGGATATTGACGATTTTGTTTCGTACTACGTTTCTCTGACTCCCTCGGAGAACGAAGGGATGGGTCATTCCTATAACTTAAAACCAGTTCCATCGCTTCTTTTATATTTTGTCCAACTATCATACCTGCAGCAAACTCTTTCTGAACATTAATTAATTCTTCTAGATTTGATTCAGGGTCATCCTCTTCCAATTCCTCACGTAGAAGGAAGCACATTTCATCAAACACATATCGTTGTGTCGGTTCGTTCCATTGTATAAATGTATCTAATACATCTTGTACATTATATCTTCCAACTTTCGAAATCCATCTAAGGGCAGTGGAATCTAATATCCCTCTTTCTTCAGTACTGGGAAGCTGACTACGTCTCTGCACAGAGTCAGAGGTAGGAGTCTTAATCAGAGTTTTATAGAAGGGAGATAGAATGTTAGAGACAGAATCAGTGATTCTTCGACGAACAGAAAGTGGAGTCATAATATTAGCAGAAGCAGTAAATAGAGTAGCAGTTGGAACAGATAGATCAGGAACAGTAGGAGTAGCGGGCAAAACAGCTTGTGAACTAGCAGGTGTGAGCGATACAGGTATAGGTAAAGAAGCCGGCAACCCTGAAAGAGGGGGTGCCGAAGGAACATTAATAGTGACCACAGGAGGTACAGGAACTTGATTCAGAGGAGCGGGAACACCAGGTTGTCCAGCAACCGGTAATTGAACATTCGGTATAGGTGGAGCCGTAGCACCCTGTGCATACGGTGGGGGTGATCGTAACAAGTAAGACAACAGGGGATCCTTTTCAGGGTCCTCTACTATCTTAGCTGTACTTGATGGCAAAGCAGGATAGCACTTGTCTATTGCTAAATTATGCTCTCTATTGGCCACCTCCATCGCTTTCTCAGACTCGTTGAGTTGTAGCTGCTTAGCAGACTGTTCTAAAGTCAACTCTTGCTCTTTCTGTTCTTTCTTCAACTTTTTAATTTCTCTCTGTTTAGATTCTTTTCGCCAATAACGGAAAGAATCAAACATTGCCGGCCGGGCTTTCTTCTTGAATAATTTCGTTTCTAAATTATCAAGAACTTGAGGTTCGAAACTACCATGCAGTGGCCAACTAAGGACACCATCTTTCTCTGTGTAGTGGATCCATATCTCGTTATAAGAGATAGGGCCCACACCAAATTTGCAATATAGATCATAAAGGGGAGTTCCAATCGGAGGAACCGAACACGAGTCCTCCAACTGGGAATCCCTGTTGCAACTAAAACAAGACAACATACAATTTTTCCGACTTACCATTTTATAACCCGGAACACAAAACAGACGAAACACAAATTAAAAGAAAGGTGCGCACCTGAACCAAGAACTTAGGCCTACCAGAACAGACAAACGTATCGATACCCGAACTGAACTGAATAATTATCGTAACCAGAATAACCAGCGATAATCTTATGAAACCAAACCAAACCAAAAACTAAAAGGATTATCCAAACAGGAGCAACCCTTACGAAGTAACCAACTATCAACCACTTAATACTTAACTGAGGCACTGAAGACGTCACCAAGGAGAAACCCGTCACGTCTCGCCGTACTAAGGACTGCACCTCGGGTCCAAGACAGGGCGACGGTCAAGGCAACGAACCACTGCAGCCGTCTGAACGGGAACCCTCGTGGAAGAGAACGTCGGGCCACTTTTGCGATATGCCGGGATCGATGAAGTGGGGCACCTCCCTCTGAAATCTTCACACGAAGCTTCTCGAACTCTTCAGGCTTTTGGACCGGTACCGAATGACGTCGCCCCACGTTGGGCGCCAATTGGAGTTCTGGACTTTTTGGTTCCGTCCAGAGGTGTCAGGGATAACACCCGAAGACCCCGGAGTTCAACCTGCCTCGGTGCACAAACAAACAGAAACACGGGCTTCTCGATGGTGGCGTCAAAGACCAAAGGTTTATTACTGCAGGGACACAGAAGTCACAGAAACTACACATGGGCAGTATCTAGGAGCCTGTTCAATTTGTACAAAGAGGGTTGCTCCTTATATACTGAATATTGGGCTTCAGGCAAATTTCTTTACATGTTAGCACATTCCAAAACCTTTGTATCTTAAACAATAAATATTTGGCGTTGCACAGGAATCGTCAACAATATCTGATGTCAAAACATTACGAACGAGGGGTTCCCACTATTCCATCATAATCCCATGTCAACTTTCCATTCAAGACCCGGACCGCCTCATCGTAAATTTCGTTACCTCCCCCTAATAAAGGCCCAGAAGGAAAGGAGCAGAGCCAGGTGCAGAAGATAGAAAAGTAGGATAAGAGATGTTTGTGGGTCGTAAATGGGCACGGTTACCAGCTTCGGCCGCCTAATCATGATCAGACCAACGAACACGAGAACCAGTATAGCAGGACTGGCCTCAGGCTGGGGAGACAGCTCTTGCCGAGTCATGCTGCCACAGCGTTGCTGGCCTAAGGTGCACGTGTCACTAGCAAGGTGAATTGCCGGCTAAAGCCTACGTGTCCTTAAATGAAAAAGAGGTCATTGCGTGTCCATTGACTATGTGAGGGCAAGGAATACAAAATGGCTTCCTTGTTCTAAGATGGATGCCATGGGTAGAACAGAAATGTGTTTGTAACAGGAGTGCTCTTGCTTGTAGCATAGCGAAAACACCAGGATATACTAAATGGATCATTTGCGGTTCACTGATACCAAAATTATGCATTTGCGACAATGTTACAAACACGGGTTAAAATCGTCACGGAACCTCAGGTGGATTATGCTGATACAACCACAGGGTCGTATCAGCAAGGTTATGGCGGTTTTCCATGGAACATCGCTGGAAAACCAGCGATGTTCCATGGAAAACATCGCTATCGCTGGAAGATTTTCGCCATTGCGCTATGCTTTGTTAATACAGCGATAGCATGGCGATAAGTGCCAGCGATAGCCGGCGAAAAATAAGTTCTCGCTAAGAGCGGCCAGTGATAATTATCGCTGCAGCTTGATAATATGCCCCCAAGTACTCCACTATCCTCTTTCCTCTGATTAATACAGTAATATAAAAATACAATTCATCTACCTTAACTTGTACTGGTAGATTTCCCCCACCATTCCCATAATTATGAATACCTACCTTAAACAAGAAGAAGACAAGCCTCACAGGGATTGAACCAACCAGGTCTCAAATGATGCCCTGTTATGATATCAAAAAGAGAATACAAAATAACTAATAAAAGGTCCAATGGGTAACAGATTTGTATCATAGCAATTAAGGGAATCAGTGATTATTAATTTTCATAACTGCAACTTCCTTTTGTATAGTTCATAAGTTCATTAGAACTTTTTTTTATCTCAGTAGTAAAATCGATACACTGAAAGTCTATCAAAATATTGCAGGGGAGCCATGATCCTTTCACACTGTTGTTTGGTGTTTTCTTTAGTACAATTCACAGCTGTTTCTCTCCCCCAAATACTAAAGAGTTCAGATACAAACAAGTTATAAGGACAAGGTGAATAATACTCACTACCGTGAATTGTTTTAGGAATAACACTGGCAAATACTTCACCACAAAAAATGTTTTATTGGGAACACCTTCCCAACACAGAAAGAAACGTCCACTTTGTTTAAATAGCCAACGCCTA
Organism: Lissotriton helveticus; assembly: GCF_964261635.1. NCBI lineage: Eukaryota > Metazoa > Chordata > Amphibia > Caudata > Salamandridae > Lissotriton > Lissotriton helveticus. The sequence goes on from NC_136071.1 coordinate 260,570,172, forward strand.
GCAGTGATTAGAAAGTAACCTTCACTCAGCCACCGTTTCAACAATCCAAACTTTGATTGGTGCACTGCACCCTTACCCACAAGAATACTCCAATACAAACGCACAGCAGCTCTGCTTCAGAGATCCGGCAAGAATATTCTGCAGTGTGCTGAACCAGAAGCTGCTGTTATACTTCTGGTTCAGCAGGAAACATGGGAATTGTAGTTCTGTCTCTCAGACCGTCTCCTCCCACCAAGCCATCAACTGAGAATACAACTCCTGCATGGCTGAATGACTCTGGAAGGAACACAACATAGGAAACAAGGAACATTCTCCATTGGCATACAAACTTTTTGTTACTCGCCTCTGATGTCTTCGCGATGAATGGTTAACAGTTTGTCCTAGTGAAACTTTTTGCAGTGACACATATAATTTTTTACAGAAAAAAATAGTTCAGGGTGACAAAGTTGCACCAGAAATAGAGTCCTGAGCCTCGGATATGACGAGAACTCTAATGGAACTCCAGACATCTGGGTTCATATTGTGAAGAGTTGCTTCTTTAAAATGATTTTGTGTGAAAGGAAAGGTGATGTATAATATGAAGTGCAAACATACACTGGTGGGTAAATGTAGACTCATCTGCCTATTTTTCATCAAAGATTGAGATTATCATCCATATCATGAGAGGCTCTCCTTCCAGTGATGAGCAGACACGTCTGAGCCGGTTATTAACTCTCTAAGAAACGTCATTCCATTTTCTCGATTTGACATGGAAGAATTTGGGGTCTCATTAGGCAACTGTAGGGCTTGAAGAATGTGGAATAATGTGTAACTGGATAATTTATTCAAGGAAACTGGATTTCCTTCACTTTATTTAAGAGACATCACCAATGCCAGATTTAGTTCACCAATTGTCCAATAGCATCTGAAACAAAACAGTTTATTTTCCTGGTGAAGAAATCCTGGTTTAGTGGTGATCAACCCAATTTTAGACTGAGCTACCAATCGCCTTTTCCCTATATGTACTGGAATACGAATGGTGGCCTGGCTTCAACAGTTCATTGAAGCAAAAAGCATCCAAAACACTTTAACCTGGGGTCCGACTGTGAGGGGATGGATATGCACAAATTCTCAAAGAAATCTGAGGTAACAAAAGTGAAATAGCATACTCATTTACAATGTAGTGATATCATAGGTTTGGCCCCTTTTTTTATAAAGCTCGGTCCTTAACCCGTTGCGTGCTCATGACGGAACCGTTCCGTCACGAGCCTCGGGTGGGCTGTGCTGGTGACGGAACGGTTCCGTCATGGCCCGCTCGCCGCGCCTTCGCGGCGCAAATTCTGCGCCTGCGCTGAGCGTTCTGATGAGCGGGCGGGGCCGTGACGGAACCGTTCCGTCACAAGCACAGCTCACCCGAGGTCCGTGACAGAGCGGTTCCGTCACGAGTACGGGAGCACTGCGCGGCCCCGTTTCCCCCTTAGCGCTGCGGCGGAATAGCCGCCGCAGCTAAGGGGTTAAACAACCTCTCATTTTCTGCGGATGGGTTAGGGGAAGGGCATGAAAAGGGAACAGTAAGTAGACATGAACCGTACCGCAGTCTTTAACAAGTCCTCAAGATGACGCTCTTAAAGCACCAAATTCATGCAAGAGTTCAAGGAATAGAATTGAATTTGAGTAAATCTTCTTATGCTGAACAGGCTCTAAACAGCGGCAGTGTCCGCATCAGAAATACAACCCTGCAGGGATCCTCATTCTCACACTTAGTGGCTGATTATTAGTCAGTGGAGTAATATCTGGGAGAACAGGTTGAATTCTGTCCCTTCTGATTCTGAGTTACAAGTTGTAAGATTTGTAAGCCTCACCTCCATGCCTCCCTCATTGTTTCCACGCAGTTTCCTCCTACTAAAAGTAAGACTATTGTGTAGCCTTTCTCCTTTTACAGACAGATATTTGTCATTGTTGAGCATGTAATGCGCCCGGTGCAACTGAATTCTTACCACTGCAAACCTGTATTTGTTTTATGTATAAAAACCTATAAAACTTTTTTTTCAAAAGCAAACACATTTGGAGTGCTTTGCATCCTATTTGGCTGCTAGAGCCGCACGCACCAATTACTGAGTTATATATTAGTGTTTTTATTCTGGCTCAAAAGTTCAAGGGAACCTAGAAAATCATTACAAGCCAATCAGAAGACTTATTGAGTTACTACTTTATTAATTAATTTATTTATCAGATATAAAACTGATTTATATGGTGTACTTGCATTATGGCGATTTAGAATTAATTTTATTGTAATACATCTGGCATTGTTGTTCTGTGCTAGGAGGAAGATGGCGGCCGACTAAGACGCTCGGTCGCGAGCTCCTGAGACACCAGCAACCAAACTGATGCCAGCGTTTCCCCAGATGAAGCAAATAGGTGAGCTCAGCCAGCAATGATCTGGTCAAGGTGAGAGCTACGTTACCGTTATTCGATAGTCTACAGACTTAAAACCAACTGAAGCAATCCCCCAGAAGAAGCACTCTCCCTCTCCTCCGAAGTAACTCGCCTCAGAAGCACGCAAAAGGGAGTCTAGCTGTTGGAAAGAGAAGAGAGAGTGAACGAGGAACACAAACTCACCGAGGCACAGTGATCAAGAAAGGGCGAGTTGCACGGCGAGTTGCACGGTGATAGGCGGTGTTGCTGCGGTGCTCGACGGGCGCCTGTCAGTTGTAGTCGGGGTTTGTAGTCGGCGTAGGACCGCATGCTGGAGCGGAGAGAGCGCGGCTTTCAAGCAGCAGTGGCGGAGCTCTGGGTGAGAGCGAGAAACGCCGCCCAGTGTTGCAGAAGGGTTCTTGGAGGAATCACTTTCCTCTTCCGGGGGAGAGGGAACGGAGTCAGCGGCGCTGCTCTCGGAGGCTGCATAGAAACACGCTGCTACGAAGAAAACCAAAGCAAACAAAGTGACAACACAAACGATCGCAAATATAATAAAGCTAAAAAAGCTAATCTCCAGTGCTTTCTAAACGTGAAAATAAGTGTAAAACTGAACAAAAATCAGGAACACCATAAAGACTTACAAATATTAAATGACTGGTACTGGATGATTAGAAAAGGAAATTGGGTTGTTCCTGAGGACAAGAATTTAACTGAACTTAAACTACCGTATACTATTTCACAGGGGGAGAAAAAAAAAGAGCATTGCCAGAACGCCAAAGAACATATTCCAGCAGGAGAGGACGGTGCTGTTTTGGAGGCAAAAAATATCAGAGAAGGTTTTACCCCTGCATTTACTTACACCACTAGGTCAAAAAAACCACAGGTAGACAAAACAATATTCCCAGTTTCATTAGACAAAAAAGAAGAGGTAACTGGAAGATCAGTCTACTCCCTAAGAAGCCGGAATCTACCTAAACAAAATACACCGTTAATCCAGAAGAAAAAGAATATCACTCCAAGAAGTACAAAGAAAAAAAATTTACCGCGACTGGACGAACTATCAGAAAGTATTAAAGGCAGAGTTTCAAAACGAAAACCAGGGGGCAAAAAGTTAAAATTACCCCGTCCCTAAGATCATATTTTAAAGTGCAACAGGTACTGCAGATAAGAGGTGGACAACACGTGGCAGGGACTGTAGCTGAGAATACCACGACACTTACATCTACGTCAACCCCAGGCGAAGTTGGAGGCAAGGGTAAAGAACTTACTGGTGAGAACGAAGAAGTGGAAGAGATACCTGCGCTAGAGTACTTGGAGGAAAGCACAGAAGAAGAAGAGGAAGAAGAAGAAGAAGGTATACAACAAAAAGCCTACCAATCCTCAGTTGAATCACTACAGACACTACATCAGCCAATATTAATAACAATAATGAGTAATTCAATGACACAACTCACAGGCAAAGAGAATGAAGCTGAACCTGAAGCGGATATAACCCCACAAGAACAACAAGGGGAAGCAGAGAGGCAACAAGTGGAAAAAGAAAAGGATGTAGACCGGCAAGAATTACGGCCAGGGGAGCAAGACTCGGAGCAGGATACGGATCAGATGGGTGTAAGTAAGATGGAAGTAAGTAAGATGGAAGAAATAATGGGGGCATGCTTGGACAAAATGATGGACAACATTTTGGGGGAAATGAGAGAGAAATTCTCAATATCGGAAGGGAATCAATCTAAAATTCAAGAAGTAGTCGAAAACCTTGATCAGAAACTGAACGATTTAGGAGTACGAGTAACGGCTGTGGAAAATGAGATTGGCTCTTTGATCAAAAAAGTAGATGCAAACCAAAGAGAGATAAGACAGATAAAAGACAGTGAGAGGGCCACCAAAGAAAAACTTGAATCCTTGGAGAATCAAGGAAGACGCAATAACCTCAGACTATTGAATATTCCTGAAAATTTGGAAGGGTCAGATATAAAATCATATGTTATATCTTTGCTAGAGGAGTTCTTTCCATGGGCAAAGGACTGAGTTATCAACGGACATTCAGCGAGTACATAGGGATCCCTTCAGGAAAAGTAAAGACCGAAAAACCCCAAGGAAAATACTAATACATTTCAGGACTTATTCTCTGAAGGAAAGATTACTCAATGAGGGGCTAAAAAGCGGATCTTTTAATAAAGACAATTGGTCATTTCGCGTCAGGTCTGATATATGCAAGGCTACGCAAGATAGACAGTGGGAGTTGGGGCAACACATGCAAGAATTAAAAAGTCTGGGAGCAAATGTCCAACTGAAATTTCCAGCTGCTTTAAGAATAATGTGGAGAAACAAAATGCACAATCTAAGAGAGCCGAAAGAGGTAGAAAACCTCATCCAGCAGATAAAAGACCAAATTGAAATCGACAAGATGAATCAAGTCTTATGAAATAGCAGGAGAAATTTAACCAACTCTTTGGCAGCAAAACATGAAACTGATCTAAAAAGCCAAAAATTTAAAATGAAAGGGGAATGTGAAGGCATAACAACCACTTAATATGCAATAGAGTGGCTGGCGCCGCGGAGCACGAAAAGGGTGGGAAAATACCACCTGAAAAAAGAAGAAGGGAGGCTTCCTCAGGGTGGGACGTTTCACCGGCATTGAACAGTAAACATGTAAGATATAACCATAAGTGGGTCGGGAGCAAAATAGGGAAAAAAAACAAAAAAATAACCTCAAATTTGGTAAACAAAGGTTTTCGGTGGGGACAAGATGGTCCATTTTTCTTTTCATTTGTCTTTTTTATATACTCCAATTTTTTCTCTAAAACGGAATGGCGAAAGAAAAGATGACAAAAATACTCTCATGGAATGTCAACGGTCTTAGATCTCCCAAGAGAAGAAGAAGAATCTTGGAGTACCTAAAAGTCGTAGAAAGTGAGATAATTATCCTTCAAGAAACTCATTTAATAAAATCAGAGTGGTCTCAAATCGTGAAAAACTTACATTGGATTGGCTCAAGCATTCATACATCACAAGATTGCAATATAAAAGGAGTGGCAATTATTATAAAAAAATCTCTGAATGCTAAACTGGAATCAGAAGAGGTTGATAGAAAGGGAAGATGGGCAATGGCCAAAATTAGAATAGAAGGCTCGACACTTATGATAGTAGGTTATTATGGCCCAAACATTGACGACCCGGCGACACTTAAGAAATTATATTCAGAACTAATAACATCCACAGTCCCAATAATCTTAGGAGGAGATTATAATATAATATTAGATCCGACCATTGATAGGCAACCTCCTTCTAAACAAAGGAATTCACCAAAGATGAGGGAATGGTTGGGAATATTTAAGAGAGATCTAAACATGGACGATATGTGGATACAAAAAGGTGAAAAAGCATACCCGTTTACTTTTCATAATAAAAAATTAGGACATAAATCTAGGATAGATTTCTTTTTAATAAGAAACTCACTTCGAGATAAGGTTAAAAGTATTGTACATCAACCAGCTCACTGGTCAGATCATTCAGCTGTCCAATTAAAACTCTCACTAATACAAAGTTTAACTCCAACTAGATGGACTCTGGATCGATCAATTCTAACAACGGATGAGAGTGTGGATCAACTGTTAAAATTGACAACTAATTACTTTGCAGACAATGGTGAAGAAACCTCCGAGAGAATTAAATGGGACACATACAAAGCAGTAATAAGAGGGCATTTACTTAGTTTAGGTGCACATAAAAATAAGCAAAGGAAAACCGACATAAAAAATCTGGAGACTGAAATTAAGGAAACAGAAACACAACTGGGAGCCAGCCCATCACCGATTTCTAAAGAAAAACTATCTGAGAGGGTATGTAAGTTAAAAGAGACCTTAACAGATTACTTGGAGAATATAGTGCAAGAGAAATGGGAGAACAGTAAATTGGCTAAACATCAATATGGGGAAGGCTGCGGGAAAATGCTAGCCTGGAAGTTGAAAACAGACCAGACAAGGAATACTATATTATCCGTGTATACCAAAGATCAATCAGCCTTATGTGAAGATGACTCCGCAATAAGACAAGAATTTGCAGATTTCTTTTCAACAATATATAAAGAGGATACAAATCCAACAACTGAGATCATTAAGGAATACCTAGAAGGAATAATAATGCCAAAACTAACGGAAGAGGAAGTCGTTTTCTTAAATAATGATATAACATCCGAGGAAGTTAGATCTGCCATAGGAAGCCTAAAGAAGGGTAAAACGGCAGGACCGGACGCCCTACCCAATGAATTTTATATAGTTTTAAAAGAGCCTTTAATTGATCATCTGGCAAAAGTCATGAATAAGATTTACGTGGAGCATGAAAAAATCCCTGATTCATGGAACGACGCCACAATAAGTCTTATATTAAAACCGGGGAAAAATCAAAAAATTTGTGACTCCTACAGACCAATATCTTTACTTAATTGCGACTATAAACTGTTTATGAACATAATAGCGAAAAGACTATCAAAGCTAATGCCGAATCTGATTGATCAGGATCAGAAGGGTTTTATAAAGGGCAGACAAATCCAAGAAATAACACATGAATTACTAGCGACAATCGACGTAGCCATATCAGAACAGTTACCCCTCACGATCATCACCTATGACGCAGCAAAAGCCTTTGATCGAGTAAATTGGCGATTCTTAAACAATATCATAGAGAAAATTACCTGGGATGTAACTTTGGTCATATGGTGAAGGAAGTCTATACAAACCCTAGAGCAAAAATAATAGTGAACGGGTCTTTGACAAGCAATATCAATATCCAGAGGGGTACGAGGCAAGGCTGCCCCTTGTCTCCATTACTTTTCAATTTATATATTGAACCCTTAGCTTGCTCAATTAGAAATAATATCCAAATAACACCTTTTAAATATAAAAACTGGGAAAAGAAAGTGGCACTATATGCAGATGACCTTATGGTGTTCACAGACAACTACAATAACTCAGAATCAGCAATTAAAGAAGTAATGAATGACTTTGGCAAGGTCTCAGGCTATCTGATAAATATTAATAAGACAGAGGCAATGAGTTGGAACAGTACGACAAAACCTGCTTTCTCAAAGGAAAAAATAAGATACTTAGGGATCACGCTAACTGAAGATCTGAATAAAATTCCCCAACTAAATTTAAACTTAGTAGTAAAAGAAATGAGAAGACTTCTTAAAACATGGTCTGGTCTACCACTAAACTTTTTGGGCAAATCAAACGCAGTCAAAATGACCATCATCCCCAAATTCACATATCTTTTTAACACGATTCCGTTGGAGTTTAATAAAGCTGCCCTAAAGAAAATACAAGGAGAATTGTCCAGCTTTATTTGGTCGGAGAAAAGCACAAGAATTGCGTGGAATAAACTCAGGAGAAGGAAGAACCAAGGGGGCATTGCAAGTCCTGACATTATTGAATATTGCAGGGCTTTTCAGTTTAAAAACTTTAGAACGTTGCTAATGAAGCACGGTAATTTCCCGAATTTCCTACAACATATTACTAATGGAGAAGACTATTTCCTTTTCAAATTTGGCCATCCCAAATTTTTCAAGAAAGTAAAATTGAAGCTGCTAGCTAATGCGGTCAAACTATGGACCCAATTTAGAAGTATTTTGAGGATCCCATACTATAGCAATATGGCCCCAATTTGGGACTCACCTGGAACACCAGAATGCCTCAAAGATGCATTATCCAGTGTACTTAGACAACTGGGCTTCGAAAAATGGGGACAACTTCTATGTGAAAATGAATTAATATCATGGGAACACCTACACACAATAACAGAAGGGAAAGTGTTGAAGTTCAAATATTCTGAGAGGGTATGTAAGTTAAAAGAGACCTTAACAGATTACTTGGAGAATATAGTGCAAGAGAAATGGGAGAACAGTAAATTGGCTAAACATCAATATGGGGAAGGCTGCGGGAAAATGCTAGCCTGGAAGTTGAAAACAGACCAGACAAGGAATACTATATTATCCGTGTATACCAAAGATCAATCAGCCTTATGTGAAGATGACTCCGCAATAAGACAAGAATTTGCAGATTTCTTTTCAACAATATATAAAGAGGATACAAATCCAACAACTGAGATCATTAAGGAATACCTAGAAGGAATAATAATGCCAAAACTAACGGAAGAGGAAGTCGTTTTCTTAAATAATGATATAACATCCGAGGAAGTTAGATCTGCCATAGGAAGCCTAAAGAAGGGTAAAACGGCAGGACCGGACGCCCTACCCAATGAATTTTATATAGTTTTAAAAGAGCCTTTAATTGATCATCTGGCAAAAGTCATGAATAAGATTTACGTGGAGCATGAAAAAATCCCTGATTCATGGAACGACGCCACAATAAGTCTTATATTAAAACCGGGGAAAAATCAAAAAATTTGTGACTCCTACAGACCAATATCTTTACTTAATTGCGACTATAAACTGTTTATGAACATAATAGCGAAAAGACTATCAAAGCTAATGCCGAATCTGATTGATCAGGATCAGAAGGGTTTTATAAAGGGCAGACAAATCCAAGAAATAACACATGAATTACTAGCGACAATCGACGTAGCCATATCAGAACAGTTACCCCTCACGATCATCACCTATGACGCAGCAAAAGCCTTTGATCGAGTAAATTGGCGATTCTTAAACAATATCATAGAGAAAATTACCTGGGATGTAACTTTGGTCATATGGTGAAGGAAGTCTATACAAACCCTAGAGCAAAAATAATAGTGAACGGGTCTTTGACAAGCAATATCAATATCCAGAGGGGTACGAGGCAAGGCTGCCCCTTGTCTCCATTACTTTTCAATTTATATATTGAACCCTTAGCTTGCTCAATTAGAAATAATATCCAAATAACACCTTTTAAATATAAAAACTGGGAAAAGAAAGTGGCACTATATGCAGATGACCTTATGGTGTTCACAGACAACTACAATAACTCAGAATCAGCAATTAAAGAAGTAATGAATGACTTTGGCAAGGTCTCAGGCTATCTGATAAATATTAATAAGACAGAGGCAATGAGTTGGAACAGTACGACAAAACCTGCTTTCTCAAAGGAAAAAATAAGATACTTAGGGATCACGCTAACTGAAGATCTGAATAAAATTCCCCAACTAAATTTAAACTTAGTAGTAAAAGAAATGAGAAGACTTCTTAAAACATGGTCTGGTCTACCACTAAACTTTTTGGGCAAATCAAACGCAGTCAAAATGACCATCATCCCCAAATTCACATATCTTTTTAACACGATTCCGTTGGAGTTTAATAAAGCTGCCCTAAAGAAAATACAAGGAGAATTGTCCAGCTTTATTTGGTCGGAGAAAAGCACAAGAATTGCGTGGAATAAACTCAGGAGAAGGAAGAACCAAGGGGGCATTGCAAGTCCTGACATTATTGAATATTGCAGGGCTTTTCAGTTTAAAAACTTTAGAACGTTGCTAATGAAGCACGGTAATTTCCCGAATTTCCTACAACATATTACTAATGGAGAAGACTATTTCCTTTTCAAATTTGGCCATCCCAAATTTTTCAAGAAAGTAAAATTGAAGCTGCTAGCTAATGCGGTCAAACTATGGACCCAATTTAGAAGTATTTTGAGGATCCCATACTATAGCAATATGGCCCCAATTTGGGACTCACCTGGAACACCAGAATGCCTCAAAGATGCATTATCCAGTGTACTTAGACAACTGGGCTTCGAAAAATGGGGACAACTTCTATGTGAAAATGAATTAATATCATGGGAACACCTACACACAATAACAGAAGGGAAAGTGTCGAAGTTCAAATATTATCAACTAAAGAGCTGGGCGAATACCATTCCGAAAGAAACAACAGATCCAGGAAACTTTGAAAAGGAAATGACAAAGGAATCCATAATAACAAAAGAAATATCAAAATGGTATTGGGCGTTAATTGAAGCTGGAGAAGAAGAGCAATCTATATCTGAAAAAATATGGAGAAGAGAGTTTACTAACGAAGAGATTAATTTAAATATGATCTGGAAAAAATCTTCGGAACTATGCTGGGAGTGTGTAAGACCCGCTGCTCTAAAAAGAAATCACCTATTCTCAATACATAGAGCCTACTGGACTCCAAAGAGGTTATCAAGTTTCAAAGGCGCATCAATAAAATCTTGCAGTAAATGTAGCGAAGAAAAGGCAGATGATACCCATATGTTCCACCACTGCCCAGCACTTGCACACTTTTGGCAAGAGATTGGTAAGACACTCTCGGCTCTAATGAGAACCCCAATAACTGTAAGTACCTCTCTAATTATTTTTGGGATTGCCTCAAATACCATTAGATTAAGTAAACTTCAGGAAAAGTTAATGTTTGTATTGATATTACTGGCACGTAGGGAGATCTGTATAAACTGGATAAAACCGACACCTCCGTCATATGAGGACTGGTTAAACTCCGTAATTAGGATATGTAGGTCGGATAGGAAAGGGAATAGTACAAAAAGAATACAGTACTGGGAGATATGGGTAAATTCTTTTTGCTCCTAAGTGACTGTTTAGACCTTCTTTCTTGTGTTTTGGCCAGTTTTTTGTTTTTTCTCTTCTTTTCTTTTTTCTTTGTTTTTTTCTTGTTTTTTTTTTTTTTGTCTACCAATGATTAAAGCGGAGACAATAATTTCCAGGCAGGACTGGATTTCTGCCGAGTAGCTCTAGGGCTAGCTCATCTCAGAACGTTGGAATTATTGTGTTGGATTAAGGTAAAGAGGAGAATTTTGACAGGTCTTGAGAAACAGCTGGGAAACTCCCCCCAGGATTTTAAACAGAATTCCGGGGCAGTGAAGGTATACAACTTGAACAGACCGTCAACTTCCCCCGAACACCTTATTATTCACATTCTTCTCGCAATAAAAAAAAAAAATACATCGCAACAATAGCTGAGCTGTAATAAAGATGGTTACTATAACATAGTAGGAGTAGTTCTAAGGCAAGTTCTAAGACAAGTTATACAACAGGTGATGATGGACCACTGGGACGGCGATGACCCCTAATTTTGAACAGGGGAGAATGGAGTAATTCAGGGAGATGTGGAAGAGGTGTGTTTTTCTTAAACAAGTCCAGAGATTGATTGGATCTAGGATCAAGGGAGATAGAGTTCCCAGCAGATGTCGCAGTACTAGACAAGGAATGTCTCTGAGCAAGAGACATTTTGACCTAGGGTGCTTCAAGAGGCACAGCTTTTTGGTTTGAAATTTTCCTTGCCGCTTGAAATGTTGGCCAGGATTGCTCTCAGTTCAAGCATTTGTTGTGAACATATGTATCCAATGTTCAAGTTCTGCCTTGGTCTTTCAGTGGTTGATAAATGAGTAGCTTTAAATTGGTCAAAAGCAACATGCCCAGTTTAGCCTATATATTTTCAAAGGTCAAGTTGATTATCTTTTGATGCCAAGATCTTGCTTCCTTTTTTCCACAAAATCGTTTTGGATACTGTGAGCATTCTCCATAGTCTAGATGGGAGGGAAACTCTCCCGCTTTATCTGGATTCAATCTTTGAGGTTGTTAACTATTTCTTCATCACCCATGTCAGCCGTAATCGAGGCAGCAGGAATCATGGGTGATCCACTGAATCCTGGAAATCCATTTCTATTCCCCCATTTTGATATCTCTGCTCAGACTATCAGGGCCACAGAAGCCTCAGGGACTTCACCATTTGTTTCAGGGATTTGAAAATAAATCTCTTGTGAAAATCTCGTGTAACTTTGTAACATACATGTAACTCTCATATTTTTTTTAAAGAGGACACATTCGCCTTAGTACCCGACTCGATGGTACTAATTGTAACAAACTTAAAAGGATTAAATGCTGATTGGATCTACCGAAATTCGAACCTACGACCAGGAGGTCAAAAACGGATTCCTGGAGCTGATGCATTAGCCATTTAGTCACCTGACCTACCTCCTACTATACATAGAAATGTATATAGTAGGCAGTGTAGTGTCCTAGCTGACACTGTTAAGGGTTAACCATGTATGCCTACACTGAACACCCACCCACCACTGATGTCACGACATCACGTGACACAGTTAATAAAAGGAGCCGAGCGCACGTGCTCGAGGCTCACTAACCCACGATACCTCCTGGTGTCAGTGTCGCAGTTCTTCCACCATGTGGGCCTAGGGCCCCACAGTATTACAATGGCGACGAGGGAGTGTTTCGAACTCCACGCGACGCAGCCACTGCGAAAGGGGAGGAAAATGCTGCCCGTGTGAAGGGCACCCCCTGGTGAGGCGGCGCCGGCCGCCGAGAGGCCTGAGGAGCGTGTGTTTTTGCCCCGGGCCTAGAAAAGCAGACCGGCCGGAGCCCACCTGCACCGGCCGCAACTCTGCGCCAAGCGGACCGTGCGGTGCCCACCCGCATCGGCCACGACTGCCCCGGTGAGGAGAGACCGGACGGAGCCCACCCGCCGCGGCCGGAGCCCGACTGCAAGTCCCGTAGGTGAGCCGACGAGCTGTGAATAGCCCGGAGGGGTCGCGTATGCCAGAAGCGACCCCCCCTCATCGATTGCGCAAAGCGGAGCTCACCCGCATGCCCAGAGCGCGAGACGGCCGACAATGAACCTTTAAAGAAGGCAAGACCAGCGGAGCCTACCAGCGGCCTGCCAGAGGCGACCCCCGTGTGGAACACTGACGCGGTGCCCACCCGCTTGGTAAAGCGCCCTGCTGGGCGTATAAGGGGGCCGCAAGGAAACCCACAATAAAGCAGCGCCAGCGGAGCCCACCCGCGGCCTGCCTGCCTGCAGCCGTCCCCCGCCGCGCAGCGTGTGCAAAGTGCGGCGGCGGGGGAATTGACTTCAAAGGCAAGCGCCCGCAGTGGGCGCCTATCACTGTAAGCGGAGCCTACCCACTGTGTTCACTAACTTTGCCCCACCTTTGAAAGCGCCACGGCCGGGAGCAACTCTATCAGCAACCCCCCGCACGCAGCACGAGAGCAGAGTGAAGCTGCGGCGGAGGGGGGAAGGGGACTGGAAGTGGCAAGGAAGCGCCCGCAGCATGTGAGGAGCTGCTGAGCGCTAACATTGTAAAGCACTGTCCCATAGGCGGCGGGGTGAAAGAAAACACCCGCAGCGTGTGGAAAGCTGCCGGGCGGTGACACACTGACGCGGAGCCCACCCGCGATCACCACAAGTGCCCCAAGCCAAAGCACACAGATAAATCCCAGCGCATCACAGAGCAAGGACCCTGCCGTGGGTGGAGGACAACGAGAGACATTGCAGTCCCTGGGTAGACATTCCTGGGACACAGGGCAAACCCACATGGGACACAAGTAATGCAGCCTCAGCCGAAAAAAAAAACCCCATCGCACCTCAAAGACTCTTGTGCCCCACTGGCCCATGTTTTCAAAAAAAAGAAATTTTGAAAGGAAGGAAAGAACTTACCTGCAGCCAGCAGTACCTCCAGCCTCCTCCCCCTGCACACTCCATGGCCAAGGCAAATTCCGCAAGCCCAAACAACATGGGAAGGAAAGTCACCAAGAGGAGCCAAGCTGTTGCTGAAGGGAATCCAGCCCACAATGCCATCTAGTGGTCACTAGGTGGTATTGCATCAAAAGAAGCCACAAGAAAAAACAAGCACAAGTAAGCACAAGGGACAGCCTACAAGGAAAGCAAGCCTGCAGCGACTCGGATCAAGACGGAGACCCAACACCGCGGCAGAAGGGACGCCTGTGGCCACAGGTGATCACCGCAATCGCAGAAGACACCCTCACGCTGGACGGAGAGGAAGAGTCAAGACGTCTACCGAAAGCAGCAAGATCCAAAGGCAACCGACTGGAAGAGCGCAAGTGTACCCCGGACGCGGACAGTACAAGACAGCGCCTGAAAGTAAGGAAGCCACACCCAAAGCACCAGAAGACGTGCAAGGCTAGTACCCAAGTGTGAAGAAGAAAAGTGCGACACGCAAGTGGAAGAGCGACAACGCCAAAGAATCCATTGAACCGCAAGTAACAAAGCTACACTGAAGATGTATCACGACGGTACCAAGTGAAGCAAGAACTTGCCACTACACTGCACACTGACGTGCACCGGAAGAGTAACGCAAAGTTACCCCGCAGCCAAAAGGAGGCGAAACAACCAAGCAAGGTCAACGCCCCAAGAAGCTAAAGAACCTCACCGGAAGCGAGCACCAGAAGTGCATCCACTGGAGAAGGTCCATGGAGCGGTGAAGTAACCCTCCGGAAAAGCAGAGCACACGAAGAGCACAGGAGAAACTGTGCCAACGCCAAAGCACTGCAGCAGAACTAATAGCAATCCCAACGGTCGCGGATAGCAAGAAGACTCACGAAGAGCAAGCTGTCCACCCCATCTGGTAGCAAAGAAGATCGCCCAGGAAAAAGGATGATCTGACAAGCCAGAGGGGCGCCCAAACAAAAGCAACAAACGCCGATCACCCAAAATGATCGCCAGAAATGAAAGAAGAAATTCTGCCAAGTCAGGATGAATATGTCCTGCCAGAAGACGTCCGTAAACCGAGAGATCAGAAGACCCGGAGAGACGGACGCAACACCAAGAGTAACTGGAAGTAATAGGAGACAAGAGATAAGATCGTAATGACCAGTCCAGTCACCGAAGAGTGGAGAGAAGACAGTGTCCTAAAGACAGGACAAGACCAGAAGGAAACAGGCGGAGTGCACACTGCTTGAAGAAGCCTGGTCAGCAAGACAAAGGAAGAAAGGTGACCGCACTGTGCCGTGAAAAGGAGAAGAGTGGCACGATGCCATGAAGAAGAGAACTGAAGAAGAAGTCATGTGGCACGACGCCATCATCAACAACTTCTGGAAAAGGTGAAGAGAGGTGTAACAAGTCCACACACCTACAAGAAGAAGAAGAGGTGACACACTACAACATCGTGTACAGTGACCCGCACGTCCTGGAGAACACTGATAGCACCAAGAACAGAACAGGCACCTATTCACAAGACCCCGATGACCCGTGGACGGTAGGAGAGCACATGCCGGACCATTGGCAACACCCACCTTTGGGATTGAGCGGCAGCCTGGAAGCTGAGGGAGCTCAGATGTCCTGAATAAGGAGAACTGACCAATCCACACCAGCCCGTGGAGATCCAAGGGGCAAAGGCCTCAGGGACACCGGTGGCAGAGGGTCCCAACACGAGAGATGAGTCCATCGCCGTCTAACCTGCATGTCCCGGGAAGATGAGGAACTTGTGCGCAAAGGCAAGAGTCAACAACTACCCTTCAGGTGGAGCTACGGACTTTGTGAGGTAGTACCCCATCGACTCCTCCATTCATACGCAGACTGTGGAGTTGGAGCAACGCTGTGGAATAATACCCGGCCCAGTGGAAACCTGGTAAAAGGGCCTCCGGTGATATCTCGTGGCAGGAGAACACCCGCGAGAGGGGCGTCCTAGTGAGAAGAATGTCCTTCGAACACTCCACCCTTTGAAAAGTGAAGCCAAGCTGCCTACAGTGAAGAAACCGACGGACCAGCTGAAGACAACCCCATCCAAGTCTAACTTCTGGTCATCCTGTTTGACGTCATCCTCAAAAGCAAGATCTCCGTGGACTGACCACCACACGTCCACGACGCAAGCAAAGAAGAACACGCCCACCGAGAACCCGGACGTCGAGCCAAGAAGAAATAAGGTCTCAGCAGCAATTTCCATCACCGTCATCAAGCAAGCAGCTGAAGAGACTCACTGTAAATTTGTAATTACTGTATATTTATGTACTTCCTCCCACAGGCTTGGACTTTTTGCCTTTCTTTAATTTTTATTAAAGTTTGGGAGGAATGTAGTGTCCTAGCTGACACTGTTAAGGGTTAACCATGTATGCCTACACTGAACACCCACCCACCACTGATGTCACGACATCACGTGACACAGTTAATAAAAGGAGCCGAGCGCACGTGCTCGAGGCTCACTAACCCACGATACCTCCTGGTGTCAGTGTCGCAGTTCTTCCACCATGTGGGCCTAGGGCCCCACACTATTACAGGCAGGATCCCTCTGTATGTGACTTTGGGAGTCTGGATGGAGAGAGGTAGATTTAAATGGCCGCCATTGATTAAAAATACATGCGCTGCTGCCCCCATACTCTATGCACAGTGAGTGTACCTCTTCACTGCCCATTTGTCCTTAAACATTTTCCACTGGAAGATCACAAATCCTTATATATCAGGACATTATTCATAATTACTGTTAAGGGAAACACGCTTTGTTGAAATAATTAGATACTTGGCATTCAACCTATCTGTGATCACATATTTTAATGGAACTGGCTCTTTTGAATAAATGTATAGAACATTTGTGCGAACAGCACAGTGCATTTGTTCCTACATTTAGGCTAATGGAATATAAAGCAGGGATGAACTGTATTCACTTATTTTGTCATACTTATGCAACAATTATGTAACCCATTCATTATTATTATTATTAATAGACTAGGTTTTGTAATGTTTCCCGGAGCAGCTTCATTTTAATTAAATGGCATGAAAATCAAGGCTGTCACTGTCATGATTTCTATGAGGAGAGAATAATTAGGTATGGATGTTTTATTCTAACACGAACTGTATGTACTTCTATTTTATTTCTTATTATATATTTGTTTTCATACATGGAAGCCTACATTCCCTACGTAAAACGTTCTCTTATTTCGTTTTTGCAGTCTAGTTGCTACATCACTATTCACTTGTAATAAGAAACCAGCATAGCTGCTCTTTTTTCTGTTTTCTTTTAGAATCACACAAGCACATTACATATTGCAGAAAAAAACACATTTGAGGAGTATCCACATATTTATGACCCCCCCCCAAAAAAATGGGACAGTAGGCAGACGTAAACTAAAGTGCCTTGGTGGCCTCTGAAATTCATTGTCAGAAGAGTTTCTGCAAAAGTGCAAGCCCTGTGAGCACTATGTAGTTCATCCTCCGAAGGATGTCACCAGGGCCAGCTCTAAGGCAATTGCGATCGGTGCCATTGCACTGGGTGATGACTTTAGGGGCACCCAGTTTGCAAGTTTATTTTGGTTTTAAAAGTACCTGCTGCTGCGTTCCTTGCCTCCAGCAATTTTCAGGCAACAATAAAAATGTGAAAATAACACTGGTGACTAATGTTTTTCCTGGAGAGAGATTGGAGTTTTGTCTTGACTGATCCTAAAATAGCACAGAGGGTTAATATGCCTGCTGCAAAGAACGTACACCATTTAGATCACAAAGTGCATATATTGTAAATAGGTCAGTGGGTTACTGCTCTTATCAGAGAGATCCCTTTCTTACTTGAAGTTTATGAGTTAAAATCCTAATATAGAACAGTGAATTATGAACTGCCATCAAAGAACTGCATGCACACTGTAAAGTATAGGTTAGAGCATAGATTAATGTTGCAAAAAGGGTTCATTTGGGTAGAAATTGATCCTTTTTTATCAAAGAGAACCTTCAACCATGGTGTTCTGTTTTCATTTCTAAGTCTGAGCTTCTCCAGACCAAGCACTCTAAAACTATACTGCCTACCAGTATGGACGACATGTAACTCCTATACCTTGTAGACCTCTGACTATTGTAACATTTCCTATACATGGATTTACATATGTATAAATGATTGTCTCTGTGTAATGCGTATGTGATGCAAAATGCTCTGACACCCTACGCTGGTATGAATGGCACTATATAACTAATTAAATGTATCTGAGAGAGAGTGGCTATGGAGACTTAAGGGGACTGTTAACCCCTTGGGTGCTCATGACGAGCTCAGCTCGTCATGAGCTTCGGCGCTCCGGTGCTCATGACGAGCTGAGCTCGTCATGACCTCGCCCGTTCCGTGGAACCGCACGCTGGGCTGATTCCCCTGCTGTGCTGAACGTTCCATGGGAACGGGTGTGACCATGACGAGCTCAGCTCGTCATGAGTACCGGAGCGCCGTAGCTCATGACGAGCTGACATCGTCATGAGCACCGGGGCGCTGTACGCGCCCCCCGCCCCCCAGCACAGCGGGGGAATGTGCCCCACAGCCAAGGGGTCAAAAGGTGGTGGTGAAGGTATCCATGGTGGAGGTGGTCTCCACCTCTCCCACAAATGGGGGTGCCATCAAAGATTGTCGCACCGGCACCACCAACGCTAAAGCCGACCCATGTGTTGCCGAAGCTGCGCATTCTGTGAGATTCAGGGCTGCGATCCACCATACTGACGAGACTAAAGGCTCGCCCCCTCTCTCTGCAGCAATGGCAGTGCTACTAGTTGTGGGACTGACAGGAGATTCCTGGCTACCTGTAGGATGCTGGAGAAAGATGGAAATGCTCCTGTATCTTCAGTGTTGCTAGTACAGTTTTTGGAATAGGGGTGCTGGCTATCGCCATCACTTGACTCAAGGACCCTGATTATTCTTTCCATGCTGTTCAAGAGTATATAAGCAACTTTGTCTTTACTTATGTACATTTTAGACAACCATTGGATTGCTGCGGCATTCTCCTTTCACCTATTCTTCAACAGGAGTGCCACTAGTTAATATTACAAAATACGCTTAACATGCTGCCAGAGAAAGGAATGATAAACACAGCTCCTATTTTAAAAGAATTAGGATCATTTTATCAAACGAAATTGGCTGTCACAAAACAGTTTGCACTTTCATGCTGGTCTCTTCACTTTTAACTCTCCATCTGAACTCCAGCAAGGATTTATGGGGTGCAACATCACCCCCAGCACCACTACTTCCAGTGCGACTGGGTGGCCTTTTATTAGCCTGCTCCAACACAGTATTTAGTTTTTTGTTTAAATGCCTGGCACCCCTCCCACATGAAGTTGGGGGACTTTTTTCAGTCGCCTGGACCATTTTAGCATGTCTTGAAGTGATTACAAGTGGAGATACTGCCGAAATACAGAAGACACTTGTGTAGCGTCTTCCCCAGCCCAGAAGCATGCTGATGAATTACCCCACACAGGAGCTGCCTTCAAGCATTAATTTATTCCTAAGCATTCACTCACGCACTGAACATTACATCATAATTCACATTATCCACATCCGAACACCTCCACGCATATTATGTCTTTCCTCTTTAGAGTCCGCTCAGAACCACAAGGGTCCTAGAAAGCATGACATCAATATGCTACATCTCCCCCTTGGTTAAATAATTGTGGCAGACATCACTGATATCACTTTTCCTCGATTAGTCGGTGAGGTGCTCACACTTGTCTGCCAGGTCGGGTGATCCGAGGTGATGAAGGTTCACCCTGATCGGAAATCATGACATAGGCTCAGGCACTTAAGCCGGACCTGCTGGCAGGGTAGCCTCATGTATGGTTTCAGGACTCAACAAGTGTTGCGGTAGGTGTTTAAAATGTGATGTGTCCCAGGACAATGTGCTGTCACCATATGTCCCTTGCATACCACAATCTGTAATGAATCGGCGGCAGATGGAGTGTCCATTTTCCCTCTTTCTCTGCTTAAACAGAACCCATTCTCCTTCGTCAAAAACTGTCTCCTGAGCATGGCGACTCTGATCGACATATGCTTTAATTTTTCTTTTCCTAGTCATGTCAGTCTCTCGAACCTTGTCAGTAGTCACTGATCCATGCGGGGTCCATTGAGGTGTTTTGTTCTGCTGGCTTTCCCAAATAGCAAGGTGCAAGGTGGCTGGGCTCTCACCAGTTATGGAGTGAAGAGTTGATCCTTAGCCCCAGAGGGCCTGGAAAACAGCTTGCTTCCGATAGTTTCTTTCCATGGACGCTCGTTGAATGACCCTCTTGAGGGTGCCTATAGATCGTTCAACTACACCATTGGCTTGGGGCCAGAGTGGTGTAATCAATTGGTGTTTGACATTGAGTCGGACAAGACATTCTTTGAACTCTTTGCTGTTAAAGGGTGAGCCACTAATAGATTTGAGCACTCCGGGGATCCCCCACGTTGCAAACGCGCCATCAAGTCGTTAAATGACTTTGTCATGGGTTGCTACCATAAGATGGTGTCCGTTTCCTAAAGGTCCAAAAAAAGGCAACTGCAACCCTCTCCAATCGTGGGCAGGTAGGTCAGACATTGTCACTGGTGTTGTGTCACATTGGGGGACAAGCAGTTGCAAATGTGTCATGCTTTCAGGTCCTTTTTGACTTGCTCATCTAGCTGATGGAACCACACTCAATCTCTTAAAGCTCTTTTGGTGGCTACGATAACACATTGTCCTTCATTGGCCCGCATGATGAACCACTGTCCAATTTCTTTATAATCAGTGCCTAGTAAAGGACTCTGTCAGCGATTATAAAGAAAAGACATCAGAACCCAACTGTAGTAAGTTATTGTAGTTGAGTTCTGATGTCACAATGCCTGCTGCCAGAGCCAGCAGCCCAGGTGAAAGACAGGTCAGGTCACAGAACAGCTGTTTAAATTAAATGTTGCTTTTCTTTCTTCTGTTCTATTTATTTAGCTTACAGTGACTAGTTGAGAGAACATGATTATGTTTTGCACTCCTTAGATATTTACAGAAAAGTTAGAATCCCTGCAGCTTTTTTTTTAGAAACTGACTTGCATTGAACTGTTTCTAATATCTTTTTGCAACAAATATCTATCAGACTTTAGATTTGTTTAATTTTGCACTTGAGGTTCTATTTTTATTCTTTATGTTTGCAAACATGCACTCTCTTTCTGAAAGAACTACGCACCAAGATTTTAAGTGATTGGTGGGAAAGATATTGGTGTGACCATGTGTAATATGGTATAAGGTGCCCCCTGCCGTACAGATTAGGATATTGCAAGTCATTTCTAAGTTTCCTACCCTTATAAAGGAACTCAGCCTTTGTCCTCATTCCTTTCTGTGGTTATGGAACTCCTCAGTGACTTGCAATATACTTATAATGTACAGAAGGGGTTACTTAATCCCTTATCTTTTCTGTGCTTATAGCAACACACAATTATGTGCTTGTGTCAGGAGAACACTTGGCAGGAAGAGAGGTAGAGTTAATCCATGTTAACACAGTAGCCTAGTAAAGAGCTGAAAATCACTGCTTGGTATGCTAGAGTGACATCTGCTTGCTTCATAAGCAGTTTCTTTCTCTGTTTGGTGGTGTATCAGGGGGAAATTGTTGAGATGCTGCTTCAAGATGTGTAATGAGTCACGGTGAAAGGCTCTTATGAATTTGTGGTCCTTTAACGTAACATCATTCTGGATTTTATTTGTAGTGATATAGTGCTTTATGGGGTATAACACAGGCCCCTGTGGCCCCTGCGGTGCAGAGATCCCCCAACACATATGGGTGCCCCCAATCAGCCCAGATCCTAAGAATATTTGTGAAATATCGGAGACTCAAGGGCATCATATCACATTCTGCTGGGAAGCTTCGTTATTTAGAGATACACCACTGGTGCTTTATGAAATCAACTGTCCTCTGCAGCAAGTTAGGAAAAATGGAGAGGCTGTGTAATGAGGAAGGGGTGCAGCCGAAAGGCAGCACATACAAGAATTTCTTAGATAGCGATTAAGGTCTCATCAGAACCATAGGATCAGGAGGTGGATAGCCGTCATTTCGTAAATCTGCTTTGGCCAGAAATTCACAGGAAAATAGTCTCCTGAGTAATTCTTCACCATTAATGGCAAGCACAAAACGTATTGGGCTGTAAAAGTGCATGGCTCCATCTCCCCTTAACAGTTTTCATTAGATGCAAAAATAAGTACCAAGGTTTGTCTGTGAAGAATAGGACTTATTTCTCCTGGGAAAGAACATAATTTAGATTTTAGAAAATACCACCATACCTATTGTGAGCTCTAGGACAGGTTCTCACCACATGACCACATGCGCTCCAAAAGATATACAGCTTGGTAGATTCCACTTCTGAGTGTGGGAACCAAAAAAAGATAGGATGTGAAGACCCTGCTGCAGACCTAAACGCTGCAGATGGTCAGTTTTGGGGAAATGATCAGACTGTGGAGCTGACTTTGAAGGATCACATTACATATAAAAACTCAGAACAGGGTCCTGTGAGCACTTCCCTGAGTGACTCAGCTATTACCAGCTAAATAATTGATACCAGTGCCAGTTCTAAATTAATGTTCAATGTAAATATGAACCGACTTCTCTTAGTTGTGTAGAGTGAGCCGGTGCAGTCTTCTCTACCTAGAAAGTTTCCTAAATCTTATGTTTGATCAATGCCACCAGAGTCTACGCATGGTAATGAAATTAAAGAAATCATCTAATTCATTTACCAATGATGCTGCATGCATGGCCAGTGAAAATAAGAAATCTCCCAAAAATACCAATTGGAACAAGTTATGAACAACAGACACAGCTTTTCATTAATTCTAGAAGCGCTAAGTCAAGTCGAGAATCAAATTTCCAGGAGATGAATGCTTTGCAAGCCTACAAAGATTATTAGATGGGAGCAGAATAATGGGATCACCACTTTTCAAAAAAACTTCTTTTGCACCCTATTCATTAATGAGCATTACAAACCCAATTATCACAGATTGATCAATCTGAGTCCATTACCTCGTGGAATAAAAACAGGAATTTCTCTCAGTTCTAACTTACTCTGTCAAATGAAAGTAATTTTAGTTCACATTACTTCAAGCAGCAAAGTGGCCTGTACTTTACAACAGCATTCGGAAATAGGTAACAATATGATTGTTGTGGTACTATCTTATATGAAACTTGAGAATTGAAAGCTTCCCAAGAATTATTTTTTACAAACTGTAAGGATTATTTTGGTTTATTGAACAAGAAATTAGAGACAATAACTTAAAGAATTGAGTAGATGTAGGAAAGGACACTCAAGAGTGTGGCATATATTAAAACCAAAGAACTTTGGGAACAGGTCACATAGATACAATCTTAGATTTGTTGGTATTCTGGAAAACATGTGAAATGGCTGCAACTTTCATAGAATGAAATTAAAAACTTACTAGGAAACATGTTCTTCCAAACTTTCAAGGTGACCTAACTATTGCATGGGCACATCAGTCTCCCGCTGGTCCACAAAAGCATACAACATCTCCTTGCACAATTCAGGTAAACATTGCAGAGTTTTGCATCACAAAAAAAAAATATTGTACCGGGTTATTAAGCAATGATTTATCAAGTTTGACAATCACCTTTCATTCCATATTTACTCTGATGCAACTTTTAACATATCAAAGATATAGGAATTTAAATTACTGATTCCCAGTTTTACTGTGGTTGGTTCTCAGGTGTTCTTGTTTCAGCAGATGAAACTGAACATCCAATCTAATTGGAAGGTGTTAATTTTCTTAGAAGTTGCCAGTGCTAAGGAATTTGTGAATGGATTAGAACGTTGTAAGTAACAGGAGTTTGTCTTAGACTGAATTGTTATCTATCATGCATTCAGGGGCATAGCAGATTATAGAGTCAATAAAATATATATATATATATATATATATATATATATATATATATATATATATATATATATATATATATATATATATATATATATAATTTTTGCTCTAATGCTTGATTATCAGCACCGATCATAGATGCACAGCACTGCCTCAATAAAGGTGGGAATTGGTAAGGGCACACTGAATGGAATGGGTTCCCATGGGTATAAGGCTGTTCAGCAATGGGAGGGTGGTGAACAAAAAACAGAGGGTTGCTCTATAGGTAGAGGTGCTCACGGGCAGGGGAGAGATGGTTGCACTAGGAGAAATACAGAAAAACTAATATTTAACAAACCTGTAACATCATGAGATTAATCCCCTACTGTTTCCCAAACAGGTCAATATATTGTCCAAAATAGAGCTTTTCTTATGGTGAGGAATTATAAAAAAATGGTTGGGTTTTTCTAAGTAAAGGAACGATTTGAAGATAATCTCGTAAATGGAAATGGTCCAAACAACAACCAGAAACAATGCAATTGAGTAAAGGGCTTTGTCACACAACTCAGTGATTATTTTTTAAGACACTCATTTTTTAAATGTCTCAGCACTCATAGCTACTGACTAAATGGGAAGCACATAGACATGTTGCCTTTTAAATATTGACACACATAGGGGGTATCAGTATGTTTTTTTAAGTTTTGGATTTGAAAGTAGGAAATTGGTCACCAAAGTCATTTTGTGTGTGTGAGTTGTTCAATTTCCTGGAGATTTCTTATTTTTTTAATATAAAATTTAGAAGGCAATTTAGTACTTGTAAGGGATCTTTGTTTAACATTGAGGCCTCAAAAAGGAGATTTTATTTTTCAAAGTGATTTTAATATCATTCAGTCAACCACAGTGGCTACATCTAGATTAAACATACGCAGAATAAACTTAGGATAGTGAAAATGTTTTCCCAATTGAATGCAGATGTATGGTTGGCTGAACCCTGCAGACAGGAAAGCCTCACGGCATGGAAAACAGATGTACGTCTACTAGATATATCACCGCTTCTCTTATAGGTTTTTTCTCAAATTAGCCTCTCTTGTTTTTACATTTGGCTAATTTTGTCCAAATGGCTTTTCAGGCCATTCTGAGATTGAGCTAAATATTAATTTTATTAGTGGAGAGATGCTGAGTGAGCAGTGACAGTTTAGTACATTACTATGAGAAGCTAAACAATGAGTAAAAGACAACAAGTTTTTTTTAGATGTGCTTGTTTAAATAACCAAATGCACAGCTGAGTAAAACTGAATCATTTGGAATGCATTTAAAGCAGCACTTTGGGGGTAAACATTCTTCTAAAGTAATAGTTTAAGAAAAGAAGGAAAAAGGTGATGCGTACATGGAGGTCCAAATTAGATTTGCTCAATAGGAAATAATAAGGAATACCTTTTCTAATTAGAAAATTGGAGTGGGAAAACGCAAAACATGCTTTGAAAGATTATTATTATGCCCTAGAAGTAGGTAATAAAATTACCTATTTGCAGAAAAGCTATGATGAGTGTGAGTTTACAGGTGAGGTTCTTGATTAGTCTGTGAAGGATATAAACTATAACAAAAGAATATATAGCATACCTAATGTGGTCCAAAACATTCTGGCTAGCAACCTCACTGAGTTTCAACAAATCTTTATAATGCATTGTAGAGAAATTTACAACATGGTTCTGAACATAATATATCTTGCTCATTTCCTTTCTATGTTACCAATTTCCCAATTGTGTGAAAAAAGTAGCATCCTTTTCTAAAGGTGAAAGTTTTGAAAAACCAAAAGACCATGCCATACTTGCAGAATATTTTAAAACATTTAGGAAGATATGTGTTAAGCATCATTATAGTCTATCATATCATACAGTGCAAGGTGCCCAAATCCCAATACCTTCAACACTGGAATAGTTTTAAGCTTTTTTAAAAATTGAAAAGAAAGCCAGGACATCCAAATTCTTGTCCCTCAATAACTCTCAGAATTGTGAACTATAAGATCATTCCCAAAGCAATTCCCTACAGATTCCAAAGTTGTGATTTCATTTAATACATAAACAGCATAATTGATTTATTTTATGCAGACAACAAGCAGCTAATGCTATTTGTCCTTTGGGGCCTATTGATGATTTTATTAAGCAGTAAAGTCTGGTGGTGGTGATGGAGCAAGGTTTTATACGTACAGATACCTGTTCGGATTCAATCCTCTCGAAATAACATGTAACGAATTAACCAACACGTTTTGTAAGTACTAATAATTGCACCACACAACCTTTCTCTTATTTAGGGGAATCTTGCTTATGTGTTTTACTAACCAGTAACCCGGGTGTCCTAAAATGGCCGCTGAAAATGCGGGAACCCTTTTGCGCATGTGTCTATCACATCTACGTAGTATGACGTACT
Source organism: Lissotriton helveticus (assembly GCF_964261635.1). NCBI lineage: Eukaryota > Metazoa > Chordata > Amphibia > Caudata > Salamandridae > Lissotriton > Lissotriton helveticus. Next base: position 260,596,305 of record NC_136071.1, read on the forward strand.
TTGCTTTTGGTGGGAATTCTTTGCAGCTGCGCAGTAGTGCCTAATACGGCCACTTTAAACTTCACATGCTAATACATATGCTTCTGCTTAAACTAAACCTTGTGTGTTCTGCTAAACTGTTAATGCTATAATTAGGCTTTCCTGTTTTCAGTTTCTATTTTTGGTAAATTCTGGTGGTGTTTTTTCAGTGTTTTCCAGTGTTTTCAATACCTGGAAAAAACAGTGCTTTTCAGTGGTTACTCATTTTTGCGCCATGAAAAACGACTGAAACGGTGTTTTATCAGTGTTTATGGAACACTTTGCTTTTATTATTGCTGGCTTTCTTCAATGATGCATGGCATATAGACATTGTACGTACAGTGTATATGAAGCCCAAATAAATGTTTACAAGTCAAATTTATTGTAGTACACCATACAATATTTCTTTAGTGATTCTTTGGTCATTCACGCTCTCTCTTTCTTTCCCATGTACACTTTTATTTGTGAAAAGGCCCTCTCGACATTGGCACTTGAGACTGGCAACGCCAAAACAGCCAGTACACAATTTGCCAACTCTGGCCACTGACGAAGCTTTCCATGCCAATACTGGTGCACCTCAATGTTGACATTCTCTGGGCCAGGTTCTGCGACATATGTATTGAACTGGGTGCATATGGCCTCAGAGGTATTAAAGCGGTGAAAAATGAAGCTGTATTTTTCAAAGTCCGGAGAAAATTCCCCTTTACGGAAGGGGTCTAACACTTGTGCAGAGTACCACAGTGAGGCTTCATTGGCTTCAAATGCCATGGCTGGTGAAGGGACATTTCTATGCATCATAGCTAGCCATTTCTCATGCATGGTAAAATAAAATTTCCTGAATTGGTCCTCAACACTTCTTTGCTTACCAAGTGGCAAGCATTCTAACAGGGAACATGTTGCAGTGCCAAAGTCACTAAAAGTGTCACCTAGCCTACTCTCGAGGAGATGTTTGACATCGACACCAATTATTTATATGGTGCTAACTCGACCTGAAGATATTGAAGCGCTTTACATGAGCACCTGTTGCATTACACAAGGGCACATTCATTTTTGTTTTTGTTAGGGACGGGTAGATGTGATTTGTGATTTGCCCAGAATCACAGGATGTTGAGCGTCATTGCCGATATTTGAACCCTGCTAGATGTGGGGTCAACTGCCCTGACCATTAAACTACATCCTCTCCTGCTGTTATTTTTAAAGTTTATGGGAGAGTCTATGCTTTAAGTCTTAGAGTTTGTGAAGTTGAAATCTTTCCAATTAGCCAAACAATGCCACTCTTTTGGTCTTGATGGTTATGCTGCTTATTGCTCTTCTGCATTCCACTTCCCATTATCTTTCCATCCTGCATGCTGATCAGCTTAATTACAGACTCTGAATTTGCAATTACTCTGTTAGTGCGGCACAACTTAAAAAGTACGCAAAACACTTGAGCGTGCTGCCGCTTTCCCCGGTACCCCCCCCCCCCAGTCACCCAATAATTTATGCATTTCCTGCCTACTTAAAGCATTGCAGGGGCTCCACGAAGGAGTGCAATAACAACAAAGCCTCGTTACGTGCATGGTCATTTTAAAGACCTGTGAATTAACCGGGTCCGGCCACAGGCAGACAAATGGCATATTACAACAGCTCCTCTCCCCCACGAGGCTGCATAATACTAATGAAGAATACAATTCAAACAATCTACTGAGTATTCACCTTTTCTGTAATTTACGTGCAAAATGGACTAAAGGGTTTGAACTTCACTTAAAACTGCTCATTTTGCTCAGTACAGAAACTAGGGTGAAAACTCTCAATTTAACTACCTTGGGAGTTTGCGATCTACAAGCGAAAATGATTACAGTGCAGACACTTTAAACATGGTGCACGCACCACAAACTTCATTCATGTGAAGAGAGCTACCATAACATCGGCTCCCTTCACAGCAGAGAGATCTCAGGTAAAAAAATCAACAAATAAAATCAACCAATAAGAAGAAATGGTCATTGTCTTGGCTCGTGATGGACTCTTTGTTTAGTGAAAACATGTCAAGATTCAAAGCAACCCTTCAAAATATTCATTCTGAAACTCTAGTACAATGGGTGCTAGGGACGATTCAAGCCTGGTCAGCATTTGTAAGGCAGAACCCTCTTTGCCGATTTTACAGCCTCTGAGCCAAGGCAATGAATGGCTCTGATATGTGCTCCGCTTTTCATTCAGAAGTACCGGGAAATGCATATGCATCACGTTATGCACTTACATTACAAATACTTTGGAAAAAAATAAAAAAGTATTCTGGGCTTTCCTGTACTGAAGGTGGGTTACAATCTTTTAGGGCAGAAGGGTGTCGCAGTCCAGCAGCCCGCTGACGTAAAACACCCCAGGCTGATCTTCAAGGGTGTGCGTGGGTGGAGAGGCTTAAAATGTGCCCTGGCAGCCAATAAAGTAAACAGGCTGGAGGGGGAGCAAACAGCTAAAGATCTACCTTCGAGAATACTCGACAAATGAACAGCGAAGCCCTTTACCATAATTTCACACAATTGGATGCAAACTCCGGGGCGGGAGAGGGTGCTGGGGGGCGCAGTGGGAGACATGCCAAATATGTTTTACAGTTTTTGGAGCCGAAGACACATATAAAGAGACACCAGAACATGGTTAAGGTTAATTTAAAAAAAGTAAAACATTTTTTTAAGAAATAGGTAATGCATTCTGTCAGCTCAGTATTCTTCACAGAAGTGCAAATTTCTTCCTACCCTCGTAACCTCTGAACACGCCATCCAACAACAAAGCCTCGTTACGTGCATGGTCATTTTTAAAGACCTGTGAATTAACTGGGTGGGGGCCGCAGGCAGACAAATGGCAGATTACAACAGCTCCTCTCCCCCACGTTAACCAGGCAGGGGGCCTTGCTCACGGGCCGCATTAAGCGTTTCAAGCAAACTACGCAGAACACTTGAGCCTGCCACCGCTTTCCCGGTGCCCACCCCCCAGTTGCCTAATAATTTCCTGCCTACTTAAAACATTGCAGGGGCTCCTCGTAGGGGTGCGATACCAACAAAGCCTCGTTACGTACATAATCCTTTCAAAGACCTGTAAATACACTGGGTGCGGGCCGGTAGGCAGACAATTGGCAGATTATAACAGCTCCTCTCCTTCACGTTAACCAGGCAGGGGGCTTGCTCATCGGCCGCATTAAGCGTTTCAAGCAAACTACGCAGAACACTTGAGCATGCCGCTGCTTTCCCCGGTGCCCACCCGTCCCCCCCCTCCCGTTGCCCAATAATTTGTGAATTTCCTGCATACTTAAAACATTGCAGGGGCTCCTCGTAGGGGTGCAATACCAACAAAGCCTCGTTACGTGCATAATCCTTTCAAAGACCTGTAAATTCACTGGGTGCGGGCCGGTAGGCAGACAAACGGCAGATTACAACAGCTCCTCTCCCCCATGTTAACCAGGCAGGGGGCCTTGCTCACGGGCCGCATTAAGCGTTTCAAGCAATCTACGCAGAACACAGATGGCTAACACTTTATAGAACAGCACAACACTCCCAGCATTTACCTTGGATGGCTCAAAATAAAATAGGTCTTGGAACACTGGCGGAGAGTATTTTCAATGGCACCTGGCTACACCCAACAATCGTGCCAACCAATGTGTCTCCCCTGAATTTAATGGGGGTGACGCACGTTCGGAGGTGCTTCCTTCTCGGGCCTAAATTGCAGTTTGATCTGCAGTGCTTTGGCTCCATCAAGTGGACAAGTGGTGCAATAGCAATGAAAATCAGTGACACTCGGTTTCAACCGAGTGAGCTGATTTTCATTCGGTAGTGTACATTCGGGCAGATTCGGTTTAAACCGAATTCCGGACAGCCTAGCTATAATTAAAATAAAGTAACAGGGTTAGAGTAGAAATAAGTGGTATACAGTGCATTCATTGATTTTTGTATTCTAATATATCCTTCTTTGACTTTATTAATAGCTTGTATTTGGGCCTGAAGGGTGCTGTAAATCTTCATCTTGAAATTGGTGCATGTGCGCATTCAACCACTGAAAACTTTGAAGCTGTCATTTAACCCACCACAAGTCTCACTTTATCAGCCATGCGCCTGGGAACCTAACGCCATGACCCGGAGAAAGGAAGAAGAACTGAAAATGAATTAACATTGTATATTAAATGAAAATAATGTTGCTGGGTAGAATAAAAGACATTGGGAAATAAAATAATGGGCGGGAAGTTGGCTTAATTAAAATAAGGGAAAATTTCTTCATACTGGTATGGTGTGATGACCTCTCCCTGTCTTTCTGACCAATCAAATGAAGGGAATACACACATGTGCAACATTGGGGGGTAGTACATGCACTGGAAATGGTATAACTAAGGTAGGCTTAGTCAGTTAAATGGTCCGACTTGTCACAGACCTGTCACTGACCCAAAGAATGCAGAAGGAGATCGTGGATGTCACAGACTTCAGAGGGCTGGTCGAGCACTCTGAAAGAAGAATCGGGGATTTCGTTGAAGGAGAAGTCTCTGTTCCTAGAGAAGGGGAATGTGAGTAGCAACAGAGAGGGGTGTGACGCTGGTGTTGCACTTAGCGGAGGTTACCTGTCCTGTCCTGCACCTGCCCTGACCTGTTGACTCCTGATTAGTCGGGAGCCCTTTCTTTCCAGCCCTTGGCCAGGGGTTGGTCCTCGCACCATTCAGGTAAATATAAATCTGTGTGGTATGTCTTTGTACCGTTTCCCGTTTTCACCCTTCCCAGGTACCGATGTCAAAAAGTAATTTTGCTAAGTCTCTAAAGATTTGTTCCTTGATCATTATTTTTCTAATTGAAAAGTCTTTGGTAGCTCTGTATGGGTACCTGACTCTCAAAATATTGCATAGATAAAGTGTTTTAAAACGTTTCCGAGTCTGTGGTTATTTATTATAAGGTGAAATGTCATACTACCTATTTTTCTAACATCCTGATCCAAATCACCTTTGTGGTTAAAGTAAGTATAAGTGACAAGGAATTGGTAAGTTGTGGTATTCAGGTATAAAATATACCTACTGATAGGCAGAAGGAAAATAGATTACAGATTTAAGGTGTGTAAGTTTATGGGCTCAGGTGAGTATGGAATTAGAAAATATCCTCAATGGGTAATCTTGCACCATCAGTGGTAATGCTGTTAGATGCAGAGTGGGCTTTGACCTTTTGTGCTCTGAATGTTTGTTTTCCATTCTGTCAGCTTTTGGGTTTCCTTTCCAGCTCATGAGGTTCATGGACCGTTTTTATAAAGATGGTCAGGTGCACATTATGGTTAACATGAGCTTAGAAAGTTAATTGAAATTATGAGGAGGGACTAGTCAGTGCTCTCAAATGTCTCCTGCTTTGTTCACATTCTTTATTGAACCTTTGGCCATGGCTATTTATAAAGATTGTAACGTCATTGGAAAATATGTCTGGGCTAACAAATATATGCATTCACAATTAACGATCCAGGATTAGCAGTTTCTCAAATTTAGGAGGATACACAATTAATCACGTCAAAACTGGACCTTTGACCTTTTAGTATAACTGTCAAAGTTCTCCCAGAGGTGGTGAGTAAAGGCTATAATAAAGAACACCAAATGCTATCATTGTATACATGTTTCTCTGAAACAGTCAGATCTTTATGATCGCACTTATTTAACATTGATCACAAATGTGAGTACCATATGGAGCGATGTGAGACTCTACTTCTCAAGATAGTGGCCCGGATTGTGTCAATAAATATCCTTGCTGTTCCTCCAACATCCTGTAAGTGAAGCTGTTAGAAAACTGAAAGAATGCCCTCACAATTTATCCTGGTTTCTAACTCACCAAGGTTGGCAAACCGATGTAAACATACCTGCTCACCACCGGGATACCCTCGTGGATGATAGTGCGCTTTACAAATATATAAGACATAACAAGGTTGGAACTTTGCACTTTATAAATGTATCCAAAAGCATGGCAGTGGGTTAGCTTGGCTGAATTTAAAATTGTACTTTTTCACTCATTTCACTATACATCATACTAGGTTTAGGAACACCAATCCCTAATTTCCCATCATGATACTTTCTTTGTATTACGTTTAATTTGGATAACAATTTGCTTAATATTCTAAGGATGGAAAAAAGTCCCAAGAAGTCTGATACAAAGCTTTCCCATCTTTTTTAAAATATCATATAACGTTTTTAATGTTTGTCTATCCATTACATTAATGTTCACTCAAGGCTAGAGGATCTTATTGCTCTTGATCAGAAACTATTTCCCCAAAGATATTTGCTAAATGGTGATTTTGGGCATAATCAATTTGAGTGATCCAATTTCTGGCTTGTAGTGCAAATTGTGTAGTGTAAGAGGAGCACATTTCAGAAGAGTATATTATTTGCAAAGTGGTTACTGTATCGGACCCGGGCTTTTTTCTACAATGTTGATCCAAATGTACAGTAAATGTGCTTTAGGTGCCTAAGAGTCAATGCATTAGACTGATAACATTTGGTTCGGACCTTTCCTAGCAGTGTACAATTTTGTGATGGAATTTATTGGGGGGTCCAGGGACCTTTCAACAGGATGCAGTTGGACTTTATCGAGATGCCTTGGTGTAACAGGTTGAGGTACATCTTGGTAGTGGTATGTGTGTTCTCAAGGTGTGTAGGGGCATACCTGACACATGGGTGCGATACACTCACAGTGACCAAACTGTTGTTGAGGGAACTCATTCCTAGGTTTGGGATTCCAACCTCTTTGGAATTGGACAGAGGAACACACTTCCATAGCGAAGTCAAGAAGATGGTTTGTACAGCACTGAATGTTGATCAGAGACTCCATTGTAGTTATCGTCCAGAGGCTTCTGGGATAGTTGAGCAGATCAATGGGACTTTAAAAGCCCGAATGGCAAAGGTGTGTTCGTCCACATCTCTGAAATGGCCTGATGCTTTGCCTTTGGTGCTGATGAGTATGCGCAGTACCCCAGACAGGAGAACAGGTCTTTCACCTCTTGAAGTGCTGATAGGGAGGGCTATGAGGTTACCAGCAGTTCCATCAACAGCCTTGATAAGCATCACAGACGATTTGATTCTTGATTATTGCAAAGGACTCGCTGATGTCATCTGTTCTGTGTCCCATCAGGTGTAGGCTGCTGTGGTTCCAGCTTCAAGTGATCTCTGTCACAACCTGAATCCGGGGAACTGGGTGCTGGTTCTGAAGCACGTGAGAAAGAGCTGCTTGGATGTTCGCTGGAGAGGCCCATATCAGATCATCTTGGTGACGAACACTGCAGTGAAGTGTGGTGGATTGCCGAATTGGGTGCATGCTTCTCACACCCGTCGAGTTTCAGCACCCTTGGAAGAGACAGCTCCTCTCCCAAATGAAAATCCAGCTGAAGTGGCAGGGCCACAGGCGGGGACAAGCCGAGCTGTGAGGGTGACTGACGAAGCTGGTTGCTCACTAGACCAAGCTGAGGAGGGTCACGACAACAGCGACACTGAAACTGCCTCAGAAAGGGGAAATGACTGTAAAGGTGACCCAGAGTCAGACTCAGCTGAGAAAAGTTGTGAGCAGGGTGTGCAAAGAGAAGGCAGGAGAGCCAGAGGAGACTGAACTTGAGGCTGGTCTCCGAGAGGGATCTTGCTCCCCTGTTTGAAGAGTCTGAGTCGGACGAAGGCGAAGAAGGGCATCCTCGTGGAGATCTGAGGAGATCAAGACGAACCAGGGTGTCTGGCCGGACGTACGCAACTCCAGAGTGGACATATGTTGTGACTGATGCCGGGAGTACTGAGATCGGGGAGACTGAGGGCAGTGACAGTGATCAGTACCAGTCCTAACGTGAAATTGGACGTGGGGTTGTTGGTACCAGGACTCGAGATCGAAGGAGTGCTGACCATCACAGTTCCAAATCCCCCGATACTAAGCAGAATTTGCAACTTGATTCTGAATAGATTGATAATCCCTACCTTTGGAACTGAGACACCATCTCATGAATCTATTGTTCTTCGTCTTGAACTTTTGCAACATGTTCTAGAAGCTGTTGGAGCAAATCTTATTTTGGATTAAAGAGACTTTGTTGCAAGTAAGCTGAATTAACATGGGGAAAACACCTTTTGGGACCCCCCTTTTTTTCACGGCCCCCGCTTGCCATATCACCTCGAAACTTTCACGATAGGAGCTGACCGGAGCACCCCACGATTTTTGAAAATTTCGTGAAGATTCGTCAACCGACGCCAAAGTTACTGGGAAAAGAAAAAATGCTTTTTGAATAGAAACAAGGTCCTAACTGTAACTACCTACTGGCGACCGCCAGTAGGTAAGATATGTATATATATGTATGTATATATGTATATATATATATGTGTATGTATATATGTATATATATATATATATATATATATATATATATATATATATATATATATATTTGTATATATATAAATGTATGTATATATATGTATGTGTATATATATATATTTCTATGTATATATATATATATATACATATATATATATTTGTATGTATGTATGCATGTATGTATGTATATATATATATATATAAATATATATATATATATATATATATATATATATATATATATATATATATATATATATATATATATATATATATATACACACTAGAAGCTGCTAGGTACTATCTCTGAAATTGTAATACGCTTCATCCTACATCCAGGAGGGATTAACAATGCACTTTCCTGCTACTTCCAAGAGCCTTATCGGCCAAGACAAAACTGGTTAGTATTTTTTCCATCCTTATAAAAAATATTTGTTCAAGAAATATGGAATAGTTTGAAAAAGAAATAAATGTTTTGGTAACATTGTCATTTTAATGCTATTTATTCTCCTGATGATAGAAAGGTAACCTTTACCATATATTACTTACATTTCTTATATTTATTCAACAAGGGTGTATAGTTTAAATTGAACAGTTGAGCTAAATCCTCCGAGAGTAGGATCCCTATCTATCTCACTTGTTGATGAACATTTGATCCCAGATCCTGAGGTATAATCTGATAGCTGACATTCGGCCATGTGTATTTATATATGACATTACCTATCTATATTATGGAACAAAATATAAGATACCATCTGCAGATAGCCTGATTCTGGACAACTCAGTGAGACCAGGGAATCCCTGAATGTGTCACCCATTTCTTATTAGCATGACTAAAGGTTCACAACAGAGTGCAACAAGAAGGGGTGATAAAGGGAATGCCTGTTCTCACGAGAGATACCAATCTGCCCCATGCCTTTCCCATGTTCGGCGACTGATCTAGTGAGTTTGATTGGAAATCCAATTTGTTTCGAGAGCCAGCCATAGAAATTACTCGTTCACAACATTAAATGCCTTTACTGTGTCTAAGAAACAGTGGCCACCTGTACTTTCTTTGCGGTATTAACACCAATTGCTTATACAATATGATGGGTATTTAGAAGGAAGTCTGATGACCGGACTGAATTCAACATGATCTGTGTTTTTTCCATTGTTAGAAATTGGGTCACTTGTTGATGGGGGTGAAACCATACTCAACCGGCAACCAGAATGCTTGTCACGGTTAAGTCACAAACAAACTCCCAACGTAAACAGTGATCAACCCTCTTGTAGCTTGGCACAGAGCAGTCAGACTTAACTTATGGGCAATGTGTAAAGTATTTATTCAGCACTACAAACAGCAACAAAGTGAAAACACAAAACAAGAAAAATCCCATACCAATTTAAAAAAAAGTGTACATTTGAATAAATTAATCAAGACCAAAATGACATAAATCCAATCTGTATAACAGAGATATACAATTTTAAAGATTTCAGAGAATATAGTGCCAAAAGCACAAAGCACCAACTGTGGATATCTGGTTGTGCTAATAAGGGACAAAGTCAAAAGTTCAGGCTGACTGTGATAGACTGTGGGCCGGCTACAGGGAGAGAGCTAGGCTCGCTGAACAGGGGTACCTTAAATCCTGGTTGCGCAGAGTTGCAGAGTCCGGCATTGAGGATGCGCAGCCTAGGTAATGTAAGGTCCTGGTCTGGGATACGCCATGCAGCATCGATTCCGGGAAGCTGTGAGGGTGTGATTTGAGGTCCTGCATCGTCAAGGAGGCAGTCGACGAAGGGGCTTGCAATGCGAAGTCCTGCGTTGAGGATGTGTCGTGCACCATACAGTTCTGACGAAGCTGCAGGGCTTGTGATGCGGAGTCCTGCATCATCGCCGAGGCTGATGTCGATTAGAGTTTTGCGATGCCAGGCTCTACGTTGGGGAAGCGTTGTACAGTGGCAGTTCCGATGGGGGCAGTACACTTCAATGCAAAGTCCTTGCATTGGGAATGTCCACAAGCAGTGGCTATGTATCAGCTATGCTTGGGGTTGCGCCGTGCAGCAGAGGAGATGCCTTGGTTCTGCTGGATCCACAGATGGGCAGACAGAGCACTTCCAGGCGCACTTCCAGGGGTCTAGGACCGGGGAGGTGTCAGGTGGCAGGGTAGGACACACAGGTGGCAGAGTCCAGGTGCTGGGTTGAAGGTTATTGACATCTTCTATCCCTGAGGCTCTAGTCAGGAAGCCAGCTAACTAACCCTTAGAGCCACCTTGGGGTCCTGGGTTAAACAGATGAGCTAGTCCTTCCCACCCAGGCAAGAGACAGCAGCAGTGGCAGTTTTCAGCTGCACAGCAGTCCTTCTTCACGGCATGCAGAGTCCACAGGTCCAGAAGTGTACTGAAGAGTTGATGGTCTGATGTCCAATATTTATACCTGGTGCCCACTTTGAAGTGGAGGAAGCTTCTACAGGTTTTCACCTCCCCTGAGGTGTCAAGCATCCCCTTCCTCCCTGTGAAGGGCCCAGTTTGTATGGTGTCACAATAGACTAGCGACAATCCCTTTGTGAGAGTTCTCAGGCAGTACCTTTGTGTTGTTCAAGTGTGGTAGGTGACAGATCCTCCCCTTGTTAACTCCGAGTGGTCCATCCTGCACACACCTATCTTTCCTTTGTCTCACTATCTGTGAGCAATACACAAAGATCAAGTGCCCGCTACACCTAATTATGTGCCTCATGAACGGGCTGCAGGTACCAAATGGTTAGTACGCTTTAGTATTAGAAAAAAGGCTATTTCACAGACACAAACCATATGACTGTGGCAATCACAAGTTTTAGCATTGCAAAATGACTTTGTATATCAGGCCCCTTATTCCTACACGTAAAAGCTTGTAATTGTCTCTTAATCATTTACGTATACTCAAATGTCAACTTTTATTTCTAGCATATGTGTGAGCTTTGGTCCTAAAACGAGCCAGCCATTCCCATCAGATACCCACATGTACCAATGCCTGATCTAGCCAAATTCTTCCACACATACCCAGGTAAAATCATCCTAGTAGGAATGGTCACCATATCTATTGTTATCCACATGACATCAGGGACTGCCAACAAGTGCCTGTGATGCTCATCAGAATCCAAAGATGGCAGGGCAATCATTATGCCAATTAACAATCATTATAGCAAGTAGGGACACAGCATGTCAGAGTCGCTATTGTTATAGTAATGAAGCACAATAATAACAAAAAGGGCATGAAATATGCCTGTGTCAGCATTGTATCTGGGATGAGCATTATTTATTTAATATGCCACAAACTGCACTCTCCACCGTTGTGGATGTCTATGTATGGGCCACCATGATATCAAGGAGGGTTTCAGTATGCCATGGTCACCATTACATCAGGGGTAAACCACCATAGTTACAAGAGGGGCACAATATACAAGGGCCCCTAACATGTTGCCAATGATGAAGGGATATGTGATGTCACCATTAATAATGTCATTGACAATGTTTTTTTTCAGTTAGCATTTTTATTTGTAGGTATTTAAACCATAACTCTCCTGAAAGAAAGTTTTCATTGTTTTTTGCAAAATTACTTAGTCGTCATTGTTCAAATCAAATATTCCCACTGGGTCAGTCCATGGTCTATAGCCATGTGTAGTGGGTCATAAGCACACAGTGGGGTGCACAGTGTGGTTTGAGAGCAGCTTAGTCCCTGTGTGCTCATGAGCCTAAGCCTGTGGCCTTGTACAATGGATCAGGAGTATGTTTGTGGGCACAATGTGGCGATTTAGTGTGGTGCCCTCATCCCTGTATTCTCATGACCCACTGCATGCAGCCTTTGTCGGTTCACAGCGGGGGCTGGGCGCAGCTCATATCTTTCTTTTGGGCACAATGTCTTGCACTCATGTGGACATAATGCGCTGCATAACCTACTTGGCTGTGCACCGTGAGATCTGAATAGAGTTTGTCAGGCCCTGTACCTCACTCACCATAGTACCCTATGCATAGGGTTTGGCCACAGTATTTACCTAGTGTACATGATAATAAACCTATTAAAGAAGGTGTTCATTTACAGGCCAGGTTTCGAAAGTAATGGGTTCCTCTACTGTGGATATAAAGATGCATAGAGGTAGGAAAGAGAGAAATATTTATAGTTTTACCCAAAATAGGCAGCTCTAGACCGGTTTTGTTTTGGGGTTGATGGTAGTTGTTTTTGTTTTTCCACAGAAAATTTAAATGATAAATGTCCACTTGAAATTACTGGCAAAAATCAGAGGTACATCTAGAAAAAATATTTGTGTCACTTCTTGATGTGCTCATCAACTTCTAGTTTAATACCTGCAGTCTTCTCGCTTTGTTCATAGTACCTTAAAAATCTGAGTTAACTATAAATAAGCATTATAAAATCTAGCTTGAGTAGAGAAGTATTCAAAACAATAGTTTTGAATTGTCAAATGTTCACACATATTAAACGTTCTTTTTATTGCATTTACTATCAAGAATCCCATCATAAGTTCCACAGTTTTTAAGACATAAAGTTCAACTCTTGTATAATAAATACTCTGCTGAGGATTCGCAAATAATTTCGTTAAAAAAAATAAAATTAAAAAAATAGAAAAATTGTACATAGACGTGGGTCCCTTGCTCACTTTGCCACTGGATTTAAGCTAGCCTGGCTGATGAAGGGTGTTACCCATAAACCAGTGCTTGTTTCCGGTTTAGGGAAGACCTGGCTTGGCAGTTCGGGCTGGACTGTTCCCTTGAGGCACAGGGTCAAGACTGATTTGCATATAGCTGGGTCTCAACTGAGGTGGCGAAGTGAGCTAAAGAATGGTGACGGATTCAACCCAGATCTGTGACTTGGGGTGAGTGCCTGAAGAGTTTCAGCTCTCCCTCCATCATCTCCTTGTATTTGCATAGCTGTCTATAGCCATTAGTGCACAGGCCTAGGTTATGTGCAAAGGAAGTTGCGAGCCTGGCATAAGTAAAACACTGACTATGCTTGTTCTTAGGTCATGCTCAGGCAGGGTTGACTTCAGGGTGAGTCAGTCCATGTGTACACAGAACCCATCAATGCACATAACGTGTTGTGCATGCATACATGCTCAGCCAGGGGTGCTTGCATATTTAAACTAATTATGAGTAATATATGCTGAACTAAGAACTACGAACTATTCCTGGTTATGGAATCATTTGATTGGTGGAAGGTACATTTTAGCTGCTAGGCTGCCTCTTTATTTGTGGCCCAGTCATGGTGTGACTTTGAGGCTCGTTATTTGTCCAATACAATAAATGGCACCTATTTACTGTCTTTCTCTATTAATGGGGAATAGCATGTAGATGTTGGTGCTTCCTGCACCAAAATCTGCCTCTCTAGCTAATTACAGGGCATTTTATACATGTTTACATCTGACCGGTTTGTCCTGCAGAAATTTAACTCTGAGGGTCGTATGTTATTGCACCTGGCTATTACTGGGTGTGATCAGTTCCTCATACTTTATAATTCTGAACTCTGTGTAAAGAGGGTGTGTGCAAGGTTCAGAATTTTATGGGCCACTCATGATTTGGGCTTATGAAGGTTACTTTATGATTAGTGCTTCATGATCTAAATAGGACGCTTTTTGGGACCTCACTTTCTTTAAATAATTGCTATCTGAGGATTAAAATGACACGATTCATGTGCCTTGAAAGGTCTAAAAGCCAGAAACCTTGGGATCTGTTTAACTTTTTATTTCCCCACCCTGCATCTTCTAATGCGATTCTCTGCCATTCTATATTCTTAATAATCAACAGGGAAGGGGCAGTAACCATCAGGGTCGGAACAAGAGAAGACGCTTTATACAGTTCGACCAATCATAGAGAGCGTGTCAAATTGCATACCCAGATTACTTGAACTTACCATTGTTTTTGAGAAAGTGTTGTAAAACGTTTCTCTTTGACTCCATTCTTTATGTACTGTGGGGTGTAGGGGAGGATGGGATTCCCCCGAGATACCTGCAGGAAGGGTCATGCTTACTTGGCAATCCATGCAAGTATTGCAATATTTTATGCATTCCCTTTGAGTAATGCCTGTAAATCTATTGCTTTTTGGAAATTTATTTGAAAATTGTGTTGCAAAGTGCACCTTTTGTCCTGAACTTTGGCAGATTTTCTCAGGAAAGAGAATTCCCAGATAGACCTCTCTTGCAGGTGTAGGACTCGTGTGTGCTTGTTTGCTTGGTGCTTTTCAGGGCAGCTATCCATGAGTCCACCAGCTGCCACTGCCTTAGAGCTTTGTCTGTGACCTGGCTAGCATGCAGGCATGCCCACTGCACATTACCTTCATCCAAGTATGTCTCAAGTTAATCAAAGTGTGTGTCCAGGCCCTGCTCATACCTCTGGTGTAGGCATGACAGAATCCAGAGCCTTACACAGTAGGGCTTCAGCACACAGTCTATCCTATGCTTAGCACCTGCACTCATCCCCCTTGCTAAAAAAATAACCCAGTATGTATAGGGTTTGATGAAACACAGCTGGCGTTGAGCTGGTGGCCTTGCCTTGTACTCAGACATTTGTAGGCAAAGGGGCAGATTTCTCAATATTTCAAACAACGCAATATAGCAAGACATTTTGGGAGGAATGCACCATATTAAACATTATATGGCACATTCCTGTCCTCTCTAAGCACTGGCACTGTTTTCTTTGCCTAGCGACAATGCAGGCACCCTTGCGTCATGGTGCAAGGGTCTCAGCACTACAGGTAGGATTGTTTTTGAGCAGGAAGGGATAACTTGCTGCACAAAAACAATCCCACTGAGGCTTTTTCCTCTTTCTACGCATCCTGCAGAATGCAGCACACGTAGAAAGAGGAAACAATGAGGAGTAATAAAGATATTTCGCCTTGCTACCCCTACCCTTAGGGGCATATTATCAAGACTCGGCAATAAAATTATCGCCGCTTTATCAGCAGGAAACTGCCGATAAAGTGGCGATAATGGGCTTGACAAAAAGCTCTATGGAATTCCAATCGAAGCTCATGTTAAATGTCCTTCACATCTAACATGAGCTTCGATTGGAATTCCACAGAGCATATTATCAAGCCCATTATCGCCACTTTATCGGCAGTTTCCTGCCGATAAAGTGGCGATAATTTTATCGCCGAGTCTTGGTAATATGCCCCTTAATTCTTGTATATACTTGTGGGGGACTCCAATGGCTATCAATAGCATGCTCGTAGACATCATTACCAATTATTTAGTCTCATATGGCTCTGCTGTTCGTGCCTCTTATAACATCAGTACTATACTACGCTTGTACCCATATTATGATGTATGTAGTGTATGTACTGTGATAGAATGAATTATACTATATTATGTTCTGCATCTTTTATGACGCAAGGTCTATGCACCTTAGAACTGTTACTATGGTAATTTAAATGTAGTCTTTGGAACAGTCCACATTTACCAAACACCACTGGGCCACGCAACGTGGCCTTGCGTAGCTTGATACATCTGACTTCAGTATTGCGTGGCCCATGCGTCACCTTGCATGACGCAAGGGCAGCGCAACACTTTGATAAATCTGGCCCATAATTCACAGTGCACAGCCATTGGCTGTGCAGAGATAGAGTGAAGTTCATGGATGGTTCAGAGTGCCTGGCCCATGAGCGGTCTTTGCCCCCATCTATGTGTGGAGATAACCCACTGTGGATGGAAGCTGGCCGTGCACAGCAAGGACAGAGCACAAGGCCATGATTATTGCCCGGGTGGGATGAATGCTTTTCCAAATCAATTCATATTGATTTTTTTACGAATATTTCATTGAAATCATTTGTATCTTGTCGTGAAATAGGTGTTTAGTGGAGAACACATATTCCTGCTGATTAGTGATTTAAGATCTATATTTAAACTTGTTATGCCCTAATTATCCCAATATAACCTCTCTCTAAAATCTGAACTTTCATGCTCCATTAACCAATGGGGTCGGTTATATCGGGGCTCTTTGTATTTGATGAGTAGCACTGCTGTCTAAAGTCTGAGGGGCAGATTTACGAGTTCTGGCGCATCTCTGCAAATCAGCAGGGATGCGCAAGAACAGATGCAACACGCAAAACCACCTGTGCGCCACCACTGATGCGCCGCATTTACAATGCGGCGTGCAGTGGCGCAGGGATGGGCAGATGCGTGTCGCATCCCCCGTCGTAAAGGTGGCGCATTGCTGGAGTCGCGTCGCAAGCAAGGCTCGGGGGCGCCCTATGCCTAACATGCTGCGTCACTCCTTACGCCTGCTTCAAGCAGGCACAGGGTTTTGACGCAGCATGGCCGTAAAAGTGACTCAGTGAAATCTTGTAGATTTCACTGTGTCACTTTTACGAGGCGTACCTGCGAGGGAACGCCCACCCTGCGCCGGAACGCCCACATGAAACCTGGCACAGGGCTTTACAACGTGACGCATCCCCCTAGATGCGTTACGTTGGAAATACGGCGCAACATGGCGCATGGTTTACGCCACCGCTGCGTCACAGAAGTGAAGCAAAGGCGGTGTAAATGTGTCGCAATGGACTTGTAAATCTGCCCCTAAGATTGCGGGATCTCGGTCATTTTCTGTAGGAATCCTGACAAAACGAATGAGGTTCTCTTCGTATTATATGACTGATAAACTACTTAGCAGGGGCAGGATAGAAACATGGGAAGGAGAGGCGTTGTACATTTTCAAAAATTATAGCAGGATTGTCAAATGATGATGTACCCAGCGTCCCTCAAATTATTACCTTACTCACAGATTGTAAATGGCGTTGTCAATAACGTACATCTGCCAACGTCTCTCAACAATCACATTCTCTCATCAGTATATTGCATTTGACCATTTAGAGTGGTTCAGTCGCGAGACGAGCTAACGGACCTTTACAGCAAATGGAAATCTATCCACCGGATGAAAAATTATGTCAATGCCCAGTAGATGGCAGTGGTGAATTCTCAAAGCATGTTTTCCATCTGTGAGCCGTTGGCCGGTCGTTTCTTGTCTCTTCTGCAGAGGATTCAATAATATCGACAATCCAATTGTGCTAGTTAACGCAGAGGCCCTGGGCGCCCTCTTACATGATAGACATGGTATCTGCCACTTCATAATTGGCACACAATGAAATTAGCTCAAACAAATAGAAAATTATGGGATATGGGCTGATGACCCTGCATCAAAAACGATAGCCGAGAAGTGTTCGACTTCTGCTAAAATGAAGCACGGAGAATCACCTAAATGCATTCTGTAGTGTATTGCGCGTCTGTGGCAAATAACTCCCGTTATCTATTGATTCACTAGTAAAGAAGCATAAAGCACATATAGTGACGACAGCTCAAACAACCCCACGGGAAATTCTCATTCGCCAGAGTGAGATGTGAGGTTTTACAACAGGACTAGCTAGCAGCGGTCCTGGCTTTCGGCCGCCTTTGTGGCAAGTGACATCTGTACGAAAAGATTGGAGGAGCAGAACCCCTAAACACCCCTCCCCTCCCCTCTCGCACTTACTCTCCTCCTGCCTGGCCTATATCTTCTCTCTTTCCCATCATAAACCATACAATCAGCAGGGGTAATCTTCTTCTGATGGCCACCTAATCCTCCGTACAAGCACCATTAAACACCCAAATCTCTACAACATACTGGGGTAGATTTACAAGCCCCTTGAGCCTCTTTTACGCCGCCGTTGCTTCACTTTTGTGACGCAGCAGCGGCACAAAAGATGCGCCATGCTGCTGGGTATCTACAACGTGACGCATCTGGGAGATGCGTCACGTTGTAAAGCCCTGCGCCAGAAGGAGGCGCTCCTGCACAGGGGGGTGCGTTCCGGCACAGGAACACCTCCTAAAAGTGCCTGAGTGAAATCTACAACATTTCACTCAGTCACTTTTGAGCCCAGCTTGCGACGCAACTCCAGCAATGCGCCGCCTTTACGGCACAGATGCGTCACGCATCTGTGCAGTTTTTGCCCTGTAGTGCGCCGCATTGTAAATGCGCCGCATCCATGGTGGCGGAGGCATGGCGCACAATAACTGGCGCAACCCTGCTGATATCCAGGGATGCGCCAGTTATTGTAAATTTGACCCACTGTCCTCAACTACACAGTCTACGGTACACGCTGTTTTATTCCCACTGTAAACTATATCATTGACTTAAACTGCCTTTTATGTTGCCCTCACTGGAACTTATTTTTTTTCCTCCTTATATCTTTACTGTACCTGTACTTTACTCATGTAAAACCTTAATGAAATCTATCTTGAAATAAAAAATAAAAAGATTGGAAGAGCAGAGAGCCTTACTTACGCAGGTCGAGGCGGAAGAAAAGTTGGGTATGTACTCAAAGCGCAACAGTGACTGACTTTCCTTATACCTATGATAGGCAGCCCATTATGCAAAAGATCACACATTGCTATTGGAGCTCACAGGCAAACTGTCAAATGTGTGATTTTCACATCAACACAATTAATGATTAACTGTAATTAGAGAATGTTGATAAATGCTTTCATTTTAACATTTATAGGTTTACATCTGTAGTATGTTTTTAACCTGAGTCTGAAAATATACTAACGCTTCGTGAAATGCTCCTCTTAAAGATATGGTAAATATGATATTATTTGACCTGTAATTGTAGTATGTGGCATATTAACATTTTTGAAGTCATGATTGTGAACTGGTTTAGTGCCACCTACAGGGGTAACAGTTTAACACCCCTCCCGAGGTTACACCAAAGAAGGTACTTTTTGAATACTTCAAATATCTGCAAAAAAATGGTGTGATGCCAAAACCTCTCCTATGTCTCCAAAATGTAGTCAGACATTTCAGAGCACCTCCTCTAAAAGTTCAGAAATGCAGTGAAAGAACCTGGTAAAAGATCTGGCTAATTTTAGATGAGTGCTGTTTTTAAAAAAAATACTTTATTAAATGTTTCCACAATATAAAAAGATAACCAAAAATGACAAGTTTGGAGTAATATACAAACTGAATATTTGTGCTCAAGTTACAAACTATCATCGCAAACATTTTTGCAATATACCAAAATTAGTATTCCAAACCATGTAAACCAAAAATGGAAAAACAAAAAGAAAAGAAAAACGAAAGAAAAAGAAAGTCAAAATCTTTTCTGAGCTAATATTTGACCTTTATATGTAACCCTTATTATTGATTAAATCGTCTCCTGCCAGGCTCTCACATTTTTGTACTGTCCTACATAAAAGTATGTGGATAGCGTCTGTCTTTTAAGGTTGATGGAGCCAGGTTCCACGTTCTAGATCTACTCTGAAACCCTGGCCTGATGTCTCTTTTTGTCAGCATGAAAGCATGGAGGGTAGGCAAATTGTCAGCCAACCTATCATTACAGTTCCACTGGACTATGACTCCGACGAATCACGGACTCCCAATTAGGTTTAGTTTGTTTATTACAAAGCCAAGAACAGTTCGACATACAAGCACCTCAAGATGAGGGTGTCGAAATACATTGGAACTAATACAAATCCAAACCTATGAGTGAAGTTAAGTTGGTGCAACTTGCACAGAATAGAAAGTTCGAGAATCAGGATACAGAAAATAATCGCACCAACGTCTACCACTAGCGAGACATCCCTACTTAGCATTTCTTAAGGAAAGATTCATAAAGGTGTCAGCATGTGAAGTTTTCCCAAGAAGTCTCATCATGTTTAGATGGGTCAAGTAGCATAAAGCTGCAAAGCTCATTCTATGATGCTCTCTCTCTCAAGGCAGGCAGAAGTTGCCGTACACCGTCCCTAACTGATACTTCACTTTGCAAGTAGTATCCCAAGATGCATTGCAGCATCACACCATCCAGTCAAGTCTCCTCATTGTAGGTAACTTTCCACGCGGCAGCGATGCTCCCAGGCCTCCGCAAGATGACCTTGATTACCAGCCTTACTCCGATGACAAAGTACAACAGTTCTTTATTATCAGTATCAATGTTCAACTTATCCTCTCCTCCCAAAGCCTAACTCCTAAAACAAAGACATTATTCCAGCTAACAAGGATGAAGTCTCCAGCTGCAGCAGAAATGTGAGAAAGAACAAAATCCACCATGCACATGAAATTCGCTGGTAAGTCTACTGCAAGAGCCTCCAGGGGGAAAATACATTTCAGGCCTACAGAAATTGATCAACATAAGAAATGGCACAAGGCCTCATGAAATTTCACATATATATTGAACGTTATTTACTGAGCATATCTACATTACATAGGCACTTCAATTGTGTGACTACTTGTCATAGACATGTAGAAATTCTGCACGTTAATGTTTTCGACTAGCTACACGTAATTGCAATTTTAATTACATCATGTTTACATCGAAAATATCCCAAGGACATCACCTTTCACGTTATTACAGTACACGTTCTAATGGTTTAAGTTAATACAATAAAGGATTATATGTAGGTGCGGACTACCCGTGATTATAATGCATCCCTACAAATGGAAAAGCAGAATTTGCACTCTAACAAGGTCTCCATTTCCCCCTGCAGTTTACTCTAGAGATTATGGGTTTGCCATGGTCTGGGGTGACATGAGAGGTGTGCTAACCTCATAATTCCCAATGGAGCCTGTCACGTTGCTACCAGCCCCATTGCGAATTATGAGGTCAGCACACCTCTCATGTCACCCCAGACCATGTCAAACCCATAATCTCTAGAGTAAACTGCAGGGGGAAATGGAGAGTTATGGGGTAAATAAGACCCAGAATGAATGACCTCCCTGGTAATTACTCATTCCTGGGATTTTCTCCAGGTTTAACCTAGAATACCTAATAATTTGTCTCTCAGAGTTAACAGGACCCTCAGTATTATTATCTCTAGGACTGCACAATGAACACCCCTGCATGCAGGAACCTTTTAGACAGTATCTAAATGTTTTGCTTCATATCTTGTTTCCTTTTTTTATTCTTTTTACTTAAATTGCACTTCTGGAAATGCCACTTTTAGAAAAATTGCATATTCTTTCTTTAGTGTCAAACAGAAATGGGGGAGAGCGAGGAAAGGATGGGGGACATACCTATCCCCAACTTGAATGTATAAACAATGTGGACGTACCCACAAGTTTAAGAAAGTGGTTTTGGACTCACTGTAATAAGCAGTGCCCAAAACAATTAGGTTTTTATAAAAGACCTGTCACACACCAACCTGGTTGGTGTCATGCTTCATCATTGGGGACCCAACCGGGTGGCCGAATGCCGCCAGGTTGTGCTACAACGCGTGATTACAGCAGAGCTGGTGTGGTGTATTGATGTGATGTGATAAAGTGCAGGTTAAAAATATCTCTGGGAATCCTTGCTGAATGTGCTTATTCGTGGCGGCCCAGGAAGTGTTAAAATCCAAGAACGCAACTAGTAGGTTGGTTTGACTTGTAGTTGTCTGAAATTACAGGTTGGTGTGTGAGGGGTCTTTTCTAAAAACGAATTTTTTTTTGGCACTGCTTATTACTACAGTGAGTCCAAAACGTCTTTCTTCAACTTGTGGGTACGTCCACATTGTTTATACATATTCTTACTTTAGCCATTTGGTGCCTTCTACCTGTCTCTGAATACACATCTGGGGTGGGTGGCAGCTGGGCTTTGTGCATTCCCTCCAGACAGCCACACACAAAGGGAGCTTAGGTGTGAATGGTGGGCCATCAACATCCTGATGGGTCATCCTGGGCAGGATGAGAGGGAGGAGCTGACACACCAGAAAATGCTGTGTCCTGTCCCCACTCAAAGGAGTGCATAGCTCCCTGTAGTGAGTCTGGAGCCATGGCTGGAAGGGCAGGGACTCTGCACTTCAAAGCTTCTCTTTGAATTCTCCCCTACTTCAAAGGCACAACTGGGTATAAGTACTGGACCCCTGACACTACCAACTGAGTACCTTTCTAGACCTGTGGATCCTGTGCCAGGAAGAAGGGATGCTGAGCTGGTACAAGGACTGCCACTGTGCTGGACTCCTGGTCTGTGGTGCAGACTTGCTACCTGCTGCCCTCTTGCCTGGGTTGAGAAGGATTGGACCTGCAGCTCTCCTGGCCACAACCAGGGTGACTCAAAAGGTATGTCTGCTTGCTTCCTGTTGGAAGTCTCGGGGACATCAAAGATGTCATTCCACTCATCACCAGCACCTGGCCATGTGAGAGTACTGTCCTGCCAAGTGGTGCCACTCCAGTCCTGTGCTCTTAGAAATGGGTATAAAGTGCTGATCCAACTAAAAACCACGCATCATTGCCTTTGTGCCGCTTGGAACTAGCGCATCTCCATCGATGCTGACGCATGACCACTGATGCAATGATCAGGGACATCGTATCTCTGTGGATGCAGATGCATCACTGCGAGGATGGAGGACATTATCAATGGAGCCAACGCATAACCTACATCCTAAGGATTGAACATGATGCTTCACCTCCTTTGCTCCTCTCATTTCGCCCTCTACATCGACACAACTGCAAATCTAGGTACTGTTTCATCGGGCCAAGGCTGGTCCCTGTGTCTGACCCATGCTCCATCATGGCTGGCCTAAATGTTTGGATTTTACCTGGTCTAACTCGACCAGATGGGCATGGTTGGCGCTTTATGCTTATAAGCACTACATTTCAGTTTAATTTGAAAACATTCATAATTCCGGTTCTACTTATTGGAGTTTTGTCATTATGATCTTGTTTTGTTCAATAAATTGATCTCTATTTTTCTATCCAGGTGTGATATATTGTTGTGTGATGATTTCACTGTTTTATGGTGTTAAAGTGTTGCACAAATATTTTACACATTGCTCTTAAAATCAGCCAGACTGCTATCTGCCAAGCTATCAGAGGATGAGCAAAGGTTAAGTTAGGGTGTGTATCTGACTTATCCTGACTAGGATTGTAGTTCCTGCTTTGATAGGGTGTGTACCTCTGCAAAAACAACAATTGATGGACGGAATGTTGCACAATGGTAAAACATTCACCCCAGTCACAGATCTGGGTTTAATCCATCGTTATTTTGCTCACCACACCATCCCAGTTCAGACATGCAAGTCAGTCTTGACCCTGTGCCTCATGGGAACAGTCCAGTCCGAACTGTCAAGCCATGTCTTCCCTGGACCGGAATCAAGCATCCTAGGACCGGTTTCTGGCTATCAGCCTTTATCAGCCAGGATAGCTTCATTCCAGTGGCATGGAGAGCACGGGACTCACATCTGAGTATACTCGTCCCACTCGGGGTGACAAATGCAAAAACAGCAATTGATGGACGGAATGTTGCACAATGGCAAAACATTCACCCCCAGTCACAGATCTGGGTTTAATCCATCGTTATTTTGCTCACCACACCACCCCAGTTCAGACATGGCCATATGCAAATCAATCTTGACCCTGTGCCTCATGAGAACAGTCCAGCCTGAACTGCCAAGCCATGTCTTCCCTGGAACGGAATGAAGCATCCTAGGACCGGTTTCTGACTATCAGCCTTCATCAGCCAGGATAGCTTGATTCCAGTGGCATGGAGAGCACGGGACTCACGTCTGAGCATACCCGCCCCACTCAGGGTGTGTACCTCTGCCAACAAGAAACCCAATTTCTAACAACTACCTTTCAGTAGTCAGTAAAATATTTATGTTTTGCTTCTGTAATTCGGTCACGAAACATTAATACATACCACTGTGAATCGGTATTTGGAAGGGACACCCGAAACATGTGACTTCCAAATACCAAATTGCAAACTCAAATTGCGATTCGGTAACAAGTTACCGAATCCGTATTAGGCTTTTGCACATTTAAAAACACATTTTTTTGTTTGCCAAAGCATGATTCTGGGAACCGGGCCGTTTGTGATCTCCAGAAAGGCTTTGTACATATCGGCTTTGGCTACTAAGCCTGATATAGGTTGGAGATATAGAAATCCTGCATACAAGGCTGAATCTTAACATGTGCAGCAGCATTATTAAGGATTACAAGGAAATATCTGTCCATTGTCTCTGCGTACAGGACTGTTGTAAATAAGAATGCTAAACAAAAAAAATAAATTGGTATTTGGGAACTGAGTTAGTGTATTTACTGAAAATTAAAAGGTCATATTTGAGTGCATAAGCTGATTGTGCCAGGAATAATGCAAGCTCGCAAGATGAAAAGCTCGTGTTTGAGAGCAAAATCAGTGCCATTTCAGAAAATGACTCACTAAAGATTGTGCGAAAGTTCTTCAGGTGCTAAAAATGAAAACATTCAATTCAGAGGATAAAAGAGTGTGGGGCATATTCACAAGCCCCTATCACTACCGCAACGTCACTTTCAGTGACTTGGTGGGGCTAGGGCTCTTGCCTTATTCACAAGGCAGCGTTAAACGACTTAACGTGGCTTAACACTGCCTTGTGAATAGGCCCCCTTTCACACTGTGTTTAGCGTCAAAGGGGCATGGAGTGGGTGTTGTGGTGGGCGTTCCACTGCAACACTCATTGATATTTACG
This sequence comes from Lissotriton helveticus, assembly GCF_964261635.1. Taxonomy (NCBI): domain Eukaryota; kingdom Metazoa; phylum Chordata; class Amphibia; order Caudata; family Salamandridae; genus Lissotriton; species Lissotriton helveticus. The sequence continues at coordinate 260,621,050 of NC_136071.1, forward strand.
CTACCCCCTATTCACAAGGGCAAAGTAAATAGGAGCTAATGCCAAACTTAAGACCAGGAAATCCCTGGTCTTAAGTTGGCGATATGAGGGGAAATGCTTTATTTCTCCTCGTTTTTGCATTTTCAATGTGTGCTGCCTTGTGCAGCACACATGGAAAATGCTAAATTACATTGTTTATGTACAGGAAGGTGCCCCTTCCTGTACATAAACAAACCTTTTTTTTAAATTGTTGTTTTGTAACTTACATGTGTTCTGCATGAAGCAGCACACATGAAAGTTACAAACTGGCATTTTAGGTTTGTTTATGTGCAGGAAGTGACACCTTCCTGTACATAAACAAACCTCCCTGCTTGCAGACACCCTTGCACTCTGGTGCTAGGGTGCCTGCATTTGCGCTAAATTGTGAAACTTAGCGTCACTGCAGAGGAAAAAGCAAGGCTGCACCATGTCCTTGTGAATATGGTGCAGCCTTGCTATTCTGAAGTGGCGGAGGGAGGCGTTAAGGGAAGAAGGCTAACACCTCTCTCTGCCACTTCCTTGTGAATATCCCCCTGTAGTTCCAAAAAAGGGTGAGTAGATGGCTGCAACAAATGTGTTTCTATACTACGAATTTTAAGCAAGTATTTAAGGGCATGATTGGTGTATTTCGGTTTTTTCAGAAAATGACAAATTATGTGCTTTTACAGAATGTTTTTGAAATTGAACATGTGTTGAAGACACGCATTATTGATGCTGTGTGCTAAAAGGCACTTTTCTGAAAGTATGTACTTTACTCCATATTCTTATGTGGAGGCATTTCACCTTTTTCAAAACATTTCTAGTGGATGAGAACCACCCCACCCCATAAAATACCCCTATGGACGGCTAGCCTCACTTGGAGATTGTAAATAATTTTAATATTTCATTAGCCTTCATACAGAACTACTCCCTGTACGATGTGTGGTTTTTTAGTCATTTCTTTTCCAAAGTCTGCTGCAAAATAGACGATTTGACCTTTTTTTTAAAAAACATTTTCCCGAAGGCGACTCAACTGAACCGTCCAAGGATAGGATATGGTTTAATAACTTTGCTAACCACTGAAGCAAGGAAGTATTTCCCACCACCTGGAAAGATGTCCAGCTGTCACTGATATGCAGGGACTTGAAAAATATTATGCACACATTTATTTCCAGATATGTTACTGCCTTTTACAGTATAGGTAACGTACAATATCATATATGTGCTAATAATGAAACGAAATCAAACAATTATGTTCCCTGCAAATTGAAAAACAATCACACTTTACAGTGAATTTAAGAATATTACAGTTGCTTTTGGATCCACTTTAGTTTTGTCGGCGCGCAAAATACTCGCCTCATAACCTTACCAAATGTGCACCAACTGCTCGGGCCGGGAGTGGTGTAGTGCCTGTGTGGACGTTGGGGCTTCCCAACTGGATTTGTCTCTAACACTGGTGAGCCCAAATCAAGAATCAGCACTGTACCATTCTCAGTAAGAATGACAGACACAGGTCAAGATTTTAAGGAGTTTTTTTATAAAGTATTGTTAAGTTAAATCCATGAAGTATTTTCATAAGCATGGTTAGCATTAAAGACTACAGATCATAAGTACAGAGAAGTCAGTAAAGAACAATGCGAAATCCAGCATAGATTTGCCTCACAAAGTGTGGAAGGGGGACCCTAGTTACAGAAGAAAAGTACATCTTTTGATAGGACTTCAGACTAAGGATTTCATACATTACTTAGCCTGTACATGATTCTCGGGGTTTTCATCAGTGAGAGACAAGCAACAGGAAACATTTTCCTACAGAATACATTCGAGGATTCTTTGCATAATACTATTACATTGAATACAGTCGTTCTCACAGTTTATTCAAGCACAATATTTGACACATTGTATGAACGGTCTGTGACAGTTGGGATGTCCTTGGCTGTGTACAGCCTGGTGAGAAGCTCCTGATAATGCTTACTGTCTTCTGGTGGAAAGAGTGCAGTTCTTTATTTAGAACCGAAAACTAACATCAACAATGATCACTTGGACTGGTGCAAGGTTACTTCAATATGGAAGACAATACATCATCGTTTAGATTAGCACACGTTTGATTTCAAGCACATCAGAAGCATAACAATGAAACAAATATTCACAACTCAAAGTCTTTGGCACTGCCAATAGGTCTGGCCTCTGCAAGCTGGTGTGATAGTTATTTTTTATTTGTGATTGCAACCAAAATATTTTTATTTGTTATTGTCACAACAATGAAAATAACAAAATAAAGATGCCACCACCTAAATATAGCAGCCACCTGTTTGCAGTAACATTTTTTAAATGTAAAAAATATTCAACCATCAGATACAATTTTAATGTAATAGTAATGGGTTCTTTCCAGCTGGTAGGCGCAATTTGAATAGTTACATCATGGTGCTAATGGCTTTGTTTTTCAGTAACCTAAAGATACAGTTTAAATAAGCAAGAATGACAAAAAAAAGAAAAATAGGGGAGGAGAATGGAAAGAAAGAAAAAACATTGCCATTGTAAAGTGTTGTTCCATGCAGTGTTTTACTGAAGTGCACGTCTTTTAAGGCTGACGTGTGTTGGGACAGAAAAGTCCTCTGCATTGTGATAGGCATGCACCCCTACCTGAGTGCCTGAGCTGCAGTGATTTCTGGATCCTTGGTGTTGATGTTTGGTAATGTGCATACAAAGATCATGCATGTGTACAATGGCCTAGGCCTGTCTCACGGATTGCGGTCTCGTTAAATTGGGAGGGCTACACTACGTTAAATTGGGAGTGCTACACTAAGCGCTACCCTTGAGGGGGGAGAAGTGCTACTGCCTTTGCCAAGAGTTAAGTATCATGAGCGTAGTGGTGGCAGCATACTGTGTTCATATAACAATGATCAGTAAAGTGAACAGCCCTTTTTACCTGTGTCACTGGAGTGGGGCTCACTGGCCCACCCATGGAAAGTTCCGCTGTTGTGTTCTTAACTCACTCTTAGTCTTCGTTTAGTTGGTATAGCACTGTGCTGCACGCATGTATCTGGGTGCAAATGCTGAGATGTATGTGTGCTTGCTTGTGGTACAGTAAATGGAAGTCTGTGGGTTCCATATTGGAAACCAAGGGCCTTGGAAAGGCATGTGGCGTTGGAAGCATCATCCCAGACAGATTTGTGGATTGGCACAATGCTGTAAGCTGGATAGGACACACACTGGAGGAAGGGAATTCAAAAGGATTCTCTGATTCTTAGAAGGTCACTGATCAGTGAGCACTAGGCACATCGTCAGGAGGAGATGGAGGCTGATAAGATAAACACTGCAGAGAAAGATCATCATAAAAGATCATGGCTGGGGCCTTTTTTAACCTTTTGTTAGGCATACATGAGTGAGGCTTGACATTCAAGTGTGATCCTTGAGTCATTACCATGGCCTGTGTTTTGGGGCTATCAAAGTTGGAGACGCTTCTTCTGTGACAGGCTGCTTTCTGGACGATGGACATGAAGGAGGAGAGGGACTTCATAACACGCAACACCAAACCAGAACTTCAAAGAATGAGACAAAAAAATCACATCTGCATCTGAAAATAGATTTTGAAAAGGGGAGTTTGAGTCTCCCAACTTGTCAAATATCGGACACTGAACAGAGGCTGTATGTCAGCGTAAAAAAGCTCAACCAACTATTGCCTGTTTTGACCACGACTTGAGGCCAAGGTCTGCTATAACCCTGCTGGCTGAGGTGAAACCACACAGGAGAATCAAGAGTGATTGCCCTGGAGCATGCTGCCCCAGCATCTGTCTGCAGCCAAGACCAGAGGGCCTTATGAGGAGGAGGAGAGTGCCTGGAGGGAGTGAGGTCCTGTCGAGACGATCACTTAAACAAAATATGGGATTCTGGTCCTATTGGGACTGCGGCACTGATTGGGCCATCCATCTGTGTGCCAGAGTTTGTGACTCCCGTATACCAGGTGCGGGCTGTGGTGAGGATTTAGGGCCACCCCCTAGTACATCATTGTGACCAAAGAGGGCTGTTGTCCTGTGCAGTGCTGTGACCTGGAGGGGCTGCAAACTGTGTACCTCTGTTTGCGCCCCCCATAAGCCACCGTGAATAGAGAGAATTCTTGCCTTTGAGCAGTGTGTGATAGTGAAACATAGTGGTTTCTGACCCATGTTAGAAGGGCATTAAGTCAACTACCAGAACTCAGATTCCATCCAAGGCCAGCAGCTGGAAGCAGGAGTACTTACCGCATGACCGTAAGAGCACCGAGGATGCCTGCTGCCCAACCAGCGGCAGCCAGATTACTGCTTGTTGACCAGCCATTGACACGTGCCTGGGCTTTGCATATTCCTATTGCAGCAAGAGCAGGGAATACATATCACTGGTCTGCTGGGCCTCTGAAGGAACTTTCTCTGACTGTAGCACTGCAGCTCTGTGAAACTTTGGGCCTCATTTACAAGGAGCTGATGCACCTGCATAGATGCATTAGTTTCCTTACACCAGCACTAAATGTCCTTGTGCCACCATGGATGAGCTGTATTTATAATACCATGGTGCAAGGATTAACAAATGCTCCAGAATTTCTGACGCATCTGTTGACACAAAAGTGACGTATTGCTGGAGTTGCTCATGAAAGCGACTCAACTCCAGGACTGCGCCACAACAAATAGGCGAGTCCCACTCACAAGTGAGAAGAAAAAAATAACATTATGAAATCCTTATATGACGATCTTATTGTCACTTACTTGGTGAGACGGCAGCTGAGAGATCCGGCATATAGTACATCAGCATAGTACTGAAATGAATGATGTGCCAACGTTTGAATGACAGGGATCTTGCCATTCTCTCTTGGATCCCAGATGCATAAGCACTATCCATGAAATAAAATTACCACCAACCCCACTGCCCTTGTGTGACTGTCTCATAAGACCTCATGGCATCATTTATGCAATTTTCCAGGGCTTTGTCGTCTTTTCAAAACGTACAACTGGTCCAAAATGCAATGCCCAAAGGTATGGATCACTGACTGGGTTTGGCAGTCATACAACAGCTTCACTGCTAAATGCCACCCTCTTCACAAGGACATGTGCTGGAGCCCTGGGCAGGAATGCTTGAAAGATTGATGCAATAAATAATTCAGACACATCCATGTCTGCTGGCAATGAACACATTTATTGCTTCAGTGATGGCGATAAAATCTGACATTCAAAGCAAGTGAAACCAGAATTTGCCAAACTTTGTTCCAAAAAGCAGAAATGACTGGAAAATCACATAATGCATTTATAAGGTACCAATTGATGATGTACTGTGGCAGCAGTTAGAACGATCTATAGGATTAGTAATAAATAATTTAAGTGGTTACACAAGCAATAATATGGCCAATAGCCAACCAGAAAAAATAGAATAACAGTTGTTATTCTAACCTTCAATACAGTTATCCTTTTTTTTAAAGGAAATTGTATTTAAATATCTATTTCCTCAGTTATAAGACAATTACTTCTAATTGCAAAGATGTTAGGTGATTTTCTGTTCACACTTAATGGGCTTCGAGATTACATTTAGTAGTAAGACGGAGATCTCTCCCTGAGACTCCAGAAATGTACAATATTTTACAAGTTTTTCTGGTATCCGCATGATACACTTGTTTCATTTGTGCCTACTGATGATTTTGTTTTACTTTATATTGTTTTATATATCTCTTCTGTCAGCTGTTGGTTTGTGACTTTGTTATGCTCAATCACAGTTATTCATCACTAAGTGCCTTATTACGCATATGGCGGTCATTAGGACCGCTGTCCTCAGGGTGGCCATCCGACCACTGCTACGCTGTGGGCCTGCCCACACTGTTATGAATGTGGTTGTCAGACAAGACCGCTGCGTCTGCCGGGGAGCTAGGATCCCGCAGCGGCCGGACAGCACTCAGGAGCAACAATATGCTGGCTGTGCAGCGCCGGCACCGCTGAGCAGATTCTGAGTTGGCTTAATACCGCCCCTTTCATGATGGTGAGCCATCAACTAAAAGGACAGCAGGGAGGCAACTAGGCCCTGCCACTCCTGGGGGTGAATTTATGCAGGGGAGCACATATTGTGCCCCGCTGGATTTGCACCCCCAGTTCCTGCATGGTGTGGCATGCATGCCACACCGTGCAGGAACATGCAGTCAGTGATCTCACTGCAGTGGTATGCATGTTAGGCTCTCCCATGAGCCTAACAGACCACTTCCGTCAGACCACCACTGCACCGCCCGCCCGCCATGGATTACAATAATCCAGCCTGCGGGCGCACCACAGCCTTGGCAGTCCTCCAGTGCATGGTGCGATGGCAGGCTGCTGAAGGACCGCCAAAGTTGTAATAAGGCCCTTAGCCTTTGTAACTATCGCTTTTGTTGTGTTTATATGTATTTGACATATATATTTGGCATTGCTTGCTTTGTACGGTGAACAGCGCTTACAATGCAACTTTTACCACGCAGTACCTTTACCACGCAACTTTTACAACGCAAGTCGTTACAACGACTTGCACTGGGGGCGTTGTAGAATAGGGAATAGTTTAATTTACTATCCAAAACCTTCCCTACTATCCACGGGGACTGAAGTTGGAAAAATAAATTAAACAATTCACTATCCAGCGCCCCCAACGCAAGTCATTGTAACGACTTGTGTTGTAAAGCCTGCGTGGTAAAGGCATGCGTTGTAAATGCATGCGTAGTAACGACATACATCCCTTTGTACATCTATATGTCTTGTAATTTTACACACTAATACCTCTTTGTATTTTTTCTTGAAGATGACCACCTTTACATGCATAGATATTGACACACCCAATATTTCGATTTTCCTGAGCAGTTTGTAGCATTGCTTTAAAGATATGTCCATATTTATCAATATTTCACGCAACGCCATGCAGCAAGCCTCCTTGCTGCGCTACGTGAAAGGGTGCATTTCTGCTCTCTGCCTGCACTGGCACAAAAAGTGCTGCCTAGGCAGAATTATTTTGGGTCAGGAAGGGGGACCTTCCTGCAAAAAACAATCTTCAGAGACATTTTCCTCTTTGAAAGTGTGCAGAATGCGGATGTATGACGTTACAACGCATACTTTTACAACGCCTACCTTTACATCGCAAGTTTTACAACGCATACCATTACAACGCAAAGTGCTTTGGGGCGCTGGATAGTGAATAGTTTAATTTACTATTCCAACTCCAGTCCCCGTGGATAGTGGGGAAGGTGTTGGATAGTACATTAAACCTATTCCCTATCCTAGAGCGCCCCCCAGCGCAATGCGTTGTAATGGTTTGCGTTGTAACAGTTGCGTCGTAAAGGCACTGCGTCGTAAAAGTTGCGTTGTAAAGGATGTTTACCGCAGAATGCAGTTCACTTAGAAAGAGGAAACAATGAGGAGAAATAAAGATACCTCCTCGTTTTGCCACTGGTGTTGAGGTGTACAATTCACCCACCCTCCACCCATGGCAAGCCTCCCTGCTGCAAAGGAATGCAAGACCGCGATTTGCACTGTTGTGCATCACTTTAGATTTATCAAGCCTCCCAGGGCCACATAAGGTGGCCTTGCGCGGCTTGGTAACTCACATATAAGTTTTGCTTTGCCCTCCAGTTCCCTTGCGTGACGCAAGGGGGACATAACATCTTGATAAATATGGTCCTTAGTCTGGGTGCATGGAATGTTGAGTAACAATTCACTGACCCTTCTAAATACATATAGGGAGATTAGAGCATGATTTTATTATTTGGGCAAGTTGCTACAGCCCAGCAAGTGTGTGTGAGGTGACATTTTGCTTGAGCTTCGAGAAAGCCACAGACATAGAGATATGATTTTTACCTAGAAGAACTTGGGGGCATATTATCAAGCACGGAGTTAAAATTATCGCCGCTTTAGCGGCAGGAAACTGCAGCTAAAGCGGCGATAATGGGCTTTATAATACGCCCTTGAGAATTCCAATAGAAGCCCATGTTCACATCAGAACATGGGCGTCTATGGGAATTCACAAGGGCATATTATCAATCCCATTTTCGTCGATTTACCGGCAGTGTCCTGCCGCTATAGCAGTGACAATGTTAACGCCGTTTCTTGATAATATGCCCCTAACATCGCCGAGATGTAACACAGGCCTCTGCAGCCCTCAACCCTTCAAGGAGGCCCCACCCGGCACAAGCCCAATGAATAGCTGTAAATTATGGGAGACTAAGGGGCTCCACTATACATTCTGCGGGGATGGGGGGGCATGATTTTATGTTACGTCCTTGTAATATAGGGAAACATTTAGGTTGCCAGACTGAGAAAAGTAGGCTGCGTAAGCCTATGACCGCTTAGTTTATATGCAGTTTAGAGAGCAAGATTTTGATAGGAGTTTCAGTTCTGAAAGAAGCTAGTTCATGTGCTGTGCAGTTTCCTTATATTCTAGATTATCTGTCCCATACGATCGCCGAAATAGCGAATTGCCCTACAAGATCATTTTAAGGTAAACACCCATTGAAGCAAATGTAATATACGACAATGAAATAATCACTAATTAAAATCGGTATGTTAAACTATTGTTTGGTGTTCCTCTAGAGTAATAAAAGAAACAGATGCCCCCATCTCGTGGTTCCATAAGAGAATAATACAAAAAAGGACAACAGGGATTGAATAAATGAATTCTATTGAGGAAGATATATCTAAGGTACGAGTAAAATGAATCTCCAGGACTACATTGGGTGAAAAACTCGATAAATTAAGGCTTAACCAAAAACTAGTTCAGCTGTATGTTTATCTAGCGTTGCTCATTACTCATAATCATATAGACAATACGTTGTACAACTTGATAGTAAGATAGTAGTATATATTAACAAAATACACGTTCTGATAAAAATAGACAAAGGCATTGTATTATAGAAATGTTATCCATCTTGTCCCAAATCTTAGGCCACCATAGAGCAATACAACTAGGAAGAACCCTCAACGAGAATATATATAGAACTGTAACCAAACCTTTGAACCACACAAGAAATCTCCAGCAACAGGGAGCATCGATAGAAAGTTATCAGGTATAACTATACGAGAGGCTTCTAGTTCTCATAGTGCCGTAAAATACATTTTCTGGTGTATAAATAAGATCATGTGCTTGTCTTACAGTTTTTAACAAAGTCCAATTCTATGTGCTTCATCAGACCTATTTTATGTAAGTGATAAAGGTTGCCTTTCATTAACTTAGCAAAGTCGCTAAATGTAAATATCACCTTCGCTCTATCTATATCTGTTTGGTTTGCTTGTCTCTTTTCCCTTATCTTTTTCTTTAAATGGAATATGTTAAAAATAAGTCTCTATATGGATAGATGTAATATACTTAGATATAACAAACGTATAGGAAAAGATCATTTGAGGTAGTATGCTCCGAAGAGACATATAATAGATAACAGCTTTGATAATGAAATAAATGAACAAATAAACTTGATAAGATAAGAAACGAAAATGATTCAAACAACAGGTAACATAGTATAACATAATGTAAGTGGATATATTGATTAAAGAACATTGTTTATATATGTACCCTGAAATGAAAAGTTACTGACCCTATAGTTACTGTACAGATAGTAAAATACATCATTGATTGACATCACATTTATATGTAATTTTTATATATATTATTTTTTGTTTAGGTTTATGTTACACGTTATTATGTCTGTAACGTACGAATGACGGTCACCTAACGAAGGCCTTTTGGCCGAAACGCGCGTAGTTCCATTCCACCGCATTGCCTTCATCTAATCTTCCATCGATTGGTCATACCGTAGAGCACTTTAATGTATTGTTATGTGTTTATCTATTAATTTGCACTGTTAAACTTAGAATATGTCTAATATATGTCATTGAATGTTAACTTATATGAACTATACATGTTTTTCACTGAAAAAATAAGAAAAAAAGAATTAATAATATAAAAAGAAGAAAGAAAAAAACTGAAATAAAATGGTCAAATACTTTTGATATATCACTGTCTTAGAATAAGTTCATTTGATGTTGTACAGTACTTAATAATATATGTGTGTTTAAGGGCAGTATATATACATTGAGTTTGCTATACATTTCCTTTCTCTAAATTGTTCATACATTCCCTAGGAATAGCAAACGAAATATATTGTAGGGGTCCCCTTTTTCCCATTCAATAGATGCTCATGGCCGGTCCATGAGGGGTTTTTTATGATATTTTTTTGATACATCATTGCAAGTATCTAGATAGTCAGTAAAGGTAGCAATGTCAAGTGTATGCCGCTGTACTAGTTGCCAGTTAATGTCTCTAAAATTAGTTCATCTCTAATCGTTAGTTGCAGCCTCAGTCATCTTTGACAATATCTCTTCTTTATTTCTATCCTTGTGACAAATTTCTTTTCCGTTTTCTTTCTCTCCAAATTGGCTCTTCTCTCTCTCTACCACTATACTCTGAGAGTTATTCCAAGTAGTATATTCACTATCTCGGAATAAAATAAGACCATATTTTTCAGATCCTATAATGGCGACATTAAAATCATATGGGTTCAGCGACGAAGAGTTTGCCTCTATGGTGGGATCATCTGTGAGTTTCGAAACTAGAAATACATCTAATGATGAGCAATGTGGAGATCTATTAAAACTACTGGCCTTAAAAAAGAAAAGTAAGAGAATTGAACTACATGGCAGATTCATATTAGACTATCTTAAAGCCGGAGTTATCCCGCAGGATCTCCAGATTAAAAATATCCCTGGTCTATTTGTCCATCTAAAGCACTTTCTAGAACGTTGGTCCCTTATTTCTAATAGATGCTCAAGGGACCACATGATGCTCATAGTAGAAACTGTGAAAGAAGTCCTAGAAGAATTAGCTAAAGAAATTACAGAACTTGAGGATAAGATTAAAAACTCTACAGTAATACTAGACATCAAAAAAAGTTAGAAGACATTGAGATGGATCTCAACTCATATAGTGACTATTTATTTAAACAAAAAATGGACAAACTACAAAAAGACCTACGCTTCTTTAGTAGAGAAAAGGTGTATCCATACTTGGCTGATAATTTATATGGCCAAATGGACGAAAATGATCAGGAATATATGACACACCCTGAATCTAGATCAAAAAATTTCTCTACCTTTTCCAATTCTTCGGATTCAGGTAGTAATTCCAGTAGGTCTCCATACCAACCTAGAGGGAACCGTTTCAGATCTAATCAAGGCTATAGACCTTTTTTAGGGAGGCGCCAACAGAGAGGCAGCTGGAGAACGAATTATCGATCTCAATATCGGCCTCAACAGCAATACCAACAAAATCAACAATATCAGCCTCAAGGACAATATCCACAGAACCAATCATATCAGCCACAGGGCCAATATCAACCCCACTTCCAGGACCATCCACAGAATACGGACAGGTATCTGGAAACAAGAAATGCGCAGTACTGGAGGCAGTAAAAACAATACCTATTTTTAATCTGAGTAGCCACGACACCAATCCTGCTACTCTTGCTGTGCTATCCAAGGGACTCTCATTTGTTCCCCATTCGGGTTTGAACAAGTTTGAGTTATTTAACGATATGATGAGTTTTTTTCGAAAGATACGACTAAAGAGCTTCGTTTTAAATAAGGAATGTGATACTCGCGAACAAAATAAATCTGGTCTGACACCAAAATCAGTTTTTACACCAACTCTGGATCAGATAGATCCTGAAATAGGAATCTTTGAAAAGATTGTAACCTCCAAACTACAAAACATCACCAAATATATACCACATACCCCTTATAATATTTCCATTGATGAACATAAAGCCTTACTCGAACTAAAGGAATCCATTGACATAACTATAAAAAGCTGTGATAAGGGGGGTGGAATCGCTATTCTAGACACAAACAACTACATTGAAAAAATGGAACTTATGCTCAGTGACACCAAGTTCTATACTAAAATCCTGAGGGACCCCACAACCACAATTAAAAACAAAATCACCAAACTAATAACAAAAGCTTTAAGCAATGGTGATATTTGTCAAAAAGAGTACGAGTTCATGAATATAGATAATCAAAAAATGGCCAGCATATATGGTATCCCAAAAGTACACAAGAACGAACAGGACCCGCCACTTCGTCCAATTGTCACCACCATCGGAAGTGTGACTGAACCTATATCGAAATATCTAGACGCAATTTTGCGTCCACATATTAGAAAAACACTGGGATACATTCAGGACACTAGACATGTGATTACCCAATTTGAAGGTACAAAGTTTAATGCCCATAGACAATGGATGGTGACATTGGACGTAGAGAGCTTGTACTCTAACATTCCCTGCAAGGGTGCCATAGAAGCCACAAAATGGTTCATAGAGTCTTTCAATATTGACTGTAACATGCCTTTTATCTTGGACTGCCTTAACATTATTTTGGAAAATAACATCTTCGAATTCGCAGGGAAACTCTATAAACAAACTAAAGGAGTTAGTATGGGCGCTTCCTGCGCACCAGCAATTGCAAATATCTATGTGGCATATTTTGAGGAAAAATACATCTTTAACGAAGTGGCACCATTTTTTGAATCGATATTTTACTGGTCAAGGTATATCGATGATATCATTTTCATCTGGGATGATAATGAAGATGTTTTACAAGAATTCATATCATGGCTCAATGCCTGTGACTCTAATTTAAAATTTTCTGAAAAAGTAAGCAATTCAGAAATAGAATTCTTGGACTTAAAGATTAAACACTATGAAGGAAAACTAATAATGGATCTCTTCGTCAAACCCACTGCCCGAAACACACTCCTTCATTACAGCAGTTTTCATCCCACATCACAAAAAGATAGCATTCCCTTTAGTCAATTTCTTAGACTGAGGATGAATTGTACCAGATTAATTGACTATGATGAGAAGGCTGCTGTAATGAAGGAGAAATGCAAAGAACGTGGCTATCCACACAGATTAATACGCGAATCATACAAAAGAGCAAGATACTATGATCACCAGCATCTCCTTACAGGCACCAATGACAAGCGAGATGCTAGTTTGGTGTTTGTAACGAGACATTCCCTGCTAAATAATCAGATTCGTCAAATCCCATATTCCAACTGGCATATCCTAAATGTTAACAAAACCAGCAATGAAATGATTCAAAAACCTCTCTTTGCATATAAAAAAACAAAAATATAAAGGATATAGTCGTCAGATCAAGGATGTCAACAAAGAAAGACAAAAGTCAAAGAAACATTATTACCGGGGCTCCGGTAATAGGAAACCACAGATGTGGAACTTGCAAAATTTGTCCACAAGTAATTGAGACTAAAGAATTCATGTTCAATAACATCTCTATCCCTTTGTCATGTATGACAAATTGTAAAACTACAAATATTATCTATTTACTAATCTGTCCATGTAACAAGGGATATGTTGGGGAATCTTCACGTTCAGTATGTACTAGAGTTACTGAACATAAATCAGCAATTCGAACAAGAAAATTGAATGCCCCCTTAGTAGCTCATTATGTCGAAAATGACCATAAACCAGAAGAAATACAGTGGGTAGTGTTGGAAAAAATTGTGGCAAAACCTGGTATCAATATAGACAAAATTCGCCGAAAACGCGAAGTATATTGGATATTTACATTGGACACCGCAAGATCGGGTTTAAATTCTGATATTCCTTGCCAACAAGCAATCATATAAGGTTTTCCTTGTTTAGATCTGAGGTATAGACATGTCCCCAAAGAGAATCAATCTATGGTATGAATTAAATATATTTAAAATCAATATGAAAGGAAATGAGGATTCATTGACTACTCTCATGTTATAAACAATTCCACAATATAACTAAAATGAATAACATATTTTTTACTGGAATAAAAATACATAAAATTATGGAGACGTAATGATATGTGGTTGGATAACAACAGAAAAATGGCGATATTAATAAATAAGTTGCAAATATATTTATTATAAATAAGAATATTACAACAATCACAATATAACAGTGAATGTTGTAATAAGCAGACCCGATCGAAAACAACCTGAGCTAATTTTAAAGAAATAATCCAATTACGGAAGTCTTTCTTCCATTGCGTTTGGAGTATGAAAAGCGTAAACAATGACGACAAATTAGTCCGTCATCTATATCCATTAGGTACCAACGAGTACGGAGACGAATACTTCCGTCTACAGAAATATACGTCACAGTAACGCGCTAAATAGATGTAGACCAGCTGAAAACTATCAGCTGTGATCTACTAAGTTACGTTGACCTATAAATAGCGGGCTTTCAAACAAGACTTTTTTGGCCGACACCCTTGGAGGCGAAGACAAGCAGACCCCATATTAAACAAAGCTACATCAGAACGAAGGTATGTCTTCAGGCCAACGATAATAACAATATATAGATACAACTATGGAATAGATGCAAAGATGAATAAAATTAACGTTCTCTTTGTACCTACCTTATATTCTAGATTATCTGTCCCATACGATCGCCGAAATAGCGAATTGCCCTACAAGATAATTTTAAGGTAAACACCCATTGAAGCAAATGTAATATACGACAATGAAATAATCACTAATTAAAATCAGTATGTTAAACTATTGTTTGGTGTTGCTCTAGAGTAATAAAAGAAACAGATGCCCCCATCTCGTGGTTCCATAAGAGAATAATAAAAAAAGGACAACAGGGATTGAATAAATGAATTCTATTGAGGAATATATATCTAAGGTACGAGTAAAATGAATCTCCAGGACTACATTGGGTGAATAACTCGATAAATTAAGGCTTAACCAGAAACTAGTTCAGCTGTATGTTTATCTAGCGTTGCTCATTACTCATAATCATATAGACAATACGTTGTACAACTTGATAGTAAGATAGTAGTATATATTAACAAAATACACGTTCTGATAAAAATAGACAAAGGCATTGTATTATACAAATGTTATCCATCTTGTCCCAAATCTTAGGCCACCATAGAGCAATACAACTAGGAAGAACCCTCAACGAGAATATATATAGAACTGTAACCAAACCTTTGAGCCACACAAGAAATCTCCAGCAACAGGGAGCATTGATAGAAAGTTATCAGGTATAACTATACGAGAGGCTTCTAGTTCTCATAGTGCCGTAAAATAAATTTTCTGGTGTATAAATAAGATCATGTGCTTGTCTTACAGTTTTTAACAAAGTCGACGCCACTAGAGATAAGCAACTCTCATAGGGAACGCAAATTCTATGTGCTTCATCAGACCTATTTTATGTAAGTAATAAAGGTTGCCTTTCATTAACTTAGCAAAGTCGCTAAATGTAAATATCACCTTCGCTCTATCTATATCTGTTTGGTTTGCTTGTCTCTTTTCCCTTATCTTTTTCTTTAAATGGAATATGTTAAAAATAAGTCTCTATATGGATAGATGTAATATACTTAGATATAACGAACGTATAGGAAAAGATCATTTGAGGTAGTATGCTCCGAAGAGACATATAATAGATAACAGCTTTGATAATGAAATAAATGAACAAATAAACTTGATAAGATAAGAAACGAAAATGATTCAAACAGGCAACATAGTATACCATAATGTAAGTGGATATATTGATTAAAGAACATTGTTTATATATGTACCCTGAAATGAAAAGTTACTGACCCTATAGTTACTGTACAGATAGTAAAATACATCATTGATTGACATCACATTTATATGTAATTTTTATATATATTATTTTTTGTTTGGGTTTATGTTACACGTTATTATGTCTGTAACGTACGAATGACGGTCACCTGACGAAGGCCTTTTGGCCAAAACGCGCGTAGTTCCATTCCACCGCATTGCCTTCATCTAATCTTCCATCGATTGGTCATACCGTATAGCACTTTAATGTATTGTTATGTGTTTATCTATTAATTTGCACTGTTAAACTTAGAATATGTCTAATATATGTCACTGAATGTTAACTTATATGAACTATACATGTTTTTCACTGAAAAAATAAGAAAAAAAGAATTAATAATATAAAAAGAAGAAAGAAAAAAACTGAAATAAAATGGTCAAATACTTTTGATATATCACTGTCTTAGAATAAGTTCATTTGATGTTGTACAGTACTTAATAATATATGTGTGTTTAAGGGCAGTATATATACATTGAGTTTGCTATACATTTCCTTTCTCTAAATTGTTCATACATTCCCTACGAATAGCAAACGAAATATATTGTAGGGGTCCCCTTTTTCCCATTCAACAGTTTCACAACAAAGCAAGCAATGACAAATGAAATAGTTTAAGTTTGTAGAGTTTACACACAGAAACACTCTACAAACAAGCACGCAAACAGCCACAAGAAGAGAGCAGGATTCCTCAAATCCTACCGAATCCTCTCCCCTGAAGAACACGGGCAAAATACATTCCGTCACACACGCCATCACAGGCAAACCACATTGGTCCTGATAAGCAGTGTTTCAGAATACAGTGGGTCTAATTAGCACACGGGGCAAATACCGATTCCCAGGATTGGGGTATTTACTGGTGCGTAAATAACTCCTAATAGTCAAAGGGGCATATTATCAAGGGATTTATCTCCGCTTTTTTGGCTTTAAAAACCAAGAAAGCGGAGATAAAATTATCTCCCTATTACCTAGCTGTCGCTAACACCAGTTAGCGACAGCCAGTAGGAGATAGCGACCATCTTGGGCCCCGCTTTGCATATCAGAGAAATTTATCACTAATGACATGCAAAGTGGGCGTGCCAAGATGTTAGCGACTGGAAACAGTCGCTAACATCGCGATCTCCTATTACCAACTTTTGAAGATATTCGCGCTAAGCGCGAATATCTCCAAAAGCTAACACCTGCCCTGAGCAGTTCTTAGCCATGTTATCCAATGGGAGGTGGATAACATGGCTAAGAGCATTTGCTCGGTAATGCATGAATATCGCTGACTTTTCAGCGATATTCATGCATTTCGGCCGATTTTTATCGCTTAGGAGATAAACCTTGATAATATCAAGGCTCCTAAGCGATAAAAATCGTCGCTACACGGCGATAAAATTATTGCCGCTGAGCCAACCTAGCGATAATTATCGCTAGTTGTTGGTAATATGCCACAAAATATTTTCCCAAAACATGCGTAATCAGTGATTCCCAAAGCGAATACTACAAGCTGTGCATTTTTTCTGCACATTTTCCTGGTAAATTTTGAAAAGTAATTACCAAAATACTGGGATTTCCAAACCTGTTTGCCCCCAACTCGTAATCAGTGCAATAATCGCACATATACACAGGTGGATGAATGATTGCGTGAATGAGAGTTCTTCGCTGTGGGGTAGATGGGTGAGTGCAAGGGTGTTTGTGATTACATGAATGAATACATGAGTGATAGTGCATAGCTTGAAGAATGAAGATATGTGTTAATATTGGTGCATAATGCAATGCACGACTATGTGGGTTAATGCATGGGTCAAAACATGGTTGTGATTAGATGTATAAATTCATGGGTCTGGGGAGATAATACGTTAGCATGAACCTATGGACCGAGTGAGTGGATGCATGAATGAATTAATACATAAGTGTGAGTGGTTGAGTGTATGAATGGGAAGGTGGAATGATAAAGGTTTGAGTGAATAAATGTGATTAGTTATATACGGCCACATGCATCATTGTAGGATTTTGCAATTCCTAAATTGCGAAAATTAAGGAATCGCAATTTAGGAATTGCAAAATCCTATGCATCAAGAAATTCCAAAAGTTTTAGCGATTCCTTATTTTTCTGTATTTGCGATTCCTTAATTGCGAATCGCAATTAAGGAATCGCATTACATTGATTCCTATGGGCCTAGAGGCCCTTAGGAATCAATGGCAAGGCATTCTCATTTTGCGAATTCGCAATTAAGGAATCACAGAATGAGAATGCAATTTCAAGGGTGCAGGGGGGTCCAAAGGACCCCCCCCTGCACCCCTGAAATGTCACGTAAGTACATTTTACTCACACACATGTCCCAAGGGCATGTGTGTGTGTAAAATAGAAGTTTCAAAAATGCACTTTTGTGAATTTTTAAAACTTTTCGCAAATTACCATGAAGGTTGTCTTCATGGTAATTTTCCCCTTAAAAAAATCATGCATAGCATTTAAGAAATCGCAAAATTTGCGATTTCTTAAATGCTATAGCAATTTAAGAAATCGCAAAAAATTTCGATTTCTTAAATTGCGGAAGAAAAAAAATTAATGCATCCCAAAAATGGGTTTTGCATTCGCAAACGGCCGATTTTTGCGATTCGCACCGTTTGCGAATGCAAAAACCAATGATGCATGTGCCCACAAATGTCAAATTTTCATGGAATTCTGCGAATAATCAGAGTCTCCTGGTGCAGTTTCCGCTCTCTTCACCATATGAGGGGGTGGTACAACAGTTGACAAATAATTCTCAGAGACCGAGGGCCAGCCTCTTCTAAAAACAAGCATTGGCCACGCCAATAGGTCTGGTATTGACTTTCAGCCACTTATCTGTGTCAATGCTTGTTTTGTCATGTTTTTTTTAAAGTGTGTTTTTGAGGTCCTGCAAACCCCTTAGCCTTATAAAAAAAATAGCAAACATTAGTGCAAAGCAGAATTCATTTTGGCATGGCACTCCGTGGTACTGAAGGGACCTACATTGTGCTGATTTGCTTTTCTTGATAGGACAGAATGCAAGCACTCACAGTGAAACTAGCTAGTGGCTGTAGTGGGCTGATCCATTGCTCTATGCCGTTTACTGGAGCGGATGGAAGAAACATGGGAATGTTACAACAAGGCCCCTATTAGTAAGTATATTATCTAAATAATTTTAGCAATATCAAAGTTCTGGAATTTAAAGACCTGGATATTATATGAGCGGAATACACATCACATTTTTCCATTTGGTGTGATATACAGAGTAAAGTATAACAAATCTGAGTAGAATTATTGTTTCCGAGTATTTAAATCTTCAAAATCAATGATCTGCTCTTTTTCTTTTCCATATATTTTGTATATTTATTCATCATCTTTTAGAGTAAGAGACATCTCAAAAAAGGAGTGGACAAGGAGGAGTGAATGAATAGGTTTTGCAGAGGGACTGCCTATCCAGTGCAGTTCATGTATACATTTTCAAGATCAGGCAAATCATAGGCTTGATGGGATTTTTTACCAATGAACCAAACTTACAGGTCAAAAAGGCTGTAACATTGGCATGGACTGATCGTAGGGCTATATTTTTCAAGCAAAAAATCCCAGAAAAAAAATCACCCTATATCTAAGGCATCCACAAAATTGGGAAACCTGCTGACAGAATCCCCTCCTAAACTTGAAAGTAATGTCGGCACAGTGGCAGTTAATTTTGCTGGATGGATTGAAGTGGCTGTCACACAACTTGCCCCTTCAAAAACAAGGACAAATCACAGATCCCTGACGTCTGCTCCATGGTACTCACAGCAACTTAGAACATAGAAAGAAATGTGGACATCAGGAACAACTGTGGAGATTAAACTACAGTCTTGAGGAAAAAATATATAAAACCCTGAGCATGGACAACAAAAGACAAATAAACGCTGCCAAGACCAAATACTTAACAGATCAAATTAATACTGCAAACAATTATTCGAAATAACTTTTTAATACAGTTAAAACCCTGTCTAAGATCAGCAGAAATAAAACCTGACCAGTCACTGTCTAACAAAATAGCAGACTTCATTCAGTCTAAAGTCAACAATATATTTCTGGAGTTTACTGCTTTGTTAGAAAACACTGAGAGGGCATGTAGAAATGAGGCATTAGAGGAATTTAGTACTTCTAATACTGAGCAAGGGCAGCTATTGCTTACTATCTTTACCTTTCCTACAGAGGATAAAGAGACCAAACTAATCAAAAGTGCTAAATCACGTGCACCATTGGATCCCTTCCCTCCACAGGTTCTTTATCTGGTACCAAATACAATATTGTCTCATCCTACAGCCCTCCTTAATAAAATGTTATCCTCCGTTTGCTTTCCTTTAGATTAGCAAAAGCTTCTATACTGCCTCTCTTGAAAACACCTTTGCTGAACCCCCATGAAGTAAAAAACTATAGGCCCATCTCCAGACTTCCTCTTCCAGCTAATGGTCTAGAAAAAGTTTGAACTTTGAAATCATGACCTTTCTGGAATCTACAAACACCTTGGACCATTCACAACATGGGTTCAGACTTATTCATTGCTCTTATAGATGCAACAGAAGAAATCAGAGCCACTGTTGATAATGGTGGAAAGGTGGCCCTGATCTTGTTTAATCTCTCTGCCGCTTTCGATACGGTTGATCACTCTTTACTGATCGACCGGCTTAAACACATAGGCATCAGGGACCGAGCATTAGAACTGCTTAGCTCCTTTTTGTCCAATCGAGAGCAGTTTGTCATCTTTGAAAGCTTCTTTTCGGATGCTTTTACACTACCATGCGAGGTCCCACAGGGAAAGTAGCTCAGTCCTACTATTTTTAATGTGTACATCACCCCCCTAATTGAGCTCATTAGATCCGATGGCATTTCAGTACTTTCTTATGCTGAGGACACCCAGATAGTGGTGTCAGTTTCTTCAAACCCCGATAAAGTAGCTAAGCAATTTAACACCTGCATAAGGAATATTGGTGCGTGGATGTAGAAAAACTGCCTAAAACTTAATTCTGAGAAGACTGAAGGTATTACGTTTTGATACCATTACCTCCATCAGGAATACCTCATGGTGGTTGTCCAATTTAGGTTCACTTCCAAAAGCAAGAAACTGGGGGGGGGGGTGTCATCTTTGACTCCATGTCTTTGCCAAAATGTGGTCTTTGCCGACAATCATTTGCATATTTTATGATGATTCAGTGAAATGTACAGGTATGTTTTAGAATGTTATGTGTTTTGTGGATGTGTTTTCTTGTTCACTTTAAAGGTTTTCATCAACAAATGTGTTCTGGGGTAATTGGAAGTTACTGTTGTTTTTTTTTTTTTTAGGAATTCTCTTTTGTTTTATATTAAACCAATATTTACAGTTTTGATTTCTTTTTTTCAGGTTTCCGTTGAGTGTTTAATTTTTTAACACTTTTTATGTTATCTAATAGATCCTACATACGTTGGATTGCTTCAAGAGATGTCTAATGGATTTGTTTAATTTTTGCTATTTTTTGTGGGCTTTTTAGAATACATTTTTCCTGTTTTTTGTGGAATATTACTTTTTAACTACGTGGATACAGAAAGAGATCTGCAGCTACTGAGCAGTATGTTATAATTATTTTATTATTTTTTGGGTGAGAAATGTTACATTTTATTGTTTGTGTAAATATTATGTGAATATTATATGGCAATGTATCATTTATGTGTTGCATTTATTTTATGTGATGGATTTAGTTCGTTCTTTCAGCTTTTTGGTTGGTTAGGTTTATTTTATTAATGTAAAAATGTATATATTATTTTGTTATGTACGTCTTTTTTAATATTGGAGTTTCATTCAATATTTAGACTGATGTAATAAAAGATTATCTTTATTATTTATATCAAAAAAAGAATTGTTAATTTAGATTTTCCGGTAGGTTTTTGGGACTTCTGTAGATTACTATTTTTTTATAATGTGCTTTTGGCTATAATTTCTAGGTAATATACTTCTTTTTTTGCTAACTTTAGGTGAAATTTGACTAGCAGATAGCTCCATTCATAGTTGTTGGTAGCTTTGCTCTTTTTGCAATGCTTCTATAAATGTATAGACTGTAGGTCGGGTTCTCCCTAGCTTCCTGTTCCAAGGTGCTGTCATAGACATTCCACCATGGTATTTGGAATTTGGGTTGGTGTCTGTGTCCAGAGTGATGCAGTCTGCAAACTCAAGTGTCTTCTAAATAATCCATTAGAGGGCTTAGTTTGTCTTCGTTTTGTTGGTAGAAAGGACTTTCTTTTAGCAAATTCCAGAGGTTAGCTACTTCCATGACAGGGACATAGGCTAATGCCATAATGTTTTGGCTGTTTGTAGAATATTCTACACAAAGAACCTTATTACAAGTTTGGCAGTCCTCCTGTTGGCTCAACACTGCCTCGCTGACAGGAGGACCGCCACGCCCATCCAGCACCCGCCCACTGGTAGGTGGTGCCATGACAGCGCGTGCAGCATGTTCCTCAACGGTATGTTGTGCATGCCATACCGTGCAGGAACGGTGGTGAAATTCCAGGGGGCAAATCATGTGCCCCCTTGCATGCACCTCGAAGCCCCGAAGTGGCCGAAGGCCATGAGAAGGGAGGTGGAAATGTAAGTTTAAATATGCTTAGCGGTGCCGCAGCAGCACCAACAGCATATTCCGGTACATTCCAAGACAGCTGAAGCAGATGGATCCTTGATCATGATTTAGCTGGCTGTCTTGTGGTGGTCCAACCACCAAACTCATAATTTGGCAGGCAGAACACCAGTGTGGTGGTGTGGATTTGCTTGTTGAGTCATGTGCATCATTTATTGACTATTATCTGTATCACCACCACTACCACCACTACCACCACCACTAATACTGCAGTACTCTGGACTACAATACTTTTAATAAGGCCCTTAGTGCTGATTGTTTGAGGTGTTTCCATATGCTTTGATTGAAATGAAAGTAACAGCTGTGTACATCTGTGTGGGGGTAAATATTTTTATATTGTGTGAATAATGGCTTGTTCAAAGTCTATTATGAATTTTTTGTGGGTATTATTATTTGTCTAATGTTTAATGTGGTTTAAGAGTGCGTAGTAAATGCTGCCTTGTTTATTTGGTAGTAGGGCAGATATAAAAGGGGTATTTGTGTTTTGATATTCACCATATATGGTGTAAATCTAACTGAATGGTTTGAAACACATTTTGAAGGTTCCAGCTATAATTCAGGTTTGAAAATGGCTTAGTTTTAGTACGTTATTTGCTGGGGATCACATTAGGATTTGATTCTCATTGTTTAACTACTCATATAAAATGAAAGGTTTCTCATTGTGGGAAAATGGCTCTTTATAAGAGACACCAAAATGAGGTGTATCGTGTAAAGAGTCCAGGGGGTTCCCTGATGAGTGGGCAGGGGTTTGCTCTTGCAATCTCAAGGTGCTCTTCTAGGGGGCAGTGTGGTCGAGCAGCTTTATTCTTATCTTAGAGGAGTCTTAGCCATCTGCAAATACAGATAATAGTCAATAAATGATGCACATGACTCAACAAGCAGATCCACACCAATTTGTAAAAAATAACACACATCTTCATATATGCTTAGGCACCAGAGCCAGTATGATCAGGTAAGTATGCTTTGCAAGAGAAACACTGAGGGGCACATTAGGATGTAGGGCAGATTGCCACCGCCCCCATGGTGGTGGCGTTCCACCCTACATCCTAGCCCCCCCGCCACCCATTTCCCCTCTGCCATATTAGTATGGTAGGGGGACTGCAGCGGACGGGAAGACCGTCCGCCGCTTTTCCGCCAAGTCGACAAGTAGACCGGGCAGAAAAGGGTTTCATATGGTGGCGGTGTCTGCTAGACACCGCCATCCATATCAGGATGCAGGCGGGAGGGAGCCTTTCTGTGTGTATAGGCATTTATATAGCGCACTACTTACCCGTAGGGTCCCAAGGCGCTTCGACCGCTGCGAAACCCTTCCTGGCTTCCCTGAGAGATGGTCCCTTAATGGGTATCTCCAGGGTGAGACCAGGCATCCCCGGCGGTCTGGTGGGGCCGTTAGTGAAGATGAGGCAAGCTAATGCCCAGAGTTGCCGAGTGTGAACGCTGATCAGAGTGGGCACCGAGGCGAGAGAATTATCGAGTCCGCTGACCCTGGTCCAGAAACCTGCCGCGCCGGGAATCAAACCCTGGTCCCAGGCCGTCCTCTGCTCTCGGGTCTGCCGCCTCTAACCAGTGAGCCACACTACTTCACTGTGGCGGCAACACTGCCATGGAAAGGCATGCGGATTTTGAGGTTGGGGCCCGTTGCGGGCCCCCAGGATGCTGCGGGAGTGGGGGGGCACATGGGGGCACATGGGGGTACCTATGGTACCTCCTACATGTGCATGCACAATATGGCAGGCACCACGCGGTGCATTTTTGGCATTGCGGCGGGCGGTGCTAAGAGCACCACCGCCCGCAATGTTAAAAATGCAGGGTGCGCCCGCCAGTGTGGTGGGTGCATCCTAATGTCACCCACTGGACCCCCGCACACATGGAGGGCGCTTGTCCACCCGCCATCCTAATGATGCCCTTTGTGTTTGAAGAAGTCAACAAAATGCATTTTTTCAGAAGCTGCAATGTTATCCAAAGGGAGGAAAAACAAGTATGGCATTCAGGTACCGTACAGTCATTTACAAGATGAATCTCCAGGACTAAAGGTGAGCATCGGGCATGGTCCAAGGCAACATCAACAGGTCACCTCCAGCGGCACTAGGGCAGTCGGGCACCATAGCGCAATACAGCATCGGGTGCCCTAGGTTAGTCAATGGTGATCGGTCTTCTTGAAAAGATGCTACAGGTTTCGACTGGGAAACCAGTCAGGGTGAACCAACAAGTGGGTTCAAGTCTTGAAATGCTAAGGGATGTGAGGACAATGGTGGTCCTCATTTTCTCAGCCAGATGCAGAGGATCTTTGGGGTGTTGGATTTCTTTGTCTGAGAACACTCGTGGTTGAGGGGCCTGTAAACAGAGGCTGCAGGTGATGACGGAGAGTTCACAAGGGGTGAACCCAAAGTGAAATAGGTCTCTTGAGGGCTTGGGGATCAGGCGGACACTATTGGCTCACTTCAACCCGGGCTGGTGGCTTGGGTGTAGTGGTGTATAGTAGATCCAGATTTTAGCGGTTCCAGAATACTCATGTTTTTTGGGGGGTGACTGCACAATGCATGGGAGCAGCTCCACTACTCCACTGGAGTTCTTGAGCCTTTATTGAAGGCAGGCTGTCCTCTCAGGCTTTGGAGGCACGACAGGTACAGGACAAGAGATCTTTTGTGCATGTTCGCCAAGGAACAGCAGACAGGACAGCAGGGCTGGTGCTAAGTCAGTTGCTTTTCTTCAGGCTTCTATTTTTTGCATCTCTTCAGTGTCCTACTTTTTCGTAGGGTATCAGGTTCTGATTTTCTGGTGCCAAGGGCCCCCCTAAAAACTGAATTTAGGGGCTTTAGAGGAGTGTAGGGTAGTAGACAATTGATTACTTACCTTTGGGGTCACTACATCCCCTATATGACCACTTCCTGTGGGAAGTGGACATAACCCTGTCCCTGAGATCCTAAATTTGCCATCACCAAGATGACTATCTCTGAAAAGTCGCCTCCACTTCATGTAGCCCACCTTAGGAGTTGTACTGACCTAAGGGTGGACACGCCTATCGGACCAGCTAATTTTCCTGCCTGTCCAGGTGCCAAAGGGCCCTGGACAAAGGGGGTTGGCTTGTTCTCCTGTGAGAGAAGCCAGATTCACATATACATTAAAGGCAGTGGGCTCTTTGAAGCTCCCCTGCCTTGGAATGCTAATCTGTAGGCCGTGTTATGGGCGTGGGTGTAAGCCCTCTTCATTCGAGCAGGCTTGATTTCTGGCCTCCTGAGAGCAAAGCCCTCACCCTTGGGGGTCAGAAACTTGTGTCTGGTGGAAGGCTGGCTAACCCCAGTCAGCCAGCACACCAGTAGCTGGTAGGGTTTCAGGGGGAACCTCTAAGGTGCCCTTTGTCTGCATGTATTAATACATTCAACACTGGACATCAGTGTGAGTTTATTAATATAAGATGTTTGATACCAAACATCCCTATTTTCAGTGAAGCCATCATGTAGCTGGGGAACTAGTTTTTTCTGGTGTCCAGCACATGTACTTAAAATGGCTCCCCTGTTCACTTGTACTGGCAGCAATAGAGCTGACCAGAACAGGGGAATGCAGATATGTCCCCACATGTAGTAGAGTGCACCCTGCCTTAGGAACATAAGGCCTGATTTAGGGGTGACTTACCTATACTGCCAGCAATGTTTGTGGACGTGGCACACAGGGATATGTGCCATGTTGTGTTTTTACTTTTTTCTGCATCAAGACACACAGCCTGCAGCGGCAGTCTGTATTTTATAGTTGAGGGGTTCTTTAGTGTGGCACAATTTGTGCTGCAGCCCTTAAGGACCGTCTTTAGCCTCCTCACTCAAAGTACCAGGGGTACCAATAGAGATCTTCAGGGAATGCCAAAGGTATTGCCAATTGGGATACAATTGCACAGCTTTGGAAAATAGATCTGGCACTGGGGACCTGGTTAGCAGGAACCCAGTGCACTTCCAATCGAAATCACATAAAATACCAGAAACAAAGTGGGGGTGACCATATCGAAAAGGTCAAGTTCCTACTTAACACCCTCCCAGATGAAGGAGAATAAGACTAACCGTTCCCAAGAGAATCTTCATCTTCTAAGTAGAAAAATCTTCAAAGGCCATCTGTATTGACATGGTCCTTGGCTGACACCACCAACTTAAGAAAATTCACTCTGGTAAAGATACCAATGAGGGACCAAGCCACTGCAGAAGCAATAGTAGTCCTAAGGGAAATTGCTTCAGGGTACCTGGTGGCATGATCCATTACCACCAGTATAAATTTGTTCCCTGATGCAGTTGGAGTGTCTAGGGGCCAACAACATCAATCCCTAACATTTAAAACGAATATCAACCACTGGAAGTGGAGTTAAGGGAGCCTTTGTTTTTGCCACCTGCTGTGCCACTGGCTTGGAATGTGGCAGAAGAGTTACACAACTCTTTCCCCTTCTGGGTGATGCCTGGCCAGTAGAAGAGGGTAATTTGACATGGCCAAGATGCCCAGCCAAGAGGATGTCAGAACCAAAGTGAGCAGAAACTCTCTATACATCTGAGGCACTGCCACTCTCCTAGAGGCACCAGGTGTGGGGTCCTCAGCCTCTGTGTAAAGGAATCCCATCTCTCAATAGGTTCTAGGGGAGCCACTAACATCTCCCTTTTTCTGACCAACAGCTTGTTGTTTCAGGCTTTCAAGAGTGGGGCAGATCCTCTGTCCCTGGCACAGCTCTTCCCTAAGGGGTCCCCCCTCAACCCAGGATCTCGGCCGTGTAAGGGCCAAGTTACCCAGGGTTCAGGTCCCTATGAGACTGAACTGACAGGTCTCCCTGGGTAGATGGGACCTGAGCTTGTGGCTTCATTGAAGCTGGTTTCACAGTCTTCCTGCCTTTTCTCTTAGAGGGCTATGCAACCATTTTTGGCTCCAACTGCTCTTTTTCACCCTGGGCTTTGTATTGTGCTCGGGTTTTCACACATACCCATTCAGGTATACCCATCATAGCTGCATGGGTCTTTCTTTCACCTCAGCCCATGCTGAGGACTCCAGATCATATCCTGGCAGAAAGGCTACAGGAATTTCAGAGGATGCCACCACCTTCTTTTGGCCAGTAACCCCTCCCCACAATTGCCATGGAATGCCCTTATTTTGGTTGTCAGCATTGATGACGTGAATGGCTCAACCATCAGATTCTGTTCTGATTATATCAGATTCACAGTCACCACAGTAATACTTGCACCTATATATCTCAGTGCTTCAACTCTGATCCCATTTATATGAGGCTGTTGTCTGTATTTTTTTATGTTAATGGTCAAGACATCAAGGCAGCTCCATCCACCCCACCCTCTGAGACTAAATGTGCTTCAGTGAGCTCTCTGACACGGTCAGGCTCACCTGGGAGCCCATCTGGAGACTTACCACTGCAGTTACTGCAAGTGCACTAGGGGGATTCCTTATGTTGGGACAGATAAGTTCTCCAGTTTGGTGCCCATTGGCTTTGCAATCATGGAATCAAGCCTTTTTGGGATTCCAGTTCGGACCCTTGTACCCACCATTAGACTGGGTAATGGCTCGTGGCCCATCCTCCTGAACAGGTTTTTGGGGGCCTTGAGAAGACTTGTTGTTTACATTTTTAGACTGGTCCCAACCTTTCCCAAGGGTGGCTAGCAACCCCTTTCTTTAAGTCACCCCCACCATGAGTGGTCTTAATTACCCTTGTCTTGACACAGTGGTCTGCCTTCTTCCTCATCTCTTGAGGAGATAGTGGACATAGGTCTACCAGGTACTGATGTAATTTCTCAGTCACACAATTACTCAACAGGTGCTCTTGTATAATTAGATTATAAGGTCCATCAAAATTGTGCACATTGTTACCTTCTAACCAGAAGCCTAGTGTTTTTACTGAAAAGTCTGCAAAATCTACCCAGGTCTAACTCTAGGGTTTTCGAGTCTTCCTGAACTGAACCTGATTCTGTATTCCTTAGTGGTGAATCCAAAGCACTCAATCAGCATATCTTTCCTGAGGTCATACGACTCAGCATCTACCTTATGCAGTGTCGGGAACCTATCCCTACAATTTCCTGAGAACAGTTGCCAGAGAAGAGAACCCACTGCTTTTGGTTGAGTTGCCTCATTTTACAAACCCTCTCAAAGGATGCAAACCATTCAGTGATATCATCACCCTCTGTGTATTTAGGGTCAATCTTTTTGGGGATCTTTGGGTCAAAAGCTTCTTGTTTCTCCCTATTTAGTATTTTTCTGGCACCAAAGATGGGTTCTAAGACCATCTCTGCTTTTTCTTTCTCTATAGCCAGGAGTTTGGCTTCTAAAACCGCCCTCTTGGCTAGTCTCTCAAAGCAAGATCCTCCTCTGGGAGGTTCCCGCTCCCTGGGAGGGGAAGCTCTTAGCTCTCCTCCTGACCACTGTCTCTATCCTGACCATTAGGAGGAACAGTGTCCACCTCTGGATGGTCTTTCTCAAATTCATCCTGGAGCTCCTGGAGTTTTGCCTTGGTAGAAGTTGAGCCTGTTTCGATTTGAAACGTTGTACAGAGTGTCCTTATCTGCGGAATTGAAAGCTGCAGATGTGGGGTCGGGGCGAGCTCCTGAACCATATCCCCTGCAAAAGACACTGATACTAAAGCTGTGACCTTTTTTGAGAAAATTTCAAAATTCTAAAATCAACTTTTGGTCCTAGCTTCAGTATATTTTTGAAATTCTAAACAGTTTCACTGAGGGACTTGACACATGGCCATAACAGCTAGGTTTTAAACAATTTAGAAAAAATCAAAATCAGAAAGAAATGCTTTAAACTAATGACAATTTCGGATTCGTTTGGGGAATCACTTATTAACCAAGAGGTACAGCAGATGTCAAGCCTTGTATCCCAACACTGCACCACCAATGTAGGAAGCTGGCTCTTTATATGACATACCAAAATGAGGTGTTTTGTGCAAAGAGTCCATTGGCTCCCTTATAAGTGGAGAGGGGCTTGCTTTAGCAATCCCGAGGTGCTTTTCTATGAGATAGTGTGGTCGAGCAGCCTTAGGCGTATCAGCAAGGAGTGTTAGACATCTGCAAATAAACACAATAGTCAATAAATTATGCACATGACTCAAGAAGGAGATCCACACCAATTTATAAAAATAATACATATCTTTCAATAAGTTTAGACATCAGAATCAATACGATCAGGTGCGTACATTTGCATTTTGAAAAAGTAAACTGCGCATTTTTCAGAAGCTGTAATGTAATGCTTGGGAGGAAAAAGTACAGCAACTTACAAGACCAATCTCCGGGACTTAAAGTAAGTATCAGGCAATGTCCAAGGCAGCACCAGCAGGTCATCTGCAGTGACACTAGGGTGGCTGGTTGCAGTGGTGCAATATAGCGTTGGGTGCCCAAGGTTAGACAAAAGGGATCAGTCTTTGTGAAAAGAGGCTGCGGGTTTTGACTGGGAGGCCAGTCTGGTTGAACCAGCAGGAGGGTTCAAGTCTTGCCATGCTAGGAGATGTGGGGACACTGGTGGTCCTCTTCTCCTCTGGCCTGGGCGGCTGGGTGCAGAGGGCCTTTGGGGTGTCAGGTTTCTTCATCTGGGAGCATTGGCAGTTGAGGTGGCTTGCAAACAGAGGCTGAAGGACATGTTGAGAATTGACGAGGAGTGACCCCAAAGTAGACTCAATCTCTTCAGGACTTGGGGACCACACTTGTTAAAGATTGCAGGGATCTGTTAGCATGAGCTGAAAGCCATTTTGTACTTGGCAGTCATTTTAGTTAGTCATGTGCTTGCCATGTGCTGTTTCCCTCTTCCAGAGCCTTGCACATGCTCAGAGGGGCCTAGGTAGTAGAATGCACCTGGTCTTATGTTATAACTGTCAGGCTAGTCTTGCTGATGTAGGGAGAAATGACTCTCCTCCCACTTTGTTGAGCAAGCAAATCTTGTATGCCCATATTAGTCATTTTGCATGCTTACATGTGCCAGGACCTCCCCATGGTTTTATGCTGACTAATGTAACCTAAGCGTATATAAGGCCCCTGTTTTCTGTGCTCCTTAGAATGCCTCCTACAGTTCCTGAGGGTAATGTGCGACCTGGTCTCCCTCATCTGAGCTTGATAAAGATATCTTTTATATTACAGCTTCTGTGCCAATCTCTTCTTTGTTGGTTTAAAGAACCAGGTGTATCAGTGAGACCCCTGAGAAGGTTTCTATTTTCTACACACTGACACCATTGGACCACTTTGACACAGGGTAGGGGCTTGGGTGAAGTGTTGCTAGGCAGTGTTGGGTTTTGGATTCACGGGAGCAGATTTGCTACTCCAAAAGAGATATTGAGTCTTTATTGAAAGCAGGCCAACCTCCCAAGCTTTGGAGGCATGACGAGATGTCTTTGGTGTGAGTTTGATGGGGAACAGCAGACAGGCTAGCAGTTCTGGTTCAAAGTCAGTTGCTCTTCTTTAGCCCTCTGCTTTCGCGGCTCTTCAGTGTCCTTCTTCTTCATTGGTTATCAGGATCTGATTTTCTGGTGCCAGGGACTACCCTAAATACTGAATTTAGGGACGTTAGAGAATATAGGTTAGTAGCCAATGGGTTACTTACCCCTGGGATCACTACTCCCTCAATATGACCCCTTCCTGTGGGAAATGGGAATAACCCTGTCCCAGGGATCCTAAATTTGCCATCACCAAGATGGTTTCATTCTGAAAAGTTGCCTCCACTTCAGGAAGCCCACCTTAAGGGTGGTCCTGGCCTGAGGGTTGACACGCCTATCTGACTAGCTATTTTTTCTGCCTGTCCAGGTGGCAAAGGGCCCTGGACAAAGGGGGTCTATGTTTTCTCCTTTGAGATAAGCCAAATTCGCACACTAACGGTGGCGGGCTCTTTGAAGCTCCCCCACCTTGGGATGCTAATCCACAGGTCATCCCGTGGGCGGGGGTGTAAACACCCTTTGCCCGGTCAATCTCTATTTGTGGCCTCTTGACAGCAAATGCCCTCACCCTTGAGGGTCAGAAACGTGTCTCTGGTGGCAGGCTGGTTAAAATCAGTCAGCGCACCAATAGCTGGTAGGTTTTCTGGGGGCACCTCTAATGTGCCCTCCGTAGGCATGTATCAATAAATCTAACACTAGCATCAGTGTGGGTTTATTAACATGAGATGTTTGATACCAAAAATTCCTATTTGCAGTGAAGCTGTGATGTAGCCGGGGCACTACGTTTCACCAGTGCCCAGCACATGTACGTAAAATGGCTCCCCTGTTCACTTGCACTGGCAGCAAAAGAGCTGACAGCACAGGGGCATATCGGCTCATTCAGATGTGTCCCCACATGTCGTAGACTGCACCCTGCTTAAGGGCTATAAGTGGTGACTTACCTATACTGCAAGCAGTGTTTGTGGAAGTGGCACACAGGGATATGTGCCATGTCATGTTTTCACTTTTGTCTAAACCAAGACACGTGTGTTCTCTTACATGAATTACAATATCAACTTTTGTAGTGACCCTCCCACAGCATGATTTAGAATAATTTTTTGTTGTGTCATTTTTACCTGAAAGTAGTTTAACAATATAAATACATACCATTTTATAAGTTTATAATAATGTTATTATATATAAGTTCTTTTTAGAAGTTTCATACTGTTTTGCAGCTTTTCTGTTTGGGGTGTTTCTGTAATGTGGAGCAAGTGCTTTCTTTTCTGTGGTAGGAAAAAAAATTTAGTTTTATTTTAAATGTTTATTTGTTGGTAGTTTGTAGAGGTTAAGGTCGTTAGGTTTATTTTTACTCTGAACTGGGATGAGTTTCAAATTTTGTAATACATTTTATGTACTTACTTCATTATATCTTTTTACTGGTGTGTGATATGTGTTTTTTTCTGTCCAGTTATCACTTTTCAGAGTCAGTCAAATTTAGGATGCTCTTTATATTGTTAATTTAATTGTTTGTTTGATTTTATTGATTTAGGTTGTTGATAGTTTTATTTTATAGGTTAGTTTAATTTTAAGTTTTTATAAATATTATTTATGTCCTTCTATGCAAATGCTAATTTAGGTTTTATTTATATATGTTGCTATGTAAACTTTATATATATATATATATATATATATATATATATATATATATATATTCACTGAAAAAACCATAGGTTATAGACCATATATAGTTAGGAATTAGCATTTACAAAACCTTGAAAATTCACTGAAAAAACCATAGGTTATAGACCATATATAGTTAGGAATTAGCATTTAAAAAACCTTATTTTACTCACACAAAACCATTGAAATTCCATATATAGTTAGTTGCACTAACTATATATCGCGCACCCGCAATCCACTGCTGATCATGTCACATATTACATCATTCATGACATGGTCAGTGACATCACTGATGACATCACTGATGACATCTCAAATGACATCACTGATGACATCACTGATGACAACATCCAGTGACTGTATGTTTCTGTAAAGTTAAAATATGTCTTACATATTGAAGAATGAGTGGATGTATAAGTGTCTGGATGAAGGATTTAGTAGGTGCGTGACTGACTGTATGAGTGAGTGATTAAATGTGTCTCACTGAATGCATGGGTTAGTGACTAAACTGTCTTAATTTGTGCATCATTATGTCTGTTGTTCTGTAAACTGCTGCATGTGTTGATCATTAGCTATACGAGAGGCTATATGTGTTATTAATTGGTTGCCCAAGTATTTATATGGGAGATTGAGTTTGTGTGGGGGTGGCTGGAAGGTGTGTGACTCTATGCATAGATGTGTGAGCAGTTTATTCACTAGGTGTATGAGTTCAAGAGTGCATGTGGAAACAGCTACATAGGCAGTTGACTGTGTGCATGAGTGAATGGATATCTCAATGCTACATGTCATAGTAAGTACATATGTAAAACACAGTACATGTGAGAGTTGGCATATATAAATAACTGTGCATGAGAGCCACTGAATGAGTGAGTGGTTGTATTGATCATTGTGAACTTGTATCAGGGATTGTATAAGAGAGTAAATATGTGTTAGTATATGTTTCAATAAGTAAGGTGTGTTTAACTGTATAGTTGAAGAAATGGAGGTGAGATTGTTTCTTTGCATGACTGACTGGGTGTGTGAGTAACTCCATGGATGAGTGGCAGTGTGTGAGTGTCTGTATACACTGAGTGTATCTAAGGTTATATTAGAGTCTGAAGAGGTTTATCGTATTAGCACAAGAATGATGTCATTTGAGATGTCATCAGTGATGTCACTGACCATGTCATGAATGATGTAATATGTGACATGATCAGCAGTGGATTGCGGGTGCGCGATATATAGTTAGTGCAACTAACTATATATGGAATTTTAATGGTTTTGTGTGAGTAAATTAAGGTTTTTTAAATGCTAATTCCTAACTATATATGGTCTATAACCTATGGTTTTTTCAGTGAATTTTCAAGGTTTTGTAAATGCTAATTCCTAACTATATATGGTCTATAACCTATGGTTTTTTCAGTGAATTTCAATGGTTTTTTAATAGCAAATATCATAAGCTGTCGAATGTCAAGTACGTGGTAAGTGAAAACATTTTCGCGTTTATGCACACTGATCTGCTTTGAATGGTGCCCCCCCCCTCATTTCTATTAGGAGTACTCTCTCTTTGCAGATAGTGAAAGGTAGTTAACGCAGGCCTTTGCCCCCGTTGTAATCCGTC
Organism: Lissotriton helveticus; assembly: GCF_964261635.1. Classification (NCBI taxonomy): domain Eukaryota; kingdom Metazoa; phylum Chordata; class Amphibia; order Caudata; family Salamandridae; genus Lissotriton; species Lissotriton helveticus. Next base: position 260,654,983 of record NC_136071.1, read on the forward strand.
GTGCCTGCTTCTCTCTCCATTTGATTGATTGTTATCCAAGTATTTACTGTTTTAGAATTAGTTCTCTTTGGTTCATTCTCTATTTACAAACAAACACAGAGTCGCAATACTCTGTTTAGTCTTTGTAGATAACGAAAAATCGTGTAAAAAAAAAGAAAAGGAATCGAGCAAAATCAGTAGGCCACTAATGGGATCTCTTTTTGACCTCGCTAAAATAGAAACATTAGGAACAACCCCTCATGACAAATACAAAACTAGTGAGATGAACTGAACTCCACACAATGATGGCTGCAAAACAGCTCGGCTCCGCCACCCACCCCGCCCAAAATAACGATAAAGAACGGCTGCCATGATTGGTTGCGGAATGACCACGACGGAGCTACAAAATGGTGCTGCTCTCATGCTAACCCCAGCTTCAGTCTGAAACACCCAGAAACACTGTAGACTACCAATTCGATCAGTTCCGGTAGCGCCCCAATGTAACCCGGTAGAGAAGAACTAGCCCTCCCCTCTTTGACTGATGGTTCTTGTTGCCTGTCCCTTCTGTTGTCATTTAACAGAACTATTTAGCCTGCTGAAAGGGGTTGTGTTCCGACCGCTGGTTGGTGGAGACATTTTGACTATATTCTGTACCTGCGTTGTCGCGTAATGCGTCATATGACGCGCCGCGTTAGCGCTTCCGGAAGTCATCCGGGGCGCGCAGCGCGTAACGTAAGCATAACAAGTCATGTGACTTGTTAATAAAACTTTTCATTGGTTCATTTTACTTTTCTTATTGTAATGATGAAAGGCTTGGTCATATGACCTAAAAATTACGCTTTTCATTACTTCCGAACATTATTTTTTCTTAAATATATGTTATAATGTTCCAGGCTAATGTACTTTCCCGGAAATTTTACAACTGTCCTGCAAGTAAAATATATTCTTTTTTCGAGAAAAAGAGCGTTTCTTCGTCCCATGACGGAGCCGTTGAGCAAAAGAGGGTCGACCTGCTGTCTTAGTCGCCGATACGCCTGAATATGAGATTCTTATCGATCACTTTATGTTGCAGGAATAGAAAACACAACAGCCCTTGACCATTTATCTTTACTGCGTTCCTTCGTATTATACCTTTTACCCTTCATGTAATTGGTCTGCTTTATTTCACTTGCCTTTTAATGATTCTAAAACAGTCACTATTATTAAAAACGTTACCAATGTATATACTACTACCATGTTTTCTTTTAAAAACCTTTATTGTGAAAATTTCATTATACAAATACTTGCCTATAACCACGTGGGCCTGCCACAGAGCAAACTGTAATCGTATATGATGAATAGACATTTACACTGTAGAGGAACGTAACGGGCGGGCCATTAGGTTGCAAGAACTAAGGTGTCTAACAGTTACGGAATCGGTGGACGTACATTTTATAATTAAAATACGACAGGGCCAGTTACAATAAAATTATCTAGATATACATTTGCGGGCAAGTACCATGGGTGACGTTAATTCGAACTTTCAACAGTACAGTAATCAATAACACATCAGAACTTAATATCAATAGGGATGTCGAAATATTCAATCAATTCTCGTCCCCGCCCGCCATGTGCTTCAAAACTGCATATGTATCTCGTGATTTCAAGGTTCTGCAACCAGTACACAACAAGGAGTTACGAGTCCCATTTATTCCGGCGCCATTTTGGGCGAGGACGGGCAGGTCCAGGATATAGTCAAAATGTCTCTACCAATCATCGACTATGATGATGTTCATATGCTGTATTTATTAGAGTAACACTCGTCTGTCCACATGAAATTAATTTGCCACAATCTAAACATGTCATTTTAATCTTTCCAAAGTTCTTCTAAATATTTGGGACCGTTTCCCTTGCCTCTGAAGCTCTCAGTGCCACTTCTTTGATGAATATACTAGCAGGTCAGGGGTTCTCCTCCAAATCTCTCTTTTATGCAGCACTATAATTAATTGGTGCCACCTCTCCATATGACGATGCATGTTATAGTTACCACAACTATATTTTTTTTCGGTTCCTCTGGAGAGTTCATCGTGGCAGATGAAGCGTGTAACGTACCGGGCATTTACCTTTTTTTGCATGTACAGGAAAGGAAAAAAAAATCGAGCGTCCGAGTTCTAAGGTGTCCCAGGGCTATTTTAGTGGACCAGGCCCAAATCCAAAGAACAGGCCGCCATTTTGAGAGTCCTCTTGCAGCCGCCTGTCGCTGTAGCATCAAGAGCAGCCAAAACTCAGCTGAATGGCAACTGAAACGGTAAAGGGGCGCCCCACTACAGCAGACGAGCCTCCACCTAGGAAGGCCCATTCACGCCGGCTCCCCCCCCCTTCGGGCACCCCACGCCGTTATTCGGAGCAGTATTGTAGGATGGCCACACCAGTGCGGCAACTTGCTAGACATCACCTCGGTGGTAACCGAATCTCAACGCCTTGTGGTGTCTTCTATTCAGAAAACATTGTTATGCTGCCTTCGACCTATTCTCCGCAAGTGCGCACACAACTCAACTGCATAGCTTGCTAGACACCACCTCGGTGCCATCCGGATCTTGGAATGTCAGCACCTTTTGGTGTCTTCTCTTCAGAAAATATTGTTGCGCTGCCTTTGGCCCCATTCGCACATCAGTCCGCTACTGACGCCATCTCACAGGCTAATGGGGCGCCCCACGCCGACTTTCAGCATTGTAGAATGACCACACCAGTACAGCAACTTGCTAGACATCACCTCGGTGCCATCCGGATCTCGGCGCCCCACTGCAGATGAAGTGCCTCTCAACTATGAAACCACCACGGTGACATCCGGATCTTGGCGCGTTGTGCTGCCTTCGGCCTATTCGCACATCGGTCCGCTACTGACGCCATCTCACAGGCTAATGGGGCGACCCACGCCGAGTTTCAGCATTGTAGGATGACCACACCAGTACAGCAACTTGCTAGACATCACCTCGGTGCCATCCGAATCTTGGCATCTCAACGCCTAGTGGTATCTTCCATACAAAAAATATTGTTACGCTGCCTTTGGCCCCATTCGCACATCAGTCCGCAACTTAGACATCACCTCGGTGCCATCCGGATCTTGGCATCTCAGCGCCTTGTGGTGTCTTCTACTCCGAAAATATTGTAGAAAATATTGTTGCGCTGCCTTTGGCCCCATTCGCACATCAGTCCGCTACTGACACCATCTCACAGGCCAACAGGGCGCCCCACGCCGACTTTTACCATTGTAGGATGGCCACACCAGTGCCACAACTTGCTAGACACCACCTCGGTGCCATCCGGATCTTGGCATCTCAGCGCCTTGTGGTGTCAGTCAGAAAATATTGTTGCGCTGCCTTTGGCCCCATTCGCACATCGGTCCGCTACTGACGCCATCTCACAGGCCAACGGGGCGCCCCACGCCGACTTTCAACATTGTAGGATGGCCACACCAGTGCGGCAACTTACTAGACACCACCTCGGTGCCATCCGGATCTTGGCGCGTTGTGCTGCCTTCGGCCTATTCGCACATCGGTCCGCTACTGACGCAAACTCACAGGCCAACGGGGCGCCCCACGCCGACTTTCAGCATTGTAGGATGGCCACACCAGTGCTGCAACTTGCTGGACACCACCTCGGTGGCATCCGGATCTTGACGCGTTGTATTGCCTTCGGCCTATTCACACATCGGTCCGCTACTGACGCCGCCTGACGTGCCAACGTATTTTCTCCGCATTTTATACCCTATGCCGCATAACAGGTCATGTGACTTGTTTATAAAACTTTTCATTGGTTCATTTTACTTTTGGTTTCCTAATGATGGAAGGCTTGATCATATGACCTAAAAACAACACTTTTCATTGGATGAAAACTTTTTTTTTTCCCCAAACGATGAAAGCCCCACCTTGTTTCTGGATGTTTCAGACTAAACTGGCGTCAGCATGAGAGCACCACCATCTCGTAGCTCCGTCGTGGTCATTCCGCGAGCAATCATGGCAGCCGCTCCCCACCAGAAGCCTGCAGGAGTCGGGCCCCCCAAAACTTTTGATGAATTCTCAAGGCGGAGGGGACGCTTTCGAGAATGGGGTCCAAGACCTAGCAGACAAGCGTCCGATTTCCAAGGTGTCCCAGGGCCATTTCAGTGCACCAGGCCCAAAAAGGAAAGAGCCTGCCGCCATTTTGAGAGTCCTGTGACAGCCGCCTATCGCTGCACCGCAAGAGTGGGCGCAACTCAGCTGAATTGCGGCTTTTGACACAGTGGACCAAAAACGGACGGAATGGCAACTGAAACGGTAAAGGGGCGCCCCACTACAACAGATGAGACTCCACCTGGAGAGGCCCGTTCACGCCGCCTCCCCCGGGGCGCCCCACGCCGTTATTCGGAGCAGCATTGTAGGGTACCAAAACCAGTGCGGCAACTTACTGGACATCACCTTGGTGCCATCGTTCTGCTGCCTTGGAACTATTCGCACAACAGTTTGCTACTGATGACCCACCCCCCGCGACGCCCCACGCCATTATTTGCTGGGTGGCAACTTACTAGACATCACTTTCGTGTCATCTAGATTTCGGCGCATTCTGCTGCCTTGGAACTATTCGCACAACAGTTTGCTACTGATGACCCACCCCCCGCGACGCCCCACGCCGGAAATCTGGACGTTGTGCTGCGTTGGGACTATTCGCACAGCCGACCGCTACTTCGTTGTTTTTCCCTAAAAATGTTTATATGTTATTACTATTTTTGTTTTCTTGTATATATTTATAAATTATTAAAGTTTTATAATCTTACTACTTTGTCGGAGTGCTATATATTTTTAATGTGACACATAATTGTAAAAACTTTGATGTACAAAGAGTCATCCCTGGAATCTTCCGCTTCACGCTCGGTCCCCTCCCCAATCACAATACAGGATGGTTTTCAGATAATAGCAACGCTTCTGCTGTGACGGATCTCATCGAGTGTGGACCTTGATCTACTATAACTCCTTTGAAGAGGGGTGATTCTTTACAGCTGTGGCCATAAACTACATCTGCAGGGCTAGCTGATAGCCTAGGACCGGCCTGGACAATCGGACACAGAGGAAAAGGAGTGTCAGAGGGTGCGGTAGTGAATAGGGCGAAAGGGAGGTGTCGGGCGGGCACAGGGTGTGATTCTCAGGGAAGAGCAGCGCAGATGGGGGGAGGTTTATTACCCATGCATAACACAGACAGCGGGGGTGACCACTGCCTGGGTGAGATGCTTGCGAGGGTGGGGAGCCATGCTAAGGATCGACAGCGTGCACAGAGTGGGTCTGGTCAAGGCATCTAAAATGGCTGCCGTGCACGACAAAAGTGTGGCATTTGAAAAAAGACAAGATGGCGCAGACAATGTTTTTCAACACTTCCTGATTTCCTTCGAATCGAACGTTAACAGACGTTGGGGCATATTACCAAAGTTAAACGATATTTATCCCTAACGATGCATTGCAAAGATTTTTTTACCGTCAGAAATTATCGCAGATAAACCTTGCTATTATCAAGGTTTATCGCAAATACGATAAAAAACGACCGCAATGCATTAATATCGCTGAAAACTCCGCGATATTCATGCATTACCGAGCTAATGCTCTTAGCCATGTTATCCACCTCCCATTGGATAACATGGCTAAGAACTGCTCAGGGCAGCTGTTACTTTTTGGAGATATTCGCGCTTATCTCGAATATTTCCAAAAGTTGATAATAGGAGATAGCGATGTTAGCGACTGTTTCCAGTCGCTAACATCTTGGCATGCCCACTTTGCATGTCATTAGTGATAAACATCACTCACATGCAAAGTGGGGCCCAAGATGGTCGCTATCTCCTACTAGCCGTCGCTAACTGGTGTTAGCAACAGCTAGGTAATACAGATATAATTTTATCTCCGCGAAGCGGAGCGCTGTTACAGATATATATCTTGTTTTTGAACGTTAATTTCTCAAAATGCACTAAAGCACATATATTGAGACCTAGCAAAGGCACATCGGGCTACCAGTCCCTAATATTTTACCAAGTTTCGTGCAAATCCATTCAGCCGTTCGATTATTATTATTATTTTTTTTTTTTGCCCCGCGGGGCCCTTTTAAAACCTCCACATCAAACTTAGGAGGTCAGCGAGGATCTACTATGCCCCCTTATGGTCATTTGCCCCTTCGCTTTGGCCTCCTCTTGTCTCTCGATCCTACCGAGAGACAAGATGGCGGCCGCTACGTACTGTTTGGAATGTTTACAGACACCGGAGAGCCAATCAGCTTCGCTTCGCAAAGCTCCGTAACGCGAAAAGTACGCGAAGCGGTGCGCTGTTACAGATATATATCTTTTTTTGAACGTTAATTTCTCAAAATCCACTGAAGCACATATATTGAGACCTAGCAAAGGCACATCGGGCTACCAGTCCCTACAATTTTGCCAAGTTTCGTGCAAATCCATTCAGCCGTTCGATTATTATTTTTATTTATTTTTTTTGCCCCGCGGGGCACTTTTAAAACCTCCACATCAAACCTACGGGGTCAGCGAGGATCTACTATTCACCCTTATGGTCATTTGCCCCTTCGCTTTGGCCTCCTCTTGTCTCTCGATCCTACCGAGAGACAAGATGGCGGCCGCTACGGACTGTTTGGAATGTTGACAGACGCCGGAGAACCAATCAGCTTCGCTTCACAAAGCTCCGTTGCGCGAAAAGTACGCGTCCTGGAGCGCTGCCCGGTCCGCTGTTACAGATATATATCTTTTTTTAAACGTTAATTTCTCAAAATCCACTGTAGCACATATATTGAGACCTACAAAAGGCACATCGGGCTACTAGTCCCTACAATTTTGCCAAGTTTCATGCAAATCCATTCAGCCGTTCGGGCTAAAAGTGAGGCCAACCGCCCTATGGAAAACTCAATGTTAAAAACACGTTTTGGGACCCCCCTTTTTTCTCAGCCCCCCCTTGACGAACACCCCCCAAATTTTCAAGGGCTGCTCAGAAACAAAATGTTCCATTTTCCTGAAAATTTCAGCCAATTCCGTCCACAAACGCCAAAGTTATTAGACATAGAATTTTCAAAAATCCCATAGAGAAAAAATCCTAACTATATATACCTACTGGCGACCGCCAGTAGGTAATATATATATATATATATATATATATATATATATATATATATATATATATATACATACTAGCAGCCCGTCCCGACGTTGTCCGGGAGCAATTAGGCTTCAGGCCCGACATTGTCCGTGGGTCCCCTGGAGCCTTCCTCCTTATATTGCAGTATTATACCTTTCTGTTTACTTTGCATGCTTTTGTAACCTGCACACGTCACTTTTTTCTCCTGTAATGCACCGTTTGCTACGCTAATGCACCGTTTGCTAGCTCTTGTATGTTTTTTGGCTCACGATTGTCATTGCTGCTACTGCACACGTCACTTTTTCTCCTGTAATGCACCGTTTGCTACGCTAATGCACGGTTTGCTAGCTCGTATTTTTTTGGCTCACGATTGTCATTGCCGCTCCTGCACACGTCACTTTTTTCTCCTGTAATGCACCGTTTGCTATGCTAATGCACCATTTGCTAGCTCTTGTATTTTTTGGAGTCACGATTGTCATTGCCGCTCCTGCACATGTCACTTTTTTCTCCTGTAATGCACCGTTTGTTACGCTAATGCACCGTTTGCTAGCTCTTGTATTTTTTTGGCTCACGATTGTCATTGCCGCTCCGCGCTCCTTAATAAATAAATAAATAACCTACCTCATCCGCCGCTCACCGCTCCTCCCCGCCGCTCCTCACTGCCTGTCCGCCGCTCCTCACCGCTCCTCCCCGTCTGTTCACCGCTCCTCACCGCTCCTTCCAGCCTGCACGCCGCTCCTCCCCGCACTTCTGATGTCACCACGCAGGTCGCGGCCGGCGCTACTTGCAAGGGACTACTTTTTTTTATCGTTAAATTTTTTAAATAACGTATATTTTTTTAATTTATATAGCCTATGTCCATCTGCACACCCTGAGGATTCCAACAATGTATCGGGTGTGTGGATTGGCGCTGTAGTTCCTGAGTTTACCCGCCTCAAAGCCTCAAAGTTCTTCCTTTATAATAGTAGTATAGATATATATATATATACTGAAAAAAACATAGGTTTTACACACGTTATAGTTAGGAAATAGCATTTACAAAACCTATGAAATTCACTGAAAAAACCATAGTTTTGACACCAGTTATAGTTAGCTGGAAATGTTACTTGCATAAAACCAATGAAATTCCCACGTTATAGTTAGTTGGACTCACTATAACTTGCGCGTGCAATGCACTGCTGATGACGTCACATATTACATCACTCATGACATGGTCAGTGACATCAGTCATGACATCACTGATGACACCATCCTTGTGACAGAGTGACAGACCTCTTTTCACTGTAATGTAACCCTTGAAACACATATTCAAAAATAGAAACTAATATTTTCAAAAAAATGGAGATACGCATACCAGTTACAACAACCAATTCAATAATTCCACCATCTATATACACATCCACTCATTGATCAACAGTTCTATATAGTCACTCGTACATATACTCACTCATGATATGTAGTGATACACCTATACATCCTGTTACACACCGACAGTCATCCAAAAGATACTCTCACACATATTCACACATTCAACTATAACGTGGGAATTTCATTGGTTTTATGCGAGTAAAATTTCCAGCTAACTATAACTGGTGTCAAACCTATGGTTTTTTCAGTGAATTTCATAGGTTTTGTAAATGCTATTTCCTAACTATAACGTGTGTAAAACCTATGGTTTTTTCAGTGAATTTCATAGGTTTTTTAAATGCTACTTCCTAACTATAACGTGTTTAAAACCTATGGTTTTTTTAGTGAATATATATATATATATATATAAAATTTCTATGGCAAAATGAAACCCCTCATTTTGTTCCTTTTCAAATTAAATGTATTAAGTGTTACCACTTTATTCCAATCAAGATGACTTCAGGTGTGCCATACTTTTGTCATAAGTAAGACTGTTAGCTTTCTAGTTGTTCTTTAGAACACTCTGGGACATTCTGTCATTGGGCTATAGTTGGGCTACATCTGGCTGATATTTGGGCTACATTTGGGCTCTTTTGTCTCTGGTGGCCATCTTGGGAGACTGCATATCAGAATTTTTTTTATGAAATATAAGAGGATTTGAGAAGTCACTCAAAATGTGCCCTAATTTTTCTTTCTTCAGCACTAATCATAATTTCTATGGCAAAATGAACCCCCTCATTTTGTTCCTTTGCAAATTAAATGTTTTAAGTGTTAACACTTTATTCCAATCAAGGTGACTTCAGGTGTGCCATACTTTTGTCATAAGTAAGACTGTTAGCGCTCTAGTTGTTCTTCAGAAAACTCTGGGACATTCTGTCATTGGGCTATAGTTGGGCTACATCTGGCTGATATTTGGGCTACATTTGTTTTTTTTGTCTCTGGTGGCCATCTTTGGGCTACATTGGGCTACATTGGGCTACATTGGGCTACATTTGGGCTCTAACATATATATAGCCCAATGTAGCCCAATATATATTTTTTCAAAGTTAATTTTCTCAGCAACTACTGAACAGATTTACACCATTCAAACAAAAGCGGAATCTGCGAGCCGGACTCTACCTTTCTACCAAATTTCTTATAAATCCATTCAGCCGTTCGAGCTGTAGCCGTGTCTAAACGTCCTATGGAAAATAACATGGGGAAAACACGTTTTGGGACCCCCCTTTTATCTCAGCCCCCACTTGACGAATCCCCCCCCAACTTTCAGGGAAGGAGCGGAGCAGAGCAGGCCATCTTCTTTGAGAAATTCGCAAAGATTTGTTCACCGGCGCCAAAGTTATTCTCAATAGAATGTTGCGGATTTCCTATGGAAACTAGGTCCTAACTACCGTCATTGGGCTATAGTTGGGCTACATCTGGCTGATATTTGGGCTACATTTGGGCTCTTTTGTCTCTGGTGGCCATCTTGGGAGACTGCATATCAGAATTCTTTTAATGAAATATAAGAGGATTTGAGAAGTCACTCAAAATGTGCCCTACTTTTTCTTTCTTCAGCACTAATCATAATTTCTATGGCAAAATGAACCCCCTCATTTTGTTCCTTTGCAAATTAAATGTTTTAAGTGTTAACACTTTATTCCAATCAAGATGACTTCAGGTGTGCCATACTTTTGTCATAAGTAAGACTGTTAGCGCTCTAGTTGTTCTTTAGAACACTCTGGGACATTCTGTCATTGGGCTATAGTTGGGCCACATCTGGCTGATATTTGGGCTACATTTGTTTTTTTTGTCTCTGGTGGCCATCTTTGGGCTACATTGGGCTACATTGGGCTACATTTGGGCTCTAACATATATATAGCCCAATGTAGCCCACTATATATTTTTTCAAAGTTAATTTTCTCAGCAACTACTGAACAGATTTACACCATTCAAAGAAAAGTGTAATCTGCGAGCCGGACTCTACCTTTCTACCAAATTTCTTATAAATCCATTCAGCCGTTCGAGCTGTAGCCGTGTCTAAACGTCCTATAGAAAATAACATGGGGAAAACACGTTTTGGGACCCCCCTTTTATCTCAGCCCCCACTTGATGAATCCCCCCCAAACTTTCAGGGAAGGAGCGGAGCGGAGCAGGCCATCTTCTTTGAGAAATTCGCAAAGATTCGTCCACCGGCGCCAAAGTTATTCTCAATAGAATGTTGCGGATTTCCTATGGAAACTAGGTCCTAACTATAACTACATACTGGCGGCGGCCAGTAGGTAATACATATATATATATATATTATATATATATATATATATATATATATATATACTAGCAGCCCGTCCCGACGTTGTCCGGGTATGAAATAGAATGTGTGTATTTGGCAAGGGCAATTTATTTTAAAATCTCGTGGTAGACAACATTTTTGTTTCATTAGAATAAGGATGGAGAAGGCCCCGCTACAGCCCTGGTTGATGTTAGCAGGCGCGTGTAATGTCATTGAATGAGAGATTTGTCAGCCGCGGGTAAATCCGTTTAATGAGAGAGTTGAGTGACAGCGAGTAGGAGAGGCTGCAGTAATTGTCCCCGCAGACACGCTCATTTGCGTGTTCCCCCGCTTGAGGTCCAGATGCAGGCCTGTTTGATGTTAGCAGGTGCGTGTTCCACCGCTTGAGGCCCAGCTGCAGCCCTGGTTGATGTTATCAGGCGCGTGTAATTAGTGTACTGATCCACCGCCTGAGCCCGGCTAGAGCCCTGGTTGATGGTAGCAGGCGCGTGTAATTTCGTTGAATGAGAGAGTTCAGTAACTGCGCGCAGGAGAGGCTGCAGTAACGTTACTTACCAGGCCTCCAGGTGAACGCATTTGTCACACCCCCAGCACACGGCCACAGCAGACGATCTTCTGATTAATGTACGACCCACATGGCATGAAGGGCGGAATGTAGCACACGCCCCCAGCGTTTCTCATGCCCACAGCATGCCCCATGATGCGGCTCAATTGCGTTCACATGGCATGAAGGCCGGACACACGCCCCCAGCGTGTCACGCCCCCAGCGTGCCCCTTGATGCTGCGCAGCAACGTAATTGGCGCTTGTATGTACGACTCACATGGCATGAAGGGCGGACACACGCCCCCAGCATTTGTCACGCCCCCAGCGTTTGTCACGCCCCAGCACACGCCCACAGCCCACGATGTGATGGCCGTACCACACGCCCCCAGCGTTAGTCACGCCCCCAGCCTACGCCCACAGCAGACACGCCCACAAGGGACTACTTTGCTGGCACTGTTCTTTTACCTTTTAAATGTATAGAGGAGTTGACCTAACGGCTAAGGCGCTCGACCTCGGACCTGGGGCTCTGGGTTCGAGTTTGGTAACGACGCCAAACATCCTGTGATTCTGGGCAAATCACTTAATCTCCCCGTGCCTAACAAAAATGAATGTGTGTCCTCATGTAACGTAACTGGTGCTATGTAAAGCGCTCTGATACCTGATTCAGTTCAGGTCAAGTTCGCGCTATATAAAATGCTGCAAAAAAATCTATATATATGGTAGCCATCTGTATAGCCTATGTCCTTCTGCTGCAACTGCCCTTTCCAACGCTGTATTGGGTGTTGTGATTGGTGCTGTGGTTACTGAGATTACCCGCCTCAAAGGTTTGGGCTCTCTCTTTATAATATTAGTATGGATATATATACATACATGTTTTTTTTTGTGGTTTTTTTTTAAGTTGATTTATAAATGCTTGTAGTTAATGGCAATTTGTTTTTGGGTCTATTGTTATGAATTTAGCTATATATTTTTGGGGGCAACTGTAAATCTGTTGATGATGTTATATATTTATTTTTAATTTTAACATGTGTAGAAAATATTTTGTTTATTATAAAATAATTGTTTTACATAAAAACTGTTTATATAAGTATTTGCTAATGATATTGTAATTATTTTGGTGATATTGTGTAGTTGTTGTTATGTGTGAACTACGTTTATTTAAAGGTGACAATATTTTTCTTTCCGATATTCATGTTTTCCATAAGTAAAAATAGGTACTCAATGTTTTTCGTTTTATTACTTAAGTATAGGAAGTGGATATTTTTGTTTACAGTATTTATTTTTCAATAGTCAGTCAATTTTCTTTATTCGATGCTTATAGTATAAAATCATAAAAGTACAAAAAAAAGGTACAGTTTAAAAACATCTATACAAAAAAGAAAATTATATACATAGAGGGATAAAAAGGTAAATGCATCATAACAAACACTATTAGAGAACAATTAATAAAAGCCAGCTGATAGGATCAGTTTAAATTTCATTCTCAGTTATTGTGCAATTTCCTAATTTTTCGTGATTGGATTAAAAAAGGACGCCACGGAAATATAAACCATAGGGTTAGGCAAGGATTGTAGAAAATCCAGTGCAACACTGACTGACTATTTTTCAATATTTTTGTGCTTGGGTATTGTATGAATTGATATTATATCATTGATCCCAGCTGGTCTTTAGGATGTAGATAGCCTGAGTAACAGTATTTCCCTACTTACTCCATGTTACTCTGCATCCAGAGAAGTCTGACCTCAGGAGATATTTTCTTCATATCTTTTTCCAGCAGTTCACCTGTGAATGCAGACTAATCCTAATGGAGTAATGACAGTACCAGCATTGTCTCTGCTGTGGCTGCTAGCCCACAACTTTCTTAGGCAAAGCGCTTGGCATCTCTGCTGCAGGCTTCAAAACTATTCCACTATCTAAAACCAGTATTCTGCATACTCCTTCAAGTGTGAAGCTTCCCTTTTTAATTTTTTTATTGAAGCACATGACCCCCACATTTAGTTGGCATATTATTTCTTTTTCTTTCTTTCTTTCTTTCTTTCTTTCTTTCTTTCTTTCTTTCTTTCTTTCTTTCTTTCTTTCTTTCTTTCTTTCTTTCTTTCTTTCTTTCTTTCTTTTTCACTACAAAGAAAACTACCACCTTGCTTTTAGAAATCAAGTTGGACTTTTTAATGGCAACACTCTTCCCTACAAAGATCAGGCTCACACAGTCTGCAGTTTTGGTCCAAGTGTGGCCTATGGGAAATTTGATAACCTCAGTGAACATTCGAGCTTACGTGAAGCTTACTTCAAGAGCTTTCAATTACACTAGTGAACCGCTGTACATAATACTCTGCCTGTGGTTCAATCACGCATCTTCAGCTCCAGAGTTGTTGGGCCTTTGAGCCGTGATGAGCATAAGAGCGAGGTTGAGCCCTGCCCATAGGGGAGTACCTTTACATTCTTGGGTACCATCCCAGCGTGGGTTGGGTGCTTGGCCCTGCAGTAGCTCGGACCAATGGCAGCCCCCTGACACTCCCTCTTTCACTCTGCGACAGAAGGCATGCTCTGTGCCAGACACTCCACTCTCCCTTTCGACGGCCTGCAGTTTTACGATGGGTTCTGGGGATAAATGAGTCTCTGTTTGATTAGTTATATCAACAGTTAACCATTTCATTGTTTTCCTAGGACACAATACTTTATGTGTCTGATTTTCCAGCCAGACACTGTTGAGGCGAAACTTTGATTACCTTTAGGTGAGTTGAGACACCCATATCAGCCCCCTCCTTCTGACATACCTAGGACAACCACTCCCTTTTGTGACACATTGACATATCTCCTTCTCCCTCCTGTAACCTACCTGAGGAACTGCATACCCTCTTTTCTTACCATATGCTTGAGCATGTATGCTGGACCGCCATAAAAATGGCCTACAGTCCCTTTCTGTTGATTGAATGAGTTTTGATATAGCAGATGCAGACTCTGTTGAAAGAGGTTGAAGAATGTCAGGGCCACTGACTGTCAGAGATGTCACCCTAGTGAGGTGGCCCAGTTACTTAGCTTGCACTGGTGTCAACAGCAACCTAGCTGCACCACTGCAAATAGGGCTTTGAGCAGAACCTGGCAGCGAACTGAATACAGAGGAACTTGAAACTAGCAACTCAGTGGGTAGGACACACGGAAGAAGACACATGCTTATAAATGAGCCACCAAGAAAAAAGGCCAATGGCTACTGTGAACCCAGATGCCATATCTTTCCCTTATCACCAGAGATCGGTTTGGGATTGCCTTGTAAATGAGGCACCCAAACGTGTGCTGATGTTTAAGTGTCCTTGATGACCTTATGTATTTATCACATTTTGAAACTGGAAACATATATATCCTTTTATTCTTGTTCTTATTTTATTTGTTGTATTCTTTTTCATGAATTTATTGCTTATGTAGTCTGTATTGAAACGAAAAGCCTCTGGCTGAAAGTATTTTCAATATTCTCTCTCCATTCGTAGAAAATATTTGGGCACATACTTGTATGGATACATGAAAGCCTGAGGACAGATGGGTGAATGAATATGTGGCTGGATGGATAGATGAGTTTATAAGTGAGTGGAAAGTATTTCCCTCCTGTTACTACTGATCCTTCTCCTCTCAAACGCACTAATGATCTCCATGTACCCCCTCCATTGTCCAGATAGCAGAGTCTCACATGAAGTGTGCAATGGAATCCTTGGGGCCTATTTACCAGAATTGTGGTGGAGGGCAATGCAGCAAATTACCATGCTCCACCTCCCTATGTCACAGGGAAATAGTCAGAATGCACAGTATTTATACAATACAGTGCATTCTTGTCATTTCCCACTGAGCTGGTACCATTTAAGCAGCCTAGCGCCAACACAGGCATTGTAGGTAGGATTGTTCTTATGCACGAAGGGGCACCTTCCCGCAAAAGAACCATTCATAGAGGAGTTTTCCTCTTTCTGTGTGTGCTGCAGAATGCAGCACAAATTGAAAGAGGAAAAACGAGGAGAAGTAAAGGTATTTCTCCTTGTTACGCCTCAACTGGGGAGGCGTATCTTTTTGACACATTCCCATGTTTAGCAGGTTTGGTAATTCTGGGAATGCATTAAAAACACATGGGTATTTGTGTGGGAACACCCACTGCAATGCCCATTAAAGGCCTCCCTTGTGCAGAGTGAATCAAGTCAGCAATTTCCGCATTGTTGCATTACCCCATATTTATGAAGCCATTCCTCATTTTCTCATCTTGTGGAAATAAAAGACGGACAACAGTGCTTGTGTGATAACCGTTGGTTGTAATCAGGCGAGATCTGTCACTTGCCTGAGGCCTATATTCAGCTTTAGAACATGTAGCTCGCACTACTGTTGTAATGACTTGTGCAGAGTGCACCCTCCAGCCTAATGAACCACCCTCCACTCCTCCAGGTGTCTTCTCAGCATCCCAGAACTCAGGGTCATCCAAATGGCCAGCAAGGTTGAAGTGACTCCAAGGAACAGCCAGCCGACCTTCTGTTTAGAGCTACAAGGACAATACAACCTCCAGGCACTTCCTGCAACTGCCCAGCTGACATGCTGCCTGGAACTGCAACAGGACCTTCAACTAGACTTGCCTGATCCATGCTGACCTCCACAGGAGTGAGTCCTTGACCCACAAGTGGAGTCCCTCAAGTCCTGGAATATTGATATGGCCTCAGTTGAGCTCACGTAAAGTTTTGGACTGTTTGGGAATGCAAACACGCCCGTGTGCACCAAGATCTTGCCGCACGCACCACTGTGAATGCAAAGTTCCAGTGAACATGACTTTCACGCTACAGTGACTGCCAACGACTCCTGGCAGCATGAGATCTGCACTTCGCACTACAGCATTAACAGTTTGCGATGACCACCTACGCGAAGCTCCAGAAACAACCATCCGCAATGCCTGACAGGATCTTCACACTACTGCTATTGACCATCCACAATGCCCAACCTGCTCTTTGTGCTACATCAACGACCATCTGCAATGCTTTTTCTGCTCCTCGCGGCCCTTCCCACAGCAAATGAAACTCTTTGCACTAGACTTTGAAGGTAACTCTTTCAGTGGGACTAACCTGGTCCCTGTATCTGGCCCACGTTCTATTGCTTTCAGCCCGAACTTGTGACTTTCAACCGGTCTCACACACCCAGATAACCACTAGTTGCACTTTGTGCTTTTAGGTGCTTTACTTACCTGATATCTTTAAAATTGCACATCTCCAGTTCTACTGATTAGATTTTTGTTGTTGTGTCAAATCATTTATAAAATGTCACTATTTTTCTAAATTGGTGTGGGGTTTTTCTTCTTTTGAATTTTCACTATATTGATGTTTAAAGTGCTGAAGAGATACTATACACATTGTCTCCAAGTTAAACCTGACTGCTTTTGTGACATGCTACCAGAGGGTGTAGCACAGATTCATTTTAGGTTTGCTTGTGACTTCACCATGACAGGAATTGGGGTTGCTGCTTGAGTAAGGTTTTACCTTCCTCAGCCAGTAACTCGATTTCCTAGAGTAATTTTACCGAATTCTACCACCAGATGTAGTTTTATTCTGAGCCAGTTACAAACAGTTACAGTTCACTTGATTCTGAGAAAGATTTGCCTAATGTACTTTGTAGTACTCACAGTGAAGCTTAATTAACCCACCTGTTGGATCTGGCCCTTTTTGAAGGTTTATCACCTGACTTTTTGTCTGTTACCTCCTATTTTTTCTGACCCTGTTTGTATTGGCTTTAAGACTCTTTACCACTGCTAATCATTAATAAAGTGCATATGCTCTCTGTGTAAATTGAAACTCTGATTGGTGCTCCATGATTGGCATATTTGAGTCTGTGTGTGTATGTTTGTGCCTAGGGCATGTAAATCAAATGCTACTAGTGGGCCTGAAGCACTAGTTGTGCTACCTACATGATTAGCCCTGTAAACTTATCCCAGGCTTGCAATTGTAGTGTCTGTGAGTGCAGTTTTAAACTGCCATGTCCACCTGGCAAGTGCACCCACTTGCCAGGACCAACCTTCCCTTTTACTATGTGTAAAGCACCCCTAAGGTAGGTCCTAAGGTACCCACATGGGCCGGGTGCAGTGTATGTGAAAGGTAGGACATGTACTAGTGTGTTTTACATGTCCTAATAGTGAAATACTGTCACTTTAATGTTTCACTATTGCAAGCACTAGCTCTTCTATAGGCTCTCCTTGGAGCTGCCTTGTAACATTTTATGAGTGTAATTTTGACTTGGGAACATCTAGAGATTTGGAGTTTGGGCTCTCTGAGCTCAGAATTTACGAACACATATTTTAGTAGAGGTGGTTTTAGAAAGTGGGCATTTTCTTGTTTAACCATCCTGTGCCTCTTCTTGTTTGTGGAATTAACGCCTGGTTTAGACTGACAGGGGCCTGTTTCTGCATTCACCCTAGACAGTCACACAAAGGGAGTTGAGGTGTGCCCTGTATATCCTGATGGCCCATCACCAGGCTGAGTGGCCTTCCTGAGCTAGAGTGGTGGGAGGAGCTGTCACCTAAAAAGGGTATAAGTATTTGACCTAAAACCCCAGACAGTTAGGAAATGTCTGGGTCAAGAGGAACCTCTGCCAAGGAGAAGAGCTGAAGAGTGCTACCCCTTTGCTCTGTGTTGCTTTGCAGGGTTGCCTACAGTTGCTGCTTCTACTTTAGAGAGGAGAAAGATTGGACCTTTGCTGTTTATCCTGTTTGTGAAGTTTGTACCAAGGGCATTTGAGTGCTTTCCTCCTGTTAAGAAATCTCAGGGACAGCATATACTTTATCTGTAGCATCCCTGAAATCCACTGCTGTGAGTTCTAACCTGCCTTGTGGTGCCAAATCCAGTTCTGGGTCCTTGGATGTTGTTCCTGCTGCAAATACCTGCTTGAAACGATCGAAATCATCGCGCTGCCCTTCCAGCGCCTGCTTTTCTAACACAGCACCACCGTGTGAGAGAAATTTCCATGCACCGCCACCATGCGGCGGAAGAAATCGACACAGCGCCTGTCAGTGGCCGAAGGACCTACTGCAGCCCGAGTTCAGTTCACCGTGGTCTGAGACCCCTGCACTCACTCTGACACAGGCCCTGCTATGCTGCTGAAAGAATTGACACATTCTGAAACCACGGCTGAAGAAATCAACGCAGCTTCTGTTTGCCGCCATCGCCACCAGCAACTCAAGACTTCAATAAATCGTACCTGTGCTCCAAGTTTTTCTGTCGCATCACCTGCAGACCAGGGCCATCTTGGATTTTGACACATTTTTCCCCCCTACAGTCCGGATTTGACGCAACATTACTTCTGCGTGCATCAAGCCCCCCTGTCAGCAGGTACGTCCGTCTGTTGCCCTAGCTGATTGTCATCCCCCATATTGAGATATCCCAGTTTGCCTGGTGGGTATCACTTTGCAAAAGTGATCTCACCTGTGTGTCAGATGCATGCTGATCAGTGGGAATGTTTTTGGCCCTTTTGACATTCATTTTTCATTTTAAGAGGTAAATCCCTATAACAGGGGTTCGTTTCTGAAAAATCCAAAACAATAGTCCTGCCTTGAAAGGAATTTCCACCCTGGGTGTGGCGGTAATTGTTGGATTTTTAAGATTAGGTCCACCATGCCTACGCATTGGGAGGAACGCCCTAAATATGGTGACATTCTGAATATGTGAAAGATAGCAACTCTAAGGCTGGCTGGATTTTCTACACCAGAGCGTGTGGCAGCTGCACTTGTGTTTAATCACTTGTTCTACTGTCTCTCAAAAGTTTTCATGACCCCTTACCCCGAATCGCTGAATAATATATACTAGATGGCCCTTAAAGCAATTAATATAGGTTACTCGTGATATGTGTGACCTCTGAGTTATACAAAATGTCAGCAATATATGATAATAATGTTAAGGACCCCGTTAACGCTAATGAAAACTACACCAACTTCAGGAAATCAGAGAGATTTTATAGGCATTTTGAACTTAGTGAATTTGGTAACAGATCATTCCTCCTAGGGCCTTCTTGTGAGTATGCCAGAGGGGTAGTTGGAATTTATCACACCCAACAAACTCTGATGCCCTTGAGTTCAGAGTTGATTGGATGTGATAAATGTACCTTATTCTGAGTAAATGGTGAATGACATGCATATTTTGATGTCATCACACCAAATTCTGCACATCCAATTAACTGCTGGGCCTTTTTCCCTCATTAAATAGCATCAGGATTTACCTGCTGTTACGTATGGGTGAATGCAGACTTAATCACACCAGGTAATTAAGGGGTGCGGTAAACAGCACAACATGGACCACTCTGCCACGAGTGGTTTGCGTAGGGTCTGACTTTTCAGCATTCTTGTAATCAGGGCCTTAGACTCATTGGTTCGCACATTTTGTGGCATTTTGGTAGGCATGTGGTATGCTGAGGCTCCTATTATGTGCCAGTGGATTTGTAGGATCAAAGACTGTCTTGCTGTGAATAGCCCCTGTTAATTGTATGATATTGTCAATTTTGCTTGATGTGTGGGCATGATGTGGTGTGTGGTGAATAGTGTCTTGAGAGGGCCTGAAAACTTTGAGACCAGCAAGTAGTTGATTTTTTTCCACGACGTGGAGGAATTGGACTGTAGATATATATTTCAGAAGGGGCATGTGATTGTTTCTTTCTATTGTGTTTTGCTGGAGGTGTGTTTCTCTTGGTCTTTGGAGGTTTCGTTTTATGTAATCATCGTGCATTGACTAGCAGTTTGATAATTTGTGAACTATACCCATTTAATGATTAGGTAGACTTGCTGGACCTGATGATTAAGGAGTGGCGAGTTTTTTTTAGGACAAGCCACCCTTATAGAAGGCATATTGTGAACATGCAGTGAACTTAGAGCCCACCCATTGCTTAGTATTGGTTGGCTTTAATGTCACTCTCATTTGCTTGTCTCTTATTCAATGGCTTGCCTTTCTCTTCCTGTGTTTGTCCCTCCACTGGAGTATTGAATTTTTTTCTTGTCAACTTCCCCAGCTCACCTTTAGGGAACTTCGTTTTTCTTTTTGGTTAAGCACTCCATGAGAGTGCATGTGTTTTCAAGCACTCTTCCTCTTGTACTTCTCCCTCACACCTGCACTCTGTGTTGCTCTCTTCCTGCTTGAGTTCTTCCTCCCTAGCCCCATGTGGGTGGTTCCCCCACCCTCCCCTGTTATGCGTTCCTTGCATGTTACAGTCTCTCTTCTCCCCCTGCTTTAATTTACTGTCATCCCCCTCATCCTCGGTCCTCCCTTGCCCCTCTTCCTCCAATTTCATGTTTACGGTTCCCCCACACTTAGGGCCTCATTTATGAGAAGTGACGCATCGCTGCTTTCACGCAGCGATGCGTCACTTCTCATAACTTCTCAGTGCACCCTCCTTGCGACACCAATGATGCGTCATATTTACAATATGACGCATCATGTCGCAAGGAAGGACAGAGACGTCAATATAACTGATGTATCTGTCGGCGTAAAAAGTGGCGCATTGCTGCAGTTGTGTCGGAAGCCTGACGCAACTCCAGCAATGTTCTTTTCACATGGGGCAATCCCTATATGAAAGGGCGTGCGTCACCCTTACACCTGCCATGAGGCAGGCGTAGGGTTTTGACGCATTGGCGTCCTAAAAGTGGCACCGCGAAATCTCATAGATTTCGCTGTGCCACTCCTATGACCTTTTGTTGTGGGGGTACGCCCACCCTGCATAAATTATACCTGGCGCAGGGGTTTACGAAGTGACGCATCTACCTAGATGCGTCACTACGTAATTATGGCGCAACATGGCACATTTTTTACGCCACTTGTGCGTCACAAAAAGTGACGCACCAGTGGCACAAAAGTGAAGCAGGGGCTCATAAATAAGCCTCTTACTCTTTTCATGCTGGGCCGCACCTGTGATTTTGCACCTGACTCGGTCACATGTTTTAATATCTCTGCAGACTGATCTACTCTCTGCTAGAATGAATTAAACATACCCGGGTACAGAATCAGCTATTTAAATTGAAAAAATAAAGAGAGGCAGGCTTTTCTAAGAGGCGGTCTGCTTAAAAGCGAATCCTCCTCGACATCTGTAACCAGCGCACCGAGAGCCAGGGAATGAATGGGTAGCTCTGCACCACGCGAACAAAGAGATGGCAGCAAATCAACACGGATACCCCTTTGTGGCCCTCGTGTGGGACACTGTTTGTGGCTGCATTGCTTTATGTTAAGAGTTGCTGTTATGTAAGACGCATCATCGAAAAAAATGTTATGTCACGTTATATGTCATCACGGAATGTTGTGCATATTTCATCACACATAACACAGACAGTGAGGTTGATGTTTTAGCGTGGCAAAGACATGTTGAGCCTTTTAACCTACAATGGCTAAACATTTCCTTACTATAGTTCACCTACGAAACCTTAATGAGACTCAGCAATGCTAATCAACTCCAACTAAAACAATCAGAAATGAAAGATTTTCGAGACTTGTATTTGTGGAATAGTGCAAGCTGTACATCTCTTTTCGATGAATGGTGATCAAAAAGTTTTTTTTTGTATGCCCGCCTGCACTTTTTGTTTTTTTAATTTCACTTGATTTGCATGGAGTTGCCTCGCCTGACACGTGTGTAATTCAAAACCCACCACCGTGCTCTCCGAAAGCTTGGCTGACCTGACAGGGACAAAACTTGCCTGACAAATAATTTTCCCTCGGCATCTTCCCTCGAAATCCCTCCTTATATGGCCCCATCGCTGTTACCTACACGGACCACGGCTGCACATGTTGGACTCCAGTTCCACTCTCGTATCAGCCTCTCTCTACGTGTGGCTCATGTACTCCGTGATGGCTATCTCGTTGAGAAACATGAGCACGTTGTATAATATTTTAAGTACATGTGACAGTGCCGTTTTAAGGTGTGGACAAAGTGGGCTCTGGCCCAGGGCTCCAGTCTGTCAGGGGGCACCTGATGGAGCCTGCTGTGCGCTGCAGAGAATCTTGTCCTGATTACCCTGATTAATTCTTAAACCGATTGTTTAAAATAGAGTTTTCGTTAATTTTTTTTGAATGTGGGTAATGTGTGAGAGCCCATAAAACTGGGACAAGGATGATAACTCGATCACTGTAGTTCATCACTGTCGCTCCTCCATTTTCAGGTGGCTCTCGGGAGCACAACTAAAATGCAATGAGGAAAAATCAGAGATTTTGCTGTGGTATATTCCCTCCTAAGTTTAGGGAAACTTTGTTGCCACCTGACTTTACTCTGCCATCCTCTGATGGGAAGCCGGCGAAGGGGGTCTGGTTCGACGAGAGTCTTTCCTTTTCTGTCCACATCTCGAAGCTGGCTGGCACTTGCTTTGGCCTTCTCAAGACTCTGAGAACATTTTTCCTCTCTTGCCTAAAGCAGCAAGAGAAATGGTTACTTGTGCCTTCATCCTGTCTCGGCTGGACTATGCCAATGCACTTTACATTGGTATCCCTGGCTACCTGATTAAAAAGCTGCAGGTTGTCCAGAACTCAGCAGCCAGACTTCTGCTGTGCATTTCCTCCAGACATAGCGTGTGGCCCCGTCTGCGCTCACTTCATTGGCTTTCCGTAGCTGAATGGGTTAAGTGAAAATTGCTGGTCCTAGCCCACATGCCCTTCATGACACTGGTCCATCCTATCTGCAAAAGCGCTTCGCATTCTACATGCCCTCAAGACTGTTGCGGTCGGCATCTCTCCGACTAGCAACGGTTCCCCAATTTCAATTTCAGAGGCAGGGCGGCAGGTCTCTGACTCGGAGGGCCGCAGCAGCGTGGAATGCCCTTCCCCTGGCTCTCCGTACTATTGAAGACCTGGCTGTTTTTCAGAAAAATCTCAAAACACATTTCTTCATTTGTTAGTTTTCTGCTCCCCTTAAGCCATCGCGCTGGGACACTCATGAGTTGTTGTGCGCTGTACAAGTACAATTAACATAACATAACAGACATTTTTCAGATAAATGTAAATGTAGACGTACTTGTAAAGCGCACTGATACTCCTGAGTGTCCTGGCGCTGTACTCATACCGCTAGGGATCCCTGTGACATCCCCGTGAAATGTCCACTCCTGGGCATCCCCAGGGTGCAACCAGGCATCCCTAACGCTGTAGGGGGCCGTTGTGGAGACTAAGCAAGCTATTGCCCAGAGTTGCAGCGTGGGACCCATGCTTAGAGTAGGCACCGAGGCGAGAAATCAGGTCCGAGGAATTATGAGCCCAAGATCCGCCGAGACCAGCCAAGGCAGGAATTGAACCCTGGCCCCGGGCCAGACCTCTGCATCAGGGTCTGCCGCTCTAACCATTGAGCCACACTTCTCCACTAAATGCAGTGTTTGTGTTTCACGCTGTATCCATGAAAAATTTCTTTTGGATAAAAATAGAACCTCAAGTATGAGAAATGGGAGAGGTGTCACCAAGATTAAATACTGTAATATTAGTGAGCAGCTGCAGTGTCACAATATTGAAAACACACATCGCAATGCCTGAATATTAGATGTAAACACATCTAGAAACTGAATGAGTGTTCCTGTGCACTCAGTGACCGACCAAGGAGGGCATGAAAGAGCTGTAATTAGATCATACATTCTAAACTGATCTGAACAGGGGCCCCCGAAAACATCAAGTTGTCTCTGCATTTATATAGCTCCTACGGCCCCAAAGAGCTTGGTGTGATTCACCCCAGTTCATCCTGGTGGCATCTGAAAGTAATGCTTAAAAAATCATAACTTTCCACATTTGTGCTCTAATGTATCTCACTGCTTTCAGTGTAGCTGAAGACAATTTGTTCAAACTGAAACCGCTCAGGAAGGCTGTGTAGTCTTACAGGTGTACATTTTCCCATTACAGTTGCCCCAGGGCTCTTTAACCGCATGCGCGCTAGCGGTTTTCCCGCTGCGCGCTGCGTTTTTTAAAAAGCCGCGTTACATGACGAGCTGAGTTCGTCATGAGCGTGCGAGCGGCGCAACTCATGACGAGCTCAGCTCGTCATGAGCGCGGAAGGGGTTAAGGAAAAAACATGTGGATCCATTAATGCCTGTGTTGATTCATTTTATGCCTCGTAGAATAGCATAAACTGGCATATTAGGAACCTCACTTTATTTGAAGCATTTTTCTGGTAATACTTTTTATGTCTCGCCTACTAGACAGTGCACGCTCTCTCATTGGAAATGACCAATTATGTATATACAGTGGGTTTACAGCCCCCCCGCATATTACTTACCTGTGGTTGGTTTAATGACACCTCTATTTGTTTTCTTATTATTAGATGTCTTGCTTTCCCTTTCCTATGTTTGCTTGTCCCTCTCTTGGGGCATAGCCTGGTGCCCCTCCATTTGACTGTCTGATGCCGATTATTAGATTGCATACTTTCAGGAAATATCTCTTTTGTTTTTGTTTAAGCACTCCATGAGTGTGCATGTGTTTTACAGCTATCTCCCTTGTGTACTTCTTCTCCCATCAAACCCCAGGACTCTGAGTTTCTCTCTGCTTCATTCGATTCTGGATCTGTAAATAAAAAAAATGAAAATGGCACTGTCTGAGTTATCTAATTTTTTGCTTTTCTGGCAGGTCGGAGTGGGCAAGGCAGACACTTGGGGGAGGGTTTCTGGGAGGGAACAGACAAGATAGACAGTGGAAGAGAGCGAAAGGGACTGTAAAAAATAAAGCAATATGATGAGGCCAGCGCTGGCTGCTTCATAACGCTTTTTTTGTTATGGAGGTTAGGTGGAGGTAACACGAACAACAAGAGGGTGCGAGTGGGAGTATTCAGCAAAACAGACAGTGGTGGTGGTACATTTTGAGGGGACGAAGCAACAGAAGCCCAGTGCTGGGTTGGGAAGAAGCAACAGAAGCAGGGGTTGGGAAGGAAAGGGAAGAAGTAACTGGATCAGAGGGTAAGAAACATATAAAAAAAAAAAGAGGACCTGATTCACATTGAGAGCAGTGAATGAACAGCAGAAGGAGACTAATCAAGCTAAATCAATCAGTACTTGGTCCATGCTCCACACGAAAAAAGAGGAAGTGAGGCTGGCATGCCCGGACCAATTAGGAAGCTGTAAAGAAGAGTGACAGTAAAGCTAATGAAAGGTAAGTAATGGGTGGGCTAGATAAATGACAGAGGGACCATGAGAAAGCTAATTCTAGGGGAACACCCAACCAGGGGAAGAAACAAACTGAAGAATGTCAAAAGATGTCCCCAAATGTAAGCAACAAGGGGCAATAGCTCCAAAATATTGGAAATTCACCCACAGATCAGCTCATATGATTTTTATGTATTTATCATCATTTAATATTTTATCATTTTTTTCAAAAAGAGTCAGACAAAAATATCGAAAAATTCATCCATGAAGGTACACAAAATGTCACATAAAAACTTATTCATATATACTATACACCGATATTCATAAAACATGAATACAGCCCACAATTAACTAAGTACAAAATTGAAGGTACACACTATATGTCCAGCAACCTAGAAGCAAATAGAGCCAACACATACAATAAATGTAAATCACATACAATTACAAAAATGAGACATCAGACATTACATTAAACAAAATCTATAGTTCACAATGTAACATACACAACACACTCAAGGAAAAGCGACGCCGCGCATTTCGGAAAGTACCAGTATGTTAAAAAATTCCTTTGTCAGGGCACACATTTCATGCTTTAGTTTTTTATTTGTGACCAGGAGGTGGTCATCAATATATAGATGCGTAATATAGTGTGAGAGGCAGGGCTGAACTGATCTGTGGGTGAATTTTCAATATTTTGGAGCTATTGCCCTTGTTGCTTACATTTGGGGACATCTTTTGACGTTCTTCAGTTTGTTTCTTCCCCTGGTTGGGTGTTCCCCTAGAATTACCTTTCTCAGGGTCCCTCTGTCGTTTATCTAGCTGTTCCCGGCACTTTGCCGTGAGGGTTTCTTTGGTCTTTGGTTTCTTGTGCAAGACATCTATGTGTGGTGTTGTATACTCTTGTTGGTATTATCTAAAAAATTGTTTTTTGCTATAGTTTGTCACTTATATTTCTGGCTCTTTTTACCTTTTTTTCTTCCTTCATTTCTCTTATTGTTTTCTTGGTTATTTGCATTTTGCTATGGAAACTATTAGGACTTCTGGTTTTACTGATGAGGACTTTACTCGCCTCTTGGGACATATTGCCTCCTCTGATCGTCCTTTTTCTTTGAATAAAGGCTCTAATGACGAATGGCTGAAACTCCTCAACTTAAAAGAAAAAGGCTAGGGGAACTAAATCACATGCAGAATTCATGATTCAATATCTCAAAGCGGGAGTTATTCCAAATGGCCTTCGTATTAGAAATATTCCGGGCCTATTTGTAGAGATCCGCCTATTCCTTGAGAGATGGTCCCTTATTGCAAATAGATGCTCAAGGGACCTGATGATGCTTATTATTGAGACAGCAAGAGAGGTGGTCCCAAGTCTCGTTAAAGAAATTGCTGAAATGGAAGAGACACTCTTGAAAAATAATCCTGTGCAGGATGCCAAAAGAAAGTTAGAGGAGGTTAAACTTGAGCTTGACTCGTTCTGCGATTACCTTATAAAGAAGAAAACAGACAAATTAAGAAAAGATATCCGGTACTTCTCAGAAGAGAGAGTGTATCCATATCTAAATGCTCAGTACTATTCTTCTAGAGACTTGGCCCAACAAAGTGACCAGCAACACTGGTCTAACATATTTTTTTAAACATTTTCGGACACCTCAGAGTCCGACAATGAAGGGGGATCTAGCTCCTCAGATGGCTTTTCCAATAGACGTGCCCAATTCGATGGTCCACAACGCTACAATCGTTTTTTAGGGAACCGCCGGGGCACCAACCGAGTCAGGTTCAGACCTCAAGAGAGGGGACGTTATCAACATACAGAGAACCACCCTCGATTTCTGGAGACAAGGAGAAACCAGCACTGGAGGGAGTGAAGTTGTCTTCTGATTCTGACCTCATTGCCATCTTTAACCTGTCAAAAAAACTCTTGATGAACCTACCATCAATCTTTTGTCCCGAGGGGGAGGAGCTTGGCGGGCATCCGAGATGGCCGCGTGAGCACAGCGCTCCCCGGACCCCCGCCGCTCCCGGCTTCATATCCTGATTTAATCCTGATTTTTGCGAGGATTCATATAGAGGACGTTGGGCTGATCTAGGGAAGGAGAAGTGTGGCTCACTGGTTAGAGGAGGCATACCCTGAAGCAGAGGTCAGACCCGGGACCAGGGTTCAATTCCCGACGCGGCAGGGTCTTGAGCCCAAATATCCACGGACTCGATAATTCTCGTTTCGGTGCCTACTCGAATCATGGGTTCACACTCTGCAGCTCTGGGCATTAGCCTGCTTAATCTCCACTACGGCCCCCCCGCGGCGGGATGCCTGGCTTTCACCTTGGGGGAAGCCAGGACGGGTTCCCAAGGCAAGCGCCGAGATGCCTACGGGTAATCGAGCGCTATATAAGAACGCATAATAATAATAATAATCTACCTGGACTTTTCATAAACGAATTTGGACATTGGGTGTCTGAATTATGTTCACTTGAACTTTTGGGCTCCGCCCTCGAAGTGCGCCCGGGACTGGGTGAGGTTCGGTGCCGTCTTGAAGTTGAACAACAACGGCAGGGGGATTGGACGTGTGAGACCCCCTCTTAGGTTTCGGTTTCGTTTCTGCCTCGGACTGGGACATTGGTGAGAGGGCTGGGCCAGAGCTGCGGCCGCTCTCCACGTAGGTTGCTTGGCCCTTGGCTGCACTGTTTCTGGAGTGGGCTGCATCTATCCTGGTGCTACATCTCTTGTAGTCCTTTGGTCCAGGGGCCTCCGTTCCTGGTGCTCGGCCTGTCGACCCTGGTGACACTGCTTGTGACGCATCTTCAAAATGGCGGGCAGAGGAGACCGAGAGACGCGCAAGACGAAGGCACCTCTGCGCGGGGGTCCGGTTCAAACTAATGTCATGGATCGTTATACCCACTCTAAGGGGTCCCCCGGAGCTGCCCTGCCCGGTCCCACTGCGTCGGACCAAGTACTAGATGCGTCGCCGGAGCCCTCCTTGCAAGACATCATGGGCGCCATTTCTGGCATGAGGGAATCCATAGGCCACCAGTATGAAACTTTGGCCCACAAACTGGACACTGTGGCGATTGAGGTCAATCTGATTCGAGCCGATCTCTCCAAGACGAACGAAAAGGTGAAATCGTTGGATATCAAATCTTCCAGCCTCACGACGGACGTCTCTGATATTCAGACGGAGATTGGCAATCTCCGCAGGGTGAACGATTTCATGACCCGGCGCTTGGAGGATTTTGAGAACAGGGCGCGTCGCTGTAATGTTCGCGTGGTTGGTGTGCCGGAGAATTCAGAACCCCACTCGGTTGATCTCCTGGTTGAAGATCTTATCCAGAATCACCTTTCACCGTCTGGCCTTAGTAAATTTTTCGCAGTGGAGCGCGCACATCGTGTTCCAGGGGGCCAGGGCAAGCCTGGCGCCCCGCCGAGACCTATTGTTGCCAAGCTTTTCCACTACAGAGATCGGGACGCTATCCTGCAGGCCTCGCGGGCGAAGGGCCCAGTAGCCTTCGAAAATGCCACGGTGAACTTTTATCCGGACTTTTCCCAACAGGTCCAGAAGCAGCGGATGGGATTTCGTGGTGCCAAGAAACGTCTTAGGGACTTGGGGATGCGTTACGCAATGCTCTTTCCGACCAGGCTGCGGGTGGAGCATGATGATCGAACTTTCTTTTTTGATCGGCCAGAGGCTGTGAATGACTGGCTGGACTCCCTGCCTAATCGACCTCCTGAGACTGAGTCCGAAGCCCACCCGGGCGGTGCTGAAGGTGGTGTTGAGAGCTAAACGTTTCGTTTTTTGACTGATGCCTTGTTTTGTATGACTTTTCCAGGGATGTGAGCCTATGTTCCTCTACCTCATATGTGTTTTGATGTATGGTCTTATTCTCGTTATTATTGATCGGGAGGCGGGTGGGCCGGAGCCTTTCCTCCTCCGGGGTCTTTGTGTAGAATAGGGGTTCTTGGGCGACAGGCACACTGCAGGTTGGGGTGGCTTTTTAGCTTTTTGCAGGGGTGCAGGGTGGGGGGCGTTTTCCTGTTATTTGGGGGGTGGGTGGTTGGGAAGTTCATTGTTTGTATGTTCTGTGTTCAAGGCGACTTTATTCTGTATTTGAATTGCTTTTTGTGGTCGTGCTCATTGATGGGGGGTTTGGGCTTTGTCGGGTGGGATGGGGGGTAGCGGGTTGAGATTTGTTTCGTGGAACGTTAATGGTCTGGGTGATCGTATCAAACGCAGTGTGGTGTTGAAATGTATACGACGTTTATCTCCTGATGTTGTTTTCCTGCAGGAGACTCATTTGATAGGCAATGTCTGTCATGCAATGAACAGGTGGGGCTATCGCCTCGTAGCACATTCGGGGTTCACCTCGGGTTCCAGGGGTGTGGGTATCCTCATTCGGGCTTCCCTCCCCCTGGCTATTGATGATGTTATACAGGATGACCGGGGGCGGTATGCTGTCCTTGTGGGTCGGTATGAAGGCCGTACCCTTTCCTTATTAACTGTTTATGTGCCCCCCGGCTTGCAGACTTCCACCTTTTCAGATTTGGGCCGTGTCTTGTTGGACCTTCCTGATAGTACTCTCTTTCTGGCTGGTGACTTCAATTCCGTAGTCTCTGGCATTCATGATCGCCACCCTCCTAGGGATACCCCGGTGGCTCAGCAGTGGTTGGGTGGCTTTTTGGATACCTTCGGCCTAGTGGACTGCTGGAGGCTTTTGCATCCTACGCAGCTGCAGTACACCTTTCACTCCGGGGCCCATGGGAGTTTGTCTCGGCTGGATTATTTCCTGATGCCTGCGGCTCAGTCCCCGGCTGTGCGTGAGATCGTGCACTTGCCCAGGGGTATCTCTGACCACTCTCCGCTCTGGCTTAGTTTTGAGGTTGGGGTGGAGGCGGCGGGCAGGGTGGCTCCCATTAATCCGTGGTATCTTACCTCCCCTGAGACCCGCACCCTTTTACTTAAGTCCCTCGACTCGTATTTTCTGGATAACGAGGGGTCGGTTTCATCTGCTGTGTCCCTGTGGGAGGCCTTTAAGACTGTGATTCGTGGGCAGGCCCTCTCCCTTATTGCTGAGGCTAAGAGAGCGAGGAATAGAGAAGTGGTTGACCTTGAGGAGGAAATTTCTGTACTGGAGGAGGGCCTGGAATCGGGTGTCACGCCTGAGAAGCTCCATGCCCTGGGTCTGAAACAATTTGATTATAAGTCCTTGGTCACGGATGCCGCCAAATTGATGTTTCGGGAGCAACAGGGACGTTTGTATGATGTGGGTGATAAAGCGGGTAAATTGCTGGCATGGCTGGATAAGAAGGAGAGAGCTAATCGTGTGGTACCCGTGATTCAGTCTGCCTGTGGTGTGAGTGTAACGGACCCGATTGGGGTAGTTGACCGGTTTGCCGGGTATTTCCGTGTGGTGTATACCCCTGTGTCTGTGAGGGATGTGGTTGACTCTCGCCTTCTATTGCGTGATATAGCCCTGCCCATTGTTTCTGATTCGGACCGTGTGGCGTTGGACTCCCCCTTTACGGTTGATGAGATAGCTACTGCCATCCGTTCCCTCCGTTCTGGCAAAGCATTGGGCCCGAACGGGTTGCCAATCGAATTGTACAAATTGCGTCCGGATAGGCTTGCTCCGTATCTCCGTGCCATGTTTCTGGAGTCCCGGGACCGGGGTATTCTCCCTTATGATCAGAGACTAGCCACGATAGTTGTCATCCCCAAAGAGGGCAAACCACGTGATCTTTGTTCCTCCTATAGACCCATATCCCTACTAAATGTTGAACCCAAGGTGTTGGCGAAACTCCTGGCCACCCGTCTCTTGACGGTCATTAGTGACTTGGTCCATCCGGATCAATCTGGATTTATCCCACACCGCAACACGGCTCTGAACCTACGTCGTCTTCATGGCGCGATCGCGAGGGCGGGGCTTCTGACGGAGCCGGCCATTTTGGCATCGTTGGATGCATCCATGGCCTTCGACACGGTGGAGTGGCCCTATCTTTGGGCGACTCTTGAGAAATTCGGTTTTGGGCCTGATTTTATTGGTTGGGTCAAGTTGCTGTACACGGCACCTCTGGCGCAAGTGGTGGTGAATGGTAGGGTCTCGGCTCCTTTCACCCTCGGCAGGGGTACCCGTCAGGGATGCCCCTTGTCTCCATTATTGTTTGCTCTCGCCTTGGAACCGTTGGCGGCCTGGCTCCGGTGGGAACCGTCTCTCAGGGGGATTCGCTGGTCTCCGGACTTTGAGGACCGCGTTTCGCTTTACGCGGACGATATCCTTTTATACCTCACCTCCCCGCGTAAATCTCTGTCTGTTCTGTTTGATGTTCTTGCTTCTTTTGGGGCCAACTCGGGCCTCGTTATTAATTGGGCCAAGTCCTGTGTATATGTTCTTTCGGGGGTTTTGCCCCCCTTGCCGAGTAGACTTCCCATTCAAGTGGTCCATTCGGGCTTCAAGTACTTAGGGATTTTTATTACGTTGGACCCGACGCTCCGCTTTGAGCATAATCTCCTCCCACCGTTGCTTAGACTGCGATTGGATGTGGCCCGTTGGCGCAAGCTTCCTTTATCACCGCTGGGCAGGGCGGCCCTGTTTAAAATGATGTCCTTGCCGCGATTCCTTTACGCGCTTCACAACTCTTATGACGCTATCCCTAAGACCTATTTCCAAGAGATTGAGAGTCTTCAACGGCAGTTGATATGGGATGGGCGACCCCGTATCGCACTCGCAAAGCTCACCATCCCCTGGTATGACGGGGGCATGGCGCTCCCCGATATCAAGCGATATTATTGGGCTTCCCAGTTGTCTGCCATTAATCATGTGATGTTTTCCCCGGGTCGTAATCCTGCATTTGAGATGGACAGACTCCAGCTACCAGGTGGGGACTTTACTAGAGCGCTTTATTCCCGATCGGCCGGGCGCCATCTTGTGGGCCCATCCAGGATTGCAGTAACGGTGTGGCGGGCTGCGAGTGTGAGTTTGGGGTGGGAGGATCGATTGACGTTAGCGACACCGCTTTATGCATCCGAACGTTTGGGCGGACTCTGGTCTACCAAAGGTTTCGACCGCTGGAATGTGATTGGGATCTGTAAGGTGGGTGACGTGTACTCGAATGGTTGTGTGAAGTCGTTCCAGGCCCTCCAGGCGGAATATGGTTTGAGTGGTAGGGAATTTTTTCGCTACCTGCAAGTCCGACATGCCCTCGTCTCAGTCTTGGCTCCTGATGAGGCCTTGCCTGACTCTTCCCCCCTCGAGGACCGTGTCCTTGATGGGCATCTTCCCGATAGTACTATTTCTCTGATTTACAAGAAGTTGAATAATAATCGGGTGGACTTACTGATCCGACTTCGGGAGGCTTGGGTTCGCGATGGGTTGGAACTGGACGACGAGGATTGGCAATCGGCGCTCTCTTCTCCCAAGGAGGTGGCCATTCCTGCCCGTCTCCGTTTGGTTCAACTTAAGATTCTTCATC
This sequence comes from Lissotriton helveticus, assembly GCF_964261635.1. Classification (NCBI taxonomy): domain Eukaryota; kingdom Metazoa; phylum Chordata; class Amphibia; order Caudata; family Salamandridae; genus Lissotriton; species Lissotriton helveticus. The sequence goes on from NC_136071.1 coordinate 260,687,847, forward strand.
GAGTCTATGTCACTGGTCCGCGCCTGGTTACGATGGGCTTTTCTTCGGATGGGCTATGCAAGCGTGGATGTGGCTTGAGTGCGACCTTTTTGCATATCCTTTGGGAGTGCCCGGTTATAGTTGCTTATTGGACTGCTGTGCTTGAAGTGATGACTGCTGTTACGGAGGTGGCCCTGCGACCGGAGCCTCGCAGATGTCTGTTGAATGTATGGGAACCCACTGACTACTCTGTGGCTCAGACCAGATGGGCTACCCTTGGTTACATGATTGCGAAGCGGGATGTCGCGCAACTCTGGGGCGCTTCCAGGCCCCCTGAGCTCTCGAGGTGGGAGGACAATATGGACTGGTCCATGTTTCGTGAAAAGACGGTTTATGTGGCCAGGGGCAGACCCAGGGCGTGGACGAAGGTTTGGGGCCAGTGGAATGAATATCGTGCGGGTATTTGCACCCCTCCCCTTGATAACACTGTTGAGATTGTCCTTTCTCCCTAGACTAGAGTTCCCGGAACCTTTCCGTAAAGTTTTTTTTATACTTCCGGTTCTCCCCGCTGCTCCCCTCCCCCCCTCCCCGACTTGATTGGAGCCTCCGGGCTCTGGGTGTGTTCTCCTGATCGTGGAACCGTCCCCTCCGCTCTTTGGGCTGACCTTACTTATCGTCCATTCGCCTTTAGTGTTTATGTTTTCTTTTTGTAAAAAATAAAAATACAAATTGTTCTGTGATGTCTATAGAGTAGCGCTCTGTACTTGAACTGTACCTATCCACGGGTGTATATTTTCTTACATGCATTTTGCCTTGTTATTAGCGGCCAGCCCGTGAGGTTGTAGGCCCATTCTTGTACTTCCTATGCTTACTCCAATAAAGGTTTTGGAAAAAAAAAAATATAAAAAAAAAAAAATTAACAAATTAAACCAATTCTAATATGGAAAAAAAAAAAAATCTTTTGTCCCGAGGATTATCGTTTGTAGCCTGCACTTTCTTTAATGCTTTTGAATTGAACAAAGACATTCAAGCTTTCATTCGGAAAACTAGACTTAGAAAGTTCTTCTCAGGCCAAGATACCCTACCCAAAAATAACGTTTCTGGCTTCCGACCAACCTCTGTGTTCACCCCCACATTGGACCAGGTCGGTCCGGAAGTGGGCATTTTAGAAAAAAGTGTCTACTCTAAAATTCAGAACATGACCAAATTTGTTCCCAGACAAGCCTACAATCTCAACTATGAGGAATACCAGGCTCTCAAAAACTCTCTTCATACCACACCCTCACTAATGAACCTAGTGATGAGGGGGGTGGCATTGTGGTTTTGGCTAGTCAGGAGTATAAATAACAGATACTTCTCATGCTCAATGACCCTGAACACTATCATCAGGTCTCCTCGTACCCGTCAGAAAAAGTTCAAACTGAGATTCCCTGGATTACTCAGAGAGCACTTGAACGAGGATCCATTTGTAATCCAGAATTTGAATACCTTAATAAATCGTTTTTCAAGATTCGAGTACTTTACGGGGTGCCTGAAACGCATAAGACTACCCGTACACCACCGTACAGACCCCTTGTGTCCACAATTGGTTTCCTCACCAAACCATTATCCAAATTTGTGGATGTCTGCCTTTCGCCCATGGTACGCCTCCTACCTGCCTATGTCCGTGATACTGGACATCTTATCACCAAAATTGAGGGCCTTAGCTTTAATGCCAATATGGGTATTTTGGTCTCAATGGACATTGAGGCCTTATATACTAACATCCCTCAAGGTGGGGCACTGGAGGCGGTCAAAAACATGCTTAACAACTATGACTACCCCTCTGAGAAACTGTTCATCCTGGAATGTCTCGCCATTGTCCTCAAGGAAAATTTCTTTGAGTTCGACAAATCTATTTATCAACAGGTCCAGGGCATTAGCATGGGCGCAGCCTGTGCTCCCAATGTAACTAATGCCTACATGGGCACCTTCGAGGATAGATTCATCTATAATGAGATTGCCCCCTTATATGAGAATGTCACCAATTGGAATCGTTATATAGATGACATCTTCTTCATTTGGTAGGGCCCTGAGGAACGACTTAACGATTTCTTATTATCGATCAACTTTTGTGACCCGCACCTGAAATTTAGTACCAACACCAGTATCTCTAAAATTGAGTTTTTAGATGTCTGGATTCAGGTTACCCATAAACTTATTGAAGTCACCCTATACACTAAACCTACGGCACGGAATACCCTTCTTTACTATGAAAGCTTTCACACCCGGAGCCAGAAGAACAGTATACCCTTTAGTCAATTCTTGAGGCTCCGCACAAATTGCACTAACATTAGCAATTTTGAGTTTCATGCCTCTCAACTTAAGACTAAATTTCTTCAGAGAGGATATCCGCACAGATTGGTGAAAGAATCATATAAGAGGTCCAAATATTTCAACCGCAAAGCCCTGCTGTGCCCAGACAAAGAAAAAAATGACCCCAAATTGGTTGTGGTCACTACCCATTCCAACTTTGATGATAAACTTAGATATATCATTAATTCTCAATGGCACATTCTAAATACTGACAAATCATTGGAAAAACTGGAAAAAATGATTTTTGCATTCAGGCGGAACAAGAATCTCAGAAATTCCCTAGATAGGGCCTCGGTGGCCTCAAACCCTGGGTCTGCTCAGAGATCCATAACAGGTTTGTAGTAAATAGGTCCACGCTTGAAGGAAGTTTTCGTGTAGTTTTATTGAGCAGATAAGTTAAGTCAGGTACAAGCTCAATAGGAGACTTAAGGGACCTAGGGGAGACCTAAGGGAGACCTAAAGGAGACCCAAGGGAGACTTAGTGGAGACCCCACCAGGAGCTCCTATCCAGGTGCTCAGCCCATCCAAACTGTCACTCTCCAGTCAGAGTACTAACATTCTGACTGCTGCATTTATGAACATTCCATAGATGGTAGAAATGCATCACATTGGGAATGATAGGATATTATATATCCCCCTTTCTTATATAAAATTTAAAAGTTAAAAACAACATTTTAGAAACAGAGAAATGAAGTCAAGAAAAGTGAGCACAAGAAAGAAAGAATTAGCGAAATAGGAATAGAAGAATGGAATTAAAATTAGAAACCAAAGAATGGAATTAAATATACAAACCATCCTCCTTTCTTAAATAGCAGAAAAGAAAAGAATAGATTAAATATGAAAAGCAACTCCATGCACACTTACTGGCCAGAATAGGAATGAATGGAGATCGAACATTTTTGAAATTATAGAATTCAGAAAAGCAGAAAAGGAGAATAAGCAGAAAAGAAGATGAGGAACAAAAAGAAGAAACCTCATCTAAACACCATTAACCTAAAACAAAATACAAATTAGTAATGTAAAAGGTAATAGTGCAAGAAAGTTTTTCAAAATACGATAAAACAGAACATATCTAGCAATAAGTGCATGGGAGTACCTAAATAGAACTAAACTCAAGCTAAATATGATATTAATACAAAATCTCATTTGCACAGTGCATGAGAATAGAACTTACAAGTGTTGCAAGTATCAAGACACAAAACTGTGAAACACACAGCAGAAATGAGTAGAAAATAAGAAAAGTAAAAAAAACTTTAAACTTTTCAATAAATTCTAACAAAATAAGCACAAATAAAATCTATATGAGGTCCATGTGTGGACTAATGTAGTGCTGTTAGGAACTAAAGAACAATTGTTCTTGGCAAAACACAGAGAAACAAAATTTGGAGTGATCTGTGTATAGACACTACATGTGTCATAGACTGAAAGGAGTTTAATCCTAAATAAACTACAGCTAAACTAAATCCAGTGGAATATGTAAATGGACATCTGAAATGTTCAACAGAAAATTAATGGGATTGAAAACCCTACTTAAGCACAGTGAAAATAGCAAGGAATACACAGCTGTGCTTTTAAACAAAGGCTGTTCATCTTTTAAATCTAGACTCACCAAAGTGCAACGAAATCTAAGTCACCTGTGCAACGAAATCCAAATCACCGTAAAAACAAAACAATTGCCCTGGAGAACAAAAGTCATACTGTGAAAAGCACAGATAATAAAGATGAGGGACAAAAAAAGAGGGACTAGTGAATGAGTGTGCGCACCACCCAACACTGAAGATGAATAGGGTAAGGAGATCAGCTCCAAAACACTATTGAATTGTCCCCAAACAACACCTATGTGACTTCTCATCTTAATACTATACAAAAAGGCAGATATAACAGTGAACATTGCTAAAGACACATAACTAACTAAAATGATTTTAGATTAGAAATAATATGCTGTAAAAAGACACATTACTTTTGATAGGTACTCACTATATTATATAACACGTTAATGTATTATATATACTTAATAAAGAGAAATGTATGCACTGAGTTTGTTGTACATTGTATAAAATTTAAGTTAAGAGAACGCCGGTGAGCGAACTGTCTCACCCGAGATTCTATGTATACTGTTCTTGGTCGATGTTGATGAGTAACTAGAAGTCGGCGTGAATATTGGTCAGTCAAGTATATAGCAATAGTTTCCATGAGTGAAGATTCCTCCATTCACCCACGTCAAGTTCCATAGTCAGTATCCTTGAAGAAAATCCAAAGATTCAAATATGCACTGGTGTGTATATCACCCAAAGAACCGTCCTCAAACTCACTCGTAGACTGTAAACATTCCAAACATGCGGTTGTCACGACGACCAAAACACACACAAGATGGATGCCACGCCGGCCGCAATAACATGAAAAGCGCGGAAAACGTGTCTCCAAAGGTTGACGTCACATGAGTCACTGGATCCGAGAAGAATCTGGCTTCACTAACTCCCTGTAGCGTTCTACAGACGTCATCAAATGGACGGCAGATGGGAAGGAGGAAAGATCGCTTGTGATCAACCGTCATTTAACTGACTTCTAGGAAGGTGCGTAACTGGCCAAGATGAAAGGTTTTGTAGATTACGAAAAACCTCAGATATTCCTGTGTAGATGTGGTGACGGTGAAATGAATGCCACAGCAATATAAAGTAAGTTGCTTGCTTTTCTTTAGACAGTAGAAAGTCGAACAAATTCAATTTGATGCCGAACGTCATGCAAAAGTCAAATATTTCTCCACTAGGTGGCAGCAAGTATCCATTTGTACACGTTTTTAAAGTCAAATTAATTGCTTCACCGATAATATGCTTTTTTGTTCGGTTTTTGACTGGCTTTTTGACATCCGAATATTAGATACTTGCAGAGTGCTTAGATACTGGTGTGAGATAGAATATCGGCTAATTGATATACAACAGGCAGGAATTATCTGACAAATAAAGTTCGTAAAGTAAGTCTCACGCTGTGAGGTATTATCAAGAGCAAAGGCTTGTTGCTAGAAGGGTTTAATCTCACAGGGTACATCTATAGTTAGAGAATTGACTCACCAGACGCTTGGATAACTGGCAGGCTGTTGTGGGCGACCGGTGTCAGGTCACTGGTGGGGTCTCGGTGCCAGTTGGGGTGTCTTGAGTGAAATACAGGTTAACTTGTTCTTGTAACTTGCTTGTAGTATTCTGTAACTTGCTTGTAGTAACTTGCTTGTAGGTTCTTTCCGGATCGTCACCAAAATAATGTAGTAAATAGGTCCACGCTTGAAGGTAGTTTTCGTGTAGTTTTATTGAGCAGATAAGTTAAGTCAGGTACAAGCTCAATAGGAGACTTAAGGGACCTAGGGGAGACCTAAGGGAGACCTAAAGGAGACCCAAGGGAGACTTAGTGGAGACCCCACCAGGAGCTCCTATCCAGGTGCTCAGCCCATCCAAACTGTCACTCTCCAGTCAGAGTACTAACATTCTGACTGCTGCATTTATGAACATTCCATAGATGGTAGAAATGCATCACATTGGGAATGATAGGATATTATAAGGTTCTAACCCCATAAATGGCACCCATAGATGTGGTAACTGCCACGCATGTGATGCCGCCATGGTTACCTCCGAACTCGTTTGGGGCAAGAAAAAGTTCACCCTCAAGGAAATGACTAATTGCCGCACGACTAATGTAATCTATTTGCTGCTTTACCCTTGTCAAAAGGGGTATGTAGGGGAGTCTAGTAGGCAATTTAGAACGTGGTTCAGCAAACATTAGTCATCTATCCGCAATCAGAGGACTGGAGCTCCCTTGGTTTCCCATTGGAATGAACTTAAACACACTATTCAGGATCTCAAATGGCTTATCCTTGAACGGGTTGTCTGCCCTAAGGATGGCAATGTTGATGCACTAAGAGACAAGAGGGAGGTGTTCTGGATCTTTACTTTACAGACGGCCACCACAGGTTTGAATGAATGCCTACCGTGGGAGAATGCCATTATTTAGTTATTCTGTGGCCCTCGTTCCTGTTCTCCACCTTCTGGCCGAACCCTCCTCATGTACCTGGGGAAACTGTCTTTTACTCCTGGTTTTGACCTTTGTGGGGTTCTCCTAGCCCAGTTCCCTGTATGCCTAGTCTGTATCAGTATAATAGCCACTACTTTGCTTGGTGGCTCCATTTCACAATTTTTCTTCTAAAATTGTTTATCATTACTCTTACTGTTTTTCCACTTTGTATCTGCAACTTCTAGCTGGTCTTGTAAATATTGCTCATTTAGACTTATAAATCCACCTCTTTTAGTGCCACACCCATGAGGATGTAGGCACATGTTTGGGAACCTTTTTTTATCTTAATCTTTGCTAAACGCTTTTCTGGGGTTTTGCCCACTATTTGTTAACCCCCTTTGAAATTCTTCATGGGCCAGTCTTAGGCACCTTCTGGTCCGCTTTGCAATATTTTTTTTTTTGCACACATGCCTTTTATCACACACTCGAAACATTCTTTCTAAGATGCCCAACGCTTTTTTTCATTTGCGTCCTCGGTGTAGTGATTTGAGGTGAGGGGCGCTAGGCCCTCATGACGCAGGCATGCACACAATGAGGCAGACACGGACACAGTAGTATGGGATGGGTGAATGGGCCCTGAGCACGTGCACTCAGTCCCTTTTATTGGCCAGGGTCATCTGACCAATGACGCCTGGTGGTGGGTGGGTGTTAAGTGTGCTGACATCATGCTGAGACACTAGACGGTGTCTTACTATAGTACACTCGGGTCGGCCTTATATTTCTTAGCATGGATGCCCTCTTGCCTGCATATTCGAAATAACTTTAACATGGCTGACACTTTGTTGCTATTCTCATTCCCGGGACCATCTTCTATTTTGCGTGTGCATGCTCTCTTCTCTGCACTGTTGTAAATTTGGAAGATGGCCGACGTATTTTTCCACTCGCACACGCATGCTATGGCATTTTAGTCATCACGCCGATAATCCCAGGTGTATGCTGTATTGGGACCTTGAGTCCCGGAAGGGCCGTATATTTATAGGGAGGGCCATTCTTGCTATTTCCACCGGCCTGTTCCTTGGCGCCACCGGCGGTCCGTGACTTCGGTTATTCTATGCACGCAAGACCTCATCTCTATCGCCTATTTTTAACTTGGCTCATGCTGGTGCCTGCTCTGTCTTTGTTTAGGCCTCCATTCCGAATACCCCTGGCCTCACCTATTCTGGGACATTTTCGTCTACATACCGGGCTTCTCTGCATTGGTTATTCGGGCACTCCATTTAAGATTGCGCCTGTGTGTTTTTTCACCTGTAATCCAGGTAAGCATTGTGTGGTATCCCTGCCCACTATGCGCTCCAGACCTAATTAGATACACGCATTAGTTCTCCTTCTTTACTCTGCATTTGCTTTGTTTAATTTTTCCAGCCTCCAAAAAATGGCTTCTTGTGGCTCGCCATCCTTGGTGTAGCAGGATTTATTCAATCCTTGTGGCGATATTCTACCCTCCTTTGCCTACTGGAGTACATTTTACCTGTATCTACAATAGGATCCTAGGCACAGTTACCTGTGAGTAATTCCTTCTGGTTCTGCTACACCACCCTTTTGAACACTTCTAGTCCCTAGACAGCACATTTATCGCTGGCTTCCCATTCTTGTCCTTTTCACTTAGATCCTTTGGTTGTCCGTCTATATTCCCTTTTTCTTTGTTGTATATAACGCTGCAACCCGGACGAGTCCGTCTACTATTCAGGCTGGTTGCATGTCCCCCGTTTGGTTACGCGTAGTGCTTATTCTCTTGCACTTATTAGTTCTCACTACATTTCCTTTTTCCCTAAATCTATTTCAGAATTTCATTTTTCTCTGGAGTCTAATCCAGTTCAGACCGGACCCCATGTTCAGAGAAAGCCTGTGCTTCATGATTGTCAAGGTTTGTGTACTACAATATTGGTGGTGGACATGCTATTGTGACTGTGCACAGTTGATTGGGATATAAGATTTGAGCCATGGTTGGATTGTCAGCTGTTATTCACCCAGCTTCTCTTTCTTTATTTTGTCTTGTTATCTTTATTCATCTTCTTTTATCATAACTCTGTGTCATTCTTTTGTCTTAATTGAATATCTTGCTCAATGTTTGACCTGATTCGGTCCTGTTTTTACCTTTCTTCAATTTTTTCATTCTATATATTTTTTTCCCCACAGACAGTCTCTTCAGCCCTGCCTCTCACACTATATTACGCATCTATATATTGATGACCACCTCCTGGTCACAAATAAAAAATTCAAGCATGAAATGTGCACCCTGACGAAGGAATTTTTTAACATATTGGTACTTTCCGAAACGCGCGTCAGCGCTTTTCCTTGTGTGTGTTTTGTATGTTACATTGTCAACTGTTGATTTTGTTTAATGTAATGTCTGATGTCTCTCATTTTTTTAATTGTATGTGATTTTATATTTATTGTATGTGTTGGCTCTATTTGCTTCTAGGTTGCTGGACATATAGTGTGTACCTTCGATTTTGTACTTAGTTAATTGTGGGCTGTATTAATCTTTTATGAATATCTGTGTATTTTATATATGAATATGTTTTTATGTGACATTTTATGTACCTTCATGGATGAATTTTTCGATATTTTTGTCTGACTCTTTTTTAAAAAAAAGATAAAATATTAAATGATGATAAATAAATAAAGGTGAACAACTTTTACAACGCAACTTTTACAACGTAGTGCCTTTACAACGCGGTATTTACAACACAAACCATTACAACGCATTGCGCTGGGGGCTACCTAGGATAGGGAATAGATTTAATTTACTATCCAACACCTTCCCTACTCTCCACGGGGACTGGAGTTGGAATAGTAAATTAAACTATTCACTATCCAGCACCCCAAAGCGCTATGCGTTGTAAAGGCATGCGTTGTAAATACCGCATTGTAAAGGCATGTGTGGTAAAAGCATGCATTGTAATGTCATACACCCATAAATAAAAAGCCTATGAGCTGATCTGTGGGTGAACTTTCAATATTTTGGAGCTATTGCCCTTTGTTGCTTCCATTTGGGGACATATTTTGACGTTCTTCAGTAAGTAATGGGTGGGCTCCAAGCCCCTTATAGCGACAGCGCATTTGCTGTCGGAAGGGAAGACCTCAAAATAAACTATTTAAAGGAATAAAACACTCTGAAGTATGAAAAAGAGAGGAACTGGCGATGTCTCTACTAACAGTTCAGTGTCATGATATCGCTGCAAGCAAGAGTCACTGTCGTTTATGAGAGTTGCTTGGAAACAAAGGCCTACTGCACAGAAGGCAAATGAAATATGCACTGGCTTTGAAATGGCCCCAGGCCAGAACAAGGAAAAGTCATTCGAAATGAAAAAGAAATTCACAGGCGACTCTTCAGTCTTCAAACGGTCGTCAGCAGTAGTTTTGGCAGAATCTCTATTAATTCATCCAGTTCTATTCATCAGACTGCGTAAAAAAAATGCAACACCAAACACATATTGAGCAGATGTATTGCTACCGTTACAGGGCGTTGAACTGCCCCATTGCTCTTAATGACTAACTATTTTTGAAGTGTGTATCACTTATTCTCTGTATTTGTAATCATCCAAACGGAAATGCCCCACTTTGAAAAAGAAAACTAATATTTTCTACTGCAAGACTAAGCTCAAATGCCAGAGGTTTTAAGCAGCACATATTTTCTTGGTTTTTGAGTTATGCTTTGCGAATCTAGGTGTTCCTTCTTTAAACGTTGAGCTTGTGGAATCAATAATGTGTGTATTGATCACTAAAGGGTTCTACAAAGAGAAAAAATGAGTATGCCCTTGCACTTGCACAATCAATAAAAGGAGCACTGTCTCGTGTGGTGCAACAATGAGAGTTCACGCCCTTAATAGATGTGCTTTGATAGAGAGCAAGAGGATATTGCATTGTGTGACATTGGCCATAAAGAACTTTTCTGATTCATCTTTAGAGTTTTAACTTTTAATCAAAGACAAGAGTTTTCTGTAGCTTCTCCTTCAACTGTATTGTGGCGATTGACATAAAGGTCACATAACGAACAATGTCAACATGGCAGCTGCCCACTTTCAACCTTACACGTCTATCCAGGAGCTTTGGCATAAAATGGTAGGCTACACCTATTTTGGTTTTCCATATATTTGCATTTATGGATTATTTAGTATCCTTTCTAGCAGTACATATTAACTTGTGGCATATAAATCATTCAAGGTGGTATAGTGAGAACACAGACAGTGAAAATCAAATATAGAAGTTGCGTGTTAAAGCGTGTATGTATACACTATTTACAATATGTACATATTTACTCTTTCTGCGAGACGGAAGCAGGGTAATCTTGTTTTCATGCCCCTGGTCTTTACAGGTAGAGTAGGTGGTTTTCAGTTCCCGTTTGAGCTCAATGAGGGGTGGGCTGGCTCTGATTTGGTGGGAGATGGTATCCCAGAAAAGAGAACCAAGAAGATCAAATCACTTGCAGGCAGAGTGAGAGCTTGATTTCTGAATACAATCGTATAATAAAATATTACCAGATCTCATATGTGCTAAGTTACCTTCTGCAGCTAATTCGAGATATTTTTCTGGCAGTTTTTAAGTTTTGCGTTGGATCTTTTGATTTTACTAACATCATAGGTTTATTATACTTATAGGGACTTTCAGCCATCCCTTTTCATCCATTAGTCTGTTTGGCAGTCATTCATATTTTCCTTCTGCCTACTACATCATATACCATGCCATAGTGGGTCAGTCCATTTTAGCCTTTGGCTAGCTTCATTGTGAGGGACACATTCTCCCCTTTCACACAAAGTACATCGACCCACAAAGTAGTTACTGCTACGCTAAAAAGTGCTTTTTCAGCCCATAAAAATATTTGTTTCGCACACACACACACACACACACACACACACACACCTACACACACGCATGCCTTCACACACACACACAAACACGCAGACACACACTCCTCATTTCAGCCAACACCAAACCTATTGGCTTTGTCAATGCTTGTTGTTTAAGGCATCAGCTGGTAAGGTGCTATCTTAATGTCAATATTGCCACCACTAGATATGCCACAGCAATTTGTCTCGGACACCCTTTTCATATCAGGACCCATTGGAAACCAGGGGGCATATTATCAAGAACCGGCATTTAAATTATCGCCGCATTAGCGGCAGGAAACTGCCGCTAAAGCGGGGATAATGGGCTTGTTAATATGCCCTTGCGAATTCCCGTAGAAGCCATTGTTCTGGTGTGAACATGGGCTTCTACGGGAATTCTCAAGGGCATACTATCAAGCCCATTATCGCCACTTTAGCGGCAGTTTCCTGCCGCTAAAGCGGCAATAATTTAAACGCCGGTTCTTGATAATATGCCCCCATAACTTTTTTCCTGGAAACCTTAAGACCTAATATTATCACCAACCTATATAGCCCTTCCAAAGTCCCTCTCGTGCCTCTTAGTTCTCCTACCAGTGACGTTACCTAGTACTCTTCTCATCCAGCACATCCCTTGGAGGTACATTAACAAGACTTGTGGCCACCAGTCCCATCCGAATCACAGGTTCCAGAGCACTGAACCCACTCAGCCGATCTGCACATAATCAGAATTTCCTGCCCATCATACAGCCTCAGGCCAAGCACCCTCCTTGGTCATACGATTCTTTCACTAAACACCATTAATGGCTGGTGATCAAATGTGGACTTTTATCAACAAAAGAATGATTATATAGCTCACCTGGCACCAATACTAGTTCATTTCAAGGACGGCCATTTATATTTGCCTTTATGTGAAAACAGAACAGATGTGTCTTAGTCAGAAATGCTGATGCAGCACCGTGAGATAGACTACTGTAGTGTTGTAGCACCAGCCCCTCCAATAATGTATTACTTGTACACTCTTCCTCGGTGTGGGGAGGCTGGGGCTCCAGCATTTGTATTGTGCCTCCTGTGTCTAATGTAGATCAAACCAAAACTGCCCTTAAGAGTAGGGCCAATAGTATAGTACCTATACATACCACAAGAAATTTGTGTCTGTGCTTGCACAGTTACTAAATTCCTCCAAAAACACACTGAAAATAGAACACACCCACTAAACTTGCAAACAAACTTTCTCGCCCATCGGGTGCCAGAAGTAAAAACTCCCCACACTGTCATAGGACAAAACGACAATAACACTGAGAGGGAGTGGGATCTGATATCAGCTCATAGCTTGGGTGACCTATTCCCCTCCTACTTGGATGCACTGGTCGGGAACCTCGATTGATGTTCATGGATAGGACCCTTGTCCTAGTTACCTGATTTCCAAGTCCAACATTGGTCCACTAGATCGCTCCTGAGTTACATACCCTCCAGTGTATCAAGCATACGGGCTGCTAAGTCCAGTCTCAGTATAATTTCCCTGTCTCTTGGAGGTCAGCTACAAACTGACTCATGTCATTACCCTCAAACTTCCTAAAGTGGGACACATTTAACATGATTTGTTCAATCCCATTGCCGGCAGTGATCATGGTGCCTTAGGACCACACCACCCACCACGGTGCTGACTCAAAAGAGAGTCTCAGCTTGCTCCCAAGATGTCTCTTTTACCAGTTCTAGATTATGATGGTTGGCATGATCTATATGAAGTGTTTTTGAAAGGGCCACATGAATCTTTCTGCTTTACCATTTGCAAGGGGCCACAGTGGCTTGATTTGCCAGTGTTTGACACCCCGGATGTGAATTCATCCTTTAATTCGTGCCTCTGCAATTGGGGTCCATTGTCCATTCTTAGCGTTTGGATGAAACTAGTCATGGCTATATTTTTTCAGTTTTGGTAATTTCCTCAGTTGCCAAAATAGTGTTTATAAATTCCAGTTCCAGATGATTGGAATAGTCGCATGTGGCATCCTTCAGGTAAGTTCACAAAAATCGCACTGACCCTGATCTAGGGACAACTGGGTGCTTCTTCTGTGATTACAGGACCTAAATGATCTGGTGCACTGGTAACTTGGCACTGCTCACACTCACCAACCATCCTTTCCACCAGTTAATCCAGTGAAGGAATCCAGACCTTGCTGTGCAAACAACTTGTGTTTTTCACCATTCTTTGGTGCCCTCCATGTGCTAGATGAATCACCCTGTCAGTTAGGCTTGAACGGATCACTTACAGGGACCCTCTTGTCAGGCAGCTCTTTATAGAGAGGGCTAGTTCTTGTTGCATATTGTACAAGGATCCCAATATCTGTTGGACTTCATTTGTCCAGTGGGGTGACATAGCTCTAAAATTTAATCAGTCCACCCCTCGAGTAGCGTCCATGCCTGCTTGCAGGAAATCACCTTCTTCTGTGGCTTATACTATTGTTGCCAATGATATACCCAGGGGATGGGATCTTTCTACCACCAATTTCACTTATTTTTCTGTATCCTGGGCAAGAATATCTTCTCCCTACGTTGCCGCCTTGGAATGCCTTGATAGCTGATCTGTACAGTTCTGAAATCCAGATTTGATAACCACCCTGAATGAGTATTCTTTCAGCTGCAAGATCCATTTTCTATCCTTATCTAAGGGGCTGTTGTCATAACTTGGAAACATTTAATCAATGGTTTGTGATACAAGTTTAACACAAATGGGTGCCCATGTGAGTGAAAATGTGGACACCCCCAATAGATAGGTATTGCCTCCTTCTCGATCAGGGAGTGTCGCTATTTGGTGAATGTGAGTAACAGGCTGGCGTAGGGTACAGGTACCTATTCTTAACGTTTATGCTTCTGGGATGGAAAAGCCCCAACGCCAGTAGGGTTAGCATCAAATTATTGCTCAGAGTCTTTCAATAAGCCAAAGTAGGCCAGGGTGGTCACTGCTGACAGGGTGGCTTTGGAATTCTGAAATCCTGCCCTGTTTTCTTCATTCCATTCCAGCTTGCTGAGGATTTGGTCAGCACCTTTAGGGATGTGGTTCTTTATGACTCATCTGCAATATTTCCCAATGCTCAGAAACCTCCTCACCACAGTGACTGATAAGTAACAAGGGGCCAGATGTAGGTTAAAAATATTTACAGTTTCTTAATTACCGAATTTTACGGAATCGGTAAATAAGAAGGGGGGGTATGTAGGAACATCCAGATGTTCCAATTACCGATTCGGTAAGAATCGGTAAATAAGAATTGGTAAATATTGAATCGGTAATTACCGATCGGCCAATGCATTCCTATGGGGCAAAGTCCCATAGGAAAGCATTGGAAATACCGATCGGTAACTACCGATCGGTAATTACCGATCGGTAATTACCGATCGGTATTTCCCGCGTCGGCCAGCAAACAAAAGTGAAACTCAACACAACAGCCAATCAGGTGCAACCACCCTCCCCCTTCCTGGCAGGAAGTGTGCACACAGGCAGCTAATTAGAAGGATCTGGAAAGGCAGTTGGAGCAGAGAGACTGGGAGCAGCAGCAGCAGCAGGCAGAGCTTGTGAATTGAGAACACTTTAAAATGGAAAGCAGCAGGGAAAGTGAGCAGGCAGAAAGGAAAAGGAAACTTAAGTTCAGTAGTAATGAATTACAGGTGCTTGTTGAGGAGGTGGTCAAGGTACACCACAAACTATTTGGAAAACTGTCCCTCACTGTGGCAGAATCAACAAAAAGGAAATTATGGCTGAACATCCTTGCTAAAGTTAATGCTGTGGGAGTGACCACCAGAGTGACAGAAGACTTAAAGAAGAGGTTCTATGACCTAAGGAGCCTCACAAAGAAAAAATTGGCTGATCGCCACAAGCAGTCACAGAAAACAGGTGGAGGAAAGAACACTGCACCCCCACTCACCGAGCTTGAGGAGCTGGTAGCCACAACCCTGGAGTCTGAAAGTGTCCATGGACTGGGAGAAGTGGACAGCTCGGCTAAATCTGCAAAAACAAAAGGTAAGATGCATGCACAGCAATCCCCCTCCCACCCCCATCCATCCCTCACCCCTTGCAGCTCAGTTACCCCAGTCCCATGGTGTGTGTGCAAAACTGTAGCAATGCATCATGGTACATGTAGTCAGTCTTTGAAAGAACATGTGACATATGTAACCAACAAGAAATTTAAATCTTTGCAGACAAAATGAAGGGCAGGCAGCATGTTCAAAGTGCAAATTGATATGTTTAATTGTAGTGGCTGTGACACATTTGCACCTAGCTGATATGTGCCCATATGTCCACAGGTCACACATCCAGAAGGCAGTCCGAGGAGGCAGAAGGCACGGCACCCCAGAGGGATGACAGTCAGGATCCAGGGCCCAGTGCATCCCAGGACACAGGGGTTCCGAGTGGGCAGCCACCCTCCCAA
Organism: Lissotriton helveticus; assembly: GCF_964261635.1. Lineage (NCBI taxonomy): Eukaryota > Metazoa > Chordata > Amphibia > Caudata > Salamandridae > Lissotriton > Lissotriton helveticus. The sequence continues at coordinate 260,703,490 of NC_136071.1, forward strand.
CAAACAGACATCAGTGAGGAAGTGCATGGATCCCCAATTCCCTCACAGTCACCACTATTGGTCTCATCACCAGAAATGCCTGCATCCCTTGAATTGGTAACACCTGTTGCACACCCTAGCAGGAGGCATGTTGTTTCCCCACTGCTGCAAATGGAGATAGGTGCTGAGGAAATGGTGGGTGTAGAGTCACATGACTTGTCTGAGGCTGACATCACTGCCACACTGCAGCCCGGCACAGAGCCTGTACCACCTACCACTAGAAGGCGCACAGTCCAAGGAAGGGGTGTAGGTGCACGTGGGGAGGGGTCCAGTGTCTTCCAAGGCCTGGAGGGATCGATGGTCAGGATACAGAGGATGCAGGGCAAGGGCATCATGGCCTGTCAGAGACAAATGAGAAACATGAACATTAACATTCAGGACATTGGCAAGGGCATACAAGAGCTTGTGGAAGTGAACAAGTGCATGGCAACAGGCATACAGCAACTGTGCACTAAACTTGACTCTGAAATTGCTGCCAGGCGCAGGGACAAGCAGCGCGCTCAGAGAGCAGAGAAATCCTTACACCGCCTGGCAACAGCCACATCCCTGCTATGCAGGCGTAGCATCAATAGTCAGGAAGTCCTGACTAATAATACCAACCAGTTAACAAGGGGCATAGCTGGAATGACTGGTGCGCTGGAGGCCCTACTCAATGCACAAAGTGCACGAAATTCTGCTCTTGACGTGCCGGACAGTGAACCTAGCACCAGTAGCACCTAGCACCAGTAGAAGCAGCACAGCTAGCCCACATGGTGTTGAGCCAAGGAGGAGCAGCAGGCGACAGGGTGAGGCTACAGGCCAAACGCCCAGTGAACAGGCTGAGCCACAAACACCTGGCAGTGCAAAGCGTGGCCGAAAATGAAAAGTTTTTACTATGGCCTACTGCCTGTGGACATTTGTTTCTTTATTTGTTAAAGTTTCATTTGCACATTTGTGCCATTTAAACAAGCCTAGTGACAATATGCAACTATGGTGGGTGGGTTCAAGACCTGTCTGAGTGTGTTTGCTCACTGTGAGCATTGATGTCAAATGCTTACTGTTGCTCTTTTTTTCTTTACCATCTGTTTAAGAAATCTAAATAAACAGAAGCTTGTGCTTTGACTATAGCTCAGTGTCTTCACTTACTCAGAAATAGTTGCGTGTAATCTCCTCACGTCTGTATCTGCCATCACTTGGTGTTGACACTCCTGCAGGATGTCTTTCAGGCACAGCATTGTCGTCGTCGTGATCCTCATAGTCAATTAACTCCACCTCAGTCCCCTTCTTAACAGCCAGATTGTGCAACATGGCACATGCAGCAATGATCTTACAGCATGTGATGGGGGTATACTGCCTTGCACCTCCACTCTTGTGCAGGCATCTAAACCTGCTCTTCCAAATTCCAAATGTTCTCTCAACAACATTGCGTGTGCGCTTGTGTGCCCGGTTGTATCTCCTTTGGCTGGGTGTTGAGGGGTTGAGGTAGGGGGTTAGTATGAATGAGCGAAGGGCATATGCACTGTCTCCTGGAAAGAAAAGGGAATGATTTACTCACATGCATGCATGTACTGCTAATTGCAATAGGTCTAATAGGTGTTGCACACTGTGTCTTACCTAGGAGGTAGCCTTCACCAAATTCCCCTGCAGTCAGCCGTTCATAGATGCCACTGTTCTGAAATATATATGAATCATGGGTACTTCCCGGGAATTTTGCTACAAGGTCTGTGATGTAGTGCTTAGCGTTGCAAATCACCTGCACGTTGATGGTGTGGGTTGATTTCCTATTGCGGTAAATGTATTCTGTGGCAGCAGGGGGACAAATGGGGATGTGTGTGCCATCAATGCATCCGATGATATGGGGAAATCCTGCCATCTGGTAGAAGTCCGATTTGGTTTGTACCAGTTCTGCATGGGTGGATGGAAAAGAAATGTAATGGTCCATCCTGTGCAACATGGCGTCAAGGAATCTGTGAAAAAACCTTGAGAGGCTGCTCTGGGTCACCCCTCCCACCGCAGCAACCACGCTTTGGTAGCTCCCGGACGCCAGCAGGTGGATGCTGCACAGCACCTGTACATGTGCTGGTATTGCATGTGCCCTTTGGGTGGGGTGCTCCAACAGAGGTTTGAGGTCCCTGATGAGCTCCATGATGGTGTCTGGAGCCAACCTGTACCTTTGCAAAATCTCTTCCTCTGTGAGCATGAACAGGGTCACCCTCTGCCTGTAGATCTGCTCCTGTCTCAGCCATTCCCTCTCTCCTTCCTCCTGTAGCCGTAGCCGTCTTGCAATTACATAGAATGCCGCCATTTTGCAAACAGAATTGCATTTTGGGTCCATTTTTATAGGCTGTACCTGGTTTACACCTGATTTGAATCAATGGTAAATACCGACTCTTAAATACCGATTTTGGCCCAAAATCGGTATTTCAGAGCCTCCCTACATCTCAAACTTCATTTTTACCTATTCTTAATTACCGAATCGGTATTTTGCTGATCGGTAACTTTACCGATTGGTAACTTTACCAATCGGTAACTTTACCGATCGGTAACTTTACCGATAGGTAACTTTACCGATCGGTAACTTTAACAAATCGGTATTTTACCGATCGGTAATTTTACCGATTCGGGAAATTTACCGATTCGACCTATTTTCTGTCACCTACATGCCGATCTCCACATACCGGTCGGTAACGGCCGAATTCGGCCGTTACCGACCGGTATTTGGCTACCTACATCTGGCCCAAGGTGCCTAGTTGATGTCCTGTATCTTCATAGGGCCAAGAGCTACCGCCTCATAAAAGAAATAATTCATGAAGAAGCTTATGTCCCTTTGAAGGAACTCTAACTCTTCTCTGCGTAGTGTGAGGCCACTATCCTTCATCTATTGTAACACTTTACTTAATCATGTGTAGTGCTCTTCCACACTAGGGGCAAATACCGGGATGTCATCACTTACATTCAGAACTCCAGTGAGGCCAGACACACCATCTCTAATGGTGATCTGAAAGACCTTGGCAGTGCTAGAGATCTGGAAATTCTGTCTTTTGTAGTGACCGAAACCTAGGTGTGTTGAGAAAGTGATTTAATACCTGGACTCCGAATCTAACAACAGGTGGTGATACCCTGACCGCAGGTCCATCTTTGAGAACCACCGGGCTCCTGAGACTTCCCTAACTATGTCATCTACAGTGGGGGTGGTATGCTGCTCCCGGTTCATAACCATGTTTGGGATCATTTCTAAACAAAATTACATTGCTCCTGGTTATTTGAGCTTCTTTCTTACCACAAGGGGCAACACTTGGGTCATTCTCATTCCATTCTCTTTGTTATGTTGGCATCCTCTAGTTTTTATAGTTTTTCCATGAAATTTGGATGAAGGTGGAAGGAGACTCTCCTGTGGCGGAAGGTTGTTTGTTGTGTTGACTTGTCTATATGTAGAGCAGTTGTCTTTCCTTTGAGACACCCAATTCCTCTAAACAATTCTTGTAATTCACTTAGCAGGCCGTCAATTCTGACGGTTTGGACACAATTCAAAGTCTATCAATCCTAGGTCCTCTTGTAACTTAGCAGCAGGCCAGCTCCTCCTTGTGTGACATACACTTTGGCTCATATTGCTTTTTGGACATGGGCGATGTCAGTAATGAATACGCCAGCCAGATCTTGTGGTGTAAAATGGCCATATGCATATATCCTAACTTTGGTCTGTTCAGGGGCGAGAGAAGGACTTTCGACTTTCAGGTTTTCTGGGCCGTAACATTGCTGGAGGCCCTGTGTCAATGAGGGCTAGAATCGGTTTGGCAGCTACAGTCACTTGGCATTTAGGTGGGGACTGGGCTCAAGCATGGGGTTCAACAACGACATGTATGGTATATGAGTCCTTTCCCAGAATCATTGCGGATGTCTTTGACCTTGGGTTTGGAGGTGTCTGGTATCAAAATGTTGAGCCCTTGGACCCTGCCCTTTTTTTGTCCCAGAGGATCTACATGCATTGCCGAAGTGGTTGAGTTTTCAAACCTCGAGCACTTCTTTCCCATTGTAGGACACTCCACGGAGTGTTAGAATACGCCTCAAAAGAATCCACATTGTTCTGTCTTGATTGCTTTATTTAACACTGCTTCCATGTGCAGCTGCGGCCCCTGCAGGTAAGAGTGGTGGGGCGGGATTTCGACAGACGATGACGAGCAAAAATTAATTAAATCAATAATTTCCCCTCATCTTCGTCCGTCAAAATCCCCCCTAACCTGGCCCCACCGCCCCACTGCTCTTACCTGCACGGACTGCGGCTGTCCATGTTTGAGGCTTGTGCTCTGGCCAGCTCCTTAGATCACCTTAGCATCAAAATGTCCTGCATTCATATGCCAGGTTCCTGAAGGATTGCTCCCTGCAGGTTCTCTGTGATGCAGCCCTGAACAAACTGGGCGCAAAATTGTTCCATCTCATTGCGCATTGTGCACATGTTGACTAACTAGAATGCTTTGACTGACTCCTTGGTGTTCCGGGGTACTTGTCTTATGAGGAACCTCTTATAATCAGGAGTGGCAATTTGTTCAAAGCTGCCATTCTATGCTCTCACAAAGCTGGTGTGAGAGTGCTGTGGCCTTTCTTCAGGAAAGTTGCGAGTCAGTTTATAGATCTCTTTTTTTGCCAGGTGTAGAACTAGCAGGAGCCTTCTGGAATCTTTCACCCTTGTAGCTGCAAAGAACATCTCCAAATTCTACACTAACAGCTGCCACTTTGGGGACTGATCTGAGGGTGGGTTTGATGCTATGAAAGGTTCTATGACTGGCATGATGGCAGCATGCCCAGATTCTCTCCTCTTGGTAGCACTCCTTGGTACTGCTCTTGTTATCTTGAAGAGAGGAAGGCTTGTGAGTGAGTAGTGTGGGTTGTTTGTTACATGGCCCTCTTGGGTATGCACTGGGTGCTAACCACGACTAGTGATTTCATGCATGTATTTTCCTTGTGTTATATTTGTCTTTTTCCCATCTTTTCTTTTTCAAACTCGTCGTTAGGTCTGCAGTGAGACACATGCCCTGCTTGCAACATATAAGGGTCAGCCAGTGCCTCGTCCAGGTGATGGTAATTATTCTTTGCCCCTAATGGCTGGTGGTGCCAAACAAATCTTCAGGGTTACCACAGATTTTTGGCTTGTTCTACAGAACTCGTTTTTTTGTTCATAATAGGACTCCACTCACTTTACTCCTGTCAACCAGTGGTAAGGTGTTATGCTCACCCTGTTGAACATGGTAACAAATACACCTGATTGAACTATTCAATTTACTTATATGTGGCTTGTATATGGTGCTACGTGTACGCATGACTGGTAAATTAAGTGATTCTAGTGAGTTGCATCACTCATTGTGGTACCACCACTACTGTATCACTGTAAACCTGTCTCTGGGCCTGCCCTTGCAGTCTGGGTATGCAGTTTTATACCGCCATTTCGACCTGGCAAAATAAACCGTTTGCCAGGCATAAACCTTCCTTTGTAATACTTATATGTCACCCTTAAGTTAGGTCCTAAATACCCACTGGGTAGAATTCAACGAATTTATAAATAAGGACATGCATATGTATTGTTTTACATGTCCTGGCAGTGAAAAACCCACAAAGTAATTTTTCGCTATAGCAGGGCTGGCTCTCCCACATGGAATCACTGGGTTACATTATAACAACATATCATGCTTAGTTTGGGTTTGGGAGTAGCTAGAAAAATGATTCAAGGACTCATTGTAATAGTAATTTAAAATCCAACTTAATGGTAAAGACAGATTTTATATCACTATTTTGATAATGACACCTTTAGAAAGTTGTTATTTTTTTGCCTAAGCCAAGTTTGTCTTTCTGTCAGTCTCCAGTATCACCTGAATTGCTCCCCTGTGGTGAGATGTGGATTTTGCCCACACAGTAGATAAAAGGCTTTGGTGGTGAGAGATATTTTTCCTCCTCCTTACGCAATTGTGCAGCTGTGGCGTTTTTTACATAAGTATAGATTTGCCACATGTGCCACATAATCAATCCTTTGCTTCATAATCTGCAGATTTGGCAAAATATGGGTACAAAATTACTAAAAATGCAGAGGTATGTGTTGACGTGCAGAGCTAGGTCACCTTTCTGTTGCTTATTGTTATGTTTGACTGGACACATTTCTGTTGCTTATTGTTATGTTTGACTGGACACATTTCTGTTGCTTATTGATATGTTTGGGTGATAAACAGGTACTAATGAGGTACAACCAATAAGAGACTGAGTTACGTAAGTGTAAAAATGATAAAATAATAAAGTAATGCTATCCAAAAGATGCTGCATTATGCTACATAATTTCCCTTTTCTTACTGCATAATTTACTCCACCCTGCTGCATAATTTGTTTTCAACTGCTGCATACATTCAGTGGGACTGGGTACTTCCTACCTCATAGAATGCAGTTATCTCTGATCTACCACTGGTGGCATATGAAGCGAGCTGTATGCAGAAGGGAGGAGATGGGTTAGCCTACCTGCCGCCCTCGGTCGCCAGTGATATGAAGAAACTGCGAAAGGCAAGAAGAAATCAACTTCTTTATTCTGTCTCCTGCTCTCTCTGAGGCGAGTCCTCACATTGATCAACATTTTAAACTGGTAAAATGTACTATAATACAGGGTGGGGGAAACAGGGTGGACTAAGCAATGGTAAGGTGAATAGATGGGAACTGCTATGTTTTTTAACAAATAAGTATAAGATTACAACAATGGGCATCCGGTCTGACCATCTCCTTGTGTAAAATACACCAACAGGATGACTCTTATGCCAAGAACAAAATGCCATCTCTTCAACTTATATCATTGCAGTGCCTTGGATGGACAAAAACAAGGAATTTGTTTCTTACCTCAAAGTGCTGTACCCAAGAGCGGGAGGCCTAGGAAAAATCTGAAGTGACAACCGATAAGTTAACTTTACTCTTGTCTACTTACACCCTACACTCAAGATTTGCAGAACAAAACCAACTCAACAGAAACTGTCACAAAAGGCTTTTACGAGAAAATAAGGACTAACTAAGGATAAGAAAATAGAGAAGTTGGATTGCCAAGTAACAACATTGGCGGGTCAGTCAGCTGAGATCACAATAAAAGCACAAGTGATGAGTGGAGACTCTGGCTTCACTAAATGAGAAACTTGAATACTTTGACAATATGAGGAGGTGCATGCATTTGACATTGCTTGGAAAACCAGAAAAATCTAATGCAGGAGCACTTCCTGGTGAAATGGAGCGTGTGATATTTGAGTTGATAAGTCTACCGCTCAAGTATACTAATGTAGTAATTAGAAAGGAATTCAGATTTCCCCTAGGCCTGGAAAAGAAGAGGTTTGTTGTGGTGGTATTGTGCAACTGGTTGATTGGGACGATAGGGGTCTCAATAAAGCAATTCTAAATAAAGCACTGCTGCTTTGGAATAATTGTCTGATATTATTTCCACTTTTTTATCAGAAAGAAGGCCCTAGTGATGGTCAAGCATAACTAAGTGGCAAGAGGACTGTTAGAGCTGACATCCTTGACGTGGTATTAGTAGTGGCTGCTCCCAGGAAGCAGTATTGGGGCGGAGATGGGGGAAGATGGGGGTTAAAAAAATTCACGTACCTGCCGGCAGGCTGGCTGACCGGCCGCCACCTCTCCTCCGCCCTCTCCGTCCTCTTCCTGGCTTCTTCTCTGCAAACAGGAATCAGGAAGCACCTGGGTTTCCCATAGCAATCACAACGCTGCAATGCAGTGTTTTGATTGGTCTGAGCACCATGATTCGGCTCTGTTCTACACCCAGGTTGTAATACAGCCTGAGTGGAGAACATGCAAAGTGCGCATGAATGTTTTGCCGGCCCGAGAGGGCAGGCCACACATTCATGTGAACTTACATAGTGCCCACCACTCCTCCCCTTGCTCTGAGAGCAGATCAGATCTGACCTGCCCCGCTAAGATGCTGCAGCAGGAATAAATAAAATGGCAATAACGTTGAGTTATTTGCATTTTATTTTTCCTTTTTTTTCCCATGTGAAAAGCAGTGGGGCGATGCTCCTCCACTTTAGCGAAGGAGTCGCCACTGCATGGTTTTCCCTTTCTTTTTTGCCTCTACCTCCTGTATTTTTGGACTGTGTGCTGGATTTTATTTTTGCTGGTTTAGGTACTCTGGGCACTTTGCAAATGCTCCCTGGGAAAATTGTGTTTCTGATTGGTTATCCATGATTGGCATATTTGATTTACTGATATGCCCCTAGTAAAGTGCACTGTGTGTGCCCAGGGCCTGTGAATCAAATGCTACTAGTGGGCCTGCAGCGCTGACTGCAGTGGGTCTCAGACCTGCCACTGCAGTGTGTGTGTGCAGTTTTTAATTGCCATATTGAAATGGCAAGTACACCCACTTGCCAGGCCCTAACCTTCCCTTTCCTTACATGTAGGACGCCCCTAGGGTAGGCCTAAGGCGCCCCCATAGGCAGGGTGCAGGGTATGTGAAAGGTAGGGCATGTGCTAGTTTGTTTTACATGTACTGATAGTGAAATATTGTGCATTTCGTTTTTCACAATTGAAAGACTGTCTGCCCCATAGGTTAACATGGAAGCTGCCTTGTAACATCTTACAAGTGTAACTTTCCAGTGGGTGAAGGAGGAGATTTTGAGTGTAGGCTCTCTAAACTCAGAATAAATAGCACACCTTTAAGTAAAGGTAGTTTTAAAATTGTGTGTTTGAAAATGCCACTTTAAGAAATTAGGCATTTTCTTGTTTAACCATCCTGTGTGCCTCTGCCTGTTTGTGTCTTCACCGTCTGGTTTAGTTAGAAGTGACAGAAGCTGAGGGTGTGCATTCACTCTAGACAGTCACAAGGGGGTTTGAGGTGTGTACTGCCTTCCCTGGGTGACCCATTGCCAGGCTAAATAGACCATCCTGTATTTAGAGCTGTGGGAGGAGTTTTCACTAGCACCTGAATAAGCTGTGTCCACCTCCTGCAGTGAAGCTGGATCAGAGAGGACAGACCTAGTTTATACTGAACTCAGAGTCTGTTGCAACAGACTACAAAGAAAAAATGGGGTAAAAATATTAGACCTAAAACCCCAAAACTTTATATTCCTTCTGGAGACAAGAGGAACCTCTTCCAAGGAAGAAGTGTTGAAGAGCTGTGAGGAGTAGACTGCCCCTTTGCTGTGTGTTGTTGTGTGTTACTTTGCTGGGTTGGCCTGAAGTTGCTGCGTCTGCCAAGTAGAGGACAAAAACTGAAACTTTGCTGCGAACCTGCTTGTGAAGAATTTCCAAGGACATGTGTGTGCTTCTCATGGACACAAATACTTCACCACCAGCTTCCTTGAACTCCACTGCTGGGAGTTCTGACCTGCCAGATGGTGCCTATTCCAGCTCTGGGCTTGAAGAAACCAAGAATGTCAAGACATCGCCCTTCCAGCGCTTGTTTTTCCGACGCAGCACCACAGCGGATGAGAAATTTCCATGCTCTTTCGCCATTCGGCCGAAGACTTGATGCAGCGCCTGCTAGCGGCAAAAAAATCCACCTCACACTGAGTCCCGTGTACCAACCTCCCAGATCATCGCACCGACTACTACGCAAGCCCTGCTGAAAGAATCGACGCCTTGAGGACCATGGCTGAAGAAATTGACGCAGCTCCTGTTTGCTGCCGTGGCATCGGCCTCCAGCGTGTCGTGGATTTTTACGCATCGCACCTGTGCAGCCAGTTTCTTTACGTTTCACCCGCAGACCAGAACCGTCTTGGAATCAGCACATCACTTCCCCCTACAGTTTAGATTTGACGTATCACTTCTCCTGAGTGCAGCATAACTGTGGCATTGCCTCCCCGAGGTCTCTGGAACTGACGAATCGCTGTGTTTTCTGACATTTCCCTTCTGGTGGCTGTTTTGTCTTGTGGATTGTGACGCACTTTAGGTACTTTGTGTGAAAGTCACGCATCCATAGTTTTCTATAGACAATTGCTTGAAATCTTTTAAAAGTCATATTTTGAATAGTGTATTTTGGATTTTTGTTGTATGGTCTTGTTTGGTTTAGATAAAGATACTTTATTTTTCTACACTGGTGTGGTTTCCATTTGTAGTTTTCACTGTGCTACTGTGTGGTGGGGTGCAAAGGCTTTACACATTGCCTGTCTGCTTGTACTGAGCTACCAAGGGGATGAACAGGGGTTATCTAAAGTGTGTATGTCCCATATGCTGACTAGAAAGAAGAGTCCCTTCTTGGAAAAAAGTGCATACCTCAGTCAAATAGAGACCCCCCAATTTCTAACAAGGACTTATAGCTTTTATGGACTTTCCTATACAATGAAAAGTGGAACATTAGTAAAAGATGTTTAACATTTCCAGGACTGACTCAGAAAGAGTTTTTTTTTTTTAAGTTTGGGCCCACGTTCTTGATGACTTTATGAAAATAGGTGATGCTAAGGTACAATTATTGTCAGGGTCTGTATGCCTTTCCAAATGTGAGAGGGTGTATCTTGGGGGTTGAGGAGATATGTGCAATCCTAGCAGTAAGGCAAGGGGGCGCTGGTCTGGAGGTGAGAAGGGCATCTCTGTGGAGTAGACTATTTTTCCTATTACTCCTGTTATCTGTCTGCTTTCCCCTACCCTCCAAAAGGCTCTGCTGAGATGCAATGACTGCTACAAAGTCCTAATTCATTGAGAAATATCCACTAATATGTATATTCGTATTTGACTATGTTTATGTATCTTCAGATGTAGCTTTGTAAACTGGTTCTGGAAGCCACTTAGAGGTTGCTGGATATACCACTGCACCATAAACATGGTGGAGTATCCTGTCCATCAAACTGATGGTTTGACTGCTCTATTTAGAGGTGGGTGGACTGTCATGTTTCCAGCAGCAGTGGGGCCACTGGCTTTACTGGTGGATATGCTACACCAATGGCCTAAAGGAGTTGGGGAAGTTGGAGTAGCTGCATCAGACCATCTGCCCTATTTAGAGTGGATGGTCTGATGTACTTTTTTTCAGATTGAGACTGACAGGGAAATGTTGGTGTTTCTGAACTGAAAAATAAAATGATGCCCTCACCTTGGAAGAAAATTCCCTCGGCAAAAGGATCATTCGTTTTTTGATTTTCCCACTTCGGGAGTTTGTTTATGAAAAACAAAAACGTTTGCTGAGCAGCCACCTGTAATATGGCAGCCACTCAGTAAACATTCAGGCCCATATTTATCAAGGTTTTGCATCATCCTTGCGCAATGCAAGGGGGTACAAGGGCCACACAAACCTACGTGAGATTTATCAAGCCACAGAAGGCCACCCTGCTTGGCCATGCATAGCTTGATAAATCTAGAGTAACACAACCCAGCAATCACAAATCCCTGCTTCGGTTTACTCTGCCCTGGGAGGCATTCCATGGGTAGCAGATGGGTGTTTGCACGCATTCACCCATGGATTTTCATGCATTAGTGGTAGGCAGGGGAATGAGTCAAAATGCTACGCCTCCTCAGGTGAGGCGTAATGGGGAGAAATATCTTTGTTTTCCTTGTTTTTTCCTCTCAATACTTGTGCTGCACTCATAGAAAGAGAAAAATGGCTCTCAGGTGTCTCTTCTGCCACACAAACAATTCTGCTTACAATGCAGGCACCCTTGCACCATGACGGAATGGTGCCTACATTGCTTCTAGGCAGGCAAAAGTGCGACAATGCAAGGAAAGGTCAGGCATGCGCTGTATAATGTTAAATACAGCACATCCCTGCCCTTTCACACAGTGCAGCAAGATGGCTTGTTCCATTGCGCTGCTCGAAAAATTGATAAATCTGCCCCTCAGTGGCTTCAAGAGGGTTCTGTGACTGGGTGAAAACACAGTTCTGAGAGACTCTCTACAACCATTGGTGATTTTGACAGAAGCAGAAGTCAACACCCAGAGAAGTGCATATTAAGTTCAAGCAGTTGCAAAAATTTCAAAGTAAAGAACGCCAACAGTAACATTTCCAAACCAATTTAGAAGAGGGAAATGTAATGAGCAGACACAAGCTCATTGAGATAGATTAATGGGAAATATAGATATGACATATTTAAGTTGTAAGGCAAAATGAGCACACAAAGAGTAAAGCATAAAGTGAAAGTAATGCAAAGCAGCGCTTAGTTACTTAGAGCCAAGGGGGCGTACCATGGGCGGAGTATGGCCGTTCCCATGCAACCAGCCAAGGTTTCTGATGCTAGACCCAATTTACTAAATAAGGTAGACAGGGTTTAGCGTCAGAAAACTGTATCCTTGTGAAGTAGGCATAAGGAAGGTGGAATGTTTTCATTTCAACTTCCTCTTCTAACTTTGTATGTGTGCTGCGCAGTACAGCACACAAACAAAGAGGAAAAATGGTTGAGGTTAGTTTAAGCATATTATTTTCTACTGGAAACCTTCCAGTACAAAACCTATGCTAGACTCAAGGAGACCACCCTTGCACCATGGCACAAAGGTGTCTCCGTGACACACAGCAGCTGATTTGAGCACCAGCGCTAGGGAAAGGAGAGAAGAGAGCCATATTTCAGAAAATCTGGTGCTCTCCTCCTCTCTCCTTTCCACACAGCGCAGCATTTGCGGCTGCTGCATTGCGCTTCAGTAAAAAGTGGTAAATGCTCCCTAGTCTCTGAAATGAAAGATAAAATGTTATTGTGAGGCAGAGAGTACCTAGGTGCAAAACCCAATGATGACGCTGCCTGACAACATACCACAGTGGTGATTACCTATGCCACCAATGGTAGAGATTGGTTGAGGGTTTCGGTTAAACATTGAAAATACTCAGATCCTTCCAGATCAGTAGCACTCACTCCCCTTTAATTGAGGACGTTATAGGATATGGAAGAAGAGTGAATCCTGCACGAAAACTTCTATCTCCCCCCGCGCCCCCTTTGATTTGCACCAGATACATTTGCTGCCTTGCCCTAGTCCAAGGTTTTACCTTCCACTTAGGTCCTCATTTATACCAAGTAGGGTGGCACACCATCTGTCAGGATAGTGAAGGTAATTATCTCTACCTCCCTGGGCAGACTAGACCCACCATATTTAGAGACCTCCGCTAGCCCCGCAGAATACACTGAAAGTTTGATGAACACCATCATGTTTCAGGTGGCAGCGAAACAAATCGTTTGTTTTTCACAAATAAATTCTTAAATCTAGTGTTTGTTTTGTGAAATCAAAAGGAGACCCTGGTACATTGGAAATGTTCTCCCAAGGTATGGAGTCATTTTAATGTTTTTTTCAGTATGGTAACGCCAGAGTTTCCATGGTAGTCCTGAACTGCAAAAAAAGTAGATCAGACCATCTGCTCTTCTACATGGGTCTGATAGTCTGATGAACCTACAATGATGGCCCCAACTCCTCCGGGACTTCAGTGTAGGTTTCAATGGCAGGCCAATGTGGATATACTTAAAATTGTGTTCTTAAATTGGAGAGGCCTAGAATCTGCAGCTCAAAGGAGGTAGCATGCTAAATCTTGTCAGTGAACTGTTCCTGTCTACTCCAAGATAGGTAATATATGCTAAATGGTCTGCAGTTAACACCAATTGACGACTCCTATGTCTAAAGGAAGATTTATGTCTTCTGAGCTAGAGACATTAACTCTCCCAGCCAATGATGTGTATTCCAGCGCTGGAGAGATTGAGTGGCAAAACTGTTTTTAGCAAGTTTTGGCTTAACATATGTTAACAAAGTTACTTTTCTCCTTAAGTTAGCAGACAGCTAGCATCATAGTGAAATAGCTTTTGATTTTTATCTCACTGTGAGAGCTTTTGAATCACAATATGCAGTGTGCTCGCCCTTTAAATATTTGCAGCCTATCCTATGGGTTTCCAAGGTACACTGTAGATGGGACTTATCAATGTATAAAAAATAGGCTTTTCCTAAATGAAAAATTCACTTTTCCCTGACATGCATCACTGTAGTCAATTTAAACTGTAGGCCACTCAAAGCACAGTGGTATATTGCGTCACATAGGTAGGTGGTCTAGGTACATACTGCATCCCGCATATAACATTTAACCTTCCATACCAAGGGAGCATTTGACTCTAAAATTACAGTGGACCTGTAGGGAAGTAAAATTGGCCAAATAGGGAGTTCAGTTAACAATAGGTTTTGTTTTAGGAGCAGGAGCAGATGTGCTTCTACTGTTTAGCAGTCATAAACCACACAAAGTTTAAAAACGAGCTTCATCAGACAGAGAAAAATGGGGTGGGCCATGACAATATTGAGATAATTTCTCACACCATCCTTTACAGATATTTATTGACAGCCTATCCTAAAGATTATAGGTGTTTTACTTCTTGATTTACTATCAGAACAATAGGGAGCTGAGGGTAAAGCTGCATGGATTAATTTCCATATCCCATCTACTATCAAAAGCCATAGTCCGACTCGGTAGCCAATACCGTTGAGCGGAGGGCGGGGCAGGTAAGAGCCAGAGTGAAACGCCCAGGTACTTCCTGAAAGCTCGAGTGGAGCGGTTAGCGCTCTAGCCTTCTAGCACACAGGGCTATTTAGCCACTCGTCGGCCCTAGCGCGCAGCGGTTGCGCGCAGGGTGGCGCCTAAGTCTACGCCTAAGACGAGCCAAAGACCAGCCCGTCTGCGCCCGTCCGCGACAGGACGGGGCACAGGGGCCATGGGGGCTGCTTCAATCGGTCTCCAAGGACATTCCCCGCGAGGGCTCAAATATACACCTCAGGTACTGTGGCAACTTAAATCTGCCCCTCTATCGGGCTGTAAACGGGATGTGTTCCCTGAGATAGAGGGCCCTTTTTCCTGCTACCACTGCCATAGTCAGTTCAGTACTCTAATAGGAGATAATTCTGGGGCTAAATATTATCAACCAGGCAAATTGCCTAGAAACATTGAGATCGATTCTACCCAGACTCCCTCTGGGAGGAAAAACATACTTTGCAATATTAGATCACTTTCCAAACATACTGCTGAAGTATGGGACTTAATCTCCTCAAAACAGCCCGACTTGTGCTATCTTACAGAGACATGGTTAAAACCACACTCCACCCCTGCTATAACCCTAGGAATTCCTGTCGACTACAAGATAGTCAGACTGGACCGACCTATAAAATCTGGTGGTGGGATAGCCATTGTATATAAACAAGAAATCAGCATCACGATATTAGATGAGCTAAGTACCCCTGAAATGGAACTACTAATTTTTAAAATTGTATGGTCCCCCAAAGAAAGTCAAAAAGGTGCCCTAGTATACCGTCCTCCGGGGCCCTGCACAAACTTTTCCAATAGGCTGATTGAGCTACTGGCCCCTCATATTAATAATGAGAGCAACTTCATACTAGTAGGAGATTTTAATGTTCACAGCGAAAAGCTGGATTGTAAGGAGGCACAGACCCTACTGACAGATTTATCCTTATTAGGACTATTAAAACGAAATTCTGGGCCCACACATCAGGCCGGACATATGCTCGACCTGGTTTTATCTAATTTCCTGTCAATTTCATGTCTACCTGGAGTTCAGGTCAACTGGACTGATCATTTTTTAATGGAATTCTACACCCCATATTCTAACCCTACCCCTGCAAGGACTATCTCCCTACCTAGTGTGCGCAGACAATGGCACAAAGTTACTGCTGAGACCTTCAAGGAAAAATTCAAGCCCGTTGCCATCCTCCCCACTGATAATGCTGAAATAGCACTTGGGAAAATTGAATGCGCAACTAGGGATGCGATAGATAAAATTGCCCCCATGAAGCAATTTAAACCCCGACCTGCTAAAAAACAGGAAGTCTGGTTCTCGGACCATCTAAGGACGTTAAAGCTAACCGCCAGGAAGCTGGAGAAGAAGTGGAGAACCTCTCATTTGGTAGAGGACAAGAACAAATATTGGGACTCACTATCCATCTACCATAAAGCCATCCGGGTAGCACGAAAAACCCACATTACGGCACAAATCACAGCTGCAGGGAATTCACCCAGGGTCCTTTATCAAATCCTTCAAACATTTGTTAAACCCATAGCATGTGAAACACCTGAGGTAGCATCACAGCAGCTGTGCAATGAAATATCCCAATTTTTTACAGAAAAAATAGACAAAATCTATGAGAAAATAATCAATGCCAGTAAGACCATCACTACAGATACAGCGCCTCTCCCAATAGACGCCGACCTGAAGCAGAGTACGTACTCTTTGGATACCTTCCCTCCTATTTCGTCCGATAACATCCTCTCTTTGATCTTACAGATCAAAAGTGGTAGCCCAGACGATACTATCCCAGCGAGGATAATGCCCGCCTTAGCGGACCAACTCTGCCCCATGATTGGAGACATGGTAAACCTTTCTCTGAGCACAGGTAATGTCCCCAGAGAATGGAAACGAGCCATTGTTAGACCAATTAGGAAAAACACTGCGACTCCATGGACCGAATTGGCTAATCTGAGGCCCATCTCATTACTACCTTTCCTAGGAAAACTGACTGAGAAGCATGTCAACCACCATCTCTCCAGCTATATCGAACTTGCTGGGGCTCTAGACTACTCTCAGTCAGGGTTCAGACCAAAACATAGCACTGAATCCACCCTTCTGTCAGTCACTGATGACCTGCACATGTACCAGGACAAGGGCATCTCAGTAATCTTAGTTCTTTTAGATCTGTCTGCAGCGTTCGACACCGTGTCACATTCCATCCTGACTGAGCGGTTGTCGAACGCTGGCATTAAGAACAAAGCCCTTGCCTGGCTAAGGAGTTTTTTATCCGAGCGCACCCAGACTGTCACCATGGGTGCATATCGTTCAGCGGAGATGGAGATATCAAAAGGGGTGCCCCAGGGTTCGTGTCTTAGCCCGACCCTCTTCAACATTTATGTGGCACCCCTGGCTAGAGTGATGCGTAGGTACGGGTTTATCCCAGTATCCTACGCTGATGATACCCAGCTCCTCTTCCCTTTTAAAACCCTCTCCGCTGAAGTAAGAAACTCCTTTTCATCAGGCATGAAGGCAGTGGCACATTGGATGTCTTCCAATTGCCTTCAGTGCAACGTCAGCAAGACGGAAGTCATGCTGTTTGGAGAAGCCAGGATGCTATGGGCCCCAGATTGGTGGCCACAGGACTTGGGAGCAGCCCCAGAACCAAAGCAGATAGTGAAAAACCTGGGGGTCCGTTTGGACCAAGAACTATCTCTAAAACAGCACTCCAACTTTATCTCGGGTTCTTGCTTCCATACCATCAGCCTGTTGCGCAAGGTCTTCCCTCTACTGCCGGATTCTTTTAGGAGGACGCTAGTACAGGCACTCGTGCTAAGTCGGATCGATTATTGTAATGGCCTGCTGCTTTCAGCCAATGAAGGTGTGCTGGCTAAGCTCCAGGTCATTCAAAATACAGCGGCCCGACTAGTTCTGAATGCCCCGCCAAGGACTCCATCCAAACCCCTCCTTGAGCAATTACATTGGCTCTCGATCCGGCAAAGAACAAAATTCAAGATAGCTTGCCTGATCCACAAATGTCTCCATGGACAAGGGCCTGCTTATCTTAAAAACAAATTTATTCCCTATATGCCATCTCGAACGCTAAGATCAAGCAACAATTTGCTCTTAGTGGTGCCCCGCGCCAAGAAAGCGAGGCATGGGAATAAAGCATTGTCAATTACAGGACCCACACTATGGAACAGACTTCCTCTGTCCCTAAGACAGTGTACTGAGCACTTGAAATTCAGGAGGCAACTGAAAACTGTTTTATTTAAAAATGAGATCTAGCATCTGCTCCAATTTCACATCTTCTGTTTAGCCGGCACCAAAAGCGCAGAGATACTCCATCTGGAGTCGATTCAAGCGCTATAAAAACCAGCAAATAAATAAATAAATAGTGGTAATTGCAAGATGGTGAAGGTCCCATTAATTGGAAAACCAGCAGATGAAACTGAGGATATATTGCTATGGAAAGACTCATGACCCAAATTTACAGCAGAACGGCAAAAACGGTAAGTGAGGCAGCTTGGGACCTAATATATGGGAAAAGTTTGTAAGGAGGTCGAATTCCCTCCACGACTGTTGGTTTTACAGCAATCTGATGGAGATCTTTGCTTAAAATGAATGAGGGATAGATGGCTCAAACTCAGCAAGAATTACAAATTGATGTATGTTTCTAGGCGGAAACTAAGTTGAGTACTCAGGGGAGAACGCGAGTTGCAGGAAGAAGGGGAGTTACAAGGGTAATATTTTGATCTGAGGTGGAATAGTAGAGGTTTATAGCTTTTTTGGGGAATGAGGGATGGATACGCACATCTAATAAGGGCTTTCCCTTCATATTTCTTTGTATGTTCCACTTGAGCTAAACAGAAGCGAGAGGAATTTGAAAAACAATATAAATTAGCTTGGGAGTCACTGTATTCTAATCTTTTTGTCTTCACTGTACAACATGTCAACATGACAATTTCTCTCCATCATACTCCGGTGTGCATTTATTTTTCCATGCATCAAAATATATACGATTTAGACATATAATCCATTTTAATTAGGATCCTTATTTTCTACACATTGAAACAAACCATTCAGAGAAAGGATTTATAGAACCTAGCATGCACTTACGTTTACATTTTATTATCTTTTTGTTTTATATTTAAATTTGGTACACAGTCAAAATAGAATCTGTCTTCATTTAAAGATCTTTTATTTTATATGTGTAAAGAAAAGGTGACACTTCACTCTTAAACCAATATGTTTTGTTGGTTGAATATTATCCTATCCAATTTAATGATGTTGATTGCCTTACAGATTATGCCACATGCATTGAAACCAAGCTATTGTTCCTATAATACAAGAAAATAATTAAATCCTATTGAAATTGCCGTAGATGGTGATTCATTACTTCAAATATAGATACTGGAACTGCATTGCTTTTGTGGTAGTCGCATAATATTCAAGAGATCACAGGTACAATATGCACTTGTATCCATAGACGTCAATTCACGAAAATGCCAAGGGTAGCGGAAGTGACTTCACATGCCCCTTGACCTTCACTTTCACTCACATACACACCCGCATATACAGCACTCACACACGTACACACACATTCACACATACACTCTCTCTTACATAAACACACTAAGAACTGCAAGCAAGTACACTACATACTTACATTTATTTTAAAACATTTTTTTACTGTCCTCAGATGCCATGGAAAGTCATTCCAGCTATTTGTACGCCATTTTTTTTATAAACTAATAGCGAATAATCTAATATTATTGACTATAAGTATAATACAAAATTGACAAAATAAAGAGGATGTGTGACGCCCCCACAGACGTCCATAAGGATGAGCTGCTTGTATTCCTGGTACTGATTTTACTACTGCTAACGCTAAGGGTCGCAAAGGTAGTGCCAGGGGTCACAAGGGTCATACCAGGGGTCGTAGTAGCGACCCCTGGCGACCCCTAAATGACATCCATGCTTGTATATGAACGTTATAGAACATTCTGAATCATACGTATGCTAAGAAAGTAAATGGCTGGCCAGAAAACACATTCTGGCCAGTTTTCGGCAAGATGAAGATACTGTCCATTGTTAAGACACTGTCAGTTATCTAGAAGCAGTCTATTTTATTCTCCTGTTAATTGCATTACACTCTTTACAGCACAAATGGCAGACTGTTAAGAACTCTTAAGTCGGAACACAAGAATAAGAGCTAAGTAGGATAATTATGTCAACTGGTAGGGACTGAGGTTCCTTTTGCCAAGGAATGAAGCTTTCTGATGATAAGTGATTTTAATGCAGAAGAAAGTTTGTGTTATAATGATCAGATAGGTCAATGAAAGTCTGAAGGCACTGAAACAGTCAGATGTGGTATAGGGACTATATGGACCTGTTCCATATAGTATGAAACAGAAGATGTAAGGTGTGCCTTAAGGCGGGGAACATCCTTTACAACGCAACATTTACTCCGCACTACCATTACGAAGCAGCTATTACAACGCAAGTCGTTACAACGACTTGCGCTGGAGGGCGCTGTAGGATAGGGAATAGTTTAATTTTCTATCCAACACCTTCCCTACTATCCACGGGGACTGGAGTTGGAATAGAAAATTAAACTATTCCACTATCCAGCGCCCCCCAACGCAAGTCGTTGTAACGACTTGCGTTGTAAAAACTGTGTTGTAATGGCATGCGGAGTAACAGCATGCGTTGTGATGTCATACATCCCTTAAGGCTCAGCATCAGGGTCAGACGAAGTTGGGAAACTGCCCATCTCCTAAAAGGTCTGTTTCCTGATTCCATCTGAGACGTAGTTACCACTTATTCAACCCATTCCCTACAGCTGGAGGCCCCGCACGAAATGGGCAGGATATTACGCTGTCACTAGTCAATCCGTCAATCAATAATTTGTATTCGATATGAATAAAACAAATCATAAAAGTACATAAAAACAGAGGTACAATAGTATCAAATAAACAGTCCAACCCAATGAGAAAAGGGAGCCTCTTATTATCTCAAATTTAGGAATGAAAAACCCCAGATAAAAACCAAGAAACATATTAAGAGACAGTAGTTGAATCTAAAAATGTAAGATACAGTAGAGCATGTCTAGCTTGCTTAAAGATCTGTGCAAAAAAAGATGGAAAAATGTACTTAAAACGTAATCTAGAAAATATGGTACATATAATAACAATGTGCAAGGTATCAAGTGGGGACTCAGAAGGCTTGGGCGAGCCCACTAATAACTTGGGAAACAAGTTCAGATGAAAATAGGTCAGAAGTCGTCTTTGGTGAGCTGGCATATCAAGCAGCAGGTATGATTATTATTATTATTATTATTATTATTATTATTATTATTATTATTATTATTATTATTATTATTATTATTATTATTATTATTATTATTATTTAATCTTGTAAAGCGCGTAGTCACCCGGAAGTATCCCAGCGCTGAGGAACCTAGAAGACAGGAAACTGAGGACTAAGGCTGAGTTTACGAGAAAAACATAGGGGTTAGGGGAAAAGATGTGTCTTTAATCGTTTCCTAAAACGGAGGTATTGGGGATCCAGACGAAGACCCCGAGGGAGGGAGTTCCAAAGACGGGCCGCATGGACCGAGAACCGTCTTCCTCCTGATCGTGCTTTCCTAAACCTTGGGGTATTGATCAGATTTGATTCAATAGGGTTTGGAGATTTAATCATAAAATAGTGCACAAGGGATGTTATAAAGATAGGGCTCATCGCACTTTTGTCCTGAGATTTGTCTAAAAATACTTTCTTTACCCAAATAATATCTGCATATTGCATTGGCAATAGACTTTGGCTCAAAGAATAACGCAGGTTTATCAAGCTACACAAAGCGCATTTAACATAGTTTAAACAGGGTATGTCAAGCCCACGATCCACAGACCTTGCTGGTCTGCACCGAAGCCCATCTCGACATCCTGTGTGGGTTGCGTTTGCCAAGGCTTGTTGGGTCCAATCCGGATACCGACACCGCAGTCAACTAGATCCTTTGTAGGACAGCTCGAATTCAGCTCCTGGTCATTGTCGACGTCTCCTGGTCCTTGTGGATGAAGAGACAAGCTTCACCTTTTCACCTGAAATCACCCAACATCTGGTGGCATCTCCCTATTGCCGCCCTGGTCACTGGCACGTGGCCCAGACTCTGTCCCTTCTGCTTTTAGGTTCTACAGATCTTCGATTAACCCTTGGATCCTCCCGGACACGTTTCCTGTGGTCGCCTGCAGCACTTCTTTGCAGATCTCCATTGAAATCGACGACAAAAGCCGACACTAAAAGAGACCTTTGCACCCGGCTTCAGTGTGTGAGGTAACACAAGTACTCTGCCAGTCCCGAGGGTATTGGACCTCCTAGTGTCCAAGTCTAAAAGGGTTCCATCGTAGTTTATTTCGAAGTGTCCTTAAATTGTAAATTTGTAACTTGTTTGTTTCCCATTGAAAGTCAATGGTAACCCGCGGCTACGTTTAGTCACTGCACGCGTCTCCCGTGGGCCTCCTACATCCTAACCTTTGGTTGTTTAGAGTAGCCCCATTAATTCCACAGTCCCCAGGCCTGCTTTCTAATTCTCATGTGGTTCTTATACCACTGTTTTAGTATATGGTTTGTGAGGTCCCTAGGGCAAAACATATACTGTGAAACGTATTGTATGCTGATTAAGTAACTTGCATTGTACTTTTACCTCTGACCTCATAAAGAGTGCAGAGGGGTTGTGTTTAGAATAAATACATATATATTTGATATATACCCTGTGTGGTGTGCTTTCATTTGGTACTCAAGGGATTATAATTGGTAAAACAACTCGCTCAATTCGCTCTCTGAAGTTTTAGCCTGAAGACTACTCGCCACTGATACCCCTAGGATAGCTTTCTATAAGGTTGACTTTACAACCACCATCAATAAGGGTCATTTAGACTGGTGCAAGGTGCCCACTAGAACTAGTAGACATCATATGCCAGGTTAACTTCTCACAGGACTCACTCCATGAAGCATCACTAAGGGGTGACAGTGCGGCTTTTTGGAGGGTAATAAAGACCCCCTTCCTGAATTCGGGTGAGGGACCATCCATAGAGGCTGCCATTGCCGAGCACCAGTGGATTGACTACTTCGCGAGGGCGTATAATGTTGATAGAAACACTGCCCCCAATAGAATGTCTAGGGAAAATGCTAATAACCCTGAACACATGTACCATAAGCTTAGGTTTACATTGGAGGAGGTAACTCGTGCGCTTGACGCAAGCCTAGGGGGGAAGGCCCCGGGTCCGGATGGGGTCCCCATAGATCTCTTTAAATCCAACAATGACCTATGGGGCCCAATCATTACCCAGGTTTTGAACGCCAGCTGCCTTGCCACCTTTCCTTCTACATGGGTGGAATCCACCATTGTTCCAATTTTTAAGAAAGGGGACCGCCAAGACCCAAAGTGCTGTAGACCCATTTCTTTATTCGATGTTCTGTCTAAAGTAGCTGGTCGCATAATACTGGAATGGTTAGGTGACTGGGCCGAGGAAAACACTATTCTGGGCGACAAACAGTATGGTTTCCGGGCAGACCGGGGTACAGTGGAGCAGAGTCTAAACTTATCTATCTTAATGGGAAAGTACATGAGAGTGAAAAAAAGACAGACTGTTCATGGCGTTTGTCGATCTTACTGCTGCCTTCGACTCTGTAAGACATGAGGACTTATGGGCTATTCTTGAACAACTAGGGGCAGATATACCCATAATCCACTTCCTCAGACACCTATATTGTGACGCTAAGACGCGAGTTCGTTTTGGCCGCAGAACGTACGGACCCTTTTCCTATTAGGAAAGGAGTCAGGCAAGGGTGTGTCCTGGCTCCTTTCCTTTTGAACCTTTATATCAATGGTTTATGTAAAGCATTAACTAAGGATAATAATGACTTTCCACAAACAGCTGGGCAACCCATTCCTGCCCTTCTTTATGCAGATGATGGAGTTTTAATGTCCCGTATGCAAAGAGGTCTGCAACGAGTTTTAAATAGTTTCGGCAAGTTTATGGGACATTTGGATCTCAGGGTGAATATATCTAAAAAAATTACATCATGGGATGTGGGCCTGGGAGCCATATATGTAGGGACATGTTCCTGGAGGGCAAGAAAATAGATCACACTACTAGCTTTGCCTATCTAGAAATTATGTTTGAGCATACTGATTCTTGGACATGAGCCATTACTGCAAAAAAACTCGTAATGGTTAGGACTACATCGTCCCTAGTAAACTTTGAAAGGAAACTAGGAAGAAGACCACCACGGGAACTCTTAAAGATTTATAAAGTGAAGTGCATCTCTGCAGCTATGTATGGAGCGGGAGTATGGGGCTTCGTGGAGACTCAGTCACTTCAAACGGTGGAGAATATCTTTTTTGAGATATATTTTAGCTGTTCCCAGTAGTATCTCAGCATACGTTTGTCACTCAGAGCTCGGGCTGCCTGTGCAATATACTCAATTGATTTTATCTTCTTTTAACATTCAGTCCTAATATTGATTGTACCTGGTGGCTACGACAGATTTTTATTAACCCGTTTTAGATGTAACATTTTCCACAGGCTAGTAAGCTTCCCTGGAATGAACGATTGGTCGGGAACTTTAGGACTGTGTCCATGTGACAACTGTTTGGACCAATCGACAATTCCTGTCCTTTTATTTTGTAGGTTTTATAGTAACCTGAGGAAACTTTGGATTGTCCTGATTCTAAAGGAGCTGGGACTGTGATTTCCATTATGAAATATGCTCGGTATGCACATACCTTGATAGTATAAACTCTCTTGCATTATTGAGGTTATTTCTGGTTGATAACATTGCGGTGGAATTATACACCGTATGTAGCGACTTGGCTACGTTTGTGTCTTACTAATGGTTCCTTTGGTTTTGTATATATTCCTTAAACCATATCCTGATAGATCCTAATCTGTTGTCATACTGAGAACAGTATGCTCCATTCCAAGATGGCCTCTACATTAGACCCTTCCCAAACACTCGGGATTGCGGGACCGACCGGAAGTGCGAATGACGTCACTGGACCACGTAGACAATTGAGTGGATTTAAAAATGGCGCATAATGTCGGTTTCGGTCTCTGCCCGCTACCCGATACATCGGATCCATGCACCTTATCACAGGTATGATGATAATACGGGCTATACTGTGGGAGTTATTATTACTCCTTGCGAGTGTGGTTCCCTTTATTTATGTATATTTTACCTCATGGCTATAATAGGTGCTGGGGGCTTGCTTCCTCGATATCACGGGAGTGACACTTACAAGGTGTACACCGGGTTGTAACGCGGGAGAAGAATCTATTCTACCTACTGCTACTGTTCCTCGTTTTCGCAACGGTGCCCTATTTTAGGTATGTGACTTAGGTGCATTCCCATTAAAATGGGTAATTTTGAACTTGTTTCGCCTTTGAAATAAATGTCTGATTGGTCATTTGTTGTGTGTATTATCAAGCATTAAAGAGATGGTAGCCCTGCTCCACCGAACCTTTGGAAGAGGCGCGTCTTTATAATCATTTAGCACCTCTGGGCAAACTCCTTGAGGTAATCGTTTTAGTTACATATGAAAATTTCTCGTTTACTATAAGGCTTACTTGTCCTCTAAAGATCTTCACATGACTGGAAGTACTCTGATCGTTTCGCTTCTCTATTTTGACTGGGTGGGATGTTGGGATTCTTGTGTATTCTAATGTAGCACCACTGTTATCTATTGCGCAAGGTGGTTTTTGAGATCTTCTCTTAAAGTAATAGCTTCGATATGGAGGGCGGTTTGAATTTAGAACCTCAGGCTGCACTGTCATCTAACCAATTTATATATCTTTCCACCTGTAGATACGGGCTATTATGTTTTCATTGAGGCATATACTCATGAATCCAGTCCTCCTCTTTTGCTTGCGGAGCTCTTTATAAGGTGAGTTGGTACTAGCTCTGGGTGCCCATTGCCTGATCATCTTGTCAACTCTAGGTTGAGACTTGCTCTGTTTGGGATTTGTCGGTATAGTGCCCTATTCTTTAATATCCTATTCTTTCTTTATAGTCTGTTGAAATTAGGTAGGATGGTTTATAGATATGCAGTGGTATTAAGAGTTCCTCTAAGGCAACATTAACCACGGTTGGTGCAATATTGTAATGAGGGACCCTGCAGTTTTCCTGTTTGAATATGGATTTTGGCATTTTATTAGCAGTTTCTAACTGGTATCTAATTTTGTGACTATTCAGATATGGCGAGAACTTTGTGATTGTTCCTTTATCATTTTAAATATAGGAGGACTCCGGTTACAGGAAGAAAATAATTATCTACCACTGACTGTATGATCAGTTCGAGGTACATATATCTGGACCTCATTCATTTGTATCTAGTCACTCTAGTTGGAAGTTATGTTTTTAAGGCTAACTTCAGGATACTTTTCTAACATTAGAACGTGAACACCCGGGACGATTTCACCCTCGTAGTGAGGACCCTTACCTAACTGATTGAGATCACCATATCCAAGGTTTTCTCTGCGTAAGGTGAGATGCCATTGGATGTCTTTATTCCTTCCACATATATGCATCAGATTTGCCCCCCCCCTTTTCCTTGACTTTTTGTGAATTGTTTTTTATTCGCTTGCCTTTCTTTCTTCTTATTTGTTTATCACAACTTCCTTTAATCCTCTTTAGTTTTTTATTTTTCAACTCGTTTTATCTGTCCCTGTTATATGATCAACCCCTTTTTCTGATAAAAATTATAGTTTTGAAACAGTGCATGTCTGTTACTAATAACACTGATCTGGTACAATATGAAACTTGAGGGATTAATCTGTTCTCTGTGACAATTTGGTTATTATTAACATCATTCTTGCGATTTGGAATTATCTTTTTGAGTCTCTCCTGCCTCTTGGTTTTAACAATTTAACAATTTAAAATATAATATAAATGTTTCTGAATTGTCTGTGTCAAAAAATGTCTTCTTTTTTTTTCTTTGGGTCTCTTTATATATATATATATATATGTTGTGTAAAGTTTAGTATAATATATTTTGTTTGTATTGTGCATTTTATGTTTTATATATGTATATTTATGTGTATATATATATATATATATATATATATATATATATATATATATATATATATATATATATATATATATTGTCTGTTACAGCCCTGACGAAGTTCCCGTGGCACTAGGGGAACGAAATGCGTTAGCTGTGCTGTTTTTATGAAAAGATGGAATATGAATAAAGAAAAGAACTTTCAAAAAACTCTTTTGCGCAACTGACTTTATTGGAGTGCACCTTCCTTTTTCTATGAACATTTGGTTTTTTATACACCTTCTGGCAGCAGGTGTTGGGAGAAGTTGCACCAGCATATATTTGAAACAGACAGAATTAATGTGCTTGACCTTGGTCTGCTGTTGTGCCTTTTGTAGATCCTGAGACAATGTTGCCCTACATTGCTGGTGCTAAAGCTCCTGGACGATGTACATAGAGCCTGGCGGATTGGCATGTTTTTTAAAAAAAAGTCCTTAGCCACAGGAAATGTATTACTTTGTAATTTTGGAGACTATTAAGTTTATTTGTATGTTGATTTTTATTAATGTAATCATGTTTATTTTTTTGTAACTCACAATTTTAATGAATTAACTGTTTAAATGTACTTTTATGATTGTCCCAAAAAACAATCCAATAAATTCTCTTTTGATTTGATTTGATTTACATATACTATACCTAAACAATCAGATCCTTTCAGCAGCGCGCTCAAAAGACGGGTGCAGTGGGGATGGCGCTGAATCCAAGCCCAGAATTAATTTTTTTATACAAGGATGTGACGTACTACAATTCCAGTTTTAATCTTTTATTTTTATTTTTAGCTGTACTGGCTCAAACCAACACATTTCAGCCCTGCGAGGCCTTTGTCACGGTTAGTGAGTCTTTCTTTTGTTTCACTATTTATACCAAACACATATTGCCTGTGATGTGGCATTCTTTGAAACGTAGTGTTTATTTACATTGTGCATGTTATTTACAATATTTACAAGGTTTTCAGTTTTTCAAATGAAAATTCATTACTTTACATTACAGTGATCAATCATTACAGAGGTACATGTGGATTTCATTCATTTTATGTGTATTACATTAAATTAATCTGTCTTCCCTTTTAGACCTTAGAGTCTGTTTTTGTACTGTTATTCTGTTATTAGTAGTTCCATTTTTCTTGTTACGTTTGAACAGACACCAAGGTCTAAAACGAAAGAAAGATAATTTAATGTACTAAACATAAAATGAATTCATGACTTGCCTCACCACCATGGGCGAAGCGAACTTAGATTGGCCCTTCGTCACATAACAACCTTCACCAGATTCCCAACCCTCACATCAATTTCCCTTTCACAACCATTACCTTTAGTGCAATATTTTTCCTGCATGCACTTGCGCACATCCAACACTTTTCCTACCTTCACACAATCAAGAGTTTTCCTCCCCATCCACTCCCTGTTGAATCGGGTACATGCTACCTTGCCTCTTAGCAATGAAAATGGAAACATATCCGTACTGAAATGGATAGTCATTCTTATAGCCCATAACATATCACAAGCCTGTTTATCAATGCTAATTGCAGTTGATCTTTGTTTACACGGTTCACCCTTTCCACAAGACCATTGCCACAAGGGTGATACAAACATGTTCTTATGTGTTTAATACCATTAGATATGAGAAATTGATTCATATCTTTAAAGATCAATTGAACACTGTTATCCATCACCAACTCTTCAGGGAAACCCTCCCTGACAAATACCCTGTGATAGAAATTAATGATTACACTTGAATTCATGCTATTGACAAATTTCAACTCAGTCTACTTGGACATGTAGTCTACCAGCACCAATGCATACTTGGGTGAACTTCCAAGAACCCCAAAAGGACTGGATATATCGAAATCCAGCTCATGCCAGGGCACACCATTGCTGTCTACAGCCTGACCTGGTAATGGCACAACTACTTGTGACTTATGTTATGTTATGTTATGTTATGTTAAAACAATTTATTATGCGCACAGCGACCCCAGCGAAGGAGCATCCCGGCGCAGAGACAACGGAGCAACACAACATAACAAGGAGACAATACCACAAAGGGAAGCTAAAACAGGAATGTCTTAATGGCTCTACGGAAAGACAACAGGTCCTCGAGCAGCCGGATTTCAACTGGGAGGGTGTTCCAGATTAACGCCGCTTTCACCCTGAAGGAACGACCCCCCATCCTGCTGAGCCTAAATCTAGGGACAACAGCAAGGGCCAAACCTTGAGATCGGAGGTTGCGGGTGGGGACATAAAAGGCAATGGAGTTGGCCAGAATCTCAGGACCTATACCTCTTAGGATTTTGAAGGTCAGACACAAGACCTTGAAAAGAATACGCTTCCTAACCGGAAGCCAATGCAGGGAGCGAAGAACATTAGCCACCGGGCAAAACCTAGGTAAGCCAACAATGGCTCTCGCCGCAGCGTTTTGCACCCGCTGCAAACGGGTTAACTCAGCCTGGTTAGCCCCCGCCAACAAAGAGCTTGCATAGTCCAGACGGGAGATAATGGTTGCCTGGACTACAAGCTGTCGGGTGGGGGCATCAAAAAACTTAAGCACTGGCCTTAAGCCTCTTAAGAGTCCAAAGCAACAGGCTGCAATTTTTTTGGTGTGCCCTATGAATGTGAGACCAGCGTCTAACCAGACCCCTAGGTTCTTTACCTCCGACACCGGGGTCGGAGAGGGGCCCAACTCCGAAGGCCACCACTGATCGCCCCAGAGCTCCACTCCCTTCCCGACAACCATTACCTCTGTTTTTGTGGCATTAAGCTGGAGACAGTTACCTGTCAGCCAGCTGGCCACCGCCTTCAGTCCAGACTGAAACCTGGGGGCATCCTGTTCCGCGTCCCCGCTGAGAGTAACCGCCAGCTGTGTGTCGTCGGCATATGAGACCAAAGTTAGGCCCCACTGCCTTGCGACATCAGCCAGCGGTCTCACGTAGATGTTAAACAACGTGGGACTCAGCGAGGACCCCTGCGGAACCCCCATGGCCAGAGGCTGGAACCTGGACTTGAAGGGAGGGATGGCAACACAGAAGGAGCGGTTGTCTAGGAAGGAGCGGAACCATTGCAGCGCCTGGCCACCGATACCGATCTCCTCAAAATGTACACATTACAGTCCCATACATAATGTTCCACATCCTTGTCAATCCCCAAAACCTTCTTTAACTCTTCTTTTCATTGCTTGCATAACCATGTGCCCCTCATGGGCGAAATCCATAATTCTAGAAATAAATTCACCAGCTACTACCAATCTGTCACACCTAAAAAGGACATCACCAGCCAGAGTCAACTCATTGGCAGTTTTCCATGGGATTAGTGCCTCTTCCATGTCACAACCATATGGCCACTGCCCTACCACGTACTTAATCACTTCCTGCAATACTCCATCTTCATGAGTAGCAGCACGGCATTCCTCCTCAGACAACACACCACCAGTAATAGCGTTCACAGAATACACCAATTCCCAATCATCCTCACCATCCTCACTCTTATCAATGTCTACTTTGATTGCAGGCCGTGATAAACTATCTGCAGTGAAATTCCGGACACCTGAAACAACTTCCAAATTATATTGATACTGCTGCATGCGATATTGCCACTTTGCAATTCAAGGAGATGCACTTCCACCACTGCCTGTTTTGAAAAGTTCAACAATGGCTTGTGCTCGGTTCGTAGGATGAACTGATTAAACCACACAAAGTTCCTAAAGTAATTACCTCCCCATCACAAACCCAAAGCTTCTTTTTATATCATGGAATATGTTGGATCAGCACCTTGAAGCATCCTATATGCAAAAGCAATGATCCTTTTGCCATCATATCTTTTCTGCATCAAAACCGCTCCCAACCCATGGTTGCTGGCGACAGTAATGATAATTCATTTGTCATAGGTGTTGAATGGTTTGAGGGGTTGTGCAGTCACAATCTCATTCTTTACCATGTCAAAAACATTCTGACACTCAGCACCCCCTTCTTATGATATGCCTTTCTTCAAACGTTCCTGCAAACACTCAGTTTTGCTAGAGAAATTGCTCACGAACTTCACATTGTATTCGATCAAACCTAGAAACAACCTAAGTTGCTCCTTATTACTAGGCGCAGGTAGATCCTCAAGAGCCTTTCACAGTTTTAACTTGAGCTTGTTTCCCTTACTTGAAACATGATGACCAAGATAGTCCACCCCATTGCAGAAAAAAATAAATTTCTCTTTCTTTAAAGTGAAACCAGAAGCATTAAAAACTTCCAGCACCTTCTCTAGTCCACCAATGTGTTCACTGTTATTACCTCCATAAACCAAAATATGATCTTGAAAGCACTCCACTAATGTCCTTGAACAAATTGTTCATGAGCCTTTGGAAGACAGACAATGCCGAGGCTATGCCAAACAGCATCTGTCTATAAGGAAGGGCTCCTTCAGGAGTGACAAAATGATTCAAATGTCTTGACTCCTCGCATAACTACACCTGATGGTATTCTGCCAACATATCTAAAGTTGTAAATACCTCTGCACATTTAAATGTGGATAACAATTCATTGATATTAGGCAGAGGTTGCGATCAATCCAAATATTAGCATTCAGGTCGCACAAGTTCACACACAATATCAAAGATTTGTCATATTTGCGCGCCAAAAAAACTGGAGCCAACCATTCAGACCCTTTGATAGGTTCAATGATGCCCAGTTTCCACAACTTATCCAACTCTAATTTAAGCTCATTCCTCATGTTGAGGGGAATGCTCCTCACTTAGTGCACTGCACTGTCCTTTAAAATGATTCGATGTTTAAACCCTTTGAGCTTGCCGAGAGAATCAGTAAAAACACCAGGATACTTCACTAAGAACTTACATTTATCTAGATTGCACACCGCTTTGTTGCACACCTCCAATAACTGTTGTGTGGATAAAACCAAATCAGGATGGTTGGGGTCCAGAATTATGTTGAAATTTCAATGTTCATTCCATCCCAACTAATTGGACCCACACTTGGCTACAAATACAGCGCCAGTGGAGGTTTTGTTATCAAATTCCAGCATAGCTTCAAAATGGCTTAAAACGTTCACCTTCTTTCCCCCATACACGAAACTTTTCACATGAAATTTGCTCAAACTAGGAACGTTAAATCTGGCAAAATCAGATTCTCCATTCAACGTGAATGGCGAACCTGAATCAGCCATTACTGATACTTCAACATCATTTATAACAATTTCACACATGGGAGGTTTCCTTCTGACAACGTGATGCATGGCTGACACTACGTTCTCAACATGTGATGATGATTAAGACAACATTAGAATCACACTCCCATCTTCATCAGACTGATCACCATCTTCAATTGAATTAATCACCATGTCGCCTCGTCCCCTCTGACTCTTGCATGACTTACACACAAATATAGCACCTTACATCACATGCGTTTACAATGCATGTGATTACAACGTGGACGTTATAACGACTGCGCTGTTTACCTCACAGTGCATTACAACGCAAGTTGTTACAACGACTTGCTGTAGGGGGCGCGCTGGACTTAGGCACAGTGAAATTTACTATTTCAACTCCAGTGTGCGCAACAGTAGGGAAGGTGTTGGAATAGTAAATTATACTATTCCTTAGGTTAGCCCGCCCCCTACAGCAAGTCGATGTAAATACTTCTGTTGTAATGCACTGTGATGTAACAACGCCGTCGTAACGACCTCGTTGTAATTGCATGTGTTGTAATGCATACGATATAATGGCTGTTTACCCTTACACACTCTTGTGAAATGGCCCTGCTTACCACACTTGAAACACACAACATTTGTAGCTGGACATTGTCTGACAGAGCTCACATGCGTTCGGCTTCCACAACTGAAAAACACTACGTCCACACGCTCACTAGATATCTTAACATTCGACCGGGGATTAGCTACATGAGGGTTGTCCAAAGTTTTCCTGTTTTCCTTATCCACATTTTTTGTCATAACGTTCACTTTGTGTGTAGAGGTGCCTCCACCCATCTCCCTCAGACAGTGTTGCGAGAGCTCAATACTCCTAGCATTGGTCAAGGCTACTTCCAGACTGGACTCCTCGGCCAACAATAATCTCTCTTGAATGTTTTTGTTGTTAGTTTTTTTCAATTAGTGGATCCCTAATGATTTCATCCTTGAGGTCACAATTGTTGCATGTTATAGTGTGTAACACGCTACAAAATCCTCAATAGGTTCACCTGGAGCTTGGCAACATTGCACAAATTTGTGTCATTGCAACACCACATTCTTCTAGGGGATAAATCGCTTATTAAGAGTGAACACTACAGAACCATACTTATCAACCATATAACCATCTCCATCTTCACCAGTGCCTGCATGCATCAGTACCGTCTCAACAGCCAATGTCTTGAGAATACTCCTGCCTTCAGCACCTAAATTTTATACTAACAGAGATTTTTTCTTTTTTGATGTAAACGTATCCCCATCAATGGCCTCCAAATAGGCCTCAAATGCCTCATACCACTGTTCCCAACTCAATATTGGGGTGCCTGGGAAGCACAAAAATGCTGGAGGTGGAGAAATCTTCTCCATGATTGCCCAACAGTTGCTACTGGAGATGCTGCAATGATGCTGTGGCACAAAACCAAAAATCACCCCCAAATGTTGTTAAAAATACTGTATACTGGGTGTGTCTGTCACCATTTGTTCCAATGAGGGTAGAAATGCATGCTAAATAGCTCTCAAATGTTGTTAACAAAAACAATTTCTATTTACTGGGTGTGCCTGTCACCTTTTATTTGACTTTGAGCCGGAATGCAGGCAGACAGATAGGCTACTTCCAATTGTGGGTAATGAGCTCCTTCTGCGAATGCTTGTTCCCCGCATTCAAGAGAAAAGGTTTCCCTGTCACTGTGCATTTGAGACAGCCAAACGCGGGGGCATTGACAAACAACATAGGCAGATCCTTCCTAAGATGGCGGTGGCCGTCGGCATGTAGCGTCTGCGCGACATTTGCAATATAACCAGAATCACAGTGACATGATGACACTGATGCTGATGAGGGCGTTGCAGCAGTTGAAGATGAACTTGGCAAAATCCTTTGTGATCAGCGCTATGCCAACTACCATGAGACCCAGGAGCCAGGAATCATCCAGATGTAGACGCTATCTTCAAATGAGGATGCAAAACTCAGAACACATCGGCACCACGGATGCCCAGGACCATGACACAGCAACCTGGCAGCTCCTGCTTTGAGGGTTCTCCGTGCTGCCACTCGTCGCCAGTGAAAGGAAGCCAGCACTGGTAAGAGAACAGCAGTGTATTCCTTACTTTCAGAAGCACTGAGCCTCCACCCACAACTGCCGCCCTGAGACCCGGCCCTGTTCCACATTCTAATATTCCATGTATGGCTCGAGCTAAGCCATTGCACGGACCCCAAATAGTGCTAATGTGATTTCCACCCACATCCCTACACCTCCCCTCCCCTGACACCTGCACACCCATTTTCATACGCACAAAACAAGCCTTAGAACCAGGTAACAGCAAACCCATACTTTTGCTCCACAAATTACCATTCCCTAACACCACCACACGATCCTTGACATGCCTCACCACCATGGGCGCAGATAACTTAGTGTTGGCCCTTCCTCACATGGTAAGCGATAACAACCCTCACCCTATCACCAACCCTCCGCCAATTTCTCTTTCATGACCATTACCTTTAGACCAATTGTTTCCTGCACACGCTTGCGCACATCCAACACCTTTCCTACCTTCACACAATGAAGAGTTTCCTCCTTATCCACTCCCAGTTGAACCAGGTACATGGCAACCTACCTCTGAAGAATGAAAATACAGACATACCCGTACTGACATTAGGAGTCATTCTTAAAGCCCACAACATATAACAAATAACTTCCTTCCAATCTAACCCACTTATCAAAGCTAACTGAAGTTGATCTTAGATTAGACGGTTCACCTTTTCCATAAGACCATTGTTCCGAGGGTAATACAAAGATGTTCTTATGTGTTTGATACCATTAGTTTAAGAAATTGATCCATCTCTTTAGAGACCAATTGAACACCATTGTCCATCACCAACTCCTCAGGGAAATCTTCTCTGACAAATACCTCCCGAAAGAAATTAATGATTACACTTGAATTCACGCTATTGACAAATTTCAACTCAGTCCTCTTGAACATGCAGTCTACCAGCACCAGCGCATACTTGGGTGAACTTCCAAGAACCCCAAAAGGACCAGATATATCGAAAGTCAACTACTTTTGACTTATCACTCAAAATGCACGCATTACATTCCCTTACATACCATTCCATCGTCAGAACCTACGGACTCAACATTGTGTCATACGCAGACGACACCCAACTCATCCTCTCCCTATCCAACGAATCCAACACCGCCATACACAACTTTCGAGAAGGCATGAAAGCCATCGCCAAATGGATGAAAAACAGCTGCCTACAACTAAACACAAACAAAATGGAAGTACTCATCATGGGCCCAAACCCAGATGCCTGGAATGACACCTGGTGGCCCCCCACCTTTGGAAGCCCGCCCACCCACCCGCACAGACCACGCACACAACCTAAGATTCATCCTGGACTCGGAGCTCAAAATGGACCGCCAGATCAACTCCGTCTCGTCCTCCTGCTTCCACACCCTCCGCCTCCTACGTAAGACCTTCAAATGGATGACCCTCGAACACAGAAAGACCTTCAATCATGCCCTGGTCACCAGCAGGCTCGACTACGGCAACACACTCCATGCTGGAATAAACAAAAACCTCAACCGCAAGCTACAGAACATCCAAAACGCCACCGCAAGACTGGTCCTCAACCTGCCAAGCCACTGCCACATCTCCCAGCACCTGTGCACACTCCACTGGCTCCCCATTGAAGCTAGAGTCACCTTCAAGATGCTAACCCACGCTCACAAGGCCCTCCAAGACACCGGACCAGCATACCTGAACAGCCGACTTAAATTCCATGCACCCCAAAAGACCGTACGATCAGCCCAGGTCTCCAATGAGGTGGTACCCACACCAGAAAGACCAGATCGGGAGGCCACCCCTTCTCTTTCCACGCGGCCAGTGCCTGGAAAGACCTTCTGCTCCACCTTAGACAGATAACATCGCTCCCTATCTTCGCTAGAAACCTCAAAACCTGGCTCTTCTACTGACCCCCCCTTGATTGTCTGGAACCTGAAAACCCCCCCACACCCCTATCGCCTTGAGACCCTTACGCGTGAGTAGTCGTGCTTAACAAACACCTGATTTGATTTGATTTGTCAATATCGGGCCACCAAAAATCTCCTCGAACTCTCCTTTTCATTGCTTGCATACCCATGTCCCCCTCATTGGCAAATTCCCAAATTCTAGACCTCAATGTACCATGTACTACCAACCTGTCACTCCTAAAAAGGACATCACCTCCAGAATCAAAGATCTACTTACTTAAGCTGCACAATTGCAAGCGAGTCCTGGGGAAAGCATTTCACAGAAATCTATTCTGCACCCGCACAAAGGTTGAGCTGGGGCCACTAACCAGAATAAAGAAACCTACCTGAGGTGGAAGAAGCGATCCATCAGAGTGTGGGTAATAAAGCCCCTGGACCAGATGGCTTACCTATTGATCTTATTAAATACAAGCCCGACTTTTGGGCGCCCCTACTTTTAAATATTTTTAATAGGGGGCGTGGCCAAGATGGCGACGAGAGCGGACGTGTGACTCTACAGCTCCCGCCAACGGCCGATTTACAGCACCAGTTCTGGCGTACCGGGGCCCGCGACACTGGGCCCGGGATCTGTCAGAACCACAGACATAGCAGAACGGAAACCGGAGATCCCGCCAGAAGCAAAACAGAAGCGAGGCATCGCGAGTGACGGGCTGCCTGGGGCTCGGAGTCCGCGAGGCGCCCATCCCCCACTGCGCTGAGATCGAGGCCTGGCCCCGCGCGTAGGAGCTGAGGCCTGGCCCCGCGCGTAGGAGCTGAGGCCGGCCTGAGACCTAGGGAGCCCTGAATCGGCGGGCGCTTGGGCCGAGGATGTCCCATCCCGCGAGCGATCGCAGGTGAGCCGCGCAGACATCCATAGCAGCGATCGGAGAGGGACAGAGGGAGGCCCGTAGGCATGAAGACCCGGGGGAGCTGCGGAGCCGCCGAGCGGCGCTGGTTGATCCCGGGGCCGGGCCAGACGATCAGCGAAGCAGCAGGAACGGCTTGGTGGGTGACCAACTTGCGGAGGCCCGGGAGGCTTACATGGGAGACCGGTGACTGCGAGGCGCCCCCTAGGGCGAGTGCGCTAGCAACGGACAGTCCCGGCCTGGAAGGGAGGAAGTGGATCGTGGACCGCTAGCCCAGTGAGATCAGCGAAACGGCCTGAGGGTGCAAAGAGGCCGCCGGCTGCGGCAGCGGCTGAGACGGATGTAAGTGAGGTGGCATAGCCGTGGAGACCCTGGGAGCGGCGGAGCCGCCAGGAGGTGATGAGAGGCCCGGAGATCGGGGGAGACTGTCGGCTGAAGCGGAGGCCTGGAGCATGACTCGGGAGCGGAGGCTCCGTGTGGCGGCTCGGAGAGTCTGGAGTCAGTGAGGCGGTGGACACCCAGGAAGGAGAGGGCGATGTCAACGAGCAGGTCTGCCCGGCGGTGTGTGTGAGACGCCTCGACAGAGATGAATGAGGCCTATGCCATGTCGGCTTGGTGAGGGCTATGACACCGTTCAGTGAGTGGCTGTGTGAGGCCGGGGGCGCCAGAGGGGCCGTCGGCCATTTTGTGGCTGGGGTCTGCGGTCTCCGCTCTGGAGGATTGGGATCGGGAGATCACTGGCATGGGAGCTGTGCAGCGGTGAGGAGGACTCCGCAGGCATCGAATAGAGCAGCGACCAGATGGTCCGGAGACAGGTCTGGTCTTTCGGGAGTGAGGGGCGGTGGCTGGTCATTGCGGGGCCCGCCAGAGCCCACGAGGATGATCGGACTCCAAGTGCCGGCAAGACAAAGGGAGTAGTACGTGCCAAGCTTGGCAGCCGGGGTACATTGCCACCGCGGAGAACCGGAGTCGCCCTGCAGGCGCGGCAAGAAGGAGGTCCTGACAAATAGCTGAAGAGCGCGGGATCGCCAGGTGGAACGCTTACCGGGGTTGCGTGATGTCTACTGGTAGGCCCCCCCGAGGCAAAACTGTGAAGGAGCTTTTCGCGAAACCGCAGACCCCCCAACAAAGAGACACTGTGGTCCCGACCCCGAAGAAGATGGAACAAACCACGGACTGCGTGTCGGAGCCCATTACGAAAGCCTTTCTGGAATCCCTTTTTACGTCCCTGCGGGATGACATTCAGTCCTTTAAGACAGAATTTACCAGCAAAATCAGAGAAGTGCGGCGTGAGATGGACGGCATAGGGGAAAGGGTAGCAGACCTGGAGACCAAAAGCGACAATAAAAATACTGAACTGGCAGCCCAACATCAAGAAATCATTCGCCTGCATGACCAACAGGTGGACCTTCAGCTTCACTTGGAAGACCTGGAGAATCACTCCAGACGCCATAACATTCGCATTCGCAATGTGGCCACGTCCGAGGCCACTCAAGATGCGTTTTGCTACGCTAGATAACTTTTTAACCACGTGCTAGGGCGGCCATTAGACTCGCCCCTCCAACTTGACAGGGCACATAGTACCGGGCCGCCTCGTGCAGTGACGGCGCCCCCCCCGGACATACTGGTTTGTGTCCAAGACTATCGCACCAAAGAAGAGATACTACAGAGGGCACGTCAGAAGCACCCGATCTCATTTCAGGGCACGTCGCCGCTGCTGTTCCAGGACTTGGCGGCTCTCACGCTGCACAAACGCCATCTTTTCAAGCCCGTCACATCTTATCTTCAACAGAAAAACATGCCATACAGTTGGGGTCACCCCTCCCGTCTCATTTTCAGACTGGAGAACAAACAGTACCAGCTCCGGTCGGTCTCGGAAGCTTGCACTTTGTTAGGAATAGAAGAACCCGAGGAGGGCACCAAGGCCACGGGAGCCACATCGGAGACGGAAGGGCGCAGGCCCCAGTGGAGCCAGCAGCGGCGAAGGAAACGGGTGAAGAAACCTCCAGCGCCAGAGATTGCAGCGGGTCAACGCGCCGCAGTGGGTGAGGTAGCCCCGGATGGCAGTAACGGCCCAACAGGATGAAGAGCCTGCCGAGACCTGGTGACCTGGTTACCCGTTCTGACCAAATGGCCGTTGGCGGGAGAGTGCTCCTGGACAGACTAGTAAGACTACCCTGTGTTGGTTTTTTCCTTTTCCTCTCTGGATGAAGGACTATGACAGTTTGCAGTTCTGGGAGGGGGAGGGGGGAATGGGTGGGGTAGGGCATTTGGTCCATGGTTCAATTGCCAGTAGGGTGGGTCTTGGCTCCAGGGTTTTGGATTAATTGGGCTGGGATAGGTTCTGGGACACCGGATTTGGAACTCCCGTGGAGGCATACATGGCGGGTCGAGGTACTGCTCCTCTAGATGATGGTGGATGACCTAGTTATCCTCACACTAAATGTGCGAGGTCTGAACAACCCTGTCAAGCGCAAAGCGATCCTGCTCCAGTTGGAACAGTCTCAAGCGGACATATGCCTCTTACAGGAAACACACCTTCTAGCCAGGGATTGCCACCGGCTTAGGTCTTGTAGATTTCCCCACCAATTTTTCTCCTTGTGTCCTGACAAGAAGGCGGGAGTAGCGATCTTAGTGGCACAAAAGTTTAAGGGCAAGGTGTTGGGGAAGTTGGCTGAAATCAAGGGGCGACTGTTAGTCTACAGCTTTGCACTGGGGGAAGAGACTCATACGATTGGCCCGATATATGGGCCCAACGAAGGCCAAGAACAGTTCCTATACAGAGCGCTCACTGACGTCACTGACACGACTGACCGTTACCTAGTTTTGGGCGGGTACTTAAATCTGGTTTTTGACAATATATTGGACAGGTCTTGTCAACGCACTACACAGGTGGGAGCGCTCACAGCGGCAGGCAAAGCTAGACTGCAGGACCTAGGGTTGGTGGATCTATGGCGCGCACTTCATCCTGGGGAGAGAGATTACACATACTTCTCGGCTGCCCACAAAACATATGCGCGTCTCGACTACCTACTTGTTTCCACCGCCACTCAAATGCTTGTCACTAGAGCCGACATAGGTACTGCTTCCCTCTCCGACCATGCACCAGTTACGGACTCCCTTTCCATGCCGGCGGCGCAGCGCTCCCGTAGGGTTTGGCGCCTCCGAGATTCGTTACTGTAGAGGAAGGTGGTGGTCACCAAAATCCAGAGCGTGATCACTGACTACCTCTCCCATAATAGCAATTGTGACACTACCTTGTCTACACAGTGGGCTGCGCTGAAGACTGTTCTTAGAGGTGAGTTTATATCTGTCTCAACGGCAGAGAATGTGGAACGTCAGTCCAAGAGGGGTGAGCTCACACGGCTGACCAGGGAACTGGAACAGGTACACAGGAGAACGGGGGCTCCGAGAATATGGAGGCAACTGAAAGTTGCCTGCCAACAGCTCGCAGCTTTAGATTTAGATAGGGCAGAATATGCAGCCTTATGACTGCGCCACGCCTATTATACGGGCGGGGACAGATGCGGGCGCCTACTGGCGCACAAGCTCCGTGAGGTCACGTAGCGCAGGGAGGTTCGTGAGATAAGAGGGATCGATGGCATAACAGTGAATGGAGACCAAGCCATAGCTGAGGCCTTCAGCGCATTCTATGCGAAATTGTACGCGGCTGACCCCCCAGACCCGGAAGCGGGGGCAGATTTGCTAGCGGCTATTCCCCTGCCGGCGCTGACGCAGGAGCAGAGCGACTGCTTAGAAAGAGACATCCGACCGGAGGAGGTGATTTCTGCCATCTCCCGCCTCAAACTGGGCAAAGCTCCTGGCCCAGATGGCTTCCCGGCGAGCTTTTATAAAACATTCTGTAACCAAGTGGCCCGCTACTCACCCGACTCTTTACCTCCTTCGCGGGAGAGGGGGCGATCCTGAGAGACCTACTGGAGGCGTCTATCGCTGTGATACCCAAACCGGGTAAGGACCCCGCTGAGTGCAGAGCGTATAGGCCTATTTCCCTCTTAAATGTAGATCTTAAGCTTTACACAGGGATCCTCGCCTCCCGATTGGGACCATACATGGGAGGATTGATCGACCCGGATCAGTCTGGGTTCATTCCGGAACGGCAGACCTCTGACAACACCAAAAGAGCTTTCCACCTCCTAGAAAAGGCCGCCCGCACAGAGGGCGAATATATGATGCTGGCCATCGATGCCGAAAAGGCATTTGATAGGGTGCACTGGCCCTATCTGGAAAGGGTGTTACTGAAGGCCGGCATAGGGCCCAAATTCCGAACTGGGGTGTTCAACTGCTACAAATTTCCATCAGCTGCAGTCCGGGTCAATGGCTGCACGTCTCCCCGGTTCAAAATCGAGCGTGGCACCAGACAGGGCTGCCCGTTATCCCGCCTGTTGTTCGCCCTTTATATGGAGCCTCTCGCACACCTTCTGCGGTCCGACCCGAATGTGCAAAGAATCAAGTTCGGGGGTGACGTCCACACCATAAGACTGTACGCTGACGATGTACTGATATCGCTCGCTAACCCCCGGAGCTCCCTCCCTGCGTGCATTGCTGACCTCGAGCGATTCGGCCGGGTCTCGGGCTTCAAAGTCAACATGTCTAAATCTGTAGCCCTCGACTTGTCGCTAGAGACCCCCACGCGTGCCTAATTACAGGCAGAGTTCCCCGTGCCTTGGACGATGGACAAGATCCCATATCTTGGGATACAACTGGCACCTTCCCTACAGACCTCCGTAGAACTTAACTATTCCAACCTGCGGCAGAAAATTAGGTGCGAGTTGGGACAGTGGAAATACTATCCGCTGTCCTGGTTGGGTAGAGTGGCAGCTGTCAAGATGATGGTTCTTCCCCAAATATTATACCTCTTTCGCACGATCCCCCTTGCTCCTCCGTGAGGCTGGATAAAACTGATGCAGTCGGAACTGTCGCAGTTTATATGGAATGGGAGGAAGCCCCGCCTGAAGAGACGGATTGCCATGCTGGCACCAGAACATGGCGGGATTGGGATCCCGGACTTAGCAACGTATTTTCAAGCATCCCAACTACGCTTCTTAGTGGAATGGGTTAGATGGGAATCTGGGAAACATTGGCTGTTTCAAGACCAAGCCGTCGCCGGACGGACCCTGCAGGAAATCCCCTTTATGAGACGGGAACACAGGCCTCCCAATCTCTACGCGTCCTTTATCACGCGGGTACCTCTAGAGATCTGGGATCAAGTGGGGATCAGCCAAGAATTCACCACCCTCCCTTCACCCCTTACCCCCATCATCGGGAACCCGGACTTCCACCCGGGGATGGACGGGATAGCTTTTGCGCGCTTGAAGCCTGCGGGTTGTCACGCGCTCCATCATGTCTATGGCCCAGAGGGTGTAGTTCCCTTCCAGCAATTTCATCAGGAATTCGGCCTACCGGAAACCGAAAGACTCCGTTACTTACAGGTCAGGCACTGGGCGCTCAACGCTGCAGTAAGGTCTTCGGCGGATAGACGCTTGACAAACTTCGAGTATTGGTTGATCACCCGCACCACTGATAAACAACTGATTTCAGACCTCTATAAAATGCTCATGCAAAAACACAGATACACCTACATCGCAGGCAGGGTGCGCTGGGAGCGGGAGCTGGGGAGATCCCTAACTCACAGGGAGTGGGAGGGAGTCTACTATAGAGCGCGCCACTCGGCCTACCATATGGGACTTACAGACACCTTCACGAAGGTCGCGTCCTACTGGTACTACACCCCCAAGCGCCTGTATGAAATGGATAGTGGACAGGATCCCCTGTGCTGGCGTGGCTGTGGTCAGGTTGGCATGTTAGTTCACGTGCTCTGGGACTGTCAATTTTTACAAGAATACTGGAGCCAGATCTTAGCGGACGTAGACACACATTTCGAAACAGACATTCCCCGCTTTCCTGCCTATGTACTCCTGGGGCTGCCTAATGCACTGACTTACCCATTACGATAATGGAGGGGTCGCCTGATGGCTATCGCGCTGGGGTCAGCGATACAGAATATAGTGACGCATTGGCGATCAAAACATATCCCTACATATCAGGGCTGGCTCCACCGTCTCCAGTTGGTTCTGGCCATGGAGAAACTCTTGCTGTCTAGGGCAGGGGAGGAGGTGCGCTATGCCGAGCTGTGGAAGCCATTCCTATCCTTACTGGCTTCTGAGTTTACGGAGGTGACTTGTCCTAAGTATCTTTGTCTGTTGAGGTTGACGGACGCCGAAACAAGCAAGAAAGAGACTGATTCGACACCAAGGTGGCAAGGGACCAGCGGCGAGAGTAAATGAGGACCATGGACCGTGGGGGTGGGACTGGGGGGGTTGGGAGGGGAGGGGTTACAAGGGTGGAAGGGGTTGTCGAGTTCTGGGTAGGGCTGGGATTGTTTGGGGGGGGTCTTACTTCCTTTCGTTGTTTGAGGGCGTCCGAGGGTCGATGTCTTTGGGCAGCTGCTGGGCCGTAGGGCAATAGGACGATGCTCGAAGGGAGACTGGGACACAAGCTTACTTTGTTCTGATAAAAGGCCTACATGTCTCCAACTGGCAGGGGACACAATGGGGTCCGGGGGATGCTTTTTAGCCTCACTGTGTTTATGATGCGGCCGGCCCAGGCTGGGTTGTAGGCGGCTTGCTGTGTATAATACTGCTCCCTCATGTCATGGCCAATGGCTTGTACCTTCCTTAACATCGCCCGGTGGGTCGGTCCTCGGACTGATCTGCGACCCTTATATGGCATTATCAATAAAAACATTTAATACTAAATATTTTTAATAACCTAATGCATGCCGCATTACCCAGCTCCTGGTCCACAAGCACTATCGTTCCGATTGTTAAGAAAGGGGATTGTTCTGAACCGAATTGTTATAGGCCTATATCCCTAATTGATAACACTTTGAAAATCTTAGGTAGAGTCCTATACAATAAGATTTTTGAGTGGTCTGAAGAAAATGGTATTTTAGATCCTTGTCAACTGCTTTCGAAGTAAGGTGGGCACCAATGACTAATGCCTCAATCTTAACTTAATTATGGGCAAATACACCATTGCGCGGGCCTTTCCAGTCTACCTGGAATTTATGGAATTGACCTCAGCTTTTGACCTTGTCAACAGGCCAAAGCTCTGGTCTATCCTGCTGACATATGGATTGTATGAACCCCTGGTATATTTCTTGGCACACTTGCACAAAGATCTTAAAGCCCGGGTGAGGATTGATTGCAGGGGTGAGGTTTCCGAAGCCATCGATGTGGGAAGGGGGGTCAGACCATGCTGTGTTCTGGCCACCCTTCTTTTTATTATCTACATCAATGGACTGAACAAAACTTTGAAATCATTAACCCAAGATGTTCCAAAAATTAATGGAAAACCACTCCCCGTGTTACTCTATGCGGATGATGCGATCCTTATGGTCAGCACTCCGAATTCCCTATGTATGTTAGTGCAGGGTTTTGTTAACCATATGGACAGCCTGGACCTACGCACTAATTTAAAAAAAAGTCTTTTAAAATGTCATGTGGCCCAAAAAAACATCAACTTAGTTCCATATCTGTGGGCACTCAGAAGCTGATGAGCACTAGCACCTTTCCGTATCTTGTGGTGGTCTTTGCTGCGAACAACTCCTGGAGTGAGCATATGGCTCACTCCAGGAGCAAGTTCTCAAAGTCCTCTAATTTAATTCTCAGCCTTCCACTCCCAAAGAGAACAGGGGCCATTTTAGCCATTTAAAATTTTTATAAATCTCAATGCGTGCCAACAGCTACGTATGGTGCTGGGATTTGGGGCTTCGCCAATAGTACCT
The DNA here is from genome assembly GCF_964261635.1 of Lissotriton helveticus. Lineage (NCBI taxonomy): Eukaryota > Metazoa > Chordata > Amphibia > Caudata > Salamandridae > Lissotriton > Lissotriton helveticus. The sequence continues at coordinate 260,747,894 of NC_136071.1, forward strand.
GCATCCAACAGGAAGAGAATAGATTCTGCAGGAAACTATTAGGCGTTCCAATTTCTACACCCCAATACATTTGCCACAACAAACTTATCTTACATTTTATCGAAGATTTTATTAGGGCCCGCCCTGCCCTTTTCTGTCTATCGGTCTGGAAAATCCTGCTGCATCCTTAACAAGAGAGATCATCAGTGACTGCATAGGATGTGCGAAAGGGAAAGACATACCTTGGCTGTTTGGGGTGTATCAGAGCCTCTGTAGTGTTAATAAGGGAAGAATTTACATAGATCCTAGCACAGCAATGGCCGCGAACATAAGTGAGCTTAGGAATGCCCTCTATTCATTATATAGAGCAGAAAGGTTCGAAAAGGAATCCCAAAAATCCCTTGCTCATACCTACATGGCCATTGATAATTCTGTACACCCACTGGCTAACTATATTACCTTGCCAATGAGCCATTGGGAGAGGAGCCTTTTGTTTCGTTTACGGGCTAGCACTATTACATTTGTGTTATGTCCCTTCCCCTGTGCAGAGTTTCACTACGCGGTTGGAAAGGAAATGGGCAAACCTGTCCCCTAGTCGGTGGTCTCCAACTCTAGCTGCCACTACTCCCTGCGCCGATTTAGATCCGGTAAGGGCAAATAATAACTTTAACTCCTGGATCCAAAATTCACTTGACACTCTACTCCCAAAACCCAAAAAAACTTTCCCGCAAGACTCCCAAACAAAAGCTGGCTCCTTGGTACTCCCTTAAATGAAGATAACTCAAACAAATCTGCAGGAAACTTGAAAGGAGATGGAGACAGAACTTAGCAGCTGAAAGGAAAAAGGAGTACAGAGAGGCAATAAGAAATTACAAGGCTGAAATTAGAATTGCTCAATCCTCCTTTTATGAGGAGAAGATTAGTGCAGCGGCGAATTAATCACCCAAAGAAATCTTTTGTATTGTTAAATTCCTCACTATCATACCACATAAAGTCCCCAATTCAGAAGATGCACAAATTCGTTGTGATAATCTGGCTAAATATTTTCATCAAAAAAGGCACTTGATATCCCAATCCTTCCCTCCCCACCAGAGTGGGTCCACAGTTTCCAGCAACAAGAGTTCCCTTCCCAATCCACAGTGTTCACTAGCCGAGTTTCCATTGCCAGATGAGGCGATGCTGAACACACTTATTTCTAGGGTTACTTCCGGTTTACCTATGGATCCCACCCCTCCACAGCGTCTCACTTTAGTCACGGAAGTCATCTGTCCAGCAATTCTGAAGACCCTAAATGCCTCTATCATCATGGGAAGAAAACTTAGATCCTTCTAACCTGGCCAATTTCAGACCCATTTCTCTTCTTCCCTGGCTTAATAATTTGGTTGAGAAACACATCAACTCCACTCTAGCCCAATACCTGGAATCAAACAATCTTCTCCACGAGTCCCAGACAGGGTTTCGTCTAAAGTATGGGACAGAGACTGCCTTACTCGCAGTAACGGAAGAAGCCAGTAGACTGGTAGACCAGGGCAGCTCAGCAGCAAATATTTTGCTGGATCTCAGTGCTGCTTTCGACTTGTCGATATACCATCCTGCTTGAGCGTCTAAAGAATCTTGGAGTGAGGCACATGGGTCTGGCCTGGCTCAAGTCCTTTTTAGAGGATTGATTCTTCCAGGTTACTGAGGGTACGGCAACATCTAATCATTGGCCTCTTAGCTGTGGGGTCCCTCAGGGTTCTTCCCTGAGCCCCACGCTATTTAACACCTATATGGTCCCATTGGCAGGGATAGTACTTCCATTTGGCATTCAAATCATCACCTACGCAGATGATACCCATTTGGTGGTGGCATTAAACCACCCGGAGGGTTCATCTTGTGCTCTGGGCAACTGCCTAGAGGCGGTAGCCGAATAGATGGAACTATCTCATCTTAAGCTAAACGGGGACAAGACAGAGCTAATGTTACTATTTCCACTCCTTTCAGTGGGGAAAGTGTTATATTGCAGAGGGGTACAATTCACTATTTCCACTCCAGTCAGTGCAACAGTAGGGATAATGTTGGATTGCGGAGGGGTAAAATTTACTATTCCCACTCCAGTCATATTATGAATTAATACAAATATTATTTTTATCAAAATACCAACATCTATTATCAAAATAATAAAAACCAATACATACAATATTATTTATAATTAAAATGCAAATCACAATTAACACATTCAATAATAAATTGCAATTAAAACAATGTTAATCTTTAAAATGTTATTACTGACATACCTTTCTACCCATACCTCTACAAGCTACACACCACACATCTAAAATGTATATTCTTATTTATAATGTTTACACATTTTACATAATTCATTATCTATTAAAATATGAATGCTAATTAACCACTAATGAACAAAATTACATTTAATAACCTTTCCACCCTTTATCTATACAAAAAACGACTCGCACCTATTATATAAATGTACAAAAATTAAAGACTTTACATAATTTACATAATTAATAATCATTTAAAATATTAATATTACTAATGAACTAAGAATAAAATAATTGTATTTAATTAACTTCCCACCCTTTACCCCTACAAAGGCAACTCACCCACATAACCTTAAAATATTTTAATAACAGTTACATAATGAATTATCATTTAACCAATAATCAAAAATTTTACATATTTATGAATTATTATAATTTCCCACATATCCAAAAACCACAAAGCACCCCAAACAAAAATATATATTATACAATTTACATAATTAATGATCAATTAAATAATTATTTATAACAATATATAATTTTAAAAGAATTATAATTATTTACTTCCCACCCTTTACCCATACAAAACCCACAACCCGCACATTGAATTGAAAAATATATATATTGATACAGTTAACATAAATAATGATCAATTAAATAATTATAAATAATTAAAAATTAATTATTATTAAATTATAAATAATTAATTTCCCAACCGTTCCCTCTACAAAAAATAGAACCCACAACTCAAACTTAAAATAGATATATATTATTTACAATAATAATTATTATTTATATGATTATTGATAATTAAACATTGATTATTAATTTATTATAATTAATTTACTTCCCATCCTATCCCCCTACAAAAGTCACAACCCGCACCTAAAACCTAAAAACTAAAAATATTAATTATACAAATAACATAAACAATTGAAAAATATTCTTGACTTAATTTTAGTTAATTTACTTCCAACCCTATACCCCTAGAAAAGCCACAACCTGCACCTAAAACTGATTACAAAAATAATAATTATATAATTAACATTAATAAATATGAATTGACTAATTAATATTATAATTTACTTTCCACCCTATTCCCATATAAACTCCACAACCCGCTACAGAACAAAAAATAACAAAAAATTATTACTTAAAAATTATAAACAACTATTAATTTACAAACCACATTAAAAAACTAACAATATTCAAGCAAACATTTTAAAATATATACAATTAACATATATATTAAAATTCACAAAAGTAATCAAAAATCATTATAATTCACACAAAAAATGTTAACATCGATATTACTTACCTTAAAATTGGTATTCTTATTCACGATATTCTTGCTCATGATACCTCTGTGTCATGATAGTTCTACTCAATAATTTTGCTAGTCGATATTGCTGACTCAATATTTTGTCTGAATACCACCCACTAATTGTCTTCTAGGGACAACATGGGTCATGACTGCAACAAAACATTAACAATGGGTAGTGATGGTCACAGAATTCTTATTACGAGCTACAAATTGGGTGGGTACCCTCAACGGTCCATAATATTTTTACGATTTAGCAAAACTCCAATAAATATGCAGACATTTGCATCCACCTTTTCGAATAGAGCACGAGGTGCTTGAAGAGAAATTTCTGCCACCTGTTTGTGCCCAAGCCTGTGCCTGCTTAGTCAATTCACAGCCCAAGTCAATTGAGAATCTTTATCCATAGCAGCCATAAGGACATACAAACATTGTTAAGACTATGGGGTTAATTAGACTTTAGCGAAAGGAGACATCTGCCAAAAATTGATGGATGTTATATCTGCGTATTAAAAGTGCACATCTTCCTACAGAGCTTAAATAGAGACAATTTTTGGCAGTTATAAAACATCCAGGAACCGTAAATAGCCCCCTAACTTTCTATCATAGCCTTTCAAACAGCATTTTTGAGTAAATGCGTCTTTCTGATTTTTACAAAGTGTTAGGATGATGTGAAGCCATTTTGGTCAAGGGATTTTGATCTCACCGTACATTTTTAGTCATAAACCAAATTTTACTCCTTAGAAAGATTACTTTAATCATTGCTTTTCACCTTGACATTGCTGCATTGGCTTTTTTATTTGCAGACTGTAACTACTGATGGTTGACAGTACTTTTCGCCTTCCTTTCACTATTTCTTCAAAATCTAAGCTTCAACCTTGGCCAAACTACCAACAGAAAGGATTTACCTCGCCATTGAAAGTGATTACCTGCAGTCCTATTCTGGTAGAAGCTCGACTAGAAGTGGTTAACCTTCTAGATCTCTTTCTGTTTTGTCCTGGACCAATGACCACCTAAAATAAAGATTTCACCAAAATCATAGCCCTGTGACCACAATTGGGTCAGTTGAACCTCTGAATGGTTTCATGTAGTGTGCTTCAGAATCATCTGCCACTTTAATGTTTACTATTTAACACCCTTCGGATCATCCCATATTCATAACTTACTCATGTGAGACAGACCAGACACCGCCTACCCACAGCTGGCGTAATTAGGAGAAATATCTTTATTTCTCCTTGTTACTTCCACTTTATATATGTGCTGCATTCTGGAACACACATAGAAACAGTAATATGCTTGTAAGGACTGGTACTACACAAAAACAATCTTCCCAGTAATGAAGATACCGCAGTGCAAGAGTCCCTGCTTTGATGTTAGGCTGCCTGAAGTGCACCAGTACTGTGAGAGCAGGACTGTGCTATATCTTAGTAGATATGGCACATTTCCGCATTCTCTCTGCTTCACACAATGCAATGCAGTACATCATGCTGCCTTGTGTGAAACATTAGTAAATCAGGCCCTGTTAGTGTACCATTCCTAATTAGCTCCACATTCCCCTCACAGTTTACTACTACCATCTAACACATAATAGCAGACTGATAATTTCACACTAATTTACCATCAAATATAAAATACAGGAGCAGATTATCAAGGTAATGCGATAAACATCGCAAATTGCGCTTATCGCGTTTACCTTTATCGCTGTCTATCGCTGATTCACATCACCATGTTAGCGGCGTATTAGCAACGCTTTGCTAAATGGCGATGTGAAAACCAGCAATGGATGGCAATTATCGGCAATAGCGCGGGAAATCAAGCGATGATTTCACAGCGCTAAGAGAATGCTTGATAATATGGGGGTGTGGACTTAACCTGTAATTCCACATCCCATATTACAGATAGCTTAGTCAGGATTTTATCAGGCGTTAGATTCTGGCGAAAACCTCGGTTAGCGCAGCTTTTTTCATCGCTTCGCAGATCTGCTCCATGCTTGTAAATATCGCAAAGCCTTGTTAGCGGTATTTACATGGAGTAATGGTCAGGAACGCCTTCTTTGCATCTCATTAGCGATGTATATCGCTAAGATGCGTGGCGTTACAAAAATGGCAGGTAACATGCGCTAATGCAAGTTAGCACTGCATTGTTGATAGGGAGGTAATATTATCGCCGCTTTTTGGCTTTTAAAGCCAAAAAAGCGGTGAGATGGCCCTTAATAATATGCCCCACAGAGTTTAATTAAATTCACACCGCACACCACAGTTTTTTTTTCTTATAAGTGCACATTATGAAATTCAGCTTATAATGTTCCTTTGTCTTTAGACCCATGGCTTCATTTTTAGTGGTGCATAAAGTGAAAAATCAAGTGTAATAATTTTTGTGCCTGCTTTTCGCTTTGCAATTGCATACATAGCAGGATAAACGAAAGTAGCACACACTCGTAAGATTACGAAGCATCATTTCCTCTAGCTGGTTAAAAGAGTGCAGACAAAACAGTGTAAAAGTGGTAATTCCGTAAAAATAGCATTGCTAAAAATATTTTCGTACTTTATCTCCATTTAGCACCACAAATATAAGAATCAGATGCAAAAAAAGGACCTGATACAATGCGCAAACGGTATTTCACTCTCAAGTATTGCACAGTATAGTAACGTCAAAATGTAAACATACTACCTTAACCTTCCACGTGAGTGTCTTCTTCATAAAAGTATCAGACCTCTACGAGGTGCAATCTTAAGACTTTGTGTGACATTAGCCTTAAACTCAATGTTGCACACACTGTGAGGGTCAATGTTCTATATAATCTAGTCAGACCACATTATGAATGTAGTACAAAATGGTAGCTCCCTGCTCCTTTGTGCTGCTGCATCAAACACAACAAAACACATTAAAATGGAGGAGCAAGATGTTTAATTGTATCATTGTACTACGACAGACATTAAGGCACAAATGTGGGTCATGCAAAAATTACTTCTCTATCACGTTGAGCAAAAGATGCCAATCTTGTGGTTCAGCATTCACAGGTACGGTTTGAGATAAGAACAGTGTTTCAAAAACAGATGTCTAACCCAGATTACCTCCCTTCTTCCCATGTGTCTGCTTTAGCTTAATCCCATGTGGATAAAACCTGTCTTTTGAACTGCATTTCACCTTCATTTGGATAAGTGAACTTTTAATATTCATTGACAGGGCTACACAGTACTTCCTATCTAATTAGAAAAGTGAGCCCTGAAGAAAATACAGTTTCTGTGTATTCCAGCTCAGCAGATTTTTGACTAATTCTCAGAAAAGGATAACAGAAAAAAGCATTTGAAAGCGTAGAAAACATGAAGAGGCAGATTTTTTAAAAAAAAGGTTGCGCAGAGCAGCTAATAAAGTTCCTGTGCAGCTTTGTGGGAATGGGAGAGAGTATTGCAGAGCCATATGTATTCAAATATGACTAGGCTACTCTTTTCCCGAGTATTATCCTACAAACAAGTTGCCTAACACCAGGCACGCACTTTTGCAACATAATTCAAAGGTGTGAGCGTGATATCTAGCATAGGTTTTGAACTGGAGGCTATGCTATAGTCCGCTTACAAACATTTTTTAAAAATGTATACTTCGTACATGTGCTTAGAGTCGGATTGCTACAGAAAATAGGCTCATGCACCAAAATAAAGGTGGCCGTTAGTAAATTAGATAGCTAAAAAGTGGCCCATGTTTGCAAATTGGGGCAGTTTTGAACTTGTAAAGATACGCTGGATAAGTGTTTGCAAGGTATGGATGACTGCATAGACTTGAGCTCGCTGCAGACAATTTTTTTAAAATATCAGTAAAATAAACAGTAAAGACCGGCTTAACTGACTACAAAAGAGTCCCACAAACAGCCAAATAACAAGCTCACAGAGCAGTCTATCGGGCACTGCCTGATTGCCCTATAGGCCAGTCCAGCCCTGTGTATGCTGTAATGCAGGCGTCTCCAACCAGTAGCTCGGGAGCTACTGGTAGCTCACCAGCACCCTCAAAGTAGCTCTCAGAGGTGAAGCCGAACAAATCTGATCTCAGGGATAGTGTATATTAAAGAAGGCAGTATTGCTCGTTTCGTTACCCGTAAGAGTTACAGACTGCCAAACCAATGGCAGGACCTCTTGATAACCCTCGTACACACACTCTGTTGGCCTATCAATCAATCAATCAATCAGGGATTTATAGAGTGCACTGCTTACCACTGAGTGTCTCAAAACGCGGGGGAAGCTTTTGGGCAGCTCCAGTCATTCGAAAAGCCAGGTACAGTGTACAGTGTAGCACACATACGATGTGTGAAAAGCTAGGAGAAATAAGGATATATTTCGTAGCTAGCCTTTTCATCAAGGAGATTTTTTTTTTTTTGACGCAACGCCCTGTTGTCTTCTATTCATACTAGATATGGCTTTGCATTAAAAACCATGAGTGGTAGCATGAGAATGCTCATGTACCACCCCTAGGAAAATAACACACATTAGTACTAAGTTTATTAGCCTTGCTTCAATTCCACCTGCCGGCAGAACGTTTTTCTTTGAAAACACTTTGCACTACTTTGCTTTAGATTGCATGACTTTGAGGCTGAACAAATTGTTGATAAATCTGCCCCACAATCTTGTATTTTAAAATGCACAATTAGGATACAGTAATCAGAATTGCATTAACTATTTGTTTGCTCCTCCCACCAACATGGTACAAAGCATGTATTTTTAGGTGCTTAAATTCTGTAGGCAGTTTTCAATTTTTTTACATTAATCTCGGTGGGTACAATTCCAAAAGATATTCTTCAATGTATAACAGATCTAGGGCCTCATGTACTAAAGGTTGGGTTGAAAAGCAGTCAGTGTTTTGTTCTCTGCTCTGAGGTCAAACTTCATATTGTGCTGTAACAAAGAGACAGGTCCGTTCCAGAGCAAAAGTAAAGGTTGGTAGGATTTGCAGACTCCTGTCTCATTCATATTCATGAGGCATGGTTCTGTCCAGGGGTTTTTCCTCTGTGAGAGCGTAAGAGCGTTACTCCACCACATAAAATGTCCTCAAAAGCCCCGGAGATTAAAAATAAAACAGTAATAATATTACCATTTTATTTTTCATCTAACCGTACTAATTGGTGAGTCGGCAGTAGTGAGGAAGGTGGGCTGCCTGGGCACTTTTTAAAGTGCCCATGTCCCTTTGGCTGGCCGTCTTGCAATGGCAATTCAGACATACGCACTTTCAAAGTTCTAAGCCAGCTATCTTAACCCAGGGTTATAGCAAGTGCAGGCCTCCAGTGCCCTCGGGATCACAGAGAGAGGCCGGTCCCTCCAATCCTGTCGCTTCTCTCATGCTGGTTGAGAGCAGCGCCAGGATTGGTTAAGCCAATTGGCTGTGGCCTGCTCTGAACATGTGACTGCAGCAGCATGAGGAAGACGTGCAGTGAGGAGGAGGATGTGTTGAAAGTAAGTGCTTTTCATTACTATTTATACCCACCACTCCCCATAGATGCCAGCCGCAACTGGTTCTTGCTAGATATGGGATGTGAATGCAATGTTGGAGGCCTACGAGGAACAGTAACCATCACAGCATTTACATATTCAGAATACCTTCATTTTTTTAGATCAGGTTACTGTTATCCTTAGCTGTTTCCTAAGCTACTTTGGTTAACTTTCTAAAAAAGGTTTTCAGAAAAGTGTATTTTCCTCACCATATGCTTGGCTCTTAGATGTATCATACAGCTCAGAGTGCTTCTGTTGCAATGCTTGAGGAATAGACAGAAAATATTTTATGCCTCAAAATTACACTGACTCATCATGTTTTTGCCACATATTATTCACTATGGAATCCTAACACCACACGATTACCAATACCCAAAGTTATTACCAATCTGGTACTGCGCTACCATGCAAAGCAGCTGCCTACTACCACTCCAGCCCGCCATCACCATTCCACAAGTTCAACATTACTACACTAATATGCACATCTCCAAACAATCATCACACCACTGCATTACAATAGCAAGAAAATAGTCCACAGAAAAACACTGTCACCTAGGTCTATGACACTACCACACACCTCATCTGTACTACCCACCCCAAACTTGCACTACCATCGAAACGTTCTTCAGTACCACCTACAACCATCACATTACCACACTACAGGACATATACTGCCACCTCTCAACATAACATATCCAGTCCAGCAACTCTTTACCACCAAAGCACTACACTCACACTTGATATCACTGAACTACCTCTGCACACAACCACAGTATCAAACACATGATGTCAATACAAACCCACAGCCAATAAAACCAAACTCTCAGACACGATTCCCATACAACTCAGCACCACACAACCAACTCCACCCTGCATTTCTCTTACCCACAGCTAAATCATCCTGTGGCACCATGTGTTCACCCACCACCACCACACTATAACTCATCTGTTACTGCAGTGTAACCCCACACTGTACTTACACCTAACTGCACTCATAACCACCCAGCATCACCAAATTGCTAATCTCTGACACCATGCTACTAATTCCCGCAACACTACAACACATCCCCTCATAAACCCTTTCATCTTGTAGCACCACATTATAAACCCCAGCCAACAAACAGAATTCAGCACAGGGAAACAGTGGTTTCAATGCGGGTAATACCATGCAGGTTGGTTACAACGTGGACGTTACATCGTCCACGTAGTTATCACGCATAGCATTACATCGCAAGTCATTTCAACAACTTGGCTAGATGGCATGCAACACCAAGGAATGTGTTGAATTTTAAATCCAACACATTCCCTGCTGTTGCGCTAACTGGAGTAGGAATAGTAATTTATACTATTCCTAAGTCCAGCGCGCCATCTAGTGCGAATCGTAGAAAATACTTGCGATGTAAAGCCATGCGTGGTAACAACGCAGTCGTTATAATGACCGCATTGTTACCTACCACGTGTTGTAACATGGCATATTCTTCAGCACCACAGCACTACTACCCTTTATCGTTGTATTGCAAAGTCATAGCACCACAATGAATTGCAATAGAGGTGCAACAATTTCAAAACACAACAGCAACATCATATTACAATATTGCAATACTAATATAACACAAAACCCACAACAAAATAAAAACAGTAAAACACAGCAACACTTAAAAAAAATGAGCCCACAGCAAAATAACAATATGACAACAATTGCACAGTATAACTACAGAAATACAATACACAGATGAAGACAAGGTCTAAAAATCAATGTTGCAATCCAGAGCTAAACATGGTAAAACAATACACAGAACCACAATAAAAAGCATAATTCAACAAAAATTACCAACACTAGCACACAATAATAACAAATCACAACATAGTAACAGAAGGCAATAGCCAAACACATGGAACACAGCCACCCAAATAACAAAACATCACAAAATAAATGAAAATGTACATTGACAAAAAAACACAACAGTAACAACAGAAAGACTCCACAATAGCTACACAACAAAAATTGCACATAACCACTTCAACAGTAATGTCGCGTGGAGGTATTAGTCCCATTTGAGAAACACCATCTTTACATGCTTGCGTTCTTAAGTTGCTTTCTCTCCCCTTAAACATGATGGCATTTAACACATATATGTTTCTGTACACACACACACACACAGAATAACATTCCTCAAACTCAGTTTGCTTAGAAAATCACTTGGTAGGCACTATATCAGAACACCTTCAACACGCTGTACCAGGGCTTAGTTCAGAACACAAGATGTTGTTATATGTTTATGACCACTCGGCGACAGATATATCACAATAGATTAAACAATAGCTACCTGACTGGGGCTTCGAAATAGCAAAATGGAGAACATTATTGTATATATGACATCAAGCCATTGTTTATTCAGAGGATCATTTCACTGGCACTGAGCAGGTTGGTCCATGCCGGAATTCCAGCTCAGCTGATTCCTGTCACCTCATGCGAGGGATGCTGTCCAACCCTACACCAAGAGGGGCAGCTTGCTGACACTTACCCACAGGTAATGGGAAGGTAGACCACCAACAGGGATTTCGTCAGATCCATTCATCTTAGACACAATAGGGTAGAATGCATTTTGTAGGAGTACATTACAGTACTCGTATGCAAGCATATCGTTTTCAGTAATCAGCAAAATGGTTGAAATGTTCATTTTTTTCACCATTCTCATACCGCTAATCATATTATTCTATTTTCTTCTATTTATCATTGCAGCACAAGTATTTTACTCAAAAATCACAATACTTCAATAAATATTAAAAAGCTTCACTGTGTAATTCTTATGTATCTCTTTGGGTATGCATAAGTGGCTGAGCAAAAGTGTTCTAGATCTGTTGCCATGATTTCCTTGGGGGAGCAGGGTTGTCATGTTCTGAGGTTGCTCATCCATTTACTACCCTGTAAAGTTAGGTGTACAGATGGTGCACTGTGAGCTGGCAGGACTATAAGCCAACATATCCTGAGGAGTGCTCAAAATCAGTCTTGCTACAGTCCAGCATTTATGTTCCCCAACAAATGCACAATTTTACTTGAGAAACTACAAGTGGTATGACAGTAACACATAAAAACATAAAAACACAAGAATCAACTCACTAAGGTAACACAACAATAAAACAAAATTACAGCATAATAACATTTAAATAGAACCTTGACACAAAAACACACTACTCAAAAGCAATACAATAACAGAGGACAAGAGCCATAAAAACGCAAAACATTAAAAACACAATAGACAGCACAACACAATAAAGCAACAAGACAAAAGTGCAATTATATTATGTTGTTACATAGTGTAGAATAATGTTGGGTTTTTCCAATGTTTTGTGTATTGTAATCATATAATGGTTATATTTTTGTTGTGTTGTTTTGATGAGTTGATATTGCGATGTGCTGTGTTACTGTTTTGCAGTATTATGATTATGTGGTTTTTGCTTGAATTTATTGGGCATTTTTAAAGGGGTAATCAATCAGGCACTCTGTGTAGGTGTGTTTCGTCATTGTGTATGCATGCTGGACTATAGAAAGGTGATGTTATAATAATTTGCACTTGTTGTGTATTTTCTGAAGGACTGCACATCATTTTTGAATGCATGTGTAGCTGAATGTCAGGATACTACACTCCTATGGTGTTCTCATTATTTAAGTGATATGTGCATAGGGAACATGATGATGACCCCCTACAGCATAAAGCAAACACTGGCACAAGCGTAACATTTTTTGTATTCTGTGGTGACCCATGGATGTTATGATAGGAATTCTGAGTACAACACTGGTGATTCTTTAATTTATAAGGGAGAATTGTTTTTGCAAACACCCAAGTAAACAGGTAGGTGAAAAAAGTTAATGAACCCCATTTAGCATATTTTTAGCTGTTCTGCATTTACCAACTCAATGAGACTCACTAGCCAGTTAAAACAATGACAAATTGCTTTTATGTCCAGTGGTTGCTTCTGACAATTGAAAGTGGTAGGGCGGAGCAGGGTGGGGGAAGTAGATGTTTGGAATATAAATATATAAATCGGTTACCTGCTGCTTCACTCTTGCTGTGGCCACATCATTGCTCCTCTCCTCCTACGGAAGTGGATGGGCCTGGAAGCACAGGCTCCCCACCCAAAACCAGCCGCTGCTCTCATACTATAAGAGCAGCACCAGGATTGATCTGAGCGGTCTGGTTTGCTGCTCAGACAGTGCCTGGGAGCCTGTGGCATTTCTCCAACCCTGCCAACACAAGTGTGCATGTCTGTTTGGCCCACCTAAGATGGCCAGCCGAGCTGACATGCACACTTGTAAGTGCCCTCCAATCATTCCTGTCATGGCCCGACCCCGTCCCTCCCACTCCCACTCCCACTTAAGCAGCCGCAGAGATGAATAAAGTGATTATAACAATGTTTTATTATCATTTTATTTATCATCTGCTGGCAGTGGAGTGGCGCTCCTCTGACATTACGGAGGAGCCACCCTTGTTTATGCGGATTTTGCACTGGCTCACTGTAAGGAGTTGAGTGCAAATTGCTGGGTAACTATCACCAGGTTCCAGTAACAAATGGAAAAGTTGTAATAAAGTGAACAAAGCATGCGCAAACAACATTTGTTCATGTGATTCCACACTTTTAAAATGCTTCTGATAAATCAGTAGTAAACACCACCCATAGTCATGTCTGTATATATTTTATTTGTACTATGGCGTATTTTGTTATTTGTACTGTGGTGTAATTGCACCCGCTATTTACACATACATTTAAATAAACATGATAGAGTCCACAGGGGTAAATCCATTTAGTCTCTTTAGCACAGTTGTATTCTTTGGAGTGGGAGGCCCAATGGTAAAGTGACTAAATTAGCCAGTTTGGAACTAAGGCATGTTCTTACCATAGTTCTGAACCACATTGGATGATCCCGGGAGAACGAATATACCTCTCTGCGTTTGTCCTCTTGTCTGCTAAAAATGGCACTAAAATCTGGGCAGGCACTTTTGCTAGAATCTTTACCTAAAGGGAGCCTGTAGTTCTGCCATTTTCAGTGTTTTGTATAAATCGAAGGCCTTGAAAGTGACATTAATTTCAAATAAAAAGCTAAGCAGATTACCTCAGTATTTCCACACTATGATACTGAATTCACTTGTGACATCTAAAATAATGAAGGGAAAGGGCCGGGCCTACAAGTTTTGGACCTATTCTAGAATCACAATCCGATGGTTCTTTTTAGCAGCATGTAAGCGTGGAGGGGAGAAAGTTGTTATTATTCCCAATCAATTTTTCAGAATATTTTCTCGACACATAGTAATCCCAGACAACTAAGTAAGGTTAGTTAATTTATTACAAAGCCAAAAATAGCTGGACATAAAGACACCTCAAGATGAGAGTATAGAAATATACTGGAATCAGCATAAAGCCAAACCTGCGCATCCGTTTGGAATGATGCGACATAAGCAAAACAATTAATTCAAGAAGCAGAATACAGAGGATCAGAAAGCATGAGTCCGAGTTTCCCTGCATGGAGGGTTAATAAATATAAAGCATTAATCTATCCCTACACTAATGCTAAAATGACACCTCTACTTAAGCATCTTCAGACAGGAAAGTTAAAAGGTGTCAGTCTGTGGAGTCTCCCTAAGAAGTCTCTCCACAATAATGGGTCATGTAGCATAAAGCTACAGAGACAGAGCTTGCTCTAAGATGCTCTCTCTACAGAGGCAGAGAAGAAGTGGGATTCTTTCCCTACTCTCAACATCGCATTATTACAGGTATCTTTCCCAAGAGTCTTAGCAGGTCACGCCATCTGCTTTCAGTATGATCTTAAAGATAGTTTTCCGTGGGATAACTGTTCTTGATTTGCAACAAGCTGACCTTGATTCCCAGGCCTTCTTAAGTGTGAAACACAACAACTTTCCTCTATTGGCTCAAGTTTATGATGTAGCTCCTTCTCTCCTTGCCTAACTAATAAAACAAAGGCATTATTCTAACTAACAAGGGTGCTTCTTCCACCTGCAACACAAAGGGGTCAATTCCGATTTGGGAAAAAAATCGTCCGTACGATTCTTTTCCGGAGCCCTCTCCGTACGAATCGTGAACATGTCGTTCGAACCGAGGAGCACGATCCGGACCGGGGCATGAGGAGGCGATTCGTACGGTCCACGTCAGATAAGGGCGATTCGTACGGAAAAGCACATATTCACATACACACCGTACGGTGCGTACACCACATGATCGCAGGGGTACGGTGCATACCCCAGCGTTCATGGGGTGTACGCACCGTACCCCGCCATCGCAGGGTGTACGCACCGTACACCCAGCGAACATGGGGTACGGTGCATACAGCCTGCGATTGAGGGGTACGGTGCGTATACCTCATGATCGCAGGGGTATGCACCGTACCCCTGCGATCATGGGGTGTATGCACCGTACCCGGGGGGGATGCTCCGTACCTGTTTTGAGGCGAACTCTGCTTCTCTGGACGTTTTCGGCTCCCGTAAAAAAAGCGTTATACGGTGCGTACCCGACACGATTCGTTCTTGCTGGGTCAGAAAAACCAACCGCGTACCGTACGGATGTGGCGTACAGAGGGTTCAGAGGGAGATTCATATGGGGATTTGATTCGTATGGACTCAGTACGATTCATATGGAGTCCTGCTCCTGGTACGAATCATACTTCGTCGTACATACGGGGGACTTTGCAGGGTACAATTCGTACAGGAAAAACGCTCCGTACGGCTATTCGGAGTGGTTTTTTCCGAATCGGAATCGACCCCAAAATGTGAGAAAGAATAAATTCCACAGCATACATGAAATTTAGCTATTAATTCTAAAGTGAGAGTTTCCAGAGACATACATTTCAGGCCTACAAGATTCAGCTAACATAAGAAAATGGCATGTGAGCTTCATGAAATTGCATAGGAAATAAGGCACATTCAACTTAAATGCATTTGCCTACATTAAAATGACACAATTAATAAACACATTTATTAAATGAATAATTTCAGTTTCAAAATACAAACTCTTTCCGATTAAGTTTTCTGCTAGTTACATTAACTTTATACATTAATCCTCCATGTTATGACTTAGTGGCCTAAACATATCACAGTTCCTGTTATTACTTTTTGAAATTCTAACACCTCACGTTAATGCAACAAAGGAGTATATGCCTGTGTGCTCTACACGTGTGATTAAAATACAATTTCTGCTACATCAGAAAAATGAATGAAAAGAAAAATATGAGGGTCAAGCTGTGTATATTTTTTGCACAATAGTTTGTTTCAATATCTATATATTTGATGTAAACTATATACCTTTATAGCTAACCTTTTTGTGCTTAATAATTTTAGCCATTAAAAAAGTAACAAGCATAAACTGACGACAGCAGATGTGTGAGAGTCAATCAATCAATCAATAATTTGTAAAGCACACTACATACCCGCAAGGGTCTCAAGGTGCTGGGGGGGGGGGGGGCGCTACTGATCGAAAAGCCAGGTCTTGAGTATCCTCCTGAAGGTCAGCAGGTCTTGGGTCTGTCGTAGGCTCAGTGGGAGGGTGTTTCATGTCTTTGCGGGGAGGTGAGAGAAGGAACTCCCGCCAGTGGTTGTTCTACGGATGCGCGGTACGGTCGCGAGTGAGAGGTCGGCGGAACGTAACTGGCGGTTGGGGATGTAGAAGTAGAGCCATCTGTTGAGGTAGGCTGGACCGGTCTTGTGGAGTGCTTTGTGTGCGTGGATGAGGAGCTTGAGGGATATCCTCTTTTCTAGTCTAGTCAATCCTTTATCTTGATTATAAATTGAACTTCAGTACTATTAAAGCATTCATACTAATGAAATATACATGCTAGAAAATTCTAATCTAATCTTTTAGCAGGTCATATGTTGCTGTCTTATAGGAAAAAGGATGGCGAACATCTGGAGGATATATAACATCACTGGTGTGTTCTTTCAATCCTGAACAATTTTGCGACAATTTATCTTTGTTTCTGTCCATATTTTTTTACCTGCACACCTTTCTGTGACATCTTTTAACCAGTCCTTAACTCTTGACTCTCTTATTTACAACTACAAACAATAGTAAAGATACACAAAAGTGGAAGTTCATTGTCAGACATATTTCTTTACCGGCGCACCTTTCTGTGACATCTTTTAACCAGTCCTTTACTCTTGACTCTCTTATTTACAACTACAAACAATAGTAAAGTTACACAAAAGTGTAAGTTTACATTTGTGAATCAGGCCCACTGTCTCCAATAATAAAGGCATATTCCCACACTAGGGGCCATATTTATATTTTTGTTCATGCAGCTCAACACAGCAAGCCACCTTGATGCACTGCATGAAAGGGAAATGACAGGAATGCGCTGTATTTAATGTTATACAGCATCACTGCTGTCCTTTCCGAGCACTGGCACACTTTTGGCATCCTAGCACCAACGCAGTCACCCTTCCATCATAGTGCAAGGGCGCCTGCGTTGTCAGCAGGATTAATTTTGTGCAGGAAGGGACGCCTTCCTTCACAAAAATGATCTTCAGAGGCATTTTCCTCTTTCCATGTGCACAGCAGAATGCAGCACAAAAGAGGAAAAAACAAGGAGTAATATAGATATTTCTCCTTGTTATTCCTCACATTTGAGGAGGCATAGCATTTTAGCATATTCCGAGGTCTACCTCTAATAGCAAATATGGGAATGCACCTAATCCATGTGTGGATGCAGGGGAACACCCACACTCCAACCATTGAATGCCTCCCTGGGGTAGCATTATGAAGGGCAGCAATTTGCATCCCCTTGCATTACTTCGGATTTCTCAAGCCATGCAGGGTCAAAGAAGGTGGCCTTGCGTGGCTTGATAAATTGCACCAAGGGTTTTGTGTCGCCCTCGTGCCCCCTTGCATGGTGCAAGGGTGACACAAAACCTTTAAAAATCGGACCTTTTCTGGAGTGGACTTTTAAATTCCAATAAGGGCTCCAAGCTAGATTTTGCATCCCATCACACTGGTGTCCATCATGTTAGAGCAGAACCCGAGGGTGCAGGAGACTTCCTGATGTCAGCATGCCCCAGTGGAGTCCTACAGCTCTCATTCCTCACTTCCTGGGAAGGCCTGAAGTTGCTACAAAGCCAATGGCATCCCTTTTTGACACCAGGAGCTGTTTCTTAGAAAGGTCTGGATCCAGTGTGTCACCTGAGCGAAAATCAGAAGGTGTGGACCTCCTCCTCTAGCAGATGGTCATGCGGATTGTGAGGTGAGAGCCATTTTGCAATTCAGACGCATCAGAGGATGATCTTATACCTCGTAGACTGGAAAGGAAACACCCATAGCCTAGTTCATGGGAGCCAATTCGATATGTTCATGTGCTGCATTTGGTCACTAACTCCACTCTTGTCACGGAGACAAATCCCAGCTTGTTGGGTGGCCTTTTGGGTGGGGGGATATGACAGTAATGGCTTGTCGCAGGTGTCTGTTTCCACCAATAATATACACAAAAAGAGGACCAGAGGAATGTTAAAGACCAGCAGGGACCGATTCCCCACTACTCAACTAGAAAACACAATAGAAGGCCCCTGGGTCTAATGCAATAATTAAATGTTGGAGTATCCCTTTCTAAGGAATAATCCCCTCACCCGCCTGAGGGTGGCATGCTTCATCATAGGGGATCTCCTCACACTACGAACCTAGTCGTAGTGCAGGCTACAATTCCCTCTCTGAGAGGGTGGAGCTCAGGGATGTTTTAATAGAGATGATGAGGAGTACTAAACATCTAGATGAGCAGGGTGTGGGGAGGGGATAAGTGAATAAGTGAAGGTGATTAAAACTAGCTCTACGATATGCTAGACAATTTTATTAACCCATTCATAGGCTAGGACAAAGAGATACTGTTATGACAGAGGGGAATTCAATCTGTCAAAAAAGATAGAGAGATCGACATGTTTCAGCCTAGTGCTCCCGATAGGGATGCAGCGGCTTGTATCAGGCCCAAAAAAATATGTCCGGAAAGCGAGATGACAGTGACCACTTATATAGCCTTGAAACAGTGGTACGTCTTTATACAAAACCAGTAGATGGAGTGGTCTGTCACTCAAATGTGGAATGAACTGGTCAGCGAACTCCCTAGAAAGAGAAGGAATGAGTGCATTTTAACAAAACAAAACACACAACCATGCATGATTCTAATTACAATGTATGTAACGATCGAAATGTACTGTACAGCACCTACCCGAATTGTTGGATGAATGCATGGATACCTGTAACTTCGGTTTGACAGACTCAAGGCGGCATCCAGTACCTATTATAACCTATAAAGGTGGTGATAAAGTATGACTATAGAGTATATATATAAAAAAAAAAGAGTGTACAGTAAGTATGGACGCAAAATTCGCTCCGCTCGCAGATTTTGCGAATTTTGGGCAATTTTGCGATCCGCATGAAATTGCACAAAAATCCGCAATTTGCAAGTTGCCAGATTTTTTTTTCTTGTTTGCGCTTCAAAAATACAATCTTGCACGTGCGGCATTGACTTACCATGATTCTGCGTTCGCTGATGAGTTTTCCTCCCTGTTCGCGTGCGCTGCGAGATTTTGGTAGCTGGCCGAGCGACGCCGCGATCGCGAACACGTCATTGTGACCCGAAACAGGAAATTGCTAACGCAAACACGTCATTGCAATCCGAAACAGGAAAAAGGCATCGTGAGCAGGCTGGTTAAGTGGAAACAACATGTTCGCGACCGTTGCGACCGCATGCGCAAGTTCTCGTTCCCGAACTGGTAAAAAAATCTTGCGAACTCGCACCCAAAAAAATTTCGCAAGCTCGCAGAATTTGGCGGATTTTGTGAATCGCGATTATGAATTTGCGCTAATTTGTGAATCACGATTACGAATTTGCGCTAATTCGCGTATCGCGAATTCGCAAATTCTGCCCATGCTTAGTATACAGTACACTGAGTGTGTGACACACAGAAGGGAAAAACACTGAAAGAATCAGGATAAAAGAGAGACGATAAAAGCCCTGCTGTGATATACAAACCAGGGGCAGAGAAAACATAAAGAGTGTTTCTCAGATTAATGAAGCGCCCGGCCGTGTTTAAAAAAAAGGGCCGTCTGTGGCTCAAACCACAGTGAAAGGCCTCTTTCACTAAATGTGCCTATGATTTCAATGCAGAGCGCGAACCATAAATACCAACAATCGCGCTCAAAAAAACAATCAAGTCCAGAATATGTAGTCATAGCAACAATATGTATTAGAAGAGGAACATATATGGCATCATTCAGTTAAAGCACACAAAGACCATGCCGATGTCAGCAGCACCATAATCCTGAATGCACTGAAATAATGTGCAGACAAAGGCAATTACAGCCTACCACGCAGATGTGCATCTATAAGCTGTTAAGAATACAAAACTATTCAGGAGTTCTTAACTTATTTAATCAGACCAACACGTTTGCTCCTAACATGGAGCGAAGCGGCAGTCAGCTCGGCGATCAGCTGGTAACTGTCGTATCTGACAGTTATCAGCTGGTGACCTCACTGCTGGAACGGTGTCCTCGCAGGGACACTGGGGAGCACACCTGGTATGGTGTCCTAGGAGGGACACAAGTAATATAAACACAACACATCCCCCTCCCTTGGGCAGTAATGGAAACAGTAGGAACAGATAGGGAACATAAGGCTCCGCTATCCACAAATGTAGTCCTTAAGTTTAGCTGGCGGTCCCAACAGTCTTCCGGCCCTGCTAATGTCCACAGGTCTCGCCAAGTCACAGGTTGGAATGACGGGTAGCCTGCGCCTTGCGCCTGCAGGTCTGGGTGAAGGAACAGAACGGTCCACTAGTTGGGTGTCTTCATGTATACCTTCATCGCTCCTGATCCCTGGAGTAGCAGGAAATTCAATGTCAGATTCAGTGTCAGAAAAATAAAGTCTTGCTGCGCTTCCATTCTGCATCCTGGATTGCCCTGCAGTGGCATCTAAAAGTGTGTTGTCCACTCTATCGTTCCCGGGATGTTTGTGGGCCGACAGTGCAGAAAAATGCCAGACCTTCCCATCACTCAGGCGTGCGGAATTACAGTATACTTCACGAACGGTAAGAGGTTTGGTGTATCTCTCTTGACCCTTGCTGACATGACCACTCCTTCTTACCTTCACCACATCGCCCGCCCTGATTTGCACAGCCTTGCATCCATGTTTCTTGTCATAGTAATTCTTACTCCTGGTTTGTGCTTGGGCCAGTTTTTCCTCTACCATCTCAGAAGACCAGTGTACTCTGCGGGCAGCCTTAACCCAACCCACATTGTCCTTTGTAAGTGGGGTCCGTCCACGCATAAGTTCAAAAGGGCTGTGGCCAGTAGACTCACATGGTGTTATTCTGTAAGACCACACAGTTTTCATTATTTCTTTCTTCCAATCCAGTTGGTTTGAGGTGGCCATCTGTATGATACCTTTTAGTACTCTGTTAAACCTCTCTACGGCACCATTTCCTGCTGGATGGTAAATTGACGTTGTCTTGTGCTCTATGTGGTGCCTTTCCATGTAGTCCTTGAACAGGTCTGAGGCGAACTGTGCGCCATTGTCGCTTACAACTTTTTTTGGTAAACCTTCGCGCGTGAAAGTGTCTTCCAAGAATTGGACCACGTGCTGAGAGTCTGCTTTTTTGGTGATTCTCACTTCAGGCCACTTAGTGTAATGGTCAATTATTACAATTATATATTGCAGTTCATTCTCATCTGACACCGGCCCCATTATGTCCACTCCAATTCTTTCCCAAGGCATGGACGGGCTTTGTATAGGCTGCAGGGGTGGTCTGTAAGTTACTTGGGTTTTGTCAGCTTCCACACATAACTTACAGTTGCTTACATTTCTTTCAACATTGAGAAGGGACAAGGGGAACCCATTAGATCGCTCGGGACCATGGGTAGCAAGTATTCAACAAAACAACAAGTGGTCCTGAGCATACGAAAATAGGGAAAACCATTTAGATATATATAGATCACAATGGAACTCTATATAGTTCAAGGTTCCTTGACCAGCCGGCCAAAGAATATTTATTGGTTCAATAAATTTATAATCTCAAAGATACAACAAATAACCCGAGAATCACGGGTTACAAAGGGGCACAGTCCTGTGCCTTGCACGGAGGAGAAGAGTGGGAGAGTAGAGGTAAGTGAAGAAAATTAATCAGGCAAACAGTGTGAGCTTGCAGGTCACTGGTATAAGTTATACATTTAGCAGTGTATCCTGGAGTCATTCATACAGCCAATAGTATCAAGGAAGTACATGTATGAACTACTCTAAGGTCGAGTAGTTCAGGAGGGACACAAGTAATATAAACACAACATAAGCCCAAATCAAGTGAAAAAAGAGAGGGAATATGCTCATACCTTACTCATAGAAAGATGCTGTCCTAATGTGGCTCTGTCCCCGGTCTCTGATCAGCTTCAGGAAGCCTCACTTGAACTTCCGTATATGTATAGAGACGCCCTCTGATTGATGATGCAGAACACACCGCTTGGAATGTACCGTGCCAGAGAGGGCAAACGGAATGGTGATGGGAAGTGTAGTGTAGCCGGCAAAAGCGAGTAACTGTCTCTGTCTGTTTGCACTACCATTCACGGATGGCCCTGAGCAATATTGGCTGCCAATTCCACCCTTTGCTCAGGGCACTGTCACACAGAGTGTATTTGCGTTGGTGTGACAAGAGTCATGCTGCAAAGGATTGTGACTGTCACATGTGTGCTGCCCAGTTGTTAACCCCCATCACCAGCACAGTCAATACTTTCCCCTTGCAGGTACCCCAAAAGCTGTGACTATATGCCCCATCTAGGGCTCAGGTCTTCACCTGTGTTCCTGACTAGCCAGTTAAGATTATATTCAAGCCAGATTTCAAGATTTTTTCTGTTTGTAGTGCTTCTTGAAATTCTATCTGCAGCTTCACCTCAAAATCAGTAATTGATTACTGTGCATCTCGATCAGACAGCTTACGTAAGTTATAGCTAAAGAGAGTCTGATTGTTGAGAGATTGTTCAATTGTTGGGCTCATGCAGGCCACCTGGGTACCGCCTCTTGTGCTTATGTTCTGGTATTCAGTTACACCCTCAAAATTGTGCTGTGGCAACTGTCTCTTGGGACTCCACAGTGTTATATGTAAATCCTGTGCAAACCTTTGTTTCTGATCGCTCTCTCAAGTTGTGGAGCATTAACAATATCTATAAGACAATGGAATGAGACGAGTTGCATGACAATTCTTTTGGCTCTAGCAAATAAAGATACAGTGTAGAAGTTTGCCATTTAAACGAAATCCAAAATTTTAAAATATTGTGTGTATTTTAAGTTGATTGAAAAGCAGAACATTACAGTAGTATGGTGTTCTGTTTAGAATAAAAAGCGACACTTTAAAAAACATGTATCTCTAATGCTTTAACATCAATTTACTGTGAATATATGTAAAATTCCATCCAGGCACTGGGAAATCTACACATTCTAAACATTACTTACCTAGAGTGCAATACGGTAAAATTGCTTCTAATCAAAATGATGGCTTTCCAACCATGAGGGGAGGTTTCCAAACTCAGAATCAAACAACTTTTCAAATCGATAATCAAATCCAATTTAAAGAACCACTGACTACGAACTGAAGTTAAAAATGTATTACAACGCCAAAAATAATTGGACATACAAGCACCTCAGCAAGAGGTTCAAGAAATAGACTGGCACTATACAAACATAATCCTACGAAGGAGTCTCAAATGACTCAGAATGAAAAGCAGAGCCAATTCTAGGAACATCAGGCATCCAATCACCGTTCCTATTTGAACCCTGGACTGCATTTACAAAGGAAAGAAGAGGTTAATCTGTCCCTACACTAACTCTAAAGTGACATCCCTACCTAACAATCCCCTTCAGGCAAGAGTAAAGGTGTCAGCCGTGAAGACTCCCTAAGAAGTGCATTCTCGTTCTCAAAGATAGACTAACTACTGAGCTCGTTCTAAGATGCTCCTTCCTACACCCCACTCTGCCCCAAGTTCCCTTAATGCTGTCTAAGTTACCTACATCCTGCTCTAGCAACCTCCTGACAGATCTGCTCACCACCCTCGGGGTCTGTCCCTGATACAAAACTCTCAAAATCATAGATACTCCCAAAGGACGCCCCTCTGGGCAGGTGTCGGTCTGTGGATTTTTCCAGCATGGGATCCGTCCATCCATCGTCCGTTGAAGTGTCCTTGGATCCCAAGCACCTACTCAACAAATGTTGCAGCTGAATATTCCTCTGGCACCTACTCGTCCTCACTCCTACCGACCTAACTTCCAAACAATGGATCTTTCTACCTAACAAGCTCCGTGGCCCTGCAGCTGCAACGAGAATTGATGAAAAGCAACCTTGTGTGCATCCAAAGTTACAATTCAATATTTGCTGAAAAAAGCATCCTTCCCAACAAGCAGCTATTTCACAAAAATAACCTAGGCTAACTAAAAAAATCACAGTTAGGCCTCTAGTGGCTTTTCGTCATGTCTCAGGACTTAACACGTTTAAATGCATTTCTAAATGATTCTACATTATAAACAGAGCACTCTATTCCATTACAAAAGCATCATTACACTTCATTTCTAAACGTGAGTTCTTCTCTATGGTAAAACATCACATCCTATCTCCTACACGTGCAACTCTTAATATGGCACATTTATTAATCCTACAATACACATGTTAATAGCATTTCTACATCCTATAAAGCATTACACTCCTGTTAAGTCTCTACATTAGTTTGCATTATTATGAATACATCGATTACACATTGCATTAATTCCCAACCTACTGTTATATTTCTAAAAACACACGTTAGTATACCCTCTAAATATGTGGGTGCTGACTACGGGAGATATGGTGCACCCCTACAATTTTCAAAATGACATGACGCTCCCTCATTGGTTTTGCCGGCTGTCTTAGGACAGCCAAACTGACATGCACACTAAGATATCTTCAGGCTGTTGCATGGAGAACAGCAGGCACAGACTCCCAGTCCCTGAGAGAGCGTAAAACAAGCACGGTCCCTTCACTCCCAGCACTTCTGTCATGCTTGGAAATAGTAATACCTGCATGAGAGCAGAGTCTGGATTAGCGCAGGGCAGTCTAGGAGCCTGTGCCTCACCACTTTTCCCTGCTTGCAGCCGCTACTGCAGCTCATACCGCTGCCCTTAAACTTATTTATCTTGTTTGGCACAGGCAAAAGTTAGTCAGTGCAAGTGTACTAGGAATGTACATATGTGTGTACGCAGAATGGAAAGGCACATGCAGTTGGGTATCACCTCTCAGCAGAAAAGCTTAAGAGCAGATTAGTGCTCAAGCCCATTCCAACCTTGAGACCAATAACAATCGCATCTCACTGCATGGCTGAGTGTCAGTGAGGAGTAGGCAGTTAAACTGAAAAGAAATAAATAAAGGGAAATAAATTACTTTTTATTACAGCTAAGCTGGACAGTCCGGCCCTTGAAAGATGGGGCTTTGGGGAAATGCCTACTTTGATGATTATTTGGTGCACCCTAAACATATGGTGTGTCTACTGCTGCACAACATCAATTCTGCCTTCTCATGGGCAATCATATTTATTAATTAAGCAAAATTGTTTGTTTCAAGATCTTCACCAACAAAATATCCTTATTTTCAAATGTTTGTGCCAATAAAATATCCTTTATTTTCTGAAATGCACTATTGTTATACTTCATTCATTAATTAGGAAACATGATCCTAATGTATGTTGGGCATACCATTCATCAAGGGGCAGAAGTCAGATGCATATGCACATCCTTAAAACTTAAACACGAAAAATAACTTTCAGCTGTAGCACAGAGACAAATGTATGGTGCGATTACATGTCAAAAAGAAAACATATTCAGAATACAAAAGTAAAAATTTAGCTCACAGTTACAAAATGGGAAAAGGTAAAGTATTCCCATGTAAGTTAGTAACATCAATGTAAATAATGAAGTATGTAGAACTTGGCCTGCTCTTTAGGGTCATTATTAAACGTTTTGGCTTAACCCTGCTGTTTTCTGAATCCTTTCTTGTTGGCCTATAGGACTCTGCAAAGTTTACGACTGCTAACCAGTGCTCAATTGCTTGGGCTCTCTTTTTAACATAGTGAAATTGGCTGACACCCAATTGGTACATTTAATTTCCATGTAAGTCCCTAGTAAAGTGCTACCGCCTCTACCCAGGGTCTGTAAATTGAATACAACTAGTGGACCTGCAGCACTGATTGTGCCACTCACTTATGTAGCCTTTTAAACATGTCTCAGGACTGCCATTGCAGCCTGTATGTGCATTTTTTACTTGTCATTTCAACCTGGAAAAAGTATCTTTTTGCCAGGCCTAAACCTTCCCTTTTAATACATATGAGTCACCCATAGGGTAGACCCTAAACAGCCCATAAGTCAGGATGCAGAATATTTTAAAGGATTGGACATGTACTCTTAAATTTTACATGTCCTAGTAGGGAAAACACTCTAACATTCGTTTTCACTACTGCAAGGCCCATCTCTCCCATCGGATAACATTGGGCTACCATATTACATTTAATAAATGATAACTTTCAATTGGGAGTAAATAGGAATGTCGAGTTTGGCTAAAGAATTTTATTTTAAAACCCTTTTTAATGGTAAAATCAGGTTTTAAGACACAATCCTGAAAATAACACTTTAAGAAAATTGGCAGTGTTCTTGCCTAACCATTTGGTTCCATCAGCCTGTATTCAGGGTAACATGACTAGATACATCTGGGATTTGGTCTTTGTATATTGCTCCCAAGGGAAAGGGAGATGGAGATGTAAGCTACCACAGTTGCACATCAAAGAGACTCTGCCCAAGCACAATACCAAAGGATGTCATGCTAGTCTTTTGTGGCCCAAGACAAGCTGGGTATCGGCAGGGAGGTAGGATGTTCTAGACAACTCTGTAGAGGGAGGACTCCAAACGTTTTTCCCACTTCAAAGTGGGCACTGAGGTTAAATAGTGGATCCTTAGACCCAACTCAATACACCTTTTAACCTGTAGAAGTATCAGAATGACTGCTGTGGTGCTCTGGTGCATGAAGGACTGTTACTCTGCTACCCTGCTGCCTAAGTGAGAAAGACAGGACCTGCATATTGAACCTAACCCCACCAGAATGATTCCAAGGGCTAATTGGCTGGCCTCCTGATCGGAGCATCAGGGACAGAAAAGGCTCCCACCAACTTGAACCCATCACTTGGACTCTTCCTGCTGCAAGTCCTGCCCCCAGGTGGTGCAACCCCAGTCAAAGACCATTGGAAGTGGGCCTGAAGGTACCCTGCCAACCAAGCTGTGGTCCCCTTTGGACCGGATATGAAGTGACACAAAGTCCCACAAAGCCTTACCACAGAGCTGCTGGCCTCATCGGAATCACTACAAAGCAAAGCCTCGCTTCACAAATTAATCCGAACGGACACCAGATCACGTACCAAGGTCATAAGGTACAATCCTCCGTGAGCCTAACTTCGGCCTGTGCCTGGCCTGTGCCCCATTCTGGTCAGCCTAAACTTGTGACTTTGTCCCAGTCCAGCATGACCATATAACCACAGTTGGAGCTTTGTGCTTTTAAGCACTATCTTTAAATAAATCCTTAAAGTTGCATACATCCAGTTCTACACAATGGATTTTTGTCATTTTGGTCTCATAAATGTTTTCAATTTTACTCCATGTTTCTAAATTGGTGTGGGATTTATTTGTGTAGCATTTTCATTTTATTGCTGTTTGAGGTACTGCATAAAAACTTTACACATTACCTCTAAGTTAAGCCGACTGCTTTTGTGACAAGCTACCAGAGGTCTAAGCACAGGTTGATTTGGAATTTCCTTCTTTTCTACCCTAACAATAATTGTGGTTGTTGCCTGAGTAAGGTTTCACCCTCCTCAACCAGTAACCCAATTTCTTACATCATAATATCTCAAGGTAGGGACAATTTCTTAGAATAAATAGTCCTAGTTCTTGAGAAACAAGTAGGTACACCTTGTGAACTGAAACATGCATAAAAAGGAGTCTGTTTTGGGTTAAAGCTGGATAAAAGACCCTGTTTAGAATGTCCATGTTTTGCAAGTAATGCCACAATTATTTACTTACTGATAATCTTCATTACTCTCAGTTCTACTCATCCTTATTCCAAAACTGTACTTAACCCACACACCAAAATGCTTAGTATAGTCCAGAACATTATTCAGTCTCTAATGTCTCACAAAAGTAGAGTCCAAAGACCAAGTGGCTGATCTACAAATCCCTGGAAGAGAAACCCCTTGGAACTCCACCCAGGAGGCAGCCATGACCATGGTAAACCATCCCTGAATCAAGTTATCTCCAGAAGGGCCCTGCTGAGACTGCATGGTAGAAACATTTAGCAATCTATTGAATATGGCTCTAGCTGAAGATCTGCATTGACCTGCTTGCCCAAAAATCACAAAAAGTTGATTGGTCTTCCTGAACTCTTTAGACCTATCAAGATAAATGGAGATAGCACTTTTAATATCCAGACAGTGAAGAACCTTTTCCTCGTCTGAGGAAGGAGAGGGAAAGAAAGAAGGGAGAATCACTTCCTGGGAAACATGACAGTAGGAGTTAAATATAGGTAGAAAGAAGGATCTGGATGAAGGATGACTCCACCCTTGAATAACCTGAGAAAAAGAGAATGACATACTAAAGCTGAAAGCTCACTGCTCCTTTGTGAAGGCATGATAGCCACCTGACAAACACATTGTAGGAGAGAAACTTCAGTCCGACTTCCTCTAAAGGTTCAAAAAGAAAGTTTTGTAAAGATCTGAGGTGAGAGGGCGCATCCGAAGTGGGAGAGAATTTTACTATAGGTCTTGAAATAGAGAAACTCCTAAGGACTCTATTAATCAGAGCCTCAGTGTCTCCCAGAGGTTCAGAAAACTCTCTAAAAGCTTTACTAGAGAACCAGTGAAACTTAAGAGTAGAGAGGGAAAGATTATGCTAATGGCCTTCCTCCAAAGACTGTAAGACTGCTGAAAAATGACAGGAAGAAGCCAAGTAATAATGCTGGGAACATCATTTGTGAAAAATATCCTAATGTCTAGAGTAGGCTTTGAGAGTCGAAGGCAATCATGAATTTCAAATGGTCTTGACCAAGGCCAACAGGACACCCTTAATTAAAAGATTTGCATTTGCCCTTTCAACCTCCAACCGAGAGAGCTCAATGAAGATGAAGAAAGCAAAGAGTTTCAAAAAGAGATGGAGTCAACTGAAGATGCTAAGGAGGACAAGTGGCCAGTCACTGCAGAAGAGGGAAACAATCTCCTTGGCCAAAATGGGACTATCAAGATCACTTCTGCTCTTTCCCTCTGAATCTTTGCCAACGTGTTTGTGATCAGGAGACATAGAGGGAAAGTGTAAAGCAGCTTCTGGGGCCAATCAGCCAGGAGAGCACTTGTGCTCTAGGCTACCACCTCCTGGAACCTTGAACAAAACCTCTGAACCTTGGAATTAGTTTTCAAAGCAAATAAATCCAGAAATGGCTGACCAAACTTTCTGCAGATCTGGAGGAAGATCCTGTGAGGCAATTATAGGCCCATTGATTATGGGAATGACATGCTTAGCAGATCCCTTCAACACTTTTCGTATGAGATGCTTTCAAATTCAAAAGATTGAACTCTGTACAAAGGCCTATCAATGTCACTATTTGAATCAAAATCTTGGATGTAATGCTCTCCTGATGATTTATGTACGGAAATGGAGATTGTGTTGTCTGATCTCACACCACATACTTTGGCTAGGAGAGAGTCGAGAAGTATATGAGAGCTCTCTAGTTCACCATGAGTTCTATCCAATTTGATTACTTTCTCTGCTCCAACCATGACCATTTCTACTGGCCTGAGTGGGAGAGACACATGCCCCCCAACCAATCTTGGTGGCGTATGTAGTTAGGACAAAGGGTTGTTCACATCCACATGCCCTTGATCAGTTTGCGAGTGTAAAACCACCACTCCAGCTCCTGCTTGATCTGACTGGCGAAAGGAACCAAGTGATCCAAGGAGTGAGACTTTTGAGAGTGAAAACTGTATGGATGCCAAGGGAATGGTTGTAGATGTAGATATGTTCACGGAACTGTGAAAACACATGCTGGCACATGCCCTCAGACCTCCAGACACAGTTGAGCCGGTACCTCTACCAAGAAAGAAGTGGCCTTATCATGCTTTGCATACGCATTATACTGTCTGGAGGAAGAAATATTCTTGCCAGACCGGTTCAGAATATGGCACCTGATCTTTCATGAGGGTGTCAGCTGACATTTGGGAAGATGGTGGAGATAGTTCAGATGATCAATCACTTTCTTCATGCAATCCAAAATGTCTAAAGTCTCCTGAATAGAAGGAGCATGAAGAATCTAGTTGTCGAGTTCAGGGTAAACTGTGATACCCTGCAAATGAAGATGCTCGAAAATTGGAGTCATTATTCTGGTGAATACCCTGGTGGCTAACTTCATGCTGAAAGGGGAGGACCATAAACTGTCAATGATGGTTTCCTGGAGCAAATCTCAGGAATCTCCAGTCTTCCTGAGGAAAAAGGGTATGCAGGTATGCATCCATTAGATCCAGGGTAATCATGAAACTGAAATGGAATGAATTGATCAATCCTCTGGAGGGTGTCCATTTTGAATTTGATATTCAAGATGAAGAAATCCAGAAACTTCTGGTCCATCACTAAACAATTTCCCCAGGAAGACAATAGAGTAGAACTTCTGGCCTCTTTCCCTCAGAGGCACAGCACAATTGTTCTTTTCTGGATTGGAGTGGCAACTCCCTTCACCAAGGTCTGCTGTTTGATGGAATTTTGAGGAACAGGGGTGTGAATTGTCCCTGACGAACTCAGAGGATGCTGACATTCTATCTGGTAACCCCTCTTGACATCGCTGAGGATCCATCTGTTAGAAACGGGGTTTCTGGTTGGCTCGGGCATGCTCCTAAGCTAGGCAGAAGTAGAAAATATGGCTCCTAGGACAATATATAAAAAACACAATATACCAAATGTCATACAAGAAATGAGTTTAAATACAAGATCATATAGAAAAACGTATTTTTAATCATGGAATTACCAATAATTTAAAACGGAAAGGTCAAAATAATGACTTTAGTTAATCTTTGAAACATTACATTGTCTTATTAAAATTACATCAAAGCATTAAGTGGCAAGGTTATGATCTTCGACACGCGTTTCGGCGCTATGGGTGCCTTCTTCAGGAGTAGCCACAAATAAACCTAAAAATGATTAAAAATACATTTAGAAATAATTCTCCTAATTTAAACAATGATTGGTTTCATATTTTAAAAAACAACTGTGTTAACGGTCTGCCCTAGAGTGAATAAATCTTTTAATAAACATGTCTATAACAATGATTCAATCAACATCTATTACATTAAATTGACAACACAAATAAAAAACATGTAAAAAACATGTAAGTGAGAAGCAAAGAAGGAGAAGAGGGTGAAAGTACAGACGTTAGAGCCAAATTCCCAATTATATATCCACTTGGTGATCTGTAATGTCTTTATAATTCAATATATATATATCTATATATATATATATATATGTATATACCCATATTTCAAGCTCACTAATTGGCTTATTTGTCAGATTCACTGTACGATGTTTTATTCCTTTTGATATAACTGAGACCCCAAGATGAAGGAGAACTTCTTGTTCTGCAATGTTTCAAAAGGCAATTAATACATGTTCGATTTTATGTATTATCTAATTGGAACTGCTTTTAAATAAAGGACCTACTTTGTTAGAGGCTTAACGTCAAGACGGATGAGTTGAAGGAAGAATACTTCTCTGTCAGGTTTCTGAATTTAATTAAAATCTAAAAAAAACGACAAATGCATCAACCTACGTTTGTTGTATACAAACACATTAGATGATATAAGCAAATTACAAAGTAGTAGGCCTGCTACCGACTTAAAAGCACTGTAGAAGTTAGGACTCTAGTGATACTTCCTATGTAGTGGAAAATTAATATTATTAATTCAAAAATACTATTTCTATCTTTTAAAGGTAGTCACAATACTGCTGGACTACTAATGGAACATAAAACTAAAAGTTATACGTTTAAAAGAAGTACCTATTACGCTAATGTCATGCTTAATTTATGACTATATACATGTTCAAATATTTATAATCCAGATAATCGTGATCAATCCTATACGTTTTAACTATAAGGATATTCTTTTTAATTGAACCAATGCTTGCCCATATCTTGATAGAGGATGTAAAAATGACAATCTATGACTTTTTGCAATATTTGTCAAATTGGCATCTCTGTTTTCCTACTGAAAAAATACCGTAAAACGCCCAAAGTTCAGTGATAAATAAGACCTATGCTTACTAAGTTTATAATTCACCCTTTAGTTTAGCACCTTATCTCATAAAAATGTGCAGAGATAATAAATAAATATCGGATAGACGTGACAGCCGGATATATCGGTAAATCTCGGCTGATTGTAACAAGAGTAAAATTTGCGGGCCCCTTATCGATTCAATTTTCAAGGACCCTAAGCTAGGCATAAACCACCACTCTAGTCTGGGCAAGGGAATTACACGCTGCAAATAACCCCTGCTCACTCCTTGGTAACTTGGCATGAGCAGTCAGGCTTATCCCAGAGGCAATGTGTAAAGCATTTGCGCAACACACGTAAACACAGCAGCAACACACTAGGCACACCACAAAAGGAACTCCACACAAGGTTATATAAAAAAATAGCCTTTGTATTATCCAAAACACATTAGAATCATAATCACACAATATACACTGTGCCAACTGGCACTGGGCAATATTCACAGGGCATTATATACAGGACAGGGTCAATCGGGCAACTGTCAGAACCTTTAGAAAGCACTAGTAGCACACATAAAACACAACCAGTTACTACTGGCTCAATAATGACCTCAGCATTATATCTAACAACATAAACACATTATGTCTGCATCACAGTAGGCATAAAACTCATAAGCATAATCACATTACACAAACCTCTGTAGGCATAAACACATTATGCAATAGGCATCATGAGCATAAACACATTAGGCAATAACTCACAATTAGGGGGGAGCCTTGGTGACACTCCTCAGATGCATACATCATCATTAGCATAAACACATTATGCAATCCTTGTAGAGCTTGGCGCCCTACCAATATTACCAACATGACCCCAGGCCAACTGGCCTTTCCTGGGGCTCAAATGCCCTCTGTCCCGAAAGTCAGGGCTTACTCTAATGTCTTCCACTGGCCCATTTGGCTGCCCATGCAGCAAAAACACTGGCACAATGCGCTGGGGGCAGGGGGGTGGGGGGTGTCTCACCCCTTCCAGGTTCCTCAAGGAAGAAAAATGCCCCGTGTTGTGGCTGCCCGCACTGCTGCGGTGCAGCCAAGTGCAAATATGAGCCCTGGCACAAACTGTGCCACCAAAACCCCACTCCAGGACTTCTAAACAACAGGGGCCCCTCTTTGCAGCTGCCCACTCTATAAGGAATAGGGGGCAGATCCCTTACCTGCCCCCGCTGATGCAGACCTACCTGTAGACGAGCCATAGACCATGTCCTCAAACGGCACCATGGTCTGAAGTAGGAACGCCCACAAGCGACTGGAGGAAAGCCCTGGGAGACATGCACCACTGCCTCGTGCGGTCAGATCCTGATGAAGAATCCCTCGTAGCAGCAGAATGGTGACTCCCAAGCTAAGCAGGGAAGTTTCCCATCCTCCAAACTGCTCGTCCTGAATGTCCTCAACCTCAGAAGACAGTGAAAACAAACAGGATAATTATGGTAAGTCCATGCTTTATATGGGAGCCAGGAGGGTCGGTAAGGCTCATTTGAATAATTCTAT
This sequence comes from Lissotriton helveticus, assembly GCF_964261635.1. Taxonomy (NCBI): domain Eukaryota; kingdom Metazoa; phylum Chordata; class Amphibia; order Caudata; family Salamandridae; genus Lissotriton; species Lissotriton helveticus. The sequence goes on from NC_136071.1 coordinate 260,781,819, forward strand.
GTGTTTTTTAAGGCCAGAGGGTGGAGTCACCATCATATGTAAATGATTGGGACGAGGGAGGAAGAGGTAATGCATCTTGTGAATGGGGATGGAATTATAACAATGTATGTTAAGTGCAAATTAAAGTATAAGGTTGGACGACCAAAAGTATATGAGCGAATAAGGGTGAGGGCATTAGGCATCGTCTCTGGAGGATCAGAGTAGTGTGCTGCTTGGCTTTTCTGTTGGATCAAACAAAGCTTCGAGCTGCATAGGCTTAAAGGGTGAAAGAGGACATAACTCTGAAGAAATAAACTGTGTAACTTTGGCAACCACCTGGCAACTTGAGCATGGAGAGATAGGGAAAGGAGGGCCCAGGATTGTGGGGACAATGGTGGCTTTGTGTAGCCTCATAGATCCTTTAGACCCTTTAGTGTCTTTTTGCTCCTAAAACTTTTCTCTATTTTCCTAAATTAGTTTTGGAATTTTCGTTTGCAGTATTGTTTACTTAAAATTGTTGGCGCTGCTTCAACTTAATACACTTTTCTTTGGGTAATTCCCTGCTGATGCCGTAGCCATAAGGGTTTGAGAAGAGTTTCTCTAAGACTTGTGTTAAGACCTGACCAGGGTGTGTTGATTAAGTTGGTATGTCCTTCCCTTGCCAAAGTAGTGACTCACTTGCAGATAATTACTCCTGCCCCCCAGGCAATCAGATTTAATCGAACCAATCTTTGTTGAATTATCTGGATAGACACTACTTTCAACTAGAAAGTGTCTCCAAGCACTTACTCATACAGTTATCAAAATATGTTTACCCATCCTTTCCTCAACTCATTCATTTATGTGCTAACCCATTCCTCCATCCATTCATCCTATCATAAACTGATTCTCACATTCAAACACATATCCATCCATGCATACTTTCAGCCGTCAATGAAAAACACTTTCCCTTATTAAAATAAGCCAGGTATACTGGCTTTGTTGAAGTTTATTAGTACGTCATATTCATTTTCTCTATAAGCCATCAACTATGGGAATGGAGTATACATTTGATTAAATCTTTATGTGTCCTAGATTTGCTTCAATAAATCAATGGATCGTTTTTTCATTGAAAATGAGTACACACATAAATGTTTCAGGTGTGTCCATTGACATGCTACTTCCACCTTCCACCAATGAGCATGAATACAGCGGTTTGACAAATTCACGAGTTTTGTCTTAAATATCAACCACCTTTTTCCACACCCTTAAGGGAAGCTATCTAAAATGCTTTTCCACACATAGGATCCTTTACAGTTGGCCTTTGCCACAGGATGTCACTTATTCTGATGCTCCGGTTGCGCAAGCCTCAATCATATCTATGAGGCGACTCTAAGCCACCTTAGTGGCTTTGCATGGCCTCATTGATATGGAGTAATGCAAGGTGGTGCAAATTGCTACATAGCCTACTCTATGTCAAGGAGGCATTCCATGGGCATTGTGGTGGGTTTTCCGTTGCAACACTCATGGGTTTTGTCACATACCCAGATTCACAAGGATCTGCAAACCTTGGAGTGCATCAAATCTGTGCAACTCCCCTCGGGATGCGTAATGAGGAGAAATAACTTTATTTCTCCTCATTTGCGTCATCTTTTTATGAGTTGCATTCTGCAACACACATAGGAGGAGGGAAATGCCTCCATTGTGTCCTTCCTGCACAAAAACAATTGCGCCAACAACGCAGATACCCTTGGAACATTGTGCAAGGGTGCCCACGTTGACACTAGGTACCAATTTGTGCATCGGCAGAAAGGATAGGAATGTGCCATATTTCATTAATACTCTGCCCTTTCATTTTGATGCAGTTCAGCGCAGCAAGAAACCTTGCATCGCTGCCCTGTCTCAAAAAGTTGCAAATGAGGCCGACATTTTTTTATTGAAAGGAATTCCTTTCCATTAGCTTCCCTGCGCAAAATCCAGTCTTAAACACTTAGGGAAATGTGCCCGCACACCAGAAAAAGACCAATGTTAACTCAGAATGATTCCAAAAATGAGAGTCAGTCTTAGCCACTTTCATTTTAAGATAATGAGGGCCATATTTATGAACCTTGTGGGGCAGGGCTGCACGCCAAGTCATCTTGCTGCACTGCCCTACGTCACAAGTAAAGGACAGTAATGCGCCATATTTAGACAATACGGCGCATTCCTGTCCATTTCGCATGAGCTAGTGCGGTTTTGGCAGCCTAGTGGCAATGCAGGCACCCTTGTACCATGTGTTGCAGGCAAGATTATTTTGGTGCAGAAAGTGGCTTTGCCTGGCTTGAAAAATATGACTTAGAGGTTTGCATCACGCATGTGCCAGGGTGCGTGGTGCAAGCATGGCGCAAAGCTGTCATCAATATGCCCTTTAATTTCTTGCCCACTTTTTGAGAAAGTAGGCGCCATCTTGAATTGGTAAGAAGGAAAGCCGTTTATTCGTAGTTTATTTTCAAGATCCCCTGCACATCTGTCTCGCGCAAGTAAAAGGCGTCCGCCTTTCATAAACTACCACAAGCGCCACCATGAGAGCTCGGCCCGCCTGGCCTGCCCACTTCCCCAGCTGACAGGAGTGATGGCGAACATACAGTAGCTGATATTTGGCGTCCAGAGAGGAACATGTTGCAAACCGGCAGCGAGGCAGAGAGATTATTGAATTGTGCACTGCCGTTTCAGCAGTTTATTCAATGTAATAAAAGGAAAGTGATGGATTGTGAGACTGCTGGCTTTTCACTTGAGCAGCCTGCCTGCTGAATGAGATAAAGAAAGAACAATTTGTCCTGTTTACTGTACCTTGCAGACTTTTAAATCAGATCGCTTACAAACCACTTGCATGACTGGACGGCAAGGGAAAGACAAGTTTTGGGCTTTTTTTGCTGCCCCTCAATCTGAGTTTACGCTGAGTCAGGACACTATGCTACAGTGACTGATTGCCTGATTGCCTTATCTGGTACTGGAGAAGTGAATTATAGCAACAAAAAATAAGATATTATACTGAAACCTGTCCCTCACGGCTGAATTGTAGACACATTTTGTACCAGCTTCAAAGTAAACATCAGCCCGATATCTTAAAGTATAAAGAGCACTCCTACATCCTCAATGTTATATATTTAATATATGGGCTTCAATTGCTGCTTGAAAGTTGTAAAAACCTTTACAGCAAAAACATAAATTTAACTTTTTGTTATACATGTCGCCAGAGATACCAACGAATGTAAGGTTGATGCAGATGTACAATTGCAAAGGATTTTAAAAATGCTATTAAGTGAGCCTAAACAAACAGCTGATATCTTCTCCAGTGTAAACATGGCAGACTGGGTACATTTACCCTCGCACCCCTAGATTTTACACTCTCCCCAAGAATCATAAGAACAGGATGCCCTGCCAGGAAGACATATAGCGTTGGGCATTGGCTCAGTACTTGAGCCTTTGTCCCAATTCTGCGATTAGTTCCTAGGACCAATTGTGCAAACCTCCGCCTCTTACGTGAGAGACACAAAGGATGTCCTCTGCCTCCTCAGAGACCATGAGATCAACCCAGTGAAGGACATGTTTATCACAATGGATATCGAGGCCCTGTACACCAGCATACCCCAGAGATGCACCTTAACCATGGTGGAACACATTCTACTTGAGAAAGATTGGGATTACATGACACCAAGAAACTTCATCCTGGTGTGCGCGGAATTGGCACTCACGGAAAACTTTTTCGAATATGAGAACACAATATACCATCAGATCAAAAGTATTTCCATGGGGAGCACATTTGCTCCTAGCATGGCGTGCCCCTACGTACACCAATTTGAAGCGGATCATATCTTCCATTAGGACAACCCCTTTGTGACGCAACTAAAGATCTGGCATTGGTACGTAGACGATGTCATTAATATTTGGCACAGCAATCAAGAAGAAGCAGAGGATTTTCTACAATGGGTTTGGAGCAGAGACAAATATCTGGGATTTACGCACTCAATCAGTAAGGAATAGGCAGTTTTTCTGGACCTAGTAATAACTATGGCCCAAGACGCAATACAAACTAAAGTGCACAGCAAAAGCACAGATAGGAATAATCTACTCCTTTTCAAAAGCTTTCATCCAAAGTCACTCCGACAGAAACTCCCAGTAGGCCAGTTCCTCAGGATCCAGAGGAACTGCTCAACCACAGAAACCTATGACGAACAAGATGAGATACTGGAGAACAAACTGGCAACACGCCATTACCCCAGGAAAATGATCAAAAAGGCAAGAAAAAGAGCCAGGAATAACAATGGGGAAGCAGTACTTAAGAGACACTAGAAGAAAGAGAACAAAAGAGTAGTGTGCCACTACATGCACCCCGATATCAACTACAGTACAAAACATCGTACACAAACATTGCCGCATCGTCAGTGGGGCGACAAAATACTGGGCACCGCCACTTTTTGCGTTTAAGCGAAAACAAGCATATGGGATGAGCTGGTCCACACCAAGATACCACCACCGAAAAACCAGAATCAAACCCCACTGTGGGGAAATTAAAGACCAGTTGGACATTACCCCTGTGGTGAATGTGCGGCATGTACCTTCACCAGCACAACAAAGGAGGCAGACATTAAAACCAACAAACCATGGGTACTAAAAACTTAAGCAACTGCAATAGCGAGAATGTTATTCACTTCATTACATGCCACTGCAATTTAATGTACGTGGGCATGACCACTAGAAAGATCAAAGTTCGCATAAACAAACACTGGAGCACCATCAGCTGCAGAAAAACGAATACCAAATTGACACAACCTTACCTGGAATACAATCATAGAGATGTAGACCTGAGATGGGTAGTACTTGAGGTTATGAAGAGGACGTGGTCAGATATCCAGAAAATACTCCACACCAGTGAGCAATGATGGTTATATCGTCCCCGGACGTGGGATACTGGACTGAATAATGTCATCCCTTGGCTACATATTGGGAAATAATGCAACAATAAACATACGCTCACTGACATACAGTACACAGCCGGATGGTGCACACAAGGGCAATTATCCACCTGCCTCGCTTGTTGATATCCCTTTGAGGCCTATAGCCTCTGTATATGAGCATACACACATGAGGGTAATATAACAATCTTAAACATATGGACTGCACTTTTTGTCTTCCAAGTACCAAATAAAAGTAGTACAGTTAACACCAAGGTGTCGATTCCGATCCGGTAAAATGCGCTCCGAATGGTCGTACGGAGAGTTTTTTCCCCGTACGAATCGTATCCGTAGACGTCCCGTACGTACGTTGAAGTACGATCCGTACTAGGTGCCGAACTCCGTACGAGTCGTACAGGACTCCGTACGACTCAAATCTCCGTACGAATCTCACTCGGAACCCGCTGTATGCGACATCGCGGCACGTTTTTACGACCCGGCAAGTACGATTCGTGTCGGGTACGCGCTGTACGACCCTTTTCCTACGGGAGCCGAAAACAGTCGTAGATGCAGAGTTCGTGCCGAAACAGGTACGGAACGCCCCCCCCGGGTACGGCACGTACCCCCCATGATCGCAGGGGTACGCGGCGTACCCCTGTGGTCATGCGGTGTACGTGCCGTACACCCAGCGTACATGGGGTACGCACCGTACCCCATGTACAGTGGGTGTACGGTGTGTAGGTGATCGTGCGCTTTTCCGTACGAATCGACGTGTACCATACGAATCGCGTACGGGTCGGCCGATCGGGATCGGAATCGGCCGGTCGTACGGCGTCTGTACGAGTCGTACGGAAACGGCTCCGGATACGATTCGTACGGACGGGGATTTTACCGGATCGGAATCGACCCCCAGGTGTTGCCAGTGACGAGACTGTGGGAGGGTGCGTCCTACCTTTTCCTTCCCCTGTTACTAGTCAAAATTCCCCGTTGCCAAACCCTGCTCCTCCTGTGGGTCTTTCATTGCCTTGTGTGTTCCAGGGTGCTCTGAAACAAATCAAGAGGAAAAGGGTTGTGAGTACACACAAAGGTAGACATCCCATATTTTACAAGCGCTCCAGGAAGCAAGGGCTGAGGGCCACGGGTGCAAAATTAGGTAATGGTCCGAGCACTGAGTATCTGGATGGGTCGGGAGAGCTTCCGTCCCAGGAAATGGGACGTGATATTAACGACAAGCCACCTCCTATCCAGGTCCCAGTTTCTCTGGACCAAATCATTGATGTGCTTAATCACTCTCTGATACCGCTTATTGACAAAATTATTAGGGTGGAGGCTAGAGTAAATAGTCTCGAGCAGTCGACTCTTGACAACTTCTTTTCACTCAAAACTCTGATTAAACATCAGACTAGGAGTAGTGAGGTCTCCACAGGTGGCAGTTTGGGAAAAGGAACAGCACTTGTTGCTGCTCTGGTGCAAGATCCAGTCCCGCCAAAGGCGGTCTCCCCAACGGCACCAAGTGTGGCTCCAATTCTTACTATCACTGCCCCATCTATGTCCAAAGCAGGCCCGCTCTACATTCTATCCTAACTCAAGGGAACACCATTATGGTTTCTAAAGTGAATAAGAAACCAACGCAACCAAAGGCCCCAGTGGGTGGGTGTAATTCTAAACTTAAGCAATCACCCCTAGACAGTGCCAAGACCAAGGGAGACGGGGCAGCTTTGCCAGATAATTCTGCTAAAAGCCACTCGGCAGTACCTCTTCTAGCTGCACCCGCCTTGAAGAAAGCGTCTCGTATTCCCTATGCTGATCTCCCCCCAGACTGCCATCCTTATGTCGTTGTGCTTGTTAAGGTCCCACCCTTGATAGATAACCAACTAGAGACTCACCAGGCCTTAAAAAATAAAAGCCTTCACTGGTTAAAAACAAATAAACCACTCCCTGCTGGCGTAGACGGAGTAATCCTTGGCGTCCGCAGGGTGGGTTGGATTGGAAAGGGCAGGAAGCAGTTGGAGGGAGACTGCGTTATTATCAACTTCCAGGACAGCAGAGTAGCTAGATCGATCTGTACCCAAGATCAAGCGGTGGGTGGCCCCGGAATTAGCGCCGTGGACCTGACCTACTTTTACCCGCGGGCTGCTAACCACGCTATCTTTAGGCCTATTATGGGGGAAACGAGCAAGGGTGCTATCGGTGGGACACGTAGTATGTTTGAGCCGCTCTTCTATCCCCAGACCGGGTGGTCAGGCCAAAATTGTGGCCCCAGGACCTACTGACTTGAGGTAACGGCAGGACTGGATAGGGGGGAACTGGGAGAGTTTTTACACGGCACTGCAACGTCACCTATTTCTCCCTCCCCATATAAAATCCAAACTATACCATTGGTTACCTTGGACCCTTTGGGGGACCTAGTTTCTATCGGTCGTAGGGGATCACTGCCATGCTTGGATAGAGTGGCTCCACGTCAAGAGATAGTTTCCCCATGCGCTCCAGCTGTGACGGACCAAGCCTTGAAGGTCTTCAGCTGGAACGTTGCTGGAATAGCCAGAAAACTGGCATTGCCCGACTGGATTGCATTAGTGGAAGAGTATTCCATATGCATTTTCCAGGAGACATGGAGTAGGGAGCCAGTACACAGGGTGGGGTACTCTGCTTATGCCATCCCAGCTGTCTGCCCAGATTCGGGTAGGGGACGACCTTCGGGGGGACTTCTTATCTGGGTAGCTTCATCCCTAAATTGTAGGGTAGTGGAAACCAAGACTAATAGCCCTGATTTGCTTAATATTATACTGAAGGATCCCAGGGGTTGTGTCATTTTGAATATATTTAATGTCTATGCCCGAGGCACGAAGGGGGGGAGGCAGTCTCCCACAATCGCACTGTTGGAGGACTTGTTAGGGGCAACTCCATACAAAGGCCACACCCTGGTTGCAGGTGATGTTAACTGTACGTTCGAGCCCTTGGGCTCGGATGTCGCCCAGGACCAGGATGAGGAGGATGGCAGGAGGGGGATACCAGTTCTAGAGCTGCCCCCGATCAAAAAGTGGTCAGAGGTGGCACTGCAGCTAAATGCCCTTAGTATAGAGCATGGCCTGAGGGCTCTTAATGGAAGGACTAGCTCGGATAAGGGGGGTGCCCATACATACAATAGGCCCAATCACACATCAAGAATCGATTACATCTTGCTTGATGTGTGTCTATGGAGCTCAGTGAGGGATATGGTAATAGTACCTTCAGTCAAAAGTGACCACAACTTGCTGTCCCTCACTCTAGCTCCCTGGTGGTCTGTTTGCAGTGGGGGCCCTGTACCTAGTCCCACGGTTGACTTGGGTGAGCCGGAGGTATCCCTTTGTGGTAGGCGACTGAAGTGGTCAAAACTTCTCTTGTCTGCTGGAAAACTGGAGGCTGTGTCCCAACTTCTGGCCTTAGCCCATCACAACTTAGGCACAGTCAGTGGAGGCCTGGGGGAGGTTTGTGAAGTATTTTGCGACCTAACTGGGGCCCTGACACATCTCTTCACTGTGCGTCAGAGGCATATTGGGGCGGGAGAAAGGGCCAAGAAAAGTGAGGGCTGGTATACTCACAATTGTAGGAGGGCGAAAAAAAATCTAGTTGAGGCAGTAAAAGCAAAATCCCAAGTCAGGACAAGGGAGGCTAGGAAGGTTTACTCAAAGTCTATCCAGATAGCAAAGAAGGAATGGGAGGAGAAATGTTGGGCGGATTTACTGGCTGCTAGCAAAGGCAAAGACGCCAGGGGGTTTTGGAAATTGATAGGTTCCCGTAATAGACCCGATGATACCCTGAGGACCTGTACTATTCCACCTCAGAGCTGGTTCCATCATTTCGGGGCCTTATACTCAGCGATAGAAGGGCCCCTAAATGAGCCAGTTGTATTCCCCTCTTTGTTGGAGGTCAGCACCCTTGACTTGTTTACACCGCGGGAGGTTGAGAATGCCATCAAGACTGTGGTCCCATTGAAAGCTGCTGGCCCGGATGGGCTTCCAGGGGATTTACTGCGTGCCTACTCATCTGACTGGGGTCTTATGATTTCGGCCCTCTTGAATGCCATCTTGGAGGGCGGCCCGATCCCAGAGTCGTGGAGAGGGGCAGTGGTAGTCCCCGTTTACAAAAAGGGTAGTAGAGACATCCCAGGGAATTATAGGCCAATAAGCCTGATTGACTCTACACAAAAAGTAGCCGGAAAAGTCATTCTGGGGAGAATCCTTCAGTGGGTGGATGAGAACCAAGCTCTATCGGACTTCCAAGCAGGTTTCCGCTCAGGAACAGGCACAATTGAGCAGGTCTTTAGGTTAACACTCCTGTACTGGAAGGTGGTGGAACTGGGCAAGGGCAGTCTCTATTTGGCCTTCATCGACTTGAAGACTGCCTTTGACCTAGTTCCCAGGGAGGAACTCTGGAGGGTTCTCCACGGACTGGGTTTGCCCCCGTACATTTTGTCTCTCCTCACCAAACTTCACACGAACAACTTTGCCCAGGTTCGTTGGGGGAGAAACGGCGAAACAACAGATAGGATCCCGGTCTGTAGGGGTGTCAGACAGGGTTGCGTCTTAGCGCCCACACTCTTTTCTCTATATGTAAATGGTGTGGTGGAGCATCTGCTTCAGGAACCTGCGGACGCACCCAGCCTGGGGGGTGTGCAGATCCCAACATTGTTGTTCGCGGACGACACTCTGCTTATCTCAAAGACCCCCCAGGGGCTACAGAAGTTGTTGACCCGTTTTCAGGACTTTTGTGTATCCAGAGGGCTGGTGATAAACGTAGAAAAAACGAAATATTTGATACTACGCCCGCCAAGGAAACTAGGTCGTCCTCCCACTTTGAACTCGGTCCCTCTGGAGAAAGTGTCCGAATTTGATTATTTGGGTCTACGTTTGAATGACAAAATGAGTTGGTCTTCCCATATCGACAAGATGGTTCTCTGCCACAAAAGGGTAGGGGGTGCCTTACTTAAGGAATATCATGCATCCTCCAGATCCTCAGTGGCGTCTGCAATTGAGATCTACAAGGCAAGGGGGGTCACTTCTGCCCTGTATGGCGCGGAGCTATGGGGTCATTGCAATTTGGATTCTCTATCCAAGGCCGAAAATAAACTGCTGAAGGACCTCCTAGCTTTCCCCTTGAGCACCCCCACAGTCCCGGTGCTATTGGACTTGGGCTGCAGAAGTATCAAAGACCATGCCCGTCTTCGCCCATTGCTCTTATGGTCCCGCATATGGAGGGTCCCGGAATTAAAATCCTATGCCGATGGCTTATCAGAAGTAATGAGCATCGGGGGCTGGAACAAGATCAAGTGGCTGAGGGACACAAAAAACCTTTTGGTGGAATTGGGTCTAGGAGATTGCTGGAACACAAAATCTGCTCCTCCTAAGGCAGTCCTTAAAAAACTATACTGGGACTGGGTCTCTTGTCAACTAATTGGGAATCCACATCACTGCAATTCGACTACAGCGTTTCTCAGAATAAAGGATGTGGTACTATACGAACCGTACATGGACTTAATTACTATGCCAATGGATAGGGTCCTTTATTTCAAGTTTAGAGTTGGCACTCTCCCGTTAGGAGTAACTGTATCTAAGTGGAAGTCCCATGCTCATTTATCCCCCTTTTGCGCATGCTGCCCAGCCAGGCCCGAGACGGTGGCACATGTACTTTTTGAGTGCCCAGACTATATCCACCCAAGGAGATACTGGTTGAAACCCCTCTTCAAACGTCTGGGAACACGTATCCATTCGGTGGCTCTCCGCATTTTACTGACTGATACCTCCCCTCTTATAGTCTGTGGCGTCTCCAAATTTTTAAAACGTTTTTGGTTGATTCGTTGCAATAGATTGTCCATTTTGGTTTAATCCTTTTTTATAGCTAATTTATTCTAGGGCACGGGTACTCATAGTACGGCCCGCGGGCCGTCAGCGGCCCGGCAAGCCTTCCTGTGTGCCCCCCGGACCTTGCAGACATGTACCTGTATTCTATTTATTTTTTGTAAAGTGTCTGCGAACACCGCCCGTTGTTGATTTATGGGGGCCGTGTGATTTCAGGCATAGAGTGGAGATGCAGGGGCAGCTAAGAAGAGGTCAATTACAACAAGGCCTCATTAACAATTAAATGGTCTTTTAAAGACCTGTGAAGTACTCAGTGATTGGCGCCAAGGGGGCTTTGATCTGACTGCTGGGGGGGGGGGGTGCTGGGACAGCTGTGATCCCCAGGCCCAGTGGTGGGACACCAACCCTACAAAGCAGCACATTCTGAAAGAAAACTAGCTGGCTTTTACATTAGTGGGGAGGGGGCTGTCTCTGGGCTGGTGACGGGGACGTGTAGACACAGTATGTGTGCACTGTCCGAGAGACAAACAGGGGAAAAGACAGACATGGGCAGGGACAGGCATGGGCCATGGGCAGAGACAGACATAGGCAGAGACAGACATGGGAAGAGGCAGGCAGGGGCAGAGACAGACAGGGGCAGGGGCAGATAGAGGCATGGGCAGATGGGGCAGAGTGGCAGATAGGCGCAGAGTGGCAGAGTGACAGATAGGGGCAGAGACAGATAGGGGCAGAGACAGATAGAGGCTGGGGCAGGTAGAAGCAGGGGCAGATAGAGGCAGAGACAGGGACAGACTGGCAGAGACAGATAGGGGCTGAGACAGGGGCAGAGACAGACAGGGGCAGAGACAGACAGGGGGAGAGACAGACAGGGGCAGAGACCGATAGGGGCAGAGACCGATAGGGGCAGCGACCGGGACAGACTGACAGAGGCAGAGACAGATAGGGGCAAAGACCGATAGGGACAGAGACCGATAGGGGCAGAGACAGATAGAGGCAGTGGCAGATAGAGGCAGAGACAGGGACAGACTGGCAGAGACACATAGGGGCAGAGACAGATAGGGGCAGAAACAGATAAGGGCAGAGACCGATAGGGGCAGAGACCGGGACAGACTGACAGAGGCAGAGACAGATAGGGGCAAAGACTGATAGGGGCAGAGACCAATAGGGGCAGAGACAGATAGGGGCAGAGACCGATAGGGGCGGAAACAAACAGACATAGACAGATAGAGGCAGAGGAGGAGACAGAGAGGAGGAGACAGAGACGGAGGGAGACAGTGACGGAGGGAGACAGAGACGGAGGGAGACAGAGACGATGGGAGACAGAGACGGAGGGAGACAGAGACTGAGGGAGACAGAGGGAGAGAGAGGAAGGGAGACAGACAGACAGAGTGAGACAGAGGGAGAGAGAGGAAGGGAGACAGACAGACAGAGGGAGAGAGAGGGAGGGAGACAGACAGACAGAGGGAGAGAGACAGACAGACAGACAGAGGGAGAGAGAGGGAGGGAGACAGCCAGAGGGAGAGAGAAGGAGGGAGAAGACAGAGTGAGTAAGTGAGTGAGTGAGTGTGTGTGTGAGTGTGTGAGAGTGTGAGTGTGTGTGAGTGTGTGAGTGAGTGTGTGAGTGTGAGAGATGTGTATGCCAGGTCTGGTGGCTCAGTAGACGAAGGCGCCTGTTGCAGGGGCCTGTGTTCAACCTCATGGTCAGTTTTTTTTTGCTGCTCTAGCCTCACCCCTCCCCCACTGACCCCGCCCCACCAGTGCGGCCCTCGGCCACAAGCAACACTGTAAATTTGGCCCCCGATAGAAAGTTTGTGAGTACCCATGTTCTAGGGGGACCCCTATAATTTTATCTTTTTTAAATGTATGACATACCTGTAGTTTTTTGTAATGTTGTTTTTATAATGTATGTTATGCTTGTAAGATGTCTTTGCATATCGAATAAAGCTCTCAACCAACCAACCAAATAAAAATAGGACATGATCCCATCTCCAAATATGTCCCTGTTTAATATTGATTTATGTACATCCTAAAAAACTCATGTCCCAGCATTTCTGGTTTCACACTCTTTCGGAATATAAAAACAGGGACTCTTTCTAAATAGCACAATAATATGGCTTTATTTCCATCTAAGAAACTCATGTCCCAGACTGCAAATAAGGATGGCTTGAAGTGAGGGATCTTATTGAAAGTGCTCAAGCAGGAGTCCAGTATAGGCCGCAGGGAGGATAAACCGGCTCCCTGCCTGGCCCTTTGCCTGGTATCATTAACTTGATGGAAATGACGTGAATCTTCTGCTGCACAAGAGTTTTAAAAAGATACTTGAATAGGTATACTTGCAGGTAAGAGGTATTTGATAGCAGACCCTTTTGCGGAAGAACAGTGCCGACTCACAGAGGCCGAACTTTTCATAGAGATGGCTAAATGATGGTGCCAGATTTATTTTGTATCAATTAGGACAGAACTTCCAGTGGCACATTATTTTTCTTTCTATAGTCTCACCTACTGCTTGCTTACATTCTGAACTGCTCTGGACATAACCTCGCAGAGATGGATTTATGCCAGTCAAATCTTTGAGGTCGATTCACATGCATTTATGATTTTGGGAAGTAGTACTACAGGGGTTCTTGATTAAATGATTAAATGCTCTTGCATGCCTTTGTGAATTGGCCCTGAAACGTACAACTCCCTAGTCCTGAACGTGCAAAGATGGGAACAGTCCTTTCTATTTGTGCTAATTCTATAGGAATATTCCCTAAACAGAACCATTTAGAGGTACTGCATGAGTATTACTTTCTGTACTCATAAATTGACCTCTTCATGTCTAGTTGCATGTCTGTCCACACATCTATATGGTTCTGGTTAAACTGACAATGCCTTTCCCTGTTCCTAGTGAATTTAATTATTTAGTGGCATTACTGGATGACAATATTTATCAGTATTTTGTATTGAGTCTGATTCTCCTATGCACCGAATATTTTCGAAATTGGCATCCTCTATACCCCATCTTTGTCCAGGGTTTTTATTTACATTTTTCACATTGCCATATGCTATGTCCACATTACTCACAATGCCAACCATAGTTATTCTTGAAAAGAAAGTTCCTTATCCTAGCTTGAACTTCCCAGATCATCAATAAGGTTGTTCAAAATGGCATCCAATTGGCTCATATTTTTGCCTGGGGATACATTAGCATTTGACGTTATTTTGCCCTGCCCTAAATGCCTTTAAACTCAACAGGAGTCATGGCCAATATTCCTTGCTTTTTTTCTCACGATTATCATACATTTGTTACATTACCCAAGGACGTTTTCATACTGGAATCAGCATTCGCCACCTGCCATACATTGCCTCATGTTGCAATTTTTATTTCCAAACAACCACCAAAAAGGACATCAGAGTAGGGGTTAGGCTTGTCAACAAGAACTCGAAAAGCTTGTTCCAATAATTTTCTTTCCTTCTCCACAGAGGCCTTTTTGGCCATGTTGCAGTAGGAAACTAATGTATGGCTGTGCCAAAAGGAGTATGCTGCACTTTACTACTATTTCCTATTCAGTTCACTGAAAATGAACCTTTCAAAACCTTTGTCTTCACTTTTTTTTCCTATTTCTTCCCTACCGTTCCTCCTCGTTTCCTCTTTTCTTTCTTTAACCTTGGTACTTCTCTCGCTTTTCCCTTGTCCTCTTTTCAACTTCTTCATAACATACATCACTATAATGTTCTGCCCACCTTTTCACACATTCTTCATATCTTCTTGACCGCTTATTAACAGCTCCCAAACTTTTGTGACATCTTCTTTTCCCCTTCTGTTCCCCTTCTTTACCACAGTATCTTAGTTCTTTTCATCTTAACACGTCTCCCCTTTATTCTTAATAAATGACACCCACTTCCGTATTCCTCTTACCAGTTCTTACTGAATTGAGGCGTCACGCCTTCCAGAGACAGCTAACACTTAAGCAACAAGATTGGAAAAAGGCAAAACTATATCGCATTTCTGATGCAATCCTTTCTTCCCTTTCGAAGGTATAAGCATTCTTCGCTATTATAATCTCAGCCCAGCCCCTTTACGAACATCTGTTGTGTTTCACCTAGACAGTTTTGCATTATGCATGTCAGATGGGTAAGTTTCAATATTTGTAAGTTTTGCATTATTATGTATATGACCCAACCGGCTCAGGAGCCTTAGCTGGGCTGGAAATGTGTCTCTTTCTTGTCCTCCCCTCCCATGTGCAGTAGCTGGGGTGGTAATGGCATAGTAATGTCTTCTAATATCATATTGTCTCGACTAAGGAAATTAGGGGGCAGACTTACCATGTATTTATTTATTTGTAAGGTTTTATATAGCGCGAACGTGACCCACAAGGGTATCACAGCGCTTTACAGCATATTGTATAAAACATAAAAGGATGAGGTAGTATACAAGCATTTGATATTTCCCATTAGGTACAACAGAGGTATATAGTATGTGGGTAACATAGGAGACCCGTATCCAGCAGGACATTGCATTATATACAGTTATTGAGCATTAGGTAGTTGTGATAATATACCTACATATAATATTCTCCTTCCATCAACCATGGGTGTGAGGTATATGGATAGTATAGTAGACCTGTGGCCAACTGATCTTTACACTAAATACAGTAATTGAGCATTAAGTGGCTGTGGTAATAACCATACATATAATATTCTCCTTCAATCCACCGGAGGTAGGCAATGATATGCGGATCTTATAGGTGATTCAGTGTCAGCATAGAATTAAGTCTTAGAACATGAATTTCTTCATAGTACTGCATTGCCCTTGTGTCATGCAAGGTAACGCAATGGCCAGCGCAGCACTAAAGTCAGATTTACCAAGCAACGCAAGGCCACCACCTGGAGTTACACAAACCAGTATAAGTTGCTGCCTTACGTTACTTTGCACCAGGGAGGCGTTCCATGGATGGAGCGCGGGTGTTCCCACGCATGCACCCATGGATTTTGGCAGCATTCCCAGATTTACCTTGAGTGGTAGACCTGGCAATGCACCACATTGCTTTACCTTCCCAGGAGAGGCATCCGGAGAATATATAGGTTTATTTCTCCTTGTATTTCCTCTTTCTATGTGTGCTGCATTCTGCAGCACACATAGAATGAGGAAAAAGCCTTGAGGTTTGTTTTTGTGCAAGAAGGTGGCGCTTCCTGCACAAAAACAATCCTGCCTACAACGTTGGCACCCTTGTACAACCATTGTACCATGGCATAAGGGTGACAGCGTTGGCAAGTCAGCGCATTGTGCACCAGCACAAGGAGAGGACAGGAATGTGCCATATAATGTTAAATATGGTGCATTTCTGCCCTCTCGCTTTCATGTAGTGCAGCATAACAAGGTGTCTTGCTACATTTTGTGATAGTTTAGTAAATCTGGGCCTAGGACTTTTGGGCTTTTCTTGATGGCTACAAGTGGTGCAAAATTATGTGCTTGTCTCATCAATGATTCTAGACCATGTTACCTCCATCCTGGTTGCCTATCGGGAAAAGAGTGTTTAGTGATTATTCATTATGCAGTACCTGCTCTGGTCCTGCCTTTTGGCTGCTAACTTTAAACAACACGTCCTCCAACAAACACTATGTTCCTGTGGTCAATTTCTACTCTATGTACTCTGAACAAGAACACTCTCTTTTGGTGACAAGGTATTTTGTGTTGCCGCAGCAAAACAAAGAACACATTTGCACTAAAGCTCAATTTTCCTATTCCTTTTGTTCACAAATAATTGAAGAGACTTTTTTAAAATCATTTTTTAATAAAGATGTTTTAGAGTTTGTTACCTGTCTGGCCGTGTGTTGTGTTATTTACACAGCACCACGAAACCTTAGTCTACATGAGCTTTAATAATAATAGTAACAATATTGTGACCTGTTGCATATGTCCTATTACCAGAATTGGTTAATTATGCAGTTTATCTCAGTAGACAGTGCTTACCCATGGTCCCTGATCACTCTCAGGTTTCCTTGTTATATAGAAACACGGTTCAGCTCATACCCCCCCCCCCCCAAATCTCATTGACCATACTACACCCCTGGGTCCAAAAAGTAAATCTCTTTTATTGGCATCCAGCATCCATGGCTTAGGAGGCCCTGATTTTAGTTTCCAAAGAAGTGGTTCAAGTTTCAATGATGATCGATGTCAGATTTCTCCACTCTAGTCCCTTTTGTCCACACCATGGATGCCAGTCATTGGTGATGGAGGTCCACCTTGAGGGATCTCAAATTACAGGGGTGTTGGCTATCACAGTGGCAACTAACTCCCAGAATTGGAGGACACTCTCAGTAATTCTTCAGGCCCTTCTGAGATTTGCATCTCAACTTCAGAGGATGGCAATCCTAGTTTGTACCAACAACCAGGTACCAAATGCCTTTGTCAATCAGGGAAATATGAAAGGGCTCTGGAGTTTTGACCTAGAGTGAGATGAATCACCATTCCCTAAAAGCTTTCCTTCTGGGAAGGAGTTCTTGGTGGCAAACTGTGTTAGCAGAGAATTCCCTTTCTCAATGTTGCACCATCGGTCTCTGGAAGTATTTCAGTTGGCAACATATCAGTTAGATCTTCTGTGATTCAACCTGTTTTTACCCCAAGACACTGCTGTTTTTCCCTAGTTCTGTGCAGAAAGGTGGTAGGCCGGAGTATGGAGCATGGATGATGGATGCTTTGTTCCTTAAACCTGGCCTTGAGGGCTTCTTTGTATCTTCCTTTCAATTGCCCCCTCCAGAGGGTGCTGGAGATGATTCAGGAGGACTAAGTGACAGTGATCATGGTTCTGCTTTGGCTACGTCGCCTCAGGTTTGAGCTAGTTCTCTTGCTGACTACGTGCCCACTCTTTAAACAGTCACTGTGTATATCTCCTATGCTGTTTCCCAATCTTTCTCATCCAACACTTTATCAGCTTTATCTCACAGTCTGGAAGTTAAGCGCGCTCAACAGGGATGTTCTGGAGGTGTAGCTATGGATATCCAGGAGTCTAGGTACCCAGCTATAACAGCTTGGTATGTTAAGCTTTGGACACACTTTGAGTCTTAGTGTAAGGAGAACTTTTGTCAATGCTCTTGCAATCCATTCTCAAATAGATTTTCACAAGGAATATATTTTTGAAGGGTTTGGCTCCTGCTGCCTTAGGTTGCATATGGGCAATCATACATGCCATCAGAGATTGTTGAGGTTCTGTGACCATGGTAGTTCATCTGTCAGCTTGACTCTTTCTGAGTTTCTGTGACCGATAGCCTACATTACATTTTCCTTTTTCCTGGGATTTCCTGTTATGCTTGTAAGGCCTTACAAGGTCCTCCTATTGAACCTTTTTCTTCTGATCATTATCTTAGCTCTCAGCTAAAGTGATTTTTGATTGCTTGCATGTTGAGGGATCTTGTGTTCCTGGTGATTTCTTTCCCATCGCCAAATTGTATCTGATAGAACAGTATTAAAACCTTGCCCTTGATGCATTCCTTAAAATGATTCTTAATTTCAATATTGAAATAGTAATGTCAGTATTTCCCCCTGAAAGGAAGGTCAGTTCGGGTTCTCTTCACTCTTTAGATGTTCATAAAGATTTCCTCATTATTCTGTATGGGGCAAAAGAGATCTGAGCTTCAGAGCCCTTGTTAGTTTCTTTTGTCCTACCCATTGAGGTTAGTAGGCAGATACTGCTACTTTGAGTTATTGGGTTAGGCTAGTCCTCTCTCAAGCCTCCTCGTCAGTAGGGGAGTCAAATCAGATGCGATCAACACTCTTTATTTCAATAATCATAACTACCATAAAAGAGACATACATATAAGATCATGAAACAGTCCTTATCATAAAATACATTCATAATCTTAAAATACAAGTATGATCTTAAAATAAGTAAAAATGTAAAAAACATATTGGTATACCACACAATTCCCTAGCATCAGTAAAGATGATTTAAAACCTTAAAAACAATTGGTCATCATCAATTATAATTCATCAAATTTGGGAGCAACTCCTGCTTTCCCCCATGCAAACGCAATACTCAATATTGATCTCAGTGATCCGATCACCATCAGGCCAGCAAATCCGTCTAGAAGATTCTAATTGATCTGGTAAGACAACTACTTCCGTTTTGTTCCGTACAAACCACATACTCATTAAAAACCTTGATACTGCAAATTCCATTGGGGCAGATGAATCAGACTGGAGAATTCAGCAAGCCTCCATTGCCTTCTGACGGTAGTCAGACAAAATATCGAAATTAAAATATCGATATACAATAATATTGATGTTTTAATATCGATTGTATAGTATATCGATGTGCCATAATATCGACAGACAGAATATCGAGATTAAGGTATGTATGTTAGTAATATCGAAATTTTGTTGTTTAGTGTTATGTATTTTATTATGTTGTTTATATGTTTGCTAAATATGTGTAGAAATGTATGTTTGAAAATTAGTAATTATGTTAACATTTTGCGTTTTAGTATTAGAGCGGGTTGTGGGTTTATAGGGGAATAGGGTGGGAAGTAATTTAATAATAATTAAATAATTAATATATATTTTTAAATATTTTTTAATTAATTTGTAATTAATTGAAACTAATTAGTTAATTACATTAATTAGATTTAATGTGGTAATATATTTAATTTAGTGTTATTGTTAATTAATAATTAATTGGTAATTAATTAATATTAATTAGTTAATTAAATTAATTAGATTTAATGTGCTAAGATATATAATTTATTGTTATTGTTAATTAATAATTAATTGGTAATTAATTATTGCTAATTAGTTAATTACATTAATTAGATTTATTGTGCTAATATATTTAATTTAGTGTTATTGTTAATTAATAATTAATTTGTAATGAAATAATATTAAGTAGTAAATTAAATTAATTAGAGTTAATGTGTTAATATTTTTAATGTATTAATTTTTGATATTGTTAATTAATAATTAATTGGTAATTAATAATTATTAAGTGATTAAATGATTTCATTTATTTATGTGTAGTGGGTTGTGTGTTTATAGGGAAACAACCATTACAACGCAACTTTTACAACACACTACCATTACAACGAAAATTTTACAACTCAAAAAGTATTACAACGCATGCATTTACAACGCATGTTTTTACAATGCAGATACCTTTACAATGCATACCCATGGGTAAAGGGGTATTTTTAGGGTTCAGGGTCAGTTTTTAGTTTTTGGGTAAAGGGGTATTTTTAGGGTTCAGGGTCAGTTTTTAGTTTTTGGGTAAAGGGGTATTTTTAGGGTTCAGGGTCAGTTTTTAGTTTTTGGGTAAAGGGGTATTTTTAGGGTTCAGGGTCAGTTTTTACTTTTTGGGTAAAGGGGTATTTTTTGGGTTCAGGGTCAGTTTTTAGTTTTTGGGTAAAGGGGTATTTTTAGGGTTCAGGGTCAGTTTTTAGATTTTTGGTGAAGGGGTATTTTTAGGGTTCAGGGTCAGTTTTTGGTTTTTGGGTAAAGGGGTATTTTTAGGGTTCAGGGTCAGTTTTTAGTTTTTGGGTAAAGGGGTATTTTTAGGGTTCAGGGTCAGTTTTTAGTTTTTTGGTAAAGGGGTATTTTTAGGGTTCAGGGTCAGTTTTGGGTTTTTGGGGTACAGGGGTACAGTGTAAAAATAATGTAAAATTAAATTTAAATTAAATTAATTAAATTAAATTATATTATATTATATTAATTTTAATTAATTTACATAAAAAAATTATTATATACTTACCAAGACTTACGTTGTAATGTATGCGCTGTAAAAGTATCTGCGTTGTAAAAACATGCGTTGTAAATGTATGCGTTGTAATAGTTTTTGCGTTGTAAAAATTTCGTTGTAATGGTAGTGCATTGTAACAGTTGCGTTGTAACGTCATACATCCGTGTTTATAGGGGAGTAGGGTGTTATATAATTACATGTAATTAATTAAAGAGATTGTATTTATTTATTGGTATTTATTGTTAATTAATTGGTAATTAATAAGTGTTAAATAGTTCATTAATACTTACATTAATTTAATAATATTTATTGTTATTAATTGATTAATTGAAATTTTATTAATTGTGTTTTTTTTATAATGTTTAGTGTGTTGTGTGTTACAGAGGGAGTAGTGTGGGAAGTAATTTAAACCCTACGCAATCCAACGATTTTTCTACTGTTGTAATATGTGGAGTAAGTATATTTATAAATGGATATGTACAATTTTAAATTTATTTTAAATGTATAGGTATTAGTTATAATATTTTAAATATGTTTTAATGTTTTTATTTAATATTTGTAAAATTATATGTATTTTTAAATTAATTTTAAATTATTATTAATACATTTAAAAAAACGATATTTTTTATTCCGATATTTTTGTACAACGATATTATTTTTTCGATATTTTTGTACTTACCATTATGTAGATATAATTTCGATATTTTTGATTTCGATATTTTTGTGTCGATATTTTTGTATGTAGATATTCTGTCTGTCGATATTATGTCAGACATTCCCTTCTGACACCTAGATGTCTACAGATTGGCAATATCCACCTGGCCCTCTCCCTACTATAGGCTGGGCAGAAAAACAATATGTGTGCTACAGATTCTTGCTCATGTCCACTAGTTGGGCAGCCCATAGCTCAAAAATCAGCTGACTTAGACCATCTAAAGGTGATAGTACATAATGGCAAAGTGCCATTTCTGTACAGAATGTAACGTTTCCTAGCCAGGTTTGGTTCTATATCATTTAAACAAGACTCTACACAATAAAAATCTTTTGTTGTTAAAAATTCTTTCATTAATTTACCCGAAGTTGATGAGGCTTGGCGTTTATTAAGGTGGTAAGATCTGACCAATGATTTTATTTCAATTACCGGGATTGAACAGCTACTCCCCGGACACATCCACACATTTGCTATACCCAATTCAGAGAATGTTTCTCTGACATATTTCATTCATAGGAGATCTTCAGTGGCAGGATATCTAAGAATTTCCTCAAGTTCTTTATGGTAATATATTAGTTTGGGGGTAACCCAAAATCTCCTTCAAACAATTAGAGGTCTGATTGCCACCCGCTCTGAGATAAGTCTAAGACTGGCATCAAACCTCAGGGGAATCAAGAGGTGCTAACCGGAATACATAACACCGCTGGAGGACTGGAGAGAATGGGTTAAAGTGGAGCCCTCGATAAATCTTCGTCAAACTGCCGATCTGCTGTTCTAATTTTAGCCTCCGCTTGGAGATATGTTTGGTCCAATCCATCTTCCCGTCTAGAGTAACACCCAGTTAGTCAAAGGTGTAAACCCACTCCAGTGGTTTACCGTTCAGCTTTGGATTTGATTGAGAGGTTTAACAAGGATTAAAAACCATACGAGCCAGGAGGAGGGTGTCATCTGCAAATGTAAGGGCAGGCACTCTTATATTTTCTAATTTAGGAGCATCATTATTACACTAATTTAAGCAATTTGCAAGGCCATTAATAAACAGTGTAAAAAGAGTAGGGGCCAACACACAGCCCTGTCACACTCCTTTGCTCAATAAAAATGGTACGGTCACCTCGCCCAGCTTCCCACATAGCACCAGGGCATAGAGGCTTTGTGTGAAGGCGCTCAATAATTTCACATAAATACAGTTGCCTGCCCAACTCTCCCAGCAATGACCAGCGAGTTGCCCCCAGTATTCTATCGAAGGCAGCTCTAAGGTCCACGAACACTTCATAGAGTCTACCTTGGCCAATGGTTACCGTCTACCAATATAGTACCTAGAGCCTAAAAAATTAATCAATAGTTGAGGTACCAGAGCAAAAGCCCGCCTGAAGGGGACATAAAACCTAATTCTTGTCTAGCCATTGTTGTAATCGAAAAAGGAATAACCCTGCCAAATAATTTGAGGCTGATAGGCCTATAATTTGCAGGGTCTATGGGAGAGCCTTTTTTATACACTGGAAATGTTTTGGCTCCAGTCCATGAATGTGGAATCCTCATTCCCTTCAATATGGCATTAAATGCCAGGGTTAGATAAGGAGCCCATAATATTTATTTAATTCAAGAATAGGTCAGCCTGAATTTTGTCGATACCCGGGGCTTTGTGGGGAACTGCCTTCCTGAGTGCTTGCTCCACTTCTTCACACGGAACAGGGTGGGACACCTCATGACTGATAGCAACTGTAATGTCAAAATGTTGGGTCCTTGCTTTTTCCAAGGGAGGATGACTGCCTTGTTGAGGAGATTATAAGTTTGCAAAGTGGGAGATCCATGCCTCTGCTGCTATGTTGTTCTCCAGCCTGGCTACCCCTTCAGCGTTGCATGTGGCAAAGATGTTCCAAAAGGAGGTATGATTTTTTTCCCTGGTTGCTGTCAGTACAAATCTCAATTCTCGTGATCCCACTCTCTTTAGGCTTGTTTGATAATTTTATTATATCCAGATCTACTTATTTGGGTCTCCACCCTGTTCTTATGCAATATCACATTGCTTGTAAAACCATGAGGGAACATCTCTTTTTGCCTTGGTTCCCCTTCTCTGTATAAAAGACATTTCGAAAGTCCTCAAAGATGTTAAGGTGAATTTCGCCTATGCATTTCTGGCTCTTCTGAGCGAGTCAGTTTTTGAGGGATCCAGGTTAAGTCTACTAGGGGTATGGAAGATTCTTGAGCCAAGGCCTATGGGATTCACTTGGCTGAATTTGGTAGGGCAGCCACTTGGTTTCATGCCCATACCTTTGTCTCACACTGCAATGTTAATGTATCCGGAGCTGGGTGTGGGAAGTTTGGTTCTTGGGTGTTGCATGCTGTTGATGTATGATTCAAATACAGTTTCTCTAAATGCCAGGTCCGATGGTGTTTCTCTAAAAAAAAAATCTTTTGTACATCCGCAAGTCAGTAGAGATAGGCAAGATAGATGTGGAGGTAATGTCTCCAATACTTAGCAGTAATCTTTATTACTCCTAGTCCTAGTCTTTCTCAACCCATTGCTCTTTACCCTGCCCATCCCTTCTTCTTCCTCCTCTTGACACCTGGGATCCAGTTTTCCATTGGCCTGGTATTTAGAAGTTCAAGAAGAGGTAGGGCTGAGGTTATATTAAGGTCTGAGTAACATATTAGAAAAAGTAAAAAGATCTGCTTTTGTTAGTTCCCCTTCTTCACAGCATTTAGTTTCTGGGTTTAACTGTCACTGGGAAACTTGATGAAATCATCTTCACCCATTACTAGTGAACGTTTACTCCTTCTTCATTATTCCTTCTTTAGTTTTCCTTTCTCAACATTTTGCAGTTCCATTTCCCCCCTTTCACTTCTGCTTTCAGCTTTTAAACCAACAGTTGCTCCTCAAGATTTAAAAACATGCCAAATAATTCCCTGATGTTGCGTTATATTACAGCCTCTCTTAACCAGTGGTAACGCTTAGATTGTCCAGCTCAAGTAATGTTGGGGCGAGTGCTAAGAAATTAGCACAAAAGAAAACACATTTCATGAACAGCAGCAAGTTAAAGAGAACATGTTCCCCTAGAGGCAGGCACAATTCCTTGAAGAGCATTCCTCCAAGATGCAGTACCTCAGCCTAGGACCAGATGTCCTTCTTGAGCTGAGTACAAGTCCTTGCTGCATCAAGCTGCAGTACATTGGGACACTTCTACAGGTATCATAGATGCTCCCAGTTAGAACTAAGACCGCTGCTTTCTCAATCCCAACAGATTTGAGAGTAGTGAAATAAGGAGGCACCCTTGAACTACTTTTGTTTTGGAAATGAAGAAATAATGCCTAAATCTGGACTATGCATTCTAGCAAAGCAGAACACTAAAAGTATAAATATATATATATATATATATATATATATATATATATATATATATATATATATATATATATATATATATATATATATATATATATATATATATACATATATATATATATTGCGCTCATCAAACCCCGGCAAAAAATCCCCAGGAAAGATAACAGCACTCGGGAGGTTCCTTCACACGGAGTTATATATATATTCACTGAAAAAAACGTAGGTTTCACACCAGTTATAGTTAGCTGAAAATGTACTCATACAAAACCATTGAAATTCCCACGTTATAGTTAGTTGGAGTCACTATAACTCGCACGCCTGCAATCCACTGCTGATGATGTCACATATTACATCATTCATGACATGGTCAGTGACATCACTGATGACATCACTGATGACATCTCAAATGACATCACTGATTACATCACATTACAATTCTTTTTAGAACTACCTCCAATTCTCAAAAAAGAGCTGTATTCTTAAAAAAATCAAAAAGAGTAACTGAAGTGGAGTGCAGTGAGAGAGGAGAGGAAAATGAGTGAGAAAGCAAAGAAAGGGACGAGAGGGGAAGGGAAGTGAAGTAGGGGGACTGAAAGAAGGTGAGTGTGGGAGGTGAGTGAGGAGAAGGAGAGTGAACATGAGGAATGAGGATAAGTGAAGAAAATGTAGTAAAGGAACGGGTGTGTTGAAGGGTAAGAGTGGAGATACAGACTGGATAAAGGCAAGTGAGTGTGAGACAAGGTGAGTAAGGGAGTGAAGAGACAGAGAAAGTGAAAGAAAAAGTGAGAGTAGAAGACTGAGTGAGGGAGGAAAGAAACATAAGTGAGGGAGTGTGGCTGTGTTATAGGGAGTGAGCGTGATAGAAGAGGAGTGACAGACTAAGGGGTCAGAGAGAATGAGGCTAACAGAGAGAGAAAGAGGGAAGGGGAGTGTAGAACTAAGAGGACAGAGGGAGTAAGAGGAGGAGTTAGTGAAGTGGAGTAAGGAGAGTAAGGGAAGAGAAAAGAGTGAAGGAGCAAAAGAAGGAAAGAGACAGGAAGGAAAGTAAAGGTTAAGGTCTGAAAGAAGGTGAGTGTGGGAGTATGGCTGAGTTATAGGGAGTGAGCGTGACAGAAGAGGAGTGAGAGACTAAAGGGACGGAGAGAATGAGGCTAACAGAGAGAGAATGAGGGAAGGGGAGTGTAGAAGTAAGAGGACAGAGGGAGTAAGATAAGGAATTAGTGAAGTGGAGTAAGGAGAGTAATGGAAGGGAAAACAGTGAAGGAGTAAAGAAAGGGAAGTGAGAGGAAGGAAAGTGAAGGAGAAGGTCTGAAAGAAGGTGAGTGTGGGAGTATGGCTCAGTTATAGGGAGTGAGCGTGATAGAAAAGGAGTGAGAGACTAAGAGGACGGAGGGAATGTGGGTAACAGAGAGAGAGTGAGAAAAGATGAGTGAGTAAGTTAGAGGACAGAGGGATTGAGAGAAGGAGTTACTGAAATGGAGTAAGGGGAGTAAGGGAAGGGAAAAGAGTGAAGGAGCAAAGGATGGGAAGAGGGAGGAAGGGAAGTAAAGGAGAAGGTTTCAAAGAAGGTGAGTGTGGGAGTATGGCTGAGTTATAGGGAGTGAGCGTGACAGAAGAGGAGTGAGAGACTAAAGGATGGAGAGGATGAGGCTAACAGAGAGAGAATGAGGGAAGGGGAGTGTAGAAGTAAGAGGACAGAGGGAGTAAGAGAAGGAATTAGTGAAGTGGAGTAAGGAGAGTAAGGGAAGGGAAAACAGTGAAGGAGTAAAGAAAGGGAAGTGAGAGGAAGGAACGTAAAGGAGAAGGTCTGAAAGAAGGTGAGTGTGGGAGTATGGCTCAGTTATAGGGAGTGAGCGTGATAGAAAAGGAGTGAGAGACTAAGAGGAAGGAGAGAATGTGGGTAACAGAGAGAGAGTGAGAAAAGGGGAGTGAGTAAGTTAGAGGACAGAGGGATTGAGAGAAGGAGTTACTGAAGTGGAGTAAGGGGAATAAGGGAAGGGAAAAGAGTGAAGGAGCAAAGGATGGGAAGAGAGAGGAAGGGAAGTAAAGGAGAAGGTTTCAAAGAAGGTGAGTGTGGGAGTATGGCTGCGTTATAGGGAGTGAGCGTAACAGAAGAGGAGTGAGAGACTAAAGGGACAGAGAGAATGAGCCTAACAGAGAGAGAATGAGGTAAGGGGAGTGTAGAAGTAAGAGGACAGAGGAAGTAAGAGAAGGAATTAGTGAAATGGAGTAGGGAGAGTAAGGGAAGGGAAAACAGTGAAGGAGTGAAGGAAGGGAAAAGAGAGGAAGGAAAGTAAATTAGAAGGTCTGAAAGAAGGTGAGTGTGGGAGTATGGCTCAGTTATAGGAAGTGAGCGTGATAGAAGAGGAGTGAGAGACTAAGAGGACGGAGAGAATGGGGGTAACAGAGAGAGAGTGAGAGAAGGGGAGTGAGTAAGTTAGAGGACAGAGTGATTGACAGAAGGAGTTACTGAAGTGGAGTAAGGGGAGTAAGGGAAGGGAAAAGAGTGAATGAGCGAAGGGTGGGAAGAGAGAGGAAGGAAAGTAAAGGAGAAGGTCTGAAAGAAGGTGAGTGTGGGAGTATGGCTGAGTTATAGGGAGTGTGTGTGACAGAAAAGGAGTGAGAGACATATGGCACGGAGAAAATGAGGGTAACAGAGAGAATGAGAGAAGGGGAGTTTAGAACTAAGAGGACAGAGGGAGTAAGAGAAGGAGTTAGTAAAGTGGAATAAGAAAGTAAGGGAAGAGAAAAGAGTGAAGGAGCAAAGGAAGGAAAGAGAGAGGAAGGAAAGTAAAGGAGAAGGTCTGAAAGAAGGTGAGTGTGGGAGTATGGCTGAGTTATAGGGAGTGAGCGTGACAGAAGAGGAGTGGGAGACTAAAGGATGGAGAGAATGAGGCTAACAGAAAGAGATTGAGGGAAGGGGAGTGTAGAACTAAGAGGACAGAGGAAAAAAGAGAAGGTGTAAGTGAAGTGGAGTAAGGAGAGTAAGAGAAGGGAAAACAGTGAAGGAGTAAAGAAAGGGAAGTGAGAGGAAGGAACGTAAAGGAGAAGGTCTGAAAGAAGGTGAGTGTGGGAGTATGGCTCAGTTATAGGGAGTGAGCGTGATAGAAAAGGAGTGAGAGACTCAGAGGACGAATAGAATGTGGCTAGCAGAGAGAGAGTGAGAAAAGGGGAATGAGTAAGTTAGAGGACAGAGGGATTGAGAGAAGGAGTTACTGAAGTGGAGTAAGGGGAGTAAGGGAAGGGAAAAGAGTGAAGGAGCGAAGGATGGGAATAGAGAGGAAGGGAAATAAAGGCTGAAGGTTTCAAAGAAGGTGAGTGTGGGACTATGGCTGAGTTATAGGGAGTGAGCGTGACAGAAGAGGAGTGAGAGACTAAAGGGACGGAGAGAATGAGGCTAACAGAGAGAGAATGAGGGAAGGGGAGTGTAGAAGTAAGAGGACAGAGGGAGTAAGAGAAGGAATTAGTGAAGTGGAGTAAGGAGAGTAAGGGAAGGAAAACAGTGAAGGAGTAAAGAAAGGGAAGTGAGAGGAAGGAAAGTGAAGGAGAAGGTCTGAAAGAAGGTGAGTGTGGGAGTATGGCTCAGTTATAGGGAGTGAGCGTGATAGAAAAGGAGTGAGAGACTAAGAGAAAGGAGAGAATGTGGGTAACAGAGAGAGAGTGAGAAAAGGGGAGTGAGTAAGTTAGAGGACAGAGGGATTGAGAGAAGGAGTTACTGAAGTGGAGTAAGGGGAATAAGGGAAGGGAAAAGAGTGAAGGAGCAAAGGATGGGAAGAGAGAGGAAGGGAAGTAAAGGAGAAGGTTTCAAAGAAGGTGAGTGTGGGAGTATGGCTGCGTTATAGGGAGTGAGCGTGACAGAAGAGGAGTGAGAGACTAAAGGGACAGAGAGAATGAGCCTAACAGAGAGAGAATGAGGTAAGGGGAGTGTAGAAGTAAGAGGACAGAGGAAGTAAGAGAAGGAATTAGTGAAATGGAGTAGGGAGAGTAAGGGAAGGGAAAACAGTGAAGGAGTGAAGGAAGGGAAAAGAGAGGAAGTAAAGTAAAGGAGAAGGTCTGAAAGAAGGTGAGTGTGGGAGTATGGCTCAGTTATAGGATGTGAGCGTGATAGAAGAGGAGTGAGAGACTAAGAGGATGGAGAGAATGGGGGTAACAGAGAGAGAGTGAGAGAAGGGGAGGGAGTAAGTTAGAGGACAGAGTGATTGACAGAAGGAGTTACTGAAGTGGAGTAAGGGGAGTAAGGGAAGGGAAAAGAGTGAAGGAGCGAAGGGTGGGAAGAGAGAGGAAGGAAAGTAAAGGAGAAGGTCTGAAAGAAGGTGAGTGTGGGAGTATGGCTGAGTTATAGGGAGTGTGTGTGACAGAAAAGGAGTGAGAGACATATGGCACGGAGAAAATGAGGGTAACAGAGAGAATGAGAGAAGGGGAGTGTAGAACTAAGAGGACAGAGGGAGGAAGAGAAGGAGTTAGTAAAGTGGAATAAGAAAGTAAGGGAAGAGAAAAGAGTGAAGGAGCAAAGGAAGGAAAGAGAGAGGAAGGAAAGTAAAGGAGAAGGTCTGAAAGAAGGTGAGTGTGGGAGTATGGCTGAGTTATAGGCAGTGAGCGTCACAGAAGAGGAGTGTGAGACTAAGGGGATGGAGAGAATGAGGCTAACAGAAAGAGATTGAGGGAAGGGGAGTGTAGAACTAAGAGGACAGAGGAAAAAAGAGAAGGTGTAAGTGAAGTGGAGTAAGGAGAGTAAGGGAAGAGAAAAGAGTAAAACAATGAAGTAAGAGAAGAGAGAGGAAAGAAAGTAAAGGGGAAGGTCTGAAAGAAGGTGAGTGTAAGAGAGGAGTGTGAAAAAGGGGAGTAAACGTGGAGATTCAGAATAAGTGAGGCAAGCGCAATAAGGGAACAGAGGTGTGGGAGCATCAAAGAAGAGCAGTGAGGTTAAGGAAAAGAGTATAGGGAAAATACATTTTGTACATCAAACTTAACTTATAAGTAATGTAAACTTAATTTCATATTTCCATTACAATTTATATCTGTGAAAGACAAAAAAAAGTTAGAATATTTATAATATATATTTTACAATACAAGAGACAAAGTACGACATTAAAAGTCATAAAAGGTTAGTAAGAGATAAAGTAGAAGTGAAGTAGTCAGAACGAAAAACAAACGAATGGTGCAGGTCAGAGAGAGTTAAAAAGAAATAGAGAGAGAGCAAATTACTAAAAGGATAATGACATAGATACATTCAGTGACAGTGAACAAGAGCAGGAGAGAGAAATAAACTGAAGGCGAGTAAGATCCTAAAGAAATATGCATTACGAAAACTAAAGGCAGAAAGGGGAGAAAAGAAAGGGGAGTGAGTGACAGAGAAGCAGGAGTGAATAACAGTGGATTAATGACAATGAGGCATGGCATTTGAGTGAGGGTGAATGTAGGCTTGTAAGACAGTGAGGAAGGACACAATGGGAGTGAAGGTAACAGAGAGGGAGTGAGGGAAGACAAGTAAGAATATGAGAGAATAGAGGGAGTAAGACAAACAGTGAGTAAAGGGCAGTAAGGTGAGTAAGGGAAGGAGAATGACTGAGCGAGCAAAGGAAGGGAAGAAAGGGAAGAAAAATGAAGCAAAGGGACTGGGAAAAGGTGAGTACGCGACGAAAGAAAGAAGAAGGGTAGTTAAAGATGATGATTGAGTATAACTGAAGGAACTGAAGTAAGGGAACAAGGGTGAGGGAGGGTGAGTGCAGGAGAGTGAGGTTGATAAAAAAGGAAAATAAAAAGAGGATAAAAGCAAATGAGCTTGAGACAAAGGAAGTGATAGAGTGAGAACATAGAGGTAGTGGAGGAAAGACTGGCAGAAAGAAACTGAGTAAGAGAGCAAAGAAAGATAAGTAAGGGAGTGTGGGTGAGTTTTAGGGAGTAAGGATGACGGAAGAGGAGTGAGAGAGTAAGAGGATCGAGAGACTGAAGCTAAGAGACAGGGAGTGAGGGAAAGGGAGTGAGGATGTGAGAGGACAGAGGAAGTGAGAGAAGGAGTGAGTGAAGTGTAATAAGGTGAGTGAGAGAAGGGGAATTATTGAGGGAACAAAGAAAGGAAACAAGGGGAAGGGGAGTGAAGTAGAGTGACTGACAGCTGGAAAGTAGTGGATGGGAGAGAGGGAAAGGGCAGTGAAGGAGTGGTTAATGAGAATAAGTGAGGAAAGTGGAATAAGGGAAGGGAGGTGAGGGAGAGTGAAAAAAGGCGAGTGAGGGTGAGTTAAGAGGAGTGATAGAGGGTGGAAATAGGTAAGTGAGCATAAGAGAATGGGAAAATAATATATATTTAATAATAGAAAATACAAAATAATTTCAACAACATGTTATATGGTTTATTTTTGCTGTTCTCAGAATATATTGAATTTCACTTAAAACTGACTTCAATAGTACTCATCATATAACAGCGGGCAAAAAAACCCACAATCAAAATGATTGTGTTTAAAAAAAAACATAAAATCTTTTCTTAAATAATGTAAAATTTTGAAAAAAACATATCTAAACTCACTTTTGATCCATCCACTTTTCCACGAAGCCAAATAGTATATGGAAAGTGCTTTTCTTTGGAAATTAGTCCAGAGTATTCTTAATTTCTCATTTACCCGACTTTCTGAAAGAAAAGCTCCAACATCTTTTACATTATGAAACAAGAGTTTAATTTCCACCTCTAGCTTACTTTTCATAAATAATTTCTATAATACTCACATCACTTACTATTTGATATACTTATACTATCTCTATGTCAACTACATGTTTTTTATTATCTTCATCACTCTCATTTAGAAAGTAATTTTGAACAGCAAACTAAGTTATATTAACTGCTGCAATCTTCATAGGCCAATTACCTTCCCTAAAATTTGGGTTGTAAGAACACTAGGTAAGAATTTAGTAAGTCAGAAGGCAAACGTTGTTTGAAAGTCAATTGAGTATCATTACAGTCTTTCCAGCCTTTTTGACATTTTAAATAACATGTGTAATGTCCTGATGTTGTTGAAGGACCATCATGGTAAATAATTGCTGCAGTTGTAAAGGTTCTTCCTGAAATTGATAATTGAGAAGCCACAACATTTTTAATTAATGTTGTCAATTTAGTTCCATCAGGTCTACATCGTTGGAACATTAAAATAACATATTGTCCATATCTTCGTAAAAATAAAGTTGATAGCATTGCAGATTTACATTGAGTACAGACCATGTTTTGATTTACTTCTCTAACTAGATTATTAAAAGACACTGATTTGCAGTCTGGTAAAGTCAAATATATAAATCTTTCAGTGTCTACTGTAGTACTACTTGACAAGGAGCAATTGTCGCAGTCATGTTGCCATTTATAAGAAAGGCCAAAAAGATTTTCTACATCTACACCTTCATCTTGCAATACAACAAGCATATACATTAGAAATTCCTGACAATCTTGCTGAATATTCTGTGAAAATTGATTTAGACCACAACATATGTCTAAAACCTTTCAAATTTCAGAAACACTTTGTATTTTTGTTCTATCACTGCTACATTTCTCTAATACAGAATTTAATAAACAACAAAATGTTTGATCACGATTTTCAGCAATCTGTTCTTGTACAGTTTGGAGAAAGAAAACAACATTAACCACTACATTAGCATAGCAGTTGACACCAGAACTATTTTCAAACTGAAATCCAACAACATCTTTAACTGTATCCATTTCGTTTCTGCTTACAATTACGGGTTCATCTACCTTTTTTCTTTTGGCTACAACTTCACTACAATTTTTCTAATTTCTTCTTTTTCGGCCTACCACACGCTTTTCAAATAAAGGATATTGAGGTAAATTTGGAGTGTACTCTCTTCTTAACCTTTTATATTCTTTTACACAATTTAGATCTGCATTAATCTTAGTCTCATCAAAATTAATCAAGTACAATCCTGATAAAGTTCTGACTCGAGATAAAGCAACATATGCCATACCCTCCTTGAACACAGAATTTCCAATATTCACCAAAGCACTATCAACACTTAAACCTTGAGATTTATGAATAGTTACTGCATATGCCAAAGAAACAGGAAACTCTTTTCTGCGGACATATAAATCTTTCACTAGCAAAAAACGGGCAGAACAACAACTGATTTGTTGTACTTCTTCAATACCATCAAATTTAATTTTTATAATTTCAATTCCATCTCTATTTCGGTAATTCACAAAATCCACAACATGACCCATTGCTCCATTTACTAAACCTCTTTCCACATGTAAATTACGTCATAAAATTATACGACAATTTAAAGATGCATACAGAGTCTTTTCCATACCAGCAGTTTTAGATATTGTCTTCTCTAAAGAATACAATTTTGATTTCAACTTCTCTGACAAAATAATAGTTGCTGCTTCATGTCCAATTTTATTAATAGCTTCCAGTTTCACAATCTCTTGATTTTCCAACTTTAACATTTTGTTGTTGAAGATTGAACATTCTTGCAGAGTTGGCATCAAGCATATGACAGATTTGTTTTCAGGAATTTTCTTAAAAATATTCTCTGGGAGAATATTTTCATTCGGAAACAAACTTGAAATTAATCATCCATGTAAAGCTTCTTTGCCATGCTCAGTTAGTTTTCCAATTCTTACATCTTGTAGAATATTTTTATAACCTTCATCCCTTGCCTGTCGCATATTTTGAAGCAGTTCTGCATATTTAAAATATAACCAGATATTCACATTTCCAATGCTTCCTAAGCACTTCCTGGTATTTTCATGCGTAAGCATTTTAAACACTGGCTGTCTTTTCACTGGAGTTAGTTGCAGTAAATCTCCAAAAACAATGATGTGTTTGCCTCCAAATAACACATCACACTCTGTTTTAAGAATTTCTTGCATTCTTAAATGCACAAAAGCAAGCATTACATTTGATACCATGCTTACTTCATCAATGATAAGAAGTTCCATTTTCTTTAGGACTCTTGAAACTTCACAACAAGGTTCTCCAGATAGCTTGTGGTATTGTAATTTGTTATCATGCTCCACTGGCAGCATCAATAAGCGATGTAAAGTAATCCCTTTAATGTTGTGTGCTGCCAACCCAGTTGGAGCAGTAACAACACAAGAGAGAGATGACTCCGTTGTTTTCTGCAAATATGTTGCAATCGCTTTAATCAGGAAACTTTTCCCAGTTCCTGCTTCTCCACTCACATATAGTCGGACAGGTACAAATGATGTACATGAGCCCTCTTTTTTCTCATGAGATAAACCATGCTCAATGTGTTCTGTGGCTTCGTCATATATTTGTCTCTGCTCAATGTTTAGTTCTTTTTCCAAATCTTCTAAGTCAACTCCATCCTCCTGAGCTTGTTCCATGGCTCTTTCAACTTCATCCATGGGAGTAGCAGCTTCATTTTGTATAATTGGTCCTCCTAGTGGATCCTGACTCAATGAAGCAGAACTCTGACTATCTTGAGAACTATCTCTAGCAATCTCTGCTGCAATTGTAGCTTCTTGCTGTATTTCCTCGTTTAACATTTGGAGATAATTTGAAAAACAAGACATTCCATCGTATCCTTGGTTGCATTGGACGAATCTTCATAAGTAAGAAAATCTCCAAGTAGTTCCTCTTCTGTACGCCAAGGCTTAAAGAGTTGCAAAAGAGCTAAGTAATAAAATTCCCTTTTGTCTGAAGAATCACAACTCAATTTTCGATGATTAATCAAATGGCCTTTTCTTTGTTTCACTAGACAGCCTTCAGAACCAATTACAGCATATACACCTTTATTGATGTCTTCTGTGACGTTCTTTTTAAAAATATAGGTTTGCAGAACTTCATAGAGACAAACATTCTCAAGGTGAGTACTTCTATTTGGATAGTATGTATCCAACATGTTTGTCTTCAAAATATCTGTATTGTCTGGTTCTTTCTCCGCCAAATACTCAATTTCTTGTACAGATTTCAAAACCCGGTTTCGTGTTGCAGCAAGACCTAGACTCACCCAAATGATGGTTCTAGATTTGGCATATAGACTTGCTGATGACAACCGATCAGAACATTCATATGCTCCAATTTCTCGATGCAACAACATCTTCAGACTGTAACTGTATAATTTCTTGCTTAGACTCTTTTCATGTGAAATTTCCTCCCACATTTCCTTCATTTCCGTCTTTTCTGATTTTGTGATGTAAGAAATCACATATCGAGCCACAGCAATAGAGTTGTCAGCCACATATTGAATATCCATGTTAGCATTCCACATGGACAAATTGACTGGGTTGTAGTCATTTATGAATTTGGATTCCTCATTTCTTCTTAGGTTGTATGTATTTTTGGGTGATTTTCTTGTCACAGTATGTCGCAGAGAAGACATACAATTGTTGACTCTTCCTTTCGATGTTACTGGACG
Source organism: Lissotriton helveticus (assembly GCF_964261635.1). Classification (NCBI taxonomy): domain Eukaryota; kingdom Metazoa; phylum Chordata; class Amphibia; order Caudata; family Salamandridae; genus Lissotriton; species Lissotriton helveticus. The sequence goes on from NC_136071.1 coordinate 260,816,693, forward strand.
TGGAAATGCAAAACGACATTTCGTGTAGAACTTGTCCTTGGATTTGTATTTTCGACGACAGTATTTCCCACAACGATGGCTTTGAAAGCGTAAAACTTGATGTCTTCAAATTGTTTTCTTCTGTACTTTTCGGAACAGCACATGTAGAATACTGCTAAATGAAACTCATCACTTTCTCATCTGAATCTGTTCCAAATTTTGGTGCATCTTTTATCCATAGCAGCATATGTATATGAGGAGTACCTCTTGCTCGATACTCCTTTCTCCAAAAGAAATCCAACACCTCTCCAAGCGGAGGATTTTTTTTGTTTGTAATAAAAGACATCATAGCTTCAAACCTATGATTGAAATACCTGCCTCTCATTAACTGGATCCAAAGAGCACAGTTCTCCAGGTGTCTTGTATTCAATATTTTCAATGTTTTTATTTGCCTCTCGTAGAAATTCAAGTAAGTCTTCCCAAGCATACTCAGCACAGCTAAGAGTGAGGAACCATGTAGGAGTTCCTAAGTTTCTGAGCATACATTTCAATTCCCCATGACAACGGTACCAATACTCGTTAGTACCATGCTGACATGCCATGAGATTAATTAGCTGAGATTCCAAAACACTGTTGTGCAGTTTCACTTTATCCATAAAATCCCTTGCCGAAACATTTTGTAGATGTGCTCCACTTTTCAGTATATGGTTTACTGCATAGGAAAGTCCAGACAAGTCACTCTCAAACAGTAGATGGAACAAATATGGAATGCATTGAAGAAACCTTGGATCTTCTGCATATAATCTTGAAGTCCGGTATTCAGATGCAGGAATTTGAACAGGTCGGTCGTCATATCGTCCACCTTCACCTGTTGGAAATAACTGTGGAAAACAACGAGCTTCCAAACTTTCTTCCCATACACTAATGGGACTTTTTTCGGCTTTTTTCATCTGAAACAAGTCAATAGCATTCCCCAATACTTCTTTGGAATGCAATGGATGAACACTATAATGTTCATACATTTCTTCACTTCTAGAGACATCAACTTTTTCTATTTGCCCAGCAGAGACATCAGTGTCTTCTTCTACAGTTGTTTCTTCTTCTCCCACATACACATTTCTATAGTACTGATTATTTTTTACCAAATACAACGTTGCCTTCTTGACTTTCCTAACATCCACTAATTCTTGCCAGATTTTCCTACTTTTTGTCGGAACACCATTAACTAGAATAACCAGAGGTTCCTCTTCTACTTTTTTCGACACCAATTGTATCAATATTTTTCTTAAAATCTAGAGGCAAATAAACAACTCTTCCCTTTAATCCTCTCTGTAAATCTGAAGGAGGCAATTTCCCTGTCTTAGGCTCCATGCGAACACTAGCCTGAAAAGGATGAACACATTGAATCAGAATAGACTCATAGGTATTTAAATCCATCAATTCAGAAGGAATGTCTACCAACTCCAGATTATTATGAACAGCTCTAGCAGGCATTCTGTTTTCATTTAATTTATTATAGCAATATTTACAAATACGTTGATCAGAGACCAAATCAAAACAATTTTCTACCAACAAATAAGTTGCAAAATCCTTCCACTCATTATTATTTATCTTTTCGCTTTTTACATATAAATCAACTAATCTAGTCTGATGCTTATAATGAGTTCGTCTACAACAAACACAAGAAAAATTAGGCCTTTCACTTGAACTAACCTTAAACTTTATAATTTCATTTTCAAATTTTTCTGTACTTAAAATCTCTACATTCTCTTCTACATTACCTTCTATTACTGTATCAATTTCTGCACTGACCTCTTTTTCACCAAAGTAACAAAACTCAATTTCATCACAAATGTTTTTGACATCTAATTCAGTTCCATGCAAAAGAGCACTGTTTAACTGTTTTAGTTTAAGTGCTGGACTTTTTGCATAGTACAACCTTCTCACTAATTTCCTCACTTTATTATGATGCACTGCTAACATCCTAAAATGGTGAAAACCACTCTGACATACTTTTCTTGAAAGACAAGCCAGTGAATGCCCTTGCAAACCTGTTTTTTCTCTCACTCTACAAGGATCTAACTCTTGTAAAATTTTCATTTTTTTGTTTCACACTTTTCTTAGTATATGTCCGTAAGAAAGTGCGAAACAAATCAATTGATTCCTGTCGGACACCACAACTACTACTACAATTCCATGTATACTCTGGAGCCTTAGGACATCTCCCTAAAACTTCATCAGCTAACACCTCTTCTGTATTTCTAGGCACAATCTCTTCTTTTTCAACCGGACAACCGTCCTTCACCTCATATGCTCGACCACTGGTGTCAACTGCATGCACCAAATCATTATCCTGAAAGTAACTTTCTTCATTAAAAAATGGCTCAGAACTTGAACTATGCTTCCACTCTCCAGAAAAAACATCACAGAAATTAGTTCGATTAATTACTCTCCTCCACTTACATTTTGATTTGAACACATTGATCACCTTATCAAGTGCACGAATTCTATTCATTACTAAACTAAACAATGTATTTTTCACTTTAAATGCTTCATCCACAATCTTAACTATGTTTTTTTTTCTTGTAAAAAGCGGTCTTTTTTGATACCTCTTTACATTTTTTAATAAATGTGATACTATTCTGTTGTAAAACATTCGTCTACGAATTTCAGTAAATTGGTTGCTCCTTCTTTTGTTATACAAAATATCATCTCCTTGTACAGGTCTAACATTTTTAGAAGGACATCCTGTCTTCTTTCTAATTACAGGTGTTTCATTGTTGTTTGCAAAAAAACGTTTTTTTTCTTGACATTTCAATAAGTTCCGGAGAAAATTTTTAGTTTGCTTACCAGGAGCATTTTTCTTTTTCTCTGAAGATTTTATTTTGGTTGGTTCTTGATTTTCTTTTTCCTTAGACCTTAAATTTCTTTTATAAACTTTTTCACGTCTTGCTTTCGAAGGCATCTTTTTGTTTGTTTGTATAGATGATTATAATCTGTGGTAAACAAAAAATAACATATTATAGACCACTACAAACATATTACATAGCAATTACAATAAGTAAACAATATAAACACTAGTATACAACAAAAGGCTGATTTACATTACATGTGCTTTGCTTTGTGTCAAAAACGATTTACTAATTAATGATATGTCTTGCTTATATATAGGTGGCCTGTTTTTGGCCTGTAGATACAGTGAAATAATATGAGCAGAGACACACATACTCCTTGCAGAGACAGAGATGGTAGATTACATATAATATCGTGGACATGTGCCTAAGATCACACTGTGACTGACGCTTGATTCACCCATACCTGTGATCTTAGGCAGAGTCACACATACTGTTGGCAGAGACAGACATGGTACATTATATCTAACATCCTACTAATGTGCCTAAGATCACACTGTGAGTGAAGCTTGATTCACCCATCAGTGTAATCTTAGGCAGAGTCACACATACTGTTGGCAGAGACAGACATGGTACATTATATCTAACATTCTGATCATGTGCCTAAGATCACACTGTGACTGAAGCTTGATTCACCCATCACTGTGATCTTAGGCAGAGTCACACATACTGTTGACAGAGACAGACATGGTACATTATATCTAACATTCTGATCATGTGCCTAAGATCACACCTTGACTGAAGCTTGATTCACCCATCACTGTGATCTTAGGCAGAGTCACACATACTGTTGGCAGAGACAGATAGGGTACATTATATGTAACATTCTGATCATGTGCCTAAGATCACACTGTGACTGAAGCATGATTCACCCATCACTGTGATCTTAGACAGAGTCGCACACCAGCATTAATGTCAAACATTGCACAAGGGGTTTGTAAATATGCTAATGAAACCATTACACTATCTCTATACCAGCATTAATGTCAAACATTGCACAAGGGGCTTGTAAATTTGCCAATGAAACCATTACACTATCTCTATACCAGCATTAATATCAAACATTGCGCAAGGGGCTTGTAAATATGCCAATAAAACCATTACTCTATCTCTATACCAGCATTAATGTCAAACATTGCGCAAGCGGCTTGTAAATATGCCAATGAAACCATTACACTATCTCTGCACCAGCATTAATGTCCAACATTGCACAAGGGGCTTGTAAATATGCCAATGAAACCATTACACTATCTCTATACCAGCATTAATGTCAAACATTGCGCAAGCGGCTTGTAAATATGCCAATGAAACCATTACACTATCTCTATACCAGCATTAATGTCAAACATTGCGCAAGGGGCTTGTAAATATGCCTCTCTTTTTTTATATTCTATCTCAATTCATGAAGATCACACTGTGACTGAAGCTTGATTCACCCATCACTGTGATCTTAGACAGAGTCACACATATATTGCACAAGGGGCTTGTAAATATGCCAATGAAACCATTACACTATCTCTAAACCAGCATTAATGTCAAACATTGCGCAAGGGGCTTGTAAATATGCCAATGAAGCCATTACACTATTTCTGTACCAGCATTAATGTCAAACATTTCACAAGCGGCTTGTAAATATGCCAATGAAACCATTACACTATCTCGGTACCAGCATTAATGTCAAACATTGCGCAAGGGGCTTGTAAATATGCCAATGAAACCATTACACTATCTCTATACCAGCATTAATGTCAAACATTGCGCAAGGGGTTTGTAAATATGCCAATGAAACCATTACACTATCTCTTTACCAGCATTAATGTCAAACATTGCACAAGGGGCTTGTAAATATGCCAATGAAACCATTACACTATCTCTATACCAGCATTAATGTCAAACATTGCGCAAGCGGATTGCAAATATGCCAATGAAACCATTACACTATCAATATACCAGCATTAATGTCAAACATTGCGCAAGCGGCTTGTAAATATGCCAATGAAACTATTACACTATCTCTGTACCAGCATTAATGTCAAACATTGCACAAGCGGCTTGTAAATATGTCAATGAAACCATTACACTATCTCTGTACCAGCATTAATGTCAAACATTGCACAAGGGTCTTGTAAATATGCCAATGAAACCATTACACTATCTCTATACCAGCATTAATGTCAAAAATTGCGCAAGCGGCTTGTAAATATGCCAATGAAACCATTACACTATCTCTATACCAGCATTAATGTTAAACATTGCGCAAGCGGCTTGTAAATATGCCAATGAAATCATTACACTATCTCTATACCAACATTAATGTCAAACATTACGCAAGGGGCTTGTAAATATGCCTCTCTTTTTTTATATATTCTATCTCAATTTATGAAGATCACACTGTGACTGAAGCTTGATTCACCCATCACTGTGTTCTTAGACAGAGTCACACATATATTGCGCAAGGTGTTTGTAAATATGCCAATGAAACCATTACACTATCTCTTTACCAGCATTAATGTCAAACATTGCACAAGGGGCTTGTAAATATGCCAATGAAACCATTACACTATCTCTATACCAGCATTAATGTCAAACATTGCGCAAGCGGATTGCAAATATGCCAATGAAACCATTACACTATCAATATACCAGCATTAATGTCAAACATTGCGCAAGCGGCTTGTAAATATGCCAATGAAACTATTACACTATCTCTGTACCAGCATTAATGTCAAACATTGCACAAGCGGCTTGTAAATATGTCAATGAAACCATTACACTATCTCTGTACCAGCATTAATGTCAAACATTGCACAAGGGTCTTGTAAATATGCCAATGAAACCATTACACTATCTCTATACCAGCATTAATGTCAAAAATTGCGCAAGCGGCTTGTAAATATGCCAATGAAACCATTACACTATCTCTATACCAGCATTAATGTTAAACATTGCGCAAGCGGCTTGTAAATATGCCAATGAAATCATTACACTATCTCTATACCAACATTAATGTCAAACATTGCGCAAGGGGCTTGTAAATATGCCTCTCTTTTTTTATATATTCTATCTCAATTTATGAAGATCACACTGTGACTGAAGCTTGATTCACCCATCACTGTGTTCTTAGACAGAGTCACACATATATTGCGCAAGGTGTTTGTAAATATGCCAATGAAACCATTACGCTATCTCTATACCAGCATTAATGTCAAACATTGCACAAGGGGTTTGAAAATATGCTAAAGAAACCATTACACTATCTCTATAGCAGCGTTAATGTCAAACATTGTGCAAGGGGCTTGTAAATATGCCAATGTAACCATTACTCTATCTCTATACCAGCATTAATATCAAACATTGCGCAAGGGGCTTGTAAATATGCCAATGAAACCATTACACTATCTCTATACCAGCATTAATGTCAAACCTTGCGCAAGCGGCTTGTAAATATGCCAATGAAACCATTACACTATCTCTGCACCAGCATTAATGTCCAACATTGCACAAGGGGCTTGTAAATATGCCAATGAAACCATTACACTATCTTTCTACCAGCATTAATGTCAAACATTGCGCAAGCGGCTTGTAAATATGCCAATGAAATCATTACACTATCTCTGTACCAGCATTAATGTCCAACATTGCACAAGGGGCTTGTAAATATGCCAATGAAACCATTACACTATCTCTATACCAGCATTAATGTCAAACATTGCGCAAGGGGCTTTTAAATATGCCTTTTTTATATATTCTATTTCAATTTATGAAGATCACACTGTGACTGAAGCTTGATTCACCCATCACTGTGATCTTAGACAGAGTCACACATACATTGCACAAGGGGCTTGTAAATATGCCAATGAAACCATTACACTATCTCTATACCAGCATTAATGTCAAACATTGCGCAAGGGGCTTGTAAATATGCCAATGAAACCATTACACTATCTCTATACCAGCATTAATGTCAAACATTGCGCAAGCGGCTTGTAAATATGCCAATGAAACCATTACACTATCTCGGTACCAGCATTAATGTCAAACATTGAGCAAGGGGCTTGTAAATATGCCAATGAAACCATTACACTATCTCTATACCAGCATTAATGTCAAACATTGCGCAAGGGGTTTGTAAATATGCCAATGAAACCATTACACTATCTCTTTACCAGCATTAATGTCAAACATTGCACAAGGGGCTTGTAAATATGCCAATAAAACCATTACACTATCTCTATACCAGCATTAATGTCAAACATTGCGCAAGCGGATTGCAAATATGCCAATGAAACCATTACACTATCTCTATACCAGCATTAATGTCAAACATTGGGCAAGCGGCTTGTAAATATGCCAATGAAACTATTACACTATCTCTGTACCAGCATTAATGTCAAACATTGCACAAGCGGCTTGTAAATATGTCAATGAAACCATTACACTATCTCTGTACCAGCATTAATGTCAAACATTGCAGAAGGGTCTTGTAAATATGCCAATGAAACCATTACACTATCTCTATACCAGCATTAATGTCACAAATTGCGCAAGCGGCTTGTAAATATGCCAATGAAACCATTACACTATCTCTATACCAGCATTAATGTCAAACATTGCGCAAGCGGCTTGTAAATATGCCAATGAAATCATTACACTATCTCTATACCAACATTAATGTCAAACATTGCGCAAGGGGCTTGTAAATATACCTCTCTTTTTTTATATATTCTATCTCAATTTATGAAGATCACACTGTGACTGAAGCTTGATTCACCCATCACTGTGTTCTTAGACAGAGTCACACATATATTGCGCAAGGTGTTTGTAAATATGCCAATGAAACCATTACACTATCTCTATACCAGCATTAATGTCAAACATTGCACAAGGGGTTTGTAAATATGCTAATGAAACCATTACAGTATCTCTATAGCAGCATTAATGTCAAACATTGTGCAAGGGGCTTGTAAATATGCCAATGTAACCATTACTCTATCTCTATACCAGCATTAATATCAAACATTGCGCAAGGGGCTTGTAAATATGCCAATGAAACCATTACACTATCTCTATACCAGCATTAATGTCAAACCTTGCGCAAGCGGCTTGTAAATATGCCAATGAAACCATTACACTATCTCTGCACTAGCATTAATGTCCAACATTGCACAAGGGGCTTGTAAATATGCCAGTGAAACCATTACACTATCTCTATACCAGCATTAATGTCAAACATTACGCAAGCGTCTTGTAAATATGCCATTGAAATCATTACACTATCTCTGTACCAGCATTAATGTCCAACATTGCACAAGGGGCTTGTAAATATGCCAATGAAACCATTACACTATCTCTATACCAGCATTAATGTCAAACATTGCACAAGGGGCTTTTAAATATGCCTTTTTTTATATATATTCTATTTCAATTTATGAAGATCACACTGTGACTGAAGCTTGATTCACCCATCACTGTGATCTTAGACAGAGTCACACATACATTGCACATGGGGCTTGTAAATATGCCAATGAAACCATTACACTATCTCTATACCAGCATTAATGTCAAACATTGCGCAAGGGGCTTGTAAATATGCCAATGAAACCATTACACTATCTCTATACCAGCATTAATGTCAAACATTGCACAAGGGGCTTGTAAATATGCCAATGAAACCATTACACTATCTCTATACCAGCATTAATGTCAAACATTGCGCAAGGGGCTCGTAAATATGCCAATGAAACCATTACACTATCTCTATACCAGCATTAATGTCAATCATTGCGCAAGCGGCTCGTAAATATGCCAATGAAACCATTACACTATTTCTATACCAGCATTAATGTCAAACATTGCGCAAGCGGCTTGTAAATATGCCAATGAAACCATTACACTATCTCTATACCAGCATTAATGTCAAACATTGCGCAAGCGGCTTGTAAATATGCCAATGAAACCATTACACTATCTCTATACCAACATTGATGTCAAACATTGCGCAAGGGGCTTGTAAATATGCCTCTTTTTTTATATATTTTATCTCAATATATGAAGATCACACTGTGACTGAAGCTTGATTCACCCATCACTGTGATCTTAGACAGAATCACACATACATTGTGCAAGGGGGCTTGTAAATATGCCAATGAAACCATTACACTATCTCTATACCAGCATTAATTTCAAACATTGCACAAGGGGCTTGTAAATATGACAATGTAACCATTACTCTATCTCTATACCAGCATTAATATCAAACATTGCGCAAGGGGCTTGTAAATATGCCAATGAAACCATTACACTATCTCTATACCAGCATTAATGTCAAACCTTGCGCAAGCGGCTTGTAAATATGCCAATGAAACCATTACACTATCTCTGCACCAGCATTAATGTCCAACATTGCACAAGGGGCTTGTAAATATGCCAATGAAACCATTACACTATCTTTCTACCAGCATTAATGTCAAACATTGCGCAAGCGGCTTGTAAATATGCCAATGAAATCATTACACTATCTCTGTACCAGCATTAATGTCCAACATTGCACAAGGGGCTTGTAAATATGCCAATGAAACCATTACACTATCTCTATACCAGCATTAATGTCAAACATTGCGCAAGGGGCTTTTAAATATGCCTTTTTTTATATATTCTATTTCAATTTATGAAGATCACACTGTGACTGAAGCTTGATTCACCCATCACTGTGATCTTAGGCAGAGTCACACATACATTGCACAAGGGGCTTGTAAATATGCCAATGAAACCATTACACTATCTCTATACCAGCATTAATGTCAAACATTGCGCAAGGGGCTTGTAAATATGCCAATGAAACCATTACACTATCTCTATACCAGCATTAATGTCAAACATTGCGCAAGCGGCTTGTAAATATGCCAATGAAACCATTACACTATCTCGGTACCAGCATTAATGTCAAACATTGAGCAAGGGGCTTGTAAATATGCCAATGAAACCATTACACTATCTCTATACCAGCATTAATGTCAAACATTGCGCAAGGGGTTTGTAAATATGCCAATGAAACCATATCTCTTTACCAGCATTAATGTCAAACATTGCACAAGGGGCTTGTAAATATGCCAATAAAACCATTACACTATCTCTATACCAGCATTAATGTCAAACATTGCGCAAGCGGATTGCAAATATGCCAATGAAACCATTACACTATCTCTATACCAGCATTAATGTCAAACATTGGGCAAGCGGCTTGTAAATATGCCAATGAAACTATTACACTATCTCTGTACCAGCATTAATGTCAAACATTGCACAAGCGGCTTGTAAATATGTCAATGAAACCATTACACTATCTCTGTACCAGCATTAATGTCAAACATTGCAGAAGGGTCTTGTAAATATGCCAATGAAACCATTACACTATCTCTATACCAGCATTAATGTCACAAATTGCGCAAGCGGCTTGTAAATATGCCAATGAAACCATTACACTATCTCTATACCAGCATTAATGTCAAACATTGCGCAAGCGGCTTGTAAATATGCCAATGAAATCATTACACTATCTCTATACCAACATTAATGTCAAACATTGCGCAAGGGGCTTGTAAATATACCTCTCTTTTTTTATATATTCTATCTCAATTTATGAAGATCACACTGTGACTGAAGCTTGATTCACCCATCACTGTGTTCTTAGACAGAGTCACACATATATTGCGCAAGGTGTTTGTAAATATGCCAATGAAACCATTACACTATCTCTATACCAGCATTAATGTCAAACATTGCACAAGGGGTTTGTAAATATGCTAATGAAACCATTACAGTATCTCTATAGCAGCATTAATGTCAAACATTGTGCAAGGGGCTTGTAAATATGCCAATGTAACCATTACTCTATCTCTATACCAGCATTAATATCAAACATTGCGCAAGGGGCTTGTAAATATGCCAATAAAACCATTACACTATCTCTATACCAGCATTAATGTCAAACCTTGCGCAAGCGGCTTGTAAATATGCCAATGAAACCATTACACTATCTCTGCACCAGCATTAATGTCCAACATTGCACAAGGGGCTTGTAAATATGCCAGTGAAACCATTACACTATCTCTATACCAGCATTAATGTCAAACATTACGCAAGCGGCTTGTAAATATGCCATTGAAATCATTACACTATCTCTGTACCAGCATTAATGTCCAACATTGCACAAGGGGCTTGTAAATATGCCAATGAAACCATTACACTATCTCTATACCAGCATTAATGTCAAACATTGCACAAGGGGCTTTTAAATATGCCTTTTTTTATATATATTCTATTTCAATTTATGAAGATCACACTGTGACTGAAGCTTGATTCACCCATCACTGTGATCTTAGACAGAGTCACACATACATTGCACATGGGGCTTGTAAATATGCCAATGAAACCATTACACTATCTCTATACCAGCATTAATGTCAAACATTGCGCAAGGGGCTTGTAAATATGCCAATGAAACCATTACACTATCTCTATACCAGCATTAATGTCAAACATTGCACAAGGGGCTTGTAAATATGCCAATGAAACCATTACACTATCTCTATACCAGCATTAATGTCAAACATTGCGCAAGGGGATCGTAAATATGCCAATGAAACCATTACACTATCTCTATACCAGCATTAATGTCAAACATTGCACAAGGGGCTTGTAAATATGCCAATGAAACCATTACACTATCTCTATACCAGCATTAATGTCAAACATTGCACAAGGGGCTTGTAAATATGCCAATGAAACCATTACACTATCTCTATACCAGCATTAATGTCAAACATTGCGCAAGCGGATTGTAAATATGCCAATGAAACCATTACACTATCTCTGTACCAGCATTAATATCAAACATTGCACAAGGGGCTATTAAATATGCCAATGAAACCATTACACTATCTCTGTACCAGCATTAATGTCAAACATTGCACAAGGGGCTTGTACACATGCCTCTCTTTTTTTGTATATTCTATCTCAATTTCTGCCATTAGAAAAACCCTTTAAACATCTCTCACGGCATTTCATATTCTTGTCTGGGTGCCAATTTTATTACTCTTCATGCATTTTCTGCTTGCACCCATGTCAAACATTGCGCAAGGGTCTTGTAAATATGCCCCTCTTTATCTTATATTCCATCTCAATTGATACCATTACTGAAATACTTTATGCATCTCCCACACCATTTCATATGGTTTTCTATCTGCTATTCCTATCCCTCTCCATACATTCACTACTTCCACCCATGTTAAAGGTTGCACAAGGCACTTCTAAAAAAGGAGCATATTTTCAAGTCCAATGAAACCATTACACTATCTTTATACCAGCATTGAATCCAAGCATAAAAACTATTTAAAAATAAGTCTACCTCATAAACACACAGCTAACATTATGGAAAAAGGAAAAAATATAATTCCTTAATTAACACAGCCACTCACTGTGATACTTGTCAAACATCTTAAAGCTCTCTATCTTTTTTAAAAGAATAATTACTCACCTTTAAAAATGCTTTGGAAGATGTAAAACAGTGTCAGTCACAGTCAACAGATATTCTTAAGCAGAATCTCTGAATAATGCTTCTTTCACTTGAGCCTGAGAATAATGGCACAGATTCTTTCTCATTTCAGACCCATTTTCTTGTCCCTAACCAATCAAAATTGTTCCCACACAAATTCAAAACCAAACTGCACATTTTAATTGGTTGTACATTTCAAGACTTTGAAATTCACATAACATTCACCCATCCCCCCACTGCTCATTCACCCTGTAACCATAGTACTCCCTCCTAACCCAGCACACAGTTCACAAGTTCATCATACTATGTTGCAAAAGAATCCATCAAGGGTGTTTGACCTCTCAATCTACTAGCTAATCAAGTGCAATGATGGTTTAAATGACTTTTTCTCAACCATTGAAATTACTTTTTACCAAAAAAAAACATGCACCCTAATTTTCAGTGGAGATTTTTAAGAAAGCACCAATCATTTCTGGTTATTCAACTGCACTGATTCTCAACCACTTTTTTCATAATCAAACTGCCATTTCATTTCCACAACTCATCTGACTAGAAGCACATCTACCTTCAAAATGCCAAAAGTCTGGTTTGTGGGTCATAGCTATGTCCACTGGAGTCAACAATATGCAGCTAACAGAGGTATTTACAACCTTGATTTACCAAATGTGGACATTGTATGGATTGGACAGAGAGGATTGAGGAGTCACCAATTGATACCATTGGTAAAATCCTTTATACATTTACCACACCCTGACCTTATAATTGTGCACTGTGGTGGAAATGACTTAGGCACTTTGACTAGGGTAGGTCTGGAGATGCTTTTAAAGGACATCTTTGGGCAATTTATGTCACTTTTTCCAAAAACTGCCTTGGTATTTTCTAATATATGCCAAAGGCAAAAATGGAACTGGTCCAACCAATTTTGTCCACAGATTGAGAAAGCAAGGAAACATGTAAATAAAACTGTTTCTGCTTTCCTCAGAGACTATGGTATGGGTTCCAGTTACCACAACAACTTGCGTTACAACATGCAAGGCATGTATAGGAGAGATGGTGTGCACTTTACAGATGAGGGAAATAGAGTTTTCCACTTGAATATAAGACTCTGCATTGGTACCTACTTGTAGGTACAAAAAACACCCACATAACACAACAGCTCTTTTCAGAGCTAACTTACCTCTAAACACTCTACATTATTTTTTTACTCTATTTTTTTACACTGTTTTTCCCCGTGGTGTGCTCAGGGTGCGCGTACCGAAGAGCGTACCCGGAAACACACCCAGCTCTTACCCCACGAAAATTTTTTAAAAAATTGTTTTTTGGCCCTTCAGAGTCCGTCTAAACCTCCCTCAAAAAACCTAGGGGGTCAGGGGGTGTCTACCCTGCCCCCTTTTAATCATTTCCCCCTTTCTTTTTTACCTCAGCTGTCTCGACTTTCCCGAGACACAAGATGGCGGACTGTCTGGACTGTTAAGAATGTTGACAGACATCGTACAGCCAATCAGCTTTCCGCTCGTGCACTCCCGTAGCGCGCCGGGTGCGCTCCCCGGTACGCGTACCGGTGAGCGCTCGGAGCGCGCCTATTGATATATTTTTTTTTTGAAGTTGCCTTTCATAAAAACCACAGGAGCAATTTCAAAGAAATATAGAAAAGGCCCTACTAAATACCTGTACCTATCATTTTGCCAACTTTGGTGTAATTCCATTCATCCATTCAGGCTGTAGGCCTGTCTAAATGTCCTATGGAAAATTGCATGGGGAAAACACATTTGAAAGTATTGAAATTTATAACCAATCAAAATATTACTTTAGTTTTGAATTTGTGTATGATGAAGTTTGATTGGTTATGTATATATCTCAAATGAGAGGAAAACACTGCCATTTTGTAATACCCCAGTCTGAGGTACTTTTGAGAGAAAATTTGGGTGCTCAATTGCTGGACTTAGAATAACACACTACTAACTCTTCTATTTTCAAAAAGGTGAGTTGTTAATTTGTAAGGTGAACTATGTTGTACACTTTAAGATAATTTGGAAAATGTTTTCCATTAGTTATTTGCAGTCCTTCTGTTATAATTAAAATGGAGGACAGCAAGGAAATTTCTTTTGAAATTACAACAATACATCTTGAAAATGAAAATGTCATGGATATTGAAAAAACCATTTCATCACAAACAGAAGATGACTTAAAAGATTTTTTGAATCAATCTCTAGGTGAAGAATTAATTGAATGTTTGGATGAAATAGAATGCCAACAAACATCAATGAACAATTTTCATGAGGAGATTAAATATATGAATGAAGATGAAATACCAGATGAGGACATGCTACAAGTTCTATTAAATTATGAGAAATCTGAACAATAAATTATTAATTACAAGTTCAAAATTAGTTGACATATTATTCATTTTTATTTCTAATTTATGAGGTAAAATCGAAGTGATTGTAGTATAATGAAATACTTATAGTATAGAGTGCACAATTTTTATGTTACATAGTAAGTTTACTCATATTTACTGCCCTTCTCCCACTGTATTTTTACCAATGTATATTTCATATCTCTTCTTCCTCTCCTGCCTCCTTTCTCTCACTATCTGTCTCTGATACACCCTATCGCTGCCATTTTGTGTAGTTTCAGAAAAGAGTGAAATGTAATACTTCAAAACTTGAAAAGAGAGCAGGGTAGAGTGCCCCTCACCCCAATTCTTTTTAAAACTATTTTCTTTCACTGTTTTCCCCTTGGTGCGCTCAGGGTGCGCGTACCGGAGAGCGCACTTGGGAACGCACCCAGCGCTTACTCCGCGAAAATTTAATTAAAAAAAAAGTTTTTTGCCCTTCAGGGTCCTTCTAGGCCCCCCTCAGAAAACCTAAGGGGTCAGGGGGTGTCTACTCTGCCCCCTTTTAAATATTTCCCCCTTTCTTTTTCACCTCTTGTGTCTCGATTCTACCGAGACACAAGATGGCGGACTCTCCGGACTGTTTAGAATGTTGACAGACACCAAACAGCCCATCAGCTTTCCGCGCGGGCACTCCCGTAGCGCGCCGGGTGCGCTCCCCGGTACGCGTACCGGTGACCGCTCGGAGCACGCCTATAGATATATATGTGTTTTTGAAGTTAATTTTCAAAAAAACCACTGGAGCAATTTCCACTAAATATAGCAAAGGCACATCTGCGTACCAGTCCCTACAATTTTGCCAAGTTTGGCGTAATTCCATTCAGCGGTTCGGGCTGTAGACTTGTCAGACCGTCCTACGGAAATTAACATGGGGAAAACACGTTTTGGGACCCCCCTTTTTTCTCAGCCTCCACTTCACGAATCCCCCTTGAAACTTCCAGGGAAGGAGCGGAGCAGAGCTGGACAAAATTTTGGAAAATTACACACAAATTCCTCAACCGGCGCTAGAGTTATTCCCAATAGAATGTTGCGTATTTCCTATGGTAGCTAGGTCCTAACTATAACTACCTATTGTCGACCTCCAGTATGTAATATATATATATATATATATATATATATATATATATATATATATATATATATATATAGCGCTCATCAACTCCAGGCAAATCCCCAGGAATGAAAGACAGCACTCGGGAGGTTCCTTCTCACGGAGTAGTTTATTAACTACAGGCTATACCTCAGACGCGTTTCGGCGATTTGCCTTCGTCAGTGTGTGTGTCCACACGCACAAACCGGTACATTTATAAAAATAGCATTGACATCGTGCAAGGGTTACACCTCTTAATTGGCATCGACCATTTTTTACAAGAGATAGTTGTCACTCTTCCCAGTTACATAAAAGATACTGGAGATTTTCTCACTAAGACAGACAATATCATTTGGTCTGAAGGGCTGCTGTTAATTGCACTCGATATAGAGTCATTATACACCAGCATTGACCACAGCCAGGGATTGGAGGCCATCAAATATTATTTGTCCAAGCGCCCTATAGAATACTATGCCCACAACAAAGTTATTCTAACCTTGATTGAATGGTGCTTGCACAACAATTTCTTTCTGTTTAACGACATTCTGTATAAACAATTAAGAGGAGTAGCTATGGGGGCCTGTTTTTCCCCCAGCTACGCATGTTTACATGTAGGCTGGTGGGAGGAGCAGGTCCTCAGGCGTATCCACCTAGACATATTTGAAAGACATATTGTTAGATACCATCGATACATTGATGATGTGTTCCTGATATGGAAAGGGACACAAGAAGAAGCTGAAACATTTATTGCCACCATCAATGATAATCGTATGAATTTAAATTTTACTTCTACGATTAGTCCACTGCAAATTGACTTTCTTGATGTTAGACTTCAAATTAAAGATGGCATTTTAAACACAACATTGTTTCGGAAACCTACAGCTGGGAATATTACACTACATGCAGCCAGTTCCCATCCGAAACATTTGATTGCCAGTATCCCTTATGGTGAAATTTTAAGATTGAAGCGCATTTGCAGTAATCAAGATGACTTTCTAGAATGCCAAGAATCTTTGTGTACGCGGCTTAAACACCGCGGTTACAGCAACAAAATCCTTTCTACTGCCATTAGGAAAGCCAGGGAACGCCCAAGAAGTTCTTTGTTTTCCACATCTGCCATTGAAATCAACACAACTAAGGAAGTTTTGGATAAACCTAGATTTATTACCACGTTTTCTAGGCAAGAGAGACAGATCAGAACTATTATAACCAAACATTGGCCAATAGTTCTGACTGATGTTGCATTACAACAAAAGTTGCCCAATGCTCCCTCCATTACTTTTAGAAGAGGGAAATCTATGGGCACAGAACTTGACACAAACTCTCCAGAAACCAGAAAACCTGTGTTGTGGTTACATGCTACTAATGGCTTTAGGCGCTGCACCACGTGCCGCGCATGTAAATTTGGCTGCAACAAAACAAGTTACCAAATACCCTTTCAGACATCCCCAATACCTATAAGCGGCGATTACAACTGCAAGACAGACCATGCTGTATACGTATTAACGTGCACTTGTGGGTTGAACTACATTGGTAGCACTAAGCAACCAGTGCACGTTCGTATATTACAACACCTACGCGCAATTCTACACAATGACCCTGCTTATCCTGTAGCCAGGCATTTTGCGAACTGTCATAACAAAGACATTAACTGTCTTTCTTACTATGTTGTCAGTGCTATCCCTAAATCCAAAAGGGGTGGCAACAGAGAACGCCAACTTAGACAACTAGAAACTAAATTTATATTAGAATTCGACAGTAAGTGGCCCCAAGGATTAAATAACACCGAAGATATGCATACCTTTTTATAAAGACATCATTGTGTAGAAAATTATTTATGAAAGTGTCTGCTTTGCTTAGTTGTCTTGCATTTCCCTTTAGTTAACATTTTGTTAATTTTTGGCAGTTCTGTAAACGTGCATCAGCATATCTTTTCGCCTTTCCTTGAGTGTTGTCTTACAATATACTGGGTTTTTAGTGAGAATTACATCTCTGTATAATTTTAATAACTTTAATATTTTACCCGGACGGAGTATCTTATTATTAATGAATTAGAGATGTACATGCTATAAATGAAGTATATTGCATTTTAGAATATAATTCAAGGTTTTAACTTATTTATATTGCACCGCACTTTCTTATGCTTATTTGCACACTACTACCTTTTGCACTGTCTTACTAGTCCACTTTGTTGGATGTGATTTCACATAGCACTTTTACTAATTTTTCTGGTTGCGTGGATTTATCCAGTCATATTGATTATGCACGGGGTAAAGGCAGTAACGGTAATTTAGCGTGGCATATAGATACAACATGGATTTAACCAGTTATTTTTCTATCAGCATTTATATGACCAACCTGATTTTGTATATAATGCCACAAATTTATAATAGTAATTTTGTGTGCAAAATAGCCTATTAGCATTTAATGATATGTTTTTAATAACAATCTTAAATAATGTCTATAGCATGTACTATTGTCAGGAAAGGAAGAAATACTTTAAACATTCTGTTAGATCTAGTCTGTTTATACTGTTTATTCACCTCGTGAACTCAACTCAGGTGTGCACTTTTCACTACTGGCATATTTAAAGAAAAAAATGGCGCTGTATAAGCTGAATGTGATCAAGGGCTGCATAGCCCGAAACGCGTCGTCGCGAGGAGTGACTTGAATAAAGTATTTCTTGCCTACATTCTGCTGCAGAGGCCTGAGTTTCCTTCTTCGCCGAGGTCATTCTCTGGAAGTGGTCGGAATTGTCTGCATATATATATATATATATATATATAGCGCTCATCAACTCCAGGCAAATCCCCAGAAATGAAAGACAGCACTCGGGAGGTTCCTTCTCACGGAGTAGTTTATTAACTACAGGCTATACCTCAGACGCGTTTCGGCGATTTGCCTTCGTCAGTGTGTGTGTCCACACGCACAAACCGGTACATTTATAAAAATAGCATTGACATCGTGCAAGGGTTACACCTCTTAATTGGCATCGACAGAGGACTAGAAACCTCACTACAAACGCGAACTCCATTTTGTAATGGCCAAATATTAACATTTGCTTAGCTCAATGCTCATGATAGATGTAATAAGCAAATTAAACCTACGGATAGGTGAGCGCGTTGTGTTAGGAGGTACAAAAATTCATTAATTGTGCTACAATTGCACTCTTTAGATACAGCCGTGGATCGGCAACAGTCCCCTGGGGATATGCAGAGCCAATAGAGGATGTGTCCCCCTCATGCACTAGAGATACTATATCATAATTAATAAACAATCTATGTCATCCTATTTAAGCTGACAGAAATCATCAGAGAAAAAGCAAGCAAAGGCAAAAGAAGAGGAGAAGGAAGAAAGAAAAAGTACCAAAAATACATAATGTTTTGAATATAAGCATCCTATTCTACTAGGATTCAAAGAGCCCTTTGAACCTATAATTGATCATAATACATAATGTTACAATCCGTAGATTGGCATACAAGTGCAAAATATATACATGGTCAATGGATATTTTATCCAAGATTCATCCATACTTTCGATTTAACCATTGTCCATAGCACCTGAAGTCAATGTCTATAATTCATACAGTAATCCACAAAATTGAACAATTGGAGATACGTTCTGTACAGTGAAATTTTCAGACAATACCTACATCATTGACCTAAATGAAATATCATTTCCTCACCACTATTTAGCCCTCGAGGCCATTTCGTTGAGAGGTCTATTATATAGCGTGATTCCAGCCTGCGTAGTCGTCGTAGGTGGTCCCCTTCCCTCATGGTCTTTTTGATGGTATCAAGGCCAAAATACTGCAGCTGACTACGGTCTCTATTATGTTTCTCGGCAAAATGCCGGGCGACTGGATAGGATGGATCCGCTTTATCAATCGCTCTTAGGTGTTCTAGGATCCGTAGTTTGAGCATATTGATAGTACTCCCTATATAGCGGAGGCCGCACGGGCAAGTTAAACAATAAACCGCTAAGGGTGTGCTGCATGTAATAAACTGCTTAATTTGCAGTTTCTTACCAGTGTCAGGTACCTTAATAGAGAGCACCCTTCTACTCCCGGCACATGCCTTACATTTGCCACATGGGTAGAAGCCACTCATAGTTCTTAAGGTGTTACTCTTTGGTAGTGGTTTCTCCAAGTGACTAGCCACCAAATGGTCCCTTAGGGATCTGGCTCTGTTGAAGGTTATGAGTGGGTGGGTGGGTAGGTCATCTTTAAGTATGTTATCTGTTTTGAGAATGTGCCAATTTTTTCGGAGCATGGCTCTTAGGTCATCAGCTCCAGTGGAAAAGGGAGTTATGAGTCTAAACTTTCCTTTACCAACTAATGCTGTCTTGGGGTCATTTCTTTTGGTCGGTTTCGCTATCAACAAGGAGTCTCTAGGGATAGCCCTTACTCTTTTCAAGGTCTTACTCAGAAGGGCTTCTCCATACCCCCTGGCCATGAATCTACACACACACTCCCTCGCTGCCACCTCAAAATCCTCCATTCTCGAGCAGTTCCTCCTGAGTCGGAGCAACTCCCCGTATGGAATACTCTTGATGAGTTGCGGGGGGTGGCTACTGCTGGCGACTAGTGTGGAATTACCAGCAGTAGTTTTTCTATGTAGGGCTGTGTGAATCTGTTCATTCTCTGAAAATACTCTTAGGTCGAGATAGTCTGCAGTTGCCGGACTTACCGTCCCTGAAAAGTGCAAATTGCAATCATTCTCATTAAGTAGGTTGATGTAGGCATGTGCTGTGTTGGCCGAGCCACGCCAGAAAATAAACAGGTCGTCAATATACCTAAACCAACCCTCAATCCTTCCCTCCAAGCCATCCGCCTTACAGCTCCTGGGTACCTGCTCCTCCCACCAGCCAACGAAAAGGTTCGCATAGCTGGGAGCGAAGCAGGTACCCATTGCTGTTCCAGATACCTGCCTGAACAGTTGTTCCTCAAATAAAAAAATGTTGTTGTATAAACAAAATTCAATAAATTCGAGGATCATGGTGTTATGTTTAGTGAATCTTAATTGTCTTAAGTTCAGAAAGTGTTGGATGGCCTCTAGGCCCTGCTGATGGTCTATAACTGTGTACAGGCTTGTAATGTCCAACACAATTAACTGGCAGTCATTATCCCAGTTCACATTTCGAATTTTGTTTAAAAAGTCCTTGGTATCCCGGACATATGAAGATAGAGTGAGTACCAAAGGGAATAAGAATTTGTCAATGAAACGGGACATGTTTTCGGTAAGACTGCCAATAGATGACACTATCGGACGGCCCGGTGGGTGTACATTATCTTTGTGTAATTTAGGTAGATGGTAGAATGTCGGTGTTAGTGGTTGGCTGTTCCGGAGAAAGAGAAATTCGTCCTTGCTCAACATGTTACAGTCGTGCCATTTCCCTATAAGTTTGTCGTAGTTCCGGATACTCTCTTGGTATACGTCATTAGTGCACTTAACATAAAAGTTGGTATCAGAAAGCTGACGTAGTGCTTCATATCTGTAATAGTCTCTGGTCAATAACACCACATTCCCCCCTTTGTCCGAAGGTTTGATGATAATATTCTCATCTTTCATGAGGTCATGTAGAACAAGTTTTTGTTGCTCTGTGATGTTAGATTTCACTGGATGATTCACTTTTCTGTACTGCAGTAGTTCTTGAGACATGGCCTCACTGAAAGCGTCAATTGCATCCCAGGGCATCTGTGGGATAAATATTGAGGGAGGTTTATACCCACTCTCCTCCCGATCTTGATCAATACCAAGGGCCTCTGCTCTCTGTTCCCTATTGAGGGATTCAGATGGATTATACGTGGGATTACCTTCCCGCAGTTCCTCAAAGGTCTCTAGAGCTTCTATTTCTCTGCCCGTGAGGGCATCCGTTGCAGTTATTCTGGTGCCCTTGTCTCCACTTTCTTTTAAATGCGGTCGTAATTTGAAATATTTATGCAATTTGAGCTTTCTTGTAAATCTAAAAAGATCGATGCGGGTCTGGGTGTATTCAAGTGGTGCGCTGGGACAAAAGGTGAGTCCGAGGCTGAGTAAATTATTTTCGCAGTCCGTTAAAGTTCTATTCGTTAAATTGACCACCGTCAAGTTCTGGCTTGCATTGTCTATGCCAAAATTCATTTCTTGTTGCTGTGGGTACGATTGCCCCAGTTGTTTGGCTTCGTTCTGCCTCTGCCTCTGCCCCTTCCCCCGCCGCTGGCCGCCGCCTGATCTCCTAGTCCGCCTTGATTTTTTGTTGTTTGTTGTTGTTGGGCCATGTCTGGTGGTTTCGTTTTGCCGCCACGTAGCCAGGCCCTCTTGATGACATCGAATTCCTGATGAAAAGAGTTTTTCCACTGCCATTGTTGGTATCTGGCCGTGTTCTTTGACGTGGTTTAGCTGGTGCCCTTGTGTCTTGATGTTCATCTCCGGATTCATTTTCGGTCACATCTGACTCTGATGTTGGAATTTCGGGTGTTGGAGCGATACTGGATTGAAGTGCTAGGCGCGAAGCGTCATATTTCTTTGCATATGTTAATATGCGACCTAGTCGGTAATCGTCCTCATCCCTTTCGTACTTTTCTTGTTTTCTTGTACGAATTTTCTGTTCGTATTTTGTCAGACGAGCTTTCATCTGTGTTTTAAGCTGGAGCACCAGCTCTTTATCCGATTCTTTCTCCAGTTCATCCTCCAGAGTTTTTATTTCCTCCAGTGCTTTTTCACGGTCACTCCAAGCATATTGGATTAGTATCTTTAATGTTCCTTCCGTATAATTGGCTGTATGCAATTCCCAGTCCGTTAGCAACTGTGGATCTGGGTTCTCATACGATGGCACAGTGTGGACTCTCAAGCCACGTGGCACTCTTTTTACCTCCACATAGCTAGTGAGGCTGGTTGCTTCCCACCACTTGCGTGTCTCACGTTCTTGCAGTCTTTCTAGTTTCAACATCATCTCTTTTAGTTTTGTATTTTGTGGATTAGCCGGTGGCATATTTTCGTTAACTCTCTCTCTTCTGTCACGATGCTTGAATATATCTTGTGCCGCTGTGCGGCGTTCAGTCTCTGAGAACATAGTGCCGGTTTCAATAGCGCCTTTCACAAGATGAAATCCAGGCGCATTAGTTAATGGGTAAAGCCTGTGATGCCTCTGTGAAAAGAAAACACTCCCTGACGCCCAACCTCAATGGCCGCTTCTTCGTTATGATATCCCAACAAAGTTCGCAAGGAAATAGTCAAACGACGGTCCGCTTACCCTCCGCGTCGTTTCCGATTTGACTCCAGTTGAAGACCGGGGTGAGCCGGCGTCCTCCAGGTGTCCCCTCGTACTAGACTCGGTGGGTGTGTTCCGTCTTCCGATAGACCTTCCTGCTTGCGGCGAGGCGGTGCACAGGAAACTCCTTATCCAACGCTCCTTCCCTTCGAAATCCCTTGCACTCAGGGGCGGGTGCTGTCAACGGCTCGAAGGAAACCGTGAAAATACAGCGCTCATCAACTCCAGGCAAATCCCCAGGAATGAAAGACAGCACTCGGGAGGTTCCTTCTCACGGAGTAGTTTATTAACTACAGGCTATACCTCAGACGCGTTTCGGCGATTTGCCTTCGTCAGTGTGTGTGTCCACACGCACAAACCGGTACATTTATAAAAATAGCATTGACATCGTGCAAGGGTTACACCTCTTAATTGGCATCGACAGAGGACTAGAAACCTCACTACAAACGCGAACTCCATTTTGTAATGGTCAAATATTAACATTTGCTAAGCTCAATGCTCATGATAGATGTTATAAGCAAATTAAACCTACGGATAGGTGAGCGCGTTGTGTTAGGAGGTACAAAAATTCATTATTTGTGCTACAATTGCACTCTTTAGATACAGCCGTGTATATATATACCAAAACCAGTCCACCTCTCCAAGAACAGGAGCGGCCGACACATGCTTGGTGAGAGGAAAGAAACTTTAATTTGCCAGTTCCATCAGGGCACAGTATGAACAATTACAGCAGTGTAACGCTGGGCAGATGCGTTTCAGGCATTCGCCTTTCTTCAGTGCCTATTTCACTTCTGCGTTGTCATCTCACCTGGGGGCCAGATTAAATACATGGCAGTCCACTCCATTAGGAGTTTGTTGTTATGCCCATTCACCCTGGTTGCTGAAGGCGGAGGTCCCAATTGCTGTCCACTCCGGGTTTTGCAAGAGCTGCTGCGGGACCTACCGTGCACCACTGTCATGACGCATTTCGGCCTTCAGGAGGCCTTGATCACATGCACATACATACTTACATATACATATATATATATATATATATATATTCACTGAAAAAACCATAGGTTTCACACCAGTTATAGTTAGGTGGAAATTTTACTCACATAAAACCATTGAAATTCCCACGTTATAGTTAGTTGGACTCACTATAACTTGCGCGTGCAATGCACTGCTGATGACGTCACATATTACATCACTCATGACATGGTCAGTGACATCACTCATGACATCACTGATGACATCTCAAATGACATCACTGATGACAACATCCTCGTGACAAAGTGGCAGACCTCCTATCAGCATAAAATAACCTTTGACACACACATTCAAAAATAGAAACTAACATTTTCTTAAAAAAGGAGAAACCAATACCAATTACAACTTATTAGGTAATTCCAACATCTACATACACATCCACTCATTCACCAAGAGTTCTATATAGTCACTCATGCATGTACTTACTCATCATATGTACTCATACACCTATACATCCTGTTACACACTAATACTCCTCCATATAGTTACTCACACACAAATTCACACATGCAAATAAAACCATTTACTTGATTATACTGCTATATACACACCACTACACATACTTCTACAGAAACGGAAACATATTTACTCTCTTAAACAATCAATTATAAAAACACATACTCACTAACCCACCCATACACAAAATCATCCACCCATACAGTCTTGCACACATGCTGTCTTCAAAATACATACAAATAGTGAATCACTCATTCATGCATCTGTGCTCTAAGTAATATCCCCCACCGAACCATACAGACACTGATACTGATACTCAAAAAAACAACTAATAACCCATATACACACTCATGTAGCTACTCACCAACCCATGCAGCCACTTATACACAAAGTGAGACACAGATACAGATATTTAAATATTTAAACATTACTCGCTAATATATGTATTCACTAAGATACATTTAAAAAGTCAGTTAACCAATCAATTTTACACAAAAAAACATCCATTTAGACATTTATTTACCCATTTATTCTTCCATCAACCTTTAGATATACATATATAAAAAATATTTATTTTTCAGAAAGATACACATTCACTGGATGATGTCATCAGTGATGTCATTTGAGATGTTATCAGTGATGTCATGAGTGATGTCACTGACCATGTCATGAGTGATGTAATATGTGACGTCAACAGCAGTGCATTGCACACGCAAGTTATAGTGAGTCCAACTAACTATAACGTGGGAATTTCAATGGTTTTATGCGAGTAAAATTTCCACCTAACTTTCAGTGAATTTAATAGGTTTTTTAAATGCTAATTCCTAACTATAACTGGTGTGAAACCTATGTTTTTTTCAGTGAATATATATATATATATATATATATATATATATATATACATATATTACCTACTGGCGGTCGCCAGTAGGTATATATAGTTAGGATTTTTTCTCTATGGGATTTTTGAAAATTCTATGTCTAATAACTTTGGCGTTTGTGGACGGAATTGGCTGAAATTTTCAGGAAAATGGCACATTTTGTTTCTGAGCAGCCCTTGAAAATTTGGGGGGGTTCGTCAAGGGGGGTCTGAGAAAAAAGGGGGGTCCCAAAACGTGTTTTTAACATTGAGTTTTCCATAGGGCGGTTGGCCTCACTTTTAGCCCGAACGGCTGAATGGATTTGCATGAAACTTGGCAAAATTGTAGGGACTGGTAGCCCGATGTGCCTTTTGTAGGTCTCAATATATGTGCTACAGTGGATTTTGAGAAATTAACGTTTAAAAAAAGATATATATCTGTAACAGCGGACCGGGCAGCGCTCCAGGACGCGTACTTTTCGCGCAACGGAGCTTTGTGAAGCGAAGCTGATTGGTTCTCCGGCGTCTGTCAACATTCCAAACAGTCCGTAGCGGCCGCCATCTTGTCTCTCGGTAGGATCGAGAGACAAGAGGAGGCGAAAGCGAAGGGGCAAATGACCATAAGGGGGAATAGTAGATCCTCGCTGACCCCCTAGGTTTGATGTGGAGGTTTTAAAAGGGCCCCGCGGGGCAAAAAAAAAAAATAATAATAATAATCGAACGGCTGAATGGATTTGCACGAAACTTGGTAAAATATTAGGGACTGGTAGCCCGATGTGCCTTTGCTAGGTCTCAATATATGTGCTCCAGTGGATTTTGAGAAATTAACGTTCAAAAAAAGATATATATCTGTAACAGCGCTCCGCTTCGCGTAACGGAGGTTTGCGACGCTGATTGGTCATTCTGTCACTGGGCTATAGTTGGGCTACATCTGGCTGATATTTGGGCTACATTTGTTTTTTTTCGTCTCTGGCGGCCATCTTTGGGCTACATTGGGCTACATTGGGCTTCATTGGGCTTCATTGGGCTACATTGGGCTACATTTGGGTTCCAACATATATATATAGGCCAATGTAGCCCAATATATATTTTTCAAAGTTAATTTTCGTAAAAACCACTGGAGCATATATCTTGAGACATAGCAAAGGCACATCGGGCTACCAGTCCCTACAATTTTGCCAAGTTTCGTGCAAATCCATTCAGCCGTTCGAGCTAAAAGTGAGTCCAACCGTCCTATGGAAATGAAGGAAATGAATGGGTAATTTGTAATTAGCAAATAGCTCATCGCAAACTAGGAATGGTAAAGAATCGCTATTTATTCCTTAAAGTTCGCTATTTAGGAAATGCAAAAAACTTTGATGATACATATGGCGGTTCATCTCTAACAAGATAAGAAGCATAGGGATAGATTTATGATGACTGGCGCATCACCAGGGATGTGTTAGTCATTCTGTGCCGCTGTTCCGTCACCTATGGTGTGCTGCATTTACAATGCGGCGCATCATGGGGCAAAAACAGCACAGATGCGTGATGTATCTGTGCCGTAAAGGTGGCGCATTGCTGGAGTTGTATCGCAAGTGTGATGAAGCTCCAGCAAGGGTCGGGGGTGCCCCTGTCGCAGGGTTTCTGTTCTCACACAGAACTGTGGACAGAGGATTGGAACCTCGGCGAATTAGGGTGTCCCAAAACTCACCTTAGTAATCAAAAACCCCTTAGCAAGCTAGGTACAGTGTCACATTGGATATAACAAACTCTCAATGTTTAGACAATCCAGAATATGAACTTATAGTACCTCAGGATACGTGGAACTCATGAACAGTCGGTCGTTATATATTTCTTAGAAACCAGAACATGGAGTTAAGAAGAACACATGTGTATTTGAAATGTTTATTTACTAATGCCGTCTTCTCAGGCGTAGTATCTTAGATAATACAAGTACACATATTATCAGTAGCAAAATTACCAGCATAGTTACTAGTACATAAAAAGCGAATGGTGACAGTATGTTAACATGCTGTAAATGAATAAGAGTTAGCAACACTTATAAGCAGCCGCGGGCCGTGGAGGGAGTTACGGTGGGGCAGGGAGGTGGGGAGGGGGAGGGGCAGGGTGGAGAGGGCTCCACCCTGCTTCTCCCCCTCCCCGCCTCCCTGCCTCACCGTAACTCCCTCCACGGCCCGCGGCTGCTTATATCTCACCCTCCCTAATACACATATTATATTATTTGCTAAGAAGGTCTCTTTGTGTTGGTTTAGGGCGTGCCCATACTTTAGTGTCTTAGATTTGAAGGAATCACATCAGCATACACCAGCTCTCTCTTCATGTGAACCGCATCAAGTGTTGTGTATGTGTGTTCGGCAAAGCAATATAAAACCCGCCTCATGCCCAGAATTGGCAGAAGTTGCACTTATGTTATGAGTATGAAGTCGTGGAGATCAGACCTCATAACAATTCTGTATCGTGTTGTTCTTGAAACTTTAGCACTCGCTGTACAGATATAGTTTAACAAGCAAAGCAGATAGTAGAGCAATAACATATTATTCTCATGTAAACCACGATGAACTACTAGGTTGAAAGCTAAAGCAACAACTAAGTGTCGTGTGCAGAAGTTGCAAAAAAGGAAAAATGGCGTTTAAACCGGTAATGAGCCCATGCTAACTTAACACGGTGTAAAGATATCCAGGACGTAGATGACACCTCCCCATGATCCGGAAACGAACTGAATAAGATAATAGAAGTGCCATCTCATGAGAGCAGATTGCAAGTTTATATGTGGACGGTCCGCAAGGTAAAGCATTAAAAACTAGGAAAATTTAATGCTAAAGAAAAATAAAACAGCCAAGTACTTTATCGAGTCTTAAGCCAATAGGCAAGGTAAATAATAAAAACTTGACAAATAAGTCAATGAATTGTCAATGAAATGCTAGTACTCAGCATATCAAACATGAAAAAGGTCTATGACATAACTGTGTATGCAAAATAAGCTGCAACAGCCTCCAATAGGAAGTCACCGTCTTCATCCGAAAACAGTTCAGCCATCCAATTTAAAAGCGGAAAAGAACATACGTGCTCTCCCAGCACCGGATCCTCTATCACCATCAGAGGACAGCTCGGTGGGTTTTCAAGAAAGCTCTGTTCCAAGAAAGACTGTGTTGCCGCCAGTAAATTCCAGGGACCAATTAGTCCATGCATCAATGCCACAGCCATAATCCTTTCGCCAGGACAAACCAACTCGTGAGTAATGATAGGAGTCATCAGCTGATTAAAGTCGACGTCAGGAGAAACCGGTCCGCAGAGACACAAATCAATGGCCCAATCGAAATCACAGGTCAGGCAGTGAAATACAGGCTGGACACAGGTGAAGTAGGAGAATCGAAAAGATAATCCATATGCCGTGCTTAATATCGCCAACGGCATTGTGCCATAATATTCTAGCATGCGATTGCGGAACAGTGTCAGCAGCTGCAGGGCGGGAGGTTGCATAGGAGGGACATCCATATTTAAAAATGTAAAAAAGCACAAGAGCGTCCGCTGGTAATGCAAGTAAAAATGGCAATCCACGAAGCAGAGTGGAAAAAATACAATGAAAGAAAGTAGGGATGACTCGAAAGATTTTCTCAAATGAAGTCACGAGACCACTGGTAACAACTTTAAAAAAGTGCGCCAGGGCCTTTGTGGAGGATGCGTTAGAGATAGTCCGAACCATCTTGCTGAAATGGAAAGGCAAATCTGAATTGAAAAGGGTCTGCACCTCTGTACGGGTGTTCGCTATGTGAAGCACGAAAGTTTCACGGGCCGAACTCAAGGCCACCTCTCTCTGAGACAAAACAGCTCTTATTCTTGCCATGCCGTTGAAATCTGCTCCCAAGGTTGGTATTTGTGGCGAGATTGAAAACTCCCTATGTTCATGTGTGGGAGGAAATAGAACATTTCTGCAGCAAATAACCCGTTCACTTACTGTTACGATAAAAGGAATACTTTTAATTAACCCAGATCAATCTTCATTATTGAGCATCAAATAACTACCATTTTCCAACAACTTGAACGTGGGGATGATAGCAGGAACTGGCGTGCCTTGCAACACGCAAGCCATATTTGGTCGGTGTTTGTTGCATGAACCGTGTAACTGTATGTGCCTACACATTAGTGAATGATCTGGCGTCTCAGTGCATTCCTCTCCATTCAGATAAACTTCTTGATCATCTTTGAAACATCTGTATGTGTATGGAAGCGACCAGACCTCATGAAGAAAAGCACTACCTAAAGGTTCATAACGACCTATTGGTATATATTTCATACAATTTGAAAACTTATATAAAGCAAAAGGCAGCGTTATTAAACCGTGGATAAGGCACGTTGCCAAAAAACCCGCAATCCTCTGCTGATGATGTCACTGAGCATGTCATGAATGATGTAATATGTGACATCATCAGCAGTGGATTACGGGTAATAGTATCTCTAGTTTACTCCCCTATAGCTGTCTTTCTTTTAACATAAGTGTCTGTTTCCTTCCCTTATACTTACTGTTTTTGGTTCGCTTCCGGTTCGCGTACCGGCGAGCGAACTGGGAAGCGAACTAAGAGAAATAGAGGTTGGCACAGTTCCAAATATTGTACCAATTTTTTAATAACGGGGAGGTAGTTCTGAAAAGAACTTTTTTTTTAATTGTTTTTGTTGTTTTAAATTTTTTTTATTATTTTTCGGAACATTTTTTTACTTTTTTTGAATTTTTCTGAACAGTTTTATATTTTTTTGGGTTTTTCTTGGAGGGGGCAATGAAAACGATTCATTGTAAAGGGCTCAACAGGAGCAACAAAACAAAAAAAAAGTATTTATTATTTTGGACGTTTCGTACAAACTTGCATATGATAGTCAATAGCTCTGTTGATCAGAGTGATGCTTCTTTCTCCGTAGCAAATGAATCCATCGCAAAATACGCAGGTGTGTTTTACTTCACCAAATCTCATTTGTATATTTGGCACCATCTCCCTGCCCTCTGGTCCCGTTACTTCCGGTACAACAGATCTTCTGGCCATAATAGGGAGATTATCTAGGTCGTTCCGAAACTGTGCAGCACTGTAGTTGTTAGGATGCCACCTAGTCATATGGCGATGCATTGTGTAGTTTCCGAAACTGTATTTTTTCTCGGTTCCTCTGGACAGTCTATCTTGACATATAAGGCAAGTTACGTATCTTGCATTTACTTTTTTCTCACCTTTGGGAATTTAAAAAAATTGCCAAATGAAGTTTTCTTTCCGGTGAGACGTCCTGGGCTCCTCAGGCAAAAACTGCCTCTCTTCGTGCTCGTCGTCCTGTTCCTCTTCTTCCTCTTCTTGTTGAATTATAACTTGAGCAGTTGGTCCACTCTTCCTTGGATGTGGTGGAGGTGGTGGGGAAGCACCAGCTGAAGCTACTAAAGAAGCCATTGCTCAGTGATCACAAAGGGTCTTTCTCTCACAATGATGAAAGTCAGAGTGAGGAAAGAAGGAGGGATTTTCATCATTTGGGAAAAACAAGAGTTCTCAACCAATGAAAAGTGTTCATTTTAGATTATATGACCTAGTCTTACATCATTAGGAAACCAAAAGTGAAATGAACCAATGAAAAGTGTTATTACCAAGTCACATGACCTGCTGTGTTTACGTTAAGCGCTTTGCAGGGCCTCCCGGTTTGCTTCCAGAAACCTGCGCTTTGCGACTCGGTTCGCGTACCAGTTCGCTAACGTAGCACGTCATATGACGTATCACGCGACAACGTGAAACGTCATGCGGACGGGAGGCGTCACGATGTTGTTTTGTAACGCGGCAGTTGCGGTAAAGAAACGTTTACCGGCTCGCGGTCTATTTCGCGGCATCAAGGTCAGCTAACGGGAAGCTTCCCGATTCGCAAAGCGGGAACGAAGAAAAAAAAATATAAAAAAAAAAAAATTATTCATAAACATATAAAATATATTTTTGGATTTAAAGAAGAATACATTTTACAGCTACAGATATTAGCTGTTAAAAAACCAATGAAATTCACTGAAAAAACCATAGGTTATAGACCATATATAGTTAGGAATTAGCATTTACAAAACCTTGAAAATTCACTGAAAAAACCATAGGTTATAGACCATATATAGTTAGGAATTAGCATTTACAAAACCTTATTTTACTCACACAAAACCATTGAAATTCCATATATAGTTAGTTGCACTAACTATATATCGCGCACCCGCAATCCACTGCTGATGATGTCACATATTACATCATTCATGACATGGTCAGTGACATCACTGATGACATCACTGATGACAACATCCAGTGATTATGTGTTTCTGTAAAGTTTAAATATGTTTTACATATTGAAGAATGAGTGGATGTATAAGTGTCTGAATGAAGGTTTTAGTAGGTGCGTGATTGACTGTATGAGTGAGTGATTAAATGCGTCTTACTGAATGCACGGGTTAGTGACTAAACTGTCTGAAAGTGTGCATCAGTATGTCTGTTGTTGTGCAAGCTGCTGCATGTGTTGATCAGTAGCTATATAAGTAGCTATATGGGTTATTGATTGGTTGCACAAGTATTTGTATGGGAGACTGAGTGTGTGTATGGCTGGCTGGGAGGTGTGTGACTCTGTGCAGATCAATGTGTACTTGTATCAGTGATTCTATAAGAGAGTAAGTATGTGTTAGTATATGTTTCAAAAATGTAAGGTGTTCTGTGTTTAACTGTATAGATGAGAAAATGGAAGTGTGATTGATTCTTTTCAGGACTGACTAGGTGTGTGAGTAACTCCATGGATGAGTGGCAGAGTGTGAGTGTCTGTATAGGTGTATGAGTGCATATGATAGTGTTGTAAAGATGAGTGATTGTATGTATGAATGATTGTATGAGTGAATGTGTGTGTAGACATAGGAATCAGTGAGTGCGTATGTAGTAACTAGTATTGGTGTGTCAATGGTTTCAAAAATTATACTCTCTATTTAACACTGGGTGTAATAGAGGTTATATTAGAGTGTGAGGAGATGCATTGTATTATCACATGAATGATATCATCAGTGATGTGATCATTGATGTCAAGTGAGATGTCATCAGTGATGTCATTTGAGATGTCATCAGTGATGTCATCAGTGATGTCACTGACCATGTCATGAATGATGTAATATGTGACATCATCAGCAGTGGATTGCGGGTGCGCGATATATAGTTAGTGCAACTAACTATATATGGAATTTCAATGGTTTTGTGTGAGTAAAATAAGGTTTTGTAAATGCTAATTCCTAACTATATATGGTCTATAACCTATGGTTTTTTCAGTGAATTTTCAAGGTTTTGTAAATGCTAATTCCTAACTATATATGGTCTATAACCTATGGTTTTTTCAGTGAATATATATATATATATATATATATATTACCTACTGGCGGTCGCCAGTAGGTATATATAGTTAGGATTTTTTCTCTATGGGATTTTTGAAAATTCTATGTCTAATAACTTTGGCGTTTGTGGACGGAATTGGCTGAAATTTTCAGGAAAATGGAACATTTTGTTTCTGAGCAGCCCCTGAAAATTTGGGGGGGGTTCGTCAAGGGGGGGCCGAGAAAAAAGGGGGGTCCCAAAACGCGTTTTTCCATGTTAATTTCCATAGGGCGGTTGGCCTCACTTTTAGCTTGAACGGCTGAATGGATTTTCACCAAACTTGGCAAAATTGTAGGGACTGTTAGCCCGATGTGCCTTTGCTAGGTCTCAATATATGTGCTCCAGTGGATTTTGAGAAATTAACGTTCAAAAAAGATATATATCTGTGACAGCGTCCCGGGTAGCGCTCCGTTTCGCGTACTTTTCGCGTTACGGAGCTTTGCGAAGCGAAGCTGATTGGCTCTCCGGTGTCTGTAAACATTCCAAACAGTCCGTATGGCAGCCATCTTGTCTCTCGGTAGGATCGAGAGACAAGAGGAGGCCAAAGCGAAGGGGCAAATGACCATAAGGGGGCATAGTAGATCCTCCCTGATCCCCTAGGTTTGATGTGGAGGCTTTAAAAGGGCCCTGCGGGGCAAAAAAAAACAAAACGTTTTTTTTCGTGGGGTGCGCCCGGTACGCGTAACGGAAAGCGGACTGGGGAGCGTACTACAAGGAAACAAGAATGATTGACTTTTAACTTATTGTATGTTTATAGACTTTTTTTTTTTTTTTTTTTTCTGCCGAGTGACGTCTCGGCCTATCTCCACGGGATGCAGTCCCTACCATCTCGGCGTTTAAGCCCAGGGGGACCGGTAGTGTGGGAGAGATAACGTCTGTTAACGTTCGATTCGAAGGAAATCAGGAAGTGTTGAAAAACATTGTCTGCGCCATCTTGCCTTTTTTTGTTTATAGACTTTTTTTGATTTTTTTTTTTTTTCTGCTGAGTGACGTCTCGGCCTATCTCCACGGGATGCAGTCCCTACTATCTCGGCGTTTAAGCCCAGGGGGACCGGTAGTGTGGGAGAGATAACGTCTGTTAACGTTCGATTCGAAGGAAATCAGGAAGTGTTGATAAACATTGTCTGCGCCATCTTGCCTTTTTTCAAATGCCACACTTTTGTCGTGCACGGCAGCCATTTTAGATGCCTTGACCAGACCCACTCTCTGCACGCTGTCGATCCTTAGCATGGCTCCCCACCCTCGCAAGCATCTCCCCCAGGCACTGGTCACCCCCGCTCTCTGTCTTATGCATGGGCAATAAACCTCCCCCCATCTGCGCTGCTCTTCCCTGAGAATCACACCCTGTGCCCGCTCGACACCTCCCTTTCGCCCTATTCACTACCGCACCCTCTGACACTCCTCTTCCTATGTGTCCGATTGTCCAGGCCGGTCCCAGGCTATCACCTAGCCCTGCAGATGTAGTTTATGGCTCCAGCTGTAAAGAATCACCCCTCTTCAAAGGAGTTACAGTAGATCAAGGCCCCCACCCGATGAGATCCGTCACACCACACGCGTTCCTACTATCTGAAAACCATCCTGTATTGTGATTGGGGAGGGGACCCAGCCTGAAGCGGAAGATTCCAGGGATGCCTCTTTGTACATCAAAGTTTTTACAATTATGTGTCACATTAAAAATATATAGCACTCCAACAAAGTAGTAGGATTATAAAACTTTAATAACTTATAAATATATACAACGCAACAAAAACAGTAAATACATGTAAACATTTTATGGAAAAAAGAAGCAACAATGGTCAGTAGCTGTGTTTTGTGCGAATAGTCCCAAGGCAGCACAACGTGCTGAGTTCTGGACGGCACCCAGGTGATGTTACCTGGGTGCCGCACTGGTTTTTGGTTTCCTACAATGCAGCTCCGAAAAACGGCGTGGGGCGTCCCGGGGGGTGCGGGGGGAGGCCTCGTCAGTAGCGGTCTGTTGTGCGAATAGTCCCAAGGCAGCAGAACGCGCTGAGATGTGGATGGCACCCAGGTGATGTCCAGTAAGTTGCCGCACTGGTTTTGGTATCGTACAATGCAGCTCCGAAAAACGGCGTGGGGCGTCCCGGGGGAGGCCTTGTCAGTAGCGGTCTGTTGTGCGAATAGTCCCAAGGCAGCAGAACGCGCTGAGATGTGGATGGCACCCAGGTGATGTCCAGTAAGTTGCCGCACTGGTTTTGGTATCCTACAATGCTGCTCCGAATAACGGCGTGGGGCGCCCCGGGGGGGGGGGTGAGGCGGCGTGAACGGGCCTCCCCAGGTGGAGGCTCGTCTGCTGTAGTGGGGCGCCCCTTTACCATTTCAGTTGCCATTCCGCCCGCTTTTGGTACACTGTGCCAAAATCCGCCATTCAGCTGAGTTGCGCCCACTCTTGCGGTGCAGCGATAGGCGGCTGCCACAGGACTCTCAAAATGGCGGCAGGCTCTTTCCTTTTTGGGCCTGGTCCACTGAAATGGCCCTGGGACACCTTGGAACTCGGACGCTTGTCTGCTAGGTCTTGGACCCCATTCTCGAAAGCGTCCCCTCAGCCTTGAAGATTCTACAAAAGTCTTGGGGGCCCGCGACTCCTGCAGGTTTCCGGTGGGGAGCGGCTGCCATGATTGCTCGCGGAATGACCCTTTTCTGGTCCCCACATCAAACCTAGGGGTTCAGGGGGGTCTACCCTGCCCCCTTTTGGTCATTTCCCCCTTTGTTTTTGCCACCTCTTGTGTCTCGATCCTACCGAGACACAAGATGGCGTCCGCTCTGGACTGTTTGGAATGTTTACAGACACCCGAGAGCCAATCAGCTTTCCGTGCACAAGTCGCGTGGCGCGCCCGGAGCGCTCCCCGGTGCGCGTACCGGAGCGCTGTCACAGATATATATCTTTTTTTGAACGTTAATTTCTCAAAATCCACTGGAGCACATATATTGAGACCTAGCAAAGGCACATCGGGCTACCAGTCCCTACAATTTTGCCAAGTTTCGTGCAAATCCATTCAGCCGTTCGGGCTAAAAGTGAGGCCAACCGCCCTATGGAAATTAACATGGGAAAAACGCGTTTTGGGACCCCCCTTTTTTCTCGGCCCCCCCCTTGACGAACCCCCCCCAAACTTTCAGGGGCTGCTCAGAAACAAAATGTTCCATTTTCCTGAAAATTTCAGCCAATTCCGTCCACAAACGCCAAAGTTATTAGACATAGAATTTTCAAAAATCCCATAGAGAAAAAAAGCCATCACACCGTCCCTCGGGGGCCTCCGTCAAGCGGTTCAGGGAGGCACCGCATCACATTGTTTTCAAATGCAGTCACGTCCTCAAACAGCCCCCACTTACATTGAGAATAGTGAAGCTGTAGCAGGTGCAAATAAGCTTCAGACAGTCTAACAAGCACTCCTCAAAACTTTGAACTATCAGAGTGCATGAGTTTCATGCTCGATCGATTGAGCTAGCCGGATCGGGCAACAAAAAGTATAAAATAGTTATGTAAATAGTTATTTAATAAAATGTTTTACCCTGTTACTTTGCTGGTGTGTTGTATATATTTGTAATATTTGCATAGAGTTTATCGTTATTTTGGGCGGGGTGGGTGGCGGAGCCGAGCTGTCTTGCAGCCATCATGGTGTGGAGCTCAGTTCATCTCACTAGTTTCGTATTTCTCATGAGGGGTTGTTCCTAATGTTTCTATTTTAGCGAGGTCAAAAAGAGATCCCATTAGTGGCCTACTGATTTTGCTCGATTCCTTTTGTTTTTTTACACTATTTTTCACTATCTGCAAAGACTAAACAGAGTATTGCGACTCTGTGCTTGTTTGTAAATAGAGAAGGAACCAAAGAGAACCAATTCTAAAACAGTAAATGCTTGGATAACAATCAATCAAATGGAGAGAGAAGCAGGCACGACGGATTACAACGGGGGCAAAGGCCTGCGTTAACTACCGTTCACTATCTGCAAAGAGAGAGTACTCCTAATAGAAATGAGGGGGGGGGCAGCATTCAAAGGAGATCAGTGTGCATAAACACGAAAATGTTTTTACTTACCACGTACTTGACATTCGACAGCTTATGATATTTGCTATTAAAAAACCATTGAAATTCACTGAAAAAACCATAGGTTATAGACCATATATAGTTAGGAATTAGCATTTACAAAACCTTGAAAATTCACTGAAAAAACCATAGGTTATAGACCATATATAGTTAGGAATTAGCATTTAAAAAACCTTATTTTACTCACACAAAACCATTGAAATTCCATATATAGTTAGTTGCACTAACTATATATCGCGCACCCGCAATCCACTGCTGATGATGTCACATATTACATCATTCATGACATGGTCAGTGACATCACTGATGACATCACTGATGACATCACTGATGACATCACTGATGACATCTCATTTGACATCAATGACCACATCACTGATGATATCATTCATGTGACAATACAATGCATCTCCTCACATTTTAATATAACCTCTGTTACACCCAGTGTTAAATACAGAGTATAATGTTTGAAACCATTGACACACCAATACTAGTTACTACATACGCACTCACTGATTCCTACGTCTACACACACATTCACTCATTCACCCATACAATCATTCATACATACAATCACTCATCTTTACAACACTATCATATGCACTCATACACCTATACAGACACTCACACTCTGCCACTCATCCATGGAGTTACTCACACACCTAGTCAGTCCTGTAAAGAATCAATCACACTTCCATTTTCTAATCTATACAGTTAAACATAGAGCACCTTACGTTTTCAACCATATACTAACACATACTTACTCTCTTATACAATCATTGATACAAGTACACATTGATCTGCACAGAGTCACACACCTCCCAGCCAGCCACACACACACTCAGTCTCCCATGCAAATACTTGGGCAATCAATCAATAACCCATATAGTTACTCATGTAGCTACTGATCAACACATGCAGCAGTTTACAGAACAACAGACATAATGATGCACAAATTAAGACAGTTTAGTCACTAAACCATGCACTCAGTGAGACACATTTAATCACTCACTCATACATTCAGTCATGCACCTACTAAATCCTTCGTCCAGACACTTATACATCCACTCATTCTTCAATATGTAAGACATATTTTAACTTTACAGAAACATACAGTCACTGGATGTTGTCATCAGTGATGTCATTTGAGATGTCATCAGTGATGTCATCAGTGATGTCACTGACCATGTCATGAATGATGTAATATGTGACATCATCAGCAGTGGATTGCGGGTGCGCGATATATAGTTAGTGCAACTAACTATATATGGAATTTCAATGGTTTTGTGTGAGTAAAATAAGGTTTTTTAAATGCTAATTCCTAACTATATATGGTCTATAACCTATGGTTTTTTCAGTGAATTTTCAAGGTTTTGTAAATGCTAATTCCTAACTATATATGGTCTATAACCTATGGTTTTTTCAGTGAATATATAATATATATAAAATTTCTATGGCAAAATGAAACCCCTCATTTTGTTCCTTTTCAAATTAAATGTATTAAGTGTTACCACTTTATTCCAATCAAGATGACTTCAGGTGTGCCATACTTTTGTCATAAGTAAGACTGTTAGCGTTCTAGTTGTTCTTTAGAACACTCTGTGACATTCTGTCATTAGGCTATAGTTGGGCTACATCTGGCTGATATTTGGGCTACATTTGGGCTCTTTTGTCTCTGGTGGCCATCTTGGGAGACTGCATATCAGAATTTTTGTAATGAAATATAAGAGGATTTGAGAAGTCACTCAAAATGTGCCCTAATTTTTCTTTCTTCAGCACTAATCATAATTTCTATTGCAAAATGAACCCCCTCATTTTGTTCCTTTGCAAATTAAATGTTTTAAGTGTTAACACTTTATTCCAATCAAGATGACTTCAGGTGTGCCATACTTTTGTCATAAGTAAGACTGTTAGCGCTCTAGTTGTTCTTTAGAACACTCTGGGACATTCTGTCATTGGGCTATAGTTGGGCTACATCTGGCTGATATTTGGGCTACATTTGTTTTTTTTGTCTCTGGTGGCCATCTTTGGGCTACATTGGGCTACATTTGGGCTCTAACATATATATAGCCCAATGTAGCCCAATATATATTTTTTCAAAGTTAATTTTCGTAAAAACACTGGAGCATATATCTTGAGACATAGCA
This sequence comes from Lissotriton helveticus, assembly GCF_964261635.1. NCBI lineage: Eukaryota > Metazoa > Chordata > Amphibia > Caudata > Salamandridae > Lissotriton > Lissotriton helveticus. The sequence goes on from NC_136071.1 coordinate 260,855,825, forward strand.
AAGGCACATCGGGGTACCAGTCCCTACAATTTTGCCAAGTTTGGTGGAAATCCATTCAGCCGTTCGGGCTAAAAGTGAGTCCAACTGCCCTATGGAAATGAACATGGGGAAAACACGTTTTGGGACCCCCCTTTTATCTCAGCCCCCGCTTGACGGATCCCCCCGAAACTTTCAGGGAAGGAGCGGAGCGCAGCGAGGCAAAGTTAAGGAAAATTACAGGCAGATCCCTCATTCGGCGCCAAAGTTATTCCCAATAGAATGTTGCGTATTTCCTATGGAAAACAATCCTAATTATAACTACCTACTGGCGACCGCCAGTAGGTAATATATATATATATATATACATATATATACATATATACATTATATATATATATAGATAAATAGATAGATAGATAGATAGATAGATAGATAGATAGATAGATAGATAGATAGATAGATAGATAGATAGATAGATAGATAGATATTTACATACTCATTATTATCATTGCAATGTTTTTTCTTCCTGTTCATGGGCTAATTATGCTAATGCAGGGTTCTATGATGATATTATTATTGCCGCTTGGCGTTCACCTCTTGTGTGTTCTTGACGAAATAGGTGAAAACACCCTCATGTGTATATGTTTCATCAGTCGCTGGCACTTGAATCGGCCTTTATTCTGTGCCTTGAAGATCTCTTTCTTTGCTTAGAAGTTTAATTTTCAATTATGAGCTATTCCTTTCCATGGCGAAAGTGGAAGCCACAGATGAGCACAGAGCATGAAAGGCTAGTTACACAGTAATTGCACGCACTGATCATGAAGTAATGACTCTTTGAAAAGAGCAGGATGTGGTTAGGGTGCAGTGGCAGAGATTCTGCTTGCACTGAATGAAGTGCCAGCTACATGTGAAGCGCAGCTGAAAGGCACCTGAAAGGCAGGTATGATAAAGCGACAGACTTCTTTTCATATGTGAACAAACAATATTACAGTTGCCTGATTGAATATGTGAAATCACTTGTAATAAGTAGTGACTGATGGGGCTCGTTCAAACAAGCCAATGCTTGAAGTGGGCTGACCCAAATCCCAGCCTCTGTATTTTTTTTCTTTTTTGTCTAAAGCTATGAGCTCGGCAACAAGTAAAGCTGTTTATTGGCAGACCTAAAAATAAAAGCGATGCTTTTTTTCACGTCAGTGAAATGTGCATGTTTTATATGTGATATCTGAGGTAACATCCTATCTTATTTAATTTTGGTGGAAATCCCACTAAGGCAGCAACCATGGTCTTTGTCAGTGTGAACCACAAATGTCACTAAATTGACCTGTTCCTAATCCTCTGGTGGTTTAGCATAAAATAGTCAGTCTTAATATTATCAAGTGAGAACACACCACAAGAAAACAGCCCAAACTAGTTTAGAAAAACAGAGTAAATTTCAATAAATAAAATGATACCAGAATGACAAAAATCCAAACAGTAGAACAGAAGATATTCAGTTTTAAAGTTTGAAATGAAAATAGCATGTAAAAGAACAAAGCGCTATTCACTATCATCTGGTCGTGCTAGACTGGAGGAAATTCAGGTCACCTGCAATGGAGCAAGGTTCGGATACAGGGACCAGGTTAGTCTGACTGAAAAGTTACCTTCAAGTTCTAGTGTGAAGAGTTCCATTCATGGTGGAGGAGGCTGCAAGGAGACTGAGTGTGACATAATGCCTGGTTCTGCATGGAACCTTGTCAAGGTTTCTGTGTGGAATCTCCCTATGCTGAGTTCTGAAGTTGTCAGTGATCGTACTGCTGTCGATGGCTAAGGTGCTTAAACTGAACCTAACCTTTACTAGGTGTTAACCTATTATTTATTAATGGGATAGACACCACATTGATTTGGCGATGAGCGCGGTTCTCACCTCAACATCCAGCGAAGCCTGCCAGTCGTCTCTTTCATCCTTCTACGAGAAACTGGTGTTTTCTCCTCCTCCAGCAGCAAATTGAGATGCAGGTGGGAAGGAGTGTGTTCTCTTCTCCAGCGGCTGTAAGCGGGATACACTGAGCATCGGGGACAGTCATCACTGTAGGGCGAAGAGCAGGTCAGGCGTCGAAGACTGTCGTTGCTTTGCCATGAACAGCCTGTCAGCCGCAGACTGTCATTGCTGTAGCTTCGCATGGTGGATTTTGCAGGCTGCCGTTACAGTAGCTTGAAGTGCATGTTATAGGTCTTGCAAGGCTGGTCATCACTTATGGTGACTGTTGATGTGAAAAGCAGATCTCAGCGGAGCTTCACGTTGGCGGTCAGTGTAGACATAAGAGCCTTGAAGCAAACAAGCCCGCTCAAGGTTTTGAGGAGCCCAGACTTCAGGATTTTCAATTCTTCTTTGTGAGGAGTACCCTCTGATACCAGCAAAGGGTCCAGAACCTTAGAATAAGGGATTCACTCCAGCAGAGGCCAACACTGCTCAGGCAGGTCCAGTTGAAGGTCCATGTAGGTCCATGCAGGTCCACTTGTAGCAGGTCAGCAAGGTAGTTGCAGGGAGGCCTCTGAAGCTTGTTGTGTCCTTGTAGCTTACTTAGGAGAGCAGTCAACTGACCCTTGGAATCAATCAGGTCAGCCTGGAATGAAGTCAAGCAGGTCCAATCTTCCTTCCCAGACAGCAAGGCAGTCCTTCAAGTAGCAGGGTAGTCCTCCTGCAGCAGTTCAGTTATTCGTATGTACCTTACACAGGTCGAAGAGTGTTCTGCTGAGTCGCTCTGGATGTCTAATATCTGTACCTGTTGCCAGCCGCAGTGTGGGGATACTCCCTTCCATACCCACACATCTGGTTCTGAAAAGCTTTTCCCCTTCCCCTGCCAAAACTCCAAAATGTCTTGGGTTACAGGCCTGGCTTGGTGTCAGGTTCTTTTGTGTGTGCATGAAGCAAAGTCCTCTGAAGTGTTAGTGGGGCTCAAAAGAGGATCTCCTCAGTTATCCTGCGAGGATGGCTCATTATGTCCACACTTAAGCTCCCTTTCTGATACTGTCTATAAACAACACAACAAACTCCAACAGCAGAGCCATTCACAGTCATGGGACCCTGGACACCGGCAGAAGGCACAAAGGTTTGGGGCAAAAACATGCCAACTTTCTAAAAGTGAATACAAAAAGGAGAACCTGGCTCAGTTTGACGTCATGCTCTTCTTATTTTTGAGCAACAAACAGAACACTATCTTTTCTGTTTGAATTTAATTTTTATTAAACCATTCCTTTCTTTGCAATTGTTTATATTTTCCAAAAAGATTTTAGTTGCATGAGAAGTGAAGAAACACACATTTTTCAAAATAAGATACACAACATGAAAAAATACTTATGACGATTCACAATAAACAGTGCATGGAAATTCTTATGTACAAACACATTTATATACAACAACGTTGGACTTTTGCATCATAACATCAGAAAATATAATACTCTTATCGCTATCTTGCTTTTGGGTGCCAAACATGTGCCAAACATGGGAAAGTGTTTAGAGTGTGTACGTGGGACATACGATTCAATAGCAATCTCTCACGCCACACCAAGTTTATTCAAATTCCTCAGTGTTGAAAAAAAGTGCTGACGCGTTTCAAGACCCAGTCCTCTGGTACCGGGACTCTCATCAGGGCTTCATGTTAATGGTCAGCGATTTCTAAAAAACATAAATGAATGATGCAAACTCCGCATCAGTGAAAATTAAAACTAAACACTACTCTCCGTAAATATGCTTAATTCAAATATCTGTACCTGATTGCCTGATTCTTGGAATAGAGCTGCTGCTCTGACTCCTATTTGCGTGGTAACTAGACTCTCTTAACGGAAATTACTAAAGTGCGCTTCGTAGTTTATGCTGGGGGAATTTCTACAAAACATTAAAATAATTGTATCTATTTTAGTATATTTGAATACATGAATATTGGGCAACTCGACTGAACAAGGTCAAAAAGTACCTTTCAAACGTTCCTGAGTTGCTTAGAGGCAGGCGTCTATTTCTGTAATCATTGCATCTCTACAAACGAATGAGAAACATATTACTGAAGCCATCAACTCATCAACGACATTATAAACATGCTAGATTCTAGCATGAAGCGCACTTACTGTTTTTAAGTCTAAACACATCCATATTCTATATCCAATATGCACAGCAACTTCACAGTCAGTTAGGCATTCCCCGTGTGAACACTTCTTGTATTTTTAGCCTATAAATCATGGGAAAATATTATGGACCAATCACATTGACGTTCAGGTCCCATTGTGGTGAAGACCGGGATGGTACATTCTGGGACATGCAGTTCTGAGCTATACTCTTGAAAGTTCTGTCATCCCATTCAACCCAGTAATTGTAATATTACACTTTAGAATTAGGTAAGCTTCTTTTTGTAGCAATGCGTTGTCGATGTCCATCAGGCATTTTGTTGTATCCTTTTTTTTTTTTTTTTTTTTCTATTTTTTTTCTTTCTTTTTTTTATTGAGATGGTTCCAGGTATCACAAAAACAAAAAAACATACATTAATCAACAGAATAAGATCAGGTACAAAATACATCTTATAAACACAATCGTAAGAATCTTAAAACCAAGTTTGTTTCGAACCAAGATACATAGGGGGATACAATCTGCGTTATCAATATATCATTAAACTCTTGTTCATCTGATTTCTCTCCACTTTCTAAGAGGGGCCCATATCTTCTTGCCAAATTCTCTCAACCTCTTTCCTTTAAAATCATACAAACATTCCTCTATTTTATGTGTTCCCAACAACCTAATTAACCACATCTGGAAAGTGGGGACTGTTGAATCTTTCCAACCAGCTGAGATTAAAATCCTAAAAACAGCCATAGATAGAAAAATAAATGCTTCAGCCTCATACTCTAATTTTAGGTTTTCATCCCTGCCGATCAAAACAGTAGTAGGGGATAGAGTGATCTGAGTCTCTAGCAGCCCCGTTAATTTTTTTTCCATTTCTTTAAATACAGGAGTAAGATTCTGACAGTTATAAAACATGTGAGATATATCTGCAGGGCTATGGTCACACCTGGGACATCTATCATTCTCTCTCTTGCCCCACTTGAACAACTTGGCAGGCGTATAATATAGATTAAAAATGGTTTTATAGTGTTGTGCCTTTAAGTTTGAAGCTCGTAATACTGTCTTATTCATTGCTAGGGCAAAATCTATATCTATATCCGGATCTCCAATTCTTTCTGCCCAATCCGATTCAATTTGTTCAATGTCATCCCCCAGATCCTGCACAAGAAAGCTATACCCTATTTTAATCTTCTTGCCACCCTTCCTTACATAACTCACAATTGGGTTAAGCTCCTGGATTGTGATCCTGGGTCTGATCGACTTAACGGTTTGCTCCAATTGTCTATATAAAAACCATTGACTAGACGGTATACCAAATTTTTGCTGAAGTGAATCAAAATCCAGTAGTTCATCCTTAGACATAACATCGCCCAAACAGCTAATACCCAGCTCCTTCCATAACCTACTATTACTGTTCAGTCCAAGGTGGACAAATGGTTTTGACCGCCACAGGTCTAATGTGCTATTAATTTTAGGAATCTCCAGAAATCTCATTATGGATTGCCAGGTGCGCCAAGCACTGGACAACACTTTACTTTTATACCTTTTAAAATACCTCAGGTTTATTTCTCGTGTAAGAAGCCCCAATGCTTTTTTACCCACTAACAATTCAAATATTGTGGGTATTCTGTCCAGACCATTCGGTACAGCTATTTCATCATATTTGAATAACACATTCATTTGCATCATTAGACACACCCAGTGATACAGCCTCAAGTTTGGGGCGGACAGACCCCCTCCCTCCAGTGGTACTGATAAACGAGCCAAAGATCTGCGTATTTTCCCGTACTGCCACACAAATCGGGAGAAAACGGCTTCCATTTTCTTCAAGAGATCTTCTTCTACTAGCAGGGGTATGGCTCAAAATAGATACAATAATTTCGGAAACATTGACATCTGTAAGACATTAACTCTGCCTATCAAAGATAGGTGTAACACATCTATTCTTCTTAACTCTTTGTCTATTTCTGTGATTAAAGGTACATAGTTTTCCTGTATGATTTTCTCCACGTTTGCATTGATCCTCACCCCAAGATAGGTTGCTGATTCCACATACCTCTGATCAGCTTTAAAAATATTACTAGTACTAATTATTATGGTTTTTTCCTCATTCAGCTTATACCCGGATCGGATTCCAAAGGCCTTAGCCAGTTGAATTAGTTCTGCTATAGCCGTCTGCGGGTTAGTAGTCACGATTGCCAAATCGTCCGCATAAGCCAATAATTTGGTAGTATGCCCATTAAATATAACAGGGGAGATTTTATCTGAAGCTAAGATTTCCCTAATTAGGGGGTCTATATAAAGTGAGAAAAGTATAGGAGAACATGGGCATCCCTGACGAGTGCCTCTCTTAATTACCACCTCTTCCGATTGTAGGCCCATAGTTGTAATTCTCGCTACTGGATCTGAATACATAGCTTTTATTGCTTTCATACATTTCTCTCCGAACCCCCTACTGGACATAACTTCCCACATAAATTCCCAGACCACACGGTCGAAGGCTTTTTCAGCGTCTAGGAGGATCATGGCCATTCCTCCCCCCCGTGGCCGCCACGGCATCGAACAGCGAGATCGCCCTTGAGGTGTGATCCGTGGTGCCTCTCCCTGGAACAAAGCCGTGCTGCCACGGAGAGACGAGTTGACCAATGATCCCCCCTAGCCTCTTTGGCCAGACCTTCGAATAAAGTTTAGTGTCCGCATTTATTAGTGAAATTGGCCGATAAGAGCTCGGATTTTCTACAGGTTTATCCTTTTTATGAAACACTACAATGTTGGTCTGTTTCCAGGAGTCAGGGATCTTTCTAGAGCGAATTATTCCATTAAAGAGATCTACCAATAATGGAAGAATTTCCTCTCCTATGATCTTGTAGACTTCCAAAGGTATCCCGTCTGGACCTACCGCTTTTCCTACTGCAAGTTCCTGTAGTGCAGTCCTTATCTCCTCCATGGTTATATCTTTTTCCAGTATCTCCCTATCTTTATTCTCTAAAGCCGGACATACAAGTCCAGACTCATGCCTAAGTGGTACCCACCCCTCCTCCTGATCATACAGTTTTTGATAAAACTTTTGGAATACCTGCATTATTTCTTTTGGATCCGTGTATTCTATTCCATTATCTTCAATCTTGTGAATGTTATTTTTACTGGTTTCCTGCCTTATACGCAACGCTAGTGCCCTCTCGGCTTGTTCCCCTGTCTCATACCGTTTAGCTCGGGACGTCTGATATTCTCTAATCTCCTTTTGCGTAATCACTTTTAAGATATCTCCCTTGATCAAAGCCATAGTTCTAGCCGATTCACTACCATCCTTACCTGATCCTATTTCCTTTGTATGCCGACTCTGAATCTCCTAACTCTTTAATCAGCTTTTCCACCTTACTTCTATCCTCCTTTCTTAGCCTGGCGGCACAACTAATCGTTTCCCCCCTTAATGATGCCTTAAATGCTTCCCATACCCCATTCCGGGATGAACTATACCTGTTTATGCCAAAGAACTCCTTCGCCCACTGTTTAAGATGCTTGACAAACCTATCATCGTTTAATAATTTCCTCTCGAATGTCCACTTAGTTGTTCTCCTGGGTATATTGTGTATTTTATATGTCATTATCAACGGATTATGATCCGATACTATTCTTGGGAGCTTAACAATTTTGACTTTACTAAGTTCCCCCGATGAGACAAAGAAATAGTCCAACTTAGAATATTTCTGAGCCGGATATGAAAAATAAGTGAAACCCGGATCCCCAGGCTCTTTTTCCCCCCAGACATCAATCAGCCCATGCGACCGCAAGAGTGAGCCTAATGCTCTGTGAACCTTATGTTTACGTCCTGTATATTTACCACCCTGACTCCAGACAGCCGAGATATTCATATCCCCACATAGTATCATAGGGGTACTCCAGTTAGCCAACTCTTCTTCTAACCCATCAAATACTGCTGGATCGTCTTCATTAGATCCATAAATCACACACAATGTAATGCCTATATCCAATTCAGCTACAACCCATCTGCCGGATCCATCTGTTTTAGTGCGTCTCGCCCCCCCCCCACATTACATTTCCCCATAATGGCCACCCCTCTTGTTGTCGATGATTGTGCAGAACATCCTAGCAGTCTATATCCGGGCATATCCAATTGCTTCCTTTTAGCCCATGGCAGATGTGTCTCTTGTATACATATTATGTCGATATTATTAAATTTAACAAAATGACTCAGTCTCTGCCGTTTCTTCCAATCATTTAGGCCCCCTACATTGATAGTACATATCTTAATGTTTGACATCATTAGCATAGTTTTTCCTTCTAACCTGATTGTTACCCATGTATCTGTTTTGTACCAACATCAACCCCATTTCCATCTCAAAATTTTTCTCTTTTTTGTACCCCCCCAACACCCCCTCTCTCCCCCCCACCTCCCCCTCCCCTCCTCTCTTCCCCTCTCCTCCCCCCCTTCAAACCCTCCGATCCCCCCCTCCCTTCCCCTCTTCTCAGAGGCGCTCAGACCTGTTGGTCTGTGCACGTGATGGTTCGCAGTGATGACCGAGGAGATTTTTCTAAAATACCCCATCATAGTGCCTGTGACCCTTATATTTCCCCACATATCAAACCACACCACACCACACCCCACCTGTTAATACTTTACATTTTGTTACATTTTTAGTTGTGTCTGCCAAGGAGTTATTCATATCTGCCATTAATCGCCTCTATGTAGTATACTAGGTCCCCTGTGTGTCCAGATATTCCTTAGCTCTCACTTCGGAGGAGAAGTACAATGTTCTTCCACCATTAATTATTTTCAACTGTGCTGGATTGATTAAATATGCCTGCATGCCCTTGTCCTGAAATGGCTTAATCATCTGTCTTAATCTCCAGCGTCTCTCCACCGTAACATGACAAAAGTCTGGGCGGACAAAGAAGGAAAATCCATCAACATCCTTTTTTCGGTCCGGTCTTGCCCTCTCTGATATTGCCTGCCTCAAGTTAAAGTTTCCAAGAAATATTAAGATTGCTCTGGGCTTATCTCCTTCCTTAGCATTTTTGTGAACTTTGAAGGGGACACGATGCGCCCTCTGAATCTCCTTTGTCCAATCCCATCCCTTCAACTCCGGGAACGCATGTTCAAACAACTTAACCAAAAAGGCCCTCATGTCTGTCTCTTCTGACCCTTCCGGTATCCCCAATACACGAAGATTATTCTGGCGAGATCTGTTTTCCAATGCCTCCAGCTTCCATTGCACGTCTGTCAGCTGCTCAGCTTGTTGATCTACCTTGCTGGAGACTGCTACCGCCTCTGCTTCTGTCGAGACCACTCTTTCTTCCAAGTTGGTGACCCGCTCTCCCAGATTTGTGCACACCTTAGCCAGTTTTCTTACTGCACCTTGTATTTTCCTGACTGCAGCCTGTGATTTGCGGCTTTCCTGTCGTGCCTCTTCCCTATGTGCGATTATTTCCTGGTGTATCACCTCCAGCAGCGACATCTGTGCGGCTTCACCTCCCGGGCTCTCCGACACGGACTTAATCGTCGTATGATCACGTTTATGTCCATGTATTTTTGTGCCTATATTAGCCTTCACAGCAGTAGTCGGGGGATTGAAATCTTCTTTCTCAGACTCACTATCAGTAGCTGAGCCACTGGCCTCTTGTTCCAGGCTGTCCTCTTCTTCGTCTTCGTCTGACCATTCTCCCCCCTCAGAGACCGAATAGAACGCCTCACTAGGGACTTCTTTCTTGTCGCCTATACTTCCGCTGGCCTTTTCTTCCAGCACCTCTTCCAATACCAAAGGGGTAATATCGGATTCCGGGTTAGATGAAGCAATGATATCATTCTCGATATCTTCCACTAGAACAGCTTCCCCTTTACTGTATTCCTCCTTATTTATGGGGTCATTGCTCTGTGCAGGTATATCCATATTCTCTGCGGCAGGGCTATTGTCTTTAGAGTTGCCACCCTCCCCAGACAGCTCCTCCAAAACCTCATTATTACTGTCTTTATCTTTAATTACCCTTTGGAAGATGTCAGAGATCGGGGTAGTGCCACAATTAGTTTTGGCTGCATTTTGTTGCTGCACTATTTTTTTGGCAGGGGATGTCTGCTTTTTTTTCTTAATGCCATCTAGCTCCCTCTCTGCCATTGTCTCTGCTTGCTCTGCTGCAGCTTTCCTTCTTGCAGCAGCTTTTGCACTAGCAGTCATCTTGGGAGCCATGATCTCCCTCCTCCTCTCTTTGTCCCCAAACTCCTCCTTACCGCCAGATCTAATGCCCCAATTTCTTTCCTCCTTTTCTGTTGCCAGCTCCAGGGCCACCCGTGCTTTCTCCTCCGTTTTTCGGCACAGATTCGTCTGCTGGGGTTTCCAGAACCTCCGCCGCCGCTTCCTTACCAGCAGGCTCCGCCCGCTGTCCAGACCTCGCCCTTCCCGCTCGAGAAACTTCGCGAGCTCCGCTAGCAATTCTGCTCCCAATACGCCTCTCGGCGTGAGCCTCCTAGCGGTCTGCGCTAACTCCTGGATAAGCCGCCTGAGCGGCAGACAGCAGGTACGAATCATACGGCGTTTTTTTTTCCCTTTTTCCGCTTTCTCCTATTGCGCTTTACACTGTCCACTGTCCTCCGTCCTCTGTTCTCATCAGATGGGTGATGTGGGATCTTAAGCCAGGTCAATATACTATACCGGCATCTCCCCGATCTCGCTGCTTCCCAGCCGTCCTAAGCGGCCGCCGTCTTAGGCATTTTGTTGTATCCAGACTTGACAAGACTGTCCACTTGAAGTCTCTTTCACTGTGCAAGTTATCCATGAAGTGTTGCACCATTGGTTCAGTAACCACCTTCTTTTTAATCCTGGAATGAAGTTGCGTGATGCGCTGGATGATCTGCTGATTTTTCCTGCCAGTATATCATTTCTCACAGGGGCAAAGTATTGCATAAATAATGTTCTTAAATTTGCAATTCGTGAATTCAGCATGACACCATTTGATGTTTTTATGTGAGTACTCAACCCCCTCTATTGTGGAGTCACATGCAGCACAAGTTACGCATTTGTGATGCCCTTCAACTGATTTTAATTGCCATTGTGTCCTTAGATTTTGTTTGCTTTGCGATGGAAAAATGTCAGCTCTCACAATCTGCTGGCCAATGCTCCTGTTTTTCTTCATGGCAAAGAGCGGTTTTGGAAATGGGCACTCCAGTTTTTCCAACAGGTGCCAATTTTTTAACATAATTTGTCTGAATTTGTTGATATCTGGACTGAAAGTTGTAACACAAACCAATCTTTCCAATGGGGGTTTGATTTTCTTTTGTAGCAAATCTTTTCTAGTCACATACCACGCTCTTTTTATTGCATGCTTGAGTAGTTTCTTAGGATATCCATGCAAGAACATCTGTTCCTTGAAGATTTCTGCATGCTATTCATAATCAGATTTTCTTGAACAGTTTCGCCGTATCCATAACAATTGACCATACGGCAAGTTTTTTTTCAGGCTCCTTGGATGAGCACTACTGTGATGTAGAATTGTATTCTTATTGAAGTATTGAAGGCTACTTTAGTGTGTGACACAATGAGCACTGAAGGCCCATTAGTAGCAAATAATTTACAAGTCCTGGGTGTGTATAATATCATTTACTAGTATTTTAAATATACAAATCAGGTAGATCCCAATGGTACCATGTTTTAGGGAGCGGGCAAAATTACTTAAGGACTGGTTAACAGTGGTAAAGTGCAAAGGCAACAAAAACGAATTGAGGAAAACAGGAGGTGTAAAGGCAAAGCGTTTGGGGGATACCACCCCAAAGATGTCAGGTGTTATGCAAAAGAAATGTACATGATTTACAAGTTAAAATATTCTTAGCATTTTTTTATGTGTGATAATATTTATTTTATTCCTTGCTTATATGTGGTGCTCAAGCAGTTAGGAGGCTGCTTCAAACGCTAATATAAACATACATAATCACAAATGTCATTGAACGTGTCCCACGTAATGTAATGTGTGCCTGACGTGATTACAACAACAACCTCTTCACTCTCAAATTTGTGCTTCCTCATTGCATGGCAGATCTATCTACGCACTGGTGTGCTGTGTGTGAGCATGCACAGATCAGCAGGGGCTCAGCTTTATCAGTAAGACTAGAGGGTGAGCTTTAGATTTCATAATAATTATATTGGCACATAATGTTAAAACACATTATAGGACTAGAAGGATGCACAAAAGGGGCTTAAGAGGCAGTGGAAAGGGAGAGGAATGCGAATTGGTAGTGGTACTACGTGAGCAAGTTGTTTTGTATGTGAAATAACTAACTTTTTAAGGGGCAGATTTACAAGTCCCTTGCACCTCATTTACGCCGCCGTTGCATCACTTTTGTTACACAGCGGCAGCGCAAATCCTACGCCATAATGCAGGGTACTTACAACATGACGCATCTGGGAGATGCGTCACGTTGTAAAGCCCTGCGCCACATGTAGGAGTTTCTGCGCAGACGGGGGCGTTCTGGCGCAGGAACGCCTCCTAAAAGTGGCTGAGTGAAATCTACAAGATTTCACTCAGTCACTTTTGGGCCCATGCTGCGTCAAAACCCTGCGAGTGCTTGAAGCAGGCGTAAGGATTGACGCAGCATTAACTAGATAGGGCCCCCAGAGCATTGCTGGAGCTGCGTCGCGCTTACAACGCAACTCCAACAATGCGCCACTTTCACGGCACAGATGCGTCATGCATCTGTGCCATTTTTGCCCCATGGTGTGCCGCATTGTAAATGCGGCGCATCAATGGTGGTAGAGGCATGGCGCAAAATAACTGGCGCCTCTCTGCTGATATGCATGGATGCACCAGTTATTGTAAATATGCCCCTAAGTCTTTCCAAACAGAGAGAGGGTGTGTAAACATATCTGGTAAAAAACCGACAGACACCTCACCATAACCAACTAAAACCACTTGTACCCAACTATTTATCACAAAATACGGTTATTAGAGTGGTGCAACACTCAAAACACCATCCCCCTGAAGCTACGCCCCTGTGGGTTGGGCGCGGAGAAGGGAGGAGTGTCACAGCCGCACTTATGCATTTTTACCTCCCGCAGCAAAAACTATGAGGCGCTGCAAGGAAACAAGTTCATATTGTATGTTATTGAAATTTTATAGTTTTGAACTTCACTATCACATTTAAAACATGTTTGTACGTGGACTAATATCCGAGATTCACGGATACCATTTGCAGTTAATCATTTGGTATCCATCTTGGGCAAGAGACACATTTCAAGGGCAGTAGTAAGGTGAAGCAGCGCAAATTCCTCAACCTCCTACAGCTGGAGTTGTACTACTGTAATTCACTGACATTGCAAAGTGCAGCCATTTTCTTTGTTTGAGAAGTCATCAGTCAATGCAGAAAACGTTTGCTTCTCTGAACCTTAACAGAGATGGACGGTCCCACTGCTGTGGAAAAGGCCAGACAAATCAAGATAACTTTGGCCGCTGAAAATTTGGGAATGCCCCCCCCCCCCCACCCAAAAAAAATCTGCATCATAAATACAACTACATTTTTAATTCCCAGGTAGTGGCGGTAAGGCAGCCTCAGGTGACGTGGCTTTTCTCCTTTTCCACTGTCATTCACAACTGAATAGGTATCCAGGAAGAGCGGGACCCTTCAACATGGGAGGTAACATGATTTGGAGAGATATTAGTATGGCAAGTTTGTGGCTGCTCTGGTGGTGTTATGAAGCAGGGGATGAAGGGTTTGGGGGGGTGTGAGAGAGTAGCAGCTAATGGAGTTTGGTATCAACCGGAATTGTTTTATGGTTGGGAAAAAGGTGGATTTAGCGCGTGAGGACGACAATTTGTATAAGTAACCTGGCTCATGGGAAAATGCCTAAAATACACCTTTCCTTCTGTCTCATAAAATATTGCATGAAGCGAAATCGACAAATCCCCCTCGAAAATTCTACAGGGTGAAAAAAAAAACAGTCCTACTCAGGCCTGGTCAATTAGGTTATGTAATCTTTTCTCTACCATTTGTATCTACTCGGTGCAATGTAATAATATAGAATAAAATCTAAAAACAAGTACAAATTCAGAAGAGACTGCAAAAACACCTTTGCAAGCAAGAATAATATTTTATATTTTTCCCGGTGATATTGGCACGGTCAAACACCAATATTAAAAAGACATACAGTCTCATTCTTACTGAAAAAAATGACTAAAGCCTTGCGTTTTTGATGGAACAACCTTCTCGTTTAATGTTTCTCCTTGTAACAAGGTTTGTCTTTCTTAATTAAATCTTGACATCCCGTCTAGGTTGGAGAGTGATGTATTTTCAGCCTAATAGGTTTGCTGCTGCCTACCATGAAAGCTGGCGTGGGCATGCCTTTTAATATTGTAATTTGAGAATGTTACTATTTGTGCCCCCGGGGCACGTTTAATGCAAGCCAATCTCTTTCTGTGTATGGAGGAATTCTTCCATCATCTTTATGACAGTATACATTTCACTTAGCTATGTTTAAGCATATATTATTCAAGGCACTTTCACACGTTGAAAACATTCAGAAGAGAGGCAATGGATATATTTGTATCTTTTACTAAAGAGCAGTGATAGATAAAACAGAAATATAATATAAGCAAAGTATTACAAAATAAAATAATTGTTTGAAAAGGTAATCTGTGCAATGGCTAAATCAGTGAGTTAGTTCAGCAGGTGGGGCGCCAGTTTCAGCTATTCATGAGACCAGCATGTGACCTTGTATGGTAGGTCAACTAAGAATTATATTTTCCAAAGTGTATTCAGTTCTTACCATGGTATTGCTATTTTGGCACTGTAAAGATAGAAAAGGCACAAGTCAATAGATTGTCTTCCTCGACAAACACATGTGATAAAGCCTAGTTAGCATATCGAACACAAACAGAGAGCAGCAAGTGCACACGCCAAAGTGTTGGCTAAGCAGATGATGTATATAGGCCAAGCAGGTGAATCTGCAGTATGTGAAACATTTAACAGATAAATTATGGTGAGTGGTGGCCCACCTAATCATGCACTGTTCACTTGGTGCTATGCACTTTAAATCAATGTGAAAATGTTTTACCACAATAAAATTTGTATATGATAGTGATTATCACATTTATTAAACAGTTTTTCAAGATAAATCCTTAATAATGCAATTGTGTGTTATTGTATCTTCATAACAATTCACAAATGTATATGCAAATCAATTGTAAAAACATAACAATTATACATCATATTCACAGCATTCTACTTTTCAAATAATTGACGTGGAGCCCAATGCATTTCGGCACGCAAACGGTGCCTTCATCAGGGGCAATTCTAAAGGAAAGAGAAAGGAATGTATGTCAGTATCTACATGTAATGGGGGACATGGGGGTGTGTGGATGTTATCGATGTGGTCATACCTTAATGTTCGACTGCTGGAGGTCTAATGTTGTCGAATGCCGGTTCTACAACCAAGAAATTATATATGGTTGATGACGCTGTAATATACTCATTAAATAAATAAATAACGAACAGTGATTTGTAAACGTCATACCTGGTGATCTGGTTGCCGGTAGCTGCAACAATAAATATTGAATATGGCTCAGTGTTATACAATGAATATAACCAGACATGATAATATCATGTACTGTGAGATAATAATGATGGCCCTACCTTATCTTCGTAATGATGTTGATTCTACCCGGAAATAAATAATAATAATAATGAGGTACTGTGTGGTTGCCAAATATACAGTACAAACGATAACGGTGTTGTGCGAAATGATAATAAATGGTGGTCATTTACCTGACTCCAAAATACGGGACGCCTGTCACGCAAACTCGCTGCTAATCTACCGAATCTCGTTCACCGGTCTACTAGCAAACTCCATTAAGAAGTAGCGTGGTGCACATGGCGGTGTGGCCATAAACATAAAAAACGGACTGTGGGAATAACGGACTCTATGAATGCCGAAGAAATAAAAAGCGCTTGAGCGCCATCTTGAAAGAGTGAAAATAATATCGTCGTCCCACATATATTGAGTGACTCGATTATTAGTAACATAAGAGATCTATGTGTAGGCAATCCCTGTCGCACCGAAGTTATTTACACACGCTAAAAAGTCATCCATATTGTAGCCTGAAATGCCCTTAGGTAAATACAATGTAGGCACTAACTGTAACGCTAAGTATAGTCATCTGGATCCCCATGCGCCAACAGACGATTTAACGGATAAAGTTCAATTTTAAATGATAAAAAGTGTCCGTCTGTGTGATGTTGTGAACTTGGAACGTCCTTATACTAACAACTAGTGATTGTATATTTACGTGATGGGTGGTGCATCCTGGGTTATGTGGTGCATATGCATAAAGATTCCATTGTGGAATGCTTGCTGTTCGTGCTGGTAACTGAAAAGAGTATTAACAACGTGGGTAGTGTTTTAACTGAATATCTGATGGAATTAGGTAAAAGCCATATAAATCGTACACAAGGTATCCACAACAAATGATAAGTGCGAAAAATAATGTTAATGTCCATCAGAAATGAGTTTGTCCATCATCGACAAAAATACACAAAGTGATATGTTAATGGAAAAAGACATAGATTGTTGATATAACATGGTCATCAAAAATAAGGCAATAAATGTACACTAAATCACCAACATTAGCCAGACCTTTGGGTACATGTATCAGTTATGTGAAAAAAGGGGTATTCTAGTCTATGATTGACCAGATTGCACTATAGACTGTGTGTGATGGTCTAAAATGAATACACAATGTCAAGATCATGGAAATTTGACCTATAAATAACATGAAAGATCGTATTTATCATTCAGTCCCACTGGGACCAAGGTCCCAAGAAATTTGATCCAAAATATTTCTCTTCGCAATAGTCTTTGGTGATTGTCTAGACCTTGTTGGACCTGCACATGTTCAAGGATAAGGAACCTGAGTTGTGAAATGGTATGTCGTTGTTCCTTCCAATGTAACACCAATGGTGAGGTGAGATTCTCATTGCGAATACGGCTCTTGTGCTCTGTAATCCGTACTTTGGTTTTGCGTTCCGTTTTGCCTATGTACATTTTTCCACATGGACATTTTATTGCGTACACAACGTTGGTCGTGTTGCAATCACTGGAGTGTTTCAAATGGATCAGTTTCCCAGAAGTTGGATGCGTGCACGTATTGCCAGTAATTACATTATTACAATTTGAACAATTGAGACAGCGTGTAGTGCCCTTGTAGATTGTTGGTTCAATTGAGTGTTGTTTCTTTTTTAATCTCTCTCTTAAGTTTGGTCCTCGGGTATACGCATGTAAAGGAAGATCTTTAAAAATGCCATGAAAATCTGGTTCCAATGTCAGAAGTTCCCATCGCTTGTTGATGATCTTCTTAATCTTTGCAGAAAGAGTTGTGTATTTAGTCACAAAAACCATCCGGTTCTGTGGAGATTTATTTTTTTGTGACAATAGATCCTGTCTTTGCATTTGTTGTACCCTGTTCAACTGCGTTGTGAGAACATCTGGTGGATATCCTCTAGCTTTATACTTTTGAACTTGATTCTCAAGTGTAGTCTGACACATCTCCTCATTCGAGCATATGCGTTTAATGCGAATAAATTGTGATACTGGAAGATTCCTGATCAAATTCTTAGGATGGAAACTAGTATATTCGAGTGCACTGTTCCGGTCAGTGGGCTTGGTGTACAGAGCTGTATCAAATCCATCAGCTGTTTTCGTGATTCTGACATCCAAATAGTCAATGGTATCTTTGCTGATTTTATAAGTGAACTGGATCCTCGTATCACCTTGATTCAATCTGTTGATCAAAGTTTCCAAGGTATCCGGTGTGTCATTCCAAATAAGAAATATATCATCGATATATCGTCCATACATTAGTACATGTTTCCATTCATCCTGTGACATAAGGTGTTGCGACTCAAAATGAGCCATGAATGTGTTTGCATACGCAGGAGCCCCTGCAAATCCCATCGCTGTCCCGCTCAACTGTGCGTAGAACTCGTCTTGCCATATGAAATGGCTGTTGTATAAGCAAAATTTCAGTAGTTGAAGCAAAAAAATTTTTTTAGTGGTAGGTAACTGCTCCATGCTTAGTAATGCCCATTCACTGGCTTCCAGTCCTGCTTCGTGGGGAATAGAGGTGTAAAGAGCCACCACGTCTATGGTGCACATAATCCAGTGGTCCTGGTACCCTTCTTCAATCCACTTCAATTTGTTGAGGAAATCCGTGGTGTCACGTATGTATGAACCCCAATGCTGTACAAATTCCTGGAGGTGGTAATCTATATATTGTCCGAGGGGGTCAAAAATTGACCCGCATCCCGAAACAATAGGTCTGAATGGTGGATTAATCGGGTGTTTGTGAATCTTCGGGATCATGTATATCAATGGTCGTCTTGGGTATTTTTGAGTCAGAAATGCAGATGTCTGCTCATCTATCCATTCATTTTGTGTAGCTGTTGTTAAGATAGTATGCAGCATTCGTTGTAAAGTAATCGTAGGGTCAGATGGTAATTTGAAATAAATGTTAGTGTCATGCACATGTTCATTGACTTTAAGTTCATAGTAAGTTGTGTCCATAAGAACCAAGGCTCCGCCTTTATCAGCCGGTTGTATCGTGATGTCTGGATCGGTGGCCAAGTTGTTGATGATGTTCAGTTCATTTTTAGTCAAATTGTTGTGGCGAGTACTTGTGTATTTTAGTGCTCGTAAATCTCTTTTAACTAACAGCTCAAAGGTGTCCAACATCTTGTGTGAGACCGGAGCTTGGAAAAGACTTTTGGGTTTAAATTGTCTGCGTGAAATGTCCTGGTTCGAATCTGTAGATTCCGCCACATTTTCAAAGTAGTGCCTCAGTTTCAATGTTCTCATAAATCTGAAAAATGCTCCTTCTGTTTCAATCTCATTGGTCGTGATTGTCGGAACAAATGTAAGACCTTTATTTAACGTTCTCATTTGTTGTTTAGTGAGGATGATGGACGAAATGTTGATAATTAGGTCAGTGTTCGACCGCTCCTCAATTCCTTTCCCACCATTTCCTCGCCTGGTTTTCCTCTTGATGTTAACAGTTCTGTCTGGGGCGTAGGTGGTTGTGCTGGAGTTTGTGCCTGTGACAAAAAATCCACCTCTCTACTGGTGGTAGCTTGACTAGCCATCTCTGCAGGTATTATGTTGCCTTCTTGAGTAGTTCTCACTGGTCCTCTACGGATCGATATCTCCTTATCAGTTACAAGACTTTCCTCTGAGGAACGTGCAGATGGTGTTGTTTTTTTGGGAATAAATTGTCGTCTAGCATAGATGTCCGCCCACGTGTACACTTCATTTAGTTTGTAGTCTATAGTGTCACGTTTGTACTTCCGCAATTTACCCTCCTGCAATTCTTTCTCATATTTGTCCAGTTTGATGTTGATGTTGTCCAAGCTGATTTTCCAAGTATCTGCCTCCATTCTAGCCTCGAGTTCTGATTTCAAAGTATAAATTTCCTCTTCTAGCTCTCGGATAGTTTTAGAGAGCTCCTCAATTATCAATAAAATGAGATCTAATGAGCATTTGTTAAGTATGCTATACCATTTGTCCATAAATTTCGAATTGAGATTAAATCGGAAAAGCATAGGTTTAATAGATAAACGTAACCCTCTGGGTATCCTTTTTGCCCGATGATATTGTATCAGCGTGGAGGCATGCATTCTCTGATTGAGTTGTCGTCGGGTAATGTATTCTAGTTGTTTTAATTGTTGGCTGATAGATCCCCCATGTGCATCCATGTTTCTCACTTCCTTAATTAAAGAATAGATTTGATCCGCCTGATCATTGGTGTAGGCCATCGTGGTGGCCCTGTTGTCCGTCATACCACTAATGGTTTCAAACTGCATCTTCGTTAAATGGTGGGTGCCTCCTCACTGGTGACTAGGTAAAGTAATAGTAATGGGGGTTGTGGGGAGCACTCCAATTTAAGCAAAATAATAATCAATTATATAGGTTCTTCCACTGGTGCTATGATTACTCAGGGGAGTCAATCCTGGGTGTTGAATAAATAAATTATGGTGAGTGGTGGCCCACCTAATCATGCACTGTTCACTTGGTGCTATGCACTTTAAATCAATGTGAAAATGTTTTACCACAATAAAATTTGTATATGATAGTGATTATCACATTTATTAAACAGTTTTTCAAGATAAATCCTTAATAATGCAATTGTGTGTTATTGTATCTTCATAACAATTCACAAATGTATATGCAAATCAATTGTAAAAACATAACAATTATACATCATATTCACAGCATTCTACTTTTCAAATAATTGACGTGGAGCCCAATGCATTTCGGCACGCAAACGGTGCCTTCATCAGGGGCAATTCTAAAGGAAAGAGAAAGGAATGTATGTCAGTATCTACATGTAATGGGGGACATGGGGGTGTGTGGATGTTATCGATGTGGTCATACCTTAATGTTCGACTGCTGGAGGTCTAATGTTGTCGAATGCCGGTTCTACAACCAAGAAATTATATATGGTTGATGACGCTGTAATATACTCATTAAATAAATAAATAACGAACAGTGATTTGTAAACGTCATACCTGGTGATCTGGTTGCCGGTAGCTGCAACAATAAATATTGAATATGGCTCAGTGTTATACAATGAATATAACCAGACATGATAATATCATGTACTGTGAGATAATAATGATGGCCCTACCTTATCTTCGTAATGATGTTGATTCTACCCGGAAATAAATAATAATAATAATGAGGTACTGTGTGGTTGCCAAATATACAGTACAAACGATAACGGTGTTGTGCGAAATGATAATAAATGGTGGTCATTTACCTGACTCCAAAATACGGGACGCCTGTCACGCAAACTCGCTGCTAATCTACCGAATCTCGTTCACCGGTCTACTAGCAAACTCCATTAAGAAGTAGCGTGGTGCACATGGCGGTGTGGCCATAAACATAAAAAACGGACTGTGGGAATAACGGACTCTATGAATGCCGAAGAAATAAAAAGCGCTTGAGCGCCATCTTGAAAGAGTGAAAATAATATCGTCGTCCCACATATATTGAGTGACTCGATTATTAGTAACATAAGAGATCTATGTGTAGGCAATCCCTGTCGCACCGAAGTTATTTACACACGCTAAAAAGTCATCCATATTGTAGCCTGAAATGCCCTTAGGTAAATACAATGTAGGCACTAACTGTAACGCTAAGTATAGTCATCTGGATCCCCATGCGCCAACAGACGATTTAACGGATAAAGTTCAATTTTAAATGATAAAAAGTGTCCGTCTGTGTGATGTTGTGAACTTGGAACGTCCTTATACTAACAACTAGTGATTGTATATTTACGTGATGGGTGGTGCATCCTGGGTTATGTGGTGCATATGCATAAAGATTCCATTGTGGAATGCTTGCTGTTCGTGCTGGTAACTGAAAAGAGTATTAACAACGTGGGTAGTGTTTTAACTGAATATCTGATGGAATTAGGTAAAAGCCATATAAATCGTACACAAGGTATCCACAACAAATGATAAGTGCGAAAAATAATGTTAATGTCCATCAGAAATGAGTTTGTCCATCATCGACAAAAATACACAAAGTGATATGTTAATGGAAAAAGACATAGATTGTTGATATAACATGGTCATCAAAAATAAGGCAATAAATGTACACTAAATCACCAACATTAGCCAGACCTTTGGGTACATGTATCAGTTATGTGAAAAAAGGGGTATTCTAGTCTATGATTGACCAGATTGCACTATAGACTGTGTGTGATGGTCTAAAATGAATACACAATGTCAAGATCATGGAAATTTGACCTATAAATAACATGAAAGATCGTATTTATCATTCAGTCCCACTGGGACCAAGGTCCCAAGAAATTTGATCCAAAATATTTCTCTTCGCAATAGTCTTTGGTGATTGTCTAGACCTTGTTGGACCTGCACATGTTCAAGGATAAGGAACCTGAGTTGTGAAATGGTATGTCGTTGTTCCTTCCAATGTAACACCAATGGTGAGGTGAGATTCTCATTGCGAATACGGCTCTTGTGCTCTGTAATCCGTACTTTGGTTTTGCGTTCCGTTTTGCCTATGTACATTTTTCCACATGGACATTTTATTGCGTACACAACGTTGGTCGTGTTGCAATCACTGGAGTGTTTCAAATGGATCAGTTTCCCAGAAGTTGGATGCGTGCACGTATTGCCAGTAATTACATTATTACAATTTGAACAATTGAGACAGCGTGTAGTGCCCTTGTAGATTGTTGGTTCAATTGAGTGTTGTTTCTTATATATGTATATAGGCCAAGCAGGTGAATCTGCAGTATGTGAAACATTTAACAGAAGCAGTGACCTTGGTGAATGTGAATTAGCAGGGGTGATGGTAAGCGAACTCAACCAGACGAGGGATTAACCCCCGCCACACACACACTCTGTAATTGATCTTTTGCTTTTTTGACACCCTCACTTGAAAAAGTACCTAAAAACACTACGGGTACTAGTCACCAGTTCTCACAAAGGCAGTGTTTGTTTGGTTCTGTCAGTGTTAACCAGCACTAAGAGGAGCGATCTGGTCCTCACAACATGGGACACTGACACACACACACACATACACATACACAGAGACACACACACACAATGTTTGAAAGTGAAGGTCTGCAATAGAATCCATCCCTTCAGAATTCAGCTGTTTGTATTCTGCTGAAATCTAGACACTAGGGGCATCATTGATGTAGTGATGTAACGGTCTAGCTTATCTACGCACACGCATCCACACATCCGCAGGCCAGGCGTGGCCTGCGGGGTCCAATAAAAGGAGGACGGGCGCTCGTGCATGTCACTTCCGACCGTGACGAGGTGTGTGTGTGTTTGCTGTCGCGGCACCGCGTCCGGCCCCTGCGCAAGCCTCATCCACCAAAAGGGGCTCAGCACACACCCCCACGATACTGGCGACGAGCGGAGGGGGCCCAACCCTCGCCCGTCCACCGACAGCCTGCCCGGAGCGGTCTGCTCCTCTCCGCGGTGCTTACCACGTGCCTCCAAGTCGAGCCGCCTGCCTTCCCTGGGCTGGCCCACGTGTCCCTGGTTCCCTGCCCGGATCCTCGTTGCTGCTGGGTGCTCGCGCCACGAGTGCCTCCTCTCTGCACACCCCACAAATAATAGGGGCATAGAAAAAAAAAAAAAGGAAGAAGGAAAAGGAAAGGGAAAGTGCCGTCGGCACCGAAGCCGACGCTGCGACTGCTCCGGCCGCCTGGAAACGCGACCGGTTGCCAAACACCACGCATCCCGCGTGTGTCAAGAACCGGCGCGACACCTTGCCAATGGTCACGCATTGCGCGTGAGCCACGGAAAACGCCCTGTGGTCCCCCACGCATTGCTCGTGTGCTGGGTGCCGGCAAGAGGAGGCCCTGCCGCGCCCTAGAAGGACACTACCGACGACCTGGTACCTGCAGGAAGATCCCAGAAGGCAACACGACGCCCTCAAGCCGCGAGAGGATTGCCACACCCGCGATGGAACCGAGGTGGGCCGCACAGCCGCCACGTGGCACCACAGAGCGGCGCCGGTAAGACAGCAATGCTTCCTGCAGCGGGCCACCTGCCTGCAAGGACACTCTCGACATGGGACACGAAGATCCACCCGCCCCCATCATCAACATCACATTTCAGCATGCCGCTGCGGGGGTGCTACCACCATTCAGCGAGGCAGCGGACCCTTTTACAGCCTCGCCGCGATGGAAAATTTGGCTCGAGAGACTGGAGAACTACTTCGTGGTCACGAGAGAAACAGACAATGCGGTAAAAAGATCGCTGTTACTCCACTATGCGGGGGATGAGATTTTCAGGCTCTTCAAACACCTACCCAATATGGGTGCTGCGGACAGCTATGGCGCGGCTGTTGCGGCCCTCAATGGCCATTTTGATCCCCAATAAAATGTAGACTTCGAACTGTTCAAATTGGGCCAGGCACGCCAGCGGGAGGGTGAGTCGATGGACCAATTCCACACCGTGTCAGGGAACTAGCCAGCTCCACTGACGAGGACCAACCAAGAGCCATAAGACGACAGATTATTCAAGGGTGTAGAGACAAGACACTGAGAGGGTTAATCCTGCGATAAGCCGGAATATCACTGGAAGACATCTTAATCCTGGCCAGGTCCCACGAACTGTCAAGCGTCAGAGCCACGGCCATGGAACAGGCCCTACACAAACCATCAGTCAAGTCTGAACCCATCAATGCAGAACGTGCAGATGCTGTGCGGCCGCGACCGCGTGGACCGCACCGAGAGGATATCGGAGAGATCCACCACAAGCCCGGTGTGGATATTGCAGACATGAGCCCCACGCGGCCAAAGACTGCCCAGCTCAGGGGCAAACATGTGCGAGTTGTGGGATCCCAAACCACTTCGCATCGGTCTGTCGCAGGAAGAACCAATCCAAGAACTTCAAGGGACCACGGACACCCACCAAGGCCGTTCGCCAACTATCACTAGCTGAATCACCCCCGGTGAAAGCAGAAAGACACCTACCTACATTGTATG
Source organism: Lissotriton helveticus (assembly GCF_964261635.1). Taxonomy (NCBI): domain Eukaryota; kingdom Metazoa; phylum Chordata; class Amphibia; order Caudata; family Salamandridae; genus Lissotriton; species Lissotriton helveticus. Next base: position 260,880,417 of record NC_136071.1, read on the forward strand.
ATGACTCGGAGTCGGAGGATGAAGAGGCCTACATCGTCTCGTTCGCACGGGAACTCAAGCAACGACGACGACCACAACCAACGTGCATTGTCCAGATGGGGAACAACGAGGTCAAGGCCATCATTGACACTGGTGCCACGGTCAATGTAATGGGCTTGCAACAGTTCAACAAGCTACGCTCCTGGCCTGACGTACTACCATCCAAGACAAGGATTTTTGCCCATGGAGCAGACACACCATTGCCCCTCGAGGGTAAAATTATAATACCCATCCAAGCCGACGAGTCAGTGGTAACGGCATCAACCGAGAGGCTGACACACTGCTAAGTAGCCACACGGCGGAGGACCTGAAACTAATAGCATTCGCTAACCACATACGAGCACATCAAGTGGATGAGCTACTGGGACGCTTCCCGGAACTCTTTAAAGGACTGGGATGCATAAAGTGCGAACCTGTCAAACTCCACATTGACAAACCCGTCACTCCCACCGCACTACGCCACAGACGGATACCTTTTCACCTCCGCCCACTTGTGGAAAAAGAACTCGAGAAACTAGAAGGCCTGGGCGTCATCGAAAAGGTCACGGGACCCACCCCGTGGGTCTCACCCATGGTTATTGTAGAGAAACCGAAGCAACCGGGCGAGATCCGCCTGTGCATCGATATGCGATTACCAAACACCGCCATTCGAAGGGAAAGACATCTAACCCCGACTATGGACAACATAGTGGCCGACTTCAATGGGTCGAAATGGTTTTCCAAAATTGACCTCAATGCGGGATACCACCAACTGCCACTAGCGGAGGAAAGTCGCTTCATCACCACCTTTAGTACCCACTTAGGTCTCCGGCGCTACAAGCGGCTGAATTTTGGCATCTCATCAGCGGCAGAGGTGTTCCAGAACACAATCAGAGAACTCCTATCTGGACTACCCGGGGTGATAAACGTCAGCGATGACATCCTGATACACTCTGCCACCGCGTCTGAACATCACAAGCACCTCCGGGATGTCCTAAAGAGACTGAGCACCTATGGAGCGACACTCCACAGAGAAAAATGTCAATTCTTTCAACCATCAATTGAATTCTTTGGCTATGTGTTCAACCAGGAGGGGATCCAGATTGACCCGAGGAAGTCAAAAGCCATAAAGGATGCCCCAGCGCCGAAATCCCCGACGGAGGTGAGGAGTTTCCTGGGGATGGCCACGTACTGTGGCCGGTTCATTCCGGGCCTGGCTACTCGAAGCGAGCCGCTGCGAGCACTGACCAAGGCGGACGCCACGTGGCAGTGGAGCCTGAGGGAGGATGAAGCTTTTCAGGGTATCAAGGACGCCCTCTTGGAGAAAGCCACCCTCTCCTACTTCGACCCCGCAAAACGCACGGAGGTGATTGTCGATGCCAGTCCGGTGGGCCTTGGCGCCGTCCTGACCCAAGAACATGAACCCGGCCAATGGACAGCATTAGCCTTCATTAAAGAACAACAGATAACTGTGGGTCTAATGATAAACTCAAGGCATGCTATGCGTTGCTGGCTATGTGTCTGCTGCTACTATTTAAATAGAAGACAGACTTGACAGTCAACCACTGTGAAAAATGTCCATCAGTTACTCGTTCTTGGGCTCCCAGTACATCATTTGGTCTACTCCACAGTAGTTGGACCACCACTCTATCCCCATAGATATATATTGGAGATACGTAGTGATGGATGGATGTCTGGTAAGTTTTGTTTATTTGTGAGTAACTGAGAGCAGTGCAAAAAATAAGTGAAAGGAAAAAATGTGTGTAAGATTGGATAGTGCATACAATAATCACTTTATTCTAGGGTCATGCACCTCCAATATTAAAAACAACAATAGTGCAAAAAAGTCAGGTGGTTCAAACAAATACCTTCTGACTGGGCTATCTGGTCGACATGTTTCTGCGGGTAATGGTCATTTATTATACCAACCGCTTCCTCAGGACCCATAAACTTGATTGCTACTGCTTACGTGATAATATGTGAAAAAACAGGACATTCGTGAACAGAAAAAAAAGTGTCACCTGTACACTTCCATTTTCCTCCTGTGAAAGTCCAGTTGTGATAGAGCCAGCATGTCAACATGTAATGAAATATAAACAATAATAACACCTTCATTAGTAAGGGCTATACAAGCAATATCGCTAGAATCATACCAGTACTGCATCTGGGTCAAATGGCCCTAGTATGTACAACATTGTATGCATAATCAATGCCTCACCTTAATTTGTAAGGGGAATTGCCTCACCTCACCTGGCAAACAGCTCAGGAAAATGAAGCACCGCTCTAAAGTGCAGAAAATATATACAAAAGTCAGTATTAAAAAACCTGTGTCAGGTCAAAGCAGAGTCACAGCCTGTGGGATGCTCAACAGCAAACCAGCAGGGGTCAAATGTCTTATCATGCTCCAGACTTTAGGCAAATTAAATTAATTACAATGGCGTCAGGCATGCAGAATAAAGGTGATCTTTATAATAGCCAATCAGTATTTTCTGCTATCATAACATGATATCTGCACCATGCCTTTTATCCAGACTAAGAGTTGAATGTAGCGCATCCATGCATTTCTTGTTTTGGCTATGATCGATAGTATGCGGCCAAATATATATGCACTGTCTGTCACAGAGCGCGCCCATGCGCTGAATCTTAAAGCGATCGATAGTATTCAGTCACAGATAAACAAACAAACACTGCTTATCTCAATATGTGCCCATGCGCTGCATCCTAAAGCGCATTCGCTCGATTTACACATAGAGCGTCTATTCTATACATCGTGTCATTAAAGAGTTAATCACTGCCCCTCCTGTGCCCTTACCTCTCCGTCGGTACTTCAAACAGTCAGCCGGGCTGTTTGGGGAGGTGCCGCGGGGGAAGACGAGCATATCCTTATTGTTTCTGGGCGTGCGTGGTCGGTCACGTGGACGGCTCCTGAAACTACCAGTGTTGCTGGGAAATGTGGTCCATGAGCGTCTAGCATGCGTCCTCTGGCGCGCGGCAATGGGAACTACACTCGCCTCTGGGGAGTGTAGTTTATTAAGCGCCCACCAATCGCATGGCGTTTAAACAACTACAGAACAAGGGAGTCGTAGTTCAGAACGCGGAGGATGCATGGATTAGTGTATTTACAATGCTTTGTCAACACTTATGAGCTCATACACGCTCTAAGGAGTGCTGGTGGTAAATGTAAATGCTATGAAAGAGTATCATTTGCGTTTCCCTAGTTAGTAGATTATATTACTTTCAAGTGTCACTATGAGCACAATTGGGAGACAGACATCTTCATGGCAATGTCCCCATAAATGCAGTAGGTGGACAGGTGATTAAGTTGTCTATTAAATCACAACTAAGGACAACCTTCCTATTGTACCTCAGGATCCTAGCAGGAGGCCAGTCAGTCTAATAGGTCATGTGTCTCCAAAGTCATATCAATGTTCATGAAATCATAAGATAACACTACTACAGTGTCATCCATGGGATGTCTTCGTTAAGCCCGCCTTTGTCACAGTTGAGCTTGTACACCCATTTTTGCTCAATTTTGAACAAATGTCTGGATATATCTGTAATGTGCATGGGAATGTTAGGTTGTTCCAACACAGTCCATTCGAAGTCCGTAGGCTTGTGCCCCACTTGAATGTAATGATTCGTCAATCTTGTTGCTTGCTTTTTGCACCTTATTGTGCTCTTATGTTCAGAGATCCTCGTTCTAATCTTCCGAGTAGTCATTCCGACATATCTCAATGAGCACGGGCAAGTGATGAGATAGATGAGATTGCTACTATTGCAATTTGTAAACCGCTTTTGTTCCCACGGACGGTTCGTTCCTATGTCAATCGTGGTGGTGTGTCTGGTCTGTGGACACGCGGCACAGTTCCCACACGGATGATGTCCTGTCACAGGTGGCAGATTCCATATTGTCCCAACTTGGTGGATTTCTTTAGGTGGGGGTCTGGTGTGTACCAGCTTATCTCTTAGACTGGTTGCTCTTTTGAAAGCAAATAGTGGTTGTGGCAACGAATCTTTACCGGTGTTCAAGATCCTCCAATGCTTTTGTACTATTCGTTGAATCGCATTAGATCTTGTGCTGAACGTGTTCACGAATGTCAGCCTCTCGTTCTTTACCTTGGGGACCGGTGGTTCAAGTAGGGCTTCTCTGTTATTGTTAGCCGCTCTCTTCATCGAGCGTCTGATCAGTTTCTTAGGGTACCTCCGTGCAGCAAGTTTCAGCGCCAGGTCATCAGAATGTTTAATGGAATCTTCTTTGGTGGTACAATTCCGCTTCACACGCAGAAACTGTCCATACGGTAAATTATCGCGTAGCGATTTAGGATGACAACTGGTGTACTGTAGTAAGGAATTACGAGCCATAGGCTTTCTGTATAATTCAGATTTGAGACCCTGTGGTGTTACAGTGATCAACAGGTCTAGAAATGCCAGCGAATGTTGGCTGCTTTCCAATGTGAAGCGTAGATATCTGTTCTGGTCATTCAACCAACTGTGGAACGCGTGGAGAGAAGATTCATCTCCACGCCAAATCACCAAAGCGACACTCCACAGAGAAAAATGTCAATTCTTTCAACCATCAATTGAATTCTTTGGCTATGTGTTCAACCAGGAGGGGATCCAGATTGACCCGAGGAAGTCAAAAGCCATAAAGGACGCCCCAGCGCCGAAATCCCCGACGGAGGTGAGGAGTTTCCTGGGGATGGCCACGTACTGTGGCCGGTTCATTCCGGGCCTGGCTACTCGAAGCGAGCCGCTGCGAGCACTGACCAAGGCGGACGCCACGTGGCAGTGGAGCCTGAGGGAGGATGAAGCTTTTCAGGGTATCAAGGACGCCCTCTTGGAGAAAGCCACCCTCTCCTACTTCGACCCCGCAAAACGCACGGAGGTGATTGTCGATGCCAGTCCGGTGGGCCTTGGCGCCGTCCTGACCCAAGAACATGAACCCGGCCAATGGACAGCATTAGCCTTCGCCAGTAAGGCTCTGGCCCCTACCGAAACAAGGTACGCCCAAATCGAGAGAGAGGCTCTCGCCATCAAGTGGGCCTGTGGCCACTTTCACTTATACTTACAAGGACACTCTTTCGTCATGGTCACCGACCACCAACCCTTAGTGCCTATCTTCAAGGGATCCGCACCGCATCCCCCCCCTCGCATTGAGCGCTGGGTGATTCAACTCCAGTCGTACGAAATGGAGGTGGTGTACCGCCCAGGGGCCAAGAATCCTGCAGACTATCTGTCGCGTCACCCCACACAACCGGAGCCGGCCCCTGTGGATGACGACTGTGAGGAGTACGCACAATGGGTGGCGCTCACCTCCTGCCCATCACCACCCCTTGTTGTAAATAATCACCTCCTGCCCACAGCACCTGTCGATAGAAGACATCAAGGAAGCGGCCACCGCCGACAACATCTACCTGAGGTCGCTGCAGGCAGTTCAGGAAGGCTCGTGGGCTGACTACCTACACCCACCCAACTCCTGGGCTGCGGAAGACAAAGAGGCGCTCACGAAGATCTGGCGCGTCAGGCACGAGCTAAGTGCCACCGAAGATGGAGTGCTACTCAGAGGATCGCGGTTGGTGATCCCACAAAGTCTGAGGCACCGGGCAACGCAACTCGCCCACGGAGGACACCAGGGCGCAACGAAGATGAAGGCACGCATGCGGGAAAAGGTGTGGTTCCCGGAGCTGGAAACCGCAGTGGAAGAGTGCGTGAAAAACTGCCTATCCTGTCAGCTGACCGGCGATCCTGAGAGACCTGCACCCGTAATCACGGAAGAAGCTTGTACGGCACCATGGACCAAAGTCAGCATAGACTTCGGTAGTTTCCCGGGGGAAGGACATACGCTGGTGGCCATTGACGCTTACTCGAAATACCCTTTGGTGGAAAGGGTTGTCTCCACTGCGTTCACACACGTCGGCCCGGCACTAGAAAAAATATTCTCTATGTTCGGCTACCATACCGAAATACGAAGCGACAACGGACCGCCCTTCCAGGGAGCTGAGTTTGCCACTTTCCTGAGATCCAGAGGCATCCAACACCGTCGCATACCCCCTCAATGGCCCCAAGCCAATGGAGACGTAGAGAGGTTTATGCAAACACTCAATAAGACATTCAGGATAGCAGTAGTGGAGCAAGCCGACCCTGAACAGAGGTTGCATGAATTCCTACGGGAGTATCGGGGAACCCCTCACTGCACTACCCAAAGGAGCCCCTGGACCCTCATGTTCCAAGGCCAACGACGTGACCTTCTTCCCAGCGTCGCGGGGTCGACGCCGGATCTGGCCCACACAGGAGAGACTCAAGACTGGAGACGACTGGGGAACCAGCGAGCGAGCCGACTCCGGAGAGCGACTCCAAGACTCCTGAGGCAGGGGACCCAAGTGATCTTACGAAATAGGCGTCTGGGAGGCAAATTCCAAACACGATACGAGCCAGACATTTGGACCGTAACCTCCACCAAAGGCACCATGATCACTGCAAGAAAAGGCGAAGAGGAAATATCGAGGAATGTCTCCTGGTTCAAAGCGATCTCGCCAGCATCGAGACAAGGCTTGGAAGACATAGGAGAGAACTGCGGATCGCAGGTGGCAGCCACGCCGGAGGAAGAAAGTAGCTCGCCATCAGGGAGCCAGACGGAGAGATTCGAGCCGGAATTGATGTCCACGACTCCGCCGGATACGGTCATAGACAGCCACCAAAGCATAGAAAGTGGCCGGGGCCACTCTCAGAGGTACAACCTGCGGCCCAATCCACCACTGAGTCAAAAGTTAAAGGACTATGCCTGTCTGCTGAGGCCCTGAAGCCGACACCAAGGGACATGCAAGTACAGGAGCATCTTGATTGGAAACCCGCACCTAAATGAACAAGAAATGATTGGACATTATTGAAAACGTTTATAAAGTTGGATAGGGATGTAGTGATGTAACGGTCTAGCTTATGTACGCACACGCATCCACACATCCGCAGGCCAGGCGTGGCCTGGGGGATCCAATAAAAGGAGGACGGGCGCTCGTGCACGTCACTTCCGACCGTGACGAGGTGTGTGTGTGTTTGCTGTTGCGGCACCGCGTCCGGCCCCTGCGCAAGCCTCATCCACCAAAAGGGGCCCAGCACACACCCCCACGACAATTACGATGCCGGTCGGACTCTCGTCCGACCTGCACTGTAGTGGAAGAGGGACCACCCGGCAAGGAGTCGGCGGTCCTGCTGCCCTTATTACAATGCGACCGCCTTCACAGCAGTTGCATTGTGTATATTTTCCATTGTGGTTTGTACTGCGGGCTGCAGCACACGCCTCAATAGAAAATGTATACACTTTAAAAATATTCCTGCACAGTGTGGTAGGCACCAGCGATGCCTGCCACTCGGTGTGGGTATGTTTAGAGGTGCACCATAGGTGGCCCCCAGGCACCATAATGGAGGGGCAGGGGGGAAGGGGGCCATTCTAGGGGCCCCCAAAGTCACTTTCCACCTGCCTTTTCATGACGGGCGAACTGCCATGAAAGGGCAGGTGAAAAAGGACATTGAAGACCCTATGGTGGTGTCTGAGCAGACACAGCCCCTATTGTAGGAATTACTGATTCTCCGCCTGCATGCATTGTAATGTGTCAGTCGGACCGCAGCAACAGATGATTGTCGGAACGCATCTAACGAGCCGTCGGATGTGGTCGGACCTCTATCAGAATAACCCTCAGGGGCTTGACTCACAACGGACAACGTACCATTTTGCTTGCATTTGCAATTGTTTGCTATTCTAAAAGGTAGTATTTCTTACAACTGAATAGTTTCCGCAAATAAAAAGATTGCACTGTCCTGTCTTTTTATGTGTAGAGACTGCAGTTATTAAGAACCTACTAGTAAAATACCATTGTGAATAGCAAACACTTGCATATTTGCACACAAATGTAAGTTTACCTTTGAGAAACAGGCCCAAAGACCTTATTTCCTTTAAACTTAGAACTGATATATGGTTCCCAGTGCCTTTAAGCATCAGATTCAAGATTATACGTGACTCTGCAGAGTATCTCATGCACTGGTTCCAAATTTGTTTTCATGCAGATTCAATCATTATTGTCTATCCCCAACCTTCTTCTTCTGTATGCAAGCACTAACATACTTCCACTGTGCCTTCTGTTTGGTTTTGTGACAGACACTTCTTGGTGCAGGTAGAAGGTAATGGTCTCACTCTCAAGATACTAGACTCAACAAGACTCAATTGCAATTCCAGAGAGCCATTAAAAGCTATGTGTTTCCTCAGTGATCTGCTTTGTATGTTGACATAATTTTAATGCTAACATTTTAATTTATGGGTTTGATAATGTGCTTTGCTAGTGATTACAACATAATATTGCACAATTAAAGAAATGCAATTTGCCTAAGATTACCCCAGTGTCCTATTTTTCCTCATAATTATAAAAAATCATTTAGAGGTATCAAACAGTGTGCATAAAACATACTACATACATTACATTTCCTAGCACCACGTAATCACATTAGGGCCCGGCGCCTTACAATCCTAACAGTCCCCCTGGCCAACTGGCCATCCCAAAAGGGGCTCAAATGTCCTATGTCCCAAGAGTCAGGGCGCGCTGCCAAGGCCACGAAAGTCAAGAGTGCGCCATTGCGCAAGCCTAAATATTGCAGCTGGCACTAAGTGCTGCGCAGCTGGGAATGGATGGGGGCGAAGGAGTGCGCCTCACTCCTAACTTCAACATGTCCCCTAAAGCAAAGAAAGACCTAAACGGTGCAGCTGCCCACTACTTGCTGAGCAGCTGGAAATATTAAAATGTGGCATGGGCTCTCAATGTCCCTTAAAACAAATGTGCCCCCTTAGTTGGAGCCACACGGGGCTCTGAAAGTAATTATTTCAAATGTTGGAGCCACACAGGCTCTGAAAGTAATTATGCAAAACGTTGGAGCCACACTGGGGCTCTGTAAACAAATAACGCCACGTCGTGGAAGTCCTTGGGGGTTATACTAAAACATAAATGCCCCCATTAGAGCCACGCAGGCTCTTACGATAACTGTGCCCCAAGTTTGAGCCACCTAGGCTCTATAAACAAAACATACCCGCTCAAGAATTGGCCTGATGACTCCATGGGCAAAAATGCCCCCTAACAATCAGGGAGCCTCGTGGGGGTGGCCCGCTGCCAGACGGGGCCGCTCGTACTGGGTGCCTTGAACAGGCACCAACACAATGAGCCATTACTCACCGGCTCTCTGGCTCCTGCGGGGGGGAGGCAGGCTCTTCTCCCTTGCGCTGGAGCCCGCGCCATCTCTCTTCACCCTGGCTCCCCCTGGGACACGGGACTTCACTTCGCTCAAGGAGCCCGCGAGGCTCCAGACGACTTCTCTCTGGTGCGGTGCGCGGGGCTTCCCCTCGCACACGGAAGTCCTTCGTGAGCCGCCGCCGCCTCCTTTACTCGTCTTCCGCTTCTGTTTGCCAGGCCCGCCCACAACCAGGCAGGCCACGGATGGCGGCAGAGGTCTTGTTTCTCGGCGGCAATGACGGGTAGGCTCCCTCTTCCAGAAACCACATAAAGTTGGGTGGGCACCCGCTTGGGCAGACAACGCGGGGTGGGCACCCGCATCTATAAAAGTAAATAAATCCAAGGCTGCCATGTGGGGTGGGCACCCACCGTAAATATAAAAATAAGCGGTGTGGGCACCTGCAAGCTCGGCATCACAGGGGAATCCCAAAGGTGGGGGTTCCCTCCAAAAGGGGGGCTGCAGCTCAGCACTGCCCCCAGGCTCTCCCTCTCTCCTGAGGAAAGTTCAGGATAAAGCGCTCACAAGGCGCTGGAAGCACAAGAAGTTCTGAAGGCATAAAGAAATGGAGCAAAAAGCTCCCAGCAAAAAGGTCTTAAGGAATGAAGGAGCAGTGCAGGGCCCAGTTAGACAAGCCCTCATGGCAGCCCCCTGGGCCCCAGCAGCATCACGCCCCTGCAGGATTCAGGATCAGAACTGAACAATTTCATGGGGTCACAGTTCCTTCTTTTATACACACATTTCATTTGTGCAAAGGTTCAGGGTTTGAGGGAACCGGATACAACTGGTTCAGGAGCACTTTGTGTACATGACTCCTTCCCTCTTTTCACAGGACAGGTCAGGGACATCAGACGCACCACAGGAGGTGGAGCCAGCATTGTGGAAGGAAGGCACAGTCCTATTCAGGTCCCAGATGTAATTCCTCCCCCCATCTTCATGCAAATCTCCCTATTCACCACTGGACAGACTCATCCTGGCTCCTGGAGCCACCCACATCATCCAGCACCTGTCACTCACAAGCCAGACATGCAATTCCCATTATCCAGGCAGAAACACAGGACACAGGACTGCCAACTTCTAAAAGTGGCATTTCTCCACCAGTCACCATAAATCTGCGCACACCATTGCGCAGCACTTATTCTCACGAGTTCACGCATACTAAACTCACCCCTGCACTCCTCTCATATCAGGAATTACCATGGACACACATATCCCCAATGCATTCCTATGGGAGGGCAGGCCAACCTCACCACACGCACTCAGAGAGTGCACACACTTTACACTGGGCCACAGTGCTAAAGTGCGTAGAGGCCAAAAATCACTTGCACTATGTCAGAGCTTAAGGCAAAAAGTTCAGGGGTGAACCTGACAAAAGGGCCAAGTCCAACATGTATGATATTCAAAAAGTGAAGATGCAAAGAATAATGTTAAACATGCCTTTACATTGACTAGTACCTCAAAGCTATTTTCATTTAGCAGTTTGGCTGTACCATTGGAAAGCATTGGGATACAATATTGGGTTTAATAAACATCATCTCTGTCTAAGAAACAGAGATATTTCAAGGACTGTTTATAATAGTTAATCAAAATCCAATTTAATGGTGAAGTCACATTTTGTTCTTTATAGAAAATATACTTTAGAAAGGTTACCTTTTCCCTGTCTAAAGCCTCTGGAGATTTTTCTGTAAGTAATCAACAGTCACCTGGCAGCTTAATGACTCCCTTGTGATGAGGTGTGTACTGTTCCCAGAACAGAGGCAATGGGTCTTGGTTATTGGGGGGGAGGCTTCTTCCCTTTGGCATTATGGCATAGGGGCTGGGCCAAGATCCCTAAAGCACTTCAAGAGTATCTCTACTGTCTCAGGCAGCTATAGCTCTCACCTGGGCCTGCCTCATTTTTAGTTCTTTTAGTCACCTAGGCCCCCAGTGGGATGGAAACTTGCCCCAAAACTGGTTTAGAGGGACTACCAGGGGTCAACTCCTGCTTAAATGCCCCATCCTGCTTGACAGGTCTGCTGGGTTTACATATAATATTTGTTGCACACTTCAATGAAGAGAAACAGAATACCAAAACACTTTGTGTAAATATACATTATGTTGTTGAAAGTTCAGCTTTAATTTTATCAGACTTTTGTGTCTGGGTTTGTTGTGTTTACAGGGACAGCCTAAAACTAGATTTCAGTGTTGGATTTGAGAGGACACCAGGATTACTATAGTACACTCTCAATTCACACCCCCAGCCCTCAGAGCTCAAGTTTAGTGTGGCTAAGAATTCACCCATCTTGAAAATGCCCAAATGGTTAAGGTTAGCCCTTGGAACATTTACCACATTGGTTAGGACATCACCAGGGTAATTCCCACCCACTAGATTTTTGCCAGGCGTAAATGTAGCACTTGCAGACACCCACTTCAAAATATGTCTGGACCTGAGGAAGATCAAAAGAGGACTAAAACTTTTTATTCTGGACCTGAGAAGAGCCTAGAAGACTGGACCTGCTCTCCCTCTTGTACCCAGTACAGCGATGTGGTCTACAAGAGCCATAAGCCTGATCTCTTGTTAAAACTACAGGGACATAACAAGCAGTAAGTGACCTTTTCCTGCAACTGCCCAGCTAACCACTGGCAACTGGATCTGGACTGGGCCTTGCTTTGTCTTCTATACACAACTCTTGGAGTCTCTAAGGACCTTCCCTCAAGTCCTGAGGGCTTTAAAAGTTTAACCCTGTGGTGGATTGGGACTTAAAGTCAGAAGGTAAAATCTTTGATCAGAACAAACCTAGTTATTGTTGCCAAGCCCTGCTCTATCGTGGTCAGCATCATAGTGAGCTAAGGTCCTGTTTGTACCGCAACCATTGACTATCATTGGCAGTTTGTGCTTCTTAGCTCTATTTCTATGTAGAAATTTACTCTTTTTTGTATAATTCATTTTGGACTTTTTATTGTTTTGCATCTTACCTTTATTACTCTCTTAGTACTGCACACATATTTTACATAAGCCTGCCCACTCTGTGCCATAGCTACAAGGTGGTTGAGCTCAGGTTAATTTGGAGACTTTAAGGGTTCACTCTGACAAAGATTATGATTATAAAATGAGTTGGGTACTTTAACCCCTCAACTAATAATCCATTTTCTTAGAATTCCTGTTTTGTAAGACAGGTTTGGGAAAACCTGAGAAAAAGTTATCAAAATCTTGAAACAAAGGATTGACATTGTCAGTGAATGGCTGCTTATAAAGTTATTTCAAAAGAGGTGGAAATATCAGTGTTAGAAGTAGTGGCATGATCATGTAAATTAACAATGTAAGCCATGAACTTTCATTCCCTGTAAACCTTTAAGTAATCGCTAACATTTTACCACATTTACTTTACCAACCACGAAATTTTGATTTGACCCAAAACAGAACATTACAATTGTCCATGATAGCAGTTTTAGTTACTCAATTTTAATTTATTTTAATAAGATCTTTCAGGACCAAATTCGATTTTGAAGTAAAGTTCTTTAATGCTTCTATTGAGCATTTGCTTTCTGAGTGGTGAAGGGGCTGGAACAAATGTTTACTGACTAAATCACAGATAAGGAAATTCACTGCCAGGAAACTTCCTAATTTATGTTATTGGCTATGTTAATTTATGTTGTTATGGTATGCTATTTTTTATAATGCCATAAAACACTAATCAACCAATTACTTGACCCATTCCACTTGTGCCACAAATGTGAGTGTCTGTGGATTTGCCCATATAGAGTCATCCATGTGGGTGTAAGACAGGAGACTATTCAAATAAAGTGAATGTGGTGTTGTACATTGTGTTTTGTCAGGTGGGGACATGGTCAACCTCTGAGAAAGATGGCTTCTTGTTGAAGTGGCTCCGCCCAAGAACCACAAAAATCCTCCACCGTTCGTCCCCATATCCGGGCTGCACCATCCCCCGTAGAGCATTTTGAAGGGGAAGATGCAGGAAAGTTGCAGAGCTGTGACAGCCATGCTGCAACGACCACCGAAGGAGGGAACCGAAATGGAGCCTTTGCCAATGAGGCCGCCATGTGCTCAAGGAGCCGACCAAAGCCATGGATGAGCAAGGCAGGGCAGCTGCCCCCTTGACATTGCTGAGCCACAGGAGGGACCCGGGTTGGGACTAGCTTCCGACGCTCAAAACCTGTGCAAAAGCAGGCCTCAAAACAGCAACTTGCTGTGTATTCATGGACACTCCACCCCCTCAGGTTTCTCCGGAATATCCACTTGCCCCAACTAGCCTGGGAGGATAGTGACTACCTAGAATCCAATGTAGATGTATCTGAAATAGAGGTGGAAATTTGTGATCTGCAGATCAGAAATTGCCTTGAAGCTAGCAACACATTTGTTGATTATGTACAAGGAGAGCAACTCTAGAGGTTCTGTAGGTAAGTCTCTCTTTTTACATGGTTAGCCCCCAATTTTTGCCTGATGTAATTCTGAACTGTAAGTGAACTGGGTCCCTGCTAACTAGGTCCCCAGTTTCAGATCTCTATCCCCAAATCTATACCACGAATGGCACAACTTTGGTCACAAATTAGACTTCAGTCATTAATTAGATCAGGAGGAGGGTCCCTCTTAGCCAGTACCATCCCTAGGGCAGAGCAGGTGAGGTGAAGCCCTCCTCCTGAGACGTCTTTTCAGATAAGATTGATTTTGCATGGTGTTATCTAATATCACAGCATGTGGACCCTTATGACCCATGCAACAATTTCAGTCAGAACATGCCTCGGCACCTGCCCACCTCCCGTTTTCATGTTACCCATGGAACACTAATAGGTTGTGTTCCACTCTTTCAGTCTGTCATGGGTAGATTGTTCTGTCCACGTGCCATGTGGGCAGGCCTTTGGACACCTTTGGAGCTGATCTAGACCAGGCCAAACACTATGCCTTTACTCCCATTGTCTCGCATGTCTATTCCTTTGCACTTATCAGTGAACATACCGACATGACAGTTTACATTTCTCACATGAAATTGATCTTTCTCGTTGTATTTAACCGGTAATGATGTACTTTTATAAATAAAGCATAAACTGAGAGTCGTTTTTGAGTCATCATTCAGTGTATTTTGCCTGATGTATTTCATGACTGTACATGTACTCTCAGTAAGTATTCTGCCTTTATTCTGAACGATTTTGGAACCATTCCAACATAGCCAATAGGTTTTGATCCCCCTGTGTCTTTCTTCCGTTTTCCCCATGTATTTTTGAAAAGGCACCTGAGTGGTGGTTGTATTATATGTGATCAAGACTGCTGGGCAGCCGAAACGCGTTGTGTAATTAAACAGTTTTCAGCAACGATTCTGCTTTGAGTGTAATGTACCCTCAGAGGGCGTCTACTGGAACTTTGGTATCCACATATATATATATATATCAAACAAAATCCCAAAGTATCCCAACCACTGCGGCGCAACACCAGGGCACAGACTTCAGAAGCAGGGATGTAGATACGTTTCTCTATTTACACATCAAGGTCCAAATGACGCGTTTCGGACACCAGACATGCGGCCTTGATCATATATATATATATAATATATATATCTCAGAGGGTAGTGCTAAGCATTTTTTGTCACTGAATAAATCTGAGACCAATTAGGAAAAATAAGAACGGAAATATATGATATATGGTAAGGCTAACTGCTCACCACTAAACCACAAAAAGAGCATTATAAATATATTTTTTTACATCTGCACACCTATTGGGGATGTACTGGACTCTCTGCACAGTGTACTTCATTTTAGTTACTATATAGCGAGCCAGTGTCCTACAGGTACCATAAGCCATTATTATGGTAATACAAAAAAAAAAGGGAAACCCAAGGACTGTGCCTCCTACAGGCCTATCTCATTACTGAACATGAAGGTCACAAGGCTAGCAAAAGTAACACTAAGATAACCTTTGATATGCTAGAATAGAGCTTCATAATTGCAGTCCTAGGTAGGCTGGGTTTAGGCCACATGCAGTCACTGGGTACAACTCCTCCATTGCAGCCTGCTTTCTAATGTTAAGGTCAATAGCACCTACTCCTCAACATTTGAACTCCAAAAGGTCACAAGGCAGGACTGAGAGCTATTGTCTACTATTTTAGCCCTGGCATTGGACTCATTGGCTGCCTGGATCCAACGAGATCCAATGGTCGGGGAGCTGGAATCAGGAGGCGCGTGGGAGGACAGGATATCTTTGTACATGGATGATGTCCTGTTTTATGCAGTCAACCTTGAGATATCAATATCCAGACTTATGCAAATGATCACAATGTTGGCAAATACTTGGGCTATCCCATTAATTGGCACACATCCCTACTGTGCCCACTTACGAGCAAGGTGCCTGAGACTTCCATCAGACTGCAAAATGCAGGTCATAGAGGGGGATTCTGATACCTTGGTATTTATATAATTGGGGGATGCAGACTTACTCAATACACATAACTTAATCCCACTTTTGGAGAGATTAAGAGGGACATAAAGCACTGATGTGCCCTCGCGCTTTCCCTGTTGGGAATGCCCGAATAATTTGAAATTATGTCTCTGCCTCGATTCCTTATGTGCTTCAAAATAACCCCCTTTGTGGTTCCCACTAAATATTTCAGGGAGATAGAGGTGGAAATACGAACACTCTATGGAACGGTGGGTTGGCAAGCATTGCCTTGATCAAACTAACTAGAAGCAGGTGGGATGGAGGGTTTGACCCTACACATATCCAGAAATACTACAGAACAGCCCAGGTAATAACTGTGAATGACTGGGCCTGTTCGGCTCCGACTGAACCAGCATTCCAAATGAGCAGGCCTATGGTGGGGGGCATGGGATACCCAGCTGCATCATATGAAAGAAAATTCCTGCCTACAGTGCCCCCATACATTAAAACAATAATTAGACTGTGGAGGAAGGTAGTGAGT
The DNA here is from genome assembly GCF_964261635.1 of Lissotriton helveticus. NCBI lineage: Eukaryota > Metazoa > Chordata > Amphibia > Caudata > Salamandridae > Lissotriton > Lissotriton helveticus. The sequence continues at coordinate 260,896,610 of NC_136071.1, forward strand.
TACCTTGAAGGGCAAAAAAAGTAAAACACCGGTGACCCCACTGTGTGATGCAGCAGTGTTGAAGCCCTTGAGAGGGTAACAGGGATTTTCCGCATGGAATTTGATGGGTATCTCCTCATTTGAAGACCTGTGGGATCCGGGAAATGTAGTGGCCATACCAGACCTGATGAAAGACTATAACCTGGCAAATACAGAGACTTACTAAAACTTACAGTTCAGGCATGCCCTATGAGCACTTATTCCAAAAGGCATGGAACTAGAGGAATCCACCCCTATTGAGGACAGACTGCTGAGAGAGCCGGTGCCTAAAAAAGCCACATTCCTGACATATAAGGAGATCCAAATCCATTAACTCAACATCATACTTGTTAGACCTGGCACCCTTGGCGTGGATTTCCCCTGTATTTTTGCCTTTGCCTCCTGTGTCTTTTACTGTGTGTTGAACTTCGTTTTTGCTGGTCTAGATGCTTTGAGCTCTTTGCCACTGCTGTTCAGTAACAAAGTGCAAGTGCTCCCTCTGTAAATTGTTATTATGAATTACTGTTTCCACAATCGGCTTATTTCATTTACTGCTAAGTCCCCAGCACAGTGCACCATGTGTGCCCAGGGACTGTAAACCAAATACTGCTAGTGGGCTTGCAGCACAGATTGTGCCACCCACACAAGCAGCCTTGCAAAAGGGTCTGAGGCCTGCCATTGCAGTGTCTGTGTGCAGTCTTGTACTGCCATGTCGACCCAGCAGGTGCACCCACTTTCCAGGCCCAAACTTCCCTTTCCTTACATGTGAGTCACCCCTAAGATAGGCCCAAGGTACCCCTGTGGGAAGGGTGCCGTGTATGTGAAAGGTAGGGCATGACTTGATGTGTGTGGAATATCCTGATAGTGAAATACTGCCAATTGTTTTTTTCACTATTGAAAGGCTATCTGTCCCATAGGATAGAATAGGGAGCTTACTTATACCATCTTATAAGTATAATTGCCCATGGGAACAAGATGACAAAATTTAGTTTATCATGCTTAAACAAGGAATCTAAAGATGCATCTTTTAGTATTTTTAAAATTCTGCGTTTGAAAATACCACTTTTAGAAAGTAGGCGTTTTCTTGCTTAACCAACCAATGTGCCTCTGCTAGATGTGTGTAATGACGGTCTGGCTTTGGAGTGACAGTGGCTGGGGATGTGCATTCTATTCAGACAGCCACTTGGGGAGTGAGGTGTGACCTGCCTTTCCAGGGTGAGTCGGGGCTGGGCTGAATAGACCTGGACTGCATTCCGAGTGGGGGAAACATTTCTTTCACACCTGAATGGGCCTGGTCTGCCTTGGACAATGCTGTCTCCACCTCCATTCTGTCCTTTCTGGTGCCCAGCTGCACCAGAAAGGACAGAATGGTTTTGGCTGGGCAAAATGCTGGGCAAAGTGGGCACAGACCCCAGACGTTTAGATCACTTTTCAACTTCAAGAGGAACCTCTGCCAAGGAGAAGAGCTGGAAGAAGCTGGAGGAGGAGTACTGTCCCTTTGCTGTGTGCTATCTGGTGTTGACCTGCAGTAGCTATTTCTGCCAAGGAGAGGAACTGTGTGTGTATCCTGCTTGACAAAGTATCTCCAAGGGCTTGAGGTAGAGCTTGCCCCTGTTCAAGGAGTCTCAGGAACAGCAAAGACTTCACCATCCTTCTGTGCACTGTCTCTGGAACCGCTAGTTTCAGCCATCGTAGAAGAAAAGAGAAGCTGACTCTGTCAATGAGTCCGTTGCTGGTTCTATGTCCTGAAGGCACCGCCACACTTTGCACCGCATCCTTGGTCTAAATGACGCCACTTGGTGACCATCACCGAGCCGTAGCTTGCACCGCATCCTGTGGGCACTGCACTCCGCATCGGCTCGCTTCACTCTGCCCGGATGTCACCGTCACTGCCCACCCAGAGCACCGTGACCTGCCAGCACCACATTGAGCACCTCCTCACTCCGCATTGTAAGCCTTGGCCTCACCAATGCCGTAGGACGACCGTCACCGAGCCGCTGCCTGCACCACGCTTTGAGGGCAAAACACGCTGCACCGCTTCCACTTCTACTTCACATCGCAACTACGATGGTTGCCCCTACCGACTCATACCCACAGGATCATCAGTAATAAGAAAGGTACTGTCTACAAGTCTGTCAACGCTTTAGCTGGCCCATACAGACTCGGTCGGCTGGAACTATTAGACTGTAGTTTTCAGCATTGTCGTAGTCCCAGACGGAGATACCGACTCAGAAGAACTGTGTTTTTGAGATATTTCTGCAATTTAAAGGTTATCTTGCCAAGTAACTATTTTTACAGTATTGTACGTTGGATTTTTGTCGTATTTGGTCTTGGTTTAAGTAAAGTTTTGCTTATATTTCTAAAATTGTGTGGTGTCCATTTGTAGTGTTTTCACTGTGTTACTGTATGCATGCACAAATGCTTTACACACTGCATCTGAGATAAGCCTGTCTGCTCAGGCTAAGCTACCAAGGGGGTGAGCAGGAGTTATTTCAAAAGTGTATACCCCTTACCCTGACTACGAAGGAGGGTCCCTACTTGGACAAAGGTGAAAACCATTGCCAACTAGAGACCCTCATTTCTAGCAATACTGAAGCTCAGGACTGGGTGGGATGATGAAAACGGGATCCTCAATGGTGATGAATGAAAATAGCCACTTATAGACCCTAAGGAACTGGCAATAAATTCTTGGTTTAGGCTGGTTCAGCTCTGAATGCTACTCAGCTCCTATTATTATAGACCAGCCCTAAAGGAAATGGGGAAGGCCTCATCCAGTTTAGGCATCTGGGGATGCATACTATGGGCCTGTCCAATAATCCAGGTATGTATGGCAAAACGTACAGGGTACATGAAACATAGGGTAGGAACAGGCTTAAATGTGTGTGGGGAGCACAGAGGCCTGAGGTATCAGAAAAAATTGACAGTTCTAGCCTTGAGTGGAGCAAAAATAAATATTGCTAGACTTTGGGGGGGTTGGGGTGGTACCGGATGTTGAAACCTAGAAACATGATATGGACTGGTGCATTCTTGCCAAAAAATTGGTATACAAACGTAGAGGGTGTCCCAAATAATGGGAGAAAGTCTGGGGTTGATGGGGCGCCCTCTAAAATATTGGCATGGACACAGGGAGCACACTGCACCGAGATGGCACCCATAACAATACTCAAGAGGCTGAAGGAAAAGGCCGCAATGGGATGGAAGTGGGAGAATCAATGTTCTGTTATTGATACAACTTATGATGTACAAGATAGTGGATGGTTATAATCCTTGTTCTTTGTTTTTGATAAAAGGATTTTGTTTTAAAAGGATTATGTCTAGTGACATGCAGCTAACCTTGGAGGGGTGACTGTTTCGCAGTTGCCCCTGAGAAGTGTCATTTTGGGGTTGTCTATCTTCTGATCCTTTGCCAAGCCTATGTCAGCTATGTGTTCTAATTACACGTGGATCATGGGAGGCCTGGTTTTCTAATCTGTGTCAAACCAGGTTTTTGAGCTGTTGCATCATTCAGTCTGAGGGATTTTAGCATAATTTCTAGTATATGGTCTGAGCTATTATGGCAGTCACACTTTACTGTTGATGTTCATCCATCTTGATAAACATCCTTGCCATAGGGCCCCTGATCCCTTGTTTCTTGGTTCTCTTGTTTCTATTGTCTTTACCAACTGCTGGATCGCAATAGTTAGTGGGGGGTTTTCAAGCTTGCTGGTTGAATGCAGGGAAAGAGTTGATGGTGGCCAATTTTGCCAAATTATGTTAATACTGGGAAGCAGATCTTCAGGTATAGAATGTAGATGGGCTATGTAACACCTGGAAGAACTGAAGAGGATTTGAGCTGTTGTGGAATGCCGAAAGGAAGTTTCCATCTTAGTAATTGGTATTGTTTAGGGTGTTAAATTAAGTGGGTGGCTTGTTTGAGCTGGAGTGTGGATCTGCTTAATAGTATGTGATGGTTGTCACATACTTGCTACATTTTAGGTGGTCATAGTTTTGCTGCTTCTCTTTTTTATTTTGATGTTTCTTCCAACAAATACAGAAAGAAAAAAATAAAGGAAAATATATCAGTGTTCTACAAAGCACACAGCCACCTGAAGAATCAGTAAACCACTTTTGTTTTGGTTGAACTGGACTCTGTATAAATAGTTACTAGCTTCTGCAAAAATACTTCGAAGTTAAATTCAGAAAAGGTCACTCGAATATAATTAAAATCTTTCGAAATTCATCCTCTTTTGAGTTTGTTATTGATTATACACTTACCTCTCCTCTGTGCATAGGGGGTCGACAGGTTATGCATGCTTAATGGGAGCACATAAAGAAAAGCTCCCTACTCAGTAGCTCTTTCTATGCAACTAGTATTTCACACTCTAAGCAGCTGTGCAGTCGAACTGTAGGTTGCCTGCAGAATTCAACACTAGGGTGACCTTTATCCTATATTGCAAATGTTGCAGGCATTTTCCCGTTTTTAATGGTAAATTTAATTAGAGAAGTCCTTAAGCGAATCACAAGGAAGCAAATTATTTGTCTCTTATTACCTTATTCACAAAAAAGTAGTAAATCTGCAGCCGTAGAAATGCGCTTACATAAAAGTGCTGATGTACTTTTTGCAATTCTCCAACATTCACAGTGGTCCGTCTGGAAAGCTGTGTGCCCGTTGCACGTTTCTTTTTTTTTTTTTAACATTCTTTATTTAGTTTTAAACACCCAGCAGATACAGCATGAAAGGACATACAAAAGCTTGCTGGCAAATTTCCCCACCCCCGAGATTATTTCGCCCACCCCACCCTGGTCCTGGCTGGTCCTTGAGGAAAAAGATCAAAGAAAAATTAAAAGAACACAAGAAACGCTCCTACTGGCATGAAAGACCCCGAAAAAACAGAAAGAAACACTGGGCCTCATTTATGAGGCTGTGCGTCACTTTTATGCCGCCGGTGCGTCACTTTTTGTGACGCACCAGTGGCGTAAAAAATGCGCCTTGTTGCGCCATATTTACAAAGTGACGCATCTAGGTAGATGCGTCACTTTGTAAACCCTGCGCCACATTATACCTGCGCCAGGTATAATGTATGCAAGGGGGGCGTATTGACGCAAGAAAGGGTCATGGAAGTGACGCAGTGAAATCTATGAGATGTCACTGCGCCACTTCTAGGACTCAAATGCGTCAAAATCTTACGCCTGCCTCACAGTAGGCGTAAGAATGACGCAGGCCCTTTCTCTTGGGGCTTGCCCCATGTGAAAGGACACATTGCTGGAGTTGCGTCACTTTTGTGACACACTCCAGAAATGCGTCACTTTTGCGCCTACAGATACGTCAGAAATACTGACGTATCTGCAACTCCTTGCAACATGATGCGTCATACTGTAAATATGATGCATAATTGGTGTCGTAAGGAGAGCGTAATGAAAAGTGACGCATCGCTGTTTTCACGTAGCGATGCGCCACTTTTCATAAATGAGGCTCACTGTCTTTACATGTAGCTACAAGATCTTGCGAATATTACAAACATAAAACATTAGGGCCATTTGGGCCATAAACATTAAATCAATTATAAGTATTCTTTAGCACCTATCCCCGATATCCTGGCTGTCCTCTGACCATCTAATCAGGGGGGCCCAGATTCCCATCCCCTTGGCTCATGCTCTCTGCCCCCTCCTAGCATATTGCAGTCTCAATCCTAAACACTACCAAGAACCTCGCCAGCCATTGCTGAACCACAGGTGGAATAGGATCGAGCCAATGAGTAGCTAAACAAAGTCTGAATACTATCATAGCTATAAAGAAAAAAGGTCTGGACCTGGGCTGGTAAATGAGAGCTGCTCACTCCTAGTATAAGCAGCTGTGGTGTCATCTCAATTTGCTGACCCAGGTGGGATTCAAGAATCACACCAACTTCCCTTTTAATTATACCCAGATCGGGGCAGGAAGCAAACATATGTACTATGTTTGTACTATGTTTGCTGCAGGATAGCTACAGCGTGGGCATAATGCTCCCCATTTTGAAATCCTCTCCGGTTTTATATACAGATTAAACCAAGTATTAAAGGATTGCAATTGGAGATTAGCTGCTATACATGAGGTATGGGCCATAGTGAGTGAACCCTCTACTTCCCCTAGTTAAACCTGTAACTGCTCCTTCTAACGATCACAATGTTTGGGTAGATCATCAGTCATCGTCTCATTTAGTTTTTTATAAATCCCACCCAGTGTCCCTACCCCTTTAAGTAACATCTCCACCAGTATCACCCTGGTGAAGCGACTGCTGCCTCCCAGCTTCCTCACTAAGAAATCTCTAATCTGCAGATATTTAAAAAACTGCCTGTTATCAATCCCAAAAGTTTCTATAATCTGATCAAAAGAACACACCCCAGTTGCTTCCATAATATTGCCAACCCTCCTGACACCTTTGTCGTGCCACATTTTCATATACCCATCCTTAAACATACAAGAAAGTGATTCATTACCATACAAAGGGGTATACACATGTATGCAACCCAGACCTATCTTTTTTGAACTGAAGTCCATATATTAAAAGCACACATCAATGTCTTGAACTTCACCCTTTTGTAATAATTAAAATCAGTATATTGAACAAGACAACCCGTAGTCCCTGACCCCAATAATAAATCATAGATTGATGCGGGAGCCGCCTCTTGTACCTGATCAGGTTCAACCTTGATGAGACTTCCCATTTTAAATAGTATAGCAGCCCAATGATATAGCTGCAAATTAGGGACCGCCCATCCGCCTCTGTCCCTAGGTAGGGTAAGGAATTTTAGTGCTCTCTGAGGGCGACAATTAGCCCAAAGAAATTTAGTGAACAACTGATTCATATTTTTAAACCAAGTATTGTTAATAGCCAACGGCATTGCCCTGAAAAAATATAACATTTTTGGCAAAAACACCATCTTAATGACATTACACCTCCCTACAAGGCTTAGCTTGAGATTATCTATGCCTTTAAGATCTGTTTTAAATTTTAAAAGCAATGGATCCAAATTAGTTTCAACAATTTTAGACACATCGGCCATTATTTCCACCCCAAGATGTGTTGCCTACTGAATGACCCAGGGGGTCATTGATCTGAAGTCCCTTACCGACAACAACAAGGGTTTTATTCGAGTTAAATCGATATTACGATATATGCCAAAAATGTTAGCCTCTTTTTCGAGTTTAACTAGTGCACAAAGTGGATTAGGGGTCATAATAGCAAGATCATTGGCATATGCCAAGATCTTGGTGCTCCTCCCCTTACTGTGTATAGCTCAAATCTGATTGTTATCTATTAATTTCCTAATGAAGGGGTCAATATGCAAAGCAAATAAAAGGGGGAGCAAGGGCACCCCTGACCTGTCCCCTGCTAATTAACACAGGACCTGACGATTCCCCCATAATAGCAATTCTAGCCACCGGGTTATTGTACATTATTGAAATAGCCTTGATAAACCTTCTACCAAATCCTCTACTCTCCAATGTTGCCCACAGAAACGTTCAGGAGACCCCATTGAAGGCTTGCTCCGCATCTAGCAGAATAAGGATGATAGGGTCTCCCTTAATCCCTGCTGTATCAAAGAGAGCTATCACCCTCTGTATATGATCTATTGTGCTCCCACCGGGAACAAACCCATGTTGGGTGGGTGAAACTAGCTTCTTAATCACGGCGGCCATGCGATTTGCCAAAATCTTGGCATAAATCTTTATTTCGCTATTATTAACGTTATAGGCCGATAAGACCCCAACTCTTTAGCCGATTTCCTCTTTTTAGGAAAGACCACAATGTTAGCTGAACTCCATGATTCGGGTGCCCTCTGCCAAGAGTGTGCTTTGAGAAAGACAGCAACCATAAGTTCTACTAAGCAGGGAGCCAGTTTGTTATAGAATTCCCCTGGAATAGAATCGGTACCAGCCGCCTTCCTGTTAGCCAGGGAGCTGATAACGTCCATAACGTCTTCAGTCATAATAGGTATTTCCAATGCTTCTCTTTCTTCCCTAGTTAGTTCTCCCCAGGAAGTTCTGCTAGAGAATCATAAATTTATTTCTCCTTTCCAGTGATTTCTTCTGTATTAAGCTGTTGATAAAATCGCTGAATGGCAGCCCGAATATTTGAGGCCTCTGAGACTAGCCCATCTTGAGGGTCATCAATTTCAAGAATTTCTCTCTGTGTCACCCTTTCTCTAGTGCAAACTGCTAGTATATGTTCCACTCGCTTGCTACATTCGTACATTTTAGATCTCCATGCTGCATATTTCCCTGCTGCTTTAGCTGTTGAGACTTCTAAAATTCGAGATTTAGCTACTGCTACCTTAATTTGTGCCAGCCCCACATCTCCCCCATCCGTAATAGTTTCTACTAGTTGTGCCTCTGCCTCAGCTAGCTTGTCATAAAGTTCCTGCATAAAGCGTTTGCCCTCTTTCTGAGACCGCCAACCATACCTTGAGGTTTCTCCTCTTATCCCAGCTTTCCGAGCATCCCATACAATATCAGCCTGTGTGCTACCCTTTTTCTCAGATATAGATCTAGGGATCCAGACTTTCATATGTGCAATATATTCCTGATCATAAAGGAGTGTCCTATCAAAAGTCCACCGTGGTATCTCTTTTTTAGAATCTTGAAGTGGGATCTCTAGGACTAGCGGGTTGTGGTCGGACATGACCCGTGGAAATTTAAAGATGCTGCAGTTAATCGAAAGACCCTGGGAAACAAAGAAATAGTCAAGCCGAGCATGTGTCTGATGTGTTGCTGGAAAAAAAGTAAATCCAGGGTCATGGGGTTCTTGCAAGGCCCAAACATCCATGAGACCATGAATTGTACATAAATTATGCACAGATTTAAAAACTTAGGTTTACGACCTCTGTAAAGACTAGGCCCAAGCTTCAGAGTATTAACCCCCAGATTTAAATTAAAGTCACCACAAACTATCAAAGGCAGCGGCCCGCCAACAAGTTCCATATTTATACAATTAAAAAGGGCAGGATTATCAAACACTGATCCATAAACCATGCAGAGCGTAAAGGAATAGTTCTCGACACTGCATGACGTAATAGCCCATCTGCCCAGATGATCTGCTTTAGACCATGGGAAACTAAAAATCTTCATGCGAGCCATTATGGCTACCCCTTTTGTATGAGTGCCTTGGGTCGTGAAAGAAACTAGCTGATAACCAGCTAATTCTGCCACTTTTTGTCTCCCAGCTTCGATGTGTGTTCCCTGTAAACATATTATATCCGCATTAAGATGTTGGATGTCTTTGTTGACCCTGCGCTTCCTAATCTGACAATTTAAACCACATATATTAACAGATGCGATCCTCGGGTAACCCCTTGTCAATCATTAGCTTTATTAGCTGTCCAGTTGCCACCTTAATATTCAACAAATTATCCTTGCCATTGCAAAAATGGCTGCCCCCTGAACCAGCCCCTCCACCCCCTGAACCCGGCAAAATAGGTCCGTAGACCCTTGTGATGCCTCCTGCATCCTGCTGTTGCCCCCTGCCGCTGCCATCTCTAAGAAAAAAAATACAAAAGATTACACAGTATGCCACATACTATCCGGACCCTTAGGAACCAAGAGGATTCGGACAAGTGTTATCTAGCTCTTTCCTCCTGAGACTTCCTGCAAATACTCCTGCACTAGAATTTCTGAACTAAACACTGTGTTCACCCCCTTATACATTACCTTCAATCGTGCTGGACTCATTAGATAGACTTCACAGCCGGCCTTCTGAAAAGGAGCAATTAACTGTCTAAGCCTCCATCTTCTCTCCACTGTTGTGTGGCAAAAGTCTGGCCTGACAAAAAAAGTGTGTCCCTCTGCAGATCGTCTGGCTTCTGGTCGGGCTTTTTCAAAACAGCCAGTTTCAACAAAAAATTCCCAAATAAAATCAAAATAGCTCTGTGTTTATCATCGTGGTTGCCCTGTCCCCTTTTTTCTTGAGCATAAGAGGGAATCTGTGCACTCTGTGCACCTCTGCTTCCCAGTTCCAGTGTTTTAGTTCCAGGAATACTCCCTTCAGTAGCAGCAGAATAAGTCCACAAATATCCTCTCCTTCTGCGTTTTCTGCTATACCAAGAAGCCTCAGATTATTTCCCCTCTGGCGATTCTCAAAGTCCTCGAGCTTCCACATGACATTGGTCATTCTAGCCTTGTTTGCCGCTGCTTGTCCTTTGGCCTCAGACCCTGCCTCCAACCCCAGTACTCGTTCTTCTAGTGCCGCAGTTCGTTCCGTAATCTCTGAACAGGTTTTATTGACCTTCCTTATAGCCCCTTGTAGTTTTTTAGTCGCCAAATGTGCTCTCTTGTGCTCCTGTCGGGCACCGACTTGCATTGGTTTAAGTGTGGAATATATCAATCCCATTGAAGGAGAGGAATCAGAGATAGCATTCGATCCGGGTAATAGCTTACCAGCCTCCAACTGGGTACTATCATCTACTAACTTTTTGGCCTCAGAGTCCAAAAGGGTCCCTGAGTAATACCAATTCATCTACTGTAAAAATGGTTCGAAATCTTGGCATCCTTATGAACAGCAAACATACTTTTGTTGACCAGGTCAATGCCACTATCTCGACCACTTTCCATAAACCTAAGTTAATTAAAAAGATTCTTCCATACATTCCACTTTCTCTGCAAGAAACAGTAGTAACAACACTAATACTGTCAACATTAAAGTACTGGAAGGGGCTGTATCTACACTTACAGGTGCAGTACCTAAACAAGTTGCAGTCCCTTCAGAATGCTGCCGCTAGGCTTTTGTAAGGAATCCCCAAATTCCAACCAGTTAAGCCAGCTCTACGGGTGCTTCATTAGCTCCTGGTCAAACAAAGAGTCAATTTCAAAACCCTAAGTATCACCTTTAGGGCTTTCCACTATCGTGGCCCAAATCACCTCAAGGAAAAGCTCAAATGATACCTGCCAGAGAGGCCCCTCTGTTCAAGTGTGGCTAAAACATTATGATCCCTAGGTTTAGGCATGTCTCTTGGGGTGACAGAAGTTTTGTGACAGGGGCTTCAAAGCTTTGGAACTCCCTGCTACTGCATATTAAATCTCAGACAAACTTGCTTTTATTTCTCAACTCATGAAAGACATGGCTTTTTACCTATTATCCTAGCTTACAAGCTCTGATGCTCAGTAGCGCCTTGACTCTTCCGGACAACTGTTCACACCCTATATAAAATGAGTTAACATAACATATAGAGTAGCATTGGAATTGCGTTGGCTGGGCAGTGTTAATATTGGGGAAGTGGAGTGAATGAAGTTCAGCTACAATGTGTTGCTGTTCAGAGTAGAGTTTGCACTGCGTAGGTCAGGTTTGTTGGGTTCTAGTGAGTACTGTGTGCAGCAAGGTATACGTTGAATGGAAAGCCACAATGTGTTGGGCCATGGTTAATAGTAGGTGTGGTGTGGATGTAAATAACTAATGGAGTATATGAAATGCATGTGTCCCCTTTCTAGAGTATAGGCGGTGATGTTAAGGATGCAAAGTGAAATTTTTACCCCCTCCTTAAATTCCATGCTTTGCATGCCTCTTCTCTCTGAATAGAGCCTACTGTAATTTGCATGAATGCATGCCTCATTCTATTTTATTGTATATATGCAAATCACCCATACCTCATATTATAGATCTCAATCTCTCTTCATTTGAAATCATCGCAATGCAACCTAAATCTCCTCTTATCTCGTTAATAATCCTACCAACAGTTTATAAGAAATCGCATAGTCTGCACTAAAGATGACCTCTGACACCAATTAATTCCATCTGTCATACAAAAATGGAGTATATGCATGGGATGGTTTGCTTGAGAGCACACAACTAATTTCAATTACGAACAATAACCAATAGCCACTGGATTAACCACTACTGTTAGATTCGAATGTACTGTTGTACTCACTGCTAAGTGCTTCAATGTCTTGTAAGGGGTAGTAAAAGCTGCATAAATATTTAAAATACAATAAAAACATAGGTAGACAGAAGGTTAATTTGATAGTGACTGACTCTCTGACAGCTTTTCAAATATACGCCCTACCCTAAATTGCTGATATTGTGAATGGAACGGTGTGTAGTTTGAAAGATGTCCTGTGTGGGTTAAGGATACACGTGCAGGAATGGTGTAGGTGGTGGGCTAAGAGAAGGCTGATGGAGCAGTAGCAACATATAATAGTTATTGAGGAAGGAGAAAGTAAGGAGTAGGCGATGGGGAGGCCACACAGTGGAAAACGGAGGACACAGGTATGCATTCCTTTCGTTGGCAATATGTTTGTAACATGACAAGCCAATGTAGTATAAGGTGTAGATGTAGTGAAATATTGTGGGGGTGGGGGGGGGGGGCGGGAACAGGATTTTGGATGGGAGATTAGACGTAGTGAGGGGCTATTTAAATTGCAAGAGCAGGTAATGATGAGACTTAGGATGGGTGAAAAATAGGTAGAGAAGTAGGGAATCATGCAATTGGTAAGGGAGGTAATTGGGAAGCCCTGCCTTGGAAAAGGAAGGCGAGAAAACTAGGGGAGTAGGGTGAGCCAAGTGGGTGGGGATGGAGGTAGGTGGTCACCTGGTACAGGGGCAATATGATACTGTGGTTGTACAGGAAATATCTAGGGTGAAGTTAAATGTCCGAGGTAGAGGGCCTCGGTTATTAGGAGTCCCATGTTTGGGTTATGTGACAGGAGAACGAGGGAGATGAAGGAGAGGGTAGTGATGGAGACAGAGAAGAGAAAAGGATGGGTTAGGAGACAGAAATAAAGGATAGTGAGAGAGCCACTGTCGGGGTAGGTGATAGGAGGAATACAGCAGAAAGTGGGGTCATTGGATGGGGTAGAGGGAGTCACATTAATGGATTTAGGCTGAAAAGAAGATGGTAGGAGGACTGTTTTTCACAAAGCGTTTTATCTGTTTTACTTTGAATTGATCAGGGACTAACCTTTTCGAATGAAATTTATTGAAGAGGGTGAGGAAGATTTGGAAAATTTGAAGTAATATCATAACACATTTAAGTGCTGTGGGTGGGGAGTAGTCTAGGGGCAGCCTGCTATCCTGCTTGCTAAAGGTGCACTCAAATATGAGATATGAGATGCTGAAGTTTCAATTCAGATTTTGAGCCTAATCAATGTGTTTTGTGGGTTACAGGAGTGAGATGAAGATGTGACAGTCATGTATAGTTCTGGAAGACTTTAACCTTAATTTTGAAGTGTGGGCAGAATGTAACATAGTCCCCGACAAGGTGGTTTGATGGTGGACAATGCTATTGGGTTGTGAAACGTTATGGTCATTTTGAGAAGCTCATTTTGGAGGTGGGGTGCGGCCATTCTGTTATTTTAGTGTACCCTTTTGTATTCAGTGTCTTAAAATGTATTTCGGTTTTTTTCAGTTATCTGATTTTCAGAAGTGTCTCTTTGGCCTTTTGAGTGGTTTGTCAGATTCAATAATCCTGTGGCTTCTGACAACTTTTGAGCAAATCTATTTGCAATTCACATAACTATCAAAGGGTATAATTAAATGCGATGGAGTAGCAAGACCACATTGATAGGTTTCATTAACCAGATATTTGTTTTAAGGTGAAACACTGCCGTAAAATGTCCCATACTACATTTCATTTTTAACAGTGCAGATCAGGAGACATTTCAAAATATGCATTAGAGTACAAGAATGAAAACTCCATTCATAGTTTTTTAGTTTTGTCACAGTACTTCAAAATACCTTGTAATTGATTGTCTATTCCTGGAACAGCATACTTTGTCCTTAACTCTAAAATGCTTGAAAAATTATGAGGTCATATGTTTTGCAAAGGTATTGGCTTATGTAACATAATTGTCTTTAAATAAATGTGGGAAACAAGAAAAATCTCAGCATCAATGCTCATACAGAGTCAGCCATGAAAAGTGTCTGTTCATCCCTCACCCCACAATTGAGGATAATACATATATATGGCCAAGAAAAAGTTCTTTGAGTGACATCTCCATTAACCCTATGGAGGAGATTTACAATCTGTTTGCATGTGTACTCAGACACCAAGTAAATGTTTGTTAACAAAAACTTTGCTCCACTGAAAGTTGACTTTGTGGGCTACTCCAAAAACCGTTGGTGCTGCCAACCACCAGCCCCCCTGCAGTTTATTTAAAATGGGTTTAAAAGGGAAGGAACAGAACACACAAATAGATTTTTATAGGTTTTTGCACAAAGCCAGATCAACTTTAATAGTGTCATCAAGCGTTGTATAAAGTCTCAACACCTCAGGAAACCAGGCACAAACCAGACACAAGCAGATCATGTAATTTTACTTTATGTGGCTCACCCTTGGGTAGATTTTTTTGCACTGAAATTTCTACTGCGTAGTTTACGTCGACTCCAAATTTTAGCCGAAGTTGTTCGGAATCACCTTGCTTTATAATGCAATCCCTATAATCACGTTAAACGCCCTTTTAGTGCAAGCAGGGCTAGTGACGTCATCAGCATGCGACGTCTGCAGAATATGGCGCTACACAATTTCTTTCCACTTGCGCAATGCTGTACTGCAGTTTTAGACACTTCTGCTTAGATAGTTCTGTAATGACAAAAGTTTGCGAAGTTGAATGCCATCCTGACTGCAGTAATAGTTATTAAGTGTACTTAATAACTCTTACTACAGATACAATATCAGCAAAAAAAAGTGCTAAAGTCTTGAGTGAGAGATATTTTCTACCAAGCACATAATCAATATTTTTTTCTCATGTAATTGTACAATTCCAACCACTGTCAAAAGAGTGCTTCTCTTTTATACCAGTCAGTAATCATCTCATTGCACGCCTGGTTGGTACAACACATTAAACGCACTGTTTAATCAATAGGACGCAGAAATAATGTGTGCGCTTCATGGTTTAATTATTGCTCTGGCTCAGTTTTAACCACTGAACCTCTTCGTCATAGTGATCGAACTGCGTAGTACTAAGACAGATATTGTAAATTCCATTAATCTCCAACTTGTTTTAGAATCTAGAACATTATGGGAAAAACAGTGCGTTTGAGCTGTTACTTTTATGACTTTAATCTACTCAGGGGGTTGTAATGTGCAGATATACATAAGGGAAGTGCAGGGAAAGCATGGAATGGAACAAAAACGCTTTCTCGGAAACCAGTATCAGTAGGAAGAACAAACTCCCACAAACAGCTAAAAACAAGTACATTTTATTGATTACAAAATTGGCCATTGGACAGTCACTGTGTCCCACAGAATGCATCCAAGGAATTCTTGATCCTAGGCCAATAAAAGTGGGGGACAAGTCTTGCAAGGGTCTTGTCTTGGCACAGGTGTCCTGCTAGGGGAATTTTGTGAACCAGCTCAAGTAGCATCGAAGGGCTACAAAATTGGCCATCGGACAGTCACTGTGTCTGCACTTTTTTCCTACTTTTTGTTAGCAGGTTTGCTATTTTAGGCAAATGAAGCAAGCAACATACAATCAAATGTTCCACTTTGCACAAGATAGTCATCAGGGCCGGACTGGGAACCAAAACCGGACCTGGCAAAGAGCTCGGCCGGTCCCCTCCCCACTGGGGTGGGGGGGGGGGTTGGAGGTGCAACCGAGCTCTTTCCCAGGGCTGGTTTTCGACCGATTTTGTTACAGGGCCGATTTTGCAGCTCTGCTGCAAAAACGGCCCTGTAACAAAAACGGCCCGCAGGGGCCCAAAACCGGCCCCCACCCATGCGGCGCACCAGGGGATTGCCATTGTAGGAGAGAAGGCTGTTGATCAGGGCGAATCCTTACTAGAAAACACACTCGGTATCCAAAATATTAATGAGCCATTAATTAATATGCTGGGTGTAAGCTAAAAGCAAACAAGGCGAAGGGAATGTTACAAATCACACAGAATGCCTACGTCATTAACATGTCTTAAGAGTGTTGATTATAGAAATGCCCCCCCACCCGTTGCTGAAATAAAAGGTGTTTGAAGAACTTAGGGCCAGATGTAGGTAGGCTTTTACCGGGCAGTAACGGTCGAAATCGGCCGTTACCGACCGCTAAAAGCCTTTTCCTATGTAGGAGGCTTTTTTACTGATTCGGTAAATAACGAATCGGTATTTACCGATTCGGTATTTACCGAATCATCATTTACCGATTCGGTATTTACCGAATCAGTAAATGAGATGTAGGCTGGGCTTTAAGAATTCGTTATTTACCACCAACTATTAGTTGGTGGTAAATAAGGAATTCCTATGTAAATGCATAAATGTGCATTTACACCTGTGCCATGTGACAGACATACATGCCCTTAGGGCATGTATGTATGCCACATGTGCCCACCAGCACTAATCAGGGGTGCAACAGGGTGACAAAGTGACACCCTGCCACCCTTGACTTTTTCCCAATTTTACCGAATCGGTAATTACCGATTCGGTAATTGACATTCATTCCTATGGGCCTCCAGGCCCATAGGAATGAATGGCAAATACCGAATCAGTAATTACCGATTCGGTAAATACCGAATCTTAACGATTCTGTATTTTTTTACCGATTAATTACCTACATAGGATTTACCGATTCTAAAATACTGAATCAGTAAAATTCGGTCTTTTAGAATCGGTGAAACCTATTTACCTACATCTAGCCCTTAGTCAGGGACATCACCTTCCATTTTTAGGTCTCGGTAGATACAGCATCCGATCATTCGCAAGTGGCTTTGCTGACGTAGATTTAGTTTGCTGTTTAAAAATGTTGCGGTTGGTCTTTATGGAGGAATGGAAGTGTATTGACTGACGTGTAGTGTTTACTGTGAGGGCCGGTTTTAGGGCCGTACAACCGGTGTAGCCACACCCGGTGCTGACCTCGCGGGCGATTGGAGTTTGCTGTTTTTGAAAATATTATCAATAACGTATGGGTTTTAAAGCACCTGTTGCAGAGTTCATTGTGTGTCCAACAGTTTCCATGCAACAATGAGAATGCCAAGATACATGTGGTGATTCATTTTCCTGCTGGGAAGTGATTGGAATTCTGTCTAGTGGCAGATTTGACTCATCATAAAGTAGCGCAGAGTGTTAATCTGCCTACCTGCTGCAAAGAACGTGTACCATGCAGATCACAGAACTGTATTTTATGTGGATAGCTCAGTGGGTTCCTACTTTTTGCCACAGAGATCCTAATGTAGCAAAGTGATCTGTGTACTGTAATCAAAGAGCTGCATGCAAACTGCAAGGTATAGGTTATAACATTATGTTTTTCTCCCATCTTTCATTATTCCACAGTTGCTAAAAAGGATAATTTGGTTAGAAATGCATTCATATTAGTAAAGTCAACTGTTAGTGTGGATGGAGCCTCAGCCTGTGCATTGTGACTGAGAAATTGTACTGGTGGTACAGCATGGGAGCGAGGTGGGAACTACTGTATGTTCCAGTGGTAATTTGAGCTGCAAATGCAGCATAATTATGTGATAAGGTGTAGTGATACAGGTTGGCCCTCACGTAATCCAACAACCTGAAAGATGTATTCTTAACAGGGAGGTTGTCCCTTGTGTCCACATCATGAGTACAGATGTGGGTAGTCCCAGGAATAAGGGAAAACAGATAGAGGTACTGTCCCAACACCTGCTGGCAGTCTATCTGCTGTTCAGGAATTTGATTGGGAGAAAGAGTTACTCCCTCCACAGACCCAACTTTCTCCTTGCAGTCTGAGAGGTCAGGGAGAGGTTCACTCTCCTCCTCCTCGTCTCCATCTGTCACCATGAGCATGGTGAGCTCAGACCTCTCAAAGTGTGGTTCGAGTCGACTGATATGTAGCACCATGTGGGGTTGCCTGGGGTCTTGAAGTCCACCAGGTAGGTGTCCTTACCCTTTCTCTCAAACACCTCATAGGGTCCAGTCCAATAGTCTTGGAGAACCCTGGGTTCCAAAGGTTCCATAGCCTACACATTCTGCTCAGACTGCAATTCGACAGTGGGAGAATTTTCGTCATACCTCTCTTTCATTACAGCTTGACTTGCTTCCAAGTTGCCTGAAGCTAGCTTCCACAACTAAGTCATTTGGCTTCTGAAGGCCAGCATGTAGCCTGCTACATCCTTGGGAATCTTCCTGGGAGCTTGCTTCTACCCCTTCTTCACCAAACTAAGAGGTTCTCCAACCGGGTACCCTTACAGAAGCTCAAAGGGTCTGAAGCCCACCCCCTTCAGTGGCACCTCCCTGTAGGCACAAAACATGCATGGCAAGAGGATGTCACACTTATTCCTTAGGGTCTCAGGTAGGCCACTAATCGTGCCCTTCCGGGTCTTGTTGAATCTCTTAACAAGCCCATGTGTTTGTGGATAATAAGGGGTGGAGAACCTGTAGGTTACCTCATACATCTTCCACATTGACTGCATGTATGCCACTGTCAGACACAACTTCAAACTAAGTCAAGTAAAAATTCCCATCAGGGTCTTTGCCATTGTAGTTGCAGTCATGGTATGCAGAGGGATTGCCTCTGGGTACATAGTGGCATGATCCACCAGAACCAGGATAAACCTGTTGCCTGATGCAGTCTAGGGATCCATAAGCTCAACAGTGGCGATGCCCACCCGCTCAAAGCTTGTGCCAATGACAGGCAAGGGATTAAGGGGGGCTTTCAGCCTCTGCCCTGTATTTACACCGGCCTGGCAGGTCACACAAGTCCTACAGAATGCATCAAATGAATTCTTGATCCTAGGCCAATAAAAGTGGGGGACAAATCTTTCAAAGGTCTTGTCTTGGTCCTGCCAGGGAACTTTGTGACCCAGGTCCAGTAGCATTGAAGGGCCACCATGGCCCTATTTCTTCCACGTACAGGAGCCTTTGGCTCACTGTAAGGGAGGTTGTCCACCCCTTGTGGGACTGCCTTGGTGCCCTGCAGAACTACTTCTTGGTCGGTCCTTCTTCTACTTTACATCCAGCAAGCGTAAGCAGGTCACCAAGGGAAGCAATGCCTCCCACAGTAGACTCTGGGGCGGCCCGCATGAGTGCACCATCCATCTGCCTGGAAATACATTCAGGGGCTGGTTTCCCATGCCCTCTGCCACACCCTTTCGTAGCAGATGGCTGGACCACTGTTCCAGGCTCCAGCCCTTTTTGACTCCCATCATGGGCAACCATGGACCTTGTAGCACATATCCACTCAGGTTGCCCCAACATCTCCACAGAAACCTTGAGTTCCACTTCTTTCCAGGTAGTCTGTTCAAGACCATTATCAAGAAAACAGTCCGCAGACATGGCAGGTCTCACAGCAACCTTCAGAAGATCTGACCCCCCCTCCTCAGATGGAACAAGGGCCACGGGATAGTGACCCTGCCCTTTGTCAGCCACCACAACCTGGTGGAATTCATTGAGAATCACCTGCTCTGGGGACACAAGAGGACTCCTTACTATAGTCATGCTGGCACCTGTATCCCTCAGAGCCTCAATATCAAGCCCACTAATAGTGACCCATTGCATATACCTGTTAGTATTTGAGGGTACATGGATCTCAGGAACCATCTCACTGTCACCCAGGGACACTAGGGCAACCCCACTACACTGCTCCCCATGAACTGGGACAAACTCCTCCCCAGCTTTACACTTGTCATTCCTGGAATCTTTCCTCCAGGGAAAGGTGGTGCTCTTTGTGGACACTTGAGATCCCCTTTGTAGTGTCCACACTCAAAGCAATCATAGCACTTAGGAGTCGCAGGCTGTTGACTTTTGTCAGGGTAGTTTATCTTCCGGTGGCCAGATTAGGAATGAGAACTAAACCCTTTCCCCTAGGAGTTGTTTTGAGAGCCTTTAGAGAAATCTGTCTTTTCATCCTTTACCCCTCCTTCTTCTGGTTGGAACCCTGACAACCACCCTTGTGAGGGTTCCCCCTAGAGGCCTTCTTGGCCACTCTGGTGCTGACCCAGATGTCCGCCTCCTCAAAAAGCTTTCTGGGGTCAGTAAGCATGCTATCAATTAGGTGTTGGCACTACCTTGGAGAGCAAACATCAAGCATGTGCTCTTTGAAAATTAAATTGCACATCCCTAAGTATTTATAAGCCTTGCTGCCCCTCAACAAGCCCTTCAATGCATTTTTGCCATTTTCCAAGAAATCCACCCATGTCCGTGATGATATCTTGAGGCTGCCTGGTGCTCTACCTCTTGAGTAAGGAGTGTGCCTCATCCCACTTTGGACATGTGCCTCCTTAAAGTACTACCACAGAACTGGGGCCTTGTACACTCTTAGAACCACTTCATAGACTGAAAACCATTTGTCTATGTCATTCCCCCACCACACAACTGGGCACCAAATCCTTGGGTATCTGGACTCTGGACTCACCAGTGGACTCTACAGGTATGCAGCCAGCATGGCTGTTGCTGGATCCCACTTATAGGACCCTTATGTCCAGCTCTCTCATGCTGAACTCGTGGGCCATTTTCTCTCCTCCATGGCCAGCTTTTCCTCCTGTAGAACTTGCTCTTTCTCTATTATTGTAAAGGCCTCTCCTTCTTTAGCTTGGCAAGGGCCTACTCCTTCTGCAATTTCTTTGCAAGCTCCAGCTTCAGCTTTTTCTCCTTCCTCCTGTCCTTCAACTCCTCTGAAGACAGATTCCCTGAAAACATACTGCTGCCTAGTCTACTGTGGATTTCCAGTCATGGGAGCATGTTACCCACCACAACAGCAGGTTGCCTGACAAGAACTCCAGACAGCTCCTGCTCAAATCCCTCAAAAGACTTTAAACCCTCTTCCTCATCCTCTCCATTGGTCTGGTGGGCTAAGGCCATGCTCTTAAGGCTTTCTTAAGCTCCGCTTCCTACACTTCCTTTCGTGAATACCCCTCTTTCCTGGCAGAACCCCTTGAGCTGGGCCAAGGTGTAGGTTTCCAAATTGGACAGCTTGAATTCCATGCTGTCAGATAAGGCCATAGGCATTGCAGACAAAAATCAGCATGGAGCGAAAAGACTTTTGGGAAAGCCAAAGATGTCAATTTAGGGAGAACTGAAAAAGGTTTGGATTTGATCTTAGTGTAGAGTTGTAGTGAACAATGAGTTGCTATATGGTATTGCACAAACAGAAGACCTTCCCTCTCTGCTGATCACCAATGTTAGCAGAGGTATGCAACCTGTCCAAGCAGGAACCTCCACTCTAGTCAGCATAAGCTCAATATACCCTAAAAGATAACCTTTGCTCGCCCTTTGGTAGCTTGGTACAGAGCAGTCAAGCTCATCTAAAGTGGCATTGAGTAAAGTATTTGTGTAACAAACACAAACACACACAGAGTAACACAATAAAAACAGCACACAAATACCCAACACAGGGTTGGGAAAAGAGATAATATTTTTATGAGTAAAAGAAAGGCCAAAATGACAACAATCTAATGGTAGAACTGGAGTTATGATGTTTTAAAGAATAAATCAAAAAGTAGTGCTTAGAGGCAAATAGTGCTTAGGGGTAACTTGAGGTCCTGCTAGACCAGGAGGAATCCATAGTTCAGGCCGACCACAATGGACAGCAAGTCGAGTACAGGACTCACACAGGTCCCGCTGATAAAGTACCTTAGATGGAGCAAGTGTCAACTTCGAAGACTCAATGAGTCGGTTCATATCTGTGCTGGTGATGAATACTTTGTTGACGAACCCCTTTATGATGCAGCCGTGCTGTCTGTTGTCGTCGATCCATGCAGCCTGTCGAAGTGATGTTGTCGATCAGCTCCTGCATCAGCATCAAAGGGCAATGAGTCGGTTCCTTTCAGTGTAAAGTTGTCACTGTGTCAATTTTGATGGTTACAGTACAACAGAGACCACCTTTCAAGGGCCCAGGAGTGGGTTGGCGCAACTTGGTAGGGCAGGACTCACATATGGCAGAGTCTAGGTGCTGCTGCAGTGTTGAAGGAAGTCTTTGATGGTCCTGAGACTTCAGAAAAGAGGGCTAGCCAGCAAGCCCTTGGAGTCACTCTGGGTTCAAATGAGATTTGTCCATTCCTTGTCCTTAGCAGGGCAGAGATTAGGCAGCAGCAGGGCAGCACAGCAAAGCAGAAAATCAGTTCTTACAGAGCAGCAGTCAAGCAGAGGTACAATTCTTGTAGCACAGCAGTCTTTACTACTGGCAGAGTTACTCACAGGTTCAGTAGTGCACTGTCTTCGTAGGGTCAGAACCCCTGAACGTATGCCCAGTTGTGCTTTTGAAGTGGGGGTTACATCAAAACAGGCCCTTGAAGTGTACAGGTCCCCCTTTCACCCCAGCCCTGGCTTCAGACTATCAGTAGGGGATAATCAACCCTTTGTGTGGAAGACAGGGTATTGCCTATTCAGGTGTAAGTGTCAGCTCCCCCCTCTCCTTCTGCCCAGGAAAAGCTACCAGAATGCAGATGAGCTCTCTGTCAAACCCACCCATCCTGTATATGTGGCTGTCTATAGAGAACACACAAAGTGTAGCTGTCACCCATCCCAGATGTGTATAGGAGAGAGGTTGCAAGACACACAGAGCAGTAAGAGCAGAGAAATGTCCACTTTCTAAAAGTGACATTCAGGAAAAGGTGCCACTGCTGACAATCATTTAGCAATACCAGTGATTTACCAATGGCCGGGTCTAGTGGCTTAGTAAACTAATGCGTGCACTATAGGGGCCTGTGTGCGACCTCATGGTCACAGGTTCAAATCCCAATAGGTCCACTCAGCCTTTTATCCTTTCGAGGGCGATATAATGAATACCATTTAGTTGTGTAACAATAAACATCTGTTATTCAGCGCCAAGATACCCTTGGGTGAGCATGCACTTTACAAATGCACATGTTATGATATTTTTTGTTTCTGTAAACCCGCAAATCATTTACCTCAGTCACCATTTAATATGACTTGAATTCAGAAAAAAATCATCAAATTATTTTTTTAGAACATCACAATCATACATGGAATGTGGAGACACATTTGAAAACAATCTATAGATCTTTTTAGAAACATCAAAAACCACAACACATTTCACAATACATCACTTGTGACAAAAAACATGGCCGATGCCCTATAGCCTATGTGTGAGCTTGTAGCAGCAGTGTTTGTATCCTGGTTCTAAATTGAACATAACCAAAAGGAGCTTCACAAATTACAATCAGTTTATAGCTCCTGCCTGGTGGGCTTAGGCCAGAAGAGAAAACACAAAATAAACCAGTGGCACATCACAGGGATGTTTTCTTTAGACCATTAACATCATTCGCCCTGTATACCCAAAATGTCTTTTTGACAACGCTCTCTGGGGCATGCCCTTGTCGACGGTTTTCGAACACTGATCGACTCGGGGGTTCTCCTCTGGACTCAGAACACATGGATACTCTAAAAGAGAAACCTATAATGTTTTTTACGATCTCATAATTATATGTAGGGGATCAGACTTGCAATACCTGTTTACCTTAGCAAGGTGTAAATCAGTATTTTAGTTATTGAAAACACTTCTTACTGGGATTGTATCATACAGGCGTTCTATGAAACATTAAAAAAGGATGGATGTTATATTATCTAACCTTTTATTGCTTGCGGACGATATAAACATGTACTCACAAATCCCTAATCAACACCTGCCAGCCTCTTGTTGCTGAATTTGATCTTCAGAACTCCTTCCAATGTAGAGAAATCTGTGAAAAAGCCAAGAGCGTGAAACTGAGTTTAGTTTTATGCAGCGTTACACTTAGACAGTGGAACGTGTAATGTGACTTGTATTTAACGGAGAAAATTTGGATGGGAGAACTGTGGAAAATTGCCGGGTTTGAAAGAACTACTCGATTGAAAACAAAGTCTAATGAGCTGACCAGCAGATCTAAACTTTCGCAGCACTGTCTTCAGTGTGCGAGGGGAATATACTAAAAATTAATGAAAATACTAGGAGCAACTTACTTATCAATTTTGCATGAGGTTTTAATTAGACAATACGCTGAGCATAGCCTCGTAGTGCTTCCTAAAATATATATATTAGAAAATAATATGTACCTAGCTGGCAGACACAATAAATGCGAGTAAGGCAAAGCTTAATCTACCTGCTGGTACTTACAATTACTTCAACGTATCTTTCTGGTCAGATTCAGATTGCGAGAAATTCCTGCCGGAGACGCTGTCTCACCTGTGTTTGAATGTCCTTACTCTCCACCCACAAGGCATGGGCAACCAATCAGCTCAAGGGTGGGTGGTTGGTTGTGTAGTCTGCAGCAATGGAACATAAAACATTAGAGACAAGTAGGAGTTTAAAAAATAATAATTTAAAGGGTAAATGGAACAAAGACAAATCAGCACTGTCATGTAGTCATGAGGTAGAGCTTTTAGTGGCAGGTACTATATCTCTATGAGGACACCCAACATAGAACTAACCAGTTGCAGTGAAAACTGTGTGGATGATGGGACTAGTTTTATAGACCCGATCATAAATTCTGCAGCTCGTGCATCTCATTGAGTCCTTCCAATACTCTATTAAATCATAAAATTACGTGAGCTTCCTTTCTCGTAAGTAGCCTATCCAAGTCACCACCCCTTGGGCCTAATAAAACCACTGCCAGAACTGCCTATTTCATTTCATTCTCCTCAGAATGGTGGTTATCTAAACAATGATGCACAAGTGGTACTGCAGTAACTTTTCACCTTATGTTGTGTAATTCTCTGTCTCACTTCCGGATTTCCAATATATATTTTGTAACACGGGCAACTGATTGTGTACATTACATGTTTAGTTTTACAGTTGTGCCATCATCGGATATCTTTATACACAAACTCCATGCCTTCAATAGTTTGAAAGCAACATGCACATGCAACACATTTCTGGTGACCTTCTTTGGGTGTCAGGTTCCACAACTCTCTTAAACTACTTTTCAATGGTGATGTTGGTGGTGGATATGCTCGTATAACTTGGATTTCAAAGCTGCTGTCTTCTTTTAAGGCAAATAAAGGTCTCTCAAAATATTTGTCAAATTCAGCAATCAAGTGGCAAAAAATTCTTGAAATTATTAAATTGTTAGTCTGTGTTCAAAAAGTAAACACACACACCAATCTCTCTGATGTCTTTTACTGTGTTTAAGTCAATGGTACTTCTCGTGGGGTCCATCATTTTATAGATTGTTTTCAAATGTGTGTCCACCATCCTTGTATGATAGTGATGTCCTAAAAACCAAATGATTTGATGATTTTTTTTAATACAATACACATTAAGTGGTGACCGCGGATATTGATTTGCGTATTTACAAATCAAAAAATCACTTGTATTGCTAAATGAGCAGTGGCACTTTCTCTTGAATGTGAATTTTGGATTCTAGCCACACTGACGGACATGGGCCTAAAGGAGCCTGGGCCCACCTGCTCTGTTCAACCCAATGTCAGATCTTCGATGGTTCTTTTTAGCAGCATGAATGCATTGAGATGAGGAAAGGTCATGAGTCACTTGAAATACAGTGTAACACAAAGTACCATAGCATGGAAAAGCCAATACCCCCTCCTTCTCAGAGATCTTGTGCTAATTTTGAAGTGAAAGAATAGTATGGAGTCCTACATTGGTTGCCATAAAATGTGCTGGTGTGTCTTCCGGTGGCACTTCTTCGCCTATCCTCGTGACAATGCCCTCATCCCCATGAAACAAATCTCTCAGAACCTTAAACCATTGCATGGTTTTCCTGGTTATAACTCAACAATCCCAGTTCAATTTGAATAAAATAACGTGATGATACAACTTCAAACACCCCAGATGTAATAAACAGTCATCAACCAATTCCAGCTTGGTGTTACACCAACCAACCTATCGCCGCGTGGCACACTCTGATGTCACCGTCACTCCTTGCAGCGGCTCACCCTCCTTCACAATTTCTCCATAAGCATTCACTCACACCATCATTTTATGTCTGTAATTGTCTGCCTTCCTAAAAGATCTATAGAATTCAATCACTCAAAGAGTGCCCATTTGCTATGAAACCTCATCCAGCGGGGAATCACCTGAATCTGTATAGTTCACGCCTTGCGCTCAGAGTTGACAACGTGATTCACATTTGTCCCATTCACTCAAAGTTTCCTGTCTTAGGTGGAGCTGCTGACGATGTCTCACGACAAACTCTTCAACTCTTTGGTCACACAATCACAATCTCGGTGTCGTCTACACCTTCAAATATCCTTGCATCTCGGATTCCACTTTGGGGCCCGATAACCATCAAAACAACTCCTTGGATCACATCGGATCTGACAACAACATTCACTCAATTCTCGCGACAATTCGGCAAGACATTCCACAATCAAACCGTCACAGCAATCTAACACTCTCCACACATACACTATTAATATTCACTCCTTTGTTCGCCACCACTCTCGCCACACATCTCCGATCTCTGTCCTCTCCAATTCTTGATCATTAGGGCTCTACCTGGGGACTTTTTGGTTAGGGTTCTAAACTATGCTGGATTTGGGTTCTGTATTCTCCCTTCGTTTCATGTACTAACCATCCGACTGTGCTACAAACTGAAGGAGCCTGGGTCCACCTGCTCAATTAAACCTAATGTCGGATCATCACTGGTTCTTTTTAGAAGCATGAATGCGTAGAAAGAAAAAAAGGTCACAAGTCATTTGAAATGTAGTGTAACACAAATGGCGACACAATAACCCAAATTTACAATCTATAGGAGGTTAGTTAGTTTTATTACACATTCAAAAATAGTTTGCCAGGCACACATCTTAGCATAACAGTATGGAAGTACAAGGGAAACAGAAGGAAACTGAACCTCCTAAACAGGTTCACCCAGTGAAGCATAAAAGGGACAATAAGTTTGGTGACAACTATGCATGAACTGAGAAAACAAAAGTTCAAGTATCTTTGCATCTACACTTCTTCTGTATACAGTATTTGATACTAACTATTGCTACTCTAATTCTAAAGAGGTACCCCTAAGTTGTGGCATAAGTAAAGGACGTTAGAGAGGAAAAGGTGTCAATGAGCAAAGCCTTCCTAAGAAGTCACTTCGCCACAGGATGGGTCTGAGGCATGAAGCTGCAAGCAAAGGAAAGAAAGCACTTCAGCCTGCAGGTGCTCTCTGCCAGTAGGTCAATCGGGAATGGGGTAGTTGTCCCTCTCTAGCAGGCACCATATAGTTAAAGGTGCATCCATTGAAAGTCCCATAATGCTTTTCTCCTCATAAGCTTACAATGGACTCAGCCACAAACTTTTCCATGACATCGACTCCCTTCCTGCCCTTCTCCATGCACACGCCCCTCTTTAGCAGCGTGTGCTTGGTTTTTTCTCCTTCTCCCGAGTGAAACACCTCCCTCCACCTTTTATCCGGTGGCCAAGCTCATTGCAACTCCTTCATTCTGCAACCTTGCCTTACAGAACAATACCTCTACTCTTCACTAATAAATATTGTCCACCTGCAATGCAAGCGTGAGACAGAAACACTCTATGATTTTTCACAGAAGAATTTGAACATTACTTTCAGAAATGAAGACACTGCAAGTGTACTGCAAATTCTGGCCTACGACTTAGGTTAAATGAATCAATTCACCACACTATGGGGCCTATTAGGATGGTGGACAGAAATGTGTCCCGTCCGCCATGGTCGTGGCAAAAACACTCCCGACCGCACCGCGGGTAATCCGCTGTTACGATTAGGATAATAATGTCAAGAAACTCCGACCGCGGCAGACGGATCACATCAAACTCCGACCGCGGCGGACGGATCACATCAAACACCGTCCGCGGGGGACGGAGCACACCAGAGACCGCCGCAAGCAGACGGTACCAAAGAAACACCCTCCGCCGCGGACGAACATGACCGCGGGAACAGGCATAACCGCCGCCATACCTGCGGAGGCTCCGGCCGCGCGTTTAGGATAACGCCGCCATTCCAACGGAACTCACCACCTTACTGTACCGCAGCGGAAACAATGCATTGACAAACGGAGCATGACTGCGGAAGGACCACACGAATACCATCCCTGGCGTAAAACCGATTACAAAATGGCAGACGGAAGTACATAGAAAACACACTAAATAGGACACCGACCCACCTAAAACACCCACCCCCAGCAACTACACGCCCCAATGACACCCCCCAAGCACCGAAAAATGCACCCAAGTCACCACACCCACAGAACACCTGACTGGCAACAACCATTGGGACACAACCACTACACAGAGTATAAAATGGATCCCTCCCACTACCACAATCCTTTGCATCACAGCATAGCTGCAAGCAAGAGGCAGAATACCACTAACAGCAGACACACACAAACACACATACAACCTGCACACAAACACACCCACCACACAAACACCCACAACACCATCCCTACACACCACACACCTGCACATCCCACCCCACCCCACCAACACCTTGCACACCACACACCATGGCACCAAAGAAAAATCCCTAGTTCACAGACAGTGAGTTGAAGGTCATGGTGGATGAAATCATCCGTGTCGAACCACATCTCTTCGGTACCCTAGTCCAGCAGACCACCTTGGCAACCAGAAACAACATGTGGGACAGGATAGTGACCAGAGTCAATGCGTCTGGGACCGTGCCACGCACCAAACACGACATCCAGAGGCGGTGGCACAACCTCAAGACAAGGGTGAAAGGCATCAGGGCCAAGAACCACCTGCTGGCACACCACACTGGCAGCGGCACTCCCCCGGAGCCCATACCATATGTAGAATGGGAGGAGAAGGTGCTGGGCATACTGCACCCTGAGAGCCTGGAAGGAATCGAAGAGGGACTAGAGGCTGGTAAGTACAAACCAATGACCACTATCACACTGCCATGGTCTGCCTTGCACAAATGCCAAGACACATCTCCCAGGCTCCTATCCATGCATGTGGGCCAGATAGTCACCCAAATGTGAAGTCCTGGCCTGAAATGCTCCCACTATGACCAAACACAAATGTTGCCTCCTAAGTTCCCAGCCTTGCATGTTGTCAAAGCAGCCAGAACCACAACTCCCAACAGGCCCCCATGTCCACAGGGAGGGTGGTGGGGTGTGTGTGAGAGGTGGGTGGGGGTGTGAGAGACCAGCACTAGAACTCCCCACAGGCCACCATGTCCACAGGGAGGGTGGTGGGTGTTGGGGGGTGTGAGAGACCCACACTACAACTCCACACAGGCCCCCATGTCCAGAGGGAGGGTGGTGGGGTGTGTGTGAGAGGAGGGTCGGGTGTGTGAGAGACCAGCACTACAACTCCCCACAGGCCCCCATGTCCACAGGGAGGGTGGTGGGGTGTGTGTGAGAGGTGTGTAGGGGGTGTGAGAGACCAGCACTACAACTCCCCACAGGCCCCCATGTCCACAGGGAGGGTGGTGGGTGTTGGGGGGTATGAGAGACCAGCACTACAACTCCCCACAGGCCCCCATGTCCACAGGGAGGGTGGTGGGGGTTGGGGGTGTGAGAGACCAGCACTACAACTCCCCACAGGCCCCCATGTCCACAGGGAGGGTGGTGGGTGTTGGGGGGTGGGAGAGACCAGCACTACAACTCCCCATAGGCCCCCATGTCCACAGGGAGGGTGGTGGGGTGTGTGTGAGAGGTGGGTGGGGTGTGTGAGGGACCACCACTACAACTCCCCACAGGCCCCCATGTCCACAGGGAGGGTGGTGGGGTGTGTGTGCGAGGTGGGTGGGTGTGTGAGAGACCAGCACTACAACTCCCCACAGGCCCCCATGTCCACAGGGAGGGTGGTGGGGTGTGTGTGAGAGGTGGGTGGGGTGTGTGAGAGACCAGCACTACAACTCCACACATGCCCCCATGTCCAAAGGGAGGGTGGTGGGGTGTGTGTGAGAGGTGGGTGGGGTGTGTGAGAGACCAGCACCACAACTCCCAACAGGCCCCCATGTCCACAGGGAGGGTGGTGGGGTGTGTGTGAGAGGTGGGTGGGGGGTGTGAGAGACCAGCACTACAACTCCCCACAGGCCCCCATGTCCACAGGGAGGGTGGTGGGGTGTGTGTGAGAGGTGGGTGGGGGGTGAGTGAGACCAGCACTACATCTCCCCACAGGCCCCCATGTCCACAGGGAGGGTGGTGGGTGCTGGGGGTGTGAGAGACCAGCACTACAACTCCACACAGGCCCCCATGTCCACAGGGAGGGTGGTGGGGTGTGTGTGAGAGGTGGGTGGGGTGTGTGAGAGACCAGCACTACAACTCCCCACAGGCCCCCATGTACACAGGGAGGGTGGTGGGGTGTGTGTGAGAGGTGGGTGGGGTGTGTGAGAGACCAGCACTATAACTCCCCACAGGCCCCCATGTCCACGGGGAGGGTGGTGGGTGTTGGGGGGTGTGAGAGACCAGCACTACAACTCCCACAGGCCCCCATGTCCACAGGGAGGGTGGTGGGTGTTGGGGGGGGTGTGAGAGACCAGCACTACAACTCCACACAGGCACCCATGTCCACTGGGAGGGTGGTGGGTGTTGGGGGGTGTGAGAGACCAGCACTACAACTCCCCACAGGCCCCCATGTCCACAGGGAGGGTGGTGGGGTGTGTGTGAGAGGTGGGTGGGGTGTGTGAGAGACCAGCACTACAACTCCACACAGGCCCCCATGTCTCATCCCAGAGCAAGATTGAGTCCGCCCACCATTTGCTGACCAGTGCATCTCCTCCTGCAAACTGACAGGTAGATAGACATCTTCACAGGGTGAACATCCAATAGCAGGACAGGACCACACATATCCAAGTATTGCCTTACCACCTCCACGCCACCATATTGCCCTGTACTGTCAACCACAACAACATGATAACAACAACCATGTCCTGATTCCTAGTGATTTCTAATGTTGGTATCAAAAACATGTCATGTCCACAGCATGGATTCTGAAAATCTTGTTCCGCAGGTGATCGCAACTTGACCGGCGAAAGCAGCAACCGCCAGCATCAGTCACCCCCCTCACACCCCGGACTCTCTGGGGACGATCCCATTGACAGCTCGGGTGCAGAGGACGATGCTGGGCCAAGCAGACTTCCAGGGCCATCAGGCTCCCAGGACATCCCAGCCTCCACCACCTTGGCCTGTGTCACTACACCAACACCTGCCATTGTGAGCTGTGCAGCTACCACCACCACCACCACCACTCCTGCCTGTGCCACCCTGCCTGATCCATCGCCCGATGATGGGCCATCGACATCCCAGGCAAGCAGGGAGAGTGGACGGGAGAGGACACAGGTGAGGCCACAGCTCACAACCAGGAGTGCAGTTGTTAGGCGAGGTCGGGAAGGAGACCCACTCCATCCTGGGGCCGAGACCCTGGAAGCCATCGCCAGAGTCCATGCCTCCTATGAGCGATCGCAGGCACAGGCCGATCGGGCCCACCAAGACCCGCAAGAGAGCAGCCAGCTGTTGCGGTCCATTGACACTCGCATTGGGCAAATTGTGGACCTCATGGGCCAGCAAACTGCTCTGTGGAGGGATTGGTTATCCCGCGCCACACCACCACCCCCTCACCCAAGTGCCCAGCGGGACAGGTCACCAACACCACCGCCACCCACACCTGAGGCCACGGACAGGGAGGTGGCCCCTGACCAACCTGCACCCACAGCTGTCTCAGCTCTGGCTCCAAGACGGAGGGGCCATCCGAGGCTGGATCCAGCTGAGAGCAGTGGAAATGCCCCATCTACCCACTCTAAGAGGGGCCGCAACTGACTTCACCCTTGCTTGAGCCTGCCATTCACCCTGCAAACTATCCTGCCCCACAATGCCAAGCATTGGCACACGTCTGTTGGACTAGGTGGACATCACACAATGTGGTGTCCCCACGGTGTTTTCATCTGCCATGACCTTCAACTCTCCCTTCCCCCAACACCTAATTGTAAATATGCACCAACATCAATCCACAACCTGTAAATAAACATCACGTAAACACTCAATGCTGTGTGACCTCCATGTTTTAATCACATGATTGTCTTTGAATTTGTCGTTACCAGGTGCAGGGATCAATGTTGGTGAGAATCATGCCTCTATGGGAGTGACCTAGGGATAATGAGAGAACAACAAACACAGGTCAGGAAAGTGATTCACACCCATCACAACACACTGTACTGCAACATCCCACAAACCACACTCATCACCAATTAAGTGGATCACAGGACACACATCAGGGAGCTTTGCATGTACACCAACTACCACACACATTTGCAAACAGAACATACCAGAACAGGCAGCATAGACACACCACATCCACACTCCACCAGCAAACATACATCACGCATTGTGTAGCTGCACAAGAGGTAGTTACTCACATTCAAGGAAAATAGCGATCAATGAGCTGACGCCTCTGGTCCACACCTTCTTCCTCACCACTATCCTCATCAGTGGACATGGGTTGGATGTGAGGCGGAGCAACCTGTTGGTCTTCAGGGTCCATGATCAGTTCAATGTTATTGCGCAAGGCCAGGTTGTGGAGCATGCAGCAGGCAATCACGATTTTGCATACTTTGGCTGGTGAGTATGGCAGGGCCCCTCCGGTTTTATCCAGGCAGCGAAACCTAGACTTCAGCAGTCCAAATTTACGTTCCACGACTCAACGTGTCCTCCCATGGGCATCATTATAACGCATTTCACCAGGAGTCGTAGGATTCCGTATGGGGCTCAGCAGCCACGGCCGGTTTGGGTACGCAGAGTCGCCTAGGTGGGGGGATGACAGACAAAAATATCATTACCAGGATTGGTGGGAACACCATGCCACACATACAGCACAATTGTCCTCACAGCATATTCACCTTCAAGCCACGCACGTTCTGAACGCAGATTAGCCATCAGTTGGGGGACAATGTTGCTCCGCAGGATGTGTGAGTCATGTGCTGACCCGGGAAATCTGGCACACACATGGGAGATGATGTTGTCAGCCAGGCACACCACTTGCACGTTGATCGAATGGT
The DNA here is from genome assembly GCF_964261635.1 of Lissotriton helveticus. NCBI lineage: Eukaryota > Metazoa > Chordata > Amphibia > Caudata > Salamandridae > Lissotriton > Lissotriton helveticus. Next base: position 260,929,408 of record NC_136071.1, read on the forward strand.
AGGGCTTTCGATTGCGATATACAGATTCACATGCCTGGGGTGGAATGAGACCAATATGTGTGCCATCAATGGAACCCACTACATGTGGAATCTGGGCCAGGGTATAGAAGTCACCTTTGACTGCTGCCAACTCTGCTGGCCATTGAAAATGGATGTAATCATCCTTGTAAAGCATCATGGCATTCAGAACATCCCGCAGTACCATGCTGAACATGAATTGTGACATCCCCCCCGGCATGTCCAACTGTGTACTGGAAAGTGTCAGTTGCAAAGAAGTGGAATGCTGCCATCACCTTTGTTGTGGGTGTAATAGCTCCTGGATATATCCTGCGTGGCTGCAGATGAGGTGACGATTGGGCAACAAGCTAATGCAATCTACGTCGATCGAGCAGGATATTTGCGGATCACCTCCTCGTCAACCATGTCCTCCAGCACAGTGTATGGTCGATGCACATTTGTGTGGGAGTAGATGTGTGGGAGTAGATGGTAGCAGATGTCAATTGACCAACAAAGCATAGATGTGCCACACTATCACATCTGGACCAACACAATGCAAATAAGACATGTTGCAGACAATGATTATTTGTGTGAAGTGACCAATATATAAGGCAATACAGATAACTACACACACAATGTTCTCCCACAAACAACATCATGTGTGCAAACATGTCCAATGTAACGTGCGCACATGTCGAAAGAACTGCCAAAAACACATTACTGAGGGCCCAAACGTGGACAAGCGTCAACACAGACACATATGCACGTGCACACACAACACGGACATGGAACACACCCTCCTTGTCTTCATGCACCCATGACCCCACCTACAATGCTGGGCATCCTCACATCTATTACGACGCGCCAAGCACTAATGGTTACACAATAATAAAAAAAGGACTAACAACGGAGTGGTTTAACTCCGGTCGACACACCCGACTGAAAACGCCGTACCGAGTAGGATGGCTTGCGCTATCGGTAAGACTTCAAAATAAACACTAATGAGCGGTTTATCGCTTTTAAAGCTTCGAACAGGCTTTTGAATGCGTTTATTATTTTTATTCACAGCCGAACTGCTTTAATAACTCAGCGAGACTGCTTGAACTCCCTTGGAGGCTCGCAGGTAAAAAACTTTCCGTTTAACTCTATTGAGTTTGAGACCTTCTATGAACATCACGATATTCATTAGAATATATGTACTTTTTCTTTCTCGTAGGACATTTTATATTCAGTCTAATAACAGACTTCACAGGTGAGCACATGTTATTATTTTTTAAAATAACGCATCACGCTAATGACAATATAAATTCTGACATTCTCTGGAAGTGACTATGAGCACAATATTTCTCTTGCAGATATATATATTATACAAGCAAGGCCCAGGTAAAGCAATTCAGGAAATTCAAATAAGTATTAAAAATTCTTTATACATAGTCCCAATATTAAGACGCTCATGCAATCCTTTTCTTTTAGATTGATCATAACCATGGAAATAAACTTTTTGGTATAGGAATTATCAAGTTACCCTATACTCGTGGTAAGAGTCGCTTTAATTACAAATTATAAAATTAAAAACCACCACGACATCATTAGTAACTGAGTTTCCTTTTTCTTTCCTTTTTTCTCTCCTTTTCTTTAACAGACCCCTGACGAAGGGGCCTTAGCCCCGAAATGCATTGGGTTTTTTAACGCATTTATTTGAATCATGGTTTGAATATGTATTGATATAATGGAAATGCAATTGTTTAATTTTGTGATTAATTTTCAATGTACATGCCAGTAAAGCTAAACCTCAAAAGCTGTTTGAACTTCTGTTAAAATTGTTGAAACGTATTATTGGAGAATTTGAATTAATTGCAGTGCGCGCTAGAGTCCTGGTGACCTTTCGGGACCAGGCTACACATTCTATTCACTACAGTTCAGCAGACACTAATCTAACGCAGCACGCATACCGAGCAAACATATAATTCAAAGAGTAAAATAGAGTGCAGTACCCACATATCTTCATTTGGCATCCTCACATGACATGCATGGCTACACAACAGCCAACACACATACGCATATACAGAATGCATGTATACCCCCATCATTGTTACTTGCACACACAAACCACACACTCACAACAGCTTCTGAATGTGGTTAGACACCCTTGATGTACTGTGTAGATGTGTACAAATGGAAACGTGTGTCCGCCAAACCAAGACGTCAACACGTCGCCATGCACATCTGACGCAACTTGGGTGCCCATCAATAGCCTTTTTGAACCACTGGCAAGGCCAATAGTATGAACATACATGCAAAAAATGGACATCAAAGACACACGTGGCCACTGGCCATTGACTTCGCATTATCATTCTTGCAGCATTCTGGACATGTCCTAACACACATGTTCAACTATCAACTTTACATGTGTGCGGAGACATGCAGTGTGTGCATATACGCCATGTGTGGACGCCCTCCACCAACACAGAAGTTGATTGTTGATCCTGCAATAGTGCATGACATATGCTGTATGTTCAAGGACCATCACGGTCACACCATGCAAAACGCATGTGCGTACTACCGCGACGGTGCATCATTTGAAAATAATCACTCAGTGGCGTCGCTATGGCGGAGCACGCATTCCGCGGGGGTGGTGCAGGCTAACACATACTTTTGAATATGCAATTCGAAATGGCAGTTGATAACCCCCTTACAGTCACATTGCAGCACCCACCGCAGACCACCGGTCCTGGCCGGTCACCCACCGCCGGTCCTGGCCGGTCACCCACCGCCGGTCCTGGCCGGTCACCCACCGCCGGTCCTGGCCGGTCACCCACTGCCGGTCTGGGCTGGTCACCCACCGCCGGGTGCTGGCGGTGGGTGAGCGGCCTGTGCATTGAGGTCACCATGGCATGGATGGCCCTGGCCAGTCACCTACCGCCAGTTCTGGCCGGTCACCCACTGCCGGTCCTGGCCGCTCACCCACCGCCGGTCCTGGCCGCTCACCCACCGCCGGTCCTGGCCAGTCACCCACCGCCGGGTGCTGGCAGTGGGTGAGTGGCCTGTGCATTGAGGTCACCATGGCATGGATGGCCCTGGCCGCTCACCCACCGCCAGTCCTGGCTGGTCACCCACCACCGGTCCTGGCCGCTCACCCACCGCCGGTCCTGGCCGGTCACCCACCACTGGGTGCTGGCGGTGGGTGAGCGGCCTGTGCATTGAGGTCACCATGGCATGGATGGCCCTGGCCGGTCACCCACCACCAGTCCTGGCCGGTCACCCACCGCCGGTCCTGGCCGGTCACCCACCGCCGGTCCTGGCCGGTCACCCTCCGCCGGGTGCTGGCGGTGGGTGAGCGGCCTGTGCATTGAGGTCACCATGGCATGGATGGCCCTGGCCGCTCACCCACCACAATACAAATAATGTATTTAAACTTACTCTATTGTTCTAAATTGGTGTGGAATTTTCCTTGTGTTGTGTTTTCACTTTATTACTGTTTGTGTGCTGCATAAACACTTCAGACATTACCTCTAAGTTAATCCTCCTTGCTTTTTTGCCAGGCGACCAGAGGGAAGCAGGGGTTAATATAGTGACTTTTGTGGTTCACCCTGACAGGGATTGTGGATGTTGAAAGGAGAGATATGGGCAGGGGGAGGGAAGAAGAAGCATGAGTGACGGGGTGACTTTCCTTTTAGAGAACATGACGTTCATATCTAAATTGAGGCCCAGTTTATACATATCAGAGACTTGCACTTCCACACATCGTATAGAATGTGTTTCAAAAGCAATAGTCCTATATCTTTGCATACATGTGTGCTTGAGTGTAAAAATGCATTCTGCACATTGTTAATAATGCACAAAAAATAAAAACTCACAAAATCTCCCACAATGTAAACAGGGTCATTAACTACTCTTGGCTGCTGTGTAAATTATATGATTCGACCTCCTCTTCTGGGGATTTACTACTGACATAGGCTGGATGCAATTTCTCTGACAATATCTGTCATTGTTTGTAGCAGAAATGTGGAAAATATGACTCTCTATCGAATAAATGTCACTTCTTGTTAAGTGCATCAAATGCTGACTACCTCTGGGGTCTCTCTGTCTACTGCCTCTGTCCTTGTCTTTTTGTCTCTTTGTTTCCATTGTCCTGTATTCTCGTCATACTTCCTTCCATTTTAGGCCCTGTATGATGGATTTGTTGTCATGTTCCATAATCTGAAACGTGCAGATTCCACTGTGAAGACTGTCCTATCCAGGATATTGAAAGACTATGGGCCCCATTAGGATGGCGGGCGGGTTGCCCCTGCCAGGCCGGCGGTAGCCACCGCCGGCCTGGCGGGGCCAATCCGCCCGCCATCCTCACCTAAATGACCCCCCGCCATATTAGTATGGTGGGGGGACCGGGGCGGACGTAAAACCTTCTGCCACTTTTCCGCCCCGGTCGCAAGGCAACCGGGGCGGAAAAGGTCTAATATGGTGGCAGTGTCTAATAGACACCGCCAGCCATATTAGCATGGGCTTGTTTAGATGTCTTTCCGTGGCGGCATCGGCATGCGGCCTTCCCTTAGGGGGCCCCTGTGGGCCCCCCAAGTGAAGGAGAGGTGGGGGTGCACATGGATTTGCATAAACAAAGCGCCAGGCACCACGTGGTGCCTGTCGCTTTGTTTATGCAAGGGAATACGTGCATTTTTAGCATTGTGGCGGGCGGTGCTGAGAGCACCGCCCGCTACAATGCTAAAAATGCAGGATGCGCCCGCCACAGTGGCGGGCGCATCCTAATACCCCCCACAGGACCCCCGCCCTTATGGCGGGCGGTCCCAATAACCGATAGGATGGCAGGGGGACTTCCTAATGACCCCCTATGTGTCCAGCCATGTTAGGCCCATCATTCATTGACAAATGCTTCTGGAAAGGTATTGTTTCCCCTGTCTCAAAAACGGTTTTGTTGTCCATTTACTACCAGGTTAGATCCCCTGGACCAAGTTAACAATAGACCTAACACATATCTGCCTGGGATTTTACCTATATCACTTGCATTATTTCACTTGACAACTGTATGGCATCCACTATATCAACCTATTGTTAATCAGAGATGGCGTGGATGAGAGACTGTGGCAGCACCAGCGCTGGATTAAACGCTGTGGAGGCCCCTAGTCAGTCGAAGCCCTGACCCCGCAAATTATCTCCTAATACACAATGCACTCGATTGTTTTACAAACTGACAGCTGCCAGAAGATGAGCTTTTAAGAGACAAACTGTTATGTGAATCTGATGTCTCTGGTTTATGTGCTTTATGTTGTATTTTGATCCGTTGGTAGATTGCGGATACCATGGTCTGGGTGGATCCCTTAAACACTTCACTGACACATCTGTGGGTTGCACCTCCACCGTCTTGGTTGACACACTACAGCCCTTCTTCTGCGTTCCTGGGGGATACTCAATAGAGACTCTACTAACTAAATAAACTAAGGTGTATTTGAATCTCCTTGGGTTGTGTACCCACTGTCTTGGGCGCTACACCAACCCTCTACTGTGTTGTCTAAGAAACTCATTGGATTGTCGCCTCAACAGCTGATGGGTGATAAACCATAGACCCTCCACTGAGGTTTATTTATATCCTTGGGTTGATTCTCTACTGTCTTGGGTGTCACAATATAGACCCTCTACCAATGTGTATATGAATCTCCTTGGGTTGTGTACCCACCATCTTGGGTGCTACACCAACCCTCTGAGGTGTCAAAAAAGCTGATTGGGTTTTCGGATCAACAGGGGATGGGTGATAAACCATAGACCCTCTACTGACATGTCTATAAATATCCTTGGGTTATATATGGACCCCGGAGACCCAGGATATGCTATGGACCAATGGCAGCTACCGGGAGGCGACTACACTAGAGCACTCCATGCTGGGCCTTGTAGGTTTCCGCTCGCTGGACCAATGGCTCTTGCCATCCAGGTGTGGCATGCTGCCAACAGACATCTTAAGTGGGAGGGGAGGCTTACACTTGCCACCGCGTTGTGGAGCTCGGAGAAGTTGGGAAGTTTATGGAAGTCTAAAGGCTTTGATAAATGGGACCTTATAGGGATCACGCATATTAAAGATGTTTAAGGGGATGGCACAGTTCATACATTTACATCCCTCAGGCAACTATACCAACTTCAGGACTGCGAGTATTTCCATTATCTTCAGATCCGACATGCACTACTCACACACATTCCCAGGGGCACAACTATTCCCGACGCCTCCCCTCTCCAGGACCAGGTGTTAGATGGGTATCTTCCTGGGAAAACCTTCTCTCTGATTTATAAGAAACTTATAAAAAACATGGAGGATCCGCTGGTGCTTATAAGATTGCACTGGAATGAGGATGGGTTGGAACTGGATGATGAGGACTGGCAGGAGGCGGTTTCCTCCCCGCGGGTGGTGGCGATTCAGATGAGCCTCAGGTTGGTTCAACTGAAGATTTTGCACAGGTCGTATGTCACGGGGCCATGTCTGGTCCGTATGGCCGCTCGGAGGGTGGGGAATGCAGAAGGGACTGTGGGGAACTGCGAACATTCATACATATATTGTGGCACTGTACTGAGGTGCAGGTGTATTGGGGGAAGATTCACGACATGCTGTGAGACGTCCTGGGGGTAGAGATTCAGCCTGAAGCCCGCAGGTGTATTTTGAACGTCTGGGAACCCACGGACCTGAATGTATATAAAAAGCAATGGGCAACGTTGGCGTTCATGGTAGCTAAGCGTAATATTGCCCAGCTGTGGGGAGCCAGCCAGCCGCCCCGGATCGAGAGATGGGTGGAGGATTTAGACTGGTGCATGTTTAGGGAAAGGTCAGTTTATGTTGCTAGGGGGTGTCCCGAGAAGTGGGGCAAGGTTCGAGAGGCTTGGAATCATTACCGGGGTGATGTTTGTGCACCTCCGACACGTCTAGAGGAAATGGATGTGCATGTGTTCCCTTGATCCACCATTTGTCTCACGTATACATTATTTTGAATGTATGGAATGTCATCAAGTAATTTGTAAGAACTGCTAATGTCGCCTGATGTGTTTTTCCTTTGTTGGATTTTTGCTTAATAAAGCGTATTTAAAAAAGAAATCTCCTTGGGTTGCAGCTGGACTGTTTTCGATGACACATTATAGACCCCAAAGTGCCCGTCAACACTCTTGACTCATGCTTCCATCCCTGCTTAGCGATATACGATAGACGGTCTACTAAGTCGCCTTTAAGTTAACATGGCCTGGACTGCCACTGTCAGGGTGACACAATATAGACCCTCCCCTGAGTTGTCATGGTAATTCTTACATCCTCTCTCATCTGCATCTGGGAGAACATCGTAAAGCTGCTACTGCGGCACCCATGGTAGTTCTTGGGCACTCACTACAAAGACATGATCATGTGCAACCTCTATTTATAGCTGTCTGTAAGGCAAAATTATAAACCCCTGCATTCAGTCTGGCTATACTTACACCCTCTGCAGCACCTACGCTTACGTCTTTTGAGATCTGAAATGTGCTTTAAGCCTTCCAATGAGAATGGAAGGTGCTACATAAAACCAACGCAATCCAATACAAAACATCACAATAGGAAAGTGTAATAGGTGACGAGAATAGTTGATAGGTTTAGCTAGACAATGCACTGAAAAAATAATATAATTAAATGACGATGTAGCGGTGGGTTATATACTTGGGGGCAGATTTATGATGGCCTTGCGCCTCCTTGCGCCGCAATTGCATCACTAAATGTGACGCAATGGCGGCGCAAACAATGCGCCCTATTTACTATGTGATGCATCTAAGAGATGCGTCACGTTGGAAAGCCCTGCGCCATAAGGAGGCGTTCCTGCGCAGGGGGGGGGCGTTCCTGCGCAGGAACGCCTCCTAAAAGTGGCTGAGTGATATCTATGAGATTTCACTCAGTCACTTTCTACGTCAATTCCTTACGCCTGCTTGAAGCAGGCGTAAGGATGACGCACCATGCATTAAATAGGTGGTTCCTGTGCATTGCAGGAGTCATGTCGCACTTGCGACATGACTCCTGCAATGCGCCGCCCGTACGCCGAGAGATGCGTCACGCATCCTCACTGCCTTGCACCATGGTGCGCCGCATCATAAATGCGGCGCACCATGGGTGGCGGAGCAGTGGTGCACTGTGGCGCATGTTAACTGGCGCATCCTTGGGGATGCGCCAGTTAACATAAATCTGCCCCTTAGTACGATATAATTGAAGGTCGAGGTTATTGACCTTGATATAATGTAGTGCAATCACTGGCATAATAAACACTTCCGTAATGTGCCGACGATATGCATTGATGCCATTTAAGAAATGAACTGTGGAGCATCAGATAGCAGAAAATGACTGAGCGAGACATTATTAAATGAAGGCATTCACACACCTTTCAATCTGTGTCAGCCAAACACACACGCCACTACTCTCCCTCATAGAAGAAGTTGTGTGTTTTACCTCCTTTAAACACATATCATATACTTAAGCAAACAAGCATCCTTCTGCCCGGATAGTGTGGAGGGCATCGCTTTTGTAACCCGGAATTCCCCATACTAGTTGAAAGGCAAGAGATGTTTGGAATACTGGCACAGACTCACCCTGAAAAAGGGTCGCAAGGAAATATTGTTAAATACTGAGGTGCAAATGCCTCTGGAGGAGAGAACCCAGGAAACACTAGCCTGGCAGCTGGGATTTCCTGTGGGTTTTCCCCCATGGCAGTGAAAGACATTAGAGAGACACCTCCGCACCGTTTACATTTTGCCAGGCAATGGTTCCTGTGACTGCAGTGTCAAGTTACATGTATAACTCGTTCTACTCCTACAGTACACATTAGAGTTTAGACACGATCCCTGGCAAGATCATTGGCACAAACCATATAGTAGGCTAGGTGTTTGCCACCTCAACAGAACATCCACCTCAAAGTATACTCATGATTCATACTCCGCCAACAGTACACATATCTCCTAGTCCTGGCACCATCAGGCAAACAACAAGAATATGGCTGGATAAGTGTTTGCCCCCTCGACAGTGCATTCATACCAAGTTATATTCAATACTTAGCGCTAGGCAAACACTACTTATGAAGCAAAGCTCATAACGTGCACAATGTAGCTTCAAGCCACACAGCGGGCTAAGTGTTGCCACCCCACCAACACATCCATGTTAGTTCACTAACCTACATTGTAGTTGTAATTGTATTTGTATAGCGCATACTACCCCTAACGAGGCAAAGAAGCGCTTTTCGGCGAGTAGCACGCTATTCCAGAGTCCAAAGGTGGATTAGTGGATTAGATGTCAATCACCTAGAAGAATTTACATGAAATCTACCACCTGCGTGAAAATAAGATTGTATCAAAGTCACATAATGGACAAAGGTGTCTTTAAATGTAATAGCCACCCTTAGAAAGCAAAATACAACCCTAACCCCAGCCGAAAAGAACGAATTACAATGTCTTTCAGCACAAACACCAATATACATAATGTTACGCACAGATCAATAGGAGGATTTAGCTGGCTACTATTCAATCATCATTGTACAATCCACTAATCCATTGAAACTACTTTGGCCACTCCTCAATATGACGCCCCTGTAAACAACGGTAAACACCCAAATTACAGAATAAAAAACATCGAGAGGGCACAATATCGAATCAAAAATATAGAGAGGACAGAATATAGAATAGACATAATATAGTAGTAAATAATATCGAAGTATAGGTAAGTAGTATCAAATGTCATTATATCGAATGTTATTATATAGAACGTCATAATATATAATGTGATCATATCGATTTTTTATTGTATTATATGTTAGTGTATGTGTTAAAAGTATATAATATTTTTTAAATGTATGTTACAATTTTTTTAAGATAATGAATATTATGTTAATTCATTTTTGCGTATATTAGTTCTGTAGCGGGTTGTGGGTTTATAGGGGAATAGGGTGGGAAGTAATTTAATTTAAATTAAAAAAAAGAAATGTATTAATTATAAATTTTTGTTTAATAATTAATATTGGTAATTCATTGTTGTGTATATTAGTTCCGTCATGGGTTGTGGGTTTATAGGGGAATAGGGTGGGAAGTAATGTATTTAAATAAAAATAAAAAAATATATATATAAATAATAATTTTACGGTTAATAATTAATATTGGTAATTAATGTTTGCATATATTAGTTCCGCAGTGGGTTGTGGGTTTATAGGGGAATAGGGTGGGAAGTAATTTAATTTAAATAAAAAAAATATATATATTAAATATTAATTGTATGGGTAATCATTAATATTTGTAATTACGTTAATTAATTTATTATTAAATATTTAAAAAGTTATTAATCCAAGTTTTCAATTAATTGATAAATATGTAAATTGTGTAAATGTTTATTAATTAGTAATTAAATAAATATTCATTATTAATAATTAATGTATTAATATGCCAGTTACGTTCATTTTCGAGGAATGTGTTGAGTGTTTATAGGGGAGTATGGTGAGTATTAAATTATTTGAAAATGCATTTTTATTAATATTTATATAATATTTAATCAAAGTTATTTTATACTGTTAATTGTGTTAATTGTGTTAATTATTTAGATATCATTGTTTTTATTTTTTTGTTAATTGTGATTAGCTAATTAATTAAATGTTGATCAATTATGTCAATTTATTAATATTTTAGACTATTGGAGGTGACATTTATAGTGGAAAATAGTGGGAGGTAAATTAAATGTATATAATTAATTATTTTTTTAATTAATTTTAATTAAATTGTAGGACTGGGTCAACTAAATTATTCCTCTACGCTATCCAACTCTTTCCCTACTGTTAAACTCTCTAGAGTGGGAATAGTAATTTTTACCCCTACGCTATCTAACACTTCCCCTACTGTTTCACTCACTGGAGTGGAAATAGTTATTCTTATCCCTACGCTAGCCAACACTTTCCCTACTGTTGCACTCACTGGAGTTGGAATAGTAATTTTTACCCACCCACTATCCAACACTTTCCCTACTGTTCCACTTACTGGAGTTGGAATAGTAATTTGTACCCACCCGCTATCCAACAAATTCTCTACTTTTGCACTTGTTGGAGTGTGAATAATAATTTTATTTCCTTAGCCATGCAAAGTTTTTAATTTTGTTATATTTAATGTAGTGTAAGCTATGAACTAACATAAAAAGTATTACTTAAGTTATTTAAATGATTATATATTATTTATTTTTAGATTTATATAATAGGTTTATGTATATATATGTACATACATTTGTATTAATGTTTTAAATATTTTATAATTAAGATTAATAATTATTTTATAATATTATTAAGTAAATATATGTTTTAAACAATATGTTTTTTACATTACATTTATTATTTTTACATTTTAAGCTTATTACATTATTTTAACTAGTTTTATTTAATTGTGTTTATTATTTAATTACTTTTATATTATAATTAATACATTTAAAAAATTCGATGATAGTTAACTATATTATAAACATCGATATTTTGTACTCCATATTTTAGTACTTACCTGTTTGTAGATAGGGACTCGATATTCTGTCCCTCGATATTTTGGCATTGATATTCTGGACAGTCGATATTCTGTCCCTTGACATTTAGTCACTGATCCGTTTACAACACGAAAGACAACTGCATACAATGGAATTAAATCTCATTTGGTGGTTCATAGAGCAGACAGAGGTTACTGGTCCCCAACCGTGTGGTTGAGGCATTTGCCAGTGGTGTCCTGGAGCGGGTCCGGTTTTGGCTCTGCAATCTGGGCCAAGAATAATTGTTTCCACACTTGACTCTCTGGGTAGAAAGACTGAGCAGTCATAGACTTCTTAGGGAGGTAGTGTTTGGGGCAAGAACTCAGAACTCAAAAATCAATCAACAGACACATGAAAGTAACGTCTGTCTCAGTCCTTATCTGTATGAAAAAGAAAGTACTTTAAACTCACAGCAAAGCTAAATATTGCATAGTTCAGTAGCTATGGATACATGGTTGCAGAATGCTGTGTTCTATCATTGAGGCTCTACAGTCCCTACCCTTCCTGGTAATTGTTCTGTTTCCCACTTGGATCAAGATTCCCACTATTACTGTTCCCACCCTTCAATGGGTTGGCGGCAATAGGCTCAGGTGGAGTTAGCTTAAAACATTCTCATTGTTTTTAGTATGTATGAAGCTTAGTTCAACAGCTCATTGTTCCTTTAGCCTCAAACAGCAGTCTCTAATGAGTGCAGAAAAGTGGCACATGGGCATTCTTGTCTCTTGACCCATGGTACTGGCTAAGCGCCATGGTTTACCTGCAAGGTGTTCTTAATAGTTGAGAGTGTCAAGCTGATGCAGTCGCACCCTCCTACCTTCTCTGTGGGGATTCTTCATTAAGGGGCTTTGGCATCAGCCTTTCCCTATAGCATTGCAATACGAATTCAGGGAGGCAGATCTTCACCTCATCACTCAAATCAGCACAAGCACACTTGATTAGCAGTGTCAGGCACTCTGTAGAGGTAGTTGCATCCTACAGGATGAATATCCTAGTGGAGAAAACTTCAGGCAACTGCTGAGTCGAACCAGATCTCCATTCGTCAGTGAGGCAATCCTGTATCGGTGGGGGCAGCATTAGGGGATCAAACCCATGGTTAGCTGCCAGGTGACATGTTTCTGTCACACACTTTGTCCAGCTCACCTCATGAGCTTCACAGAGAGGCTGGGGAACCTTTTAACAGCACCAGTCTCCTGGTACACTCTTTTGGATTATCAGCCTTTCTGTAGGTCTTCCCTTGCTACTAACACAGATGCCTCTACACCTGGATATTCTCTCTTTACATAGTGCCAGACACGCTCCATTCCTCTCTCAGCAAGCAAGTGGGCTTCTAGGGTCTTTAAGTAGACCCACAGCTACTCCAGCAGAAAGGGTGGACTTCTAGTGATGTCTTATCATCTCTGAGAAACGGTGTGTCAGGTAGGCAATAGCCCTGGTTACTCAGTAGCTCTCTAAGTACTCTGTGAAGCACTCATTTTCTTGAAGAACCCAGGAGTGGAACAAAGTGGAGTGGTTTGAACCCCACATACACAATCTTAATGTGGATGTCTCAAGCTTCAGAACCATTTTGAGTGGATTCTCTTTGAAGTATCCTTCTCAGATTGCTCTCAAGACTAAGATTTTATGTATATGTATGCCTCTCACCGCAGGTAGCAGTGGGGATGATTCTAAGCAGGAGCGCCAACAGCATAGGCACACTGAAATATGAGTTCTCTGCATGTGGCTGCCAGCAACCTCCTGAAGAAGCAATGAGAGCCGGTCTAAAAGGATTATCTGGCTCCCTCACTTTAAACAAAAGAAGCTGCCTTCCCACCCATGACCCTACCATCTATCAAATGGCAGTGTTCAGGACGAAATTATCAATATCCATTTTCCAGTCTCCCCTGTCTCCAACCTCCTCAAGTCAATGTCTCGGTCTCCAATCTCCACTCACAGGAGTGCAGGCAGTACATTTTCAATGTTTGGAGAAGTTGCCCTCACCCTCCGTCTTGTGCAATATTACATCCAGTGGCATCCACAATAAATCCCACTGGCTTCAGTTCTCACACTGACACACACAGAGTCCTACTACTGTACATGTCTCACATGCTCACTGGACATGCACATGCAATTGCCATGCATTTGGGATGTTATGGGTTTGAAGTTACTTAAGAATGTTACAAAAGAGGAGTCAGTAGGCCAAACTCTCACTAACACAGATCAAAAGTTGGATCACAGTAAAAATTCATAAAACAATGTAAGGTCCTGGTGAGGGAGATTACCCTCTGGAAAAGTATAGGGAAAAGTAAATAAATAATTGTTAAACGCGAAAAAAATATAGGAAAAATATTTTGTGTTATATATTAATATATTGCATGAATCTATCCTGGTTATAACCATTGGGAGAGCGGTGCTTATTAGTTGATTATAGGGCAGAATGTGTTTTCATTTTTTTAACTGGTGGAGTTGGAAGTTGAAAGGTTGAGCCAATTTGTTGACATATGGATTCAGAGATATAGAAGAAGCAATAGTGAATTTGAAGGATTTGACTGCTGCATTGAGGGTAGTGTGTAATCGAAATTTGATAGTTATGTGAACAATGTTGTTCTTGCTTTTTTTTGGATGTAAGCATGCGTTTAGTGTTTTAGGGATTAGTTTTAAGCAGTGTGAATCCAAACAATGTTTCATTTCCTTAGACTTATCTGTGGTTTGAGGATGTCATTGAACGATGACACTTTTAGAGATAACTGCATGTCATCTGCATATTGGTGGACCTTAATTCTTATGTTGTTGACCAACATCCCTAAAGGTTTGACATACAAATAGTTGCCTAGTTTTATTGAATACGATCTGCCTTTCAGGAAGGACTTGAACAAGTTGACCACACTGTCCCTGAAGCCCATCCTGTGTTCAAGGGTTTTTAGTAGCAGATTGTGATACACCAGGTTGAAGGCTGCCTACAAATCCAGTAGTACCAGAAGGCAGGATTTACCTTCACACAGGATACAAACAACACTGTGCATTACTTTCAGCATTATATGATGGGATATGTTCTATGTGACATGGATGCATTTATTAGATCCAGCCAAGTGGGTACGAACAATACAAAGTGTGTGTCAGAATCTGGGTTCTAAGCTAGGTTGAATTCTGCTTTTATTTTTACAATTGTGTTATAATGAAGGCTCGCAAGTCATTGCAATTCTCTATAGATTGTGGATTTGTCTCCACTCTGGGCATATCAGGGTTGTCTTTTATAAAGTTAAATAAATAACTTGTTGGGTTTGCTGCTAGGAAGTTCCATTATTTTGCTTTTTCGATTTCTTCCTTATAGCAATTGATTTTTGAAATTTTAGTTGAAATTTTGTTCGGTTTGATTTGTTTTTCTGCCATTGTCTTTCCGGATCTACTTCTCTCTTGAAGACAGGCAGCATTTCATGAAATCAAGGTTTACCAGCAGGGGTTCTGTGTCTCTTTAGCTTTTTAGATAAAACTGTAATGGGTTCTTGTATGACTCAGATTTGTATGACTCAGACTTTGTTGGGTCGTGATTGGCTGACCGTATAGACATAAGAGTGTATGAGGGGAGAATTTCAGTAGTTTAGAGCTGGTCTCAGAAGGGGCTTAACCTGTGAGGCAGCTCCTGCAGGGGCTACCGCTGTGTTATTGCCAGTATGAGAAGTGACTTGTAATCACTACTGAAGGGTGAGACAACCGTAATATCCCAGGTCTTCACACTCTGAAAGGAAGGACCAGATGGACCCAAAGGCTTGGACTGTAATGCCACATGCTTTGTCATGGCCCCGGGAGGCAGATGCCCTCTATTTCAAGTAGCCTGTCATTATCGGCCATGGAAGTGTAGAGGACAGAGAGGAGTTGACAACCTGGACCTTCAACTCCTGGGTAAGCAGTAAGAGATCAACTTGTGAGTCACCAATAAAAGCTACCAACCCTGTAAGCATATTACTGGGCACTAGGTGATTGAGGAATTCCAATGGTGGTTATTCTCATATACTTTGGCCTTAAACCAATAGCTCGGACCTTTTCTTTTCCAGATAGCAAACAGTTGCATAGCCCACACTTTAGGTTGTAGTGCAGATGGTTATTAGAATGAACCGCCCACAGACCTGCTTGGTAGAGTTGTGATTCAATGCTTACTGTTCAGTAAACAGAGAAAGGGTAGAATAATTATAATAAAATTCACCACCACTCAGAGAGGGTAGAGGGACCCCTTCCCGAGATGGAGTGAGGATGGCATTGTTGCCACACCAGTGACAGTGAGCCACTGAAGCTAACTGAGGCTATTTGAGTGAGGAGCAGTAGAAGGATATATTTAGCCCAAATGTGTATTTACATTTTAAACTGTTTTCCAGAAAAAAAATTTACTCTGCTGCTACTGGGTCTGTACATACACTTATTTTGCACTTGTGCATAATGTGAGTGAGCTTCATTTATAGAGTATTTAATGCCTACTTTAAGGGGCGATTTCAAAATATACAAAAAAGTGATTGACTCAATGTTTGAATTAATCTCAGCCACTTTTAATTACTCGGGCCGCATCCATTGTTATTTTGCATACCATGCCCCTTCAGTTTGGACCCAGCTATATGCAAATCAGTCTTGACCCTGCTCCTCATGGGAACAATCTAGCCTGAACTGCCAAGCCAAGTCCTCCTGGAACCAAGACATAAGCAATCTAGCACTGGTTTTGTCCTAGTTGTGCAAATCAGTCTTGACCCTGCTCCTCATATGAACAGTCCAGCCTGAGCTGACAGGCCAAGTTCTTCTTGACCTGGAACACAAGCAACCTAGGCCCAGTTTCACCCAGGTTAGGGTTATCACCGAGTACAGCTTGGTTCCAGTGACACAGTGTTCATGGGACCCATGTGTGGGCATACCCACCCCACTTAGGGTGACACATCAAAGTATACAAAAAAGTGATGGAAGGAATGCTTGAATGAATCTCAGCCAATGGTAATTACAAGGGTAGGCTCCTAACCATTGTTATTTTGCACACAATGCCTCCATAGCTTGGACCCAGATATATGCAATTCAGTCTTGACTCTGCTCCAATGGGAGATGTCCAACCTGAACTGCCATGCCATGTCCTCCCTGAACCAGAACACAAGCAATCCAGGACTGGTTTGCCCTAGTTATGGGCTTTTCACTCAGGTGCCAAGTTATATCTGACTGAAAAGCCCTTATTAAGGCGAAACTGGTCCTAGGTTGCTTGTGTTCCGGTTCAGGGAGGAGCGGCCTGGCTGTTCGGGCTGGACTGTTTCATGAGGAGTAGGGTCCATACTGATTTGAATATGAGTGGGTCCAATGTGAGTTAGTATGGTGGGCGATAAACAATTGATTAGAATGCAGCCCCAAATGATTGCCAGTGGCTGAGATAAATTTAAGCATTCCATCCATAACCTTGTAATTTTTGCATTTGATGACCTAAGTGCACAAGCTATGCCCAGACATGGGTCCTGGGCTCGATGTGCCACTAGAACCAAGCTATACTTGACTGAAGAGACCGACTAGGCCAAAACTGGTCTTGGGTTGCTTGTGTTACAGTTCAGGGAGGACTTGTCCTAGAAGTTCAGGCTGAGCTGTTTACACAAGGAGCAGGGTCAAGACTGATTTGCATGTGGCTGGGTCCAAACTGGGGTGGCATGGTGGGTGAAAAGCCATATTTTGAGATGTGGCCCAAGCGACTGCCAGTGGTTGAGGTTAATTCAAGCATTCCATCCATCACCTTGTTGTTTTTGCATTTGACATCCTAAGTGTGCTGGGCATGCCCAGACATGGGCTGACTTCCATTGACACCAAGCGATACCTGGATGAAGAGCCTAACTAGGGGAAAACTGCTCCTAGGTTGCTTGGGCTCTGGTTTAGGGAGGACCAGGCCTGGCAGTTCAGGCTGGACCGCTCCCATGAGGAGCAGGGTCAAGGCTGATTTGCACATGTCTTCGTCGAAACTGAAGTGAAATGGTGGCAAAAAGTAATGGATTGGGATGTGGCCCAGCTAGAAAGAGCAGTGGATGAGATCAATTCAAGCATTCCATCCATCACCTTCTCGTCTTTTGCTTTGTGGGGCAGCAGACCAGAATGAAGTTACCAGAATGTACTCTAAGGGTCACATTCCCTCTATGAAGATGATACTGAGCACAAAAATATGCGGTGAAATTCAATATAATCACAGTATCTGCTCACCTAATGACATTTCCTAATTATTATTTTTGCGGCACTAAATGGGTAGTCATGCAAAAATGCTTTTTGCAACTTTTTCTGTACAGTGTCACTGTGACAGTACCGCTTTGCCCATGCAATTTTTTCAATTTTGCACCTGGAGAAGATGCATGGAGAGAGTGATATTTCCCATCATCCTGGTTCAAAATGGAAAACAGACCCACAAATGTTTACTCCCTATTTTTGCCTTTGTGTAGCTCTTGGAATGAGGCCTTACATATGTTATGGCCTTATACTATGTTTAACTTGTTTAAATAATGAATCAGATAGAGTACCCACTCATGCACCTGCAGGGCCACCAAACCCACACACAGGAGTTCTTTAGGGGGGTTATAGTCAAGAAGAAAACCAGGTTACAGGTGTGCAATGTAAGGTGATAACGAGTTCATGTGGACTTGGGCTTCATCAATAGAAGGCCTTCGCTTGTACCATGATTTGTTTTGGCTGTGTCACTGTTTAGCTACTGGCTAAGATTGCTGTATTGCAATGATTCCTCTTACAGCAGGCATCTAGCGAATCATCCCACAATATGTTTCAAGCTCAATACAGGTGTCATCAAACAAAGAAACATCATAGATTTCTTGTTGTTGGTGATTGTTAGAGATGCAGGATTAGGGAAAGAAAACTGTGTTTTTGTTTTCCTCCACTGGATGTAATGACAGAAGAACTGCCAAGCCATGTCTTCCCTGGACCGGAATCAATCATCCTAGGACCGGTTTCTGGCTATCAGCCGTCATCAGCCAGGATAGCTTGACTCCAGTGGCGTGGAGAGCACGGGACTCACGTCTGAGCATACCCGTCCCACTCTGGGTGACGAATGCAAAAACAACAGTTGTTGGACAGAATGCAGAACAATGTTATACATTCACCCCAGTACAGAGATCTGGGCCCAAATCCATCGTTTTATAAATCCTCTGTGTCAAATACAGTGTGTTATTTATATTTATATTTAAATTATGCTAACTATGCCGATTTGTTCTGTTATCAACATTATGGACTCCGTTTTTTGCATAGAGCTAATGGACAGCATCCCCAATATGATTATACCCAATGGGAGCATTTCCCAACTCCATCTCAGCGTAGTTCCAATACACAAAAGATGAAGTAAACCTATTTTACTGTTTATGACCTTTCAGACCCGGCATCATACTATTTAAAATCGGTTCCCATTCTCTCGAAAAAAATATATGCTCACTCAGACGAAGTTAAAATAAGCATCCCTGTTTATTGATAACCTAGTCCTAAAAGGCTTTGCTTACTGGAAGGACAAGATTGACTTGAAATATGTTTGGGGCACTAAGTCCTGGCATGTCCAAGGTACAGAATCTCTATTCCCTGCATGTCTGATATCAATGCAAATTATCTTTCTTAATGACACGGTCCAACAGACTACTTTTCTGGGGTAGGCTAAGATTAAAGAATTGAATATTTCCACTATTCCATCCTTGGCCCTTTTTGATAATTGGCAAACTTATACAAATTATACTGAAGACCAACTAAATAGTATGACTCAAAACGGTACATTTAATTCTTCAATGATAGCTCCGGCTGGGTGGTCATTATGGCCAATAGACACAAATGTTTCTCATTCTAATTTTTTTAACATTACACCAAGGTTCAAATTAAATAGACCTGAACCATGATATCCACAATCCCCTCATTCCAACACTGTTGCTACTTATTCTGTGGGTATTATGTCAATAATGGTTAGAACATTCCGCATTGTCTGCAGTGAAACAGCATCTTTCTCTCCTATCTGAAGGCATGAACTATCTGATTTCCTTTTGGGTCCAAAGTCCCCCTGTTTGAAACGATTTGTTTATGCTGCTTACAATAAACTTTGGAAATTGTTGCAACTGAACGCTTTAGTACATTTATGCCAAATTGATCAAGATAGTTTAGATAAAGTGGTTGCTGTTGTCAACAAAAGTATTAATACATTGTCATCTCATATTTATACTTTAGATAATATTGTGCCATCTTTAATTGATATTGTACATAAAGAAGTGGCTACCTTATATCATGGTCAGAATCAACTTATATCAATTATGCCATTGAGCTGGACACTGCAAATACTTAAGAATGGACGCGTTCCTTGGCATTACCTTACTTATAACGCATTGTTCTTACCATTTAATTTGACACATAAACAGCAATCGATGGCTATCAGAGACGCTTGTTATAACATGATACACATCAAGAACCTTGAACAACTTCCTTTCACTACAGCAGAAACTCATTCTGTGGTATGGTTAATGCACATGATTATCTTGTTGCCTATCTCAATGTTTCCATTCACTGCCTGCATGAAATATTACCCAGTATGCAGATATGAACCACTTGGGAGCAGCTACATACATGAGTTGTGGTCCCTGCCCTTTACATATTATTGTCAACATCCAGAGAAATACAGTCATTATTAAACACAAATCTACCCCTACATTTTGGTGAATTGATACATCAAATATTTAATGTGTCTGATACCGTGGCCCTGGCACACTTTTTTAAACTTGTTGGTTCTGGCCTCGTGATATTTTTCCAAACTATTTTAGGAGTAATCCCAGCATTTTTACTTTCTATTTTTTACAGCATTTTCGGTGGGTTCCCACTGATGTTTGTCTTAATTTGTGGCATTATAGTGCTGTTTTTGCTATTTTGAAATGGCTGTTCCATTTGTGGTCCTTCATGGCAGGCATCGCTATAGCTGTACCGTGAGTGAATGCTACAATGTTTTGGAATAGTGCCCTTAGATGCTCTGGATGCCGAATTTTGCCTAACCTTCCGCTACGCTTACTTCACCTGTATGGAACCTGTGTTCCATTGTATCTGGTTCCCCTTTCAATGGGACCTGGGTATCTGCCTGGCGCCACCACAAAATCTGCCCTGGATTTTGGACTGTTGATGGGACCCTTAGTGGCCCATACCCAGGACTGTTCCTTGGATATGGGGTTTGCGTATAACCCAGCGTTATGGCCAGTGGCCTGAAGTGATCCCTATACAACTGCGCAGTGCCTCCTGGATCTCAGCTTCATCGAAATCAACACAGGTTGTCCTTTGATGGTCTATTCGACAGCTGGAAACAAGGAGCATGTTTGTTCCTTTGACCTACTTAACTGGATGCCTGACATTTCTAATTTGGAAGTTCCAGATTTCTTACTGGAATCACTGTCTTTTCACTTGGCATCCTATATCCGGGGTCCTGGAATCGAACTGCAATTGGGTACAACTTCTTGACTGCAAATTGCTGTTCTACCCATTTGGCCATAGTCCCTATATGGGACACTGACTATTCTATTTTTTCTACTCTATGGTTCTGCTTACCCCCTGATTCTTGTAGTCATGTTGGTGCTACCATCCTGATCAAGGGGACTGTGTCATATGTCCCGTGCAGGCCATTGTCGTTTTCTCTAGATTAGCATGAGCACAGTGCCGATTTCCTTCTGCTTTGTGCATTTTACTATACAAACGTATTTTGCTTTGTGCCACACTGTACTTTCACACAGGACCTGCTGTTGTTTTCGCCTCCTGTTCTTTCCTGAGATTTAGTCTAAACACCATAGAGAAGGTCAAACAACAATGCCCCTTGCTATTCTGCCCTGGTCAGGCCCTAGCACCAAGACAAAACACTCAAATGCAGCTATTGTTTGGGAACATGTACTATTGTCATATAGGTATGCATAGATAGGCAACAACACACTTGGAGAGGGATCTTTCAAGGGAAGAGATTGTGACTGCACCTGAGATGTAGAACTTTCATCTGTGCATGCTAAGGTACAGGGTCTTCTGCAAATACTCATAGATCTTCTAATATATAATCACTGTGCTTTCATAGAAGGGGAGGGGGATTAGGCTATCCTGTCTGAAATGATGACAGTTCCTTTTATGATGTATGGATTACTTACTAGCCTGACCGTATTTGTGTTAGGCATTTTCTTACTTATTATGGCAAGTATACTGCATACTAGAGCACAATAGTTGAAAATAAACATTTTAAACTTTCCTTGTGTCTCTGTCAGATCTTATTGTGGACTTGTATGAGTGGGAAAATGAAAGGAAGTGTCTTGTCATTGCGATTCCTGAGAGGGTCAGCAGTGTTGTGTTCTGGGGTGTCTATTCCCTTGTTCCTCTGTGAGTGAGTAGGAGAGCAAATGAGACACTATAGCTAGTCAGTACCAAGCTCATGGGTACTAAGGTGGTGGGATGACAGAGTCCCTGGCTACTATGGTTCTATAGTCCCAAGCATAGTTTTTTTGCCTATGCAGAATCCCTGCAACAGGAGAACCAGACCCGACTTTACCATGTGGTAAAATTGAATGATACATGATACAGCCTATGATACATAGGCTGCACCATGTGTTTTTTATGACCAGGGAGCATTGAATGCTCTCCCCTCTCAGACAACACTTTCCCCTGCCGTCTTCTAATTTTCCCATCCCCACTGCATCGCACACCGCACCCAGTGGTCCCTGCATACATTTACCACCTGCTCACAGCACCCACAGAATTGGGAATTACATTATTTATTACCGGAAAAATATATCCCACATGGTAATTTCCCTTTCCATGGGGTGTAACTTGTAATTGCACGGTACTGGGGTGGATGTACCACACAGTGATAAATCCAGCTCAGTACTTGGAATAAGGGTCTTGCTGGTCAGTCTTGCTGGTCAGTTGCTCCTTAACAGACTCCCCATATAAATGTGCTGCTTAGGCATATCAGAATGAAGACTTTAGGGCCCAGATGTATCATTCTTTCATGCAGCGCAATAGAAAAAAGCCACCTTGCAGCACCGAGTGAAAAGAAAAGGGCAAGAATGCACTGTATTTAACATTATACGCCACAATCTTGTCATTTACTTGCGCTGGTGTACTTTTGGCTGCCTAGTGCCAATTCAGGCACCCTTGCATCAGGGTGCAGGAGTGCCTGCTTTGCCGTCAGGATAGTTTTTGTGCAGGATTGGACACCTTCCTGCACAAAAACATTCATCAGATTAATTTTCCTCTTTCCATATGTGCTGCTGAATGCAGCACGGGTAGAAAGAGGAGAAAAAGAGGAGAAATAAACATAGTTTTCCTCATTACGCCTCTCCTGGAGAGGTGTAGCATTTAATTAATTCCCAGGTCAATTTGGGAATGCACCAACATCCATGGGTGGACGCGTGGGAACACCGACTCTCCACCCATGGAACTCTTCCCTGACACAGACTAAAACAAAGCAGAGATTTGTGCTACCTCTCATTACTCCAGATTTATCAAGCCATGCAGGGCAACGCAAGGTGGACTTGTGTGGCTTGATACATTTTACTTTAGTGTTGTGTCACCCTGACACCCCCATGCGTGGCACAATGGCAACGCAACATTACACAGCATTACGATAAATCCGGTGTTCTGAGAAGCATTGTACCCCCATGTGGCTATGTCCCCCCTACGTCACGGGGTGCAGAAAATCTCAGCACCGAGCTATTCGCCGTCGCTCCCCCATGGCGCTTTGTACCCCCTACGTCATGGGGGAGGAGCGGTTCGCGTGCTTCAGTGTAGCAAATCTCAACACCGAGGTATTCGCCGTCGCTCCTCCATGGCGCTTTGTACCCTCTACGCCATGGGGGAGGAGCGGTTCTCGCGCTTCAGTGTACTAGAAGAATTTGCGAAATTTTTTGCTACGCCATTTGCTTTTTTTGGTTATTTAGGGCGGGCGGCCCCCGCGCGGTGTACTCCGCAGAGTTTTGCCTACATTGACAGAGCGGCCCCTTTGACTAGGTTTTACTCCCCGATGGCATGGTACTTTTTCCCGGTTATTTGAAGCTTCGAGTTTTATAACAGTGCGGTCCCTCCGGCCATGTTTGCCTTCCCTCGATGGCCACGGTGGAGTTAAAATACAATAATAAGAAGCGGCGTACTGGTGGTGTTGCGCCTTTTTCAGCTGCAGTCTGTGGCTGGCTCGGTGCACGAGGCTTCATGGCGCAGTGAGACAAAAAGGCAGGCGCGCATCTCTTTGATTCAAGCAAGCTTTAATAGCTTAGTTGGTAGAGCGTTCGACTGCAGAGCTAGAGGACCCTGGTTCAATCCCGGGTGTCGGCATAGTTGCAACTTGTACTTTTTTAAATTTTTTATTTATGTATTTAGTTATTTATGAGTTTTTATATAGCGCGGACTTTACCCGAAGGTGTCAGAGTGCTTCACAAGAGGACCGTCAATGATACAAGAGGAAACAATTGCAAATGAGCAAATAAAAATAAAAAACCTTAAATTACATGATCAAAACTGACAATAGTGAGCAACGAAAAGACTTGAGGTACCAATCGTTACATTTCAGGAGAATAAAGTGATATGTGTGCAGGTTACAAAAGCATACAATGTACAAGTAGAGGTATAATTCTGCAATAAATCGCAGACACTCCAGCACAACAACAAACTTTACGTAGGCAATGGTGGCAATGGTGGCACTGGTGCAAGTATCTAAAGCAAACAAAATGTGAGAGGTAGCAAACTGTGTGTTACAAGAGAAAAATGACATGTGCAAGTTACAAAAGGCTACCGTCACAGGTACAAGGATAATACAGGAAAAATGGTAAACATTCAAACTACCAGAACAGGTAGGATTTCTGCTCCCCGTGGTGCTTTATGTACCTCCTAACTCCAAAGGGAGCTTATACAGGCCTGTTCAAGTTGTTTGTTGTGCCTTGGCTAGGGCTCGGCTGGGGTTGTTGGGGAGCAGGTAGGATTTCTGCTCCCCGTGGTGCTTTATGTACCCCCTAACTCCAAAAGGGAGCTTATACAGGCCTGTTCAAGTTGTTTGTTGTGCCTTGGCTAGGGCTCGGCTGGGGTTGTTGGGGAGCAGGTAGGATTTCTGCTCCCCGTGGTGCTTTATGTACCCCCTAACTCCAAAAGGGAGCTTATACAGGCCTGTTCAAGTTGTTTGTTGTGCCTTGGCTAGGGCTCGGCTGGGGTTGTTGGGGAGCAGGTAGGATTTCTGCTCCCCGTGGTGCTTTATGTACCTCCTAACTCCAAAAGGGAGCTTATACAGGCCTGTTCAAGTTGTTTGTTGTCCCTTGGCTAGGGCTCGGCTGGGGTTGTTTGGGAGCAGGTAGGATTTCTGCTCCCCGTGGTGCTTTATGTACCCCCTAACTCCAAAGGGAGCTTATACAGGCCTGTTCAAGTTGTTTGTTGTGCCTTGGCTAGGGCTCGGCTGGGGTTGTTGGGGAGCAGGTAGGATTTCTGCTCCCCGTGGTGCTTTATGTACCCCCTAACTCCAAAAGGGAGCTTATACAGGCCTGTTCAAGTTGTTTGTTGTGCCTTGGCTAGGGCTCGGCTGGGGTTGTTTGGGAGCAGGTAGGATTTCTGCTCCCCGTGGTGCTTTATGTACCCCCTAACTCCAAAGGGAGCTTATACAGGCCTGTTCAAGTTGTTTGTTGTGCCTTGGCTAGGGCTCGGCTGGGGTTGTTGGGGAGCAGGTAGGATTTCTGCTCCCCGTGGTGCTTTATGTACCCCCTAACTCCAAAAGGGAGCTTATACAGGCCTGTTCAAGTTGTTTGTTGTGCCTTGGCTAGGGCTCGGCTGGGGTTGTTGGGGAGCAGGTAGGATTTCTGCTCCCCGTGGTGCTTTATGTACCCCCTAACTCCAAAAGGGAGCTTATACAGGCCTGTTCAAGTTGTTTGTTGTGCCTTGGCTAGGGCTCGGCTGGGGTTGTTGGGGAGCAGGTAGGATTTCTGCTCCCCGTGGTGCTTTATGTACCTCCTAACTCCAAAGGGAGCTTATACAGGCCTGTTCAAGTTGTTTGTTGTGCCTTGTCTAGGGCTCGGCTGGGGTTGTTGGGGAGCAGGTAGGATTTCTGCTCCCCGTGGTGCTTTATGTACCTCCTAACTCCAAAGGGAGCTTATACAGGCCTGTTCAAGTTGTTTGTTGTGCCTTGGCTAGGGCTCGGCTGGGGTTGTTGGGGAGCAGGTAGGATTTCTGCTCCCCGTGGTGCTTTATGTACCCCCTAACTCCAAAAGGGAGCTTATACAGGCCTGTTCAAGTTGTTTGTTGTGCCTTGGCTAGGGCTCGGCTGGGGTTGTTGGGGAGCAGGTAGGATTTCTGCTCCCCGTGGTGCTTTATGTACCTCCTAACTCCAAAGGGAGCTTATACAGGCCTGTTCAAGTTGTTTGTTGTGCCTTGTCTAGGGCTCGGCTGGGGTTGTTGGGGAGCAGGTAGGATTTCTGCTCCCCGTGGTGCTTTATGTACCTCCTAACTCCAAAGGGAGCTTATACAGGCCTGTTCAAGTTGTTTGTTGTGCCTTGGCTAGGGCTCGGCTGGGGTTGTTGGGGAGCAGGTAGGATTTCTGCTCCCCGTGGTGCTTTATGTACCCCCTAACTCCAAAAGGGAGCTTATACAGGCCTGTTCAAGTTGTTTGTTGTGCCTTGGCTAGGGCTCGGCTGGGGTTGTTGGGGAGCAGGTAGGATTTCTGCTCCCCGTGGTGCTTTATGTACCCCCTAACTCCAAAAGGGAGCTTATACAGGCCTGTTCAAGTTGTTTGTTGTGCCTTGGCTAGGGCTCGGCTGGGGTTGTTGGGGAGCAGGTAGGATTTCTGCTCCCCGTGGTGCTTTATGTACCCCCTAACTCCAAAAGGGAGCTTATACAGGCCTGTTCAAGTTGTTTGTTGTGCCTTGGCTAGGGCTCGGCTGGGGTTGTTGGGGAGCAGGTAGGATTTCTGCTCCCCGTGGTGCTTTATGTACCCCCTAACTCCAAAAGGGAGCTTATACAGGCCTGTTCAAGTTGTTTGTTGTGCCTTGGCTAGGGCTCGGCTGGGGTTGTTGGGGAGCAGGTAGGATTTCTGCTCCCCGTGGTGCTTTATGTACCTCCTAACTCCAAAGGGAGCTTATACAGGCCTGTTCAAGTTGTTTGTTGTGCCTTGTCTAGGGCTCGGCTGGGGTTGTTGGGGAGCAGGTAGGATTTCTGCTCCCCGTGGTGCTTTATGTACCTCCTAACTCCAAAGGGAGCTTATACAGGCCTGTTCAAGTTGTTTGTTGTGCCTTGGCTAGGGCTCGGCTGGGGTTGTTGGGGAGCAGGTAGGATTTCTGCTCCCCGTGGTGCTTTATGTACCCCCTAACTCCAAAAGGGAGCTTATACAGGCCTGTTCAAGTTGTTTGTTGTGCCTTGGCTAGGGCTCGGCTGGGGTTGTTTGGGAGCAGGTAGGATTTCTGCTCCCCGTGGTGCTTTATGTACCCCCTAACTCCAAAGGGAGCTTATACAGGCCTGTTCAAGTTGTTTGTTGTGCCTTGGCTAGGGCTCGGCTGGGGTTGTTGGGGAGCAGGTAGGATTTCTGCTCCCCGTGGTGCTTTATGTACCCCCTAACTCCAAAAGGGAGCTTATACAGGCCTGTTCAAGTTGTTTGTTGTGCCTTGGCTAGGGCTCGGCTGGGGTTGTTGGGGAGCAGGTAGGATTTCTGCTCCCCGTGGTGCTTTATGTACCCCCTAACTCCAAAAGGGAGCTTATACAGGCCTGTTCAAGTTGTTTGTTGTGCCTTGGCTAGGGCTCGGCTGGGGTTGTTGGGGAGCAGGTAGGATTTCTGCTCCCCGTGGTGCTTTATGTACCCCCTAACTCCAAAAGGGAGCTTATACAGGCCTGTTCAAGTTGTTTGTTGTGCCTTGGCTAGGGCTCGGCTGGGGTTGTTGGGGAGCAGGTAGGATTTCTGCTCCCCGTGGTGCTTTATGTACCTCCTAACTCCAAAGGGAGCTTATACAGGCCTGTTCAAGTTGTTTGTTGTGCCTTGTCTAGGGCTCGGCTGGGGTTGTTGGGGAGCAGGTAGGATTTCTGCTCCCCGTGGTGCTTTATGTACCTCCTAACTCCAAAGGGAGCTTATACAGGCCTGTTCAAGTTGTTTGTTGTGCCTTGGCTAGGGCTCGGCTGGGGTTGTTGGGGAGCAGGTAGGATTTCTGCTCCCCGTGGTGCTTTATGTACCCCCTAACTCCAAAAGGGAGCTTATACAGGCCTGTTCAAGTTGTTTGTTGTGCCTTGGCTAGGGCTCGGCTGGGGTTGTTGGGGAGCAGGTAGGATTTCTGCTCCCCGTGGTGCTTTATGTACCTCCTAACTCCAAAGGGAGCTTATACAGGCCTGTTCAAGTTGTTTGTTGTGCCTTGGCTAGGGCTCGGCTGGGGTTGTTGGGGAGCAGGTAGGATTTCTGCTCCCCGTGGTGCTTGTGGTTTATGTTGAGTTGATTGTTTTTTTGTTCTCTGCAGTTCTCTGTACTTTCAAACTTAAATTGGAGCTCATACAGGCTGTTTATATTTTGGCATTGTCCGTTGATAGTGTTGCTGCCCAACCTCTGCTGCTCCTCAAACATTGCGACTTATAGTTTGTGCACTTACATTTACTTGCAGTACTACATTGTTATCCCCCAGTGTGCTTGGCTTTTATGACATTCTACCGTTGTTTATTTGGGAACACCGCATTGTCATAGATCTTTCGCACGTGCCATTGCAATTTGTTTATTTTGTGGCAGTTGTACTTTAGTATACCTCTTCATCCGATTAATCACATTCTGTAGAAGATCGTCTTACCTATTTAAGCACTTTGGCTCTTTATTGTGTTTCATGTAGGACATAGGCTCTTCCATGCTTTACTCATAGTTCCGAACACACCCGGATATATGGGTTAATATGCTTTACCCATTTACATCCATTTTTCAACAACCTACAAAATGTTTGTGTAACATACAGTGACAGTGTCTGGTTGCTTTTGTGTGACATATTCCACATTAGTAGGTAGGATACAGATTAAGTGACTGACTCTTCACCACCCAAAAATCTTACATGTTGTTCTTGCCACCTCTTTTTAAAAAATGTATGCATTTATGTGTTATTTGTAATGACAGGTTTGTAGTAGGCTTATGTCTGTTATACTTGTAATCTAATGAATATTCTTGCCTATTTGTATGGAGCCCTTGTGTAATCTAAATTACTCTGGCTAGTGTTTTAATTGCAGTTATTGTTCATGCTGTGACTATAACCGAGATACCCTTAGTACAGAATGTTAATGACTACTAAGAAAGTACTCCATTGAATTTCTAGACTTAACGTCTTACTTGTCCAGTGTTTTCTCCTCACAGTCCAAATTAGTTTAATTCTATTGTCGTTGCCCTCTCAGTGTATGTTGCATCCACCACTTCATAATCATTAGTAGACAACAACTTGTGCGTACCCATTATTATAATCCCTCAAATGGCCATTCTTCTTGTTTTTCTTTCGGTTATCGTGCAAATTGTACTTTCTACACCTCAATCACCATTATTGATAAAAAACAAGAAGGATGTGATGATGCTTCATTTGCTATCTCTGCATGCCATATTAATCACAAAATTATTAAAGTAGTTTCTTTTCACCTTTCTGCAATGTTCTTTATTTGCAATCTGCTTGTACGTTTCACAACAATTGAATGCACCATCTCCATGCATATTGCGTACCAAAAAGATCATAAAGACAAAATATTTTTTTTTAATTATTCTTTATTTCATTTCTTTTAATAATTTCCACATGTACCAATTACATTCATTTAATAATAGCATAATAAATAATCATTTTACATCATACATCACAAACACAAACATTACAGTAAAGAATTGTTTAGAATGTATCAAGTCACAATCCATTCCAAATTAGCAATTCCAACGGTAAAATTCAAAAATCCAAATCTGTACTTCACAACAAAATTTGTGGGCCCACAAATAAGTAATACTATTTTTAACAATTCGGAAAACATCTGTTTACTTTTAATTTGAGAATATGATGTCTCCAAACACTGAAAAAACAGAGCAGGTAAAAATACTTTCAATGTTTAACATTGGTTAATTACTGTCATCTTTTCTTAGTACTGCTATATGTTACATATGTTACATATGTTAAACAGTCACTTACACAGTAAGTATCTCTTTTGCATGTTCGGCTGTACATTACCATGGTCGCTGTGTCAAGATATTTTTTCAAGGGTATATTTTCTTTTCTTTGCATCAATTTATAGATGGTTGTAATTGAATTATGAACAATTTAATATTCTTCGATGTATATGTTAGTGAATGAAACTTGGACACTTTGTAAGTGTAACAATAAAAAAAATTCTCATTTGCTAAGGCCTAAATCACACGTAAGGGCCGCTGGGGGCATTCTGTAAAAAAAAAGCATGGGTTCATCCAAAAATAAAAAGCACTTTCACTTCAAAATTGCATTCGAGGTACTGGAGTCTACAGCGGTAGCCATGGCCGTTGCAAATGTGTTATGCAGTTTCTTACTGTTAGCTACCTCTCTCAATTTGATAGTTCAATACGTTTAGTCCTTATGACTCAAGCATTAAAGGTAATCTAGTCAAGTGTACCTATTAATTTAAATGAAAAGTAAATAATGTTTTTAAGACCCACCTTCCTATAATATACATGAACCTTACTTGAAATTTGAAACTATTCTTTCTCTAAAGAATACTCGCGTTCATTGAAATAAAGTACCCAATTATAAAATTTGTCGCTTACCATAAATCCTTTTTATGGTTAAAGGCACACATCAGTAGCATTACATTCGTATTAGTGGAGATCTGTGTATTTATATTCTAATTACCACGGAGCAATTAAAAATAATTACATTGTCTGTCTTCTCTGCCATACTACATTGTCACTTTAAATGACATTAAAGACCTACATTGCCGTCTATAACAATTTGAATACAACCATAATGACTGAATGTGCAAGTAAAATATATTTTTTAAAATGCATGTCATAAATATAGTGTAGTGTTGCATATTGGATACTTCAAGCAGAAGGTGAATATCTGACAGGTCGACTGACAAGGATCACCAACCCATCCGCCTAGATTTCTTAATGAACCTCAATTGAAAGAACATTATTATGTAATGTTATGGACAGGTCAGTACTTGTGAGGTGTGCATAAAATGTGTAATGATTATAATTACTGATAGTGTAAAGATAGTTCCAACTAACCATACATTCAGAGCATGTTCATATGAACACTCGGCAATAAGTACTCACATTTTGCAAATCATATAAATCTTTTTCATTAAAAACTGGATGTACATGCTGGATACTATCAGTTTAAAGTCAATCCACCTGTGCTTCAAAACTACATCACGAGTGTTTACAAACTCAACACCATTAATAACAGCACATCTTGGGAGAAAACATATGAGACATTAGACAACACTACAAGAAACTCGGAGCAAAACGGGAGTAAGCAGGTCTCTACATTTTTCAAGGTGAACAAAAAGAAGCATAGTTTTAAGAAGACAATAAGATAATCGCCAAGGTCAAGCATCTAGTGGCCTAAAAGGCCCACCCCTCACTCCAAAAAGCCCTTATCATCTAACCACGGTTGATGTTAGAGAAGAATTGAAAAGATTGATGTTTAGTTTTTTAAATTGGAAGAGATCGACGCAAATTAAAAAGTATTATACATCAAGGAGACAGTACATGTTGAAAGTTGACCATCATCATGTTCTCACACACCAATATTTAAATGTCTTGTGACCGTACAAGCCATAAAAGAACAGTGACTCGTTGCGGCATATCTTGAATTCAGACAACACAAGTACAGGCCCAGGAGGGGCCCGTACTTAGGAAATCAGACAAGTACAGGCCCAGGATGGGGCCCGTACTTAGGAAATCAGACAAGTACAGGCCCAGGAGGGGCCCGTACTTAGGAAATCAGACAAGTACAGGCCCAGGAGGGGCCCGTACTTAGGAAATCAGACAAGTACAGGCCCAGGAGGGGCCCGTACTTAAGAAATCAGACAAATACAGGCCCAGGAGGGGCCCGTACTCTTGAATTCAGACAACACAAGTACAGGCCCAAGAGGGGCCCGTACTTAGGAAATCAGAGAAGTACAAGCCAAGGAGGGGCCCGTACTCTTGAATTCAGACACCACAAGTACAGGCCCAGGAGGGGCCCGTACTTAGGAAATCAGACAAGTACAGGCCCAGGAGGGGCCCGTACTTTGGAAGATAGCATGTATCGATTTATGGGAATCATATTACTAATTGCCCAATTTAAACACGATGGAACTGCAGAAGAACATCAATATAGAGCATGTACTTTTGAAATCAGACAAGACAAGTACAGGCCCAGGAGGGGCCCGTACTTAGGAAATCAGACCAGAAAAGTACAGGCCCAGGAGGGGCCCGTACTTAGGAAATCAGACAAGTAGGGGCCCGTACTTTGGAAATCATACAAGAAAAGTACAGGCCCAGAAGGGGCCCGTACTTAGGAAAACAGACCTGAAAAGTACAGGCCCAGAAGGGGCCCGTACTTAGGAAAACAGACCTGAAAAGTACAGGCCCAGAAGGGACCCGTACTTAGGAAAGCAGACCAGAAAAGTACAGGCCCAGAAGGAACCCGTACTTAGGAAATCAGACAAGAACCCATACTATTCAAATGCTGGCCTCAAGTTGTCCAAAATGATCATGATTTCTGTGACTGCCTTAGCTGTGCTTGGTAATGGAAAACAAGCCGGTGAACAATTGGTTATCAGCACAACGAGTACTGACACCAGTTAAAAAAAATGAAGACATAATGTGTCCTGTTTGGTTTGTAACCTCACTACACAGATATGTTGCTTTTGAGCAAGCAAAATCCAAGTAAGACTAAATACTTCCATTAAACAGATAGTAGTGTTGAGTATCGACAGGAAAAACACTTTTCACAAAAGGATCTTGAGTTTGAATTGAAAGAATAGAATGAATAGACAAACACATCTCTGACTGAGTTGGAAAAGTAAAAATCTTTCCTTCTATCCTGTTTTCCAAAAATTGATAAAACGCTAGTCTCAAGTTGTCCGAAATGATCATGAAGTTTGTGACAGCCTCAGCTGTGCTTGGCAATGGAGTTGCAAAGCTGTGCTGTGTCAGACAAGAAAAGTACAGGCCCAGGAGGGGCCCGTACTTAGGAAATCAGACAAGTACAGGCCCAGGAGGGGCCCGTACTTAGGAAATCAGACAAGTACAGGCCCAGGAGGGCCCGTACTTAGGAAATCAGACAAGTACAGGCCCAGGAGGGGCCCGTAGTTAGGAAATCAGACAAGTACAGGCCCAGGAGGGCCCGTACTTAGGAAATCAGACAAGTACAGGCCCAGGAGGGGCCCGTACTTAGGAAATCAGACAAGTACAGGCCCAGGAGGGGCCCGTACTTAGGAAATCAGACAAGTACAGGCCCAGGAGGGGCCCGTACTTAGGAAATCAGACAAGTACAGGCCCAGGAGGGCCCGTACTTAGGAAATCAGACAAGTACAGGCCCAGGAGGGGCCCGTACTTAGGAAATCAGACAAGTACAGGCCCAGGAGGGGCCCGTACTTAGGAAATCAGACAAGTACAGGCCCAGGAGGGGCCCGTACTTAGGAAATCAGACAAGTACAGGCCCAGGAGGGGCCCGTACTTAAGAAATCAGACAAGTACAGGCCCAGGAGGGGCCCGTACTTAAGAAATCAGACAAGTACAGGCCCAGGAGGGGCCCGTACTTAAGAAATCAGACAAGTACAGGCCCAGGAGGGGCCCGTACTTAAGAAATCAGACAAGTACAGGCCCAGGAGGGGCCCATACTCTTGAATAAGAAAAAAAAAAAAAACATTTTCAAGTCAAGAAGCAATGGAGCAGAACGATGGTGAGTCTGCAGATATGAAGGAGTATGGACAGGTCAGTACTTGTGAGGAGCTTTGGGAATTGAATCCAGACAACGCAAGTACAGGCCCAGGAGGGGCCCGTACTTAGGAAATCAGACAAGTGCAGGCCCAGGAGGGCCCGTACTTAGGAAATCAGACAAGTACAGGCCCAGGAGGGGCCCGTACTTAGGAAATCAGACAAGTACAGGCCCAGGAGGGCCCGTACTTAGGAAATCAGACAAGTACAGGCCCAGGAGGGGCACGTACTTAGGAAATCAGACAAGTACAGGCCCAGGAGGGGCCCATACTCTTGAATAAGAAAAAAAAAAAACATTTTCAAGTCAAGAAGCAATGGAGCAGAACGATGGTGAGTCTGCAGATATCAAGGAGTATGGACAGGTCAGTACTTGTGAGGAGCTTTGAGAATTGAATTCAGACAATTTTAAGAAAGAGCTTGAAGGCAAAAAGGCGGCCAAGACTCCAGGCAACCAATTGGCTTCAGTTGATTTAATAGAGTTTAAACAATAAATGCAAAAGAGTAACATCCAACGGAACCAGATAGCCAGATGCGGGTGCCTGGAGTGCAAGCGCACAGCATTTGACAATGGCCATTTAAAAGGACCGGAAACAGCTCAGAAAGGGGCTGTATTTTGAATTGAAGTCGACAGGAACAACACTTATCAGAAAAGGGTCTTGAGTTCGAACTGAATGAATTGAATGAATAGACAAACACATCTCTGACTGAGTTGGAAGACTAATAATCTTTTCTTCTATCCTGTTTTCCAGCAAAGAATAAAAAGCTAGTCTCAAGTTGTCCGAAATGATCATGAATTTTGTGACAGCCTCAGCTGTGCTTGGCAATGGAGTTGCAAAGCTGTGCTCTGTCAGACAAGAAAAGTACAGGCCCAGGAGGGGCCCGTACTTAGGAAATCAGACAAGTACAGGCCCAGGAGGGGCCCGTACTTAGGAAATCAGACAAGTACAGGCCCAGGAGGGGCTCGTACTTAGGAAATCAGACAAGTATGGAACTGCAGAAGAACATCAATGTAGAGCTTGTGCTTTTGAATTCAGACAAGACAAGTACAGGCCCAGGAGGGGTCCGTACTTTGGAAGATAGCATGTATCGATTTATGGGAATTAGATTACTAATTGCCCATTTTAAATACTATGGAACTGCAGAAGAACAATAATGTATAGCATTGACTTTTGAATTCAGACTACACAAGTACAGGCCCAGAAGGGGCCCGTACTTAGGTAATCAGACTCTACAAGTACTTGTACAGAAGGGGCGAGACGTGCTACAGACGGGGCTAGCGGTGCTGGAGAAGGGGCGAGCCGCACTGGAGACGATGAAATGTGAATTGGAGTACAAACATTTAGCGCTTCTGGGAAAGGTGATGGTGACAGTCGGAGAGCTGCAGGACCTGATTGAAGCACAGAAGACCAACTATTAATATTCATTATAGCAAATAAAAACATAACATTTGCTCTGAATAGTCAATTAGTATGGTTTAAGGAGCATGAGGAGCGTGTTCAGAACAAGTCTGTTCATGTCAATTCAAAAGTGAAATTAGCAAAGCTGCGGATAAAAACACCATGAATATTAGGTAAGGAATGTACTAGAACCAAAAACTACCTGGTTTGTGTACATTGTAAGGCCTTAACAGGTCTAAATTAAAAGTTCTACTTAATACTTTTTTTCAGCATTCATTATCTATACACGCCTCCCTTGTATTTATGAAACAGGGTAGGGTCCTGAAAATCTGTGCTCCAAAACGCAACCTTTTCTGGGGGAACGCCTAGTATTTTGCAATACCACTAATTCTCTTTCTTGGAAGATGTATGGCTGATATTTCTAGCAAACTTGATTTTACATTTTGTAAATTAGTCAAGTCTTTCACAACCTCAGTTGGACTTGGCAATGAACAAAAATAATAATACGGGCAAAATTCAGGAACCTTACTTGTGAAATCAAACCAAGAAAGTGCAGGGCCAAAAGGTGCCCGTCCTTAGGAAATCACACTATACAAGTACAGGCCCAGAGGGGGCCCGTACTTAGGAAATTGGACAATACAAGTACAGGCCCTGGAGCGGGCCGTATTTTGGAAATCAGATTTATCCAGTATAGCCCCAGAAGGGGGCCGTACTTAGGAACATGGCATGTATCGATTTATGGGAATCATGTGACAGCTCGATTTCAGAAACTCCAAAAAAAGCCTATGGATTGCACACATGAGTTAAAAACACAATGACACAATTCATTCTAAATTGTTACTTGCTTTATGTAGGGGAAGTTGAAGTAGTCCTCGTTCATGACCAGAACATGAGACTGAAGCGAAAGAGTGACGCCAGGAAAGTTGTGATGCAAGAAGATGTTCCCGCGTCTGAATTGGCTGGGCTGAACCATCCGACGCGGAACACGCGGCCGAGATGGAAAAGAAAAGAAGGCGCCTCGAGGCAGAAATGGAGAACTTCATGCAGCGGAAAAAAGATTTCGACGCAAGGATGAAGGCCTTCACGATCCCTCACAAGACCAAGCCACCAGTGCTGGAGGCGGTCGAGGAGGAAGAAGAGGAGGTCGCCGAAGTCACCGAGCAAGACCAGGACGTCGAGGTGTTCGACGACCAGGAGGAGTACGAGAATCCCCACGAGAGCTACAGCTATGGGGAGGAAGATGAGGGCAGGACAGACACAGAGTCGGCGCCCTATGACCTTCAGGATGTAGATTACATCGATGTCGAGACCGACAGCCCGGAGGAGGTGGTCGACACATACCCCTCGAGGCCCTCGCCGCCGGACGACATCGGGGCCTACAACGCGGTGATACAATCTGCCGCAGCAGCTTTCAAGCTCAAGCTCGACGAAGAGAAGCAGAAAGCAGACTTCCTTCTGGAAACATTGCTCCCAACACAAACGAGGAGCCAGTTCCTTCCAATGCTCGAGAGCGTCTTGGCTCAGGGGAAGGAAGCTTTCAGGGAGCCCGCAACATGCAAGGCAGTAACTCCCAGAACTGAGAAGAAGTACAAGCATGCCGCAAAGGACCCGGCCTACATTCAGGGCACGGTCTCCGCAGACTCCATTATCACGGCCACAGCAAGGAGGAGGGCTAACGTACCCACTACCTCGGGCCCGCCACCGGATAAAGAGAGCAAAAGGATGGATCTGGTGGGCAGAAGGATCGAACGGAATGCCGCGACCCACTGGCGCATGGCTAATTCCAACGCCCTGGTTAACAGACACATGTACCAAATCATGGAGGGACTGGGGCAGTTGGTGAAGGACTTGCCCCAGGATGCCAAGCAGAAAGCCGAAAAGCTAATTGAAGAGGGGAAGAATGCTGCAAATTCTTGCCTTAAGACGGCCCTGGATGGGGCAGACACCGCCAGCAGGCTCATGATGATGGGCGTCACGGAAAGGAGACACGCCTGGCTCAGGATATCCGGTTTCAAACCGGAGGTGCAACACAGCATCCTGAACACACCGTTCAACGGCAGTACGCTTTTCGGACAAACAGTTGATGAGCAACTCAGCCAACTTAAGGAGGATAACGAAACAGCAAGATCCATGGGAGCATTGCAGTTCAGAGGGAACAAGAGGGGCACCCCGTCACGGAGGCCCGGCGGAAGAGGCGGAAACCAGCCAGGTACATCACACCAGGCTTTCCAGCAAACGCACCAGGCAGACTCGCAGGGTCAGCAGGGCCATCAGAAACAGCCCTGGCAGTACCAACAAAGAGGCCAGTCCTTTCGAGGGAGAAATGGACGGGGACAAAATAGAAGAGGGGGCCAGCAGCCCACCTCCAACTGACTTCAAAAAAATCCGTGTGCCCACCCACAAAAAAGATCCCAGGGGGCAGCACGTACAGATGGGTCAAGACAAACTAGACACCTACGACCACAGGACACCAGTGGGAGGAAGATTAAGATTCCACCTCCAGGAGTGGAGAGGAATCACATCAGACAAATGGATCCTCAACATTATCCAATTCGGATACTGCTTAGAGTTGGAGGCGAGGCCGACAAGCAGAAAACCAAAAAGAAAGCCACTAGCAAGCAAGCAGCTGCAGTGCCTTCAGGAAGAAGCAAAAGAACTCCTGCGGAAGCAGGCCATACAAAGGGTACCCTTCAAGGAAAGAAACACAGGAGTATACTCAACATACTTCCTGGTACCAAAAATAGACGAGACAATGAGGCCCATTCTCGATTTACGGTTCGTGAACCAATTCATAAGAACGCAAAAATTCAAAATGACCTCCCTGCAAGAGGTGCTCCCACAGTTGCAGGCCGGGGACTTCATGGTCACTATAGACCTCAAAGACGCATACCTGCACATCCCAATGAACAGAAAGCACAAGCACATGCTCAGGTTCACCGTCGGAGAAAGCCACTACCAGTTCACGACACTGGCCTTCGGTCTAAAATCGGCACCAAGAGTTTTCACAAAGTGCCTCGCAGCAGTCGCAGCGCACCTAAGAAGGCAGGGAATACATGTATACCCTTACCTGGACGACTGGCTGGTGAAAGCAAACTCATACCAGAAATGCAAGCTGCACGCACATACAGTGACCAGCACGCTCATAAACCTGGGGTTCTCCATCCATTGGAATAAATCATCAATGGAGCCGGAACAAGTGAAGATCTTCCTGGGAGCACAGATCAACACCTTACAGGGCAAGGTGTTCCCCAGCGAGAAGAGGGCGAGGGCGCTGGTGAAGGAAACTCGCCTCTACCGGAAGGGACAAGCTCGGACAGTGAGGACGGCGAGCAAGATCATGGGGATGATGGCATCATGCATCCACCTGGTACCGAATGTACGACTCCACATGAGACCCATTCAAGAATGGCTACAGGAGCAATGGTCACAAGCTACAGGCAGTTGGGAGGATCTAGTGGTTGTAACGCACGAAGTGCAGAAGGAGATGACATGGTGGACCATGGAGAACATAGCAAGGGGAAAGCCTCTAACGCCCCCAATGCCAACAGTGACCATCACCACAGACGCATCCCTGAAGGGATGGGGCGCTCACATGGAGGAGCTCAAGGTGAGGGGACTGTGGACACCGACGGATGCCACAAAGCACATCAATTACTTACAATTGAAGACAATCTTCCTTGCACTGAAGGCCTTCCAAACAAGACTGTACAAGCACAAGGTATTGATACAAACAGACAACACCACTGCGATGTTCTACATCAACAAGCAGGGGGGCACACAGTCCGCACCGCTTTCAACGCTGGCGCAGGAGATATGGAGATGGGCCATCCATCTCAAGATAGACCTGCTAGCCATACACCTACCAGGGAAGGACAACATACAAGCCGATTGGCTCAGCAGGCAGACATCGGCATCCCACGAGTGGGAGCTCAATGCTCAGGAGACAAGATACCTGTTCGACAGGTGGGGGACACCATCGGTGGACCTGTTTGCCACACGCCAGAATGCAAAATGCCAAAACTTCGCATCCAGGCAGCCCGAGGAGGGGACACTGGGGAATGCCCTATGGATAGATTGGTCAAAGACATTTGCCTACGCCTTTCCCCCGATACCACTGATGCACAGAGTACTGAGCAAGTGCAGAGCGAGCAACATGACACTGATACTGGTCGCACCGCAGTGGGCGAGGCAGACCTGGTACTCGCAGATCATGGAGATGACGCAGTGTGCACCCCACAGATTCAGCAGGAGGAAAGACCTACTGTCCATGCAGAACGGAGAGGTACTGCACCCAGAGCCAGAGAGCAGGAGCCTAGTAGCGTGGCTCCTGAGGACATAGAGTTCGCACATTTGAGACTAACAGAAAGCACCCTGAGGGTACTTCGGGAGGCACGAAGGCCCAGCACTCGAAAGTGCTACGTTGCGAAATGGAAAAGATTCACAATATGGTGCAGACAGGAAAGACTCCACAATAAGATGAAGAGGGACTCCACAGTGCTAAGGTACCTGACGCACTTACTGGAGAAGAACCTTAGCTCATCCTCGTTAAGAGTTCACTTGGCAGCGATAGTAGCCTACACAAGGGGTGTGATGTAAGTGTTCGTTTGTTGTGACCTACCTTAGTGTGACAAGAAATACAGCCCCCCTCAAGTGTCTGCAAGAGCAGGGAGACGCGGAGTGTGATGTAAGTGTTCGTTTGTTGTGACCTACCGGAGTGTGACAAGAAATACAGCCCCCCTCAAGTGTCTGCAAGAGCAGGGAGACGCGGAGTGTGAGGTAAGTGTTCGTTTGTTGTGACCTACCGGAGTGTGACAAGAAATACAGCCCCCCTCAAGTGTCTGCAAGAGCAGGGAGACGCGGAGTGTGATGTAAGTGTTCGTTTGTTGTGACCTACCGGAGTGTGACAAGAAATACAGCCCCCCTCAAGTGTCTGCAAGAGCAGGGAGACGCGGAGTGTGATGTAAGTGTTAGTTTGTTGTGACCTACCGGAGTGTGACAAGAAATAAAGCCCCCCTCAAGTGTCTGCAAGAGCAGGGAGACACGGAGTGTGAGGTAAGTGTTCGTTTGTTGTGACCTACCGGAGTATGACAAGAAATACAGCCCCCCTCAAGTGTCTGCAAGAGCAGGGAGACGCGGAGTGTGAGGTAAGTGTTCGTTTGTTGTGACCTACCGGAGTATGACAAGAAATACAGCCCCCCTCAAGTGTCTGCAAGAGCAGGGAGACGCGGAGTGTGAGGTAAGTGTTCGTTTGTTGTGACCTACTGGAGTGTGACAAGAAATACAGCCCCCCTCAAGTGTCTGCAAGAGCAGGGAGACGCGGAGTGTGATGTAAGTGTTCGTTTGTTGTGACCTACCGGGGTATGACAAGAAATACAGCCCCCCTCAAGTGTCTGCAAGAGCAGGGAGACGCGGAGTGTGATGTAAGTGTTCGTTTGTTGTGACCTACCGGAGTGTGACAAGAAATAAAGCCCCCCTCAAGTGTCTGCAAGAGCAGGGAGACGCGGAGTGTGATGTAAGTGTTCGTTTGTTGTGACCTACCGGAGTATGACAAGAAATACAGCCCCCCTCAAGTGTCTGCAAGAGCAGGGAGACGCGGAGTGTGATGTAAGTGTTAGTTTGTTGTGACCTACCGGAGTGTGACAAGAAATAAAGCCCCCCTCAAGTGTCTGCAAGAGCAGGGAGACACGGAGTGTGAGGTAAGTGTTCGTTTGTTGTGACCTACCGGAGTATGACAAGAAATACAGCCCCCCTCAAGTGTCTGCAAGAGCAGGGAGACGCGGAGTGTGAGGTAAGTGTTCGTTTGTTGTGACCTACCGGAGTATGACAAGAAATACAGCCCCCCTCAAGTGTCTGCAAGAGCAGGGAGACGCGGAGTGTGAGGTAAGTGTTCGTTTGTTGTGACCTACTGGAGTGTGACAAGAAATACAGCCCCCCTCAAGTGTCTGCAAGAGCAGGGAGACGCGGAGTGTGATGTAAGTGTTCGTTTGTTGTGACCTACCGGGGTATGACAAGAAATACAGCCCCCCTCAAGTGTCTGCAAGAGCAGGGAGACGCGGAGTGTGATGTAAGTGTTCGTTTGTTGTGACCTACCGGAGTGTGACAAGAAATAAAGCCCCCCTCAAGTGTCTGCAAGAGCAGGGAGACGCGGAGTGTGATGTAAGTGTTCGTTTGTTGTGACCTACCGGAGTATGACAAGAAATACAGCCCCCCTCAAGTGTCTGCAAGAGCAGGGAGACGCGGAGTGTGAGGTAAGTGTTCGTTTGTTGTGACCTACTGGAGTGTGACAAGAAATACAGCCCCCCTCAAGTGTCTGCAAGAGCAGGGAGACGCGGAGTGTGATGTAAGTGTTAGTTTGTTGTGACCTACCGGAGTGTGACAAGAAATAAAGCCCCCCTCAAGTGTCTGCAAGAGCAGGGAGACACGGAGTGTGAGGTAAGTGTTCGTTTGTTGTGACCTACCGGAGTATGACAAGAAATACAGCCCCCCTCAAGTGTCTGCAAGAGCAGGGAGACGCGGAGTGTGAGGTAAGTGTTCGTTTGTTGTGACCTACCGGAGTATGACAAGAAATACAGCCCCCCTCAAGTGTCTGCAAGAGCAGGGAGACGCGGAGTGTGAGGTAAGTGTTCGTTTGTTGTGACCTACTGGAGTGTGACAAGAAATACAGCCCCCCTCAAGTGTCTGCAAGAGCAGGGAGACGCGGAGTGTGATGTAAGTGTTCGTTTGTTGTGACCTACCGGGGTATGACAAGAAATACAGCCCCCCTCAAGTGTCTGCAAGAGCAGGGAGACGCGGAGTGTGATGTAAGTGTTCGTTTGTTGTGACCTACCGGAGTGTGACAAGAAATAAAGCCCCCCTCAAGTGTCTGCAAGAGCAGGGAGACGCGGAGTGTGATGTAAGTGTTCGTTTGTTGTGACCTACCGGAGTATGACAAGAAATACAGCCCCCCTCAAGTGTCTGCAAGAGCAGGGAGACGCGGAGTGTGAGGTAAGTGTTCGTTTGTTGTGACCTACTGGAGTGTGACAAGAAATACAGCCCCCCTCAAGTGTCTGCAAGAGCAGGGAGACGCGGAGTGTGATGTAAGTGTTCGTTTGTTGTGACCTACTGGAGTGTGACAAGAAATAAAGCCCCCCTCAAGTGTCTGCAAGAGCAGGGAGACGCGGTGACGCTGCGGGGCAGCCCGTCTTTTGTGATAGGTATCAGGTAGAGCAGAGAACAGGAACCCCAGTGGAAATGAAAAAGGAAAAGTCCATTCACAGTGGCTCACAGAGTTTCAAAAAAGCGCTGCTGGATGGTTCCTCATCTTCTGCACACATAGGTGTCAAAGACAGCTCATGTGCTACAGGCAACAAAACCAGTGTGGTACAGAATTTTGAGCTGAACAGCAAAGGTTCTATAAAAACAGAGATTGACACTCTTTCTCAAGGGGCCAGTAAAACACTGGATAGCATCAAGACCAGCGTAGGATTTTGGAACGCAGGTGAGGAAGTCCTTCAGCAGGGGCAGAAATGTTCACCTATTGCAGACAACGACCCATGACATCAGCCTCCAAGGCTTACAGGCTATTTATCAGATTCTCTTGCAGATATGCTGGAGTAAGGCATTTCCAGCTAATCACAGCGCGGCCCAGGAAAGACGTCACAGGGGTGTCCCGGGCCGGCAGCCAATCGCAGCGCAGCTTAGGAAAAAGGGGCGGGGCTTAAAATAAAAATAAAAAGGAGAATGTTTGCGAGTAAATTTGGCAACGCAGCAAAAGAAAGGAGACAGAAAGTATAGCAAGCCTATGCAGGTCAAGGAAGTGATGGGCAGAGCAGCTCTGCTAAGTGACGGAAACGTGTGATAACTGGACCGCATGGCAAGATACAACAAAGTACTACGTTGGGACCATGTTTGTGCAGACCTGGAAGACAAGGAGGAAGGAGCTGCAGAGCAAGAACATTCTGAGATGCATCCGGATGAGAAGAGCCAAGAGCAGCAGGAAGAGAGACCCGGTGATGCCAACCAAGCGTTGGCGAGTAAAGGTAACGGTAATAGAAGAGAAAATAGTGAGGCTGCATTTGGAAGTGGAAGGAGCGATGAAAGGACTCATGAAGGAGATACCCCATCCAGCCCGGTGAGACTGAGCCGGAGGGGAGAGTGGTGGTCAAAACAGCCTGGTTTCAGAGACTTTCACATAACCGGTGGACTGCGAGTTAACAATTTATATATTGGGAAAAAGGGCCAGATATGTGGTGGCGAAGTCTAGTGTATGCACGTCACGTACCGACGTGACATGCAGGCGGTCATGTTCTGGCTGCGCGCACACAGGCGCCAGGATTAGCGCGAAAGCCGAGAGCGGTGCACCACCGGCTCGGCGCTCTTTAGAGGTTATAAATTAAATAAACCTGACGCAAACCCTCTACACTTGCAGTGTCTTCATTTATAGAACGAGTTGAATGGAACATGAGGAATTGGATTAAGCACATTACATGGAGACTCTCGCCGGGGTCAAGAAGAGCCATCCGGCTTTGGGAATAGATTATTCCAGAGGTAGAAGCCCTCGTTAATATAGTGGGAGATCCCACTTACAATTATTTGGATTGTTGAATGGAACAATTTTAGTCTTCGTGGAACGAGTTGAATGGAACATGAGGAATTGGATTAAGCACATTACATGGAGACTCTCGCCGGGGTCAAGAAGAGCCATCCGGCTTTGGGAATAGATTATTCCAGAGGTAGAAGCCCTCGTTAATATAGTGGGAGATCCCACTTACAATTATTTGGATTGTTGAATGGAACAATTTTAGTCTTCGTGGAACGAGTTGAATGGAACATGAGGAATTGGAATAAGCACATTACATGGAGACTCTCGCCGGGGTCAAGAAGAGCCATCCGGCTTTGGGAATAGATTATTCCAGAGGTAGAAGCCCTCGTTAATATAGAGGGAGATCCCACTTACAATTATTTGGATTGTTGAATGGAACAATTTTAGTCTTCGTGGAACGAGTTGAATGGAACATGAGGAATTGGAATAAGCACATTACATGGAGACTCTCGCCGGGGTCAAGAAGAGCCATCCGGCTTTGGGAATAGATTATTCCAGAGGTAGAAGCCCTCGTTAATATAGTGGGAGATCCCACTTACAATTATTTGGATTGTTGAATGGAACAATTTTAGTCTTCGTGGAACGAGTTGAATGGAACAT
Source organism: Lissotriton helveticus (assembly GCF_964261635.1). Lineage (NCBI taxonomy): Eukaryota > Metazoa > Chordata > Amphibia > Caudata > Salamandridae > Lissotriton > Lissotriton helveticus. Next base: position 260,973,396 of record NC_136071.1, read on the forward strand.
GAGGAATTGGATTAAGCACATTACATGGAGACTCTCGCCGGGGTCAAGAAGAGCCATCCGGCTTTGGGAATAGATTATTCCAGAGGTAGAAGCCCTCGTTAATATAGTGGGAGATCCCACTTACAATTATTTGGATTGTTGAATGGAACAATTTTAGTCTTCGTGGAACGAGTTGAATGGAACATGAGGAATTGGAATAAGCACATTACATGGAGACTCTCGCCGGGGTCAAGAAGAGCCATCCGGCTTTGGGAATAGATTATTCCAGAGGTAGAAGCCCTCGTTAATATAGTGGGAGATCCCACTTACAATTATTTGGATTGTTGAATGGAACAATTTTAGTCTTCGTGGAACGAGTTGAATGGAACATGAGGAATTGGATTAAGCACATTACATGGAGACTCTCGCCGGGGTCAAGAAGAGCCATCCGGCTTTGGGAATAGATTATTCCAGAGGTAGAAGCCCTCGTTAATATAGTGGGAGATCCCACTTACAATTATTTGGATTGTTGAATGGAACAATTTTAGTCTTCGTGGAACGAGTTGAATGGAACATGAGGAATTGGAATAAGCACATTACATGGAGACTCTCGCCGGGGTCAAGAAGAGCCATCCGGCTTTGGGAATAGATTATTCCAGAGGTAGAAGCCCTCGTTAATATAGAGGGAGATCCCACTTACAATTATTTGGATTGTTGAATGGAACAATTTTAGTCTTCGTGGAACGAGTTGAATGGAACATGAGGAATTGGAATAAGCACATTACATGGAGACTCTCGCCGGGGTCAAGAAGAGCCATCCGGCTTTGGGAATAGATTATTCCAGAGGTAGAAGCCCTCGTTAATATAGTGGGAGATCCCACTTACAATTATTTGGATTGTTGAATGGAACAATTTTAGTCTTCGTGGAACGAGTTGAATGGAACATGAGGAATTGGATTAAGCACATTACATGGAGACTCTCGCCGGGGTCAAGAAGAGCCATCCGGCTTTGGGAATAGATTATTCCAGAGGTAGAAGCCCTCGTTAATATAGTGGGAGATCCCACTTACAATTATTTGGATTGTTGAATGGAACAATTTTAGTCTTCGTGGAACGAGTTGAATGGAACATGAGGAATTGGAATAAGCACATTACATGGAGACTCTCGCCGGGGTCAAGAAGAGCCATCCGGCTTTGGGAATAGATTATTCCAGAGGTAGAAGCCCTCGTTAATATAGTGGGAGATCCCACTTACAATTATTTGGATTGTTGAATGGAACAATTTTAGTCTTCGTGGAACGAGTTGAATGGAACATGAGGAATTGGAATAAGCACATTACATGGAGACTCTCGCCGGGGTCAAGAAGAGCCATCCGGCTTTGGGAATAGATTATTCCAGAGGTAGAAGCCCTCGTTAATATAGTGGGAGATCCCACTTACAATTATTTGGATTGTTGAATGGAACAAGTTTAGTCTTCATAGAACGAGTTGAATGGAACATGAGGAATTGGAATAAGCACATTACATGGAGACTCTCGCCGGGGTCAAGAAGAGACCCTAGTATCATTAGTACATCAGGGTAGAGAAGTATACTCACTATACTTCCTAATCCACAAAAATGAAGTCAATAACAACACTATAAGACCTCATAACCCTAAAAAGGTCACTGAAAAACGCATAGTGCCCCTGCTGTGACAAGGATCTCAGACACTTACTTACACACTCACTGCACACAGGCAATATCTCAGATTTACCATACAAGGACAACACGATCATTACATAATGCATCCATTGGTTGCCAAACAGTGTCTACCCTTATTTATAGAGTTCCCCATGTTTACGGGTATGATGGGTGCATTATAACATTCATCAATAGTATATTAAAATTGCCCTAAAATCAATGTAAGATATAAGAAGTATCTACACAAATGTACTGTTTGATTGGAAACCATAACTTGAAAGGTTTTAAAAAACCAATGTATGTGTAATATCTGTGCTGTTACACACATTATTTTGAGCATCAAACTGTTTCATTATCCCTATTTTTTTTAAATTATAGCATTGCATATCAACTACAATTCATAACAAGATTAACATTAAATGTGGCATTTCTCTACCAAGTGGACATTGGCTGACATTAAATATATCTAAATTTAGAAAAGAGGTCATATTTGTGGTTTGAATATGGTATACGTAGCATTTACAAACGATACACATTTTTAAATGTAACCGAACTATAACTTCACGTTTGGTTAGTTTTTGTCCCAGACTTTGAGTAAAAAATTTTTAATTAAACAATATATGATCTTTTGTCATATTTATGTTGTGAATTAACAACAGAAAATATAAGCTGGGAAAAAATGACCAATTTCAACGTCAACATTTTCAACCAGGATGCCTATTCAAGAATCTTATTGCTTAAGAGTTTTAAATAAATTTTTGAGATATTTGCTTGGCGTGCTGTCATTGACATAAAAAGATGTCTACTGTTGACAAGAACTCTTTGCACACAGCTTAACATGACTGGTTTGTGAACTGTAAATAGAGCGACTGATCACAATGAAACTGATGCGGTATATTTGAATTAGTAGCAGAATATGAATTACAATTTATGGTTAAAAAAAATCATAGTATTTCAGTGGGATACAAAGATTGTATTCCTTGAGAGGTGATTCGTAGTATAAATTTTGCAGTACCAACATGAGAATTAGAAACTAAAATTGCAAAGCATAGACATTGTATGGATGAGCACAGGCATAGATCTTTCGGTATCACCAAAATAGTTGTAGAAAATTTTGGGCGACAACCAAATAGAGTGACTTCTCAGGGTAGATTTTCAGGGTTAGATAAGTTGAAAATCAGTAAACAGTAAGGAACTGCATAACACATGAAAAACACACGACTATCAGATTTGTTCCAGTGTTGCAACCACACAGACAACTAAAAATTAAAATCATTATTATTTTAGTGTAACATGCTGCTAATAAGTCGTGGTGATTTTTGGAAAATCAGATAGCCACAGTGCTATTAAGAGATAGGATCGAACATAAGGCAAGCACCGTATGAGTGATGGAAATAGGTTGCTTTAAATAGCTAAAAGCGCATAGTAACAAGTGTGGATAATGGCGGTTGGTTTCAAGTTAGGAAATGTGCATTTCAATGTACTTAAAGGGTGAGGTACAACCAATTTTATATTTCAACATTCACTCACCATTTTTCACTCATGGATATAGAAGCTAAATATCGCTGATGCCAAACAGTAAAGAAGTTAACTTCCTTCATACCAAGAAGAGCACATGACGACACTTCAGACCATGGTGATATACAGCCAATTTGCAAAAACAAGATAAGTAACATAGTTACCATGCTTTTTCAAACACATTTGATACAAACAAAACCTCGATCAAAAGACATCGAAGACATGTCAACTTGGATGCATTTCAAATGAATCCATCGGCGGCACTCAATGCATAGGACGGTGTCAAAACCAGACGAGGTAAAATTACATGCACCACAGAGATCTAAGACAGAATCTAAAATTAAATAAAGAGAAAAAATGCATCATGAAACGGGGGTACTGTTAAATGAACATATTGAAAGAAGTGATAAACAATCTACAGTTGGGAGACATTTAAAACAATAATAAGTCTTGGATTCATTGCAAACAGACAAAAACATATAATACATAAAAAATGTACAGTTCATAATCCAAAAAAACAGCGGTTTTATTTCAAAATAGAATAGTCTTGAATAATTCCCTCTTACCTGAGAACTCCATGAGTTTCATTGCAATAAAGAGTCTGTAATCCTCCAGAAAAGCAGCATTTATTATCTCTTGATGCGGAACAGGATAACCACTTAGGTACGATTCTGCAAACTAAACAAACATCACCGGAAATGAAATTTGAAAAAGTAAGGGAATGTAACCTAGTAAATCATTAAAAACAATTTACTGTTTTACATTGGGGAAAAAATCCATCAAAGCTCACAAAATAGCGACATTCATATCGTGAAAATAATCTTAAAAAACTTAGTCAAAAAGAGACCAACATACACTTGCATTATCACCATAGTTGATAAAAAACTTAATAAGCATAGCTTAACATAAAACCACAGAAGGTAACATAAATAGATGATTACAGTATAGCAAAATTACCAGCATGCAAAAAACACCACAATTGTAGCTGTCCTGTTGCTTGACGTTACTTTCTACCAGTAACTCCCATTGGTCATGATCTTTACAACCGATTGCCTGTAGGAAAGCACTTTACAAACATATCAAAGTGTTATTTTTCATATTTATTCTATCAACAAAAAAATACAAGATGTAACTACAATAAACAATTACTATCTTAAAAACATAACTCCTTGATGTAACAAGACTTCAAGATTTACACAGATTTCAAAAACAAGTTAAGTATACTCTTACCTCCAATTTAATAAATGATGATGGTAGCTTGCAACATCAGCAACGATGGAGTCGTACAGAAATAAAAATTTGGACAAAGGTTTCACTATCTGGAAAGAAAAATAGAATGGAAAACAAGTATTGAAAATCTAGTTTTTTTACATCCATTTCAGATTTCAAAAATTGTGGAAGGAAAATGCTAGCAGAGGGATTAATGAATTAACTAACATCAGACATAACATCTATAACATGGAGAACACCTGTAGATCAAATCATAACATTTCCCACTCACAATTAGTATCCAATGCATTCCCGTATTGGTGGGACACAGGACAGTCTCATTTTCAAAAATAGGAAGCTATGAAATAAAGAACAAAATAAATATATTCAATATTCACACACAATTGAATAACACAATTATCAGATAAAACAAATCAGATGCAAGAAAGACATAACAGGATTTACCCGGCAAGAAGATGATGGATAATTGCCACTGAATACAGAGGAAGCCACTGTGCAAGACATCAATAAGCACTAAATATTAAAGAAATATAATGACGTGAGAATACTGTCTGAAAATGTACTTTAAAAATGAGTAAAAATAATAAGTTATCTGATGACTTTTTGGTTCAAAGAAAAGTACCTTTTCTCTTCGCATACATAGTCTTGAAAGATAAGCATCTATCACCTTCAAAAGTATAAGAAAAACTGTCCATTAAGACTTGCACTAAAATCACAAGCATACAAAGGTACAGTACGTACACTAAAAGTTTTTACAAAGTAAACATACCTCGTCACATATCCATTCATTAGGTTGCAAAGTAGCAAACGATGTATCATATAGTTTATAACTTGAAACTATTGCTTCCAACCTTCCAGTGATAGGTTTAATCCACACATCGAGAACTTGCTTCTTCAAAACACACTCAAATGATAGAGGAGATGGAGGCCATGATGGAGAGATTGTAAGCTGTGCTGTAGACGCAGAAGTGTGAGGTGGAGTTGCAGAGAAAATTGATGGAGATGGTGCAAGCACTACTGAAGACATTGCGAACCGTGCAGGAGACGGGGCAAGCCGTGATGGAGACGGGGCGAGCCGTGATGGAGACGGGGCGAGCCGTGATGGAGACGGGGCGAGCCCTGCAGGCGATGTTGAAAGGTTGCTTGGAGGAGAGACATTTTGCAATTCTTGGGAACTTGATGGTGACAGTCGGAGAGGTGCAGAACATGATGGAAGCTGAGAAGACCAACTATCACTGTTCATTGTGCCTGCAGAAACATTTTTTATAATACATTACTAACAAGTTCATTCAATAAACACAGTACTATATCGTGTACTTATAACAAATAAAAACATAAAAATTGTTCAGGATACTTAATTCGTCTGTTCTTTACAGTATCGTGTCAAAAACAAATCTGTCCATATCACTTTAAGACGAACATAAAAAAACTGCACCATGATTAGTATGTGAAGAATGAAAGAAGTGTACTACAGCAAGAAATTACCTGGATTGCTTACATTGTAAGGCCTCAACATGTCCAAATTAAAAGTTCTACTTAATACTGTGTTTTTAGCATTCATTAGCTTTACACGCTTTCCTTTTACTTCAGAAACAGTGTAGGGTCCTGAAAATCTCTGCTCCAAAACGCCGCCTTTTCTGGTGGAACGCCTAGTATTTTGCAATAACACTAACTGTCCTTTTTGAAAGATGTATGGCTGATATTTCTTGCAAAGTCTATTTTTAAATTTGACTTTCTGCCTTTCCTGGCCAACCTCTATATTCTGTTTTGCCTGTTCATGCAAGTCTGCTGTTCTAATTTTCATTTCTGCAACAATGGAGGAATATTCGCTTTCTGATGGTAGTACATACTCTTGCTAATAAAGGAAACATAAAAAATAATAAATGATATTTAATTGGATAGAACTAAAAATTGACTTCATAAACACAATCTATTAACAAATAAGTAATACTTAGTGTGGAAAGAAAACTAACAAACTACATAGCAAGTTTTGCACACATACCAATTAACAAGTACCAATATTATATCTACTCTTGGAAATCTCATACCTGCTCATCATCAAGCTCACAAGGGAATTTTGGTTCACGACCCAAGTACAGTAGAAAGGGGGAAAATTTCGTGGTGGAATGCGGCTTCGATCGTAATGAAAACAAAACATGGTCCAAATAACGATCCCAATCAGTCTGGTGCTCATTCACGTACTTGGTCAATGTGCTGTACAAAGAAACACGATGTTGCTTATGTGTTATTTTAAAAATAAAAATTCATTATTGGACATTCTTTACAACAAACATGTGATTATTACAGACTTAACATAAAAAAAAACGTTAATGACGTTTAAAAGAGACACAATATCGAAACAATACAGCAAAGTATGCACAAGTGACAAAAATAAACACCTTGTTTGTGTGATTTTGAGCACATGTCAAATCATCAGTAGAGCCAGAGTACACATAAAATCGATTGCAACTCCATATGAATTTTCGAAATCTCATTTTACGGCTTACCTGATTGAGGTATTTTTGGGATACACCACTGCTAACCTATTAAGCCTCTCATTACCACACCCTATCCATTATGAAGTGTAGTAACCTCCCTGTTGCCCCTATCCCTCTCTCTGTAAAGAGATCAGATAACTATAAGATCTTTTGCTCGCTATATAACAATTTAAATAAATGAAGCTACAATTACCTTTTTATGTTGGCATTTGTACGCTCATCTAAACCATTTGTCTGGGGATGATAGGATGCACTTACAGACCGTTTGATGTTCAACAGCTTACACATGTTAGCATTAACCTGAAAATAAAAGTTCAGAACTTTCTAAAACAATTGTGCAATACAAGTTACCAATCACAAGGATTACAAAACGACAAACTAGATAAATCACAAATCAGATAAACTATGAGAATACATGAAAACAGGACAACAATGTCAGAAAAAGATACTTTGCTTACCTCGTTGACAAACTCCCGGCCTTGATCTGAGAGGATCCTTTCAGGACTACCATGGCGCAGAAAGATTTCCATGAGTTTCAAAGCAACTTCAGATGCAGTCTTTGTTTTTAAAGGGAATGCCTCAACCCATTTCGATAAATAATCGGTAGCAGTTAAAATATATCTGTATCCTGCAGGAGTTGTTGGTAAGGGGCCCATCAAATCCACTCCTAGAAGCTCCCATACACGAGTCACCTACAAATAAAACAATTGCAAATGTATGGAATAAGAAATAGCAAAACATGATTCTGCGGATAGACCTTCAAATATAAAGTATGACTTTTGTTAACATACTTTTATCGGTTTTAACTCGGGACACTTCATGAGAGATGGCTGTTCCTTTTGACATGCATCACAAAGTTTAATCTGCAAATACATAATTGCGATGCCCAGTTAAACATGATGTCTGATTATAAAAAAACGCTCACATTACAGCAGATCGTAGTACCAAAAAAAATGAAAAAATAAAGAAGATTTACATTCAACATTAGAAATTGAAATTACAGGATACAATAACACTCACCCATTCTTTGATATGAGTTGACATATCTGGCCAATAAAAACGGGCACTGATGCTTCGCTGTGTCTTATTAATACCGGAATGACCACCAAATGTCGAAGAATGAAATTCATGAAATATATTTCGAGCAGCTTCAGCACCAACAACAACTTTTCTCTTCACATCCTTCAATTTATGGAACAAATGTCCATCTAACGACAAGGAATAAGAAACAAAAACCAAGATTGACCAAACAAACACTATAGAAATGCAAAGTCAACAAGCAATACAGCACATATTATACACACTTTCGAGCATTGAGAATTAACATTACAAAATAAGATACCTTCACATACGAAGTTTTTGGACATTCGACGCAATGCATGCTTATCAACCTTGGTGAAATCAACTGGATACACATTACGGCTCAAATATGCCAAAACCTGATTGAACTTTAATGGATCCATTTCAATTACCACTAAAAAGACAAAAAAAATTATTTGCATTATGCATAAACAGCATGGGGACGACATTTAAATAAAATGAAACCATCAAAACATCGAGCATGTACAAATGATAACATCAATAGATGCCATACACTGTGAACTTTAAAAAAATACAAAACCATTAAGGAGATGATAAAGGGAAAATGGCATCATAAAAGATGTCTGAATATACAGTACAAGAAAAGGTGATCAACAGAAAGAGATATCTTCGAACTTTTAAAAAGGAATATGAATGTCAAACACTTTCTACAACATTAAACGGCTAATAACACAACATCATTTTATCTCAAAACAAAAAAATAGAGGCAAATTAGAAGGAATGCTACAAAAAGAAGGTTTGAGTATCATTACAGTGTGCTAAGGAAACGTTACTTTCACTATGGCTATGGAAATGACTTCTAATCATAAGACAGCATACTGCTTCAATACGGAGTACATTTATAAGGATGATAATAGCAATAATGACATTCAGAGAGAATCAAATTAGAGCTCACGAAATGAGGTTTCAATAGATTTGTTCTAAAACAAATTCATTTTCGAACATTATGCTGACACCAGGACATAATCTACATTGAGAGCTCATTGAACCACTTAAGTCAATCGAGGAAACTTCGAAGAATACTCAGAAAAAAAAATTAATGGGCTTAAATATCAGGGTGAGATTACAATGTAAAATGCACTCACCAACTACAAGGTACACAAGAGCCGTTTGCCGTGCTCAGAGAAAGCTTATTGAAAACAATGAAGAGATAGAATACACACTGAAGTGGAACAGACGCCAAACAAGGTTTGGACAGCAGACTGTAAGCAGGGCGGTGACTGTTATACTGTCAGCAGGGCTGCGAGTGTGACCTAGGCAACAGAAAAAAAATCACAATTATTAATGTTGTCTAACATATTACAAACGTTGCACAATGAAGGTGTGATCAACAACTAATACTTGATAAAACACTTCCAGAGACATCATTAATCACAGACCAGACACATGAGGTGGTTAACAGAAAAAGTCGTTTGAGAAGGAATGGTCAGACGCCATTTTCAAAAAAACATAGATGCGTGAGGAATATAACTTAAACACAGTAACTAAAAACCATGATGGGGCCACATAAACGATAGAGCACGCACACGCCCACCACAATTAGGCCTAGAGCACGCCTTGGAAGAGACTCTTGAGGACACCAGCGTTTACAGTCAAGGCGCCATTCCGAAGAGTAACTCGATGCGTCACATTTAAAAAAAATTTTTTGGGGGTGGGGTCCATAGAATTCCGTAAGCAGATAGGAAATGCAAGCACATGCACGACATTTATTTCCAAATTGTGACGAATATAACTTAGACACAGTAAAGTTTGGAGTTTTACAGCAAAAACTATTACAAGTAACAAAGGGGAACATGGCGGCCCTACATGCAGAAATCTACTATTATGCTGGCTGCCATCGAAAAACGTCGAAAAATAAACGATAGAGCACGGGGACGTTGGAACATGGAACACCGGCCTAAGTCGCTCCCCTTTCAGCGGTAGCCCTCCCCTCCCCTCCAGCCCAGAGATCCCGGGGACTGCCTTCCCCTAGGCTTGGGGTCGCGGGGATTGAGCCCCCAACGCACTGATCCCGGGGGGCTGCCTGACGCCCCCAACCCAAGTATTACGGAAACTGAACCCCCCAACCCAAACAACCGGGAGACTGAGCCTCCTACCGCCCAGAGACCCCGATGAGAATCCTCGCCGCTCAGATCCAGGAGACTGACCCCCCCCCCCCCCGATCACAGATCCCAGGGACCGACCCCCACTCTCCCTTCCGAGGTCCCAGGGACCGACCCCCCCTCCCTTCCGAGGTCCCGGGGACCGACCCCCCCCTCTCCCTTCAGAGATCCAAGGGACCGACCCCCCCCTCTCCCTTCAGAGATCCAAGGGACCGACCCCCCCCTCTCCCTTCAGAGATCCAAGGGACCGACCCCCCACTCTCCCTTCAGAGGTCCCAGGGAACGACCCCCCCTCTCCCTTCAGAGATCACAGGGACCGACCCTCCCTCTCCCTTCAGAGATCCCGAGCACTGACCCCCCCTCTCCCTTCAGAGATCCCGAGCACTGACCCCCCTCTCCCTTCAGAGATCCCGAGCACTGACCCCCCCTCTCCCTTTACAGATCGAGGCACCACTCTCCCTTTCAAAGATCCCGGGGACAGAGGGCTCCAACGTTCCCTCGAGAGATCCCGAGGGCCCAACTTCAGAGGTCCCGGGAACACCTCCCCAGATGCCGGGGATGAGGCCCCCCTCCGCCGCTCTGAGACCCCCGGGGACTGAGCCCCCCCAGGGGTCGCCCCCTCACGGTCCTCCCACTCCGGCTTCTCAACCGACCTCAATGTTTCTCTGCCCCCTCCCGCCCCTCGGGCTCCGCGCCCCCGGGGCTGCTCACCCTCTTCCCCAGCCTCTGCCCCCCGGTGTCAGTTGAGCCCCCTCAAACTCCTCTCTCCGTGGGCCATCACTCGCCACCGACCCCCCGCGGCAGGGTCGCCCCCTCGGGGCTCTTACCCGCCAACGCCTCATCGGGCTCCTCCATGCTCCGCTCCCCCGACTCTCTTCTCCTCCTCACTCCCTCCGCCTGGCTCGCGGTCCCCCTCCCGCCGCACGGTCCCCTCTGCTCCGCCCCGGTTCGTCCCACCGGAAGGGCCCGCCCCACATAGAACTAGAAGCGCAGGCGCGATGCCAAACCGTCGCCAGCCAGGAAATGACGTTCACGCATTTCGCACAGCCAGTCGGGGGATGTAGTGCTATCTCTGCTTTAATGCAAAAAACAGGACTGCGTGGTACTTCTTTGTCAGGCGACATCTGTGACAATGAAGCCACCGCACAGCCGATGTGCGCTTCTGTTCCTGCGCAGATGATTATGGGAGTTGCAGTTTTTGAAACCCCGTCGGTTCTTTCCGTTTTTTTCGTGCAGAGTAACTCGATGCGTCACATTCAAAAAAAAAAATTTGGGGTGGGGTCCATAGAATTCCGTAAGCAGATAGGAAATGCAAGCACATGCACGACATTTATTTCCAAATTGTGAGGAATATAACTTAAACACAGTAACTAAAAACCGTGATGGGGCCACATAAAGGATAGAGCACGCACACGCCCACCACAATTAGGCCTAGAGCACGCCTTGGAAGAGACTCTTGAGGACACCAGCGTTTACAGTCAAGGCGCCATTCTGAAGAGTAACTCGATGCGTCACATTTAAAAAAAAAATTTGGGGTGGGGTCCATAAAATTCCGTAAGCAGATAGGAAATGCAAGCACATGCACGACATTTATTTCCAATTTGGGACGAATATAACTTAAACACAGTAACTAAAAACCGTGATGGGGCCACATAAAGGATAGAGCACGCACACGCCCACCACAATTAGGCCTAGAGCACGCCTTGGTAGAGACTCTTGAGGACACCAGCGTTTACAGTCAAGGCGCCATTCTGAAGAGTAACTCGATGCGTCACATTTAAAAAAAATAAATTTGGGGTGGGGTCCATAGAATTCCGTAAGCAGATAGGAAATGCAAGCACATGCACGACATTTATTTCCAATTTGGGACGAATATAACTTAAACACAGTAACTAAAAACCGTGATGGGGCCACATAAACGATAGAGCACGCACACGCCCACCACAATTAGGCCTAGAGCACGCCTTGGTAGAGACTCTGGAGGACACCAGCGTTTACAGTCAAGGCGCCATTCTGAAGAGTAACTCGATGCGTCACATTCAAAAAAAAAAAATTTGGGGTGGGGTCCATAGAATTCCGTAAGCAGATAGGAAATGCAAGCACATGCACGACATTTATTTCCAAATTGTGAGGAATATAACTTAAACACAGTAACTAAAAACCGTGATGGGGCCACATAAAGGATAGAGCACACACACGCCCACCACAATTAGGCCTAGAGCACGCCTTGGAAGAGACTCTTGAGGACACCAGCGTTTACAGTCAAGGCGCCATTCTGAAGAGTAACTCGATGCGTCACATTTAAAAAAAAAATTTGGGGTGGGGTCCATAAAATTCCGTAAGCAGATAGGAAATGCAAGCACATGCACGACATTTATTTCCAATTTGGGACGAATATAACTTAAACACAGTAACTAAAAACCGTGATGGGGCCACATAAAGGATAGAGCACGCACACGCCCACCACAATTAGGCCTAGAGCACGCCTTGGTAGAGACTCTTGAGGACACCAGCGTTTACAGTCAAGGCGCCATTCTGAAGAGTAACTCGATGCGTCACATTTAAAAAAATTAAATTTGGGGTGGGGTCCATAGAATTCCGTAAGCAGATAGGAAATGCAAGCACATGCACGACATTTATTTCCAATTTGGGACGAATATAACTTAAACACAGTAACTAAAAACCGTGATGGGGCCACATAAAGGATAGAGCACGCACACGCCCACCACAATTAGGCCTAGAGCACGCCTTGGTAGAGACTCTGGAGGACACCAGCGTTTACAGTCAAGGCGCCATTCTGAAGAGTAACTCGATGCGTCACATTTAAAAAAAATTAAATTTGGGGTGGGGTCCATTGAATTCCGTAAGCAGATAGGAAATGCAAGCACATGCACGACATTTATTTCCAATTTGGGACGAATATAACTTAAACACAGTAACTAAAAACCGTGATGGGGCCACATAAACGATAGAGCACGCACACGCCCACCACAATTAGGCCTAGAGCACGCCTTGGTAGAGACTCTGGAGGACACCAGCGTTTACAGTCAAGGCGCCATTCCGAAGAGTAACTCGATGCGTCACATTTAAAAAAAAAATTTGGGTTAAAATTTAGGGTGGGGTCCATAGAATTCCGTAAGCAGATAGGATATGCAAGCACATGCACGACATTTATTTCCAATTTGTGAGGAATATAACTTAAACACAGTAAAGTTTGGAGTTTTACAGCAAAAACTATTACAAGTAACAAAGGGGAACATGGCGGACCTACATGCAGAAATGTACTATTATGCTGGCTGCCATGGAAAAACGTCGAGAAATAATTCTACATTTCGGTATGTGGCGCATTAGTAAAAGGCGGACCTACATGCAGAAATCTACTATTATGCTGGCTGCCATGGAAAAACGTCGAGAAATAATTCTACATTTCGGTATGTGGCGCATTAGTAAAAGGCGGACCTACATGCAGAAATCTACTATTATGCTGGCTGCCATGGAAAAACGTCGAGAAATAATTCTACATTTCGGTATGTGGCGCATTAGTAAAAGTGAAATGGGTTTTAGGCGCCGACAAGAAAACACGGACGTGTGGCGCATTAGTAAAAGGAACATTATAATCACTAGAGCAATGACAACATTTTAAAAAAAGAAGGAGCAATTAACAATGGCAACATTTTAAAAAAAGAAGGAGCAATTACTAAAAGGAACATTTAATACAGAACAACCACAATACCAATAACAAATATAAGGCAGCAAAACACAAGAGCAGAGGAAAGACTCACCGATGAACAGCTTAAAAAGAATTTCACGAACAACGTCGTGGGATTATATACACAACAGAATTAGATGATTGGTTAGCGTAAACGTAAGCCTGCGATATGATTGGATGGACCGTGATTCTGAAATGTGATTGGCCTGCGACGAATGTGCGCAGATAAGGGGGTACAATGAATTATAACATACGTAGTGAAACGTCATAGAAACGTCACTGCGCATGCGCAATGTCTGTACGCATGCGCACAAACAGGGGGGGGACGCTCAGCCACGGGGGACGTTGGAACATGGAACACCGGCCTTAGATATGTACCAGCGGAAGCCTCACTTTCAAACTGATACATCTATAAAGAAATACAATGTGGACATGATGTGCATCATCAGAATTAACAATGTATTACATTTTGCAAAGGGCATTTACTTTACTGGATCCTAAAGCACAATTCCACATTTTCTAAACTTCTTTTTGTTACAATAAACAGATGTTTTAATCCATTAATGTCGTCTAATTGGCACTCAGCTCTCAAGACACTGTGCACCTTCCACTCTGATACATCCATTTGTTGTGGTTATGTTTAAATTGCAAAAGGCAAAGTTGCTCTGAACAAGATGTTCCCGATTAGAAATTCCAGAGGTGCCGACCATTATACAATATAGATTATCCCATAAAGCTATTATAGAAGTTCATGAAGATCAGAAATTGAATTTAGAGCCTTCTACTTTCGAGACCTGTGCTGTGTCTGGAATTGAAAGATTACTCTGTGCTGCTTTTCTCCTGGATCGAATTAAAATCTTATTTCTGCTCTGCGTGGAAAGCCAAAATGTGCCTTGCAGGAACATATAGTGTACAGAATTCTGAATGAATTACTGTGAACACTATTTTATTGTGTACCAACAATATCTGACGATTTCTGTAAGCATTTATTAATATAGTTTATACCATATCACACCAAAAATACAGTACAGACGTTAGAAAAAACAAAAGTATTATTGGCAATAAATCAATAATTTGCAGATTCGGTTCAGGAGCTCCCATGACATTCACATCTGATCATTGGTGACACTCCGAGGCCACCTTTCCTTGGGATTAAAGAAATTGAAATTCACAGTTCTAAAACAAAATTGAATATTCACCTGATTTGGGAGGCTTATTTCTGTAGAAATGTGAAAAAATTAGCTTAGATAGATTTAAGCTCGTATAAAGCTCAGGATTTTATTTTATTGGAATCACCCATTGTAGCAAAATGTAGAATACCTTATTATGGAATTTTCTCTCTTTCTTCTGAGATTCATGAAAGGAAGCTTTCATGCTCAGGTTAATAATAATAATAATAATAATAATAATAATAATAATAATAATAATAATAATAATAATAACAACAGTAATATTAATTATAATAATAATTATTATTATTAAGAAAATAATAAAGATAGATAGATAGATAGATAGATAGATAGATAGATATATAGATAGATAGATAGATAGATAGATAGATAGATAGATAGATAGATAGATAGATAGATAGATAGATAGATAGATAGATAGATGGAGGCGGGCTGAACTTTTAACTAAGTGCAAAACTAATTATAAATCTAATTATGTTCCTGCTCAGTAGCACTCAATTTGTTGTCCTTTCAAGAATGAAAGTCTAAGTCAGCCATCAAAGCCTTGGTGCTTGTCACATATAATTTTCTGCACAGGTAACATTTACACTGTCATACTGCTATTATATATGTTTGGTGAGTGCTGTTCCAAGAGAGCATATACAAAAAAAACATTTCTGTTACTGCCTTTAAGCCAGATTGTTTCAGCTTGGATCTCTGTTTTTAAAATAAATTGTATCTACTGTCACAGCATATAAAGATTTCATAACATTTGTAATTTTGCCACGTTTATTTAGCCATTGTCCACCTACTTGCAGTGGAAAAATCTAGCGTCTTATAATCCATCCAAGAAGATATTAGTGCTGAATAACCCGTTGAGCCTGACTGCTTTGGGCCAAGCTACCAGAGGGTAACGCACAGGTTAATTCAGTGACATTTGTGGTTCACTCTGACTAGGATTGTGGTTGTTGCCTGAGTTGGGCATCCACCCTCCTCAACTAATGACCCAGTTTCTTACAAAGACCCAGAGAATGACCATTATCTTGGCTCCCTGATCAAGGCTCAGCTTTGGGGACTGTTGATCGACAACAAGAAGAAGTCACATCTGCAACCAACACAGTGCATCATCTTTACCAAAGTCAACATGAAGGTGTTGTAAGTCTTCTTACTGAAATCAAAGGCAAGGAAACTGTATAAAGTGACATTTTCACTAATCCATTATCACCAGTTGCGATCCAGACTAGGGATACATGTTCAAGAATGCATAGTGGAAATGGTGGGCGTTATCCTGTGGTCCACGTTTCAATTGTAACCTGTAGGAGTCCTTATCCAACAGTTTTGGACTCCAGCATAACAGGATCTCAAGTTCATAATTCTTATTGTGCTTAAGGTTAGTCATTCTCTGCAGCAGGTGTTGGTCCCAGAGAACCTGTATGGGGACCTCCTTTCTGCCACACCTGAGCTATAGTTTATAACCACAGATGTAAATAGGAAAGTACAGTTTATCACTCTAGGTTCTAGAGAAACTCAGAACAGGTAGAGCCATTTCCATACTGGAAGAAGCACTCAGAGATTTTTTTGCTGTATTGGCATGTCCAGAGGAGGTCCTCATCCAGTATATCTGGTTGAGACAGATGGTTCCCATGCTTTACATAAACTACCCAGTTGGTAGGTGACTAGGCCCTTAGCATTGGGGCAGGCAGATGGTCCTTTAGGATTGAGTCTAACAGCATTTGTTACAATTCCCATTGGCTCATGTCAAGGGCAACATATTGCTGCTGCTGATCAGCTGAGAAGGACATTCTTAATAACTCATGATCTGTAATTATCCTAGAGAGTGTTTTAGATGATTTACGCAAGATTTGGGTCTGGGTGATCAATGTTATAGCAACAGCAGGCAACAATCGGCTTCAGAATTTTGACTCATGAATCCCACATTCCAAATAATGGGGGATGGGTGTCTCTGGCTTTATCTCAGTTGCTGCTTTATGTGTTTCTACTCTTGTCTCAGCTATCAATAGTTCTGATCAAGGTGCACCAACGACTGGTAGAAGTGTTCCTACCACCTACATTGCAGCCCTAGAAAAGTTGACACCATATTCTGGTGTAGAAGGTAATTTCCCCCCTTTCTTGTGGCTGCTTAAAGTTCTCCTACTGGTCAGTTCTGGTGTGCCATTGTGTAGATTTGATCATGAGGGTTTGGTAATTGAGATGGAAGCGCTTCTCAAAGGGGGTACTCATGAGCCCTTAGGTATGTCTTAGAAATTCTCATCACTCATTCACGCTGTGTAGCAATCACTATCACTCAAGGAGTTTAGTAGGCTGATGTTCCTCTATATGATTTCATTCAGCATCATGCAATAGCTGTGCCATTTCGTACATTTTGAAGGATGAGGTCTCTTTGGGGTTAGCTCCCCTTTAAAGTCTTAGCTAGTGGTAATTTCAGTATTTCATGATCCCTTCTGAATGCTGAGAAGCCTCAGTTGCTGGATTGTTAAGGAGTTTTACTCTGACATGCATCAGTGGTCCAGTCTCATTTTCAAGGTTGTGATCTGGAGCCGATGTTGAATGCTCCTTGGTAGCATCCAACTGAACCCAGTGAGTCAGTTTTTATAATTTATTTGCTTATTAAAAAAGTAATTTGAGAGGCCCTTTCCTTAGTGTGGATGTTATGCAACTGGTGTGTTTTCGTACATACAAATTGCTTTTGAATGTTCATCATGAGTCATTTATTTTGAACAGAGGAACTGCATTTAACCCTAAAATATTTTGTTCCATTTTCGTTTTTAGCCAAGTTTGACACATACATTAATGTACTTACAAGTTTTGTCCAATAGACACCTCTATTACTAGTACACGTTGAAGATGGTATGGAAAACCAGCTATAGGATTGGTGAGCCATTTTTTCTCTGCTTTGAACAAAATTGTGCATAATAAACTTACCAGGAATATTATTTTATGTTGATGAATTAATTGTCACAAGTGTGTCGGTTGCACGTGATGAGAAAGGTTTTATCTCTTTTACTCACATTTCTATTGCAAGTGAATGCTCTACATGTTGATCCTACAGTTGGAGGTGGGCAATTAGCATTTGATGCAAATGGAAGTTAAATTCTCTTTTTCCACCATACAATTATGTGGTGTACGCCCATATTTACCTGTCTAAAAAGCACAATTACAAATGTATGTACAAGAACATTGGTGATCATTTGTTCACTGTCTTGTTTGTACATAGTATGTACAAAAATTAAACCAGAAGAGGTATTGTTTATGCATGCTTTCTTTGCTGAGAGGTAGGCAGTGGCAGATATATACTAGTAGTTGGACTCGGGCGTAAAACTTACATGGTCTGAAATTGCTGTCTCAGTAAATGGCAAACCATGCATCTCATAAGGGTACATGGTGTACAGGACATGTTACTTAATGGGGTAAAGTCCAGGACATACTCTGGATCTGCCATCGGGGAGAGCAGATGCCACATGTATCCTGGAAATCTTATCCTTCACATGTCTCATTTTAAACTGCCACTTCTTTTTGGTTTAGCCTATCAGAGACTTCTTACCATTTGGCTACTTCTATACTCAACTGAAGGGGTTTGGAGGCAGACCATGGAGTTCTCCATCAAAGTCCACCACATAGCGTACAATAATGCCTTCCTCTTTAGGGATGTTCCTCACCCTCCGAAGTCACATGATCTGGATTGTGACAGTCTACCTCCAACCTGATTTGAGGCAAAAATGGGAAGAGGGCAGGGCTAGTGGATGGCTTCTATTTATGTGCTGTAGATTATTATTTCTGCCTGGTGTGTTTGATTTTGGTCAGGTGTCGCTTTTTTCCTGTCTATATCAAGTGTGCAGTCCTAAAATTACACTTCCATCCTTACAACCCTTCCATTCTACAGTTCATAATTTAAAAAAGGTAACTTAAAACTTAACCCAACCCACTGAGGAATTGTGTTGCATTAACTTAAACATTAAATTAAATAAACCCATCAGGTTGCGGGAACCTGTCTTACGTCTCTCAAGTGTTGGCGATTCTAGTTATAGCACTTTATGGTAGATGTGTAAACTCAAAGGGCCCAATTCACATATGGCATTTTGGAGTATGTAAAGTAGTACTCCAGTAGTACTAATTCACATACTACAAAATACATGTTACAAAATTGCAGATGAGGAGATATAAGAGTGAGTGGTGGAATGGGTAATAAATATTTGTGAATGGTGCAGGTTGAGCATAATTTGAGGAGGGGCTTAGAGAAGAAAATGCTAACACAGGGCAAACACCCACAAAACTGTTAGACCATTGCTATTCACAAAATACACTATTACATTTGCTATGCTTTAGTAGTGTCAAAACAGGGTTTTACTCCAGAAACATAAAAGGTGATAGGAGACACATAAAAGGTGATAGGAGGAGTGCCTGCAAATCGCCTAGCCACATGCAATTGCACAGGGTAGCATTCCAACCTATTATTTTTCATCCACTGTGCAACTCTAGACAAAGACCCGCCTTGTGCAAATCAGTACTGACATTGCTCCTCATAGGAACAGTCCATCCCAAACTGCCTAGTAACTCTCACTTCAAAAAGGAACACAAACAATGTCATACCATTTCTGACCTTGTTAGGGTCATCAGTGAGGCGCTGCTTGTATTTGTGCATAGCGAGTAATGGACACACTCTTAGTCATACATGTTGCCACTTAGGGCATTGTATCACCACAATTTGCAAATCAGAACTGACTCTGCTTCTCATGAGAACAGTCCATACGCAGCTGCAGGCGAGGCCCCCTTTACAAAGAGACACAAGCAACCCCAGAATAGTATTAGACTTGTTAGGCCTCATCAATGAAGTATACCTTTTATGAGTTTGATGTCATGATGTAAGTAACGAAGGCTATGCACAGACATGGGCCTCTGTCTTGCTGTACTATTGGTTCCAAGCAATGCCTTACTGATTTGGTCTAACAAGGCAGAAGTTCATCTGGGTTCCGGGTGGACCTTTCTGGAGGGGTTCTTGCTTGATAGTTTGAAGAGACTGTTCCCATGAGGAGAAGTACCGTTTTGCTGAAGTTTGGCCTTGGTTTAAAGTGGCACATTAAATGAAAAATACGTATTGGAATGCTACCAAATAGTCGTTTCGACTATTTGCAAGCATTCCTCCCATTGTCACTTTTTGTGTGATAAATGTACTCTACCCAGCCTTGGAGAAAGTCAAGCAGCACACACACACACACACACACCAAACCACTTGTACTGTAATACACCACCTAAGAAAACATTTGAGGCAGGGAAATACACCTACAAGAAATAATGTTAAATTAACTAAATCAATTTAAATTTTAAAGTATACATAAATATCATTTTAGAGCTAACAACTTAAGTATTCTTGTATAAATGTATGTATGTATGTACGAACACAACATTTCTTTATCGTGTACCTAGCCAAAATACAGTGGAAGGCTGTATATGGTCAAAGTGCTCATTGATTAAGTTTAATTTGTTTATTGATTTAATGATGCACTTAATTGAAAAAGTAACTTAAAAGTCTAAAATATTTATAAGGTAAATACATTAAAACAATTAATTAAAACATAACTTTTAAACACGTTTATCAGAAATTAAATTCAGAAAATGTTAGTGAAGGTGGGTGATTTTATTTTAAAGTATTGTTTAAAATTTATATATTAAATTATATTTAGCTATTTAAATTATTTTAAACTGTAATACAAATGTAATTTGAGGAGATAAAATGTTGTAATATTTTATTGTATTCGTTTTAGATTAATATTTGTTATTTGATATGTTATATTTGTATCCGATATTAAAATAATTGTATTTCATTTTAAAAAAAACATTAAATGCATTTTATGAATTTCCCTTATATTTTCCTATTCAGAGATCTTCACCCTGGTTGTGGAGATGTCTACAAACAGCCATAAAGATAGTGATAGTAAATTTAAAGTGGTGAAATGGGCTGTAAGAGGGTTCACTCTGTCATTGAAGGCATGGAGACTCATAGGTCTACACCTACTTATAAATCTCAACTTGGAAATGAGGACTAGTAAAAAAGTGGAGATTTACACCTAGTTGTAGGAGTGGATCTACATATGAGTAGCTGAACCCCAAGAAATGTACCTTTATGAATGGACCTTAAAATGATTACATCTATGGTAGACTCTCCCCTTTATATGGAACTAAACTAATATGGAAACTACTAAAGAACATACCTGCCACATTGGCAATTAAGTGCACATGCAGCACCAGCAAGAACTTAAAGGATTTCTGACCCATATGAAACAGGTTCCAGATCCTAGTGCATTTTTTAACACGATGTATATATTCCTATATAACCTTTAGTAACTCTTGTAATTCCTCCATCACGGAGCTCCATCCTAAGAACTCGCTCTAAACATAGAGCAGTGCCCTGACTCAATGCACGTTTCTCCAACCTAACAGCCATTTTATTTGTATATTTAAGCTAAAGATTTTTTATATTCTGTGGCTGATACTGGGCGTCACCACGCTTTATAAGGGACTTAACTAAAGACATGTCTTTTGATTAATCCGTAACTTAGTTCAGAAGAAAACCATAATTCATAGATGCAGTTCAAAAACAATACTCTTAGGAGAAGGGAAAGGAAAACATAACAAATATACAAAGGCATTATAGAGAATAAAAATAGGAAATTAGTGTAAGTAGTTTCGTTTATTCATTCATACATTCATTCATTCAATCCTCTTAGGATAGGGAAAGGAAAACATAACAAATATATAAAGGCATTGCAGAGAATAAAAAATGGAAATTAGTGTAAGTAGTTATATGTGTCCTTGGTCTTTAAGAAGTGGAGAAGAAGAGTAATAGGTATGGATGGACTAATGTACTAAAAATGAAGTCATTTATCTTTTTAAATGGAGGGAGCTTTTTGTTGCCTAGCATCGAGCAGCAGGAGCTCCATTATAAAGGAGTGATTACAATGTTCAAGCATGTTGCGTGCAGTTGAAAATGTTTTGATTCTAAGCTAAGCTTTTTCTAAGCTAAGCTTTTTTTGCGCCTTTTCATTGGCAGAGAGTTTTAAAGGTAGATGAAGGTAGATCGGTTATTGATGTTTGAGTAGTTTAGCGGTTAGACAAGCAAGTTGGAATTTGGTTCTTGCTGGTAATGGTAACCAGTGGAGGTCCTTTCACAGGGCAGTGAGTTGGTCAATTTTCTTTGAGCCAGAAGCAAATGGAACAAGTGAGGCACCCTGTGTGATTCAGGGTGCGCTGGGATGCCCTACGGGTAGCCATGCGCTATATAAGTGTGTATTCATTCATTCATTTATTCATCTGCAGGACAACCACAAATACAGCATGAATCAAGGCTACATGAGGACTTAGGAATAAAGTCACCCAGAAACATCATGGATCTAATTTAATGACATTCTCTGTAAGTACTAAGCAGTCTTCCTGGTGAGTGGAAGATGATGGTTCTCAGCCGAGAACGACTAATGTTTCTAAACTCAGTACCTACAACACCTCCAAAACATATTTGTTTCTGCTTCCAACGAAGTGCTATTTATATCTTCCAGGTTGGCCTCAGAGGGCCATGATGAACTTGAGATGCTGATGGTGACCTACAGAAAAGGGGAGAAAAAATAGAGAGAGAGAGAAAGGGGTTATGTATGTGGGTAGTCACACATATTTTTGCACTTTAGGGGCCTTATTTAAGAAAAGTGTTGCATAGCTGGGGAAAAACAGCAATACAACACTTTCATTGCGCCATCCTTGTGGCACCATAAATGCGCTGTATTTACACTACGGTGCTCTATGCCGCAAGAATTACAGAGATACGTCCGGAATACTGATGTATATGGTGGCGCAGTAATGACGCATTGCTGGTGTGTGTTGGTAAAGTGACGCAACTACAGCCATGTGTCATTACACATGGGGCGAGTCCCTTGTAAAAGGCCCTGTGTCACTCCTTAAGCCTGCTTGAAGCAGGCGTAAGGATTGTGACGGAGTCAACTCGTTGGAGTGGCGCAGTGAAATCTCATAGATTTCACTGCACCACTTCTATGAGACTTTTTGACGTGGGAATGCCCACTCTGCATACATTATACCTGATGCAGGTATAATGTAGCGCAGGCCTTCACAAAGTGACGCATCTACCTAGATACGTCTCTTTGTAAATAGAGTGCAGTGTGGCCCAGTGTTTACTCAACCTCAGCATCGCAAAAAAAGTGACGCAACTGCGGCTCAAGCCCTCATATATAAGGGCCTTGGGGTTGAAGCACATTGTCTCGATGCATCTCTCTGCCAATAGCATTTGCAGCCAGCAAACCACACTGATGACTGGAACCCGAAAGAGGTCCTCCATCAAAAAATGAGTGGTGCAGTGAGAATATGGCTCAGTGTAACACACAATGAGACTGAATCAATGTGAGCAGGCAATGTGTTTCTCTAATACATTTCTCACTAAGGCCATCCAAGCAAGGGCCTTGAACCACAGTTGCTACTACTGCCGCTTATCGCAGCACACACAATGCTCAGCCGTGAAACTTTTCTTGGGGTCCTGGATTGGCACTGCGGGGTCTGTCTAGGAGCATGGTCATGGAATTGCTGTTATTTATTCTCTTGAACCTATTTAAAAATGGACCGGCGTTCAATAAAATATATATGTGCTATTGCATAATTTTCAATCAGTTCTGCCCAGTTATTATTTATATTTTAGGTATTTAACCTAGCTCCAGTGAAGAGGTTAGCGCAACGTCTTGTTGAAACTTTATTACAAAAACCAGAATGGTTCAGGGGAGGGTTGAAGCCTGAAATTGGACAGTATCAGGCAGCACACTTCAATACAGGCTTCTTCAAAGAATAACTTGTGAGCTACTGTTTGCTCTCCAGCTACCTGTAAGTAGCTTTCCTGTGTGCAGCCGATACTACTAAATTAGAGGTTTTTGCATGGCTGAATTAATATATGTATTCCAAATTTGAAAAGTGCTTATTCGAGACAGGATTGTGTGTATTTTTAGAACTCCAAACCTGATGTTTGGAAAAAACATTGTTGAATTTCAAAAATGTATTCCATGCTGATATTTGAGTGATAAATCATTTGGTGTTGAGGAGACTTATTACTGATATGATTACCCTGGTGCCAGGGGTTTTGCAGCTATGGCTGTTATGTATTACTCAGGTAAAGGTTTTCGAAATTGACAAACCCTTTTTTACATTACTGCTGGCAACTCTGCCTGATGTACTGAGGTGATCACTGGTACAAATCTTGCTTAGTGTTGCCACCAATGTAATCCTGTCTGACAACTGCTGAGATAATTGGTCATTATTGCCACGCTACAACATTAATAATATTTGAAGCTCAGAATTATTTTCATTGAATATAAGTAGCACAGAAAAGGTTGGATACATCTGCTGTAGTCATTGCAAAGCAGCCACCCACCTCTGTCTTGACGTTCAATATTTATAACGCGCAATGACCAGGAGGACATAATGCAAATCAAAAAGATAATGACACAGGTTATTGTATTAACCTTCCTGTAATGTAATGCCATGCAAATGTAATAACAGAGCACATGTCTCATTTCCCACTGCATTAAGGTGGCCTCAGAGGTATATTTTGAAGCACTTAGAAATATGCCGTGCTGCAAACAACCACTCGCTCGTAAATATCAACAAGATAATCATGTTCTGCCCCAGCCATTCTCATTAAATTGCTGATCATGAAGACACTGCCAATGAGATTAGAGCTAGCCATCTTGCCATTGTTTTTCTTCTCCTCTAACAGAGCCCAGTTGTAATACTCTATGATACAATGATTATATACACCAAGTTCTCATTTGTGGCCTGTTACCATTAATGTCTATGAGAGGACCCTGCCTAAGAGTCAGAAGAGGACAGTTTTAATTTAAAGTTTAGTCAACAAAGTTGGGTTCCAGGGACTTTGATCTCAAAATTCAGAAGAAACCAACCCTCTATAAGGATTTATGGCTTTAAAAGCAGAGGTATTTATAAGTTAAAATAGGACAACTCAGAAAAACACAAATGTCCTGTGCAAATGAACTCAATTCCCTTTGTAATCATGGTGTTGAAGAGAGTACTGCCCTAGCATTAAACTAGCACTGCTGTCGTATGTGGATATGCTGCAGAGGGCATCACAGTCTCTGAGCCACTGTTAAGCATTGCTCCTGGTGGGGGAGGGAGAAGTGCGGGGGAGGGTGGAAGGATGGCAGGTAAATAATAGTTACGCATATGTCAAGGGCTGTTCAATGAGGGGGGGGGGGTGGGTGGCAAAATGGCAGGAAAATTATTTAAAATGCCTACAAAGGAGATGGAAGGGCTTCTGTGGAAAATTAGGTCTTGGCAGCACTCTGCCCTAATATTACATATGCCCTTGAGGGAACCACTAATAGCGAGGCAGTGAAGAGGTTCCCTTGGAATAGAGAAGAGGGTCACAAGGACTGCAGACACCTTTATACATGGGGTTGCAGTAACAGGCAGCGCACTACTCACGGAAACTAGGGGGCATATTATCAAGTAAGGGCATTACATTATCGCCGCTTTTATCGGCAGGGAACTGGCGATAATGGGCTTGATAATATGCTATATAAATACCAATCGAAACCCATGTTAGATCCTGCCGATAAAAGCGGAGATAATGTAACGCCCTTACTTGATAATATGCCCCAGGATTCTTTAACGAAAGGACAGTGGAGCATTACTCACCGCTGACAGTGAGGTAGGACCGGCACAGTCAGTGTCTCTGCAGGTCCAAACAGCACCCAGATCGTGGCACAGTATACATTGCCAGCTTGTCTGAACCAGAGACATCCACCACCCACTCCCTGATTATCCCTTCTCTTTCTCAGTTTATAAACTAAATTTCCCCTGCCTATTACTTGCCTAGTATACTACTCCTGATAGTTAAATATGTTGTATTCTTTCTTGTCAAAGTATTTGAGCTCATACAATTATTGGACCTGATCGCACCCCACGCCCACACCCCAATGACCTCCTCTTTTCCCAAATTAATAGGCCCAATATCCCGCGCCCATAACAAACCCAAAGCTGTATTTTCTCTATTATTATGTTGAAATGTGTTTCTGACTTGAGTAATGAGTTTTCACAGTTTCACAATCTCTGCTAACTTATTTGTGGTGTGTTAAAGAACAAGATAATGATCTTGTTTCAACAAGAAAGCTCGGGGGAGGGTGTTGTTTTTATGTATCTCAATGAAATCAGTTTGTTACAGTGTAAATTTAAGCCACAGTGATATAATTGCAAGATAACATACATAGAAAGAAAAGTATAGAAGTAAAATAAGCTGTATGACACCACTATAGTGTCATTTTAAATGCATTTTTATTTGAAATCGATTCTATTCAATTCAACAACTATAGTCATGTTCCCAAACAAATGTCACAACTGATCACATAAAATAAACAAACACTACTTGAAGCAAAAAGATTTGAGACGCATCCCAATTAGCTCTTAAACATCTTAATAAGCTAATTTATTCGAAATATTTCAGCAGTAGAGAGATTAAATCACACATGGCCAAAATGCAAAGGAGGGGGTCGCCTGCATTTAAAAAGACAACGTGAACTGGAAACTTCACTAATTGTCAACAAAAGTGCCTTTAGCAGAGTTACCCAATAATTTGAAAGGAACTGATAAGACAGATATCTGAGAACTGTGGGGTTTCGGTTTAGACCAACTCTCCCTACAGGTGAAGGACCCTGATAAAGATGAATCTTGATATCCCTGATGTATGTGAGAATGGCTACTAATGTGCAATTCATTTGAAAAATTTTCTTTGCATGCTCACTGTTTCATTAATGGTGTATTTGCATTGTTGCCATGCTATTCGCTTATACACAGCTGATTTACACCTACTTCTCTGACAATGCCACAATTGAAGGAAATATGTTTTGTATTGTAGCATGTGATAAGTCCATTGCTGTTTAATACTTTTTGAATATTTATATCAATAAACATTAAAAACAAGAGTGGACAGCTGTCTGCAATGCAAATGAAAAAACTACACTTAGCAAAACGTTTTTAGGAACACACCAAGGACCAGATTTACAAAGGTGTCCCACAACGCAGCGCAGCAATCAAAGATGCTTCACTGCGCTGCGTTGCATGAGAAGGAAAGAGCAGGGAAGCGCTATATCTACTAAGACATGGCATTGTCCTGCTCTCTCCATAGCACCGGTGCAGAATCAGGCTGCCTAGTGCCAAGCACATACATTTGCACCATAGTGCAAAGGTGTCTGTCTCATTGTAGTGTATGTTTTGTACTGGAGGGGTAAGCTTACAGTACAAAATACAATGCTTAAACTAACTGTAAAACTGTTTTCCAGTTCGTAAGTGTGCTGTACAGTGCAGCAAACATACAAGTGGGAAACGTTAGGAGAAATAAAAGGATTTCTCTTCTTTTTCACTTGCTTGAAAGTGGCATTATATTTTGGGCCATAACCCTTTTTTCTATTGTTAACCACTTCGGCGCTCATGACGAGCTCAGCTCGTCATGAGTGACGACGCTCGTACGCTCATGACGAGCTGAGCTCGTCATGTAACGCAGCTTTTAAAAAAACGCAGCGCACAGCGGGAAAACCGCTAACGCGCATGTGGTTAATAGATAGGGTTTTGCGTCAAAAACCATAAGTGGTTGCATGGGAATGCCCATGTACCACTTGGAACACCCTCTCGATGCAGAATACTGCAAACCAGTGTGTTACTTTGAGGCAACTTTCTTTTGAGTGGGTTTCAAGCAAACTCAGGACAAAATTATTGTAAATCTGTACCCATATACTTTCATCAAGCACTTCTATGTGGCAATGTTAATTGTTATTATCAAGAGTGATGAGGTTTTATTTAACTTGATGTCAACTTTCACTGCAAGAGAAAATCATTTGCTCACAATCAATCATTTTGGTCAAGCTGGAAAGCCCTCTTTTAAACTAAGGTCTCTATTTTCAACAGGTGGCTAATTAGCAACTAGTTTACATCTCCTCTCAGAGAGTTCTTCAAGACACACACACATAGCAAGCTGTCCAATGACAATAAAATGTCACTTACCTGTGAGTTTCTTGTTGCAGTACATGGCCTATTTCCACAAGAACACGCTCTGCATAGGTAACAGTCATTCAATCTAGAGAATTGAGTTTAAATATTGGTTTCATCAAATTAAATACATACTAATGTTCTGTTACAGTAACTAACTGACCTAAATCAATAAATTACTCCTCGGGGAACTTTTTCTTATTGTCTATAATTGATACCCAGTTCCTATTAGAAATACTTGTTTTTCTGGATCATTTAACTGTAACATTTGTTCATTAAACATCCAACCCTGTGAGAACAGGTCACACTTAGGGCCTGATTCTGATGCGGGTTGGAAAGCTTCCTGACCGAATCGGTTTGGAAATGGTTTCTGACCCACTTGGATCGGGAGAGTCCAACCGACGGAGTACGATGCATCAGTATGCTTCCAGATACGAGTTGGTTGGACTGCCATTGACTTCAATGGGAGCATATGTTTCTAACCGCATCATAATTGGGCCCTGGGTGAGGAAGACACATTCCCGATCCAATTTGGAAGGAGCAAATGCCATTAGGAGGCCTTCCTAACTGCATTAGAATCAGGCCCTAGGTGGGAAAGCTTTCCTAACCGCATCAGAATCAGGCCCTTAGAGGTGATGAATCTATTGTACAACACTTATTTATTCTATATGGCAGGGCACTTTTCTCTGACATATGTTACTGTAGGTTTTTAAACTGCAGCCAGTAAGGCCACAAAGATGTACATTAGAAAACAGAAACTTGAACTTCGTCAAAAAGAAAGGAAATGGAGAGTACGCTATTCCTCTGAAGACAGACTTCAGTTCCTACTTGCCCGCAGAGAATACAAGACAGCTATCCTGGCAGCTAAAAGGGCTTATTTCTCCCACAGAATATCCGTTGCCCAAAATAAGTCCAAGGAAATCTTCTCTATAGTCAATGACCTATGTAATATCAACAGGTCTCTTCCAAGCCAGTTGCCCACCCAAGCCCTATGCAACTCCCTGAACGATTTCTTTATAGACAAAATATCTACCATCAAAGCCAATATTGCCACCACGTCAATCAGGGATCCTTCAGACACTCTGGCTACTAATGCATCTATTTTTGATCTTTTTCCCGCCATTTGCCCTTTGACTCTTGCGGAGCTATTGATGCGTGTCAAATCTGGCTCTCCTAATGACCCCTGCCCCCCCCACATCATGAGGGATATTTTTTCCACCTTACCTCACAGTGTGCTACCTTTTCTCAACGAGTCTCTTATACAGGGGAAGGTCCCTAGCGCCTTGAAGAATGCAGTAGTGGTTCCCCTGCTCAAAAAACCTGAGGCTGACTCCACAGACCCTTCCAACTACCGGCCTATCTCTCTTCTCCCTTATCTGGCTAATATTTTGGAGGCTCATGTTACTACGAGCTTATCCCATTTTATTGAGAAATCCGAGTACTTGGAGCCATGCCAGGCAGGATTCCGGCCTTTCCATTCCACTGAGTCAGTGATCCTGGCTCTACTTGACACCATTAGAGCCAATGCTGATAAAGGGGACGCACAAGCTTTGGTGTTACTGGATTTATCGGCCGCGTTTGACACGGTCGATCATGAAATTCTGCTCGACCGTGTCAAACAAGCTGGCATACAGGGCTCTGCCTACCTTTGGATTAAATCCTTCCTTGAAGGTAGAACCCAGGCAGTTCGTCTTGCCCCTTTTACCGCCCCTGAGATTGCGATCTCTTGCGGAGTCCCTCAGGGCTCCTCTCTTTCACCCCTCCTCTTCAATCTATATCTCCGACCTTTGATTCATTCTCTCAAAGATCTGAAGGTTACTACCTATAATTATGCGGATGACCTTCAGCTCGTCTTTACATTAGACAATTCTTCTGATTCTATTCATCAATTCCAAACTACTATGGTCCATATCCAGTGCTGGATGGACCGCAATCATCTGAAACTCAACCCAGGCAAGACCGAATTAGTCTTGCCTGGGAAGAGTGCACTTCTCTGGGTTCCTCACTACTGGCCGGCAGAACTGGCGCCCCCTCCTGTTCCTTCCCTATCTGTGAGAAGTCTGGGGGTCATTATTAATGCCGACCTATCACTCAGTGGCCAGATAGGGACAGTGGTCTCTTCCTGTCTATTCCAGCTACGTAAGATAAGGAAAATCTCCCATCTTCTTAGCCATTCAGCTCTTACTCAGGTAGTCACTGCCTTAGTGCTTTCCCGCCTCAACTTTTCTAATTCAATCTATCTTGGCCTCCCCTCATTCCTACTTAAACGTCGCCAAATGGTACAAAATCAGGCCGCCAGGCTCATCTACAAGCAACCGAAATGGATATCTGCCAGATCCCTGCTGGATAAGCTTCACTGGCTTCCTATTGCCCAACGTGTGGCTTTTAAGTCAGGATGTATCATTTTCAAGGCCCTAAATGGGAAAAGTCCCAAATTCATCAATGGCCTGATAGCAAGACACGTTCCATCCCGCAACTTACGTTCGGCCCACCTTCAGCTTTTGTCCATCCCCACTTTCCGGCTTAAACGTCAGGGTGGTTGTAGGTTCTCTTATCTTGCTCCAAAATTCTGGAACTCACTGCCATTAGTAATCAGGAAATGCAACAATCTACTAGAGTTCAGACGACTGTTAAAGACCTGGTTGTACGCACAGACACCTGCGTAACTGCCCTCTGCCCGACCTCCTGCCTAACTTAATCAGCGCCATGAAACCATTAGGTGACCGCGCGCTCTAGAAATTCCTACTAACATCACATAACATAACATAACAAGCAATACTTTATATTCATACGCGTGGGTGGAGTAAATGTACAATGCAGCCCACAGATGACAATTAACTTCCACACCACTGGCACCTTTCCTATGCTAACTTACCATGGACGTACTGGGAAGTTAAATACGCTGATGATATATAGCTGAATTTATCTTATGTTATAGGGTTTGAGGTAATATAAGGTTGACTGAATAGCAGTGTCACAATGCACACAGTCATAACGTCAGCTATATCCAACCTACAAAATGTGGGAAATCAAGGATGACCAGGCAGAAAAGGTGAGAGGCTACACTGGTGCATTGTCTGACCAGTCATTTTATGTAATGGAGCACCAGGTAGGCAAATGAGCATTATATGTGTAAAAATTACTTTAAAAAATAAATGTGCTTCCTTTGCTACTCAAGAAGAAGCCCTATTTATCAAGAATGTCTTTTCTGACATATTTGAAACAATATTTTACAGCCCTAAAAGACCACCTTCATTTTAAATGTAGACATTCTGGAGTACTAAATGTTTTACCAAAATGAGCAGCTGAGTTTACTAAGACCTCACAAGAGCTAAATGACATTTGCTCTAAATTTGAGGTGAATCTCAAAGATGCATTCCAAACTTTATTTAGGGTATCAGAAAGTGTTTTGATAGGACATTAGTAACTCAAATGTATGGTTTGCAGGGGTAAAATACTTATATTAACATACACTGCTTTGCTGTACAGTAGTTGCAAATAGCAGGCTTCAAACTTTGAGAGAAGTCCTTGATGTCTCAAACAGAATAAACTGTGATGGGAATAGCAGTTGCTTGAATAGTTTTGTAAATTTGTTTCTTCTGACTCAAAGTTAGCCAGCAAACAGAACATTATCAGTCATAATTTTGAAAGACACCACAACTGAATATTTATCATTAATAAAACAATTAATGCCATACTTCATGTCCCAAAAAGAAAGTACAAATGAAATAGAAGATCCCAAAATTACCGGGAGTTACTATATCAGTGATTACAATTCAAATATTTCACAGAGAATACTGCCATATTTTTATTATAATTTTTATTATATGGCTGAGGAAAACATGCCTTATAGGGTGTGGTAGAAGATTATAGACTCTAAAATATTGTGCAACCATAATATCGTGGATGTCGAAATATTGTGAAGCATAAAATCAATGCTAGTATATATTTATTTTACGACTGTAAATGATCTTAAAATAAAAATATTTAATGATATAATATTGTGGTACATAATATAATGTTCATGGATTGATTTCTGTTTATTTTTGTTACTATTGTAGTTGTAAATATTTGAAAACAAATATTATTATGTTAAATAATGTGGATTATGCTCTTTCTTTTCAGCTCTGAGAAACTGAGGCACTGAGACTGAAAAAACATTATTACCATTTGAACTGATCCTGTCTTCTTGTGGAATGAGCTGAAACAAATGATACATTGTAGAATTGGACAGTCTCCAGTAAATCAGAGAACTAAGGATTTACTTCACTGGCTGCATTTTATGAACTTTTTCAGATATTTGAAATTAAGATTGAAAGGAATGGGGTTAAGACATTAAACGTTTTGTAGTGACTAAGTTTGTGGCATATTTTAAATGGTAATAGCTATTTTTTGATTTATTGTGATATATATTTAAAAAACAAATTTTATGGCTGGTCTTGAAAACAAGATTGATTTGGAGAAATAAAAAGCTCCCCACACTATGGTAGACTCTACCTTTAACTGTTACATTAAGCAATATTCTTGGGTTGTTTGGATTGTCGGTCTCAGCGGGTGGAAGCTTATATAAGGATTTGAAGCAACACTCCTCTCTTTTTCATGTAATTAATCTTGTTGCAATCCTTCAAACATAAGTGAAAACACCCAAATTGTTTCTATGAGTGGAGTTAGATTAGTATATCTGACCCACCCACAGAAGATTGTTTTTTCATCAATGTATGTGGGACTGAAGTAAGAATGATAAATTAGTCTTCAGGCTTGCCTGGTCCACAATGGCAAATAGTTAATTTCACCAAGGCAACTGCCCTCAACCACTTTCATAGGTTAGCCAATAATGGCACCTTATTAAAAGATGTATTGGTTCTGATTTTGCATTGTATTTTCACAACTAGCGTATTATGACACTTTTCATTTAGCTCAATCTTAAAAAAGTACTGCAATGAAGGAGGCA
The DNA here is from genome assembly GCF_964261635.1 of Lissotriton helveticus. Taxonomy (NCBI): domain Eukaryota; kingdom Metazoa; phylum Chordata; class Amphibia; order Caudata; family Salamandridae; genus Lissotriton; species Lissotriton helveticus. Next base: position 261,006,393 of record NC_136071.1, read on the forward strand.
TGAATAAAATTTAACTTGATCTCATATTGTCTATGTGCTTTGTAGGTTTCAGTAAATATTAGTTAGTTGCATCAAACCCAAGGGCCAAGAGAACTTGGCTTAAAGTGTTCTTACCTGCTTGAAAGAATGGAATGTCTCCACAATGCCCAGAACATGACAGTTCTATGATATAAATTTGCTATGGTCATACAAACCACAACCAACTGCTATACCTCTTGTTAAAGGCTCTGAACTGGGTTATAGCCCTCAGTCACCATTGGGTGCTTTTACTGAAGGAGAGGACTTTTAACAACCGCTAGAGTCGGAGACAGAATGGCTTTAAGGCTATTAGAGCATTCTATCCCCTGAGTATAGCATGTTCTAATTTGAACTGGGAGAAAAGGGAGACAGACATTGGAAGGTCTGAGCTGAGAGCGTATAGCAGCTATTAGCAGGCCTGAGGTGCTTGATTGTCTTTGATGCAGAGATCTTAACTTGGTCAAGAATTATGAGTTAGGTGTTTTTGTGAAAATGGCCACATCATCAATTCGATTTAATAAGCTGTATTTGGTTAAAGTGTAGCAACCACAAAAGCAAATAAATACATATACAATAATGAAATCCAATTACGTCTTCATAAGACAAGAAAGTATGATCACATAAAGATTAGAACACCATACTTTTCCTTGCATGGATTGATTTTAAAATAAATGTAGCAGCATAGAAACAAATCTCGGTCTCTCTTAGAGTAAACAGCAGACTCATAGCAGTATTTAGTGGTTTATAACATTATATTTTTTTAAAAGAGGTTATAAAAAACAATTCGAAAATTTAGATACAAGTCACATCATCAGTGTAGTGACATATGCAACGCTGTTTTCATATGTAACAACAAAGCATTCAGTTGGCCACAGTCTAATGACAGGATAAGTAAAGTTGTCCTGATCTACTTACAGATCCTAACGTAAGATGGATTGAATCACAGAATGCTTTACTTCTGTCACTCGGTTTTATCTTAACATCTATCATCCATTAACAAGAATATTGACTACCCTCTTTTATTCACCAAATTCCGGTGGCTTTTGTTCAGAATCAAACCTCCAGATTTCATGAAGTTACCAAATATATCCTAGATGTAATGTATGTTCTAATGTTCTTTGCCCACTTAAACCAAACCAACCAATTTCTGACTCGCATTGAAAGCACATTGCGTGTAGCATGCAACACGAGAAAAGGTCTGGATTGGCCCAAAGGCTCAGACAGATGGCTATACCCCCAGATGCTCAGTTGCCAATAAAGTGCAGGTGGCAAGTCACTAGATGACTGCACCAGAAATCTTCATGATGTGATGCAATGATACAGCATCACTTATGGGTTATTTTCGCAGTACTCATAGACCCTCATTTACCATGCAGTTAAACTGCTCCCATACAGACCGAGCAAAAATATGAGTAAATTGACTCAGCTTCAATGTACGTTTGCAGCAATACCACTTTCAATTCTAGCGCATGCAGGTTTACCACATGCCGTAATCCCACATGAGCTAAAATTACAAATGTAATATAGAATGCAAAATTTCCAAATAGGCTGAGCAATAGTAAAACAGATGTAAATGCCCCAGGAATCTCCGCCAGCCAAAGACAGGAGGTAAGTGATACCAGTAGAGGAAATAAAACCAAATATCGTATTGCAAATAAGAAACAGACAAACAACACATAGCGAGTGTTAGACCTGGCCTCTTTGGCATGTTTTTTCCCTATCTTTCAGCTTCTGACCTCCTGATTTTTGGCTTTGTGCTGCATTTGTTTTTGCTGGCTTTAGAACTCTGGGCACTTTACCACTCCTGATCAGTGCTAAAGTGCAAGTGCTCCCTGTGTTAAATGTGATAAAAAATGGTTATCCCTGATTGACATATTTGATTTACTGGTGAGTCCATAGTAAAATGCACTGTGTGTGCCTGGGGCCTGTAAATCAAATGATACTAGTTGGCCTGCAGCACTGATTGTGCCCACCTACACGGGCAGCCCTGCAAACATGTTTCAGACATGCCACTGCAGTGTCTCCAAGTGCAGTTTTAAACTGCCATGTCAACCTTGTAAATGTGCCCACTTGCCAGGCACAAACTTACCTTTTATTACATGTAAGGCACCCCTAAGGGAGGCCCAAGGTAGCCCCATGGGCAGGGTGCAATGTATATGAAAGGGAGGACATATACTGGTGTGTTTTACACGTCCTAATAGTGAAATACTGCCAATGACGTTTTTCACTACAGCAAGGACTATCTCTCCCATAGGCAGTGCTCAATTTGTAAATAAAAAACCCTAGTAACAACAGTGCAAGTACCCAAACTTTTTAAGAGGTTGACACCCACTTCTACCACTGATGCTGCTCACTTCCACACTTGGTGCCTTTCAAAGCTGGGCATCATACCTGACCTCAGTTATGAACAAGTTCACCTTCCTCAAGAAAAATTAGGATGTTTTTCCTGATGGGTACAAAACTTTAGGGATGCTTATATTATCCGTAAAGAAGCAGAACATAAATATAATGAATTCCCTGGTGTTATTCAAATCAAGGCTTTATTGATTTGTATTTTTATAGCTGTTGACAATTTTACAACATCTCAGTGACCTATGCGAACCTGCACCATTTTTTCTTCATTTCTGAAAAGCATATGTTAAAATAAAAAGTGTAGCAACGTTTACTGAAATACAAGAAACTGTCAGTCACAGCGCTGCCTCTACAGCTCTAGTACTTAATAATTGCTAGTGCCTTTATTCTTTATTAATATGGTCTAAATAGGTTACATTCCCCTAAATTAAGTGCTAGTTGGATCCATCAGGAACCACCAGCACAATGAAAGTATTAATCAAGAGATCCCGTCCCCTCAAGAACCTTTATTAGGAGAAGATTGTGCCGGTTGCTTTTGGCGACATACAAACGATAATTATTTTAAGAAAGTCAAGTTTAAGACTATTATAGGGGCTTATAAAGCATGGAGTAGAATTCGCAATATGTTGGGGCTAGGGCGATTTTCATTTTAAACACCAATGAACAGTAATAATGATTTGCCTTTAATATTCCATGATAGCTGTATAAACAGATGGGTCTCGGCAGGGATGGTGCAACTGGGCTGCTTCTATAAACAAGGCTGTCTTAAGATGTTTGAGGATCTGCATGATGAATATAATATTAGCCATAGAGATTTCTTTAAGTTTTTACAGGTTAGAAATTTTCTAATAAAGAAAACTGGTGGGCGGGAGAATTTCCTGAACAATCAATTGATGGATGATATATGTAAAAAAATGTCCCCCAGGATTGGGGAAATCTATGAAACTTTGGATTTAATGGCCCCAGATGATATGGATAAACATTGTGCAATTCGGCAGGACCAACTGGGACTATATTCGAATATCCCCTGCATAGCATATGACTTAGCTCTAAATTCATTAATGTCGATAAAGCTACAGGCACAATTTTATAAAACCTTCTTCTTCCTATATTACACCCCTAAGAAAATCGCTAAGTGGGGAACAGGGAAGGGAACAACATGTCCACGTTGTGCACTATATGGGGCCGACATTATACATATATTTGCCACATGTAACACACTTACTAAGCTGATTAATGACATCTCGGAATTTCTATCAGAAGTTTGTCAAACAAGATTTGAAATCTCAACGGAGGAAATCATGCTGGGGTAGCAAATCGGGAAGTGCAGACAAACACCCAGGGGTTAATATTTGTGGCCATGGCAATATTTCGACTTACTATTGCCTCAGCCTGGTTAGATCCGGATCCACCTGCATTTCAACAATGGAGGGCTAGGCTATTAGCCACTTGTAGCCTGGAAGTTGCAATTTATAAAAACAAAGGTGCTAAAAAAAGATCAATGGGCATGCGGATTTGGTCACCTATGTTACTGTGGATCCAGAGACATACATGAGTGTATTTTGTGTACATAGAATTGTTTACATTTATATTTTTTCCTTTTTTTTGCATCCTTATGGCAAAGTACATTATACTGGATCAATTTCTGTTGTATGTATATAATAAGCTGCTTCTTATCTATTGTTTTGACATGTTCTTGGTCAGGGAAAGGGGGGGACGGGGAGGGTGGGAATGCATTTATTATGTAAAAAATACCAATAAAAATATAAAAAAAAAAAAAAGGAACCACCAGCACAAATGAAGTACTGCCCATAGGGTATTATTGGAGCTGCCTTGTAACATCTAACAAGTGTAACTTTCAGTTGGGAAGAGATAGAGATTTTGAGTTTGGGCTCCCTGAGCTCAATATTTAAAAATACATCTTTTAGTGAATATGGTTTTTAAATTGTGTGTTTGAAAATGCCCCTTTTAGAAAGTGACCAGTTTCTTGCTGATTGAGTGATCGCCGAAAGACGCAATTAAGTTTGCTACAAGAGTTCGAAACGCGAATGAATTGAGACCCGCGAGGGTGCGAAAGCTCCCGCACTTCGAAAGGTTCTTGCAAAACACTCATGAATAAGAAGCCCTGATGATAGGCACAGTACTTGATGACTGTGCTTTGAAACGCATTGGCATTCTAATAACAACACTGAGGAACTGCTAAAATTATACTTTTTGTGGTTGAGGGAATTGAACTGGAAAATAAAACTCCCTTACTATATGCAGAAAGGAAGTTCCCCGTGTTAGGCGTTGTCTTGATTTTTGGCCTAAGTAAAAGTCAGAAGGCTCGCTGTGTGTTTAATAAACATGGTGTAAAAAAACAATGTTTCTTTCATGAACTGTTGCATTTTTTCAATGTTGTTTCTCATTGTTTTGTCCATGAATGTAACTTTGTGAATTGTTTCATGTAGTAATTGTGTTTGATTATGGAAATGTATGTGTTTCTTCTTTTCCTACTTTTGGAATAATTTGTTGCTAAAAAGATAAAACAAATCCAAAACAAATTGGTTTAATAAATAACCTAAATCAAAGATAAAAAAGTTCTGTTTGATAGATGCTTCAAAGAGATTTAAGCTAAAAATATTAAAAGAGTCAGGCACCTCCCTTTGTTTTTGATAAGTATTACTGCCCTACCTGCCTCTTGTCCAATGGACCAAACCCCTTTTGCGGTTTCACTTTTAGAAAGTGGGCATTTTCTTGCTTTACCGACCTGTGCCTCTGCCGGCCTGTGGAATCCACGTCTGCTTTAGGCTGACAGTTAGACTGTTTGTGCATTCACTCTAGACAATCACACAAAGGAAGCTGAGGTGTGCCCTGCATATCCTGATTGCCCATCACCAGGCTGATGTGCTTTCCTGATCTAGAGTGGTGGGAGGAGTTGTCACTGACACCTGAATAGGACTGGTCCTGGCACATCACAGTGCTGTTTCCGCCTCCCCCTAGTGTGTCTGGAGCCAGGACAGGGCAAAGCAGGATCTGTGCACTACAAAGACTATCCTTTGAAGGATGATTACTTCAAAGGACAAATGGGGTATACGTATAGTACCTATAACCTCAGATTATTAGAACAGTTTTGGATCAAGAGGAGAGTCTGTCAATAGTAAGAGCTGTAGAGCTGTTAGAAGGAGTACTGCCACTTTGATGGGTTGGCCTGCAGTTTCTGCTTCTCCTTGGAGAGACTAAGGACTGGACTTTTGAAACAGTGTCCTGCTTGAGAAGATTCTCCAAGGGTTTGTGTTTGCGTGACTCCTGTTAAGAAGTCTATGGGCAATCAAAGACTTCACCTGCAGCCTCCCTGAACTCCACTGCTGGGAGTGTTGACCTGCCAAGTGGTGCCAATGTCAGTTCTGGGCCCTTGGAGGTGGTTCTGCTGCTTCAAGAACTGAAAATCCATGCATCACCCCTTCAGCGCTGTTTTTCACACTGCAAGCTTGCTGTGTGGTTGAAAAACCAATGCATTGCAGTGGTACGGCTGAAAAGACAATGCAGCGCCTGCCCATGGCAGAGAGAAACGCCACAGCCCGAGCCCAGAGCACCATGTCTCCAACATCCGAGACTCCTGCTCTGACTCTGATGCAGGCCTGCTGTGCGGCTGAAGGAATCGGCTCATCACCTGCTTGCGGCTGGAAGAATCAATGCAATGGCTGTTTTACTGTTGCCCCCTCAACTCCAGCACATCCTGATTTTCCACGCATCACACCTTGCGCCAAATTGACATCAGGGCTGGGCTTCAGTTAGGAACTGAGGCCGAGTGTCCAAAATTTGAAGCATCACCTCCCCTCGCTGAAGGGAATTGAGGCATCACCCACCTTCTCTGGCATTAAGTAATTGACTCATCACCTCCCCTGCAAGTAAGGAATTGCCTCATCACTGTATTTTTGGCGCTTCATCTCCCCTGTGCCGGTTTTCATCTTGCAATTTTGACACATTCCAGGCACTTTGTACAAAAAGTGACGCATCCATAGTTTCATATGGACTGAACTGTTTTAGGCCTTCAAAAGTGGTATTTTGATTTATGTATGTTGGGTTTCTGTCGTTTAGGTCTTGCTTTATTTAGGTAATGGTTATTTTTCTAAACTGGTGTGGTGTCCATTTGAAGTGTTTTCACTGTTACTGTGTGTGATGGAACAATTTTACACATTGACTCTGAGCTAAGCTTGACTGCTTGTGCCAAGCTACCAAGGGGGTGAGCAGGGAATATGTTTGCTGTGTAATCCCCATACCCTAACCAGAAGGAAGAGTCCCTACTTGGACAGGGTACAAGCCTCTGCCAACTAGAGACCCCCATTTCTAACAACGAGTCATCACAGATGATGTAGAATAATTCAGTCCTGAAAACTAAACAATAGGTTTTTGACTTAAGCCCCTAAATAAACAGTAGTGCTATAAGCACTGAGTAAACCTGAACGCAATCTATCCACGGAGGGTCAAACAAACCACATAACCACACATGTCTAAAATACAACTCTTACAAATACTCATACACTGCTGCCACATAGATGCAGCTCTTGTCAGACATGCCATTGCTTTTCATCGGATTCCAATGATGAGCCAGCATGGCATGCTGCTGATCAAAGAGGAGCAATGCCCACCACCAAAGGCTCAACATCGTGATTGGCAGCACTTTGCCCTTGCAAAGTGCTTGAGCATGCACTAATTCCGAACGAGCTACATGCACTCCCATGCATTGCATGTATCTGCAACAGTGGTAACATTCCTTTATTAGTACATGCACCAATTTCGCAGACAATAGTGACAATGTGGGGATGTTTTTTACTCAGAATCGCATGTCTTTATTTAGTTGAAGCACACAGCAAGTAATGGGGACCAAAATCTGTAGAAATGTGCAACAAACACGTTGACTAAGGGTATGAAAGTCGTTTGAGAAGGAAGAACAGTAACTTCCTGTTGGATACCAAGGCTTTAGTCAATGAAAAGCCCTAATTAGAATCAAAAGCCCGCCATCTTGGCCTCGGCCACTTACGTGGATGAGCGCCGAACTTACTCTGAGCCACAACGCTGTTAAAAACTATGATGAAAGGCGAGCAGGCTTCTCACCATTCACCTTTTGACCTTGAGTGTCCTGACGAAATTGTATCTTGACTCCAGATTGGAGCTAGAATTTTTATTGGATAATTAGTATGTGTTCACCGACTAAATGCCATTTTATGCTATGTTCATACGGTTCAGAAGTGCACCCACAGGTCCCACAAGTCATCGAGATTTGACACCCTGTTGGAATACAAAATTAGGTTTCTGATTCCAGATAACTGTTATTGAGTGGGGGACGTGTAATAGGTAATTATGTGTCTAAATTGCATTTCCAGCTTCATGGACAAATACATTTCAGTGGCTCAGCACTGCAGCCAATTGCAATGTAATCTTATAAAATAAAAGTAAAACTGTTTATTGTCTTCCTATTCTTTCCATTTGACTCCTTATTGGATTTTCCATGAATATATTCATAAACGTATCTCTCCTTCAATATGAGCCCAATCAGGTAGAGAGTCTCAGACAATGTGAAATCGATTACTGATGCTGTCTTTCTAGCTGGAAAAATCTGCACATATTTTCTGTGTTTAAAACTGCAATGAAATTGAATATCATGAATATAAATAAATAAGGTATATAAGGTCTGTCCTTGATGTGTGAGGGGATGAAAATGTTGTTAACCAGATCTCAGTTCAAGGGTTTCACAATCCTGATCTTTGGGGTCAGGGTTTCAGCACATTTACTTTGTCATGTTCCAAAATTCATGCGTCATGCTTTTTACTTGTAATATATAAGTGCTAATACAGCTCATAATAATCAACATGAATTTTGCAAAATTATAGTTAAATATCAGAAGAGATCTAACCAACCTTGATAGGGTTAAATGCTTACTTGAACCTGCTAGATGGAAGTCCGCGAGTCACAAATGACACATGACCCTCCCACTGAGAACCAATATCCTTCTGAACAATCAGAGGAGTGGCCTACCAATTGATTTGTGCCTGACACATGGAGATCCATGGTACCTGTCTGGCTAGCGACTTCCTCATTAGGGCTCAACCTTTTGGAGACCTTGGTCGGATGGGAAGCGCCAGGGATGCGGACCCCTCCTCAAAATTGGTCTCTTTCTGCTGCAAAGGTGTAGGTGTAATCTGCACTTTTACGTTGCAGCTTTCAGCAACAATATGGATTGCTGTTCTAACTCTCATTAAATTACTCATTTGGTGGCATATTTACAACCCACTTGAGCCACCAGAGTGTCACTTTTTTGACACACTGGCAGCGCAGTAAGGCTTTTTGTGGCCTTTTAAATAAGGCCCCTTTTCACTCAGCACTTTGTGGAAAAAGGGGCGTGCCATGGCTGCTGCCGTGGGTGGTCCCATAGGTTCAGCTGTCTTCCCAGATTTACAACATTTCGTAAACATGGGCATGTATCAGAATCCTATGCCTCCCCAGGAGAGGCGTAAGAAAGGGCAACGAGGAGAAATACTTATTTTTCTCCTCACATTTTTTCTCTTTCTATGCATGCTGCACAGTAAGAGGAAAACACCTCACATGATTGTTTTTGTGGAGGAAGGTGTTCCTTCCTTCACAAAAACAATCTCCCCTAAAGTGCAGGCACCATGGCGCAAGGGTGTCTGCGTTTGTGCATGGCAGCCAATTGTGCTACAGTGCAGGGGAAAGCACTAGGATGCAACATATTGTTGTAAATATGACACATCCTGTGCTTTGAAAGTCTCGCTGCGCAGCCAAATGGCTTGCGCTGCGTCACTTACTTGTAAATAAGGCCCTTGGTGTATATTTACATTAATGGGCAGTTGCCCTGTCTATGGAGGGTGGCATAGGGTCTACTAATGACACCATCTGGATCACTGGGCCTTCTCTGACTACTGTCCTGCGGGGTAAACACACAGAGTGTTCCACTGTCTGATACTATGTTTGCACTTTGTATTTGCCTACCCACAAGGAAAAAAAACACATATGTTTTTCTCCAAGCAGTAGAACATGCTACACCACACATGGCAACAAAATCTTGTATAAAACAACAGCCACCACAAATGATGTTACATGGAGGTTGCTCAGTTTTGCAGGGTGCAGTTCCATATTTAATTGTTTTCATTCTATGCTCGTCACAACTTAGTTATAGCCATTTCAGCTTAAGCAGCATTATATTTGGTAATGTCTGCATTGGTCGTATGTGACAGTCCACTGTCCATCAGAATCCACTAAGTTAGAACATATCAGAAACATCCAACACAGCCAAGATTACTCTATAATATCATGTAGCTAAACAACCTCACTAACCACTAAGAAACATCACACATACACTAACAACAGAATACTAATACATTACAGGGAACATTTTACATACTCCCAACCCATAAATCAGATTACACTTGCTTCATGACAGCACTAACCACTACTCAACTACACACAATCCTATAACAGAACACATTAAAGAGACCACCTCACATACTGGCAGCACAGCAGGTATATGCTGTATAGGTGGATATTCAGCACTTTCAAGAGCAAATCTGACCATTTTATACCACACACTAACATGCAGCAGAACACACTGGCTCATTACATTCATTCAGCATGGTCTATGTATTCAATATACTTATCTACTAAGGCACCGAACAGCAAATGCAGTAAGAAAACCCACACACTCATCTATATCCCATTGAAAAATGACATGTCCATGAACCTGTAAGATGTGCAATCAATTAGCACAGCATCTTTACCGTCCACTTTACACAACACAATATGCCACATAGTCAGCTATCATAGTACTCAGCAGCACTCTGCACAAAGAAGCAGCACCATAAGAAAATTACCAGACTGACAACAGTGATATTGCCATACTAAGAGAAGAATGTGAATTGACGAATTGCTAAAAAAACATGCCAGGCTTTATGAGCAAAAGAGTTCGCATTTGCAAAGCAAGAGCCACTGACTTTGCAAACACAAAGTCAAACTTCACACGGTACAACAATGTATTGTGATTTTTAACGGCCGTTCAAGAAAAGTAATCCAAACATTTAAAGGGTGTGGCCAATGAACGTTGCTCAAATGCATGCATAAATACTTGGCAAATGTTTTGCAGTCGCAAAGTATAGAATGATTAGTGCTTTCTGAAAGCAAATGGTAACGATACACAAAGCTTAAACTGTCAAAATTGTGTTGTTGCATACATGGGGAGGTTCCACACCCAGTCCCTGATCAGTGGTGGCTTGCCCAAAAATCAAGGGTTGGGGAACAGAGAACGAGGGTAAAAAATAATTACTAAACAAAATGTAACTTTTCTTGCTGCCGGCTGTTGCCTCTGTGCTTCTCTCTTGTAGTCACTGGAAAGCATAGACTCCCCACACAGTCCAGGCGCTGCTCTCATGCTATGAAAGCAGCACCAGGATGGGTCTGGCTGGCTTGGTCTGCCACTCAGACAGTGCCTGGGAGCCTGCGGCCTTTCTTCATCCTGGCTGTGAGCACAGCTGGGTTTGAGTAATAGAAGTGCACATGTCTGTTTGGCCAGCCTAAGATGCCGACACAATTTAGATGCGCACTTCTAAGTGTCGATCACTCCTCCCTTTCATGGCCTAGCTCCGCCCTACACAGGAATGCCAGCCAGAGTCAGTCACAGAAAAATAAAATTATATTATGGTTTCATCATCATTTTATTTTTCCGTGACTGACTCTGATCAGTGGGGCTATGCTCCTCCTCCATTACAGAGGAGCCGCCCCTGTCCCCGATGACTCATTTACAGTGTGCCACTGTTGTGACATTGGTATGACTGTCCCTTTGAAGGAATAGAATTATAATGGAGGCACATTGGAAATACGAATACTAGTATGGGGGCAGGCACCACATGTCATTGGAGGTGGAGCCACTACACACTTTTTTCAAAGCATAAAGGGTGTCTGTAAGACCGAGCAAAGGTCAGCCTGACAGACCCTCTTCATCTTCAGGTCAGGCTGCCAGGCGTTGTATTTGCACTAAATATACAGGGGCCTTGCTGCCTTAGCCGAACTTTTCTGGAATGAAGATTTCATGGCTGGAGGGTGTGACCTTCTCAGGCAGGCAAGGCACTAACAGTTCCTCTCCCTCATGACGGAGGGGAGTGTCAGCTATAAGCTCAGATGTAACACTTCAGTTTTAAGCCCCAAAGTGCCCAGTGCCAACTGTGGATCAGTGATGCCTTGTCACAGAATGGGGTGGGGTCAGCAAGTCTCACAGACCCCACCCCCCTCTGTGACAAGTAAGGGAAAGTGCTCCTTGACAATGTCAGCTGATGAGTGGAGGTAGCAGGATCTTTCGTCACTCCCTTCCGGAAATGTATGTTCCAGGAACCACAGAGGCTTCTCTTCTACCACCGACGTCACCACTGTGACCAAATACATTTTTTTAAATGTTGTGTGTGTGTATGAATGCACAAGCATTTGTATGTGCATACTGTGAGTTTGTGTGTGAATGTGCTTGTGAATGGTTGATATATGTGTTCATGCTTGTGAATGGATGGGTGTGAGTGAGTGAGTGTGCATGTGGATGGGTGAGTGTGAGCATGAGTATGTGTGTGTGAGTGTGGTTTGCCTCACTCCTTAAGTAGGTTTTTGGCCGCCAAAGGGTGGAGGGCTGCTGTTGCAAGTAATTCTTCATGCCAAAATTCTTAACATTCTGCAAGAGGTAGCAATCCGACTGCCTTTTTAGCGCTCATGAATACACATTGTTTGCAACTTTTAAGACCCTTTGTAGCTAACCCATGTCATCTGTGCTGCAGCAGCCTTGAGAATTCAGATAGATTGTGTACAGCCTCACTGGGAAAAGTAAACTCTGTGCACATAAGTGGATTAGGTGGAATGGGTGTTTCAGAATCTGAGTTTTTTCATATTAGATCTTTCTGTCAATGGATCTGATTCACAAAGGTAAACTTATACTTTTATGTACGTTTACGATTTTTATCTATTCACAAAGGTATTTTATGAATAGTATTTTTATGACTGTGGAGTGTCCTCACTTTTGGCAGAGAGTCTGCACTTAAAAAGATAGGGCTATCCTAAGTTTACCTTTGTGAATGGTGCCCAATGTTCTATACTGGCGAAGAATTTGGACCACGCCGGAGCTCTCACACTATGCCCAAGGCCTTATGGACGTCATTAAATTGGATGTCTTCCATAAGATTGGCTGGCTAAAAAAACTTTGTGAGACCCTGACGGGAATGGGTATGCGAGTGCTCTGGGAAGATCCTGTGGCAGCGTTGTTCCCATCAAAACAGTCATTAAAAGAGATCTATTGGGAACGGGTGGTGTTCCGTGTTTGGAGTAACGTAGATTCCTCTGGAATCACGGGGTGTTTCTTAGAGGCAAAAGTTATTCCTAAATTAGAACCATACTGGGATTCCATCACTAAACCCGGTGACAGGAAGCTTTACTTCCAGCTTAGAGCTGGATCTCTGCCACTAAAATCTTTTACTGGAAGGTGGGCTGGGGCAAGTGTGGACACTTGCCCGGCTTGCCAGAGACACCCGGAAACAGTTGCCCATTTTATGCTCACTTGCCCTGCCTATGAAGGTCCCAGACGAGTCTGGCTTACCCCAATGTGTAGAACTATGGGTACAAAAAGCAGTGCAGTAGCATTAAGAATAATAGGCACCAGCACTTTGCCATTAATTTCGATGGTGGTAGCCAAATATCTGGGGTGGGCTTGGGCTCTAAGACAGAAGCCCATGTTGTGATCATTTTGTGTTTTTTAGGCTGAGCACGAAGCTGAAAATAGGCTCCAAGGGTGAATCTTACAGTATTGTACTTTTTTTTTTTTTGTTTTTTTTTTGGTGTAAGACATTTATTGACCATATACAATAGGTACACTGCGTCACGCCAACAACCCGGAGGCAGGCCGCGATACAAGCAAGCGTCAATCAACAGCAGATTTCCCGCTAGGGAAGTGACAATAAATCTTGGTGTAACGCAGCTGGCCGTACCTGTAAATTATGATAAAAGGAAAGGAACATACAGTGCATAAGTGGCAAACCATAGAATCTTACATTTTTGTAGATGACGACTTAAGTTGGTGAAATTACACAAGTATGTGCCATCGCAGCGTCATAAGGACGAAAACGACAGTCATATCGTATCAGAACAGCAGGCTAGTATGAACAAAGTCACAACACCTTTTACTCCCAACCCCTCACAACCGTGCGAGGGCAACAAAGAACATGGTGGTGCTTAACAGAGCGTGATCTACATGGCTGAATTGGCACTCTCGGGGCAGGGCGCGCTGGGTGTCGACAGCTGATGTAATATGCAAGTATGTGTCTGGGTCAGTAGCAGGGGGGGACTCCTGAATCCCACTGAAAGCGGGGAAAAAAAAAAAGGGGGGGGGGCAGACCATCTAGCGTGGCGAGTGATCAGTGAACGGGGCAGAGCAGTAAATCTGGTTGGCGCCAGGCAGAGCGGAAGTAGTGCACGGGCAGGGTGCCCTGCAGGACATTAGAGTGGTCTATGTGGCAGCACTCAATACGCCACGAGTATCGCGCTTGCAATCGGGGGATCTCAACCCATATCATCAGAGACGCCCGCGTCAGGGGAACCCGCGGAGGCAGCAGAGCTTGTGCTTGCTCTAGCCCACTGGAGGAATGGCTCCCAGATATCATTAGGCCTGGAGGCAGTGGGCATCGACTCCCAGTAGTGCGTGAGTTGTGTTTGACCATAAGTCACGTCTTTAACCCACGCCTCAAATGTCGGTGGAGTCCTGCGGCCCCAATGTATTGCTACCTGGCGTTTCGCATAAAGGAGCAATATTGCGTGAAGCTTCCGGTCGCAAGGCTCAGTATTTTTCACATATCCTAGCAGGCCCACAAGTGGGGCAGGCTCATCTGACCTGCGCAGCATGTGGTTTATAGCATTGAAGATGGCCGTCCAATAGTCTTGTAGCTTCGGGCAAGCCCACGCCACATGTAAGAAGGAGGCCTCTACTCCATCGCATTTCCAGCAGGAAGCATCGTCTCTGATGCCCATGCGGTGTAGCAGTGTCGGAGTGCGGTAATATCTGTGCAGGAATTTAAAGTGCACCAGTCTCAACCTATAATTCGGAGACAGCGCCGACAGTTGTGCACAGCAGTAATCCCACAAGTCGTCAGTGAGGGGGACATCCAGGTCGGTAGACCAAGCTTGTTTGGCCGTTGGCACTGTAATCGGAGCTTGTTCTTGCATACAGTTATAGAGCCTAGAGACCAGTTTCACAGAAGATGGACGGGACAACAGATTGTGGAGAGCGTCCAGGCGCGGCGGCTCCTCAGGGAAATTAGGCCACAGCTTCTTACAGGACTCCCGAAGGGAGTAGTACAGCAGTGCATCCGAGAAGGAGTCAGGATGGTCATCCTCCCGCGCTGGTAACTCAGCAAATTGCCCTTCAGAGTAGAGATCCGCAAATGTCAGTATGCGTTTCCCTCGGATCAGAATGGCGTCCCCCCTAGTGCAGAGACACGGGAGCATCGGGTTGCCACGTAGTGGGATCGATGGCGCGTAGAGCAGCGGGAGTTTCGCACGAATCCTCAGTTCACGCCAAGACCAGCGGATCATTTCCACCGTGTCAATGTCTTTCGATGGGCGCGTGACCCTGCCGTATAGCGCCACCTGTAGAGGTGAGGGGGCGGCAGCGGCCAGTTCCACCGCCACGTGTGGCTGGTATGGGGCGGGGTAGACCCAGAAATGTAGGAACTGCGCCTGTGCACACAGGGAATATAGTTTGAAGTCCGGTGCTCCGAGGCCTCCCTGCCTGAGCGGCAGGGTCAGCAGGGCCCAAGAAGACCTGGCCTGGCCACCAGACCCCACCAGTTTCAGAAGCAGCGATCTCACACGTGTGTGGAAGTGCGCCGTCATTGGCACGGGAACATTCACAAACAAGTACAGAAATTTGGGGAGTACCACCATTTTCACCAGTGCAATCCGTGCGACCAGGGAAAGGGGAAGTTTGTTCCAGAGCTCTACTTTTCCCTCGAGCCAGTCCACCGCTCTTCCGAAGTTCAGGGACCAGATCTCCTGAATGTCCCGGCTGACCCACACTCCCAGGTACTTCACCGCCTCAGTTTCCCATCGCAGGGGATATTCCGAGGGAGGCTGTGTGGTCGCGTCTGTTAGGGGGAATGCGACAGATTTTGACCAATTTATTGATATGCCAGCGAGGCCCTCAAATCTCACGAATTCTCGGAGCAGTGGGTTCAGGTTGACATCGTCCGCGTATAGGGAGATTAGTAGACTCCGGGAGCTAAAGCCGATCCCCCTCGCTGTATGATGTTGACGAACCCTGGCCGCCAGAGGCTCCATGGCGATGGCAAAAAGGAGCGGAGATAGGGGGCAACCCTGTCTGGTTCCTCTAGAGATGTTAAAGGGCTCAGACACCAAACCATTCACACGCACTCGCGCTCGAGGCGCATCATACAGTAGTTTAATAAGCGTGATAAAGTTGAGACTAAATCCCATCCTCCCCAAGATTTTGAACAAGTAAGGCCATTCCAAAGAATCAAACGCTTTGGTGGCGTCCAGGAACACCACCGCAGCTCGGACAGACGGGTGCAAGTAGTGTAATACAGAGAAGATGGTCCTGAGGTTGTGGGAAGTCGCGCGGCCCGGGATAAACCCGGACTGGTCAGGGAGAGCAATCATGGGCAGGAGCGGCTGTAGCCTGTCCGCAATTACTTTAGCAAAAATCTTGGCATCAACATTAATAAGGGAGAGGGGACGATAAGAGTCCAACGCCATACTGTCCTTATCAGGTTTCAGGAGCGTAATTATGAGGGCCTCACGCATCGAGTCAGGAAGGGAGTTGAGCTCAAGTGCCTCAACAAATAGTGAGTGCAGTTTCGGGGCCAGTTCTTCCACGTACGTCTTGTAGAAGGAAGTCGTAAGCCCATCCGGGCCCGGCGCCTTGTTCGATGGCATGCTTTTGATGACCTGTGCTATGTCTTGTGCAGTAACGGAGAGGTCCATGTATTGCCTGTGGTTGTCATTGAACCAGACCAGGGCTATAGAATCCAGGAAACTGTCTAGGGAATCAGGGATGTCCGTCTGTTTGGCTGTGTATATGGATGAATAAAACTCAGTGAAGGCCTTCAGGACTGCCTCCTGACCCACCACCAGAGTGCCCTCGCTGTTACGAATAGTGTGTATGTGGTGTGTGTCTGACCTGGGGGCGATCAATCTTGCCAAGGTCCTACTCGGTCTGTCCCCTTCCCCATATCTGCGCGCCTCAGCCTGTTTACCCAAAAATTTAACTTCACGCTGCGCCTCTTCATTAAATTCGAGCAGTTTGGCCTTGATGTTACTGGCTATCTCTAGTGTCGGTTCTCGGCAGAAGGCCAAGTCTAACTCCCTCAGCTCCTGTTCCAGCCTCGACAGAGAACGTCTAAGATCACGCAGCACTCCCGCTTGTCTGGCTATGCACTGGCCTCGTATTACCACCTTAAATGCGTCCCACACAATAGCCTCCGTGGAGGCCGACCCCTCATTGTCCTTGAAGTAGTTATCAATATCAGTGCGTATTTCCTCAGTGAACACCTGGTCCGTGAGGGCGTGCGGGGGCAAGCGCCAAGCAAACGCCTTGACAGTGCAGCCAGGGATTTTGAGCTCCAGTGCACAGGGGGCATGATCAGACAGCGACCTAGCTTGTACATCCACCCTCTCTACCCACGTTGCAACTTCAGGTGACACCAACCAGAAATCCAATCGAGACCAAGCAGCATGATGGCATGTGATGCATGTTCCCAGTCTCTCCCCAGGGTGCCTAACCCTCCACACATCAGACAGCAGGCCCTCCTCCATCATATCAAGTAAAGCCAGTCTCGCATGGACATGTGTGGGCCTGGCCATGCCTCGTCTGTCTAGTACGTCATTCAACACCACATTGAAGTCCCCCCCAATCACAATCGAGCTACAATTTAACAAAGCAATTCGTGCCCAGACTCCGCGAAAAAAGTCCGGGTCATCCACATTCGGACCATACAGCGCAGTTAGAACAATAGGCTTGCCCTGCAGTGAACCATGCAGAATGACGAAGCGGCCGTCAGTATCAAGCACGCATTCATGTTCCTTCCAATCCAGCCCTCTACGCACAAGGACGGCCACCCCTCTAGCGTAGTTGGAATAAACAGCGGAATATACCTGTGACCACCTAGTGTGCTTCAGCCTGGGCGACGGAGTTGCATTAAGATGAGTTTCTTGTAGGAAACACACATCGACATTATGTCTGGACAGTACACCATGCATCAGCTTAGCTTTCCTGTAGTCTCCAAGCCCCCTAATGTTCCAGGTCCACAATTTAACCCCCTCCATCTCGGCAGTCGAATCTAGGTAACCGAATCCCCTCCGCCACCAACCCCAACATCTTCCGAACGTCCACACACCCCGCACCCAACAGCCTCCCTCGCATCAAGCAAGTATAGACGTAAGCAATTTTGCACCAGTTCAAAACAAAGAACCAAACATTCAACCATGAATTCCCCCCCACCCACGCCAACCCCCCAATTATGTTTGTTACTCCTTAGCACACGTTTTGCTATTAAATGATAATGTTAAATACACGTGTTTCCACAGTACAGATCATTCATCAACAAATAAAATGGCTAAATCCTTTTGTTCAGGGTTTGTCGTTGTTTATTGAAGAAGAAGTCACAGCCAACACGTGTTTCGTCGTACTGGGGAATGTAACCCCCGACTTTTTCAAGGCTGTTTAAAGAAAATGGTAATGTTGTAGCACATTACTTTAGGTCATAACATTTGATCTGTTATTTACACATAGCATTTAGGTGGTTTTTTTGGGTGGTTTTTTAATTTTTTACAATTTAGGTGGTAGTGCAATATTTCATTTGCATTCATAATAAGCATGCTCGTATTGTGACATTATCCGTTCCAACTTTTGATACAAGCTTCATACTATTAATAAAGGTTCATTTGCAATGTGATTGTTATTAACAACCTAGAGATTATGAGCCCATTATAAGGTATGGAGAGACCGGTGATGGTGTCATTATCACTATTTTGGGGGTGACATGCAAGGTTCTTCTAATTGTGATTGTTTTTGTGAAGTATAACGTGGGTTCATGCTTAACTAGGAACCATGCATTTTGTACCTATCTTCCGTTGCTGTTTCACGTTCTGTGTGAGGAAATATGGAAGCATATTGTAAATCCTGTTTGGGACTTCTAGTACCACACAAGTGCTGTATATTCAAGGATTTTGAGCTATTACTCACGTTAGTTGAGGTGATACTTCCAACCCTCAAGGGGTTCTGGTGTGGATATCGTGGGTGCTATTCCAGCTTTGATGATATGATGACCAAAATAATGGTTCTCTATCTGTAAGTTATAATTCATGTGTCAGATATATGCCTTTCTGACATAAATTAACTTAATTTAAACTCGCGTTGTCTTTTAGTAATATTCTCTTCTCGCCCTCAATGTATTGAGTTGGCCCACTGTTTGACAAAAGGTGTTCCCAGGTTGTTTTTAAGTCTACCACTTACATACGTTATATATACTGTGTGATGCTCCCCATTAAGAGGTATTTTGTTTACAGTGCCATGCTATTTTAAGTGTGCGAGGTGCTTTGCCAATCATGGGTGTGCTCCCCGTCTCGTACCCCGATTTGTTTGTTGCTGCATAACTTTCGTATTTACATATTCTCCATGGTGCTCCCCACTTATCCTTCCCCATGTCCATAGCTTGCACCCAATGTTTGTATATTCATATCGGCTGCCTTTTAATGTAGTTCTGTCCCGCCCCCGCGTTTCTCCCGGGTCTCACACACTAGCGTGGGGACCCGTCCAGGTTAATTCAGACCTTCGCGCTTTCCCCTCTTACCTTCTCGATGTTGTCTACCGGGAGTAAATCCGTCCCGCCTGCCTCGTATCAGATGCAGCGTCTGTTTTGAAAGACTGGCGCCCCAATTAGGTTGCGTTAAAACCCTTGGTGTGCCTAAGACAGCACACCAGTAAAGTAGAAACAGGAACAGCGGGAAGTACCCCATGGGGGCGAGGTGCTCCCGGCATACACCCCCGATCGCTCGGGGTGGCTGCACATCTCAGAAGTTTAACAGCACTCTAGAGATAGCTAGATACACGAAAAAGGCAATACTGTACCAAAGTGGGGAACATCAATGTTGTAGACCCGGGGCACACCCGGCGCCCATACAATTCTCAGTTATGGAACTAAATGCAGGTGTCAGTCGGCCAACCACGCCAACGTCCAAGATGCGCAACATCAGGGCCCCCCATCTAGGTCACCATGCAGAGGGGACTTCCAGTTAACCAGGTCCGATGTGCTCAATCATTATCACTCATCCGATCAGCGCTGTCCTCCAGCCTGGGTGATTTTCGGCGAGTACTAGCTCCGCAAATATGTCTGGAGAATTTCAAAGCAGATTTTGCGTCCGTAAAGAAGTGTGCCTCCCGCTCGTGCATTACTTTCAATTTTGCCGGATATAGCAGGGAGTACGGTATTCCGGCTTGCATCAACAGTTTCTTGGCCGGTAGAAACTCCTTTCTGGCCGCTTGAACCATAGGGGTAAAATCGGGATAAAAGGAGAGCTGGTTCCCTTTGTGAGTAATCTTGCCTTTCTCACGAGCCAACCGAAGAACACGGTCCCGATCCTGATAATTCATCAGCTTCGCCAGTATAGGTCGAGGAGGGGCCCCCGTCGGAGGTTTTTTGCCGAGAGTTCTGTGCGCCCTCTCCACTGTGAAGACCTGGGAGAGTTCGGGGTCAAACAGTTCGTGTAGTAGGTCCGCGACAAAGGCCTCCATTTTCCCAGTATTATCCGTCTCCGGAATGCCCATGATACGTATGTTGGATCTGCGGGAACGCGCCTCCAAATCGTCCGCCTTGGCTCTGAGGAATTCAAGTTCACGTTCAATGTTCGTTACGTGCTGCTTGGTCTGTTGCTGGAATTCGCAGCATTCCGTTTGCCTATTCTCGAGCTTATCTAGGCGTGTCTCGTGTGTGTCTACCTTGGCTTTCACAGCTTCGAGCTGCGAAGCCATCGCGTCCAACTTGGAGTCTATGCTCTTGAGACTGGAGCGGACTTCCATGATTAAAGCGCCAAAATCTATGTCCGGGGTAGGACTGGTGGAGGGGGGTGGTGCCCCCTCCTGATCCACCGACATCTGTTTTGCCTTCTGCGGATCACTGACATAATATCGACGACACAAATATCGAGATACACAAATATCGAGTCAAAAATATCGATTGACAAAATATCGACTCCCTATCTTCAAACAGGTAAGTACCAAAATATCGACTCCAAAATATCGACTTACAAAAATATAGACTGTCAAAATATCGATTTTTTAAAATGTCTTAAAATTAAGTTAAAAGTAATATAGTAATAAATATATTTAATATAAACTTAGAAATAATTATTAAAAAAATATAATTTTAATAAATAATTTATATAATTAACAAAATTATATCACCAAAAATTACACACACACATATATATATATATATATATATATATATATATATATATATATATATATATATTTAAACATATTATTAAATAAACATATATAACATTTTAGAAAATGTTTAAAATTTATTGTTACAACTATAGTGAGTTCAACATTAGCAAAAGTGTTGGATAGCGTAGAGGTAAAATTTACTACTCCCACTCCAGTGGGTGCAACAGTAGGGAAAGCGCTGGGTAGCGTAGAGGTTAAAATTACTATTCCCACTCCAGGGATGTATGACGTTACAACGCATACTTTTACAACGCCTACCATTGCAACAAAACTTTTACAACGCAAAAACTTTTACAACGCATACATTTACAACGCAAGATTTTACAACGCATATACCTTTACAACGCATACCATTACAACATAAGTATTGGTAAGTATATAATAATTTTTTGAATATAAATTAATAAAAAATATTATAATATAATTTAATATAATTTAATTTTATTAAATAAATGTAATTTAAATGTAATTTTACTTTATTTTTACAATCATTACCCCTGTACCCCAAAAACCCAAAACTGACCCTGAACCCTAAAAATACCCCTTTACCCATAAACTGAAAACTGACCCTGAACCCTAAAAATACCCCTTTACCCGAAAACTGAAAACTGACCCTGAACCCTAAAAATACCCCTTTACCTACAAACTGAAAACTGACCCTGAACCCTAAAAATACCCCTTTACCCCAAAAACTGAAAACTGACCCTGAACCCTAAAAATACCCCTTTACCCAAAAACTGAAAACTGACCCTGAACCCTAAAAATACCCCTTTACCTACAAACTGAAAACTGACCCTGAACCCTAAAAATACCCCTTTACCCCAAAAACTGAAAACTGACCCTGAACCCTAAAAATACCCCTTTACCCAAAAACTGAAAACTGACCCTGAACCCTAAAAATACCCCTTTACCCAAAAACTGAAAACTGACCCTGAACCCTAAAAATACCCCTTTACCCAAAAACTGAAAACTGACCCTGAACCCTAAAAATACCCCTTTACCTACAAACTGAAAACTGACCCTGAACCCTAAAAATACCCCTTTACCCCAAAAACTGAAAACTGACCCTGAATCCTAAAAATACCCCTTTACCCAAAAACTGAAAACTGACCCTGAACCCTAAAAATACCCCTTTACCCAAAAACTGAAAACTGACCCTGAACCCTAAAATTAAAATATTTATCAATTAATCAATTATAATTAATTACCAATTATATTTTAATTGATTACCCATTAATAATTAATTAACAATTCATTTAAAAAAAATATCAATAAATAAATTCACATATTTAATTAATTATAATTAAATTACTTCCCACCCTATTCCCCTATAAACCCACAACCCGCTACAGAAAATAAATTACTAAAATTAAAATATTTATCAATTAATCAATTATAATTAATTACCAATTATATTTTAATTAATTACCAATTAATAATTAATTAACAATTAATTCTAAATTATTATCAATAAATAAATTAACATATTTAATTAATTATAATTAAATTACTTCCCACCCTATTCCCCTATAAACCCACAACCCGCTACAGAAAATAAATTACTAAAATTAAAATATTTATCAATTAATCAATTATAATTAATTACCAATTATATTTTAATTAATTACCAATTAATAATTAATTAACAATTAATTCTAAATATATATCAATAAATAAATTAACATATTTAATTAATTAGAATTAAATTACTTCCCACCCTATTCCCCTATAAACCCACAACCCGCTACAGACTTATATTACACAAAAAATAAAAATTATTATTAACTTACCTTAAATTCGATATTTTTGTTGTCTATATTATGTCTAGTCGATATTATGTCCATTCTATATTTTTGATTCGATATTATGTCCATTCTATTCGATATTAATTTTCTCTAGTCGATATTTTTGTTGTCTATATTATGTCTAGTCGATATTATGTCCATTCTATATTTTTTACTCGATATTCTGTCCAGTCGAAATAATTGACTCGATATTATGACTGTACACCGCCTTCTGCTTCTGCTCAAAAGTTAGTTTAGGCTGTCGCGCATCCCTATTTCCTCCCATCAGGAGTCCGTGTCTACACACTGACTGGCGTGACCGAGTTCGCAATGGATGCACAACTCCGGGCAAGGACCTCTCAAGTACAAGTGGGGAGCACTGGCGTGTAGTCGCGGACTAGCTCCACTCGGTGCAGGCGCCTGGAGGGTGCCGCGGCAACAGGCGGGCCCCGGGACAGGAAAATGGCGGTTCTACCAATTACAGGTGACAGCCGAGCACCACGCGCCTCGTGTATTAGCCCCCAGGTTCTCTCTCATGCACAGGCAGGGTGCACTCACCAGTGCTGCAGCAGGTCTCAGCGAGGCGCGTGGGCCGCAGAAATGCCGAAGATCACCGATCCGGAGCAGTGTCAAAGTTAAATAGCCGAGTTAGCAGGCCATGGCGCCCCGCACCTCCGTCCCAATGCAAAATGGCGGCCGCTCTGTCTGGTCGGCGGCAGTCCGCCTCACGGGTCCCCAGCGGTCCGCGGGCACCTCCTCCCGGCTCCGGCTCCGCAGCCGCAGCGTCGCAGTGCTTAGCGGCCGTCAGCCAGCATTCACGGGGCGTCAACTGCTCCTTAGCTCCGCAGGCGCCTGGGCCCGTCAATCCCCGGGGTCCGGTGAGTAGCCGCCGCCGCCCCAGGCTCCACCGCGGTCCACAGCAGAGCCGGTCGGGTCGTCCGCGCCAGATCTCAGGGCGTCCGACGTCGGCGTTGACCGGGATTTCAGCCGAGTGCGCCCTAGGTCATGCAGCGTCTGGCCATCAGCATATCCAGGTCTCTCCGAGGCTTATGAAGGATCTAGTAAGGATTTATGGTGTGCAGCCGGCGGAGCCCTCTTACAGAGCGGCCATCTCGCATCTCGGTTAGCCACGCCCCCTACAGTATTGTACTTTAATTGTACCGTGATGGTTTTTAAATCTTTTATTGTGTACAATGTCTTTTTACCATGATCTTTTAGAATGTATATATCTACTAGGTTTAATTTTTTTTTAATGTGCTGTCATGTAGCTCCTGAATATCCTTATATCGTGTTAAGTTAGCATAGGTACATTTGAGGTTTAAACGCCATTTTCCATTCTTGCAACTTCTGCACACGACACTTAATTGTTGACTTAGCTTTCAACCTAGTAGTTTGCCGTGGTTTATGTGAGAATAATATGTTATTGCTCTGATATCAGCTTTGCTTAATAAACTATGTCTGCACGAAGAGTGCTGAAGTTTCAGGAACAACACGATATGGAATTGTTATGAGGTCTGATCTCCACGCCTTCATAGTCATAACACAAGTGCAGCCTTTGCCAACTCGGGCTTCAGGCGGGATTGATATTGCTTTGCATGAGGCACATAGAACACACTTGATGCGGTGCACATGCAGAGAGAGCTGGTGTATGCTGATGTGATTCCGTCATGCTAGGACACTAAGGTATGGGCCCGCCCTAAACCAACCCAAAGAGACCTTCTTAGCTAATAATATAATATATGTGTTAGGGAGGGTGAGATATAAGTGTTGTTAACTCTTATTCATTACAGCATGTTAACATGCTGTCACCATTCGCTTTTTATGTATTAGTAACTATGCTGGTAATTTTGCTACTGATAATAAGTATACTTGTATTATCTAAGATACTGCGCCTGAGAAGACGGCATTAGTAAATAAACATTTCAAATGCACATGTGTTCTTCTTTACTCCATGTTCTGGTTTGTAATGATAATATAACGAAAGAGTGTTCATGAGTTCCACGTATCCTGAGGTACTGTAAGTTCATGTTCTGGTTTGTCTAAACATTGGGAGTTTGATAAGACCAATGAGACACTGTAGCTAGCTTGGTAAGGGGTAAGTTGGGTACTAAGGTGAGTTTTGGGTCACCCTAATTCGCCGAGGTTCCAATCCTCTGTGCACAGTTCTGTGTGAGAACAGAAACCCTGCGACATGGCGCCCAACGTTTTCGGTGGTCTTATATCATGACACTCGAGTAGTATATCGTTCAAACCTTAACCCCTTCACCTCCGTATCCGGAAAACGGGGTGTCGGTGAAACCTACCTATTTTTAGGTCTTTTTCAAGCTTGATTCTTTCTTAAACGGTTTCTTTGAATTACTACCCAGTTGTGCTACAAAGTCTTCTTTGTGTTTTCTTGTTTCCAGTGTTATCATGGCGGTGGCCATTGCGCAACATAGTCGCGTAGCGGTGCGCACACATCTGCAGGCGTACCAAGTCCCGGTGGACGGTATGGCTGTGATTTTAGTGGTGGGTGCAGATCCGGCGTTCCCTTTTGAGTTGTTTTACTCTTGGGTTACGTTTCCGGCTGTGGACGCAACTTCTGGTTTGTTCCACTCCTACACCGCCTCCGCTGTCCCAGCTGAATATACACCGTACAGGGCACTGGAAATACCTATTGATCATTGGCAGCATCGCGTTTGGTTTGATGGCGCCCTCCCCCACTCTTTGTCCGCTGCGAGGTTAGGTCCACTCTCAATTCCAGGTGCAAACTGGCCTGCGTTGGGTGGGTTTACCCCGCACCCGAATCACGGCGCTTGTACCCTTGCAGAAATTCGTAGGCTACATGTGGTTTCCATTTCCGTGATTCGAGCATTAGTGCACTACATCGGTCGACATCTACCTGGTGGTCCCCAGGGGGGTGCGGCCGTTCCCTTGGATCGAGGCGGTATGCGTCTTAATCCGGTGATGGTAAATTCGGTTTTTGGTGCGCGTCCAGTTGACAGCGATGACTTCCCATTCTGGTTAGCTGAGAAGTTTGATCAACTGGAGGCGGTGTTTCCGAATTCTACTCCTGCTGATAAGCATAGAATGTTGACGATCACTTTACCGAAGGATTTAACTCCTGAGCTTGTTGACTGTGAAAGCTGGGGGAAAACATTTGCAGCCGTTTATACGAGGTGCTTTGGCACCCCGTCTATGAATGCACTGCCTGAGATCATTTAACGTGTTCAGAATGATCACGGACCTGAGGCAGCGGTTGAATTGGGTATGCGCCTGTGTGGTTCTTTTGAGATTGTAAGTGATCTCATACTCTCCAATGTTAAGGGAGATGCGGTGAACTTTCAGGTGTCGAATGCTTTGGCTGCTCTGCCCGATGCCGATAAACCCCGGCAGTTAGCAAAGATCGTTGTGGCCGCTTATAAGACAATTGGCCGCACAAGTAGAGGTCTGAAATATTTTTCAGTAAAGGAGAAAAAACAACCTCAGGGACAATCTGCAGTGACAGATGTCCAGCCCAAGTCCAAAAAACAGAATTGGCCTAAAAAACAGACACAGGGGAAGCAAAATAATCAGACTCAGGATTCTTTTCCTGCAATACAAGCTCCTGCGCCGACAGACAAAGTTTATGATTTGTGCGATCGCGCGGTGATTAAATCACCTGATCGATTTCAGGGTTCTGATCAACGCTCTCCTCGTTCCTTTCAGGAAACATCGGCCCCGAAGACCGGTGGAGGAGGCGGTGGACGTGGACGTGGTGGCCAACAAGGACGTGGTCAGTCCCGCCAGACGGACGGCGCAGTGAAGCAGGAGGATTCTACGCCTAAGCGTCCGCAGTTTGCGAAAAAGAAAGTCGCAGCCTTAACAGCGCATAGATATGCCACAGATAGTGAGAACGCGGCTTCGGAATCTGACGTGGGCTCTGACCTTGCTGGACAGCGCAGCGGAGATTACCATAGTCAGAGAGGCGCTCCGTCCACTACTGAGGGTGACAGCGACTGAAGTGTTCGTTGTAATAGAAACAGCCGATACGAGACTAGCTCCCCCTGAAAGACTTTTTGAAATTGTCCTGTTAATTGAAGGTGACATACAGCGTACTGTCAGAGGGGTATTTTGGGAGAATCTCTCTTCTACTTATGACATTTTGCTTTCGGAGACTGACTGGCCCCCACCTTTTGTGCTCGCGGCGCCGCGAGGGGAGGAGGTAATCCTTCCCAGTTTCGCGAAAACTGTCTCAACTGAGCATGCGCAGCATTTTGCAGAAGAGTGGGCTCGGGCTCTTGCGCCGGCTCTGTACCGCAACCAATGTGGTTGGGATAAATTGTCTCCTTGCCACGAGATTCCATTGCGGTCTCAGCCGCAGCCTCAGCCTCAATATCCTATACGGCGGGAAGCAAAAGCTGCCGTTGCAGAAATCCTTGAACAATTGGAATATCAGGGAGTTATTGAAACGTGTGTGTCACCGATGAATAATCCCCTTTTTACTGTGACCAAGCCTGACGGATCATATCGTTTGGTATTGGATTACCGGCATTTGAACTCGCATTGCCGTAACTGTGCAGTACAGAATACTCACGGCTCTGCCCTGGTGGATAGTCTTGTGCGTAAGCGTTTCAAGACAACGCTTGACATTTCCAACGGTTTTTATGCCCACAGACTGGATAGCTTTAGCTCCCAATGGACAAGTTTTACGTCCGCTGGTGTGCAAAAACGCTTCCGGCGACTCCCGATGGGCTACAAGAATAGTCCTGGAGTTTTCACCTCCCGAATAGTCACTCTTTTAGAGAGTATCGATCCGGATGCATGTTCTTATGTGGATGATATTTATCTCACAGACGACGAGATTTGGTTGCATCTGTGTCGTGTAAATTCAATAATTTGTAACTTTGCAGATATGGGTTACAAATTTAATTTTGCAAAATCGCACATTGCAGAACACACAGTGTTGTTCCTCGGCTATGAGCTGAACAATGAAGGTCGGGGTTTGGCTCCTCACTTCTTGGAGAAATGCGCACAAGTGCGCGCTCCTACGACACTGAATAAATTACAGTCTTTGCTGGGCTTCTTGAATTTCGGCAGAACTTATGTTCCGGAATATGCCCAGCGTATCAAGCCTTTGTATGCTTTGATACAACCAACTTTCTCAAAATCATGCTGGCTGCCTGAGCATTCGGCCATTTTGCAATCATTGCAGGCTGATCTGCTCGCCTCTAAATACTTACTGACTCGTGATAACCACACCAACCTGGTGATAAGAATAATTCCAGGGGCGGTGGGTTTCACGTACCTGACTTTTAATGAAGGTGACACAGTACCTATTGCTTACAAGTCACACTTGTACACTTCGGCTGAGTTGCGGTTTCCCACTGTGGAGAAAGTTTTAACTGCTGTACAGATGGCGATTCTTAAAGAACGAGCTCTGTCACAGGGGAAGCGCATGTTAGTGGTAACACCCTGTCCTCATTTGGAGGCAGTCACGAAAGCCAGTGTACCGAATTCTAAAGCTTTGCACCCACGGTGGATTCAATGGGCAGCGTCATTGACGTCCACGGATGTCACGTTTATTTTTGACGCCTCATTACGGTCGCAAGAGTACTTGCAGTATGAGTTCGTTCATCCTGCTCCTCTGGCTATGCGACCTTTGGAGGACTTCCATTGCATCATTTACACTGATGGGTCGGCGCAGGTTGCGCATGGCTCTAAATATGCCTACGTTTCCGCATGCGCTATTGTGGTTGGTGCTATGTTGAACGATGAGTTCATTTCCAGGGAAGTACACACGTTGCCCCTGGGCGATTGCACTGCACAATTGGCAGAGCTTCGTGCTCTTTTACTAGCGTTGGAGTACGCAGATCCAAGTGTTACTACTCTGATTGTAAGTGATTCTTACTACTGTGTTCAGTCTTACAATGAGAACTTGTTCTTTTGGATTCAAAATGATTTTCAGGATTCCAAGGGTAGCACAATAAAACATAAAATGATCTGGGTTCGAGTGGCAGAGCTTAAGGCTAAGTTGCCACTCGTTTATGTAATTCATACTCTTGGCCATCAGCGTCTTGGGGTTCACGCTGTCGGTAACTCGCTTGCAGATGAAGCGGCGAAATCAGCAGTATCTACATACTTAGTTGCAGCAGTTACTAGGTCCAAAACTAAGATTGATAGCGACATCTTAGCAGCAGTTGCTGCCTCTGAGAAGGGAAGTAAACATCCTGCGGGATTCCCTTCGAAGTACAAATACCACTTAAGTCCCGAAAAGGTTCCTTTTGTGACAATTCCTGACGTTGGGGAACGGCTGATTCCCAACTCGGATCGCAGAGCAGACTTGATTACAGCGGCACATGAAGGTGTGGCGTCTGCGCATGCGGGCGTCTCGGCCACTGTAACTCAATTACAACAACGTTTCTGGTGGCGGGGACTGTACAAACAGACGCGTGATTATGTCCTTCTTTGTGACATATGCCAGCAGATTAAACCTTCGACTGCTACGCGTCCGCCACAGACTCAGTTGTACATTTCTAATAAACCGCTAGGTTGTGTTTATTTAGATCACTGCGGTCCTTTTTCATCTGATACTGCGTATAAGTACATCTTAGTAGCAGTTGACTCATGCACACGCTTTGTGTGGGTATGGCCACATCGCAGCGCTGATTCACGGACTGTCATTAGAGATTTGCGTGTCTTTATAGGGATTTTTGCCTGTGGTACCTTCCATTCGGATCAGAGTCCGGCTTTCGCCTCTAAGGCGTATAAGGATGCCATGACTTCGTTGGGGGTCCAAGTCAAGTTTTCGTCTCCCTACAGACCTGAGGGTAACAGTGTAGTTGAGCGAATGACCCGTGATTTAAAGCAATCTTTGACAGCCCGAGTTATAGGCACTGGCAGAAACTGGCTGGCTCACCTCTATGGCGTGCAGCGTGCTCTTAATAATCTCCCAAGAAGGTCTCTGGGTGGGCGGACCCCATACAAAATGCTCTTTGGCATCAAGATGTACGTCCCTGACCTTGACGGTCTAGACTGTGTGGTTCGCGCCACTTCCTTTGACATAGATGAACATTGCAATGTTTTACAGAATCTACAAAAGACCAGAGACAGTCTTGCAAAGGAACATTTGCCCTCCACGTCGGATGATGCGTTGCAGATCCCGGTAGTTGGCTGGCTACCCCGAGTTGGCGAACTGGTTCGAGAGAAGATCGATAACAAGAAAGAATTTGGTCCTTCCTATCGAGCTCCGGTTCCAGTCCTTGGAGTGAAGGGCACAAGAACAGTCATTTTACCACCACTTCCTGGTCGTAAGGAAAACAGGTTTATTTCAATTGACAATGTCAAGATACACAGAGTGGCCGATTCTTCTTAGCATGACACCGGCTGTTTCCTGTCCTTCCATTGTGAGAAATTCAGTTATGCCCACTGCTTCTAATATTGAACCTGAAGTGGCCATCGAATTACCTGCTGTTTCCAGTCCTTTATTAAATAATTTACCCCGAACTAACATTGATGAGATAGACTATACCTACCCCACTGATTTGTCCATGCCTAACCTGCAAGCACGTTTAGCCACGGAATCCAGATTTTCATTTGACTCTGCTTCCCTTGCCTCGCAGAAACCCTCTCGAATTGCAGTTTATGCTAGCCTGTTTAAAAAACATTTTTTGATTCCCCCTTGGACATACATTTGGCTGGTCCTTTTTTCAGTTTACCTTTTTATGTCAATTGGTTTTGTGTTTTATTTTTTTTCGAATCATCAATGGACACTATGTCGAGGAAAGAACATGCATTACTCATTTAAATGGAACTTTGGCCCCGCTTTCCTCGTCACATTCTACACACAGATTTAAAAGAGACTTGACTTTGGTTAACATCACAGCATGGCCTGTCCTTGATGGAATCGTGTGGGATGCAGTTCGGTTTCAGATTCATGGCCCGACGGAAGTCGTTAATGTTCCTAATGTACTTAGAGTGAATATGGGGGATGTGGTGAAACAGAACATTTGTTCTGATGACCGGGATGTTAATGCTGTAGACAGTTTGTTTTCTGATTTACAATACTATGCTGCCTTTGATGCTGAGGATTTATATTTAGAATCTGCTAATTATGGTGAATTATTCTGCTACCAACATAATGGCAATCACTTCTTACACAAAACATCATCCCGAAGGGATACTGTTAATTTTACTCAGTGGGAACATTGCCCAGCACCTAAACAAGGGAGTTCAGAAACGTTTCTGAAAAAGTATACTTATTTCACTGACTTTAACCAGTCCAATCCCGAGTCCTTTTATTTTAAATTTCATAACAAGCCAATGTCCAAGGTTAGACTTACCGATACTAAATTGTTGTATTCGAAGGCCTTCCTTGATCAATTAGTTACTGGAGGATATGAGCTATGGAAGGAAACAATAGACCTTAAATCAGTTTGGGGTTCAAGGGCCTGGCAGGTACAAGGCACTGAGGCTTTGCACCGTGCATGTCTCATCCCAAATCATATGTTGTTTTTAACTGAAACAATTTCCCAGACTACATGCTTTGGATTGGCTACTTCTAAAAAGTTAAACACTCCTTCTTTCCCGGAGTTGGAGGAATATGATGGTTGGAGTAACTCTACTCAGTTGTCCATTAGAGAATTACAGGCTCTACTCCTTAATTCCTCCTTTAACATTTCCAGTATGAATCCTAAAGGTTGGCTGCTTTGGCACCGTAGTGCTGATTCTTGCCAAAATAGATTTTTGAATTTAACTGACGGTTTTAAAACTGTTAGATCTGATCCCAGGTTTGACTTGGTTCATACTGTCACCTCTTATTCTGTAGGCAAATTGTGTCAAAATTGGCTGAAACATTCAACTTTACCTGCGGTTAAGAGTCACCTATCTAAACTGAATGCAGACGTGGATTTGAATGATTTCATTAAAGGCCCGGCTAGTGGCAGGTCGAAAAGGTGGTTATATGGGGTTTACAATGAAATTTGGAAACTATCACAGATTAAGGCTGCTACACGCCTTAGGGCTATTGATCAGGCGAATCTTGAGAAAGTGCTTGCAGTTGTTGACAATAGTATTAACGTGCTTTCCTCTAGAATTTACACATTGGATAATATTGTGTCGTCAGTTGTCGATATTGTGCATGATGAAGTGTCAGTATTATACCATGGTCAGAATCAATTACGATCAATCATGCAGTTTGCATGGACCCTTCAAACTCTGAAGAATGGTAAGGTTCCCTGGGGGTACATGAACGTTTCTTCTTTATTTGCACCGTTTAATTTGACTGACAAACAACGCTTGCTTTCAATGCGCGATGCTTCTTTTTCTATGTTACATATTGAAAGGTTAGAATCTTTACCTTTTTCCGTGGCAGAAGCCACTGCTGCAACGTGGCTTATCCACGGTTTAATAACGCTGCCTTTTGCTTTATATAAGTTTTCAAATTGTATGAAATATGTACCCATAGGTCGTTATGAACCTTTAGGTAGCGGTTTCCTTCATGAAGTCTGGTCGCTTCCATACACATACAGATGTTTCAAGGATGACCAAGAAGTTTATCTAAATGGGGAGGAGTGTACTGAGACGCCTGATCATTCTTTAATGTGTAGACACATACAGTTACACGGATCATGCAACAAGGACCGACCGAATATGGCTTGCGTTTTACAAGGCACGCCAGTTCCTGCTATCATCCCCACGTTTAAATTATTAGAAAATGGTAGTTATTTAATGCTCAATAATGAAGACTGTTGTGGGTTAATTAAAGGTATAGCTTTCATCGTAACAGTAAGTGAGCGGGTTATTTGCTGCAGAAATGTGCTTTATCCTCCCACACATGAACATAGGGAGTCTTCCATCTGGCCACAGATACCAACCTTGGGAGCAGAATTCAACGGCATGGCAAGAATAAGGGCTCTTTTGTCCCAGAAAGAGGTGGCCTTGAGCTCGGCCCGTGAAATTTTCGTGCTTCACATTGCAAACACCCGTACAGAGGTTCAGGCTCTTTTGAATACTGATTTGCCTTTGCATTTCGGAGCGATGGTTCGTACTATCTTTAACGCATCCTCCACAAAAGGCCTAGCGCATTTTTTTAAAGTTGTTAGCAGTGGTCACGTGACTTCCTTTGAAAAGATTTTTGGAGTCATCCCTGCTTTCTTCCATTCTATTTTTTCATCCTTGTTTGGAGGATTCCCATTTTTACTTGCATTAGCGGCTGGCGCTCTAGTGGTTTTCTGTCTTTTTAAGTATGGATGTCCTTCCTGTGCAAGACCCCGCGCAACAGCTACTGACGCAGTTTCGCAACCGCATGCTTGAATATTATGGCACACTGCCGTTGGCGACATTGAGCGCGGCATATGGATTATCTTTTCGATTCTCCTATTTCACCTGTGTCCAGCCTGTGTTTCACTGCCTGACCTGTGATTTCCATTGGGCCATTGATTTGTGTCTCTGCGGACCGGTTTCTCCTGACGTCGATTTTAATCAGCTGATGAGTCCTATCATTGCTCACGAGTTGGTTTGTTCTGACGTGAGGATTATGGCCTAAGCAGTGGCGCATGGACTAATTGGTCCCTGGAATATATTGTCGGCAGCACAGAATTTCTTGGAACTAAGTTTTCTTGAAAACCCACCGAGCTGTCCTCTGATGGTTATAGAGGATCCGGTGCTGGGAGAACACGTATGTTCTTTTCATCTTTTAAATTGGATGGCTGAACTGTTTTCGGATGAGGACAGTGATTTCCTATTGGAGGCTGTTGCTACTTACTTTGCATATACAGTTTTGTCATAGACACTGCCTCGGATTGACATGCTGATCAATAGCATTTCATTGATTTTATTGACTTATTTGTCAAATTTTTTATTATTTCCTTGCCTATTGGCTTGAGCCACGTTATATTTTTGGGCTATTTTTTAGCATTAATTTTTGATGTTTAATTTCGGATCATGCTCGTTTTCTGCTGAGTTCTGCTCTCATGAGATGGCACTTCTGTTATCATATTTAGTCCGTTCTCGGATCAAGGGGGGGTGTCATGTAGCTCCTGAATATCCTTATATCGTGTTAAGTTAGCATAGGTACATTTGAGGTTTAAACGCCATTTTCCATTCTTGCAACTTCTGCACACGACACTTAATTGTTGACTTAGCTTTCAACCTAGTAGTTTGCCGTGGTTTATGTGAGAATAATATGTTATTGCTCTGATATCAGCTTTGCTTAATAAACTATGTCTGCACGAAGAGTGCTGAAGTTTCAGGAACAACACGATATGGAATTGTTATGAGGTCTGATCTCCACGCCTTCATAGTCATAACACAAGTGCAGCCTTTGCCAACTCGGGCTTCAGGCGGGATTGATATTGCTTTGCATGAGGCACATAGAACACACTTGATGCGGTGCACATGCAGAGAGAGCTGGTGTATGCTGATGTGATTCCGTCATGCTAGGACACTAAGGTATGGGCCCGCCCTAAACCAACCCAAAGAGACCTTCTTAGCTAATAATATAATATATGTGTTAGGGAGGGTGAGATGTAAGTGTTGTTAACTCTTATTCATTACAGCATGTTAACATGCTGTCACCATTCGCTTTTTATGTATTAGTAACTATGCTGGTAATTTTGCTACTGATAATAAGTATACTTGTATTATCTAAGATACTGCGCCTGAGAAGACGGCATTAGTAAATAAACATTTCAAATGCACATGTGTTCTTCTTTACTCCATGTTCTGGTTTGTAATGATAATATAACGAAAGAGTGTTCATGAGTTCCACGTATCCTGAGGTACTGTAAGTTCATGTTCTGGTTTGTCTAAACATTGGGAGTTTGATAAGACCAATGAGACACTGTAGCTAGCTTGGTAAGGGGTAAGTTGGGTACTAAGGTGAGTTTTGGGTCACCCTAATTCGCCGAGGTTCCAATCCTCTGTGCACAGTTCTGTGTGAGAACAGAAACCCTGCGACAGTGCAGTCCAGGAGACAAATATTCTTTTTTACTGTATGCTTTTATGAGTGTAACTCGAATAAAGCTGATATTGAATTGAATTGGTGCCCAATGTCTTCATCCCTAGATATGTGTGAGATAACAAGGACCCCCTGATTAGGATCAGATTCCTGGGTCAGGGAAAACAGTATATGTAAATAAACACACCCAGGCAAAAATCACTACCCACTAGCACATAAAGGATGGCAAATTAGCCGCAATAATAAATGATGTACAACTGTTTTAGCACGTAAAGTACATTTTAATTACATACATAGGATACTATTTGGTAAAATCATGAATCATTGATGAAACTTGATAAAACATTTTAGCATTGTAGCATATGCATTAATTGATACAAAAACAAATTATAATATAAAATATGTAGATGGTTTCCTGTCTATGCGTTTCGACACATGACCGTGTCTTCCTCAGGACTGTACCATCGTGATGCTGTAAAAAGATATTTAAAAAACTTTACAATCTTGTTTCTTAGTGCAAAACAGTTGACATTTCCACGATAATTTATGTGCTAGGTAACGGTTACAAAGATATGATAATACCGCCTAATTATTATTACAATATTAGTGATAGTTATATCAAGACATATTTACATATATCTCCCTACAGAAGGAAAAGAACTTATACAGTGTAGTTTTCATACTTTGAAACAGTTCAATGCGTCTTAGTACCTGTGTCCGACGCATTTCCGATATCCTCCAAGCTGTTTATAAACAGGTGATTATTGCATTAATTATAACAAATTAATTACCTGAATCGACTACAAAACAATGAAAGATATTTATTTTAAATAATCTCTTGTTTTAGGAAATCGACAAACTGTGGTAATACTATAACGATCCAAGAGGTGGCACAGATTACTCAGAAGCATTAGGCCGATTAGGTAATAATATACTAAATGCTACACCTCTAGAACAATTAAATAGACAAAGAGAACATATATAATTATTCTATCCATTTACAGAGTATCATCTATTTTGCACGTACCTCAGCAGTTAACTGGCAAGGTTCAACAAATAGGAGAATTTTAAAGAAGTGAAAAACGCATTAAAGATTATTTCAAACAGGTAAGAGTGAACCTTAATGATTAATAAAATTATCCCATCACGGAGACATTAAATTAAAGGTGTTTATCGGCTAAGTACTTGATACTAGTGATACATTAGTGCACTGTTCAAATGGGTCTAATCTTTTGTTCTCCCTAATGATAGCTACCACTAGTACCCCATAGATAGGAACGAATAAACCCCCTTTCTAAACTATTCTTGTTATTACTTTCCTTTTTTCCATCCATTTTAAAATAACTCACAGGATGTAGTTTAATCACTGAATATGTTTGTAACCATAGTAAGACCACGAATTATGAAGGGTAATATTGTGTGTACGTTATGAACTGTTTCAAAGTATGAAAACTACACTGTATAAGTTATTTTCCTTCTGTAGGGAGATATATGTAAATATGTCTTGATATAACTATCACTAATATTGTAATAATAATTAGGCGGTATCATCATATCTTTGTAACCGTTACCTAGCACATAAATTATCGTGGAAATGTCAACTGTTTTGCACTAAGAAACAAGATTGTAAAGTTTTTTAAATATCTTTTTACAGCATCACGATGGTACAGTCCTGAGGAAGACACGGTCATGTGTCGAAACGCGTAGACAGGAAACCATCTACATATTTTATATTATAATTTGTTTTTGTATCAATTAATGCATATGCTACAATGCTAAAATGTTTTATCAAGTTTCATCAATGATTAATTGATTTTACCAAATATTATCCTATGTATGTAATTAAAATGTACTTTACGTGCCAAAACAGTTGTACATCATTTATTATTGTGGCTCATTTGCCATCCTTTATGTGCTAGTGGGTAGTGACTTTTGCCTGGGTGTGTTTATTTACATATATTCATCCCTAGATATTTCATTTTGAACGTAGCACTGCAAGTACAATTCATTTTTAAAGAGCTAATATGGATTCTAGCTTACAGGATGTCCTACTGATGTATAGAGGGGCTAGTGATATTTGGTTCATCTGTACATCTGCAAAATACAGCCCCTTTGCGTTAACATTCGTTTTAGGGATCTCATGCATATTCTGCACCTCAGCATTTGTAGGGTACAGTTTTACCTTACTGTTTTTCACTGCACTCTAGTTTTTCCTTCTCTGTCTCAAGCTATACCGTCTAATTCTGCTTTTTAATCTGCCCTTTTTGTTCATTGGTCTTAGGCAGTATCACAGTTTTACTTGCTTTCTGTCCCAATTTGCTCCTGTGTATAGGTAGAGTGAATACAGCTGCTTTGCCCTCTGAGTTTTTGTCTTTCCTCTGTATGCGTTTTAGTGACCCCACTTAAGACTTCCTGGATAGTGTATGGCTGCGCTCCTTCATTCGCAATTCCCTTGGGTTGGAGCATGGCATCTCTGCCGCTCCACTGTTACAGACTTTGTAACTTCTGTGGCTGTATCCTGCTCCGCACTTTGCACACACTTGAGTTCCTCACCATTGCTGGACCTGTTTTGCTGTTGGTCTTTAGAGGTTACAAACTCTACTACAAATTCAAAGGCCGAGAAATCATTAAAAAAATTGTTTTTTTATTGCGAGTCAAATACTTCTTTGTTGGTGAGGCTGTGGGTGGGGCGACATATTAGAACATTCCACATATTTTCTATCAAGCAATTGTGAATCCTCCAAGATACCCCATTTACCCATTTCTGTTTGCTCCTCTAAGGCCTCTCTCAAGAGCAGCAGCAAGCAGAGGTAAAGATCTTAGTAGATGCTGGTAAGGTATTCACTATACACAGTAAATAACATTACCCATGGTAAAGTATTTATCTGTTTCATAATATATACCCTGTATTCCACATTTTTCACTTGAAAAGGTGGTATTGCATGAGGGATCAGCATTTAACTCATCAAGTTATGCATGGTTTTCTTTGTCTGGGCTCCTTTCCCCAACATATTTTGCAAGATTTGGCCTGCTAAACTCTGCTAGGGGAAAACACTAAAGTATGATACTTAATCAGCACTAGTAAATTATTTCAGATAACAATTGAAATAGAACACTATCTAACACGTGCAGAGAAAACGTCTCTTCCTCACTTTTGGAAATTGTATTTTTATGTAGGGTCACCTCCAAACTTTTTTACCTTCTTCCTCCTACTTTTTGTTGAAGTTGTTTTGTTGGCCTTAGGACTCTGTGCACTTTACCACTGCTAACCCGTGCTAAAATGCTTGTGCTCTCTTTCTAAAACATGGTAACATTGGCTTATACCCAGTTAGCATATTTAATTTACTTATAAACCCCTAATAGAGTGCACTACATGTGCCTAGGGCCTGTAAATTGAATGCAACTAGTGGGCCTGCAAAACTGATTGTACCACCCACTTAAGTAGCCCTTTAAATATGGCTCAGGCCTGCCATTGCAGAGCCTGTGTGTGCAGTTTTAAACTGTCATTTCGACCTGGAAAAACAAACCTTTTGCGAGACCCAAGCCCTCTTTTTTAATACATATAACTCACCCCTGGGGTAGGTCCTGGACAGCCTAGAGGGTAATGTGCAGTGTATTTGAAAAGTTGGACATGTACTGTTAAGTTTTACACGTCCTGGTAGTGAAAAACTCTTACATTCATTTTTCACTACTGCAAGGCCTATCTCTCCCATACAATAATATGGGGATTACCTTGTTACATATTACAAGTGCCATTTCCCAATGTAAAGAGATAACCCCTTTCAATTCGGTGTTGCTGGAATCCTAATTTTAAAATCCTATGGTGAAGTCGGATTTCAAATTACAGTTCTGAAAATGCCAATTTTAGAAAGTTCAAACAAACAAGTGCCACTACTTACCTTACTTTGTTCAATGATTTATATTTATGATCACACAACTGAATTATTGTGATCACCATTTATTTTCATCATTATTTCCGTGACAAATATTTCATACTTTTTTGAAAGACATGTAACCAGTGGAAAAATCACCAACATGAATTGCATCAAATTAAACTTCTTTTAAAAGTATTGCACATCACATATAACAGAACAATATAATCACAATGAATTATTTAAAAACAAATAGCACCAAAGCATTATGGATATACATATAAGTCCTAGTTCTCTAATTACAACGCCCAAAAGGGGCCTGTATACAAATTCAATAACAATGTGAGCCCCTTTCTATTGGGCCATAACCAAAGGGTGCATGCTCAGTGTGAATATACACGGCAAAGAACTGGGATCTGTATTTAATAATGTTCCACTCAAGAATTCCCTGTGTGACAAAGCTGCTTATTCAAACAAAAAATGACCAAGCCCCTAAGGCGACTTGGACTCCTGCATGCACAGCTATATTGACGTTATGTCTACAATTTAAAAGAATTATGTTTGACCAGTTTGTTAAGTTTTAACTCAGAATATATTTATTTTTTACTCTATGCTTTTTGTGTGTGTTTTTGTAACATAAATTCATATCAAGCTTCAAAACAATCAAAACCTTT
The DNA here is from genome assembly GCF_964261635.1 of Lissotriton helveticus. Classification (NCBI taxonomy): domain Eukaryota; kingdom Metazoa; phylum Chordata; class Amphibia; order Caudata; family Salamandridae; genus Lissotriton; species Lissotriton helveticus. Next base: position 261,045,548 of record NC_136071.1, read on the forward strand.
CATAAATGCATGCTTCTATCAATTATAAACATAATACATGTACATTGAATTCAGTAAAAAGAAGAGGTGATGAAGCCCAATGCCTTTCGGGACAACTGTCCCTTTGTCAGGGGCAAGATGATGATGAAACATTTAATAAGTACAAAGCTGGTTCATTACAAAAACAAAACCAACACCGTTTGTTATTATCATGATTTAGTCAATAACCAACACCTACTGGTGCCACCACTAGCCAGTGTGGTCTTAAAGAGGGCCACCATACACTACTGGTATGAAAGCCAAATGTCATTGAGTGAAAAATTATTTACACCACTTCACCACCGTGGAGGGACCTACAAGTGTACGTGTCACCTGCAACACTGATGGTATAAACATTTTACTTACAATCAGACTTTTTTGTCACTTCTCGAATAGATGGTGCTAAAACCTCATGATTAAAAAAAAAACGCCTGAAATGACTTGACTGCCCTGATTGCTTAAACCACAATTCATGGTCTGCTAAAGTAAGGTGAACTGTCTACCTTGATCAACACCGAAATGGTGTATGCCGATGCTCAATCCTTTCTGTATCAGAAATAAAAACACCATCTATCAGTAGGTTCATAAGTCATCTTGTTGCAATGGAACGTGTAAAGAGAGGTTTGATTTAACTGAATCTTTACAAATTCGCTCACCGTACAATCAATCTTCCGACTATGCATGGCGTTACTGTCGGGATTGAGAGCAGCGCAAGAACACGCAAGCGCCACTAACCTGACTCCGATGGCCAGCAGAGGCGATAGACGATAGTCCCCCCTGCTCCGTACTGCACAAAATCCCAACAATGGAATAAACCCACTATTCGAGCATGTACAGAAAGGGGCCGGGAGGTGGATTGACAACTGGGGATCTGGTGCTTCCAATACCGTCAGGTCGATATACCCACGAGATCACTGGTACTGTGACACTGCAGACGGATGAGAAGACAGAGAGCAAGAAATTAGTACCACAAGCTACTACTGTCTGAGCTCTTTTCCCCCCTGTTGACGATCTCACCAGCTTCTCAACCCCGTGTATCCTAGTATGGCTCCAGAACGTGTGCTCTGCGAGTTTATGGAGATGTTGCCCAAAAGTACTGAGAAGTTAAACTTCACTTCTCGAACTATTCACATCTCAAATTGCCTAGGAGAGGTTCTGTTAGGGCTTTTGGTAACTAGCGTTATATGACACGCCGAGTAAGGACCACAATACTCCTTGTGGACGAAATAGCCCTGAATACTATTCTTGGCAGTGAACACTGATAAAGATAGTTTGTTTAACCCCAAGGTACATAAACAAATGAATGAGCATCGGCACCGGTACTATACGAATAACAGAAACAATAAGCGAATAACATAGGAGGCGAGCCCGCACTCCTCAAATATACTTGCACGGCAAGATCCTGCTTGTAACAATGATTCCACATGAAATCTGACCACGCTGACTCTTCGTCGGCGCTGCTGCTTTCATCAGGAATCTGACCACGCTGGCTCTTCGTCGGCGCTGCTGCTTACATCAGAAATCTGACCACGCTGGCTCTTCGTCAGCGTTGTCACAAACGAAATCTGACCACGCTGGCTCTTCGCCGGCGTTGTCACAACGTAACACAAACTCCAAGGAGAACTACCCAAACTGCTTGCGAGAGAATCCGGAACAAGATTGACAAGCCCCGTTACATTCCATAGGCGGAGTTTAAATAAGGTCCTCCCATTGTTCCAATCCCCAGCGCCGTATGGCCTTCTGGGACTTGTAGTATTTACGTAGGGGGCGCTCAGTACGGAGTCTTTTGTATCTGGATAAGTCGACGGTGGCGATCGCTACAGAACCCCCTCTCGAGGACCGACGTCCCGGCGGTCGTCCCGGTTTACCGGGAAACTGCTCATGGAATATTGCTACCAAATCAGGACAATGTAGATGGTCCACAGTCTCCCAGGTCCTGTCCTCGGGGCCAAACCCCTTCCAATCGACCAGGTACTGAATCCTGCCACGCATTATGCGAGAGTCCAGGATAGACAAGACCTCATATTCCTCCTGCCCCTCAACTTCCACAGGACAAGGACGGTCAGGCAACCGCACGCTCGGAAGACAAGGACGCAGGAGTGAAACATGAAACACAGGATGAATGGTCCATGACACCGGCAACGAGAGTTTCATGGTTACAGCGTTTATTACTTCACACACACCATAGGGACCAACATACTTGGGTTTCAACTTCGTAAGCCCCTTCAGATGCAGGTTGCGTGTGGAAAGCCAGACCTTGTCTCCAACCTTATACTCAGGCTCTGGGGATCGTTTCTTATCAGCAAAAAGCTTCTGGGCTGCTTGAGCTTTTACCAGATTGTTCCGTGCCTCGATCAGGATTGCCCTAAGATGAGCATGGTGTTCATGAATTGCAGGAACTAGGGATTCAGCCGGCCATTCAAACGGAAGCATGTTTGGGTGGAATCCGTAAAGGCAAAAGAACGGAGAACATCCCAGAGTGGTATGTATAGCGTTATTATAGGCAAACTCCGCCAACCACAAAAGGATGGTCCAATCGGAGGAGTTTTGCAATGTAAAACATCGCAGGTATTGTTCAAGAGTCTGATTTAGACGTTCCGTTTTACCATCCGTTTGCGGATGATAGCTGGATGAGAGACGAGCATCTATCTGCAGGATAGTACATAGAGCCTTCCAAAAACGAGAGGTGAATTGTGTTCCTCGATCCGTTATTAACACTCTCGGTAATCCGTGTGGTCGTACGATGTGTTGCAGGAAGACTCTAGCTAAGTCACTGGCGGAAGGCAGACCAGGTAAAGAGATAAAATGTCCCATTTTCGATCACCACCAAAACGACTGTCTGTTTTTCACAAGGAGGCATCTCCACAATAAAATCCATAGACAAGGTATGCCACGGTGTGGGGGGAATCGGTAATGGCTGCAACAGCCGTGGTGGTTTAGTATGACAGGCTTTTCCTTGGGCACAGATCGCACAGTTTTTTACATATTCCTTTATGTCGGCTCGGACATCAGGCCACCAAAACGATCGTTCCACAGTAGCGGTGGTCTTGTGAATGCCCATGTGCCCCCCTAACGCTGAATCGTGTGCCCATTCTAACACCTTGCGTTGTAACATGGTTCGGGGTATGTATAAGGCATGGTAATGATATGCTAACTGATCTTTCTCGCATCGGTGAGCGGGCTCTTCTTGCACCCAGGATGGTATGTCCAGATCAGTAAGGGTACTCTGACGTCTTCGAGGAAACCAGCGGAGGTGATCAAGGCAATAGACATTTCTGATTGTTCGGTCCCCTTAAGAATGGAAGGGGGTTCCGTGGGAGTTAGTGCTTCTTCATCTTCCAGTCTGGAGAGCGCATCCGCTTTTCCGTTACGGGTCCCGGGTCTATACTTGATCACAAAGTCAAAATCAGAAAAGAAAAGGGTCCACCTCAGTTGACGAGGAGTCAAGGCCTTTGCCGTTTTCAAAAACAACAGATTGCGATGATCTGTGATGATTTCCACAGTATGTAATGCCCCTAGGAGGTAATGTCTCCATTCTTCGCACGCTCTCTTGATGGCTAGGAGCTCTTTGTCAGTGATGGTATAATTGACTTCACATGGTGTGAGCTTCTTAGAGTAGTATGCCACGGGATGAAGCTGACCTGTGGTAGGGTGACGTTGAGACAGCACTCCCCCGAGGGCATACTGTGATGCGTCAGTTTCCAGCACAAATGGGATCTTAGGGTCTGGATGTCGAAGAATAGGTGCTTGGGTAAACTTCTCTTTAAGAAGTTGGAATGAGCTCTCAGCCTCCTCTCCCCATTTAAAAGGGACGTTTTTCTTCAAGAGGGCAGTGATGGGATGTATGACGTTAGAGAAATCCTGAATGAATCACTGATAATAATTGGCAAAGCCAAGAAAGCTCTGCACTGACTTGACGTTTCGTGGCGTTTTCCAGGTCAGTATGGCATTGACCTTACTCATGTCCATTCGAAATCCCTGAGCATCGATCACATATCCCAAAAAGGCAACTTGTTGAACATGGAAAAGGCATTTCTCCAATTTGGCATACAGCGAGTTTTGTTGTAGCCGTTCCAACACAGTTTTTACATGTGTGATGTGATCTACCAGAGATGCAGAATATATCAAAATATCGTCAATGTAAACCACACAAAACGACTCCAAACACCCCCTTAACACCTCATCCATGAAAAACTGGAAGGCAGCGGGGGCGTTGCATAGGCCAAAAGGCATCACCCGGTATTCGTAGAGGCCGAATTTAGTTCTAAAAGCAGTCTTCCACTCATCCCCCTTCTTCACGCGTACGAGATGGTAAGCCCCGCGAAGATCAAGTTTGGTGAAATATCGAGCTCCCTTCAACTGATCCATCAAAACAGGGATTAGGGGCAGAGGATACCGGTTCTTGATCGTTACTCTGTTTATGGCTCGATAATCGATACATGGTCGCAACTCATCACAGTCCTTCTTGGGTATAAAGAACATGGGCGACGAAGCAGGAGAGGTAGAGTGTCGTATAAACCCAGATGCCAGATTGTCATCGATGTAAGTTTTTAGATATTGCGTCTCCTTTTCCGTCAGGGCATACACCCTGCTGCATGGGATATCTGCACCCGGAATGAGGTCTACCCGGCAATCATAGGTACGATGGGGAGGCAATTGGGTGGCTTTTTGTTTATCGAACAAAGCATGAAATTCACGGTACTCATCAGGTAATACTGTTGCACAGCAGAACGAGTCAACGGAACATGCACCAGCTAAGTAAGTAGCGGGTGATGGATCCGGTGGGACGTCATGGTATATTGTGTCCCGACAATGTTCTTTACAATACTCAGATGTCATACTGACTGTCCGAGATGACCAGCTTACCTTAGGGTCATGCAGCGTGAGCCAGGGCATACCCAGAATGAGACAGAACTGCGGGGCGTCTATGAGGTCGAACTGGATGTGCTCACAATGATCCCCTCCGAATCTCATTAATAGAGCATGAGTATGGTACGTTACAGGGCCCGATGAAAGTACGGTACCATCCACTGCTTTAACGGTCTCAGGTGTACGTTTCTTTTCACAGGGGATACCCATTCGGAATGCATAGTCTTGGTTGATGTAGTTCCCTGTAGCTCCCGAGTCCAGCAGGGCATCGACTCTTAATGAGTCCTGGTTTCCTACCCATAGAGAAACACTCAAGTTCATATGGGCGACTGCAGGATGAAGGGTATTTGTCACATAAGGGGAGACCATGGTAGGTGGCCGTCTCAAACCAGAGGTCTCAATCTGATCAGAGACCTTCATTTTTCCGACGGCTCACTTGAGGTTAGAACGGCCTGTACTCGGGGAAGGGGATTCTTTCCCGGAACGTAGTTCCTGGCCCTACATTCATTGATAAAATGCCCACCTTTGCCACAATATAGACAAAGTTTGAGTCTCCGTCGCCTGTCCCTTTCTTCCCTGGTGAGAGGACCACGGATTCCTCCGATTTGCATGGGTTCCGGTCCTTCTGGTGTCTTGGTTTTTTCTTCACCCCCTTGCCGGGGTTTAACCATGGGATATGAGTATCTATAGACTCCCCTGTTTCTATCTCCTTTTCGTTCCAACAACCGATGATCCAGTTGGACGGTTAGATCTATCAGTTCTTCACAAGTAGAAGGTAATTGCACTACTTGTGCTAATACGTCCTTTAAGTCGCCCCGAAGTCCTTGATAAAACAAAGAAATCCGCTTCTGAGCAGGCCAGTCCGTTTCCACAATAAGGCGGTTAAACGAAGTTATATATGACAACAGATCCTGAGATCCTTGTTGTAAGGACATCAGTTCGCGGTCTAGAGACAACATATGGGACTTCCTGTCAAATAATTTACGTAATTCAAGGCAAAAATCGGAGAAATCATGCAAAACAGGGTCATTCCTTTCCAGTAAGGGGATGGTCCAACTGGACGCATTACCTCCCATGTAGGACATCATGAATGCTGTTTTGGAAGCCTCCTCCTGAAAAACCACAGGCTTACATAGGAAATGAAGACAACATTGATTCAGGAAAGTTTCAAATTTTCGAGGGTCTCCATAAAACCTTTCGGGAGGAGCTAGAGGTATTCCCTGATTTTGGATTATATGGACCGTGGGATTGGTCTCGGTAGAAGAGGAAGGGGCTGCAAACGAACCCCCTGGTTGGAAGGAAGAAGGCGGGGGCAAAGTAGCCGGCCTAATCAACGGTTTCGCAACCGGCTCCTTATGCGCAAGATCTGACATCTCTCTACGCAAGTCGGAGACCCCTTTGTATAAGGCCTGGTTCTCTGCACGAGAGGTTTGGACTTCTTGTTGGAGTTCTGTAAAGCTCTCCAACAAGGAAGTAAGAATGGTATTTGTGTCCATCGTCTAGGCTGGGCTGTATTCTTGGGCTTGTCAATCTGTCGGGATTGACAGCAGCGCAAGAACACGCAAGCGCCACTAACCTGACTCCGATGGCCAGCAGAGGCGATAGACGATAGTCCCCCCTGCTCCGTACTGCACAAAATCCCAACAATGGAATAAACTCACTATTCGAGCATGTACCGAAAGGGGCCGGGAGCTGGATTGACAACTGGGGATCTGGTGCTTCCAATACCGTCAGGTCGATATACCCACGAGATCACTGGTACTGTGACACTGCAGACGGATGAGAAGACAGAGAGCAAGAAATTAGTACCACAAGCTACTACTGTCTGAGCTCTTTTCCCCCCTGTTGACAAACTCACCAGCTTCTCAACCCCGTGTATCCTAGTATGGCTCCAGAACGTGTGCTCTGCGAGTTTATGGAGATGTTGCCCAAAAGTACTGAGAAGTTAAACTTCACTTCTCAAACTATTCACACCTCAAATTGCCTACGAGAGGTTCTGTTAGGGCTTTTGGTAACTAGCGTTATATGACACGCCGAGTAAGGACCACAATACTCCTTGTGGACGGAATAGCCCTGAATACTATTCTTGGCAGTGAACACTGATAAAGATAGTTTGTTTAACCCCAAGGTACATAAACAAATGAATGAGCATCCGCACCGGTACTATACGAATAACAGAAACAATAAGCGAATAACATAGGAGGCGAGCCCGCACTCCTCAAATATACTTGCACGGCAAGATCCTGCTTGTAACAATGATTCCACATGAAATCTGACCACGCTGGCTCTTTGTCGGCGCTGCTGCTTTCATCAGGAATCTGACCACGCTGGCTCTTCGTCGGCGCTGCTGCTTACATCAGAAATCTGACCACACTGGCTCTTCGTCGGCGTTGTCACAAACGAAATCTGACCACTCTGGCTCTTCGTCGGCGTTGTCACAACGTAACACAAACTCCAAGGAGAACTACCCAAACTGCTTGCAAGAGAATCCGGAACAAGATTGACAAGCCCCGTTACATTCCATAGGCGGAGTTTAAATAAGGTCCTCCCATTGTTCCAATCCCCAGCACCGTATGGCCTTCTGGGACTTGTAGTATTTACGTAGGGGGCGCTCAGTACGGAGTCTTTTGTATCTGGATAAGTCGACGGTGGCGATCGCTACAGTTACAACCTCTCCCCACCTGAGAAATGGACCCATCACTGACTGATTTGAAGAACCGTTGAAAAACTCTCAGCTAGACCAAGCGCTGATGACATACCTTTCAGCTTTAACGTACTCAGTGTCTAGTTGTTCCCGCTGCTTTATTGATTTGACTGGACTCACACTCGGTTTACAACTCATTGTGTGATCTCCCGATACCATACTCGATAGCCTGAACTAGGCGCCATCTTTAAGTGGAGTCCATTCCATCATGTTAACCCCAGAGCAACTATCCCCATCCTTCGATGAAAACAAGTTTACAAAATTACAAATCCTCGAATACATTGGTGTATCAATGCCATCTTTCCTCTTTACGCATGTGTGTGTAATGATCACTTTGCAATACCCAAAGTAAGCATGATCTAGGGGCCATCTTTGGGACATTGCTCAACATTCCCCGAAGATGCAACTTTGCAACTTTATTAGTCAATCATGTTGATAACGAAACAACGTAATTTGACCTGTCCGCAAGTGTTACCTAAAAGATCGCCAAAACACTCGAGTTCACATATGAAGACTAGCCGAGACACACCAGAAATTCTGTAACACGCTAATGTTGAGATGCTGTGGCTTACCTACTATAAGTATGGCTAATACAAAAAGTATGCTTGATAGGTTATTTCACATATCATATTGAAGGTATTCAATTAGATAAAGTGAACAGGTCGGCTATTCTGAGAGTTATCTTTTACATGTGCACTTGTACAGAACTCACATAGTATACATATTTTACATCACAATAAATGACATTCCCGTGACCATTATTCAAGATAGTAATGACTGGTTATACCCTCGTGTGTGGATGTATTGGTGACTTTTTATGAGTGTGAAGTTCTAGTTAAGACCTTCAAATTATCTGCTGCATTTTACTGACTAGCTGATAGAAAACATGCCATTTCAAACTTGTCATTCACGCCTAATGGCATTAGGGTATTTCATTTTTGTATCCAAAATGCTTTTCTTTGCAAGAGTTTTTTGAAGTTATCTACTCCTTCCGTCATTGACACTCGCTCTATGATTTGGGACTTTAGTTGAGCGATTGTATGTTGTTGACACTGCTCCCAATGTGTAGCCAAACTTGATGTTGTATTTTTATTTCTGATTTTGCTCTTATGTTCAGTAAGCCAAATCTTCATTTTTATTTATTTCTTCCCTACATATAATAGACCACATGGATATTTAATGGAATATACTACATTGTTGGTGTTACAATCTGCTAAATGTATGAGTTTAATGCGTTCTCTTGTTCTGGGGTGCATTAGTGAGTCACCCTCTATCACGTTATTGCAGTGAATGCAGTTATAGCATTTCTTTGTGCCTGTCTTTCCTGAGATTGTCTGCTTTTGATGCTGCATTAGAATTTCTTTTAGATTCCGTGATCTTGTATGGGCGAAGAGAGGTTTCCCTGCGTAAATTCCATGGAAGTCAGGCTCTTCCTCAAGAAGTTCCCATTGTTGGCAGATAATCCTCTTCATCTCTTTCAACACTGTGGAAAAAAGAGAGACGAATACCATTCTGTTTGTTATTTATTGTGGATTTATTCGTGGTAGGTCCTTTCTTTCATGAGACACTGCCCGTTCTGCATGCATATCCAGCAAACCCTTGGGATATCCTCTTTCCATATACTTCATTTTTTGTTGTTCTAAGGTCTGTTCACAGATGTTGATTTCTGATGTCATTCTGGGGGTTCTCAGGAACTGTGAGTATGGCAAATTCTTGATTAATGATGGAGGGTGAAAACTTTGGTACATTAATGATTTGTTCCTACCTGTAAGTTTCTTATACATTCTGGTTGTGATCTTCTGCGACACCAACTCTATCCAGACATCAAGAAATTATATTTCCCCCTTATTGATGGTATGGGTGAAATGTTTTCTGGGATCTTTAGTGTTCAAGATTCTGATGTTCTCCAACAATGACTCTTCGGTGTGATTCCAAATCAGAAAGATGTCATCAATGTAACGTCAAAAAAAGATTCATTCAATCTTTCATGCAGGATTTCTCAAAATGTGATCATATTCAAATTTAGCCATGGTGGTGGCATAAGCTGGAGCTCCTGGAAAACCCATTGATGTTCCATTGAGTTGCAAATAAAAGGGTTCATTCCATTCAAAGTAACTGTGGCGAAGACAAAATTGTAATAGTTCAACCGCCAGAACATTTAGATCATTGTTGTGAGATTGTCTCAGTAGTGCCCACTCTACTGCCTCTATACCACTGGAATGCTGTATAGAGGTAAAGAATGCCACAACATCAATTGTACACGGATACCATTCTTCATCTCCTCTTTCTGGTAAAGATGTAATGCTTCTTAGAAAGTCAATGGTGTCTTCGATATATGTTTCCCAACTCTTCACCATGGGGTGTAGATGAACATCGGTAAATCGCCCTGGTGCTTCAAATATTGAACCACAGCCTGATACGATTGGTCTAAATGATGGATTTATGGTGCTTTTATCTATTTTGGGTAACATATATAGTTTGGGACGTCTTGGACAATGAGTGGTGAGGTACTGTTTGGTAGTTTCGTCTATCCAGTTCAAGTTGGCAGCTTTAGTTAGAATCTTTACAAGGAAATTAGATATTTCTATAGTAGGATCCATTTCCAGCTGTGCCTAGATGGTGCTGTCATTAACATGATCATTGACTTTAGTGATGTAGAATTCGCGATCCATCATTACTAGACCACCTCCTTTATCTGCTTTTCTGAAATATTATTTCCGGCCTGCTTGCCAAACTTTTCAAGGTACTTAGTTCTGCGCGGCTTAAGTTGTGTTTGCTTCTCTTTGCCTTGGTGTAATTGACTCATGTCTTGCTTCACTAGTAATTCAAATGTACCAAGCTGCTTATTCAAACATATTCCCTGTTTTATAACTCTGCCAATCTGTTTCAAACCTGTGAACAATTTGGGGTTCTCCTCAGGACCCAGAACTGCTGGACACTGCATAAAAAAGGGGGGAAGAACATCAAACAGAAATGGGAAGGCTTTATATAAGTGTTCTAACTTAGTTGCATAGGGAGTTAAAAGTCAGCCACGGCACTCTCTTCGCTGCTACACTTACATTTACTGCAGTTTCGTGAATTCAGTTTTAAAAAGTTGGCATTTCTTTGCCATAGCCAGTTGGTGCCTGCAGCCTGTCTCTGGTCACATGATTGGGTGTAGTTGGCCTTTGTTTATTCCTGACAGACAGCCACAAACAATGGGAGCTTAGGTGTGGCTCAGTGGGCCCCTACTGGAAGGAAGGGAGGGAGGAGCTGGGCTCAGTCTCACACCAGAAAAGGCTATGTCTTGTCTCAACACAAAGGGATGTATACCCCCTGTAGATAGTCTTGAGCAAGAAGATGAAGGCAGGGCATCTGTGCACTTCGGAGGCATACCTCTAAGAACCTCTCCCTACTTCAAAGACACAAATGTGTATAAAAGAATGACCTCAGAAACCACTTCAGTACACTTCTGGACCTGAGGATACTCTGCTAGGAAGAATGAATGCTATGCTGGTGAAGGACTGTCACTCTGTTGAATTGCACTCTGCTGGACTCCTGCTATGCTGTGCTGACCTTCTTTCTGCTGCGTTCTTGTCTGGCAGAGAAGGACTGACCTGCATCTCTTGAGCCCAGAACACAAAGTAACCTCATTGGCTAGTAGGCTGGCCCCCTGATCTGAAGCCTCATGGACTTCACAGGCTTCCAACAACCTTGCACCTGGTCTATGCCACCTGGTAGTCTACCCTGCCAAGTGGTGCAACACCAGTCCTGGACCCTTGGAAATGAGCCAAATGTGCTTGCCAGAGAACCCAATGCCCCTTCCCTGCAGAGCACCACATCCCTGAGAAGAACCAATTCATCTCCTTGTCTGAGCGGTGCATCCTGAGTAGAACTTACCCATCGCCACTGCTGTGGGGAATGGACGCTTTGTAAAGACCTGCTTCGCTCCTGCAGTCCTTGAAACCGATGCATTGCCCCGATGGACCAGCACTTCCACAGCCCAGGTACTCGCATCTCTCATCTATGGCAGCCTCAACAACAGACTCCCCATTACAGCCTCCTTGGAACCTACGCATCACCAGCTGTGAGCCGTATCCCAAATTCTGGATTTCGCATTGCAAGCCCTGTTGACAGGATCCTTGATGACGACACAACTGGACCTTGGACCGCAGCCTCGCTGCATCTCAGATCCGACACTTCCCTTTTGCTGCACAGCACTTTTTTGGCACGAATCCACGCAAAACTCCCCAACCAGGATTTAAGGTACTATGTTCAGCAGTCCTAACTGGGTACCTGTAGCTGGTCCATGCTCCACTGCAGTCAGACTGAACTTGAGACTTTGTCCTGGTCCAGTGAAACTAGATATTCCTAGTTGGATCTGTGGAAGCCAGAAACAATTGACAAATAGACTTGAAGTGTTGTTCAAACATCTATTAAATTAGCTCACTGGCTTCGACTCCTTGCTAAGTGAGTCAGGACACAGGTTCCCTTCAAGCCTAAGAAAAGACAGGAAACAACAGTAGAGAAGAGCGTAAAAACAAGTGATTACCAGTGAGATCCACATACAGCTAAATGGATTCCCATCAATATATCGTAATGATCAATCTTCTCATTTGGTCATCCATCTGACGAGATGGTCTGTCTCTTGATCATAGAGACTCATTACCATACCCACAGTATTAGGCTGGAATGGATCAAACCCACAATCACTTTTCGACTATAAGTGATAGATCATATGAGAATAAGTGCAGTGCAAAAAACAAACAAGAAGGTGGTGAATAAAATAGGGTGAGGAGGCGAAAAAGCACTTTTTATTAGAATATCGGCTCAACCCCTAGTTAAAAACAAGAACAGTGCAAAACAGCAGTTTCAACAAATAACTGCAAACGGGCCAACATGTTTCAGCCAGTAGGGAAACAAATCCCATGGCTTTCTTCAGGACCTCTGCTCTCTAACTTTTGCTACTGCAAAAAAGTGAAAAACTTCTATGCAAAAAGGATATAAATGAACATACAGGAAGACGTTGCAACCTGCTTGTGCTAATCCTTCGCATCAAGGAATGTAGCTATCATCTAAAAAACAAAGAAGTTAAATAGCAAGTTACTGTCAATACGCTCTTTACTCCACTTTATTCCTCTCACAAGTATATGCAAATTTAAAAAACTGTTTTTTTTAATGCTCACCCAGCTTGACCGGGGACTGGACCTCACCTCACCTGGACGAAGCTCAGGGAATGGAAGCCCCGCTCTGTGAAAGTAAAGCAAGGGAAAGCATAGTGGGAAAATAGAACAACGTGATCAATTGGTACATACACGACCCAAAGAAACACCGAGGCGAGGAGTTTACACATTATGGGATTTACCTGCAGTGGTTGGACACCATCCTTGTGGATGTTGTTCTATTTGCCCACAAACGAAACATACCACTTTAAAAGATACTGGTACTGACCGACCATGGGAGAAAGTGCTTTTTATTAACTGTAATAGTGCCCAATTAATCTATCTTCTGACTTGCCCCGGCTCTATCAGATATGTCAGTATGACTACACGTAAAGTGCGTACACGAATGTTGGAACACGAGAGTTCGTTCAGATGTTGAAAGACACTGACAAGACTCACTAAACATTTTGTGGACAAAAATCATGGAGCAGAGGATTTCCAATGGACAGTTCTGGAAAAAACATTTATACCATCACACATTACTGACATCTCAAAGTATCTGTTTACCAAAGAACAAAAATGGATATTTAAGCTTTGCACTGATACCCTGGGCCTCAACGATGATATACCTTGGGGGGGTATATAAAAAGCCTATAAAGAGCCAATGATAAGGTGGTTGTTCATCTAACCTCTGTACTTTGGGTTAGCGTGTGTGTGTTCATCTGACTCCACAATATGACTTAGTCGCTACCTTAAGTTTAAGTAGTATGATCATTGAAGGAAGTTAAGATCGTATGCTAGCTAAAGCGTCCTCAATTGAAGACAGTAAAATGTGGTAATAATATAACATCACTATAATCCTGGTCCATAGTCAGTCTGAGCCCCGTTTCAAACTGGACATACATATCACTCTCTAATACTTTTAACAACTAATATATAATAGGACTTACAGAAGAGTGCCAAGTTTTCTCTGCTAGCAGGGGAGCACTGGCTGGGGGTATGTAGCTCTAGGATTGTTTGGTTAATACAGTAACCTGTCTGATACATCCTAGTAAGAAGCGTGTATGCGCTCTAATTTGTCAATAAAGTCTTTGCAGTCGGGACTTGGGTACTACAAACGTCACTGCTATGACATCATTTTGTAGTTCTGTGAATGCCCGCGAGTTTTGTAACGGGAAGTCACGGAGCCCGTCTACACATCGGCGATTGACTGATGGATGGCGGTAGGATTTTGCCAATACGAAGTTTATTTGAAAGGTTTCCCGCAGTAATCATCCTGACAAAGTTGGGCATTATAGGGGAGCCTTAACAGGTGCTTGCAGCATGTAATGGCGGCCGGCTAAACAGAACTACAATTACTGTCCTGGTGATATTATTGGGTAGTTCTGTGTGTGACCGCGAGTGTTTGGGAACCAGTTTACGCTGAGAATATGTGGAAATTGTCGACACATTGGAATAAAGTGGCCCGTTCCATACAAGGTACCAAAATTTAAATTATTATTCTTACATTGAGTTATAGTACATGCTTTGTTTTTGGATCCTCTGATAACGGATCAGCATTGAGCAACACGAGGTAGCTTTCATGGTTATTGGGACCAGCCCCCTTTCTGACTCATAAATACGCCCAACCTGAGCCGTTCATTGCCTCCCCCTTGACTCAGGTTTCATCAGAGGCAGCGACGGACAGGTGGGTGTTTGGAATGTTCAAAAGAGCATTTGTGACGGTCTGAATATCACATCTTTTTGCAACTAGACATGTCACTTATGATTCTCTATTTAGCTCTATTTAGGGCGAATACTGCCTCTTTCTAAACATAGAATGAGTTTTAGAAAGTTCCCTCTTCGTTTTTTGAGGTTTTCTTCCTATCCCTTTTTGAGGCACACAACTCTCTGTAAATAGTTGCCCTTCCTTCGAGACAAAGTCATTATTTGTTGCGCAGACTTTGATTGATGAAAGAATGTTCTTTCAACACAGCTGTTATAGACTGTGCCTTCACAAGCTGTGATGTATAGGTTGTACATATAGTGAGTTGTTGAATGTCAGGAATTTCTGAGATCCGGGCTTGGGTCCTCTGAGAATCAGCTTTTATCTGTGAAAGTTAAACGATTGATGGGGCTGTAAATATAGAATGTGAAGGTTGAAGAAACCCTTGTGTTTCTTACTTTACTTTATGCTTTCCCTTGCTTTACTTTCACAGAGCGGGGCCTCCAATCCCTGAGCTTGGTCCAGGTGAGGTAAGGTCCAGTCCCCGGTCAAGCTGGGTGACCATTAAGAAAAACTGTTTTTTGAACTTGCATATACTTGTGAGAGGAATAAAGTGGAGTAAAGAGCGTATTGACAGTAACTTGCTATTTAACTTCTTTGTTTTTTAGATGATAGCTACATTCCTTGATGCGGAGGATTAGCACAAGCAGGTTGCAACATCTTCTTGTATGTTTATTTATATCCTTTTTGCATATAAGTTTTTCACTTTGTTGCAGTAGCAAAAGTTAGAGAGCAGAGGCCCTGAAGAAAGCCATGGTATTTGTTTCCCTACTGGCTGAAACATGTTGGCCCGTTTGCAGTTATTTGTTGAAACTGCTGTTTTGCACTGTTCTTGTTTTTAACTAGGGGTTGAGCCGATATTCTAATAAAAAGTGTTTTTTCGCCTCCTCACCCTATTTCATCCAACACCTTCTTGTTTGTTTTTTGCACTGCACTTATTCTCATATGATCTATCACTTATGGTCAAAAACTGATTGTGGATTTGATCGATTCCAGCCTAATACTGTGGGTATGGTAATGAGTCTCTATGATCAAGAGACAGACCATCCCGTCAGATGGATGACCAAATGAGAAGATTGATCATTACGATATATTGATGGGAACCCATTTAGCTGTATGTGGAACTCACTGGTAATCACTTGTTTTTAAGCTCTTCTCTACTGTTGTTTCCTGTCTTTTTTTAGGCTTGAAGGGAACCTGTGTCCTGACTCACTTAGCAAGTAGTCGAAGCCAGTGAGCTAATTTAATGGCTTTTTTGAGACCCCCGGTTCTTCGTGTTATTATAATCGAGTGGTAGGGGATGTGAACCTGGGCAGGTCATTAAATATCCCTTCAACCCTTTCTCTCTCTCTGTGGTGTTTATTGTTCAAATATCTAGCAAGATAAACTCAATTTTTAAATTGTTTTTCTAGAATGGCTCCTTCAACACACTCATGTGTCTGTGGAGCCATTATTTGAGGTAAACATGAAGCTTTCATTACTAGTTTATTAATTACAAAATACAGGTGCAGAGCTGTCTTAACTCAGCTATGTACCATCGAGACCTTGAACCAACGAGTGAACTAAGAAAAATAATTGGTTGTTTTGTATTGAATGTCCTGCCAAGACACTCTGTTGTGAAAGCGATGCTTTTGGGTTTGATAAAAGTAGCATTTGTTTATAAATAACTTTTGCAAAAATGTAATTGTGCAGGCAAAAGGCCTTAGAGACAAGAGATGAGCATGGGCTGGCACAGAACCCCCCAAATGTTTTCTCTGCAAATTCACTTTGCTGACAGACTTATCTTTTAGTTTGAAGTATAAACATGGTAGCTGTACGTAGTTGAATGAGTTAGCATTTTCAATGTAAACCAATGAGTACTGCAAGGAATATAAAACGCGGCACAACTCAGACAAGCTGAACATTTTTGCAGAACACACACTGTATGTTTCCGCCCTGGAGGCTGAGAGTAAATCATTTATTGCTCCTTTAAGATCACAAGGACTGTGTAGTGACTGTTATTTCCTTTACAGATAAATGATCTTTAACAAATGGTGCTGTGACTCTGATAGACTGCTTGAGCTCCAACTGAACAAGATGCCGTGGTTAAGGGCCAGGGAGTTCCTGCTGGCTTGGAGGTGCATTGCGTGATTGGACTTAGTTCCCCAGACCCAGATAATTGAATTCCCTGGAGAACCCAAGACTTGTGATCTCATAAGCTTTTTTCGGACACGCAGAGGTGAATTGCTTAACAGTCATTTCTAAGTCATCTTGGAATCAGATAATACACAAGGACTAGGTCTGTGGTGTATAAAGGAAATAAGGTTCCACTTTGAATGTTGCAAACTGACTCCAGGACTGGGTCTGTGGTGCATAAAGGGGAACATGGTTCCACTTTCAATGTTGTTGGTTTTTTGGTTTAAACTGATTTCCCAGAGGAGACGGAGTGTCAGAGTCCCCCACCTAAGATAGGGTTTGAGTCCCCACTTTAAATAGGGTTAGAGGCCGATGCTTGTCCCAGGAGGGGCTGAAGTCCCCAGGTGGTGAAGGTAGTTACAACAGATACTGAAACAAGTATTTATTGTCCCTAGGGTTTGTTAGAATTTATTGAACACCTGAGAATACATTTTTCAAGGGGTATTGGTTGTACACTAGATCTAGCCCAAAATGTGAAACTGCAGTATAAAATAGTTGTTGTTGCATTGCAATGGGGAGTCTTCGTGAAATGTTGTGTTATGTGTTTAAGTGTTTAACAGAAGTAAGAGATTTGGTGAAACTCCATTATCACCACAGCCTATACACGCCAGCAGCGTATGTGGTTAAAAGAAAGATTTACCACATGGCAACGTTTTTTGACACTTGGGTTTCTATTACACACAAGGATCAACAGAGGCAATGGCCAAAATAGGGGTCATTTGAGGAAAGTAAAATAGATTATTTAGAAGATTGTATGTGAAAATGGGAACAGAAAGAGAAAAGGGTGAAGTCATTACAGTGGGAGGCATTTTATGCATAGAAAGATTGTGCAAGAGGGAGACAGTGGACAATGTCAAGAGATATTTTTGGGAAAGTAGTGAACTATGAAAGGAAAAAGATGGAAAAAGTGCATAATGTTGCCTGTGGAGAACAGGAGATGTGTTTGCATAAACGTTTTGTTCGAGAAGGGTAAGAACAATCCGCCAGAGGACAGAGAGAACAAAATACTCATCAGAACACAAAAGGTAGAGACAGACAGACATATTTTTCTGAACCACGAGATGAAAATTCTGATATAGGATTAATGTTGAGATCTACCACAAATGTATTAGTGTTTCATGCAAGTACCTCAAAAGTACTTTGACAGTTTTGTGTAATGAAAAATGAATTTGATACTCTCTCATGTCTACATGGTACAGCATTGTTGTAGTACATAAATGTATGCCACTACTACTAAAAACACTGTGTCACAGATACTGTAAAAGTACTGGATTTCTTAGGCTGCTAGGGGACATAAGGTGTGTCCTGGCAATGTACAGGTTTTGTTCAGCAAGAGGGTTTCTACTTGGTACACTTTTTCCGTAAGGGCTGAGATAATTGGGCACAGGGCGCATAAAATGCATGTTGGTTGTACCTCCGTCAACTCTGCATTACAGGTGCACACATTTTTGTGAATGGCTGGCTATTACAAAAGACTGTGTGAATATTTCTATGCCACATTTCATGTAGATGCAATGTATCACTATGCAGCCACACTACTACCGCATGTTAAAAGTGCATAGCAAGCCTTTGATGATAGTGACTGCATTTACGGAACAAAGATGCAGGCAAAGGGTGAACTGAATATGCAGGATATGCTATTTGATTATGCAAAAAAGGGAGTTATGCTATGAGTGGATGTACTCATGCTTGCGCATGTGATAACGTTGTAATTATTCTAATAATGTGCACTGAGACCATATTTCTCCGTTCATCAGCAGGGTAAACTTCAGGGACTTACATATAATATGCAGATTCAGAATACCAAAGTAAAACATCATGTTCTAATAAGAACACATTACAGCTTGGGAAAGAGAACACACTGACATGATTGTTTCACAGGGCTGATGTAACTGAGTTGTGTTTGAAGAAATATTTTGCACTACATGACAACCATATAATTTATCACTTTTGTAGGTCTTTGCTTGATTTGTTTGCATAAACTCATAGGCAATGCAGACTTGCCTCCCTTGACATTTCCTACCATGGAACAATATTGTATATATGAAAAGGAAGTGTATAACAGCCACTTTGATAGACTTGTATTTTGCAGATCACAATTCCTTGAAAAATGCCAAAGATATACTTACTAATTCTGTACACATCTAAAATGTTTTTGCTTCAGTCTCTAAGAGAAAAACATGACAACAATATGAAATGTAAATGCTTTCATCATGTCCATCTGTACTTGTCTGCCACAAAGCTCATTTTGCTTAAAAGAAAAAAAACTATATAATTGCACGCAATTGTGATGTGACTTAAATTTGCATTCAGAATGGCAAAGTTCAAACAGATGCATAATTTAGATGAAACTTTCTAAACCTTTATATGTGACTTAATAGGGTGTAAAGTAGGGGTATATTTACCAGCCTCTATCGCACAGGAATTTCACTTTTAGTGACGTTCCTGTGGCGATATGGGCTACACCTTATTTACAAGGCAGGGTTAAGCCACTTAATGTGGCTTAACGCTGCCTTGTAAAAAAGGCCCCCTTTTAAGCTATACTTAGCTTGAAAGGGGCGGGCAATGGGTGTTCTGGTGGGCGTTCCACCGAAACACATATTGATTTTGATGCTGCCCCATATTTACAGGGTGGCGCAAATATGGTGCAGCGCCAAAATTAAGACCTGGGAAAACCTGGTCTTACAATGGCAAAATGAGGACAAAATGCTTTATTTCTCCTCGTTTTTGCTGTTTCTATGTGCACTCAATTGAGCAGCACACACAGAAGTCTCTCAGATTGTTTATGTGCCGGAAGGGGCACCTTCCTGCACATAAACAATCATTCCTCTCAATGCAGGCACCCTTGCACTATGGTGCAAGTTTGCCTGCACAGCTCTAGGCAGCTAAATCAGTTTCAGCACAGGGGGAAACGCAAGGCTGCACCGTATTCTTGTAAATATGGGGCACCCTGCGTTTCAGAAGTGGTGGAGTGCGGCGTTAAGCCAAGAAGGCTAAAGCTGCGCTCCGATGTTTGGAAAACGGCAATATCCCCACTATCTCTGGAATTTCTATCGCCTCGGCGAAGCGCGTTGTTGATAACGCGCTAACCGGACAATAAATTCCAGAGATAGCCGGCGATGAATATGCACGTGCTTAGAGCGATTTGCGATATTTACCACCGGCCCTTGATAATATGCCCCTGGTGTGAATAAAACTTCAAGTTTAATGGTCTGTAATTGGCACACATGATTTTAATGAGAGGAAAACAAAGAGGACAACGAAGCAGAAATACAATACTGGCTTCCAGATAAAAATCCTTACCCAGTGACAGTGTCATGGCATAAACTTATATGCATCAGTGAAGACTTAGTGAACTGTATGATTATGCTTTGAATCCACAAGAACAGACGGAAAATGTGCAACAGAGGTTTGTCAGTGTTTGTATGGTGTGCAGAGCTCTAGGAGTAAGCTAAAAGTCCACTGTGCCTATCACCCAGAAGTAGTGGGTGTGGTGTAAGGAAGTATAACGTGCTCAGAATTTGACACCATGAAATATGTGCAGAGACATAATTGACATGAATGGGCGCTTTGCTGATTGCACTTGAATCACCCCTAATGCAAGATAAAAAGTACACTTCATGGAATAGTTACTGCGAGATCAATGACAGCTTGGGGAGTTCCGAAAAGAGAAACGACAACTGCCATGTCAAATGAACTGAGGAGACCCTATTGTTTTGCTGTGAATAAATGTCTTGCTTCCATTAACCAGCAGGTGAAGAGCACTATTTCCAGAGACCTGACTGTCTCCAGCCTCGGTGAAAGAAACAACTGCAAGTTCTGCTGGTCACACAGCCAGCTGTGAAATGCACTAACAGCAGGAATTGGATTTGTGTGCATCACATGAGGATGGCGCCGTTGCAAGCAGCCCCGCCGCCATCTGCCACAACCACAGCAGAAGAATTTCAGCTACATCTACCACCCCTCAACAGCAAGAAAACACCATACAACCTGAGATCTCAGAAGAAGGACAACAGACAGACTTGGATCACATTTTTGGGTTGATACAAGAGGGAGAACTACCAATAACAATCTACTTTTTCAATAGGCAAGTGCATACTTTTGCTACACGTACTGCAGAGGGAATAAAAACAGCAAATATTCAAGAAAATGATGAACGGACACCAGGAGAAATAGTGGGCGAGTTGGAGATAAACACAAACTTCGGTACTGGCCTAAATGTAAAACATTTGAGAATTGTCGAAATAACAGAAAGGGAGTAAAGCTGCTAAAAGTCCACCTTGGTAAGTGCTTGAACCTCTGCCAATGGATGGTGAAAAAAATGTGCTCTCTTGTCGCTCCCCAGTATGGTTATTGACAGATCATCTGGTTTCAGTTCCCAACGGATTGCACTTGGAGAAGCCCCTGGTATCAACTATGCTCCTGGACTTGACAGTGAGAGACCTACTACAGTTACAACATCTAAATGCTTATCCCTAAAGGGGATAATCATTGTGTGCCTATATAAACTGTCGCTGGACACATTTATATTTTTAATAAATACAAGATACAGAGTAAATAAAAAATGCAAAAGTTGATCTTGGTAGCCCAGCCTACAATGTGATATATAAACTAAGAGTGGATGTGACAATTCGGTAAGGATTTCTTTTAGCACTTGCACTGCTACAGCCTCCAGCAAAGGGGTTTGCCATCTAGGAACTACATACTGTGAACTATTTGGAAGCCAGAGACACTTGCATCTGCCTCCCTTAGGACAAATTAAGGTATATCCCTAGCAGTCGTGGATCCTGCAGGTAAGCACGGTGGGGCGGAGGGTGGGTGGATGTCGACAGACGAGGGAATAGGATTTTTTTTTTCCCCTATTCCATCGTCATTGAGCACTCAAAGGTATATAAGACGCGGCACAACTCAGACAAGCGGAAACATTTTGCAGAATGCACACTGTATGCTTCCACCCCAGAGGCTGAGAGAAAATACACATTTGCTTCTTTAAGATCACCATGACTGCATAGTGACTGTTATTTCCTTTACAGAGAAATTATCTTTAACAGATCTGTTATGTTCTGTTAAAAAGATTTCTACAGCACATGGATGCCCCCAGAAGGGGCTTCCCGGCACAAGTCTACAAGTAAGGCGACATCAGTGGAGGAAGAACAGGCTAGTCTTGGAGGAGAACAACAAAGCTTTTAGTTGCTTCCAAAAGTTTTGGTTGTTTCGAGTCTTTCATAGCAAAGGCAGCAAAGAGTTCCATAGGGTTGGGGCTAGAACACGGAAAGAAGGTCTGCATATTCTCGCTCTTCCCTGGTAGGAGTAGCTGTGTCTGATTGACTATCCTCCATTATCCTCAATTAAACCATTTCTTGGTGCTTTATAATCTCCTGAACTGACAGTCTATTGTGGAGAGGATGAGAGAGAGTGGGTAAGCTGTGGATCTGTACCACTAATCTGTGGCAAAAGTCACTAAAGCACTGGCGGAGTGAGGTAAAATGCCGGAGACTAGCCTAAAGGGTCCACGCAATTATGACGATAATGTTCAGGCTGAAAGTAGGAAGCGCTGATTAGCTCTCCTGACTTTGAGAGAGCAGGAGAGAGTAGCAGTGCAGGTCAAGAAGATCTGCACAAAGCTCTCAACAGTACTCTAAAGGGAGAATGAGGTGCAAGGGATCGAACACCTGCCGCCAGACCAGAAACCCAAATGAGAAAGGAAAGAGGGTCCTGCACCTGTCCAAGAGCCAAATATGAGGATTCTAAACAGAGTTGACAGGTTGTTAGATGACTGTCAGTGAGGTACTGCATGAGAGCAGCGATTGCAGTGAGAAAAAGGGCAGAGTGAACATCAACATTGGTTTGCGGTCTATGCACATGACTGCACTAAAGGGACTTTGGGGACAGTGTAGCACTGCATACTTTGCCATTACTCTCCCCATGGTGTTGAAAACATCCTACTATAATTGACCACACCTGATAGCACTGTCTGGAACAGTAGAAATTGTGAGAGTGGCAGACCCCCTGCATTCATGTTTCAAACAAAACACAAGGGACACCCTACTCACTAGGAACCAGGGTAGGTAATATGTAACCAAAGACAGACTAGTGAGTTTGTGACATACAGAGCTGTTTTTCTTTGACTCAAATATAAAATATTGATTGTGAATACAATTGAGGCCATTGTGGGTGTAGAGGCCATTGTCCTCTGCTTCCACGATAGGTAGGAAGAAGGCATGAGGTTGAGATCTTGGGGAAGTGTAGAAGCAAAATTGGCAGCAAGTGGAATCTCTACAAATATGGGATTTGATACCTTTAAGGGGAGGGGATGCTTCATCTCCTGAATCACAGCTCTGTGTTCTACTATTCTACATTACTTGGGTTAGGGTCTGGGGTTGGGTTAATTTGTATGTTTTTTAATCCTAATTGGGTCCCGGGTTTCTAGAATCTGTGACAGTGGTAGTAGTGCCATCACTCAGTGCCGAAAGTCTCATGTCTATTGAATACACTTACTCATTCCAGAAATGTTCAACAAAGTCAGCATGAATGTGAAGAGGCTCAATGGGCCAGTAAAACTACAAGCAATTTTTGAATTGTTACTTGAATTAAAGGCTGATGGCTGTAGCCTCAGAGAAACTCGCTTATTAACCCCTTCCATGCTCAGGACGGAATGGTTCCGTCATGAGCATCGGTGCTCCTGTGCTGATGACGGAACCATTCCGTCATGAGGCCAGGGGCACGAAATCCCTCTGCTGCAGACAGCAGAGGGATTTCCTTTTCACCCCTCTGACCTTGCAAGCTGGGGAAGAGCTTCCCCAGCTCCCGAGGCCCCTCCCTGGTTTCTGTTCAATGACGATCAGCGCGCACGTCGCGCTGTCCTCATTGAACACAAACCGAAACTAAAATGAGCCTTTAGGCTCATTTCAGTTTCACTTTCTACATGCTCAGTGGGCTATCTCAGCCCCCTGAGCACGTAGAAAGACGGGAGAGGTATCATTGGAAAGGGGAGAATCTCCCCTTTCCAATGGTACCCATGGATCCCTGCTTGCAAATCGCCCCAGGAGGGCGATCCCCAAGCAGGGATCCACCCACTAGACACCAGGGAGGGGGGAGCGGCCCCTTGGGCAAGGGCCTTCACTCCCCCATAAATAAATGTATAGTATTTAGTCTTTCTGCCCCCCTGGGGGGCAGATGGGGCAATAGCCCCCCAATCTGCCCCCCCGGGGAGGCAGAAAGCCCACTATACACCAGGGAATTTTTTTGGGGGCACTTTTTTTAGGGTTGGGGCTGCCCGAAATGGGCGCGCCAAAGCCCCCACCCCCCGGCACCATTACAGCCTTTCTGCCCGCCCCTGTGGGACAGATGGGGGCAGTAGCCCCCAATTTGCCCCCCTGGGGGGGCAGAAAGCCCACCATGCACCAGGGATTTTTTTGTGTGCACTTTTTTTTTAGGGTGGGGCCTGCCCGAAACGGGTAAGCCAATGCTCCCACCCCCCACCACCATTACAGACTTTCTGCCCCCCCGAGGGGCTGATGGAGGCAGTAGCCCCCAATCTGCACCCTCGGAGGGGCAAAAAGCCCACTAGACGCCAGGGATATTTTGGGGCAGATCTGAATTAGGGTGAGGGCTGCCCAAAATGGGGATGCCAATGCCCCTACCCCTCCCCCACAAAAATGACAGCCTTTTTTCCCCCCGAGGGGGCAGATGGGGGCATTAGCACACAATCTGCCCACAGGGGGGGCAAAAAGGCCAGTAGAGGTCATGGATTTTTTGGGCAAATGTTAATTAGGGTGGGGGCATTATCATGCCCGTTTTGGGCAGCCCCCACCCTAATTAAAATTTGCCCAAAAAACTCCCTGGCGTCTAGTGGACTTTCTGCCTGCCCTGGGGGGCAGTTGGGGGCATTAGCCCCCAATCTGCCCCGCCAGGGGGGGCAAAAAGCCCACTAGATGCCAGGGATTTTTTGAGGGGGCAAATATGAAATAGTGTGGCTGCCCAAAACGGGCATGCCCATGCCCCCACCCCCTCCCCGCAACAATTACAGCCTTCCTGCCCCCCCTGGGGGCTGATGGAGCAGTAGACTCCAATCTGCCCCCCCTGGGGGGGGCAAAAAGCCCACTACACACCAGGGATTTTTTTAATGCAAATTTTTATTAGGGTGGGGTCTGCCCAAGAAGGGCATGCCAATGCCCCCACCCTAATAAAAATTTGCATTAAAAAAATCCCTGGTGTCTAGTGGGCTTTTTGCCCCCCCCAGGGGGGCAGTTGGGGGCATTAGCCCCCAATCTGCCCAGCCAGGGGGGGCAAAAAGCCCAGTAGACGCCAGGGATTTTTTGAGGGGGCAAATATGAAATAGTGTATGGCTGCCCAAAACGGGCATGCCCATGCCCCCACCCCTTCCCCGCAACAATTACAGCCTTCCTGCCCCCCCTGGGTGGCAGATGGGGCAGTAGCCCCCAATATGCCCCCCCCCAGGGGGGCAAAAAGCCCACTAGACACCAAGGATTTTTTTGGGCAAATTTTTATTAAGTTGGGGGCATTGGCATGCCCGTTTTGGGCAGACTCCACCCTAATTAAAATTTGCCCAAAAAAACTCCCTGGCGTCTAGTGGACTTTCTGACCCCCTGGGGGGCATATGGGGGCATTACCCCCCAATCTGCCCCGCCAGGGGGGGGCCAAAAAGCCCACTAAACGCCAGGGATTTTTTGGCGGGCAAATTTGAATTTGGATGGGCTGCCCAAAACGGGCATGCCTATGCCCCCACCCCCTCCCCCACAAAAATAACAGCCTTCCTGCCCCCCCTGGGGGATGATGGGGCAGTAGCCTCCAATCTGCCCCCCCTGGGGGGGCAAAGAGCCCACTAGACTCCAGGGATTTTGTTAGGCAAATTTTTATTAGGGTGGGGGCATTGGCATGCCCGTCTTGGGCAGACCCCACCCTAATCAAAATTTGCCCCAAAATCTCCCTGGCCTCTAGTGGACTTTCTGACCCCCCTGGGGGTGGATGGGTGCATTACCCCCCAATCTGCCCTGCCGGGGGGGCACACATCCCACTAGACGCCAGGGATTTTTTGGAGGGGCAAATTTGAAATAGGGTGGGGCTGCCCAAAACTGGCATGCCCATGCCCCACCCCCTCCCCCACTAAAATTACATCCTTCCTGCCCCTCCCGGGGACAGATGGGGCAGTAGCCCCAATCTGCCCCCTCTGGGGGGGCAAAAAACCCACCAGACACACAGGATTTTTGGGCACATATTTCTTAGGTTGGGGGCAGCCCAAAACGGGCATGCCAATGCCCCCACTTGAGGATGGGGGCAGTAGCCCCTAATCTGCCCCCCCGGGGTGGGGCAAAAAGCCCACTTGACGCCAATGATTAGGCTGGCTTTTTTATGTGTGGGGGTGTGGGCTGCCCAGAATGGGCATACCAATGCCCCCACCCCCAACAAATATAGCCACAATGTTTCTGCCCCCCTTGGGGGCATATCGGGGCAACCCCAACCCGAAATCTTCCCCCCAGGGCAGCAGAAAGCCGACTAGGCACGGATTTGTTTTTAGCAATAAGCCTACCTGTGGATTTTGGGCCCTAGCGCAGCTGCCACATAGGGAAACCTAGCAAACCTGTACATTTTTGAAACCTAGACACCCAGGGGAATTCAGGATGGGGTGGCACGACTGCCTCCAACCAGGTTCTGTTACCCAGAATCCCTTGCAAAGCTAAGAAATTGACAAAAAAACACATTTTCCTGACATTTCTGTGGTGAAAAGTTCTGGAATCTGCGTGGATCAACAAATTTCCACCCGCCCAGCATTTCCCCAGGTCTGCCGAAAAAAAATGGTACCTCACTTGCCTGGGTCTGCCTAGTGCCTGCGACAGGAAACAGCACAAAACACAACATGGTCGCACCTCAATTTCGCAGTGAAATCGTGCCCTTTTTTGGCAAAGAGCCTACCTTTTGTTTTTTAACCCTAGCTCTGCCGGCACCTAGGGAAACCTATCAAACCTATACATTTTTGAAAACTAGACACCCAGGGGAATTCAGGATGGGGTGACTCGACTGCCACCAGGTTCTGTTACCCAGAATCCTTTGCAAAGCTAAAAAATTGACAAAAAAAGCATTTTCCTCACATTTGTGTGGTGGAAAGTTCTGGAATCTGCGTGGATCAACAAATTTCCACCCACCCAGCGTTTCCCCAGGTCTCCCAAAAAAAATGGTACCACACTTGCCTGGTTCTGCCTAGTGCCTGTGACAGGAAACAGCGCAAAACGCAACGTGGTCGCACCTCAATTTTGCAGTGAAAACGTGTCCTTTTTTGGCAAAGAGCCTACCTTTTTTTTTTAACCCTAACTCTGCCGGCACCTAGGGAAACCTAGCAAACCTATAAATTTTTTAAAACTAGACACCCAGGGGAATTCAGGATGGGGTGACTCGACTGCCACCAGGTTCTGTTACCCAGAATCCTTTGCAAAGCTAAAAAATTGACAAAAAAAAGCATTTTCCTCACATTTGTGTGGTGGAAAGTTCTGGAATCTGCGTGGATCAACAAATTTCCACCCACCCAGCGTTTCCCCAGGTCTCCCGAAAAAAATGGTACCACACTTGCCTGGTTCTGCCTAGTGCCTTTGACAGGAAACAGCGCAAAACGCAACGTGGTCGCACCTCAATTTTGCAGTGAAAACGTGTCCTTTTTTGGCAAAGAGCCTACCTTTTGTTTTTGAACCCTAACTCTGCCGGCACCTAGGGAAACCTAGCAAACCTATACATTTTTTAAAACTAGACACCCAGGGGAATTCAGGATGTGGTGACTAGACTGCCTCCCACCAGGTTCTGTTACCCAGAATCCCTTGCAAAGCTAAAAAAGTGACCAAAAAAAAGCATTTTCCTCACATTTCTGTGGTGGAAAGTTCTGGAATCTGGGTGGATCAACAAATTTCCACCCACCCAGCGTTCCCCCAGGTCTTCCAAAAATAATGGTACCTCACTTGCCTGGGTCTGCCTAGTGCCTGCGACAGGAAACAGCGCAAAACGCAACATGGTTGCACCGCAATTTCGCAGTGAAAATGTGCCCTCTTTTGGCAAAGAGCCTACCTTTCGTTTTTGAACCCTAGCTCTGCTGGCACCTAGGTAAACCTAGAAAACCTACACTGATTTTTCCATGTATACATTTTCCAAGAATAAGTGCTCTATACCCAGTAAATAATAAAATACCATTGCAAGTTGCTGCTCAGTTTTTGGCTCTGGGTTCGTCGGGTTCTTGGTGAAACTACATGTCATATATATCCCCACAACCAGGAAGGTCAATCGGATGTAACGGTATATTGCTTTCCAAGAGCTGTCAAAATTACAAGAAGTTATAGGTGAAAACGTTGAGACAAAAGGCTGTTTTTTTCAACAAATGTTCAATTATTCCAATATTTAACTATTAGTTTCTATAAAGAAACCTTCATGGATTTAGACAAATGACCCCTTTCTGAATTCAGAATTTTGTCTACTTTTCAAAAATGTATATCTTCCCAGGATCCATTATTGCTTTCAAACTCATTTCTACCATTAACTGGAAGGAGGTTGAAAGCTCTAAAAATAGCAAAAATAGGCTATGTCCCAGAAAATTGCCAAAACTGGGTGAAAAATGTTGGTTCTCTGACAAAAGACTGTCATTCCCTAAAAGCTGAGAAAATGGAAATTTCTGCCCCACAAACCCTTTTTTGATAACATTTGCAGGGAAAAACCCAGAGGCTTTCATTTGCAGCCCGTTTTTCCCATTTTTCTGAAAAAAACTAACATTTCACTGTATTTTGCTTAATTTCTGGGACCCCTCCAAGGGAATCCACAAACCCTGGGCACCTTTAGAATCCACATGATGTTGGAAGAAAAGGACGCAAATTTGGCGTGGATACCTTATGTGGTCAAAAAGTTACAGGCCCTAAATCGCCAAAAAAAGGCTTAGCACAGGAGGGGAAAAGGCCTAGAGGCGAAGGGGTTAAAGGAAGACTGGTTTCACCTTAGATCCAAGTTCCTACCCTCTAATCCTTTGCCATGGAATTATACAAAACATGAGACATTGCCACATAGATAGCTAAGACCTGCCAACATTACATATGAAGAGTAATGTATAACAGGAACGGTAGATGGCTGATGTTGGTTCTTAAAGTGAGCTTAACACATATATTTTAACAGTGAATGATGATATAAAACACTGATTCTCCTTGCTAGGTTGGATAGACAAAAGACAGCTTCTACATCCTGAAGACATTTACTGCACTTTCTAAGTGTCCACACAGACAGAACTAAATCCAGGTTAGACCATTTCCTAGCTAGCTCTCTGTTGAGGCACAGAGTGGCACCATCCATAAGAGTTCACATAACCTTTTCAAATCATGTGCTGATCTACCTTCCTTTTGAGACTGACAAGAGGCATTTGAATCCTTATTAAAAATATGACACAACATGACTAAAGTCCAACTTGGGGTTAATGCAAAATAACAAGTACTATGGCAGACTGATCAAATATTATTGTCATTTAAGCTGACCAGGACTATGCTGGAGCATAGCTCTAAAATACATAGGGCCTGATTCACAAAGGTAAACCTAGACCTGAAGTCTAAGTTTAGACCTAAATTGTAAGTTTAGACCTAAAGTCCAAGGGCACAATTCGCCATATATGGTAAGTAAAACTCACAATCATTCCTTTGGGCATTAAAAATACTGTCAAAGCATTTGAATGTCCTCACTACCTTATAGTCGGTCCTCTGCTGGAATATATTTGCATCACGATGGAAGTAATATGTATCACATTGTGTTGGTCATTATAGTTAATAGTAGACTGACTACCCCTAAGGCAACCAAAGCCTGCTTTAGATCCTGGTGCTAGCAATATTCCTTCCAAGGAAACTGCTGCCTTTGAGACTGGAATGTACTATCTTACTTTAGAGCGATAGTCTTACTTTCTCACAGAAGGAAGCTCATTTAACCTCTTCCCCTGAACTCTATATGTTGGACTCTGATTCACAAGATACCAAATGTCTAAGTTTATGACTATGGGAATTTACAAAGGGCATTTTCAAGTACTATCTTTATGCCCATACTCAGGCCGGATCTCTGCCTCGAGTGCAGATATAAAGATAATACCCGTAAATGCCCTTTGTGGATTCCCAAAGTTGTAAACGTAGATGTTTGTCCTAAGTTTAGATCAAACGTCAAAGTTTACCTTTGTGAATCGGGCCCCAAGGTGAGACCTGAAGCCTAAATTTAGAACTGAAGTCTAACTTTAGACCTAAAGTCTGACCTTAGACCCGAAGAGTAAAGTTAGACTACCGGTCTAAAGTTAAACTTCAGTTCTAAACTTATCCTCCAGGTCTAAACTTAGATTTTAGGTGTAAACTACTACTTCACATTTAAGTTTAACTTTGTGAATCGGGCCTGTAAAATATTAGACAAGTATATATATGTTTATTCTCAATACATGTCAATGAAGCTGAACTGCATGACAGAAACATTTTAGTGGTAGGAAAAACATATGTAATAGGCAGGTAGCAGGATCTTCTCAAGGAATACTTTGCACAAAATTCTCCTGAAATCCTGAAGTGCTAAGGACTGTTCGCTTTTGCCTCTTTCATTTGGTCTTGTGATACCGACCTTGGTGGAGAGAATTCATATGAACATCAACATAAAATGGCTCCTTTTGGGCAGGGAGACTCTTAAGCTGACCGTGTATGCAGACAATGACCTAGTTGCATTTACCTACCCACAAAACTCTGTCCCAATAATCCAGGATGAGATTTAGTGAGGTGTCCCGATTCAAAGTAAATTTAAATAAATCACAGGCCTTAAATATGTCATTCACTATGGGTCAACTGGTGCCGCTTCAGACGCTCTTCACTTTCAAATAGGATAAAGATTCAAAAATATACGTAGGAGCATTTATCATGCCTAGGGGCATATTTACAAGGGGATTGTACCACTAGAATGTTACTTTTTCTGAGGTTCCGGTGGCACACTGGCCTTCTACATTTTTACAAAGTGACGTTAAGCCACTTTGCGTGGCTTAACACCGCTTTGTAAATATTTTTCCCTTTTACACAGGTATCTGCGTGAAACTGGAATGTAATCGGTGTTGCTGGGGGTTTTTCACCGCAACACCCATCGCTTTTTGATGCTGGCCCACATTTAAAAGGATCTGTGTTAAAATGAAGTATGCCATGTAGTTAGGTCATGTAGAGAAGAATGTAAGTTTATTCTTCAGGTTATATCTTCAGTTACAGGTTCCAGGAAGATGGTAGGTTCCAATGCAATGCCCCACCATGAGCAGCCTCATTGCTGCTCATCCCATACAGTCCAACTGACTCAGTGCAGTACACATGCCCCTAGGAATCTTCACAATGGGTATCTTTCAACCCTAGACAATGGGTGTCTCTCAACCCACCTCACCTCAAGCACAGGGCATATTCTCAATGGTTATCTTTCAACGCTTACATCATGGATGTCTATCACCCTACATTACCACACACACAGGGTTTCTATGCACAGGGTACCTTTCAACCCTTACTGAAACACAGGCAGCAGAATGAGAACAGATTATAAATACAGCCAGCAAACAAGACCAGGGGTTATCAACTCCAAGAAACATTTGGGTGCACATAAAATGTCCCAGGATCATTTGGCATAAAACACATACACACCGACAGAATAACTCAGCATAAGCATTTTAAAAACATAAACAACATAGCATGTGCATATGTTGCATAACACAACAACTCAG
This sequence comes from Lissotriton helveticus, assembly GCF_964261635.1. NCBI lineage: Eukaryota > Metazoa > Chordata > Amphibia > Caudata > Salamandridae > Lissotriton > Lissotriton helveticus. The sequence goes on from NC_136071.1 coordinate 261,076,960, forward strand.
CATAAGCTTTTTAAAAAGAAACAACATAGCATTTGCATATGCATACGTTGCAAAGCACATGTATCAAATCCAGACTAGCATTAAACAACACAAAATAATGACAGAATCTCAGAATACACTCAGCCGCCATTTTAACATAGCAAACAACAGTAGACAAAATCCACATAGGCAGCAACTCCAAATAGCAATCCAATTTAACTCCGGTGAGTGGTTTCTCACTTGAAATTCATCTAAAATCCCTGGAAAATGGAGAGATAAACTGGTATGACAATAAACTGTGCTGTAAATCTACTTCTCCCTCAGTTACACGTAGAGACTTGCACTTCCTTACAATCAGCTCCAGTCTATCCCTTAGAGTGCACACCAGCCTCAAACTTTGCCAGGCCTGGAATGGCATTCTAGTCTTCAGCCACAAATCACAAGACAGATGGCTGTGGCTATTTGCCTGTGCATGCTCCAACTTGCATTCAGTTGTACATGTTTTAACATGCGCGTCTTCACCCAACAAGGATGATGACGACTTTCACCATCGTGGCTTTGCATGATGCGAAGCAGTCCACGCGGGCAGGGTCAAATGCTGCAACAGATCTCGGAGATGTTCTCCTCATCACACAGCAGCCCCGTGGCATTCAAATGCCTCTTCAAATGTATAGGAAAATGGGCTGCCAACCCCAAGGAGGCACGTTAAAATTCAGTTGACAGCCTGATGCGCAGGCCACACATCACCAGCTTACCAATCTTGTGCTCCCAATGCCGCATTACACCATCTGGTGCCCATTTACTGGCATTGTTTGTAGCATTAACATACTTCACTTGCTGCATTCGGTGTAAAGCAGTTAAATTGGACCACCAGCAGGCCTCAGCCTCTTCACCTGGAAGGCTGCGGGAGAGCTCATGGGGAAGAGTAGAAGTGCCTCACACCTTGTTGTCGGAGTTATCGTTGTATCCTGCGCAGAGCCCAGGGAACAATTTCAAGCGCAAAATGTGTAGTGCCCCCCTCTCCTCACTGGGAGTAGAATCGCTTCTAGGCACTGTATCTTGAACACAGATCCTGGTGCCAGGTCATTGACTCCTGCATGGGCCCAATTCTCACGACCACGCTGTTGGCTGCACTGTAGGTGCTGCGTAGATGCAGTCCTGGACCCTACCACAGCGCTGGAGCTGGATCGCTGGCCAAAGGAGATTATTCCTATGTAGGAGCCTGCAAGCCCCTGCAAGCTGCACCCAGTGCTCTTCTCCCCAGGCCTCCTACATGGGGACTCAAGGGCTGGGGGTCCCCCAAACAAACACAATGGAGCAGGCTTCATGCTCCATGCTGACCCCGCTCACATCACCGTCATTGAAACAGGAACAGGAAACAGCATCAGTCAGAACTAATGAAAGTAGTTTGGATTTCTCCAGAGTCCAGAGACCGCTCCCCTAAATTCATGCATCGCTTGGAGTAGGACAGGTGCAGAGTCTGCCAGACGCCGCAGATACACCCAGGTGTTGTCAGCATAAAGGGAGACAACATGATTGGTCAACCCCAGTGTGATCCCGCAAGGACCCAAGGTAAGCTGCAGGCTGCCACCAAAGGATCCATGGCAAGGGCAAACAATAGGGCGGTTAAGCCTAGTGCCCCTACTAACCATGAAGGACGCAGACACCACACCATCCAAGTGTTTACAGGCACAGGGATCATACTAAAGAGGATGCACCCATTGAATAAATTTAAGGCCGAAGCCCATTGTGCACAACACATGCCAAAGGTAAGTCCAATTGAGGGAATCAAATGCCTGGTCAATGTCTAACATAGCTTAGGTGTAGATGTTGTCTAGGAGTTGTGGCGCATGATAAACATCAGGTAGGCATGCGAGATTGTGAAGAATATTTAACTGTGGGATGAAACCTGATTGGTCAGTATGCACCAAACCAGGCAGCAACAGCAATAGGTGAGCCCCCAGCACACTACTAAAGAGTTTCACTTAATGTTTAGAAGGGATATTGGCCGAAAAGCCTATGCTTTTGTGGGATCTCTACCAGGTTTTGGCACCATCAAGATGAGTTCCACACGCATAGCGGAAGGTAGGACATCAACAAACAGTGTTTCTTCATATACCTCTAAGAGCCTATCAGCTATCATCTCTGCATATTTGTGATAAAACTCCGAAGGCAAACCATTGCTTCCTGGTGTTTTCATGGACTTAAGGCGTTGAATTGCAGCAAGTATCTCCTCTTTGGAAAGTGAACAATCCAAGGATTCTCTATCCTCCGTGGTGAGATGCTGCAGGGGATTTTCTGGCAGAAATTGCTGCAAAATTACTGAGAAGGAATTCTGCTGTTCATCAGCATATGTATAACAGAGATGGGTGTCAAAAACACAATTAATATCCCTCTGAGTTGCAGATCAGAGTCCCTACATTATTATAGAGAGTCAGGATAGGGACCAGGGAGCTTCCTGCCAGACCAACCGGGTCAACAACATGCCCATCTTATCACCTTTCATATAGAGCCACACAGGCAGCTGTTGCAGATGAGAAGGCAACAGTGCCTCCAATCTTTTTAACTCCTGCTCATGTGTGCAAATGATGCTTTCTAGCTGGGGACTAACCCCATAGGAGGTTTTAATACAGGCACGTCACACGACCACCTTCATAGTCTCCCAATCTGGGGCTCTAGTGCTCGTCGTGCCCCAGTTGTTGGCAAAAGATTCCTCCAGCGTTTGAATAACGGTCTCTGCAAATGGGGATCAGAGAAGGCCTCACCAAAGAGGGATTGCTGGATGTTCAGAAGGACCTCCGAAGTTCAATAGGACCGAGAGTGGTCTGAAAGATAGCTGGCTAGATAGGAGACATCATGAACAGAGGCTATCAGATCGGTGGAGACAAAACAGTGATCCAGCTGACTGTGAGTGTTTGCCGCTGGGGTGTAACAGGAGAACAGTCTTTCGGTTGGGTGTCTGTCTGGGGGTTCTTGATCCAACACGCAGTCTAGGACACAGTTACTGTCCCCAGCTAGTATAATGGCTGCGTTTAGGTATGGGAAAGCTGCTTCTGCAACCTCAATGTAAAAGTCTGGGTAGTCAGTATTTGAAATTGAGAAACAACAAGGGTTCTATTAGTGCACTCAAGGTGCACCAACAATAATAATGTCGTTTGAAGAGATTTCGCGAATCACCATAAATAAAGCCGAAACACTAGCATACACTGCATAAGCAGCAACAGAAATGTATCAATTAATACGAGAAGCCAGTGCATTCAGTCCTCAAGCCAATACAGTTACACATTTACTCAAACAACTGAAATACGTGAGTAAAAAAGAAATTAACCAAAGGTTACATGCCACGACTCTTACACACTATCATAAGACAAAACGCATCCTAAGAGGACTTCGCATTGTTCTAAAACCAATGCTATGTAGGAACAACAAAGCATTTGTCGAAAAGTGGTACCGAATTTTCAACAAATGATCTTTGGATCTGATTTTATTAATAGTCACCAACAGTCTCTTAAATGTCACCTGCCACTATCTCAATTTATCAGACTCAAGAGAATTACATCTGATCCCCTGGAAACCTTGGAAACCATCAATGATTTCGCTAAAAAGTACACACAAAGAGGATATCCCAAACACTTAGTTAAACAATGCATCCAACAAGTAAGTTCACTGGGCCGACAAACGTTGCTCAAACCAAAAGAATACAAGAAAGAAAAACCCACGGTGTGCATCCTGAACTATTCCACAAAAGCCAATCACATTAAAAACATCATTAAAAAACACTGGATGATTATCCAGACAGAACCAGATCTAGCACCGTTATTTAACACAAATATAACCTTTGCTTTTGAATGTTCCAATAACCTTAAACTACAACTATGCCCTCGGGTGACATGTAATTCACGTCTCAAACACGGCGTTACGTTTTTGACGCCTGGTAAATGCGTCCTGCTACATAGATGGCGTATTTTCAGCAAACGGTGGCCCCTATCGTCTACGTCGGGAGCCGGTTGGCACACTTTACGGGTGAGTTTTAAGGGAAGTGGTGTTAATGGCATTTCTTCAGACCAAGATGGGTTGTGTGGTAAATGTTCAGTTTTACATATTATTATGCTTTTTCAACTATCTCTGCAGATGTCGGTGAAAGACCGATAATCTCTCGAGGAGCCCTTGACGTTGGTTTCTAACCGTCTATTATAGCCAAATAAGATGACTTTATATCTTTGTTGAAATGGAGGTTCTTTTTAAGTGGGGAGCTTTAGGTAGGACGTATTTGTCCGGCTTCCTCATGCTTATTACCATATCTCTACTCTTGAGAGTAGTTTGGATGTGTCCAAATTACGTTTCTGGTTTTGAGTGCATTCGCTTTTTTCATTGTTTCCCTTTACCACTTTTGTACGAAAATTAAGTACTGTGCTTTATCAAGATTAAGGTTGTTACAATGTTAGGGATAAGTGCCCCAGATATTAGAGGGCTTGCACTATTCGGCATTGAGGAACTCTGGTAGCATCTATGACTGTTTAATATAATAAATTTAAATTGATAACAGATATTAATAAGGGGTTGTCGGAGGCGGCAATTCTTATTGGTCTATACTTACTTTATGTCATTTTTGAGTAATCACCTCTGGATCATGCGCCCACAGATTTATACAGATATTCAAAATATTTCTGGGTAACCGTGAATGGGAAAAGGGCATTTTTGTGGAATTCCCGGCTTACCGATATTTCTTGAAGGTACGCACAGCTCATATTTGACAAATGTCAATTGAAAAGGCACTCTAAAAAGCTGTGTTATTTACCAGCCCATATTTATTCTTCTATTATCATCGCCAGGTCTTTGCGCACATGGACCCATAGAGACATTCAAGCACTACTGAGAAACCTTGATCATGGACCAAAAGTTTGTTTGATGGACCTTATAACACTTAGATTTAACTTTTAAGGTACACACAGACCACATTTTCTTTCTTCAATTGAATTGCTTCTTCCTCTCTTTTTAACTTACACGTCCATGGATGTTTGAATTCGCGTAGGGATATGAGATGATGGTGGATATCTCCGCTTACTACCCGACTGCATGTACTTTTCTTCAAATAACAGACTTTTATTAGGATGGGTCAGGGGCGTTCTTGTCAAGGTGATCTGTCTGCTTATCACTTTAATCTATTCTTTTTTTCACTGAGTTATCTGGTTCTTAGTTCTCTCTTTTTTGGCACTTTTCGTGAAAATTCTTCCTGCTTTGCACTGATGTAGTTTGGTATTAAACTAGTGTTGAGCGTGGGCAGGATGCAGCAAGAATTCCCTCTTGTATTGTTTTTAGAAATCAAACAATCTGTTGCATTTGCTTTATCAACAGCCTTGAGAAAGTCGTTCATCGACGAAACACGTGTCGGCTGTGTATGTACTACAACTAAGTGTCAACATTTCTGAAAATTAATCTACACTTGTTCATGTTCTTGCCATGTGGACTGATTTTATTCATGATGTACTTTTGAAATTAAATGCATTACTGACTTTTGATGGTCAGTTGGTACTTTTTGTGGTGCTGTGCTCTGTTCTCGTATTATTAGAATTGACATGTATGGAGGAAGTCTTCTCTCTGCACTGAGTGACACTGTGGATGGCACAGTGCCGACATTGAGCATGCCAGATTACGTATTGATATACACTTGTGCAAACTACAACAGAGGTGCTGACTGTTATCTTGGTAACCACTGCCATCATATATATATTACAACATTAAGGAGTTGTTGAAGATTTCACAGAAAAAGAAGGTCAAACATAAAGGTATGCAAAGATGTGAAAACTGTGTTCATTGCAATAATGTTATAACCGGCAACCAGTTTACACATTCAACGCAAGGTACTAATATCACACTTCAACATTCTGGGACATGTGATACCAGCAACGTAATTTACGCTCTAAAGTGGCCCTGTGGGAAAGTATATGCTGAAAAACACGAAATCTACGGTTGCCACAGACTGGTTAGAAGCAGGAAATAATAACTCACAATTGAGGTTCATCATTCTTGAAGTTATGGAAACACGTCCGGATATGGATCCGCAAAAACAATTGTCCAGATCGGAGTATCATTGGATAAAAGAATTGAATAAAATCCAGCCTTTTGGGATGAATGATCGGATTGAATTTACATGCTTTTTATAATTTTTTTTTTTATAAATTTGTTCTAACTAACATATTCAGATTATATCATGCTTGCTTTTTAGATAGATTGATGTGGTCATTTCATGATACGATTTCACGTATAGGTTGATTACACTTTGAATTTTTCATTCAGTCACAGAACAGCTCGAGTAAGTAGAGGAGGCCCTTCAGAGAATAGCAAACTTTATCGATATGAGAAAACATACAAGGAGGCACTCTGCCTTTAAAAGCAATCCGCATTTATTGTGCAGGATGACATCATCACGCTTGTAATGACGAGGAAGCAGAGACGCGCACCGTTTGGTGTACGCAGAGAATCTTTGCACTTGCCTGTTGTTTGAATTTGCAGTAAGTCATAACGGACGTTCCCGTAATTAAACTTTTTATGTTATCTATAATGAGCATGCAGGACTCTGCACGTATAATACTGATAATATATATATAAAAAAAGGGAGGATCCCTGTGAAATCATGCACAGTATTATCGTGAACATTTTGAATCAGAGAATTAGCATTAACAGATAGGATGCAGGCATTTAGCGTTGTTAACAGGTCCTTACTTCAAATTCATCATAATGTGTTAGTTCAGTTCTGTAATAGGATAATAAGGCTGCGTATAGATACGCATTCTAATTGATTACAGCATACCAGCAAAACAGCATCACATCTTGAGTTTTTTAGGTTGCTAGATGTCAACTTTGAATTATGTATTTACTGGAGAACATAGCTTATGCAACCATGATTTTGAAATACGTGTTTAGTTGAACGTTTATTGTTTACCGTAATTTTTTGTTTTGACACTGTTTGAACAAATGACTCAACTGTCTCTTGTTTTATTTAATTTGTAGAGACCCCTGATGATGGGTCATTACGGACCCGAAATGCATTGGGTTGATAAAATATATGTTGAAGAATATGTGAATATCATGAAACGTGATTAGCAAGCGATGAGATCAACAAACAATAAAATTAATGATGAAATTAAATAAAAATTGTGTGGAAAGTTGAAACTCATGATATTGATTGGATTTCACAGTTTGGAATAGAAACCATGTGTTTCATTGTAAAAATGCACCCACTCCAGGGACTGTTTCACCTTACCTGACATGTTAGTCAGTATTTGAGGCATGTACATTGATAAAACAAATCTCCCTGCCGTCTAAGGACGCAAACAGAATAACGTAACAGCTCTCCGGGTAGACCAGCATGCGTCCTATAGCAGAAAGGACCCCTGGTGCCACCCAGATCAGTTCCCCAGGGGCACCGGACAGGGCACACCCATGAGAGCAAAATCAGTATCTGAACCCCTACCCACAACAAGAAACTTATATTAACTTAGAACACCCCCACCCCTTGAGCAGTGTGACCAACCCACCCTGTCCAAACACAGACATGCTGCTAGTTAGTAAATGCCGCTCCATTCCCCCAACTATGTGATCCAATAAAAAAAGAAACAGTGCAAAGAGAAAAACACCCCCTGTTCCCCACTCAACCCTAAACTGGGTGCTATGCAATAGGGTAGGTCGCAAGAGAAGGTGCTAGGCCTAGGCACTCAAGCCCCTCCTCTGTGGCTACTAGCCTCTAGGTTACGGTATCTACCGCTGTCACGGTATAATGTCTGAACCAACAGTGGTGAGCATAGTGTTCCCCAGTATCCAGTCTCACCTGGAGCAAAGAGTTCAAAGTACCTTGGTGTATCCATACCCCAAGAACAACTTAGTTGCATGGCAACATGTGCTTAGGGCACAGGCAAACAAAGAAAAGAGGGGACAGGCAACAACACAAAAGGTATCCAGCCGTATAGATCTATCCCACCATCCAGTGGAACGAAGCTAGTCCACATCTCAAATGCGAGTATATCTGTAACTGGTTGAACCCTGGTCCATTCTTTGTCCTAGGGACTCTTCCCCTAAGTCCAGAGGTACCTCTGTGGTTTGTAGGATGCCATCTGGGCTGACCATGATTTTCTCTGACCTAAGGTCATCCTCAAGGCTCTTCCAGCGTCCCCTCTGATGCTTCCAGCATGCAGGCTGATGCTGTGAATCAGACAGAGACAGAGCTGATCAACTTGGCCCTCCGCCCAAAGAGCAGGCCAAGGCATCCAGCCACTCATTAATGTCCTCTGGAGAGAAAATGAACATGTACTTTCCCTTGTATTGTGCTCTCAGTTTTGATGGGTACATTAGACTGTATTTCATGTTGCGGTCCCGGAGCCTCCTCTTGATTATGAGACAGGTTCTGCTGTTCCTGCACTTGTTGAGTATAGTCAGGAAATATAGAGATGCGAGCTTTCGAACAGCAATGGAGCCTGTATGCAGGTACTTTGCAGGAGAGCATCACATAGCGGAAATTAAATAAATGGACAATGACCACTGGGGGGGGGGGGGGGGCTCCCGGCCATGGCAGAGGAGCCAGGGCCCTGTGCTCCCACTCAACAGTGAAACAAATTAAAAGTCTCCTGGGCATAAGGACCATGGTGATCCAGTCCTCCAAGAAAGGTTCAGTAGACTGACCTTCAGCTGTTTCAGGTACTCCGAAGTGGCCACAAAATACGCAATTTACAATGGCTCCTGATGGTCACGCACAGTGGTGGGCCCTGTAATGGTGAGCCCCGCCCACCTGAAAATTCGCTATGCGCAGCCTCCAGCAACCATGGCCCAACCAGGGCTCCAGAGGCACAAGCCTCTCGCAGTCCTCGAGAGACTTTGGTGACCCAGGAGAGGGCCGCCGATTCCTTACATTTCCCCAGGCACTCCTAAGGGGCTCGCACAACCCATAATTTCAGCTGGTGTTCAAGAGCAATGGCAGGCCCAGTAGTCATGAGACCTGTCCGATCGCTGACCCGCCCTGCGCAGCCCTCTGAGACTCAGGCAGGCATCCGGGGATACTGGCCCCATGTCCCCAGTCTATGGCATCCCAAGAGGGGCGGTTGAATACTTTATAGGGCCCTCCGGCAGCCTCCTTTCACCGGACCTTTCCAATCGGGCCCCGCTCCCATGCAGCACTGTACCGAGATCGGGTCCAGCCCCCCACAACTGCCCGTTTTGATCACAATTAGGCAGTCACATAGCAAGGGGCTCACCCGAGTATCACACAGGCCCTGCTGTGTCGCATGCAGCCAGGGCCCATGCCAATTTGTCATACGGGTATCCTCAGGGCTCTCCCATCACAATGGGAGTGGAGCAGCGATCTGAATCAAAATAGCAGCTGCACCCCCTCCTGGCCCGCATCCAGACAAGGGATTCAGTGGGGCTCAGTATACAGCATGGGAGCCTGCAATTTACTCAGCCCTGGTGTCGGAACTGTAGGGAAGCCACTGGGGGAGAAATGGACTATGGGTTACCACAGATTACTGCAGGATGATTATCGCTCCAGTGTGAGCTCCGAAAGAAAGAGTCTAATCAGCCACCTTGCTTGGCCACGCCCCTTGTGAAATGCAACATACTGCTCCGCCATCTTGGCCATGCCTCCCAAAATATTTGTGAATGATAATTTCTCAAATGCTATTGAACAGATTTATAACAATCCCAGCAAAGGCACTTCCTTGTAAAGTTTTAATTCTATGCCAAGTTTGGTGTAATTGCATTCAGCATTATATTGTGTGAAGCCAGTCCTAGAGGGCTTACTTGTACCAGGTCTTTAGCTACTTGTGAAAGTTAAGAAGAGAGGAGGAAGCTCTGATGTGTTGTGGGTGGGTGTTCAAAGTTTTAGGAGCCAGGTACGAGAAGGTGCAGCCCCCTGCTCTAATGTCATATAAGCTTGGGGTGTGCATTAGTGAGAGACCGGCAGAGCAGAGGTATCTTGAAATTGGTGGAAATTAATGCAGCTATTCTGGTTGACAGGGCCTGTTTTGTGAAGTGCTTTGTAGATGTGGGTCAGGAGTTTGAAATGTGCTCACTTGGGTTTCGGGAACCAGTGGAGCTCCCTTTGGTGTGGTGTGATGTGGGCTTCGGGTGGGAGGTTAAGGACTAGTCTGACTAATGTATTTTGGATGGTCTGAAGTCTTCTTGTTACCCAGTTGGTTATCCCTGTGCATATGGTGTTCCCATAGTCTAGTCTGCTGGATATGAGGGCTTTGGTGATCATTTTTCAAGTGTTGTCTGGTAGTCACTTGAAGATATGTTTCAGAATCCTTACGGTATTGAAGAAGGATCAAGCATGTTGTGAACACGTTCCTGGTATTGAGTGTTTTGTCTGACAGGGACAGGTTCAGTTGAGTGTCATCTGGGTACATGAGGATGTTTATGTTGTGAGTGCATATCATGTCAGCCAGTGGAGTCATGTAGATGTTGAAGAGCGTCGGGGTGAGCGAGGAGCCCTGTTGGACTCTGCTGATGAGTTTTCGTGCTTCAGTGGAGAAGGGAGGGGACATGTTTAAATTTTGGGTTCTGTGAGGAAGGAGCAGATCCATTTTAGGGCGTGTTCCTGCATGTATGCTTCATGGAGTTGTCAGATTAAAATGGAATGGGAGACAGTCTTGAAGGTTGCTGACAGGTCTAGCAGAATGAGGGCTACAGTTTCCCCCTTTTGAGGATTATTAGGATGTCATCTGTTGCTGCAATGAAGGCAGTTTCCATGCTGTGGTTGGGTCTAAATCTTGATTCTGTGGTGTCTAAAAGCTGGTGATGGACAAGGTGGCCGGAGAGGCACATGTTGATGGTTTTTCCAAGACCTTGGCTGGGTCGGGAAGGAGAAATATCAGTTGGTAGTTGGCTACTTTGGTTAGGTTATCCAAGGTTTTTTTAAGGAGGGTGCTGATGGCTGCATGTTTCAAAGGTACCAAAAAGGATGGGTGGATTGATGGTGGTGTTGTGGAGTGGAGTGAGGAACTCACTGATATTGGATTGCTCCTCGGGCAAAGGAGTGATTGGGGGAATCCACTGGGGCCCTGGAGTGTATGGTATTCATGACTGATGTGATTTTCTCTGTGCTGATGGTGTCCCATGTGGTTATTGTGTTGTCTTCGTTCATCACTAGGAGAAGCTGCTTTACATGGTTTTGGTCTTGCTGTAAAAGAAGTTAGGGAGGTCATTTCACATATCTGGTGTTGGGCTAATGCTGTCAGTGGCAGCTGTGGGTGTAGTAAAAAAAGGGGGTGGTGATGGACAGAGTATCTGAGTTAATCAGAACACTCCTACCCAGTCAACAGATCAGGGCTTGATCCATCACCGTTTTTTAGCTCACTGCACCATCCCAGTTCAGAACCTGGCTATATGCAAATTAGTCTGTCCCTGGCCCAGTGCATCATGGGAACAGGGCAGACCAAACTACCAAGCCAATTCTTCACTGGAAAGGAAACAAGCTTCCGGGGACCGGTTTCTGGCATTACAGCCGTCTTCGGCCCGGCTTGCTTGAATCCTGATGGTGCAATGAGCAAGGGACTCATGTCTGAGCATACCCTTCCACACTCATGGTGGCCAAAATAATTACAAAAAGGGGGTGGTGATGGACAGAGTATCTGAGTTAATCAGAACACTCCTACCCAGTCAACAGATCAGGGCTTGATCCATCACCGTTTTTTAGCTCACTGCACCATCCCAGTTCAGAACCTGGCTATATGCAAATTAGTCTGTCCCTGGCCCAGTGCATCATGGGAACAGGGCAGACCAAACTACCAAGCCAATTCTTCACTGGAAAGGAAACAAGCTTCCGGGGACCGGTTTCTGGCATTACAGCCGTCTTCGGCCCGGCTTGCTTGAATCCTGATGGTGCAATGAGCAAGGGACTCATGTCTGAGCATACCCTTCCACACTCATGGTGGCCAAAATAATTACAAAAAGGGGGTGGTGATGGACAGAGTATCTGAGTTAATCAGAACACTCCTACCCAGTCAACAGATCAGGGCTTGATCCATCACCGTTTTTTAGCTCACTGCACCATCCCAGTTCAGAACCTGGCTATATGCAAATTAGTCTGTCCCTGGCCCAGTGCATCATGGGAACAGGGCAGACCAAACTACCAAGCCAATTCTTCACTGGAAAGGAAACAAGCTTGCAGGGACCGGTTTCTGGCATTACAGCCGTCTTCGGCCCGGCTTGCTTGAATCCTGATGGTGCAATGAGCAAGGGACACATGTCTGAGCATACCCTTCCACACTCATGGTGGCCAAAATAATTACAAAAAGGGGGTGGTGATGGACAGAGTAGCTGAGTTAATCAGAACACTCCTACCCAGTCAACAGATCAGGGCTTGATCCATCACCGTTTTATAGCTCACTGCACCATCCCAGTTCAGAACCTGGCTATATGCAAATTAGTCTGTCCCTGGCCCAGTGCATCATGGGAACAGGGCAGACCAAACTACCAAGCCAATTCTTCACTGGAAAGGAAACAAGATTCCGGGGACCGGTTTCTGGCATTACAGCCGTCTTCGGCCCGGCTTGCTTGAATCCTGATGGTGCAATGAGCAAGGGACTCATGTCTGAGCATACCCTTCCACACTCATGGTGGCCAAAATAATTACAAAAAGGGGGTGGTGATGGACAGAGTATCTGAGTTAATCAGAACACTCCTACCCAGTCAACAGATCAGGGCTTGATCCATCACCGTTTTTTAGCTCACTGCACCATCCCAGTTCAGAACCTGGCTATATGCAAATTAGTCTGTCCCTGGCCCAGTGCATCATGGGAACAGGGCAGACCAAACTACCAAGCCAATTCTTCACTGGAAAGGAAACAATCAGGATTCAAGCAAGCCGGGCCGAAGACGGCTGAAATGCCAGAAACCGGTCCCCGGAAGCCTGTTTTCCTTCCCAGTGTAAGAATTGGCTTTTGTAGTCTGGTCTGCCCTGTTCCCATGATGCACTGGGCTAGGGACAGATTAATTTGCATAAAGCCAGGTTCTGAAACTGGGATGGTGCAATGAGCTAAAAAACGTTGTTGGATCTAGCCCTGATCTCTTGACTGGGTGAGAGTACTCTGCTTAATTCAGAGACTCTGTCCATCACCACCCCTTGTTGTAAATTAGTTTGTCCACCCTAAGCGTGGAAGGGTATACTCAGATGTGAGTCCCTTGCTCATTGCAGCATCAGGATTCAAGCAAGCCGGGCCGAAGACGGCTGAAATGCCAGAAACCGGTCCCGGGAAGCCTGTTTTCCTTCCCAGTGTAAGAATTGGCTTTTGTAGTCTGGTCTGCCCTGTTCCCATGATGCACTGGGCCAGGGACAGACTAATTTGCATACAGACAGGTTCTGAAACTGGGATGGTGCAATGAGCTAAAAAACGGTGTTGGATCTAGCCTTGATCTCTTGACTGGGTGAGAGTATTCTGCTTAATTCAGAGACTCTGTCCATCACCACCCCTTGTTGTAAATTAGTTTGTCCACCCTAAGCGTGGAAGGGTATACTCAGATGTGAGTCCCTTGCTCATTGCACCATCAGGATTCAAGCAAGCCGGGCCGAAGACGGCTGAAATGCCAGAAACCGGTCCCCGGAAGCCTGTTTTCCTTCCCAGTGTAAGAATTGGCTTTTGTAGTCTGGTCTGCCCTGTTCCCATGATGCACTGGGCCAGGGACAGACTAATTTGCATACAGCCAGGTTCTGAAACTGGGATGGTGCAATGAGCTAAAAAACGGTGTTGGATCTAGCCCTGATCTCTTGACTGGGTGAGAGTATTCTGCTTAATTCAGAGACTCTGTCCTTCACCACCCCTTGTTGTAAATTAGTTTGTCCACCCTAAGCGTGGAAGGGTATACTCAGATGTGAGTCCCTTGCTCATTGCACCATCAGGATTCAAGCAAGCCGGGCCGAAGATGGCTGAAATGCCAGAAACCGGTCCCCGGAAGCCTGTTTTCCTTCCCAGTGTAAGAATTGGCTTTTGTAGTCTGGTCTGCCCAGCAGGAACGAACGGATAAGCTTCACGTGGCAAATAAACACCACGAAAATTCAATTTTTGGACGTAGAGATCACTTGGAGTGACAATCAGTTTCACACTAACCTTTATCGGAAACCAACTGATAGAAATAACTTACTGAAATTTGACAGCCATCACCCCCTACCCCTGAAGACACATCTGCCATTTTCACAGTTTCTCAGGGTACGAAGAGTGGTCTCGCAAACCAACCAATGTCAAGACCAATTGACAACAATGGCAAAAAGATTTCAAGACAGGGGATACCCTGAAGGAACAATACAACCAGCACTAATTAGAGCACAACAACCATCCAGAGATGAACTACTAGTGAACAAAACAAAAGAGGCAACCAAGAGAATCACATGTGTGAGTAAGTACTCAAATGTAAGCACCCAATTTAAGAACATCATTCGAAAACATTGGCAAATCTTGAAATTGGAAGTGGATTTCAAAGGTATTTTTTCCGAAGAACCATTGTTTGCATTCACGAGAGCAAAAAACCTAGGCGAAATGTTGAAACATCCAATTGAGCGGCCTCCAAAACATACCTATCATGGAACCAACCAATGTATGAATTGCAGTAGCTGCCATAACATTATGAAGGGGAACGCCATATCCCATCCAATGAAAGGTTTCCAAATACCACTAAGAGTAAATGGCACTTGCGATACAATGAACATTATATATATGTTGAAATGCCCCTGTGGCTCAGTGTATGTAGGCCACACTGAGCGCAAACTGAAAACGCGCCTCACAGAACACAAAAGCAACATAAGAACTGAATCCACAAAATCAACGGTGGCAGTCCATTTCAAGGAGAAACATCATCACATAAGTCAACTGCGAGCTTGCATATTGGAAATAGTGCCCAAAACAGAAGGCACGAGCAACAAAAAGAACTTGCTCAAAAGAGAGAATCATTGGATTTATTACTTGAACAGCCTCAAGCCCAATGGGCTTAATGATCGAACTGAATTTTTGTGCTATTTGTGATCAAATGTGAACTTTCGTTATTGATCAGAATAATTAAGAAACTCGCTAGATAGTGCTGTAATTGAAAGTTTTTAAGGCATTGTTTAAACTTTGGCAGGCACCATACAGTAAGGGCGCGCAGTCAAACATACACATAGTGTAATTAACATATCAAGCCAGGGAAAAGTTTAGGCTGCGTTAATAAAGATGAGTGAAAAAAAACGGCATATGGTAACGCGCATGCGCGAGATAACGGGTAGAAAAAACAAACAGAGTTGAGCCCGGCGCCATTAGAGAATGCAGTAAGGAGCCAACATGAGCGGTTAACTCAAGGAACCAGGTGAGTGTTGGGAGTATGAGCATGAGTTAGAGGGAGCCGCGTTTTACAAACCCATTACCATCAGTAATAATGCATGCAAGCAAGCGAGCGGCCCAAAGAGCACGAAAGCGCGTAGTTAAACTGCATATTAGTACCGTTGCATGAGCCTAACAGAAACGTTACAATGTGTCACCGAACGCGAAGGGTAAAGCGTGTAGAATGTTTTACGCGGCAGCGCTTCAAAGAGTTTAGCTCGTAGAATGATTTAAGTGACAGTACTGTTAACCATGATTGCACTCTGAAATGAAAACTAACGCAACTAAATGTTAAGAGGGCGGTATTGTTAAATAACGTTGAATATTGTGAAAGACAAAGTACAATGGAGGTTAAAGCAAGTCTTTTGTTTAATTAATTCACAGATTGCCCTGACGAAGGTGCTATAAGCACCGAAATGCATTGGACATGATTAATTTGTGAACCATACACATGATGTTGAAAGAAGCATCAGATATGTGAATTCTTTTTGATTAATGCGAATAACGATGATGGAATAAATTCACTTAAAGGTAATCATCATGAAGCCTTGTTTGTATTGAACATAGACTGTGGACATATATGGACTGTGCACATCCCAGACCCTAAAGTGATCACTAACCATTCCCCGAAGGGAATAGTAGCATGCCCAATTTAAAAATATGCAGTATGAAGAAATCACACACTCCACGGATATCAGAGCGGATACATTCGCCTTCACAGCAGAAGCTAGTGAAAGAATCTATTCTTTAATAGGTACTGAAAGCACAGAACATACGTTTGTGAAAAACAAAGAACAACAAATAAAACACTTGCTATACCTGACCAGAAAGGAGATAAACCAACGTCTGCACGCCAGCACTATGGTGAAATATCACAAAGCCCAAAGAATTCCACGAGGCCTTCGGATTTCCCTGCGACCATCATTGTGTAAAAACTCAAAACCCTTCACAGAGCGGTGGTACGCGATATTAAATAAGTGCAGTTTAGACTTAATTTTATTAATCATCGAGGAATTGTCTAAAATACTAGAGGAACTGAAAGCAGAAATAGAAATCACCACAGAAGAACTAAAGAAAGCCGTATCGGAAGAGGAACTTAAAAACATCATAGAAGATATAAACAATCAACTAGTGAAACACACACAAGAAATCAACGAACGAAAATTACGAAAATACAAGAGAGACACTCTTGATTATAAGTTACAGGAAGTGTACACGTGGGCCGAAGTATATGCCAGAAGACGCCAAACAAAAACATATACTTCTCAAACGGATTCATCCTCCACGGATGAAGATAGACGACCAGGACGAACAGAAAGAGGCAGGAAAATCCCCGATTCTCCTGCACAAGCAGGAACATCAACTGATCAGCGTCCTTTTTTAGAAGAAGGCACCACAGAAACGGTAGACCCCGGAGGGGACTCAGAAAGAACAAGAGAAATAGACAAAACGACGCCACATACAAGAACGGTTACATCCAAGAAAACCAAGCCCAAGAAATACAACTAGAAAGCAAGAACCTGGTCATTAACATATCAGACGAAAAACTCACCAAATTCCAAATGGATACGTTACAAAAAGGAATGTCATTCGTTCCCACAGCCCGCACCAATAAATTGGAACTAGAAGTGAGTCTATTTAAATTAACGAGAAAAATAAGACTCAGACACTTTTTCGATAACGTCCTCACGGAACCAGCGACAGAGAAATCAGATGAGCTAAAAGGACTAAAATCTACAAGCACTTATATGCCACCGATAAGTCACAAGACAATCGATTTATTTGAAACTTTATGCAAACAAGAAATAGATAAAGTTAACACAAAGAAGACTCCCAAACAGAAGAACATGACCAACAAAGAATATGGCACCATACAAGCACTGGCGAGAAATGATAAAATTGTATGCCAGAAGGCCGACAAGGGAGGGGCAATGGTTATTTTGAATAAATCATACTATGAGACAGTGATCAAGGAGCACATAGAGGATGACACCTTATACATAGAAATTGACTACAATCCCACGGAAGAAATCCGAAAAATTTTGTTTGAAATACTATCAAGAGCACATGACATGGGAACCATAATTGATAAAACCAAACAATATCTAATCCAAGAAAACCCAAAGAGCCCAGTCATATACATGGTACCCAAGGTCCATAAAGACATAAATAATCCACCCTGTCGCCCGATAGTTTCCACAAGAGGCAGTCTCCACGAGCCAGTGGGGAAGTTCATCGACAAATATTTGCAACCACTCGTGCTACAATCCCCCTCATACATAAAGGACACCACCGACTTTTTGAGAAAATTGCACAGCTTGGTAACACCAGAGCAAGTAACAATGGTAACGATTGACGTTAGAGCACTCTATACGTCCATACCACACAAAGAAGGCCTGGAAGCTATAGAAAAAGCATTATTGAACAGCACGTATGAGCAACAATTGCAAATATTTCTAATGGAGCTAATGGAGTTTTCTTTAATGAACAGTTACTTTGAATACCAACGACGATGGTTCATTCAACGAAGTGGCACCTCTATGGGTAATTGCGCCGCACCGGCGTATGCTAATTTGTTTATGACTGATTTTGAAAATGTGCATATCCACCAACGCCAAGAATGGGCCAGCCAATTATCGATGTATGTAAGATTCATCGATGACATCTTTCTAATTTGGAAAGGAGATGACGTAACATTACACCATGAATTAGACAGATTGAACAGCAGGAACGAACGGATAAGCTTCACGTGGCAAATAAACACCACGAAAATTCAATTTTTGGACGTAGAGATCACTTGGAGTGACAATCAGTTTCACACTAACCTTTATCGGAAACCAACTGATAGAAATAACTTACTGAAATTTGACAGCCATCACCCCCTACCCCTGAAGACACATCTGCCATTTTCACAGTTTCTCAGGGTACGAAGAGTGGTCTCGCAAACCAACCAATGTCAAGACCAATTGACAACAATGGCAAAAAGATTTCAAGACAGGGGATACCCTGAAGGAACAATACAACCAGCACTAATTAGAGCACAACAACCATCCAGAGATGAACTACTAGTGAACAAAACAAAAGAGGCAACCAAGAGAATCACATGTGTGAGTAAGTACTCAAATGTAAGCACCCAATTTAAGAACATCATTCGAAAACATTGGCAAATCTTGAAATTGGAAGTGGATTTCAAAGGTATTTTTTCCGAAGAACCATTGTTTGCATTCACGAGAGCAAAAAACCTAGGCGAAATGTTGAAACATCCAATTGAGCGGCCTCCAAAACATACCTATCGTGGAACCAACCAATGTATGAATTGCAGTAGCTGCCATAACATTATGAAGGGGAACGCCATATCCCATCCAATGAAAGGTTTCCAAATACCACTAAGAGTAAATGGCACTTGCGATACAATGAACATTATATATATGTTGAAATGCCCCTGTGGCTCAGTGTATGTAGGCCACACTGAGCGCAAACTGAAAACGCGCCTCACAGAACACAAAAGCAACATAAGAACTGAATCCACAAAATCAACGGTGGCAGTCCATTTCAAGGAGAAACATCATCACATAAGTCAACTGCGAGCTTGCATATTGGAAATAGTGCCCAAAACAGAAGGCACGAGCAACAAAAAGAACTTGCTCAAAAGAGAGAATCATTGGATTTATTACTTGAACAGCCTCAAGCCCAATGGGCTTAATGATCGAACTGAATTTTTGTGCTATTTGTGATCAAATGTGAACTTTCTTTATTGATCAGAATAATTAAGAAACTCGCTAGATAGTGCTGTAATTGAAAGTTTTTAAGGCATTGTTTAAACTTTGGCAGGCACCATACAGTAAGGGCGCGCAGTCAAACATACACATAGTGTAACTAACATATCAAGCCAGGGAAAAGTTTAGGCTGCGTTAATAAAGATGAGTGAAAAAAAACGGCATATGGTAACGCGCATGCGCGAGATAACGGGTAGAAAAAACAAACAGAGTTGAGCCCGGCGCCATTAGAGAATGCAGTAAGGAGCCAACATGAGCGGTTAACTCAAGGAACCAGGTGAGCGTTGGGAGTATGAGCATGAGTTAGAGGGAGCCGCGTTTTACAAACCCATTACCATCAGTAATAATGCATGCAAGCAAGCGAGCGGCCCAAAGAGCACGAAAGCGCGTAGTTAAACTGCATATTAGTACCGTTGCATGAGCCTAACAGAAACGTTACAATGTGTCACCGAACGCGAAGGGTAAAGCGTGTAGAATGTTTTACGCGGCAGCGCTTCAAAGAGTTTAGCTCGTAGAATGATTTAAGTGACAGTACTGTTAACCATGATTGCACTCTGAAATGAAAACTAACGCAACTAAATGTTAAGAGGGCGGTATTGTTAAATAACGTTGAATATTGTGAAAGACAAAGTACAATGGAGGTTAAAGCAAGTCTTTTGTTTAATTAATTCACAGATTGCCCTGACGAAGGTGCTATAAGCACCGAAATGCATTGGACATGATTAATTTGTGAACCATACACATGATGTTGAAAGAAGCATCAGATATGTGAATTCTTTTTGATTAATGCGAATAACGATGATGGAATAAATTCACTTAAAGATAATCATCATAAAGCCTTGTTTGTATTGAACATAGCTGGAGATCCAGCAACCGTCCTGTGCCCGGGGTGAGAGGACTATGTCCTAATAGTCCTGCGACCATTGAATTATTCGAGTACACTCAGGGAGGAGAGTGATACCCACGGTGCACGGTTAACATAAGGAAAAAATATATGGACTGTGCACATCCCAGACCCTAAAGTGATCCCTTGCTCATTGCACCATCAGGATTCAAGCAAGCCGGGCCGAAGACGGCTGAAATGCCAGAAACCGGTCCCCGGAAGCCTGTTTTCCTTCCCAGTGTAAGAATTGGCTTTTGTAGTCTGGTCTGCCCTGTTATGCACTGGGCCATGGACAGACTAATTTGCATACAGCCAGACTAATTTGCATACAGCCAGGTTCTGAAACTGGGATGGTGCAATGAGCTAAAAAACGGTGTTGGATCTAGCCCTGATCTCTTGACTGGGTGAGAGTATTCTGCTTAATTCAGAGACTCTGTCCATCACCACCCCTTGTTGTAAATTAGTTTGTCCACCCTAAGCGTGGAAGGGTATACTCAGATGTGAGTCCCTTGCTCATTGCACCATCAGGATTCAAGCAAGCCGGGCCGAAGACGGCTGAAATGCCAGAAACCGGTCCCCGGAAACCTGTTTTCCTTCCCAGTGTAAGAATTGGCTTTTGTAGTCTGGTCTGCCCTGTTCCCATGATGCACTGGGCCAGGGACAGACTAATTTGCATACAGCCAGGTTCTGAAACTGGGATGGTGCAATGAGCTAAAAAACGGTGTTGGATCTAGCCCTGATCTCTTGACTGGGTGAGAGTATTCTGCTTAATTCAGAGACTCTGTCCATCACCACCCCTTTTTGTAAATTAGTTTGTCCACCCTAAGCGTGGAAGGGTATACTCAGATGTGAGTCCCTTGCTCATTGCACCATCAGGATTCAAGCAAACCGGGCCGAAGACGGCTGAAATGCCAGAAACCGGTCCCCGGAAGCCTGTTTTCCTTCCCAGTGTAAGAATTGGCTTTTGTAGTCTGGTCTGCCCTGTTCCCATGATGCACTGGGCCAGGGACAGACTAATTTGCATACAGCCAGATTCTGAAACTGGGATGGTGCAATTAGCTAAAAAACGGTGTTGGATCCAGCCCTGATCTCTTGACTGGGTGAGAGTATTCTGCTTAATTCAGAGACTCTGTCCATCACCACCCCTTGTTGTAAATTAGTTTGTCCACCCTAAGCGTGGAAGGGTATACTCAGATGTGAGTCCCTTGCTCATTGCACCATCAGGATTCAAGCAAGCCGGGCCGAAGACGGCTGAAATGCCAGAAACCGGTCCCCGGAAGCCTGTTTTCCTTCCCAGTGTAAGAATTGGCTTTTGTAGTCTGGTCTGCCCTGTTCCCATGATGCACTGGGCTAGGGACAGATTAATTTGCATAAAGCCAGGTTCTGAAACTGGGATGGTGCAATGAGCTAAAAAACGTTGTTGGATCTAGCCCTGATCTCTTGACTGGGTGAGAGTATTCTGCTTAATTCATAGACTCTGTCCATCACCACCCCTTGTTGTAAATTAGTTTGTCCACCCTAAGCGTGGAAGGGTATACTCAGATGTGAGTCCCTTGCTCATTGCAGCATCAGGATTCAAGCAAGCCGGGCCGAAGACGGCTGAAATGCCAGAAACCGGTCCCCAGAAGCCTGTTTTCCTTCCCAGTGTAAGAATTGGCTTTTGTAGTCTGGTCTGCCCTGTTCCCATGATGCACTGGGCCAGGGACAGACTAATTTGCATACAGACAGGTTCTGAAACTGGGATGGTGCAATGAGTTAAAAAACGGTGTTGGATCTAGCCCAGATCTCTTGACTGGGTGAGAGTATTCTGCTTAATTCAGAGACTCTGTCCATCACCACCCCTTGTTGTAAATTAGTTTGTCGACCCTAAGCGTGGAAGGGTATACTCAGATGTGAGTCCCTTGCTCATTGCACCATCAGGATTCAAGCAAGCCGGGCCGAAGACGGCTGAAATGCCAGAAACCGGTCCCCGGAAGCCTGTTTTCCTTCCCAGTGTAAGAATTGGCTTTTGTAGTCTGGTCTGCCCTGTTCCCATGATGCACTGGGCCAGGGACAGACTAATTTGCATACAGCCAGGTTCTGAAACTGGGATGGTGCAATGAGCTAAAAAACGGTGTTGGATCTAGCCCTGATCTCTTGACTGGGTGAGAGTATTCTGCTTAATTCAGAGACTCTGTCCATCACCACCCCTTGTTGTAAATTAGTTTGTCCACCCTAAGCGTGGAAGGGTATACTCAGATGTGAGTCCCTTGCTCATTGCACCATCAGGATTCAAGCAAGCCGGGCCGAAGACGGCTGAAATGCCAGAAACCGGTCCCCGGAAGCCTGTTTTCCTTCCCAGTGTAAGAATTGGCTTTTGTAGTCTGGTCTGCCCTGTTCCCATGATGCACTGGGCCAGGGACAGACTAATTTGCATACAGCCAGGTTCTGAAACTGGGATGGTGCAATGAGCTAAAAAACAGTGTTGGATCTAGCCCTGATCTCTTGACTGGGTGAGAGTATTCTGCTTAATTCAGAGACTCTGTCCATCACCACCCCTTGTTGTAAATTAGTTTGTCCACCCTAAGCGTGGAAGGGTATACTCAGATGTGAGTCCCTTGCTCATTGCACCATCAGGATTCAAGCAAGCCGGGCCGAAGACGGCTGAAATGCCAGAAACCGGTCCCCGGAAGCCTGTTTTCCTTCCCAGTGTAAGAATTGGCTTTTGTAGTCTGGTCTGCCCTGTTCCCATGATGCACTGGGCCAGGGACAGACTAATTTGCATACAGCCAGGTTCTGAAACTGGGATGGTGCAATGAGCTAAAAAACGGTGTTGGATCTAGCCCTGATCTCTTGACTGGGTGAGAGTATTCTGCTTAATTCAGAGACTCTGTCCATCACCACCCCTTGTTGTAAATTTTTTTTTTTTTGTGGGTGTAGTGAAGTCCTTGAGGATTGTGAAGATTTCTTTGCTGAGGTTGGAGCTGGCATTTATTTGTTTATCCCTTAGTGTCTTGGATTAGCTGGTGGGACCTTCTTTCCACTTTCCCTTTGCTGGTTTTCCATTCCAGTTATGTGCAGTGTCTCTGATTTGAGAGTGCTGAAGAGGTAGGACCACTCTACCCAGTCAAACGCCTTTTGGCATCAAGTGAGAGGGCGAGGACCTTTTCTGCCAAGTCTTTGGCGTACCAGAGAAGGTGACTCCGGGTTTCTAAATGATGCGCAAAGGGTGTTCCAGCACAAAACCTTCCTGGTCCAGATGGATGAGGGTAGGAATGACACATAGGACGGGAGGCCAAAATGCTGGTCAGAATTTTAATATCTACATTTAAAAGGGATATTGGGCAGTAGCTGCTGCAGAGTAAAGGGCCCTTTTCTGGCTTGGGCAGGACAGTTATTAGCACTTTGTTGGATAGCACAGAGAGGTCACCCGTACATTCTGCCTCTTTGTATGAATCTTACAGGGAGTCCAGTATGCCTGGCTTCAGTCTTCTATAACATTCTCTGGGGAAACCTTTAGGGCTTTATTGAAGTTGTGGTTAGGGATCGCCTGAGCAATTTCCTCTTTGGAGATTTCTCAAACAAGAATAGCCCTGCCATCGGTGTTGATGCATGGCAATCTAAGAGTTACAAAGACGCGGTCCTCCCTCTCAGGGGGCCCGATTCACAGAACTAACTTAAGACAAAATCCTAAACTTATTACCATTTTGATATTCACAGAAGGCACGTACTCATTTCGGTATTCACAGAAGTTAGGAGTCCTAACTTTAGGACTCCTAAATGCCTTCTGTGAATACCGAAAGTCTTAAAGTTAGGATTTTTCTCCGTTTAGGAGTAATAAAGTTACAACTCCTAACTTTAGGATTCCTAAATGCCTTCTGTGAATACCAAAAGTCTTAAAGTGAGGATTTTTCTTGGTTTAGGAGTAGTAAAGTTCGGACTCCTGATTTTAGGACTCCTAAATGCCTTCTGTGAATACCGAAAGTCTTAAAGTTAGGATTTTTCTCGGTTTGTCAGCCTCTGGGCATCAGTGTGTTTGGAGGCCAAGCAAAAGAGGATTTTCTTCCTCTTCACATAGTATATTAGACCATTGACATTTAAGGAAATGATCCTAATGGCAGAAGTCTTCATAGTGGGAAGGGGCCAGAGAGTAGTTGTAGGTAACTCAGAGTTGCGCTGTAGGATAAGTAAGTAAGTAATCGCTACCCTAGCCACCGTAAGTAGTGGCAGCCAGTGGTCAGACAAAGATGTCCGATAAAAACAGGTAAGAAGAAAAGGTGGCTTATATGTGCGAAGAAGGAGATGGGAGCAAGGGCACCCAAGCCAGTCCAACTGAGGAAACAAGTGGAATGGGCAATAGGGGAGAGTGGGGATGGCATAGGTAAGGAACCAGCTGGGAAGGAGGCGGTAGGTTAGGGGGAAGAAGGCAAGTGGATGATTTGTAGGGACAAAAGCAAGTGTTGTTTTCTGCTGGGGTATCCTATGCCTCGGTCGCTCACACCAACATCGGCAGGTGAGTGATGGACAGTGGGGTGGCAGAAAGAAGAAAAAACAAAGGAAGAGGCCCGTGCATAAGAATAGTACCACAAGGGTGCCTCGAGGAAGGGTGTGCATTGTTACCGGAGGGAGGATGGGCTAAGAGAGGGGTGAATGCAGCAGTGTGCGAGAGCGTGAATGAGATTGCGCCCCTTACCTGAAGGTCTCCTTCACAGTGGGAGAAGAGAGGGGGGTGTGCATCCAGTAAATGGCCCAGAGCAGGCGGGGTGCGAGGAGGGGTACATTGGTAAAGGAAAGCATGTTCCCATCTCACACAGTACCGGGGAGCAGGGAGCGGAGGAGGGTTCTCAGGTCACTGCAGTGGGGGCTGCTTAGAACAGCCAGACTATGGCCATGGGAATGTGTTACCTGGTCTGGAGAAAGGTGGGAGTAGGGGTAAGCCCGCTACATAGTGGCCAGGGTACATAAGAACATCTAACATCAAAATGTGGTATAGGTCCGGATCACTGACATAACCTCGACAGACCGAATATCGACTAGACAAAATATCGATGACAAATTATCGACTACAAAATTATCGATTGCCTATACTTAAACAACAAACCACAAAAATATCGAAACCACAATATCGACTAAAAAAAACAACGACTACAACAATATCGACTAACAACATTATCGATTTCTAAAACATCGATTATCACATATATAAATGAAAAACAGTCAAAATATCGAATACAAAAATATAGATACCAAATTGATCGATTTTTTACAAATCGAAATTACTACATCCTTGAATAAATCACTTTATTATCTTAAAATTTAGTCATACGAATCATAATTATTCAGAAATTGTTTACATAAATCGATAAAATATACTATATATTTTCCTAACATTTATAACACAAAATAAATACAAACATACATTTTATAATACATAAACAATGTTTCGAACAACTAAACATTTCTTACTGCAAATTATATATATTCCTCCACTTTACAAATATAAAGATAACATTACCTATACTAAATAAGGCCTTACACATTCAATAAACGTTAATTGGCGTCACCCATATAAGGAAAGTAATTAGCATAACAGGTAAAAAAATTCAAATCCACAAATAAAAACAGACTATCAATTTAAACAACCAATCCTATTTCTGAAACAATTAGACTAATACTATATAAACAAGATTACAGCAAACTAAAAATGCAGCCTAAATCTCCTAACTAAAGGAAGACGAAACTCTGCAGGATTTCTGAAAGAAAACTTATTGACTTGAACATAAAGACAGCTACACCTATCTAAAGTAAGTACTACTACATTATTAGCCATCGAAAATGTAACTCTCAAACCTCACACCTATATTTAAAAGCCAAATACCTAAAATATATGTGTTTTTTTTTACTATTTATCCTACAGACAAAAAGAAAATACAGAAGACCTACACAACACCTGGACATCAAAAGTTAAATATAAATAAGTAAGTATATAATTGAAATGTAAATTCGACATTTAATAGATAGGTAACTAAATAGAAACTAGCTAAAAACCTCTATCTAAATATCATAAATAGTAATAAAATATTTGTACACATTTTCTCAACTTCCACAGGCACAAAAATATATACACAGACAATAACAGTTCGAAGAACATCAACACCTGAAAAGAACTACTTGACATCATCAAAAGAATTACAGGTAAATCAAAAATGTATTAAACTGTATTATTAGAATACAACATTATTTTATCAAAAAATGTAATGACATTCTCTTTTAATTACCTCCTAGCACTACAATACAATCATGACTGAAGGAGCTAAATTCATTTATTCACAAAAAGGGAAAATGCTTCTTTGTTACATGGGATATGTCTACACTCAAGAGAAACAAAAAGATTTGAAAGTGTTTTGGAAGTCTACGAAATATTATGCCAACAAATGTTATGGTAGAGCTATAACTCAGGAAACTACTGTTACTTATACTAAAGAACATAATCACCCACCCAATGTAACAGAAATAGAGATTAGACAAATGCTAGATTCCCTTAAGGAAGCTAGTACTAGAACTGATCAACCAACAACTGCTATTCTGAAACACCATTTAAGTGTACTTCCCCAACATGCTTCTAGCCAATTACCATCTATTGAATCCCTTAAAAGAACTGTAGCTAGACAAAAAAGAGCAACATGCACTACTCCTCCCACACCAAAAACTTTTGAAGAAGTGCAGATTCCCCCTGAACTCTTTGTAACTCACAATAAAGATAATTTTCTACTCTATGACAACAAATCTAAAGATAAAAGAATTATACTGTTTGCCACAGCAAACAACATAACTAAACTTACCCAATGCCAAACTTGGATGATGGACGGTACTTTTTCTGTATGCCCCAAACCTTTTTATCAATTATACACTATCCATGGTCATTTCCAAAATGCAAATATTCCATTCCTTTATGCCCTTCTACCAAACAAACAGCAAGCTACCTATCAAGAAATACTAACTGAAGTCAATCAACATACTAACAACTATTTTCCACAAAAAATTATCATTGACTTTGAAAAAGCAATGATAAACAGCGTCCTTAAAACATACCCACACACAGCAATACAAGGTTGCTATTATCATTTTAATCAATGTATCTGGCGACATCTACAAAAATCTACCTTGAGTATCCAATACGCCACTGATAGCACATTTGCTTATCAAATAAAAAAACTCATCGCCCTAGCCTATGTTCCACTGACAGATGTAACTGAGCACTATAACTTATTAATAGACAGCCCCTACTATAAAAGAAACGAAGAAAAACTAACTCCTATGCTTGACTACTTCGAAGACACATGGGTAGGAAGGCTACACAGATCAGGCCAAAGAAGACAACCCAAATACCAAATAGCTTGGTGGAATGTCTACCTTAGCACACTAAATAAGGAAGGAAAAACAAACAATGCAGTTGAAGGATGGCACAATGCCTTCCAAGCAACTACAGGCCGAGGAACGCCTACCCTTCACAAATTAATACAATCCTTACAAAAAGAACAGAGTTACCAGGAGCTCCGAATGGAGCAATCAGTAACTTTGATCGGACCTAAACTCACCAAAGAAACTAAAAAAATGTATAACACACTCCAAAGTCAAGTTACCCTCTATCCAACTAGCAAAGGACTAGAATATCTATCAATGATTGCCAAAACTATTCTTTAAAACATAACATAACTATACACATTACAGTAAGCATTTTTTTTCTAAATTCCTTGATTTTTACATGTAACAATTTGCAATTAAATTATCAAATACATAATATTAACATATATAAAATGTATTTAGATAATGTATTTACAAAATGTTACATACAACGTAAGTAAAGCAAAAATTAAAACAGTTTCCCCACCCATAATTTTTTTTGTAAATACTTACATTTCTGTTGCAGCTTCAAACGTAATCCAATTCCAAGCAATCCATACGACACCATTGCAGAAACCCATACAATCCATGTAAGCCCAAAAAAAATGCAAAAATACAAGAAAATCCATAGCGACTCCTCTCCAATATAATAGACATGATATACGATAGAAAACCCGAAAAAAGTAATGTAGAAAAAAAAACGCTCCTGGAAAACTTGAAAAACAAAATATTTGTGTGCAAAAATAAGAGTATATAATACTCGTCACACAACTCTGATCGACAAAGAAGGAACTCCTCAAAAACAGTAAAACGCGACGATAACCTGGAAAAAATAAAATACATACCCACCCACACAAAAACACCCATACATATATAAAAACACATATTTATACACCAAACATATTATCTTAGTAACATTTAAACATATTACCTCACGTCACACACCTACAACTAAAACGCGGTAAAAATCAAATATCGTACACTCTACCTAACACCGAACACACAATCTTCTCTTAATAACCCTATCTACATAAACCTAAACACACCACACATACACTAACAATAACTTCATTTACTTCTAAAATACAATTAAAACAAACTTACCCTTCTAACGCGAAGCAGCATCCAACCGCGATCTGTTGAAGCACCAAATAAGCCTAAGAAACATTACGCGGTTAAAAAGTAGTCCCTGTATACAGCAAAATCCTCTTTAATTTCTATATTCCAACACTTTAAAAAAATACACTGAGTATTATATTAAGTGTAAATAATTATTTAAATTGTAGAAAATTATTTCTTAAATATTCGTTACTTTCAAATAATTATTCTACTGTTATGTGATACTTAAAATAATATTTTATGATTTATATATACATTTTGAAAATAATCTATATGTTAAACAAATTTGCATATATAACTTTGTTACAAATAATTTGTTTATAAAAATAGCAAATATTAGTTTAAACATTATGTATGTATATAAAAATGTATTTCTGTGTTTATCTATGTAAAAATTAATATTATAAATATGTTCAATATTCATAATATTAATTTAAAAAAAATATATGATTACTTTGTAAGAAACAAACATGTTACTGTTACAAAAGAAATGTACATATTTATGAATGACAATATATTCAATGTCTATGTGAATAAAATAATTGTTATTAAATGAAAAGTACATATTACCAATTTGTTTCTTTAACTATTTAAATTACAATATATGTGAATAAACATAAAATTATGTTAATATCATTTATGTGTTAAAAACATATATATGCACTTCATATATTTTTTTGGATAATAAAAACTGTTTAGTTACAATTTTCAATTGAAATAAAAAATACATCTCTACTTACAATTTTTTTTTATATGTTAATAAACTGTTTTTCATTTATTGCATTTAACCCTGTGTATGTTTCCTTCTTTATTATTCTATATAAATATTAATTACATATGAAATATTCTATATAAAAATGCATTATAAATTTTAATAATTTTAAAAATGTATTCATCTTTTAAGTAGTACAATAACAATAATTATAATTAATAAAAAATATTTCTATGTAATGTGAAAACTTTATTATAGTATCCTACCAATAATAATGATTTCTATAAAAAAATTTCTTCTTATTTCCACTGCACCAATTATAAACTCACAAAACCATACTACACATTAAAACCATACAAATTACAATTCCCATTTCACCAATTGTAAACTCATGGAAGGTGCTGGACACTGAACCCATACTAATTACTATTCCCACTCCAGTGGGTGCAACAGTAGGGAAAGTAAATACTTCATATATTAATAAATAAATCAAAAAATAATATAAATATAATTTTTTTTACAAATGATTAACTATTTAATTTAACATAATAATTAATATATTAAAATTACTAATTAACTATCATTATTTCTATTACTTACCTATTAATACTAATTTACAACTAATTACCAAATAATTTTTTGATAATTATAAATTAATTTACAATTATTTTCTATTAAATACAATTAAATAAAAGATGTATGACGTTTGAAAGCATACTTTTACAACGCATACCTTTACAACGAAACGTTAACAACGCAAATACCATTACACCGCATTTATTTACAACGAATGTTTTTACAAAGCAAATACCTTTACAACGCATAGCATTACAACGTACGTATTCATAATTATATAATATTTTATTTAATGTAAATTATTAGAAAATAATTTAATTAAATGTATTTAAATTTAATTAATTTAATGTAAATCAAAATTTACCTTATTTTTACCCTGTACCCCTCTACCCAAAAACCCCAAACTGACCCTGAACCCTAAAAATACCCCTTTACCCACAAACTGAAAACTGACCCTGAACCCTAAAAATACCCCTTTACCCACAAACTGAAAACTGACCCTGAACCCTAAAAATACCCCTTTACCCACAAACTGAAAACTGACCGTGAACCCTAAAAATACCCCTTTACCCACAAACTGAAAACTGACCCTGAACTCTAAAAATACCCCTTTACCCACAAACTGAAAACTGACCCTGAACTATAAAAATACCCCTTTACCCACAAACTGAAAACTGACCCTGAACACTAAAAATACCCCTTTACCCAAAAACTGAAAACTGACCCTGAACCCTAAAAATGCCCCTTTACCCAAACACTGAAAACTGACCCTGAACACTAAATATACCCCTTAATCCACAAACTGAAAACTGACCCTGAACCCTAAAACTACCCCTTTACCCAAATACTGAAAACTTACCCAGAACACTAAAAATACCCTTTACCCAAATACTGAAAACTGACCCTGAACCCTAAAAATACCCCTTTACCCACAAACTGAAAACTGACCCTGAACCCTAAAAATAACCCTTTACCCAAACACTGAAAACTGACCCTGAACCCTAAAAATACCCCTTTAACCAACAATCCAAACCTATAACATTTTAAATATAATCATATACTTACCAACACTTAAGTTGTAATGGTATGCGTTGTAAAAATACCTGCATAGTAAAAACATTTGATCTAAATACATGCATTGCTATGGTATTTGCGTTGTAAAAGTTTCATTGTAAAGGTAGTGCATTGTAAACGTCGTGTGCTAAACGTTGTATACCTTAAATAAATATTATTATTTCATTATTTATTATTAAATTACTTCCCAGTCTATTCCCCTATAAACAGACAACCCACTACAGAAAAGTAAAAATTTAAAGTTACATAATTAGCAATTAATAAATTACATTAAATTATTTACCAATTATATTTTAAATAATCAACATTAATTTTTTAATTAACAATTAATTAAATATTACTACCAATTAATAAATTTACATATTTAATTGATTATAATTAAATTACTTCCAACCCTATTCCCTTATAAACCCACAACCCCCTACATGACATCAATTATTTAAATTAACATAATTAGCAATTAAACAATTAAATTAAATTAATTACCAATTACATTTTATATTATGTAAATACATTATTTAATTAACAATTATTAAAATATTACTACCAATTAATAAATTTACCTTTTTAATTAATTATAATAAAATTACTTCCCACCCTATTCCCCTATAAACCCACAACCCGCTACATGACAAAAAATGTATAAATTTACATAATTAGCAATTCTTCAATTAAATTAAATTAATTACCAATTAAATTTTATATAATTAAAATATATGATTTAATTAACAATTATATAAATATTACTACCAATTAATACATTTACATATTTAATTATTTATAATTAAATTACTTCCCACCCTATTCCCCTATAAACCCACAACCCGCTACATGACATAAATTATTTAAATTTACATTATTAGCAATTATTCAATTAAATTAAAATAATTACCAATTACATTTTATATAATTAAAATATTTTATATAATTAACAATTAATTAAATATTAATACCAATTAATACATTTACATATTTAATTATTTATAATTAAATTACTTCCCACCCTATTCCCCTATAAACACACAACCCGCTACATGACATAAATTATTTTAATGAGCATAATTAGCAATTAATGTATTAAATTAATTTAATTACCAATTAAATATCTTATATTAAAAAATAAATTTTTAATTAACAATTAATCAAAAATTAATACCAATTAATACATTTACATATTTAATTAATTATATTTAAATTACTTCCCACCCTATTCCCCTAAAAACCCACTACCCGCTCCTGGAAATTATTATAGTATTTGAATTTTTTTTTTTTATTATTATTTATTTTTAAATTATTTCAATATAAATAAATACCAAATTAACATATATTTTAACAATAAATGTAGCAATAAAACATTAAAACAGTATACATTTAACTATTAGATATTATTTATATAGATATTAATAGTCGATATCATGACAGTCGATATCATGACTGTCGATAACACAACTTTCGATATTTTTAAACTACTAGAAAAATCGATATTTTTTTCTAACGATATTACTTACTCGATATTTTTTCAATCGATATTTTTTAACATACATAAAAATCGATAAAAAATACATCGATATTACTTACCTCGATATTAATGCCATCTCGATATTCTGGAGTCGATATTATGTCCATTCGAAATAAATGACTCGATATTTAGACTGCACACCATAGGTCCTCAAAGTTAAGATGGGACAATGAGGAGCGTAGGCAAGGGTATGATATACATATTTCAGGATCCACATATTAAGTATAGTCTCTCACACAGCAAAATACTGGCAATTGGTACATATTGGAAATGAAGTAAGAAATAACTGTGCCAGACAGGAAAAAGAATAATTCATACATATCAAAAAACAGTAACAGCATTAATAACATGAATAACATTCCCTCGACTCTCAAGGTATTGATGGTGAAAGTAGAAGTCAGAGAGGGGTTCACGCATGCGCATCCTGGGGAAGTGTCAGTGGTGGTGTGAAAATCACTCAGCTACCAGAAAGGCGGGAGAAGATTGGTATGAAGGGGTTCAGCACATCAAGGATATCGGTACACCCACTAAGTAAAGGGGCCGGTGGAAGAAGGGGAAAAGAGAAAGGTGATGAGGGGGGAAGGGAAGGGCAGTCAGGGACAGGTGGTGGGAGGGGTGGGAACCAGGGGTTGAGGGCCCTCTGGGGACTATCTGGAGACGGGCTCTTTCATAGTATTGGCCGTGGCATGTCTCAGGTCTCTCATGTCATAGAAAGCAATGATGCTTAAGGGTGCCAGGGGTAATAAGCCAATGACTTAGAAGTGGAAGGGTAAAAGGTTAAGAATGAGTAATACAGGTTAGGGGGTCATGGGGGAGTAATGGTGAAAGGGGACAGGGATGGGTGATGAAACCAGATAGCGATGTATCAGGAGGGTAAGAATGTTCTTGATGCTCATGGTGTGAGTGGCAATTTTCTGGGTCCAGATTCACCACTGGCATGAATGGGTCCAACATCATCCAGGTGCGAAGTCCCCGTCAGCCAGGGTGGGTTTAAGTGGGGACTGGATTTGTCTGTGATTTAATCTTGGGTGAGTTCAGCAACTTTTTGGATCACTTTCACACGCTCAAATTGTTTATTGAAGAGTCTATCCTGGGTTCGTCCATGTCAGGACTGTTCCTGCAGACCAGGGTAGGAAGATGGAGGAGGCCTCTGGTGATGGCGAATGAGAATCCATTCTGACTGCATATGAGCCCTCCAGGAAGCGATGTAGGTCTCCGGGGCCATGTGAGGTTTTTGATTGTCCCGATTCTGGTGGGTTCCAGCTGGTCGTATTTAATGTCTAGTTGCCATAGTCAAAGTCTCAATAGTAGGAAGTCTTTTCGTTCCATGCTGGTTTCCTTGGAGAAGACTGCAGTTACTTGAATTTAATAAGAATCCGAGCCATTGGATCCATTCAGATGCACTGTCAGCAGAATCTGCTGAGTTTGCTCCTGACGAAGTAGGCGAGTGATTATTGGTCAAGCACTGTTCCTGGCTGTGAAGTAGTGGTTTTGGATCCAGTGAGCTTCCACAGTGGAGGCATCAGATCCAAAAGGAAACATTTCATGTCTCCCCCTTCCATGTTCTCGGGATACCATAAAATTGGACGTTGTTCTTTCAGGCCCTATCCTCCAAGTCCACAACTTTGTTGCGGTGGTGCCATATGTCTGCATCCCAAGAGTCTGCATTTTCTTAATTGGGGCCAGATTTACCAACATCTTGTGCTGTGTTTGCATCACAAAAGTGATTCAAATGAGCACAGAATGTTTTTTTGCTATTCTCTTTGCAGCCCAAAACTTGTTTTACGCTGGAAATTGCTTAAAAGGAACGCAAAGTAGTGCAATGTGCTGCTTTGCATTACTTAGCATCAAGGGGTATTATATGGATGTTTCCATGCAACCACCCATCCAATTTAATGCAAATCCATATGTAGCAAAATTTGAGACAGGGGTTTACCCAAAAAAAGAACATAATTTGAAACCAGTTTCTCCTTTCTTTTCTGACTTTGTGTATAGCAAACCTACAAAGTAGGAATAGTTTTAAATGGAATCTATGCAGAGAATTTAGAAAAACCTATAATAGACTTATGCACACACCTTGCACTATGCCGCAATGGTGTGCAGGTGGTTCTCGGCAGCAACATTTTGCACCAATGCTAGCGAGAGGGGAGGACAGGGACATATCTCTGTAGATATGGTGCTCTGCTGCTCTTTCCCTGACACCCAAAACAGCGCAGCATTTATGACTGCTGTGCTGTATTCTGTGACATGTCAGTAAAGTTGCCACACATTTTTCCAAGACATCCATGCAGCCATGAAAGAGTTCAAGTTCAGAACAGAGGGTAATGAGCTCAAATGGAAACTTTGACATTTTAGAAAACATTTGTCCAACGTTGCTTACACTGCTGTGATTGCTTGAAGGATAAACTCTATGGTGGCTTCGGGGGTGTCATTGCCTCTGTTGATGTGCTCCCTCCCACCACTTCTGTGAAGAGTAATTGCCATGTGGCTTTTCCGAAGGCTAACGTCCAGTGTGGGAAGGGGAGGGTTGGTTGAGCAGGTCAGATGGGAATGAGTAGGTGACATACTGTGCTGCACATGGCAGCTACAGTGTTCAGCAAGTGTTGTTCAGGGACAGGGTTCTGTGCTTACCGGTCATTGATAGTGTGCACTCTGAGGCGTAGTAGGGCACAGGATGCACGAGCTCAGCCGGTATATGTTGTAATGTCTATGAACTGGGCCCTGAGTGAGGGGGAGATTAGGAGTGGTGTGAAGAAATGTACCCCTCAAAATATTTCTAATAAAAGAGAGAGGGACCCCAGGACCAAAGGGATAGGGTTCCACAATTGACACAAGTCAGAATAAAATTCCCTTTGGGCGAATTACCAAAGAAACACACGTTCTACAAACATATACATATAACCTCATCAATATCAAATCATAACAAGGAAGCAATATCAAAAAAACAAAAAAACTGTGAAAACACTATAATGAAAATATATATGCACAATTTATTAGCATACACTATATTTAGTTAAAAATGGGAAACATATACAAAACGGAACACTGTAAAAATTATATATTTAACATTCCTATTAAAAAAGGAGGTACAAATAAAGGACTAAATTCCAACATAAGCTCAGAATTTTCCTTAGTCTGTCTTTCACGTATTGCTCCTTGTGTATCAACACGTTTCGGCGGTTTGTTTCGTATTTAACCACCTTCATCAGGACAATGACAATAAATGTTTCCCAATGGTTCTGAAATTAAAACAAAACCAATCTTAGTGACATATAATTCATTCCTAGTGTATTTTAAAAAAAACATAATGTGTACAAGTTTATACAACCCTAAGTGCATATAAAGTCCATAACATTGCTTCCATGTTACACTACACAAAACAATACATAACATGTGTCCAGCGGTGTGAGTGGGTTCCGTGACACGTTGTGCTAGTCCCAGGTTTCCAAGACTGCCAAAAAGGGCAGCTGAGTTTGGTTTAATATGATCTTCTGTGTGGAAATTGAGCTCTCACAGGTGGATGAATGCGCTGGAGTCAAGGACGAGGAAGGACAATGAAGTAAGAAGGTGTTAGTCTAGGGTTCCACCCAGGGAGAAGTTTGCTATGATTTGTAATTTCAAGCTGAGGTGTTCCGTGTAGTTTATTCGGGCTTCAAGGAAGAGTAGCAGTTGAAGGTATCTTTAAAGACGATGGCAATTCCTGCTCCAGGCTGTTTTAGGTGGTCATGCCTTGTGATCTTGTGCACGGCGATTTGACTGCAGTGATGTCTGTTTGAAACTGTGGTCAGCCATGTTTCCATGAGCAAGAGGAGCTCAGGGAGGCCTCAACCAACAGGCAGCAGATCCCGGTGGCACGCTTGCTGAGCAAGCAGGTGTTAAGGAACATGCATGATGTTGGTGTGTGATGGGTATGAGTGTGTTTTATGGTAGGGGTTTGAGTGTTTGTGGGGTTGGGTGTTGTGGGTATCTTCTTGGTTGGAATTGTTGAAGCAGTGGGTTCAGGGTAGAAAGAGAGCAGCAGGGTAGTGGTGGGGAGAAGAGGGACTGGGTTTCTGCTGCTGAGTGCAGTCTAGGCATGGCCGGCATATGTGCGCTCACCAACTGCACCTACTGCACATGTCCTCTGCGCATCCACGCTGTGGCTGCCATTAAGTAGGGATGGGGAGGATTGCAGGATAGGTGAGCGGGGCTGAAGGGGAAACCATCAGCAGGGAGAGAGAGTGGCACAAGGAACAGGTAAGAAGTGGGAGATGAGGGTACTATGAGTGCAGGAAAAGGGCGTGGGATGAGGGCACACAGAGAAGATGGAGAGACACGGTAAAAAGGTCACAAAAAAGTGAGTGAGATAGCAAAAATGTTGAAAATCTGCTCTAGCTCCCTATTTGCAAAAATGGTGTTACATCTGTCACTTGTCTCAGACCAAGGATGATTAGGGCAGTTGGCCCTAGCTTACTGTCCTCTAGACAAGACCAGTGATACTAGCACTGGTTCAAATAAGTGCCAGGCCATCTATGTGACCAGCAACCTGGGCATTTGAAAACCCCATCCCATGAAAATCAATCACTATTTGAAAAAGTAACTCCTCGTCTGGCACAATGACTACCGATGACATGGTAGCAATGTCATGACTTCTCATACTGGCTCATTGACTACTTGACCCAAGTCCCACTCATTCCTGGCCCAGTAACTGCTTGCCTAGCTTAATGCATGTTAGTACTGCCAGATAACATCTCCCTCTTCCAATGCAGTCTGGAGACCCATAGTCCAGGTGGCTATACACAGTCCAACTGAGTTACTCTCAGTCCAGACCCATGACTCTTAGGTAATTGACTTACTGTTGATTCCCAGCCCAGCCTAGCAATTCCTACTCTGGGATAGAGACATACCTTCTCCAAACCAGGCTGCAGATTGCCAAGAAATGCAAGCGAGATGCACAGATATTGCTTGAAGAAAGCAACTTTAGGCCAGATTTATATGTTGGCGGAGAGGGAACTCCATTGCAATGGAGCTCCGTTCTTGCCAACATAATTGTCCGTCAGTCCGATTTAAATTTAGCAGAGCATAGTTTGACGACAGTGTACACTACTCTGTCTAGACCTTGGTCAAACCCGTTTGATGGGCTGACGGAGTAAGGGCCATCCAAGGTTTGGCTGTATGTCGGACCACCTAATTTAAATGGGCGGACTTGCATATATTTTTCAATGCCTGTCACTGCCAGGAAACACCTGGCAGTAAGTGGCAGTGAACGTGCTCAATCCCGCTCACCATGGCAGAAAACTCCATGGTGAGCGGGGCATTTTTATTTTATTTTCAAAAAGAAAATCCTGCTGTGGTATTTGCTTTTTTGAAACTAATAAAAAATTCTACATTTGACATACAGCTCCGTCATATTGACGGTGCTGTCGACCAAACTTATAATGCATTGACAGGAACCACCTTTATGTCTGGGCCAGTGTACATTTCGAAATTTGGCACGAACCAACTCCATCAAGGCAATGGAGTAATTTACTCCATCACCCTGGTGGAGGATGGGCTGTCCACCAAATATTAAATATGGCTCTTTGTCTTTAAGCTATGGGCACTGAGACTAACCATGATTTTGTGGCAAGTAGTGAACACATAATGATCACATACTGTTGTTCTGAAACCCGTCATACATTTCAAATGCACTTGGTAATGAAATAGAATCACTAGTGTGCAGCAAGAGCAGCAGTAGGAAACTTCCTTTATGTAAAGGTGTAGTTATCATGTATTCCTACTTCTTTCCTCTAGTACCTCTACTTACTTCTAGATACAAACTATCATTACAAATGCCTTGTCTTACTCCTATTTACCCCTACATTCCCCAATTACTGCTCACAAACAATGCTACTTATACTCCCACCTACTCCTTCTTTAACATTTTGTTACTTATACTTGCTCCTATTTATCTTCTCCCTTCTATTTCCTCCTACTTTCTTCCATTCTTACTTTTACTTGTTCCTACTTCTTCTCATGTCTAGCTTCACTTAGCCCTACTTTTACTTCTCCACTTAATTCAAATAATATCTACACACACCCACTCTCCTACCTATGCCTATGCCTCATTTTATTCATACTTCTACTTACTCCTGCTTACACTTAATTACTTCTGCTTACTCCTTTGTTTACATCCACTGGTATTACTCCTACATTTAATCTTCCTAGTGCCCATATAGTAGTTCCTACATTTACTCCACTTATGCCTACACTTTATTCTACTTATTCCCTCTCTTACTCAGTCAGTCAAATTTACTTTATTCGGTTTATGTGCAAACCATAAAAGCATACTAAAAGACATATAATGTCAAAGAAGATATAAAAAAACGCGATTGCATATAAAAAACATTTAAGAAATATACAAGAATATACATACATAAAACAGTCACAAAAGCAGTTTGGGTTGTTTGCATCAGGACACGATAATAAGTTAAAATATGTACACTTTGATCTTAACGTATTTTCCTTATAGTTCTTACAGCCGCAGAAATAAAATTAGCAATGTTAAAAATTTCCCAAACATTTGTCAATAACTGCAAGTAGAGTAGAGCTGGCTTAACTTGCACAAAGCCCTTATTTGCTAAGATTGGAAGAATAAAGCGCTTCCGAATACCAGTGAGATGCCCGCAAAAAAAGATAAAATGCATGATGTCCTGCCCAGAGAAGTTATCACATGTACAAACTCCTAGGTCTTCAACCCTCTTCTAGCCTGGCGAATCACCAAGGAGAAAATAAAATTGATTTAATCTAAATCTGATCAATAAATATCGGTGATTAAGGGTTTGTAACAATATCCAGGTATGGTTCCATGGACAGGGTAGTCTTCCGCAATTGGTGAGCTCTTACTGTCGGTTTTGCCAGCTCCCTCTCTTCTCTTGCCATAGTGGCTATT
Source organism: Lissotriton helveticus (assembly GCF_964261635.1). Taxonomy (NCBI): domain Eukaryota; kingdom Metazoa; phylum Chordata; class Amphibia; order Caudata; family Salamandridae; genus Lissotriton; species Lissotriton helveticus. The sequence continues at coordinate 261,116,229 of NC_136071.1, forward strand.
CGCAGGTATGTTTCTTTGAGCCATTTTACATATCCCCTCAGCAACCCTTCTGGTGAATTATATAATTCCGGTCTCCCCAGCTTTTCTGATAGATTATAGACATATTTAAGCCAGGGGATACTACGCCCATGATAAAGTGCCAAACAATCTTTCAAAATGTCATGGTTTAGCCCTAGTTCGGGGTTTAGCCAGGTCACTATCCATTTTAACAAGCGTGCTACAGCAATTGAATCTTCAACAAAGCCTATTACACATTCCTGGTGTACAATGTAACTGGCCGTTGAATGCAGGACAAATAGAATGTTCCTAAGGCACTTATCTTCAACCATCTGGATGGCTTTTATATTCCTGATACCCCACAGATCAGCCCCATACACATTTAGCTCTGTATATTAGAAAAAGGGCCTTCATCGGTCTTGCTCCTAGTTTGTGAGCAAAGCCTAGGACAGCCAATGTTGCTCTAGTCAGGACGTTTTTTTTTTGCTAGAATTTGAGTTCCCCAGGAGCCCTGGTCATCAAATAAAACTCCTAAATATGGGAACCTCGATACCCTGGTTAATATATTCCCCTCACAATGGAGGGTTTTGACCCTTGTAGTTCCCTGACCAATAGCCATTACATGAGATTTGGAAAAGTTTACACTGAGATCCAAAGATCTCATAAAAACCGCGAAGGAATTTAAAAGTAATTGTAATCCGACCGCAGTTCTAGCTGAAAGAGCGGCATCATCCGCATAAAGGAGTGCCGGGACCAGACGTTTCCCCGCATGGGAAATATCTTTACTTGAGGCACATAGGGTGGAATCCAGGTTGTTAATATAAAGTGTAAAAAGTAGGGGCGCTAAGGTACACCCCTGCCTGACGCCATTGACAATAGGAATTCCTTCGGTACAATTGCCCACCTGGTCGTACCTCACAGTGGCATACAGGTCCCTGTGTAGATCTGCAAGAAAGTGGACGATGTTTTTATCAACTCCTAAGGACATGAGCAGAGTCCAGAGTTTGGACCTGTTCACTCGGTCAAAGGCCGATGACAAGTCCATAAAAGCCAGGAAAAGTGTACCCTTCTTGGCGACTGTATATTGCCCGATCAATAATTGCAGATTTAGACATTGATCCATCGTGACCAATCCCTTTCTCAAACCATACTGCAGGACTGAGAGTGTTCCCGTGTCCTCCAGCCAGCCCATTAGCGGGCTTAACACCACCCTTCCTAGTACCTTAACTGAAGAATCAATAAGAGATATCGGGCAGTAGCAACTAGGATCCCCTCTATTGTCTTTTTTGAAAATAGGAACTATTACGGATTTTGCCCATGTATTAGGCAGGCCCAATTGGCAGGCGTTGATGAAGACATTATACAATATATTTTACCATGTCTTATTGTTAGACTTAAAGAGGTCTGCCGGCACTCCGTCCGGTCCAGGGGCCTTATTACTTGTCATTTGCATTATTGCCTCAGATACCTCTAACTCAGTAAAAGATAGGGTATATTCTTCAATTTCAAGGTCCAGGTTAACACGGGTGTCAATCCCATCGTAGACTTTTTAAAAGTGGCTGTACCAGACCTGTTCTTGGATACCACAGTCAAGTCGCTATTACATGCATCATGAAAAAAGGGGCCTATTGACCACTGCCCCAAATTTGGGACTGTCATTAAGAACATCAGTAGATAAGAGCTCATGCCAGGCCTCCTCCCTGATTTCCTTCTTCCGATTCCTTAGGGCCATTTTGTACGTTTGCCTTAAGCCAGCTATGGCTAATTTATCCGGAGGGGTGGATTTCAATGCTGCCAACAACTTCCGGTGGGCTACGGAACAGTTGTGGTCAAACCATCTCTCCCCGACCCTTTCATGGCCTTTACATGGCAATTTGAGGTCCCTATCGATCTGGGCGCAAATTTTAGAATATGCCACCAAGACCTCCTCATCTACCTTGCCCTCAGTCAGACATATAGACATTTTATGGCCAACCTTAGCTACTAAATTATCGTGAAACTCATGGGGCACCACCCGGCACCATTTTAGCTGATGAGCTTGGTCTGTAGGCCGTATATCTAGATTGCCCAGTGTTCTATTGGGTTTATCCTTTTTCTTTAGATCGTCCACCAGGGTAAATGTGACAGGGTTATGGTCACTAAAGGTGGACCAGGAAGCGCTGTAACTACTTACCCTGTTCGCCACTGCCATGCTTACAAAAATATAATCAATGGTTGACCCAGGACCCTTGCCCTTGAAAGTTGGAACTATCTCTTCCCCTTCAGTTTGCTTCGGGTAAATCAGGTAATTTTCTGCCACCAGTTCCTCCAGATAAGATCCCTGTAGCGAATGCTCAAAATGTATATTCTCTTGGTCAATTGGTCCTAAGCTATCCCAGACATAACAGTTTCCTTTAGAAGAATGGACATTAAAATCACCCAGCACAAAAACCAAATAACAATTTGTACTTTTTTTACTATATGATTCCAAGAAATCATGTAGTCTAACTAAATGTTCATTAAAAAAAGCTTTATCGAATGAATTATAAAAATTAACAATGAGCCAAACGCCAGCATCCTTAGTTAGAATTTGTACAGCCAGACAGAAAGGTGTACCAGTCTCCACTTGAGTATAAGTACCCTCAATTTTTAGAGAAATCAAAGTCAATAACACTCCCATTGGGGAGGCAACTGCTGGTGACCAGAATGCTGTATAACCATCCAGAAAAAACTTATTTTTAATGTCCCAAGTTTCCTGCAGCCCAATAATATCGCACTCAGTGAGACAATCCCTCCATTTAGTGTTATCGGCCTTGTTACTTAACCCAGCGATGTTCCAGCTGAGTATCCTTGTCCCTACATTAGTGTTCCTTATCGGGGTGCTTAATACACGAGGCTCCTTGTTTGCAGCTGTCCCACAAACCATAATAGTCTCTGTAGATACTGAGGGACCCAGTCAATCTATCTCCTCAAGGTTGGTAAATGTCTCAAATCTGTTTTGGGTTGGGACAGTAAACTCGTTTGGCCCCCTGGATTGTGCCGTACCAGACAGATCTGTCCTGCTTCTTTCTGTTGGTGCAATGGTATGGTAAAAGAACCCTAAGGGTAAGATATTTATGCCTACACCCCTTAGGTTCCTTGTCCCTGCCCTCTCAAGGATCAATTTAACGATTTGCGGGGACCCAAAATTAAGCACCACACAATCCCCGCCATTCAGTTGCACAGAGTCCCCAATCCATGGAATTATGCGTGTCATTTTAAAATCTCTGAAAAGGGAGCTACCCAGCCCAGTTAAATTATCGAGGTAATGGAGGGCTTTATTTCCAAGGGATGACCAATGTTCCTCCATACCTTGCTTCAGGGGTGGAACATTCGATAAGATAACAGTGAGAGGAGTAGCCTCAGGGGGTAAGTTAAACTGGTTAAATCAATTTGGTCGGTGGTTAGTTCCCTGCACCAGACCATGAGGTGTGCCCTTATTTGATTCTTGCCTACAACTCATGTTAACACGGGCAGGATCCATGACACATCTCTCTGTCATGGGGGCTTGAGTGTTATCAATTTGTCCTGTGAGGGGCCCCCTACACAATGTGTTTTATCCCATGACTTCTTCCCTGTTCCTGTCAGCTGGCCCTTTTGGCCCTTCCTCCACCATAATTCTCTGGGGTGACGATAAATGATTCTCAATCTTACACAATCTACAGTCTATGTCCTCGAGTTTTGTGAAAATAGGTTTAAATATAGACTCCAGTTTCTCTTCTAATTTCGCTATAATGCGATTTTCCATGTCAGACTGGGCCTGCGTGGGGGAGTGATGTGAATTCACACTTGGTGACATATTTTTACTTGGGGTAACAGTGTTCTGTGAGCAACCCTTCCTCCCCCGGATGCCTCTGGTTTTAGGTACCTTGCTGGCCTGATATGTGGTGGCTGGGGTACTGCCAGCCTTCCTTTTCTTTGATGTAATACTGGTCCTGGCAGCAACCCCACCATTCCCTGCATAAGCTAAACGTTGCTGACGAGTAAGGATTTTTGAGGCGCTAGGTTGATTAGGGAACAAGTTTTCCACCACAGAAGGTAGAGCTTCCCGAGCTACAGGAGGGGATACGTGAGCTGGGTAGTGTATCTGAACCTCACGTGTGTTTTGAGCCCCTCTTGTTTCCACTGTGTCTGCTACCAATACCGGCCCGACTGGGAAGATCACTCGGGGTCCCCGGTTAAAATCTAGGGACAACCTTTTTTGGGTCTTCTCGATCTCCTGGAGTAATTCAGATTCGGCCCTGATGAAAAATGCGTCAACAGTCCCCACGATGCCTAATCCCCCTTTGGTCTGGCCCCTATTAATTATTAGGAAATGGTCCCAAACAAAAATAAAGGAACTATAACAGCAACCCTCAGCAAGATCTCACCTAGAGAGTCTAAAGAGTCATTTTTACAGATCCAAGTTCCTTAGAGTTCCTTGTGGCAAGACAGTCCGGACAAAAGAGGACCGGCCCAGCCAAGCCTCCTCCGGCGTCTCCCTGCTCAGCTATGGCCCCCACTGACTCCTGACGGTGGCGGCAAGGCCACGGACTGCTCCAACTGCCCCCGAGGTAAGACCGCTATGACTCCTGGCGGTGGCGGCAGAATCTATTGACCTCCAGTGGCGCGGGAGCCCTGGCGCCCCTTTATGCGCCTCCTGGCGCACTGGGTGCATGTGCGGCATGTGTGGTGCAGGGGACGCTGGGAGTTGTAGGCTAACTCCCCTCCGGTGTCCCCCTGCTCAGTGATGGCCCCCGCTGACTCCTGACGGTGGCGGCGAGGCCACAGACTGCTCCAACTGCCCCCGAGGTAAGACCGCTATGACTCCTGGCGGTGGCGGCGGAATCTATTGAGTTCCCTCTCTTACTCATACACTTACTCTTCTTACTACTGTTACTTGTATACTTAGGTGAATATTTATCAATATTTCACTCAACACAATGCGGCAACACACCTTTCTGTGCTGTGCTGTGCTGTATGAAAGGGAAAGGGAAGGGAAAGTAATGTGCCAAGTCTATCATTATATGGCACATTTCTGATGTCTACCTGCTGGTGCAGAATGCAGCACACATAGAAAGAGGAAAAAAGGGAGAACTAAGGCTATTTCTCCTCATTACACCACCCCTAGGGAGGCATAGCATTTTGCCGCATTCCCAGGTCCACCAGCATTGGAAAATCTGGAAAAGCTTCAGAATCCATTTGTGGATGTATGGAAGACCCATGTTCCACCCATGGAGCGCTTCCCTGGGGCAGGGTAATGCAAGGCAGGGACTTGCACTGCCTTGTGATAATCCAGATTTACCAGGTGACACAGGGCCACGGAAGGTGGCCTTGCATGGCTTGATAAATCTCATTAAGGTTTTGCGTTGCCCTTGAGTTGGGAAACAGCATTTACAATGTGGACAGAAGGAACAGGAAGCAACAGGCCCTAGATTGAGGAGTAAAGCTGGGGTTTGGGTGGTTTCCTGGCTGGAGGACAGGTTTTAGGGCTCAGGGCGGGGGCTGGGGTTTTTTAGGGCTGGGTTTGGGATCGATATTATGGCTGGGGGTCGGTTTCATTGCTCAGGGTGGGGGGAATGGTGTTTTAGAGTTGGTGGTGGGGTCGTTTTCAGGTTTGGGGATGGGGTCGTTTTCAGGGCTGGGGGTCAGGTTTTAGGGTTTAGGTCGGGAGGGGCTGGGATGAATTCTTTACCATGCATATGCCTTTACCAATCATGCCTTTACAACAAAATCCGTTGTATAGGCATGAGTGGTAAAGACGTGGAAAGAACTGCGTTAAGGCATGCAATATAATCCCATGCGTGTTTCCGTCATAAAACCCCATGCAATACCTTGTGCGGTGCAAGAGTGACGCAGAATCAGGGCCGGACTGGGGAAGTGGAGAAGTGTGGCTCAGGGGTTAGAGGCAGCAGACCCGGAATCTGAGAGCGGTCCTGGACCAGGGTTCAATTCCCCGCCCCGGCGGGTCTTGGGCTAAAAATTCCATGGACTCGATAATTCTCACCCTGGTGCCTCCTCGACTCACGGGTTCACACTCTGCGACTCTGGGCAACAGCTTGCTTAATCTCCACAACGGCCCCTCGCGGCGGGATGCCTGACTTTCACCTTGTGGATACCCTGCTATCTCACAGGGGAATATCAGGAAGGGTTCCCTAAGCAAGCGCCGGGACACCTGCTTTGCGGGTAGCTGTGCGCTATATAAGCTCAACTACATTTACATTTACATTTACATTTACTGGGAACCAAAAACCGGCCCTGGCAAATTGTTCGCCCCCCCCCCCGGTTGAGGGTGCCGCCGAGCTCTTTGCCAGGGCCGGTTTTCGGACGATTCTGTTACAGGGCCGATTTTGCTGCAAAAACGGCCCTTTAACAGAAACGGCCCCCAGGGGCACAAAACCAGCCCCCACCAATGCGGCGCACCGGGGGATTGCCCGGAGCCCGCTACGGCCAGTCCGGCCCTGCGCAGAATGTTGATAAATATGCCCCTCGATTTTGCTGACTCCTGCAAAATCTCTTACTTGAGCCTAGTCTTACTGCTCTTTACATATACTCTTACTCCTGCTCTTATAATTGCTCCTACCTACTTCTAACATTACTCCCGCTCATACTTCCACCTACTTCGATTTCCATGGGCTCACTTCTAATTATTCGAATTTTTTCCTAGGCATTCTTACTCCTTTTCTCGTAATTGAATTCAACCCTACTGTTAAATCTAGTTATGTTTTACCCCTACTCCTACATACTCAAAGCTATTCCTACTGCAGAATAGACGCCTGCTCCCGTCTCTCTCGCTTACTCTGTCCCTTTCTCGCTTTCTCTCTCTTTCTTTGTCCCGCTGTCTGTGCCAGTCTTGAAGAGATTAAGGCACATTTTTATAAACCTTTGGCCCGCCCACAAAAAAGTGCCTTAACCTCTTCGCTCCCAATGGAGCGGCAAGATCTATCGGGGAAATATGCATACTTCAACATTGGCTTCATAGTTCTGCTGTTGCTTTCCATTTGAACTTTTTTCTTTTTTCTCGTCTCTCCTTTTTTCCTCTTCACTAATCCCGCGCATAGGGAAAGGGTGGGGTGAATGGATACTGTACACGTGCATATGCAGAAAATGAAATATACAGGCAGAGATTCTAAACCAAATGAGCAGGCCACCGTGCTCCGCAAACGCAGGAACAGTCTCGGCGTTTGAGCGTTTGTCCTGGGAGATTTCAGTACATTTAACTCATGTCCTAGTTTTCAGAGAAAGTAGAATGCTCCAGGGCAGAATTAGTTAGCTGCTGCTAGCGGAAAGCCATTTAGTTAAAACAGATGATACCATGTTTCACAGTTACTTTTTATTCCCCATAGCTCCCTAGTCCCATTTCTGTCAATTAAGAGATATGTTTCCACTCAGTTGCTGTAAAATCGAAGTGCTACTTTATATGTTTCTGGAATGCCCGGTTTTTGGGATTCAAGATCTGGTCACCCTCTATGTCAGAGTATATGCTCACTTTTCAATTTATCTCAGGAACGGCTGGACGCAGGAAATGAACCAGACCAAAACAAAAGCACTGAATAACATAAAGGGTGCTATGCCAATAAAATCTAGAGAAATATTGTGCAGTATTTTGTTTCATTTTCTCTGTGGTTCACGTTCTCTAACGAAAATAATGTTAAATTGAAAAGTAGCACGTTTTGGTATCCCTCTATGGTCTTCAATTATGACCCGGTTTTATTAAAAGTGAAAAAAGCATGTTTCCCAAACCAGCACACTGTAATATGCTATTTATTACCATCATTGAGCGAGAGGAGGGCTCATAAACTCACCAGAAGCGAAGTCCCCCTCCCTTCCCTAAATAATTTTAATGAATAGGATATTATAATCTGCGCAACTGCAGATAAGGTTTATATCATGATTTTTGTTCCTTTGTATTTCTTTTAACAATATATATTTAACTAAAACAAGGATTCAAGTGGATTCATTTGTTCAGCAAGGTACAATCACATTGTAGAGGATCTGTTGTTACAATGAGAAGTGATTTAAGGTGTGAAGTAATTGTTACATGCAATCAGTGAGGCTGTACAGTGCTTTCTCATGCTAATTTTGCAGTAGTGTGGTAATCATTTCGAATTTGAGGTTTGCACTGTAGTAATAGTGTGTCAATGCATATTTATGAGTGCACTTGTTTAAATAACATTTGTTGTTTTCACTGCTCTTATTTTCAATGAAAAGAACAATGATTAAGGTGACGTTATAGGTAGGAGCCAGAATGAGACATGAGGTAATGGTGAAAAAAAAAAAAAACACTGAGATATGCCAGTTATAACTTAAGGCCTGATTTAGAGATTGGCAGATGGGTTACTCAGTCACAACAGTGATGGATATCCCATCTGTAGAAATATAAATTTTATAGGATATAATATATATTTTGTCAGATGTGATGTCCGTCACCGTTGTGATGGAGTATCCCATCCACCAAAATCTAAATCGGGCCCTTAGTGAACTATCATCTATCTATCTATCTATCTATCTATCTATCTATCTATCTATCTATCTATCTATCTATCTATCTATCTATCTATCTATCTATCTATCTATCTATCTATCTATCTATCTATCTATCTATCTATCTATCTATCTATCTATCTATCTATCTATCTATCTATCTGTCTGTCTATCTGTCTGTCTGTCTGTCTGTCTGTCTGTCTGTCTGTCTGTCTGTCTGTCTGTCTGTCTGTCTGTCTATCTATCTATCTATCTATCTATCTATCTATCTATCTATATTTTTTGGCATACATATGCATATATATATATATACACAGAAAAAAAACATAGGTTTCAGGGACGTTATAGTTAGTTGGACATTTCACTCATACAAAACTATAGAAATTCTGCTGTTATAGTTAGTGGAGCTAACTATAACTCGCGCCCCCGCAATGTACTGCTGATGATGTCACATAATACATCATTCATGACATGGTCAGTGACATCACTGATGACGTCTCAAATGACATCACTGATGACATCACTGATGACATCATCCAGTGAATATGTGTTTCTATAAAATGTAAATATGTTATATATATATATATATATATATATATATATATATATCCACGCTCTCTGTGCCATGTAACACTTTCAGTGCACTCGCAGGTGTGTGCTGGTTGCGGTTGTGGCAAACTGCTTCAATCACTGCTCCATTTCTTTCCCATTACAAAGTGCCCGTTTGCGCACAAATAAGCGGTCTTTCTTGCTGCCAGCCTGATTTCTCCATTATGAGTGCGGCAATTCTTTGTAATGGGAAAGAAATGGAGCAGTGATATATATATATATATATATATATATATATATATATATATATATATATATATATATTTATATTTATATTTATATATATATATATATGAACGAAACCTTCCTCCAAAAATGAATGAAGCAGGGAGCCCAGAGGGGACAAGGAAAACGGGCTTTATTAACAAATAGGCAGTCCCAGTGGCGGTAGATGCATTTCGCTGTCTTGGCTTCCTCAGTACCCAACACTGGGAGCCTTCATCTGTTGTGTGTTAATCCTGCTGCCTCCGATGAAATACTGGCGCTATCCGCTCCTCCCCCTAGCAATAAGGCTCTCCTGTTGCAGTCCGTTTCAGCTAGAGGACTCCATCTCCCAGAAGGCCTAATGGTTACGGCAGTCCGGGTTGGTGAGATGGGGAGGGTGTGATAGTAGTCTTCACCACAGTCACCCAAGCAGGACACGATGACCACTGTCATGGAGTTAACAAGCCAGTCTCCAAGTCCCCTTATGACGCCACAGCCCAGCGAGCAGAAAATCATGTATGCAGGGATCAATAGTGCGAGTGCACAAAGTCCAGAACGAGGCAATGCCTCACTGCTCCGTATTCTCTGCAGGCAAGGCGGGTTCCGGACTATCCTTCCCAGGAAACAGTGGACGCCCTCAGGCAAGTACCAGCAAATGTCCGGGTCCCAAAGCGTGGCGGTGCTCCTGTATTGTGCAACTGGCAAGCACAAATAATATGAACGAAACCTTCCTCCAAAAATGAATGAAGCAGGAGCCCAGAGGGGACAAGGAAAACGGGCTTTATTAACAAATAGGCAGTCCCAGTGGCGGTAGATGCATTTCGCCGTCTTGGCTTCCTCAGTACCCAACACTGGGAGCCTTCATCTGTTGTGTGTTAATCCTGCTGCCTCCGATGAAATACTGGCGCGATCCGCTCCTCCCGCTAGCAATAAGGCTCACCTGTTGCAGTCCGTTTCAGCTAGAGGACTCCATCTCCCAGAAGGCCTAATGGTTACGGCAGTCCGGGTTGGTGAGATGGGGAGGGTGTGATAGTAGTCTTCACCACGGTCACCCAAGCAGGACACGATGACCACTGTCATGGAGTTAACAAGCCAGTCTCCAAGTCCCCTTATGACGCCACAGCCCAGCGAGCAGAAAATCATGTATGCAGGGATCAATAGTGCGAGTGCACAAAGTCCAGAACGAGGCAATGCCTCACTGCTCCGTATTCTCTGCAGCCGAGGCGGGTTCCGGACTATCCTTCCCAGGAAACAGTGGACGCCCTCAGGCAAGTACCAGCAAATGTCCGGGTCCCAAAGCGTGGCGGTGCTCCTGTATTGTGCAACTGGCAAGCACAAATAATATGAACGAAACCTTCCTCCAAAAATGAATGAAGCAGGAGCCCAGAGGGGACAAGGAAAACGGGCTTTATTAACAAATAGGCAGTCCCAGTGGCGGTAGATGCATTTCGCCGTCTTGCCTTCCTCAGTACCCAACACTGGGAGCCTTCATCTGTTGTGTGTTAATCCTGCTGCCTCCGATGAAATACTGGCACGATCCGCTCCTCCCCCTAGCAATAAGGCTCACCTGTTGCAGTCCGTTTCAGCTAGAGGACCCCATCTCCCAGAAGGCCTAATGGTTACGGCAGTCCGGGTTGGTGAGATGGGGAGGGTGTGATAGTAGTCTTCACCACGGTCACCCAAGCAGGACACGATGACCACTGTCATGGAGTTAACAAGCCAGTCTCCAAGTCCCCTTATGACGCCACAGCCCAGCGAGCAGAAAATCATGTATGCAGGGATCAATAGTGCGAGTGCACAAAGTCCAGAACGAGGCAATGCCTCACTGCTCCGTATTCTCTGCAGGCGAGGCGGGTTCTGGACTATCCTTCCCAGGAAACAGTGGACGCCCTCAGGCAAGTACCAGCAAATGTCCGGGTCCCAAAGCGTGGCGGTGCTCCTGTATTGTGCAACTGGCAAGCACAAATAATATGAACGAAACCTTCCTCCAAAAATGAATGAAGCAGGAGCCCAGAGGGGACAAGGAAAACGGGCTTTATTAACAAATAGGCCAAGGTGTATTAAAGAATGAATGGGTGTATAAGAGTCAGGATGCATGATTAAGTAGGTATGTGACTGACTGTATAAGTGAGTGATTAATTGTGTCTTACTTAATACATGTGTTAGTGACTGATACAGACATTCACACAGTTTAGGTTGTCAGATGGTGTGTAAGCGGTTGCATGGTTTGGTTATCAGCTAAATGAGGATCTATATAGGCTATTGATTCATTGTCTGAGTATGTGTATGGGTGCCTCAGTGTCTGTGTGGGTGGGTGGGGGGTGAGACTCTGTGCATAAATATGTGTGTGGATAATTCACTGGGTATATGTATTCAAGTCTGTATCTGTGAAGGGCTGTATGTCTGGGTGAGTTTGTGTATGGGTGTCTTGGTGAGTGAATGGATGCCTCAGTGGTACTTGTGTGAGTAACTGCATATGTGAAAGGCAGTATATGTGAGTGTTGGACTGTATAAAGCACTATATGTGAGAGTGAGTGATTGTGAGACTGCCTGTATGGATCAGTGTGTGCTTGTACTAGTTATTGTATTAGAGTGAAAGTATGTGTTAGTATATGTTTAAATAAGTGAGGTGGTAGGTGTATAACTGTACAGGTGAGTAAATAAAAGTGTGATTCATTATTTCCATTACTGACTAGGTGTGTGAATAACTCTATGAATGAGAGGCGATGTCTGAGTGTCTGCATAGATATGTGACTGGATATGCTAATGCTACATCGATGGCTGACTGTATGTATGAGTGACTGTATGGGTGAATGAATTGATGTATATGTAGACCTAGGAATTAGTCTGTGGATATGTACTAACTGGTATTGGTGTGTTCATGATTTCGAAAATTATAGTCTGTATTTTAGAATGGGTGTATCAAGTGTTGAATTAAGGTCTGATGAGGTGCATCAGATTGGCACGTGGATGATGTCATCAGTGATGTCATTTGAAATGTCATCAGTGATGTCACTGATGGGGGCGTGGCTACGCACGCGAACGACATGGATGCCTCCGGGTAGAGCTCCGCGCCGAGCTTCCCCACCCGGCGCATTTATCCTGTCCAGCGCGGGCCACGACCAGCGGAAACTGCCGGCGCCGACGTGGAGTGTGGTCATCCGTCCCCCTGCCAACTTTGGGGACGATCGGTGCGCCTGACCTGCACCGAGGACAGAACTGGGAAGCAGCCGCGCAAGCCGCCTCCACGTCCGGCGTGCGCCCAGGACAGCCCGGGGCTCCAGGACTGCTGCTAGGCCCGGGGGGCCGGAACGGAGCAAACAAGCGGCGCTGACCGCGGAGAAACAACACACGCAGGAGGGAGAACTGCACGAGGCGCCGGAGGCACGGGGCATCACGCATTGCACCCCCCCCGCTACTGCGGACGCCGGGCCTGCACAGATCGGAACTGCGGCCGCCCGCGCAGCTGACCGGCGCTGAGCCACCACGTGGGGCCGGTAAGGACGCTGGGGCTCGGGGTCGGCAGAATCAGCCTCCTCGGCGGGGTGGCCACTGTGCAGACGACCAGCGGGGGTGGGCGCCGAGGGCCTGTGCGGGGGTGAAGACAGGAGCCGGGGGCACCCGCCGGCCGCCACTGGTGGCTGCTTCGGCGGAGAGGCCCGACCACCCGACACAGAGTGACGCCCGACGGGACCGGACGGCGTCTGAGGTGCCCCACCGTGCCTGACCGAGACCGGCGCTCCGGACCTGCTACCGGTGGGCCGCGCATGCTGCCTTGGTGCCCAAAAAGTGCTCTGACCAACCCGGGGCTCCATACGCACTGGTAGGCCCGAGGGAGAGGCCTACGCGACAGGATTGCGGCACTGGCCACGCTCACCGGCCTCGCCCCATACAACCCCTCGCCGGCTGCTGTGGACGCTGGACCCTTGCCCACTGCTGACCCCGGCGCCACGAGACACTGGTGGAGGAGCTGAGGCCCGAGGGGCGAGAGGGCAGTCCCCCACCGAGGCCGGCACTGGACGACTGGCACACACGCTGCCCAAGAGCGACCCCTGACCCGTGGACAGAGCGGACGGGCCAAGTGGCTGGAGGGGAGCATAGGGGACCCGGGCATTGAAGGCGGCTGAGGTCGAGAACACTGGCGACTGCCCTTGGCGAATCCTCGTAAACCGTCTGACGGGCCGCGAAGAGAGGGCCCGACCACCAGGGACTGGGAGCAGCCCTAACGAGACGGGCGTGCGAGCAAGACACCCATGACACCCCCTTTGCCGACGACTCCACACGAGGTGTGCCGGGTCCCGAGAGGCCGCCTGTAACGACGACGCACCTACGCTCCACTCCCGCGTAGCAACGACGGCCCACCTCAAACGGGACTCTGTGCTGCTCGCGAGCTGAGGCCGGGAATCGGGAGACCGCCACCGCAGCGTGACCTGCCAGAACGTCCACGGACCCGAGCTTTATCACACCCCACTGGCACAGCTCTCCCTGCTGAGGTAATACTCGCGCCCTGGCACAGATGTCTACTGGGACCAGGACCCGAACCGGGAACAGCGGAACCATCCCCAAAGGCAAGATGGACAAATCCGGGAAGGGCTCTGACCCAGATCAAACGACGGCTAAGCTGGACACCATGTTGGTGGCGATGGAACGTCTGGAGGAATCCATCCAACTGACACGCACCTCATTAGCCACAAAAATAGATGGAGTGGTCATTGATCTGACGCACCTGAAAGCAGATCATAAGAAGCTGGCGGACCGCACTGTATCCCTGGAAAATGATGTGCAGGAACTCCGACCCCAGGTCAGCCAATCGACTAAACACATCCAAGACCTGCTGAACAGGGTGGACTTCTTGGAGGATAGAGCAGAGGACGCGGAAGGCAGGGCGCGAAGGAACAATGTGCGCCTTGTAGGAGTACCGGAAAAATGGGAAGGGAGGCACCCAGAGGAGCACATGGAACAATGGCTGCGAGGCCTACTATCAGAGGGTTCGCTGTCCCCACACTTTGTGATCGAACGTGCACACCGCGTCCCCACCAAACCACTAGCAACAGGCTCTAATCCGAGGCCCATGCTACTACGCATCTTGAATTACAGGGACAGAGACTCCATCCTGAGAGAAACGCGCAAGCTCCAAGAGATCAGAATTGAGAACGCGTCAGTGATGTTCTTCCCGGACTACACTATTCAAGTACAGAGGCGGCGACACGACTTCCTGGAGGTGAAAAAATGCCTGAGGCAGCAGGGCCTGCAATACTCTCTGTTGTTTCCTGCGAAACCAAGGGTGGTGGCTGGAGAACGCACCCATTTCTTCACTGACCCGGCAGAGGTGGAGGCATGGCTGGACAGCGGCGTGGGCACGGACCCTGAGACCATGGCTGGTCCTGCGCCCAGGAGGCAGAACGGAAACGCCCGGAGGAGACGCAGACCGCGCCGGAGATCACGATCTGCTACGCGAGGAACAGCGAGGACAACCCCCCCGGAGGACACTCGGCAGCAGGAGAAACAAGACGCCCTTCGCCTGGTCATGGAATTGAGCTCTTCCCCAGTGCAGAGTGCGACAGCGGGAGGCAGCCAGCAAGACCCTCCCAGTGACGACAAAGCCATCTATGGCATACCGAATTCACAAGGCTCGGAGGAAAGACCGGACGTCACGCCCCAGACGGCGGACTATATCAGCTGAGCGCGCCACAGGGAAAAGGGACACGACTCAGACGACGCCTCCACGGCAGTGGAGGAATGGATAGACATGCACTCACCCCATGCCGGGTGAGAGCGTTGGCCTTGCATTTTGCTTGAGGGGTGAATACGCACCCGGAGACCCCTGTGGCGATACTGACCCCCGGACATATCGCCGGCGCCCATTCCCGGCTAGCACACACGCCCGGAGAAGTTGCTCCTGAACACTGCCGCCCTGGGACACGTAACGTATAGTGAATTGGTGCATGTGTGCATGGGGTCCCGCATTTGCATTTACATAGATGTGTTCTTTTTTTTTCCTTTTTTATTGTGCAGCCGAACATTCGCCGGGTGGGTGGAGGATCTCCATGGACAGACATTGTTGGTTTGCTACCACGATTTGGGTGCGCTCTGCACACCTACCCCCTTCAGTCTTAGATATGGTTACTCTCCTTGAGAGTATGGACGGGAGCACGTTCCGCACCCGACCTTTTGGTATTCTACATGTTCACCAAGTTCGAAGGTTCACTGTTCCCCCCATTTTTTGTACCCTTACCCCCCCCCCCCCTTCCATTGCTGGGAATTGTGGCCACGGGGACGCTGCTATGGTATGGTGCTGGGGTGAGTTGTTTGACGATGATGTGGGGCACGAGGGGCGACGACGGGGAGGCGGGGTGAGGACTGATATCGGATTGCTGTAATGTCTGCCATTAAGATATGCACGTGGAATGTCAGGGGCATGCACACACCATCCCGGCGCTACCAAATATACTCCTACCTCAAGCGCCATCACATACAGATAGCTCTCCTACAGGAGACGCACCTCAGTGACTCGGAAGTCAGCACCCTGCGCCGCCGATGGCGGGGGCAACTATACGCCACACGCCATTCGTCATACGCCAAGGGATCACTAGTGTGGGTCAGACCGGGCACACCTTGGGCGATGTCGGACACACACATAGATCCCGGAGGAAGATTTGTAGTGGTCCATGGCAGGTTGGACGGGAACCCACTGGTGCTGGCCTCGGTATATGCACCCAACACGGGCTTGGCGGCTTTCCTGGCACAATTGTCCACCACTTTAGCTCCCTGGCATGGTGTCCCGTGGGTGTTGGGTGGGGATTATAACGGCACACTGGACGTGACCCTAGACCGTTCGCACCCCCCACCGCCCAACTCGCATGCACAGACTACTGCAGACACCCTCCAGGCATGGTCCACACAATGGGACTTGCGAGACGCTTGGCGTAGCCATAACCCACACACCAGGGCCTACTCGTACTACACTGGGGCACACGCTCTTCATGTGAGGTTAGACAGATACATGGTCACTGAAGACATTTTGCCGCACGTCGTAGACACCTGCTACATGGGCCGCACGCATTCAGACCACAATCCCCACACCCTGAGCATAGCATGGGACTGCCCCCGACCCCCGGCGCCCACTTGGCGGCTCCAACCTGACCTGCTCCTAGACGGCCATTTCCGAAGCTCCATTAGCGCACACACAGCGCAGTATTTTGAGGACAACACTGGCACGGCGTCATCCCCGCAGATCGAGTGGGACGCATTTAAAGTGGTCCTCAGAGGGCAATGTCTGGGCACACAAGCCCTCTCACGCCGCCGCATAGAAGCTGACCTTAAACGCCTGGAAACAGACCTGTTGCAGGCTGTGCGAGAAGCGGCTGACGGTGATGACGCCAAACTATTGGAAGCACGCGCGGAACATGACAAACTCATGGACAGCCTGAAACATGTTAACTACGCAGCACACTCGGCCCGCACACATCATACTGGGGATAAACCTGGCAAACTGCTGGCTTGGCTAATTTAACGAGAGGAGCGAACGTCCCCCATCACTGCGATACACCCGCCCGCTGGCACCGCGGTGTACACCCAAGCGAAGATTCATGACGCCTTTATAGCGCACTACCGAGCGCTATATGAGTCACGTCTCTCGAACCCGCACCCGAACATTGCCGATTACCTCGAAGGACTCATGCTTCCCGCCCTTACGGCAGACCAGCAAGACGACCTTGGGTCGCCATTGGAGGCGGATGAGCTGCGCGACGCCATCTCTGCCCTCTCGAACGGTAAAGCACCCGGACCGGACGGCCTCCCAGCTGAGTACTACAAGGCCTGCTCCGACATCTTGATCCCGGAGCTCATTAGAATGTACTCGGCGGCGTTGGATGACTCTGCCCTGCCCACATCCATGAACGAGGCGACACTGGTGTCGCTTCTCAAACCCGGCCGGGACGCCACGCTCCTCGGCTCGTACAGGCCTCTAGCACTCCTGAATACGGATTACAAGATCCTAGCGTCTTCCCTGGCAAGGCGGCTGGCGCCACTGGTGCCATCCCTGGTACACAGCGACCAGAACGGCTTTGTGCCCACTAGGTGCACATCCCACAACATCAGGAGGCTGTTTCGGGTGCAGGAATATGCAGTGCGAGACTGGCCGAGATCGGGGTGCCTAATTCTCGATCTCGAAAAGGCATTCGACTCGGTCGAATGGCCGTATCTGCGGGAGGTACTGAGCAAATTTGACCTGGGCGATAACTACATCGAAATGGTCGGCCTGCTATATAGGAGTCCGGAAGTGCGCGTCCGCACGGGCAAGCTACTTTCGGACACTATAAGAGTCAGACGGGGCACCAGACAGGGATGCCCGCTGTCCCCGCTACTTTTCGCGCTGGCAATCGAACCTCTCGCTGAGATACTGCGCGGAAGTGGGGCGAACTGGGGTATACCGCTAGCAGACGGCACACATGTGGTCTCGCTGTATGCTGACGATCTATTACTGTACTTCAGAGACCTCCGGGATTTGGTCTGGAATACTGGACGACCCAGGGTGGCGCTAAATAAGCTCTACGCACCGATTGAGGCGGGCGGCCTCGCGGTGCCGAACCTGGAGCTCTACTACCTAGCGGCGCAGCTCCAGTGGGTGACCGCCTGGCTCTCGGGCAGGTACCTGGCGGACACGACCTCACACGAGGACTCGCTCACCCTCCTGCAAATTCACTCGTTTTTCCACCCATTAGCACGTACGAAACACCGACCACAGCTACATGTGGACGTAGCGGTGAAAAGCTTCCACAGAAGCATACGGCTCACTAGGCATGTCACACCTTACGCCCCAGCGCTCCCACTCCTGGGCACGCCTAAAGCGACTACCATAGTCACGGCAGCTGCGCTGGAGCACTGGACGAGCTCAGGGATTGAAACCATGGCGGACCTATATGCCGATGGCACCCTGATTCCCTTTGAGACACTGGCTGACGACACGGGCATTCCCGCGGGTCAATTCTTACAGCACGCATCCATAGTAGCGGCATACACCCGAAGATGGGGTAACATCACAGTTGAGCCCCC
Organism: Lissotriton helveticus; assembly: GCF_964261635.1. Taxonomy (NCBI): domain Eukaryota; kingdom Metazoa; phylum Chordata; class Amphibia; order Caudata; family Salamandridae; genus Lissotriton; species Lissotriton helveticus. Next base: position 261,134,574 of record NC_136071.1, read on the forward strand.
CACGCATCAACTGATACAACACCTCCATGTCATGGGGGATGGTACGCACGTGGTACATTGGTTGACTCAGGCCTTATTGACCCACACGCAACATACCCTACAACCCCTGCGTGCTAAATGGGCAATCGACAGAGGGAGGGACTGGACGGACAAGGAGTGGATGATGGTACTCGCCAGCCCCAAAAACATCCCTCGTAACGCACGCTTCAAGGTGATACAATTTTATGTGTTGCACAGGGCATACCTCTCACCAGACAGACTCAACCAATATTTCCCGGGTGCCTCGGCTGGCTGCCCAAGGTGTGAGCTAACTGGAGCGGATCTGCTACATATGTTATGGCTCTGCCCACGGATACGACCATACTGGCAATCAGTGCTAATGGTTCTTGACCGCTGCATGGCTATGCCGTTACCACACACATGGGAGACATGCCTGCTGGGCCTCTATAAGAGGACCGCCCTCAACAAAGTCCCCTCCCGTTTCTGGGATCTGGGCCTCATCACAGCCAAGAGACTACTCACTAAACATTGGAAACGCGCGTCCCCTCCCCTGATACAACATTGGCGCACCTCTCTAGACACCTGGGCTAGGGCGGAAAGCATAGTCCTACACAACAAAGAAACGGCGAGATTGCGACAGTTCCCAATAGCAACACTATGGGATGACATGCTCAGCGCCTTTCACAGCGACAGACACCCACTGGGAGACCACACACCCGCCAGCTCCCCTGAGAGGGATGGGGACACGATAGCGGAACAAGCCGACGCACATGACAGCCCTGACGTCTCTTGCCCAGTCTTTCATGCACCCCCCTGAAATGGCGTTCATCTCGCTACCAGTCAGATCGCACTCTGGCTGACGAGGGGATGACCTGCATGCCATTCCAGTGCCTCGCGCCTCCTGCCGGGCTCCCCGCGCCCCCCCCACTACACACTACGGACATCCACCGACCGACACGATAGTTGCCCTCCCTCACACCCGCTCTTGCTGCGCCATCCCCACGGCACCACGTGAGACACATAGCTAACCTTGCTGACCGCACCCAGCCCCTCCCTCCCCCCCCTTCTCTCTCCCCTGTTCGCCAGTTCATGTAACGGAGCACATGAGACAGCAATGACATTGCTGTGACCACACCGCAAATTGCCGAGTGGCAATGAGGGACACAGTACGCAGCGCACCGTGACTTCGCCTACCTCCTTATGCATTGGAAACTAGTGGGACATGCCTCTGCACTCCTCCTCCCCACACGCCATTGGTGCGTGTTGACCAGTCCGGGACTGGCCCGACCTGCGCACTTCATGGCCCTCGGTGGCGCCCTTCCTCTATGACACCCCACTGGCCGCGCCCCTGCGACTAGTGCAGATCCACACTCACATTAACATACACAGGTGTTGCTGCCTCGGCCTTCGGAGGCTTCCATTGCCCTGGTGGGTGGATGGGGGTGGCCATAGTTGCAAACGACACGTACTGGTGGGAAATGCAGAGTAGGGCTGTTCTGTGTCACCGCCACTGTTTTCCTCCCCTATACCCTCCAATTTCTTTCTCCACAGAGACACTGGATGAACCTCGTGCTGGTGGCACGATACAATTTTCTCACTGTGTTTACTCCTAGCTGTGATTCCTATTAATCATTGTTGTCTCGCCCTGCACCGTATACAGCTCTGTATTGTTACTATAAGTTGAAATAACAATAAAAACATTCAAACAAAAAAAATCAGTGATGTCACTGACCATGTCATGAATGATGTAATATGTGACTTCATCAGCAGTGCATTGTGGATGCGTGAGTTATAGTTAGCTCAACTAACTATAACAGCTGAATTTCTATCGTTTTGTATGAGTGAAATGTCCAACTACCTACAACGTCCCTGAAACCTATGTTTTTTTCTGTGAATTTCTAAGGTTTTTTAAGTGCTAAATCCTAACTATAACTTTTGTAAAGGTTTTTTGAATGCTAATTTCTAACTATATCGGACCTGAAACCTATGGTTTTTCAGAGAATTTCAAAGATTTTTTTAAATGCTAATTTCTAATTATAATGGTCATTAAACATATCATTTTTTTCTGTGTTTTTTATTTATCATCCCATTCTCAACCTGGTGAAAACTGCAAATCTCACCACTCTTCCATTGATACCTTCCGCTAACAAAATCGCCACAAACAAGAGCCACAACTAACGCTAATGATATGCAAAGTAGGCATTCCCATGCAAAAAAAACACGAAACACCACTTCCCCATATTTTCAACAACCGGCTAAATTTGCAGTGTGATCCAAAAAGCAGACAATAAGCCGACTTACCAGTAACAAATTAACATCAACCTTTAACTCGTGTAAGGAGGTTGACTATCTACTGAGTGAATTTGACCCAACTCACAGCCACGTCTAAAGACCAACATGTGATAGAGCTACTGATCATGCAGCTCCGACACCCAACAAGGCCACAACACCCTGTGCCACTACCACCAGAACCTCCCACCCGGACCACCCCCACTACTACCACCGAGGTAGCACAAAAAAGGACAGCGGACCTTCCCAAAATACCATGGCCCCTCAGCTGCACAATAGCTGAATGTTGGGTGTTGTGGCAACCAACTATATATGGAGAAGGCAAGTCACCGGTCAAAATTAATGCACACAGTGCCAAGTGTAACGCTGATTGGCTGCACACCTCACTATGCAAACCACAAGCCTCTCCATGTGGAGATATACTATTGATACTTGTACTGTAGTGCACAGTGGACGCAACCATGTTACCTCAAACAGTGGGGAAGATCTCGGTCATGTAGCTGTGTTGTCCCCCCTAGAAGCCGAAGCGGAGTGGGCTGGTCCAACGTACGCCACTCCAGCATAGGAGTATGAATAAATAGGCCAGGCCCTGGGCGTGGCTCACTTCTTGGAAGACCAATGAGTCTGCAGAGCGGAGGCACTCACCCTGGCACGTGGCTGCCTAGTTCCATGACCGCAGGCCCCCTCCACATAAGCCCCCTGCGAACCCAGCAGCACAGCACCGCAGACTTATGTCTGTACCGACTACTGCCTTCGATCTACACTGCAGACAGCAGGATTCATAATTTGAATTCAGCCCTGATTTGTGCTTCAGGTGCTTCTAACTCACGTACCATAAGTCATCTCCACGTGCCCTTATCAAGGCAAGACATTGAACCCAGTGCGGCCCACCGTAACCACATATCATCGCAGGGTGCGCACATGCTGAGTGCTCCAGGTGCCACTAACTACTGTGCAGCTCAACTAAACGCCACTTGGCTGTGCACCCATCCTGACCGCTGCCCGCGCCCTACACTGGGGTTACACAGTTCACAATTCAAGATTAGTAGCAATGCAAATTGTGTAAGAGACTACAATGGGTTAAGACCAACCAAATGCTCCCAATTTGTGCAGCTCAAGTCAACGTCACCTGCCTGTGAGCCTTTGCTGACCGCTGCCTCCGGTCTACACTGTGGAAGACCGGCAACACGTGGTGCCAACTAACCCTGCTCAACTCAAGCCGATCCCACATGTGTAACAGGTTCCTGAATCCTAAATGGCAGTGACCCCAACTTTGTGGCAGCGCCCACAACACCAGACTCCCTTCAATCAGTGAAGGATATTTGCATATGGAAGGCCAGCAACACATGGTGCCACTGAACCTGTACTACGCAGGCCGGTGGGGCCACCAATGTATGCACATGGCTATGGGCCCATGCTCACCGCTACCTCTGACCTACACTAAATAGCAGTGACCCCAACTCCGTGAGACAACTACAGCAGCAGACTCCCTTCAATCTGTGAGGCATATTGAGATATGCAAAGGCAGCGACACATGGTGCCACTAACTTTATTCAACACAAGCCGATCCCACATGTGTAACTGTGTCCTGAGTCCTGAATACCTTTTGACCCCAAGTCCATGGCAGTGACCACAGCACCACACTCCCTTTGATCAGTGAGGCATATTTTGATATGCAAGGCCGGCGACACATAGTCCCACTAACCCTCTTTAACACAAGTGTGTCCTGAGTCCTGAATTACAGTGAGCCCAACTTCGTGGCAGCGACCACAGCACCTCACTCCCTTCGATTAGTGAGGAGTATTTACAGATTGAAGTCTGCCAACAAGTGGTGCCACTGAACCAGCACTACGCAGGCCGGTGGGGCCACCAATCTATGCACATGCCTGTGGGCCCTTCCTCATCACTACCTCTAGACTACACTATGGTCAGCAGGCCTCTCAATTCAGATACAGTCCCGATTCCACATGACGCAGTCCAGTAGGCAAGACACATTGCTCCCAGTGCGACCCATTCATATCAACCATCATCACAGGCTCATACAGTCTCAATGCTTCTGGTACCACTAACCCTATTTAACTCTAACCAATCCCACATGTGTAACTGTGTTTTGAGTCCTGAACGACAGTAACCCCAACTTTGTGGCAGCGACCACAGCACCAGACTCCCTTCAGTGTTATTTGTTGTTATTTTCTTTAAATATTTTTTTTATATGACCTTGGACATGTAGCTACGCACGCATCCTCCTGCAAGCACAACACACGTGTGCTAGTCCAGTGTACACAGGTCAGCGCAGGGGTGTGCCTATCCGGCAAGGGAAACGGGGTGTCTCGGACATGTCCGTGTGCAGGAAGTACGGTAAGTGTGACTCTGTGTTCTGGTGTGGCCTGCCACAAGGGCCGCAGCAGACGATGTTGTAAAGTGGGATACACCACCACCAAACAGCACTCTCATGGTGTAGTTTGAATGCCGCAGGACATGCCGGAATAGACATTACAGTGATGTGCCGTACGAGTGCATGGGATATAATAGCGCACCGCACAAAAGTGTGAGGGCTCGTGGGAGGGAGGAGCAGCTGTTTGGCAATGTAACACACAGTGAACCCGCCCATGTGCCACAGGCTGGGCATCTCATCCATGATGACCACGGTCGCAGACATCCCACAACACCCACGACCGGCCTTTCTACACATCCTGTATGAATGCAGCATGGTTTTCACTTCTATGCTCCTTCAGTGGTGTGATGTTGCCAGGTTGTGTGACTTATGCTCCTTGTTGGTGTGTTTCATTTTGGCCATTCTTTGTCTATACTTGTGCTGTTCATCATTGTACATGTGTGCCATCTACCCCCATCCCCCCACTCCCTGCGTCTTCCTCTTCCTGGTACTGTTTCTATAATTTTGTTCCTCAACACATAAATACAAGTAACAAACAAATTAGAATACTTCCTTGATTCTTTTACGTTTCAAAACTTCTCTCTATTAGTTTCTTTTCAATTTTCCATATAAACAGTTTTTTTTTATATTTAACGACACATCGAAGTCAGCAGTGCAACGTATTCTATCAACACACTTCCTAGAACATTCTACAACAAGTGCAGGTTAAAAGTTCATCCATTTTTTTAAACCTAACGATATTTTTTTGCAACATTTTCTCAGACATATAACGGCATGTGCAGGTTAAAAGTTCACGATTATTTTAAGTTCGAACAGTGCCTTCCAAATGCAAGTAGCAGGTGTGGTTGAGTTGAGTACATTTTATCCTGTAATATGTACTCCACTTTCAAACTGCTATTTCTTAACCAATCACAAACATGCTTTTCCACAAAACAAATGTGCACCCTACTTTTAAAAAACAATGCTTTTCATCTCCCAATCAGGTATCGTTTTGTATGTGAAAAAAAAGAAGTTCCCCATCTTTAAACATATCTCTTGTTCTATGAAGGAACTGCATGAGCTACAGATATCTTGCCATACCTTTCAGCCATACCTTCAAAATGCTAGTGTGGATTGTTGGACATAGCTACGTTTTCTGGTGCAATAGGTATGCAGAACAGAGATGTATTGACTTAGACCTAGGTTTACAAAATGTGGACATTAAATGGTTTCCACAAAGAGGATTGAAGTGGCACCAACTGTTGCTTTGGTTAAAACCTGTTTGCATCTCCAACACCCTGACCTCATGATTTTGCACGGTGGTGGTAACGACCTAGGTACATTGACTGGGGTGGGTTTGGAAATGCTTATGAAGGACACCTTTGGACAATTGATGTTACTTTTGTTTCAAACTGTCTTTGTATATTGATATATATGCCAAAGACAAAAGTGGAAATGGTCAAAACAATGTTGTCCTCAGATTGAAAAATCTAGGAAGAAAGTCAACAAAGCTGTGTCTACATACCTCAGAGACCACAAAATGGGGTCCATCTACAACAACAACATACGTTTTGATATGGCTAATATCTACAGTAGTGATGGAGTACACTTCACAGATCAGGGTAATAAAGTTTTCCTGAATAACTTGAAGCTGTGCATCCGCACTTATATGTAGCTCCAAATAATGAACACAAGGGCTCTTTTTAGAGCCACCCTATAACTTACAACTTAGGTCGCTGTTTTAGGGCCAGGTAACGGCAACTCCCGGACCCTCGCTAAAATATATTCTCCACACAGCTGTGGCGCAGCGGCCACGCCATCTCACTTTGCAGCTCAGAGCTTTCGCTTCGATCACCGGCTCTACTCACCCGTAGGGGTCAGTAGTTTGCGCTTTACAAAATACTGTATTGATTTAACTTTGCACTCCCTATACAACACCACCTAAGCACCATATACAAGTTGGACAGGTGTGGCACAGCGCCCATAGCACATGACTTCACAGCATAGGACACACAGTTTGGGCTCATAGTTTTATCCCCGAGTACAGCAGCAGCTCAATTTATCAGCATGACACTCTAGGCAATAACTCACTTAATTTCCGTACCAAGCACTTTCAGACCGGTAGGGGTCTGTAGTTCAGTGACTTTACCCTGACTCCTTTAGCAACTCAGCTCAAAGGTAATATATATATATATATATATATATGTATATATATATATATATATATACAGAACTTACAACAGCTGTAAACTGTTCGACCCCCTGAGACAATGTGGAGCCCGTGAAACCAGCACTGACAAAGGCCATTGAAGGCTCAAACGCGTATGCCCCTGCGTTTCATGGACTGCCAGCACCGCGCACTTTAACATCAATAAAGCCGTCCAAAGATTCCGGAGTGTGTTGTGCCTTTTCCTTTCAGGGATCAGGCGTGGTATGGTGTTTAGTCAGCAGGCTGGACGCTGACACACGACACACCCTCTCGGTTAGGAGCACAGTGGAAGACCAGCAGCGTGGAGACTTGCATTGTTGGCAAAACGCGGAGCCCCCCCAGGAGTTATATTGCCATTCTGGTTGTATGGACTGCAATGGAAAGAGAGGAGGCAACACGGCTTGCCTGATAAAGGAATCCGCTGAGGACTTTTTTTCACACCCCCCAGGCACTTGAGCTGGTGTGTGGCCCTTGTCCATTGCTTGGGAATATCACTGGATATTTGGTGCATCCCTGTCACTGAACAGCCACCCACTTGGACTACAGTTATCAGCATGCACCTACTCGTGGGAGTAGCAGCGCGATGTGAGTGCACCTTTATTTGGAGATGGGGCGTTAACACCATTTAAACAGCGGCAGAACTTACATCAGCTGTACACTGTTCGACCTCCTGAGACAGCGGGGAGCCCGTGAAACCGGCACTGACGAAGGCCATTGAAGGCTGAAACGCGTATGCCCCTGCATTTCATGGACTGCCAGCACTGTGCACTTTAACATCAATAAAGCCGTCCAAAGAATCCGGAGTGTGTCGTGCCTTTTCATTTCAGGGTGCAGGCATGGTATGATATATATAAATATATATATATATATATATATATATAGAGAGAGAAATCTATATCTGTATATATATTTTTTTTCACACAAAAAATAAAAAGGTTAGAGTGACGTTATAGTTAGGTGAAATGTCAGTTAAAACATACCCTTTTAAATTAACAAAACCATTGAAATTAATCAGTTATGGTTATGTCAAGTAACTATAATTCATTCCCTAAAGTAGCTATATTACCTAATCAAACAGTGATAAAGCAAATACTGCTGAATGGAATTACAATAAATTTGGGCTGAAAGCTAGATCTTTACTTAGAAAGTGTGCTTTTATGACTTGGTGTAAATCCGTTCAGTTGTGTTTGAGAAATTAAAGTTCATAATTTATGTATGTATAGAAAAAGTGTGGTACAGTGGCTCAGGCAGATACAATGATACAATCTAATTGGCTGCCCCACATCAATAAGGATGTTTTGCAGCCATTTTTGAACTACGTTACTAAGTCCCCATGTCCCAGAAAAAAATATATAAAATCACCATATAATGGGGCAGGGTAGGGCTATCCTCACCATCCCTGCTGCGGAGCCAAAATATACCTATTAATGTCTTAATGGGACTGCTGTGCTGCTGTAGTATCACTGATCCATTGTACCATTAAAATATAGGGCAGGTTCCAGCAATTACAAATTGAAAGCCCACAGCGTGGCCAATTTCCAGGGGTGAGCGCATGTGTTTTTTAAATATTTTGAGGAGGGAAAATGCTTGGAGTTCCCCTCCCTGAGCTGGTATGGGCCCCATGGGACCAATTTCCTAGGGCCAAAACATTTTATTTATTTCTGGAGGAGGGACTGTGTGTGGCCCTCCTTCAACAGCCATTTATTGACCCTTGATATTCCACCTCCGATGTAGCTATCACATAGCAGAATGCTCCTGTCAGGCAGGAGTAAACTTTTACTTTATGGAAGAGCTGTTGCTCTGGCTGTGGGGGCAGAAGTTCAAACTGCTCCCTCAGAACAGGAGCAATTTGTTGTTTCTGGCTCCGACTGGCACCCAGGATGGGTGCTGGCTGGAAAGGCAGCAGGAGCCACAGGGTCCTTTGGGCTCCCTACACAGCTCCCATCTTGGCACTCCATCTGCTCTATCTTTGGCTCTACGTAGCGCCCAGTTCGGATACCCTCTATCCCTAAAGCAAGCTTGCATCTCCTTGCAATCTAGCTGATAGGCGGCTTCAGTGTTACAGTTCCTCTTTGCCCTCCGCAGGGCTCCATATGGAATGCTCCATTTGAGAGTCTCTGGGTGACTGCTGAGGGCATACAAGATACTGTTTCTGGCAGTGGTTTTCCTGAATAGAGTGGTGTGCACTTGCATGTTCTTGATATCAAGCCTGACATCCAAGTATTCGGCATTAGTTTTGCTGATGTGGCTGGTGAGGACAATGTTATTGTTGTTGATGTTCAATTTGTCAATGAATAGGGTCGCCTCCTATTCACTGCCCTTCCAAACGATGAACAGGTCATCGATGTAGCGCATTCATGTGGTCACATGTTCAAGGTGTTCCGCATAGTCAGTTTGGCAAATACCTCTTCCTCCCAGTGACGCATGAAGAGAATTGCGAAGCTGAGAGCGAACCACGAACCCATCGCAATACCTTTTTAATTTTTTTTATTGTTTTTCAAAAAAATACATAACACCAGAAACTAAATGTATTGAGTCGTAGAAACAAATTTAGTACATACAGAGATCTAATTCGAACAAAAAATATAACAGCCTTTAACTTGCAAAACAAATTGAAATTGAGGTCAGTGGAGAGAACACTAGACATTAAATTAATGCTCACAGAAAATAAAGTGGGAAAAAAAGGAAGAGAAAGAGAGAAAGACAAATGAAAAAAGAAGACCAAAATATCAGAAAAAAAGATGATAACAAATATTTCAAATAATTCAAAGCGAAACCCACTGCTCTAAAGGGGCCCAAATCTTGGAGGCCAGTTGGGACCAACGAGGAGCGGCAAAGATGGCGGCCGCGTGCTCGGCTGCGTAGCTGGTGTTAGTGCTCCCCTGGTGAATTCCTCCCCTATAGTCTTTTGCCCCCCCCGTTACTCTTGCTCAGGCGATTGTCCGCTTTTTCAAATCTGCTGTGGTGTTTGCGACATGCAGTATGCTGTATGCTGTTTTGATTTTTTGACAGCCAGCGCTCAGGTGACTTATTGCTGCATTATTGGATGGCCTTGATTCACAGACTTAGGACCCAATCCCTGAGAAAGTGGTCCACATATTTAGAAACATTTTCCGACACACTTCCCCTGGATGAAACTATGGGACCCCCTGGTGGATCAACAGGGTCTTTGTGGAGTTTGGGCAACAGGTTTAGTACTGGAAGAATGGGGTGATAATTTTTAAGGTACCTGTACTATTCCCATTCCAGGATGCCTTTGTCCTTCCAGATAGTTATTTTTGTCCAAAATGCTGGTAATGTTGTTGTTATATATTTCAGTAGTAATGGCCTCATAGAACCTAGTATCAGTGAGTTGTTTAAGTTCTTTAGTTCTTTAGCAATGTTTTTGTTCCTGTCCATGATAACAACATTGCCACCCATGTCCGCCGGACGGGTGATAATGTTGGTATCCTCCATCAGTGATTTAATTGCCTGTCTCTGAGTATACGAGAGATTGTTATTGGTGGTATTATGGTTTATCTTCTTGTGTCTAAAAGTGCACAGTGCTTTACTGATACTCTCATGAAAAGTATCTTTAGTGTCATGCTGGAGGGTGGGAAAGAACGTGGATCTAGGTCTAAAGTCTGAGGAGGCACTATTGTCAGTGGTTAAGCCCAGGACTATCACAAACTTGGGTGATGCTGGTCTGCTCGCTATTGGACACAGTGGGTTCCACTGGTTCATCACTGCCTGCACTGATATTATCTGCACTTTCTTGGTTAAGTTGTATCATATCAATGAGGGTATCAATGTCTCCTACGTTGATATTATCCAGCTGTCGGGGAGTAAAGGTTTTAGTTTTTCTAGTCTCCCCTAACCTCTTCAATTTGTGCCATTTCTTCAATTTAAATTTTCTGATAAATTTGAATAAATAAATTCTGGCATCCGTGTAATTGATTGAGGTAGATGGACAAAAAGAGAGCTCCAAACATAAAGTCATTTTTTCAATGTCACTCATCACTCTCTTGGATAGATTGATAACAACCTTATTTACCATGTCAGGGTCCATTAATACGCTTTTCTGGAGCGAGTTCTGTTGCTTCCACGCTGCCCCTTGCTCTGCTTCTTCTACCATCATTGTTGTAGTCTTTTTCTTCTGTTTCTATGCTTCCCCGTCCTTTGCCGCGTCCTCTGCCTCTCTGTCCCTGTGTCTTTGGTGCTGGAGTACACCACTCCATTGTATGCCACTGGACTCTACACCACTCCACTTTACTCCACTACACTATATGCTGTTTCACTGTATGCTATTCCACTCTACGCCATTCCACAGTGCCCCACCCCACTGTACACCATTCCAGTCTATGCTATTCCAATCTATGCCATTCCACTTTGTGCCACTCTACTGTATACCACTGCACTGTACACCACTCCACTCTGTGTCACTCCACTCCATGCTGTTCCACTATACACCATTTGACTCTACTCCACTCTATGCCACTCTACTCTACACTATTCCACTGTACACTACTCCACTGTACGACTCTCCACTATAGGCCACTGAACTCTATGACACTCCACTCCACTCCACACCACTCCGCTCTTTGCCAATCCACTGTCCACTATTTTACCCTACGCCACTCAACTCTTCATCAGGGGTGGGCGGTGCACTCCTCTCTGCCAGTGGATTTCACAGAAATGTGCCCACTCCATGCTCTGCTTGGAGCCCGGAGTTCAGCAAAAACTATGCAGGCTGCTGCATAGCAGGGTTTACCAGCGCCCACCTCTACTGCTGAGCAAGCCCAAGTGACATGTGAGGCCTCTCAGTGTGAAGCCTGGGTATGCATTGGATGAGGCACCGCACACAGAGGGTAAATCAAAGACAAGCTGGAATAAAATGCCCCACGCCGAATCCTTTGTGTGGATGAAGACGAGCATAGAGAGGCTTACCTCATGAAGCCAAGACGTCTTACAGTCCATGATGACATCGCACTCTGGGAGAATCATTTGAGGTGCATTACGTGCCACCATCTCCTGTGTACAGCACATTATTTTTTTCCAGTCCGTACTACTATTCCTCCATAAAATGAATTTGAATGAGATAGTGTTGTTAAAAGACAAAAACAGTGTGTATGACTTGTTCAATGTGACAAATCTGAATTCTCTGCCTGATGTATCACCTTGCAGAACTACCTCTAAAAGGAAAGGAATGGATCAAAAATCCGCACCCCATTTGCCCCCTCAAACATCTACCTACAAGCATCCACCATTTTATTTTCCACTGGTCTTTCCACCATGGCTGAACCGTTTTCCTTCATATGAGTCAGACTTCATGAAGGAAGGAAGACTGCAATTTTCTTTTTAAAGTTTTCTATTTACGCTACCGGACCCAAAGGTATTAAGCGCTTACACGAGCAGGATTACATTACACAAGGACACATTTTTAAGGCATGGGTAAAATAAGTGATTTGCCCAAAATCACAGGATGTTGAACCGACGCCGAGACTCAAACCTGGATCCCCCAGTTCCAAATTGGTTAGCTCTGCCTGTTCAACCACATCCTCTCCACAGTTCCTCAGCCTGGTCTACCCAGTGCAGAAAGTCCTTCTTACTTCTTGACGCCATTTGTCCTTCTCCTATGGGCATCTACTGGGCCTATAAAATCCATAGGCTCTTGACTGACAGGTATCCCAGCCCTTTTACTACCTTTTCCACTCTGTAACGAGCTCAGCGCTACCTAACCAAAACAAACAATAGATTTGTTCCCTAGAACGACCTTTGTACACCCTAGAGAAGCGCTTCACCATTTATTTTTCTTGGCACACACTTTACGTTCAAAGGCCTTTCTTCCATAGTGTCATAATGCATCTTCCAATTACATAAGGTAGCAATCATTTTCCAGGATCAATCTATAGACCTCTTTGGCTCTGAAGTACTCTAAGATACTAGTCATGTCTAAAAAGAACAGACAAACCACTAACACTGGTCTCCGGAGTACTGTGCTACTCGCTGAGTAAAGTGCTTCAGTGCATTGTCAGGGATAGTCAGCACTGAACAGATACAATTATAATACAATATTTTGTATCTGGCATAAGAAAAAAAACTAATTAAAGAATAACAGCAGTTCCACTTTTGACTGTAATGAAATTGGGAAATTGGGGAAATTGGGAGAGCAGTCCAGAGCACTTGACCTCAGAGTTGCCGACAGTTGCTGAGTTGGTTGTAGGCCACCTAGCCGGAGTCATCGAGCAGCGCGGAGTAGAGCTCCCCCGGCTTCTGACAACCGACCCGATCATCTTTATGGACAGTTGCAGTCCCGCAGTCCCACAGGCTTTTCGTTGTGGGCACAGCAGTATAGCGGGTACAGCGAAAAGTGCGGGAGGAGTTCAGGAGAGGCTGTGGCTAACGGTGTTACACTGCGGAGGAACCCGAAATCAGAACACGGAATTAAACTGGTTTCTGGGAGTCCAAACCATCAGAAGGTGCAGCAGGTGTTCCATCCCCACAGAAGCGGCCCATTGTGGCATAGACCGGGTGCGGCTTGTGGGTGGTCGAAGCGCCGAAAACGGTCACGGGATGCATATTGGGAGCAGCAATTCCAGTGCTAATTGCAGCTGTTCATACGGTGAAAGGTGGTGGCCTCCATACTGCTCCAGTGTTGCCCCTGAACCCGAACCCGACCCCTGTGACCCCAGTGATTCAAGGGAGGACTCAGACCACTAGACGGTGCCCCTCTCTCACGGCAGGCTGGGTGCAGTTTGTGGGCTGCGGGAGAGCCTGCCAGAGCGCCCCAGGCTCAGTGGTCGAAGTGGGGAATAAAAAGTTGGGGAACTGTGGGTGGAGAATCAGGGGGCAGGAATAACCGAAGATTGGATCAGCGGGCGGAGTCAGGGGTGTGGCTAGAAATCGCAAAACATACCAATTTTTAGTACGTTTAGCCTTTGTGTTGGCATATATGTTCGTGAATTGTGCTAGTTTGCATGCAGAGTGTATGGCAGTGTACATTGTGACTGTTTGGGGGATGCTAGATTCCTCTGCTTATGGGTCAGTTGCTGGTAGTGTTCTGTCACCTCTGTGACGCTGGTCTTGTTTTCCTGCGCTCTGCACCCTGTCTTCCTCTCCCTCTTCTCCTTGGCCATCCCCGACCCGTTGTTCCTTGCTGGTAGTCTGTGGGGTTCGAATTGTGCTCTGTGCAGGGTCAGGGTGCATCCATGTTGCTACGTGCTTTGGCTTGTCTCTGGTGTATTGTTACCAGGGTTTTTGAGGTGCATTGTCTCGCCAGACGCATGGGATTTGTAGGCCTATGGCTGTTTTTTGCTTCTTTTTGTACTGCGGTTGGCCTCATTGCATGTTTTTTTGCGATCGCGTATAGCATTTTTGCAGCATGGCGTTGATTTTCACGCGGACATTTGCCACCTTGTCTGGTGTCTATCGCATGCTACCCCCTTGTTGTGAATTCCATGTTGACACCAGGGCCGGACTGATAATTCTGGGCACCGGGCAATCCCCCGGTAGGCTGGATGGGGTGGGGGCCGTTTTTTTCACCGAGGAGGCCGGTTTTGTTGCTGGGGGCGATTTTACTTAGTTTTTAATCTATTGCATATTACAACACCACTAGAATTCTGTATTGTACTAAGGGAATCCATATTCGCCAGGCTGCTCGTTAATTAAACTATGCTTACTCAGTACAGCTGGTTTATTTTTTTCCTGACACGAGAACTTGTTCTAGAATAGGGAATGGAGCTTTCGCTTTCGCTTGCCCGTACTTCCGCCGTGCTCTGTTAGCAAGCACCGCACATAGAAGTCACGCGCCGGATTCCTTCGTGTTTCCTACTGCTAGTCTGTGGCTGGTGTTTTTTTTTTTTACTTTAGGCAATGTTACTTGTTTTTTCCGTGGTGTCATGGCTAGCACACATAATAGACCAGTCTCACTGTGTATCTATTGGGGGCCCTGCTGTACCGTGAGTACATTGAGTGATCGTGCTCACTAAAGGGGATCACATTTTAACGCTGCTTGAGGAGCACCTGAAATGGCTTGCCTGCCCACACTCGGCGAACAGGCAGCAGCAGGGGCCGGGGACCGTGAGGAGGGAAGAGGTAAGCCTCTCTACTTCTAGTGCTCAGACATACCTGCTAAAGGCTGCCACGCATGCTAGCATGGGCTTGGAGTTCGATGGATGATGTCTGTCCCACTCGATGTATGCATAATGCCAACATTTGCACTTAGGCCAACAGTGTTTGGAAAGCAGAGCGTTGAACAGGTGGCTCCTTGGCAATGTATGCAGACGACATTTAATACATTTTTTAAGGTTCAGCGGAAGTACTTTTTTCAGTTTGCATTTATTTTAACTGTCTCTGATGGCATGCCGAAATAGCTCACTGACAGGCCATGCGCTTTGCAGATTGTTTTTATTGTAACTACCATATATTAAACATAAGGTGCTGTACAAAAACATTAGTGTATTGTCCGTATTTTAGACAGCACATTGCAGTTGATTTTTATGTTTGGTACATAACATGCTAGTATAAGTTTCAGAAAGATAAAAGGATCTTAGCAGCATCAGAAGTTTTTTATTTAATCAAGTACCAAAAACCACGGTGTACAGGTTCCAAATTCATCAACCCAGCAGCGTTTGTGTAGTTGTAGAGTCCTTTTCTCCATTATAAATCAAGGAATGAGAATAATAATTCTGGGGTGATTTAACCTGCATCGAAAGGATCCCACTTTTTAGCAGATCACAATTAGGTGGCACTGGGCGTTCAAGTAGTTCCATGTATATGTTAGATGTTCTGAAAGGGTGATTATTGATTTTACACTGCAGTTGTTGTAGATGTGTATTTATGAGGGGAAAATGATGAACCCTGCAAGGCTTTCATTGCAAGGTGATTTGGGCATTGCGATCCTGACAATGAAGCAATATGAGATAGCCAGATGTAAATCAGTTACAGAGGATCACACAATTTTAGTAGATAGTAAATAGTAGTAAATAAGATTAGATGATGGAATGAGAACGCTAGCCACCTGGTTACACATTAACTAATCATACAACTAGATCAGATGTTTCCATGTGCATTACTGTCCACACAGGATGATTATGTTCACCAACTACTTAATTTTGGAAGGTCCCATAATGTGTAGATTCCACACGCCTCACCAAGGTCCTTTGCAATCCAGTCACAGCGCTGTTCTCAGCCATCCAGTCCTGCATGGAAACTCTAGAGATGGATTAATTTGTACTACTCTGGAACCAGAGCAAAGCTGACCACCCCATGTTTATATGATGTAACATATTGTGTAACGCTTTTTGCCCTCACAAAGTCACCCAAAAAGACTGGGAGAAGTGGAGGAAAGGTTCTGCCCAGTGGATTTAAATTGTGAGCAGGGCGGAGCGAGGTGGTGGCTTGAGTTGTGCACCGTCGCGGGCAGCCCGTGGCTGGCTTCAGCCTGCAAGCAATGAATCAAAATTTTTAATCATGATGATTGTCACCGCCAGGAACCTTGCGTGACAATCATCATAATTAAAAATTTTGATTTTGTGCGCGGAGGCGCAGCGCAACTGCATGGGGCGGGCGGCTGGGCCGCGATTAAAGTAGAACGAAGGTAATGCAGGCTGTATTACCTTCGTTCAGCTACTTTAATTGTGGCAGGCCCCAGGTCCGGTTCTGCGCTGCGGACTGCTGATACCCCATCACAGTCATTTCACTTGCAATGCCGCAGGACATGTCCTCGACGTGGCACACAGCCCATGACAGTGACATATTTCACAGTTAGTGATTGTGCTGTTTGGCATGACTGAGACTGCAGCGTCACAAGACTACTAAAGTAGAAAGTGAATGATCCCATTGGCAGCCCTTGGTGAGATGCACGTTTTGTATAGAAATTGAAATGTGATGCATAGACTGGACTGTGTACACGAGGAAACTGACATGCTTGTGAAATGATGCCGTACAATAATGCATAACATACCAGGAAGGTGACAGGGACTGCCCCTCTTACAATAGATCAAACACCGGCTTGGTGGCCTGATATATAAAGTCAACAAAATAGCAAAAGATGCATTCAGTGCCATGGAAGTATTCAGTCAGTATTAAGGTTCACGATGTTACTCATCAGGGCTTTTGGTCACAATGGTGGACTCCTCCGAAAAAGAGTACACTATATGTGCAGCCTGTTTTGTGCTGCACCACATTGCATTACATCACATTGACTTTTGCACTGGAGTGTAGGCACACGCAGGAGTTAAAGCAGTGTCAGTGATCAAGTGAAGGGACTGGAGGTGGGCCCGAAGAACAGAGTCCTGGTGTGCCCTTTCTTCTGAGTGCCCTTGCTGGGAGTCCAATGGGTAGAACTGGCAGTTGTTAGTCACTGATGAGCCGTAGTTTGAGTAACTCTCCCGGTAATGTTAATGTGAGACCCCATTTCAGCCTGTGACTGCACTAGAGTAACTATTAATTTGCCGCCCTCCGTGCTATCCATGAGCCATGCGTAGCTGGGTAATGCTACACCACCTCACCTACATTCTAGTCATGTGAGGCAATCATGCCAGTCACCCCCCCTTTTGCACAACGTCAAAGTCCTGCCCAATGATACCAGCCAGTGTTCTCTGTAGGAATGTCTGTAATTTATGACTGGGTATACTGGTGCTCCATAAGGTAATAATTTACTATGCTTTAAAAGTTAATACAATCTAATATGTAATGAAAAATGTGTTGAAAAGTGCTTTGTTTTGGCCTTTCTGTCTCCAAAATGTTCTTGGGGTGTAACCCCCAAACTCAGACTAGTAGTGGTTGCTCACTGCGCTTTCTCGCTACACACTATGTGGGGGCTGGTCTCACTTTTACTTTGTTTTCTCTGATTCGTGTCTATTTTTGGTGCTCTCTGTAAGAATGGCTATGGGTAGTTATGACTGGGTGGGTGACCTGGTGCTCTTTGAGGTCATCATCTACTATTTACTGTGGTTTGAAAGTTGATACAATTGAATATGTAATGAAAAATGTGCAGTAAAATTCACCATTTTGGTCTGTCTTTTTCCATAATTTTCTTGCGGGGAAAACCACCCCAACGGCCCTTAGTAGTAGTCGGGCTCGCTCGCTGCGCTCGCTCACTATGCGCTGGACGGGGGCTGGTCTGCCAAAATTTTCCAGGGCTGCTTTCAGTACCCAGTCCGGCCCTGGTTGACACAGGGTTGTTTTCCCGTGATTGGCTGCGACGTTGAAAGTTGCGTTA
Source organism: Lissotriton helveticus (assembly GCF_964261635.1). NCBI lineage: Eukaryota > Metazoa > Chordata > Amphibia > Caudata > Salamandridae > Lissotriton > Lissotriton helveticus. The sequence goes on from NC_136071.1 coordinate 261,152,649, forward strand.
CGTTACTCTTACGGTAGTTATCACACGTTCTTGTGAATATACCCCTTAGCCTTATCCGATTATAATAGGGATAAGATCTGTCACAACATGAGTCCAGAAGCCGTTTTGAGTCCCAATAATCAGAAAAACTGATTTGAACTGGATCCTTTTAGCCTAATTTCAACAATAGGGAGATCCAGTTCTGTTCAAAAACTGGCAATGATTCCCAAGGTGATAAACATTAAGTGTGCACATTTTCCAAATATATCAGAGAACTCCGACTCTATGAATAATCCTCTCAATTCAGCTGATCTTTCCTTATTGGCCAAATATGATACAAACTTTTCTGTGGGAAGAGGAACAGATGAAGACTGTATAAACATTCAAACAGAAATATGGAGCAGTTTGCTGAATACTATGGATACTATAACTATCGTCCTGAATTATCATTCTGACAAACTGAATATTCAGGTGGATCTATTAAATACTATTGCTCTTTATGTAGCAGAAATAGACTCTGAACTACTAAATTTAACAGACCTATTAGTAAGGGCACAAGCTGATAGGGATAATCAAATGATCTGCTGCATATGTGCAAATATGATAGAGAAAATATCAGGCCTTCCGACTATAGTTGGTTCTCTCATAGACAAAGTAAGACTAATGTAAAAGCAGAATAAAACAGAGCCAGTAATTTCAAACATGAATGATCATAGCCATGGCCAAGACATTAAGGCTCCACCTACCCCAAAAAATTGTAAACAGATAAAGTATGGAAGATTAAGTGAGGGGATTAATTACAACGATTTACACAATGCTTTGGAACTAGAATCACAATTCATCAAAGAGGATGAAAAGCGAATTAATATTAAAATTGGGAAAGGAAGTTTATAGGTTTTGTTGTTGGTTAATTGTGAAATCAAAGCCAATAAACAAGAAATAGCTCAAAGCGGAGAGGTTGCCCAAGCACCATATACTTTAAAATCATCTCTTAACCAAAAATCAGTTGGTCTCACAAAAAGAGCAAGGAAAAAAACAAAGGAAAGCACATAATAAAACAAACTAGAAAAATAAATTAACGAACTCAAGTGTTTTGCACTCCCCAAGGGAGGTCTAACCGATCTTCAAAGTATCTGAAATACTATCCTGTAATATAATAGATGGAGATAAAGGGGATATAGGTAAATCCCAATCGGTTGAAGATGCTTGGAGTAGGATAACACCTCCTCAAAGTGGTAAAGTACCATACAGTTATGTGGCTCGACAAGATTCTATGCAAAAGCTCCCACCAGTAGATGGAGTCCTCATGACTCTGATTTAGGTTATAAACAAAGAAAGTCGAAGTAATCCTTTAACCAAAATGGAGGAAAAACAATTCTTAAATACAAAATGTTCGCCCCCTTTTTCAGCTGGTAAAAAGATAATTTGTATGCAATCCCATGAATCCATACCAGGACAAAAATGTGAACTTGGGCAAATTGCTTGTGTTGAACATAGTCAAAGAGCTTTGAGTTTACGAGGCACAAGTTTAAATCATAATTTATCTTTTACTAATCATCAACTTTAAAAAAAGTGGAAGAGTACGGTAGAAAAATGCCATTTGCGGTGATTGCACAGTGCCGGATGCTTATCTGCACTGTGCAATCATTGGGAACAGCACCATGCACAGTGCAAGCTTACCTTTTCTGCCACTCTAGTAGATTTTTACTAGAGCAGTAGTTTCTCAACGCGAACTGGCAGTTTCTCAATGCTTGCGGTCACAAGCATACGCAATCACTCACAATGAGAAACCTGACCCCCGCGTTGAGAAATCTCGCTGGGAGGTTTATTTTCCACACTCACGCTCGCCAACTTGATGTTGGTGATCACGCACGAGGAAAAATCTCGCCGGGAGGTGGATTTTCCTCACTCGCGCTGGCCAACTTGATGTTGATAAACACAAGCAAGAAAAAAAAAATTGGGAACTCCGCAAGCTTCGCATAACGTGATTGCGGGAAACTCCTCGAGCAGAGTGGAGTTCATCGACCAGGATTAGTCCCAACCTTTAAAACTACAAAGCAACATTCTACTATTGACTATACCATTATTTCAAACAAATGAATGAATAGTCTTATTGGGTTACAAGTGGCCCCTAGAGTAGAAAGTGATCATAACCCACGAATAATTACATTATCATTGGCAGTGGACCACGTACCAAAGTCAAGAGTTCCTGATAAAGGGCCAGTTGTCTATAATCTAAAAAGGCTGTGTGGCATTCAGCAAAGCAAGAGAAGTTTTTGGGACTTTCTAGTCCCTATAATAGATCTAGTAATAAATGAGGGCTGCCACAGGAACTCAATACTGCAAAATTGGCCGGGTCTCTGCTCTTTATTGGTTGATTGCTTTCTGGGGAAACCAACTTTCATGGGAAACCCTTTTAGACCGAAAAGGAAAATGTGGTATCCATAGAGGTTATACCAAAAAAAGGGCTCCAAATTTACCCAATTGTATTTAATAACAAATTTGAGGAAATCATACAAAAACGAGATTTGGAAAGCAAAAAGAGTAATATAAGGAAAGATTGTGGATATAATTACACCATATAAGCAAGACAAACAATTTAAGAGCATTTTGGGGTATAATTAACATGAGAGCTAGCAGTGCCAACATCCCCGCAACAGCCTTGGTGTTTTTTATTCCTATCCTGTATGGGTCTAATATTGTAAATGGGCCAAACTTCATTAATGACGCATGTATACCATTTTCAATAATTATACATAATAGGAATAAAAGGCATGAAAACCATGATGATCAATTATTAATATTTGAGTCCCCACAGGAGGACATGGTAAAGTCACTGATAAGTAGGATTAAATAAAATGATGCACCCAAATGATGTCTTTAAAGCAAGAACGGACATATGGTAAAAATGTCTTACCGAAATGTTCAAAGACATTGTAAAAACTAAATTGGTTCCAGAATCCTGGCAAGGCAGCATAATACATCATATTTATAAAAGTGCCCCTCCAGACAATCCAGCAAACTATAGGCTAATTGCTCTAATGGATGTAGAGGTGAAAATGTTTGCACCATTATTCCTTAAAGAGCAAGAAGAATCGGCAACTACAAGGAAAGTTATCCCAATTTTTCAAACTGGATTTCGTAGGGGACAATCAACAATAACGAACCTGCTGATACTTACCTTGTTCGCAGAGAAAACCAAATACAAAAAGCAAAAACTTTTTATTTGTTATGTAGATCTACAGGCAGCTTTTGATTCTGTTCCGCGTAATCTCCTTTGGCCAAAGTTATCAGCATGGGGCCTTCCAACAAATCTGTTCCGATATGATTTTACTGTTGTATACAAATACTTGGGTGCAGGTTAAAGTGGGGGATGGAAGCCGTACCACTCGTCACCTTGAAACATACAGTGACCTCAGCCAGGGCTGCGTACTCGCCCCATGTCTTTTTAATCTTTTTTATGGCCAACCTATCTAATCATTTACATAACGTCAATGCACACTCTCCAATCCTTGCAGGCCAACGTATATAATATTTGCAAGATGCAGATAATACTATTCTACTAAGTCACACACAAATAGGGCTGCAAAGATTGATAGAGTCATTTGACCAATATATATTAGTGAATGGTTTACGAATAAATTACAAAAAACAAAAATAATAGTAATAGGATCGACAAAATAAGATAAGACATTATGGAAAATTAAGGAATTATCTATTTGAAACAGTAAAGCAGTATACATACTTAAGGGTCATGCTTGATGATAGGATGACTTTTAAACTACATTTTTGATAACTTAAAGCCAATGTTTTGAGGCAAAGATAGTCAAAGGAGCTGCTTTCCACCTAAACTTGAGAACTACCCCGAGTTCTTCTCTTCTTTTTTCGTAATGTATGCATCACGAAAGGGTATTATTTCGACATATACTCGGTGCTCCCTTGTGTCTGAACAAAGCTATGCCTCTCTGAAGAGCTCTAATTAGAGTGAAACTCTGTGTCAGGGGTTGATTTTGCTAATTTCAGGTTGGCCTAGTTAGTATTTTACCAATTCAAAGCTGTAATTCTGTGCCTGGAGTGGTAAATGGCTTTTGTCATTTTACAGCTAAGCATGGACAGCACTGTGCTAGTCCTATGCTTAAAGACTTTGCTGTAGAAATGGCAAAAGACTTTGGGGCAGATTTACTAGCCCTGTGTGCCACTTGGGCGGCGCAATGGCGTAAAGCTAGCGCTATGCTGCGGGGGATTTACAACGTGGAGCATCCAGGTAGATGCGTCATGTTGTAAAGCCCTGCGCCACATGAAACCTGTGTCAGGTTTCATGTGGGCCTTCCAGCGCAGGGGGGGGGTCCCGGTGCAGGAACACCTCGGAAAAGTGCCTGAGTGAAATCTACAAGATTTCACTCAGTCACTTTTCTACCCGCTGCGTCAAAACCTTGCACCTGCTTGAAGCAGGCGTAAGGTGTGATGCACCATGTGCAAGATAGGCCGGGTTGGCACAGTGCTGGAGTTGCGTCCCGCCCGCTACACAACTCCAGCACTGCGCCAACTTTACGACGGCAGATGCAACACACATCTGCATTTCCTTGCGCCATGATGCGGCGCATCTGTGGTGGCGCAAGGATAGTGATGCATGTCGCAATTTTCCTGGCGCATCACTGCTGATTTGCAGGGATGCCCCAGGAATTGTAAATCTCCCCCTTTGTCCCTTTCCATCTCGGCATGGATGGCACTGTGCTAATCCTATGCTTAAAGACTTTAATAGAAAAGCAGACATTTGAGGTGAGCAGAGCTAGAGTGTCGCTGGTGTTGAGAGTGCTCTATACAGGAGCTGCTTTCCACCTAAACTTGAGAACTACCCGGAGTTCTCTGTTTCTTTTTTTGCATAATTTATATTTCACTCTATGCCCGAAAGGGCATTGTTTTGACTTACACTGGGTGGTCCTTTTTGTCTGGACAAAGCTATACCTCTCTGAAGAGCTCCAATGAGAGTGGAACAATGTGTCAGGAGTTGCTTTTGTCCCTTTCTATCTTGTTGTGGATGGCACTGTGCTAATCCTACGCTTATAGACTTTGATGCCTTATGTACAAGCTGCCTCTAACCTGTTTTAGCTGCAGTTTTCCGGCAAAAATGTCCATTATAAAGATCGCCACTTCTATTAGCGATAATGACATGCAAGGGATGCGTTCCTGCGCAAAAACGGCCGCCAACCCCACTTCGCGATATTTACAAGCGTATTCCTGAACTTTGGAGGTTCAAAAAAACATCCGGTAACTGCAGTTAGAGGCAGCGTTTTAAGACCAGAAAATAGCTGCTGTAAAAAAATCTTGTAGCCTCTTTTCAGCAGGTTTTGGTGCTGGACAGCGCTACAAGCAATGTTGCTGTGCTGACCTGCAACAAAACTACAGGGCAGAAATGCACACCATCAAAAAGATAATGCGCATTCCTGGGCCTCAGTCATGAAAAGTGGGGCTGCCCTGCGACAAGACAGAGTTGCAACACTTTTCACTACCCCCTTCCTGCGACACCATTGATGCGCTGTATTCACTGGACAGCGCTGCATGATGCAAGTAATGACAGATAAGCCTGGAAATCCTGATGTATCTGTCTGCGCTAAAGTCACACATTACTGCAGTCGTGTCACAACCATGACGCAACTCCAGCAATGCATAGGGCCAGCCCATCCCTGTGGCACTGCGTCACTTTTGCGCCTGTCATCAGGCAGGCATAAGGTACTGACATAGTGCTGTTCTTGACCGGTGTCGGCGCAGTTGGAGATCCATCGGTGGCAGTTGCTTGCTGCGGTGTAATCGTCTGTAAGCGTTGATGGAGTGGCGGTGCTGAGTGAGTTGATTAGACGTTCTTCCGTGGCCTTGATCCAGCTCCGAGGGGGACGATGATAGGGGTGGTGTATGGTGGGCATGCTGAAGATATGATGCATACAATGATGATCGGTCCAGGAGAGTCTGGTGGTGTGGCTGTAGTTGAAGTTCCCACTAGCAGAGGAGATGTGCTCAACCGTGTGCCCTGCTGTGTGGCTTGCTGCAGTGATTAGCTGCTTGAGTCTGCTGTTGGGGAGCTTCCCTAGGAGATAGTGGTGTTCTGGTCACTGAGCAGTCCAGGTGGAACTTGAGTTCACTGAGTAGGATGGCGTCAGTGGATGGGAGAGCCTGGGGTGCAATGGCACTGTAGAATGGGAGTTCATGGCCCGGGGGACTGCAGATGAGGGTGCCGCAGAGGATGGGCTTGGTCTGGATCTGGAAGTTGAGGTGTGCCATGGTCACGGTTGGGTTATTAGAGTGCGTGGTCAGTCGGAGTGTGCTTCTGTAGGTGATGGCATTGCCTCCTCCTGGATGGTTTGTGTGGTCCTTGTGGGTGATTTAGTAGCCGTCAGTGATGGCGCTGTCCAGTCCGTAACAGAGGTTGGTCCTGGCAGGCGATGTGACATCCAGGGTTGATGGCGAGGAGGGTGCTGGCTTTGTAGTGGTGGAGTGCCTGCGAGGAAAAGTGCTTGGTGCTGAGCGCGTTCCAGGGGTAGATGGACGCAGACAGGCTTGCCTTTGTCACGGGAGACGCCATTACAACACAGGCATTACATCGTAATGCCTTTAAAATGCAACACCAACAACGCAGGTACCTTTGCAGCACATTCCATTACAGCGCATCGTAAGATCAGTAATGAGATATTTTAAAGTTTTAGGATGGGCATGGCTTTCTGGTGTCATGTATTAAATTTGGGGTGTATTTTGGAGTAAAATTTAAAATTTGGGGTGTGTTTTGGGGCCAATTATGAAAATTGTGGTGTGCATTTGGGTAAAATATGATTATTAGAGTGTGTTTTGGGGCTCAAAGATGGATTTTAGGGTTCAGGGTTTGCCTTGGGGTGCAAGGGTTAGTTTTAGGGTTGCACTCACTGAAGTGGGGATAGTAATATTTACATCTCCGCTATCCAACACCTTCCCTACTGTTGTAATATGCCTAGTATTCGTATGCATTGTAATGGAATGTGATGTAATGGTGTGCGTCGTAACTTTATATATATACCTTTGGCACAGAACTGGTATGCCCGCTGTGCATGGCCGCAAAAGACACACCATTGAGGGACGGAATGCAGAACAAATGAAAACATTCACCCCCAGTCAAGGGATCTGGGTTAAATCTATCATTCTTTTGCTCACCATGCCACCCCAGTTTAGATCTGGCCATATGCAAATCAGTCTTGACCCCGGGCCTCATGGGTACAGTCCAGCCCGAACTGCCAATCCAGGTCCTCCCTGGACCGAAAACAAGCATCTTAGGACCGGTTTTGGGGGTTTCACCCCTCTTCAGCCGGGATAGTTTCATTCCAGTGGCACAGTGAGCCCAGGACCCACCTGTCGCCCTTAGAGCGAGAAAGCGAAAGACACACAATTGATGGAAGGAATGCAGAACAAATCAAAACATTCACCCCCCAGTCAAGAGATCTGGGTTAAATCCATCATTCTTTTGCTCACCATGCCACCCCAGTTTAGATCTGGCAATATGCAAATCAGTGTTGACCCTGTGCCTCATGGGAACAGTTCAGCCCGAACTGCCAAGCCAGGCCTACCCTGGACCGGAAACAAGCATCCTAGGACCAGTTTCGGGGTTTCACTCCTCTTCAGTGGCCTCCCTTGAGAAGTGCTGCAGGGGGACTGGACATCTGGGAGGTGGGAAACGCTGGAAAGGACACTTGATGAAGCGTGGACATGGGGGTGAGTGTGAGAGGGTGTTGTAAATATTTAAATGAGAGAAATCTTACCTCGCGGATGGGTCTTGTGTCTTTGTTGCTCTTGCTCTCCTGAGTCTGCTTCCAGGAACAGGAATTATGCAGCCAGGCTCCCTCCCCTAAGCCAATCACAAAGCTGCAATGTGGCATTGGGATTGGTCATTGACGCCGGGACATGGGCTTGAGGGGTGGGCATGATCTCCATGCAGGCTGTAATGCACCCTGCATTGAGAACAGGACAGTGCGCATGACTGCTATGGGCGGCCTGAGTGGGCCGACCAAACAGTCATTGCACACTTTGAGTTGGCATGCCACTCGGTCCCTGCCCTGCTCCATGAGTGGAGCAACCCTACCCACCCTCCTGCCCGCAAAGGAAACATAGCACGATAACATCAGGAAGTTATCATCATGTGATGGTTTTTCCTTTTCTTGCACTTCTTGAAATCAGTGGGGCAACGCTCTTCCTCCAGCGCCAAAATTAAGACCAGGAAAACCCTGTTCTTAAGTTTGTGAAACGAGGAGAAATGCATTATTTCTCCTCATTCTTGCTTTTACCATGTGTGCTGCCTTGTGCAGCACACATGGAAAAAGCAAAATGCCACGGTTTGTTTATGTGTAGGAAGGTGTCCCTAAGGTGTACATAAACAAACCTTTAAAAAAATGCAATTCTGTCACTTTCAGAAGCAGCACACATGAAAGTGACATAATTGCATTTTAGTGCATGAAGGGACACCTTCCTACACATAAACAAACCATGGCATTTTGCTTTTTCCATGTGTGCTGCACAAGGCAACACCCATGGAAAAATCAAAAACGAGGAGAAATAATGCATTTCTCCTTGTTTCCCCAACTTAAGACCAGGGTTTTCCTGGTCTTAATTTTGCCGCTGACACCTATGCATGCCATCCTTGTACATAGGGGACAGTGTCAAATACAATGGGTGTTGCAGTGGAACGCCCACCACAACACCCACCACACGCCCCTTTCACACCAACCATAGCATGAAAGGGTGCCTTATGTACAAGGCGATACAAAAGGGGGATGATGGACGGAGCGCTTGAGTAAATCAAACACTCACCCCCAGTCAACTGATCAGGGTTTAATCCATCACCATTCTTTAGCTCACTCCGCCACCCCAGTTCAGACATGGCCATATGCAAATCAGTCTGACCCTGTGCCTCATGGGGACAGTCCAGCCCGAACTGCCAAAGCCATGCCAAAGGCAGTTCCTTTGACTGGGAGTGAGTGTTTGATTGGTTCAGATGCTCCGTCCATCACCACCCCCTTTTGTACCACTTATGTACAAGGCAGCATTAAGCAATGTTAAGTGGCTTAGCGCTGCCTTGTACATAAGGCACAGCCCCTATCCGCACCACAACGTCACTGAAAGTGACGTTATGGTGGCGATAGGGGCTCGTACATACGCCCCAGTTTACTTTATTAAGGTTCACGCTGCTCTTCTGATGCTTTTTGGCTGTATACAGGCTTTGTCAAGTTACTAGTGGATATATATATATGTATTGCCGGCTGGTGGTCCCCAGTAGGTAGTTATAGTTTGGACCTAGTTTAAATCTGAAAATCGTATTTTGACTTGCCAAAATCTTTGTCACCGGTAGACGAATCTTCATGCAATTTTCCCAAAATAGCGCACCCGTCGTTCTAGTTGAGCGTTGGAATTTTTGGAGTAATTTGTTAAATGGGGGCTGGGAAAAAGGGGGTGAAAAGAGTGAGTTTCCGATGTTATTTCCCATCTGAACTTTGAACACAACTACAGCCCAAACTGCTGGATGGAATTATACCAAATTTGGCAGAAAGATAGCCCTTGTCCAGGAAATGGCATTTTTGTTATTTGGTGTAATTTCGTTCACTAGTTTTCAAGTTATTATTTTTAAAATCCCATTTGTATATCTGGGGACATGATCACCACCGTGAATCTTCCCGATCTCGTGCAGAGATCTGATTGGCTGCCAAAACTTCGACCAGGAAGCGTTGGCAGCCATTTTGGGCCTCTGCTTCAGCTGAGTCTGAAAAATATCCACCAAAACAAAGAAAAGGGAGCAGGGTAAGAATGTCCTAACCTCCCAGCCCTGGTACTGGGGTCCCCTAGGGATCCCGCCACCTCAAAAAATAATTTTTTTGAACAGCAAAAAATAGAAATAAAAAAGTGCAGTCTCCTGCTCTTGTTTCATTAAAGTCCATGGGTAGGCAAGGTTCCAAGGGCATAATTTACAATATAATTTCGTGAGGGGGGAACACACGACCCACCTCCCCATGGCCTATCTTGGCCTTGGGCCCCCCACCTTCCCAGGGATGGGCAAGCTTTAAAATAGAATGGAGGACCCCTCCTGAGGCTTTAAGATCCCTAGGGACCACCACCTCCCTAGGGCTTTGTGAGAAAAACAGGAGGGGACGTGCGTGCCCCCCTACCGGATCATTCTCTGCCTCAGGGACCACCACCTTCCCGGTGCAGGTCCTTAAAAATGAAAAGCTCCCTGTCCTGGAGCCATTAATGGCCCCGGGGACTGCCACCCCCAGGGCAGGCTCATGCTTTCTCCCTTAGGTGCCCACCCTTGAGAGATAGCAGTTTGCTTTTCCTTGATGGGAGCTGTCAGCGAGAGCAAACACCAACTCTGCTCCCATCAAGCAGGAGCTGTCAAACTGCTTCTGCTTGCTGGGAGCTGAGTTTTCATCTGTTTCCCTGCCCGCTGTCATGCAGGCAGAGAAACAGATGAAGGATTGTTCCCTCACACATGAAGCTGCATGTCTTTCAGCTCCCTGCATGCTGGAACAATGCCAGGGACCTTAGGGCATTGAGGCTCCCACCGCAGTTCCATACTTCAGATTGAGACTGCCACCTCCCCAGCCTGCTAAGTGTCCACGCCTTCCCATCCCCTCGATGGGTTCATGCTTGGTGCACCATTGTGTCCATGCTCATGCTGGTTTTTGTAATTCTCCATTCAGATAGCTGCGCCTCACTGCTCCTGAATTCTACTTTGCTGCTCATTGAAGCAGCACCACCAGACCTTCGCTGGTTCCAACCTCCCACTGGACCTAATTTGCCAGCTACTTCTTCAGTACCCACATCCCTGCCACACTGAAATGTAAGTTTTTACGCTGCTCCCCCACCTTAGCAATCTCATGTTCAACACTCCCTTGCGCTTACGCTTTTGTCTCACTCCAACCTAAAAGAGATGGATGCGACCTGGCAAAGCCTGAGGAAAACGCGGTCTTGCACTGCAGCAACTTCACCAGACTCGCTCTGGTCACCCCTACTGGATTTGCTCCACATGTCTCATGCTTAACACCCCGAGCTGATTGCAATTCACACTATCCTTATAACTCACAATGCCTTTACCTCTTCCTCGCTAGTCACCTCCTATCGCTTCCTCACCGTCAAAAGGGATTGCTTGCCTTGACCTCCAGCATGTCACTCACCTTCCTGCCCTTTAACCACTGGCAGGGATCACATGTCCTGCGCCCTGCCACCTACCTTTTTCTCTGAGCCTAGACACGCCGTATTTTTTCCACTTAACGCCTCTTATACGCCGCACACTAGCTGTCATTGATCTCTTCCTTGGGCTCACTTCAAATTCGCAATAATCAAAAATAGAATGGACACTAGTTTCTACAAAACCATTGGTTTGTACTTCGGAAACCCTCATAGACGACCTGATTTACTGTGGTGCGGTATATCTTTTGTCCGCCTCATCAGGTGTCGTGGCGTATTCATCGGGTAACCGAATAACGTGCTGGGTGCCAAGCCTCACCCGAGGCTACCTGCGGTATAGGTAGAAGTGTCCAGAAATGATACCACAGGAGGTTTAGAAAAGTGGATAAAAATAGTGGCTAGTGCAAAAAATGTTTTATTACAATTTGTGTAGTGATCGTTGATAAGTATCAATGACTTATACTCTGAATGCCAACGCTGTATTTAGCTTGTTGATAGCTTCAACAGGGAACGGGGAGTCGCTTTGTGGTCTTTTTGCCACGTGGAACGTCGTTGAGTACCTTGTGCTGACTCTGCCCCTGGCTTAGCCAGGGGCAGAGTCAGCACAAGGCACTCAACGACGTTCCACGTGGCAAAAAGACCACAAAGCGACTCCCCGTTCCCTGTTGAAGCTATCAACAAGCTAAATACAGCGTTGGCATTCAGAGTATAAGTCATTGATACTTATCAACGATCACTACACAAATTGTGATAGTGTTTCATCTATTTGTATATTCGTATATGTCCCTGTCCTGACGAAAGCTCTGTAGACCCGGCTGGGCCAAGAGAGCTGAAACATGTAGACCCTTTTTTCCTAAAGACATATGGTAATCCAGTTACTCGATTACCTCTATATCGATCTAATTTTATCTATAGTGTTTAGAAACTATCTCTTAATAAAATTTTTTTTGCACTAGCCACTATTTTTATCCACTTTTCTAAACCTCCTGTGGTATCATTTCTGGACACTACTACCTATACCGGAGGTAGCCTCGGGTGAGGCTTGGCACCCAGCACGTTATTCGGTTACCCGATGAATACGCCACGACACCTGATGAGGCGGACAAAAGATATACCGCACCACAGTAAATCAGGTCGTCTATGAGGGTTTCCGAAGTACAAACCAATGGTTTTGTAGAAACTAGTGTCCATTCTATTTTTGATTATTGCATATCTGTCCAGGGGAACTGAATGGACCCAGAATCCTCTTCCCTCAATTTTGATATTACTCACTTCAACTTCGCCTGTAACCTTTCATTTTCTCTTGGTCCACCATTGAGTGTTTTTATTCTCCCCAACAGCACTGTCATTTAATTAATTGTAACCTGGTCCTGATGATAGCCTAACAAACCTACAGGCTGAAACACCGTCGACTCTTACAGCAAAACTTACGGCTCCTATCTTTCAAGAGTACACATCTAAATCTTTCTATTTTTACTTGCATTTATTGAATGGGTATCTCTACGCAGAATTCTTGTATATTATGTGTTTTGTTTTTGCGCCCCTCCTTGTTGCTGTATATACTTCCTCACTTGTCACTTGCGTCGTTTACTATTTCACGAGCACTTGTACACAGTATTACACAGCTTACATGCCACTGAATGCAACGTAGTGCTTTCCATGTTTTTCAAAATGTATGAAGTAATGTATACAAAAAATTCACGTTGTCATTCTGAATCATTTGTCTCCCTGTTCACCCCCTGTGCTCCTAGCAATTAATTGTGCTCCTGATACAATTGACTTTTAATTTACACCTTTAGAGACCTTGTTCTATGTTACACATGTTTTCCCTGGTGTCTATAGGGTTTATGGGCTACCTATTCTAGTATGATACTGCAATACCTAACACTACACACTGTGTGCCCTGGGTGGGCTCTAGAGCACCTAGGAACAGGAGGCTGAGCTCCAGGTGATGGGATCCCGAGGCTAAAATTGGCCAGGGAGGCATCTCATACACCCACTCACACAACCACTTACATACCCATTCTCAGACTCATACAACTACTCAGACACCCACTCACTCATCCATAGTGCCACTCACACACTTACACACTCATACCGCCACACACACAACCAATAACTCACCCCTACAGCTTCTTGCACAGCCATACACTTACCTATAGAGCTACTCACACACACTTATTCACCCATACAGCCACTCACACACCCACTCACTCCCCATAAGCCTCTCAACACCGCCACTCACTCACCAATACAGCCAATCACACACCCACTGACACACCCACACAACCACATACATACCAATTCACACAACCATACAAGCACTCACACACATGCTCCCTTGTCCATACAGCCACTCACACAGACACACTTTCTAATACAACCACTCACATACCAACTAAATTAACCAAACACACATGCAAACAGCCAATAACAGAACTACTCACACACTCAGACAATCATTCCCACTCCCACCCACACACCCCTACAACCACTAACACAACCATACACACACTCACACATTCATACAACCACTTGCACAGCCACTCACATACCCGGAAAAACAAACACAACCCCATTCACAGACCCAAGCAGCCACTCACATACCCACTGACAGACCTATACAGCCACTCACACACCCACTGACAGATCCATACAGTCATTCACACACCCACTCACACACCACACAGTCACTAATTAGTGGTACAGAAAGACTAGTAATTTAACCTATGCAGTAGCTTAGTAGATATCTTTAAGTCTCAGAAACATTTAGGAAACACAATCACTGGATGATGACATCAGTGATTTCATTGAGATGTCATCAGTGATGTTACTGACATGTCTTGTGTGATGCAATATGTGACATCCTCAGCAGTGGATTGCGGGCGCCCTCATTGCAGAGTGGTGCAATGAGGGGGCGTGGCCTCCAGCCTCGATCCCGTTTTTTGTTTTTTTTATTTTTTAAGAATGAGGGCTGTGTAGCCCCCCTTCTTTTTCTAATCCCCATTTTTCTTTTATTAAAAAATTGGGACGGGCCGCATGCCCCCCCTCCCAAGGCCATAATCTGCCCCGGGGACCCCGTCCCCCGGGGCATGGGCCTTTTTTAAAAATATTTTTTTTGGAGGGGGGCTGCCTTGCCCCCGTCCTGTGGCCACTTATGGCCCCGGGGACCCCATCCCCCGGGTCCGGACATTTTTTTAAAATTTACATTTTGGGGAGCGGGGCCGCGTGGCACCCCTCCCGGGCCACTAATAGCCCTAGGGACCCCATCCCCCAGGCTGGGCCTCTCTTTTGGGGGCTGTGGGGCGGTCTCCAATCCCACCACGGTCCCAGCCGCCCCCCCCGTGTCCTGCGGGAGCCAGCATTGCTTTTCCACATGGGGAGCAGCTAACATGCTGCTCCCTCTGTGGAAAAGCAATCTGCTTTGCTATTTGGAAGGGAGAGCAGGTTTGCCTGCTCTCTTCCAAATAGCAAAGCAGTTTGCAATGACGGGGCGGGAGCCGCGAGGCTCCCGCCCCGTCAATCCAAGTGTCCCGGGGTAGGCACTCCGTCAATCCAGTGTCCCGGCGGTACGCACCCCGGGACAGTGCAGGAGCCGGTCCTGGGGGGTGGCGGTTCCCAGGGCCTCGACAAGGCTCCAGGAGGGGGGCCCGTGCAGCCCCCCCTCCCACATATTACAAAGCCCAGAGGGGTCGTGGTCCCCGGGGCTGGGGGTCCATCACAGACCCCCCAATTTGAATATTTAGTGCCCCGGGGAGGTGGCGGTCCCCGGGCAATGTGGGGGGGCTTGAGCCTCCCCACACATGGTATACTTTACAAAATAAAGCCCCGGGGGTGGCGGTCCCTGGGGCCGCGGGGGCCTTGAGACGACCCGCCATTTATTATTTTAAGCCCCGGGGTTGGCGGTCCCCGGGGCTGGTGGGTCTGAGAGCCCCCAGAACAAGGAACTAGAAGCCCTGGGGTGGTGGTCTCTGGGGCTGGGGGGGCCTGAGAGCCCCCCAACTAATTTTAAGAAGCCCCGGGGTTGGCGGTCCCCAGGGTTGGGGGGCCTGAGAGCCCCCCACACCAAATTTTTAGAAGCCCCGGGGGTGGTGGTCCCTGGGGCTGGGAGGGCCTGAGAGCCCCCCTCCCAATTTAATGATGCCCCTGGGGGTGGCGGTGCCCGGGGCTGCGGGGGGCCATGAGCCCCCGCGTATATTATGATAAAGTCCCCAGGGCAGTGTGAGGGGATTGGGCCCCCCACACTTTTTTTCATCATGCCCCAGGGATTTGGCCCCCTGGGGGCTAATTATCATCCAAATGTCGGAGCCTGCACTTCATTTTTTTTATCTGCAAGATCCGCGCATCCTGCGCAGATTTTGCCGATTTAAAACAATTGGGGGAGGCCTTGGGGGTCCTTGTGGGACTCCCTAAGCAGGCCTAGGGGGTCAGGGGGTTGCTACCCTGCCCCCTTTTCATGTTTTTTGCATTTGTTTATTAGGTTTCTTGTGCCTTGGTTCTACCGAGGCACAAGATGGCTGCCAACACTTCCTGGTTTGGAGTGTTGACAGCCAATTAGCATGCAGCTCGCGCACAGCAGGGTCCCCGGATCCTCCGAGGATCCTCTGAGGCCATATATATATATATGTACTTTTAAATGTGATTTTCTCAGAAACTACTGAATGGATTTACACCATATAAGCAAAAGGCACCAGTCTGAACCAAGGACTACCACTTTGCCAACTTTGGTGTAATTCCGCTCAGCTGTTCAGGCTGTAGCCGCGATTAAATGAAATGAAATGAAAAGGCGACTTGTATAGCACGAAACATTCACCCAAAGGTGTCAAGGCGCTTACTCATTGAGGCTGAGGTTCGACAGACCTGAACAGCCAGGTCTTTAGCGCTTTCCTGAATGCTAACAGATTGTTCTCATGTTTCAGATGTGATGGGAGAGAATTTCACAGCCTCTTAGCACCCCACAAAATACTTCCCCCTCCCTAGGATCATTTTTTCACCCTAGGAACAAGATCGTTGGACGAGGATGAACGAAGATTAAAATCTGGAATGTTGAACAACAAATTCCGTTTAAAAAAACCTGGTCCAATATCCTGAGTGGTTTTAAACACAATACATAGAGTTTTAAACTCTATGAACGGTACCTATGGAAAATTGCATGGGCAAAAGACGTTTTGGGACCCCTCTTTTTTCTCAGCCCCGCTTCACGAATGACCCCAAGGCATTTAGGATAGGAGCGGACCGGAGCACCCCACCAGTTTTGAAAATTTTGCGAAGATTCGCCAACCGCCGCCAAAGTTAATCCAAATAGAATGTGGTGGATTTCCTAAGGAAAATAGGTCCTAATTATAACTACCTACTGGCGACTGCCAATAGGTGATATATAGGTAATATATATATATATGTTGACTGGGTATGAGTGTTTGATTGGTTCAGATGCTCCGTCCATCACCACCCCCTTTTGTTTCTTGTGATCCTTCATCTTCAAATATATATATATATATATATATATATATATATATATATATATATATATATATATATATCGAGCAAGGAGCGCACCTGCGCTTCAGCAGGCACACTTAACGCGCCGTGCCTTCCAGCTTTGTTTACCTGGTGCCCTGGAATCCCTGTATCTCCTTACAATTGTACATCCATCATGCGCCCAACGCGTTCCGAGGCCAACGCCTCTTCTTCATGGGGCTGAAGCAAAAAAACAGGCTGTGCTTGCACCTTTGAAATCCAACTTTATTTCGTTTGGAAAAGTCCGCCTTAAGTGGGCGTGGCTAAAGGATGTTAGACCACCAGGAAAGATGGTTATTGTAGTCCAAGGTATATATATAAATATCAATGGTCCAAGCGCTCTCACCACAGCTAGTCAAACCATGCTGCAGCTTTTCCTTCTGCTCCTAATTAAAACAGCCTGCCTCTGCCAACGCGTTTCATCATGAGCTAACATAATTGCACACATCAATACCTCCATTTGCGACAGTCTTTATTCAGTATTATCCACAGTGGGCATGGCCAAAGTCATTTGCACAATGGTATGATGGAAGTTGTAGTCTTACGGAGGTACGATTCATTAATATACTATAGTAGGGTTATTGTGCCATTATGCCAATATTTACAGTCCATTTTTAACCTTTTGTAGGAAGCGGAGCGGCAAAGGAAGAGCTAGGTTTTGCAATAGGGTGCCGTGCTGTCCGGTATGGAATCGTTACATTCTGCAGTCTTCTCCCGAAGCGGTGCTCCTCTCCACGGCGTGGGCAGCCGTGTTGAAATATGAATATCAATGGCCCAAGAGCAATGAGAGGTCACTCCACGGCGCTCTCACCAAACAATTAGTCAAGCCTCGCTGCAGCTCTTCCTTCTGCTCCTAATCAAAACAGCCTCCCTCTGCCAACGCGTTTCGAGGCTGATACGCCTCTTCATCATAGGCTGACATATTTGCACAAATCAACACCTCCATTTTCGACAGCCTTTATTCATTATTACCCACAGTGGGCGTGGTAAAAGTTGTTTGCACAATGGTATGAAGGAAGTTGTAGTCTTACTGAGGTACAAATCATTAATATCCTGTAGTAGGGTTATTGTGCCATTATGCCAATATTTACAGTCCATTTTAACCTATTGTAGGAAGCGGAGCAGCAAAGGAAGAGCTAGGTTTTGCAGGAGGGTGCCGTGCTGTCAGGTATGGAATCGTTCCATTCTCAGTCTTCTCCCGAAGCTGTGCACCTCTCCACGGCGTGGGCAGCCATGTTGAAATTTGAATATCAAGGGCCCAAGAGCAAAGAGAGGTCACTCCATGGCGCTCTCACCATCAGGTAGTCAAGCCTCGCTGCAGCTCTTCCTCCTGCTCCTAATTAAAACAGCCTGCCTCTGCCGACGAGTTTCAAGGCTGATATGCCTCTTCATCATTGGCTGACATAATTGCACAAATCAACATCTCCATTTTCGACAGCCTTTATTCAGTATTACCCATAGTGGGTGTGGCCAACGTCGTTTGCACAATGGTATGATGGAAGTTGCAGTCTTATGGAGGTACGATTCATTAATATCCTTTAGTAGGGTTATTGTGCCGTTATGCCAATACTTACAGTCCATTTTTAACCTTTAGTAGGAAGCGCAATTATGTGTTGATTTGTGCAATTATGTCAGTCATCACTAATAACACGTTAAATAATATCATTCATAGCAACACTCATGACATTTGAAATGGCATCATTTATGAGAGCACTGTGCATGGTAGAGGGGCGTGTTATAGTTAATGTAATATGCCCAGGGCCGGACTAGCCATAGCGGGCACCGGGCAATTCCCGGTGGACCGCACGGGTGGGGGGCAGTTTTGGGCCCCTCTGGGGGCCGTTTTTGTTACAGGGCTGTTTTTGCAGCATAGCTGCAAAATCGGCCCTGCAACAAAATCGTCGAAAACCGGCCCTGGCAATGAGCTCGGCGGGGGGGCGGGGGGCAGCCGAGCACTTTGCCAGGGCCGGTTTTGGTTTCCAGTCCGGCCCTGAATATGCCTAGTGAAAACATGTATGTGACTGTATGAATGTTAAACTTTTGGCTTTAGATTGAGGGATGGCACAGCTGAAGATTTAAATATTTAAACTTAATATTTCCTTACACATGCTTCTCAGTAGCATAGAGCTCTGTGTATGCTCACTTATAAAGAACATGTCCTTTTTTTTGTCAGTGATTGATGGGTAGGACTGTGAGTGAAGCAGAAACAGACCTCAAAGATGTAATTGTGTCATGATGCCCGTGGGCAAGGGTAGGGTGCAAGGAGGCAAGGACAAAGACCCGAGCACTGGCAAGCCACAAGTCATCTCCATTCTCGTTCTGTTGTGTCCTGTGTGAGCAGCGGTTATGTGGCCACAAGGGGCCATGCTGTACCCGCACCAACTAAGAACCCTAGAAAAAATTCACAACCACATCCTTCCTGACAAATTAATATTTTGCTTCATAAAAATAGTGACTTTTTTACCTTTAACTGCAAAACATGTTGAGAATGTTTCTAAAAGTACGAAATGAATTATCATCATATATGAACCTTTCATCAAACACATTTGTCACGGAATGCAAAAGAAAATTGTTTATTTTATATCCTACTCTCTACTCCTACTTTTTGAGTTAACATGCAACCACCATCATGAGACACCATCTCATCCTCTGATCTCTCATAGCCATTTTTTCAGTACATAAACTCAAGTATCAATCTGAAGGGCAGCAAGGAAGTGCTTGCGCCACTCAGCAAACCCTGATCAGGAACAAACCCATCTGCACACAATTCTCAGTGGGAATGCTGAACCAAGGAATGTTCCTCTGCAACACCAGTAGCAATATTGATACTTGCCTTATCCACAGATAGCCAAAATAGCAAATCAGAAAGTGAGGGCCCAATTTTGAATTTGGTGGTTCGAAATTTCGAGGAATGTTTAGTTACTATGGATATCTAAAGCAGGCGTTCTGCATTTTCCTAGTGATCACGCAATTTCCACCCAGCCCACAACATAGCAAAGTCTACAACATTGCTTTAATCCAACCTTGAACCACTGCATGAAGTCTAAAAGGATCCCTCACACCGCTCGCTGCTCTGCGTATTCTACTGGTGACACGGTAACTCCTTTTGGGAACCCAAAATGACTTGAAAACTTCAACATGAAAGGAAGAATGTTCCTTAAAACAGAACCCAGAGAAAAAAGCTTTATAGAGGTGCCCAGCGCTGCATCCTGCTTCTTCAGAGGGACTAGCTCTGAACAACTTACCACTCCTCTACAGAATATGTTTGAAAACTCTTATACATTGATCATTTGATGCTTCAGAGGAGTACATTTGAGAGGCTTTGAGTAGTCTAGGTACAGTGATTAAAGTTCTAAGAGGACCTGGGAATGAGGGTATGATATTGAAAGAAGTACTCTTACTAAAATGCATACCATGAAAATACAATTGTATTGCTGCCCTTCATTAAATGACAGCTATCTATTGTGTTTTCATGACTGCCATGTTAGAGGTATGTTTCAAAAAATGGATATTTTAATCAAGTCCGTTTCAGACATTTCTCGGAAAACCAAATCCCAAGGGTACAACAAATCCATAAATATCTGAAACAAGTTGTAATAAGTATGGGATTTGAGGAAAAATTGATATGCATTACCTGTAATTTCATAAATGGGTCAACTCAATCTCATCTAATCTTTCAACCAACATATCTATTGATTTTTGCCTGTGTTTACAGCAAGTGGTTTTAAACAACGGGGGCATTTTATGTTTTATTCATTTTATTTAATATTGAATGTGCACCTGACATCTGAGAAACATTGAGATGAGCATCCAATGTGCTATTGAAAGCGCCACAGATATCTGTGCCTTTCTTTCCACTATGCAGTCCTTTGACACGGAGGCATGTCTCTTTTTCACTCTGGTACTAATATGGAAGACAAAAAGTTTGTTGTAACTGGTTATTCAGTGTTTGATTTGTGTTAGCAGATAGTGGGCACCAGTTCTCATTTTGGGCTCTAGGACTGATTTTTCTTCATCAGACGCAGAGCAAGCTAGAGAAAGCCTGAAAAAGGAAAAAAGGGAAGTAAAAATGAACAACAGTAATAATGTTAGAAAGCATGGATAAAAAAAGCTCTGTAAGAGTGAAATTAAGTACATTAAGCGTACAGTGACGTTTGAAAGATTGAGGGTGGTCTTATGTTGCATGCAATATGTCACATGGCAAATATATTGCATCCACTGTATTGACTACCATTGTCTCGTCAGGTTGCTTAGACATAAGGTTAAGAATAAGAAATCTATACTTCCCTATGTATATTTACCTTGACAATAGAGTGATAAGAGATATAGTGGATGCAATACAATACTTTTGCTAGGTCATTATTTTTTAAATTAATATAGTGAAATACAACCAAAAAGGAGGCATAAGTTGTAATCAAGACTAGACAGCTTCGACATTTAGAGACTGGTGTCCCCTAAAACACCTTTGACCTCTGCGCATATTTTTTGTCAATTAAGCACTGTGGTGTTTTAACTGCAAACAAGAGAATCACAGTGAGGTGTCAGTCTTTAAAATGAGACTCCACTGATTAATCAATAAAAGGTGGCCTATTCCTCAGATATGAAAACAGATAGCTTGTGTGCCTGCTTCAAGGCAGATTCAAAGCTACTGTGGCTGCTAGTCAGACCTGAGTACCAGGGAAGTTTCAAATAGGCACAGGTGAAATTATTATTCAGTTTGCAGAGTTGGTGGAACTCGGTCGCTCTGAGTTTAACGCGGAGTTCCCGCCCAATTCCGCCATCCGGGCTGTGGTAGAATTATAATTCTGTTGGCTCGTGCTAGGCTTGTGTCAGTGCACGCTAACAAGCGTGATGAGCTTTGCCTGCCAGTAGCGAGTGAGATTTGCAGACTGCTAGCTGGCTTTCGGACTCCACTGAACCTTCGTGTGCCATTTCTGTGACATTGGCGAGCAACCACAGCTGCTTCTTGAGCAGATTTTCTTTTCTACTTTTTTTTCAACAAGGAGGAAGTGCCCCAGAGACTACAACTTCCTTTTAAGCAGGCACCTGCCAGTGCTTTTTCCATCTTCTGGTGAAGTTTCACATGGATTTTGAGGTGGAACAATTGCTCTTTGTCTGCAATTGCTGCTGTATATATACCCTTGGATTTTAAGGAATTTGTTTCTGAGGCATCATAAGTAAGTACAAAAACTTTTGAATAAGGATGTTGTTTGAGTTATATTGGTCATGCACCAGTATTTATTTGTACTTTTATTCGATTTTTAAATTTGATTGAGGGTGTGGTGAATGGCCTGGGGTTGCAGCAGGGCCTAGTATTTTTTTGCATTACATTTTTTATATTTTGTAAGGGAAGAAATTGCAGGGTTCAGTACATTTTCTCCATGTTTGTTAAATTTGCATTGTTCATTTATTTTGCCATGTGGACTTGTCTGTCTATGGGACATCCAGTCAGTAGTAGCCTTAGGGTACATGAAACAACAGTGTCTTTGGGATATGTTGTTAAACATCATTTAGGCCAGGGATAGCATTGGATTACATAAAAAAGTGTTTTTTTCTTTATTGGGGGGAATTTCATGTTTTTTTCTGCAAAAGTGTATTTTGGTGGGGTAGTAATACTATATATTTGCTGCCTTGGTGGTAAGTGTGCTGTGGAATTTTGATAGCACACCTAATTTTCATTTTTGTAATATCTGAATTAATAGTAGTGTTTTCTTAATTTTTTTGTCTGGCCAGTGTGTGTGTGTTTGCCATAGGCCACCATTTCTCTTTGTTCTCCATGCCATGTTACCAGGGGTCATTTTGTGTAGACAGTCAGTGTGCCTTTACCATAGACCTGCATGTGTTCTTTGTTGTGTCCATCATGCCTCCTTGCTTGTTGTTGTAGTTTGATTATGTGGTTGTTGCACATTTTGTGTAGCCATCCAGTGTGCCTTTGCCATAGGCCTGCATATGTTCTTTGTTGTGTGCACCATGCCTCCTTGCTTCTTTTTGTTGTTTGACCATGTGGCCTTGGCCATTTTGTGTAGCGAGCTAATGTGCTTTTGCCATAGGCCTGAATTTGTTCTTTGTTGTCCATGCCACCTTGCTTGTTGTTGCTGTTTGACCATGTGGCCATTTTGTGCAGCCAGCCAGTGTGTTAAATCCTTTTTTCCAGTTTACAAAGTCATTTTCTAGGTAGATTGATAGACGAGGGCTATGCATTTTTCGATTTGTTCATTTTTTGTAACTTTTACCCCTGATATCAGTTTAAAGTGCTTGAGGATCATTATACTATATGTGTATATGAACATGATTTAATATTATTCTAGGCATTTTTTTCATTTTTTCCCCTGCACCTCCTTGCCACATAGTCCCCAGTACGCCAGCAAATTGTTTTTACATTATTTATTTATTTATTAAAGTCTTTTTTTATTTTTTACATACATTCATCGCCTGCCAACAATAGGCGCCTGCCACACACCAGCATTTGTTTTTTAAGGAATGTCATTACTCATTTTCCCCTGAACCCCCTGCCTGCCATTAGCACACTCCAGCATTTATTTTTTAAGGATTATTCCATTTTCCCCTGGACCCACTGCTTGCCATAGGCGCAACCAGCATTTATTTTTTAAAGATTATTCCATTTTCCTCTGTACCCTCACCTGTCTCAGGTGTCTGCCCTTAGATGCACATAAAGCAAGTAGTTACATCTGTATGTTGTTATCCTGATTAAAATATTATGTATCGGTGTTGTGTTTTGACTTTGGAATGGATATACTATTGTTATTAATTACTTGGGATAACCTCACTAAATTATATTTTCAGCACTATGAATAATTCAAACTGCACAAATGCCACGTTTCACTAAATCTCTTTCTTGCTTGTTTGCTTTTAGGTGCACACGAGGCATCACCCACAGTACTGCCAGACAGAAGATCGGAACAACGTGATTCCTCTCCTCTGCCTGCCTTTGCTTGTGCAGCTGAGTACCAACTGACAAAGCTTGAAGATGGCCCCAAAGAAAGGTGCTGCCAAAAAAGTGGAGGCGAAGAAGAAGCAGACTGCTATTGCCACCACTGGCGTGCCACCCTTCACCTTTATCAGGAAACGTGGTGTGCCTGCTGCACTGCCTTCTGGGAAGGAAGCTGAGAGCAGCACTCCTCATCAACAGCACCACCCCAACCTAAGCCCAAGGCCATGTCTCTCAGCGAGGCAGTGTTAGCGTTCAAACACAAGCTTTGGCACAGACTCTTATTTGGTCTTAATTTTGACTAGATGCTAGGGGTATTGTTGCAAGTTGTGCATGTGCCAGTTGCTTTGTGGTAATGTTTAGTATAAGATGCCAACTAATGTGCATGTTTCCTTTATAAATGATAAACGTGCTGAATCCAATATTTCATACTTGTTAAAAGACACATTGCTCTTTACACGTGGATTCATGCTGGCAGAAATGCTGAGTCACAAGTGCAGCACACGTGTCAACTGAAATCACCCCACTGCTAATCTATAAAAGACAAATGCTCCCGTTTATACGCGCTTGCGTTCGTTAGCATTTTCCTCCTCACCTGTCATTCCAGACCCCAGACGGCCTTCTGTCTTCTGCTGTGGAGCTCCTTCTAATCTCTTTGTTCCCTGACCCAGGCCATGGATTGCTTCCACTTGGTTCCTCCAATCCTCAGTGGCTGCCGGATGTCTTCTGAAAGAGCCTTCTCGCCTTCTTGACTACCTCTTGACTCCGGACGTCTCGAGTTCAAGTCCAAGTGCCGCAGTGGAAGAAATCCTCGCTTTACCTGCAGAATAAAGACAAACAGCCTGATTCATCATTCACCCGTTTTGCGAGCCCCTAATAGCGATTCATAAGGAATCGCTATTAAGGACTTGCAAAACGGGATTCATGTAGAAATTGCATAAAGAAATGCGATTCCTACACATTCCTTATTTGGGATTAGCAAATTGCTAATCGCAAATAAGGAATAACTCCCCATTCATTCCTATGGGCCAAAAGGCCCATAGAAATGAATGGGGAGTATTCCTTATTTGCGATTAGCAATTAGCTAATCGCAAATAGGATAGCGATTTAAAGGGTGCCAGGGGTGTCCCAAGGACACCCTGTAGCACCCCTTAAATGCAAATTGAAACAGGTGTTGCGCACACACATGTCCAAAGGACATGTGTGTGTGCAACATGCAACTTAGAAAAATGCTTTTAAAAGCATTTTTCTAAGTTTTCGCTATTTACCACGAGGTTTGACCTCGCGGTAAATAGCGGGCCGAAATTGCGAATTCGCAATTTTTAAATGGATGATGAATTGCATTTAAGGAATCTCAAATAGAGATTCCTTAAATGTAATTCCTCGCAAAATAGCGAAATCGCTATTACCGATTTTTGCATTTGGGATGATGAATCCCAAATGCAAAAATAGCGCTCGCAAAGGGCCAGATTCTCAGAATCTGGCCCTTTGCGAGCCGATTTCGGCTTGATGAATCAGGCTGAAAGACATTTCAAGTAAGATCTTAACATTTAATATTGCGCGCATGAAAAATAATGACTAAAAGTTGAATACTTATCTTTCTCCAGATCGAACCTCAAAATATTATTTCGTTTGGCTTCAGAGACTAATCTGAAAAGAAAACAAATAACAGGACAATTGAGATGCATAATAATTGTGACAAAAAAAAGAACATTAAAGACTTTATTTACTCGCTACTAGGAGCCCACTTACAGAGTTGGTTACTGTAGTTCTTGTTATGAGGCGTTCCTCATCCTGAAATTTGATACGACCAATGTCGGCCTGAACGAGCTATCGTAGCTGAGCAATCTAAATTAGTCACAGTGCTGGTAAATGCTGCAGGGTTCACCTGTTTTTTAAAACCCCCTGTCTGCCTGTACAACAATCTGTAAATTTGGTGTGGCAATAACAAGAACTACAGTAACCAAGTGCCCCGGCCACAGAGCAACGAGCGTTGCACGACACACTCGCGCTTTAAAATCAGCTGAGCCCGGCCTCCAGCGCTGACGTCAGACGCCGAAAATCAGAAGCGATGTGAGAGCCGGAATTGGAGCAGATGTAAGTGATACAACACACGAGTGCGATTTGAGAAGTCGAGCTGGTGCGGACCGAGCGAGTAGTAACGCATGGTTTACTGTTTTTTCAACAGCCCCCACAGAAATTCATTTCCTGTCAATTGCAAGGAATTTCTCCCCACCGCTCGCTTGGGAGCAAACAGTGCTGGCCCCCAACTTTCAAGCAAGCAAGGAAGTACGGAGAAAAAACCCTCGGCTGAGGTAGGGATGATAACGAGTATGGACTATTGCTTAGTAAAAAACTGCACTCCACACAGGCAGTCCTGACAGATTATGTTGTATATTTTCAGATATACAGTCCAGGGGTGCCCAGTAAAAGAACCATGTTGCCCACGAAAAGGACCTTTCAGGTACATTTAGTTCTGTAGGAGGTAACTAGAGGGGGAGTAGGAATCAGTTGCCTTTACAATATTCATTTTTCTCTCACACATTACAGTATAGGACAGTCTCCAGTCCAGGTCCTGAGGAGAGCCCCTCATTAATACGTGGGCTCGAAACACGTTGACAAACTACTGGAACAAGATTCAGGAAGGGCATTGGCAGGATTTATTGATTGTGGGCATTATCTCACCTGTTTCATGACCCAATGACTTGCTAGTTGTTCCAGTACAAACAAGCAGGCTAGCATAAAAAAGTAATGCCTCTTGGTTTGCTTTAGGTTGTACATCAGGACTGGTGTCGTTAATATTGATTGATAATAGGCACTTCGCCTGCGTTTTATTTATATAGTGTGCAAATGTAAATATGTTTCATTCACAGTTGTCGCCCAATGTATGTATTGAAATGTGAATTTTTTGTGAATTTCGCTTTATTGATTTTGTATTCTTCTTTTGACATACACAAATGAAACTTTTGAAAAATGAAAAAAGAGTAAAATAATACTAAATGATAAGTGTGTCTGCTTAGATCAATTGGGTAAGTAGCACTACACTTTGTGGATAGAATTTCCCTACCTCGCCAATGTTTTTTGTTGGTTCTATTTATGTGGTCTAGGCCAGGTAGTGTAGACCCAAGCCTTCTTTGTTTCCTTGTTAGTAACGCGAGCAGTGGCTCGCAAGGCTTTGTTCTGGTGATTAATTAAAATCCAGGAGTTTGTAACATTTATTGTGTGCGGGGGATGCGCTCCCCTGATATTAGGTATGGCTGAGAAAGATACACTATCCTTTAGTGAGGATCACATACAAAAATTGATAGCTGATTCTACACTTTTTCCCTCTATTAACCTGAGCAGCTCTGCAAAACAACAAAATGACTGTGACAAACTCATGAGACTCCGGAAAA
Source organism: Lissotriton helveticus (assembly GCF_964261635.1). Classification (NCBI taxonomy): domain Eukaryota; kingdom Metazoa; phylum Chordata; class Amphibia; order Caudata; family Salamandridae; genus Lissotriton; species Lissotriton helveticus. The sequence goes on from NC_136071.1 coordinate 261,179,682, forward strand.
AAAACGTCAGGACTGAACTACATGGCCACTTCCTCCTAGCTAACCTCAGGGCGGGTGTCATCCCCTGGGGTTTACAAGTGAAAAACGTACCAGTAATCTTTACGGATGACCCGGTGTATAGGAAGGGGTTTAGTTGTATCAGTCCCAAGTGTAGCAGGGACTTGATGGTACACACCATCGAAACTGCTCAACGTATTTGTAAAAAAGAACAGGAAGAGATCGAGGAACAACTACAGGCGATCAAGGATAACCACACTGAGTCAGAAGCAAAAATTTTGCTGGAGAAAATCGAGAAAGAACTCGCAACATTTAAAGACCAGACTATTAACTTCAAAACCTCTAAGTTTGAAAAGGACAAAAGAACCTTCAGTCTTGAAACAGTGTACCCTTACCTAAAAGATGAGTTTTACACAAGATCTGACTCTACAAGGTATCTCAACACATACCAAGGGAGATCAAAGAAGAAGTTTCTTACATTTTCTGACACCTCTTCGTCCGATACCACAAATGATTCTGACCCAGGAGAAGGGTCGTCAAACAGGAACCAGCAACAAAAGAGGCCTTTTTTAGGCCAGGGCCAACAACAGCCACGCACCCGGTTCAAACCACAATGGGAGATGACAACACGCAAACAACACTACAAGTCGTTAACAAATCCCCAATTATCAATATATCGGACTTGGTGTTGTCTAAAACAGAAATGGAAGTCCTTGAACTTGGTCTATCATTTGTACCAGGTACTATGATGGACTTTACAAAAGTCAAAATGGAAGTTATCGAATTCTTCCGCAAGATCAGGCTTAAATGGTTTTTCAAAGACTCTGTGAAGACAACTAGTGCTGAAGCTTCAGGACTACGAAATAAATCACTGTTTTGCCCTCCTAACCATAACATGCCTAAAGAAATACTAACGTTTGAACACACTGTACTATCAGCCTTGAATGTATCTGAGAGAAGGCGTGCCTATATCCCAGCGAATATCACACGGAAACAGAGGGAGGCCGTTGACAAACTCAAAAACCAGAGGCAAGTGGTGATCCGACCAGCGGACAAGGGAGGGGCAGTTGTCCTGTGGTCGAAAGAACTGTACAAATTGCAGGGAGCCAAACATGTGGGGAACTTGGAATGGTATCGTCCAATCTCCACTGACCCTACGATGCAGATACTACAAGAGATTACACTCATCGTCAACGATGCAAAAGATAAGGGGATTCTCGGGAAGAAGGAATCTGAATATCTTGTGAAAAAACACCCTCGCACCCCTCATTTGTATTTCCTACCCAAGGTCCATAAAGATGCTACAACACCACCTGGCCGACCAATTGTTTCTGGCTGTGATTCGGTTCTCGAACCAATCTCTAAATTTGTGGATGTCTTTTTAAAACCTTGTATAGTGGATGTCCCAGCACACCTACGAGATACCATGGAATTTTTGAACCTGGTGGAAGGATTTCCATTCGATCCAACAACGCAAATCCTGGTAACCATGGATGTCTCCTCTCTGTATACACAGATCCCACAACAAGATGGACTCGATGCCATGGAGATATACCTTGAGAGGAGACCTCGCCCACACCGAGTGCCCACGGATTTGATTCTACGTCTAGCTGCGTTGGCACTGAAAAAGAACTTCTTTCTTTTTGAAGATGACATGTACCTGCAGATTAAAGGATCCGCTATGGGGTGCCCCTTCGCTCCAGAGATGGCGATCCTGTATATGGGACAATACGAGGACAAGTTTGTGTACAATAATAACCCCTATCAGCAGCACATAAAACAATGGCTGCGATACATCGACGACGTGTGGTGTATTTGGGAGGGCACACCCACGTCGTTGATAAATTTCCATCAGTGGCTCAATGATAAAAGCCCCGACATCAAGTTCAGCCTCACGTATGACTGCAAATCCTTGCCATTTCTGGATGTCGAGATCAAGCACACCCCGGACGGACTCTTGTCTTCCCTCTACCTGAAAAAAACAGATAAGAACAACGCTCTGCATTTTCTCAGCTACCATCCAAGGAACCTCAAAAACAACCTCCCCTATGGACAATTCCTTAGGGTGAGACGGAATTGTTCCAGGGTGGGAGAATTTGAATTACATGGTGAAGCATTGTGCCAGAAACTCCAAGAGAGAGGATATCCGCGGAAGTTGGTCAAACACTCGATGAAGAGGGCCCGTTGGACCCCTAGGGATCATCTACTCCAAAAGAGAAACAAACTGCCCACAGAACGCATGGTCTGTGTCTCCACATTTGGACCGCACACACAATTGGTCCAGAAAATCATCCGAAATCATTGGCACCTGGTGGAGGATGCCATGCCTCGAGTTGGAAAGCCGATTTTAGCTCTGAAGAAAAATCGCAGCATTGGACAACAAATAGTATCAACTCGTCCTTTGGCAAAAAAGACAGTCCAAAGTATAATCCCGGGGGCAGAACCAGTATAGGGACATCATAAGTGTGGCACCTGTTCGGTTTGTGACACCACTGAAGAGGGAACACTGTTCAACAATGCAAAACATTTTGGCGACACAATGTGTTCACAAATTGCAAATCCAAATATGTTATATATGCCATCAGATGCCCGTGCCAGCTGTTATACATAGGCAAGACCACACAGGAAGTGCGACAAAGGATCATCCAGCATAGATCCAGGATAAAGAACAAGGTTCTATCCGCCCCCCTGGTACCGCATTTCTTGGAAAAAAAGCATGGCCCCAATGATTTCAATTGGACGGTGTTGTCCTCTATCAAAATCGCCAATGGATTAGGAGGAGACCCAGACCTTCAATTATCATGCAGGGAGGCGTTCCTCATCCTGAAATTTGATACGACCAATGTCGGCCTGAACGAGCTATCGGAGCTGAGCAATCTAAATTAGTCACAGTGCTGGTAAATGCTGCAGGGTTCACCTGTTTTTTAAAACCCCCTGTCTGCCTGTACAAAAATCTGTAAATTTGGTGTGGCAATAACAAGAACTACAGTAACCAAGTGCCCCGGCCACAGAGCAACGAGCGTTGCACGACACACTCGCGCTTTAAAATCAGCTGAGCCTGGCCTCCAACGCTGACGTCAGACGCCGAAAATCAGAAGCGATGTGAGAGCCGGAATTGGAGCGGATGTAAGTGATACAACACACGAGTGCGATTTGAGAAGTCGAGCTGGTGCGGACCGAGCGAGTAGTAACGCATGGTTTACTGTTTTTTCAACAGCCCCCACAGAAATTCATTTCCTGTCAATTGCAAGGAATTTCTCTCCACCGCTCGCTTGGGAGCAAACAGTGCTGGCCCCGACTTTCAAGCAAGCAAGGAAGTACGGAGAAAGAACCCTCGGCTGAGGTAGGGATGATAACGAGTATGGACTATTGCTTAGTAAAAAACTGCACTCCACACAGGCAGTCCTGACAGATTATGTTGTATATTTTCAGATATACAGTCCAGGGGTGCCCAGTAAAAGAACCATGTTGCTCACCGAAAACGACCTTTCAGGTACATTTAGTTCTGTAGGAGGTAACTAGAGGGGGAGTAGGAATCAGTTGCCTTTACAATATTCATTTTTCTCTCACACTTTACAGTATAGAACAGTCTCCAGTCCAGGTCCTGAGGAGAGCCCCTCATTAATACGTGGGCTCGAAACGCGTTGACACACTACTGGAACAAGATTCAGGAAGGGCATTGGCAGGATTTATTGATTGTGGACATTATCTCACCTGTTTCATGACCCAATGACTTGCTAGTTGTTCCAGTACAAACAAGCAGACTAGCATAAATAAGTAATGCCTCTTGGTTTGCTTTAGGTTGTACATCAGGACTGGTGTCGTTAATATTGATTGATAATAGGCACTTCGCCTGTGTTTTATGTATATAGTGTGCAAATGTAAATATGTTTCATTCACAGTTGTCGCCCAATGTATGTATTGAAATGTGAATTTTTTGTGAATTTCGCTTTATTGATTTTGTATTCTTCTTTTGACATACACAAATGAAACTTTTGAAAAATGAAAAAAGAGTAAAATAATACTAAATGATAAGTGTGTCTGCTTAGATCAATTGGGTAAGTAGCACTACACTTTGTGGATAAAATGTCCCTACCTCGCCAATGTTTTTTGTTGGTTCTTTCTAAAAAAGAAGGCATAGTCAGCAACATACTGGTCATCTGCAGAAGAATCTGCATTAATTTTAGTCATTCTTTTAACGCCAGGAAGCAGTTGAGGATCATTCAATGTGCTAATAGAGTACTGGTTAAAACCCTCATACAGGAGGTGCGAACTCATTGGAACTCAAACTACTACTTGTTGCAATGTCTGTTTGAGCTGTACAAGCAAATCAATGACTATGTGCTTCAAAGATTTGGAGAAGCAACTGGGGAAAGCATCACCATAGAGTTGGACAAATGGGGTCTAGTCAAATGCCTGACACAAATTCTGCTGTCTTTTGAGGTTCTCACACGGAAAGTCAGCAAGGAGGACAGTACAATGGGAAAAGCTATCCTGTTCTTTCACTATATTAAAGCTGTAGGATGTGAAATGAGCGCAAAGAGACCTTTCTAAGATGACGGCAGGATAGTGAAACAAACAAGCCAATCCGACTCGGAATGTCATATGTGATTGAGATTATTTAAATAACACCTGTGGGTGCAGGGTACTGTTTCACGCACACGAGCATAGTTCCTTCCCAACTTGAAGTATGAGTGAGAGGTGAGATAAGGACAGTTTGGAGTAATTTTGTGAGCCATGTGGAGTTGCGTACAAGAGAATTTAATTGTAGTAGGGATACAATGTAAGCTTGACCCTTTGCTAATATGGGGTAATACATCTGCAGTGTTTTTAAATTAAGCTGTAGCGCAAGTGTGAGTGCGAATACAATGGATATATGCTGACAGACACAGCCTGAGTAAAGTGCAGTGGCTGTAGTCAGTGACCACGTTTATGCGGAAGAGGTAACATTCCTGATAAATATTTAACGATAGAATGAATTCAGACAAGATGGGAAAGCAGACGGTTCATATTAAATTCTGCATTGACACATTAAAAAATCAGGGCCGATACAGTAATAGCTGTATTCCAAATTAACCACTAGTCAAACATGTTTTTTTGAAAGAAAGAATTTTGTTGCTAAAGAAAATGTATTACTATAATAGATGATGATACGTGTATTGTTTGGGATCTTTGCCCTTTCCTTCTAGGCCCCTGTCGGGCTTAACCATTCTAAGAACTGATATATGTTTATACCAGCATTGACGGGATCTATTAAGTACTAGACAAGAGCATATACACTAAGACAAAAAGTATTTTTAATACCAATACAGAAGGGTTATCGATTAAATCCTTAACAAAATGGACATTATAGAATGAAATGATGAATGCATAATGGGTTAAGTAGTATGGAAGAGGCGTACTTGTTAGGAACTGTTAATATCACCAAGATATGATTATTAATCAATAGGTACAACAAGGTTTTGTAATGAAATGCACTGTTTGTGTGTTTAGGATACATTATTCTGATGTGTGGTTTATGTTTTTTAACATTGTATTGATAGAGTAACGTTGGTGGGAGATATTGTTCTTTTCTTAAGAAGGTGGTCATGAACCATATGAATCCACCGAAACAGGTCGATGCTATGAAATCTCTACACTAGATCACCTAAACATTTGATTTAACTATAAAATAAGGATAAAATAACCTCATTTTGACAGGGTTTGGTTCAATTGATGATCTATCTGTGATTGTTGTCTTCCTTAATAACAAAATCATTTGTCTAATGTATTCTACAGTTATGTACTAATGTTGTGTCTAACAATGCTTTTATTGTTTTTTAATTGTCTGTTTTAGCTATTCATGGCTTTCATTTGTTTGGTGAAGCCCATTGTGATTTCTCAAAGATATTGAATGTTGTGGGGTAACACAAAATCCCATGTATGTTGTCTAAATATATTGTTTTTTTAACCAATTTTTTTTTTAATGAAAATAAATAGCTGTTTATATACGTTTTCTAGGTTTTATCTTGGTGATATTAGTTGGTCTTTGGAATGAATGATTGAGAATGTCATACCTATGAAAGTTGATTTGTGAGTCAATCCAAGGGGGAGTTTTTTACTGACTTAGCATCTGCTACAGCACCAGTTAAATAGGTGCTGCAAAGGTTCGCTGGTGTGAACCAAAAAGTGTATCAATTGGTTGAGAGCTCAATCTTTCATTTGCCTCATAATCCAGGGCTACAAAGAGAGATTGGGCCCTCCAAAGAGTGCATCTGGCCCACAATACTTTATTCACAGTACAAAAGAACTGCTGTCCACTTTCATTCCTTTTTCAAGACATAGATTGTTCAGCAAGCAAGAGACCTGGAAGAAGATCAGCTGGAGGTTATAGTCCCAGGTAGAAGTTTTGGTGTGCAACCTCCAACCTCCAAGGAGTCCAGAGAGGGCAGTGCTGTTGTCTCACAGCAGCCAGCAACAACAACACTGGCAACCACAACACCAGCAACAGAGGTTTTGGACTGAACCTCTGCAATGGCTTGGTTTCAAGTGGCAGGGCTTAAGTCGAGTACAGAGGTGATGGCACCAAAGATCGAGCAAGTGGCAGCACCAATGACCATTAAGAGTTTGGCCCACGACTATCTGGATGACTCAAAAGAGGTCTACATGGGCAACAAACAACCCATTAGCCTACTGGTATTTGAAGATGTCCCAATGGCCAGAGTTCCAGGACAAATGTGCAACCTAAACTTTCTGGCCACCCACCATGCTTTATTCCTTGAATTTGGCTACTCTCCTCATATACTTTATCCCTGGCAATGGTTTTGAGGTGGGGTAATTCCTTCTTCTGGGGGGAAGAGGGTACACTTAGGGCTGCCTTGAAAGTAAAATCTTTGCTAAGCTGAAAGAACAATCAACATTGTTTCGGCCCTTTGAGTGAGCAAATGATTTATTTGGGCTTAGCTGGAACACTGACTCTCCTATGCCAAAGTCTGTATTTAAGCTGTTTATAAAGAAGTCTGTAACCTCCATTAGTCTGGCCAGCAATATTGCTTTAAGTCAGCTCAAGTATTGAAATGAGGTGGTCTATGGGATCCCATTAGGGAATAACCCACAGCCGTTTTTAACTTGCAACCTACCTCATGGGATTAGAAGGTTGATACTCTAATTGAGACTCATCTTGTTGCCCCTAAGAGAAGTTACTGGCATCTGGGATGAATTACCGAAAGAGGAGAGAATGTGTGAAATGCGCTGTTTACAAGTTCAAGATTTTGATCATGTGCTATTTGTGTGTCCGGAGCTACAAAAGGCTAGGCACATTTTTTTAAGACCATCATTTATCAAATGTAACATTAATTCCGCCAATGAGGCCCATTTATTTGTCTTGTCCCCACCAAATGAAATGGTCCGTTATAGGATTTATCAATTTTTTAAAACTTTTTGGGCTGTTTATTAGGTCATTTTAATTCTACATCGTATGCTGTAATATTTTGAAAGTTGGTTATTTGATTGTATATGTGTCCTAATATTTTTCCACTTACTTCATAGGAATGCTTTGTCTTATTTTTTCTCTTGTATGCAGTATTTTGCACGTTGCTGTTTTATAGGACTATATCATCATCCCTTGCACTCCGCACAGAACGTATGATAATAGATTTTTAGGAGGCAGCTTTGTACAAAGGAAGAATTATTTATTGAATGCAAAGCATTTCACATTTAACCTATGGTGTGTACTTTTGTGGACCTCTGTAGGAGTTCCGTATCATAATTCACTTGACTTCACTTGACAAGTCCCATTGCCAGAGCTCAGCGGGCTGGCAATAAAGTACAAGGCTTGTCCAGTAGCAAGAGTGTCTGCTGAGCGTGTGGTCAGTGCAACTGGCACAGGTGTTACAGTCGGAAGGACCAGTCTCTCTCCTCAAAACATACAGAGATTTACCATGATTAAAATTAACTAACATTTCATACCATCCAATTAAACTGTTCCTGAAAAAACACAGGAGGAAGAGGAGGATGTGGGCAATTAGTCGGACTCAGGAGGGTTAGCCGACCAAAGCCTGGCTGAACCACCTCAGTTTGAGGACAAACTCTACTTTCCTGACTGAGTAGGCCACCATAGAATTTTCAGATCATCGTTGAACTGTTTTGCCCCCCAAAAATGGAACTATCTAGAGAAGCATTGTATACTTTGTGTCTGAGTTACACAGCCCCACCATAATTTAAATGTATGGTCAGATCGGAGTTGGACCAGTGTGCGGTGAAGAAGCCTCCCCATTCCCTTCAAGGACATTGGATATAATGCCTGGCTTTGTCCCATACCTAAATATTGTTTCATTTCCTAGCAGGCTGCCTAGTAAATATCATCATTACTTTACAAGACTGCCTATGTGTTTTTTCCATGGGAATAAAAGAGATACAACAATATGACAATTGTGTACCACTGTGCTTGCATTGGAACAGGTAACTAGTGCACCAATAAGTGATATATTATTGAATAAGTGTGAGTGATGATGATTCATGTGGTGGCAAACAATGACCGTCTTCAAATAATTTGTAAACTTGATTTCGATGATTTGCTATGTTTGGGGTCTTATGGGTGATTTTGCCTGAAGGTGGTTGGCCCTTTCTCACTTAGCTAGATTTATGTGCCTGATCCACTCCTTGCTGTTTGTTTTTGCTGATTATTCAGAGACCTGATCAGTCAAGTAAGTTAACAAATACAAATCAACACAAAAGGCTCCAATTATTTTGCTCATCTTATTCCTCAACAGTGCACTATATGCCTATCTCTCTCAATCTCATTTGGGTCAGAAGTCGGAATGATTCGTTACTCAGAGTCAGGGCTCATGGGGGGGCTACCTTAACAGCCAGAAGAAGGAAGGTATTTACTTCAAAGGGAAACCAACATGATGCCGACTCTAAGAGGCCTACTAAGCCCTGTGGACTGGAGAGAGAGGTACATTGATTTGGGAACTGCTAATTAGTGTGCTGGCTCAAATGTCAAACCCCTCCAATCTGTGGTTGTAGTCGGAGAGGTGGCAACTTGAGACAGACATGATATCATGTCACATTATCAAATGTTTGACACACTCGGCTAAATGTTGTGACAGTTGTATGATCGATCAGCCAGGTACATGCAGGTACTTGTCTGGAATTGGTTGTAAATATGCTCTCCCTTCTCAGTGAATCACACAAGTCATCATAAATGATTGCAGCAGATTAAGCTCTTGCTCTGCCTCTTCTTGGGCCACTCATCATGAAGCTTACCTTCTCTGTCCTTCTCCTTGACTCTCCAATATCATTGCTGTTTTACAAAACACGGGCCTTCTCATCTCCTGCATGAAAGGCAGAAGCTTACCTTACTGGACCGGTTTAGCTAGGCACACAGGATGGACACCCAGAGAAGAATGAAGATGCACCACCCAATTTGGCATTAATATACAGTCTCATTTTTCTTTTAGCAATCAATTTTCAGAACTGTGTGGGTTCACGCCTCCATAAATTTGTATTTTTGATACCTAGATGACAGAACATTCAGATATATAATAACTTGGGTCTCTAGGACTGAAGGACTGTTTACAATATATTTCCTTCCACAACAGATGTGATGATGATGATGAAGTGCTGCACATCTACATGATAAATATTGTTGTTGTCTAGTGTTTGTTTTTGTCACTTCTTTTCTCAACTACCCGTTCCCATCCATTCATCAAACCAATAACTCTCTTCCCCCAGGCTGTGTTATATATATTGAGGTGTGACTTACGTTACACCATTATTGGATCGCACACTTGGGGAGGCAGATGTGGTGAAAGCAACGCCAACTCGCTGCAGTATCTTCTATTACCTGAGCAATGGCCCACATCAGCCCCACTTACCCATCCATGCAAGAAAGCGATCCATAATTTACATGCCTAACATCAGTCGTCAAGATCAACATTCTAGCCTGGTGTTACATAACTGCTTAACCTTGTTCTGCGTCCCAATCTGTTGACTCGAGGATTTCATAAATGTAGTTTTACTTGTTTTAATAAATTAAATACCAGCTCCCATTATTAGTAGTTTTTATTATAATATATAGTCTTTGTGTCATGATGGTAGTCTAGTCTCAGTGTTTAATATCTTATGATGAAAATAAATAATCCATTCTGCATTTTCTTTCGTACTAGTTGCCTGTGATTGATAATCCTTCTGTTCAATCCTATAATTGGAGTTCACCTAGGTGGAAGTGAGACATCGCTTGTGATGTCTTACCAGTTAGCAAACTAGCCTGCTACTAGTAACACCACCATTAAGAAGGCACTGGAGAAACCCCTGGAATGAGGTGGTTTTGGAAGATTGAGAGAAGTAGCAGCCATTGGTTCATCTATTTAGGTTGCGAACTGTGGAGTGAAGTGAACTATTTTAATTAGTAATTAATTTCTACTGAAGAGTACAGATTCTTTTTAAATATGTTGTTGTAAGCAATAAAGGCATAGGCATACCCTCCATTGTAGGCAATATAATTACAGAGGGTAGTAGAACAAGGCTATAACTAACTAGTATACACTTTGATAAGTGGATTAAAAAAAACAGGCTGAGCTAAAAGCAGTGTAAAGCAAAACACAAAAGACAGATTACTGTCTAAAACAATACCAATTTAGTTTTTTAACAAGAAAAACAATCCTCTCCACCCACAACAGGCCCGCCCCTCTCCTGAAACAAGTAAATAAATCACCCCAAGCAATATCCAAAGAAGCTAAAGTCCAACAAAGATCTCCATGCTACAACTGCCCTACCGAATCCCCATCCTCTCCACCCACAACAAAAACCCCTCCCACCAAAGCACATATATTAAAAAGGGCGTAAGAGGGCATCGATCCAGGGGTGAAAGCACAACATCTTTCGGCAAAGCAGTACCAGATCCTGTAGGATGCAGCGTTGGAAGTGGTCTATAGATAATGATGAGATGGGGGGAAGCAGCTGGCGGCACTGTTGATGGTGTGGCCAGAATGGAGGCTGTTGCAGCTTTTCTGGAGGCACTAAGGGTGGTGGCACATGCCTCAGCCTCCTCTTCCTCCAGAACCACCAGCCGGAATTATTCAGCCTGGATGACCTCCATCGTGGTTCCATACCTGGGCTGCTCCTGCCGAGATGGTAGACCAGCAGGAGTAGCCATATCAAGAAAGAAAAAATATAAAAAGGACAAATTGTAAATAATGCTTAGTGCAAACACTTGTTTATATAATGGCTCAGTAACAGAACATTGCTCGTCCCCTTGGCCATTGGAATTTTGGAAGTGATTAGTCACAGGGGCAAGTTTTCCCCACACTGCCATCACATAAAAAACACTGACTGCAATGAATTAAGACGGAATGCCACCGGATTGAAACTAAGTGACTTTTTTCTTTTCAATGATTTCAAAAAAACTAAACAGACACTTTGTGTGTAAAAAGAGAATTGATTATCTCTTATTAATGAGCGAGGAATTATGCAGCACAATTTACAGTATTTTTGTTGTGCACATTAATGGAGGGTACTTTGCTACGCTCTGAGTCTGCAGTTGGGGCAGTTGTAATGAACAATTTATTATCTTACTTTAATTCTAATGTTCCTTCTTCAATTGCCTTTCAATTCTACCCTGACTCCAACGAGGCAGATGAAAATTAATAATAATACTACATTACACATGTCACGTATAACACAGATATCCTGTCTGCCGCAAGTAGAGAGTGGAAAAAACTATGCACTACAGTACAGGGAAAGGAATGGGATATCGATTTGATTAGGCACATTCGTCACAGAGTGTCCCATCCAGTGAACTTTATATCAGGCACTTAGTCCCACTTTACTCCCTGGCCTCACCCTCCACTAAAAATTATTTTCAACAAATACCTATGCTTTGCAGCATGGAAAGTTACTCTACTGCAGGGTAAATTAGAGGGATTAGAATAGGCAAAGGTGTTGCTTTAGAATAGTGGGGTGTCATTGATCATCATGTGCTTTGGCTTACTCAGTCAAGTAGTTGATGAATGATGAAAGGGAACATTTTAACAGGCGTAAATATATTGTGGAAGCCATAAAATATATATGCATAAATTACTTGGCCAGAAAAATGTGGCATATGCCAAGAATAGATTTTACATTTTTTTGGGAGGTTGGGACAGGACTTAGTAAAGAATAATGGAGCGAAGTACTAGTAGGAGGTGACTTTGTGGGCACTGAGAAACATACCTTGGTTTTGGTTTGTAATGCTTTGAAAACTTTGTAATGCCTCATTAACTGAAGCAGAAGCAATTGAGCAGCCAACACTGCAGTGCTGAATTGAATAATGCTGCAGTTCGGTCATGGGTGGCGAAAGGCGATGGACAGAGAGGTGATGAGTGATGATTGGTGGAATATCTACCTTGCTTAACAAATACAGTATACTTAGTTTGTCAATAAGCAAGCAATGTGTCTTACCACCACCCGTCCCTGCCACTGCTGGAACTCCCCCTCCAATTGCCTCCAGGGCTGCCTCTGCCGCACTAGCGCTGATGCTACCATCTCTGACACTGGTGGTCTGTGCTGCTGGAAAAATAATTGCACATTTTAGATGGTAAATTTGCCTCCTAAGTAATTATTATTATTTTCTAACAAAGTACAACTGCAATGCCTCAATACAGTTTTGTTAGCATATCTTCTGTTTAAACTATCACTGTTGGATGACAATGTTAGAAAAGGCAGATAAAAACTTTTAGTAATAGTGGTAGAGATATGCTGATTCTGAGCCATTGAAGCGCAATGAAGGGGTGGAATGGTCAATGACGGACATATGGTCTTGGTTGGCAAATGCAATTGGATCTCATACTTTCCTGCCATGCTGCACTGTTAGCCATGGAAACTGCTGGTATACTGAATATATGAATAATAACACAATATTGGGGTATCCATCACCATGGCGACTCTCTCGTTTTGACTGTTTAAGCACAAACAAGAAAGCTTTCTCAACAAACATATGTGGTGAATAATAGCTTACTTGAGCCTGCAATCTTCACAGTACCAAGAATCTGTTCCAAAATCTGTTCTCTTAGTCTTACAGTACTACAAAACGTATAAGGGGAGTTTAAGATTACAAAAAGAGCAGAAGAGAGCTACAGACAAGAGGAAACCAGTTACAGAAACATTAAATCAGGGCCAGATTAAGACCTTAATAGACCCTGAGTACGTCAAAGACTTTTGTGCCCCCTTATATATTTATATATAGTTCAAAATATAAACAATAATGAACTGTAAAATAAAATTGCATTTTTCGAAATGAAACAAAACTTGCAGTACGATGGAAATGTTTTTTTATTTGTATATACTTTCACTTTATTTATAGGTCCCGCTGCACCATTAGGAGTTTTGCACCATATGATCCATGGTAAATCCAGCAATCTCATTTTTTTGTGGTGCCCCCTTCCCTTGATGCCCCAAGCATGTGCCTATTTAGCTTAATGGTTAATCCAGCCCTGCATGAAATATAGAAAAAAGGGATAGTGCAGGGATAGTATAACAATAATTTAACAAACATTACGTAAAGGAGTTGGAAAAAAAGGAGTCAGTATATAAAAATAAAGAAGGCAATATTATTCTAATAGTAGGGAGAGGTAAAAGTTACGGAAATAATAATAGGACCTCCTGGGGCCACCAAAATCATCGGCTGCGGCGCTGTTGGTGGTGGTTTCACCTGCCGTGGTACTGGCTGTGGCATCCCCTTCATCCTGCTGTGTTGCCCACTTGCCCATGGGTGCTGATGTAAGAAATAAAGAAGATAAAAAATAGATTATACAGTTAATCTCCCCAAAAATATTTTGACAGGAAGATGCAGTAGCGTTGTACTTTTGTAAATCAGATTGTCTATTCCTAATTTCCTAAACCTAAACCCTATTCCTAATTTCCTGAATCTAAACTACATTTTTAACTACTAATGCATTGCAACAAATGATTTTTGCTTCTCCACCCCCTTTGATGCCCTACTCAGTCTCCATTTTCAATGCATACTAAACACCACTGAAAGATTGGACTGTATGTGCTACATAAAGAAAGGCGCAGAGAACGCGTTGCTAATTTCCTGATATGCTACTATCTCAGTGACAAGACAGAGGAGTCTGCATCACTTCTTAAATAATAAACACAAGCGAGTGTTGTCAAGTGCAAATAGGTAGCGCTGAGCACCTGGCTGCTCAAGCTAGATTCGATATTAGTGGAACGTAAACATAACTTACCTCTCAGTGTGAGCAACATGCTATTTAAAAAAAATATATAAGTATTTTTAGAAAAACAAAAATAAACTATTCATAGATTCCTGCAAACCCCTTCGACGCTCATGACGAGCTGAGCTTGTCATAACAGCCGTGGAACACCCACGTGGGCTAATTCCCCTCCTGTGTGGGACGTTCCATTGAGTGGGTAGACTTGTGACGAGCTGAGCTCGTCATGAGCACAGCTCCACTGTGCAGCATGACGAGCTGAGCTCATCATGAGTACTGCGGCGCCGCGCGCGGCCCCCCTCCCCTCCTGCACAGTGGGAGAATTAGCCCCGCTTGGAAGGGGTTAACACCAAGCTGGTCAAGCAGGTCCTATTTCCGATTTATCAGGTCCACCCAGTCGTGCGTAAGCTGTTGCATCACTCACTGCACCCTAGTGCTATGGCACAAGCAGGGCTCACTCTTCCCCACAGCAGCTGATGCTCCAACAGGGCTTACTCTCTACCAGGCCTGCTGCCAGCATGGAGGGAATGTGGCACTGCATACAAAAAAACAGGTGGAGAAATCCTTTGCCTCTGTAAAAATGGTCTGGGAATGCACCCCTGACCTCTGCTGGTGGCCAGGGCTGGACTGGGAACCAAAACCGGCCCTGGCAAACGGCTCGGCCAGCGCTCTGGTGGGGAAGGGGGTCCGGCTGAGCTGTGTGCTAGGGTCGGTTTGGGCCGATTTTGTTACAGGGGGCCGATATTTCCAGCCCCCCGGTAACAAGAACAGCCCCCCAAGGCCAATTACCAGCCCTCACCTTGGCGGCCCACCGAGGAAACGCCTGGTGCCTGCTGGTGGCAACAAGGTATGCAACTTGAAGTGGCTGATGCCCTGGCACCGCTCCTTCTTGCCTGTTCTGCCATGGCGCTGGGTGAAAAAAAAGAAGTAGGACAAAAGCAAACAGCAACGCAGAAAGGCAGAACTAAAGGAAGTGGGACAAAAGCAAGAAAGGGAAAGCAAAAAAGTACAAAAAGTTACTAAAAAATAAAAATAAGACAAAAATGTAAAAAACAAACATAGACAGACATAACCTGATTAAAATAATGTAAATGAGGGATGGATGAGTGGGATCGGAGGAGGATTGACACAGATGGACAAAAAGGCCCAGCATCATGCACAGAACAGTGACGAAAGAAGGTAAAACAAAAGCAGGTAAAACAAAATCCGCATGGTGCGATTTTTCAGTGCAGTAGGTGCTACTGGCCTGAAAAAGCAGCCTGAATGGATGGACAAGCATTTTTCCATGGTTCGCAGAGTTCCGTGGATTCTCGCAGAGTTTATATTTAACTCCACAGAAGTCCGCAGAGCCAAACTTTGCACGTCCCGCCCAGTCCTAGTTTCAAAATGTTTTGTTGCTCAATGTGAGGCTCATTTTATATGCCTTTCCATTTATTTTGAAAATGCTGTTCAATCATTTCAAAGTTGCTGTTATAACATTTACCATTTTAACTGCATCTGCCTTTAAAATTCTGTGTGTTCCTTTTGGCATCGCTTTTCTAAACATTCTTCAACTACACAGAGACAGAGGCAGAAAGAGAGAGAGTGAAAAACATAGGAAAGAGAGACAGAGCTACAGGGAAACAGCCAATCAGTTAGAAAGAGACAGACAGAGACGTTCATTCGACTCCGCGGGAAACATCCTTTACAACGCAACTTTTACCACGCAGTGCTATTACAACGCAGGTTTTACAACGAAAACCATTACAACGCATTGCGCTGGGGGGCGCTCTAGGATAGGGAATAGATTTAATTTACTATCCAACACCTTCCCTAGTGTCCAAGGGGACTGGAGTTGGAATAGTAAATTAAACTATTCACTATCCAGCACCCCAAAGCGCTATGCGTTGTAATGGTATGCGTTGTAAAAAACGTGTTGTAAAAGCATGCGTGGTAAAAGCATGCGTTGTAACGTCATACATCCGACTCCGCAATTCAGCCCAACCCAGCTACATTACCATCAGATCCTAATGAAATAACATGAAGCAAGATGGCTTGTCTAAACCCTTGCTAACAATCTGTGATTGTGGCTACCAGGTGCGGGGAAACTGCAACTTTTCTAAACATTACTTCAACTGGGCACAGAGTCACATACTTTTCAAACTGTCCCTTTTCACCTTCCCTTTATTTGCTGCTCAGAATCTATAAATAGAAACGGCATCTCGCGCTCTTCCTTGGGAACGATAGGATAATGACTTTCCTTTGTAACCTTTGTAATAGAATTTGCCAATTCTAGTGACATTCTTGATTCACTGTTTGGCTACAGAATCTAATCTTGTTTTCTACGAAAAGCTGGAACTGTAGGAAACCAAAGGATCATTAAGTGTTGAAATAGTCTGCTGTACAGGATGCTGTTTATCTGATCTCCGAACTGGAGAGAGAGCAGCTTCCATTACCTCTTGGTGGGATCCCAAAACAGATAAAACAGATGTGCTTTATCTTTGTACATTGTTCAGCTGGGCATTTACCGTATCCATTCACACACTATATACATGTCCAATTGCATTCGACAATGAGCTCGACCATCTTGACCACTTACCACTAATTTCTAGGTTCAAATGCAGGACGCCTGAGGTCACAAACTGGAGGAGTTACACATTTACATTGACTTACGAAGTGACCTATGGAATTTTAGGAGGGACAAGGACGAAACATACATAAAAGTAGTCAATTTCAGATTTCAAACCGAGTTGGCACTAATATTTTTGCTGCTCTTTGGAAGTACCATGTAGGCGCAACTTTCCGTGGGCCCTGTTTGGTGCAATATGCCTTCCTCTAGCTGTTAATGCATATGCATCAACCCAAATGACCTTGCCGTAACTCCGGCTCTGACCAGGCATGTCCCTTCAAGTGAAGTGGAAGTGACACAAATGTGAACACCCAATTAATGCTGCATTAGATAACAAAGTTGAATTACAAGGTTTTATCCATGAGCTTTTTGTGTTTTTGAATTAATTAAGAAAGGAAAGATTACGTTGGCAGACACTGGGGGCCAGATGTAGGTCGCCCAATACCGGTCGGTAACGGCCGATTTCAGCCGTTACCGACCGGTAAATGGGTTTCTGGTATGTAGGGGGCTGAATTTACCGATTTGGTAAATTTACCGAATCGGTAAATTTACCGAATCGGTAATTTTACCGATTCGGTAATTTTGGGATGTAGGTGGGACTCTTCAGAGTCCCTAAGGGCTTACAGATTCGGTATTTTACCACCCAATCCAATTGGGTGGTAAAATATCGAATCCAGGTGTGCATGCACATGTGTGCATGCACACCTATGCCATTTGACAGACAGACATGCCCTTAGGGCATGTCTGTCTGCCACATGGCACACATGCCAGTATTTGGGGTGCTAGAGGGTGTCAAAGTGACACCCCCTGCACCCTTGCTGGAATCGGTATTTACCGAATCGGTAAATACCGATTCGGTAATGCCCATTGATTCCTATGGGCTTCAATGCCCATAGGAATCAATGGGCATTACCGAATCGGTATTTACCGATTCGGTAAATACCGATTATTACAGAATCGGTAATTCAATTACCGATTCTTCCTACATCTCCCCCTTCTATTTTACCGATTCATAAATACCGAATCGGTAAAATTCGGTATTTATGAATCGGTACAATAGAATTACCTACATCTGGCCCTTTGGCCCTTACCGACCAGTATTTGGCTTTTGAGATGTAGGTGGCATGATTCCTGTATTCGGTATTTTACCGAATCGGTAATTTAAGGAATCGGTAAATTACCGAATTCTTAACATACTGATTCGGTAAATTACCGAATCCGTAATGTAGGGAGCACTCAAGTTAGTGCATTCCTGAGTTAAGGATTCATTATTTACCACCAACTACAAGTTGGTGGTAAACCTTTGAAAAAGCAATTATTTGGCTTTTACAACAGCGCGATGTGCATGGGTGCCGCATGGGCACCCATACACTATTCAGGGGTGCAACAGGGTGTCAATGTGACACCCTGCCACCCTTGTAAATGTTCCCCCTATTACCGATTCGGTATTTACCGAATCGGTAATACTGAATGGCTTCCCATTCATTCCTATGGGCCTCCAGGCCCATAGGAATGAATGGGAATTACCGAATCAGTAAATACCAATTCTTAATTACCGAATCCTACCGATTCGGTAACAGTTACCGAATAATTATCTACATCCCATTTACCTATTCTTAAATACCGAATCGGTAAAATTCTGTATTTAAGAATAGGTCAATTGAGATTACCTACATCTGGCCCTGAGTGATTATCCACAATATTTGTAGGGGGAGAATAAAAAAAAACTATTTTGGTTGTTTATTTATGATTTTGATAAAATTACATTTCATGGGTAATAATGTTCCTCTTCAAAGGTGGAACAAACATATTGAGTCACTGTATTTCAACATTGTTCTAGATTACTTATCAATTTTGTCTGAAATAGGGACTGTAGCAGAATTGAAAATTAGTGACATTTGAGTACAAATAAAACTTAAGTGAATGTTGAACATCAGCGGCCAAATGGCTTAACAGCGAAGCTACTCAAAACCTATTTCAAATATTGTGTTCACCTTTCTTTAATGATGATGTCAGATACAATCTTCACCAATCAAGGTTTAACACTGGGATGTGTTTTAGCATCCCAGTAACTCAGCCTTTATATAGCTGATCTGGGGCGTGTTTGAATGAGCCTGGACAGGGCCGGACTGGCTACCGGGCAGTTGTGTGTGCTGCCGAGCTAGGGCCTAATTTCTCTGTGGCGGGGGCTTATTTCGTGATGGGGACCTGCGTGCGATTTGAAATAAAAAAAGCAAAACGAATTTCGTTTTGCACACGCAGGTCCCCATCAACGAAATTAGCCCCCAGCACGGCAGCACACACAACTGCCCGGTAGCCAGTCCGGCCCTGAGCCTGGAGTATCTATGAAGTTGGAGTCACAACATTTACAACCCCTTCAGTATGCCAATAATATCATCATTTTGGAATGCACAGTGGTAGGACTGCATGGATCTCTGCAGTATCTGGAGGTATTCGCTAGAATGAACCAAATAAAGGCAAATATCAATAAAAAGATAATCTTTTGTCTTAGAAGGAATAAACTCACTGCAGACAGTTTCTTCTAAACAAGGAGGCTGGACGCGCCACCACTTACAATAGCTTAGGTTTATGCCTCGATGACAAAACTAGATGCAATGCAATACTGCCAAATTTAGATGTAACATTTCCTGGTTGAAATCTACTTTTTGAAAATTGTATATATAACTACACAACTCTAGCGCTACCCCTAAACGTGGTCAAACTTGTGCTGTCTTTGACATATGGTTGTGAGACCTTTCCAGGTAAAGCTTTGGAAATGGTTCAATCTGGGGCAATGTACTATGCCTATAAGGCTATTTTGGTTACTGTCTTCAGCTATTGCTTGAATTTGGCATTTTGAAACAGATACTGGTGATCGATGGGCAAGTTTTTGATAGAGGCCTTCTGGCTTAGAATGCAGAGATAGATTCCTGGAAGGCTCTTTTGGGCAAGATATCGACCAAGCTGAGGGACCAAACCATAGTCCATAGCCTTCCATGCTGATTTTTGATACAGGAGAGCTGTTTTTCGTACCACTCATTAAGGAGGTGTTAGGCTCACAATTGAAACGAAGATCCTAAAATTTAAGTTAGGTGTTTGATTTATATAGCACAATGTGTACCCTACACAGAAAGACTGATGCAGTAATTGATGGGTGGGAACAACCAAGTTTCCAAAATTTATATCAAGACAAGTCATACTTTATTTCGTTCACGCGACCATTAAAGTGCATAGCAATAAAATAGGTACAATACATAAAATGTATAGCAATCTTGATAAAAAGCGTCATTAAGGTGCATAACAATAAATATGTACAGTACTTAAGAATATAGGGCCATATGTATGAACAGATGTTCCCATAGACACAGAATGGGTAAAACCCTTTGATACATCTGGCCCATAGTGACCAGGAGAAATATACAATACCAGATTCAGTGGAGTTACCAGATGGTCATAACATTAACATGCTATTTGTCAGTGAGCTCAAGACTTCTACCTCCAGTTGTCAGGTCCATGAAGTATGTCAGAATTTTTTTTTTTTAAAGAGATTCATAACTGCTTCAGCATTATTAAAATTCCGTCACTTAATTCGAATCCTGCAAAATAGATAATGGCAATCAGCGTTAATAAAAAATAGCCCAAATGTTACATCCAAGACAGCAGTATAAAAAAACTCCTATAAATAAAATCATGTCAGTAACATGTAAATGTAAATGTATTTCGATTTATATAGCGCACGAATCACCCAGGGGTCTCAAGGCGCTTGCTTAGGGAACCCGTCCTGGTATTCCCCTGTGAGATACCCCGGCAGGGTATCCACAAGGTGAAAGCCAGGCATCCCGCCGCGAGGGGCCGTAGTGGAGATTAAGCAAGCTATTGCCCAGAGTCGCAGAGTGTGACCCCGTGAGTCGAGTAGGCACCGGAGCGAGAATTGTCGAGTCCGTGGAATTTTGAGCCCGAGACCCGCCGAGGCGGGGAATCGAACCCTGGTCCACGGCCGAACTCAGCTTCCGGGTCTGCCGCCTCTAACCACTGAGCCACGCTTCTCCACCAACATACTGTCATAGCCAATGCTCGGTGCCTCATATGATCACCAATCCGAGCTGGAAATACATGCAATGACAATCATTTTATCCTGAATGTAATTACGACTTGTAACCATAAAGTGCTAAGTGCCTCAGATAGTCAAACAATCCTTAAATGGAAAACCATACAATGACAGTCGTTTTATCCCGACTATAATTACGACTCAGGTAAAGCTAGAAGCTCTCAGGCAACCTGGGACATGATCTTCTGAGGCCTGAACTAGACGCTCATCAAAAACCTACTCAGAGCAAAAACAATAGATGTTGTAGTGTAATTTATATCAATGTTATTCTTGGTGGAGGTATAGTGGCAAGGGGGGAACAGCCTTTACAACGCGGGCATTACTAGGCTGCTTTTACAACGCAAGTCGTTTCAACGGCTTGCGCTGGAGGGCGCGGTTGGCAAGGGAATAGTTTAATTTCCATTTCTATTCCAACACCTTCCCTACTGTCAACGTGGGCTAGAGTTGGAATAGAAAATGAAACTATTCCACTATCCAGCCCTTACAGCGCAAGTTGTTGTAACGACTTGCATTGTAAAAACAGCATTGTAATGGCACGCGTGGTAATAGCCCGCGTTGTAGTGACATACATCCATGGCAAGGAGTTCAATTTCAAAGCTGCTTCTATAAAAAATCCTTACCACCACACGTCTTTCGTAGAAACCTAGGGGTGTCCAGAATATATTTATTTTTAGGAACTCGGAAGAAATTTGGGACAGTATCACTGACTCTGTTGGGTTAATGGTGATAAGTGAGTACAGATGGCTTTATGTATCAACCACACTGATATGAAGAAGATCTCTCCTACAGGCAACCAGTGCAGCGTGGCCAAAGCCAGCGATGTAGGGCAATGGCCAGGAGCTAGCCTTTCACCATAATTCTGAATTAACTGCGACCTCTACACCAGATGCACTGGTTGCCCAAGGCAAACAGTTGCAGTAATCTAAAAAAGTTGACACATAAGTATTCAGTATCTGAACTTTATGAGGGAAAGAAAAGAGATAAAGAACGTGTTTGAAGAAGTGAAGCTGGAAAAGGCACGACCTGACTCCAATTGAATTCTAAACATTCAAAGTTAGAAACAAATCAATTTCCATACCTAAGGTGTTCACACTCATTACAGAGGAGGTCGTAGGGCCCGGAGCCCTAGGCCAGAAAAGAAGTTCTAAAAGCTAAACAATTTCATAGGATGAAGAATCTCTCTCTTGTCGTCATTGAGTTTTAATTTGTTAAAGCTCATCCATTGCTGGATTTTGGAGAGACAGTCACAGAGTCGAAGAGCAGTGTGTCAAACACCCCTGGTTAGCTACACAATGATTTATAAATTATGCGGAAATAATTACTTTCATTATGCTTCTAGAAAATTGTACTATTATTTAAGAGGTTTTTATCAGCTCTGGGTAATCTATGTGAATCTTTGCATCGCTTCGAAACCTGCACATTTACATTTTAAGACTAAGGCCATAATTATGAGTGTGTTGAGAAGTAGGTTCTATTTATCGCACTTGGTAAAATCCTACTCCCCAGAGTTTGGAATTTATTGGGTGTAATAAATCACATATATGTAAAGTTTTCGGGTAATGTCATCGAAGGTTGTGGTCATTATAGTACTATATTATCTGTGCCCTTTTAAGCTCCAGCAGGTTTTACTTGACGAATTTGAATGTAATGAAGAGTAAGGGATTTAATGCATTCAGCAATTACTAGATAAGTAAATACCACACAACGCTTAGTTTTGCACAGGAGTAAGAAAACTGGGACTCACTCAAAATCGGCCCTAGGTTTCTATGAATGTTCCTAGGTGTGTTTCGGAAAAGATGGGATATTTGTTCATATTGTTGAGCAATGGTTTGTCCTTGTGCATAAGTACTTGAACCATTGCCTCACATCATGAATAAAGGTCCTGCTTTTGGGCAATCAAAGAGCATTGAAAGTAGAAGGTGACTGAAACAAATGATCATTGTTTCTTGTATCCACACAGGTAACAAAGCAGAGACATATTGATTAAATGAGAAAAATCCCTGCGTGATGGGTAACACATTGAAGTTTGTTGATGCTGTTTTAAACTTATTTGCATAATCATTTGCTAACTTTTCCACATCTGTCCAAAAAGAAGACTTGTTGAACATTTTGTAATAGTTGTACATGCTTTGCACGGCAGTTGGCAATTATCTTACATTACTCATTGTTTAACAATGTATATGAAACATTAGGATGCCATTGAGATATGGTACTGGATTATCGTGTTTTATACATGGAATATCGGACTACTAGAACATTGGGATGCTAAACACTTTTAGGCAAGCATAGATTTACTAAATTTAACAATGTATGCATGCACTGTAAAAAATGAAGTTCTTAGTTTAGGGGTATGGAAACCTCACTCAAGGCAACAACCACAATCCTTGTCGGATTGAGCCGCAAAAGTCACCTAACTAATCTGTGCTTAACCCTTTGGTAGCTTGGCACAAAAGCAGTCAGACCAAATTAAGAGGTAAAACGTTAAGTATTTATGCTGCACTTAAAAAGTAATAAAGCGAAAGCACAACCGAAGAAAAATCCCAAACTAATTTAGAAAAATAGTGTGCATTTCAATGAATGAAATAATACCAGAATTACAAAAATCAATCAGTTGAACAAGAGATTATCAATGTCAAAGACATAGGTAGATATTGTGCCTAAAAGTACTAAGTGGTCCTCTGGTCACGCTAACCTGGGGAAAGTCACAAATTCAGGCTACCATGATGGAGCACAGGCCTGATACAGGGACCAGGTAAGTTCCATGAAAAAAGTTACCTTCTTTAAGTCCGGCACAAAGAGTTCCATTTACGGTGGAGGAGAATGCGAGGAGTAGGGAGAGCGTAAAACAAAGAGCTTTAGCTCAAATAGCTGACCTGGTATCAGGGACTGCCATCGATGTAGCACGAAGACCCAGTCATTACTAGAGGTTTGTGTTGATGCTCACAGTAAGCTGTCATTGCTGCAGCAAGAAGTGCAAATCTCACATTGCCACTCGTCGATGGTGGTCGCTGTAGCACTAAGAGTGAGATTCACCAGGGTTTGCAATCATGAAGAGGCCAAAACTTTAGGAATTCAGCTTTTCTTCAAGAAGAGTGCACTCTGATGACAGCCAATGATCCACGGCCTGGGGAGGCACCTCTTAGGGCTCAGGGACTCTATAGCTGAGGCCAGCAGGGCTCAGGCAGGTCCAGTTGCAGGTCCAGGAGGGTTCAGTTCCAGCAGGCCAGACAGGCAGTTGAAGGGAAGCCTCTAAAGCTTGTTGTGTCCTGTCGCTCATAATATGAAGCCAGCCAACTGACTCTTGGAATCACTCAGATTAGACTAGGATGACTGGAGCAGGTCCAGTTTTCTCAGAGAGCAGGGCAGACCTCAAGCAGCAAGGCAGTCCTTTGGGGAACAAAGCACGCTTCAAGCAGCAGGGCAGTCTCTGGCAAACAAGACAGGCCTCAAGCAGCAGAACAGTCTTCTGATAGCATCAGGGCTGGCCTCTAAGGAACAAGGTAGGCCTCAAGCTCAATGGCACTCCTCTGGGTAACCAGCCAGGACTCAAACAGCTGGGTATTCCTCTGGAAAACAAGGCAAGCCTCAAGCAGCAGGACAGTCCACTGGTAGCAGGAAGGCAGTCCTCCGAGGAGCACAGCAGGCTTCAGGCAGAAGGGCAGTTCTCTGGCAAACAATGCAGGCCACAAGCAGCAACAGCAGCAGTCTTCTGGGGAGCAAAGCAATCCTTCTTCTGTAATGTCAGCAGGTCCTGGAGTGTACCAAAGAGTTGTTCTGAGGATCCAATATTTATGCCTGGTACCAGTCATTGAAGTAAGGGATTCTTCTGGGCTACCCCTACATCCGGTTCTGGGAAGTTCTTCCGCTCCCCAGCCGAGTCTCCCAGAAGTCTGGGTTTACAAAAGGCTAGTGCTAGGTTCCTTTGTATGTGCTGGAGGCAAGCCCTTTGAAATGGAAATGGAACAGGGAACAGGCCCACCCCCAGCATTCCAGGCATGATGTCCCATTCCATCCAAAAAACAGTCCTCCCTTTGTCTCACTATCTGGGATGAATACTAAAAGCCCACCAGAAAAGCTATTCACAGTCATCTGGCCAAAGACAATGGCAGCAGGTACCAAATGGGTACAGCAAGAAAATGCAAACTTATTGGAAGTGGCATTTTCAGAGTTGTGTTCTAAAATCTGACTTTACCATGAAACCATTAAATTGGCTAACCCAATGTTATCCTGTGGAAGAGATAAGCCTTACAGTAGTGAAAAACACATTTAGGTGTTTTACTAGTACATGTAATTCGTTATTTTTAATTAAATTCTTTATTTGTATCAGTTAATTAAAACCATTACAAAGAGATAAAAAACGTTAAGTGTATAGATACATTTTATCCCGAGATTGATTCCTGTGTCAACCATTTTAACAAAAGTGTGCTCCATTTTATTTGGGAGAAATGGGTTATGTGATTGTAAGTACCTCTTATAACACAATAAAATTTTAGAGCAGCAATGTAAAGTGCTGGTATCTGCTTTAGTCGCTAATTTCAAGAGAAGAATTAAAGTGCATTAGGGACTTGCTAATTTTATGAGTTCTTAACTTGATGATTACAGTCCTTAAAAGGTGGCTCTGGTTGCCTATAGAGGGCATGTCATTGGTATAACAGGGGGGGGCAAGAGCAAATTTACGCAAGGGCATTTCACAGGCTCTTGAGTCTTTTCCTGAAGAAGCGGGCGCAATAGGTGGGGTTTTTTTACTCCCGTTTTCTTTGTATAGTAGTCCGTTATAAATTTCTGGACCTTTTGCCAGCATTGCAAGGGTTCAGGGCGAGGGTATATAGCGTCACTAAGCCTTTTTATAAATCTCTCGCAACGAGCGTGGGTGGAAACATCAGATTGTAAAACACATACTGCCAATGCCTCTATGCAGGTATGGACCCCTTTGCTCAGAAGTACTTGCCTGAACAAAACTCTCCTTTCTTTGATCAAGGCAGGACAACAGTACAGAAGGTGCAGCAATGAATCATGTTTGTAGTTACATAACCTGCAGGCACCTCCATTGTCCTGGTTGGCCCATGCCGGATTGAAGTCTAGTATCGGTAGACCCAGCAAACACATATACATGATCTCTCCCGTGTTCTGAGGTTGATGGCAACTGATATGTAAGGCTGGGCTTTAGCTACCAAATACAAAGAGTTTAGCGGGGGCAAGGACTCAGTATTTTTTTAAAAGGCTTGATCTTGCTGAAATGAGGTCAGACTTACTTGTCTATTGATGGTCTTTTTCCATATTGAGTAGGAGAAAGACTCCAATGCGAGTGCTGCTTCATTTATTGCAGTGGTTGCTTCTGCTCTCTGTAGTTGTTTATTCCACAGGGACCCTGGTTTTTCGAAAATTATTCGGAGGCAGTCTTTGAGAGAGTTCTCTGCTGCTTAAATATGCAAATGTAAAATATATGGACGTCCACCCCAGTGATTAGGGATTGTTTCACCAGCCTGAGTTCCAGTCTGAGTCTCGCTCTGTAGAGGTATTTCAACAGTTGGAAAAATGTCTGCTATCCCATGCAGTGAGCATGTTCCAGGCATTCCGAGCATGTTCCAGGGAAGGCTTGGTGGCCATATTGCAATGCTGTAAGAAGGGAGGCTTGAAGAACTTTGACTATTCCCTCAGCATATGGGTTGTTTACATTGTTGTTAAGTACATGTAACACTTAAAAACACATGTCCTAATTTTTAAAATTCTTTGCACCCTTCCCTATGGGCTTTTTACGGCCTATCTTGGGGGAGTGGCTTATATGTATTAAAAAGGCAGGTTTAGGCCTGGAAAAAGGTTTATTTTGCCAGGTCAAATTGGCAGCTTTAAAACCTCAGTAAAGGCTGCAATGGCAGGCGTGAGACATGTTTTACAATGCCACGTAAGAGATAGTGTAACAATGTGGGCTGCAGGCCCATTAGTAGCCTTTTAATTTACAGGCCCTCTGTACATGTAGTATCATATACTAGAGACTTACAAGTAAATTAAATAATCCAATCAAGTGTAAGCCTATTTTACCATGTGTTAGGGAGAGAGCACAAGCTTTTTTGGACTAGTTAGCATTCGAAAAGTCCAACATGTAACTTGACAACATTAATCTTCAAAGTACGCAGATGTGGATTGTGGAGTTAAATGTTGTGAATCTATACTTACCAACATATACTTACCATCACAATATTCAGGTTTTCAATATTTTGGCCACTATATTTTTATATTGATATTTTTGCCCGCAGTATTCCACATACAAGCACCAATATGTCGTGTTATACTTATGGCACTGTACTAGTTTTTATTGTCACATAATAAAAGTTTTTTTCTCTCTGAATTTTAAAATTAAAATTAAAAAAACATGTGAAAAATAGAGAAGAAATGGATATATGACACGTGGCCTTGAACTTAATATGTAACAGATAGAGAGCAAAGAAGAAGGGTGAAAGAAAACGATCACTAATTTTTTACATCATATCATTAGGGGTGAGTGTTCCTGTCCTTACCTCAGTATAGCTGGGCAACTGTTGATTTGTAGATTCCTGCATGTACCTGCCAACCAATAACAAAAAATATCAACAATCCTTTGTTCTCAAAATCGTAGAGCAATCTGAGACCTAGTTAGTAAACATCTTTATTTGCACAGCACAATTTGCCAACACAAACCATCAACATAATACATTAGCACTTTAAACAGTACAAAACAATTCCCTAAATAGAAAGAGTTAAAAAATAGCACTATTGTTTGCAAAGACAGGCCACTCATAATGACCTGTGATCTTTTAGTCTTTGCAATGTGTCTGTGAGTTTCTTAGTGGCCCAACCATGGCTGGACTGGCCATAGCAGTCACCAGGCATTTCCCCTGTGGGTTGGAGGGGTGGGAGTTGGTTTTGTGGCTGCGTGCCGCTTTTTATACAGGAGGTGGTTTTGCAGCAGTGCTGCAATATCGGCCCCCTATAAGAAAAGCGGAAGCATTGCTTCATGGCTACACCCCACGCACGCTCTCTGGGCCGGTCGAGCAGCAAAGTGCCAGGGCTGGTGGCTTTTCCCAGTCCGGCCGTGGCCCCAACACAGGCCAGGACACAATAGTGATCCTGACCCATTACTAGGAACATTGCCAACTTTTCGAATTGCCTTATTCCAAGTTCTGTGCAAATCCCAAATCATGAACACATGGAAATTGAAACCCAAATTGGGATTCTGAGTTTTGCAGAAATAAAGCACATCAAATTTTCCTCTGGTAAAAAGTGCCTGGGGAAAAATGGCTTGACGAGAAGCAAAACCTTCTATTGTGCAAAACAACCAAACTGGGAGTTGTCCGTCATAGTACCCACTATTTCGCTTGGTCGCGGATTGCGAGGCCCTAGAGAGCCCTGGTTCAAAGTCCGCTTCTGATGTCTTGTCAGGGCCCGGATCTGCCAGGCCCTGGCCCACTTGAGGCACTAAGCACTGTAGCAAAAACAAGAAAAACATGATAGCAGCAAAAAAAGTTTTAAAATCCATGAGATAGTCTCAATTTAAACAGTTAAATATCCCCTTGAGGAACAATGGTAATGTATAGCTCATGTATCCGCTGATGCAAATACCCAGGGCAATATAAACAACCTGTTTTGTTGAGAATAGTGTAGTAATCTGGTCCACGCAGGTAGGTGTGATTCAAGATGATTTATTCAGGTTAGTTACAGGATCAGTAATACAGTAGTATTCAGCCCCACCAGGAGCAGCCAGCAAGGCACTCAGCCCTTCTCCAACTGTGGATTTCATCTATCAACGTTCTATGTTACATCATATCTAGAATGTGACATTAACCAAGATACAACATATCCTCCGTTCTTCCAGAAAGAGAACAGAAAAGAGAAATATGAAATCAGATGTAGAAGCTAGTATAA
Organism: Lissotriton helveticus; assembly: GCF_964261635.1. Classification (NCBI taxonomy): domain Eukaryota; kingdom Metazoa; phylum Chordata; class Amphibia; order Caudata; family Salamandridae; genus Lissotriton; species Lissotriton helveticus. Next base: position 261,208,486 of record NC_136071.1, read on the forward strand.
CAAAATAGAGAGGAGAGAACTAGGGAGAAACAAACCAAAAGTAGAGACAAAGAAAGCAACCAAAATTCCAAAGAAACAGATAAACATAACCTATTTCCCATCCTCCTTTCTAATAAAAAAGAGAAAGAAATAAAGAAAAGAAAAGAAAAAGAAACCATCAATGAGTACTCACTGAACACCAACTGGCCAGGTAAGTATGCGGGAGAGCAATCCACATCAGGAGAATAGAAGATGTCAGAGAAGAAGAGCAATACAATATAAAACCCATTCTTCTCCATAATATACACACATTTGAGTTAATAACAAAATAGAAAAGTATTGGGCTAAAGTATTGTGAATGAAAAAGGAAAACAGAGTTGAAACAAATACGATAGCGAGAAAAACGCCCTGTCTAACGTGAACCAATGCACTATAGTTAAAAGGTAAGAACCCAAATTATACACCCAATAGGGTAACAATATGAATGTGCAGAGGTAATAACAAGAGAAAATCAAACTGTTGTGCTCTGTAGAGATAAAACAAACAACCCATACTAGACACCTTGAGTAAGGTAACAACATGCACTGTAGTGTGTAATGTCATGTCCGTGTAAGGACGCACCTCGACTGGAGGTACCATGTTATGCACAAGATGATGGGGAGACCCAACAAACATACCTCCGGAGAGGTCGCGGGATTGTGCATTGTAGTTGTGAGACAGAAACTACGCATCGTGTGACCCTAGATAGGTGTGCACTGAAACAAAAGAGACAAATACCTTGTGGAGAGGTCAACGTTGTACACTAGAATAGCAGGACAAAAAAAATGCAAGACACCTTGTGAGATGGTAAGAACAATGTGCACTGTAAAGACGGGACTAAAACCCCTGTGCACTGTAATGACAGGACCAAAAACCCTGCGAGACTCCTCATGTTGAGGTACAGATTGTGCACTGTGTGAAGGAAAAAACTTAGACACCCTATGTAGAGTAGGATCAGGATCAAATCCTCGTCGCCAATAAATTGTAGTAATCACTCCACGCAGGTAGATGATGTTCAGGAGGATTTATTCAAGTTAGATGGAAGATCAGTTGTACAATAGTAATAAGCCCCACCAGGAGCAGCCAGCAAGGCGCTCAGCCCTTCTCTAACTGTGTGATTCATACACCAACATTCTAATTGACATCATCTCAAGAGTGTTCCACTGGTGGAGCAGTGGAAGACATGTAAAACATAATAACCAGGATACTGCAAATAGCCTGCGGTTCTTCCTTGTGACTTTTGGCTTTCTCAGGTCCTGTTCCCTCTGTGTTCTTGACATGGAATATATAATGTGCAGTTAGTTAAAAATGATAGGAAGGCAAACACATTTAGAAAAATACAATCCTCCCAGTGCACGGTTTTATTCTCAAGCCGGAAATCATTTCATTTGGTGACAGTAATATTATAGAGTCAAAAAGCCAGCTGAAATATTTTCAGAGAGGAGGCTGGTCTTCAGTGGATGAACGACCCCTAAAAGGAAAAATTACACCCTGCAAAAAATATAATTTCGCTCAACAGCCCTTCAACGTGATGGCGGTGTTGCCAATGTGAAAGGTTTCTCATTCTACTATTTTCAGATGTGATCCAATTATTAACCGCTGATGCAGTGTAATATTCAGTACTAAAGTTTAAATTTAAAGACTGGAAATAATTTGTGTAATATTTGTTTATTTGTTACATTGGGGTATCTTTGGGCGCAGATTAGGCAGTATGCACGTAAGAGCTTTACACGTAAAATTATAACTCTGGAAGTAACAGGGGCACGACTCACAAAGAGTGATTTACTCCTAACTGCCAGGAGTAAGCTTGCTGTATCCTTGTTTACAACTAGCCGTTAGCTTTTCAAGAAAGACTCTAAAATCATACATCTTTTCAAACATGATGTATTTATAGGTTTAAAAGACTTTATGTTATTTTTGGTCCTACCTAATTTTCGTGTAGTCAAGGGAAACGCCATTTCACCCAACTTCATCCATACAATAGCTTGACATTGCTCAGCAACAGAATATTGATCTTTCTGTTGAATCAGGTGGGTCCCATACATATAAATAAGAAATAAGATATTGGCTTTAATCTAGAAAGAGTATGCTCAATACCCAATAACACCATCTCCATGGTTACCGTAATATCACATTTAAGAACAACAGAAAGAAAGCTCTCAATTTGTTGAAAAAACACCCTAAGTTTGGGGCAAGAGAAAAACGTGCAAATCATCAGCTGCAAATAACCCACAGAGACTGCAATTCGTTCCAGTGGTCGTACTCCACTTAGCAACCTTACTTGGAGTATAATAAAGGTTATGTATACACATAAAATGCTGAGATTTCATCATCCCTGTAATCAAACAATCTGAGGCACATTGGATAGAAAGCAAAATATCAATATCTGGGATGCCTAATTTATTAGCCCATTTCGACTGACATTGTTCCAGATCATCCCCACATTCTTGAATCAAACTTAAATAAAGAGATCCTATACGTGTTTTTTTCTGCAAAAGTTCTAATAAAATAATTTTCATCATTCTAACTGAGGTGGTGGATAGATAACTCTGTAAGAAACTTCAAAGTTGAAGGAATTTAAAAAAATCGTTTCTTGCCAAAGAGAAGTTGTTCTCTAGTTCCTGAAATGAAGCTATTTGGCCATCAAAAAATAAATCACCCAAATATCGTAATCCTTTCTGCTCCCACCTATAAGTCGTTAAGTCGCAGAAAATAGCTGGCAAAAGACCAGACGAAGCTAAGGAGGTATAAAAATTTAGTTTGGATATGCCTAAATGCTTTCGAACTTTTTGCCAAGCTCCAAAAGCTGCCTTCAATGTCTTATACTTTGTTTTTTTATGGTAACTTAGCTCAACAACCTTAAGAAAACTGCCTTTCACTTTCTCGCTCATAATCATTTCAAATATCGTTGGCGTTTGACAAATGGGTATATTTACTCTATCTCCCATTATAAGAGGGCTAATAAATTGTAATGTAGACGCTAAATAATAGAATAAGAAGTAAGGGACATTCCAACCCCCAGACTCATTACTAAGTATCATTTTCTTGAGGGCTTTACGATGGCGTTTATAGCCCCACAAAAACCTGGAGGTAGCCCTTTCTACATTTTTTAAAGAGAGAGAGTGAAATTCTAACGTTATAGTACGGTACATATACAACACTCTTGGTAGAATCAGCATTTTTAGGATATTAAGTCTACCATACAATGATATGTGTAAGTGATCTAAACGCTGTAACATAATATTAATTTGCGCTATCACAGGATTTATATTAAGTTCCGGTATTTTCTCTATAGGCAAAGAAATCTTAATTCCCAAATATGTAACCTCTGGAGTAGTGGAAATATTTGAAGGTGGGTTATCCCCAGAGCAAAGAATCTGCGTTTTCTCCAGATTGAGTTTATAACCAGAAAATTATCCGAATTGTTTAGCAAGATCATTAATTGCCGGAAGAGCTGTCTGGACATTGGTGGTAGTTATCACAATATCATCGGCGTAAGCCAATGCTCGGTAATTAGTATTAGCCAAATAAATAGGCCAATTTTTTTGTTCCAAAATGAAGCGATTAATTAAAGGGTCAATATAAAGTGCAAAAAGTAAAGGCGAGCAAGGACATCCTTGACGGGTGCCCCTGGTGATTGAAAAAAAAGGGGAAACTTGACCATTAATTCGGATGCAAGCTTTTGGAGCAGTATACATGGTTTTTAGTGCTTTTAAAAAGCCTGGACCTAGTCCCTTCCTGACTAGCACGTCCCACAAATAGCCCCAGGCGACCCGGTCAAAGGCTTTTTCAGCATCTAAAAATACAAGTCCAACATTAGACCGAGTTGCCTGGGACCAGTATTACCAGGGAATGGATTAGCCCAGATCCTCCTTCATTCTTTACTTGGCGTGAAAAACTATTGTTTATGTATAATATCGAGTCTGCTATCTATAAGTTAAAAGGGATTAAAAGAGGAGCTTTGGGGGAGAAAATCTGGGCACCTATTGCTGAATGGATTTAATTAATTGCTTGAATTGTATAAATTTTGTATATTGTATGTATTCAAGGTGGATTTTTTTATTTTTGTATTGCTGTATTTCCTTGCAAGAAAACAATAAAACTTAAAAAAAAAAAGAATCAGGTGGGTCCCAGGTGCGTACCCTTGGGATGTGAAGAGACAAAGTGGTGGGGGGGGGGGGGGGGGTCGTGTGAGGCTTATTGGACAAGAATATGGTGCACTGTGGGGATCCAGGGACAGCAACCTGACAGCTCTCTTAGGGGCATATTTTCAAGGGCAGTATCGCCACTTTAGCAGCACTTTTTGCCACTAAAATGGTGATATTCTCCTCGCCCTAATAACAAGGCGAAGCTAACATGCATCAGTGCATGTTAGCAGCCGATTTTCTAACGCTGCGCATCCTAGCGATATACATCGCTAATGAGATGCAAAGTAGGCATTCCTTACAATTACTTCATTAAAAAACATTGCAAACACAACTTCACTGTATTATCAACGCTGCCCCAGGCCCGTGTAGCAATGATCCTAATGCCTGAATAAAACCTGACTTACCTTATTGCCTATGGCAGGTGGATTGTATGGTTAAGTACACACTCCCCTATTATAAAGCTTTTCATTAGCGCTGTGAAATCATCTCTGGATTTCACAAGCTAATGAGGATTATCACAGTCTATCGCTGGATTGTACTGCGCCTGTTAGCAAAGCGTTGCTAATACGCCGCTAACACGGCGATGTAATTCCGCGATAGAGGACAATATTGTAAAACGCGATAAGCGCGTTTTGCGATATTTATCACAGTCTATAGATAATATGCCCCTAAGTGTCTGGAGTACCGCATTTTATCTCCTGAAGCCGACCCTGCATAATCTGCCTGTGCAGTGCATGCTTTGCATGTGTTCGAGTTTACCCCATCATGATCCCACCACTTTGCAAGCTATGGCTGGGAAGATGGGGAAGAAAGACCACACTAGTCATTTCATCAGCTCTCATCTGTAGACATGTCTGGGGATTACAATGAACATTCCTTGTAAATCCAGATTTGACTGGAAATTCCATATTTAGATAGAAGAACTATTTTCAGACAAATCAGGAATTATATGGGATCCACAATAGAGAATTCTCGACCTGATTCACTAAGGTAAACTTACTCTTTTGTGTAAGTTTACTGTTTCTTCGGTATTCACAAACTACAAGTTTAGTTTTACTAATGATGATTTTACGACTGCGGAGACTCAGTACATAAAAAAGATAGGCCAAACTTACCTTTCTACGGACGAAGTCGCCACAGTCGTAAAATTACTATTGTAATTGTAAATATATTTGTATAACACTTTCAACCCCTGAAAACGCATTGAAGCGCTTTTTGCAGCGAGTAGCCTATTACTATTAGTAAAACTATCCTCGCAATTTGTGAATACCAAAATAAATAGTAAACTTATACAAAAATGTAAGTTTACCTTCATGAATCATGCCCTCAGTGTCTAGGAAAGGAGATCCTAGACACTCTGGAAGGATACCACTATTTGACCCAGAAGGGAAACTCACATTTTCATTTTGAGTGCCACTCATTTTTTCCAGGTGATTATATTACCCTCAGAATGAACTGTCACCCGACATTGTGTTGTTTTCAGGGGTTATTTTACCCCCCATTTTGAATTTTGGTTTTCAAGACGTACAATAATGTGCAGTTGCAGTTTCACTTCAAACTTTCACTATTAACAAAATGTAATAGTCGGGGTCAGAAGGAAATACCCTGCAAAAACTCCTCCAGGTTATTCCAGGAGGAATGTTCACAGTGCCACTACACAGGTCTTGGAATGTAAAGACGTTTGCATCTGATTTGTGATGGTCAGAATGATGATGTCTTAGTCTAATAATGGAATCTGTGAATTATTAACAGTGCTAGAATTGCTAAACGCTCTGTCCTGACTTTACTGACAAGCTGTATAATAGTGTATACCATAGTGCATTTTTAAAAGGGCATTAGAAGAAGTATAATTATTTCTTTAAAAAATGCAATAATTCAAGACAAGTTAAAATACCAAAACAGATGGTCAAGAATAGACCTGCCGAATGAGAAGTGCGACCAAACATCAAGATATTGGTTCTCTTCACATGACCACCTGGTGAAAACCAATACCACATCAAATCAGCAACATCCTTTTTCGTCCGATACCAGTGCCAGACTCTTGTTCCTGTAATGTTTCCTCCCCATGGAAGTTATTTTTAGCATGGGTTTCCACCACAGCCCATGAGTTGGATTTCCTGGAAGTTATGCAATACTTCTGGTCACCATCATCGTCCATCCCCACCACTCACAAAGAAGTGCCATTTTGTGATTTCCCATTTTTAGCTCTCCTTTACCCCTTCCTCTTTCATCAGAGGGTGTGGATTAACGGCAGCTCAGGCAGGTGCAGAACTTGGATTCCTGTTAGAAAAGGAGGTGACATATTTCTGATGTCAGAGGCTTCTTCAGTGCCAAATTAAAAAAAATGAATTTCTTTAAGTACAGGACAACATTATATTTGGCATTTGAAGTTAGATTTTCGGGGAAAATAGTATTTTTGGCAAACAAATAAACTGTTCCACGACTCTGCTTTCTGTAGGGTTCAGAAAACATCTTAATAGCCACATAAATAAATAGACAGTCGAAATCAAACGGCTAAACTGTATCTAAAATAAATTGTTAAATGAAAAGCGCAAATGTCATATTAAAGAGAGTAATGTTAAATGTACTTTCTGTAAGTACATTATACTATGCGCCTTGCCAGTGACATCAGCAGCAGAGAAAACATGATGTCGTTAGCTGTCAAATATGGCTCTTTTTTTTGTAAATTGTGCGCATTGAACCAAAGTGCTGCATGCAAACTTTAAGGAAGAATGCAACTGTAAAAGACTAAATTAAATTACAGTGGGGGTGTTTTCAGAAGTTGATGCTAGCTCTGAAAACACAATGCCTGAGAACTTAATGGCTTTATGTACTCCAAAGCACCGAAGGCTTCCTCAAGCTTGAAATTGTGTTGTACTCCGCCTCAGTCCTTTAACATTTAAAATCAAACAAGAGCACTTGTCTAACAAGCCCATTAAGCACTGAACATTCCTTCAATAATACTCCCAAAGCTCACTTGTGCATTCGGCAATTACTGGTGTTATGAGATAGTTCCGCTTAGTCAAATCCCGCCAAATGTTTAAGAATAAGTGTTTAACAACTGCTAATTGAAAAAAGTAATTTATTTTCAAGTTCTTATAAAGCTTCAAGTTCTTTTTTCCGCAACAGTTTAACCTCTTCTTCTCTGGCTGTTTCTGATCCTCTACCCACTGTTCGCTTCATGCTCCTCTCCATTTGGTATTCTCCTGTCTTTTTAGAAATATTACTGTCGGGATTCTTTAGTCCAGTGTCAAAAATCTATTTATTTTTTCATAACTAATGTAATACGTTACTGATGGGAAATGGAATAGAATATTGATTTTTAAAGGCCAATTATTCAATCAATCCGTTACTGGAAAGCATGATTAAAGCTAAAACACACCCTTTTCTTATACATAAACAAACCAAATGGGAATATAAAACATTCAAAGTTAAAGTGAAACAGGCTACATAATTCCAGATGTTTTTGCAAACAAGGTCTTCACATGTGATCAAAATTTGCAGGTTTTAGTAAGTGTCGATAACACATAATATTTCAACCTAGTTGGTCCCCTACTGCTTTGATCTGAGCTAGTAGGCTCCACCACCCTCTCAACAGGTTCCTTCTATTTACCGCACTGTCACCTATACTCTCTTCTCACAATCTTTCAATCCTCCCACAACATTCCTTGTCTGTCATCAACATCACTCCGCTGCATCTTTTATCAGTATTCTTACAGCTCATCTTTCCTTCTTTCATACCACACCTCTGATTGAGAGGTATCCTTCTTCTATTCCATCTCCTTCCCGCATCCAATTCCACCCAATTTTCAGTAGGCTTTCTCACTCAGAAAGAACCCTATACATTTATATAGCCTGTCCTGCCCATCCAGGTCTTCACCCAATCACTTTTTTAATCTACTGTCTCTTCTCCTTCCTCTCACACTTCTCCATCACATCACATTTCCCTTCAACCATATAGTTCAATCAATGTGGCACCAAGCTTATGCAAGCCCCTCTGGCGCTCATCATCTTAAACAGAGTATGACCTGCAGCACAGTTTACACCATGCCACACACCCAGACTACATCCTCCAGTGGTTTGTCCACATCTAAATTGCTCTTAATTGCCTTCTCAATGTGTACCTTGCTGATGCAATTCGCCCTTGTCACCATGTCTTTGGTTTGAGGTTGTTCATATATGTTGTATCCCAAAATTTACCAAACATTTTAAAATTTCCTCATGCATACAATTGAGCATTAGTAACTGTGGCTAACCATTTCGATACTCCCTCTTTCAAACAAATCTTCTTCGAAACTTTGATGGTACTTCCGGTAGTTACTTTCTATAACCATTCCACTCCCAACCAACAACCATTCATGTTAACTAGCAACACAGCATGAATCTAAGCACTTGGGAGATTCTGCATTGGACAAATAAAGCCCAAAAGCTACCCTCACGCAAAGAGCACCTGGGGCTTGCATTTGTTTTTCCCACCATTGCCCACTTTTAACCATTTCTTGAGTCCCTTACACACATCATAAAATCTCACACATTCCACAATATCATTATACATTTCAGACCACAAACAGATTCCTTTATCCTCCTCAACGTCAGCATTTGCCATATGTGTTTTTTGCAAGCCAGCCAAAACACCCTTTGGCATATGCATTCAGGAGGAGCTCCTTTTTCACCAGACTTGGCAAACATTTTCCAAAACATTCAAGCAAGTTCATGTCATCACGACTCTCTTGTTTTCCACCTTTCCTGATAATCTTCCTTGTCCCTTTCAATACAGTGCCCTTACTTTCTGCCTTCAGCCATTCTTCTTTTAAGATGATGTCTTGGATCTCACCCAAAGCAATCACACATTTGCCACTATCTCCTCCAGTTCCTTTTCATGATGGCCGCTCTCTTCGTCAGATGGCAACCTAGATAATCAGCCAGCCTGCTTTTTTTTATTCCAATGAGAATATACTCTCTTTCAAAATAATAACTTTGCAATTTGGCTAACAGCCTTGCCAAGTATGCAGTAATTGAATGTTCCCCCAGACATTAACAATTTTGTCAGGGGCTTGGGATGCATCCTTAGAGTCACTTTAAACCACCACATATACATGAGGAAATATTCCAAGGCTCAACCATCAGTCAATATCTCCCACTGCAGCAGGGAGTAGTTTCCTTTGGTTGTGGTTCGAGTGCAGAGAGTACAGGTTGCTGCCTTGGCCTTCCCCCATGACTCTATGACAAAACTACACCACTCCAATGTGCACTGGCCTCCAAGTTATGAATTTTGTTTTTTTTTACATCAAATGTTGCCAAAATATCTGCTTTGCAAATCTCCCCTTTCACTCTCTCTATGGCCTTCTCCTGTTTACATGGCTACTCAAAATGTTTATTCCTCCAAAAAAACTCCCTTAGTTTTGTACAAACTTTGAGTAATACTCCTCAAACCCCATAACAATATTACTGTATCTTTTCCTCCAGGTGTTGGTGAGGAATCAATAGCTCTCAACGAGCTTTAGCTCAAGCTGGTGTCCCAAAGGCTCATCCCATGCTTTAGTCTTCCTTTCTTCTACAAATCATCTTTCAAAAGCACCACATTGTGACCCATTTTCTTATACTCTTGGTCTATGACATTCAAGTCTTCATTGCCTTCTCTCACCTATTGCATAAATTCATGTGCCATACTTTAAACATCACTCCAGAAGCCTAACAGGCACCAAATTACCACAGTGTCCCATTTTGAGTCAGTGCAGATGAGAAAATTAATGATGTCTCTCATGAAGAACTGCTTACACTAGAGGTAATGCAGTCAGGCAACAGCCATGTGTTTCTCTGCTGGAGGCGCCCCACTCTTGACAAAGCACTTGAAGGCCCCAGTAGCTTGAGTGAAGTTACACACAGCATTCATCCTTGAGAGAGCCTTTTTTCAGATTTTTTTAAAAGCTAGATTGTACTGTTGCATGGTAGATTACACTGATCTGCCTTTGTAGGTGGCTATAGACACCCTCCACTACAGAAGAGAAATCACTGACATAATATCAATCCATTAAATAACGAAACACAAAAATATCGTAATTACATTTTGATAACAAAAATAGTAACTCGTATACTTAAGTATAAAACCTACAAATATCGAGAACACAAATATAGACGTTAGAAATATTGATTTTTACAGATATTGAAAACAGCAATTTTGGAAACAAAAATATTGTTAACATTAAATAAAACTATAATATGTCAAAGATATTGATTCACACAATATCGACCACAATATTATCACTAAAATAATTCAATAATCATTAATAAAAAGAAATAAAAGCACTTTTCACATAGGATAATGACAGTAAATAAACCCAAAACTTATTATAAAATGAATTAAATTGAATAAAAACAAATTACATCTACAAAATGTTTACTATTCACCCCAAGCAAAATATATATCTAAAATATATACAATAACCCCCAAAATAATTGCATGAACTACAACCATTCAAACACCAACTCAAATATTACTATCTATTTCTCTAGCTTTCTATCTATCTATCTATCAATCAATCTATCTATCTATCTATCTATCTATCTATCTATCTATCTATCTATCTATCTATCTATCAAACTGTATATTATTTATAAAAAACTCAATTAGAATTTACCAAAGAAGGGGAAGCAACTGATAAATAAAATCGAACTATACTAAACCAAACAATATTTTATACTAGAAACAACTTTAACCAATAAAATTAAACAAACATTTGAATCAACAGTATAAAACACACACTAATTAAACAGCTAAATGCTTTCAAAAATGACAAATGCTGCAAGAGGAGGAAACGCTGCCAGATTCTCTCAATAAACCATTAAAGAACAAAAAATATACATCTGAACAACCACACAACCAAGTAAGCAATACTTATATTTAAACTAAAATATATCTGTCATAAAACTTAAGAATATAAAATAGCAAATAATTATTAACACACGCTCCAACCTTTATCTTTTCACATAGACTTCCTAAAAGAAAAAAATCTACAACTTGAAAACCAATAAACTGACAGAAAATACCAACTACCACAAAGCAGCAAAAAGATATACGAAAGTAAGTATACATCAATAACAAAGAAAGCACAAGAATAGGGGCTGAGGCAAAGAAAGCTTGCACCTAGCTATTACAATTGGCTAATTCAATAAGGTGATGGTGCTCAAAACCAGGAGGGGTGCTCTTCACCCCCTATTTGGAAAAACCAAATACACAAAAAACAGCAAATTGGAATTAGCACCCATCAATATTTATAAAATGTTCACAATTTCCTCATATATCCAATAGAATGTCCAGACATAAATCCAAAAGAGCAGGTCTCAAATCCACTTGTAGTAGAAAGATTGTTCTTTCTTAGTGTACTTAAAAAAAGAATTCTTTAAAAATTCCAAGTCATCAGAAATTTAGCCAACGCGTTTCGTCTCTGTCGAGACTTCTTCAGGGCTCAAATTGAAGTATGGGTGATTAGTTTGTGGTTCAATGGTACAAATAGCGAAGGTAGACCAAATCAGATAATAGTGATCATGTGGGTAGTCACAAACTGAACTCAAATGGAAGCCTGTAGTATTTCTCAAAATGTCACCGGAAATGCAGAAAGAATAGACCTGTTCAATAGTAGTAGTCTTCAAGGTGCCAAATATCTGGCTTGAATAATTAAGCGCAACAGTTGCAGGACGAGGCATGGTGGCCGAGAGCAAAGCACGTCAGCGTTCGTAGCGATTAAAAGATAAAAAAAAATATATATATATTTTTTAATGGTGTTTTTTTTTTTAATCGATACGAACGCTGACGTTGTACTTTGCTCTCGCCCACCATGCCTCTTCACTGTCAGTGTACGCGTGCGGGTCGTTGGGGGGGCTTCGCTTTTTCTTTTGATGTTTGGCTCGCGCATCCAGCAGTTTGTACCCGACGGCTTTTTCCCATATGCCACATATTAAACCTCGACTTAGAACCCCCAACGACCCGCACAATACATCGCGTATGACAGAGCCATAGATTAAACCCCGATGACGAACACCTCCCCAACAACCCACATGTGTACACCCACAATATATCGCGTATGATCGAGCCACATATTAAACCTCGACGATGAACCCCCCAACGACCCGCACGCGTACCCCCACAATACATCGCGTAAGATCGAGCCACATATTAAACCTCAACGATGAACCCCCCAACGACCCGCACGCTTACCCCACAATAGGTCGCGTATGACAGAGCCGCAGATTAAACTCCGACGACGAACACCCCCAACGACCCACACGCGTACACCCACAATACATCGCGTATGATCAATCCACATATTAAACCTCGACGATGAACCCCCAACGACCCGCACGCGTACCCCCACAATACGTCGCTTATGACAGAGCCGCAGATTAAACCCAGACGACGAACACCCCCCAACGACCCACACGCGTACACCCACAATACGTCGCGTATGATCGAGCCACATATTAAACCTCGACGACGAACCCCCAACGACCCGCACGCGTACCCCCACAATACGTTGCGTATGAGACACACACACAATAAAGTTACAAATCATACACCCCCACAATGAAGCGTAGGCGTACCTCGTAAAAACGTCAAACTTCACTGTATGAGAGAGCCACGCACCAAAGTACGCAACTTTACAGCACAGGGAGTGTGCAAACGAGTCGCACAACACCACAAAACATATCTCCTGTGTACAAACCTTAGCTAAACAATGTCCTGCCACAACCAAACTGACAAACAGGTGGCCATACTCAGATCCATCCCTTATGACACATCCAGCCTAAATTCAAACTAAGCCACACCCACCATTGGACCAATAAAAAGGGCCCACTAACACAAACCAGCATCCTTTGCAACATACACATCAACCTACAGACTGACAACACACAAACAAACAACTGCACACATCCACCTTCATACATATCCCAATCACATTCAGAACCATACCGCCTCTTCACATTCAGAAGCACAACCACCATCCATACACACCCCCACACCCCAAACACATTCACCCCACAACATGTCTGGCCCAAAGAAACCAAAGTTCTCAAACCCGGAGATGGAGATCCTTGTAGATGAGGTCATCAGAGTTGAGCCCCAGCTGTTTGGCGCATTGGTCAGACAGACCAGCATACAAGAGAAAACACGCATGTGGGAGAGAATCGTCAATAAGGTCAATGCTGTTGCACCCATCAGGCGCACCAGGACGGTTTGCCAGGCCAGGTGGTATGATCTGCGGAGGATGGTCAAGCGCAAGATGGACGAGGACTACGCCAACGCCCATTACACCGGAGGTGGTGGTCCCCACAGACCAGTACAGTTCCAGCCCTGGGAGGAGAAAGTCATAGCCCTGCTACCACCGGTGGGAGTACATGGAATTGAAGGAGTCGTGGAGCCTGGTGAGTATACAAACAACTCATTTGACATGGGGGCACTCCCAGCAGTGCTCAGACATAGGAGGGGTGGGTGGATCTGACTCCCAGCAGTGCCCAGACATGACACGGGTGGGTGGATCTGACTCCCAGCAGTGCCCAGACATAGGAGGGGTGGGTGGATCTGACTCCCAGCAGTGCCCAGACATAGGAGGGGTGAGTGGATCTGACTCCCAGTAGTGCCCAGACATAGGAGGGGGGGGGTGGATCTAACTCCCAGCAGTGCCCAGACATGACACAGGTGGGTGGATCTGACTCCCAGCGGTGCCCAGACATAGGATGGGTGGGTGGATCTGACTCCCAGCAGTGCCCAGACATAGGAAGGGTGGGTGGATCTGACTCCCAGCAGTGCCCAGACATAGGAGGGGTGGGTGGATCTGACTCCCAGCAGTGCCCAGACAGGACACGGGTGGGGGATGTGACTCCCAGCAGTGCCCAGACATAGGAGGGGTGGGTGGATATGACTCCCAGCAGTGCCCAGACATGACACGGTGGGTGGATCTGACTTCCAGCAGTGCCCAGACATAAGAGGGGTGGGTGGATCTGACTACCAGCAGTTCCCAGACATAGGAGGGGTGAGTGGATCTGACTCCCAGCAGTGCCCAGACATAGGAGGGGTGGGTGGATCTGACTCCCAGCAGTGCCCAGACATAGCAGGGGTGGGTGGATCTGACTCCCAGTAGTGCCCAACAGTATGGGGGTGGGTGCAAGGAATGATTTCCAGAAGCCTGCATGTGGAATGTCAGGAGGGTGCAAGGGGGAAGTTGAATATGGCAAAACTTTGGCCACCCCAGTTGCCAATAATGTGTATGCACAGGCCCAATAGCACCCATCCCATATGGCCCAGGTACACACACGGACCATGCTCATTTTACTGGGAGTGTGAATGTACTGACAACATAGCTGATACTTGGCCTGGTGTATGCAGCATAAGGCCCTCATGTGATCAGTGCAAACACTAACAAAGGGACAACAAGGCCAGATATCTTGCACAGTAACTCAAATCACGGTCATGGCAGCATGCGCCATGGTTGGACAGCCACAACATGAGTGAGGCACAGTTGCAACTCACACTCCAAATACCAGCCAAGCCCGTCACACACACCCCTCACCTAAACATAGCAAACTGGCCTAGGTAATTTAGTGGCCCAATGTCACAAGCGTCATGGTACACAACAAATTCCAGTTGCATGAAGCAGTCAAGCATGAAAAGCAGCGGGCGGAGTCTCAAGTCCCTTGCACTCATATCACAACGCTGTACCTACACCTTACTGAGACAGCAGACCTACATCAGTGACGGTCAAATGATCTGTGCCTGGGTGTATTTGTCGGGTCCGATGTGGGTTGGTAAGTGGATGTGGAATTGTGACTGCTTGCCACGTGCTATCCCACACCCTGTAGTTGCATGTGTTGTACAGTGTGTGCCATGATCAGTGAGTGTGTTTCCCCCTCATGCCATCTGTTGTCTTTCATAGGCTTGTCGTGCGTTGGGGGTATGCCCACAGGGCAAATTCACATGTACAATGATGCAAGTCCTATCAGCATCCTATGGCCTGTTCTCTTCAACAATGTAGTGCATGTGTTTTTTTTGAGACATGGTGCAGGTGTAGTGATGTTGTTTCACTTTGTCTCCCTGACAGGTATCTGCCTACGAGAAGGGGGTGGTCTGGTTGGACATTGCCAGGGCTGTCAGGTGTGCGGGGGAAATTTGCTGGCGGGTACCAAACATCAGGAAGAGGTGGCAAGATACCCGGTGCTGGACCCAGCGTATCGCCCGGGTGCAGCTGAAGCTGGAAGCTCCACGCCGGCATGGTGGAAGATGTCGCCTCACCCCCCACATGCTCTGGGTCCAGGAAGTGGTCTTTCCCAACCTCCATAGGCAGTTGCAGGAACGACAGCAGCAAGAAGGGGGTATGTACATGGCTCTTTGTACTGTTGTGTGCCCGCTGCTACCTGGGGTGCTCTGACGCCTGGATTTACTCCCACAGTTGGGTTGTCTGGTCAGCCAGGCACTTTGTGCACTGTTGCTTCAATTCCACATATTCAGATGGTGTCCGTTTACACCCCTCACCCTCTTCCTCCACATGTTTTCCCTGGTCTGTGCCTTTTGGGCATTTTAACAAGTTCTTCTAGGGTGCCATTTATTTGGACTGCACATTGAATTGCACATCATGTGGGAGTGAGGTCTGTGACATGTGTTGTTACCTTGCATGTGCCATGACCTGTGCCCTTGGTTTGTACTTTGTATTTGTTTGCCCTGCTAATGCGTCTCAACATAGTAGTGTGTTTTGTGAAATGCACACCCTTGCAGCATCCATGACCCATGTTGTGTTGTCAGACCTGATGTACATCATTTGTAAGTTATGTATAGTGCCATGACGGTTATTGATGGTAAAGTCAGCGCATTCCATGTGCACAGGTCAGTGTGCCCACTACAGTCACAATGATTAACAACCACAGGGGCTGTCCAAAACCCCGAACCCGGGACAAGTAATCAGTACACCTAACAAAGAGGTTCAGGGAAAGAGAACATTATTATTGGAGATACATCTAATAGTTTGTGAAAAGAAAAAGTGAAATAGTGATAAAGAAGCCCTTCTAAACAAATTGCTAGTAGCAAAATCAGATATTTATTATAACAAGTTTCAGCAAGTATTAAGAACATTCATAAACATGCAAATCAGCTGAAGACAAAAAGACGCTGGTGTACAAAAGGGAAAAACATACAGACCTGACATGTGGCAAACAAACTACACATCAGAATAAAGGAACAACATAAACATAAATACTGTGTCCTTAGTACAAATTAAGCCACTGAGAAGCGTCGACTGCGTTTCGACTGATACATTATTTTACGGTCATCTTCAGGACTTGAGTTTTTTTCTTGAGCAATAATTATCTGTACAATAAGAAATAGAAATGATTTCCTTATTTCAAATCAATACAGTCACAAGACACACCCTGGACTCCTATTCATTTGTGTCATGCAACACAGTGGCCATTCAATGTGTGTTCATCAAGACTCTGCCTCAGTGGCATTGGAGCCTGCCATAGATTGAATGTAACCGGTGGCTGCTACATGTGCCCACTGGACATGGATACTACATTTGGCTTCTGCATGGTTACACTGGGCGGTGCCTGTGTGCTTATTCACAGCAATCGCTGGTTGTTTGTTTGTGACTGATATGTAGTGCCATCCCCATGAGGTGAGCTTGAGTTACTTTTGGACTACTTGCATCACAGTTTTGTGTCCCCTGAATCCAACCTTGCACTTCTTGACCTGTATAAATGACATTGCCAGACGAATGTGGGTGTTGTGCAGGGGATGTCTAATGTCCCTGCCTGATTTTGACTTGCAAGGTGTGACCTGTGTGTGGGCATAGTATGGCTGATGGTGCACCATGCACTTCCCCTGTGATGGTGGGCATTGTTTTCATTGTATGCCTGACAGCCTATGTGAATTTATGTTAAACCTGATTGTGCCTCATTCTTGAGTCCGCAGAAAATAAGGAGTTAGGTCCCGGGACACAGGGTCAGCTGGACCATAGAATAATTTATAAAAAGAGAAATGCTGGCCCTGCGATTTTTGATAGCTATATTTTGAGCAACAAACCAAATCCTTGTTATGATTTGTATGGTCGAATTTATTTAAACCATTTACTTTTTCATATAAATCTCATTAAGTTAAAGCATTAGTTGCATGAGAAAAACACTACGTACATACAATTTATACAAAAACATTTGACAAAGAATTTTAACAAAAATACATCAATACATATGACAAAATGACATCCAATCATTTAGTGTACATAAATATACAAATACGGTCATACGAGAAGCATCAGTCGTTATGTAGTATTAAGCAATGAAGCTATTTGCAGTAAGGAAAAGAAAACAAAATGAATTGTAACAAATACAAATTTTCAATTGTCTGATAAATAAACTTGAATTCTTTCTGCTATTGCCAATTCCTTTCTGCTATTGCCGACGCGTTTCGAACTCGCTCTGGCATTTGGCAAGTTCTCATCAGGGCTTTCTCGTATTATTCTTCTGAAAATTATGTACAAAGAAAATGAGTGAGATTTTGCAATCCTCATTTTCGTCCCCTATATACATTGCCCCCTACCAAAACTTTCTAGAAAACGTGTACCTTTATTTTCAAGTTGGCAGCGGGTTTTCAATTTTCAAGAGATCTTATTCAGTCAATGTAGATTCGGTTCTAGAAAATTACAACGAACCAAATTACAATATAGTAATGGTCAGGACAGCCTGCACCTAGATGGCCAGAGGACAATCTTGGAAAATTACCTTCAAACCAGTAGTCTGCACTTCTGTTTGGTAAATATTCGAAACAGCCGTGCGTGGGACAAAAATCAGCTCCCACCCGCCAGCCGGCGGTGGACACGTCTTATTGCACCTACAAGGAGAGTTTAAAGTCACTCAACTATTCCAATCGGTTTTACAAACAGCGGTTAGAACGAGTGGAACGGGTAACAGAACCGGGTGCCTACCTTATTGTTGGCGCTTGGGCTGTTTAAATGCAGCTCCCCTGTTTTTCTAACTTCTAGCCGGTTTCAGTTCGTTTTTATGTTCGTTTTTATGTTCTAAAATGACAAACACGGACAGTGTGAGCCCGCTCCTGTGTCATGCGCGGTATCACTAAGCATTACCTATCTTTGTACAAAGAGGGGGCAATGTATATAGGGGACGAAAATGAGGATTGCAAAATCTCACTCATTTTCTTTGTACATAATTTTCAGAAGAATAATACGAGAAAGCCCTGATGAGAACTTGCCAAATGCCAGAGCGAGTTCGAAACGCGTCGGCAATAGCAGAAAGGAATTGGCAATAGCAGAAAGAATTCAAGTTTATTTATCAGACAATTGAAAATTTGTATTTGTTACAATTCATTTTGTTTTCTTTTCCTTACTGCAAATAGCTTCATTGCTTAATACTACATAACGACTGATGCTTCTCGTATGACCGTATTTGTATATTTATGTACACTAAATGATTGGATGTCATTTTGTCATATGTATTGATGTATTTTTGTTAAAATT
The DNA here is from genome assembly GCF_964261635.1 of Lissotriton helveticus. NCBI lineage: Eukaryota > Metazoa > Chordata > Amphibia > Caudata > Salamandridae > Lissotriton > Lissotriton helveticus. Next base: position 261,227,165 of record NC_136071.1, read on the forward strand.
CTTTGTCAAATGTTTTTGTATAAATTGTATGTACGTAGTGTTTTTCTCATGCAACTAATGCTTTAACTTAATGAGATTTATATGAAAAAGTAAATGGTTTAAATAAATTCGACCATACAAATCATAACAAGGATTTGGTTTGTTGCTCAAAATATAGCTATCAAAAATCGCAGGGCCAGCATTTCTCTTTTTATAAATCATTCTTGAGTCCAGCATGTATGTGGTGGTGGTGGTGGAAGGCTGTTTTGTGTTAGTGGGCACACTGGTGTTGTACTTTATCCTGGGGATGAGGGTGTGTGCCCCACGCAGGTATAATTTGGCTGTAAGAAATTTGCAGGCCCATTTGCATGAGCATTGTGTAGATTTCGGACTTGTGGCCCACTTCACATGACAGGCATTATGTCTTATGTGCAATCAAATGCATGATCAGGTTCCAGATGCCCCTGTGAGGACAGACATGTTGCAAGTTGACTCACATTGAATATTGTACCCTGGCACTCACAAAATCTAGTCATTATTGTGTTTGGGTTTCTAATGTGTACATATGATGATTTGTGTACTTGGCACCTATGTGCTTGCACGATATTTGTCTGACAAGGTAGTGCACACAAAGCAACTTTTGCAAATGTTGTCCTACAAGCTGGTACTTTATAAATGAGCACAGTGTAAGTGAATGAGGTTTTATGTTGTTCTCCAGATACATGTCCACACGGTTATTCTGGGCTCTTGCAACTCCTTTGAACACAATTGTACAGAGTAATGTGTGTAATGCCATCAAGACCTCCATAGGGCCATGTAATATGGCAAAACTGCAACGCCATTTATTCCTACCAGTCTTTCATCAGACCAGGTGCCAGCTGTTTCTGGAATCAGTCCAGGTTTATTGGGTGTAGTTCTTTGTGAGTGTCCTTTCGTGCAGGCACATACGTGCTCTCTTCACAACTGTGAAATTGTACACATTTATTTATTTTTTAGATTTCTAAAGCGCGTAGCTACCCTGGGGCGTCCCAGCGCTGACATACAACCTATTAATCCAGGAGGGGAGAGGGGAGATAAGCATTATGGAAAGAGCCAGGTTTTTAGTTGCCTGCGGAAGGTGAGCAGGTTGTGTTCTCTTCGAATGGAAAGCGGGAGAGAATTCCACAACTTAGGGGCGTCGTAGGAAAACAATCTTCCACCCGAACGGGCTCTGTTTATTCTTGGAATGCAGGCAAGGGAGTGGGAATCAGACCTGAGTTGTCTGTTAGGGTGGTAGGGATTGATGAGGGATTTCAGGATTGGTGGGCCTTTTCCTTGCATTAACTTATGTGTGATGCATAAGGACTTGAAGTTGACCCTTTCCTTGATCGGGAGCCAGTGAAGACTTCTAACACAGCCTTCTATCACTACTATGCCATACTTTACGGCGAACTTCTGGACTTGATTCCTGTAAGGAGTCTGGCGGCTGCATTTTGGGCGTATTGCAAATTTTTTAGGACTGGAACAGGAGCTCCTAGATACAGGGCATTTCCGTAATCCAGTCTGGAGATCACCAGACCCTGGATAAGCATTTTCCTAGATTGGAAGGGGAGTAGATGAATAATCTTTCGTGCTTGTTGGATGAGACCGAAGCAGATGCCAGAGGTTTTCCTGGCTTGGGTTTTAAAATTGAGTTCCTGGTCCAGCCAGATCCCCAGGCTCTTGACTTCTGCTTTCGGGGTAGGGGGCACGCCCATGCATGGAGGCCAAGAGAGAGAGGTAGGGAGTTTTCGTGGGTTGCCTAGTAGGAGAATCTCGGATTTCAGGATATTACTGATTTTTGTAGTAAAAAATTCCGCTATTTGGTTGCTTCTAGTACCAGATAGGTCTGGTACAGAAACTGGGTCAGGGTCATTCCGAACATTTTGAATGTGTGAAGTACTGTGAGTCACAGGATGTTCAATATTTTTCTTCTTTTGGATCACCCAAATGTAATTTCAGGGCTCTGAGTGTGGTGTCACCTTGAGGAGCGAGGTGTTCTTTTGTTTTCTGACAGCCACCACTAAAGCTTTTATGATACTGAACTTTGAATGCCATCACTTCAGTGTATGGGTTTGCTATCAAGTTAAACAACAGATTCTTCTAAGTGTAACTCTGATAGGAGTTGCGGGGTGATGTGTTCATGGTATATGTGCAGAGCTATCTGGCTGTTACTCATGATGCATGGCATCATTTGCTATGTGACCAACTGTTTTTGGACACATGTGTCATATGTGTACAGGTGACTGATGCATTTTTGTTTCACCTCCTTGCCCATAGCATCATCAACTGAGACAGAAGGAGGAGACATGACCACGGACCAGGAGGGGGGACCCAGCTGCAGTGCCACCAGTGCTGAAGATTTGCAGGGTGCTAGTGGCATGGAGGGTGAGGGGAGTGAACCGTCCGTACCTTTGGAAGCCGAGACCGTGTACCATGCGGACGGTTCATCATCTGATTCCCAGGAGGAGGGGAAATATGCGGCGACAGCTTCATCCATCTCTGTGTCTGTCCCTGCCTCCTCCAGACCCATCTCCACCCTCCCAGTTGCTAGTGTCCCTTCGGTCCGTGCTGCCCCCCATGTCTCCTTCGTCCCCGGCAGGGCAGCCCCTGCCCCTGTGTCCCCTGCTGCCCTCGGTGCCAAAGCTGTGGACCTACTCCGGCAGATACTTGTTGGTCAGACATCCATGCTGTCTGTCCTCCATGGCCAAACTGCAATCTTGACGCAGTTGTTGTCATTCATGGAGGGCATGTCAGCTAACATGTCTGACCAACGTCGTAGTATTTCGGCCATAGAGTCAGCACTGATGGCAGCAGTTGCCCTCCAGCAGTGACCCATCCCCTCCACTCCTTCTGAACCATCTACATTCCCCTCACCCATACCTGTCCAAAGCAAACGCACAGGGACACGCACAGCAACAAGGACACCCAGCACACCACCACGGAAGTGTCGGCGCAGTACTCCAGGCACACACTCTCACGGGGATGTAGACACACCCACAAGGACTGGGGAAAGACGGCAGACACGCAGCCAGAGACACGCTACGCATCACTCACTACCCTCTACCTCCACTCCCATTGTGTCCCCGGGGTCAGGTGGTAGCCTGTCTGAGCTGGCAGCAGTGTGCAGTGCAGAATATGTGGCAACCTTTGGAGATGCACCAGCCACTGTGGAGGTATCCTCCCCACCAGCACCCACTACACCTACCCTTCAGTCTCCTGTCCCTGCGGTGCCGGTCATTGACAATGATGATGCCCCCCATGGGTCCACAGACCTGTGAGTCCATCCATGTGCAGGCAAGTTTATGGGTGACAACCTCCACGTCACCACTTTGATGGACATTTTATTGGACTGGCCAATGACCTTCTTTGAGCCTGGACTTTTTTATTTCCTACATTTGATTTTTGAGCTGAATAAAGCATTTTTTTCTATCTGAACTATAGCATTTCAGGTACTAGCTTTAGGTGCTGTGTGCCCAGGAGTTGGTGTCATGTTGATGTTTTCAGATTGTGAAAGGTGTCCACCTTCAGATGGTAATGATGTTCAACATGGTATCTAAGCGCCATCCAAATGTTGCTGCACAGTATCTGGATTTGTGTGTGTGCAGTTTGTATACAGACATTGTTCCTCAGTGACACATGAGATCTACACTACAGACAGGTGCACTAATGTTTTAGTGAAATTAGTACAGGCCTTCCATATTTGAGGACATTACCTTCTGCAATGGCCATGCCTGCTCAGAGATGAGTTGTGCTAATTGGTCTGTGCCATCCATGCTACTCACTGTGTTTGTGTTCATAGTATGTATGTATGCCAGCATAGACAACATCAGCCTTCTTCACACTTTACAGATATATGTGGTCACAGCCTTACCCTTATGTTCGGATTTGTAATGCAGGCAATTACAGCCCATTAATAAAAATTATTTCACTTTGATCTAAGGTGTTTCTACCCGGTTCCGTCCATGACAAAGCACTTGTTTGTCTAGATGTACATTCTTATCAGGGCCATGAGATATATGACAGTGTGTTTACCCTTTATGCTCTATTTGTTTTGCGGCCTGTTACATGACTTCAGTCCACTGAGTGATGATGGTAGGGTATGTAGATTTACTGCTACCTCCATGGGTGGATCAGCATGTGTGATCTGAACTCACACCCACATGTGGTGTGTCACACAGTGGTTTACATGTATGAGTCATCCATGGAGTGGGACACTGCTGTGCGTGATGTTTTGCTATGGCATCATCAGGACTGTCAGAGGTTATGGCTGTACACATACAGAAAGTAGATTTATGTGATGCTGATGCCCCCAAACCTTCACAAAGCACTGCTGGGAGTCAGATTCACCCACCCCTCCTATGTCTGGCCACTGCTGGGAGTCAGATCCACCCGCCCCTCCTATGTCTGGCCACTGCTGGGAGTCAGATCCACCCACCCCTCCTATGTCTGGGCACTGCTGGGAGTCAGATCCACCCACCCGCCTATGTCTGGCCACTGCTGGGAGTCAGATCCACACACCCCTCAGATGTGTGCACCATACCCCAACATAAATGGCGTGTGTGCGTGTCGGACCACTATAGCAATTGTGAAGTTGGCGAGAGTGTGACTCGTATTAATATTGATATGGTGGTATGGGCAAAATTGTTACGCACCGTAACCCGACATTCATGGCATGTGTGCAGGACGTTTCACCATTACAATGGTTCCACACGCAAACAGCCCATACCCCGACAGTGCATTTGTGTGTGCGTGATGTTTCACCATTGTAATGGTGCCACACGTGAAAGGCCCGTACCCCCACAGTACGTTCGTGTGTGCATGACGTTTCGCCATAGCCATGGTGCCACACGCGAACGGCCCGTACCCCGACAGTGCGTACGTGTGTTCGCGACGTTTCACCATTGTAATGGGGCCACACGCGAACGGCCCGTACCCCGACAGTGCGTTCGTGTGTGCGTGACGTTTCACCATTGCAATGGTGATATGCGTGTGACGCAGCGTACATGTATATTTCCGTTGTTGGTACGTTGTACTCACCGTCTGCGCCGTCGTCAGTTTCTATGTACCAGGTCGTAGGCGTACAGGACAGGGAAGACACGGTGTATGGGTGTCAGTGGCGTACCGGGGTGCGGTTCGGACCGGACTCTGCTTTTACGGTAGTTTTCAGCTCCCGAAGCAATAGGGTCGTATGGAGTGTCGCCGGAACGGATCGTACTTGGTCCGTCGGAAAATGCTTCCTTTTTACGTACGGACGGCACGTACAGCGTGACCCGGATATGTCTGGTACGTAGTTTTTGTTTGTAAGATATTTGGTACAATTTGTATGGGGTTTTGCTTGCGGTTAGGATCGTACTTCCTTGTACGTACGGAGATGTTGAAGGTGTTCGATTCGTACGGGAAAAACGCTCCGTACGGCTATACGGATCAGTTTTTCTCGAATCTGAATCGACCGCAAAATGTACAATAATAATTGTAAAAAATATTTATAGACATTGTATATTTTAAATAATGTGAAAGCATTTAACTTCAAATTAAATTTTCATAAAAAAATATATATTTATACCAGTTTAACTATTTTCTTTGAAAAATTTAAATAGTTTTTGATATGAAACCATTCCTGATTATTTTTTCTTATTTAAAACAGATTTTATTCCATCAAATATATCTTAGACAACATCATATTTGAATATATTAAAATAATAATATGATAAAATACATTTAAAAATTAGAAATTAGTAATTTTCAAAACTTTGAAATTATTACAGTACAATATAACTGTTAATCATAGCTTTTAATAAAAATCTCCCCACCCTTAGCCCCTAAAAACCCAATATTTCACTACTAAAACATTCAACAATTTCATGATTACATTAATATTTTACTAAAAACACAAATAAAAAAATAAAGACATACAATTAAACACACTACAATACATTACATACTAATTAACACTTACAAACAATATTACATACGATATTCTCTGCATCAATATTTTTTACAATTATATAAAAAATAACACTAAAAACGATAATTTTACCTTCGATATTCCTGTCCATGATATTTTTATGTCAAGATATTCTTGAAATTTAATTTTTGTATCACAATACTATTTTTCTAATATTTTGTCCTATCACCACAGAAGAGTGAAGTCTGTAATTTTGCCCTTCATTGTTTGGGTAGGAGGTCATTGTTGGATGCCCCATACTCCCAAAGTGCTCCTTGTTAAGGGGGCATTTTCTTGCCACCCATTTCTGGCAGTCATTGTGACTGTCGGGGGCCTTTCTAACCATGCACCTCCATCAGTAATACATATAAGTCCACAGACATATACTTCCCTTATTTGTGAGGAGACCTAATATCATGCAAACAGGAGAAGGCCTTCTACAAAATCAGTAGGTGCCAAATTTAAACCAGTAAAATATAGATTAGAGAATCGTCCCCTTCTGAAAAGCACAAGTGCACTTGCAGCACTGCACAATTGCACACAAGAGTAAGCACAGGCACAGTTCTGTGCTAGCATAGCAATTCATGAATTACAGAATGGGGCACAATTATATAGGTATTGAGCAGTAGTATATATATATTGTGCAGTTAATTAAAACCATTATAAAAAAGATATATGAGCATCGTTTATAAGCAATAAAACATTAGTTTCAAATAAGCTTATGACCTCAATTAAAAAGCGCACATTATGATCACAGAGCGAATCCCCTCCTCCAACCTTGATGACCCATAGTGTTGTTTCTTCATTTATATCGGTTGAGGTAAACAGCAGTTTGTGAGGCTGTTATCAGTGCATGTGTGTAGTGCATAGTCCTGTCTCAACATTCATTGGTTTATACAAGGGTAAATAACCTTTTGATATTTTTCTTTGGAGCTTGTATGTGCAAAGAAATGCTTAAAAAGTATATGCTTAAAAACAAAGTCACAGATGTGAGCGCAAAGGATTGACAGGTCGTCGCCATCTCTGTTCCAGTACAGCTTCATCGATGATCCGATGATAGCTGTTTTAATCGAAGATCTGCTGCAGTTAAAAATGTTACCAAGTAGCAGCTTTATTGAATGTCATCGCCTAAGAAGCTTCGAAGCACTGCTTGTCGGCACGTCCGTATTTGGTTTTTGTTAAAAATGGGTCTAAGAAGTGACCGGCATTCCCGCATCAGCTCAGGGCAGATGGTAATGATGTGGACTATGTCCTCCTCTCCTTCCCTGCACAGGCGGCACGTTGCTGGCTTAGGCGGGCACAACCAAGGTGGCAGATGGTATGCTGTTGGTAATACTCCTAACGTAATTTTCAAAAACTTCTCTTTGGTGGCTATAGAGAAGTTGGCGAGTAGATAAGCTTGAGGAGTCGCTTTACTGTAAGATTGAATAGTGAGCCAGCCATGTGAACGCTCCGCCAAAGCTGCTTTGTCTTGTAAAATGGACTCTTTTTTAACGATGTTGTTCACAATTTTTTTGAAGCTTTCCATAGTCCCCGACGTTGCCCAGAGTTGCCGTAACCCCAGATGATCAAGTGCAGTGTCCAGAAAATGTCTGGCTGGGCAGGTTTCTGTGGTTTCTACTTCTCTCCACAAGTAGAAGTTTAATGCTTCTGGCTGCCCCTTTTTGATCTTGAACCAGGTTTTAACAAAAGCTCCTGTCTTTGTATCCCAAATTCGAGCCACATTTGCGCAGGAGATGTATATCCAGGCAACCCATATATTATTCTCAGCGCTCTGGCGATGATGCCATTCAATGTTTCCGTGTCCCTCCCTCTCATAGCTTCGCTTCCATAGGTGATTGATGGAATAAGTTTGGCCGGTATCACCTTGGTCAGAGGGAGAAAGCTTGGCCCAGCGGTTGTATTTTCCAAGTTTCTTAGTGCAATAGCTGTTGTTAATCCCCTCTTTTTTATTGTCTTGCATTGTGCTTTGAAGTTGCCTTTGCTATCAATCATGACTCCCAGATATTTATATTCTTGTACGACTTCAAGTTTAACTTTTGCCAGGTGCCAGTTATACTTTGTTTTTGTTTTCCATTGGTTTACACACTGAGTATTGAAGTATTGATGTCTGAGTATTGAAGTGATAGGTATTGAGCAGGCAAGAACGTAGGTCCCGATTCATAGAACTAACTTAAGACAAAACCCTAAACTTACTACTTTTGGTATTCACAGAAGTTGGGATTTTGTCTTGAGTTTGTCTTAAGACAAACTTAAGTCAGACTTAAGACAGACTTAAAACAGACTTAAGTTAGGATTTTGTCTTAAGTCTGTCTTAAGTTTATCTTAAGACAAACTTAAGACAAAATCCTAACTTTTGTGAATACCAAAAGTAGTAAGTTTAGGATTTTGTCTTAAGTTAGTTTTGTGAATCGGGCCCTCTGTTCCTTGATAATAGCAAATGCCAATTTTTGAACCAGTTTTATTTGCATGTATCCACATCACATGTACCCAGCACATCACGTCATCTACAGGATCTATCATGTAAAAAAGAAGAAAAAAGGAAAGACGGTAGTCCCAGCAAGGGACCATCTTTTACAGCACATTGCAAAGACAGCAGCAGGAGTCTTGGTTCTTGTTTCAAACATGAGAAAGCAAAAAAGAAACATTTAAACATGGGAGTTCATGCGGTGACGTCAGTGTATACAACACTATTGCTAGTGTTGGTATGCGTCCTTTCCATCACAGATCCACATAATCCTTACCAGGGCATAACATAGTACATCGATTCAAGTAGACAGCATTATATCAATATGCAGGAGTGTTGTTACTTGTGATAGGGAAGTACTATTACATGCTCCACAGTCAGATATGGGCAGACAGACAATAAGTAGTGAAAATAAGAGGTCACTATAATGATGGTCAATGAGAGACTGCACAAATTGTTTGGCATAAGCATTAGTGCTGACCAACCAGGTCATCACCAGATGTTTGCAAATCTGTCAATAGTGCCTCCCAGCCCACTGCTATAGGGTGCTTGCGCAGTTCACCATTCTACTCTCACCTAAGGGCCATGACCTCCGCCCCCCCCCACTCACTTATACCAATGGGCTCCACCTGGTAGTGTTTGCGCCTTCCAATACATGGCGATACGTCTATGAGCTACCAGTAGCAACCAGTAGCACCAAATTCTTTGGGTATTTGAACACTCCCAGCAAAGAGTCTTCAATAGTACCCACCCTCGCATGATCATTCACTTCCATGAATGCAGCTGAGACCACTGCTGCCCTTAGTGTCTAAGTCTCTGGGCAGCTCCAAAACATGTTCACCATATCAGCTCCAGCTTACTGGCAACTAGGACAAGAAAAAGGGGAGCCAAATATTTGGTGAAGTGCAGCAGGGGTGAAATATGTCCTGTAAAGGACATTGTGTTGGCTATACTGGAACTTTGCATTCTTTGACAACCACCTGGGATAGACTAGTGCCCTCACCCATTCTTTCTGAGTGAGTTGCCTTCCTATAGCTCTTGCCTAACATCTGCGTGCTGCTGCTAGGGGGTCATGTGTGGTGGGTGCTAAAGCACAGACAGGCCAAGTAATGAGTTTGTGACCACTACCTATTCTTTATAACGTGTGCACTAACAGGTGCTGTTCTGGTTCAGTGCCCGTGATGTCCCAGAACCACACCAATGCAGCCAACAAACTGCCATAAGCCAGGTAATAACCTTCTGGAAGTGCACATTCTTCCTGCAGTTGATCATAGCGTTAAAGGGATGCATCCTGGAACATTATTCCCAGAGTGTCCACTCATGCTGCCTCCCAGTTCTCTACTCCCGCCCTATCCTGCATATCACTGAATAGAGCAATGGAACTCAATGGGATCTCAGGCGAGTACCTAGTTATACTGGGCATGAGTCGCAGAGTACGATTATAGCTCTGGTACGCTATCCTCAACAGCCCATCAGCATCTGGTGAAAGTCTTGCGTGCGCTAGGTAGGTCCACTGAACCATACGCTGCGCGCCAGTGGTAGTAGGTAGACCCAGCTCGCCTTGATAGCATCCCGCCAGCCAGCGCGCAGGAAACTTCAGCTGAGCTGCCAAATAATAGAGTTAAAAAATAGGAGCTCTCAGCCGTCCATGCTCCACAAGTAATTGTAGTTTTCGAAGAACATGTCGCCTCCCTTTATTCCACACGAAACTTCCAAGTGCTGAATGTAATGCATGGAATGTGGATCTGAGGACATCAACTGGGGGACAGTGCAAATAGTAGAGTAGGCGGGGGAGCATAACCATCTTAGACAATGACACTCTAATTTGTACTGTGAGAGGTAATATGCTCCAGAAGGTCATTTAGGGAACACAAAAACACTAAGGCTCAAGTAAGATTACCATCTAACAGGTCCCTTATCTCATGGTAGATGTTTATTCCTAAATAGCAAAAGGTGCGGGGTTCCCATCCAACTGGGAGGGAATCTACAAGGAAATACTTCTAGCGGCATTCTGGACGTAGTGGGAACAAGCATGATTTGGTACAGTTGACCCCTAGGCCAAATGCAGCGTGGAAGTCTTGCAGGATAGCTTGTACAGCTGTTATGCACTCTCAGATGTAGATGAGCATGTCATCTGCATATAGCGAGACAACATGGGTCTAGCAGCTGGTTCACAGAGTGTCCAGTCTAGCCTGGCCATGTAAGTCATGTGGGGGTGGAATAGTAGGAGAACTCTCTAGTATCTAGGTAAAGTGAACTCCAACTGTCCAGTAAAGACCAGTGTTGGAGCCACTGGGACATGTGAGCTGAAGACGCCACCAATGGGGAGGTTGGAAAAGGTGGGTGTGAGTGGTCCAGGTATGGTCCAGCACACAATTAAAGTCCCCACCAAATATCCAAGGAATGCTGGCCCACTTGATGATCATTAGGGAGAGGTGGGAGAAAAAGGTAGGTTGAGCTATTTTGGGGGCCCTCCACAAACACATAGCTGCCCTCTGGGTCAATCTGGTTTCCCATTGAGTTGAAAGGGACTCAGTCCTAACCCATATCAAAGTGTCTTGGGCAAATTTTGAATATGTAGTACAAAAACATTCCCATCAGCAGTGCTTGTACATGGGAACATCCTCACCCCCAGCTCATGGGTCTCCTGTATGAAGGCAATATGTGTGCCCCTTCTTCTGAGATATTGCTGAACTGCATGCCTCAGATATTCCACATGATTAAGTTAGCCTTAACTATTTTAGTAGAATAACTGTAGGATAAGCTCCAGTAGGATCTATAAGCCACATGGCTGCAATCGCAATGCTAAGTGTAGGAGCTACATGCGGCGGAAAGGAAAATGGGAGTACACTGCATGACTCTACGAAATGCAACAACAGAACCCACAACTCCCTTCACAGGGCAACCGCAGAACATGAGGCTACCCAAACAATAAAGTAACATTCCCATAGAAGGGGTGCTCCTCAATATGCGCTAACATGCAATGGTGTTGCCCAGGAGTGAGGTGAAAGGAATAGTCAGCTCATCCACATTCGACTCTGTATCCAGACAGACTTTGCGGGTCGCCTCTACTAAGGCTGCCTGCGAGACCCATTGCTTCAAGATCAGTAAACGTAAACAACAGGAGGATTCCACAGATGAATTAACAGAAGCACACCTGTCCCGGCCCATCTGGCAGTCATCACAGGACATCTTCTGCCGTTTGTGGAGTCACATTGGGCAGAACCACTGAGTTGGACTATCTGTGGAGTGGACCAAGTCAACGTCAGATACATCTTCTTCAAAGCTTGAGCAGGGGGGTGAGTGGCAATCCGCCCAGAGTTTAACTGCCGTTGTAAGAACTAAGGCCTCCTCCTCTTTGACTTGTTCTGGGATAGGAGCCCTGTGGATGTCTGCACTACCAACATTACGGACCTATTGCTTCCGGCGCCATGAGGTCTGGATCTTTCGCTTTCCATGCGCCAGTGAGGATGATGCGGATGCCTCATAGCTATGTTGCTCCACCCAGTAATATGCATCTCCTGGTTCTGTGAAGAAGTAACTGGTATTGTGAACCATGACTTTGATTTTGTCTTGGAAAAGGAGTGCGTAGCAGAGCTGACCTGTCGTAGTTTGCATTTCACTTCCAGGAAGGAGGCTGTATGATGCTTTACTGACATGGTATGATCCGGAAAGATAAACACCTGAGAATTCTCATCATGAAGAGGTGCAATTGTCCTGGCTACCTGTAGTAGGGAATCTTTGTTCCTGGGCATGTTCAATTGTGAAATGTGGGGACAGTTGGTTTGAAGTCACCGCCTGGGTCAACCAGTCCTCAAAGAACTGTACAGGGTCCATGGCCTCCACCCCCTCTGGCATGCCTCCTATATGGAGGTTATTGTGGCGGGAGCGCCCTTCCAAGTCCTCCGCACGAGCCTCGAGCTCCTGAACTTTCACAGTCAGGGTGCGAACGTGATGCACCAGATCCTTCAGAATGGTGAGGCTCTCTGTGATCTCTTGTTCCACGTAGGTTACACGGTCGATCAATTTCCATTGGTCTTTATCCAGTAGGCCCAGGTTGATCACCACAGCATCAACCCTAGTGTGCAGGTCATACCTGGAATCAGTAATGGCTCCCAGTATTTTATCAAGAAAATGCTCGGTGTGCGCCGTTGCCGAAGGCGGGTCCAGGGACAGGCCCGATCATGAGGACCCCCATGCATGCCATCTTGATGGCAGGGCTGCTGGGGTCCACTCCACCTCTGAGGCTCATGCTTGACACCGACCCACAGGGACCAGCAACCCATATATGCTACATAAGTATAAGTAGGAGGTCAAACAGGTAAATGTTCTAGATCCGCCAGACCCCCACATACAAGCAGACCAGGCAATGGGGGTGGCACGAGCAATCCTGCAAGATAGAGAGATTTAGTACATAGTATGGCCACTGACATGACCTTGGGGTACAGTCCACATGTCTTCTCAGCAGACTCCACAGAGACGGGCCTTGGGCATCCCACACAATCGGCTACACAGAAAGAGCTCGCCTCAGACACCTGGTGTGTCAGGATGTAGGACCCGCCTTACACTATCTCACACAATAGTACAGCACGAGCAGTCCTGGTGATGTACACACAGAGATGCGCTGTTTTAAGATGGCCATGATGGGATGGGATGAGGGCCCAGAACTTCTCCTACCCCTCCCCTTTTCACCTTGCATTCCAAGCTCAGCGCAGCTCTAGTCGCAGTTTGAGCATTGGACTTCCTAGCCCCTCTAGGCACTTTGCTGCTTGTAGACAGACACACTCTCCAGTCCCTATAATCTGCGGCTGCGGCGCATGTAGCTATAGTTCCCCGATGCACCCACCAACAGATGCTCAGTTCCCATTGGCCCACGAAGGCAGTCCAGGAGCATACCCAGGGAAGGTGAGGCCTCCCTATCAGGGAGTCTCAAAGGCTCAAGGCACACTGCCAGGCAGTTTGTGCACCTCACTGATGTTAAAACAACCTCCCAAGACTGTGGACGATCACAGTCGCAAGGAGTTGGGGAACACTAGAGAGGCAGGGGAGGGAAAGAGTGTGAGCTAGAGACCGTGAGCGGAGAGGTGGGAAATAGCATCCGACCCTCGCAGAACCTTTCTCCCACGTTAGTATTTACTGTTGGCTGGATTTGGCACCTCCAATCAGCAGTAGCCAGATGCCTGCATCTTGCGCCGTCCGTCGCATTCAATCACTGCCCACTGTGCAGATTAAGGGCCACCTAGCTACGTTGTGTCTGCAGCGGGGCGGGGGACACTCTTGTGACTACCAGGCAGTGCAGCAGTCTGCTTGGGCCAGGGAGCGGCGCAGCCCATCTGATGGCTATCATCGCTCAGAAGATACTGCCACAGCTTCCTCTGTAGGCACAAAGGTTCTACACTTCGGCACAGGCAGAGCAAAGGGCTCCCAGGTGGGGACAGTGGTGGGTGATTATGGATCTTGGGCCACCCGTCAGAGCGCTTCTAAAACCCGTCCACCATCTTGCCCTGGCTGGCCATGCCCCAACTGGCCTTTCCATCACAGAAGTGGGTGTACGGTCATATTAAACAAGGAATCATGCGCATGTGCAGGCTCCCGTGCATGCGCAGTGTACAAAAATGAAGCCGGGATCCAGACGATGCGGCGCAATAAGGTAAGTTTGCTTTAAAGTTTTATTTAGCCTTTTAATTTAATTTAATAATGCGGGCAGGAGGCGGGCGGCAGGCGGGAGGCAGGCGGGCGGACTCGTGAAATGGAAATATCGTGGAGAGGCAGGAGATTGCTTCAATTTCCGTGCCTCTCTGCTATAGTCCCTTCCGCGACTTCCGCCCACCCCTAGTGCTGGGTAATAGGGCCCGAGAGGTCTCTCTGTGCATCCGCTGTAAGACAGGGGAATGTTAGGCTATTGAGGAACTCATCCAGTAGTGTGTCAGTGGTGTGTGGTGGTGCTGAATATAAGTAACTAAGGCCTCATTAAATTCATATTGTGGGTGTACTAAGCCCTTGGTCGGGATACATATACATGTAATGATAGGTGTTAAGGGGCGTGGCTAAGCACGCAACGGGAATGGCTGCCTTGGAGTGAAGCTCCGCGCCGAGCCTGCCTTCCTGGTGCATTTATCCGCTAAATCGCCGCCCGCAGACGGCGGAAATCACTGGCGCTGCCGCCGGACATCATCGCCGACCTTCCGGCCAACTTTGAAAAAAATCGGCACATCCGAGGTGCACCGGAGGTTTCGCTGTGCCGCTGCCGCTGCCGCCTTCATCGCTCCCAATCTCGGGAGACGTGCAGGACAGTCCGAGGCTCCAGTCGGGGGTGCAGGCCCAGGGCTCGGCCCGGCGGGCGCGGAGGCCGCGTGACGCTGGGGAGAACACGGAGTCGGACTGCGGCACCGGACCTGGTCTGAACAGAGGCTCTACCAGCGGAACACTACTTACCCAGGTACCACGCCGGCGGTGCAGCCACACGGAGCCAAGCGGAGCATCCCTGGCCAACGCGGCCAAGCGGCGGTCAGTGCGGACCGACCCACCGGCCACAGGAGCACACCCCAGCCCAGACACCTTGCTCCTTTGCTGGGAAAGTAACGGCAGCGAGGCAGGGTAACCACGAAAGACCCGTGGCACACACTACTACGACGGCGTCGGCCTACCCAGCGACGCGTTACATAGAACGCACCCACGTGGCGACCAGAGCCAGTGGGGCCGTGAAATCACCCCCGGTCCAACTCTTGGAGCACCTGCAATACCACACACGTCTTGGGAGTGCCGCAAAGACCCACATGGCCCGCCGTGGTGTTTAACCCTCCGCAACGCGACGCACGCTTGGCCTCTGCCACGCACCAGCCCAGTCATACCAACCCGCCGAGCGCAGGACGCCACAGACCACTGCCAGAGGGCGTGCCCACATAGGGGCCACACACACTGTACAGCACTCGCCTGCCCAGTGGTTGGACTACCGACTACACGAGCCGGCCCTCTGAGGGCGACGTGAGCTGCTAGGCAAGGCCCGAAGAAGTGACGCAGATGTCTAATGGGCCCAAAACGAGAACTGGCACCGGCAACGCTAACCAGAAGGCCAAGATGGATAAATCCGGGAAACACACCGACTCGGATCAGACGGCGGCCAAGCTGGACACTATGCTGGCGGCGATGGAAAGACTTGAGGAGTCACTAAGCCTAACCCGCACCTCCCTGGCCACCAAAATCGACAGCGTGGTCATCGATCTCACGCACCTGAGGGCAGATCACAAAAAACTGGCGGAGCGCACCACCACCTTGGAAGACACACTACAGACACTTCAACCCAAAACCGACCAGTCACATAAACACATCCAGGACTTGTTGAACAGGGTGGAGTTCTTGGAGGACAGGGCTGAAGACGCGGAAGGTAGGACCCGCAGAAACAACGTGCGCCTGGTCGGAGTTCCGGAGAAATGGGAAGGGAGGTCCCCAGAAATGCACATGGAGCGGTGGCTCCAAGGCCTCCTACCGGAAGGATCGCTCTCCCCGCACTTCGTGATAGAACGAGCTCACAGGGTCCCCACTAAACCCCTGGCGACGGGCTCCAACCCAAGACCCATGCTGCTCCGCATAATGAACTATCGGGACAGGGACACCATCCTACGAGAAACCCGCAAGCTCCAAGAGGTTCGGATAGAGAACGCGTCGGTGATGTTCTTCCCAGACTATACTGTGCAGGTCCAGCGGCAGAGACATGACTTTCTGGCGGTGAAAAAGCGACCTAGACAGATGGGCCTCCAGTACTCCCTGCTCTTTCCCGCAAAGTTGAGGGTCGTGGCGGGAGAACGGACTCATTTCTTCACAGACCCCACGGAGGTGGAAACCTGGCTAGACAGCGGAGTTGATACAGAACCCAAAGCGTCAGCGGGTCCTACGCCACGTCGGCAATCCGGCAATCACAGACGAAGACGACGACCCCGCTGGAATTCTCAGCCAGGTGCACGCGCGGTGACTCGACCTTCCCCTCCTGCAGATGCCAGACGGCAGGAGAAGCAAGATGCCCTCCGCCTGGTGATGGAGCTCAGCGGTTCCCCTGCACAGAGCGAGGTGGCGGGCGGCAGCGCACAGGACCTTCAGAGTGACGATGAAGCCATCTATGGAGTACCGGACTCCCCGACCTCAGATGACCGACCTGATGTCACTCCCCAAACGGCAGATTACATCAGCTGATCAGGCGACGGATGCAAAATCCCACGGAAACGATTACGAGTGACCACCACAACGGACCTACGGCAACACAGCTACAATGAGCCCTGAGCGGGACGACGGACTAACCCCCTCGTCCTCCATACTATACGCATGGGGCACATGCGCCATATAACCCATCGCTGGACATGAATCCAGGCACTGGCGGTGAGGGCCCACGCTCGACAGTACACGGCTACGGAGACGCTTTGCCTTGCCTGGCGATGGCTCGATTGGAACACGTAATGTATGGAGTCTTATACATGTACATGATGGGTTCATTCTCTACAAGGGCGGCATAGACTGATACGTCCTCCCCGGGAAGGCAATATGCCTTCGCTTCACAATCATATTGACACTGACCATTTGATCTCGTGCATATAGCACACCCACTCCCTTAGACTTGATTATTGTTGCTCTCCTAGAGAGTATGGACGGGAGCACGTTTCGCATCCGACCTTTTGGTATTTTGCAAGTTCATTTTGTTCAATGGTTTACTGTTCCAATAGCCATGTTTCTTTCCCCTCCTATGGTCACAGTGCAGTGGTGCGCCACATCGGGCGCTTATGGGGTGGCGGGGGCTGTCTACATGACGATGAGCGGATATGTATGGGGGGGTGGAGGCAGGGACGGATGGGAGGTTTTGTTGAATTACTGTAATGCTGCCCATTAAGATATGCACATGGAATGTGAGGGGTATACACACACCATCCCGACGCTACCAAATCTATTCATACCTCAAACGCCATCACGTACAAATTGCCCTCCTACAAGAAACTCACCTTAACAGCACTGAAATAGCCACACTACGACGTAGGTGGCGCGGACAACTTTATGCTACAGGATTCTCATCATACGCTCGAGGGACGCTGGTATGGGTCAGACCGGGCATTCCTTGGACCACACAAGACGTACACATAGACCCCGAGGGCAGATACGTGGCTATCCACGGCAGATTAGATGGTAACCCATTGGTCATAACATCAATATATGCGCCTAACACGGGGTTGGCAGACTTTCTCACCGGCTTGTCACACACACTGGCCCCCTGGCATGGAGTCCCATGGGTCATTGGTGGGGACTACAATAGTTCACTAGACTTGGCACTTGACCGTTCTCATCCTACATTACCCAACTCACAAGCTCAGGCCACTACGAAAGCACTACAGGCGTGGTCCATACAATGGGGCTTACAAGATGCGTGGCGCACTCGCAACCCACACTCCAGGGTCTACTCGTATTACTCGGGAGCACACGCCCTGCATGTCCGCCTTGATCGATACATGGTCTCTAGCGAACTCTTGCCCAATATCACGGACACCTGTTACATGGGACGCACACACTCCGACCACAACCCACACCTCCTAGACCTGATGTGGGACCAACCTCGACCACCAATACCCACATGGAGGTTACAACCCGACCTCTTACTGGACGCCACGTTTAGGGGCTCCATCAGCGCGCAGACGGCACAATATTTCGAAGACAACACAGGCTCGGCATCGACACCACAGATTGAATGGGACGCGTTCAAAGTGGTCCTCAGGGGACAATGTCTAGGCACCCAAGCTCACTCCCGGCGACACTTAGAAGCAGTTCTCAGGCGCATAGAATCTGACCTGCTACGACTGGAACAGACCGCAGCCGCAGACCCCACCACAGACTTAATACATGCACGGGCAGAGCATGCTAAACTGATTGACAGATTGAAAAATGTCAACTATAGGGCCCACTCAGCCCGCACCCACCATACCGGCGACAAACCCGGCAAGTTGCTAGTGTGGCTGATACAACGCGAAAACCGAGTAACACCAGTGGCAGCGGTGCAGTCGCTGGCAGGCCCGATGGTGTACACACAGGCGCAGATACACGAGGCCTTTGTGACTCATTACAGCGCGCTCTACAAATCCCGTCTGCTGACTACACCACCCGTCATAACCGCGTACCTAGAAGATATCATGCTACCTACCCTGACAGATGAACAACGAGAGGACCTTGGGTCACCGTTGATAGCCGAGAAACTTCATGACACCATCTTTGCCCTCTCGAATGGCAGGGCACCAGGCCCTGATGGACTGCCAGCGGAATACTATAAAGCATGCTCTGACATCCTAATTCCAGAGCTCCTAAGGGTATATGCAGCGGCGCTAGAAGACTTGGACCTACCCCTGACTATGAATGAGGCAACATTAGTGTCCCTTTTAAAGCCAGGTAGAGATGATACACTACTCAGCTCATATAGACCCCTAGCACTACTAAACACTGATTATAAGATACTAGCCTCGACTCTCGCCCGGCGACTGGCAGGACTGGTGCCTGGCTTGATACACGACGACCAGAACGGCTTTGTGCCCTCCAGATGCACCTCCCATAACATACGTAGGCTATTCCGGGTACAAACGTATGCAACACGAGACTGGCCCAGGTCAGGCTGCCTAGTCCTGGACCTGGAGAAGGCGTTTGATTCGCTCGAATGGCCCTATTTACTGGCGGTGTTGCGCAGATTCGACCTCGGGGAAGACTTTATTGAACTGGTGGGATTACTGTATAGACGCCCGGTGGTGCGAGTTCGCACGAGCGGGCTACTATCTGACGCCATTAGAGTACAACGCGGCACCAGACAGGGCTGCCCGCTATCCCCGTTACTTTTTTCACTAGCGATAGAACCCCTTGCTGCACTACTGCGCGCTGAGGGCATACACTGGGGGATCCCACTCGCGGATGGCATACACACAGTCTCGCTATATGCAGACGACCTCCTTTTATACGTCAAAGACCTCACCCACATACCACAAGGCCTCTCAGAGATCTTTAGATCCTTCGAGACCATGTCAGGCCTCAAGGTAAACTAGGCCAAGTCAGGTGCATACTCGTTCAACCCTGACATCCCTGACCCTGGAATCACGATTAATGGGGAGAGACTGCCATGGCACCACACCACGTTCAAATACCTAGGAGTGTATATCTACAGGACACCGCGAGATGTCCTGGATGGTAACCTGACACGCGCCATCACGTCTATAAGATCCCAGATTGCCTTTTGGAAATCCCTACCGCTCAATGTCCCGAGCAGAGTGACACTGACAAAAATGATAGTACTCCCCAGGCTCTTATACTACTTCGCCAACATACCAGTGTACGTGCAGGCGCGCACCTTCAGAGAACTGGCCTCCATGATCAGAGACCTGATATGGAACACGGGCCGACCCAGAGTGGCCCTCCGAAAGCTATATGCACCGGTCGATGAGGGAGGCCTTGCGGTACCGAACCTCGAACTTTACTATCTGGCAGCCCAGCTACAATGGGTCACTGCTTGGCTTGCAGGAAACCACCTGCAAGACACAGCCACGATCACGGATATGTTTTCCTCCACGCAAATACATACACTATTCCACCCCCTGACGCACCCAAGGAAATCCACTCAGTTACACGTCAACGTAGCGGTACGATGTTATGTCAGAAGCCTACGACTCACGAGATCGACCAAGCCATATGCCCCGGCGCTCCCACTCTTAGGCACCCCCAAGTCCACCTCTATAGTCCCAGAAACAGCGCTAGAACACTGGACGCGCACTGGAGTAGACACTATGGCAGACCTATATGCCGATGGTGTCCTGATACCGTTTGTAACGCTAGCTGCTGACACAGTTCTCCCGCCAGGACAATTTTTACAACACTCCTCCTTACTTTTAGCATACACGCAGCGGTGGGGTAACATCACTGATGAACTACCGACGCATCAATTGATACAGAGCCTACACGTCATGGGGAATGGCACACACGTAGTGCACTGGCTACAGCAGGCGCTATTGTCGCACACACAACATTCGCTGCAACCACTACGTGACCACTGGGCTACTGACAGGGGGAGGGACTGGACAGATAAGGAGTGGAAAATGATCCTGTTGGGCCCCAGACACGTGCCACGGAATGCTCGCTTCAAACTGATACAGTTCTACATACTGCATAGAGCGTACCTCTCACCCAGTAAGATTAACCGATATTTCCCAGGTGCTGCAGCCAGTTGCCCGAGATGTGCACTGGAAGAGGCGGACTTGCTACACATGCTCTGGCAGTGCCCACGGATTCAGACGTACTGGGGGGCGATACTGATGATACTGGACAAATGCACAGGCATGACGATACCACACACATGGGAGGCATGCATACTAGGCCTATATCAACGAACTTCATTGAATAAAGCCCCCTCTCGCTTCTGGGACCTTAGCCTCCTCACGGCAAAAAGACTGCTCACGAAACACTGGAAGAGAGCTACCCCACCATTACCAGAACACTGGCACACATCCCTAGACACCTGGGGAAAGGCGGAAAGCACCACCCTCCATAACGAGGAAACGGCGGGCCTACGTCAGTTCCCGATTGCGACATTATGGGACACAATGCTCAACTCTTTTCACAGGGAATACCTTCTAACACAGACTACGACAGAAGTCATCCACCCGGACAATGTCGACGACGCACCCCCTGCAGATATTCCATGCAGACAGATCTGATGACGCTTCCACCATCACGCCACTCCCCTCCCACCTGATGCTCGTTATGACAGGTACACTGTCCCCCCCAAGCCATGCTCACTTCGTTAGTCACTTTTGAATATCGCCCACGCCCCTCATGACGTCGCACCCACAAACAGATGCACACATCTTACTCCAGCATCAGTTGACCATGCCCAACCCTTCCCATTTTCCCCTTTATGTCCCCTGTTCCCTATCCTCTCCTCCCTCCCTTAATGTTTATTTCAGAAGTTATATCCTTGTTGCGCAAACATGGTTTGAAACGTTTGTGATGAAAAATATAGCCATGATGTATGAAGCAGGAAAACCAATGCATTGGGTGATATGCCCCGTAAACATGACAGACATCTCTGAGATGTGATAATGTATGTATTGTACCATTCATGCTTTAATTCTCCTATACCTCTAATAAAGGATATTTAAACAAAAAAAATGTAATGATAGGTGTTTCCGGGACGTATCCAGGCTAGTAACGTACCAGATTTGTCGGCCTCAGTGTGCTTCTGTTGCGTGTAAGCCTGGTGGTCAATAAATCGGAGAGTTTCTAGGGTCTTGGTGTGTCAGATACAAGCATCACGCAGGGATTCCCGTTTTTCCGGGTTCATCACCGCTGCTTGTTCCAGGTCAGTCATTAGGCCCTCTATACTAATAAGGCTTTTATGGACTTCTTGTCTAGCCCCTACTATGGACCCAATTGCAGAACCTCGCACCACCACTTTTTGCGCATCCCACTCGATGAGATGGGAGGAGGCTCTGTTCCAATTTTCAGAAAAATAATTTGTAATGGTCGTAGATAATGTGGTGAGGAATGTATTGTCCTCCAAGAGCTGGGCCATAGTCGCCAAGTAGGAACTGGGGTGGGGACTTTACCCCATGATAGTGGGGGTTGTGGCCCGAGAAGGTCTTAGCTAGATAGATGGAATGGTGTATTTGTGTGGCGATGGTGTGGGAACATATGAACCTATCAATCTTGGTGTGGAGTTGATGGACTGGTGAATAAAACGTGTACTCCCTGTGTGTGAGATGCAGCTGACGCCATATGTCTCTCAGTCCCCAACCAGACAGCCATGTTTTCAGGAGATCAGCTTATTTGCGGGCGCCTGCGCTGTGTAAGGGGGATGGGACCTGTCTAAGTCTACATCTAGAACAGCGTTACAATCGTCTCTCAGAATCCAAGGAATAGTGTCCCACCCTGTCAGGGCCACACCTACTCGCTGGAAGAACTTATCCTGATCGAAGTTCAGGGCATAACTATTTTCCAGCACCACCAGTACCCCATCAAGGGTCCAAAGGAGAACTTTTGGTTATTCAAAACACTAAACCAGCAATCGCTGGTCCAAACAGTGGTCATTTATTGACTAATACTCCTTTAGTTTTGAATTGATTTAAGAATCAGATTTCAAGGCACATGACTATAAGATGTATGGTCTTGTTTATTAGTCTTGCGTGTTATATAGGATGTTAGCATTCATTTAATTTAATTTAATGTTTTTTGTTTTGTCATCATCTGTTTGTAAATTGTATTGTAGAATAGTGTAAATATATGGATGTACAGTTGTCTGATTTGCCAAAAAATGTTTCATACAAATTTGAAAAAATAGATATAAACAGTTGGTATAAATAAAATTACCTGGTCCAACTAGATAATTGGTGGTTTGGCCTTTCGAATCCTGTTTAAAATAATGGTGGTTTAGGCAGTTTTGTGTTTTTCTCAGAGCAGACTCATCTGCATGGGAACACAAGTAATGCCAAACATCGTTCCATTTTCTTTGGCCTCATTGGTGAGGCGCAGCTTCAATCCAACTGCACGATGAGCTGCAGGACCAAGGATTGGGCTAGTAATCAGTATTGCTGCATACCCAGAAAACTTTGACTAACTTGTGTGATCCTTTGCAAATGGCTTCTCATCTATCGTGGCCTGTGACCATAATATGAAGTTATTCAGTTATTCATACAGTGGTTCATTGAATTGAAACACTAATACATATATTTAAATATTTAAACATTACTCACTAATATTTATTTTTCAAAAAGACACACATTCACTGGATGGTGTCATCAGTGATGTCATGAGTGATGTCACTGACCATGTCATGAGTGATGTAATATGTGATGTCATCAGCAGTGCATTGCACGCGCAAGTTATAGTGAGTCCAACTAACTATAACGTGGGAATTTCAATGGTTTTATGCGAGTAAAACTTTCAGCTAACTATAACTGGTGTGAAACCTATGGTTTTTTCAGTGAATTTAATAGGTTTTTTAAATGCAAATTCCTAACTATAACTGGTGTAAAACCTATATTTTTTTCAGTGAATTTCAATGGTTTTTGAATAGCAAATCTCTATAGGTATAAAAAGTAAAGAAATTTATAACGAATTTTATATTGTATAATTATGTAAATTTTTTATTTTTTTTGCCCCGGAGCGCTCCCGGGGCGCGTACCGATGCGCTCACTGGTAAGCGCAGAGTTACGGCGCGCCCCGGGGCGCGTACCAGTGAGCGTCCCGTTAGCGCTATTGCCGCAAACGAAAACAACATTGTGA
This sequence comes from Lissotriton helveticus, assembly GCF_964261635.1. NCBI lineage: Eukaryota > Metazoa > Chordata > Amphibia > Caudata > Salamandridae > Lissotriton > Lissotriton helveticus. The sequence goes on from NC_136071.1 coordinate 261,250,858, forward strand.
CGTATCGCGTAGCCGCGTGATGCGTCATATGACGCACTGCATAAGCGCACCCGGAAGCACGCGAGCCCATACGATCGCGCAACATCTCGACGCGCTTACGCTACGTGCCCCGGGGCGCGACTACGTAGCGTAAGCGCGTCGGGTCATGTGATCTGAAAATAACATTTTTCATTGGTGCAGATCAGTTTTGGTTTCCAAATGATGAAAGCCTGGATCATGTGACTTGAAAATAACACTTTTCATTGGTCCAGAACAGTTTTGTTTTCCAAATGATGAAAGCCCCCGCCTTTTTTTCTTATTCTGACTTTGTCCTTTGACTGAGGAAGACCTGTTTAGAGATCTATCTCTAATCTTTTCTACTTTAAAATGGCTACAGTAGCAGCAGCAGCTGGAGCATCTGCACCACCACCACCACCAACACTACCAAGAGGACCACCACAACATCACATTGGTGGTCAGGAAGAAGAAGAGGAGGAGGAGGATGAGGAGGGGAGAAGGACATACTTCCCAGAAGACAATATCCCATATAGGCCAAAGGAGCACATAGTATGGGAGTTTTTTTTCCATTCCAGAGGGCAAAAAGAAAGTCAATACACCAAAGGTGACTTGCCTAATCTGTGGCGTGGAACTTTCAAGGGGGAACCCTAATCGAAAATATTCATTTGGTAATTACACCATGATTTGGCATATGGAGCGGAGGCATCCCAACAACTATGCTAGGGCAGAGGTCCGAGAAATGGGCAGGAACCCTTCTCGATCTTCACCAAGCACCTCTCAAAGAAAGCAACCCACTCCATCGGATGCAGAGGCAAGAGAGACTGTAATTCAACCCAAGTTTGGTGATTTTAAAATCGTGTGCAAAGTTTGCGGGAAGACACTTTCCTATGGTGAGCAAAGTCTAAAACTTATCCTCTGTGCTGGTGATAACCACAAGTGCCCCAAAAACACCTACTTTTTTCCTGATTTATTTTTTGCGCCAGTTGAGCCATTTACAATTCCCTGTTTTTTGTTTCTCCCCATAAAAAATACAAAAAAAATATAAAACTGTTCAGAAAAGCCAAAAAAGTAAAAAATGTTCAAAAAAACAATAAAAAAAATAAAACAACAAAAAGAATAAAAAAACAGTTCTTTTTAGAACTACCTTTAATTTATAAAAATAAACCTATATTTTTAAAGAATTTCTGTCAATTTTTTTCCCTCAGGGTACACGCACCGGGTCGCGCACCCAAAAAAAAGAAAAAAAAATTAATGAAGGAGTTAGCATAAGGGAAGAACACAGAGAGAGTAATGTTAAGAGAAAGAGAGCTAGAGGGAGCAACACAGAGGGATTGTTTATTACATAGTAAAAAACAGAGAAGGTGTAATAAGGTGAACGTGAGAAAAGTAAAATGAATAAGGGAGCGAAAGAAGGGAAGAGAGCGGAAGAAGACAAAGGTAGAGATAGTGGGAGAATGTGAGTGGGTGTTGAAAGAAAAAGAAAGGACAGTAAAAAATGGTGAATGAAGGGTAGTGACGGAACCGGGATAAATGAACAACAGTGAGGGAGGGTGAGAAAAGAGCAGTGAGTATAAGTAAAGAGGGGTGAAAGAGGGTGAAAAAATCGTATTAGGATAAGACATGGGGAGTGACAAAGAGAAAGGACAGAGAGAGTAAAGGAAAGAGTGCCTGAAAGGGTCTGAGTGAAACAGCAAAGAAAGGTAAGTAAGGCAGTGGGGGTGACTTATAGGGAGTCAGTGGGTGTAGGTGGGGGTGTGGGTGTGTAAGGTGTGTCTGTGGGTGTGGGTGTGTGGGGTGTTTCGGTGTGGGTGGAGGTGTGGGTGTGTGAGATATGTGTGAGGGGTGTGTGTGGGTGGGTGGGGTATGTGTGTGGGATGTGTGTGTGTGTATGGAATGTGTGTGTGTGTGTGTGTGTGTGGAGTTTGTGTGGGGGTGTGTGTGTGTGTATGAGGTGTGTGTGTGGTGTGTGTGTGGGGTGTATGTCAGAGGTGTGTGTATGTGTTGAGAGGGGGATGAGGTGTGTGTGTAGGAGTGAAGTAAATAATTAAGAGAAAGAATGAGTGAGGAAGCAAAGGAAGAGAACAGAGGGTAAGTGAAGTAAAGAATGGGGACTGAAAGAAGTTGAATATGAGAGGGGAAATAGGGAAAGGGGAGTAAACATGGAGAATAAGAATTGGAGGTAGGTTGAGAAAATATTAGTGAGGTTAAAGCAAAGGGTGATGACAATCTACATTTTTTAGTCACACTTACCATATTATAAATGTAACTTTAATTAAATTTTTTTACTACACTTTGTATCTGTGAAAGAGAGAAGAAAAAATAAGTTATAATTAGTAAAATATGTATTTTAAATTAAAAGATACAAATGAAAAGGTTAAAAATCATAACAGTGTATTTAGAAATAAAGTAAGAGTGAAGGACACAGAAAGGGAAATAAAGTAAGGTAGAAGGACAAAAAGAGAGAAAAAGAAATAGAAGGAGAGCAAATTACTAAGAGTAAGGCATATATATTCACTGACAGAGAGGAAGAGAAGAACAGAGAAATGAACTGAAGGTAAGAAAGATACTAAAACAATGTGAGTTAGCAAAACTAAATCAGGAAACAGTAGTAAGTAAAAAGATAATGACTGAGACGGAAAAGAGTCTAATTAAGGATGCATTTAGAAGAATGAGGAATAGAAGTTAACTGAGAGTAAGTGAAGAACAGTCATAGAGTGAAGGGATGAAGGGAGAGAGGATAATATACAAGGATTGAGGGAAAAGGAGTGAGGAAGTTAGTAGACAGACAGACTAAGAGAAAAACTGAGTGAAGTGGAGTACAATGAGTGAGCAAAGGAAATGAGTAAGGGAGCAAAAAAAGAAAAGAGAGGAGAAGAGGACTAAAACAGTGGTACTGAGAGAAAATAATTCGGTGATGAAAGTAAAGAGAAGGACACTGAAAGAAAGGAAATGAGGGATAGTAATGGAACCAGAGTAAAAGAAATGGGATGAAGAACGATGAGAGAGGAGCAGTGAAGTTGTTGTAAAAGAAATGATAGAAGGTAGATAAACACAAGTGAACATAACACAAGGAGAGTGAGGCACTAAGGACATAGATGTAGTGAACGAAAAATAGAGAGAAGAGGTCAAAAGAAAGGAGCAAACAAAGATAAGCGAGGGAGAGTGGGTGATTTATAGTGATAGAGTACAACAATACTGCTGAGTGAGTAAAGAGGAATTACTAAAAGAGCAAAGGAGGAAAATACGGAAAAGGGAAGTAAAGCAGAGAGACTGAAAGCTGAAAAGTTATGCAAGGGAGAGAGGGGATGCAGACAGTTGAAATGAGAATGAGGGGTTGTGAAAGAAGTGGAGTAAAGGAACGGGGGTGACAGAGAGTGAGAGAAAGACATTATAAGTGAGTAAAAAGGGCTGAAAGAGGGTGGAAAAAGGAAAGTGAGTGTCAGACAATGGGAATACAATTTAATTTACACAATCCAAAGTATAGAATAACTTGTACAACATGTTACATAGTTTATTTTTGCTGTTCTCAGAATATATTGAATTTCACTTAAAACAGTGAGTTCAAATTACTCATCATATGACAGCGGGAAAAAAAAACACAATCTAAAAGATTGTGTTTAAAAAAAAACTTAGATACTGACAAATGACAAATGTACACTAATCTTTGATTCACTTACTTTTCCTTTAGGCCAAATAGTATATCATGAAGGTCCTTTTCTCGTTGGAAAGTACTCTGCTGTTCACTAAAAAATCCATTTCATCGACTTTCTAGAAGAAAAGCTCCAAGAACATCTGAAATATTTTCAATATTTTCATATACCCTTTTTTTCAGTCATGACTCTTTACTCATTCCTTTACTTTTCCTTTTGGCCAAATAGTGTCAGATGTATGAGTATATTTTCAAATTAATTCTAAGAAACTCTGAAATTACCGTTTTTCCGACGTTCTGAAAGAAAGGCTCATACAACATTTTCACAATATTTAAGTATTCGTAAAACCATCTCTGACTCACTCATGTTCATCATTTTGTATAATACGGATATCACTTACTATGAGATCCACTTACAGTACCTATATGACAAGTCAATTTTTTATATTATCTTGATCATTTTTACTCTGAATATAATTTTAAACAGCAAAATAACCTTTATTAACTGCTCCCGTCTTCATAGGCCAATTACCTTTACTTAAATTTTGGTTCTAAAAACACTAGGTATGAATTTTTTAAGTCAAAAGGCAAACGTTGTTTGAAAGTCAAATGAGTGTCATTACAGTGGGTCCAACCTTTACGACTTTTTAAATAGCATGTGTAATGCCCTGATGTTGTTGAAGGACCGTCATGATAAATAATAGCTACAGTTGCAAACGTTCTTCCTGAAATTGATAACTGAGAAGCCACAACATTTTTAATAGAAGTTGACAATTTACTTCCATCAGGTCTACATCGTTGGAACATTAAAATCACATATTTACCATAAGTTTGTAAAAATAATGTGGACAGCATTGCAGACTTACATTGGGTACACACCATATTGTGATCAGCTGCTTTAACTAGATTATTAAAAGGCACTGATTTGCAGTCTGGTAAAGTCAAATATATAAATCTTTCAGTGTCTTTTCGAGTACTACTTGATAAACTATTCTAGATAAATGGCCGCCGCTCAACTTAGACCTGGTTCGGAAACTTTTGGATTCCATTAAATCAGGTTCACCAAATGATCCACTCCCTTGTTCCATCTTGAAAAAACTAAATAATAGAGCCCTAGAGACAATCACCAATCTTCTAAATAAATCATTACAGGAAGAAACCGTACCGAAAGAGTGGAAACATGCAATGATTCACCCGTTATTAAAAAAAGCTGGAACAGATCCCAACTTGCCATCTAATTTTAGACCTATCTCATTATTACCAACTTTCGCAAAGATATTGGAAAAACATGTTCACAGAGTCCTCACTGATTTCATTACCATCCAGGATATACTACCTCTTCATCAGTCAGGATTCCGCACAGGATTCTCGACGGAAACAACCCTGCTGGGTGTAACTGAGAACATCCGTCTACTGTTAGATCGCGGTGAAACGGTTGCCTTGCTGTTACTGGATCTCAGTGCAGCATTTGATACTGTGTCACATGCTGTACTTGAGCAAACTCTCCATGACATCGGTATTAGGGGCGCCGCCTGCAACTGGATCAAATCCCTATTAGAACAACGCACTTTCCAAGTTTTTTCCCAATCAGCATGCTCAGATACCATGATCCTCAAACATGGAGTGCCGCAGGGCTCTATATTGAGCCCGCTGCTCTTCAATATTTACATGAGCCCACTGGCCAAAATGATAGAAGACTCTGGCCTACTCATGTTCTCGTATGCTGATGATTCACAGCTTATTTTTTCTCTTTCATCTTCGGACTCCAATAACATCTCGTCATTAAAAATCGGCCTCACCAACATCGCTGAGTGGATGAGAAAAATTTTTCTCAAACTTAATGGCGAGAAAACAGAGCTACTTGTTATGGGCAAGAACAAAGAACTCTGGGGACCCCAGCACTGGCCTGATGATGTGATGGGTACACCCCCAGTTCCAGTCAAATCAGCACGCAATCTTGGTGTCATCATTGATGAATCACTTAGTCTCAACCAGCAAGCTACTAAGACATCAGCTACTTGCTTTGCGATCCTAAAGTGGTTGAAGAAAATCTGTTGGATGCTGCCCAAAAATACTCAAAAATCGGTCATTAATGCTCTGATAACCTCCAGGCTCGATTACGCCAATGTGCTGTACCTGGGGGCCAACAAGGCCATAACCCGACGATTGCAGACAGTGCAAAATGCTGCCGCAAGATTACTGTGGAAAATTCCCATTTCCACGCCCACAACCAAGTATATCCGCGAATTGCATTGGCTGAAAATCGAGAACCGGGTAAAATTTAAATCCTTATGTCTTATGCATAGGATTTCAACTAACAAGGCACCCAAGTACTTACAACATCTTGTACATCCCTACCGTCCATCCCGTACTCTTCGTTCAGCCACAGCAAACCAATTTGTGATCCCCAAAGTCAGGCTGGCGAGAATGGGCGGTAGATCCTTTTCATATCTTGGACCCTCCCTCTGGAACACTCTCCCACTGACCCTTAGGCAGGAAACTAATCACTTGAAATTCAGGAAGGCCTTAAAAACCTGGCTGTTCAACATCTAAAAAATCTGAATATCTCAATGCACTGAATCATCAGCGCCGGGAAACCCTTTGGTGGGTAGCTGTAGCGCTATAGAAATGAAATAAATAAATAAATAAATAAATAAATAAACTACAGTTGTCGCAGTCATGCTGCCAGTGATAAGAAAGGCTAAAAAGATTTTTTATATCTACACCTTCATCTTCCAAAACATCAAACATATACATTAAAAATTCCTGACAATCCTGCTGAATAATCTGTGAAAATTGATTTTGACCAGAACATATGTCTAGAAGATTTCTAATTTCTGAAACACTTTCTATTTTTGCTCTATCACTGCTACATTTCTCAAACACGGAATTCAATAAACAGCAGCATGTTTGATCCCGATTTTCAACAATCTGTTCTTGTAAATTCAGAAGAAAAAAAACAACATTAACCACTACATTAGCATAGCAGTTGACACTAGAACTGTTTTTAAACTGAAATCCAACAACATCTTCAACAGAATCCTTTTTATTTCTACTTACAATTACAGTGTCATCTACTTTTTGTCTTTTTGCTACTACCTCACTGCAATTATTCTCATTTCTTCTTTTTCGGCCTACCACACGTTTTTCAAACAGAGGATATTGAGGCAAATGTGGAGCATACTCTCTTCTTAACCTATTGTATTCTTTAACACAATTTAGATCAGCACAAATCTTTGTTTCATCACACTCAATCAAGTAAAATCCTGATAAAGTTCTGACTCGTGATAATGCCACATATGCCATACCCTCTTTAAACACAGAACTTCTAATGTTCACCAAAGCACTATCTACAGAGGGAGAGGTGTGGCGCCGCAGCCAGGGCGACTGACGCTGGAATCTGGGGACCCCGGTTCGATCCCTGGCTCCGGCGGCAGGGTAGCCCAGCACCATGTGACTCTGGGCAATAGCTCGCTTAATCTTCCCGACGGCCCCCAGCGCCTAGAGACCCTTATGGGTGATTGTACGCTTTACAAATGTGGACTTTACTTTACTTTACACTTAAACCTTGACATTTATGAATTGTCACCGCATATGCCAAACAAATAGGAAACTGTTTTCGGTGAACATATAAGTCTTTCACAAGCAAAAACCTAGCTGAACAACGACAAATTTGTTCTATTTCGTCAATGCCATCAAACTAAATTTTTTAAATTTCAATTCCATCTCTATTTTTGTAATTCACAAAACCAACAACATGACCCATTGCTCCATTTACCAGACCTCTTTCAACATTTAAATTCCTTCTCAAAATAATACGACAATTTAAACACACATTCAGAGTCTTTTCAAAACCAGCAGTTTTAGATATAGTCTTCTCTAATGAATCCAATTTTGATTTCAAATTTTCAGACAAAATAATTGTTGCTCCCATATGCTCTATTTTATCTATAGCTTCTAGTTTCACTATCTCTTCATTTTCTAACTTTAACATTTTGTTGTTGAACATGGAACATTCTTTCAGAGTTGGCATCAAACATATGCAAGATTTCTTCTCGTTAATTTTCTTAAAAATATTCTCTGGAAGAATGTTTTCATTTGGATACAAATTTGAAATTAATCGTCCATGTAAAGCTTCTTTCCCATGCTGACTTACTTTTCCGATTCTCACATCTTGTAGAATATTTTTATAATCTTCATCCTTTGCCTGCCGCATATTTTGGAGTAGTTCTGCATATCTGAAATTTAACCATATATTAACGTTTCCAATGCTTCCTAGGCACTTCTTGGTATCTTCATGCGTGACCATTTTAAACACTGGTTGTCTTTTCACTGGAGTCAACTGCAGTAGATCTCCAAAAACAATTATGTGTTTCCCTCCAAATAATACATCATACTCTGTTCTAAGAATTTCTTGCATTCTCAAATGCACAAAAGCAAGCATTAGATTTGAGACCATGCTTCATCAATGATAAGAAGATTCATTTTCTTCAGGACTCTCGAAACTTCGGAACACGCATCTCCAGATAGCTTGTGGTATTGCAATTTGTTATCATGCTCCACTGGCAGCATCAGTAAACGATGTAAAGTAATCCCTTTAATATTATGTGCTGCCAGCCCAGTTGGAGCGGTAACACACAAGATAGCGGTGATTCAGTCCTTTTCTGCAGATAAGTTGCAATTGCTTTAATCAGAAAACTTTTTCCAGTTCCCGCTTCTCCACTCACGTACAGTTGGACAGGCTTAAATGATGTACATGAGCACTCTTTTTTCTCATGAGTGAATCCATGTTCAATCTGTTCTGTGACTTCGTCATATATCTGCTTCTGCTCAAGGTTTAGTTGTTTCACCAAATCTTCTAAGTTAACTACATCATCTTGAGCTTGTTCCATAGCTCTTTCCACCTCATCCATGGCAGTGGCAGCTTCATTTTGGATAATTGGTCCTCCTAGTGGATCCTGACTTAATGAAGTAGAACTCTGACTGTCTTGAGAACTGTCCCTCGCAATCTCTGCAGCAATTGTTGCTTCTTTCTCTATTTCTTCGTTCAACATTTGCAGATAATTTGAAAAAACAAGACATTCTATGGTATCCTTGGTTGCATTAAAAGAATCTTCGTAACAGAGAAAATCTCCAAGTAGTTCCTCGTCTGAAAGCCATGGTTTAAAGAGTTGCAAACGAGCCAAATAGTAAAATTCCCTTTTGTCTGGATTTTCACAACTCAATTTTCGATGATTAATCAAATGACCTTTTCTCTCTTTCACTAGACATCCTTCACATCCAATGACAGCATATATTCCATTATTGATATCTTCTCTGATGTTCCTCTTATAAATATAGCTTTGAAGAACTTCATATGGACAAGCGTTCTCAAGGTGAGGACTTCTATTTGGATAGTATGTATCCAACATGTTTGTCTTCAAAATATCTGTACTTTCTGGTTCTTTCTCCACCAAATACTCTATCTCTTGTACGGATTTCAATACTCGGTTTCGTGTTGCAGCAAGACCTAGACTTATCCAAATGATGGTTCTAGATTTGGCATAGAGACTTGCTGATGACAATCGATCAGAACATTCATATGCTCCAATTTCTCGATGTGACAACATCTTCAGACTGTAACTGTATAATTTCTTGCTTAGACTCTTTTCATGTGAAATGGCCTCCCACATTTCCTTCAGTTCTGTCTTTTCTTTTTTTGTGATGTAAGACGTCACATATCGAGCCACAGCAATAGAGTTGTCAGCAACGAATTGAATATCCATGTTAGCATTCCACATGGACAAAATCACTGGGTTGTAGTCGTTGATGTACTTGGACTGTTCGTTTCTTTTTAAATTGTATGTATTTTTTGGTGATTTCCTCATCACAGTATGTCGCAGAGAAGACATCAAATTATTTACTCTTCCTTTAGAAATCACTGGTCGTGGAAAGCCGAAACGACATTTTGTGTAGAACTTGTCCTTGTTTCTGAATTTTCGACGACAGTACTTTCCACAACGATGGGATTGAAAGCGTAAAACTTGTTGCCTTAAACTGTTTTCTTCGGTAGTTTTTGGAACAACACATGTTGAATACTCTTCAATGAAGCTCATCACTGTCTCATCCGAATCTGTTCCAAATTTGGGTGCATCTTTAATCCACAACAACATATGTATATGAGGAGCACCTCTCGCTTGATACTCCTTTCTCCAAAAGAAATCCAAAACCTCTCCAAGGGGAGGATTTTTTTTGTTGGTAATAAAAGACATCATAGCTTCACATCTATGATTGAAATATCTGCATACATTCACTGGATCCAAAGAACACAGTTCTCCAGCAGTTTTTAATTCTATATTTTGTATATTTGCATTTGCCTCTCGTAGAAATTGAAGTAAGTCGTCCCATGCATACTCAGCACAGCTAAGAGTGAGGAACCATGTAGGAGTTCCTAAGTTTCTTAGCATACATTTCAATTCCCCATGACGATGGTACCAATACTCATTTGTACCACGCTGGCATGCCATGAGATTCATTAAATGAGATTCCAAAATATTATCTTTCAGATTCACTTTCTCCATAAAGTCCCTCGCCGAAACATTTTGCAGATGTGCTCCACTTTTCAGTATATGGTTTACTGCATAAGAAAGCCCAGACAAGTCACTTTCATACAGTAGATGAAACAAATAGGGAATGCATTGACGAAACCTTGGATCTTCAGCATATAATCTTACAGTTCGATATTCAGATGCAGGAATTTGAAGTGGTCGATCGTCATATCGTCCACCTCGACCTGTTGGAAATAAATGTGGAAAACAACGAGCTTCCAAACTTTCTTCCCATACACTAATGGGACTTCCTTTTGCTGCTTTCATTTGAAACAAGTCAATTGCATTCCCCATCACTTCTTTGGAATGCAAAGGATGAACAGTATAATGTTCATATATTTCTTCACTTCTAGACACATCAACTTTTTCAATTTGGCCAGCTGAACAATCACTGTCTTCATCTGCAGCTGTTTCCTCTGCTTCAACACATACATGTTTGTAGTACTCATTGTTTTTGACCAAATACAACATTGCCTTTTTGACTTTCCTAACATCCACTAAATCTTGCCAGATTTTCTTACTCTTTGTCGGAACCCCATTAACTAGAATAACCAGAGGTTCCTCTTCCACTTTCTCTACACCAATTGTATCAATATTTTTCTTGAAATCTAGAGGCAAATAAACAACTCTTCCCTTTAATCCTCTCTGTAAATCTGAAGGAGGCAATTTCCCTATCTTAGGCTCCATGCGAACAATAGCCTGAAAAGGATGGACACATTGAATCAAAATAGACTCATATGTATTTAAATCCATCAATTCAGGAGGAATGTCTACCAACTCCAGATTATTATGAACAGCTCTAGGAGGCATTCTGTTTTGATCTAATTTATCATAACAATATTTACAAATACGCTGATCAGAACTCAAATCAAAACAATTCTCCACCCACAAATAAGTTGCAAAATCCTTCCACTCATAATTATTTATCTTTTCACTTTTTACGTATAAATCAACTAATCTAGTTTGATGCTTATAATGAGTTCGTCGACAACACACACAAGTAAAATTCGGCCTTTCACTTGATTTCACCTTAAACCTGGTAATTTCCTGGTCAAACTTTTCTGTACTTGAAATCTGTACATTGTCTTCCACATTACCTTGAATTTCTGTGTCAATTTCTACACTGTCCTCTTTTTCACCAAAATAAGAAATCTCAATTTCTTCACAAATCTTCTTCACATCTAATTCAGTTCCATGCAAAAGAGCACTGTTTAATTGTTTAAGCTTAAGTGCTGGACGTTTTGCATAATACAACATTCTCACTAATTTCCTCATTTTGGTATGATGCACTGCTAACATCCTAAAATGATGAAAAACACTCTGACAGACTTTTCTAGAAAGACAAGCCAGTGAATGCCCTTGCAAACCTGTGTTTTCTCTCACTCTGCAAGGATCTAAGTCTTGCAACAACTTAATTTTCTGTTTTAGACTTTTCTTACTATATGTACGTACGAAATTACAAAACAAATCAATTGATTCCTGTCGCACACTACAAATATGACTACACTTCCAAGTGTACACTGGACCCTTAGTACGTCTCCCTAAAACTTCATCAGTTAACACCTCTTCTGGTTCTCTAGGCGCAAGTTTCTCTTTTTCAATCGGACAACCGTCTTTCACCTCATATGCTCGACCACTGGTGTCAACTGCATGCACTAAATCATTCTCCTGGAAGTAACTCTCCTCATTAAAAGATGGCTCACAACTTGAACTGTGCATCCATTCTCCTGAAAAAACTTTACAAAAATTAGTCCGATTAATTACTCTTTTCCATCTACTGTTTGATTTGAAAACATCAATTGTCTTGTTAAGTGTCCTAATTCTATTGATTATTAAAATAAATAATTTTTTCTTAACTTCAAAAGCCTGATCAACAATCTTCTCTACACTTTTCTTTTTCTTATAAAAAGCAGCTCTCTGTTTACCTTTCCTAATGTTTTTTAACAAATTTAAACCACCCTATTGCGAAACATTCATTTACGTATGTCTCTAAACTGATTCTGCCTTCTATTCCTATACATATTATTCTCTCCTGCTCCAGTAGTAAGATTTTTTGAGGGCCTCTCCTTCCTTTTCAGATTTACTCTCTCCTTCTCTTTTTCTACATGTTGTCCAACATTCTTTTTTGATCTACATATGTTCCGTAAGAAAGACTTAGTTGTCTTACCAGGAGCTTTTTTCCTGTTTTTTGAAGTATTTGTTGTGGAGGAGTGCTGTAATTCCGTTGCTGTTTTTGATTTTTTCCGCTTATCATCTTTCCTTCTCCTTTGCCTTGAGGGCATCTTTCCTTACTCTTGAAATCTTGATTTCAATCTGTGTTAAAGAAAAAATTAGCACATTATAGACCACTATTACCAAACAACAAAGCAATGACAAAAAGCAAATGGTCTATTCAGGGTTACAGATCAGATGAGGATTCTCCAGGGGTGCAGAAGAGGTGAGACCTGTATTGAAGAGTGTAGTGGAAGAGAGGTCTGTCCACAGGTACAAAGAAAGTGAGACCTGTGTCTAAGAGTACAGTAGGGGATAGGCCTCATGAAGTCTAGTCCACTGCACTCTTACACAAAGGCTTCACCACCTATGCTTCCCAGGAAAGGCCTCTCTCCCACTACAGGCTTGAACATAGGCCTCACCTCCTCTGTACCTCTGGACATGCCTCACCTCATCTGCACAATCTACTTCCTAATCTAACATAACACAGGTTACATCATTGTTAAAAGTTTAAATATATTTATTTAATCATGCAGACACTATTTATTCCTTCTCAAAAATCTAAAAGTCATTGATTTGCCCCAAAATCGTTTTTTAAATAACATTTTAGACACACAGTGCAGGTCCTATGTACAAGCATTCAGTGTCCATGACTATAGTGGAGAGGACTGACCTCCTCTCACCCTTGGACAAGCCTTACCTCATCTCTGTCCTCTGGACAGACCTCAATGTATTGAGTATAATTGATGGTAACTGGGTGCAGATGAGGTGACGCATGTCCAAGGGTGTAAATATGCTGAGGCCTGTCTAAGGATGCAGATTAGTTGAAGTCTATTCAGGGTTGCAGATGAGGTGAGGATTGCCTAGGGGTGCAGAGGAGGTGAGGCCTGTATTGAAGAGTGTAGTGGAAGAGAGGTCTGTCCAGGGGTACAAAGAAGGTGAGGCCTGTGCCTAAGACTGCAGTGGGGGATAAGCTTCATAAAGTCTACTCCACTGCACTCTTAGACACAAGCCTCACCACCTATGCTCCCCAGGAAAGGCCTCTCTCCCACTACAGTCTTGAACACAGATCTCACCTCCTCTGTCCCTCTGGACATGCCTCAGCTCAACTGCACAATCTACTTCCTAATCTGAGGTAACACAGGTGACATTATTGTAAAAGGTTGAAATATATTTATTTAATCATGCAGACACTATTTATTCCTTCTCAAAAATCTAAAAGTCATTGATTTGCACCAAAATCGTTTTTTAAATAACATTTTAGACACACAGTGCAGGCCCTATGTACAAGCATTCAGTGTCCATGAGTACAGCGAAGAGGACTGACCTCCTCTGACCCTTGGACAAGCCTTACCTCATCTGTGTCCTCTGGACAGGCCTCAATGTATTGAGTATAATTGATGGTAACTGGGTGCAGATGAGGTGACGCATGTCCAAGGGTGTAAATAAGCTGAGGCCTGTCTAAGTATGCAGATTAGTTGAAGTCTATTCAGGGTTGCAGATGAGGTGAGGATTGTCTAGGGGTGCAGAAGAGGTATGGCCCGTATTGAAGAGTGTAGTGGAAGAGAGGTCTGTCCACGGGTGCAAAGAAGATGAGACCTGTGTCTAAGAGTGCAGTGGGGGATAGGCTTCATGAAGCCTAGTCCACTGCACTCTTAGACACAGGCCTCACCACCTACGCTCTCCAGGAAAGGCCTCTCTCCCACTACAGTCTTGAACACAGGCCTTACCTCCTCTGTCCCTCTGGACATGCCTCACCTCATCTGCACAATCTACTTCCTAATCTGAGGTAACACAGGTGACATTATTGTGAAAGGATGAAATATATGTATTTAATCATGCAGACACTATTTATTCCTTCTCAAAAATCTAAAAGTAATTGATTTGCACCAAAATCGTTTTTTAAATAACATTTTAGACACACAGTGCAGGTCCTATGTACAAGCATTCAGTGTCCATGAGTACAGTGGAGAGGACTGACCTCCTCTCACCCTTGGACAAGCCTTACCTCATCTGTGTCCTCTGGACAGGCCTCAATGTATTGAGTATAATTGAGGGTAACTGGGTGCAGATGAGGTGACGCATGTCCAAGGGTGTAAATAAGCTGAGGCCTGTCTAAGGATGCAGATTAGTTGAAGTCTATTCAGGGTTGCAGATGAGGTGAGGATTGTCTAGGGGTGCAGAGGAGGTGAGGCCTGTATTGAAGAGTGTAGTGGAAGAGAGGTCTGTCCAGGGGTACAAAGAAGGTGAGGCCTGTGTCTAAGACTGCAGTGGGAGATAGGATTCATGAAGCCTATTCCACTGCACTCTTAGACACGAATGCCTCACCACCTACGCTCCCCAGGAAAGGCCTCTCTCCCACTACAGTCTTGAACACAGGCCTCACCTCCTCTATCACTCTGGACATGCCTCACCTCATCTGCACAATCTACTTCCTAATCTAAGGTAACACAGGTGACATTATTGTGAAAGGTTGAAATATATTTCTTTAATCATGCAGACACTATTTATTCCTTCTGAAAAATGTAAAAGCCATTCATTTTCCCCAAAATCGTTTTTTGACATCACATTTAAGAAACGCAGCACAGGTCCTATGTACAAGCATTCCATGTCACTACTGAAACTTCACAATTTTACAAAATACAATTCCTCTATGCAAAGAAACTCAATGTGCTTCCTACACTGGGTTAACACAGGTAACATCATTGTGAAAGGGTCAAATGTATTTCTTTAAGCATGCACACATTATTTATTCCTTCTCAAAAATGTAAAACCCATTTATTTTCCCCAAAATCGTTTTTGACATCACATTTAAGAAACACAGCACAGGTCCTATGTACAAGCATTCCATGTCAGTACTAAAACTTCACAATTTTACAAAATACAATTCCTCTATGCAAAGAAACTCAATGTGCTTCCTACACTGAGTTAACACAGGTAACATCATTGTGAAAAGGTCAAATTTATTTCTTTCAGCATGCAGACACTATTTATTCCTTCTCAAAAATGTAAAAGCCATTCATTTTCCCCAAAATCGTTTTTTACCTCACATTTAAGAAACACAGCACAGGTCCTATGTACAAGCATTCCATGTCACTACTGAAACTTCACAATTTTACAAAATACAATTCCTCTATGCAGTACAAACTTTTTATCAAGCATTATGAAAAAGCATGACACAAACAACATTTAAAAACCACAATATGCTTCCAAATATTCTCCATACAGTATACAACTCTCTATCTATATTAAATAAATCATTACTTACCTTTAAAAATGCTTTAGTAGATTGAAAACAGTGTCAGACACACACACCAATATTTCTTTAGCAGAGCAAAAGGTATGTTCTCCAGGCACTGCAACCATTAATGGCACAGAAAACCTCTAATTCTACACACATATCCCTTTTTGTTAACCAATTAAAACTCTTCCCTCTCTATTTTCAAACCAACACCCTTCCCCCCCCCTCAGCCCTTTCTACCTGTTACCATAGCAACTCCCTCCTCACTGAGCTCTCAGGGTTAAAAGTTTATTCTACAATGTTGCACATGAAATCAGCAAGGATGTTTGACATCTCAATACCCCAGCTTATGAGGTGCAATGTTTCTTTAAATGACTTTTTCTTAACCATTCAAATTACTTCTTTCACAGAACAGAACCATGCACCCTAACTTTCAGTTTTCAACTTTCTGAATCCACCAATCATTGCTTATGATTCAAGAGCACTGAAACCCCACAGTTGTTTTTTTGCAAACTCCTACTGTTCCAACTGCCATTTTATTCCTACACTTCATCTGACTGCACCAGAACCTCCTCTCACCATGTATTCTGTCTGGATTATTGGACATAGCTATATCCACTGGGCTCAAAGGTATGCAGCTACCAGAAATTTTCACAACCTTGACTTACCAAATGTAGACATAAAATGGATTGGCCAAAGAGGATTGAGATGTCATCAATTGATACCATTGGTGAAAACCTTTTTGCATCTACCACACCCTCACCTCATAATTCTGCACAGTGGTGGAAATGACTTAGGCACTTTGACTGGGGTAGGTCTGGAAATGCTTTAAAGGACACCTTTGAGCAATTGATGGCACTTTTTCCTCAAACTGCCTTGGTATATTCCAATATATGCCAAAGACAGAAATGGAAGTGGTCCAAGCAATTTTGTCCACAATTTGAGAAAGCACGGAAACATGTGAATAAATCTGTTTCTGCTTACATGAGAGACTATGGAATGGGTTCAATATACAACAATAACTTGCGTTACAACATGCAAGATAGCTACAGAGGAGATGGTGTACACTTCTCAGAAGAGGGGAATAGAATATTCATCCTGAATTTAAGACTGTGCATTGGTACCTACTTGTAGGTACCTAAATCAGCCACACAACCCAAAAGCTCTTTTCAGGGCTACCCTACCTCTGATCACTCCAAATGATTATCTTTTTCTAACTTTTTTCACTATTTTTCACCAAAGTACGCTCCCCGGTACGCTCCCCGGTGCGCGTACTGGGCGCTCACCCTGCGAAAAATAAAAAATAAATGTTTTGGGTCTATATGGGCCTCCTAAGACCCCCTCAGAAAACCTAGGGGGTCAGGGGGTGCCTACCGTGCCCCCTTATACCCATTCCCAACGTTGTTTGTCCTCCATCTTCTGTCTCAAATCTACCGAAACACAAAATGGAGGACTCCCGTTGCGCTTACCGGTGCGCGCACCGGGGCGTGCACCGGTGAGCGCTCCCCAAAAAATTTAAAAGGTAATTTACATAAAAACCACTGGAGAGACTTTCACCAAATATAGAATAGGCCCTACTACATACCAGTACCTACCATTTTCCCAAATCTGGTGGAATTCCATTGAGCCATTTGGGCTGTAGCCCTGTCTAAATATCCTGAGGTAAATTACATGTCAAAAACACATATGAAGTGTTAGAATTTACAACCAATTAAAATGTTACTTTCATTTTCCACTGTTATTTCCTGACATTTGATTGGTTATGTACATGAATATAAATGTAAAATGAGAGGGAAACACGGCCATTTTGACTACACCTACCTGAGGTACATCTTGAAACAATTTTCTCCATTTATCTCCATCACTTTTCTATAAGGTAAGTTGTTAATTTGTAAGGGGCACTTTAAGTTAATTTGTAAAAACTTTTTCTGATAGTCATTTACTGTCCCTCTGTTATAGTTATAGATTGAGATAGGCTTCTCTGATATACTTATGGATTGAGTTAGGCTTCTCTGGTATAATTATGAAATTATTTAGGCTTCTTCACATACACTTTTTTGATATTTCTACTTCCTGCTTGATACCATACACTGCCCAAAGATAACTTCACTGTTAAAAAACTCAGAAGTACCTGTCTGAACTTAAACCTAACAGTGCCCTATCTCTACTGATATATTTATTTTTTATACAATTTACAGCAAGAAAATGGAAGGAGAACAGAATACAATTAATATTTCTTTCGAAATTGTTATGGAAAACAACCCTGAAGAAAATATTGATGAGAATGATGACTTTGACTTTATGGATGAGCCTCTGGACAGTGAATTACTTCAGTGTGTGGAAGCAATAGAATCACAGATTGAAAATGAGGACATTCCAGACAATATATTGTTAGAATTTTTATTAAATTTTGAAAAAGAATCAGAAAAATAAATTTATATTTAATAATCAAAAATTGTTCGAGACATTATTTATTTTTATATGTAATTCATGAAGTAGTACCAAAATGATTATAATATAAAGTGAGACTTATAGTATACTGTGCAACTTTTTTGTGTTACATAGTAATTTTGCTCATAGTTACTTCCTTTCTCCCACTTTATTATCTCCAATGTGTATTTGACATCTCTTTTTTATCTCCTGCCTCCATGTTGTTTCTACTTTCCTGACAGACTATAGTATAGATTCCATATACCACAATAACTTCTGTAACAACATACAAATTATCAACAGAGGAGACAGTCTACATTGAATTTAAAACTCTGGATTCGTACCTACATGCTGGTACTTATATCACCCACACACCACAACAACTCTATGCAGAGCTACCCTACCTCTAAGCACTTTCAATTATTATTTTACTGTTTCACTTGGTTTCCCCCGTGGTGCGCTCCCTGGTACGCTCCCCGGTGCGCGTACCGGGCGCTCCCCCCGCGAAAATCCAATTTTTTTTTTTGCCCCGCGGGGCCCTTTTATGGCCCCCACATCAAACCTAGGGGATCAGGGGGGGTCTACCCTGCCCCCTTTTGGTCATTTCCCCCTTTGTTTTTGCCACCTCTTGTGTCTCGATCCTACCGAGACACAAGATGGCGGCCGCTCCGGACTGTTTGGAATGTTTACAGACACCCGAGAGCCAATCAGCTTTCCGCGCGCGAACTCGCGTTACGCGCTAGTACGCGCCCCGGTGCGCGTACCAGGGCACGCTTATAGATATATATATTTTTCTGAATCTAAATTACTCAAAATCCTCTGGAGCACATATCTTGAGACATAGCAAAGGCACATCGGGCTACCAGTCCCTACAATTTTTCCAATTTTGGTGAAAATCCATTCAGCCGTTCGAGCTAAAAGTGAGTCCAACCGCCCTATGGAAATTAACATGGGGAAAACACGTTTTGGGACCCCCCTTTTATCTCGGCCCCACTTGACGAATCCCCCCCAAACTTTCAGGGAAGGAGCGGAGAGCCGCGAGGCAACTTTCAGGCAGATTCCTCAACCGGCGCCAAAGTTATTCCCAATAGAATGTTGCGATTTCCCTATGGAAAACAATCCTAACTATAACTACCTACTGGCGACCGCCAGTAGGTAATATATATATATATATATATATATTCACTGAAAAAACCATAGGTTATAGACCATATATAGTTAGGAATTAGCATTTACAAAACCTTGAAAATTCACTGAAAAAACCATAGGTTATAGACCATATATAGTTAGGAATTAGCATTTAAAAAACCTTATTTTACTCACACAAAACCATTGAAATTCCATATATAGTTAGTTGCACTAACTATATATCGCGCACCCGCAATCCACTGCTGATGATGTCACATATTACATCATTCATGACATGGTCAGTGACATCACTGATGACATCACTGATGACATCTCAAATGACATCACTGATGACATCACTGATGACATCATCCAGTGACTGTGTGTTTCTGTAAAGTTTAAATATGTTTTACATATTGAAGAATGAGTAGATGTAGAAGTGTCTGGACGAAGGATTTAGTAGGTGCATGACTGAATGTATGAGTGAGTGATTAAATGTGTCTCACTGAGTGCATGGGTTAGTGACTAAACTGTCTTAATTTGTGCATCATTATGTCTGTTGTTCTGTAAACTGCTGCATGTGTTGATCAGTAGCTATATGAGTAACTATATGGGTTATTGATTGATTGCCCAAGTATTTGCATGGGAGACTGAGTGTGTGTGTGGCTGGCTGGGAGGTGTGTGACTCTGTGCAGATCAATGTGTACTTGTATCAATGATTGTATAAGAGAGTAAGTATGTGTTAGTATATGGTTGAAAACGTAAGGTGCTCTATGTTTAACTGTATAGATTAGAAAATGGAAGTGTGATTGATTCTTTACAGGACTGACTAGGTGTGTGAGTAACTCCATGGATGAGTGGCAGAGTGTGAGTGTCTGTATAGGTGTATGAGTGCATATGATAGTGTTGTAAAGATGAGTGATTGTATGTATGAATGATTGTATGGGTGAATGAGTGAATGTGTGTGTAGACGTACGAATCAGTGAGTGCGTATGTAGTAACTAGTATTGGTGTGTCAATGGTTTCAAAAATTATACTCTGTATTTAACACTGGGTGAAACAGAGGTTATATTAAAATGTGAGATGCATTGTATTGTCACATGAATGGTATCATCAGTGATGTGGTCATTGATGTCAAATGAGATGTCATCAGTGATGTCATCAGTGATGTCATTTGAGATGTCATCAGTGTTGTCATCAGTGATGTCACTGACCATGTCATGAATGATGTAATATGTGACATCATCAGCAGTGGATTGCGGGTGCGCGATATATAGTTAGTGCAACTAACTATATATGGAATTTCAATGGTTTTGTGTGAGTAAAATAAGGTTTTTTAAATGCTAATTCCTAACTATATATGGTCTATAACCTATGGTTTTTTCAGTGAATTTTCAAGGTTTTGTAAATGCTAATTCCTAACTATATATGGTCTATAACCTATGGTTTTTTCAGTGAATTTCAATGGTTTTTTAATAGCAAATATCATAAGCTGTCGAATGTCAAGTACGTGGTAAGTGAAAACATTTTCGTGTTTATGCACACTGATCTGCTTTGAATGGTGCCCCCCCCTCATTTCTATTAGGAGTACTCTCTCTTTGCAGATAGTGAAAGGTAGTTAACGCAGGCCTTTGCCCCCGTTGTAATACGTCGTGCCTGCTTCTCTCTCCATTTGATTGATTGTTATCCAAGCATTTACTGTTTTAGAATTCATTCTCTTTGGTTCATTCTCTATTTACAAACAAACACAGACTCGCAATACTCTGTTTAGTCTTTGCAGATAACGAAAAATCGTGTAAAAAAAAAGAAAAGGAATCGAGCAAAATCAGTAGGCCACTAATGGGATCTCTTTTTGACCTCGCTAAAATAGAAACATTAGGAACAACCCCTCATGACAAATACAAGACTAGTGAGATGAACTGAACTCCACACAATGATGGCTGCAAAACAGCTCGGCTCCGCCACCCACCCCGCCCAAAATAACGATAAAGAGCGGCTGCCATGATTGGTTGCGGAATGGCCACGACGGAGCTACGAAATGGTGGTGCTCTCATGGTAACCCCAGCTTCAGTCTGAAACATCCAGAAACAGTGTAGACTACCAATTCGATCAGTTCCGGTAGCGCCCCAATGTAACCCGGTAGAGAAGAACTAGCCCTCCCCTCTTTGACTGATGGTTCTTGTTGCCTGTCCCTTCTGTTGTCATTTAACAGAACTATTTAGCCTGCTGAAAGGGGTTGTGTTCCGACCGCTGGTTGGTGGAGACATTTTGACTATATTCTGGACCTGCGTTGTCGCGTAATGCGTCATATGACGCGCCGCGTTAGCGCATCCGGAAGTCATCCGGGGCGCGACGCGCAGCGCGTAACGTAAGCATAACAAGTCATGTGACTTGTTAATAAAACTTTTCATTGGTTCATTTTACTTTTCTTATTCTAATGATGAAAGGCTTGGTCATATGACCTAAAAATTACGCTTTTTATTACTTCCGAACATTATTTTTTCTTAAATATATGTTATAATGTTCCAGGCTAATGTACTTTCCCAGAAAATGTACAACTGTCCTGCAAGTAAAATATATTCTTTTTTCGAGAAAAAGAGCGTTTCTTCGTCTCATGACGGAGCCGTTGAGCAAAAGAGGGTCGACCTGCTGTCTTAGTCGCCGATACGCCAGAATATGAGATTCTTATCGATCACTTTATGTTGCAGGAGTAGAAAACACAACAGCCCTTGACCATTTATCTTTACTGCGTTCCTGCGTATTATACCTTTTACCCTTCATGTAATTGGTCTGCTTTATTTCACTTGCCTTTTAATTATTCTAAAACAGTGACTATTATTAAAAACTTTACCAATGTATATACTACTACCATGTTTTCTTTTAAAAAACTTTATTGTGAAAATTTCATTATACAAATACGAGCCTATAACCACGTGGGCCGGCCACGGAGCAAACTGTAATCGTATATGATGAGTACACATTTACACTGTAGAGGAACGTAACGGGTGGGCCATTAGGTTGCAAGAACTAAGGTGTCTAACAGTTGCGTAATCGGTGGACGTACATTTTATAATTAAAATACGACAGGGCCAGTTACAATAAAATTATCTAGATATACATTTGCGGGCAAGTACCATGGGTGACGTTAATTCGAACTTTCAATAGTACAGTAATCAATAACACATCAGAACTTAATATCAATAGGGATGACGAAATATTCAATCAATTCTCGTCCCCGCCCGCCATGTGCTTCAAAACTGCATACGTATCTCGTGATTTCAAGGTTCTGCAACCAGTACACAATAAGGAGTTACGAGTCCCATTTATTCCGGCGCCATTTTGGGCGAGGACGGGCAGGTCCAGGATATAGTCAAAATGTCTCTACCAACCATCGACTATGATGATGTTCATATGCTGTATTTATTAGAGTAACACTCATCTGTCCACATGAAATTAATTTGCCACAATCTAAACATGTCATTTTAATCTTTCCAAAGTTCTCCTAAATATTTGGGACCTGTTTCCCTTGCCTCTGATGCTGTCAGTGCCACTCCTTTGATGAATGTACTGGCAGGTCAGGGGTTCTCCTCCAAATCTCTCTTTTATGCAGCACTATAATTAATTGGTGCCACCTCTCCATATGACGATGCATGGTATAGTTACCATAACTATATTTTTTTTCGGTTCCTCTGGAGAGTTCAGCGTGGCAGATGAAGCGTGTAACGTACCAGGCATTTACCTTTTTTTGCATGTACAGGAAAGGAAAAAAAATCGAGCGTCCGAGTTCTAAAGTGTCCCAGTGCCATTTTAGTGGACCAGGCCCAAATCCAAAGAACAGGCCGCCATTTTGAGAGTCCTGTTGCAGCCGCCTGTCGCTGTAGCATCAAGAGCAGCCGAAACTCAGCTGAATGGCAACTGAAACGGTAAAGGGGCGCCCCACTACAGCAGACGAGCCTCCACCTAGGAAGGCCCGTTCACGCCGCCTCCCCCCCCCCCTTCGGGCACCCCACGCCGTTATTCGGAGCAGTATTGTAGGATGGCCACACCAGTGCGGCAACTTGCTAGACATCACCTCGGTGGTAACCGAATCTCAGCGTCTTGTGGTGTCTCCTCTTCAGAAAATATTCTTGCGCTACCTTTGCCCCATTCACACATCGGTCCGCTACTGACGCAATCTCACAGGCTAATGGGCCGCTCCACGCCGAGTTTCAGCATTGTAGGATGACCACACCAGTACAGCAACTTGCTAGACATCACCTCGGTGCCATCCGGATCTCGGCGCCCCACTGCAGATGAAGTGCCTCTCAACTATGAAACCACCACGGTGACATCCGGATCTTGGCGCCTTGTGCTGGTTTCGGCCTATTCACACATCGGTCCGCTACTGACGCCATCTCACAGGCTAATGGGGCGCCCCACGCCGAGTTTCAGCATTGTAGGATGACCACACCAGTACAGCAACTTGCTAGACATCACCTCGGTGCCATCCGGATCTTGGCATCTCAACGCCTAGTGGTATCTTCCATTCTGAAAATATTGTTGCGCTGCCTTCGGCCCCATTCACACATCGGTCCGCTACTGACGCCATCTCACAGGCCAACGGGGCGCCCCACGCCGACTTTTACCATTGTAGGATGGCCACACCAGTGCGGCAACTTACTAGACACCACCTCGGTGCCATCCGGATCTTGGCATCTCAGCGCCTTGTGGTGTCTTCCATTCCGAAAATATTGTTGCGCTGCCTTTGGCCCCATTCGCACATCGGTCCGCTACTGACGCCATCTCACAGGCCAACGGGGCACCCCACGCCGACTTTTACCATTGTAGGATTGCCACACCAGTGCGGCAACTTACTAGACACCACCTCGGTGCCATCCGGATCTTGGCATCTCAGCGCCTTGTGGTGTCAGTCAGAAAATATTGTTGCGCTGCCTTTGGCCCCATTCGCACATCGGTCCGCAACTGACACCATCTCACAGGCCAACAGGGCGCCCCACGCCGACTTTTACCATTGTAGGATGGCCACACCAGTACAGCAACTTGCTAGACATCACCTCGGTGCCATCCGGATCTTGGCATCTCAGCGCCTTGTGGTGTCAGTCAGAAAATATTGTTGCGCTGCCTTTGCCCCATTCGCACATCGGTCCACTACTGACACCATCTCACAGGCCAACAGGGCGCCCCACGCCGACTTTTACCATTGTAGGATGGCCACACCAGTGCCACAACTTGCTAGACACCACCTCGGTGCCATCCGAATCTTGGCATCTCAGCGCCTTGTGGTGTCTTCCAGTCAGAATATATTGTTGCGCTGCCTTTGGCCCCATTCGTACATCGGTCCGCTACTGACGCCATCTCACAGGCCAACGGGGCGCCCCACGCCGACTATCAGCATTGTAGGATGGCCACACCAGTACAGCAACTTGCTAGACATCACCTCGGTGCCATCCGGATCTCGGCGCCCCACTGCAGATGAAGTGCCTCTCAACTATGAAACCACCACGGTGACATCCGGATCTTGGCGCCTTGTGCTCGTTCCGGCCTATTCACACATCGGTCCGCTACTGACGCCATCTCACAGGCTAATGGGGCGCCCCACGCCGAGTTTCAGCATTGTAGGATGACCACACCAGTACAGCAACTTGCTAGACATCACCTCGGTGCCATCCGGATCTTGGCGTCTCAACGCCTAGTGGTATCTTCCATACAGAAAATATTGTTGCGCTGCCTTTGGCCCCATTCGCACATCGGTCCGCAACTGACACCATCTCACAGGCCAACAGGGCGCCCCACGCCGACTTTTACCATTGTAAGATGGCCACACCAGTACCACAAGTTGCTAGACACCACCTCGGTGCCATCCGAATCTTGGCATCTCAGCGCCTTGTGGTGTCTTCCAGTCAGAAAATATTTTTGCGCTGCCTTTGGCCCCATTCGCACATCGGTCCGCTACTGACGCCATCTCACAGGCCAACGGGGCACCCCACGCCGACTTTCAACATTGTAGGATGGCCACACCAGTGCGGCAACTTACTAGACACCACCTCGGTGCCATCCGGATCTTGGCGCGTTGTGCTGCCTTCGGCCTATTCGCACATCGGTCCGCTACTGACGCAAACTCACAGGCCAACGGGGCGCCCCACGCCGACTTTCAGCATTGTAGGATGGCCACACCATTGCGGCAACTTGCTGGACACCACCTCGGTGCCATCCGGATCTTGGCGCGTTGTGTTGCCTTCGGCCTATTCGCACATCGGTCCGCTACTGACGCCGCCTCACGTGCCAACGTATTTTCTCCGCATTTTATACCCTATGCCGCATAACAGGTCATGTGACTTGTTTATAAAACTTTTCATTGGTTCATTTTACTTTTGGTTTCCTAATGATGGAAGGCTTGATCATATGACCTAAAAACAACACTTTTCATTGGATGAAAACTTTTTTTTTTCCCAAACGATGAAAGCCCCACCTTGTTTCTGGATGTTTCAGACTGAAGCTGGCGTCAGCATGAGAGCACCACCATCTCGTAGCTCCGTCGTGGTCATTCCGCGAGCAATCATGGCAGCCGCTCCCCACCAGAAGCCTACAGGAGTCGGGGGCCCCCAAAACTTTTGATGAATCCTCAAGGCGGAGGGGACGCTTTCGAAAATGGGGTCCAAGACCTAGCAGACAAGCGTCCGATTTCCAAGGTGTCCCAGGGCCATTTCAGTGGACCAGGCCCAAAAAGGAAACAGCCTGCCGCCATTTTGAGAGTCCTGTGACAGCCGCCTATTGCTGCACCGCAAGAGTGGGCGCAACTCAGCTGAGTTGCGGCTTTTGACACAGTGGACCAAAAGCGGACGGAATGGCAACTGAAACGGTAAAGGGGCGCCCCACTACAACAGATGAGACTCCACCTGGAGAGGCCCGTTCACGCCGCCTCCCCCGGGGCGCCCCACGCCGTTATTCGGAGCAGCATTGTAGGATACCAAAACCAGTGCGGCAACTTACTGGACATCACCTTGGTGCCATCGTTCTGCTGCCTTGGAACTATTCGCACAACAGTTTGCTACTGATGACCCACCCCCCGCGACGCCCCACGCCGTTATTTGCTGGGTGGCAACTTACTAGACATCACTTTCGTGTCATCTAGATTTCAGCGCGTTCTGCTGCCTTGGAACTATTCGCACAACAGTTTGCTACTGATGACCCACCCCCCGCGACACCCCACGCCAGAAATCTGGACGTTGTGCTGCGTTGGGACTATTCGCACAGCCGACCGCTACTTCGTTGTTTTTCCCTAAAAATGTTTACATGTTATTACTGTTTTTGTTTTCTTGTATATATTTATAAGTTATTAAAGTTTTATAATCTTACTACTTTGTTGGAGTGCTATATATTTTTAATGTGACACATAATTGTAAAAACTTTGATGTACAAAGAGTCATCCCTGGAATCTTCCGCTTCAGGCTCGGTCCCCTCCCCAATCACAATACAGGATGGTTTTCAGATAATAGGAACGCGTCTGCTGTGACGGATCTCATCGAGTGTGGGCCTTGATCTACTATAACTCCTTTGAAGAGGGGTGATTCTTTACAGCTGGGGCCATAAACTACATCTGCAGGGCTAGCTGATACCCTAGGACCGCCCTGGACAATCGGACCCAGAGGCAAACGAGTGTCAGAGGGTGCGGTAGTGAATAGGGCGAAAGGGAGGTGTCGGGCGGGCACAGGGTGTGATTCTCAGGGAAGAGCAGCGCAGATGGGGGGTGGTTTATTACCCATGCATAAGACAGAGAGCGGGGGTGACCACTGCCTGGGGAGATGCTTGCGAGGGTGGGGAGCCATGCTAAGGATCGACAGCGTGCACAGAGTGGGTCTGGTCAAGGCATCTAAAATGACTGCCGTGCACGACAAAAGTGTGGCATTTGAAAAAAGGCAAGATGGCGCAGACAATGTTTTTCAACACTTCCTGATTTCCTTCGAATCGAACGTTAACAGACGTTCGGGCATATTACCAAAGTTAAGCGATATTTATCCCTAACGATGCTTAGCAACGAATTTTTTACCGCTAAGCATCGTCAGAAATTATCGCAGATAAACCTTGCTATTATCAAGGTTTATCGCAAATGCGATGAAAAACGACCGCAATGCATTAATATCGCTGAAAAGTCAGCGATATTCATGCATTACCGAGCTAATGCTCTTAGCCATGTTATCCACCTCCCATTGGATAACATGGCTAAGAACTACTCAGGGCAGGTGTTACTTTTTGGAGATATTCGCGCTTAGCGCGAATATCTCCAAAAGTTGGTAATAGGAGATAGCGATGTTAGCGACTGTTTCCAGTCGCTAACATCTTGGCATGCCCACTTTGCATGTCATTAGTGATAAATATCACTGACATGCAAAGTGGAGCCCAAGATGGTCGCTATCTCCTACTAGCGCTCGCTAACTGGTGTTAGCAACAGCTAGGTAATACAGAGATAATTTTATCTCCGCGAAGCGGAGCGCTGCTACAGATATATATCTTTTTTTGAACGTTAATTTCTCAAAATCCACTGGAGCACATATATTGAGACCTAGCAAAGGCACATCGGGCTACCAGTCCCTACAATTTTGCCAAGTTTCGTACAAATCCATTCAGCCATTCGATTATTATTATTTTATTTTTTTGGCCCCGCGGGGCCCTTTTAAAACCTCCACATCAAACCTAAGAGGTCAAGGAGAATCTACTATGCCCCCTTATGGTCATTTGCCCCTTCGCTTTGGCCTCCTCTTGAGTCTCGATCCTACCGAGAGACAAGATGGCGGCCGCTACGGACTGTTTGGAATGTTGACAGACGCCGGAGAACCAATCAGCTTCGCAAAGCTCCGTAACGCGAAAAGTACGCGAAGCGGAGCGCTGTTACAAATATATATCTTTTTTTGAACGTTAATTTCTCAAAATCCACTGGAGCACATATATTCAGACCTAGCAAAGGCACATCGGGCTACCAGTCCCTAATATTTTGCCAAGTGTCGTGCAAATCCATTCAGCCGTTCGATTATTGACATTTAGATACGTCTACAGCCTCAATGGCTGAACGGAATTACACCAAACTTGGCAAAACGGTACATCAAACCTAAGCGATCAGGGAGGATCTACTATGCCCCCTTATGGTCATTTGCCCCTTCGCTTTGGCCTCCTCTTGTCTCTCGATCCTACCGAGAGACAAGATGGCGGCCGCTACGGACTGTTTGGAATGTTTACAGACGCCGGAGAACCAATCAGCTTCGCTTCACAAAGCTCCGTTGCGCGAAAAGTACACGAACTGGAGCGCTGCCCGGTCCGCTGTTACAGATATATATCTTTTTTTAAACGTTAATTTCTCAAAATCCACTGGAGCACATATATTGAGACCTACAAAAGGCACATCGGGCTACCTGTCCCTACAATTTTGCCAAGTTTCGTGCAAATCCATTCAGCCGTTCGGGCTAAAAGTGAGGCCAACCGCCCTATGGAAAACTCAATGTTAAAAACACGTTTTGGGACCCCCCTTTTTTCTCGGCCCCCCTTGACGAACCCCCCCCAAATTTTCGAGGGCTGCTCAGAAACAAAATGTGCCATTTTCCTGAAAATTTCAGCCAATTCCGTCCACAAACGCCAAAGTTATTAGACATAGAATTTTCAAAAATCCCATAGAGAAAAAATCCTAACTATATATACCTACTGGCGACCGCCAGTAGGTAATATATATATATATATATATATATATATATATATATATATATATATATATATATATTCACTGAAAAAACCATAGGTTATAGACCATATATAGTTAGGAATTAGCATTTACAAAACCTTGAAAATTCACTGAAAAAACCATAGGTTATAGACCATATATAGTTAGGAATTAGCATTTAAAAAACCTTATTTTACTCACACAAAACCATTGAAATTCCATATATAGTTAGTTGCACTAACTATATATCGCGCACCCGCAATCCACTGCTGATCATGTCACATATTACATCATTCATGACATGGTCAGTGACATCACTGATGACATCACTGATGACATCTCAAATGACATCACTGATGACATCACTGATGACATCTCAAATGACATCACTGATGACATCTCAAATGACATCACTGATGACATCACTGATGACATCTCATTTGACATTACTGATCACATCACTGATGACATCATTCATGTGATAATACGATGAACCTCTTCAGACTCTAATATAACCTTAGATACACTCAGTGTAAACAGACACTCATAGACTGTCACTCATCCATGGAGTTACTCAGACACTTAGTCAGTCATGCAAAGAATCAATCACACCTCCATTTCCTCAACTATACAGTTATACACACCTTACTTATTCAAACATATACTAAAACATATTTACTCACTTATACAATCCTGTATACAAGTTCACAATGATCCATACAGCCACTCACACATTCACTGGCTCTTATGCACAGTTATTTATATATGTCAACTTTCACATGTACTGTGTTTTACATATGTACTTACTTTGACATGTAGCACTGAGATATCCATTCACTCACCAATACACTCATGCACACAGTCAACCGCCCATACAGCTGTTTCCACATGCACTTTTGAACCCATACATCTAGTCAATCAACTGCTCACACATCTATGCAGAGAGTCATACACCTCCCAGCCACCCACACACACACTCAGTCTCCCATACAAATGCTTTGGCAACCAATCAATAACCCATACAGTTAATCATATAGCTAATGATCAACACATGCAGCAGCTTACACACCAACAGACATAATGATGCACAAATTAAGACAGTTTAGTCACTAACCCATGCACTCAGTGAGACACATTTAATCAGTCACTCATACAGTCAGCCATGCCCCTACTAAATCCTTCATCAAGACACTTATACATCCACTCATTCTTCAATATGTAAGACATATTTTAACTTTACAGAATTATACAGTCACTGGATGTAGTCATCAGTGATGTCATTTGAGATGTCATCAGTGATGTCATCAGTGATGTCATTTGAGATGTCATCAGTGATGTCATCAGTGATGTCACTGACCATGTCATGAATGATGTAATATGTGACATGATCAGCAGTGGATTGCGGGTGCGCGATATATAGTTAGTGCAACTAACTATATATGGAATTTCAATGGTTTTGTGTGAGTAAAATAAGGTTTTTTAAATGCTAATTCCTAACTATATATGGTCTATAACCTATGGTTTTTTCAGTGAATTTTCAAGGTTTTGTAAATGCTAATTCCTAACTATATATGGTCTATAACCTATGGTTTTTTCAGTGAATTTCATTGGTTTTTTAAAAGCTAATATCTACAGAAGTAAAATGTATTCTTCTTTAAATCCAAAAATATATTTTATATGTTTCTTAATAATTTTTTTTAAATATTTTTTTTGTTTCGCTCCCGGTCCGCGAACCGGGAAGCTTCCCGTTAGCTCAATTCGATTCCGCGATCCGGTCCGCGAACCGGTAACAAATCAACATAGTGACGGTATCGCGTTGCCGCGTAATGCGTCTTATGACGTACTGCGTTAGCGCACCCGGAAGTGCCACGGGGCGCGGACCGAGGCGCGAAACGCAACTCCCCGGAAGCGATCCGCGGCGCGAAAGCGCGACGTATCGCGTTGCCGCGAAATGCGTCTTGTGACGTACTGCGTTAGCGCACCCGGAAGTGTCCCCGGGCGCGGACCGAGGCGCGAAGCGCAGCGAACCGGAAGCTAACCGGGGAGCGTTCCGCAGCGCGTAACATGAAAGTTAGAGTCATGTGACTTGTTAATAAAGCTTTTCATTGGTTCATTTCACTTTTAGTTTCATAATTATGGAAGGCTAGGTCAGGTGACCTAAAAATAACACTTTTCATTGGTTGAGAAGTATTGTTTTTTCCAAATGATGAAAACCCCTCCTTCTTTCCTCACTCTGACTTTCATCATTGTGAGAGGAAGACCTTTATTAATACTTGAGAAATGACTTCAGTACTTGCTTCAGCTGGTGCACCCCCACCACCACCTCCACCTCCTCATGGGAAGAGAGGACCACCTCCCCAGGTGATCACCAACACAGAGGAGGAAGAGGAAGAACTAGAGGAAGAGGAGAGAGAAGAACCACAGTTCTTGGAAGAGGTGCCCCGGGTTTCCCATAGGAAAGCCAGTTTCATCTGGCAGTTTTATTCAATCCCTCCAGGGCAAAAGAAAGTGAATGCGAGGTATGTCACCTGCCTCATCTGCAAAGAGAAATTATCAAGAGGGACTGATAAAAAGTATAGCTATGGGAACTATACCATGCATCGGCACATGACCAGGAAGCATCCACTTAATTACAGCCGGGCGGAAATACGGGATATGGAACAAAACCCAACAGCAACTCCTGTGGCCAGGTCAACATCGTCAATATCATTGACACCAGCAGAGGCACGGGAAACTGTGCCAAACATCCAAGAGAATTTTGGGCACATGAAACATACTTGTATGCACTGTGGTGCGTTGATATCATGTGTGACAATCATAATTGCCCTAACCGCCCCCAGTAATTTTTTTTTGCTCCTGTTGAGCCCTTTTCAACGCCTGTTTTTTGTTGTTCCCCCCCCCCCAAAAAAACCAAAAAAAATATAAAATCGTTCAAAAAATACAAAAAAAACAAAAAATGTTCAAAAAATACAAAAAAAATATAAAACAACAAAAATATAAAAAAAAAAGTTCTTTTCAGAACTACCTTCCCTTTCCAAAAAAATTGCTAGAATGTTTAGCACTCTGGCAAGCTCTATTTCTTTTGGTTCGCTTCCGGTTTAGCTTCCCGGTACGCGTACCGGGAGCTAACCAAAAAAAAAACTTTTTAAAAAAAAAGAGTAAGTATAAGGAAAGTAAACAGAGAGTGATGTTTCAAGAAAGACAGCTATAGGGAGTAAAGAAGAGATACTATTTAATAGATCTATTTACCAAAGAACAGACAGAAGATGGTATAATTGTGAAAAACAAAATAGATAACGAAGTGAAAGAAAAACAAGCATTGGCATAGCCAATAGGTATCGACTTTTGGACCTTCTAAGTCTTTAGTTATGCAGCATAATATCCTTGGTGCAGCAACATCAACTGTTGCATGGCTAAACACGTATAAGGTCCCAAAGGCGAGACCTATTGACTATGCCAATGCTTGTTTCTTAAGTAGAATTGCAATACGTATGGCTCTTCCATGTAAAAAAATCTTATCTTGTGCTCTAAAGATTGCTAAAGTCTCGACAGAGAACAGGCTAGATTGTAAGTAGGGTAAATTGCGCTTGGTGATCTGTTTGAGGGAGCGTCTGCTTTGCCTGGTGTCTTTGGAGAGCAATTTTGAATGTTATACTGGACAATATAGCCCTAATGTAAATAACATAGGGGCATATTATCAACATAGGCAATAAAAGTTTTGCAGCTTTTATAGGCAGAAATGTGTCGCTAAAGCTGCTTTTGCGGCAGAAAACTGCCGCTAAAGCCGCTTTTGCACCAGTTTTCTGCCAATAAAAAGAGCAATAATTTTATTGGCTGCATTCATAATATGCCCCTTAGTGTGCTTCAAGTACACAGAGAAAGCATTATGAACAAATAGTGATACAGTGATCAGTCAAAGACACTAAGAGTAATAGAGACGGAGTGAGTGAACAAGAGTGAGGAACTATGAGAAGAGAGGGACTGAGAAAAAAAGTGGAAGGAGTTGAGTAAGTAGGTAATAGAGAAAGGAATGAGGGAAGTAGCAAAGGCAGGAAACTGAGGATTAAAGAAATGAAGCAGTGGAAGTAATAGTAGTTCAATGTGATAGAAATGTAACGAAAAGAGTACAAAATACTTACCTTATAATTGTCGTTAAATTCCTCACTTTTTATTTTTATACTTTCAATCTGTGAAAGAGAGAACAAACATTTGAAAAATATAAAAACATGTATAGAAAAATTACAAAAGACAAGGGCAAAGATTGAAGGACAAACAGTTTTTCAATAACTTTGACACTTACAGAAGCTACACAGTCCTAAAGATATACATTTTAAACTAACACTATCTTGATGCAGATGAAGTGAGGCCTATCTTAAAACATGGTGCATCTTTTGCATTGCTGTTGTCTCAGAAAAGTGTCGCAAGACACTAAAATTTAAAATAATTGCTTCAGGATGCCAATAAGATGTCTACTATCCAGAGTTTTGTTTCAGGTGAGGCCTACTCAGGGTTGCAGATGAAATTTCGAGTTGTTGAAGAGAATAGAAGACATAATACATGTGAAGGTCTACCAATGAAGTGAGTCATGTCCACTGCAATCTTCAACAAAGTCCAAACCTCCTATGTTTCCCTGGACAGACCTAAACTTGATCTGCACAATGTGATTCGTAATGATAGGAAACACAGGTGATGTAATTGAAATACATGCAATTTATTTTGCTCATTTCACAATCACATCACTTCTGTTTCCTTTGCTTAGGTATCTCATTGTGCAGATGTAGTCTAGCATATCAAAGAATACGCAGAAGTGCAGCACTGCATGCAACAACTTTGACACTTACAGAAGCCTCACCTTCTCCATGCCTTCTACACAGTTCTACATATACATCATAAATGGAAACATTACAGAATTAATTATACATGTTAAATGGTTTATTTTTGCTGTTCTCAGAATGTATCAAAATTCACTAAAAACAGTGACTTGAAGGTATTCATCATGTAACAGCGGGGAAAAAAAAACACAATCAAAATGATTGTGTTTAAAAAACCCATACAAGATCAGAAATCAAAAATCAGAACTCCTTAAAGTTAACTTACTTTCCATGACGTCCAAGGATGTCCTATGAATAGCTTATACTCTTTTGTGCTGTTATTACTTTCAGCCCACCAGTTTCTGAAAGAAAATCTCCATCGTTTTTAAAAACATGTTACATACAATAAATGACTTCTTGCTCTCTACCACAAGATTCCACAAGGCCAAATTTTGTCAGAGCCATGTATAACTCTTGGATTTCTTGTTAGCCAATCCCATCATTTGGCATTCCCGCAACTTTCAGAATTAAAATGTTGAAGATCATTTTCACAATCCTGGAATAGTAATATCTTCCCCTTCTTGCTCAGTCATGTTCTACATTTCGTATGACACTGATACTGCTTAATATGAAGCAGACTTACACTACCTCTATGAGTACTACAATTATTTAATTCTCTACATCACTTTTAATCACAAAGTAATGTAAAACAGTAGACAGCATTGCAGACTTACATTCCCTCTACTCCATGTTTTGATAGGCTGCTTTAATTAGCTTATGAAAAGAAACACTTTTTCTGAACTCATTTAAACTGCACATACATGTCCATGATGTCCAATCCTATGATTAGAAGTTATGTCTCTGAACTACACTTATCCTCAAGGCCAAATTGTGTAGGAGCCATTAGAACTTCTTGAAATTCCACAGATCATATCCCGAGATTATTTTCCTAAAATTTTGGTTTTAAAAACACCAGGTAAGAGTTTTTAAGGTCATACGGCAATTTTTTTTTTGAAAATTACAACAGAATCATTACAGAATGACCAGCCATTTCTAGACTTTAAATAAGCTGTGTAATGTCCTGATGATATTGAAGGGCCGTCATGATATACAATTGCTGTAGTTACAAAAGTCCTTCCTGATATTGACAACTGGGAAGCTACAAAATTTTTTATTAAAGTTGTCAATTTTGTTCCATCAGGCCTACATCGTTGGAACATTAAAATGATGTACTGGCCATATGTTCGTATAAATAATGTGGACATCATTTCAGATTTACATTGGCTACACTCCATGTTGTGATTAGCAGCTTTTACTAGCTTATTAAAGGACACTGATTTACTGTCTGGCAAAGTTAAATATACAAATCTTTCTGAGTCTACACTAGTAGTACTTGATACCATACAGTTCTCGCAGTCATGCTGCCATTGATAAGAAAGCCCAAACAGCTGATCTACATCTACACCTTCAGCATGTAATACATGAAGCATATACATTAAAAACTCCTGACAATCTTGCTGAATATTTTGAGAGAATTGTGTTTGGCCTGAACATCTATCTAACAGATTTCTAATTTCAGACACACTTTCTATGTTTCTTCTATCAGTGGTACATTTCTCTAACACAGAATTTAACAAACTGCAAAATCTTTGATCAGAATTGACCACAATCTCTTCTTTTACATTTTTTAGAGAAAACAAAACATTAATTACTACATTAGCATAGCAGTTGACACCAGAACTGTTTTCAAACTGAAAACCAACAACATCTTCAACAGAATCCTCTTTGTTTCTGCTTGTAATTTTAGGTTCATTCACTTTTTGTCTTTTTGCTACAACCTGCCCAGTATTGTTCTCATTTCTTCGTTTCCGGCCTACCAGACGTTTCTCAAACAAAGGAAACTGAGGCAAATGTGGCACATACTCTCTTCTTAACCTATTGTATTCCTTAACACAATCTAGATCTGCACAAATGTTTCTGACATCACAGTCAATCAAGTACAATCCCGATAAAGTTCTAACTCGTGACAATGCCACATATGCCATACCCTCCTTGAACACAGAACTGCCAATATTCACCAATGCAGTGTCTACACTTAAACCTTGCGATTTATGAATTGTCACCGCATATGCCAAGCAAACAGGGAACTGCTTACGGCGAACATATAAGTCTTTTACAAGCAAAAATCTAGCAGAACAACGAGCAATTAGCTGTACTTCCTCAATGCCATCAAATTTAATTTTTAAAAATTCAATTCCATCTCTATTTCTGTATTTCACAAAATCAACAACATTACCCATTGATCCATTTACCAGACCTCTTTCAACATGTAAATTCCTTCTTAAAATTATACGGCAGTTCAAGCACACATTCAGAGTCTTTTCAAAACCTGCAGTTTTAGATATACTCTTCTCTAATGAATCCAATTTTGTTTTCAGATTCTCAGACAAAATAATTGTTGATCCCATATGCTCTACTCTATCAATAGCTTCCACTTTCACAATCTCTTGCTTTTCTAAATGCAACATTTTGTTGTTAAATTTGGCACATTCTGCAAGAGTTGGCATCAAACATATTCCAGATTTCTTATCAGTAATTTTCTGAAAAATATTCTCAGGCACAACATCTTGTTCTGGATATAAATTTGACAGTAATCGTGCATGTAAAGCTTCTTTCCCATGCTCGGTCACTTTTCCAATTCTAACATCTTGTAGAATAGTCTTGTAAACTTCATCCTTTGCCTGACGCATATTTTCATGCAGTTCAGCATAATTGAAGTTTAACCATATATTGACGTTGCCAATGCTGCCTAGGCACTTCCTGGTATCTTCATGCGTGAGCATTTTGAACACAGGTTGCCCTTTCACTGGTGTCAGCTGCAGAAGATCTCCAAAAACAATGATGTGTTTGCCACCAAATAACACATCATACTCTGTTTTGAGAACTTCTTGCATCCTCAAATGCACAAAGGCAAGCATGACATTGGAAACCATGCTTACTTCGTCAATGATAAGAAGTTTCATTTTCCTCAAGATTCTTGAAACTTCAAAACAAGCATCTCCAGATAGCTTGTGATATTCTAATTTGTTGTCATGCTCCACTGGCAGCATCAGTAAACGATGTAAAGTAATCCCTTTAATATTATGTGCTGCCAGTCCAGTTGGAGCAGTGACAACACAAGACAGTGATGACTCTGTCCTTTCCTGCAAATAGCATGAAATTGCTTTAATGAGGAAACTTTTTCCAGTTCCCGCTTCTCCACTCACGTACAGTCGGACAGGCTTCAACGACGTACATGAGCACTCTTTCTTATCATGACTTAATCCATGATCAATTTGCATGGTAACTTCGTCATATATTTTCCTCTGCTCAACGTTGAGTTGCCTTTCCAACTCTTCTAAGTTAACCGCATCCTCTTGAGCATGTGCCATGGCTCTTTCCACCTCATTCATAGCAGTGGCAGCTTCATTTTCAATAAGAGGTCCTCCTAGTGGATCCTGACTCAATGAAGCAGAACTCTGACTGTCCTGAGAACTGTCTCTGGCAATCTCGGCTGCAATCGTTGCTTCCTGCTCAATTTCCGCATTCAACATTTCTACATATTTGGGAAAAGCAGGACATTCTATGGTCTCCTTGGCGGCATTGAAAGAGTCTTCGTAACAGAGGAAATCTCCAAGCAGTTCCTCTTCTGCACGCCAAGGCTTGAAAAGTTGCAAAAGTGCTAAATAGAAAAACTCCTTTTTTTCAGGAGATTCGCCACTCAATTTTCGATGGTTTATCAAGTGGCATTTTCTTTGCTTGACCAGACATCCCTCACTTCCTATTACAGCATACACTCCTTTCTCAGTATCTTCTTTGATGTTCCTCTTGAACATGTAATTTTGCAGAACCTCATACAGACAAACATTCTCTAGGTGACTGCTTCGATTTGGATAATATGTATCCAACATGTTTGTCTTCAAAATGTCGGTACTGTTTGGCTCCTTTTCCGCCAAATACTCAATTTCCCGCACAGGTTTGAGAACTCGATTACGCGTTGCAGCAAGACCAAGACTCGCCCAAACGATACTCCTGGACTTGGCATAGAGACTTGCTGAAGACAACCGGTCAGAACATTCGTACGCTCCGATTTCTCGATGCGACAACATCTTCAGACTGAAACTGTACAACTTCTTGCTGAGGCTCTTTTCATGGGAAATGTCCTCCCACATATCCTTCAATTCTGTCTTCTCTTTTTTGGTGATGTACGACGTCACATACCGAGCCACAGCCATACAGTTATCAGCCACAAACTGTATATCCATGTTAGCATTCCACATGGACAAAATCACCGGGTTGTAGTCGTTGATATACTTGGACTCTTCGTTCCTCTTCAAATTGTAAGTGTTTTTAGGTGATTTCTTCATCACATTATGTCGCAGCGAAGACATCAAACTGTTTACTCTTCCTTTAGAAATCACCGGTCGTGGGAAGCCGAAACGACATTTGGTGTAGAACTTGTCTTTGTTTCGGAATTTACGACGGCAGTACTTTCCACATCGATGGCTTTGGAAACGCAGAACTTTTTCTCTTAGGCTTTTCTTCTCCTTTGCGTTTGGAACAGCACACGTAGAATACTGTTGGATGAAACTCATCACTGAGTCTTCTGGATCCGTTCCAAATTTAGGTGCATCCTTGATCCACAGCAACATATGTATATGAGGAGCACCTCTTGCTTGGTACTCCTTTCTCCAGAAGAAATCCAACACCTCTCCAAGAGGTGGATTCTTCTTATTCATGATGAAAGACATCATAGCTTCAAATCTATGATTGAAGTACCTACATACATTGACTGGATCCAAAGAGCACAGTTCTCCGGGTGTCTTGAATTCGATGTTTTCTACGTTAGCATTTGCCTCTCGTAGAAATTGAAGTAAGTCTTCCCAGCCATACTCGGCACAACTCAGAGTGAGGAACCATGTGGGAGTACCTAAGTTCCTCAGCATACATTTTAAATCACCATGACGACGGTACCAGTACTCATTAGTACCACGCTGACACGCCATGAGATTAATCAGGTGAGATTCCAAAATACTATCTTGGACATTCACTTTATCCATAAAATCACTTGCCGAGATGTTTTGCATGTGTATACCACTTTTCAAGATGTGGTTCACTGTATATGACAGTCCAGACAGATCGCTTTCAAACAGGAGATGAAACAAATAAGGAATGCATTGTCGAAACCTAGCATCTCCTGCATACAATCGCAAAGTCCGGTATTCAGAAGCAGGAATTTGATGAGGTCGCTCATCATATCTTCCTCCCTGACCTGTTGGAAAAAGCTGTGGGAAACACCGAGCTTCCAAACTTTCCTCCCAAACACTAATGGGACTCCCTTTGGCTTGTTTCATTTGAAACAACTCAATAGCATTCCCCATGACTTCCTTTGAATGCAAAGGATGAACACTATAATGTTCATATATTTCCTCACTAGTAGAGGGTTCTACTTTCTCAATTTGACCAGCACACAAATCGCTATCCTCTTCCTCACTTACTTCCTCTTCTGCAACATATACATTCTTATAGTATTTATTATTTTTTTTCAAATACAATGTTGCCTTTTTAACTTTCCTAACATCTACTAAATCTTGCCATATTTTCTTATTCTTTGTCGGAACCCCATTAACTAAGATAACCAGAGGTTCCTCTTCCACTTTTTCTACTCCAATTGTGTTAATGTTTTTCTTCAAATCTAGAGGCAAATAAACAACTCTTCCCTTTAATCCTCTCTGTAAATCTGATGGAGGCAATTTCCCTGTCTTTGGCTCCATTCTTACAATAGCCTGAAAGGGATGGATACTTTGAATCAAAATAGATTCATAAGTATTTAAATCCTTCAATTCAGAAGGAATCTCAACCAATTCCAGATTATTATGAACTGCTCTAGCAGGCATCTGGTTTTGTTTTAATTTGTTACAACAATAAGTACACACACGTTGATCCAATCCCAAATCAAAACAATTTTCTACCATCAAGTATGTTGCAAAATCCTTCCATTCACTATTATTTTCCCTTTCACTTTTTGCATATAAATCCACTAACTTAGTCTGATTGTTATAATAAGTGCGTCGACAACACACACAAGTGAAATTAGGCCTCTCACTTGATTTCATGTCAAACGTCGCAATTTCCCTCTGGAAATTATCTGTACTGGAAACATGTACAGTATCTTCCAAATGACCCTCTATTTCTTGCTCAATTTCAACATTCTCCTCTTTACTTCCAAAGTAACAAAACTCGATTTCTTCACATATATTCCTCACATCTATTTCAGAACCATGCAAAAGAGCAGCGCATAATTGTTTCAGCATAATTGCTGGACTCTTAGCATAATACAACATTCTAACTAACTTCCTCACTTTGTTATGATGCACTGCTAGCATCCTGAAATGATGAAAAACACTCTGGCATACTCTCCTGGAAAGACAAGCCAGTGAATGACCATGCAAACCTGTCACTTCTCTCACTCTGCAAGGATCTAATTCTTGCAACAACCTTATTTTCTGCTTTAAACTTTTCTTGTTAAATGTCCGTACAAAATCACAAAGCAAATTGATGGAATCCTGTCGCACACTGCAAATACTACTACACTTCCAGGTGTACACAGGACCCTTAGCACGTCTTCCTAAAACCTCATTACCTAACAACTCTTCTGCCTCTGTTGTCACAAGTTTTTCTTTTTCAACTGGACAACCATCTTTCACTTCATAAGCACGACCACTGATGTCAACTGCATGCACCAAATCATTATCCTGGAAATAACTCTCTTCATTAAAAAATGCCTCACAGCTTGAACTATGTATCCATTCTCCAGAAAAAACTTCACAAAAATTACTACGATTAACTATTCTCTTCCATCTACTATTTCTTTTGAAATCAAAAATTTCCTTGTTTAGCTTCCTAATTCTATTGATTATCAAAATAAATAACTTACGTTTAATTTCAAAAGCCTGATCAATAACTTTCTCAACTTTTTTTTTTCTCCTATAAAAAACTAATTTCTGTTGACCTTTCTTAATATTTTTTAACAAATTGCCAATTATCCTGTTGCGGAACATTCGTTTACGAATCTCCCAAAACTGTTGTTTCCTTCTACTATCATGCACAGATTTATCTCTTGCTCTAGCAGTAACATTTTCATTTGTCCTTTTCTTTCCATTTGATTTACTTGTCATATTATGGATTGAAACATTTTCTGTACTAATATTTTTTTTATTAGAAATATTTCTTATGAAATATTTAGAGCTCTTACCCGGTGCTTTCTTCATGGCTTGAGAAATCTTTTTGTTAGAGGACTGCTGCTTTTTTTTTTTCTCCTGCTGTCTTTGACGTTTTGCAGCCTTTATCTCTCTTATTTTTGTAGGCATCTTGAAATGATCTGCAGTTGAATCTGAGGAAAAATATAATAAAAAATGTTATTAAACATTATTATCAAACAGTAAATCAGTAATAGTGATCAAAAACATAACACACTACTTGACATTTTATTTTGAAGATTTTTTAGTCATTGCCATTTTTACAATACAGAAATACCAGAAAAGAAATGACATTTATATTTATGTTACCTATGCTATTTTATATGTGAATCTGATCTAATTTTATGAGCATATTTTAATATTTTATTGAAAACACTACACATAACCTGTTTTTGAAGGTGTTTAGTGTTAAATTAAACGGTTTACCTTTTTACTTTTTATTGATTATAAATTTTAAAAATAAATGTTTATATTTCCAAAGGCTGAAGCAAGTCAGCTTCCCATCCAATATCATATAATTCAGACAAATCTGCATCCTCATCACGCTCTTCTTCATCCTCAGGATTTAAATCATCCAATGGATCAACATCCACTGATGTTTCAATTACAAGTTCAATGATGAGGTCAAAATCAACTGATTGCAGATTGTCGCTCATGTTGAGGTTGTCTTTATCTTTAAAGAAAGATAACAACAATGAGATGTTGCAGAGTAAGAGACAAATCTCACAGATTATAATAGTAAAATTATTTAACAAGAGTAACATTTTGCAGCTATTATTTAACCATGTCCAGCGATGCTGAGCAGGTGAAGCCTATGTCTAATTTTTCACTGAACAGGACTCATCTGTTCTTAACCTTGGATAAGCCTCAACGACTCTGTGTCCCCTGCACATACTCAAATGTTA
This sequence comes from Lissotriton helveticus, assembly GCF_964261635.1. Lineage (NCBI taxonomy): Eukaryota > Metazoa > Chordata > Amphibia > Caudata > Salamandridae > Lissotriton > Lissotriton helveticus. Next base: position 261,292,821 of record NC_136071.1, read on the forward strand.
AAGTGCAGATTTATATTAAATGGCACATCCCCAGGCATGCACCAGTTAATGTGCACCACTGCTTTACCACCCATGGTGTGCCGCATTTACAATCAGATAGGAGAAAGCTGCTTCAAAACCCTGCGCCTGCTTGAAGCTGGCATAGGTCTTGACGCAGCATTGTATAGATGGGGCACCCCTGAGCCTTGCTGGAGCTGCATCGCACTTACGATACAACTCCAGCAATGCGCCACCTTTACAGCACAGATACGTCACGCATCTGTGCCATTTTTGCCCCATGCTGCGCCGCATTGTAAATGCAGCACACCATGGGTGGCGGAACAGCGGCGCAAAATGACTGGCACATCCACTGCTGCATCAGTTTCATGTGGCACGTTTTTTTTACACCATGACACATCTGCCTAAATGCATCAATTTGTAATTTTCTCGCCTCATAGCAAATCTTTTGCACCGCCACTGCGTCACAAAAGTGACGCACAGTGGCGCAAAAGATGCATACACCTATCATAAATCTGTCCCTAGCATTTTAAATGATTAATTCAGGATGACGATAAGGTGTGGCCTATGCAGAGGTTTGTTTAAGGTGAGGCCTACTCAGGGTTGCAGATCAAAGTTACGCTTGATGAAGAATACAGAGGAGATAATACATGTAAAGGCCTACCAATGAAGTAAGTAATGTCCACTTTATTGCACCAGTCATCATAAATGTATCCCTAAGCTTCTTATCTTGTTACAGATGAACCACCATATGTACATGACATTTTAAGTAATTTCCACATGTGCAGTGTTTTCAAAATATAATTTGAAAATCGTTTTTGGGGAAAAGTAATGGTTTGCAAAATTATGACAAGGACATAATGGTGTATGCTTCTCTATAAAGCATTTCAGTATCTCTAATGTCATTTTTCCCATATTACATTATAAGACCTTTCCCCATGAAGCACATTCCTTGTAAATATGCTCCCACCTGTGCATTGCAAATTTATATTTTCACTGTTTCAGACACATAGCCATGTTGAAAGTGACCCAAAAAAATTGCAAACGTTTCCCCATGAAGCACATTCCTTGTAAATATGCTCCCACCTGTACATTGCAAATTTAGATTTTGACTGTTTCAGACACATAGCCATGTTGAAAGTGACCCAAAAAATTTGCAAACGTTTAAAAAAAAAAAAACATTCATGTGTCTTAATGACATTTTAAGTCATTTCCCCATGGAGAATGTTTTCTAAGTGGCACAAAAGAGGTATACACCTATCATAAATCTATCCCTAGCATTATAAATGATTAAATCAGGATGACAATAATATGTGGCCTATCCAGAGGTTTGTTTAAGGTGAGGCCTACTCAGGATTGCAGATTAAAGTTACGCTTGATGAACAAAACAGAGGAGAAAATTTTATTGTAAATGCCTACCAATGAAGTAAGTGATTTCTACTTCATTGCACCAGTCATCATAAATGTATCCATAACCTTACTTAAATTGTCCTTAAGACACATAAAAGCGTTTTTTGATTGGCTTTCCTGCATGGTAGGGTCACTTTTAACATGGCTATGTAACATAAACATTCAAAATCAAAATTTTCCATGTACAGGTGGGAGCATATTTACAAGCAATTTGCGCCACAAAGAAAGGTCTGACATTAAAATGGCAAAAATAACATCAGGGACAGTCAATTGCCTTATAAAAAACCATACACCATTATGTCCTTCTCATGCATTTAAAAACAATTCCTTTTTCCCAAAAACGATTTTCAAATCATAATTTCAAAAAACTGCACATGAGAAAATGACTTAAAATGTCATTGAAACACATTAAAGCGTTTTTTGATTGGTTTTCCTGCATGGTTGATTCATTTTTATCATGGCTATGTAACACAAACATTGATAATTAAAATTTTCATGCACATGTAAGAGCATATTTACAAGCAATTTGCGCCACAGAGAAAGGTCTTACACTAAAATGAGAAAAATAACATCAGGAACAGTCAATTGCCTTATAAAGAACCATACACCATTATGTCCTTGTCATGATTTTATAAACAATTCCTTTTCCCCAAAAACGATTTTAAAATCATAATTTCTAAACACTGCACATCAGAAAATGACTTAAAATGTCATTAAAACACATGAAAGCGTTTTTTGATTGCCTTCCCAGCATGGTTTGGTCACTTTTAACATAGCTATTTAACACAAACATTCAAAATCTAAATTTTCCATGCACATGTGAGAGCATATTTACAAGCAATTTGCGCCACATAAATCATAATTTTCTCCTTAAAGCACACTATTCTCTATCTAAAGTAAAGAAATATTTTCTCACCTTAGCAAATACTTTGAGTTTGAAAACAGTCTCAGAAACACACCAATTTGTCTTCAGCAGAGCAAAAGGTATGCACTCCAGAGTCTGCAGCTATCAAAAGCACAGAAATGGTGTAATTCTTCACACATATTTCTCATGTCACCCAATCAAAACTCTTCCCTCACTTTTTTTCAAATGAAAACCCTTCCCCCTCTGCCCTTTCTGCCTATTTTCCATAGCAACCACCTCTTGGAGAAACTCTGGTGTTTGCAAATTCACACAACAATGTTGCAATTGAACTCTGAACTCTCAGTGCACCTGCATATCCAGTGCTTTCTTTCATTTAATGATTTTTTATTGACCACTCAAAATACATCTTTCAAAGAACACATCTCTACACCCTAACTTTCTGTTTTCATCAATCAAAATCCACCAATCACTGTTACTACTTCATGAACACAGAAACTCCACAGTTTTTTTCATTTCAAACTCACATTTTTTCAACTGCCATTTCATTGCCACACTTCATCTGACTGCAGGAGAACCTTCTCTCACCATGTTTTCTGTCTGGATTGTTGGTCATAGTTATATTCACTGGGCTCAAAGGTACGTTGAAAGCAGGAATTTACCTAACCTCAATTTACAAGATGTGGAAATTAAGTGGTTTGGCCAGAGAGGATTAAAATGTCACCAATTGATACCATTGGTGAAAACCTTTATGCATTTGCCAAAACCTGACCTGTTAATTGTGCACTGTGGAGGTAATGACTTGGGCACTTTGACTGGTGTAGGTCTGGAAATGCTTTTAAAGGACACCTTTGAGCAATTAATGGCACTTTTTCCTCAGACTGCCTTGGTATATTCAAATATATGCCAAAGACAGAAATGGAGGTGGTCAAACCAATTTTGTCCACAAATTGAGAAGTCGAGGAAGCATGTAAACAAATCTGTTTCAGCTTACATGAGAGACCATGGAATGGGCTCCCTGTACAACAATAACTTGCGTTACTACATGCAAGATATCTACAGAGGAGATGGAGTTCACTTCTCAGATGAGGGCAACAGAGTTTTCACTCTGAATTTAAAAATGTGCATTGGTACCTACTTATAAGTACCTAAATGTACCATAAACCCAAAAGCTCTTCTCAGAGCTACCCTACATCTAATCACTCACAATTATTATTTTACTCTAACTATTTTCACTAATTTTCAACAAAATACGCTCCCTGGTGCGCTACCCGGTACGCGTACCGGGAGCTAACCTCGCGAATTTTTTTTAAAAAAATGTTTTTTTTTCGCACATATAAGCCTCCTCAGCCACCCTCAGAAAACCTAGGGGGTCAAGATAACTCTACCGTGCCCCCTTCTACCCATTCTGAACATTATTTGCCCTCCATCTTGTATCTTAATTCGACCGAAACACAAAATGGTGGACTCCCGGAACGCTTAAGGTACGCGAACCGGGGCGCTCAACGGTTCGCGTACCGGGTCGCTCCCTGGGAAGCGCACCATCAAAAAAGGTGGGAAAGTAGTTCACAGAAAAGCCACTGGAGACAATTTCACCAAATATAGATTAGCTCATACTACATACCAATCCCTACCATTTTCACAAAATTGATTGGAATTCCATTTAGCCATTTAGCCTGTAGACCTCTCTAAATACCCTGAGGTAAATTACTTCACAAAACACATCTGAAATGTTGGAATTGACAACCAATTAAAATGTTACTTTCATTTTCTACTTTTTTTACCTCACATTTGATTGGTTATGTACCCGAATATATATAAAGGAAGAGAAGGAAGCACAGCCATTTTGACTACTACTTCTTGGTGTACATTTTAATAGGATTTTCATTAATAACTTCAACTTCTTTTTAAAGGTAAGTTGTTATTTTTAAAACTGAAGTATATTGAGCACTTTAAGTTAATATGGCAAACTTTTTCTGTTAGTTATATACTATCCCTCTGTAGTACTTATAAATTTAGATACACTTTTTTATATTCCTACTTCCACTCTGATACTATACACTGCCCAAAGATAAATTCTCTGTTAAAAACTGCCTATCTAAAATTAATCCCAACAGTGCCCTACCTCTACTAATATATATTTTTTTAATGCAAATTTCAGGAAAAATGGAAAGTGAACAAAACATTTCATTTGAAATTGTCCTTCCAGAGTCCAACACAGAAATCATTGATCCAAATGAGATTGAATTTATGGATGAATCTTGGGACCAAGAACTACTGCAATGTGTACAAGCAGTAGATAACCTCCTTGCAAATGAGGACATTTTACAACCTCAGAGACTACAATCTATATTCCATGATTATTATGAAATTTCTGACAATGAAATGTTAGAAAGTTTAATAAATTATGAAACACAATAAAAAAAGCTTAAAAAAAATAAAAAAAAATAATCAACAAAACCAACAATCAATTAACATACAGCATTTGAAAAGTCTATCATTCATTTTTCATTGTGATACGCTCCCCAGAACGCTTCCCGGTTCGCGTACCGGGCGCTAACCACGAAAAAAAATAAAAAAAATATTTTTTTTTTTTGCTTAGCGGGGCCCCTTTAAAGCCTCCACATCAAACCTAGGGGGTCAGGGAGGAGCTAGTATGCCCCCTTATGGTTATTTCCCCCTTTGTTTTGGCCTCCTCTTGTCTCTCAATCCTACCGAGAGACAAGATGGCGGCCGCTCCGGACTGTTTAGAATGTTGACAGACACCGGAGAGCCAATCAGCTTAGCTACGCGAAGTTCCGGTACGCTTAAGGTCCGCGGACCGGAGCGCTGCCCAGAGCGCGCTTACAGATATATATCTTTTTTTAAACGTTATTTTCTCAAAATCCACTGGAGCACATATATTGAGACCTACAAAAGGCACATCGGGCTACCAGTCCCTACAATTTTGCCAAGTTTCGTGCAAATCCATTCAGCCGTTCGGGCTAAAAGTGAGGCTAACCGCCCTATGGAAAAATCAATGTTAAAAACACGTTTTGGGACCCCCCTTTTTTCTCGGCCCCCCCTGGACGAACCCCCCCAAAATTTTCAGGGGCTGCTCAGAAACAAAATGTTCCATTTTCCTGAAAATTTCAGCCAATTCCGTCCACAAACGCCAAAGTTATTAGACATAGAATTTTCAAAAAACCCATAGGGAAAAAATCCTAACTATATATACCTACTGGCGACCGCCAGTAGGTAATATATATCCTAACTATATATACCTACTGGCGACCGCCAGTAGGTAATATATATATATATATATATATATATATATATATATATATATATATATATATATATATATATATTACCTACTGGCGGTCGCCAGTAGGTATATATAGTTAGGATTTTTTCTCTATGGGATTTTTGAAAATTCTATGTCTAATAACTATGGCGTTTGTGGACGGAATTGAACATTTTGTCTCTGAGCAGCCCCTGAAAATTTGGGGGGGTTTCGTCAAGGGGGGGCCGAGAAAAAAGGGGGGTCTCAAAACGCGTTTTTCCCATTAATTTTTCCATAGGGTGGTTGGCCTCACTTTTAGCCCGAACGGCTGAATGGATTTGCACGAAACTTGGCAAAATTGTAGGGACTGTTAGCCCGATGTGCCTTTGCTAGGTCTCAATATATGTGCTCCAGTGGATTTTGATAAATTAACGTTCAAAAAAATATATATATCTGTAACAGCGCTCCGGGTAGCGCTCCGGTTCGCGTACTTGACGCGTAACGGAACTTCGCGAAGCGAAGCTGATTGGCTCTCCGGTGTCTGTCAACATTCTAAACAGTCCGGAGCAGCCGCCATCTTGTCTCTCGGTAGGATCGAGAGACAAGAGGAGGCCAAAACAAAGGGGGAAATGACCATAAGGGAGCATAGTAGTTCCTCCCTGACCCCCTAGGTTTGATGTGGAGGCTTTAAAAGGGCCCCGCGGGGCAAAAAAAAAAAAAAAAAAACATTTTTTTTTGCGTGGGGAGCGCCCGGTACGCTTTTGTGCAATGGGCGGTGGTAATCTAAATGATGAGGGGGGGGGGCAGCGTTCAAAGCACATCAGCGTGCATAAACACGAAAATGTTTTTATCTACCACGTACTTGACTTATCTCTCTGAGAGGCATTCCCTTGTGTCTCGGCAATGGTAGTCTGTTCATTACATAGAACGCACGAGGGCGGTAGTACAGACCGCGCGTAGGAAAGGGTCAAAAGCCAGGGGTATAGGAGTATGTAACAAGCGAGCCATTTAATTGAAAAAACTAAACGTGACAAACGGTTGCAGGATCAGTGAAGGTTGATTTTATAATTGAAAGTATAACAGGATCAGTTACAATAAAATCGTGCATACGCACACCATGGGCGAGTATCATGGGTACCATTACTTCGAAGCTTTATTAATATTATAATCAATAATGAAAAATCGACATCAATAGGGTTGTCCGTATTCCCAGTCAGTACCCTTCCCCGCCCGCCATGTGCACAAAGACCGCATACATCCCCCATAACGTCAAGGCTAAGTAACTAGAGCGTCATAAGGAGTTGCAAGTCGCTCCCATACTGGCGCCATTTTGGTCGAGGCCAGGCAGGTCCAGAGTATAGTTCAATGTCTCCAATAAGTAGCGGCAGGACCAGAATCCCTTTCAGCAGTTCTGGCTTCGTCATTACGAGCACTAGAAAACAAGACATTCTGGGCAATACCACCCTTGACGCAGCCCTTTATGCTACAAGATGGTGTCTTCCATTCAGAAAATATTGTTGGCAGCATTTTGAAAGGAAAGATAAACGGCCGTTCTCCTAGTGAGTCTCACATTGTTACATTTATGAAGAATGTTGAAGAGTAGTATGTTGAAAATCTGAAGCCATCGTTCTACAAACTCTCAACCAGCCTTGGATGGGAAAATCCTGAAGAATGTACAAACTGAAAACCAGTTTTTGTCTGCATAGCATCAGCAGCAACACTTGAGTCAGCTTTGTGTGAAGCCGCCATCTTGATTCAATCAATACCGTCCCCCCGCACACATTCAGGGACCAGGCCGCATTGCGAGGGCACCGCAGGACGTGTCTTCAGGTCAAACGGATTGTGGGACAAGGTCCAGAATGGAAGAGTCACCAAAAGGCAAAAAGTTCCGCCGGACCCCGGGAGCCGGCCGCCTATGTTGGGGGCGATCTCAGGCCACACCAGGGCAACAAGACTTGGGGAGGGGGCAGGAGCCAAGTGCCCCCTCCGAGTCCGCGCCACCACACCGCCCCTCAGGGGCCTCCGTCAAGCGGCTCAGGGAGGCACCGCAGGCAGCGGTTCTTCAGATCAGTGGCTCTCACCGGCAAGGTTCCCCTCCGTCAGCAGCGATCGTTGGCGCTGTGGTTGCGGCCGGAGGCCCCGCCTAGTCAACGCCCCGGCCTCTCCAACTCGTAGGCCGCAAGAGTGGGTGCAATTCAGCCGGATGGCGGGTGAGACGCTGTAGCCGCAAGAGCAGGCGAAACTCAACCGGCCGAGTGAGGCACTGTGCCGCAAGAGCGGGCGCAACTCAGCTGGCTGAGCGAGGCACTGTGCCGCAAGAGCGGGCTCAACTCAGCTGGCCGAGCGAGGCACTGTGCCGCAAGAGCGGGCGCAACTCAGCTGGCCGAGCGAGGCACTGTGCCGCAAGTGCGGGCGCAACTCAGCTGGCCGAGTGAAGCGCTGGGGTGCAGCTGAGAAACCTCCACCTGGGGAGGTGGGGGAGGCTCGTTCGCGCCGCCTCTCCCTCCCAGTGCACCCCACACCATCTCCTGGCGCAGGTATATGTGATGGTCGGACCTGGGCACCGCAGGACGTGTCTTCAGGTCAAACGGATTGTGGGACAAGGTCCAGAATGGAAGAGTCACCAAAAGCAAAAAGTTCCGCCGGACCCCGGGAGCCAGTCGCCTATGTCGGGGGCGATCTCAGGCCACACCAGGGCAACAAGACTTGGGGAGGGGGCAGGAGCCAAGCGTCCCCTCCGAGTCCGCGCCACCACACCGCCCCTCGGGGGCCTCCGTCAACCGGCTCAGGGAGGCACCGCAGGCAGCGGTTCTTCAGATCAGTGGCTCTCACCGGCAAGGCTCCCCTCCGTCAGCAGCGATCGTTGGCGCTGTGGTTGCGGCCGGAGGCCCCGCCTAGTCAACGCCCCGGCCTCTCCATCTCGTAGGCCGCAGAGTAGTCGGGGAGAAATCCCAGGAACGGCGGCATGCATTACACATCACTAAGATGGCCGGGCCTACGACCCTGGGTTTAAGAGTCTCATGCTCGATTGATTGAGCTGGCCGGATCAGGCAACAAGAAGGTGGGGGAGGCACCTCTTGCTCAACCACCACCTGAGGAGGTGGTCCTCTCTTCCTAGGAGGTGGTGGTGGTGGTGGGGATGCACCAGCTGAAGCTACAACACTTGCCATTGCTAAGTCATGAAAAAAGGTCTTCCTCTCACAAAGATGAAAGTCAGAGTGAGGAAACAAGGAGGGGTTTTCATCATTTGGGACAAAAAATAGTTCTAAACCAATGAAAAGTGTTATTTTTAGGTCAGATGACCTAGCCTTACATCATTAGGAACCCAAAAGTGAAATGAACCAATGAAAAGTTTTATTAACAAGTCACATGACCTGTTATGCTTACGTTACGTGCTCCGCGCCATGCCCCGGATCGCTTCCGGGAAGCTGCGCTTCGCGCCTCGCGCACCGGAGCACTTCCGGGTGCGCTAACGCGGCGTGTCATATAACGCATTACGCGACAACGCGATATGTCGCGGTTACGCGACGCGTCACGATGTTGTTTTCTAACGCGGCAGTTGCGCAAACAGAACGTTTATCGGCCGGGCATATGGAATACATACACATTCACATTCCCAAGTCTGTGGAGCCGACCGCCATTTCGTGAGCTCGGTGGCAGCCGCCTGTCGCTGTACCGCAAGAGTGGGTGCAATTCAGCCGGATGGCGGGTGAGACGCTGTAATAGCAAGAGCAGGCGCAACTCAGCTGGCCGAGTGAAGCGCTGGGGTGCAGCTGAGAAACCTCCACCTGGGGAGGTGGGGGAGGCTCGTTCGCACCGCCTCTCCCTTCCAGTGCACCCCACGCCGTCTCCTGGCGCAGGTATATGTGATGGTCGGACCAGGGCACCGCAGGACGTGTCTTCAGGTCAAACGGATTGTGGGAGAAGGTCCAGAATGGAAGAGTCACCAAAAGGCAAAAAGTTCCGCCTGACCCCAGGAGCCGGCCGCCTATGTCGGGGGCGATCTCAGGCCACACCAGGGCAACAAGACTTGGGGAGGGGGCAGGAGCCAAGCGTCCCCTCCGAGTCCGCGCCACCACACTGCCCCTCGGGGGCCTCCGTCAAGCGGCTCAGGGAGGCACCGCAGGCAGCGGTTCTTCAGATCAGTGGCTCTCACCGGCAAGGCTCCCCTCCGTCAGCAGCGATCGTTGGCGCTGTGGTTGCGGCCGGAGGCCCCGCCTAGTCAACGCCCCGGCCTCTCCATCTCGTAGGCCGCAGAGTAGTCGGGGAGAAATCCCGGGAACGGCGGCATGCATTTGGATCGATGTTGCAGCAGGCTGCCATGTAAATAGTTATTTAATAAAACGTTTTACCCTGTTACTTTGCTGGTGTGTTGTATATATTTATAATATTTGCATAGGGTTTGTTGTTATTTTGGGCGGGGTGGGCGGCGGAGCCGAGCTGTCTTGCAGCCATCATGGCGTCGAGCTCGGTTCCTCTCACTAGTTTCATATTTCTCATGAGGGGTTGTTCCTAATGTTTCTATTTTAGCGAGGTCAAAAAGAGATCCCATTAGTGGTCTACTGATTTTGCTTGATTCCTTTTGTTTTTTCTGACGATTTTTCACTATCTGCAAAGACTAAACAGAGTATTGCGACTCTGTGCTTGTTTGTAAATAGAGAATGAACCAAAGAGAACCAATTCCAAAACTGTAAATGCTTGGATAGCAATCAATCAAATGGAGAGGGAAGCAGGCACGACGGATTACAACAGGGGCAAAGGCCTGCGTTACCTACCCTTCACTATCTGCAAAGAGAGAATACTCCTAAAAGAAAAGAGGGGGGGGGCAGCGTTCAAAGCACATCAGCGTGCATAAACACGAAAATGTTTTTATCTACCACGTACTTGACATTTTAAAGCTTTCGATATTTGCTATTAAAAAACCATTGAAATTCACTGAAAAAACCATAGGTTATAGACCATATATAGTTAGGAGTTAGCATTTACAAAACCTTGAAAATTCACTGAAAAAACCATGGGTTATAGACCATATATAGTTAGGAATTAGCATTTAAAAAACCTTATTTTACTCACACAAAACCATTGAAATTCCATATATAGTTAGTTGCACTAACTATATATCGCGCACCCGCAATCCACTGCTGATGATGTCACATATTACATCATTCATGACATGGTCAGACATTGAGAAAGAATACGGAGGTATTCGAAACGCGTCTGGCTATAATCAAAGAATAAAGACCTGCTGATCCACTAAAATTGGAGTCTGTAATCCGTTCCTTTTGTTTTTGTCCCGGCTGGGCTCTGCGGAAGCGAAACGGAGTTATTTCTATATATATATATATATATATATATATATATATATATATATATATATTACCTACTGGCGGTCGCCAGTAGGTATATATAGTTAGGATTTTTTCTCTATGGGATTTTTGAAAATTCTATGTCTAATAACTTTGGCGTTTGTGGACGGAATTGGCTGAAATTTACAGGAAAATGGCACATTTTGTTTCTGAGCAGCCCCTGGAAATTTGGGGGGGGTTCGTCAAGGGGGGGCCGAGAAAAAAGGGGGGTCCCAAAACGTGTTTTTCCAATGTTAATTTCCATAGGGCGGTTGGCCTCACTTTTAGCCCGAACGGCTGAATGGATTTGCACGAAACTTGGCAAAATTGTAGGGACTGGTAGCCCGATGTGCCTTTGCTAGGTCTCAATATATGTGCTCCAGTGGATTTTGAGAAATTAACGTTTAAAAAAATATATATATCTGTAACAGCGCTCCGGGCAGCGCTCCGCTTCGCGTACTTTTCGCGTTACGGAGCTTTGTGAAACGAAGCTGATTGGTTCTCCGGCGTCTGTAAACATTCCAAACAGTCCGTAGCGGCCGCCATATTGTCTCTCGGTAGGATCGAGAGACAAGAGGAGGCCAAAGCGAAGGGGCAAATGACCATAAGGGGGCATAGTAGATCCTCCCTGACCCCCTAGGTTTGATGTGGAGGCTTTAAAAGCGTACTATAAGGAAAAAAGAATGATAGACTTTTCAAATACTGTATGTTAATTGATTGTTGGTTTTGTTGATTATTTTTTATTTTTTTTATTTTTTAAGCAATTATTTATTATTGTGATTGTGTTTCAAAATTTAATAACATTTCTAACATTTAACTAGTTTATGAATTACATATAAAAATGATTAAAGACTCAAACAATTTTTTAATATTACATATAATTTTATTTTTCGGATTGTTTTTCAAAATTTAATAGAACGTCTAAAATTTGACTGTCCGATATGTCCTCTTGTTGAGTGAACATAACTTCCCACATTTGACCGTCATCATAATGAAGTAAATGATCCACAGATTCTACACATTGTAGAAGTTCATGGTCTCGTGATTCATCCATGAATTCCAAGTCAATGGGTTCAATGATTTCCTCATTGTTCATGTCTAGGACAATTTCAAAGGAAACGTTCTGTTCTCCTTCCATTTTCTTGCTGTAATTTGCATAAAAAATAAATATATCAGTAGAGATAGGGCACTGTTGGGTTTAAGTTCAGACGGGTACTTTTTTCTGGCGTGAAGTAGGACTATTAAAAAGTGCTTGTGAAAAAGCCTAAGTAAATTCATAATTATACCACAGAAACCTAAATCAATCCATACTTATAATAAAGAAGCCTTTCTCAATGTCTAACTCTTACAGAGGGATAGTATATAACTATCTGAAAATGTTTTCAAATTTATAAAATAATATCTTACCTTCTAAAAACAAGTTTAAGTTGTGAGTGAAAATGATCTTGCAATGTAGTTCAGGAAGTAGTAGTCAAAGTGGCTGTGTTTCTCTCTCTTCCTTTATATATATTCAGGTACATAACCAATCAAATGTCAGGTAAAAAAAGTAGAAAATGAAAGTAACATTTTAATTGGTTGTCAATTCCAACACTTCAGATGTGTTTTGTGAAGTAATTTACCTCAGGGTATTTAGAGAGGTCTACAGGCTAAATGGCTAAATGGAATTTCAATCAAATTTGTGAAAATGGTAGGGATTGGTATGTAGTATGTGCTAATCTATATTTGGTGAAATTGTCTCCAGTCGCTTTTCTGTAAATTACTTTCCCACCTTTTTTGATGGTGCGCTTCCCAGGGAGCGACCCGGTACGCGAACTGGCGAGCGGTACGCGAACCTGAAGCGTTACGGGAGTCCACCATTTTGTGTTTCGGTCGAATTAAGATACAAGATGGAGGAAAAAAAATAATGTTCAGAATGGGTAGAAGGGGGCACGGTAGACTTATCTTGACCCCCTAGGTTTTCTGAGGGTGGCTGAGGAGGCTTATATGTGCGAAAAAAAAACATTTTTTAAAAAAGATTTCGCGAGGTTAGCTTCCGGTTCGCGTACCGGGTAGCGCCCCGGGGAGCGTACTTTGTTGAAAATTTGTGAAAAAAGTTAGAGTAAAATAATAATTGTGAGTGATCAGATGTAGGGTAGCTCTGAGAAGAGCTTTTGGGTTTATGGTACATTTAGGTACTTATAAGTAGGTACCAATGCACAGTCTTAAATTCAGAATGAAAATTCTGTTGCCCTCATCTGAGAAGTGAACTCCATCTCCTCTGTAGATATCTTGCATGTAGTAACGCAAGTTATTGTTGTACATGGAGCCCATTCCATGGTCTCTCATGTAAGCTGAAACAGATTTGTTTACATGCTTCCTCGACTTCTCAATTTGTGGACAAAATTGGTTTGACCACCTCCATTTCTGTCTTTGGCATATATTTGAATATACCAAGGCAGTTTGAGGAAAAAGTGCCATCAATTGCTCAAAGGTGTCCTTTAAAAGCATTTCCAGACCTACCCCAGTCAAAGTGCCCAAATCATTACCTCCACAGTGCACAATTAACAGGTCAGGTTTTGGCAAATGCATAAAGGTTTTCACCAATGGTATCAATTGGTGACATTTTAATCCTCTGTGGCCAAACCACTTAATTTCCACATCTTGTAAATTGAGGTTAGGTAAATTTCTGTTCTCAGCATACCTTTGAGCCCAATGGATGTAACTATGTCCAACAATGCAGACAGAAAACATGGTGAGAGAAGGTTCTGCTGCAGTCAGATGAAGTGTGGCAATGAAATGGCAGTTGAAAAAATAAGAGTTTAAAATGAAAAAAACTGTGGAGTTTCTGTGTTAATGAAGCAGTAACAGTGATTGGTGGATTTTGATTGCTGAAAACAGAAAGTTAGGGTGCATGGATGAGTTCTTTGAAAGATGTATTTTGAATGGTCAATAAAATATCATTAAATGAAAGATTGCACTGGATATGCAGGTGCACTGAGAGTTCAGAGTTCAATTGAAACATTGTTGTGTGAACTTGCAAACACCAGAGGTCTTCCAAGAGGTGGTTGCTATGCAAAAAAGGCAGAGGGTAGAGGGGGGAAGGGTTTTGATTTGAAAAAAGTGAGGGAAGAGTTTTGATTGGGTGACATGAGAGATATGTGTGAAGAATTACAGCATTTCTGTGCTTTTGATAGCTGCAGACTCTGGAGTGCATACCTTTTGCTCTGCTAAAGACAAAGTGGTGTGTTTCTGAGACTGTTTTGAAACTCATAAAGTATTTGCTAAGGTGAGAAAAGATTTATTTAATTTAGATAGAGAATAGTGTGCTTTAAGGAGAATATTATGAAGAAAGTTGTGTTTTTAAAATGTTGCTTTGCCTCAAGTGTTTTACAAATAGATTTTGTTTCTTTGAGAAAATGTAATTGGAGAAAATGTGAAGTATTAGTACTGACAGGGTGTTTTTGTGCATAGGAGCTGTGGAGTGTTTCCAAATTATGACTTGAAAATCGTTTTTGAGGAAAAGTAATGGTTTTAAAATGTATGACAAGGACATAATGGTGTATGCTTCTTTATAAGACATTTCAGTGTCTCTGATGTTATTTTTCCCATTTTAATGTAAGACCTTTCCCTGTGGAGCAAATTGCTTGTAAATATGCTCCCACCTGTGCATGGCAAATTTAGATTTTGATTGCTTGCATTACATAGCCATGTAAAAAGTGACCCAAACATGCTGCAAAGGCAATCAAAAAACGCTTTCATGTGTCTTAAGGACATTTTAAGTCATTTCCCCATGTGGAGTGTTTTCAAATTATGACTTGAAAATCGTTTTTGAGGAAAAGTATTGGTTTTAAAATTTATGACAAGGACATAATGGTGTATGCTTCTTTATAAGGCATTTCAGTGTTTCTGATGTTATTTTTCCCATATTAAATTAAAAGAACTTTCCCCGTGGAGCAAATTCCTTGTAAATATGCTCCCACCTGTGCATGGTAAATTTAGATTTTGATTGTTTGCATTACATAGCCATGTAAAAAGTGACCCAAACATGCTGCAAAGGCAATCAAAAAATGCTTTCATGTGTCTTAAGGACATTTTAAGTCATTTCCCCATGTGGAGTGCTTTTAAATTATGACTTGAAAATCGTTTTTGGGGAAAAGGAATGCTTTTAAAATTTATGACAAGGACATAATATTGTATGCTTCTTTATAAGGCATTTCAGTGTCTCTGATGTTATTTTTCCAATATTAAATTAAAAGACCTTTCCCCGTGGAGCAAATTCCTTGTAAATATGCTCCCACCTGTGCATGGTAAATTTAGATTTTGACTGTTTGAGTTACATAGCCATGTTAAAAGTGACCCAAAAAAGTTGCAAAGGCTTTCAAAAAACACTTTCATGTGTCTTGAGGACATTTTAAGTCATTTCGCCGTGGGCAGTGTTTTCAAATTATGACTTGAAAATCGTTTTTGAGGTTAAGGAATGTTTTTAAAATTTATGTGCGCCATATGCCCCCAAATTTCTTTTTCAGGGGTGCAGCAGGGTGTTCTTGAGACACCCCTGCACCCTTGGAAAAATTCCTAATTTGTGATGAGCTAATTGCTAATCGCAAATTGCACCTTCATTGCTATGGGCCTCCTGGCCCATGGAAATGAATGGGTAATTTGCAATTAGCAATTTGCTCATCGCAAATTAGGAATGGTAAAGAATCGCTATTTATTCCATAAAATTCGCTATATTAAATTAAAAGACCTTTCCCCGTGGAGCAAATTCCTTGTAAATATGCTCCCACCTGTGCATGGTAAATTTAGATTTTGACTGTTTAAGTTACATAGCCATGTTAAAAGTGACCCAAAAAAGTTGCAAAGGCTTTAAAAAAACACTTTTATGTGTCTTGAGGACATTTTAAGTCATTTCCCCGTGGGCAGTGTTTTCAAATTATGACTTGAAAATCGTTTTTGAGGTAAAGGAATGTTTTTAAAATGTATGTGCGCCATATGCCCCCAAATTTCTTTTTCAGGGGTGCAGCAGGGTGTTCTTGAGACACCCCTGCACCCTTGGAAAAATTCCTAATTTGTGATGAGCTAATTGCTAATCGCAAATTGCACCTTCATTGCTATGGGCCTCCTGGCCCATGGAAATGAATGGGTAATTTGCAATTAGCAAATTGCTCATCGCAAATTAGGAATGGTAAAGAATCGCTATTTATTCCATAAAATTCGCTATATTAAATTAAAAGACCTTTCCCCGTGGAGCAAATTCCTTGTAAATATGCTCCCACCTGTGCATGGTAAATTTAGATTTTGACTGTTTAAGTTACATAGCCATGTTAAAAGTGACCCAAAAAAGTTGCAAAGGCTTTAAAAAAACACTTTTATGTGTCTTGAGGACATTTTAAGTCATTTCCCCGTGGGCAGTGTTTTCAAATTATGACTTGAAAATCGTTTTTGAGGTAAAGGAATGTTTTTAAAATGTATGTGCGCCATATGCCCCCAAATTTCTTTTTCAGGGGTGCAGCAGGGTGTTCTTGAGACACCCCTGCACCCTTGGAAAAATTCCTAATTTGTGATGAGCTAATTGCTAATCGCAAATTGCACCTTCATTGCTATGGGCCTCCTGGCTTTTGTAGTCTGGTCTGCCCTGTTCCCATGATGCACTGGGCCAGGGACAGACTAATTTGCATACAGCCAGGTTCTGAAACTGGGATGGTGCAATGAGCTAAAAAACGGTGTTGGATCTAGCCCTGATCTCTTGACTGGGTGAGAGTACTCTGCTTAATTCAGAGACTCTGTCCATCACCACCCCTTGTTGTAAATGATTTTGTCCACCCTAAGCGTGGAAGGGTATACTCAGATGTGAGTCCCTTACTCATTGCACCATCAGGATTCAAGCAAGCCGGGCCGAAGACGGCTGAAATGCCAGAAACCGGTCCCCGGAAGCTTGTTTCCTTCCCAGTGTAAGAATTGGCTTTTGTAGTCTGGTCTGCCCTGTTCCCATGATGCACTGGGCCAGGGACAGACTAATTTGCATACAGCCAGGTTCTGAAACTGGGATGGTGCAATGAGCTAAAAAACGGTGTTGGATCTAGCCCTGATCTCTTGACTGGGTGAGAGTACTCTGCTTAATTCAGAGACTCTGTCCATCACCACCCCTTGTTGTAAATGATTTTGTCCACCCTAAGCGTGGAAGGGTATACTCAGATGTGAGTCCCTTGCTCATTGCACCATCAGGATTCAAGCAAGCCGGGCCGAAGACGGCTGAAATGCCAGAAACCGGTCCCCGGAAGCTTGTTTCCTTCCCAGTGTAAGAATTGGCTTTTGTAGTCTGGTCTGCCCTGTTCCCATGATGCACTGGGCCAGGGACAGACTAATTTGCATACAGCCAGGTTCTGAAACTGGGATTGTGCAATGAGCTAAAAAACGGTGTTGGATCTAGCCCTGATCTCTTGACTGGGTGAGAGTACTCTGCTTAATTCAGAGACTCTGTCCATCACCACCCCTTGTTGTAAATGATTTTGTCCACCCTAAGCGTGGAAGGGTATACTCAGATGTGAGTCCCTTGCTCATTGCACCATCAGGATTCAAGCAAGCCGGGCCGAAGACGGCTGAAATGCCAGAAACCGGTCCCCGGAAGCTTGTTTCCTTCCCAGTGTAAGAATTGGCTTTTGTAGTCTGGTCTGCCCTGTTCCCATGATGCACTGGGCCAGGGACAGACTAATTTGCATACAGCCAGGTTCTGAAACTGGGATGGTGCAATGAGCTAAAAAACGGTGTTGGATCTAGCCCTGATCTCTTGACGGGGTGAGAGTACTCTGCTTAATTCAGAGACTCTGTCCATCACCACCCCTTGTTGTAAATGATTTTGTCCACCCTAAGCGTGGAAGGGTATACTCAGATGTGAGTCCCTTGCTCATTGCACCATCAGGATTCAAGCAAGCCGGGCCGAAGACGGCTGAAATGCCAGAAACCGGTCCCCGGAAGCTTGTTTCCTTCCCAGTGTAAGAATTGGCTTTTGTAGTCTGGTCTGCCCTGTTCCCATGATGCACTGGGCCAGGGACAGACTAATTTGCATACAGCCAGGTTCTGAAACTGGGATGGTGCAATGAGCTAAAAAACGGTGTTGGATCTAGCCCTGATCTCTTGACTGGGTGAGAGTACTCTGCTTAATTCAGAGACTCTGTCCATCACCACCCCTTGTTGTAAAGCATTCACAATGCGGCGCACCATGGGGCAAAAACAGCACAGATGCGTGACGCATCTGTGCCGAAAAGGTCGCGCATTGCTGGAGTTGTATCGCAAGTGCGATGCAGCTCCAGCAAGGCTCAGGGGTGCCCCATCTCCACAATGCTGCGTCAAGACCTATGCCTGCTTCAAGCAGGCGCAGGGTTTTGACGCAGCTTTGTCCTATCTGATTGTAAATGCGGCACACCATGGGTGGCAGAGCAGCGGTGCACATTAACTGGTGCATCCCTGGGGATGTGCTAGTTAACATAAATCTGCCCCTTTACATTTAAGTATGTGCAGGGGACACAGAGTCGGTGAGGCTTATCCAAGGTTAAGAAGAGATGAGTCCTGTTCACTGAAAAATTGGACATAGGCTTCACCTCCTCAGCATCGCTGGACATGGCTAAATAATAGCTGCAAAATGTTACTCTTGTTAAACAATTTTACTATTATAATCTCTGAGATTTGTCTCTTACTCTGCAACATCTCATTGTTGTTATCTTTCTTTAAAGATAAAGACAACATCAACATGAGCGACAATCAGCAATCAGTTGATTTCGACCTCATCATTGAACTCGTAATTGAAACATCAGTGGATGTTGATCCCTTGGATGATTTAAATCCTGAGGATGAAGAAGAACGTGATGAGGATGCAGATTTGTCAGAATTGTATGACATAGGATGGGAAGCTGACGTGCTTGAGCCTATGGAACTATAAACATTTATTTAAAAAATGTATAATAAATAAAAAGTAAAAATGTAAACCGTTTAATTTAAAAATAAAGACACCTTCAAAAACAGGTTATGTGTAGTGTCTTCAATAAAATAATAAAATATGCTCATAAAATTAGATCAGATTCACATATAAAACAGCACAGGTAAAATGAATATAAATTCCATTTCTTTTCTGCTATTTTTGTATTCTAAATTTGCCAAGCACTAAAAAATCTTCTATGTAAAAATGTCAAGTAGTGTGTTAAGTTTTTGATGACTGTTATTGATTTACTGTTGGGTAATAGTGGTTAATAACATTTTTTATTATATTTTACCACAGATTCAACTGCAGATCATTTCAAGATTTCAGCATGCCAACCAAAGAAAGACTGAGAAAGGCTGCAAAACGTCAAAGACAGCAGGTCAATGAAAAAAAGCAGCAGTCCTCTAACAAAAAGATTTGTCAAGTCACCAAGAAAGCACCGGGTAAGAGTACAAAAACATTCATAAGAAATATCTGTAGTAAAAAAAAATTACTACAGAAAATGTTTCAGTCCAGAAAAAGAGAAGCAATTCAAACGGAAAGGAAAGGCCAATGAAAAATGTTACTGCTAGAGCAAGAGAGAACTCTATGCATGATAGTAGAAGGAAACAACAGTTTAGGGACATTCGTAAACGAATGTTCCGCAACAGGATAATTGGCAATTTGTTAAAAAATATTAAGAAAGGTCAACAGAAAGTGGTTTTTTATAAGAGAAAAAAAATAGTTGAGAAAGTTATTGATCAGGCATTTGAAATTAAACGTAAGTTATTTATTTTGATAATCAATAGAATTAGGAAGCTAAACAAGGCAATTTATGATTTCAAAAGAAATAGTAGATGGAAGAGAATAGTTAATCGTAGTAATTTTTGTGAAGTTTTTTCTGGAGAATGGATGCATAGTTCAAGCTGTGAGGCATTTTTTAATGAGGAGAGTTATTTCCAGGATAATGATTTGGTGCATGCAGTTGACACCAGGGGTCGAGCTTATGAAGTGAAAGATGGTTGTCCAGTTGAAAAAGAAAAACTTGTGACAACAGAGATAGAAGAGGTGTTAGGTAATGAGGTTTTAGGAAGACGTCCTAAGGGTCCTGTGTACACCTGGAAGTGTAGTAGTATTTGCAGTGTGCGACAGGATTCCATCAATTTGCTTTGTGATTTTGTACGGTCATTTAATAAGAAAAGTTTGAAGCAGAAAATGAAGTTGTTGCAAGAATTAGATCCTTGCAGAGTGAGAGAAGTGACGGGTTTGCATGGTCATTCACTGGCTTGTCTTTCCAGGAGAGTATGCCAGAGTGTTTTTCATCATTTGAGGATGCTAGCAGTACATCATAATAAAGTGAGGAAATTAGTTAGAATGTTGTATTATGCTAAGAGTCCAGCAATTATGCTTAAACAATTATGCGCTGCTCTTTTGCATGGTTCTGTAAAAGATGTGAAGAATATATGTGAAGAAATTGAGTTTTGTTACTTTGGAAGTAAAGAGGAGAATGTTGAAATTGACCAAGAAGAAGAGAGTAATGTGGAAGATAGTGTACAGGTTTCCAGTACAGATAATTTCCAGAGGGAAATTGCGACGTTTGAGGTGAAATCAAGTGAGAGGCCAAATTTCACTTGTGTGTGTTGTCGACGCACTTATTATAAGAGTCAGACTAAGTTAGTGGATTTATATGCAAAAAGTGAAAGGGAAAATAATAGTGAATGGAAGGATTTTACAACATACTTGATGGTAGAAAATTGTTTTGATTTGGGATTGGATCAACGTGTGTGTACTTATTGTTGTAACAAATTAAATCAAAACCAGATGCCTGCTAGAGCAGTTCATAATAATTTGGAATTGCTTGAGATTCCTTCTGAATTGAAGGATTTAAATACTTATGAATCTATTTTGATTCAAAGTATCCATCCATTTCAGGCTATTGTAAGAATGGAGCCAAAGACAGGGAAATTGCCTCCATCAGATTTACAGAGAGGATTAAAGGGAAGAGTTATTTATTTGCCTCTAGATTTGAAGAAAAACATTAACACAATTGGAGTAGAAAAAGTGGAAGAGGAACCTCTGGTTATCTTAGTTAATGGGGTTCCGACAAAGAATAAGAAAATATGGCAAGATTTAGTGGATGTTAGGAAAGTTAAAAAGGCAACATTGTATTTGAAAAAAAAAAATAAATACTATAAAAATGTATATGTTGCAGAAGAGGAAGTAAGTGAGGAAGAGGATAGCGATTTGTGTGCTGGTCAAATTGAGAAAGTAGAACCCTGTACTAGTGAGGAAATATATGAACATTATAGTGTTCATCCTTTGCATTCCAAGGAAGTCATGGGGAATGCTATTGAGTTGTTTCAAATGAAACAAGCCAAAGGGAGTCCCATTAGTGTTTGGGAGGAAAGTTTGGAAGCTCGGTGTTTCCCACAGCTTTTTCTAACAGGTCAGGGAGGAAGATATGATGAGCGACCTCATCAAATTCCTGCTTCTGAATACCGGACTTTGCGATTGTATGCAGGAGATGCTAGGTTTCGACAATGCATTCCCTATTTGTTTCATCTCCTGTTTGAAAGCGATCTGTCTGGACTGCCATATGCAGTGAACCACATCTTGAAAAGTGGTATACACATGCAAAACATCTCGGCAAGTGACTTTATGGATAAAGTCAATGTCCAAGACAGTATTTTGGATTCTCACCTGATTAATCTCATGGCGTGTCAGCGTGGTACTAATGAGTACTGGTACCGTCGTCATGGTGATTTAAAATGTATGCTGAGGAACTTAGGAACTCCCACATGGTTCCTCACTCTGAGCTGTGCCGAGTATGGCTGGGAAGACTTACTTGAATTTCTACGAGAGGCAAATGCAAACATCGAATTCAAGACACCCGGAGAACTGTGCTCTTTGGATCCAGTCAATGTATGCAGGTACTTCAATCATAGATTTGAAGCTATGATGTCTTTCATCATGAATAAGAAGAATCCACCTCTTGGAGAGGTGTTGGATTTCTTCTGGAGAAAGGAGTACCAAGCAAGAGGTGCTCCTCATATACATATGCTGCTGTGGATCAAGGATGCACCTAAATTTGGAACGGATCCAGAAGACTCAGTGATGAGTTTCATACAACAGTATTCTACGTGTGCTGTTCCAAACGCAAAGGAGAAGAAAGGCCTAAGAGAAAAAGTTCTACGTTTCCAAAGCCATCGATGTGGAAAGTACTGTCGTCGTAAATTCCGAAACAAGGACAAGTTCTACACCAAATGTCGTTTCGGCTTTCCACGACCGGTGATTTCTAAAGGAAGAGTAAACAGTTTGATGTCTTCGCTGCGACATAATGTGATGAAGAAATCACCTAAAAACACATACAATTTGAAGAGGAACGAAGAGTCCAAGTACATCAACGACTACAACCCGGTGATTTTGTCCATGTGGAATGCTAACATGGATATACAGTTTGTGGCTGATAACTGTATGGCTGTGGCTCGGTATGTGACATCTTACATCACCAAAAAAGAGAAGACAGAATTGAAGGATATGTGGGAGGACATTTCCCATGAAAAGAGCCTCAGCAAGAAGTTGTACAGTTTCAGTCTGAAGATGTTGTCGCATCGAGAAATCGGAGCTTACGAATGCTCTGACCGGTTGTCTTCAGCAAGTCTCTATGCCAAGTCCAGGAGTATCGTTTGGGCGAGTCTTGGTCTTGCTGCAACGCGTAATCGAGTTCTGAAACCTGTGCGGGAAATTGAGTATTTGGCGGAAAAGGAGCCAAACAGTACCGACATTTTGAAGACCAACATGTTGGATACATATTATCCAAATCGAAGCAGTCACCTCGACAATGTTTGTCTGTATGAGGTTCTTCAAAATTACATATTCAAGAGGAACATCAAAGAAGATACTGAGAAAGGAGTGTATGCTGTAATAGGAAGTGAGGGATGTCTGGTCAAGCAAAGAAAATGCCACTTGGTAAACCATCGAAAATTGAGTGGCGAATCTCCTGAAAAAAAGGAGTTTTTCTATTTAGCACTTTTGCAACTTTTCAAGCCTTGGCGTGCAGAAGAGGAACTGCTTGGAGATTTCCTCTGTTACGAAGACTCTTTCAATGCTGCTAAGGAGACCATAGAATGTCCTGCTTTTCCCAAATATGTAGAAATGTTGAATGCGGAAATTGAGCAGGAAGCAACGATTGCAGCCGAGATTGCCAGAGACAGTTCTCAGGACAGTCAGAGTTCTGCTTCATTGAGTCAGGATCCACTAGGAGGACCTGTTATCGAAAATGAAGCTGCCACTGCTATGAATGAAGTGGAAAGAGCCATGGCACATGCTCAGGAGGATGCGGTTAACTTAGAAGAGTTGGAAAGACAACTCAACGTTGAGCAGAGGAAAATATATGACGAAGTTACCATGCAAATTGATCATGGATTAAGTCATGACAAGAAAGAGTGCTCATGTACGTCGTTGAAGCCTGTCCGACTGTACGTGAGTGGAGAAGCGGGAACTGGAAAAAGTTTCCTTATTAAAGCAATTTCATGTTATTTGCAGGAAAGGACAGAGTCATCGCTGTCTCGTGTTGTCACCGCTCCAACTGGACTGGCAGCACATAACATTAAAGGGATTACTTTACATCGTTTACTGATGCTGCCAGTGGAGCATGACAACAAATTACAATATCACAAGCTATCTGGAGATGCTTGTTTTGAAGTTTCAAGAATCTTGAGGAAAATGAAACTTCTTATCATTGACGAAGTAAGCATGGTTTCCAATGTCATGCTTGCCTTTGTGCATTTGAGAATGCAAGAAGTTCTCAAAACAGAGTATGATGTGTTATTTGGTGGCAAACACATCATTGTTTTCGGAGATCTTCTGCAGCTGACACCAGTGAAAGGGCAACCTGTGTTCAAAATGCTCACGCATGAAGATACCAGGAAGTGCCTAGGGAGCATTGGCAACATCAATATATGGTTAAACTTCAATTATGCTGAACTGCATGAAAATATGCGTCAGGCGAAGGATGAAGTTTACAAGACTATTCTACAAGATGTTAGAATTGGAAAAGTGACCGAGCATGGGAAAGAAGCTTTACATGCACGATTACTGTCAAATTTATATCCAGAACAAGATGTTGTGCCTGAGAATATTTTTCAGAAAATTACTGAGAAGAAATCTGGAATATGTTTGATGCCAACTCTTGCAGAATGTGCCAAATTCAACAACAAAATGTTGCATTTGGAAAAGCAGGAGATTGTGAAACTAGAAGCTATTGAAAGAGTAGAGCATATGGGATCAACAATTATTTTGTCTGAGAATTTGAAATCAAAATTGGATTCATTAGAGAAGACTATATCTAAAACTGCAGGTTTTGAAAAGAGTCTGAATGTGTGCTTAAACTGCCGTATAATTTTAGGAAGGAATTTACATGTTGAAAGAGGTCTGGTAAATGGATCAATGGGTAATGTTGTTGATTTTGTGAAATACAGAAATAGAGATGGAATTGAATTAAAAAAAAATACATTTGATGGCATTGAGGAAGTACAGCTAATTGGTCGTTGTTCTGCTAGATTTATGCTTGTAAAAGACATATATGTTCGTCGTAAGCAGTTTCCTGTTTGCTTGGCATATGCGGTGACAATCCATAAATCGCAAGGTTTAAGTGTAGACAGTGCATTGGTGAATATTGGCAGTTCTGTGTTCAAGGAGGGTGTGGCATTGTCAAGAGTTAGAACTTTATCGGGATTGTACTTGATTGAGTGTGATGTCACAAACATTTGTGCGGATCTAGATTGTGTTAAGGAATACAATAGGTTAAGAAGAGAGTATGCGCCACATTTGCCTCAATATTCTTTGTTTGAGAAACGTGTGGTAGGCCGGAAACGAAGAAATGTGACCAATACTGGGGAGGTTATAGCAAAAAGAAGAAAAGTCGATGAACCTGAAATTATAAGCAGAAACAAAAAGGATTCTGTTGAAGATGTTGTTGGTTTTCAATTTGAAAACAGTTCTGGTGTCAACTGCTATGCTAATGTAGTGGTTAATGTTTTGTTTTCTCTAGAAAATGTAAAAGAAGAGATTGTGGTCAATTCTGATCAAAGGTTTTGCAGTTTGTTAAATTCTGTGTTAGAGAAATGTGGCACTGATAGAACAAAAATAGAAAGTGTGTCTGAAATTCGAAATCTGTTAGACAGATGTTCAGGCCAAACACAATTCTCTCAAAATATTCAGCAAGATTGTCAGGAGTTTTTAATGTATATACTTGATGTATTGCATGCTGAAGGTGTAGATGTAGATCACCTGTTTGGGCTTTCTTATCAATGGCAGCATGACTGCGAGAACTGTAGGGCATCAAGTACTACTAGTGTAGACTCAGAAAGATTTATATATTTAACTTTGCCAGACAGTAAATCAGTCTCTTTTAATAAACTAGTAAAAGCAGCTGATCACAACATGGAGTGTAGCCAATGTAAGTCTGAAATGATGTCCACATTATTTATACGAACATATGGCCAGTATGTTATTTTAATGTCCCAACGATGTAGGCCTGATGGAACAAAATTGACAACTTTAATTAAAAATTTTGTGGCTTCACAGTTGTCAATATCAGGAAGGACTTTTGTAACTGCAGCAATTATATATCATGACGGTCCTTCAATAACATCAGGACATTACACAGATTATTTAAAGTCTAGAAATGGCTGGTCATTCTGCAACGATTCTGTTTTAACTTTCAAAAAAAAATTGCCCTTTGACCTTAAAAACTCTTACCTGGTGTTTTTAAAACCAAAATTTTAGGGAAAGAATCTCGGGATGTGCTCTGAGGAATTTCAAGAAGTTCTAATGGCTCCTACACGATTTGGCCTTGAGGATAAGTGTAGTACAGAGACATAACTTCTTACCATAACACTGGACATCATGTTGAAACAACTGCAGTTTGAATGAATTCAGAAAAACTGTTTCCTTTTATAAGCAAATTCAAGCAGCCAATCAAAACATGGAGTAGAGGGAATGTAAGTCTGCAATTATGTCTACTGTTTTATAATGCTTTGTGATTAAAAGTGATGTAAAGAATTAAATAATTGTAGTAGTCATAGAGATAGTGTAAGTCTGCTTCATAGTAAGCAGTATCAGTGTCATAGGAAATGTAGAACATGAGTGAGCAAGAAAGGTAAGATATTAGTAATCCAGGATTGTGAAAATGATCTTCAACATTTTAATTCTGAAAGTTGCGGAAATACAACATGACGGGATTGGCTTACAAGAATTCCAAGAGTTATAAATGGCTCTGACACGATTTGGCCTTGTGGAAACGTGTTGTAAAAGGGTGACGCTACCAACCAGAATATAAGATCCTTAAGTATTGCCCGGCGGTGTCGCCTCTTGAACCCACAAGATATTAACAAATGAAGAGGCAGGCGCTGGAGACTGGAAGGCAGGAAACAAGGTTTTATTTTCTCCGGAGGAGAAACACATCAGTTGGACAGCAGGTATCGTTCTGAGGTGCTCTACCCGCATCTCTGAGGCCTGGCCTCTTATACACAAGTTTATCACTTTATTGCATGAAACACATTCTCGTCAATACTTTGATGTACGGAAAGACATCCTCGGAATCTCCCCTTCAGGCCCGTTCCCACACATAGTTACAGTTGAAGTCCCCACCCCGGTCACAACAGGTGATGATTATCGCGCAGCTGGATATTCCGCCGATTCACGGAATGTGTGGGGTTCGATCGGATCTCGTAGGGTGGGGGCTTTGATCGACCCGAGGGTCCTTTAATGGGAGGAAGCTTCCTACTGTACTGGGGGCAATAAACAGTATCTGCAGGGCCAGGTGGTGGCCTGGGAACGAGGAAGACAAACGGGCACACAGGAAAAGGGGGTTTGTATCAAAGGACCTGGGACCATGAAAGGAATGAAGGGAGGTGTCGTGCTGGGAACAGGATGGGATTCCGAGGCAGAGCTGCGCCGAAGAGGGGTTTATGACCCGAGGCATGTGAGGGCGAGGGGGTTGTCAGCATGCGGGGGATGCCTGCGAGGCTAGGAGAGGGAGAGAGACGCGCTGGCTATCAGCAAAGGGCAGGGAAGCCATGGTGTTCAAAAAATGCCGGCTGTTTACGTGCACGAAAGGGTTCGAGAAGAGCAAGAGGGCGCCGATAATGTTGACAGTTTCAGCCTAACTTTCAACAGTCCTCCCTTTTCAACATATCTAGCCAACTTGCTTACTCAATGTCAATTTTCATCAAATTCCTAACCTCGGCATCATACAATGCTCTCATGCGTTCGCTTCCAAAGTCCACAGCTTTGGGGAAAATACATCTTGCACATAAAGAACACAGAGGTGGCAGACATTGAATTCCTAAGCATAGACCACATATTACAACTACAGGAATCAGGATAATGGTGAGCAGTCTCCAGCCCCAGTTCTTAACGGTGTCCCAGAACCAACCACCAAGCGACCATTCTTCTTGTTCTTGGTGGACTTCGGAAGAGAGTCTGTGAAGATGTTCGATGGCTTTGTACACTGAGGGTGAGTTGTCCGGTATGTATGTACAACAGCTGGACCCAATAATGCGGCATGCTCCTCCACGGTCCGCCAGAACCACATCTAGAACAAGGCGGTTCTGAAGAGCCACCAGACGGACCGCTTGGAGCTCGGCAGTGTTGTTAGCAAAGATACCAGCTGTGATGTTCATGGTTGTCTCAACTGCCTGAGTCAGATGTCGGATGGCACGGCTGTTTGCCATCGGGCCCCAGAGGGGGACGAGTCCTTTCATAGCATCGAGGAACTGCGCTCCTGTTGAGTCGGCTTGCTCAATGTCTTTGGCTCGTTTTTGTCTATGGTGATTCGCTGGGGCCACATAAGTCGGGGGAAGGACGAAGGAGATGAAACAATTGCCCCCCCAGCCTTTGGGGAGCCAGGTGTAGGCCTTTGTGCCGCAGACGAAATACATGTTTGGGGATGACACAAAGGAAGGTGGATCCGTGGAATCCAAAGTTCTGGTAAAGCGGCAAGCGCTGCGGCCCACCAGCTGTGTCCCAAGTCCTTCTACACACATGTGGCCTGTGACGTTGATGACCGACAGGGCCACAGTCAGAGTGGCAGCCGTTCGTTTCCGCAGATAGGAGAAGGTGGGTCTGGTTGGATTGTTGAACACCTGCATTTCGATTTGTTCCTTTTCAGGGATGTCCACGTGGATTGAGTCGTTGGGGGTCAGCGGGCAGAAGTGTGTCTTTGTTTTGTTTCGCCCGACCCCGTGAGAAAAATGCGCTGCAGTTCTGCTGGAGGTGGCATTGTCCTTATAGCTTTCTTGCAGGAGGATCAGCCAAGCAAGGCAGGAGCCGTGAACAGAGAAGGGTGAAGGGATGAATGGTATTGAATGTCCAGTGGCATGGGGTAGCAACCCACAGATCCAGCAGTTGGTGGCATTGGTGGCAAGATTGTGTTGGTGAAGTAGCTGCACGAAAGAGTTATTCCAAAACTCCTTTCGCCTCTCTCTTAGTTGAGGAGAGAGCGAAATCAGATAATGTTCCCTCATGGTGGTAGGCTGAGCAGTAGTTAGGAATGTTTCGTGAGCAGGTGCATGTTCTTCCATAATCCAGAGCGTGGTCATGAGGAGGAAGCAGAAGAGGATTGTGATGAAGAGTACAATTGTCTTTGAGCTGTGGAGTCTGTCTGTTCTTGGGTTTCTGTAGTGGGTATTTCCTGTTGCATCCATCATCTTCTTATCTGGCGCTTCCATCTTCTTCAAGGTGCTCGGTAGCGGGCAGAACCACAGACTTCGTTTAGTTCTCTCCCGGTGACCCTTGGTTGTGTTTAGGTCACCGTTCTGAGATTTCAACTCGGTCCGCGGCCTACTTAGCCGAAGCTCCCTCCTTTCGACGCAGGAAATACCCTTCTCTGGATGGCACAGTGGGATCAGAGAATTTTGAAAGTTCAAGTGCTTCAGTATCCGGATAGCAGGCCAGTGACGGTCGGTCCTTGTTCAGGAGCTCTTCTTGGTTGTCGATGTTTTCTGTCGCGGCTAGGGTCGAGGAGACCTTCTTGCAGTGGTGTGCATGCAGCCAGTGCCGCTTCCCCTCCACACGAAGAGCCGTCCGGGTGGTGATTAACACTTGCCAGGGGCCCGTCCACCGGGGTTCCAAACTCTTCGATCGCTGAAAATTTCGGATCAGCACGAAATCCCCAGGTTGGATGGTGTGACCCGGACCCCTGGAAGCATCGGGGATGGCCTGCTGCACCTGCTGATGAATGACAGACAGAGTTTCAGTCAATTTATACAGATAATCAGACATTAGGACGTCCGGGACGTCATGAATGGAGGTTGGTTTTGGGGCAGACCAGACACTCATGGGTCGACCGAAGACAACTTCATAAGGAGTTAAGTGATGTCGGGTGGGGGTAGAGCGCATCGATAGCAATGCCAGTGGGAGGGCGTCTGGCCATTTCAGACCCGTGGTAGCCACTATCTTGGCCAGTTTAAGCTTTAGTGTGGCATTGTGTCGCTCAACAAGTCCAGCAGATTGGGGGTGGAAGACTGCATGAAATTTCTGTTTTATGCCCAACCCCTTTAAGATGAGCTGGATAACTTCGGCTATGAAGTGGGGGCCATTATCACTCCATAAAATACGACAGAGGCCGTAACGGGGGAAAAATTCCTTTAACAGTACCTTTGCAGTGGCCATAGCGGTGTTGTCACGGGTAAGCATGAGCGCAAAATCCGCTCCGATCGCGGATTTTGCGGATTTTCGGTAAATCCGCGATCCGCGAACTCTTGCGGATTTACCGAGAATCCGCAATCCGCGATCGGAGCGGATTTTGCGGTCAAAAGTTCAAGCCTGCATAATTTACGATGGCGCCGGCAAGCTGCCAGCGCCATCCTCAAATGGTTACTTAATTAGCTTCGACAGGAAGCTCTAATAGATAAGATACAGCAGGGGCTCGAGCGCCTGCTTTATTTTAACAGTTGGAGCTTCCTGTTGAAGCTAATTAAGTAACTATTGCAGGATGGCGCTGGCAGCTTGCCGGCGCCATCGTAAATTATTTCAACGGTGGTGTCTTCTTGAGTAAATATGAAGGGCAGGGTTCATTCGGGCACGACGGTCCTGGCACAAAAAAATAAACCTCAACAGGAAACACTTGCAGATATCAATAAAGCATGTGCCCTAGTTGAAGCTTTAATTCAGTGACTCATTGATCAGCCCAAAAATTAATCTGCTGATCGGTCTCTGCCCTTTTATACACACAAGAGGCATGCTCGCATGGACGCCCCGTCCGTTTGGCCCCGCCCACACACTCGAGGTGTGCACCGTCTTCCCGCCATTTACCCACTATGATGGACATTTCACTAAAGGGACCCCTGCGCACTTCGGCGCGATTGCATAGTAACACACACTTGGTCGCTGGAACAAATTGAAGCG
The DNA here is from genome assembly GCF_964261635.1 of Lissotriton helveticus. Classification (NCBI taxonomy): domain Eukaryota; kingdom Metazoa; phylum Chordata; class Amphibia; order Caudata; family Salamandridae; genus Lissotriton; species Lissotriton helveticus. The sequence goes on from NC_136071.1 coordinate 261,323,045, forward strand.
CAAATGTAGTGACTCATTCATCAGCCCAAAAAAAATCGTGAGCGTTGGGAGGAGGCTGGGCAGATGTGCCTTCTTCCCAAATATCCCATCGATGCTGCTCTGATCGGTCTCTGACCTTTTAGACACACAAGAGGCATGTGCGCTCGCGTGGAAGCCCCGTCCGTTTGGCCCCGCCCACACACTCGAGGAAGCCCCGCCCCCAATCCGCAAATCCGCTGAATCCGCTAAATAGGCGGATTTTGCGGATCCACGATCCGTGGATCCGCTAAATCCGCGAATCGTGGATCCGCAAAATCCGCCCATGCTTAGTCACGGGTTGGATATGCTTCCACCCACTTGCTAAATGCGCACACCACAACAAGTACATATTTTAGGCCTTGGCACCTGTCTAGCTGGATGTAGTCCATCTGCAGGACTTCAAATGGGTGGTTTGGGACCCCAAATCCCCCCCGGGGTACTACAGTTCCTTTCCCGGGGTTGTGTTGCAGGCATATTAAGCATTGTTGGACCAGGCGTTTGGCGGAATCTGGGATTTTATCATTGTGCCAAACTCTGGAGACAAGTTCGATCATGGGGGCTGACCCTATGTGGGCAGGGGAGTGTGCCATGGTCAGTATGGGAATCAGGTATGAGTCAGGTAGCAACCATTTGTTTGTGGCCTTTGTCCGCCAGCAGCCTTCGTCATCTTTTAATCCCACCCGTGTCCATTCAGTCAGTTCGTGTTGTGTGCTAGCCGTTTGAATGTCTCTAATAGTGTCCTTAGCGTCAGTCCAGTTTTCTGCTTGTGACCTGGTCACATACATACGTGTTGTCGTCCTATTTTCAGCTGTCGTTCGGGCAGTGATGTCGGCTAGCGCGTTTCCCTGTCCAATAATGTCCGTCACCCTTTTGTGTGCCTGGCATTTGATGACTGCAAGCTTTTTGGGGAGAAGGACAGATTCGATCAAGGCGGAGACTAGATCCCCGTGCAAAATGGGTGTGCCGTGTGAGGTCAAGAATCCCCTTTCCCTCCAAAGGAGCCCAAAATGGTGAACCACCCCGAAGGCATACTGGCTGTCGGTGTAGATGTTCGCTGTGGTTCCTGCTGCTAGGATGCAAGCTCGTGTTAGGGCAATCAGTTCCGCTGCCTGGGCAGATCGTTGCGTGATGCGGGCTGTCTCGATTACAGTTCGAGCCGTGGTGACTGCATAGGCAGCGGAAGTGGTGCCATCGGGGAGTTTGATGCAAGAACCGTCCACCCACAGCTCCCCGTCGGGGTCAGGGAAAGCCGTGTCTCTGAGGTCAACCCTACTTCTAGTCTGTTCGTCTGTGAGAGTCACGCAGTCATGTATAGGGTGCACATTGGGATCGTTCTCTGGTAAGGGTAACAGAGTTGCCGGGTTCAGTGTGGTGCATCTTTTCAGGGTGATATGGGGTGCAAGCAAAGTCAGTTCGTATCCGGTCAGTCGTGCGCTCGTCAGGTGTTGTGTCTTGGTTTGGTTCAGGAGGGTGTCAACTGCGTGGGGTACCAGTACCGTGAGGGAATTCGAGAGTACGATCCCCTCACTCTGTCGGATAGAGATTGCAGCAGCAGCCACGGCTCGAAGGCAGGCAGGTAAGGCCCTGGCTACAGGGTCAAGAGTGGCAGAGAAGTAAGCGCACGGTCGTTGTCTCGGGCCAGTGGCCTGGGTCAGGACAGACAAAGCGCACCCCTCCCTTTCGTGAGTGTAAAGGGAGAAGGGCTTTTTGTAATCAGGGGTACCTAGGACAGGGGCCGAACAAAGGGCATCTCGTAGTTCCGTGAAGGAGGTCTGACACTCAGGGGTCCAAGGGAGTGGGAAGGGGATGTCTTTACTTAGCAGAGAAATCAATCAATCAATCAATCAGGTCATTTGTAGAGCGCACTACTCACCCGTAGGGTCTCAAGGCGCTGGGAGGGGGGGGGGTGCCGCTACTGCTCGAACAGCCAGGTCTTGAGCTTCTTCCTGAAGGAGAGGTGGTCTTGGGTCAGGCGCAGATTGGTCGGAAGTGAGTTCCAGGTCTTGGCGGCCAGGTGGGAGAAGGATCTTCCTCCTGTTGTCGCTCTTCGGATGCGGGGGACGGCGGCGAGGGCGTGGTTGGTTGATCTGAGGAGGCGCTTGGGAGTGTAGAAGTTGATCCGGTTGTTGAGGTAGCTCGGGCCTTGGTCGTGTAGGGCTTTGTGTGCGTGGGTGAGGAGACGGAAGGTGATTCTCTTGTTGACCGGGAGCCAGTGCAGATCTCTCAGGTGTCCGGAGATGTGGCTGCGTCGGGGGATGTCGAGGATGAGTCTCGCCGAGGCGTTCTGGATCCGCTGGAGTCTCTTCTGGAGTTTTGCAGTGGTTCCGGCGTAGAGGGCGTTGCCGTAGTCCAGTCGGCTGGTGACGAGGGCTTGGGTGACCGTCTTCCTCGTCTCGGTGGGGATCCACCGGAAGATCTTACGTAGCATGCGCAGGATGTTGAAGCATGACGAGGAGACGGCGTTGACTTGTCTGGTCATGGAGAGGGAGGAGTCCAGGATGAAGCCCAGGTTGCGTGCGTGGTCCGTCGGTTTGGGTGCGGTGCCCAGGGCGGGGGGCCACCAGGAGTCGTCCCAGGCGGAGGGCGTGGAGCCCAGGATGAGGACCTCCGTCTTGTCTGAGTTCAGTTTCAGGCGGCTGGTCGTCATCCATTCGGCTACGTCTCTCATCCCTTCGTGCAGGTTGGCTCTGGCGGTGGCGGGGTCGTTGGTCAGGGAGAGGATCAGCTGGGTGTCGTCAGCGTAGGAGATTATGTTGAGGTTGTGTTGGCGTGCGATGGTCGCGAGGGGGCTCATGTAGACGTTGAAGAGGGTGGGGCTCAGTGAGGATCCTTGAGGGACGCCGCAGATGACTTCGGTGGCCTCTGACTTGTACGGTGGTAGGCGGACTCTTTGTGTTCTTCCGTCGAGGAAGGAGGTGATCCATTCCAGTGCCTTCTCCTGGATTCCGATGTTGCTGAGGCGCTGTATTAGGGTGCGGTGGCAGACAGTGTCGAAAGCCGCGGAGAGGTCCAGGAGGATGAGGGCCGCTGTTTCTCCGTTGTCCATCAGAGTTCGAAGGTCGTCGGTGGCGGCGATGAGGGCGGTCTCGGTGCTGTGGTTCGCTCGGAAGCCGGACTGTGAGGGGTCGAGGGATCCATTCGTCTCGAGGAAGGCGGCCAGCTGTTTGTTGACGGTCTTCTCGATGACTTTGGCCGGGAACGGGAGGAGCGAGATGGGACGGTAGTTCTTGAGGTCGGTGGGGTCTGCTGTGGGTTTCTTGAGGAGAGCGCTGAGTTCGGCGTGCTTCCAGCTCTCAGGGAAGGTGGCGGAGTCGAAGGAGGTGTTGATGATGTCCCGCAGGTGGGGTGCGAGGACAGCGTCGGCTTTGTTGAAGACGTGGTGAGGGCAGGGGTCAGTCGGAGATCCGGAATGGATGGAGTTCATGGTGCGGATGGTGTCTTCGGTGCTGATCGGGGTCCAGGTGCGGAGGGTGGTGGTGGGTGGCGTCGTTGCGGTTGTGGCTTGCGTTGGTTGGTTGTTGAAGCTGTTGTGTATGTCCGTGATCTTGTTGTGGAAGTAGGACGCGAGGGAGTTGCAGAGTTCTTGCGACGGGGTGATGTCATTGTTTCCGGCGTTGGGGTTGGATAGCTCTTTCACGATGTTGAAGAGTTCCTTGCAGTTGTGTGCGTTGTTGTCCAGCCGGTCCTTGTATGCATTTTTCTTGGTGGCGCGGATCAGTTGGTGGTGTTTCCGGGTGGCGAGCTTGAGGGTGGTCATGTTGTCCGTCGTTGGTTCCCTTCTCCAGGCTTTCTCGAGGGCTCGACAGTTCTTCTTGGAGCTCTTGAGTTCGTCGGTGAACCATGGTGTTTTTCTGTTGCAGGATCTGCTGGGTGGGGTTCTCAGAGGGGCGAGTTCGTCCGCGCAGTCGTTGATCCATTTCGTGAGGTTGTCGGCGGCCTGGCTGGGGTTCGCTGAGTTGGCGGGAGGGTGCTGGCTCAGGGAAGCGGTGAGCTGGTCGGCTGTGATCTTGTTCCAGCTTCTTCGAGCAACCTGTTGCTGGTGGTGGTGGGTCGTCGTTCTTCTGAAGGTGAAGTGGACGCAGCTGTGGTCCGTCCAGTGGAGTCCTGTTGCGTGGCTGAAGGTGACGTCTTTGCTGGATGAGAAGACGGCGTCGAGTGTGTGTCCGGCGAGGTGGGTGGGGGTGGTCACCAGTTGCTTGAGTCCGAGGTTGTCGAGGTTGTCGAGCAGGCTGATGGTGTTGCGGTCGTTGTTGTTCTCCAGGTGGAAGTTGAGGTCCCCCAGGAGGATGTAGTCGGCGGAGGGGAGAGCGTGCGGGCTGACGAAGTCGGCGATGTCCTCGCTGAATCGTGTGCGTGGTCCCGGGGGTCGGTAGATCAGGGTGCCTCTGAGGGTGGTCTTCGGGTTGGTGTGGATCTGGAAGTGCAGGTGTTCAGCGGTGGTGAGGGTGTCATCGGTGTTGGTAGTGATGCGGATGGTGTCTCTGTGGATGATGGCGATGCCTCCTCCCGTCTGGTTGGCGTTTCGGTCCCTCCGGGTGATCTTGTAGCCCTCTGGGATGGCGATGGCGATGTCTGGGGCTGAGGAGGCGTTCATCCAGGTCTCGGTGATGAAGGCAACGTCGGGGGTGGTGGTGTCGAGCAGGTTCCAGAGTTCTACGGCGTGTCTGTGGACGGAGCGGGTGTTGAGCAGGATACACTTGAGGTGGGTGCTGCTGGAGTTCGGCTTGGCGGGTGCAGGGAAGGTCCGGATGCAGGTGAACTTGCAGGCGTGGCAGCTGAAGGGTCCGTGGGTGTGCTTCGGGGCGGCTCGGTGACATCCTGGGATGTGGCCGGTGTTGAGTGCGATGAGGTCGGCGGCGCTGTAGGTTCGTCGGGTCGGCTTCCGTCGGTGGGGGCCAGGGGTCCTGGCGCTGGGCGCGATCCGGTCGCGGACGGGCGCAGACGGGCTTACCTTTGGCGCGCCTTCGGCGCACAATCGGCGCGCCCGCTGCGCGTGCGCACAGTCGCCATTTAAGGCGAAGTGCGCGGGTGGGCGGGTCAGCTGGGAGGCGGGAGCGGGGAGGGAACACAAGGAAAAAAGGGGCGGGGTCGCAAGTGGTGGCGGGAAGCGGGGGCGGCGAGGGAGGCGGGAAACAGGACAGGGGACGGCGAAACAGGCACAAATTCCAGAAAAAAGACGCTAAACCCGGGCCAAAAAGACTAGGGGAGAAAAAATACAAGCACAAATTACAAGTAGCGCAAAACAAGGGCAAAGACAGGAGAAACCAAAGCAAGCACAAATGCAGTCAAAACAGGCAGCGAGGCAGCGCACAGCGGAGGGGCACACGCAGCAGCTGGTGGCCGTGCGGCGCGGGGGTGTCCCACAAGTGGGTCACACTTACCTGTGCCGCACGGTCGCCATTTAAGGCCAAGTGCGCGGGTGGGCGGGTCAGCTGGGAGGCGGGAGCGGGGAGGGAACACAAGGAAAAAAGGGGCGGGGTCGCAAGTGGTGGCGGGAAGCGGGGGCGGCGAGGGAGGCGGGAAACAGGACAGGGGATGGCGAAACAGGCACAAATTCCAGAAAAAAGACGCTAAACACGGGCCAAAAAGACTAGGGGAGAAAAAATACAAGCACAAATTACAAGTAGCGCAAAACAAGGGCAAAGACAGGAGAAACCAAAGCAAGCACAAATGCAGTCAAAACAGGCAGCGAGGCAGCGCACAGCGGAGGGGCACACGCAGCAGCTGGTGGCCGTGCGGCGCGGGGGTGTCCCACAAGTGGGTCACACTTACCTGTGCCGCACGGTCGCCATTTAAGGCCAAGTGCGCGGGTGGGCGGGTCAGCTGGGAGGCGGGAGCGGGGAGGGAACACAAGGAAGAAAGCAGCGGTTTCACAATGAGGCTAAAGTTTGGTAACCACTGTCGGCAGAAGCAGGTGAGGCCTAGTAGGGAGCGAACCTGTTTCTGGGTCTTAGGGACAGGAGTTTCAAGAATGGTTTGGATCCGGTCGGGAGTGAGTTTCCTTCCTTCTTTGGACAAAAGGTGGCCTAGGTAAGTGACTTGGGGTTGGCAGAATTGCAACTTCTTCTTGGAGACCTTGTGACCATTTTCCGCAAGGAAGTGCAGGAGTTGAATGGTGACGGTAACCGCTAATGGGGTAGTGTCGGCTGCCAAAAGGATGTCATCGACATATTGTACTAACACCACTCCATCGGGTAACTGGACTTGATCCAGTTGTCGTTTGAGGGCCTGGCTGTAGATGCTAGGGCTTTCTGTGTAGCCCTGGGGTGCTCGGCAAAACCTATATGAGCGGGCTTTTAGGGTAAAACCGAAGAGATATCGGCTGTCTGGGTGGATGGGGATGGAAAAGAATGCATGTTTGAGGTCGATGACGGTGAAGGTGGTGGCAGTAGAAGGAATCAAAGTCAGGATGGTGGTGATGTCTGAGACCACAGGGTACTGGGGTACCACCACTTTGTTGATCTCTCGGAGGTCGATGATAAAACGGTATGCTTTCTCATCTCCCTCTCCCTGTTTCTTGACGATGGGCAAGATAGGGCTGTTGCAAAAGTTACTAACCACTTCCTCTACCACTCCGGCGTCTATCAGTGACTGGATAATCTTTACCAATGCCTTCTCGCCCTCGGGCGATATCCGATATTGTGGAAGTTTTGGGAGTGTTGCGTCTGGTCGGACAGTAATGTGCACTGGGTCAATCAACATACGCCCTACGTCCGAATCCGCTTTGGCCCACAGATACGGAGGCAGAGTGTCAAGCAGGGATGCGTCAGCGTCGGTGATGGAAAACATGTGTTGGGGAGAGCAATGTCTAAGCAGAACGGGGTTGTCGTAAAGAAACACTCGAACTCCATCTTGAGAACATCTGATCGTCGCTCAGAAGTGTTTCAGTAAGTCAAGTCCCATAATGGCGTCAGGGCTATTGGAGGAGAGCAAAAACGTGGTGTCAGTGGTGTTGTTTTCTACGTCAAAGAGAATCGGGGCAGACAAAGGGTTAGTGGAGGGCGTTCCATCGAAACCCGTCGATGTTATGAGTGAGCCAGACAAGGGTGCCCTTGGAATCAGTCGTTTAGATAACGCACTACGTGTTGCGCCAGTGTCTACCAGAAATGGAGACTTGGTACCCAGGACCTTAGCAGTGACGTAAGGGCCCTGCTGGTCAACATAGAGCTCGACTGGATCCCTCCCTTGCCCTTGGCTGTCCTATGCGAAGTTGTGGGCGTCCTCATAGTCGGATTGCTGATATTGGTTCTGCCTGGGTCGATCAAACGTATTTGGTCTGCCTGATCTGTCGTTAGTCGTGTCATTTGGGGGCCCTCGCTGTTGTCCCTTATTTCTCAGTCCATTTGCTATGTCCCTGGGGTCTCTGTTTTTGATTATTTCCAGAAGAACTGGGCACTGGGATTTCCAATGGCCAGTTCCTTTGCAGAAAGCACACTGGTTCTCTCTAAGGTCTGTACGTCCACTGTAGGAAGTCAGAGTGCGGTCCTGGGGAAATGTAGTCTTAGGGACGTTCGTCTGGTAGTTTCCCCGATATTGGTCTCGTCCTATAGTCACCCCTTGCAGTTTGGCAATCATCACCCTCTCTTTCAGGTCCTTCTTCTTTTTCTCTGTTGCCCTATCGTTTTCATTTTTCTGATGTTCATAATATTGGGCCATTTGGAGAATAGCTGTAGGTTTGGAGGCTGCCCAACTACTCTCGCTGGCCTGTAGTTTCTGGGAGATCTCCAATGACAGGCCCTTAACATAATTCTGGACAAACAGATGGTGTCCGGTCGCAGTGGTCATGTCCTGGCCGCTGTAATCGGAGAACACCGTTTCAAACCGGGAGAAGTATTCCGATACATCCTCCTGGGGTTTCTGGGGACAGGCCGTTACTATCGACCAGTCCACTTTCTTTTCTGGAATCAGGGTTTTTAATTTCTCTACGATTTTATCTGGAAGGTCTAGAATGGATTTCAAAGGCTTTTGTCCTGGTCCCCGTTGTTTATCCAGATCATCGAGTTGTGACCAGGTATGTCCAAACAGCTCAAGGTGGTCGACTTTCCGGATTTGCTTCCACACATCAGCTGGTAGACATAACCCGAAGAACAAGTCGATGTCAGCCAGGGTCATAATCGTTGAACCCAGGGCTGTACCCAATTCGGTATAAAAGGCAGTGGGGTTTTTACGTAGGTCGGGCAGAGATTTCCGGAATGTCAGAATCTCTTGCCGGTCCCAGGGCAGGTAGACCCAGTTGTACACTACCCTCCCTTTTGCATCCTGGTGGTTTGCATCATCGTTAGTCCCTGAACCTCGGGGCGGAACCCAGTAAGGGGCAGCCTCTCGTATTGGCATCATGGTGTTAGGTTGTTCAGTTTGAGGTTCGGTTGCTACGGGTGTCGCGGGTTTAGTCCCCGATTCTCGTTCAGTGAGGTGGCGGAAAACCTCAAGCGTACGCGTAAGGAGGTCCGACACATCACACTCACCCTCTTCCCCGATATCGACCTTCCGGTACAGAGTCGTTAGGTTCTCGGACCTTTTTCTCGATATCGGTCCTCGTATGCATTCAAGACATGGTAACACAGTCGTACGGTAAAATGTCGTCTGTGACTCCCAGTATATGAGTTAAACACATCCGTGATGTGCTCCTCACCTTCCTTCCTTCCTATCAGTGCTCTTACTATCCTGTCGATCCCTGCTCGCTCATCTTTGCTTAGTCTGTTTGTTCTTGCAGGGCCAGCCCCTCGAGTCTCAGGGTCGCCTAACGTTGTCGTTGATGCAGTATTTAATACAAGGGGTTCGGCTGGCACAGAGGCCATGGGGGCCGAAGCTGTGGCGGTACTTTCGTTTGCACCTGGGGGTGGTGCGTGCTGCGCTAAGGGTTGGGAAGGGGCATATGGAGGGGGCATGTAGATGATAGGAGGACCTAACAGCAGATCATCGTTGGCTCGTTGTTTCGAGGGTAAATCAGGGTAGAGCGTGGAGGAAGTTCTAACCGGACACTGGCTCGATGTTTCCATTTCTAGTTTCTGTTTAGCTTTCTCTCTTTCCTTTATCTCTTTTTCTAGTTTCTGGGCAGCTAGGTGGGCTGCTTTTCGCAGCTCTTTTCCCAACCTACTCTCAGTTTTCTTTTTACGTTGTTCAGTTTCTTTGCGCCACATGCCGAAACTATCGTGCATAGTGGGCGTTGTCTTGTTTTTACCAAGGGCTACTTCTAGCGCGCTTATTTTGTCATCATCAAAGGATCCTACCAGTGGCCACTGTCTTTCTCGATCCTTTTTCGTATATTTATGCCACAGTTTGTTATAGGCTATAGCGATCAATCCATACTTCATGAACATGTCCTTATTAGGGGTGCCTTCCAGTGGGGCTGGATGGTCCATCTCTAATAAGCGGTCCGGGCTAAACAGGCTACTAATCAGTGGGGAGAAGACAGACATGACGGCTCGCAACGAGGGACAAAAAGTCAGCACTGCCTATCTTATCACTGTGTGCAAAGACTAGACAGAATATTTCTATTCTACGTTGTTTGCAGGCAGTGAATACCTCATGAATCAATAACAAATGACCAATAAATATTCAATGGGGAGAATAAGTAGGCCTGCAAAGGTCTGCGTTACCTACCCCTTTCACTATCTGCAAAAAGGGAGGTCTCTTTCCTGTTTGCAGACAGAGAATCTCCAGAAAACAATAGTTTTGCGAACAACAGTTCAGTTTCAAGTAATTATTCAGTGGGGGAGAAAAAAATAGGCACGACGGCTGCCTTACCTATCCTCCACTGCTTGCAAAGAGAGAGCCTGTTGTTTTCTCCGTTTGCAGACAGCGAATCTCCAAATAAATAAAAAGAGCAATACTAGTATTTCCTAAACAATCAAGCAATTATTTCGCAACTCGTCGTGTTTACACGACCTTACCCGGACCGCATGGACAGTTTCTTGTCTTCCGAATCCAGCGCCCGATCGTCCTCTCTTCTCCGTTATCCTCGCGGCACTCCTGATGGTTCCCAGTCAGGACCGTAGATCACTCGAGAGAGGTCTGTTCGGAACCAGTGAAGTTCGGATGATCGGCTGTCAGACGAGGGTCTATCGGACAGGCGCGCTCCCGATCGTTGCAGTCGTTCACTCTGTCGTAAGGACCTCTCCCACTGGATCCACGAGTCGCTGATGGGCCCCACGCTTGGGACGCCAATTGTAAAAGGGTGACGCTACCAACCAGAATATAAGATCCTTAAGTATTGCCCGGCGGTGTCGCCTCTTGAACCCACAAGATATTAACAAATGAAGAGGCAGGCGCTGGAGACTGGAAGGCAGGAAACAAGGTTTTATTTTCTCCGGAGGAGAAACACATCAGTTGGACAGCAGGTATCGTTCTGAGGTGCTCTACCCGCATCTCTGAGGCCTGGCCTCTTATACACAAGTTTATCACTTTATTGCATGAAACACAGTCTCGTCAATACTTTGATGTACGGAAAGACATCCTCGGAATCTCCCCTTCAGGCCCGTTCCCACACATAGTTACAGTTGAAGTCCCCACCCCGGTCACAACAGGTGATGATTATCGCGCAGCTGGATATTCCGCCGATTCACGGAATGTGTGGGGTTCGATCGGATCTCGTAGGGTGGGGGCTTTGATCGACCCGAGGGTCCTTTAATGGGAGGAAGCTTCCTACTGTACTGGGGGCAATAAACAGTATCTGCAGGGCCAGGTGGTGGCCTGGGAACGAGGAAGACAAACGGGCACACAGGAAAAGGGGGTTTGTATCAAAGGACCTGGGACCATGAAAGGAATGAAGGGAGGTGTCGTGCTGGGAACAGGATGGGATTCCGAGGCAGAGCTGCGCCGAAGAGGGGTTTATGACCCGAGGCATGTGAGGGCGAGGGGGTTGTCAGCATGCGGGGGATGCCTGCGAGGCTAGGAGAGGGAGAGAGACGCGCTGGCTATCAGCAAAGGGCAGGGAAGCCATGGTGTTCAAAAAATGCCGGCTGTTTACGTGCACGAAAGGGTTCGAGAAGAGCAAGAGGGCGCCGATAATGTTGACAGTTTCAGCCTAACTTTCAACAGTGTGGTAGAGAGCGAGAAGTCATTTATTGTATGTAACATGTTTTTCAAAACGATGGAGGTTTTCTTTCAGAAAGTGGCGGGTTGAAAGTAATAACAGCACAACAGAGTGTAAGCTGTTCATAGGACATCCTTCGACGTCATGGAAAGTAAGTTAACTTTAAGGAGTTCTGAATTCTGATTTGTTATGTTGTATGGGTTTTTTAAACACAATCATTTTGATTGTGTTTTTTTTTCCCCGCTGTTATATGATGAATACCTTCAAGTCACTGTTTTTAGTGAAATTTGATACATTCTGAGAACAGCAAAAATAAACCATTTAACATGTATAATTAATTCTGTTCTGTTTGCATTTATGATGTACATGTAGAACTGTGTAGGAGGCATGGAGAAGGTGAGGCTTCTGTAAGTGTCAAAGTTGTTGCATACAGTGCTCATATTCTACGTAGTCTTTCATATGATAGACAACATTTCCACAATGAGATACCTAAGCAAAGGAAACACAGGTGATATGATTGTGGAATGAGCAAAAAAAATTGCACGTTTTTCAATTATATTACCTGTGTTTCCTAACATTACACATCACATTGTGTAGATGAGGTTTAGGCCTGTTCCTGGAGACAGAGGAGGTCTGACATTTGTTCAAGAGTGCAGTGGACATGACACACTTGGTTGGTAGGCCTACTCATGTATTTTCTCCTCTGTATTCTTCAACAAACCTAAATTTCATCTGCAACTCTGAGTAGGACTTACCTGAAACAAATCTGTGAATAGGTTACACCTTATCGGCATCTTGAAACAATGATTTAAAATGTTAGGGTCAGATTTATGATGGCCGTGCGTCTCTTTTGCTCCGCTGTGGGTCACTTTTGTGTAAAAGATGCAGTATGTTGCAAGATAGGTTTCAGTTCATCTCCAGCAAGATACCATCACTTTGAAATGTATATAATTAGCACTGTGTAGGGGACATGCAGAAGCTGAAGCTTTCCTAAGTGTCAAAATTGTTGTATACACTGCTCAACTTCTGTGTACTGTTTGATATGCTAGACTCCATCTGCACTATGAGATACCTAAGCAAAGGCAACAAAGGTGATGTGATTGTGAAATGAGGAAAATAAACTCCACATTTTTCAATTACATCACCTGTGTTTCCTAAGTTTACGAATGACATTGTGCAGATGAAGTTTAGGTCTGTACACGGACACAGAAGAGGTCTGGCCTTTGTTCAAGAGTGAAGTGGACATGACTTACTTCATTAGTAGGCCTTCACATGTATTATCTCCTCTGTATTCTTCAACAAGTGTAAATTTGATCTGCAACCCTGAGTAGGCCTCACCTTAAACAAACCTCTGGATAGGCCACACCTTATTGTCATCCTGAATCAATCATTTAACATGTTAGGGACAGATTTATGATAGGTGTATGCCTCTTTTGCGCCACTGTGCGTCACTTTTGTGACGCAGTGGTGGTTGAAAAGATTTGCTATGAGGCGACAAAATTATAAAATGATGCATCTAGGCAGATGTGTCATGCTGTAAAAAAACAATGCCACATGAAACCGATGCAGCAGTCATGCAAAAGATGCACCATGTTGCAAGATAGGACTCACTTCATCTGCATCAAGATACTGTTAGTTTAAAATGTATATTTTTAGGACTGTGTAGGGGCATGGAGAAGCAGAGGCTTCTGTAAGTGTCAAAGTTCTTGAAAAACTGTTTGTCCTTCAATCTTTTCCCTTGTCTTTTCTAATTTATTAAAAACATGTTTTAATATTTTTCAAATGTTTGTTCTCTCTTTCACAGATTGAAAGTATAAAAAGAACAAATGAATAACTTAACGACAATTATAAGGTAAATGTTTTGTACTCTTTTCGTTATATTTCTATCACATTTAACTTCTATTAGTTCCACTGCTTCATTTCTTTAAGCATCACTTTCCTGCCTTTGCTACTTCCCTCATTCCTTTCTCTATTACTTAATTACTCTACTCCTTCACTATTTTTCTTAGTCCCTCTCTTCTCATACTTCTTCACTGTTGGTCACTCACTCTGTCTCTATTACTGTCACTGTTTCTGACTGATCTAAAATAAAAAAAAAAAGAACAGTAAGTATAAGGGAAGGAAACAGACAGTTATGTTAAAAGAAAGACAGCTATAGGGAGTAAACTAGGGATACTGTTTCCCGCAATCCTCTGCTGATGATGTCACTGACCATGTCATGAATGATGTAATATGTGACATCATCAGCAGTGGATTGCGGGTAACAGTATCTGTATCTCTAGTTTACTCCCCTATAGCTGTCTTTCTTTTAACATAACTGTCTGTTTCCTTCCCTTATACTTACTGTTCTTTTAAAAAAAAAATGTTTTGGTTCGCTCCCGGTTCGCGAACCAAGAGAAATAGAGGTCGGCAGAGTTCCAAATATTCTACCAATTTTTTTATAACGGGGAGGTAGTTCTGAAAAGAACTTTTTTTTATTGTTTTTGTTGTTTTATATTTTTTTATTATTTTTCTGAACATTTTTTGAATTTTTCTCAACGATTTTATATTTTTTTTGGTTTTTTTGGGGGGGGAAAACGAAAACGATTCATTGTAAAGGGCTCAACAGGAGCAACAAAAAAAAAAGAATTTATTGTCTGGGGCGTTTCGGACAAAAATGATTCTCGATAGCTCTGTTGATCAGAGTGATGCTACTTTCTCTGTAGCAAATGAACCCATTGCAAAGTACGCAGACTTGTTTTACTTCCCCGAATCTCATTTGTATATTTGGCACCATCTCCCTGCCCTCTGGTCCCGTCACTTCCGGTACAACAGATCTTCTTGCCATAATAGGGGGATTATCTTGTTCATTACGTAACTGTGCAGCACTGTAGTTGTTAGGATGCCACCTAGTTATTGGCGATGCATTGTGTAGTTTCCGTAACTGTATTTCTTCTCGGTCCCTCTGGACAGTCTATCTTGACATATAAGGCAAGTTACGTATCTTGCATTTACTTTTTTCTGGCCTTTGGGAAATTTAAAAAATTGCCAAATAAAATTTTCTTTCAGGTGAAACCTCCTGGGCTCCTCAGGCAAAAACTGCCTCTCTTCCTGCTCTTCCTCCTCTTCCTCTTCTTCCTCTTCTTGCTGAATTATAACTTCAGCAGGTGGTCCTCTCTTCCTTGGATGTGGTGGAGGTGGTGGGGAAGCACCAGCTGAAGCTACTAAAGAAGCCATTGCTCACTGGTAACAAAGGGTCTTTCTCTCACAAAGATGAAAGTCAGAGTGAGGAAAGAAGGAGGGGTTTTCATCATTTGGGAAAAACAATAGTTCTCAACCAATGAAAAGTGTTAATTTTAGATCACATTACCTAGTCTTACATCATTAGGAAACCAAAAGTGAAATGAACCAATGAAAAGTGTTATTACCAAGTCACATGACCTGCTGTGTTTACGTTACGCGCTTTGCGCCGCGTCCCGGTTTGCTTCCGGGAAGCTGCGCTTTGCGCCTCGCTTCGCGTACCAGTTCGCTTCCGGGTACGCTAACGTAGCACGTCATATGACGTATCACGCGACAACGCGAAACGTCATGCGGACGCGTTGCGTCACGATGTTGTTTTCTAACGCGGCAGTTGCGCTAAAGGAACGTTTACCGGTTCGTGGACTGGGTCGCGGCATCAAGGTGAGCTAACGGGAAGCTTCCCGTTTCGCGAACCGGGAGCGAAGAAAAAAAAATATAAAAAAAAAAAATTATTAATAACCATATAAAATATATTTTTGGATTTAAAGAAGAATACATTTTACAGCTACAGATATTAGCTTTTAAAAAACCAATGCAATTCACTGAAAAAACCATAGGTTATAGACCATATATAGTTAGGAATTAGCATTTAAAAAACCTTGAAAATTCACTGAAAAAAACATAGGTTATAGACCATATATAGTTAGGAATTAGCATTTAAAAAACCTTATTTTACTCACACAAAACCATTGAAATTCCATATATAGTTAGTTGTACTAACTATATATCGCGCACCCGCAATACACTGCTGATCATGTCAAATATTACATCATTCATGACATGGTCAGTGACATCACTGATGACATCACTGATGACATCTAAAATGACATCACTGATGACATCACTGATGACATCTCAAATGACATCACTGATGACATCACTGATGACATCTCAAATGACATCACTGATGACATCACTGATGACATCTCATTTGACATTACTGATCACATCATTGATGACATCATTCATGTGATAATACGATGAACCTCTTCAGACTCTAATATAACCTTAGATACACTCAGTGTAAACAGACACTCATAGACTGTCACTCATCCATGGAGTTACTCAGACACTTAGTCAGTCATGCAAAGAATCAATCACACCTCAATTTCCTCAACTATACAGTTATACACACCTTACTTATTCAAACATATACTAAAACATATTTAGTCACTTATACAATCCTGGATACAAGTTCACACTGATCCATACAGCCACTCACACATTCACTGGCTCTTATGCATAGTTATTTATATATGTCAACTCTCACATGTACTGTATTTTACATATGTACTTACTTTGACATGTAGCACTGAGATATCCATTCACTCACCAATACACTCATGCACACAGTCAACTGCCCATACAGCTGTTTCCACATGCACTTTTGAACCCATACATCTAGTCAATCAACTGCTCACACATCTATGCAGAGAGTCATACACCTCCCAGCCACCCACACACACACTCAGTCTCCCATACAAATGCTTGGGCAACCTATCAATAACCCATATAGTTAATCATATAGCTACTGATCAACACATGCAGCAGTTTACAGAACAACAGACATAATGATGCACAAATTAAGACAGTTTAGTCACTAACCCATGCACTCAGTGAGACACATTTAATCAGTCACTCATACAGTCAGTCATGCCCCTACTAAATACTTCATCCAGACACTTATACATCCACTCATTCTTCAATATGTAAGACATATTTTAACTTTACAGAAAAATACAATCACTGGGTGTAGTCATCAGTGATGTCATCAGTGATGTCATTTGAGATGTCATCAGTGATGTCATCAGTGATGTCATTTGAGATGTCATCAGTGATGTCATCAGTGATGTCATTTGAGATGTCATCAGTGATGTCATCAGTGATGTCACAGACCATGTCATGAATGATGTAATATTTGACATGATCAGCAGTGTATTGCGGGTGCGCGATATATAGTTAGCACAACTAACTATATATGGAATTTCAATGGTTTTGTGTGAGTAAAATAAGGTTTTTTAAATGCTAATTCCTAACTATATATGGTCTATAACCTATGGTTTTTTCAGTGAATATATATATATATATATATATATATATATATATATGTATATATATATATATATATATATATATATATATATATTACCTACTGGCGGTCGCCAGTAGGTATATATAGTTAGGATTTTTTCTCTATGGGTTTTTTGAAAATTCTATGTCTAATAACTTTGGCGTTTGTGGACGGAATCGGCTGAAATTTTCAGGAAAATGGCACATTTTGTTTCTGAGCAGCCCTTGAAAATTTGGGGGGGGTTCGTCCAGTGGGGGCCGAGAAAAAAGGGGGGTACCAAAACGTGTTTTTAACATTGAGTTTTCCATAGGGCGGTTGGCCTCACTTTTAGCCCGAACGGCTGAATGGATTTGCACGAAACTTGGCAAAATTGTAGGGACTGGTAGCCCGATGTGCCTTTTGTAGGTCTCAATATATGTGCTCCAGTGGATTTTGAGAAATTAACGTTTAAAAAAAGATATATATCTGTAACAGCGGACCGGTTAGCGCTCTGGTTCGCGGACTTTTCGCGCAACGGAGCTTTGTGAAGCGAAGCTGATTGGTTCTCCGGCGTCTGTCAACATTCCAAACAGTCCGTAGCGGCCGCCATCTTGTCTCTCGGTAGGATCGAGAGACAAGAGGAGGTCAAAACAAAGGGGGAAATAACTATAAGGGGGCATAGTAGATCCTCGCTGACCCCCTAGGTTTGATGTGGAGGTTTTAAAAGGGCCCCGCGGGGCAAAAAAAAAACAAAATAATAATAATCGAACGGCTGAATGGATTTGCACGAAACTTGGCAAAATATTAGGGACTGGTAGCCCGATGTGCCTTTGCTAGGTCTCAATATATGTGCTCCAGTGGATTTTGAGAAATTAACGTTGAAAAAAAGATATATATCTGTAACAGCGCTCCGCTTCGCGTACTTTTCGCGTTACGGAGCTTTGCGAAGCTGATTGGTTCTCCGGCGTCTGTCAACATTCCAAACAGTCCGTAGCGGCCGCCATCTTGTCCCTCGGTAGGATTGAGAGACAAGAGGAGGCCAAAGCGAAGGGGGAAATGACCATAAGGGGGCATAGTAGATCCTTCCTGACCTCTTAGGTTTGATGTACCATTTTGCCAAGTTTGGTGTAATTCCGTTCAGCCATTCAGGCTGTAGACGTATGTAAATGTCCTATGGAAAATTGCATGGGGAAAACACATTTTAAAGTGTTGAAATTTAGAACCAATTAAAATGTTACTTTGGTTTTGTATTTGTGTGTGATGAAAGTTAATTGGTTATGTATATATGTCAAATGAGAGGAAACCACAGCCATTTTGTGATACTACTGTCTGAGGTACATTTGTGAGGAATTTTTGGTGGTGAATTTCTGGTGTTTGATTTACACAGTACTAACACTTCTGCTACTTTTAAGAAGGTGAGTTGTTAATTTGTAAGGGGAACTATGTTGTACACTTGAAGATAATTTGAAAAATGTTTTCTGTTATTTATTTGCAGTCCTTCTGTTATACTAAATACTTGATGAAGTTAGTTTTATATTATGTATTACTAAAAACGACAAATGAAAGTGATTATTTTTTTCTGCAATTTACAGCAAGCAATTTCAAAATAAAACGGCTCACAATGAAGAGACCGTGGCAATTTCTTTTGAATTGTCCACTACATTGATTGAAATTGAGAGCACCAATAATGAAATATTGTCACAAGGAGGACATGACTTGTATGATTCCATTAGATTGATTGAAATGGACAGCACCAAGAATGAAATATTGTCACAAGGAGATGACTTGAATGATTCCACTACATTGATTGAAATTGAGAGCACCAATAATGAAATATTGTCACAAGGAGGAGATGGCTTGTATGATTCCATTAGATTGATTGAAATGGACAGCACCAATAATGAAATATTGTCACAAGGAGGAGATGACTTGAATGATTCCACTACATTGATTGAAATTGAGAGCACCAATAATGAAATATTGTCACGAGGAGATGACTTGAATAAATCCACTACATTGATTGAAATGGACAGCACCAATAATGAAATATTGTCAGAAGGAGGAGATGACTTGAATGATTTTTTTGATCAATCTCTTGATGGCGAATTTATCGAGTGTTTGGAGACCATAGAGTTACAAGAATCATCATTGCAGACTTTTAATGAGGAGATTCCAGATGAGATGATTGAAGAGGAAATTACTGATGAGGACATGTTACTAGTTGTTTCAAATTTAGAAAATTCTGAAGAATAAATTTATATTTAGAAATCAAAAATTGTTTGAGACATTATTTATTTTTATTTTTAATTTATGAGGTTGTAGCGAAGTGATTGTAGTATAAAATGAGACTTATAGTATAGAGTGCAACATTTTTATGTTACATGGTAAGTTTACTCATATTTACTTCCCTTCTGCCACTATATTATCTCCAATGTGTATTTGACATGTCTTCTTCATCTCCGGCCTCCTTTCTCTCAGTGTGTGTCTCCGATGCATCTTATCGCTGGTATTTTGTGTAATTACAGAAGAGAGTAAAATAAAATAGTTCGGAACGTGAAAAGGGGGCAAAGTAGAGTACTCCTCACCCCCTAGGCCTTTTTAGGCGGTCCCAAAAGGATCAGTTCTGCTTTCCTGAGAGATTATGGTATGAGTTCCATATACCACAATAACTTGCATTACAACATGCAAGATATCTATCTCCTATTACCAACTTTTGGAGATATTCGCGCTAAGCGCGAATATCTCCAAAAAGTAACACCTGCCCTGAGCAGTTCTTAGCCATGTTATCCAATGGGAGGTGGATAACATGGCTAAGAGTATTAGCTCGGTAATGCATGAATATCGCTGAGTTTTTAGCGATATTCATGCATTGCGGCCGTTTATTATCGCATTTGCGATAAACCTTGATAATAGTAAGGTTTATCTTCGATAATTTCTGACGATGCTTAGTGGTAAAAAATTGGTTGGTAAGCATCGTTAGCGATAAATATCGCTTAACTTTGGTAATATGCCCCAACGTCTGTTAACGTTCGATTCGAAGGAAATGAGGAAGTGTTGAAAAACATTGTCTGCGCCATCTTGCCTTTTTTGAAATGCCACACTTTTGTCGTGCACGGCAGCCATTTTAGATGTCTTGACCAGACCCACTCTCTGCACGCTGTCGATTCGTAGCATGGCTCCTCACCCTCGTAAGCATCTCCCCCAGGCACTGGTCACCACCGCTCTCTGTCTTATGCATGGGCAATAAACCTTCCCCCATCTGCGCTGCTCTTCCCTGAGAATCACACTCTGTGCCCGCCCGACACCTCCCTTTCGCCCTATTCACTACCGCACCCTCTGACACTCCTCTTCCTCTGTGTCCGAATGTCCAGGCCGGTCCTAGGCTATCAGCTAGCCCTGCAGATGTAGTTTATGGCCCCAGCTGTAAAGAATCACCCCTCTTCAAAGGAGTTATAGTAGATCAAGGCCCACACCCGATGTGATCCGTCACAGCACACGCGTTCCTACTATCTGAAAACCATCCTGTATTGTGATTGGGGAGGGGACCGAGCCTGAAGCGGAAGATTCCAGGAATGACTCTTTGTACATCAAAGTTTTTACAATTATGTGTCACATTAAAAATATATAGCACTCCAACAAAGTAGTAGGAATATAAAACTTTAATAACATATAAATATATACAACAAAACAAAAACAGTAAAAACATTTAAACAACGAAGAGACCGTGGCAATTTCTTTTTAATTATCCAATAGATTTATTGAAATTGACAGCACCAATAATGAAATATTCTTGTCAGTAGCGGTCTGTTGTGCGAATAGTTCCAAGGCAGCAGAACGCGCTGAAATCTAGATGGCACGAAAGTGATGTCTAGTAAGTTGCCGCCCAGCAAAAAACGGCGTGGGGCGCCGCGGGGGTGAGTGAGTCCAGTAGGCACCACAGCTATTCTTACCGGCATTGCAGAATTACTGCTGGGGACAATGCCTGTGCTGTAGCAGGGTCACAGCAGAAACAAAAAGGATTCTGTTGAAGATGTTGTTGGTTTTCAATTTGAAAACAGTTCTGGTGTCAACTGCTATGCTAATGTAGTGGTTAATGTTTTGTTTTCTCTAGAAAATGTAAAAGAGGGGGAGGCAGTCCAAAGTTCCGTTAAAAGGGCAAAGGAAAGGATCGGTGGTTTGAACTATCAGTCAAAAAGGGGAGGGGGTGCAATAATTTTTCCTACCGGGTCACACTGTGCTTTCACCGGAAGTGAGGTCTGCAGGATTGTAGTAATTCAAAGTGAGGCTGGCGCCAGCATGGGAGCGCCGACGTCCCGCGGATACAGTTTCGTCACTCCACGGGCGATCATGGCAGTCATTCCCCATCGGGGGTCGGAGACTCCCGCGGCTCCTCTAGAATCTTCAAGGTCGTGGAGGACTACGGTGGTGGAGTCAACCAGTGACCGGGCCATTTCTTTATGTTGGGCCCGCTCTTGCCAGGTCGACCGCCATTTTGAGAGTTCGGCAGCTACCGGCGATCGCGGGGTCACATGAGCGGACGGGCTCCACCCTGCCGGGCGAGACGTTGCAGCATGGCCACAGTGGAAGAACCGTTATCTAGGTCGTTCCGAAACTGTGCAGCACTGTAGTTGTTAGGATGCCACCGCCTGGAGCGCTGAGGGTGCAGCTGGGAAGCCTCCACCTGGGGAGGCGGGAGAGGCCTGTTCGCACCGTCTCTCCCTCCCAGTGCACCCCACGGCGTCTCGCTTGAGATTTGTTATGGCCGGACCAGGCGATGAGGACGAGGGGGGGGTCGGAGGCATGTGCAAGACATCCCCCTCCAGTGTTGTCGCAGCCATTATAAAAGAAAGAAGTGTCCCGTCCGTCTTCGGGCCGGGCTTCCGGTGGATGTCGGCCGGACGCCCCTGGCTCTGGCCCCATGAACGGGTTTCTTGGTTTATCGGCTGCAGCCGGATCCCGTCGGCCTCGGCCCCCCGACCGTTGGTGGTCGGACCGGAAGAGCATGTGGCGGGACTACCTGCAACTCTCAAGGGCCACCGCGGCCGGACTGGGAGAGAGAGGGGAGGGTCGAGGAGACATTCCCCCCCCCTGCAACTGTTCAGCGTTGTAAAGGCAATCCCCTGGCCGGGTCCCGCTGGTCTCGGCCTCTCCTCCGGCTACACCCTACGTTAGGATCTCCTGGCCGAGGCGTGGCAGCAGGACCTGCCTTATATGGGCTGCTCCCGGCTGGGCGTAGCCGGAACCCTGCCCCACCTTGGAAGTTTCCAGAGTGGGGGTGGATGTTCTACTGACTTGCATTTTCCCTAGTCTATCGATTTTTTTGGCGTGGCAGGCGGTGGGACAGCGAGGGGTGATTTGGTTTCTCTTACTGTTTTTCTGGTCTCTCACCACTGGCATATTTTAACGTTTTCTTGTTTCTAGGACATTAATAGGTTTTATCATTACGTTATGTTATCGTTTCTTTGTTCGGTGTTTAATAAAAGTTCATGTTCATCAGTGGCCTACTGATTTTCGTTTTCCTATTTTTTTCTTTCCAGGTTGTTTCATGGTAAAGTTTCTGTTAACAGGATACAGTGATCACTTCGTTATTATTGCATATGTCCTTTTCACTAGGGGTGCTCTCTGGTCGGGCCAGATGACGTATCTCTAGTAAATGGTCCGGGTGAAAAAGGTGCATCAATCAGTGGGGAGTAGATAGGCATGACAGATTACAACGGGGGAGAACGGTCCGCATTACGTACCCTTTCACTACTTGCAAAGATTTTCCTACGTTTATTTGCAAACAGGGAATACCTCCAAAAAGAACTAATTCCCAAACAGTCAATGTTCGGACAATCAATCAATCAATGAGGAATGAAATAGGTACGACGTGTTAAAGGCTTGCGTTACCTACCCTTCACTATCTGCAAAGGGAGATAGAATATTCCTATTCTTCCTCGTTTGCAGGTAGAGAAGATCGTTAAGAGAATTAACTTCGAACAATTCAATGCTCGATTGAAACAATCAACAAGGGGTACTGTGAACACAAATGAACGCCGCTTATATACATACGCATTGCTATTTTCAACAGGTTGTTCCTAATGTTTCTATTTTAGCGAGGTCAAAAGAGATCCCATTAGTGGCCTACTGCTTTTGCTCGATTCCTTTTGTTTTTTTACACGATTTTTCGCTATCTGCAAAGACTAAACAGAGTATTGCGACTCTGTGCTTGTTTGTAAATAGAGAATGAACCAAAGAGAACAATCAATCAAATGGAGAGAGAAGCAGGCACGACGGATTACAAAGGGGGAAAGGGCTGCGTTAACTACCCTTCACTATCTGCAAAGAGAGAGTACTCCTAATAGAAATGAGGGGTGGGGGGCAGCAATCAAAGCAGATCAGTGTGCATAAACACGAAAAAAAAAATTCTTACCACGTACTTGACATTCGACAGCTTATGATATTTGCTATTAAAAAACCATTGAAATTCACTGAAAAAACCATAGGTTATAGACCATATATAGTTAGGAATTAGCATTTACAAAACCTTGAAAATTCACTGAAAAAACCATAGGTTATAGACCATATATAGTTAGGAATTAGCATTTAAAAAACCTTATTTTACTCACACAAAACCATTGAAATTCCATATATAGTTAGTTGCACTAACTATATATTGCGCACCCGCAATCCACTGCTGATGATGTCACATATTACATCATTCATGACATGGTCAGTGACATCACTGATGACATCACTGATGACATCTCAAATGACATCACTGATGACATCACTGATGACATCTCATTTGACATCAATGACCACATCACTGATGATATCATTCATGTGACAATACAATGCATCTCCTCACATTTTAATATAACCTCTGTTTCACCCAGTGTTAAAAACAGAGTATAATTTTTGAAACCATTGACACACCAATACTAGTTACTACATACGTACTCACTGATTCCTACGTCTACACACACATTCACTCATTCACCCATACAATCATTCATACATACAATCACTCATGTTTACAACACAATCATATGCACTCATACACCTATACAGACACTCACACTCTGCCACTCATCCATGGAGTTACTCACACACCTAGTCAGTCCTGTAAAGAATCAATCACACTTCCATTTTCTACTCTATACAGTTAAACATAGAGCACCTTACGTTTTCAACCATATACTAACACATACTTACTCTCTTATACAATCATTGATACAAGTACACATTGATCTGTACAGAGTCACACACCTCCCATCCAGCCACACACACACTCAGTCTCCCATGCAAATACTTGGGCAATCAATCAATAACCCATATAGTTACTCATATAGCTACTGATCAACACATGCAGCAGTTTACAGAACAACAGACATAATGATGCACAAATTAAGACAGTTTAGTCACTAACCCATGCACTCAGTGAGACACATTTAATCACTCACTCATACATTCAGTCATGCACCTACTAAATCCTTCGTCCAGACACTTATACATCCACTCATTCTTCAATATGTAAGACATATTTTAACTTTACAGAAACATAGTCACTGGATGTTGTCATCAGTGATGTCATCAGTGATGTCATTTGAGATGTCATCAGTGATGTCATCAGTGATGTCACTGACCATGTCATGAATGATGTAATATGTGACATCATCAGCAGTGGATTGCGGGTGCGCAATATATAGTTAGTGCAACTAACTATATATGGAATTTCAATGGTTTTGTGTGAGTAAAATAAGGTTTTTTAAATGCTAATTCCTAACTATATATGGTCTATAACCTATGGTTTTTTCAGTGAATTTTCAAGGTTTTGTAAATGCTAATTCCTAACTATATATGGTCTATAACCTATGTTTTTTTCAGTGAATATATATATATATATATATATATGTGTGTATATATATGTATGTATATATATATATATATATATATATATATATATATATATATATATATATTCACTGAAAAAACCATAGGTTATAGACCATATATAGTTAGGGATTAGCATTTAAAAAACCTTATTTTACTCACACAAAACCATTGAAATTCCATATATAGTTAGTTGTACTAACTATATATCACGCACCCGCAATCCACTGCTGATGATGTCACATATTACATCATTCATGACATGGTCAGTGACATCACTGATGACATCACTGATGACATCTCAAATGACATCACTGATGACATCACTGATGACATCATCCAGTGACTGTGTGTTTCTGTAAAGTTTAAATATGTTTTACATATTGAAGAATGAGTAGATGTAGAAGTGTCTGGATGAAGGATTTAGTAGGTGCGTGACTGACTGTATGAGTGAGTGATTAAATGTGTCTCACTGAGTGCATGGGTTAGTGACTAAACTGTCTTAATTTGTGCATCATTATGTCTGTTGTTCTGTAAACTGCTGCATGTGTTGATCAGTAGCTATATGAGTAACTATATAGGTTATTGATTGGTTGCCCAAGCATTTGTATGGGAGACTGAGTGTGTGTGTGAGTGGCTGGGAAGTGTATGACTCTGTGCATAGATGTATGGGTTCAAAAGTGCATGTTGGAAACAGCAGTATGGGCGGTTGACTGTGTGCATGACTGTATTGGTGAGTGAATAGATATCTCAGTGCTACATGTCAAATTAAGTACATATGTAAAATACAGTACATGTGAGAGTTGACATATATAAATAACTGTGCATAAGAGCCAGTGAATGTGTGAGTGGCTGTATGGATCATTGTGAACTTGTATCCAGGATTGTATAAGTGAGTAAATATGTTTTAGTATTTGTTTGAATAAGTAAGTAAGGTGTGTTTAACTGTATAGTTAAGGAAATGGAGGTGTGATTGATTGTTTGCATGACTGTCTAGGTGTGTGTGTAACTTCATGGATGAGTGACAATCTGTGAGTCTGTGTTTACACTGAGTGTATCTAAGGTTATATTAGAGTCTGAAGAGGTTCATCGTATTATCACAACAGTGATGTCATCAGTAATGTCATTTGAGATGTCATCAGTGATGTCATCAGTGATGTCATTTGAGATGTCATCAGTGATGTCATCAGTGATGTCATTTGAGATGTCATCAGTGATGTCATCAGTGATGTCACTGACCATGTCATGAATGATGTAATATGTGACATCATCAGCAGTGGATTGCGGGTGCGTGATATATAGTTAGTACAACTAACTATATATGGAATTTCAATGGTTTTGTGTGAGTAAAATAAGGTTTTTTAAATGCTAATCCCTAACTATATATGGTCTATAACCTATGGTTTTTTCAGTGAATTTTTAAGGTTTTGTAAATGCTAATTCCTAACTATATATGGTCTATAACCTATGGTTTTTTCAGTGAATTTCATTGGTTTTTTAATAGCTAATATCAAAACCTTTACAATGTATTATTCTTTAAAAAGAAAAATATTTTTTACATGTTTTTTATACAATTTTTTTTGTATTTTTTTTTGTTTCGCTCCCAGTACGCGTACCGGTTAGCTTCCCGTTAGCTCAATCCGGAGGCGCGACCCGGTACGCGAACTGGTAAACGTTCCTTTTGCGCACCTCTCGCGTTACAAAACAACATCGCGACGCTTCGCGTCAGCATGACGTTTCGCGTTCTCGCGTAATACGTCATATTACGTGCTACGTTCGCGTACCCGGAAGCGCAGCGGTACGCGAACCGGAAGCGATCCGCGGCGCGGCGCCGACCGCGTAATGTAAACATAGCAGGTCATGTGACTCGGTAATAACACTTTTCATTGGTTCATTTCACTTTTGGTTTCCTAATGATGTAATACAAGGTCATGTGATCTAAAATGGACACTTTTCATTGGTTTAGAACTTTTGTTTTTCCCAAATGATGAAAACCCCTCCTTCTTTCATCACTCTGACTTTCATCTTGGTGAGAGAAAGACCCTTTATTGAGACTTTGTGATGGCTTCATTAGTAGCTTCAGCTGGTGCTAGCCCACCACCTCCACCAAATCCAAGAAAGAGAGGACCACCTGCAGAAGTAATTCTGCAAGAAGAGGAAGAACAGGAAGAGGAGGAAGAGGAGGAAGAGCATGAGTTTTTGCCAGAGGAGCCCAGGAGGTACAATCGACAGGAGAATTATATCTGGCAATTCTACAGAATTCCTGAGGGGCAAAAGAAAGTGAATGCTCGTTACGTGTTTTGCCGCATATGCGGTGATAGATTGTCAAGGGGCACTGATAAAAAATATAGTTATGGCAATCATACTATGCATCGGCATATGAGTAGGTGGCACCCAAATAATTATAGTGCTGCCCAGCTACGTGACCAACAACAAAATCCCCTACAAATGGCAAGAAGATCGGTGGTTCCAGAGGTGTCGGGACCAGAGGCGAGGGAGGTGATTGCAAACATCCAAATGTTGTTTGGGCACGTAAAACAAGTGTGCGTGGAATGTGGCGCTTTCATCTGCTACAGAGAAAGTAGCATCACTTTGATTTTGCGAGCAATTCAAAATCATATTAATGTTTGCACGAGACGCACCAAAAAATAAATTCTTTTTTTTTTTTTGCTCCTGTTGAGCCCTTTATAATGGATCGTTTTTGTTTCCCCCCCCCCAAAAAAAACCAAAAAAATTTTAAAAACGTTCAGAAAATACAAAAAAAGTAAAAAAATGTTCAAAAAATACTAAAAAAAATATAAAACAACAAAAACATAAAAAAAAAAGTTCTTTTCAGAACTAACTCCCCATTATAAAAAAATTGGTAGAATATTTGGAACTCTGCCAACCTCTATTTCTCTTAGTTCGCTCCCGGAGCGCTACCCGGTACGCGTACCGGAAGCTAACCAAAAAAACAAAAACCAACAATCAATTAACATACAGCATTTGAAAAGTCTATCATTCATTTTTCATTGTGATACGCTCCCCAGAACGCTTCCCGGTTCGCGTACCGGGCGCTAACCACGAAAAAAAACAAAAAAAATTTTTTTTTTTTTTGCTTAGCGGGGCCCCTTTAAAGCCTCCACATCAAACCTAGGGGGTCAGGGAGGATCTACTATGCCCCCTTATGGTCATTTGCCCCTTCGCTTTTGCCTCCTCTTGTCTCTCGATCCTACCGAGAGACAAGATGGCGGCCGCTCCGGACTGTTTAGAATGTTGACAGACACCGGAGAGCCAATCAACTTCGCTACGCGAAGTTCCGTTACGCGTCAAGTACGCGTACCGGGGCGCTGCCTGGTCCGCGCTTACAGATATATATCTTTTTTTGAACGTTATTTTCTCAAAATCCACTGCAGCACATATATTGAGACCTACAAAAGGCACATCGGGCTACCAGCCCCTACAATTTTGCCAAGTTTCGTGCAAATCCATTCAGCCGTTCGGGCTAAAAGTGAGGCTAACCGCCCTATGGAAAACTCAATGTTAAAAACACGTTTTGGGACCCCCCTTTTTTCTCGGCCCCCCCTGGACCAACTCCCCCCAAATTTCCAGTGGCTGCTCAGAAACAAAATGTTCCATTTTGCTGAAAATTTCAGCCAATTCCGTCCACAAACGCCAAAGTTATTAGACATAGAATTTTCAAAAAACCCATAGGGAAAAAATCCTAACTATATATACCTACTGGCGACCGCCAGTAGGTAATATATATATGTATATATATATGTATATTACCTACTGGCGGTCGCCAGTAGGTATATATAGTTAGGATTTTTTCTCTATGGGATTTTTGAAAATTCTATGTCTAATAACTTTGGCGTTTGTGGACGGAATTGGCTGAAATTGTCAGGAAAATGGAACATTTTATTTCTGAGCAGCCCCTGAAAATTTGGGGGGGTTTGTCAAGGGGGGGGCCGAGAAAAAAGGGGGGTCCCAAAACGCGTTTTTCCCATGTTAATTTCCATAGGGCGGTTGGCCTCACTTTTAGCCCGAGCGGCTGAATGGATTTGCATGAAACTTGGCAAAATTGTAGGGACTGTTAGCCCGATGTGCCTTTGCTAGGTCTCAATATATGTGCTCCAGTGGATTTTGATAAATTAACGTTCAAAAAAATATATATATCTGTAACAGCGCTCCGGGTAGCGCTCCGGTTCGCGTACTTGACGCGTAACGGAACTTCGCGAAGCGAAGCTGATTGGCTCTCCGGTGTCTGTCAACATTCTAAACAGTCCGGAGCGGCCGCCATCTTGTCTCTCGGTAGGATCGAGAGACAAGAGGAGGCCAAAACAAAGGGGGAAATGACCATAAGGGAGCATAGTAGATCCTCCCTGACCCCCTAGGTTTGATGTGGAGGCTTTAAAAGGGCCCCGCGGGGCAAAAAAAAAAGAAAAAAATAATCTTTTTTTTTTGCGTGGGGAGCGCCCGGTACGCTTTTGTGCAATGGGCGGTGGTAATCTAAATGATGAGGGGGGGGGCAGCGTTCAAAGCACATCAGCGTGCATAAACACGAAAATGTTTTTATCTACCACGTACTTGACTTATCTCTCTGAGATGCATTCCCTTGTCTCTCGGCAATGGTAATCTGTTCATTACATAGATCGCCCGAGGGCGGTAGTACAGACCGCGCGTAGGAAAGGGTCAAAAGCCAGGGGTATAGGAGTATGTAACAAGCGAGCCATTTAATTGAAACAACTAAACGTGACAAACGGTTGCAGGATCAGTGAAGGTTGATTTTATAATTGAAAGTATAACAGGATCAGTTACAATAAAATCGTCTATACGCACACCATGGGCGAGTATTATGAGTAACATTACTTCGAAGCTTTATTAATACAATAATCAATAATGAAAAACAGACATCAATAGGGTTGTCCGTATGCCCAGTCAGTACCCTTCCCCGCCCGCCATGTGCACAAAGACCGCATACATCCCACATAACGTCAAGGCTAAGTAACTAGAACGTCATAAGGAGTTGCAAGTCGCTCCCATACTGGCGCCATTTTGGTCGAGGCCAGGCAGGTCCTTTCAAGTGGTGTGGGACCTGCCTGGCTTGGGGAATCTTTCAAGTGATGTGACTGAGGAGCAAATTGTGGACCTCTTTAAAGACTTCAACCCACTACATGTCAAGAAATGTCAAAGAGGAATGAAATGCTTTGCATTTGTAGACTTCAGTTCGGCGAAGATCCAGCAGAATGTTATAAGTAAATGTCATGGCACGAACTTCAGTGGGCGGTCTGTCATTGTGAAAGCTTCAATTAAGTTGAATGGCTGCAAGAGCCCCGATTACACCAGCAGCCTGTTAATATGCCGATCTTGGAAAAAGTTCCTCTGTTGGATTGCAATGGCTGCAGTGATGGTCTTGGGAAACTGCTTCCGAAAACTCTAAAGGCCACGAAAGCTTGCTAAGCTGTTTCTTTGGAAATGCGGTGCTGGGTGATGGAAGTTATTGAAGAGTTGGCAGTGGTGTTTTTTGTGGATTTTGGATGCTCTGCCACAGTCCATTCGAGTTCCAGGGTAGTCCAGAGCAGTTCTAGTGGACCAGGCCCAAATCCGGGGAGTCGGCCGCCATTTTGAGCGTTCCGCAGCAACAGCCGCTCTTCACCCCGGCCACCGGAGCGGGTCCCCGGCCATCCAACCGAGTGGAACGCCAATGGCAGTCCTGGTGCAGCTGACCGGGGAGTGAAACGATAAGGGTCGCCCTGCTTCAGCTGACCGGCGAGTGAAACGCTAAGGGTCGCCCTGCTTCAGCTGACCGGCGAGTGAAACGGTAAGGGTCGCCCTGCTGCAGCTCCACCTGGGGGTGAGGGGAGAGGGGGCCGTCCGCGCCGTCTCTCCTGCGGGCGCCCCACAAGATGGCCGGGCCTACGACCCTGGGTTTGAGAGTCTCATGCTCGATCGATTGAGCTGGCCGGATCAGGCAACAAGAAGGTTGGGGGGGGGTGGCGGCATCAGCAAGGCATCCCCCCACACAACTTGTCGGACATCACCTCTGGATGTACTGGGGACGAGCCTTGGTGCGTGGTGTCGCCCCCGGGCTATTTGCACAACGGTCCTCCACCCCTAAGCCGCCACCTATGCTACCTCGCCGGCTGATGGCCTTTGTAGACTTTCTAAAGCCCAAATCCTACTAAAAAGTAGCCCAAAGTAGCCCAACATTGCTACTTTAAGGAAGGAGGGACAGGAACAGCGTCATGCATTTGGATCAATGTTGCAGCAGGCTGCCATGTAAATAGTTATTTAATAAAACGTTTTACCCTGTTACTTTGCTGGTGTGTTGTATATATTTATAATATTTGCATAGGGTTTGTCGTTATTTTGGGCGGGGTGGGCGGCGGAGCCGAGCTGTCTTGCAGTCATCATGTTGTCGAGCTCGGTTCCTCTCACTAGTTTCATATTTCTCATGAGGGGTTGTTCCTAATGTTTCTATTTTAGCGAGGTCAAAAAGAGATCCCATCAGTGGCCTACTGATTTTGCTCGATTCCTTTTGTTTTTTCTAACGATTTTTATGTTATAGTTTGCTAGCACGATACAGCGGCTAGTCCGCATTTTATATATATGTCCTTTTTATTAGGGGTGTCCTCCTGTGGAGTCGGATGATCTACCTCTAATAAACGGTCCGGGTTGAACCAACTACCAACAAACGGGGCAGAGATAGGCATGACGGGTTACAAAGGGGACAAAAGTCTGCAATACCTATCCTTCACTATCCGCAAAGACTAAACAGAGTATTGCGACTCTGTGCTTATTTGTGAATAGAGAATCACCCAAAGAGAACCAATTCCGAACGATCATAGGCTATTGGCAGTGGGCAGAGAGGCCATGACACACAAAATGGCTGTCACTTACGTGCATGATGGGGCCTAAAAGGGACAATATGGCATGGCCACTGTTTCGCGACTTTCACTTTACTTTCAACAGTGGCTGTGGTGAACATAAATGAACGCCGCTTATGTATACCTAATTTTAGTCATTTTCCACAAAAAAGCTTTTGATATTTGCTATTAAAAAACCATTGAAATTCACTGAAAAAACCATAGGTTATAAACCATATATAGTTAGGAATTAGCATTTACAAAACCTTGAAAATTCACTGAAAAAACCATAGGTTATAGACCATATATAGTTAGGAATTAGCATTTACAAAACCTTATTTTACTCACACAAAACCATTGAAATTCCATATATAGTTAGTTGCACTAACTATATATCGCGCACCCGCAATCCACTGCTTATGATGTCACATATTACATCATTCATGACATGGTCAGTGACATCACTGATGACATCACTGATGACATCTCAAATGACATCACTGATTACATCACTGATGACATCTCAAATGACATCACTGATGACATCACTGATGACATCTCAAATGACATCACTGATGACATCACTGATGACATCTCATTTGACATCAATGGTCACATCACTGATGATATCATTCATGTGACAATACAATGCATCTCCTCACACTTTAATATAACCTCTGTTACACCCAGTGTTAAATACAGAATATAATTTTTTAAACCATTGACACACCAATACTAGTTACTACATACGCACTCACTGATTCCTATGTCTACACACACATTCACTCATTCACCCATACAATCATTCATACATACAATGACTCATCTTTACAACACTATCATATGCACTCATACACCTATACAGACACTCACACTCTGCCACTCATCCATGGAGTTACTCACACACCTAGTCAGTTCTGTAAAGAATCAATCACACTTCCATTTTCTAATCTATACAGTTAAACATAGAGTACCTTACATTTTCAAACATATACTAACACATACTTACTCTCTTATACAATCATTGATACAAGTACACATTGATCTGCACAGAGTCACACATCTCCCAGCCAGCCACACACACACTCAGTCTCCCATACAAATACTTGGACAATCAATCAATAACCCATATAGTTACTCATATAGCTACTGATCAACACATGCAGCAGTTTACAGAACAACAGACATAATGATGCACAAATTAAGACAGTTTAGTCACTAGCCCATGCACTCAGTGAGACACATTTAATCACTCACTCATACAGTCAGTCACGCACCTACTAAATCCTTCATCCAGACACTTATACATCTACTCATTCTTCAATATGTAAAACATATTTAAACTTTACAGAAACACACAGTCACTGGATGATGTCATCAGTAATGTCATCAGTGATGTCATTTGAGATATATATATATATATATATATATATATATATATATATATATATATATATATATATATATATATATATATATATATATAGTTCTGTTACCTCCCCTCTCCTGGAAAGCAATGTGAGTCGCACTCGCTGCACTATGTAGATTGATTCTTTTATTTAGAGCAGTCGGCAGAATCTTTCAAAGGCTGGTATTCCTGACGCGTTTCGTTGCTAACTTTCAACTTCTTCAGAGGATCAGACCGGCAAAAATGGAGAAGCTGCGCAGGGTCACGCTCGTACTTTTCTAGCATCGCCAGACACATCAGCTGATGTTTTAATTGGCATGCTGGTACTTGTGGTCCTACACCGTCCCCCATTTCTGTTCTGCCGATGTTCTTTCCTGATTCTATGGACCCCCGCGGTGTCCCGTAGTGTAGCTCCTCGTTACAGTCTCTTTGTATTCACCTGTCGAGGAAACATGCCAAACTCCGGTGTTTGGTGGCAGCCTGCTACCCCTTAGTCCGTAGTAACGGAGTGATGAGTTTTTGTCCTTGGTTTGCGGGGAGCCTTGGCGCTCTTGCTGTCAGTGCATGACTCTGCGACAGGACAGGTCGCTGAATATAGTTCTGTTACCTCCCCTCTCCTGGAAAGCAATGTGAGTCGCACTCGCTGCACTATGTAGATTGATTCTTTTATTTAGAGCAGTCGGCAGAATCTTTCAAAGGCTGGTATTCCTGACGTGTTTCGTTGCTAACTTTCAACTTCTTCAGAGGATCAGACCGGCAAAAATGGAGAAGCTGCGCAGGGTCACGCTCGTACTTTTCTAGCGTCGCCAGACACATCAGCTGATGTTTTAATTGGCATGCTGGTACTTGTGGTCCTACGCCGTCCCCCATTTCTGTTCTGCCGATGTTCTTTCCTGCTTCTATGGACCCCCGTGGTGTCCCGTAGTGTAGCTCCTCGTTACAGTCTCTTTGTATTCACCTGTCGAGGAAACATTCCAAACTCCGGTGTTTGGTGGCAGCCTGCTACCCCTTAGTCCGTAGTAATGGAGTGATGAGTTTTTGTCCTTGGTTTGCGGGGAGCCTTGGCGCTCTTGCTGTCAGTGCGTGACTCTGCGACAGGACAGGTCGCTGAATATAGTTCTTTTACCTCCCCTCTCCTGGAAAGCAATGTGAGTCGCACTCGCTGCACTATGTAGATTGATTCTTTTATTTAGAGCAGTCGGCAGAATCTTTCAAAGGCTAGTATTCCTGACGTGTTTCGTTGCTAACTTTCAACTTCTTCAGAGGATCAGTCCGGCAAAAATGGAGAAGCTGCGCAGGGTCACGCTCGTACTTTTCTAGCGTCGCCAGACACATCAGCTGATGTTTTAATTGGCATGCTGGTACTTGTGGTCCTACGCCGTCCCCCATTTCTGTTCTGCCGATGTTCTTTCCTGCTTCTATGGACCCCCGCGGTGTCCCGTAGTGTAGCTCCTCGTTACAGTCTCTTTGTATTCACCTGTCGAGGAAACATGCCAAACTCCGGTGTTTGGTGGCAGCCTGCTACCCCTTAGTCCGTAGTAACGGAGTGATGAGTTTTTGTCTTTGGTTTGCGGGGAGCCTTGGCGCTCTTGCTGTCAGTGCGTGACTCTGCGACAGGACAGGTCGCTGAATATAGTTCTGTTACCTCCCCTCTCCTGGAAAGCAATGTGAGTCGCACTCGCTGCACTATGTAGATTGATTCTTTTATTTAGAGCAGCCAGCAGAATCCTTCAAAGGCTGGTATTCCTGACGCGTTTCGTTGCTAACTTTCAACTTCTTCAGAGGATCAGACCGGCAAAAATGGAGAAGCTGCGCAGGGTCACGCTCGTACTTTTCTAGCGTTGCCAGACACATCAGCTGATGTTTTAATTGGCATGCTGGTACTTGTGGTCCTACGCCGTCCCCCCTTTCTGTTCTGCCGATGTTCTTTCCTGCTTCTATGGACCCCCGCGGTGTCCCGTAGTGTAGCTCCTCGTTACAGTCTCTTTGTATTCACCTGTCGAGGAAACATGCCAAACTCCGGTGTTTGGTGGCAGCCTGCTACCCCTTAGTCCGTAGTAACGGAGTGATGAGTTTTTGTCCTTGGTTTGCGGGGAGCCTTGGCGCTCTTGCTGTCAGTGCATGACTCTGCGACAGGACAGGTCACTGAATATAGTTCTCTTACCTCCCCTCTCCTGGAAAGCAATGTGAGTCGCACTCGCTGCACTATGTAGATTGATTCTTTTATTTAGAGCAGTCGGCAGAATCTTTCAAAGGCTGGTATTTCTGACGTGTTTCGTTGCTAACTTTCAACTTCTTCAGAGGATCAGACCGGCAAAAATGGAGAAGCTGCGCAGGGTCACGCTCGTACTTTTCTAGCGTCGCCAGACACATCAGCTGATGTTTTAATTGGCATGCTGGTCCTTGTGGTCCTACGCCGTCCCCCATTTCTGTTCTGTCGATGTTCTTTCCTGCTTCTATGGACCCCCGCGGTGTCCCGTAGTGTAGCTCCTCGTTACAGTCTCTTTGTATTCACCTGTCGAGGAAACATGCCAAACTCCTGTGTTTGGTGGCAGCCTGCTACCCCTTAGTCCGTAGTAACGGAGTGATGAGTTTTTGTCCTTGGTTTGCGGGGAGCCTTGGCGCTCTTGCTGTCAGTGCGTGACTCTGCGACAGGACAGGTCGCTGAATATAGTTCTGTTACCTCCCCTCTCCTGGAAAGAAATGTGAGTCGCACTCGCTGCACTATGTAGATTGATTCTTTTATTTAGAGCAGTCGGCAGAATCTTTCAAAGGCTGGTATTCCTGACGCGTTTCGTTGCTAACTTTCAACTTCTTCAGAGGATCAGACCGGCAAAAATGGAGAAGCTGCGCAGGGTCACGCTCGTACTTTTCTAGCATCGCCAGACACATCAGCTGATGTTTTAATTGGCATGCTGGTACTTGTGGTCCTACACCGTCCCCCATTTCTGTTCTGCCGATGTTCTTTCCTGATTCTATGGACCCCCGCGGTGTCCCGTAGTGTAGCTCCTCGTTACAGTCTCTTTGTATTCACCTGTCGAGGAAACATGCCAAACTCCGGTGTTTGGTGGCAGCCTGCTACCCCTTAGTCCGTAGTAACGGAGTGATGAGTTTTTGTCCTTGGTTTGCGGGGAGCCTTGGCGCTCTTGCTGTCAGTGCATGACTCTGCGACAGGACAGGTCGCTGAATATAGTTCTGTTACCTCCCCTCTCCTGGAAAGCAAGGTGAGTCGCACTCGCTGCACTATGTAGATTGATTCTTTTATTTAGAGCAGTCGGCAGAATCTTTCAAAGGCTGGTATTCCTGACGTGTTTCGTTGCTAACTTTCAACTTCTTCAGAGGATCAGACCGGCAAAAATGGAGAAGCTGCGCAGGGTCACGCTCGTACTTTTCTAGCGTCGCCAGACACATCAGCTGATGTTTTAATTGGCATGCTGGTACTTGTGGTCCTACGCCGTCCCCCATTTCTGTTCTGCCGATGTTCTTTCCTGCTTCTATGGACCCCCGCGGTGTCCCGTAGTGTAGCTCCTCGTTACAGTCTCTTTGTATTCACCTGTCGAGGAAACATGCCAAACTCCGGTGTTTGGTGGCAGCCTGCTACCCCTTAGTCCGTAGTAATGGAGTGATGAGTTTTTGTCCTTGGTTTGCGGGGAGCCTTGGCGCTCTTGCTGTCAGTGCGTGACTCTGCGACAGGACAGGTCGCAGAATATAGTTCTGTTACCTCCCCTCTCCTGGAAAGCAATGTGAGTCGCACTCGCTGCACTATGTAGATTGATTCTTTTATTTAGAGCAGTCGGCAGAATCTTTCAAAGGCTAGTATTCCTGACGTGTTTCGTTGCTAACTTTCAACTTCTTCAGAGGATCAGACCGGCAAAAATGGAGAAGCTGCGCAGGGTCACGCTCGTACTTTTCTAGCGTCGCCAGACACATCAGCTGATGTTTTAATTGGCATGCTGGTACTTGTGGTCCTACGCCGTCCCCCATTTCTGTTCTGCCGATGTTCTTTCCTGCTTCTATGGGCCCCCGCGGTGTCCCGTAGTGTAGCTCCTCGTTACAGTCTCTTTGTATTCACCTGTCGAGGAAACATGCCAAACTCCGGTGTTTGGTGGCAGCCTGCTACCCCTTAGTCCGTAGTAACGGAGTGATGAGTTTTTGTCTTTGGTTTGCGGGGAGCCTTGGCGCTCTTGCTGTCAGTGCGTGACTCTGCGACAGGACAGGTCGCTGAATATAGTTCTGTTACCTCCCCTCTCCTGGAAAGCAATGTGAGTCGCACTCGCTGCACTATGTAGATTGATTCTTTTATTTAGAGCAGTCAGCAGAATCCTTCAAAGGCTGGTATTCCTGACGCGTTTCGTTGCTAACTTTCAACTTCTTCAGAGGATCAGACCGGCAAAAATGGAGAAGCTGCGCAGGGTCACGCTCGTACTTTTCTAGCGTTGCCAGACACATCAGCTGATGTTTTAATTGGCATGCTGGTACTTGTGGTCCTACGCCGTCCCCCATTTCTGTTCTGCCGATGTTCTTTCCTGCTTCTATGGACCCCCGCGGTGTCCCGTAGTGTAGCTCCTCGTTACAGTCTCTTTGTATTCACCTGTCGAGGAAACATGCCAAACTCCGGTGTTTGGTGGCAGCCTGCTACCCCTTAGTCCGTAGTAACGGAGTGATGAGTTTTTGTCCTTGGATTGCGGGGAGCCTTGGCGCTCTTGCTGTCAGTGCATGACTCTGCGACAGGACAGGTCGCTGAATATAGTTCTCTTACCTCCCCTCTCCTGGAAAGCAATGTGAGTCGCACTCGCTGCACTATGTAGATTGATTCTTTTATTTAGAGCAGTCGGCAGAATCTTTCAAAGGCTGGTATTTCTGACGTGTTTCGTTGCTAACTTTCAACTTCTTCAGAGGATCAGACCGGCAAAAATGGAGAAGCTGCGCAGGGTCACGCTCGTACTTTTCTAGCGTCGCCAGACACATCAGCTGATGTTTTAATTGGCATGCTGGTCCTTGTGGTCCTACGCCGTCCCCCATTTCTGTTCTGTCGATGTTCTTTCCTGCTTCTATGGACCCCCGCGGTGTCCCGTAGTGTAGCTCCTCGTTACAGTCTCTTTGTATTCACCTGTCGAGGAAACATGCCAAACTCCGGTGTTTGGTGGCAGCCTGCTACCCCTTAGTCCGTAGTAACGGAGTGATGAGTTTTTGTCCTTGGTTTGCGGGGAGCCTTGGCGCTCTTGCTGTCAGTGCGTGACTCTGCGACAGGACAGGTCGCTGAATATAGTTCTGTTACCTCCCCTCTCCTGGAAAGCAATGTGAGTCGCACTCGCTGCACTATGTAGATTGATTCTTTTATTTAGAGCAGTCGGCAGAATCTTTCAAAGGCTGGTATTCCTGACGCGTTTCGTTGCTAACTTTCAACTTCTTCAGAGGATCAGAACGGCAAAAATGGAGAAGCTGCGCAGTGTCACGCTCGTACTTTTCTAGCGTCGCCAGACACATCAGCTGATGTTTTAATTGGCATGCTGGTACTTGTGGTCCTACGCCGTCCCCCATTTCTGTTCTGCCGATGTTCTTTCCTGCTTCTATGGACCCCCGCGGTGTCCGGTAGTGTAGCTCCTCGTTACAGTCTCGTTACAGTCTCTTTGTATTCACCTGTCGAGGAAATATAGTGCAACTAACTATATATGGAATTTCAATGGTTTTGTGTGAGTAAAATAAGGTTTTGTAAATGCTAATTCCTAACTATATATGGTCTATAACCTATGGTTTGTTCAGTGAATTTTCAAGGTTTTGTAAATGCTAATTCCTAACTATATATGGTCTATAACCTATGGTTTTTTCAGTGAATATGTATATATATATATATATATTACCTACTGGCGGTCGCCAGTAGGTAGTTATAGTTAGGACCTCGTTTCCATAGGAAATCCTCAACATTCTATTTGGATTAACTTTGGCCCTGGTGGATGAATCTTTGCGAATTTCTCAAAGAAGATGGCTCGGTCCGCTGCGCTCCTTCCCTGAAAGATTGGGGGGGAATGGTGAAGTGGGGGCTGAGATAAAAGGGGGGTCCCAAAACGTGTTTTCTCCATGTTATTTTCCATAGGACGTTTAGACACGGCTACAGGTCGAACGGCTGAATGGATTTATAAGAAATTTGGCAAAACTGTAGAGTCCGGCTCATAGATTACGCTTTTTTTGGAATGGTGTAAATCCGTTCAGTAGTTGCTGAGAAAATGAAAGTTAAAGTCAATTATATATCAAAACGCGCGCACGGGTGCGCACACTCAAGCAGTTGCGCGCGAGCGGAATTTTTTTTTTGCTGCGTGACGTCTGTTAACGTTCGATTCGAAGGAAATCAGGAAGTGTTGACCGCCATTTTGTCACTGCGAGTAAATATATTGTTCATTTCAAAGCGTTGGAACATGGAAAGGGGAGAAGGTAGAGATTGTTTTGCTGCGTAGGTTTTCTCAGGGTGTGCAGTAAGGCCCTGAAAGGCGAAAATATATATTTTTTTTTCGAAAAAAGTTGCGGGGTGCGCGCACTGGGGCGCGCACACCTATTTGCAAGAGTGTGAAAATGGAGATAAATTAGAAGTTTGAGTGCTTTGATATAAGGTGGCTCTGAAAAGAGCCCTTGTGTTAATTGATTTTTTTCTGCATTTATAAGTAAGTAGCGATGCAGAGCCGGATGTTGCAGAGGAAGATTCTGTATCTGCCTTCCTTCTTACTTAGTTATGGTTTTTTCACTCCCACTCCAGGATTTTAGTCTGTGGATGGAAATCCATGAACCTAGACTCACCTTTGAAAATCATACTATTGATGCTTGACTGAGGCCAAAGAGATCAGAGTGCATGTGTGTGTAAGGTGATGTACCTCTGGGGAGATGATGTTACGTTTAAACGTAGCCCCTGAGTGCTTAGTTCGGTTCTGTTCTCTGTCACTGTTGTTGATTTAGAGCCCCAAATACAAAGGCTTGTTGTTGTTTGTGAATCCCCAAGTGTATATTTGCTCATACTGATCCATAACGCCCCGGCGTATCCATGTCGTAGGCCGCAACAGTGGGCGAAACTCAGCTGGCCGAGCAAGACTTGGGGAGGAGGCAGGAGCCAAGAGGAAACAAGGAGGGGTTTTCATCATTTGGGACAAAAAATAGTTCTAAACCAACGAAAAGTTTTATTAACAAGTCACATGACCTGTTATGCTTACGTTACGCGCTCCGCGCCGCGCCCCGGATTGCTTCCGGGAAGCTGCGCTTCGCGCCTCGCGCACCGGAACACTTCCGGGTGCGCTAACACGGCGTGTCATATGACGCATTATGCAACAACGCGATACGTCGTTGGGGCTCCACCGGAACTGATTGAATTGGTAGTCTACAGTGTTTCTGGAAGTTTCCGACTGAAGCTGGCGTCAGCATGAGAGCACCCCGTGGCTACGTCGTGGCCATTCTGCAAGCAATCATGGCAGAAGCTCCCCACCGGAACTCTGCGGGAGTCGGGGGCCCCGGTGACTCTTGTAGAATCTTCAAGGCTGATGGGACGCTTTTGGGAATGGGGCCCATGCTGTAGCAGTCAAGCGTCCGAGTTCCAGGGTTGTCCAGAGCCATCCTTGCAGGCCAGGCCCACGTCTGTGTAGCCGACCGCCATTTCCTGAGCTCCGTGGCAGCCGCCTGTCGCTGTACCGCAAGAGTGCGTGCAATTCAGCCGGATGGCGGGTGAGACGCTGTAATAGCAAGAGCAGGCGTAATTCAGCTGGCCGAGCGAGGCAATGTGCCGCGGAGCGGGCGTAACTCAGCTTGTCGAGTGAAGCGCTGGGGTGTAGCTGAGAAACCTCCACCTGGGGAGGTGGGGGAGGCTAGTTCGCGCCGCCTCTCCCTTCTAGTGCACCCCACGCCGTCTCCTGGCGCAGGTATATGTGATGGTTGGACCAGGGCACCGCAGGACGTGTCTTCAGGTCAAACGGATTGTGGGACAAGGTCCAGAATGGAAGAGTCACCAAAAGGCTAAAAGTTCCGCCGGACCCCGGGAGCCGGCCGCCTATGTCGAGTGAAGCGCTTGGGTGCAGCTGAGAAACCTCCACCTGGGGAGGTGGGGGAGGCTCGTTTGTGCCGCCTCTCCCTTCCAGTGCACCCCACGCCGTCTCCTGGTGCAGGTATATGTGATGGTTGGACCAGGGCACCGCAGGACGTGTCTTTAGGGGTGTAGCTGAGAAACCTCCACCTGGGGAGGTGGGGGAGGCTCGTTCGCGCCGCCTCTCCCTTCCAGTGCACCCCACGCCGTCTCCTGGCGCAGGTATATGTGATGGTTGGACCAGGGCATCGCAGGACGTGTCTTTAGTTCAAACCCTCAACTATGGCACCCAACATCCAGGACTTATGCCATTTGTGCAAGGCAGTGACATCGAAGCATCTCAGGGACCAAGCACATCCAGAGTCCTTCCTACAGCCTCAGCGTTCCTTCTTACCTAGTTAGGGTTTTTTCACTCCCACTCCAGGCTTTTAGTCTGTGGATGGAAAACTATGAACCTACACTCACCTATGAAAATCTTACTATTGATGCTTGACTGAGGACAAGGAGATCAGTGAAGCGCTGGGGTGTAGCTGAGAAACCTCCACCTGGGGAGGCTCGTTCGCGCCGCCTCTCCCTTCCAGTGCACCCCACGCCGTCTCCTGGCGCAGGTATATGTGATGGTTGGACCAGGGCACCGCAGGACGTGTCTTTAGGTCAAACCCTCAACTATGGCACCCAACATCCAGGACTTATGCCATTTGTGCAAGGCAGTGACATCGAAGCATCTCAGGGATCAAGCATATCCAGAGTCTTCCCCGGGGTATTTGCACAACTGTCCTCCACCCCTAGGCCGCCAGCTATGCTACCTCGACAGGAACAGCGTCATGCATTTGCATCGATGTTACAGCAGGCTGCCATGTAAATAGTTATTAAATGAAACGTTTTACCCTGTTACTTTGTTGGTGTGTTGTATATATTTATAATATTTGCATAGGGTTTGTCGTTATTTTGGGCGGGGTGGACGGCGGAGTCGAGCTGTCTTGCAGCCATCATGGCGTCGAGCTCGGTTCCTCTCACTAGTTTCATATTTCTCATGAGGGGTTGTTGCTAATGTTTCTATTTTAGCGAGGTCAAAAAGAGATCCCATCAGTGGCCTACTAATTTTGCTCGATTCCTTTTGTTTTTTCTAACGATTTTTATGTTATAGTTTGCTAGCACGATACAGCGGCTAGTACGAATTTTATATACATGTCCTTTTTATTAGGGGTGTCCTCCGGTGGAGTCGGACAATCTACCTCTAATAAACGGTCCGGGTTGAACCAACTACCAACAAACGGGGCAGAGATAGGCATGACGGGTTACAAAGGGGACAAAAGTGTGCACTACCTATCCTTCACTATCTGCAAAAACTAAACAGAGTATTGCGACTATGTGCTTATTTGTGAATAGGGAATCACCCAAAGAGAACCAATTTCGAACAATCATAGGCTATTGGCAGTGGGGAGAGAGGGCATGACACACAAAATGGCTGTTTCTTACGTGCATGATGGGGCCTAAAAGGGACTAGATGGCGTGCCACTGTTTCGCGACTTTCACTTTACTTTTAACAGTGGCTGTGGTGAACATAAATGAACGCCGCTTATGTATACTTAATTTTAGTCATTTTACCCAAAAAAGCTTTTGATATTTTCTATTAAAAAACCATTGAAATTCACTGAAAAAACCATAGGTTATAGACCACATGTAGTTAGGTATTAGCATTTACAAAACCTTGAAAATTCACTAAAAAAACCATAGGTTATAGACCATATATAGTTAAATATCTCAAGTCCATCTCTGTTCTTTTCATGTTGCAGGAGGCTGCCATGTAAATAGTTATTTAATAAAACGTTTTACCTTGTTACTTTGCTGGTGTGTTGTATTTATTTATAATATTTGGATAGGGTTTGTCGTTATTTTGGGCGGGGTGGGCGGCGGAGCCGAGCTGTCTTGCAGCCAACATGGCGTCGAGCTCGGTTTCTCTCACTAGTTTCATATTTATCATGAGGGGTTGTTCCTAATGTTTCTATTTTAGCGAGGTCAAAAAGAGATCCTATCAGTGGCCTACTGATTTTGGTCGATTCCTTTTGTTTTTTCTAACGATTTTTAAGTTAAAGTTTGCTAGCACGATATAGCGGCTAGTCCGCATTTTATATATATGTCCTTTTTATTAGGGGTGTCCTCCGGTGGAGTCGGACGATCTACCTCTAATAAACGGTAAGTGTTCCTCTGAAGGAATGCGTCTTGAAAGTGGCTGACTGTAATGCATGATATTTCACTCAGTGACTTTCAGGCCCATGCTGTTTCAAAACTGTGCATGTGCTTGAAGCAGGCGTAGGTTGACGCAGCATTGTGAATATAGTGCATTGGTGAGCCTTGCTGGAGCTGCATCACACTTGCGATGCAACTCTAGCAATGTATTACTTTTTCAGCACAGATGTGTTACGCATGTATGGTGTTTTTGTACCATGGTGCGCCACATTTCAAATGTGGCACACCATGGGTAACGGAGCACTAGCATACTGTGGTGCACATTAACTGGTGCATATCTGGGTATGAAGTAGTTAACATAAATCTGCCCTATAGGTTACAAATCCACGTTTAGTAGAGTGTTTGGCCTTTGTAGTGTTATGTTTTTTCTGTTATTCTATGTAGGTATGTAATATTGCAAGATTTTTGTCACGAAAAAGAAGCCATGAGTATTGGGTTTGTGAAAGATTGCAAGATTTTTAAAATTAAAAAGCAACAACCATGGCATTGTTTAATATAGTATTGTAAATACTTATCTTTAACAATGATGAGAGAGTAAAAAAAGGTTAACCTGATGTTTTAAAGTTATTCACAGGCTTCTTTAGAGGAAGTATTCTATATGATTGTAGCGTGGGTGTTTCACTTTTTTATAGGTAATAGAATGCATTCTGTATGCTGTAGCAGGAGGAGTACTACATGCTTGAATATTCTTAAGTGCTTATTTTCATTTCGTAAGTGGTATTGAGACCGACACAGAACTTCAATGGATCGGAGGGGCTGTTCCTGTGCATCTGGAGGACTGCCAAGCCGTTGCAGCAGTGGGAGTGAGGCCTCTCACGACACAGAACTTCAATGGATCGGAGGGGCTGTTCCTGTGCATCTGGAGGACTGCCAAGCCGTTGCAGCAGTGGGAGTGAGGCCTCTCACAGGGGCGTAGCGCAGCTCCTTTTGATGTTCACAATTGTAGATAACAATTTAGAGATGTC
Source organism: Lissotriton helveticus (assembly GCF_964261635.1). Lineage (NCBI taxonomy): Eukaryota > Metazoa > Chordata > Amphibia > Caudata > Salamandridae > Lissotriton > Lissotriton helveticus. Next base: position 261,366,829 of record NC_136071.1, read on the forward strand.
CGCGGAATTTATGGATGGTTAGTCACACTAGAGTGTGCGCGGCACCCCTAGCACCCCATTACGGCAGACAGGGGAGCCGCGTTGCACAGTTTGAGAATCAGAGATTTAGGAGATAAACCTTCATAATAGGAAGGCTTCTAAGTGATAAAAATCGCCGGTGCTCGGCGTTAAAAATATCACTGCTATCGGTGGAATTTTCCACGGTGTTAGTACTTCTACAGCAATGGGAACACAATACTGATAGAAAATCCTGTAACAATCTCAGTATTTCACATTATCGCGGGAAAAGAAAGTCTTCCGAAAGATGTTGAACGTTGTTCTCTTTTGAGAGTACAAAAGATAGTGAGGGAAGTGGGTTGAGTGCTCCGTGTAAATTGTAGAATAGAAACTACTAAAAACCAATTGGAAGTGTTGTTTTCAAGTCACATGACTTCACATGCGCGTCTCAGGACGTGTACGGGGTGACAGTATCTGGTCACGTACGCCATTTGGAAGTAGCGGTCTAATTCAGCGAAGTTTCAAAACGTGAAAAGGAGTAAATCCAAACACATCCGGATTTAATATATCTTCTGAGCTCGATTCAAGCATACAATTGTTAAAGTATAAAACCTTTTATATTTTTTTTAAAAATACCAAGGTGTGTACATTCGGTCACGCACGAAAGTTTAAAAAGACATTCGGCTCCATTTAATGTAAATTTTCATAATAATAAAAAAGAAGCCTAGATTTAGTGTCTTTGACGTAGTATAAGTTCTTTGATGGGTCTATGAAGAAATGTAGTAAGTTGCAAAGTTTTCACGAAATATATATGCGGGTGCGCGCACACGGTCGCGCACGAACGAAAGCCAAAAAAGAGGAGATAAACCCCCTTTATAATATGCTCCTGGAGCTCTTTTTGGTAGAATGAGTTAGTTCTGAAAAGAACTTTTTTTTTGTTTTGTTTTTTTTTTTAAAACAAGTGTTATGTTGTTTTTGATTTTTTAAACTTGCAACAACATTTTCATGTGTGACACAGGATCAAAATGAAATGAAGAAATGTATCTTTTCTTGGGGCATTTATGACTCTCAATTTTTAGTTTAGTAAGAATGAGGCTCTGCTCTCCGTACAGAAGAATTTCTCCACACTCGTTGCATTTCATGTGCACCTTTGCAAGATATGGTCTCAAGTCCATCACAGCACTCGATGGAGATACAGGTCGTCGATCAGAAGATGTGCTGGCCACCTCTGATGGTAATAGCGTGGCCAGGGCTCTTGTCGATGCCTGTGCGAATTCCACAGGGTGCACTTGTTTGACATGCCGCACCATGGTATGTATGGAAAAGGAATATTTTTTTCTTGGATTTCCTCTTGAGAGAACCGAATTGCATATCGTGCAGGTAACTTTTGGCGCATTCACTTTCTTTTGTTCTTCAGGATAAGTGAAAAATTGCCAAATAAAAGATTCCTTTTTTCTTTTTAAAGGTAGTCGCTCATTTCCTTCAGATTCGGAAGATGAATGCGGGGCGGCAGCCATTTCAGCAAAGTCTTCCAAAGGATGTTGAACGTTGTTCTCTTTTGAGAGTACAAAAGATAGTGAGGGAAGTGGGTGGAGTCCTCCGTGTAAATTACAGAATAGAAACTACTAAGAACCAATTGGAAGTGTTGTTTTCGAGTCACATGACTTCACATGCGCGTCTCGGGACGTGTAGGCGGTGACAGTATCTGGTCACGTACGCCATTTGGAAGTAGCGGTCTATTTCAGCGAAGTTTCAAAACGTGAAAAGGAGTAAATCCAAACACATCCGGATTTAATATATCTTCTGAGCTCGATTCAAGCACACAATTGTTAAAGTATAAAACCTTTTATATTTTTTTTTAAAAATACCAAGGTGTGTACATTCGGTCATGCACAAAAGTTTAAAAAGACATTCGGCTCCATTTAATGTAAATTTTCATAATAATAAAAAAGAAGCCTAGGTTTAGTGTCTTTGACGTAGTATAAGTTCTTTGATGGGTCTATGAAGAAATTTAATAAGTTGTAATTGCAAAGTTTTCACGAAATATATATGCGGGTGCGCGCACACGGTCGCGCACGAACGAAAGCCAAAAAAGTGGTAGTGTGTGTACAGCTGTTTATGCAAATAGCGGAGATAAACCCCCTTTATAATATGCTCCTGGAGCTCTTTTTGGTAGAATGAGTTAGTTCTGAAAATAACTTTTTTTTTTTTTTTTAAAACAAGTGTTATGTTGTTTTTGATTAAAAGGTAGTAGAATATTGATGTATATAAGTGACTATATGTGAGAGTGAGGGATTGTAAGAGTTCCTGTTTAAATTAGTATGTGTTTCTATAAGTGATTTTTTAAGAGAGTAAGTATGTGTAAGTTTCCTTAGAAGTAAAGTGGCCCGAGGAGGCCGGGACGGGCCACCCCACCTGGTCCCATCACAGAGGGAGGTACCGTGCCCTAACATTAATTGTCATTTTGTTATTATTACATTCATGATGTCCATATGGGAGGAACTCAACGCCCTGTGCGGTACTAAGTATGCCCCTGATCTTATAAACTCCCCAGCTGTGGATTCTTTTTGTCTTAACCCAAATGGCTCCGCTGATAAAGTTCATAACCAAGAAAATGCCGCGCCCCTGGGTTCCTACAATAGATGGAAGCATGACATTGAAACTAACTTTGGGAACACTAGAAGTATACCATCAATTGCCAACCCAAGAGCATTTATCGAGGACCCGGCCGCGGACAAACTTGAGGGCCCTCTTTTGTTACTCAACGAGACTTTATTGGCCAGAATTGAGCAACTGCTGGTTGCTGCCATCTCTCCCTTGGTTACAAAGATGAATGATTTAGGGGAAAGGCTGACCAACATTGAGTCGGTAATAAGAAAGCTCCCGCCTCCACCTACTATTATGGCCACATGCGTCTGTCCTATCCCTACCACCGCCCCCGAAACGTATACATCTGGCGTTGGGGCCACCCAAATACAGCCACTACGCACACCTACTCAAATAGGCCCCAAAGTATTTGTCAAACCTGCACTAAAAACCCATACAGTGGCTAGATCCGCCGTGGTAAGAATGCCACATATCAACCTGCCCCCCGAGGCCGCCCCGTATGTCTCTGTCCTCTCTGGGGTCCCTGCTCTTACCCAGGGAACACGCGAATCTCAGCAGGATTTGCTAAATAAGGCCACCTATTGGCTAAAAAAGAATAGACCGTTGCCGCCAGGGCTAGACGGGGGTATCTTGAGTGTCAGAAGGGTGGGATGGGTGGGGACGCTGCCCAAATGCATTGCTGGGGATCTGGTACTAATTAAATTTAAAAATACCAATGTTGCCCCCTTTTTACGAGATTGCACCCCCAGTGAAAGACAAGGTCCAATTCGCATTTGGGATCTACATGATTTTTACCCGTGCTCCCCTCATATTACATAGGTCAACCTCTTAAGTTCTTTTTTCTTTTCTTCTATGGTAATTGAATTTTGTACATTAATTGCTGAATGATGGTTTTTATCATGTCTATGAAATGAAATGTTTACGGTTTTTATTGTTGTATTTCTGTATTGTCGATGCTTTCATGATTTTTTCTTTAAAAATCGAATAAAGCTTAATTAACCTACATCAATATTCACATATACTACATTAAAACATATGTAGTAACTGATAAAGACACTAATAAGACAGTCATTCACTCACTAACACAGACATATACACACTAATCCACCCATACAGTCCTTCACATATGCTGTCTTCAAAACACATACAGAGACTCAGTCATTCTTGCATCTATGTACTAAGTAATACCTCCACCAAACCATGCAAACACTCATACTGATACTAAGAAAAACATCTAATAACCTATATACATACACATGTACCTACTCATCAACCCATGCAGCCACTTAAACACAAAGTGAAACACTAATACATATATTTAAATATTTAAGCATTACTCAGTAATATATGTATTCACTAAGATATTCAATAATATATACATATATAACACATATTTATTTTTCAGAAAGACACACATTCACTGGATGGTGTCATCAGTGATGTCATGAGTGATGTAATATGTGACGTCATCAGCAGTGCATTACACGCGCAAGTTATAGTGAGTCCAACTAACTATAACGTGGAATTTCATTGGTTTTATATCAGTAAAATTTCCACCTAACTACAACTGGTGTCAAACCTATGGTTTTTTCAGTGAATTTCATAGGTTTTGTAAATGCTACTTCCTAACTATAACGTGTGTAAAACCTATGGTTTTTTCAGTGAATATATATATATATATATATATATATATCTATTACCTACTGGAGGTCGCCAGTAGGAAGTTATAGTTAGGACCTAGTTTCCATAGGAAATCCGCAACATTCTATTTGGAATAACTTTGGGGCCGGTCGACAAATCTCCGCGAAATTCTCCAACAAGATGGCTTGCTCCTTCCCTGAAAGTTTCGGGGTGATTCATGAAGTGGGGGCCGAGAAAAAAGGGGGGATCCCAAAGCATGTTTTCCCCATGCAATTTTCTATAGGGACCGTTAGACACGGCTACAGCCCGAACTGCTGAATGGAATTACACCAAATTTGGCAAAAAGGTAGAGTTTGGTGGGTAGATTGTGCTTTTTGTTAAGTGGTGTAAATCTGTTCAGTAGTTCCTGAGAAAATCAAAAGAAAAATCATAGATATATATGCAAAAGTTGTACCGTACGCGTACTATCCGAGGCCTTTTCGCGTACCATTATGAGCACGAGCTGCATGCTAATTGGTTGTAAACTGTCTGTCAACACTCCAAACCAGGAAGTGTTGGCAGTCATCTTGTGCCTCTGTAGAATCAAGGCACAAGAAAACAGAAAAAGAAACGTGAAAAATGCGAAAAGGGAGCAGGGTAGAAACACCCTGACCCCCTAGGCCAAGGGAAAAAATAACGGGGTACACATACCCTGCCAATAAAAAAAATGATGGATTGCACCACTCTGCAAACACAGGCTCCTGCCGCATACTGGAGGTTCCTGGTGGGCTAGTTGGCCCCCAGGGACCCCCAGTATGAAAGGGGAATTAGTTCCCCCTCTGCAAACGCGCCAGGGGGCTGCGTTGCAGAGAGGTGTAAAAAGGGGCGCGGCCTCATCACACCTCTATGCAACGCAGCCCCCTGGTGCATACTGGAGGTTCCTGGTGGGCTAGTTGCCCCCCAGGGACCCCCAGTATGCAAGGGGAATTAGTTCCCCCTATGCAAACGCACCAGGGGGCTGCGTTGCAGAGAGGTGTAACAAGGGGCCTGGCCTCATTACACCTCTCTGGAAAGCAGCCCCCTGGCACATACTGGAGGTTCCTGGTGGGCTAGTTGGCCCCCAGGGACCCCCAGTATGCAAGGGGAATTAGTTCCCCCTCTGCAAGTGCGCCAGGGGGCTGCGATGCAGAGAGGTGTAACAAGGGGCCTGGCCTCATTACACCTCTCTGCAACGCAGCCCCCTGGTGCATACTAGAGGTTCTTGGTGTGCTAGTTTGCACCCAGGGACCCCCAGTATGCAAGGGGAATTAGTTCCCCCTCTGCAAACATGCCAGGGGGCTGCGTTGCAGAGAGGAGTAATGAGACCACACCCCTTTTTACACCACTCTGCAACGCATCCCCCTGGCGCATACTGGAGGTTCCTGGTGGGCTAGTTGGCCCCCAGGGACCCCCAGTATGCAAGGGGACTTAATCCCCCAACTTGGAACGCTCTACGGGGCGCGTTTGCACAGTGGTGAAGGTAGGGGGCGGGGCTTGAGGTGATATGTGTGCAAATATGCCCTGTGGCGCGTTTTAAGTTGGGGAATTAATTCCTCTTCAATCCAGAGGTCCCCTGGTCCAACAGGTACCTCCAGTAAGCACCACGGAGCTGTGTTTCAGAGTGTTGCAAAAAGGGGGCATGCCCTCTGAACACCTCTCCCCAACACAGCTCCCTGGCGCATACTGGAGGTACCTGGTGGGCTACAGGGCGTGTTTGCACACATGTCGCCTCAGGCCCCGCCCCCTTCCTTCACTATTGAGCACAATATTTCTCTAAAATCAGCGGAACTACGAATTCCGATTTACTGAACTGTTATCACGAGAGACGTCAATGCTGCATCTTTGAGCCCAGTACGGATCCTGAAAAGTAAATCTAAGCGCACTTACCAGTAACTTGTATTTCCCTCCATGGAAATCTATTGTGTGGTTTTCACCAGAAAAGTTTCTAAGTGTCTATCTTTGAAACGTACAAATATTCCTCTAAAATCAGCCGAACTACGTATTCCGATTTACTCACCTGTTATCAGGAGAGACCTCAGTGCTGCATCTTTCAGCCCAATACTGATCCTGAAAAGTAATTCTAACCATACTTACAGTAACTTGAATTTCCTTCCATAGGCTAACATTGACTGGTTTCACTTGGAAATTCTTCTAAGTGTGGAGTTTTGGAACTTTAAAAAATTCCTTCAAAATCAGTCGATCTACGAATTTCGATTTACTCACCTGTTATCAGGAGAGACCTCAGTGCTGCATCTTTCAGCTCCCTACTGTCCCTGAAAAGTAATTTTAACCGTACTTACCAGTGACTTGAATTTCCTTCCATAGGATATCATTACCTGCTATATAAAATATATATAAATTAAAACAATATAAAATAAAAAAATATTACAATTTCAATATGTTTAAAAACATTGTTTTTTCAATTTATATAAAAAATATGTAATGTAATTTAAAAAATAAAATATCTAAAAATAAATACTTTAAAACAATGTAGTAAATCAGTATAAAAAAATATAACAATACATTTAAAAATGATCATATACAAAACCTTTGAAATTCATTGAAAAAACAATAGGTTTCAGCCACGTTACAGTTAGGAATTAGCATTTAAAAAACCATAGACAATTACTGAAAAAACCATAGGTTTCAGCGATAAACAGCGTTTACAACGCAACTTTTACCACGCACTACCTTTACCACGCAACTTTTACAACGCAAGTCATTACAACTACTTGCGCTGGGGGGCGCTGTAGGATAGGGAATAGTTTAATTTACTATCCAAAACCTTCCCTACTATCCACGGGGACTGGAGTTGGAATAGTAAATTAAACTATTCACTATCCAGCACCCCCCAACGCAAGTCGTTGTAACGACTTGCGTTGTAAAAGTTGCGTGGTAAAGGCATGCATTGTAAAAGCATGCATGGTAACGACATACATCCGTTTCAGCCACGTTATAGTTAGGAATTGGCATTTAAAAAACCTTAGAAATTCACTGAAAAAAACATAGGTTTCACACATGGTATAGTTAGCTGGACATTTCACTCATACAAAACCATTGAAATTCCCCCGTTATAGTTAGTTCAGCTGACTATAACTCGCGCGCCCGCAATGCACTGCTGATGATGCCACATATTACATTACTCATGACATGGTCAGTCACATCACTCATGACATCACTGATGACATCTCAAATGACAACACTGATGACATCATCCTTGTGGGAGAGTGGCAGACCTCCTCTCAGCGTAACATAACCTTTGATACACACATTCAAAAATAGAAACTAAAATTTTCAAAAAAATGGAGATACCAATACCAGTTACAACAACCTATTCACTAATCCCAAATCTATATACACATCCACTCATTCACCAACAGGTCTATATAGTCACTCATACATGTACTCACTCATCATATGTACTCATACACCTATACATCCTGTTACACACCGACACTCATCCATAGAGTTACTTACACACATACTCAAACATGCAAATAAACTATCAAACATCCATTTATTTGTATATACAGCTATGGACACACCACTACACTTACTTTTACAGAAACGTACACATACTTTCTCTCTTAAACAATTACTTATAGAAACACATGCCTATTTATACAGGAACTCATCCAATCTCTCACTCTCACATATAATCACTTGTATACATCAATACTCACATATACTAGATTAAAACATATGTAGCTACTCATAAAGATACTATTGAGACAGTCATTCACTCACTAACACACCCATACACACACTCATCCACCCAAACAGTCCTGCACACATGCTGTCTTCAAAACACATACCAAAAGTAAGTCACTCATTAATGCATCTATGCGCTAAGTAATACCCCCCATCAAACCATACAGACACTCATACTGATACTCAAAAAACCAACTAATAACCCATATACACACCCATTAAGCTACTCACCAACCCATGCAGCCACTTATACATAAAGTGAGACACTGATACAGATATTTACATTACTCGCTAATACATGTATTCACTAAGATACACTTAATAAGTCAGTTATACATTCAATTTTACAAAAAAACATCCATTTAGACAGTTATTTACACATGTATTCTTCCATCAACCTTTAGATATACATATAAAAAAATATTTATCTTTCAGAAAGAAACACATTTACTGGATGATGTCATCAGTGATGTCATTTGAGATGTCATCAGTGATGTCATGAGTGATGTCACTGACCATGTCATGAGTAATGTAATATGTGATGTCATCAGCAGAGCATTACGGGCGCCCGAGTTATAGTTAGCTGAACTAACTATAACGGGGGAATTTCAATGGTTTTGTAAGAGTGAAATGTCCAGCTAACTATTACATGTGTGAAACCTATGGCTTTTTCAGTGAATTTCTAAGGTTTTTTAAATGCTAGTTCCTAACTATAACGTGGCTGAAACCTATGTTTTTTTAGTGACTATATATATATATATATATATATATATATATATATATATTACCTGCTGGCGGTCACCAGTAGGTAGTCATAGTTAGGACCTAGTTTCCATAGGAAATCCGCAACGTTCTATAACTTTGGCGCAGGTTGATGAATCTTCATGAAATTCTCTAAGAAAATGGCCTGCTCCGCTCCACTCCTTCCCTGAAAGTTTGGGGGTGATTCGTGAAGCGGGGGCTGAGAAAAAGGGGGGGGCAAAATGTGTTTTCCCCATGCAATTTTCCATAGGACCTTTAGCCAGGGCTACAGCTCGAACGACTGAACGGAATTACACCAAATTTGGCAAAAAGGTAGAGTTCGGTTTGCAGATTACCCTTTTTGCTAAATGGTGTAAATCCGTTCAGTAGTTTCTGAGAAAATTATAAGTAAAATCATAGATATATCTATAGACGACATACCGTACGCGTACGGTAAGCGTACGGTCAAGCGTACCATTACGAGCACGGGCTGCATGCTCATTGGCTGTCAACTGTCTGTCAACACTCCAAACCAGAAATTGTTGGCAGCCATCTTGTGCCTCGGTAGAACTGAGGCACAAGAAAGCAGTAAAAGAAACGTGGTAAACACGCAATGGTGGCAGGGTAGAAACACCCTGACCCCCTAGGCTTGCTCAGGGGGTCCCAAAAGGACCCCAAGGCCCCCCAATTTTTTTTTTTTTAATTACGGGGTACGCGTATGGAACGCGTACGCGGTGAAAGATTTAAAAAAAAAACGAAATCCGCTTTATTTTTAATTAGCCCCTGGCGGCAATTTCTTTTACATAATGGGGGGCCCAGAGGGGCCACCCAGGCCCGGGGACCGCCACCCCATGGGCTTTTTTGTAACCCCCCAGGGCTTTGATTTTATTTATTTAGAAAAAACCTGTGTGTGGGGCTCAAGCCCCCCCACTCGCCCCGGGGACCGCCACCTCCCGGGGCTCTAATATTGAACATAGGGGGGTCCGTGATGGACCCCCCCAGCCCCAGAGACCACCACCCCTGGGGCTTTTCAAAGTTGGGAGCTGGGCCGTGCGCCCCCCGCCTGGAGCCTTCTGGTGGCCCTGGGGACCAACACCCCCCAGGGTTGGCTCCTGCAGTGTCCCGGGGTGCCTACCCCTGTGACACTACTGTTTGCTATGGTAGGGCTGGAGCCTTGCGGCTCCCACCCTACCATAGCAAACTGCTTTCCTATTTGAAAGAGAGAGCAGGAAACCTGCTCTCTCTTTCAAGTAGGAAAGCAGATTGTTTTTCGTCAGAGAGAACAGCATGTAAGCTGCTCTCTCTGACGAAAAGCAATGCTGGCTCCCGAAGGACACGGGGAGCCGGCTGGGACCGTGGGGGCTTTGGGGCTCCCCCCACGGTCCTCAACATTATATTTCAGCCCCGGAGTATGGGGTCCCCGGGATAATAAAAATTAGTGATAGAGGCTTTTTTTTTTACAGTAGATTTACCGTACGCATACCATGCATGTACGTATGACGTACGGTGCAAAGTCTGTAAGTCATCCAGTAAGCGTACCTAAGAAAGAAAAATAAAAATATTTTTAGATATTTATGAAGTGTATGTGTTTACATGTTGGTTGGCTCTAAAAAGAGCCCTTGTGTTTATTGGAGGATTTTAGTACCTACAAGTAAGTACAGATGCAGAGTCTAAAGTTCAAGAGGAAGACTCTGTTCCCCTCATCTGTAAAATGTACACCATCTCTCCTATAGATGCCATCCATATTGAAGCGCAGATTGTTGTGGTAAATGGAGCACATTCTATAGTCTCGGAGAAACGCAGAAACAGATTTATTCACATGTTTCCTAGCTTTGTCAATCTGTGGACAAAATTGATTGGACCAGTTCCATTTGTGCCTTTGACATATATTAGAATAGACAAAGGTAGTTTGGGAGAAAAGTGACATCAGTTTTGTAAAGGTGTCCTTCATAAACATTTCCAGACCTACCCCAGTCAAAGTGCCTAGGTCATTGCCACCACAGTGCACAATTATGAGGAGATGCATAAAGGATTTCACCAATGGCATCAATTGGTGCCACTTTAACCCGCTCTGTCCATTCCATTCAATGTCTACATTTGGTAAACCTAGGTCTTTGTGAATTTCTTTCTGTTCTGCGTACCTTTCACTCCAGAAAATGTAACTGTGTCCCACAATCCATACTCTAAGCATCTTGAAGAGAGGTCTGGATGCACTCAGATGGTTTCTGTAAATGAAAGGGCAGTTTGAAGATTTTTTTTTCTAAAACGGTGGATAAGTGGACTTTTGAAAAAAGGAAAGAAGTGATTGGTTGTTTGAAATGTTATTAGCTACAAAACAACTTGGGTGCAATTTTCAGTTTTTTAAAAGCCTGTTATTTATTGGTTAAGAAAAAGTGATAGAAAAGAACATTACTTAAGATAAGCTGGTATATTGACAAGTCAAGCACACTTGCTGTTTTGATTTGCAACAATGTATGATGAACTATTTACCTGTATTGTCAGTTAGGTGTTCCCTGAAGTGTTTCTATGGTAACTGCGAGAATGTGGAATGGGGGAAGGGTTGAAAGTCTTGTCAGTTGGAAAGGGTTCAAAGGTTCAAGCAATAGAAAAGAGTGTTTCAATTTTGATTTAATGTGGGAATAAATGTGATTTGTTATTTATTTGTGTATGTGTGTAGATTGAGTGTGTAGATTGACAGGAAATGTTTGCTGTTTGCTATAGGACTTCTTGACACCCTAGGAGAGATGGTGTACATTTTACAGGTGATGGGAACAGAGTCTTCCTCTTGATCTTTAGACTCTGCATCGGTACTTACCTGTAGGTACTAAAATCTCCCAATAAACACAAGGGCTCTTTTTAGAGCCACCCAACATGTAAACACATACACTTCATAAATATCTAAAAATATTTTTATTTTTCTTGCTTAGGTACGCTTACGGGACGACTTACAGACTTTGCACCGTACGTCGTATGTACGTGCATGGTACGCACACGGTAAATCTATCATAAAAACAAAATAGCCTCTATTACAAATTTTTTATAATCCCCGGGGACCCCATCCCCTGGGGCTTTAATTTTATGTTTGCAGGGTGGGGGGCTCATGGCCCACCCGCAATCCCAGGGACCGCCACCCCCAGGGCTTCTTTAAAAAAAAAAACACCTCTGGGGTGGGGGGGGGGGGGGCTGAAGCCCTCCCCACACACCCCGGGGACCGCCACCTCCCCTGGACTCTAATATTTAAAATAGGGGGGTCCTTGATGGACCCCCCAGCCTTGGGGACCACCACCCCCCGGGGCCTTTCAATGTTGGGAGGGGGCAGTGGGCCCCCCTTCTGGAGCCAGCCATGGGGACCGCCACCCCCCAGGGCTGGCACCGCAGTGTCCCGGGGTGCCTACCCCCGGGACACTGCTGTTTGCCATGGTAGGGCGCTCCCGCCTTACCATAGCAAACTGCTTTCCTATTTGAAAGAGAGAGCAGGAAACCTGCTCTCTCTTTCAAGTGGGAAAGAGATTCCTTTTCGACAGAGAGAGCAGCATGTAACCTGCTCTCTCTGACGAAAAGCAATGCCGGCTCCCGAAGGACGCGGGGAGCCGGCTGGGACCGGGGGGCTTTGGGGCTCCCTCCACGGTCCCCAACCTTATATTTCAGCCCCGGGGATGTGGTCCCAGGGGATTATAAAAAATTTGTAATAGAGGCCATGCACGTACATACGACGTATGGTGCAAAGTCTGTAAGTCGTCCCATAAGCATACCTAAGCAAAAAAAAAATCAATTAAAAAATATATTTTACAGATATCTATCAAGTTTATGTGTTTATGTGTTGGTTGGTTCTAATGAGACCTTTTCTCTTTATTGGTACTTATAAGTAATTACTTATGCTTAGTCTAAACTTGTTGAGGAGCAGTGTTTGATAGAGTGCTGAACTTTTGACCTCAGTTGACAGTTGACTTTTGCATGATCTATTGGGGGTAGGGTGGAAAGTTATGTCAGTTGGAAAGGTTTGAAATGTTGAACCAGTAGAAATGTGTGTTTGTTTTTGAATTATTGTGTGACGGAATTTGATTTGTTATTAACATGTATATATGTGTAAATTGAGAGGGAAAATGGGCAATTTCTTGGTTTTGCTGCAAGCACTGAAGCAGATAGATTCTGTATAAGACTATCTGCTGTGTGAGTGGCATTCTTCCTTATCTACCAATCAGTTTGAGAGGTGAGTTGATAACTTGTAAGGGAATGTATGTGGTGCATTTTATTTTTATGAAGAGTAATGTGTTTATCCTTGTAAAGTTTGTAGAATCATATTCTGAGTTTGTCTGGATAACTATTGTGATAAAATCGTTTGGTAAGTTAATGTGTTTAGTGAGCCACCTTTGTGCAATAAAGTGCAGTACTAAAAAATGTAGAATGTCACTTTTTTAGTTGTAGAGTAGTTAATAGTGTTGCTTATTTAGAATTAGGCTTGTGTTCTAAATCGACAATTTTGTAGTCAGTATACATACAGTGCTGCATACACTCTTGGGCAGATACACAAGCCCCTTGGGCCTCTTTCTTGTTCTATTGTGTCACATTTTTGGATGTAATGTTAGCAAAAAATAATGCAGCAAATTGGAAATGTATTTGCAAAATGAGTCAGGGTTGTCCACTGAAATGTAGTAGTTATGTACATGGAATGTGTTCAGTCACTGAAACGTTTTAGTGTAGTACATGTATTTTGGTAAAATGTATGGTTTTACATTTTTTGTCTATAATCACAATGAGCGTCTGTGTACATTAAGGAATTATACTTGTCCCTTTTTCAATAATCTCTCCTGTCTCTCCTCACAGTCTACCTCTCTCTGCTTATACTGTCCCCTCTCTTCTGATATGTCCCCTCTTTCCTTATTCTCACTTGTCTTTCCTCACAGTGCTGCTTGTTCTCACAATCTCTCCTGTCCTCTTAGTCCCCCTCTGTCCTCATTCTCTCACCTGTCTCCTAATACTCCCCCTTCTTTTTATACTCCCTCCTCTGTCCTCGTAATCCTCCCTCTCTCATCATACCTCCCTCTTAACAATTCCCCGGGTCAGTATACGTAGACTGCTACATACACTCTTGGACAGATTTACAAGCCCCTTGGGCCACTTTCTTGTTCTATTGTGTCACATTTTTGGATGTAATGTTGGCAAAAAAAAAATGCTGCAAATTGTCCACTGAAATATAGTAGTTATATACATGGAATCTGTTCAGTCACTTAAACGTGTTAGTGTAGTAAATGTGTTTTGGTAAAATGTATGGTTTTAAAATTTTTGTCTAGAATCACACTGAGCGTCTGTGTACATTAAGGAATTATACTTGCCCCTTTTTCTATAATTTTTCCTGTCTCTCCTCACAGTCTATTTCTCTTTGCTTATACTGTCCCCTCTCTTCTGATATTTCTCCTATTTCCTTATTTTCACTTGTCTTTCCTCATAGTGCTGCTTGTTCTCATAGTCCCTCCTGTCCTCTTAGTCCCCCTCTGTCCTCATTGTCTCCTCTGTCTCCTAATACTCCCCCTTCTTTTTATACTCCCTCCTCTGTTCTCCTAATCCTCCCTCTCCCATCATACCTCCTTCTTAAAAATTCCCCAGTCAGTATACATAGACTGCTGCATACACTCTTGGGCAGATTTACAAGCCCCTTGGGCCTCTTTCTTGTTCTATTGCGTCACATTTTTGGATGTAATGTTGGCAATGTCAGGGTTGTCCACTGAAATGTAGTAGTTATATACATGGAATTTGTATAGTCACTTATAATTTTTAGAGTTGTATATGTGTTTTGGTAAAATGCATGGTGTCATATTTTATTGTCTATTATCACACTGTGTCTCTGTGTAGATTAAGGAATTATATTTGCCCCTTTTTTATATTTTCTACACTCTCTTGTCATACTCCCTCTTCTATCCTCTTACTCCTTCCTCTCTGATTTTACTACCTCCTTTTTCTTTTATTCTCCTCTCTCCTTATACTTCTCGTTTCTCTTCATACTTGCCTTTCATTTTGCATAGTTCCCCTACTCTTCATAATCTCTCCTGTCTTTGTATTCACCTCTGTCGTCATAGTTTTTACTGTCTCCTCATAGTACTCTCTCTCTCCTTATACACTCAGTCTTCTCTTATATTTTTCTTTTCTCCACATTGTTGTCTCTCTCTCTCTTTATATTCCTTCTTCTTTTCTCATACATACTCTTCTCCCCTTATATTCTCCCTTTCTTCTTATTCTCGCTGTTCTTTGCACATACTTCCCATTATTTTCTCCTATTTTTCTTTCTCTTCTCATACTCTCCTCTCTTTGCTCACACCTCTCCTCTCTTTTCTTATACTCCTGCCTTTGTCCTGATATTCCTCTCTTTTATTATTGTCATATTCCTCTCATCAGTCTCCCCCTGTCCTTATACTCCCCCTGTTTTCATATTCTCCTCTTTTTTCTCTTACTTTTCCCTGTCTCCTCATACTATTCCCTTTTTCTTATATTACCTTTTGTCCTATACTTCTTCTCTTTGTGTTCGTCTTCTCCTGTCTCTCTTCATATTCTTTTTCTGTTTTCATTTTGTCTTGTCTCTCTTTATACTTCCCGTTTCTGTTCATATTGCCTGTTCTCTTCTCTTACTCCACCTTGACTCCCTGTGTATACTCTGCAGCACTTTCCTCATACTCCCCGTCTTTTCATACTGACCTCTCTCTTTATATTTGTTTCTCTTGTCATACTCTTCCCTCTTTCGTCATACTCTTTTCACTCTTCATAATTCACCATCTGTTTATACTCCTTCCTTTCTCCTCATAGTGTATCCTCTGTTCTTGTACACCCCTTTTCTTCTTATGCACCACTTTTCCTCACATTATCCCTGCTCTCTTCTGGTACTTTGCTGTCTCTTGGTATATACACCCCTCTTTCCTTATATTCTTTTTTTTGTCCTTATACTAGTGCAAGTTTCCACATATTCCTTGTTTTCTGTTTATAGTCCTTGTGTCTCTTCTTATACTGCCCCCCTGTCTCCTCACACTCTGTCTCTTTCTTCTTATACTCTCCTTTGTCTCGTCATACTGCCACCTTTCTCCTCATACTCCTCCTTATCTCTTCACACTTTCCAGTCTTTTCATACTCTCTTTATCCCCTTATACTGCAGTGTTTGCTTATATTCTCTTTTCTATTTATATTTCCCATTGTCTCATAGTCCTCTTTCTCTTGTTGTAACTCCTTCTATTTTCATACTCCCACGTTTGTCGTCATAATCTCCCCTCTCTTCTTATAAGTGATATAATAGTGTATTTCATATATTTATTTTTCTAAAGTGATATATTTTTTATAATAGATTCTTTTGATCAACACTGATAAAAAATCAACATGCCTACAAAAACTGAAAAGAGGAAAGAACGAAAGAAAGCAGTTATTTAAAGAGAAGTCATCTACAAGATTTACTTGAAGAACAATGTGTTAACAAAAAGAAAAAAAGTCCTGGTAAGAAAACTAAGACTTTTCTGCGAAAATTGTTAAACACTAAGAGTAGTGTGCACAAAGTCAAAAATAGTATTAGTGTATCTGCAACTAAGAGAAAAGAGAAGAACCATGGAAAATCATTTTGTGAAAAAAACGTGTATAGTAAAAGGAGGAAAAACCAATAGAAGGAAATAGGGAAGAAGATGTTCTATAATAGAGTTGTGTCAAATTTGACTAAGGTAGTAAAGAATTGTAAAAAAAAAACAGCATTTTATAAGAAAAAGAAATGTATTGAAAATGTAGTTGAGAAAGCTTTTGAATTGAAAAAAAACCTGTTTGTTTTAGTAATCAATAGAATTCGATCACTAGATAAGCCAATCTATTTAATGAAGGCCAAAAGCAAGTGGAGAAGAGTAATTAACAGAAGTAATTTTTCAGAGTTTTTTTTGGGTGAATGGAACCATAGTTCAAGTTCTGAGCCTTTTTTTAATGAAGAGAGTTATCTTCAGAGTAATGATTTGTTACATGCAGTTGACACTACTGGTCGTGCTTATGAGGTTAAAAATGGTTGTCCTATTGAGAAAGAGAAAACTGTTCCTAGAAATGTAGAAGAGGTGTTAGCTGATGAAGTTTTAGGGAGACGTCCTAAAGCTCCAGTGTACACTTGGAATTGCAGTAGTATTTGTAGTGTATGGCAGTAATCTATTGATTTTTTATGCAATTTCTTACGTAACTATACTAAGAAAAGTGTTAAAAAAAAGATTAAGATGTTGCAAGGATTAGACCCTTGCAGAGTGAGAGAAAATACTGGTTTGCAAGGTCATTCTCTGGCTTGTCTTTCGAAAAAAGTATGTGAAAGTATTTTTCACCATTTTAGGATGTTAGCAGTACATCATTCTGAAATGAAGAAATTACTCATAAGGTTGTATTATGCAAAAAGTTCAGCACTAATGTTTAAAAAGTTGAACAGTGCTCTTTTGCGAGGATCTGTATCAGATGTAATGAACGTTTGTGATGAAATTCAGGTTAGTTACTTTGGTCCCGAAGAAGACAGTGCAGAAATTGATACGTTAATAGAAGGAAATGAAGAAGAGAATGTACAACATTGTAGTACGGAAAAATTTGAGCAAGAAATTACAAAGTTCAAGCTGATTCCAGGTGAAACACCAAATTATTCTTGTATTTGTTGTCGACGTACTCATTATAAAAATCAGACCAGGACTGCTGATCTGTATTTAAAATGTGAAAAGGAAAATTATAATGAGTGGATGGAATTTGCAACTTATTTGTTGGTAGAGAATTGCTTTGATTTGAGTTCTGTCAGCGTATTTGTAAATATTGTTATAAGAAATTATATGAGAACAAAATGCCTGCTAGTGCTGTGCATAATAATCTTGAGTTGGTAAATATTCCTTCTGAACTGATGTATTTAAATACTTATGAGTCTATTCTTATTCAATGTGTGCATCCTTTTCAGGCTATTGTTCATATGGAGCCTAATATAGGGAAATTGCCTCCTTTAGATTTACAGAGAGGATTAAAGGGAAGAGTTGTATATTTGCCTCTAGATTGAAAGAAAAATATTGAAACAATTGGTGTAGAAAATGTAGAAGATGAACCTTTAGTTATTCTTGTTAATGGCGTTCCTACTAAGAGTAAGAAAATCTGGCAGGAATTAGTGGATGTTAGGAAAGTGAAAAAGGCAACGTTGTATCTGGTAAAAAATAATCAATATTATAAAAATGTGTTTGTGAGAGAAGAAGAAATAACTGTAGAAGAAGATAGTGACTTGCCGTCTGGACAAATTGAAAAAGTGAATGTATCCAGAACTGAAGAAATCTACGAACATTACAGTGTTCATCCACTTCATTCTAAAGAAGTGATGGGGAATACTATAGAGTTATTCCAACTGAAAGAAGCAGAGGGAAGTCCCATTAGTGTATGGGAAAAAAGCTTGGAAGCTCATTCTTTCCCTCATTTGTTTCCCACAGGAAAAGGAGGACGATATGATGACCGACCTGTGCAGATTCCTGCATCTGAATACCGGACATTAAGATTGTATGCAGAAGATCCAAGATTTCGACAATATATTCCGTATTTGTTTCATCTTTTGTTTGAGAGTGATTTGTCTGGACTGTCTTATGCAGTAAACCATATATTGAAAACAGGTGTACATCTGCAAAATGTTTCGGCATAGGCATTTATGGATAAAGTACACCACAAAGATAATGTTTTGGAATCTCAGCTAATTAATCTCATGGCATGTCAGCATGGTACTAATGAGTACTGGTACCATCGTCATGGAGAACTTAAATGTATGCTAAGAAACTTAGAAACTCCTACATGGTTCCTTACTCTAAGCTGTGCTGAATATGCTTGGGATGATTTACTTCAATTTCTTCGAGAGGCAAATTCAAATATACTAAATATTGAATACAAGACACCTGGAGAATTGTGCTCTTTGGATCCAGTTAATGTATGCAGGTATTTCAATCATAGATTTGAAGCTATGATGTCTTTTATCACCAATAAAAAAAATCCTCCGCTTGGAGAGGTTCTGAACTTCTTTTGGAGAAAGGAGTATCAAGCAAAAGGTGCTCCTCACATGCATATGCTAATATGGATCAAAGATGCTCCCAAATTTGGAACAGACTCAGATGATACTGTGTTATCTTTTATTGAAGAATATGCTACATATGATATACCCAAAAGTACAAAAGATAAGGACTTAAGACAACAAGTCTTACGATTCCAAAGCCATCATTGTGGGAAATACTGTCGTTGAAAGTACAAATCTAAGGACAAATTCTACACCAAATGCCGTTTTGGATTTCCACGACCTGTAATATCGAAAGGAAGAGTGAACAGTTTTATGTAATCTTTGCAACATACTATCACAAGAAAGTCTCCAAAAAATACCTACAACTTAAGAAGAAATGGAGAGTCAAAATACATAAATGACTGTAACCCAGTCATTTTGTCCATGTGGAATGCTAATATGGATATTCAATATGTTGCGGACAATTACATTGCTGTTGCT
Source organism: Lissotriton helveticus (assembly GCF_964261635.1). Taxonomy (NCBI): domain Eukaryota; kingdom Metazoa; phylum Chordata; class Amphibia; order Caudata; family Salamandridae; genus Lissotriton; species Lissotriton helveticus. The sequence goes on from NC_136071.1 coordinate 261,386,033, forward strand.
CAGTATGTAACATCATACATAAAATCAGAAAAGACGGAATTGAAGGAAATGTGGGAAGAGATTTCCCATGACAAGAGTCTAAGTAAGAAATTATATACTTACAGTTATCTCATTGAGAAATTGGAGCGTATGAACGCTCAGATCGCTTATCATCTGCAAGTCTATACTCCATATCTAGAAGAATCATTTGGGTGAGTCTAGGTCTTGCTGCAACACGAAACCGAGTACTTAAATCTGTGCAAGAAATTGAATATTTAGCTGAAAAAGAGCCAGAAAGTACAGATATTGTGAAAACAAATATGTTGGATACATATTATCCAAATAGAAGTCATCATCTTGAGAACATTTGTCTCTATGAAGTGCTGCAAAACTATATTTTTACTAGAATATTACAGAAAACATCAATAATGGTATATATGCCATGATTGGTTCTGAAGGATGTTTGGTGAAACAAAGAAAAGGACATTTGATTAATCACCGTAAACTGAGTTGTGAAAAACCTGACAAAAGGGAATTTTACTATTTAGCTCTTTTGCAACTTTTCAAGCCATGGCGTTCAGAATTGGAATTACTTGGAGATTTCGAGAGCTATGAAGATTCCTTCAACACAAGTAAAGATACTATAGAATGTCCTGTTTTTGCTAATTATGTGAAAATGTTGAATGACGAAATTGAGCAAGAAGCTACAATTGCAGCTGAGATTGCTAGAAACAGTTCTCAAGACAGTCAAACTTCTGCTTCGTTAAGTCAGGATCCATTAGGAGAACCAATTATTCAAAATGAAGCAGCAATTGCTATGGAAGAGGTGGAAACAGCAATGTATCAAGGTCAAGAAGATGTAACAAACTTAGGAAACTTGGAAGTACAACTAAATGTTGAGCAGAAAGGAATATATGAGCAAGTGAGAGAACAGATTAACCATGGATTACTTCATGTAAAGAAAGAGTGCTCTTGCTCATCGTTTCGACCTATCCGAATGTACCTGAGTAGACAAGCTGGAACAGGAAAAAGTTTTTTTATTAAAGTAATTACAACTTATCTACAGAAAACAACTGAGTTGCATTTGTCTTGTGTTGTCACTGCTCCAACAGGGTTGGCGGCACACAATATTAAAGGAATTACTTTACATTGTTTATTAATGCTACCAGTAGAGCATGAAAACAAATTGGAATACCACAAGCTATCTGGAGAAGCTTGTTGTGTAAGTAAGTAAAAATGTATTGTTTCTGATTAATTAAAACCATTACAAAAATACATTTGGGTGCACATTTCATCAATAAAAAATCTTAAAAAAAGAGATGATGATTATAAATAAATATATTAGTAGAAAAATAGGGTTTGGGAAATGTCCATAGTTCATTATATCTTGTCTGGGCCGACATCTTGGCTTGTTAATTTCAGAACCACTTATTTCAGGAATTTCACCAACTTCCCATTTAGTGACGGATATCCTGGGTCAAAACATGCATGGTCTGCTTGTGTGCGTATTCTGTGTTCATTAAAAGACGCTTGTTGTGAAGTTTCAGGAGTCTTGAAGAAAATGAAACTTCTCATTATTAAGGAGGTAAGCATGGTATCAAACTTAATGCTTGCCTTTGTGCATTTAAGAATGCAGCAAATCCCTAAAACAGAGTATGACCTATTATTTGGAGGAAAACAGGTCATAGTTTTTGGAGATCTACTACAACTTACTCCTGTAAAAGGACAATCAGTGTTTAAAACACTGTCCCATGAAGATACCAGAAAGTCTTTGGGGAGTATTGGAAATGTTAACATTTGGTCATTTTTTCAATATAAGGAACTTATTACAAAAATGCTTCAGGCAAATGATGCAGATTATGGAAATATTCTTCAAGATATAAGAATTGGAAAAGTGACAGAACATGGCAAACAAGCTTTACAGAGACAGTTACTTCCCAATTTGTTTCCAGATGAAAATATTGGGGCATATTACCAACGATTAACGATATTTATCGCTAACGAGGCTTAGCAACTAATTTTTTAAAGCTAAGCATCGCCAGAAATTATTGCAGAGATAACTTGCTATTAGCAAGGTTTATCTCAGAAGTGATAAAAATCCAAGCGCTAACTGCCAAATGAGAGATTATCGCTGGAAAACCAACGATAATCTCTCGAAGTTTGGCGTTAGCTTGATGATAGGGGCTCACAAACTTAGCCATGTTATCCACCTTCCATAGGATATTATGGCTAAGTCAGGAAAATACCAGGTGGAAAAAAAGCAGCGCTAACCGCGGTTAGAGCAGCTTTTTTTAGCACTAACAGGGTTAGCGTAATCCTTGATAATAGGAGAAATGTCGCTTAACAACATTTCTCCTATTATTTTTCTCTGGAACACGCCCTTTGCATCTCATTAGAGATGCAAGGGGAAGCGTAGAGAAAAAGGGTGCTAACATGCGAATTTGTGTGTTAGCACCCTGTTGCTGATAGGGAGATAATTTTATCTCCGCTTACTTGGCTTTTAAAGCCAAAAAAGCAGAGATAAATCCATTGATAATATGCCCCATAGTTCCTGAGAAAATATTTATGAGGATTGCAGAAAACAAATCTGTGATCTGCTTAATGCCAACACTGCGTGAATGTTCTATATTAAATGAAGAAATGTTAAAGTTGGAAAATGAAGAAATTATAAAATTGGAAGCTATTGATAAAATAGAACATGAAGGAATCACTATTATTTTGACTGAAAAGTTGAAGAGGAAATTGGATTCTTTAGAGAAATTGATAAGTAAAACTGCTGGTTTAGAAAAGAATTTGTATGCATGTGTAAACTGTAGGGTAATTTTACGACGTAATTTGAATGTGGAAAAGGTTTAATAAATGGAGCAATGGGTAAAATTGTTGATTTTGTTAATTATGTAAATAGAGATGGGATTGAATTTTTGAAAATGAAATTTGATGAAATTGCTGAAGTACAACAATTTAGTCGTTGTTCAGCCCGGTTTTTGCTTGTAAATGATATGTATGTACGCAGAAAACAGTTTCCTATTTCTTTGGCATATGCGGTGACCATTCATAAATCTCAAAATTTAAGTGTAGATGGTGCTTTAGTGAATATTGGAAGTGCCGTGTTTAAAGAGGGTATGGCATAAGTTGCTTTGTCTTGAGTGAGAACTTTATCTGGATTGTACTTGATTGATTTTGATGAGACAAAGGTTAGTGCAGATGCAAATTGTGTGAAAGAGTATAATAGCTTAAGAAGAGAATATGCACCCAATTTAGGTCAATATCCAGTATTTGAAAAGTGTGTGTTAGGTAGAAAAAGAAGATTTGAGAATATCTGTAATGAAACTGTAAATAAAGAAACAAAACAAGATGAAGTTGCGCCTGCAAGCAAAAAGAAAAAGGACAGTGTTGAAGAGAATGTTGGTTATCGGTTTGAAAATAGTTGTGGTGTCAACTGCTATGCTAATGTAGTTGTTAATGTTGTTTTTTTCTTGAAAGTTTGCAACAGCAAATTGTTGAAAGATTCTGTTCATTGTTGTATTCTGTTAATGAGAAATGTAGTAGTGATACAAGTAAAATACAAAGTGTTTCTGATATTCGAAATGTTTTGGACATATGTTCTGGTTCTACTCAATTTACGCAGAATATTCAGCAAGATTGTCAGGAATTTTTAATGTTTATGCTTGGTGTATTGGAAGATGAAGGTATAGATATTGAAAACCTTTTTGGCCTTTCTTATAGATCGCAACATGACTGTGACAATTGTTTATTTACATGTAGCACTAACATAGACACTGAAAGATTCACATATTTGACTTTACCAGACTGTGAATCAGTGTCTTTTAACAATCTAGTTAGAGGAGCAAGTCAAAACATGGAGTGTAGCCAATGTAAATCAGAAATGTCATCAATATTATTTATACAAAGATATGGACAGTATGTAATTTTAATGCTGCAACGTTTCAGAGCTGATGGAAATAAATTGGAAACTTTAATAAAAACATTTGTAGCTACTCAACTATCAATATCAGGAAGAACTTTTGTAGCTGTTGCAATTATTTTTCATCATGGACCTTCTATAACATCTGGACTTTAAACTGTTTATTTAAAATGTCTGAAAGGTTGGATACATTGTAATGATAGTCAATTAGTTTTTAAGCAACGTTTGCCTAAAGAGTTACCAAATTCTTACCTAATATTTTTAAAGGCCAAATTTTAAGAACAAAATTTGGCCTTTCAGGATACTGCTGTTAATGTAGATCTGGTGTTGTAGAGTATTTTGTAAGTGAGAGGGAGGAGCTTGAAGGTGATCCTCTTGTTGTTGTTGAGGCAGTGTAGGTATATCAGGTCGTGGGTGATGTGACTGCAGCAGGGGACATTGAAGATCAGTCAGGTGGAGGTGTTTTAGATTTGTTGTAGTCGTTGTAGGTGTTTGGCTGGAATTCCTGTGTAGAGTGTGTTGCCACAGTGTAGTCTGCTGCTGATGAGTGCCTGTGTTACTGTTCTTCTTCTTTTGGTTAGCATCCACTTGTAAATGTTGCGGAGCATGCAGAGGGTGTTATAGCAGTATGAGGAGATGCTGTAGACTTGCTTACACATGTAGAGGGAGGAGTTGAGGATAATTCGTAGGTTGTGTACATGGTCGGTAGGTGTTGGTACTGTTCACAGTGTAGTTGGCCAGCAGGAGTCATCCGAGGCTGAGGGGGTGGGTCTGAGGATGAGTACCTCCATGTTGTGCGAGTTCAGGTTTAGAGAACTGCTCCTTATGCAGTTGGTGACATCCTTAATTGCGTTGTGGAGGTTGTTTTATGGTATTTGGCTCCTTGGTGAGGAAGAGGATGAGCTGGGTGCCGTCGGCGTAGGAGATGATGTTGAGGTTGTGATGGCGGGCCACTTGTGTGAGGGTGGCCATGGAGATGTTGAATAGCGTCGGGCTGAGGGATGAGCACTGGGGAACAGTGCAAATGATGTCAGTGGTTTTGGAACAGAAGGCTGGGAGTCAGACGCTCAGGATTACTATTGAACAACTTTCAAACTAAGAATTTCACACATACTATTTGGTCATGAGGAATAGTATCTCAAACCAGTAAGGACTTTTTGTTGTATATTTTGTCAGCATATATTTGTAAGTAACATTATTTACAGTGTATGAAAATTAATGATAGTGTTTTGTTATTTTAAGATTGTTTGACATACCTCATAGTTATGTAAGAAATTGGTTTTAGAAAAAAACATTTAACATATGATTTTATTTATATTTTTAGATTGTTATTGAGAATGTTGAATGTTTTTTTTAAAGATAATCGTCTTCATTGTCTTTTTTTTGCCCGCTGTTATGTGATGAGTACTATTGAACTCACCGTTTCTAGTGAAATTCAACATATTCTGAGAACAGCAAAAAAGGCAAATTAAATGCTTTACAAATTATTTTGTGTTGTAAAAGATATATTGTAACTGTATTTTTTTGTCTTCTACAGATGCTAATTTTATAATATATATATTTTTATTTTATTATTTTGAAGGTAAGTATAAGTAACTGTTAAAAATTATTGATGGGATGTACTTCTACAGAGCTGAAGTAACATAACGTGGGTGGAGTACATAAGTGTGTAAAGATGGTTTGTATCTTTAAACACATTTGAAGAAATTAAAATATATATACTGAGTGTACCTGTATTCTTTGCATTTTACTACAACACATCTACTACTTTGGAACTGGTAAGGTAAATAGATATATTGTACTTTTTTTAGTACTGCATTTTATTATAATAGCCTTAGTTTATTCCTAAAGTGATAAGGAGTGACTGGTTTGAAAATGTAAGAAAATGTTATAAAAAGAAAAAATTCACATAAGTAATTTTATTGATATAATCTTATAAAGTAGTTGAGAATGGTATTTGCATAATATTTTTTAAAGGGAAAAATAGTTGATAAAGCTAGTTTTATATTATGTAATAGGAAAAACGTTAACATGAAGTGTTTATGTTTTTCTACAAGGATCTACAACATAAAAAATTCACTATGGAAGAAGAACAGAACAATATAGAAGACGGTTTCGAAATTAGTAACACTTTCATAGAAGAGCTAAATATACCTTTCATGGGCAGCGAGAATCAAGATGAAAATATTAGTGCTGCAGATATCAGCTGTGATTTTTTAGATAAAACCTTGGATGCTGATTTTGTGCAAGCATTAGAGGACATCGAATTTGATCATATGACTTTTGAAATTGATAATCAAGAAAATTAAATACCTGATGAAATTATTTTAGAAGCTCTATTAAATTATGAAATGTTACAAGAATACATTTATTATTATATAATAATAATGGTTTGAGAGACTCTTCTTGCAGAATTGTAATCATTCAGCTCGTACCCAAGTATTCATGGTGCAAAGTGGGCCTTAGGGCATGGACTGCTTCAAACCCCTATAGATTATGTATGCAAACTTCTGTGCACCAGCAAACTTTTCTTTTATAGCTTGTATTTCCCAGTCTATATCCTTTCACCTCCAGCAACGTCTCTGTGATTGCTGATTCCGTGTTGTACTGAGCTATTCAGCAGAATGTCCTTATCTATGCACTGTGCTAAAAATGAAGCTATTTTTAATTCAGTCAGACACTCTCCTTGCAGAACTGTAATTATCCAGTCAGTACCCAAGTAATCATGGAGCAAAGTAGGCCTTAGGCCACGGACTGCTTTAAACGTGTATAGACTATGCATGCAGTCTTCTATGTACCTGCAAACTTGTTTTTTATACATTAAATTTCCCAGTCTGTATCATTAGACTTTCAGCAATCACTCTCACTCTACTGTTTCAATATTGTAGTGAGCCATTCAGCAGTATTTCCTTATGTATGTACTGTGGTAAAACTGAAGCTGTTATAAATTGAGTGAGGGATTTTCTTTGCAGAACCGTAATTATCCACTCAGTATCTAAGTACTAATGCATTAAAATAGGGCTTAGGTCATAGACTGCTTCAAACTCCTATAGACTTTACATGTAGTCTTTTATGTACTGGTAAACTTGTCTTTTATACCTTCAATTTCCCAGTCTGTATCCTTATACTTCCAGCAAACACCATCACACTACTGTTTCAGTATTATATTGAGCCATACAGCACTATGTGCTTATCTATAAACTATTCTAAACGTGAAGCTGCTATACATTCAGCCAGACAGTTTCCTTGCAGAATTCTAATCATTCAGCCAGTACCAAAGTACTCATGAGGTAAAGTGGGCCTTAGTGCATGGACTGCTTAAAACCCCTTTTGACTATGCATGCACTGTTCTATGCACTGGCAAACTTGTGTTTTATACCTTCAATTCCCCAGTCTCTATCCTTACACTTCCAGCAAACACTCTGTCATTGCTTATTCAGTATTGTACTGAGGTATTCATCAGAATGTCCTTATCTATGCACTGTGCTAAAAAGTGAAGCTCTTACAAATTCAGTCATGCATTCTCTTTGCAGAACTGTAATTATACAGTCAGTACCCAAGTAATTATAGAGCAAAGTAGGCCTTAGGCCATGGAGTGCTTTAAACCCCTATAGACTATGCATGCAGTCTTCTATGCACCTGCATACTTGTCTTTTATACCTTCAATTCCCCACTCTATATCATTATTCTTACAGCAAACACTCTGACATTGCTGTACTTATCTATACACTGTTCTAAAAGTTAAGCAGTTACAATTTCAGCTTGACACTGCTTGCAGAAGTCTTATCATCCAGTCAGTACTCAAATATTCATGTAGTAAAGTAGGCCTTAGTATATGGACTGCTTCAAACTCCGGTTTACTATGCATGTACTCTCCTATGCACCTGAAAACTTGTCTTTTAAACTTTTAATTACCCAGTCTCTATCCTTATACTCTGTCCAAACACTTTGCCACTACTGTTTCATTATTTTACTGAGCCATATATCAGTATATGCTTGTCTATACACTGTACAAACAGTGTAGCTGTTATACATTCAACTCTACACTCTCCTTGGAGAAGTGTAATCATTCTGCCACTATCCAAGTAGTCATGCAGCAAAGTAAGCCTAAGGGCATGGACTGCTTTAAAGAGCTGTAGATAATAAATGCACTTTTCTAAACATCTGGAAACTTGGCTTTTAAACTTTGAATTGAACAGTCTCTATCCTTTACACTTCCTCCAAATATTTTACTACTACTATTTTAGTATTGTAGTGAGTTATACATCAGTATGTTCTTATGTATGTACCATTCTAAACGTGAAGGTGCTATATATTCAGCTAGACAATCTCTTTGTAGAAGTGTAAACATTCAGTCGGTTTCCAAGTAGTCATGCACCAAAGTAGGCCTTAGGGCATAGACTGGTTCAAATCGCTATAGACTATGCATTCACTGTTTTATACACCAGCAAACTTGCCTTTTATACCTTCAATTGCCTAGTCTGTATCATTACACTTTCACTAAACACTCTCACACTACTGTTTTAGTATTGTAGTGAACTATACAGCAGTATGTGCTTTTCTATACACTGTTGTAAAAGTAAAGCTGCTATACATGCAGGCACACACTCTCCTTGCAGAATTGTAATCATTCAGCTAGTACCTAAGTACTCATGGTGAAAGTGGGCCTTAGAGCATGGACTGCTTCAAACTCCTATAGACTATGCATGCACTGTTCTATGCACCTGCAAATTAACTTTTTATATGTACAATTCCCCGGCCTTTATTCTTACACTTCCACCAAACACTCTGTCATTCCTGTTATAGTTTTGTAGTGACTCATTGATCAGTGTGTAGTAATCCATTCACTACATTCAAACAGTAATCAGCAGATGTACAATAAGCGGTACATACTTAGGGATGTGCCAGTTATTGTGCACTGTGACATCACCACCATGGATGCACCGTATTTACAATGCGGTGCACTATGGGGCAAAATTGGCACAGATATGTGATGTATCTGTGCTGTGAAGGCGGCGCATTGCTTGACTTGCATTACAAGCGCAATGCAGCTCCAGCAATGCTCTTGTGGCCCTATGCTCACAATGCTGTGTCAATCCTTACACCTGCTTCAAGCAGGTGCAGGGTTTTGACGCAGCATAAGCCCAAAAGTGACTGAATAAAATCTTATAGATTTCAATGAGTCACTTTTAGGCGGCGTTCCTGCACCAGAACACCCCCCTCCCCTGTGCAGGAAAGCTTCCTTCTGGCGCAGGGCTTTTCAATGTGATGCACCTTCCGGATGCGTCACATTGTAAATACCACACACCATGGCACATCTTTTGCACCACCGCTGTGTCACAAAAGTGATGCAACAGCTGTGTAAAAGAGGCCCACGAGGGTTGTAAATCCGCCACTAACACATACAAATTCACCCAGGCAGTTTCACCAGCAGTGCAAAGGGAAGCATAGACTTGTAACATATTTATGTACATATGTTAGATTCAAGTGCTTCGGAAGTACTACAGTATACTATAAGTAAACACCTTATAGATTTATGATGTAGCACTTCCTTATAGTTCTGCACTTTCACATTCACCATACACTACTAATGTATTCTTTCAGTCAATTATGCACTACACATACATACATCTAAACTTTCACACACTAGCATACAAGTTTAGCTATTTTTTAAACCGGAGTAGGTAGTTCTGAAAAGAACTTTTTTTTGTTTTGTAGTTTGGTATTTTTTTAACAGTTTTTTTTTAAAGGAAAAAAAGGAACTGCAAACAATAAAGTCTTCAACAGGAACAAATAAACCCCAAAAAATTAACGGTGAGAGCATTGGTGCTGCTGTTTCCTCCTGCAAATTAAATCAATTGACTGCTCGCAGTAGCATAATGTTTCTTTACAAAATTTGCAAAGAATAATTAAACCGGCGAAATCAGGACGGATGTCCGGATGTGGACTTGCAGATCCTGTTGATGTGCTTGCTTGAGCTGGTGGAATCTCCTCCCTGACTCTGGTGCATACAGGGTGTTGGTTTTTGACATGCCTCACCGTGCATGCAGTTCCGAAGGAATAATGCTTGTTCGGATTCCCTCTAGAGAGCACAACAGAGCAGATTTTGCAGGTTACTTTTGCAGCATTTACCTTTTTTTCACCCTCTGAAAATGATTTTTTTTTCCAAATTAGTGCTTTCTTTTTTTCTGGGTGGATCTTCTGCCACAAATTCTTCCTCAGAAGAGTGTTCTGAAGTGGATTCTTGCTGGGCAGCCATAATAAAGCAATGAAGACACAGCTCCTTCACAAAAAGGTGTTCCTTCAATGAAAGTCAAAGAAGAATGATTAAGAAGGGCGTTCTTGGTGTTTTTGAGTATGGTGTTGTTAGCTTCGGGGTGTCTATTGGCTGTGAGTAGGGCTAGGGGGTCAAGACCTTTTAGGATTTCTCTTTCTAGCGTAAGCCAAGCCGGTGTATAGTCTTGACTTGGCAAAAGCCAGTGAAGCCCTTGTTTGGCTAGTCATGCCGTCTGGAATGTTTTGAAGTTAGTGAGGTTGAGACCTCCTAGGTTTTTGCTCAACTTTAGTTTCTGAAGACTTATTCTGGGTTTCTTGTCCTTCCATAGGAATTTGTTTATCAGGGTATCTAGTTTTTTGTGGAAGTCTTCTGTAGGTATTAGCGGGAGCATGCAGAGTAGTTAGTTAATCATGGGTGCTGTCATAATTTTTATTGTTTCAACTCTGCGACACCATCTGACAAACTTTGGTGTTCACATTCCAAGTTTCTCTTTCACTTTGTTTAGGAATGTCTTTTCATTGTGGTCCAGTGTTGTTTTGAGATCTCTCTCAAAGTGTAGCCCAAGGTATTTCAGAGCTCCTTTTTGCCATGCTAACCCTGAGTTCCCTGATACTGCCTTAGTGGTGTGAACGTTTAGAGGTTTGCATTCTGATTTGTCCCTATTGAAATTGCAGCCCGAGACTTGTGTGTATTCCTCAATGGTGGCCATTAGGGCCGCTATTGAGTGGCCTGGGTTCTCTGTGGTGATGAGTATGTCATCTGCGTAAGCAGCTAACTTGACTGTGTTCCCCTCGATTTGGATTCCTTTTATTTCTGGGTTGGTCCTAATCATGCACAGCAGTGGTTCTATGGAGAGTAGGAAGAGTGCTGGGGATAGTGGGCACCCCTGTCTCGTGCCTCTTTCTAGGAGTAGCGTCTCTTAGGTGAACCCATTGACCACTACTCAGGCTTTTGGTTCGTTATATAGTGCCATCACCATTCTTCTATAGTTTTCACCTAGATCAAACCTATGCATGCATTGATCAAGGAAGGTCCACAACACTCTGTCATGCGCTTTCTCGGCCTCGAGTGCTATCATAACTGCGTGTGCGCTTTTGGAGGAGGCGTGTTTATTAAGTGATATAAAAGTCTTGTATTGTCTTGGGACAGCCTGTTTTTGAGATAGCCCACCTGAGAATTATGGATTATGGTTGGAAGTAGCGCGTTTAGCCTTGTCGCCAAGACCTTAGCACAGATCTTACAATCAACATTAAATAGAGAGATGGGGCGGTAGTTTTGTGGGTGTTGTGGGTCTTTGCCCTCTTTGGGGATGACTATTATATTGGCCTCTGTCATTGAGCTAGTCATTTTCCCTTTGCGGAAGCAGTGTGTGAACACCTCCTCAATTGTGGACTTAATTAGACAGAGGAACTGTTTGTAGAATCCCGCTGTATATCCATCTGGCCCGGGAGCCTTGTTGTCTTTGAGGTCTGCAACTGCTTTTTCTATTTCTGTCCCCGTAATGTCTTTTTCTAATGACGTTCTCTGCACCTCCGTTAGACTGGGTAGGTTTAGACTATCTAGAATGGAGAATAGCATAAAAAACACAAGGTGGGAATCCATTTGGTTCAACGCAAAAATAAAATACAAGGACAAGATACTAAATATGAGCTCCTGGTACGAATGGGGTATCTTCACCCCCAACCAACTAGAAACACTCAGCACTCCACTCACATTCCACACCCTAAAACACCTCCACAACCTACCAGACATAGAATTCTACAGTTTTCTAAAAATAAAGGTGGCAATCACCAAGGCAGATCTGAACAAAGAAGCCCCATCGATCCTGCAATACTCTGCTAACCTAAATAAAGTTGGCCACCAAAAGTCGCACCTTTACAAACTGCTAAGCCCAACTTCAACAAAACTAAACGACAAGACTCTAGAGTACTGGGAAGGCCAACAAAATAGGTGCTTCAGCGACAGGGAAAAAATGTGCCTGTGGAACTCAGTAAGCTCAAACAAAGTCACCCCAATCCTAGCACAGACGAAATACTGGCTCTTCCACAAAAATGTAAATGTAAATTTCGGAATTTGTAAAGCGCACAGCTACCTCCACCGGAGGTGTCCTGGCGCTGTCCGTATACCGCTTAGGAACCCTTCCTGGCTTCCCTGGGAAATGTCCACTCCTGGGCACCCCCCAGGTGCAGCCAGGCATCCCAGCGCTTTTGGGGCCGTTGTGGAGATTAAGCAAGCTATTGCCCAGAGTTGCAGAGTGGGACCAATGATTAGAATAGGCACCGAGGCGAGAAATCAGGTCCGAGGAAATTGAGCCCAGACCTCTGCATCAGGGTCTGCCGCTCTAACCATTGAGCCACACTTCGCCACAAAGCATACTGGACTCCGGCCAGGCTAGCGGCCATAGGGATCCGAGACAACGACCTATGCTGGAACTGTCACAAACAAAAAGGAGACCTAGCTCACATTATCTTTCACTGCTCCAAAGTCAAATAATTCTGGAACAAAATAAGAGACTTCATAAACAACATAATGGGATTCCCACTGCAAACAGACTTTGTAGGGGTAGTCACTGCCTTCATGACTCATGAAACTCAATCCAAGAACGACAGCGAGCTAATAGACATCCTACTCACAGCAGCAGTCAAAACAATCCTGGCAAACTGGAAAGACACGGAGAAAGCATCATTCAAAAGCTGGTTTAACTGGATCATCTTCCTTAGAGGAGCAGACAGCATAACATCAAAACACACACACAACTCTACCACGAAGGGAGAGATGTGGCACACCCTGGACAACTATCTGGGCTCACACAAACCACCATAGGCAATTACAGAGACCGGGCCTCTCATGCACGCCCCTCACATACATAAGGTAAACTCCAGTAGGATGGCACTCAGGAAGAAGTGCCAACCACCCTGTCCGCTACTCTGTCTCTCTTTTCCAACCTTTCTCTTCCTCCCTATGAGGGCAATACAAACACGGCCAAGTCGTAGTATGCCTAACCTATGACAATGTCTATCAGCCGATTGCGTGAACAAGCTGGACAGCGTGACGCCAATTCTAACCCCACCGGCGTACACTTACACCAATATTGCCTTCACCATATCTGTACTGTACAAAACTCTTCTAATAAAATCTTTTGAAATAAAAAAAAAGAAGACTGATTAAAATGGGTGGGGTCTTTCAACAGTTGGAATAGGAAGTGTTATGAACCAATCAAATCTATTCTTTTAAAGTCACATGGCTTTGCGTATGCTTACGGTGCGCTTACGGTGCTCTTACGATGCGAGTACGTACGACGTACCGCCGCGATTTGCGTAATTGCTGTTAAAAGTGATGTCATTGAGCATTTCATCAGTGATGTAGTATGTGACGTCATCAGCAGTGCATTGTGGGCGCGCAAGTTATAGTTAGCTGAACTAACTATAACGGGGGAATTTCAATGGTTTTGTATGAGTGAAATGTCCAGCTAACTATAACATGTGTGAAACCTATGTTTTTTTCAGTCAATATATATATATATATATATATATATATATATATATATATATATATATATATATAGATATATATATATATATTTATTTATTTTTTTGCTCCAAAGCCCCCCCTCTCCCAGCCGGGAAGGAAGGAAGCGGCATTCGCGGGGTGGTCTTATGACAAGATTTGATTTATTTTACAGTTAACGCTTCACACAGACGCGTTTCGGGAAACCCCTTTCTCAATGTGTTCACAGCAGTGAAACACGGAAGCTTATTTTAAAGGGACCCAACACGTAAAAGAATAAGGGAAAGAGAGGATGGACTGCTCACCATCAAGCATCAGTGAGCGCCATCTTACAGAGTGCAAAAGTACAATGTATTTACAATTTCAGATGCATATGTTTTAAATTAGCATTCATTCAAAGTCCATAAATCACATTGAATCAGTAATTAAATAAACATGATTATACACTTGATTAATTATTGCACAGCCTGTATAACAATGAATCTTGCCGTGGATCGGCAACATGGGCCGCCAGGTGTACCTCCTAATTAAGCCATCTATCGGCTCTTCCCTCTAAAAGGGGATGCACTAATGTTGTACAGTATAGTCAAGAAGAGAAAAGCAAGGTTCATTTTCCCAAAAGTACAGCAAGCTCCTCCCCACTGTTAAGGCCTTTGGGAGTCTTTGTCTGGAGATCAATTATGAATCTCCATTCCAGACATCTGAGTTTAGTCAATCTGTCACCCCCTCTCTCGTGGTCAGGCACATGATCAATGCCAAAGTATTGCAAGGCATCCCTGTCACTTTTATGTTTTATGGCATAATGCCTGGCTACTGGTGATTTCATATCCTTATTTGATATGGCCCGCATATGTTCCAAAATTTTTAGCTTGACACCGTTTACCGTACTCCCGATATATTTAAGATTGCACGGACAGATCAAGCAATAGACAACATATGATGTTTGACAGGTGATGAATTTAGATATTTTCTTACGCTCTTGCAATCCTGGCACCTCATAGCCTAACACCCTCTTACTAAATGCACAAGCCTTGCACTTCCCACACGGGAAGAATCCTCTCATATCTTTCAAGGTGTGATCTTTCTTTTTGGGGAAGTCAAGATGACTGTGTACCAATAGGTCCTTAATGGATCTGGCCTTCTTAAAAGTAACTAGAGGGCCTGGGGGAATGTCTTCTTAAGGATGTTTTTCAAAAAACTGGCATCCTCGGAAATGGATGTAATTGGATGGAACTTTCCTTCATCCTTGCTTTGTTTTGCTACATCTCTGGCATTAGTCAAAAGCTACTAAGTTGAATGGAGAGATTGAGAGTTATTTCCTCTGCTGCAAAGATTTGAATTTTTGTATTCACAATGAATGTATTATTGCAGTTGTAAAAATGTATGAGGAGTAACTAGTTGGAAAATCGTGAATGAGTTTTTTTCCAAAGAAAATAATAACAATTATTTTCACAACACTATGAATTTTATATGATTTTACCATATTTATTCATCTTAGAATTATTCAATTGTGGTATTTGTATCGAATTTGCTAATTTGCACAGTTAGTAGTATTTCTTCCATGTTTGTCCGGTAGATACTCTGTATTACCTATGCACTGTCACTTTAAATACTGGTCATTGCCTACCGCAATTTGCCATGTGATCAAGCTTCGTTGGAGGCGAAACGCGTAATTGCGGCTGGCTGGCTGAAAAAAGTAAAACCACCTTGAATTAGCACAGAATCTGGGTGTGCGTTCGTCATTTATGCAGAAAACTTCGGCGGCTGCCTGGTTTGAGTGACGAGCTACGTATATATATATATATATATATATATATATATATATATACAATTTGGTGCATAATCTTTCCTGTATATGTCAATCGACATTCATTTGTTAAATCTGGGATTGTAAATTGGATTAATTTTGTACAGTTTATAGCACACTTATAAAACACAGTTGTTTAGATTCACACTGCTTGACGAGTAGCTAACCTTGAGAGCTGCTGTTGTTTCAGTGGCACTTGCAGGAAGAAGCTGACTGTTCTCACACTATTGTAAGAATATAAATTTTATTACAGATGTATAGAACAGATTTATTGCCTCTTACATCGTATGAGAATATGTTCATAGCTAATGAGTGGAGGCGCATTGGCTGGTACAATATTTTAGAAATATTGTCATAGTTAATGAATAGAGAGTATTGGTTCTTACAACATTGTAAGAATATTCTGTATAGTTAATGAGCTGAAGCTATTTGCTCCTGCACCACTTTGGGAATATGTTGTATGTTCAGGGCATTTGAGTTCCTGGAAATCCAATATTAATCTTTGGACACCCTCCTCCCCAAACGACCAAGGCAGCTGGCACAGATTTTATCGAGAACTCTGTGAAACTGAGTTTAGCTGAACAAACTGCATTCAGATTTGAATGCATACAATCTAATTGAAAAAAACGTGCTGAAGTTCAGAAGGTGAAAGAGCAAAACTAATGCCTTTTTTCATTTTGTTACATTTCCTGTATGTTCAAACACAGAGTTTAAATGTCAGCCTAGTCTTCTAACAAATTGCTGCTTATTCTTTTAAACGTGGACATGTTGCTTAATTTTCTTTCGTTGACTGAAAAGTGAAGGGATTTTGTGAAGTGAACCATGTGGCAATCTCTCGGGGTACAGGCAGGGCCACTGGATTTATTCAGCGGGGGAGGTCTAAATTATATGGCAAGGTCAATTATATTCTGTAACAAGAAATCACAAATTATGTCTCTTAATGCGCCAGATTTTGTGATAGCATTACTTAATTATTTTCATCTTTACACTTTAGCACAGTCTGGGCAAAAGTCTCACTTCATTAGCATCAGTTCCACGTCCAAATACAGCTATAAGTTACTGAAAGGTGACCAGTCAACCTTAGTGTAGGACCCTCCACTGCTTGGCAGCACTTGTGACAGCAATTTTAGTCACTTTTGACCTGGAAACACTTTTTAAAATCATATTGAAATCTACAGATTATGCAGCAGATGATGGATTATGTGGCAAATGCAGCAAACTCATAATTATGCAGAAAACACGGCAGTCACATGATCACATAATTCCAGTAGCCCGGCATAAAGGGAGTGAGAAAAGAAAGAATGTAAGATGTCAATTTGTTTCTAAAACAAAAAAAAGGTAAATACCCATAAATGAACTGTGCACATATTTCAACATATATGTCAGCAGTTATGAAAGCAGAAATGAAGCACATTTTGTTTTGTAATTGTGAAGCATGTTGGAAACTAAGATTTTATTAGGATCAAAACTAATATTGCTGATACCCAAATGATAAATATTGTATTGTATTGCAACATTTGTTTATCGCTTACTAACCCATGTGTAGAACTGAAGCACTTACATTGGCAGCAAGCTGTGCCATATAGGATGGTGTATGGCTGGAGGGGTGATGTCTTTGTTTTGTGATCCTATGATGGAAGTGTTCTCATGTTGCACGTATTGACCACTAGGTGCAGTTATCATGTTATGCGCATAGGAGTGCAGTGAATAATGAGGTATGAGAGACACAGACGTGAAGTGTAGTTCATTGTGTTTCAGTACGCTGGCACGTTTGAACAGCTCTACAGGTCCCTTTAAGGTATTTCCTATGATTATAGTCTGCTTAGCTAGTTAATGCACTAGGTTCTCCAATCAGAAATTTTGTGTAGTTGTGGGCCTGAGCTCGCATGGTTGTAGGAAGAGAGAGGAGCAGAGAGGTCTTCTGGGACGTGCATTGTTATTATCATCCCATATTTGAGTATCATTGTGAGATGTAAAGGAGCGGCCATAGTGTAGATATATTTGGAACCTGTAGTGGTGGGGGGGTGAGGGCGGCGCAGCAGTGCTCATGACGAGACCAGGCCGTCATGAGTCACAGTGGAGCTGTGCTCATGACGGCCTGGGCTCGTCACGACCCTATCCACTGATTAATTCTCCCGCACAGGCGGGGAATTAACTGCGCGAGGGTGGAGCGGCTGTGTTATGACAAGACCAGGCCGTCATGAGCATAGCTCAACTGTGACTCATGACGGCCTGGTCTCGTCATGAGCACACAAGGGGTTAAAGTCCTACGATTGATCTTCAGTGTGTGACAGTGTTGACTGCACAGTACTAGTGATAAACAGCACTCGTAGCAGATGTATCTTATGTGTAAGGTGTAAGTGACAGTTCGTTGCAGACCACTGAGTGTTATGGTATTGGTATAACTGTGGCTATAAATGTGATATAAAACATTACGAAACTAAATAATACCTCTGTCAAGCCATATGTCAAACTTCCTTAACACTGTCTATTTTAGTAGTTTGATTAGTGGGATTGTTTCCAATCTGTGGATTGTAACCTGAAGATTGAGCTTGAGGGTGTGACTGCCTTTCAGGGTTCTGTTGCTAAAATGTTTGATTGTGTAGTTGTCTTGGAAATAGCCATGTTTTAAACTGTCTTCTGAAGTGTATGCTACTGGATGTTTTGAATGCTGGCTATTGGTGAGTATCAGAGCCTGCTATCGTGTACTGAGAAAGCAGTGCATTCTAAAGATTTTTTATAGAAAGGTGGTATGATAAAAAGTGGGGAGGGCAGTGTCCTGTTTTGTTTGTGCTGCTTGAATTTAGCTTATAGGTATAACACTCCTTTTCCTTGAAGGCACTGTGGATAGTGCAAAGTGCCTTGATCATTGTTTTTCTAGCTTTAAGTAGCCTGTAAAGGGATTGCAAAACCTGAGTAATGTGTTCTTTTGTTGAAGGCGAAGAAGAAATCTTTCAGCAGCATTTTGTTTTTTGTTTTTTAATATATTTTTATTTATACCATTGCACAGTTCACACAATTCATTATATAATCTTCAACCATACATTGTATTCATTTATCGCATTACATAAGAATTCATTAAACAACATATCGGCATCTATTATTTCAATTGCCATAACTTGACCTGTTCAAATCTCACAGATCCAATCCTTCTTTCCATCTTATGATGGGATCCCATATCCTTAAACCCAATCTCCTCCCTTTCCTACCTTTCCGGGCGTATATATTTTTTTCCAAATTATAGGTTGATAAAAGGTTAGACAGCCAGACTTGCATTCCTGGGGGGTTTTTGTCTAACCAAGCCCTAGCTATTCAAAGCCTAAAAACTGCCATTGCGACAAAGATGAACTCCCTCTGAATGACATTAGTGTCTGTAACTATCCCAAGGAGTATTTCTGGAGGTTTTAAAGTAATCTGGATGTTAAGAGTGGCATCCAGAAACTTCTCTATATCCTTTAACACCGTCTGTATCTGTGGGCATAAGGCGAATAGATGTATTAAATCTGCATCAAGGGAGCTACATCTTGGGCATGTAGTGCCTGTGGTACCCCCCCATTTTGCTATTTTTGCTGGGGTAAAGTAGAGCGAGTAAAGTGTTTTATACTGCTGCGATTGAAGCGGTGCTGAACACAGGAGAGTGCGCCCTAAGTCCAGTGACTCCTTAAACCAACAGGACTCCCCTTCCAGCCTGTCTGCCCACTTTTCCCCATGCTTATCTATGTCATCTGGTTTTCCTGCTAACAAATTTGCATAAAAGCACCGTATTGAACAATCACCCCCCAATCTTATATTCTCGAGAATTTCTACTTTAGCAAACCCTATACTTCCACCCTGCTTATTCCCCAGAAAACTTCTTAGCTGAAAAAATTTGAATAGGTCCCTCCTGTCTAACCCAGATTTAGTCATCAGATCTGTGAATTGGAACATCCCATCCCTATTCCTCACATCCCCAAGCTGTACTATCCCCTTCTCCACCCAGCCCGCCATTGTACTGTCACCAAAGATCTGCCTTGGGAGGGAAATATTTTTATACATCCTCGTATACCAGTTGTATCGGCCCAGCCCAATTTTTTTCATCACTGCATTCCAAATCTTAATTGCAGCCTGGACTGTCTTGAACCTAGTTCTTTTAAAATAAGCAAAATCAATACATTTGAGGAAGGAGTTCTCTACCTCCGGTCCCAACACAATGGAGTATATCCTAGATGAATCATTCGTTGTTCTAACGTCTATACCACCCCCCCCTATCAGTCCCCGCATATATTGGAGTGCAGATGCCCAATAGTATAATCTCAAATCAGGCACCCCCATACCCCCTTTTCTCTGGGCAGAGACATAAAGCGATACGCCCTACGGGTCTTGCCATGGGCCCAAATAAATCTATTCAGAATTTTTTACAAATCATTGAACCATTTTAACTCAAAAAATAATGGTATTGTCCTAAAAAAATACAGAAATTTCGGTAATATTAGCATTTTTATAACGTTAGTACAGCCTACTAATGACAGATGCAGATTGTTCATACGAACTAAATCGGACTTGACTTTTGTCATGAGTGGCACAAGATTATTCTGTATCAACACGTCTAAGTCCGCTGTGATTGCAACCCCCAAATATACAGCAGAATCCACAACTCTTTGATCACTAAACACCATGTGTTGATTGCATACTATTTGAGTTTTGGAGCTGTTCAGGCTGTACCCAAATATTTGCCCGAATCTTTGTGCTTCAGTCTCAATTTCCACTATAGCCATACTAGGATTAGGAGTCAGGATAGCAATATCGTCAGCGTAGGCGAGTATCTTAATTTCACATCCATTCAACCTTACTGGAGGAATCCTTGCATTGCTTTCAATTTTCCTTATCAGAGGGTCTAGATAAAGGGCGAATAGTAATGGTGATGATGGGCAGCCCTGTCTAGTCCCTCTCCCAATCCTAACTGCTGCTGATTTGCCTCTGTTTACTCTAATCCTTGCTGTTGGGTTTTTATAGAGTGTCTGGATTGCTGTTACAAAGCTATTTCCAAATCCATTCCATTTTAGTGTTTGCCATAGGTATTCCCAGGAGACTCTATCAAACGCCTTTTCGGCATCTAAAAATAGTGCCGCGATAGAGTCCCCCAGGACATTCGCTGCATCAAACGTTGTAATAACTTGTCTAATGTGTTGTGTTGTGCCTTTTCCAGGAATAAAGCCATGCTGAATGTGGCTCACCAATCCCTCTATTACTCCCGCCAGTCTTGTCGCTACAATCTTCGAATATACCTTCGTGTCCGCATTCAACAATGTAATAGGCCTATATGAGCCTGGGAGTGTCGAATTTTTCCCTTTTTTTAAAATAACAATGATGTCTGCTTCCCCCCATGTCTCAGGTACTTTATCCCCTTTCTGTGCCTCCACCATGACATTGAACATTTCCATTCCCACCGTTTGATAAAATACCTTATAGAACTCCACCGGAATCTGATCCGGTCCGGCAGCTTTACCTGCCGGAAGCGTGCTTACTGCCATGATAAATTCCTCTAGGGTAAAAGGGGAGTCCAGTCTATCTTTCTCTTCTTCCGTCACACCTGACGAGGTATCCTCCCTTAAATAACTTTCCATCTCGCCCACCGTACCCATACTATCCCTAGTGTATAATTTTTCATAAAACTGCCTGAATACATCTCTCACTCTGTCTACTTCAGTAACCAAGATTCCATTCTCGTTCACAATCTCAACAATGTCCGATGCAGCTAGTCTCTGTCTGGTGTGCACTGCTAATAGATGGCCTACCTTCTCACTTAACTCGTAGGCATCTTCTCTCTTAGTCAGATAAATCTCTGCTGCCTTTTTAGAGATACTTTCCGTCACCTCCACCCTAAGTGCCACAATTTTTAATAAATGTTCTTCTATTGGTGCCCTATTTCTTAAAGCTTGCGCCAGCTCCTCCTCCACCCTTATCAGTTTTTGTACAGCTTCGCTAGTTTTGAGTCTTGTCCTTTTCTGTGCTGAGAACACATAGCTCATTGTTTCTCCCCGTACGCCTGCCTTAAAAGCATCCCACACTACTCCCACTGAGGCTGTATCTTTATTAATTTCCCAATATGATCTGATCCATTCTGTCATGTGACACCTATAGCCTTCATCCTTCAACAGGGCTCTATCAAATGTCCACTGTCTATCTTTCGTTTGCGCCTGACCCAGTTTAATCGTTAAAATCAAAGGACTGTGATCTGAAACAATTCGAGGCTGTTTATCCATCTGTACCTCTGATATCAGAGAATATGAAATCAAGAAGTAATCCAGCCTAACAAGTACTTTATGTGGGGCCGAATAAAACGTACTACCATCGATACCTGGATTTGTTTTTATCCGAGGGTCAACTAAAGAATTATTTGCTACCATATCTGATAGTGCCCTGTGGGTTCTCTTTTTCCTCCCTATATATATACCCCCCGTTTGCCCAAATGAACTAGTAGGATCGTGAATGTTAAAATCTCCACAGCATACAATTGGCTCAGGCCATAGTGCCAGCTCTGTGTCTAAGAATTGAAAAAGGTCTGGGTCGTCTTCTGTCGAACCATACACAGAAACTATGGTGCATTTTTCTCCTTTAAATTTTATTTCTATTATTACCCACCTTCCCCACTTATCCTCTGATTTCCTTATTACTTCTACGTCAGTGGGTCTTCCTAGTACCACAACTCCTCTGTGTTTCGTCTCTTGCCTAGTATTTGCCAGTACCGAAAACCCTAAATGATTCATTATATAACTCTTGGAAGCTTCAACATGCGTTTCCTGGAGGCAGACCAATTCCAACTTAAGTGTCCTAAGCAATGCCGCCACTTTTAATCTCTTCCCCAAATCATTCAGTCCACAGATATTGATAGTAGCTATCCTACAGGTCATTTAACTGGATCGTTTATTTTACCCAACTCATCATACCATTCAAGATCTAGCATTTTGTTCTCATAGTAAACCTGATATGTATCGTGTATCCTCATCATTTCGGTTGTTGAATACCAATAAGGATTCCTTCCTTGTGCTCTGAATTGTGCTTTCTTGTGCTGATTCTTACATACTTTCACCCTTTTTTTGTGTTTTTTAACCCTCGCTTCAGCCCCCTCTCCCCCTGCTCCCACCCTACCCTCCCTCAGGTCGCCACCCCCTCCCCCCCTTTACAGGCAAATAGGTCCGTGAGACCTATGTGTAGCCGCAGTAGTCTGTGGATATCGCTCCCCTCCCTCCCCTACACCCCACACCCCGAGTATTATATACTCCTCTGTGTCATTTCACTATTTACAAACGCTACCCATTAAATTTAACCAGCCCTCAAGACAACTGAATATCAGGGTCTAACATTCCCTTCTTTATCATCTTTCCGCTTCTCGGCCCCCTTTCTGTGCCTTAATCTCCTCCAAGTATTGCTGGGCTTTTATCTCGGATAGGAATATGTTTGTTCTACCCCTTGTAACCACTTTCAGTCTAGCTGGGAATAGGAGAAAGGCCTCAGAACCCAAAGCCTGAAAGGGTTTAATAAGCTGCCTCAGTCTCCATCTTCTCTCCACTGTTACGTGGCAGAAGTCTGGCCTGGCGAAGAAAGTGACTCCTTCAAAAGATCTTTTCTTATCTGGTCTAGCCTTGTCCATTATCTCCTCTCTGAGCAGATAATTCCCGACAAAGATCAAGATGGCTCTGGGCAAGGCATGCTGAGCTGTCTGACTCTTGCCCCCATAATTTTTCCTGATAGTAAAGGGAAATCTATGCGCTCGTTGTATCTCTCTTTCCCACTCCCACTGTGATTCAGGAAAAGCTCCTCTCAGCAAATTAACCACAAATCGCATCATATTGTCTCCTTCTGCTCCTTCCTCTACTCCCAAAATGCGTATATTGTTCCGCCTCTGGCGGTTTTCAAAATCCTCCAGCTTCCATTGTAAGTCAATTGTCAGCTTTTCCTGCTCCATTTTAAAGTCCTGCCATCCTCCAACATCGTCCTCTAGTTTTCCAGTCCGAACCTCCACCTCAGTCACTCTTTTACTGAGCCCTTCATATAATTTGTTAACTTTTCTGAGAGTGTTTTGAATTTTCTTCGTGGCCTGTCTAGCCCTTCGACTTTCCACCCTTGCTTCCCCTTGCATCTGCTTGAGAGTGGAACAGATCGTGTCAAAAGGGGCCATGTACTGCGCTGGTATAGGGGTATTACCGGAGGCCTGTGGGTTACTTTCTTCTACATAAGTCTGAGATGTTGCAGAGTAGTCCCAATCTAGCTTCCTTCCCCCGATTACTGGCGAATCCAGTCCTCCTCCATATCTTTTACCCTTTGACCTTCTCCTTCTCTGCGTAGTGTTTTTTTCAGATGGGCTTGAACCAGAGCCTAAATCTTCATCTGAATCCTCTGTAACCTCCTTGCTTGACTGAGTAGTATCAGCATCCTCATTCACTGAAAAGAAGCGTTCTCCCTCCAGTGAGGCTCCCTCTCTTTTCTCTGGTTCGGCGTTTTAATTTTCTGCGCCTGATTTTAGACTTTTTCCTGCTTCCGATATAGAGTTACCCCCATTGTTTCTCTCCTTCAGTCTTTTATCGCTCATTTCTGTTTCCAACTGAGTTAGCGCTGCCAGCATGTCTGCGCTTCCTACTGCATTAGAATTATGTGAGCCCTTCAATGCAGATAATGTTATAACATTGCTAGCCCCTTTAAGCTGTTTTTGCCCACTGCCATTTGAACCTGGGGCTTGTGTTACCTTCGGCGCTTCAGCTCCCGTTTCCTCTTCGCCTCCGCTACCACTGCCGAAGAGTGCTGCTGTCGGGTCTCTTGGTTGCCGAGCAACCGCTGTCTCCCCGCTGGAAGCGTCCGTCTCTGCTGGTGACTCATCCACTGCGTCCTCGAGGACGCCTCTGCTAGCGGTAGATTCAGTGTCTGGCTGTGAGCCTCTCCTCGGGGTAAACGCTTCCAACAAGGTAGGCTGCCTCATTGCCGCGTCTTTCCCTTTACTCATGCCTTGCTTTGCCGCTATTGTGTCATCACCGTTTGGGAAATCCGTGAGCCGATCTTTCTTAGGTGCAGACGCTGCTATTGTATCGCGTTTTGCACGCACCTCTGCCGTCTCGGTTTTCTCCACTTTCTCTTTCTCTATTTTCTTCCCCTTTTGCATCGGGGGAATTGCCTTCCTTATCGCGCCAGGCCCTCGGTGATGTTGCGATCCTGGGGTTAAATCGTTGCTGGTTCTCTTCACGCTACCCTGGGCACCCTTTCCGCCCATTCCTTGTGCGTTTGCTGTAGCGTCTTGCTGCATCTTTACCTTCTCCTTATCTCTGTATAGGCGCGTAGACATCTTTATCAACTGATCACGAAGCGCTGCTCTCAGCTCCAGTGCTCCCTGACAAAATCGGCTGAGTTGTCTTTTTACACCTGGATATTTGGGGCTGAATCTGTTCAGTCCTCTCTGCAACCAGCTACTCAGATCCATAGAGGAGTATAATAATCATTATTTCCCAACCATCTGGGCGTCACAGGGGGGAGAGGTCTGGAGCGACTTCTCACCACAACCTCACGGCGGCCATCTTGCCTCTTGCAGCAGCATTTTGGATAAGTTATATTTTACATGTGATGAATGTGGGTGCACCAAGGTATTGGCTGTTGGCATAGTCAAGGATGGAGATTACAAGTGTGAGTATAGCTTAACGTTTCTGCTGGTATTCACGGAATGGGAGTGCAACCTAGTGTTTTTGCTGTGTAGAAGGCACTCTGTTTCACATTATTAACGTGTAGTATTACACAAAGGTCTGAATCCATAATTACTTCTAGTTTTCTGACTTCTCTTAATATTGTTGGGGGGACCTCATGTTCCTTAGGGCATACAATGGTGGACTGGTATTTTTGCCATTGTCTGCTGGTCATAATCTCTGACTTTGCAGTATTAAACTTTACATGTTTATTCATCATCCATGTGCTTATGGTCCAAAGGTTGTCATCAAGTTTAAATTATAGAGGTCTTCCAGGCTCATCATTTTACAAATGATTTGCATAGTTGTAACAGGTGAGGGTTAGTAATTTAATCAGGTTTGATAAGTGGGCTAGGAAGATGTTGAATAATAGAGGGGATGTAAAAACCCTGAGGGGCTCCACGGTGTTTTGTGTGAGGAGCTGATCTGAAAGGTTGTACCAATACTATTTCAAAGTAAAAGCAGAGAGGATAATAATTCAATGAGCATTAGCTGAACTCCATCTAATCTTCCACATGTGATATGCCAAACAAGAATTTACTGTGTGAAAAGATTGCACAACTGTACATGGCATTGGCCTACACCCTTTCTAGAGGGCTGGCCTGATGCTAAACATAGGCTTGTGAGATTATGCATCTGGTCTAGAGATCTTTATTATGTTTGCAAGAGCCTGATAGTTTGTAAGGCTAATGTGCCTGCTGGAGACAACTGCAAATACCGTAACTAACAGTAGTGTGAATCTGAAATGACCCAACATAGCCTCCCATGTCACAAAGCAGTGTTATGACAGACTATCTATCTTTCAAAAATGGTTTAATATCTAGATAACCCAGCTAGGGTCTTTATACTGAGGGTTCATTTATCTCCTTGAACCAAATATTGTGGAAACCATAATCAGGGTATCTGAGGCTGAAATCATTTGTATGGTAATTGACCTCTCTAAACAACCCCCCAGACATTAACTAACATTTTTAGATTTTTATATATTGTAATTTAAGGTCTGTGAGTGTGAATATACTTTTTGAAATATATTGACTCCTTTGCATTTCTGCTGTATATTAAGTAAATGTGTGCTCCCTGGTGAACATTTATTGTAGCTTTTTAATTGAGAGAAGAGTGGAACGTGGGTTGTAGGAATTTAATGGATCCTCACAAATTCCAGCATTTTCCTTCACAGAAACATGAGGATTTAGCTAAAGTTTTGTGTTTTCAGGGCATTCTGGGTAAGAAGAGATATTGGAATCCATGCAAGCCATTCCACCCAGACTACCCTTGTAGTCAGATTGGACAAATGTGCAAGGCATAGTCAATGATGTTTTATTAACTTTTAGGGTACGTAGGGAGCTTTACTTTCACAGGCGATAACCCAGTCGCACAAGTGGAGTACGGGTGTTATCAAGAGAAGTGTAGGAATGCTGTGAGGTAATAAAGTTCTGGATCTCTGCAGGTCCCCTTAGCCCAGCCTGCTTTCACTTATGTTTTGCGTGTAACGTTGGCTCACACAGCATGCTAAGCAATACAGTAAAACAAAAAATCCAACTCGGGATTCGTAGGAAGCCTTTCCGTCGTATCCTGCCTTTGATTTTGGAAAACAAAATGTTACTGGTGTTTGTTCCAGAAACATTTTCTTTTCCAGTACTGTGGATGACCTGATGAAGTCCACCGCACAGTGAAGGTAGTGTGGTGGAAGTCACTGGGTCATCTTCTGCCCTAAAGCAGTTAAAACCCACCAAAGTTATGCAGCCTGATATCCTTTCCAACAAGAATTGACAAGCTGGAGGGCTATGATGGCCCCATTCCCCAAACGTTTTTTCCATGATCATAGGGGACTTCTCCAGTTTCAGGATGGTAGTCTTCTGGTACTGGGTAAGGACAGCTGTCAAAGAAAGGTGGCAGGTGCTGCTAATGTCCAAGCACAGCCAAGAGATAGTTTCAATTGCAATGCATGGTCAATGGAGAAGAGGACTAGAGAGAGAATAAAAACTATTGAGAAGTACAGAGTAGATAAAAGAGAAGATACATAGAAGAGGTTTTAGAAAAGAAGAGAAGATGTAGAGAAATAAAGGAGAGTAAATGTAAAAAGCTTGAGGGAGAGAGACAAAGAGAGCAGAAGAGACCGGAATGAGGATAGATGCAGCAGCAAACTGAAAGGGGTGGTGGGGAAAAATTAAGATAGGCTGTAAGGACAGAGTTTATGAGATTAAGGGATAGTAGAGAAAGTAAAGGAGAGCCTAAAGGAGCAAACTGAGAGCTATATATAAATATATGTGGAGAATAGGTGATTGGAAATTTTGAGTAGAATTTATAGCTTATCATGTTTTCCACGTGACTCAATATCATTTCAGTGCACAATTTTGCACTTTATTTTCTAATAGGAATATTAATGTAAAATCCGGAAATCATCTTGCATAATGGTCTTTAAAGTCCTAATAGCATCGACTTGATTCACGTTGCTTTTTTGCAAATTGCTTAACAATGGCACCCCCTTGTTATTTGCTACTATATGTTTTTGGGGAGAAGTGCTGAACCCTTCTCTTTTTATGTATATCAGCCATGTCGAATTTTATAAAAAATTTAAGACCAAAACAACAAAAATTCAATCAGTAGAACCAATTTTAAAATGTATGTAGAAATAACACCAAAAAGCCCTAAGCGGCAACTGTGGTTATCTGGTCGTGCTAGACCAGGACAAAGTTACAAGTTAAGGTAGACCACAATTGATGGCAGGCCAGCTACAGGGACCCAGTTAGGCCACTGAAAAAAGTACCTTAATACCTGGTAGTGAAACAATGCGGAGTCCCGCGCAGGGGTGGTTCTGAGGACCTGCAAGGTTTTGATGGAAGGTCCTGCGCCGTCCCGAGGATGCTGTCAATGAGGGGCTTGTGATGTGAAGTCCTGCATTGTAGATGCATAGTGCTTCGGCTGGTTCCAAAGATGTTGCAGGGCTTGTGATGTCCTACGTCATTGTCCAGGATGCAGTTGATGAGGGGCTTGTGATGCAAAGGTCTGCATTGAGGGTGGGTTATACAGAGTCTGTTGCGCTGAGAGTGCACTGCAATGTGAGGCCCTGCATCGATGATGCGTAGAACAGCGGTTCTGGTGCAAAGTTTTGCAAGGTGATGCGTCACACTGCGTCAGTTCCGCTGGCAACACAGATGGGTTTGCAGTGCAGTGCACCTTCAGGCCAACTTCCAAGGGTCTAGGACTGATGTGACACCACTTGGGAGGCAGGACTATCAGCTGGCAGAGTCCAGGTGCTAAATTCAAGTTTTTTTTAGCCTATTCTGTCGCTGAGGGTCTGATCAGGTGGCCAGCCAAATAGCCCCTTTGAGTCACTCTGAAGTATGGATACAAACAAAAACTGAGCTTGATCTGTTCTGGTGTAAAATTAATTATGCAGCAAAACATAAAAATGCACATGAATTTTGGAGACTGGTCAATCAAGCCAATGGTGGGAAACAACAACAACTGATGTCAAATATATCGGAAGAAGTCTGGGAGAAGCATTTGGGATCAATGACAGGTTACACCAGAAATATGATAAAGCCAACAGTAAGTAAATTCAGTAGAAAATACAAGGGTCAATGATAATGAAAGGAAAAACACCCAGCCAATGATCCAGTGGACATAAGTTCCAGCAGACGGAGTAGTGCACCAGGGCAAAATGGCCTCCATCAAGCACTATTTAAAGAGAATCCACATTATTGGGCAAAGAACTTGTCAAACTTGTTCAATAACAATTTATGGAAGGAAGAAGTCCCAGACAAATGGAGGGGCTCAATTTTGGCTCCGATTTACAAAGCTGGTCAAGTCTCGGATCCTGCTAACTATAGACTTATAACTTTAATGGATTGCGAATCAAAGTTTTTTGCTAAGAGTCTGCTAACAGAACTCACGGACTGGGTTTCTGCCAGTAATTTACTCCCAAATAACCAAACAGGGTTTATTAAAGGCTTGGGGACGATAATTAATATTCAAATGCTAGTTCTTATAATGGAAATGGCCAGAAGTCATAAGATGAACCTTTACTTATGTTTTATTGATTTTAGCTCAGCTTTTGACACAGTGCACAGAAATATTCTTTGGAACATGTTAACGAAAATGGGAATCTCACCGAGTTTGCTGAGAGCGATACAATTGCTATATACTAATACTTGGACGAGAGTAAGATTGGGCTAAGGCACAGTTTTGTCCAAAAAAATGGTGATAAGGGACGGGCTGAAGCAGGGGTGTGTTTTGTCCCCAACCTTATTTAACTTGTATTTAGCTGGGATTTCATCAAGGCTTAGTGAAATTAATTCTCACTCTCCAACTGTTGCAGGTTTTAATGTTTCACATTTACTTTATGCCGATGATATTGTTTTAATAAGCTATACCAAGGTGGGTCTGCAGAGATTAATTAATGAAAGTGCACAGTACGCCTCCACTCATGGGCTAAAGAATAACTTAAAAAAGATAAAAACAATGCTGGTGACTAGAGGGTTGGCTGTAAGACCAAAATTGAGAATGGAGGGGACTGTATTAGAATCGGTCACTGAAAATAGATATCTGGGCGTTATAATAGAAGGTAGGGGCACGGGTAAAAAACAGTGTGCTGCACTACAGAGAAGAAACAACTCATTAATTGCTGCATTTTCCAAACTTCATAACTTAAAAAGGCTTCCCCTTAACCAACTATTACAAATTATGGGGCCGATTAGGATGGCGGTGAATCCGCATCCTCCGGGCCGGCGGAAGCCACTGCCGGCCTGGAGGATGCGGATTCACCGCCGCAGCCACAGAAAACACCCACCGCCAGATTAGGATGGCGGTGGGATTGCAGTGGGACCAGCGGCGGACGGCAGGTCCGTCCACCGCTGATCCGCGCTGTGTGTAGGACTATTTGGTGACGGTGTCTGCAAGACACCGTCAGCCAAATTAGGATGTGTGGTGTAATATGCTTTTCCACGGCGGCTTTTTCGCCATGGAAAAGCATGTGGTCTTTGGTGTTTGGGGCCCCCAGGGTGTCGGGGGTTGGGGGTGCACATGGGGGTTACCTATGGTTCCCCCCAGCAGTTACATGCCCAAGGCGGCAGGCACCGCACGGTGCCTGCCGCTTTGTACATGTAAATGTAAAACATGCGTTTTTAACCTTGCGGCGGGTGATGCTTGAAGCAGCACCCGCCTCAAGGTTAAAGATACAGGATGTGACCACCAGCGTGGCGGTCACATCCTAATTGCCCCGGAGGGACCGCGGCTGCCCATGCGGACGGTCCCTTCACTTTGGAGGGTGGCGGACGGACACAGGTCCGTCCGCCATCCTAATAGGCCCCTATGTCAGGTAAACATGTGCCAACTCTTGCATATGGAGTGGAGACCTTAAGAGGTTGTGCTGACAACACCATAGATAAGCTAGTTACAGTGACCTACCGATGCCTGTTTAATCTTCCGCGACATTCTTCACCGGCACAAATCCGACTTGAGTTCGGACTTAAACGACAGAACCTAAATAGCTTAGGAGCCTGTTTAAAATTCTGCCACAAAATTAGAAGGGATAATAATTCCTCGCTTATGACAGTGGTTTGGGAGGCAATATGCGATAATAAACACAAGCAGGCCCATGAATATTTCAAACTGGCGATAGATACGTTCAATGTGGAACAACTATGGGCCTTACCTCTTTCACAGGTGGCTTTTAATAAAGTTATAAATGGGTGCAGCAAAAAAATGTCGTCTTTATGGGATAAAGCAGTACTGGCAAAGAGATCCCATGCATGGACAGGTATTGCTTCGTACGGTATGCTAAAACCCCAAAGATATTTAGGAGACTCAAATAGCCAAAGAGCAAAGCTGAAGCTGATGAATCTCCGATTTGGAAATAGCCAATTTGTTGGAGACACCCCTACATGGAAATTAATGAGTAGTGAGAGGGTGTGTCGCCTCTGTTATTACAAGAGGAAGACATTTGTCATATCCTCTGTTGCTGCCCTGCATTAATAGAGGAAAATAGGAGGCTGTTAAGGTCGGACTTTAATAGTCAAATTATACGAACATGCCGACAAGCAGTCATAGCCAGTTTACAAGGAGAAAGCTTGCAATTCACCGGTAGACTTTTGAAGTTTATAGAAATAGTGGGGAAGAAATTGCTCAACTGTGGACAATGAGGATGGTTTTATTTATATTTGGTTTTATACATTGATGAAAAGTTTCTTTTAATTATGTGGTCTTAATAAAGTATGAAATGTAAGAAGAATTGTATAATGTTGTTTTAATTGTAAGTTTTTAGTAACTGGACAATACATTTTTCTTTCGTGAGTCACTCTGGTTGTCTTGTATTAATGAAGCCGGTCCAGTCTCTCTTATTCAGGCAGGACGGCAGCAGGGCAGCAGAGTGGCAGTCCTTCTTGCAGTAAATCAGCAGAGCAGTCCTTCTTCTGAGTTTTCCACAGGGCTAGCTGTGTACTGAAGAGTTGGAGTCTGAGACCCGATATTTAAATCTGGTGCTAACTTTGAAGAAGGAAACATTTCTAAAAAATTCCCTTTGAAGTCTTTGGAGTTTCTTGCCTCCCTTGACCTGGCTCCAAACCAGCTATATGAACAATGAAGTGGTGACAAGTCTGTTTTGTGAAAGCAAGATGCTGCCTATAAAGTTGCAAGTGCCCAGATGTGCCCCCATCCTTGGGGATGGGGGCACATCCATGCATGGGGGCACATCCATCCATGCATACCTAATCCCTCTATCGTGTGCCTTTCTGGGAGGCTTTCTGGGAGGTGTGGCTTTCTGGGAGGAATAAACAAAGTCTAACTGTCAGCTTCACCTAGTCATTTGACCAAAGGCAGGCTGCAGGCACCAAACAGCAAGGGCAGGAAAATGACAACTTTCTAAAAGTGGCATTTTGAAAATTGTAACTTAAAATTCGACTTTATGATTAAAGAGGATTCTAATTACAATTTCATAGATATCAAACATGAAATGCTCACCGGTTCCCAATCAGAAGATGACACTTATTAAATATAATAAGGCAACCAAATGTTATTCTATGGGGTAGGTAGGTAGGTCCCCCAGTAGTGAAAAATGAATTTAGGAGTTTTTCACTACCAGAGATGTACATGTTAAAAGCACATGCCCAGCCTTTAATTACAATGCACCCTGCCCTATGGGCTATCTAGGACCTACCTTAGGGATGACTTATATGCAAGAAAAATAGGAGTTTAAGGCATGAGTTATATTGCTTAATCAGACTGACAGCTTAAAACTGCATTTGGGCTGTAATGGCAGGCCTGGGACATGTTTTAAGGGTCTACTTGAGTGGATGGCACAATAAGTGCCGCAGGCCCATAAGTAGCATTTATTTTACAGGGCCTGGACATATGGTATACCACTCTATGATGGGCTTATAAGTAACTTAAATATGAAAATCAGGTATAAGACAATTTTACAATGTATAACAGAGTGATCACAAGCACTTTAGTACTGGTTAGCAGTGGTAAAGTGCACAGAGTCCTAAGGCCAACAAAAGCGAATTCAGCAAAAAAATAAAAGGTTGAAGGAAAACTTTTTGGGAGTAGACCGCCCTAAGGCTAACAGGTCTAACAGTATATATGTAAACAAATGTTTGAATAATTCCAGATACCATGTTTACAAAGTGAGTAGTCATATTAGAGAAGCTATTGAGCTGCTCTTGACTCTTATTCTACCACAACACAAATACCTGCAAGAGTTTCTAACACATGCAATGTTCTGTAAATAATCTCTGCATTGTGACTATTCATTAACTGATTGGGTGACTTCTCAATATTTCTCAGACGTGTAAGGTTACAGATCAACTACTTAAGGCTGCGTGAATGAGAAGATCTACAGAGGAAATCAATTTTCCTTCAAAATACATGGCAAACATATTTGGCTAGTACCAACTTGAATGTGAAGTCTTAGATTAGATAACAGCAAATTCCTAAATGTTTTGTGAAATTGCATTAAAAAAGTTGAAATGCTAAGTGTAATAATTTATTTTGATAAATCATGTGAAAAATTGAACATGAGTGCATACCGCATTTTCAGTAGAAAATATCAGAAAGAAGCATGGCTTGAGATAAACATGTCTCTTGGCCATAGTTTTACTTTTCCATGAGACCTTTTCTGCCCAAACCAATCCCTCAAGGACAACAGTCAGAAGAAATTTCATGGCCATGAACTGAAAACAAAGTTTGGAAAATTTGTGGAGTGTGAAATTCACAAATTTCACAAGATTTCACCCTCATCAAAAAAATATGGCACAAGCCTACGTGTACAATGGCTCTGTTGCCAAAATCTGTAGAATATGGTCTGCATTCTATTATTTTGCATCGGTTATTTCCTCTGCTAAAAGCATTAACACCGGCAATTTTTCATTTTGTTCACCCAATGGTACAACCCTAAATGGTACCTATGCTGAGATTCAGGAGCCAGACTTATGAAAATGTCACTTAACACAAGATATAATTAATTCCTGCTCTCTCCCTGCACTGGGGCACTGAGTTTTGCCTAGCGCCAATGCAGACCCTCTTTTGCCATGGTGCAAGTGTCCTTGCATTTTAGGCAGTATAATTTTTTTGCAGGAAAGGACTACCTCCTGCACAAAAACAATCCTTTGGAGGCATTTTCCTCTTTGTGTGCTGCAGAATGCAGCATGCATAAAAAAGGAAATAACAATGAGAATTGAAGATATTTTTTCTTGTCATGCCTCTGTTGGGAAGGTGTACCATTTTTACGCAATCCAAGGTTTAATACCCTTAGTAAATCTGACATTGCGTCAAAATCCATGAGTGGGTGCATGGAAACAACCATGCTCTACCCATGAAACGCCTTTCCTTGTGTTAGTCTGGATTTACTAATTCCCGCAGAGTCATACAAGGTGGTTTTTCATGACTTAGTAAATCTCACTTAAGCCCTTGCATTGTCTTGCATGATGCAGAGGCAATGCAAGGACTTTGTAAATCTGGCCCAGAATGTTTTGTTCATTTTTTATAGATTATGTTCGATGTCCAGAGTATGTTATTTTATCTTAAAGATAGAATCGAAATTTGCCTCGCATAGTAACGGTAAGTTTCAATTCTATTAAGGACACGGAGGCGAGGATTATGCCAGTCTTGCTTTGCTTTATTGTTACATAAAAACACAGCAGCCAGAAAAAACATATTAGCTTAATCTTTTCCAAACAACCCGAAAAAACGATCATTTGTGCAAAGAACGAACAAAAGTCCATGCTATTCAACTTCAAGTCCTATCAGACCATAGTGGGTTGCCACATCGTTAGTCCTACAACAGTGTCCACGTAGTGTAGATAGTTCCTCCATCTTGTCTGACCCTCCTCTTTCTTTGCAAAACCTAATTACTAAAAACCAAGGAAAACAGGGTCTCAGGGGAGTTTAGAGACCATGCCTAGGTTGAACCCCCATCACAATAATTTAAACACAAGAACACCTAGGGGTCTAGAATACGTTACCTTTTATACCCTTAAACCGCAGCGCAAGCTTGCTGGAAAACTCTAGTAGGGGTAGGAAAGAGATGAAACTGAGAAAGAGAGGTGAAAGTGATTGTAACAGAGAAACCCGCTCGGTTTAAAGGATTCCCATCAAACGCTTGTATGATCAAATTCTATCATTTGGTCATCCTCAGGGATCTGGCGTCTCTAGATCATTGAGACCCAAATATCCCCTGTAGTTGAGCGGGGTCAATGCCCACAAGCACTCAGTAACCAGTGATAGACTGAAGATGGGTATAAGTGCAGTGCAAAAAACAAAAAGTGGTGAATTTAAAATAGAATAGAGGGCAGAACAGTGGATTTATTAAGAAGCTGTCCTCTTCCTAATTAAAATCAACATGAACAGTGCAAGGATGCAGTATGGAAGCAAATTACTGCATGTAAGGCCAACATGTTTCAACCTCATAGGGAAGGACCCAAGGTTTTCGTCAGGGCCCTGTTCACAACGTTGCTACTGCGTAGTGACAAAACAAATAATTACAACTATAACAGATCCAGTGTAATAACCGACCAAAGGATACAGCGTTTGGGTTCAAAACTCCGCCGTACAGAAGGTTCCAATCAGTGATCTAAAGGAAACAACACAAACACCCCAAATATCAGAACATCTAACATTTAAGTCCTACATCCTCCAGTATTAATAAAAGGTCAAAAAGTACCACTCACCCTGTTCTGCCGGGGAGTAGACCTCACCTCACCTGGACTCTAACTCAGGAAAAAGGGGAGGCCACGCTCTAAAAAGAAATGCGAGGCATCAGGAATGGAATACAGTGCAAAGGTATATTAACCCTGCTTGTCATATCCTGCCTACACACGATGTGTCTTGCCTCTATTTCTAAATATACTTCTTTTAACTCCCTCGAGAAAAACTAGCTCTACCTCATAACATTGCTCTCAACTGATAGTTACAGACCTATATAATGGCCGATAAACTGTAGTCAAAAGTACTTCAAAGTGCCTCTCGTTATACACTGCTAGGTGATGAAGTCACAGTGCTTCACAGAAAAGGCATGCCAGGCAAACTTGCTCTCATTCGCACCAGTCTGTTAGTGCAAAGCCTTACCTCTCCGTCGTTGCCCCAGTCGAAAACTGAGTCAGGGGGAGGCAACGAGGAGGAGAGGTGTCGGTCATTAAAAGCCGACGACGGGACCCGCCCATCGGGACGTGCACTCTGCTCCCGTCAATCACAGGTCGCGTTACAGTACTGACCGCTTGTGTTGGAAGACGAGCGGCGCAGCCATTACGTGTTTACACCGCAGTCCTCCGAGGCCATCGCTCATAGTAGTGTGCTGGCTGCGCACATGCGCAATGGTGCTCGCCAGAGTCCCGCCAGACTCACGAACTACAGAATGACGTCAATCACGTCTCTCCTGTAGTTCGTTACCTTAAAGTGCCCAGGGAACACAAAGAAACAGCACTCCAGCTGTAAAGAACCTACTCTCTTATGCTGCAGACTGTCTAGAAAAAAATATATGTGTCTACTCTAAGACAAACCCAGTCCACACTCTCCACTATTTGTAACCCTACCAAGTGATTTTAAGGAACGCTAAGCCTCTTTCCAT
This sequence comes from Lissotriton helveticus, assembly GCF_964261635.1. Classification (NCBI taxonomy): domain Eukaryota; kingdom Metazoa; phylum Chordata; class Amphibia; order Caudata; family Salamandridae; genus Lissotriton; species Lissotriton helveticus. The sequence continues at coordinate 261,422,294 of NC_136071.1, forward strand.
AAATAAAGATATGAAAGGCATAGTAGGCATTGCTGTAGTCAGGATCACAGTGGGGGCACCAAGCTTCCTTAGTTTTTTTAAGGTGACTAGTCACAAGTTTTAAACAGACTGTATCTACGTGAGCACTATCTAGACATGCCAATCACACCCAGAAAAACCCTCTGAATTAGGTGTAGCATGTATGGTGCTAATGGACAGTACTACCATGGTCATTACAAGGTGGTCCAAGGGATTTCATCGTTGAGTCCCTGACTCTCTAGACGTAATACATAAATCCATTTCTGTTCTTTCAAATAGAGAAACCGTGTGAGGTTCGTAACATGATTGGGTATAAATGGTTTCTCTAAGACAACCCAACTGAACTCGTCCTCTTTATGGTTGAGCTCCAAAAAATGTTTAGTTAGTTTGGACACCGTTTTCTTACATTTGAAAGAACTTTTGTGTTCAAGCATGCGGGTGCGTACTTTGCGGGTTGTCATGCCCACATATCTTTTGTTGCACGGGCAAGTGAGCATGTATATTACATTTGTGCTGTTACAGTTGGAAAAATGCTTAAGTATCCACGGACGTCCAGTCCCTATATCTATTTGGCTTGTCTTCTGTGTCAACCCACACATAGAGCACCCACCACAGGGGTGGTGCCCCTGTACCGGTGGTAGTTGCCACAGAGTGTCATTAGTCTCCCTCCGTACCTCACGTGGCCGGGTGTGTATCAAGCAATCCTTTAGATTTTTAGAGCGCTTGAAGGCGAACAACGGGGGTTCAATCTTATCAGTGGTACTGTTAAGAATACGCCAATGGCGTCTGACAATTTTCTGCACTAGATTTGACTTCTCATTGAAAGTGCTAACAAAAGTCAGTTGGGTTAAAGGTGGCTTCTCCACCGGCATCTCCAGGAGGGCGTTGCGGTTATTGTTGCTTGCTCGTTTCAGAGAACGCCTTACCAGGGTAGTGGGATAGTGTCGATCCTGCAGTTGACGACAAAGATTAGTGGCATGTTTGTTATAGGTCTCCTGAGTGGAACAGTTCCTGCGGACCCGGAGAAACTGTCCATATGGGAGGTTCTCACGCAGGGACCTAGGGTGTTGACTCTCAAACAGTAAAAGTGCGTTCCTGGCCATGGGCTTGCGGAAGAGTTCGCTCTGCAGGCCCTCAGATGTAACAAAAATCGAGAGGTCCAGGAAAGTGATCCTCTCCTTACTCGTCTCGATAGTGAATCTCAGGAATCTATTCCGGCTATTCAGCCATTCATGAAACCTCACAAGGGACTCTGCATCGCCTCGCCATACCATGAAAATATCATCGATATATCGTTTGTAACAAATAATCGATGATGAAAAGGGGTTGTCAGATGCTAGTATTTCTTGTTGTTCAAAAGTATGGATATATAAATTAGCCAAGCTTGGCGCAAAAATGCTGCCCATGCTCGTCCCAGAGATTTGTAGGTACAGATTATCTTCGTACCTGAAATAATTCTCTTTCATCGCCATTCTGGCTAGCGTCATTATGAAAGGAACCGGTGTTATGGTATCCAGAGTGACGGAGTTCAAGATGGAACAGATGGCGTTCAAAGTGTCATCCTGGGGGATGGAAGTGTATAAAGATACAACATCCATGGACACAAGAATGTCAGTCTCTTGGTTGAAGTCAATCCCTGGCAATAAGCGCAAGACATCTTTGGTGTCCTTTAAATAGGAAGGCATGGTCAACACTATGGGTCTCAAGAAATAGTCAACAAATTCTGATAACGGCTCCAAGACAGAGCCCTGTCCTGAAATAATCGGTCTACCAGGAGGTGGTCTCTGTGCCTTGTGCACCTTTGGTAAGGTATAAAAATAGGGAACAACGGGATGTTCAACCTGTAAAAATTGGGACTCATGTGGAGTGATCCAGCCCTCTGCTAAGGCTTCTTCCGTTAGTAGGCGAATTTCACCCATCAATCTCTTCGTAGGGTCAGTAGTCAATAGTCTGTAAGAGCTCGCAACACTCAACTGACGCTGACATTCTGCTCTATATACCTCGGTGTCTTGTAGCACTATGGCACCGCCCTTGTCGGCAGATTTTATGACTATCGAAGGGTCTCGCATGAGAGTTTGTACGGCCTGCTGATCTACCCTCGACATGTTGCAATATCCATTAATGGAACCACCTGTCCAGATGGCTTCAATATCCTCTTTTACAGCCCTTTCAAAAGTAGCCACATGTGGAGGAACTGACATTCTTGTGTCCATGGATGTTGTATCTTTATACACTTCCATCCCCCAGGATGACACTTTGAACGCCATCTGTTCCATCTTGAACTCCGTCACTCTGGATACCATAACACCGGTTCCTTTCATAATGACGCTAGCCAGAATGGGGATGAAAGAGAATTATTTCAGGTACGAAGATAATCTGTACCTACAAATCTCTGGGACGAGCATGGGCAGCATTTTTGCGCCGAGCTTGGCTAATTTATATGTCCATACTTTTGAACAACAAGAAATACTAGCATCTGACAACCCCTTTTCATCATCGATTATTTGTTACAAACGATATATCGATGATATTTTCATGGTATGGCGAGGCGATGCAGAGTCCCTTGTGAGCTTTCATGAATGGCTGAATAGCCGGAATAGATTCCTGAGATTCACTATCGAGACGAGTAAGGAGAGGATCACTTTCCTGGACCTCTCGATTTTTGTTACATCTGAGGGCCTGCAGAGCGAACTCTTCCGCAAGCCCATGGCCAGGAACGCACTTTTACTGTTTGAGAGTCAACACCCTAGGTCCCTGCGTGAGAACCTCCCATATGGACAGTTTCTCCGGGTCCGCAGGAACTGTTCCACTCAGGAGACCTATAACAAACATGCCACTAATCTTTGTCGTCAACTGCAGGATCGACACTATCCCACTACCCTGGTAAGGCGTTCTCTGAAACGAGCAAGCAACAATAACCGCGACGCCCTCCTGGAGATGCCGGTGGAGAAGCCACCTTTAACCCGACTGACTTTTGTTAGCACTTTCAATGAGAAGTCAAATCTAGTGCAGAAAATTGTCAGACGCCATTGGCGCATTCTTAACAGTACCACTGATAAGATTGAACCCCCGTTGTTCGCCTTCAAGCGCTCTAAAAATCTAAAGGATTGCTTGATACACACCCGGCCACGTGAGGTACGGAGGGAGACTAATGACACTCTGTGGCAACTACCACCGGTACAGGGGCACCACCCCTGTGGTGGGTGCTCTATGTGTGGGTTGACACAGAAGACAAGCCAAATAGATATAGGGACTGGACGTCCGTGGATACTTAAGCATTTTTCCAACTGTAACAGCACAAATGTAATATACATGCTCACTTGCCCGTGCAAAAAAAGATATGTGGGCATGACAACCCGCAAAGTACGCACCCGCATGCTTGAACACAAAAGTTCTTTCAAATGTAAGAAAACGGTGTCCAAACTAACTAAACATTTTTTGGAGCTCAACCATAAAGAGGACGAGTTCAGTTGGGTTGTCTTAGAGAAACCATTTATACCCAATCATGTTACGAACCTCACACGGTTTCTCTATTTGAAAGAACAGAAATGGATTTATGTATTATGTCTAGAGAGTCAGGGACTCAACGATGAAATCCCTTGGACCACCTTGTAATGACCATGGTAGTACTGTTCATTAGCACCATACATGCTACACTTAATTCAGAGGGTTTTTCTGGGTGTGATTGGCATGTCTAGATAGTGCTCACGTAGATACAGTCTGTTTAAAACTTGTGACTAGTCACCTTAAGAAAACTAAGGAAGCTTGGTGCCCCCACTGTGATCCTGACTACAGCAATGCCTACTATGCCTTTCATATCTTTATTTATGGAAAGAGGCTTAGCGTTCCTTAAAATCACTTGGTAGGGTTACAAATAGTGGAGAGTGTGGACTGGGTTTGTCTTAGAGTAGACACATATATTTTTTTCTAGACAGTCTGCAGCATAAGAGAGTAGGTTCTTTACAGCTGGAGTGCTGTTTCTTTGTGTTCCCTGGGCATTTTACGGTAACGAACTACAGGAGAGACGTGATTGACGTCATTCTGTAGTTCGTGAGTCTCGCGGGACTCTGGCGAGCACCATTGCGCATGTGCGCAGCCAGCACACTACTATGAGCGATGGCCTCGGAGGACTGCGGTGTAAACACGTAATGGCGGCGCCGCTCGTCTTCCAACACAAGCGGTCAGTACTGTAACGCGACCTGCGATTGACGGGAGCAGAGTGCACGTCCCGATGGGCGGGTCCCGTCGTCGGCTTTTAATGACCGACACCTCTCCTCCTCGTTGCCTCCCCCTGACTCAGTTTTCGACTGGGGCAACGACGGAGAGGTAAGGCTTTGCACTAACAGACTGGTGCGAATGCGAGCAAGTTTGCCTGGCATGCCTTTTCTGTGAAGCACTGTGACTTCATCACCTAGCAGTGTATAACGAGAGGCACTTTGAAGTACTTTTGACTACAGTTTATCGGCCATTATATAGGTCTGTAACTATCAGTTGAGAGCAATGTTATGAGGTAGAGCTAGTTTTTCTCGAGGGAGTTAAAAGAAGTATATTTAGAAATAGAGGCATGACACATCGTGTGTAGGCAGGATATGACAAGCAGGGTTAATATACCTTTGCACTGTATTCCATTCCTGATGCCTCGCATTTCTTTTTAGAGCGTGGCCTCCCCTTTTTCCTGAGTTAGAGTCCAGGTGAGGTGAGGTCTACTCCCCGGCAGAACAGGGTGAGTGGTACTTTTTGACCTTTTATTAATACTGGAGGATGTAGGACTTAAATGTTAGATGTTCTGATATTTGGGGTGTTTGTGTTGTTTCCTGTAGATCACTGATTGGAACCTTCTGTACGGCGGAGTTTTGAACCCAAACGCTGTATCCTTTGGTTGGTTATTACACTGGATCTGTTATAGTTGTAATTATTTGTTTTGTCACTACGCAGTAGCAACGTTGTGAACAGGGCCCTGACGAAAACCTTGGGTCCTTCCCTATGAGGTTGAAACATGTTGGCCTTACATGCAGTAATTTGCTTCCATACTGCATCCTTGCACTGTTCATGTTGATTTTAATTAGGAAGAGGACAGCTTCTTAATAAATCCACTGTTCTGCCCTCTATTCTATTTTAAATTCACCACTTTTTGTTTTTTGCACTGCACTTATACCCATCTTCAGTCTATCACTGGTTACTGAGTGCTTGTGGGCATTGACCCCGCTCAACTACAGGGGATATTTGGGTCTCAATGATCTAGAGACGCCAGATCCCTGAGGATGACCAAATGATAGAATTTGATCATACAAGCGTTTGATGGGAATCCTTAAAACCGAGCGGGTTTCTCTGTTACAATCACTTTCACCTCTCTTTCTCAGTTTCATCTCTTTCCTACCCCTACTAGAGTTTTACAGCAAGCTTGCGCTGCGGTTTAAGGGTATAAAAGGTACCGTATTCTAGACCCCTAGGTGTTCTTGTGTTTAAAACCTAATTACTTACACAGTTAGGGGAGGGTTCGCACTGACGTGCATCGGAGAGGTAATCCTCGCCTCCGTGTCCTTAATAGAATTGAAACTTACTGTTACTATGCTAGGCAATTTTCAATTCTATGCCAGGACCGGAGGCTCCGATTATGCTAGTGCAAAGCTTACTTACCACTAACTGAGCCACGTCCACTACCGGTTTGAAATAAAACCACCTAAAGGTGGAATCCGATGACCAATCAGCCGCACGCATGAGATCCTCTAAACGAGCTCCCAGGGAAAAAGCTTTGGAAGTCATCACACCCCTGGCTGAATGAGCTCCGAACTGTTTCGTATCAATCCCCACTTCTTAAATGGTCCACCGCACCCACCTGGCTAAGGTGGGGGAGGATACCACTTTGTGGCGTTTCTTTAAGGCAATCAGCAGATGATGCGTGCCTAGAGGGCAAAATTCAACTGTCATATCCTCATATACCTTTAAGCAATTCACCACACACAGTTGTGACATGCCGGTAAAAGCTGGGTAAGAGATCGTTCTTGACGATGACTTAGTACGACGACCTATAGTAAAGGTAACCCCTTCTGGGGAAAAAACCCTGGCAGAAATGTCCAATGCCCGAACATCCGACACTTTGCGACAGGAGACTAGGCAAAGTAACATTGCTAGCTTGGCAGAAATTTCCTTCAATGAAAGATATTTATTGGGTTGCCAAGACAGGAAGAGATTTTGCACTAGATTGACGTACCACAGTATCGAATAAAGCGGATCCGGAGGTAACGAATACCCCTAAGGAGCCTGCAAACCAAAGGGTGCTCCCCGATCGGGGTGCCTCCAATGGGGTAGTGGGCCACTGAAATCACGGATTGTATTGCATTAATAGACTGGTATGCTAGGCCCTCAGTCGCCAATTCCGCAAAAAAATTCAAAACTGGTGCGACGCCTGCGATCATGCGATCCAAATCCCATAGAAGACACCAACGCATCCATTTAGAACAGGCTGATAGGTAGCGTTTTGAGGTACTGTCTGCCCAGGCTTTTGAGAGGAGCATCTCAGCCGATCCCGAAAGGCCTGGGAGCGAACAGCGACACCTGAAAGCCGCCATGCCATGAGGCGGAGAGACCCCTTGGTTACGAGGTGGTGACATTCCCCATTCAGATTCAGGAGGGGTGAGGATACGGGGGGAGTAGGATGGGAAAATCCCAGGAAAGTTCCAGAAGAACTGGAAACCACACTCGGGACAGCTAAAATGAGGTCACCACAACTACCTCTGCCCTTTGTCGCCGGATCTGGGCCGTCGTCCGCACCACCATGGAGAATAGGGGAAACTCGTAACCCATCACCTGACTCCAGTCCTGAAGGAAAGCATCCGTTGCGTCCGCTCAAGGGTCTGGCCTCCAACTGAAAAAAACACGGGAGTTGGTGGTCCAGCCGCGAGGTGAAGAGATCCGCCGTGAATGGGCCCCAAAGACTATGCAACCACTGGAAGGTTTGTGTTTCCAGCTTTCACAGACTGGAATCCCTTAGATGTCTGGAGTACCAGTCTCCAACTTGGTTGACATGGCCCGGCAGGTACTCCGCCAAAACGGGCATGTAATGACTCAGACAATAGTACCAAAACTCCTTTGCCAAATTTGCTAGGGAGCAAGGGCCTCCCAGATGATTCACATAGTGAACTGCCGAGACGTTGTCCATTTTTAATAGCATGCAAGAGGTGACTCTGTCTCTGGTCCAGCATCGTACTGCGAATGATCCTTCCAGAAGTTCTAAGCAGTTGATGTGTAACTGCTGCTCTTCTGATGACCAGACTCCTCCGGTAGAGAAATCCCCGCAATGGCGCCCCATCCAGACTTGCTGGCGTCTGACTCAATGACCAGGCCTGGAACCAATCCGAAGATCGCTCGGCCATTCCACGCTTCCATGTGAGTGAGCCACCAAGACATCTCCTCCTTCACTTCATCCGAAAGGGGCACAGATTGATCGTACGATAAATCTCTCCTGAGGTGGTGTGCCTTTAGGCGTTGCAGCGCCTGATAATACAGGGGCCCCGGGGAAGATTGCCTGGATAGAGGAGGCGAGAAGGCCCACTACCCAGGCAATCTGCCAGAGCAAGGTTTGGGTCTTTGTGATGGTCTGCCTCAGAATATGTCATATCTTGGTCACCTTCCGGGGTGGGAAACTCAAAGGAGAGGACAGAATCCACCACGAACCCGGGAAACACTATACTCTGGGTTGGGGAGAGAACTGACTTTTCCCCATTGATGACAAACCCGAGTTCCTGCAGAAGGGAAAAAGTCTGAAGCAGTTGCCCTGTTAGCTTTTTGGGGCATTGCGCCATCAGCAAGCTGTCGTCCAGATAGACGGTCATCCGAATACCCTGGCTCCGGAGGAGTTCCACTGCCGGATGAAGCACCTTCGTGAAGCACCACAGTACTGATGAAAGACCAAACGTAAGGGAGGTAAACTCGTACACCTGGCCTTGCCAGCAAAATTGGAGGAACCGTCAATGTGGAGGACGAATGGGAATTACCAAATAGGAATCCTTCAAGTCCAGTCGGACCATCCAATCGCCCGCAGGAGAATTCCCCTGAGGAGATGAATCCCCTCCATCTCTCCATCTTGGAGTGTTGATATACGAGCCACCTGTTGAATTACTTGAGGGTTATCACCGGTCGTTTCCCCCATTGTTTTTTCCACCAAATAAATGTCGCTGAGGTAACCGTTGGGGTGCAAAACCGTCCGACAAATGGCCCCCTTGCCAAGCAACGCGACCATTTCGTCGTCGACCAGCTGCGCATCTGCTACTGAAAAGGCGATTGGGCGTGGGTAACCGGTTTGATGGGGAAGATCATAAAACTCGATGTGGAAACCCCGCACTGTTCTCAAAACCCAAGCATCTGATGTGATCTGAGCCCACGCATCCTGAAAACTCCCCAGGTGGCCCGACCCACACCTTTCTGCGGGTATAACACTTACTGGCGGTTCCGTTGCCGCCTGTATTGTGCTTGAAGCCACAGCATCCTCAAAAATGCTGTCCTCTGGTAGGATAAAAGTTGTAGTTTGCGGTAGTATGATATTGCCCCGCCCGGAGCCTTGTCCCTTGCCAAGGTTTTGCTGACCACCGCGGCCGGTCGAGCAGCCCCTACTGCGACCGGCACCTTGGGAGAAATGTGACTGAAAAACCCTTTACATGCTAGACTGGGCCTTATCTAGAGAGGTTAAGGTTGCCACAAACTTCCCCAGCCCCTTGATGAAAGTGGCACAAAAGAGGCCCCCTTGAGCCACTGCTCCCGCCTCCGAAGAGGCCAAGTCGCCCAATTTCGGGTCGAGCTTACTTAAAAGGGAGAGCCGACGCTCTGTTGACAGGGCACAATTGGCATTCCCTAAAAATATGACAGCCCGTTGTGCCCAATTCGAGAGAATTTCGGGGGATATGGTGGAGCCTATCGCTTTTGCCGCCTCCGCCATATCTAGGATCTTTGTCAGGGGTCCTATTGTGTCAAGGAGCTTATCCTGACAGGAGCACCAGGAACGATCGATACCCTTGCGGGGGTCTTTCATGTACTTGGCCAGGAAAGTGGCCATCTTGGAATCTAGTTCTGGAGTCATTCCTACTTTTCCCTCAAGCGTGGGGCGTGGGCACTCCACTCTCAGGCATCCCCTGGCCTCCTTTTCCAGGGGCTTGCGGAGGTGACCCGCCACAAACTTGGCCACCTTGTCCCCAGGCGCCCAGGCTGCTAACTGCGGATGAATTATCTCATCCGGATCTAGCATGCCCATGCTGTCCTGCAGCAACGCAGCCGAAGAGGTTGACAGACGCCAAGACCGCACAGACCCATCTTCATCATCCGTGTCCGCCGGTGTATGTCCATCAGGAGATGGCGGGGGTAACGGAGGGCATGCCACGGACTCTGGGGCCGGAAGGGGAGCAGGAACAGGCATGACTGTCTTCACCAAAATAGCTAATTTTAGTCAGTCAAAGGCATCTTTGTCGAACCCCTGTGCCCCTTCAAGACCCCCCTTCCATGCAGGGCTTTTTTAGGGCCGGGGGATTCTCCCCAGGAGATGGGGCAGCAGTAGAGGCTGGGGTCCCCAGGTGTCCCTGCGCAAGGTTCGCGCACTCTTCAATGATGCGATTGGAAAGACGCTCTTCCATAGGGCTGACAACCTCATTTACACACCTGTAAATGGAGTCGTCCACAGCGTCAAAAAAAGTATCATCTAAAGGTAGGTACTGTTGAACCTCCTCCTCATAATATTCCCCCTGGTACGTGACAGACACTGACAAAGAAGGAAATCAGGGCTACTGAGGGACAGGTGGGTAACCTACAGATATAACCAGTCTGCTGTGACAGAGCAAGGTATGGGCAGGCCAGAGGTCTGCAGGGTTTCCAGGCAATTCAAAGAAACGCTAATTTAGGTGGCACCAATCTCCTGTGCATGCAGTCCCTCTAAATAGACGGGGACCCAGCTCGCCACCCAGTGCGCACTCAGAGGAAAACTGCCGTAAGACCTGTCAGCCAAACTGTGCCCAACGTGCCCGTAGGTGAATAGAGCAGCAGAGCCGCAATACGGACCCCTAGCGGGGCATACAATTCTAAGTAATGGGCCAATACTACCCCGCAGGGCGTCAAGCTGTGGCGGCAGAGGGAACAAGGCTCGTGGTCTAACCATGTCTCACAGTGCGGCTCCTCAACTGAGGAGACCGTGCCCCGAGACCAGAGAGACACACAAGCTCTCTCTAGCGGCGAAACGCCATGACAACATTGGGAAACGGCCGCGGAAGGAGCGAGAATGCTCCCGCGGCCCGAAGGAATCTGTGGAGATAAGAATCACCAACAACAAAGGTAAACAAAAACAATACCCCGAAGTGGCAGAAAACCACTCCGGTCCCCAAACATGCAGAAAAATACAATCTGTGTAGAGAAACGAAGAGAGGCACTTAACTGGCTGCGAAGCAGCGAAGAAAGAGGAGGGTCTGACAAGATGGAGGGACTACCTACACTACGTGGACACTGTTGTAGGACTAAGGATGTGGAAACCCTCTATGGCCTGATGGGACTTAAAGTTCAATAAGGTGGACTTGTGTTCTTTCTCTGCACAAATTATCGTTTTTCCTGGTTGTTTGGAAAAGATCAAGTTAATATGTTTTTTCTGGCAGCAGTGTTTTTTATGTAACAATAAGGCGAAGCAAGAATAGCATAATCGGAGCCTCCGGTCCTGACATAAAATTCACACAACCTTGAAGCTCAACACTGCACCACACGTGCCTACACTACCTTTTATATTGTTGTCGGATGAGAAGCAAAGAAATAATGTCTGCCACTAACACTACACCTTCTCGCTCGTGGTTATCATGTTTCAGACAGTGAAATGGCCTTACATTACTCCACAATAACTGAATGCTTTTGTATTGATTGATACATTACAAGGCAAGCAAGAGAAGTATCCGCATTTGCCACTGTTGTATTTGCAGTCAATGCTAAACCCAAAGAATACAATGGGACACAAAGCTGTCTGGACAGGCTTCTCAAATATCATTTTCTACAGAGATAATGGTGCAGGCAGATGCAGGATCAGCTCTTTGCAGTTCAGCTTTACACAAATTTACATTATATTTTCATGCACGTTTCATTTTCATGTTGACAGTCTGTATCTCTATCCCAAACAGCGGTTGTTGTTATTATTCATGATCCTAAAATATGTATTCAGGATATGGCAACTCTGAACACGTGATGGGCGTACTGATATTTCCCCTGGGATGTGCTGCATGCATCAGTAGCATATGGAAGAGGCTCAATAGAGTACTAGTAGCCTCAAGTGGTAAATGTTCTCCAGGAGCTGAAGCAGCGTTCCCTAGAGCGGTGGCGGAGGGCTGTGGGATCCTATTTGTGGGAGTCCAGAAAGTGAATCTGTGTTCATTGGAGTCCAAAGCCTCGTTGCCAGTTTGGATGTCAAGGTGGAGACAATGGCAGGCTTATATCACACACACAAGGGGCCAGATGTAGGTAAAAAATATTTACTGTTTCTTAATTACCGAATTTTAACGATTCGGTAAATAAGAATCGGTAAATAAGAAGGGGGGGTATGTAGGAACATCCAGATGTTCCAATTACCGATTCGGTAAGAATCGGTAAATAAGGATCGGTAAATATTGAATCGGTAATTACCGATCGGTAGTAATTACCGATCGGTATGGCCAATGCATTCCTATGGGGCAAAAGTCCCATAGGAAAGCATTGGAAATACCGATCGGTAGTTACCGATCGGTAGTTACCGATTGGTAATTACCGATCGGTAATTACCGATCGGTATTTCCCGCGACGGCCAGCAAACAAAAGTGAAACTCAACACAACAGCCAATCAGGTGCAACCACCCTCCCCCTTCCTGGCAGGAAGTGTGCACACAGGCAGCTGCAACTAATTAGAAGGTTCTGGAAAGGCAGTTGGAGCAGAGAGACTGGGAGCAGCAGCAGCAGCAGGCAGAGCTTGTGAATTGAGAACACTTTAAAATGAAAAGCAGCAGGGAAAGTGAGCAGGCAGAAAGGAAAAAGAAACTTAAGTTCAGTAGTACTGAATTACAGGTGCTTGTTGAGGAGGTGGTCAAGGTACACCACAGACTTTTTGGAAAACTGTCCCTCACTGTGGCAGAATCAACAAAAAGGAAATTATGGCTGGACATCCTTGCTAAAGTTAATGCTGTGGGAGTGACCACCAGAGTGACAGAAGACTTAAAGAAGAGGTTCTATGACCTAAGGAGCCTCAAAAAGAAAAAATTGGCTGATCGCCACAAGCAGTCACAGAAAACAGGTGGAGGAAAGAACACTGCACCCCCACTCACCGAGCTTGAGGAGCTGGTAGCCACAACCCTGGAGTCTGAAAGTGTCCATGGACTGGGAGAAGTGGACAGCTCGGCTAAATCTGCAAAAACAAAAGGTAAGATGCATGCACAGCAATCCCCCTCCCACCCCCATCCATCCCTCACCCCTTGCAGCTCAGTTACCCCAGTCCCATGGTGTGTGTGCAAAACTGTAGCAATGCATCATGGTACATGTAGTCAGTCTTTGAAAGAACATGTGACATATGTAACCAACAAGAAATTTAAATCTTTGCAGACAAAATGAAGGGCAGGCAGCATGTTCAAAGTGCAAATTGATATGTTTAATTGTAGTGGCTGTGACACATTTGCACCTAGCTGATATATGCCCATATGTCCATAGGTCACACATCCAGAAGGCAGTCCGAGGAGGCAGAAGGCACGGCACCCCAGAGGGATGACAGTCAGGATCCAGGGCCCAGTGCATCCCAGGACACAGGGGTTCCGAGTGGGCAGCCACCCTCCCAACAAACAGACATCAGTGAGGAAATGCATGGATCCCCAATTCCCTCACAGTCACCACTATTGGTCTCATCACCAGAAATGCCTGCATCCCTTGAATTGGTAACACCTGTTGCACACCCTAGCAGGAGGCATGTTGTTTCCCCACTGCTGCAAATGGAGATAGGTGCTGAGGAAATGGTGGGTGTAGAGTCACATGACTTGTCTGAGGCTGACATCACTGCCACACTGCAGCCCGGCACAGAGCCTGTACCACCTACCACTAGAAGGCGCACAGTCCAAGGAAGGGGTGTAGGTGCAAGTGGGGAGGGGTCCAGTGTCCTCCAAGGCCTGGAGGGATCGATGGTCAGGATACAGAGGATGCAGGGCAAGGGCATCATGGCCTGTCAGAGACAAATGAGAAACATGAACATTAACATTCAGGACATTGGCAAGGGCATACAAGAGCTTGTGGAAGTGAACAAGTGCATGGCAACAGGCATACAGCAACTGTGCACTAAACTTGACTCTGAAATTGCTGCAAGGCGCAGGGACAAGCAGCGCGCACAGAGAGCAGAGAAATCCTTACACCGCCTGGCAACAGCCACATCCCTGCTATGCAGGCATAGCATCAATAGTCAGGAAGTCCTGACTAATAATACCAACCAGTTAACAAGAGGCATAGCTGGAATGACTGGTGCGCTGGAGGCCCTACTCAATGCTGTCTCCTACATGCCGATCTCCACATACCGGTCGGTAACGGCCGAATTCGGCCGTTACCGACCGGTATTTGGCTACCTACATCTGGCCCAAGATCTCCTATTTAAAGAGCTGGAGTTCAAAGGCCTAGACTGTCATAACATACTATCAGAACAATAGACAGAATCCAGCAGTCTCTAGTCGAGGAAACAGGCAAAGTTAAAAACTTAATGAAGTGGGGTCGCCCACCTTGATTCGTGAAAGTGAAGGACAGATGTACTTGAAATGATTCTTCCTGTATAGATGGCTGATATTTTGACTTCAGGACTGACTGTTCAGTTGAGCTGTTTCTATGCAGTGCTTGCTTGCTGCTGCATGAAGTCACCTTTTCATCCCCAGAGGGCATGTATGAAGGGCCTGATGTACATAGGGTTTTAGTGTTTGCAAACCCTCTGATTTGTGAATGCTATAACCCTTTTACTTAAGTGCTAACACATTTAGCATTTTGGAAACTAGTTTATTGTGAATCCTTAATCTATATATATAAAAACCAAAGTATGTCCGTTTGTCCTTTATGCATTACTACACCATTCATCCGATCAGCATGAAACTTTGGGAAGTTGTTGAGTACACTCCCGCAAAGGTTTCTGGCTAAAAAAAAAAATAATTAAAAGAAATTGTTAAAAGTTGTTGAGTACACGCTTTTTCAATGACCATCAATAAAGCACAAGGACAATCGCTGCAAGTGTGTGGACTAGATTTGGAGAATCCGTGCTTCTCACATGGACAACTGTATGTGGCCAGCTCACGCGTCGGAAAACCTTCTGATTTATTTGTCTACGCACCAGACGGAAAAACAAAAAATATCATTTATCCACAAGCACTCGAATAAAAAAACTGAATTAAAACAACACTTTGAAATGTTTTCTATATTAAAATGAATAAGTTTCAATAAAAATGACACAATGTAAGTTGAATGTTATCATAACAAGTTTCCTTAAATTTCCTTTCTTCTGATATCGCAGCAACGCTCGACGGGTAAGCTAGTGTGTTATGAAATGGATAACGATTCTGTGTCTGGAAAGGGCTTGGAATTGGCGTCCCTTACAAATACAGAATAAGTATCAAATATATTATTATTTTGAGACTGAAATCCATCCCCAAGTTGGTGTGGTAACCGGTTGCAAAAGTGAAGACCTCTTCCTCTTTGTGAATGTTCCCCCCAAAAACTTTTTTAGGAGACCTCTTCATAAACGAAAAAAACTGAAAAAAAACTTTTTTTTTTTAAATGCAGTCCTATTTCCTTTAAGGAAAACGGGTTGCATTTAAGAAAAAAATGATGTTTTATTGAAAAGCAGTCCCTGACATGGTGTTTTGCAGACCCCAGCAGACCACCACCCTTGCAATTTGTGACCTACCTCATTAAAATTCATGACCCTTTAAGATTTGTATTTTGAGATCAGACCTGTTAGCACATAGATCGATTCACAAAATATCACACCGGTCACAAAATTAATAGCAGCCAGTATTTTACAACCAGTGTTTTGTATACATCTGTACAAAGTTACTTGTCTCTACAACACAGAATAAGGCACAGGTGTCCTTTCATAATGTGAACAAGCATTTGCAATGCAATAGATCTAGCATTTGCGAGAGTTTAAGCTATGGGCATTGTAAATGACAATGCCTTTTATTTATCAGTTTTGCTAATTAGCACATAAATAAAAGGCATTGTCATTTACAACGCCAATAGCTCAAACTCATGTAAAACTTAGCCTATTCAAAGAAGCTACCACCATTGTCCCGGGCTGCTCGAAAGTGAAAGCGCGCATGGCGCACTGAATGTTGCAGGAAAGCATGTCATGCCTGCAGTAGGCGAAACTCATAAAAGAAAACAGTGCTTACAGACTAAAAAAGTACGTACAGTGTAACAAGAGAAGTAAAAAGGCGAGTCTTCATGGGAGGGTGCAAATGAAAACAATGCGGTACGAAGGAGGGACTAACAGAGCAGCGCATGCACTACCCAGGCTCGACATAAAATTGAAGACTGCAGCTAAGCTAAATGGCATTTCCACTCACATAATCATTATTTCATGGTATATCAGCTTATGGACATGTTGACAGCAGCAGGATGTTCAGTAAGATGCACACTCCTGTGATCTATAGGTCAGGGCTTCGAGATGCGGCAAAGCAGGCACAATCCGTTTTAGGTTGGTAAATTGATTACTCTATGGCCGCGATTACGGTCAGTTTCATTAACTGTGATATGCATAATTACTGTCAACGCACATATTGTGATTGCGAGTTGTGTGATAAGCATATGACCACCCTGCAGTTTTTCCCAGGTAGGTTTTGACAGGACAATCCTGCTGAGTGCTGACATTTACTGGGAGACACAGGTCTGGCAAACGACAGGACATGTCATTTTGCTACAGTAAGCACCACAATCCTCATTTTATGCCGCATTCTGAGGGTAATTGTAATTGGGTGCTATTTATCACAAACGTGAAAATTCCTAGCCCTGTAGTGTCAGACATATATCAAGTGTGATAAATATTGCACCTTTTTCCGTACCGTAATCCGGGCTAAAACTGGTAATACAAACAGCTCTTATGTATAGTGCTGAAAAACATCAGAACTTCGGTATGAAGCGCTGTATAAAAACCGGGAAACATCCGGAACAACGACTCCGGAACGAGTCCTGGAAACACGAAAACTGAATAACTACTTGCCGGAACAACCACTTGCCCAAACAACGACTCAGCCGTAACCACGCATGTGCATGGTTAAGGCTTAGTCGGTCTAGTGTTCGGACAGGGCGGAGTTATGAGGAGCGTCGCAGAGGTGGTGGAACTGGTAAGAGGGGTTCATTTATATGGGGTAGGGGTTAGGGGTTAGTTAATAGGGGTTTGGGTTTAGTATTTAGGGGGTATGAATGATCGTGATTATTTAGAAGGTATGAAGGCGTAGAATAAGTATATAGGAGGTGGGGGTTTTCGTGATTATTTAAAGGGAGAAGGGAATTAGATTTAGGGGGGGTTGAGTTCGTATTTAGGAGGTGGGGGGTTTACCTACGTTACCATCATAAAGATTAAATCTAACTCATGTATCGTGAAAGAATGCACATTAAAAAGGCAGCAAGAATGGAAGAGGTCGGGTAACAGCCTGGACAGGTACAGATTGGATAACCTTGTGTATACCTCTAGTGCACCGTTACTGTGCTCACATTTAAGTTCGTATTTAAGAGGTTGGGAGTTTCGTGATTATTAAAAGGGAGAGGGGAAATAGATTTATGGGGGTTGAGTTCGTATTTTAGGGGGTGTGAGTGATCGTGTTTGTTTTTAGGGTGGGGGATTAGTTTGTAAGGGGTGGGGGATCGGGGTACTAGATGTAAAGCATTTTTTTAAGACACATTCCATTAACAAAAAAAATCGTGGTAAAGGAATGCGTGGTAAAAACAATTGTGGTTTAGACGAGGTCGTGGCTGCGACCTCGTTGATAGGGAAGTCATGGTTGGGGAACTCGTTGTTCCAACATACAACCATAAAAAACACTATGATTAGTAACACCCCAGCAAATATAGAAGGGGCATTAAATGTCTGTGTGGCAGTGGTTTTAGCACCCTTTTTAAAAACTTTTTTTTAGCTGTTTATGGTGCTGACTAAGCATATTTATCAGAATCCTTACTTTTTAAGTTTATTGAAACAAATCACTTAATGAACATCACTTCGTACATATAATCCATTAAAGGAGTGGTAAATAAATGAATAGACAAGTGGAAGGTAATAGCAATATATGGTTACATTAGAATAAAAAAGAAAAACATATTGGAGAATAAATAAGTCGAAAGGCGGAAAGAGTCTGGTTCATGTTAAACAGCAATGACACAAAAAAAAAATATATATATATATATAATAAAACAAAAGGAAAGTGTAATATTATCTCAAAATGGTATGTACGTAGTATAAAGATGAAATGTAAAACAGTTCTAGTACAAAATAAAGGAAGTCAAGGAGGCTTAGCAACTTCGTGGAACGAAATCTGGGGAGTGAAGGATTTTTTCGCTCTATTATCTAAGAAGGGGGGCTTGGGGGGGGCAGCCGACCCCTGGGAGGTCCCCCCCCCCGGGCTGTTTGGGAGGGGCGGGTGGGAGCCATTTTGGAGCAGGCTATTGTTTGGGCTGGTTTTGGGCTTCTTTTTAGTTTTGGAGGAGCCCAGCCTATAAGGGTCGTGGGCTCCTCCTCCCGGCCACCATTTTAGGCTTAGGTGACCTGGTGGCCGGGTGTTAGTATAGTGAATTTTTTGTCCCTCCCTCCCTCCCTTATGGTTTTTGCCCCCTCTTTTTCCAATTTTTGGGTTTTTCTGGGTTTGTCTTTTTCCTGGTCTTTATTCGGGCGCAGCGGTTTGTCACAGGTGGACATGGGGTTTGTCTATTATTGTTATTTCATTGTCGCTTGGAACAGGTGCGGTGCGGATTATTTTGATTTCACACTGTTGGGCATGAGGGGAGTTGATATTTTGGAATTTGGATTTTGTCAGGGGAAGTTGTGCAGGTGGAATTCGGGTTTGGAGGCATAGGCTGGGGGATCTGGTCGGGCTTTGGCTGTAAGTGGGGTTTTGAGATATGGTTTTGGGGCATGTTGAAGTTATAATGTTGTAATGGGGCTGTTGTATGGTTTTAATATGTGATGGGGTATGTACGGGTGGGGGCGGGTTTGACGGAGGGTGAGGGGCGGGGGTGGGTCTTTTGGGGGTTGGAAAAACAATACAATCAATTGGTAAAGGTTTAGATTGTTAGGCTGTTGCCGAGGTTACGTTGTGTAAATGTGCACCTGTTTCATTAAAGCGGCCTTTTTCACACTCTACTTGGTCTCTGAGTCTGCTCACTCCCCCCCACCCCTCCCTCCCAAATGTGTGACAGGAGCCCATAGTTGTAATCGTTTTGTGGCAAGTGAAATTGGATGGACAAGAGTCGTGTCCAATCTATGATTGTGGCAGATAGCATACCACCAGGCGAGATATAATAGTTTAGAGGTGTCTTTCCAATTCTTTGTTATCTACTGAAAAGCCACGGCTAATAGTAAATCAATGATTTGGAATTGTGACTGATCACTCTGCCAGGCAGGAGACAAGCTGCTTAAGAACATATTAATAAAGGATAAAGGAATTTTGGTTTTGAAGATGGTGATAATTTGAGACCAAACCTGTTGCCAAAACTTAAAAACATTCGGGCATTCAAATAACATATGTTTCAGGTCGGCAAGAATCCTTACTTTTTAATAGACCATATGTTCACCTATGTTTCACATAGTTTAATTCAAGGAGGTCCCAGACATACTCCAAAGACAAACATAACTGCTGTAGTTTGCTTGGCAGAGTCTGGTCAGTCTTAAACTTATGCCTGCTGACCTGTACAGTGGACAATCTTTTGTATCCTGCTTTTAACTTAAGGGATACCTACATTTCACGGATGCCCCTACACATTCATTCTTTTCTCTATGCAGGACTGATACAAGCTTCTTGGAATACTACACCGCTGTAGAACTGGGATGTTTTTCGGCATGACAAGTGCAGAGTTTTGGCACCCTTTCCGTTCCTTGCAAAACGCCAAACATTTTTTCAATTGCTTATTTTTTACACACCAGCTCAAAGGAGATTGAAGTGAAAATGTTATGCATGTAACATATGACCCTACTGGTGGAGGGTCACAAAAACAGCATTTGGGAGTGACACTGATGTGTGAGGCATTACAAGTTGGTTACAGCACGGTGGCAAAATATTATACATTATTGTCAAAGGAGTGATACTGATGTACTAAAGGTGATATCTCTTGAGAGTAGCAGTTTGTAGAGGTGAAAACACTCTTTGGTTTGATGGAGATTGGATTTGAGTACAATTTTAAGTTATTGGGGTGATGGCATTTCTTTGGCATTTGAGCGGAAGTTGTGATCATGGAGAAAAAACAGAGGGCCTCGTTTATGAGTCCCCTTGCGCCGCCGTAACATCACTTTTTGTAATGTTCCGTGGGGCAGACGCCTGCTCCATATTTACGAGGCTGAACTAAGCCACTTTTTTTGGCTTAACGATGCCTCGTAAATATCGTTCCTTTTAACGCAGTTTTCTGCATTAAATGGGCGTGCAATGGATGTTGCTGGGGGCTTTCCCAGCAACATCCAAGGCTTTTTTACACTGCTCTAGATTTACAAGAAATTATAAATCTGAGGGAGTGCCAAAAACGTACGCCTCCCCAGGGGAGGCGTGAGGGAGGCACAACAAGGAGAAATATCTTTATTTCTCCTCGCTTTTAATTTTTCTATGTGTGCTTACAAGCCTCTTGTAATTGTTTTTGTGCAGGAAGGTTTCCCTTCCAGCACAAAAATCATCATCCCTGAAACAAAGGCACCCTTGCACCATGGTGCAAAGGTGCCTGAGTTGGCACACCGCAGCCCATTGTTCGCCGTCGCAGAGAAAGAGGGCAGGAATGCACAATATCTGATGGTATACAGCGCATTCCTGCCCTTTCCTTTTGCCATAGGACAATCCTTAGGCAAAACGTGATGAATGAGGCCCAGAGTCTTGAGGAATGTAACACAGAGGGTTAGCAGTGGTCATGAAATTCAGGGGCATCTTTACAATAGAAGTGACGGAGCGCTGAGTTAGCCTTTTTGGCTTAACGTAGTGCTCCGTCACTTCTGAAACGCAGGGCCGCACCATAATTACAACAATATGGTACAGCCCTGCATTTCCCCCTTAGCTGGCGTTAAATTCAGCTGCCTAGCGCCAATGCAGGCCTCCTTGCAGCATAGTGCAGGAAGACATCCCTTTCTGCACATAAACAATCTTTAAATGGCATTTTGTAACTTCTTTGTGTGCTGCTTGCAGCACACTTAGAAGTTGCTAAACTTTTTTATTTATTTATTTTTTTTAATATTTTTATTTGGCAACACATAATTATGGTACAAATAGACATATTAATATTCACTTTCAGTAAAACTACTCGTACACCAAACCAGAAAAAGTACAAAATTTCATTTGAATTTACCTAAATAAACAATAAGGACATGTGACAGGGGTAATTTCAAATCTTACTATACTTAATTCATTAAGAACCTCTATGATTATTACTCCAGTTTTCGATCGGTTCCCAAATTTTTATACCTTGAGCTCTGGCCTTCTTTCCCTTACAGGCAAAGATCGCCTTCTCCTGATTATACATGCCTAAGAGCCGGGCCAGCCAGATCTGAAAGTTAGGAGGATCTACATCCTTCCAACGAGCTGTTAAAATTATCCGATAGACCGCCGTCCCCAGAAAAAGGCATGTTTCCTCCCCCTTAGTATGCATCAGCGTGCTATCGTACCCCAGAATATAGAGAGTGGGAGATTCAGCTACCGAGGTCCCAAACACTTCCCGGCAAAAACATGCTATCATATCTCTCAAAGATGTTAATTTCTCACATTCATAAAGCATGTAGAGTAGATGTGCAGAGATTTTTCCACATCTCGGGCATTCTGAAGTGGATCTTTTCCCCCAGGAGTACAATTTTGCAGGTGTGAAATAAAGATTATATATAGTCTTGTATAGCTGAGCCTTCAAATTAGAGGTGACAAATAATTTGACTAAGAGGTTTAGTGACATGTCGATATCAACATTAGGATTATTCAATTTACTTGACCAGCCCACTTCGATATTCTCCATATCATCCCGTTGGTTTTCAATTAACATGTCATATATAGTGCCTATCCTTGTTGTAGATTTGCCCATGCAGTCAAATAGGGGAATACTAACTAATGAGAGATCAGCACTTCTAATATTGAGAATCACATTGATTTGGATGTATTTAAAACTATTAGTATTAGGGACTGAAAAATTGCTTTGCAAGTGCTGGAATCTGTTACCATGACTAGGCAAGAAAAAGTCTCCAATGGTTAACACCCCCAAATATTCCCATCTTCTAGAAATATCATCATATGCCTGTGCTGGTATCAGTGAAGAGTGCCATAATGATGTATACTTATTATATTTGGGAATATTGAGATATCTTGTAGTTTTCCTCCAAATTCTCCAGGCGCTCAGTATGATCTTAAACTTAATTTTCTTATAATATGAGGGTTCAAGTTGCTTTACCAAAAGGCCCATCGCCTTATCTCCAATTACCAGTTCATAAATTGACGGTATATAATTATTCTCTAGCAAACGTTCCGGTGTTTTAATCAAAAATAATGGCGTCATCTGCTGAAGCAGAGCAGCCCAGAGGTAAATTCCTATGTTCGGGATTGCGAGGCCACCTCTTGTAAGAGGTAGAGACAGGTAACGCATAGATCTCCTTATCTTCCCATACCCCCATACAAATTTGCTCATTTGGGATTCAAGTGCCTTAATAATTTTGTCTTCAAGCTATAGCGGGATAGCACGGAACAGATATAGCACCTTAGGTAAGACATTCATTTTAAGGTAATTGCCTCTTCCGACGATTGACAGGTGTAATCCATCAATCCTTTTTAAATCTTCCTTAATATTTTGGAGGAGTGGGTCATAATTTAACTTCAAAATATCCTCTATTTTGGGAGATATACGAACCCCTAGATACACTGCACTCTCCACCTTTCTGGGATCCTCGAATTGAGTATTCTGGGTACAGATAACCATTGTTTATATCCCTATTTAGGGAATACCCTGAAAACTGACCGAAGGCTTGAGTAATATGTTCAATTTCAATTATTGCCTCTGTGGGGTTAGGTGTTACAACCGCCACGTCATTGGCATATGCTAATATCTTTGTGTCAAAATGGCCCATAGTGATTGGTTTAATTGCCACAGCAACTAGTAATTTCATGATCAGGGGGTTTATATATAAAGCAAAAAGGATCGGGGAGCATGGGCACCCCTGCCTTGTGCCTCGAAGTATATCAAACAGCTTAGACTCATGGCCCATCACCAATACCCTAGCCTTAGGCAAATAGTACATAGCCTTCACAGATTTCATAAAGCAGGGTCCCAGGTTGTTTTGATCTAAAACCGCCCACAAGAATTCCCACGAGACCCTGTCAAAGGCCTTCTCGGCGTCCAGGAGGACCATCGACATCCGCCCCCCCCCCCCACGACACTCATGGCATCAAACAGCGCAATGGCCCGACGGGTGTGATCCGTGGTACCCTTACCCGGGATGAAGCCATGTTGCCACGGGGAGACCAGGTGTTCGACGATCCCCCTGAGCCGATTGGCCAAGATCTTAGAATATAATTTCGAGTCCGAGTTTATGAGACAAATTGGGCGGTATGATGAGGGTCGGCTTGGAGGCTTATCTTTTTTTGGGAAAATCACAATGTTAGTTTCCCTCCACGAGCCTGGGGGAGTACCGCTTACTTGAATACCTATGAATAAATACAGAAGGAGAGGCGTTCTAATATTACCCAGGATTTTATATAGCTCAAGTGGTAATTTATCAGGTCCTGCGGCTTTACCCGAGGCTACTTCCATCTGGGTTATATCCCTTTCCAGATCTTCCCTGAAAGTCATATCCAACCCTAGATTACCTTCCGATTCAGTTGTCCAATTAACCAATGCTTCTCTAGTTGCTACTGGGTCTAATATATCTTCATTTTGATACAGCTTCTGATAATATTTTCTAAAGGCCTCTAAGATAGTCTCAGGTGTTGTATATTTCTGGCCATCAGACTCGATGTTAGAGATTAAGTTTCTAGATTGTTTTTGGCGAGTACGAAGTGCTAGTTGCTTACCAACCTTCTCCCCCGCTTCGTAGATCTTATTACGATTAGATTGGTACGTCTCAGCCGCCTTCTGGGAAAACCTACTATTCATCTCAGTTTTAAGAATCATCATTTCTCTTAAAGTCGGTCCGGCATCCCCCCCTGCATTATAAGAGTAGTGTGTTTTTGCCCTATTCTAGCTAGTTCTTGTAGCTGTAAATTATTCAACCTAGCAACCTCCTTCCTCTGTCTGGCTACATAGCTGATTGTCTCCCCACGGATTGATGCTTTAAAACAATCCCAGACTGTATTCCTAGAAGCGCTATACCGATTACAGTCGAAAAACCCTTGCGTCCATGCCTTAATATGATCTATGTAGCTCTTATTAACAAGCAATTTCCTGTCAAAGGTCCAGGCTGATCGAGGTCTACTCATATTATCAACACTCAATGTGAGTACTAGGGGATTGTGGTCAGAAATAATTTGTGGCACCTTGTTAATTTGTGCCCTATCAGTGAGATTGCTTGCCAACCAGATGTAGTCAATGCAAACATATTTGTTGTGCGGGTGTGAGAAATGCGTATACCCTGGGTCATGATATTGTTTCAGATCCCATATATCAGTTAGCCCTAGGCTATCCTTGAGTTGTGAAATAGCTCTATATACCCTCGGTTTTCGACCGATGTATTTATGTTGGCCATGGTTATATGCTAAGCCATTTTCGGTCAAAGAAATATTAAAGTC
Source organism: Lissotriton helveticus (assembly GCF_964261635.1). NCBI lineage: Eukaryota > Metazoa > Chordata > Amphibia > Caudata > Salamandridae > Lissotriton > Lissotriton helveticus. Next base: position 261,446,245 of record NC_136071.1, read on the forward strand.
CCCACAGAATATCAACGCCTGAGGCCAGGAAGCAAGCTCCTTTTCGAGATCAAAAAAATATAGGGATCATCCTGATTGGAAGTATAAATAGAACATTTTGTAATACCAATTTTAAGCTCCACAATCACCCACCTGCCCAAAGTGTCGGCTGCTTTGCGTACGACCTGCCCCCAAAAAGATTTTGCTAGGATAGCCACACCTCTTGTTCTTGTAGTATGCTTTGTACATACCATCAGATTAAACCCCGGGACCCTCAATGCATCTTTTTCTACCCAAGGAATGTGGGTCTCTTGGAGACATACTATGTTGAATGAGTTTTGGCTAATTATCCCACAAATTTGATCCCTTTTCGCCCTATCATTGAGCCCCGCCACATTCCAAGAACATAACTTTAGCCTAGCCATATTGCGTAACATTCATTTTCTATTCCAATTTCATTGTGTGACAAGACTTCTCATTACACTTACAGCCTCTATTTCTACCATTACGGTTGCCATTTTTGCGTAATTTCACCCCCCTTCCCCTCCCCCTTCCCCCTCCACCCTTAACACCCCGAACCCACCCCCCACCCTCCCACAATTAAGGCAATTAGACTCCATAAGAGTCTATAGTGATGGAAGTGCATTATCCATCCAGTGCTCCAACTTAAACCATGTAGTCCGTGTAACGTGTGAGAGCATCATTTTTTGCCTCCTAGTTTTCCGATTTTCCATATTTTTCCCCCGTCCCCCTTTTTTTTCCTTTTTTTTTAAGCCTTTTTAAACATAGCACACAGGGGAGAGAAAAGGTCTGGCAGACCCTAAAGAGAAGACCCAGAAGAAACATCCTTAAGTGTAATCAAATAGGGTTCTACTTTAAGGAAGAGACGGAATTTATCAATTAAGGCTATCCAAATATTCTTTGGCCTTGATTTCGGAGGTAAAATTTTTTGTCTGGTCTCCATTAATAATCTTCAACCGGGCTGTATTATTTAAAAAGGCCTGGAGTTTCTTGTCTTGAAATGGTTTGATGAGTTGGCGCAAGCGCCACCTCCTCTCAACCGTTGGATGACAAAAATCAGGGCGTACAAAGTATGATATATGCCCACTAGTTCTTTTAGCCTCTGGCCTTGCTTTTTCCCAGATTGCCTGCCTTAGTAAGAAGTTGCCAAAATATACTAAGAGAGCCCTCGGATACCCCCTGGGTTTTTGTGTGTGTCTAACAGTAAGGGCTACACGATGTGCTCGCTGCACCTCTAGTTCCCAATTCCAGGTTGAGAGTTCAGGGAGGGAGTCTTGAAATAGCTTGACCATGAAGGCGCGAGCGTCCCCCCTTCCACTCCTTCAGGAACTCCAAGAACCCGCAGGTTGCTTCGGCGTAAACGATTCTGCATTTCCTCAAGTTTCTACATCACATCCGAAAGTTCTGCCTCATGGGCGTCAATCTGTTCACGATTTGAGGCTGTCTCTGACTCATTCACCACTACTCTAGACTCGAACTCAGTCATTCGATCACTAAAGGATCCCATTTTCCTTGAAAGTTTGCGCACAACACCTTGAACCTTTCGTAGCTCTGCTTGGGCCTTGCGGCCATCGTGGGACGTCTCCTCGCTATGTGCGGCTATGGCTAGCAACACAGTCTCGATAGTAGGCGCAGATGTGTTCTGAGAGGTACTAGGATCCAGACGTTGAGGTAGCCCAGAAGCTGGGCCCTGTATGCAAGCTGGGGTAGCTGATGCCAAAAGATTACTAGTAGGTGTATAGTCCCAAGCCAACTCAGCTGAGTAACGGTGATTCTTTCTATGTCGTAACACCGTTTTTTGAGCCGTTCTATCCTCTTTAGCTCTTGTTTCGTCATCACTGGAATCACTCTGGGGGGACCCTGTATCATTTGACCAACCTAACTCGTCCGAAAAGGAGTAAAAATCACTAGGATATTTATCCTTGTCTTTGTCTTTATCCGGATCGTCTTCACTAATAGTCTCAGACCTGATTTGCAAAGCTTGAGGGTCGTCGATTGCGCCATCTGAAGCGGGTGCCTCTAGTTGCCCTACTTGCCCTACTTGTGCACCTTTGCGAGACCCCAGTGCTATCTGCTTGTATCCTAGAGGATTCAGGAGTGCATGGGCATGGGTGCAGTTGGTTGTTCCCAAGGGTTACAGTGGTTGTATTTTTAGCTGCATTCCTTTGCCCCTTTAAACTAAGCCCACTGTCTTGGGGGGTGCTCACCAGGCTCACCAGGCTCATCGTATCTTCTTTAGCCCCCATATCTTCGGCAGGCCTGCCTCTGTCCGCGTTGTCATTCACACTGGTGTCTGTTACATCTTCAACAACCGTGCTTGCCTGCACAGAGTCGCCCACTGGAATCCGAGCCGGCGTGTGCTGGGCTGCCGGCTGGTTCTTCCCGCTCTGACCCGGAAGGAGCCTCACCGGGGTCTTGCGGAGCAGCTCCACAACCGAGGGCGCACTCTGGCCGCCCTTCCGTGCTGCACCACCGTGGTCGCGAGTCTTCGCAATGGGTGCTGCGGCCGTTGCTGAAGGAGCCTCTGCACCTCTCACAACCGCCTCTGCCGTATCCCGAATGGCCAGCCTTGCCGCTCTTGCCTCTCTCGCCTTCGCGGCCGCCGCTGCAGCCGCAGCAGCATTCTTCGGAGCCATTGCGTCTTCGATGTCTGGGACACCACTCTGCTCCCGGGTAAGAGCGCCGTCCAAGTAGGTCAGGCAGCAGCTCCTATGCCTGTGACCGATATAGCAAAAGGATCACTGAGAGTCCGATTATAGTGCCAAACGCCACTATTTGATTTTTTGATGACAGCTTGTTTTTTTCCAAAGTTCCCCCTGCCAGCATTTTACTTGATTGCTTGACTGTTAATTCCGCGTTTTCCACGTTCGGCGTTACATGGTCCACAATTCAATATTCCATGACCATGAGCACTGGACAGTCCGCACCTCGGTCTCAAGGGGCCGCCATCTTGCCTCCCATCATGTCGGAATCCAAACCAAACGTATTTTTTTGTTTATTTATTTATTTATTTTTAAATAATTTTAGATACCCCTGAAGAAGGTCAACATGACCGAAATGCATTGGGTGAAGTGAAATAATGGATTAACAAAGTTTCTACACGTGCCTGAGGATAGGCCCGGATGGGCAATTCGAGAGCAATTAATATGCGTGAAAATTTGGAAACTTATTTTCTGTGACGCGACGGACTAACATGAATAGAACATTGAATAAAAATTGGATGAACCAGAGTTTACTATGGAGTACGTGTTTAAATTTGAAACAAATGCGCATGGGGCTGTGCAACTCCTTTGTGACACGGAAGTCACGTGTCACAACTTCCTACACATAAACAATCACTGGCGTTTAGCTGTTTTCAAGTGTGCTGCACAATGCAGGCAATGGCTATTGAAAGAAACACATACTCATGGACAACTCATTAAAAAAGCAATGGACTGTAATGATATCAAAAGGGTTGATTTTTAATATAATTATAAAAGATATGTGGATACATCTGATTCAATAAAAAGATAATTGCATGATATGAATAAACATGAATTATTCGAACAATAGATATCAAACAAACATATCAGTATACATAAAAAGTGGAATAGAAGACTTTTTCTTAAAAATAATTTCTCCAATGCAGGAAGTATCTAAGGCTGTATGTCTACGCGTTTCGACAAAAACATTTGTCTTCCTCAGGACAGTTCGATATCAGCCATTATTTCTAAAATAGAGAAGTTATAGATTATTGGGTACGTGGTAGATGGGGTGGGTAAGGCACCTCTCCTTTTATATCTGGAGACGGTATGTGATGGCTGTTTAGACAGTAATCACTGCTGTCTTCCTACCACTGCCCACAAATACTCTTCACGCTTTTTTTAATAAAAAATAAAGGACAGAATTCCTCGTTGTTTTCTTTAAAAGAACGATGTTTCAATTTAGGCTTTTAACCGGTGATCAGAAGAACGCTAGGAGTAAAGAGAAACAGTGGTATGCGTTTCCTTTGTTGTTCTCTCAAACAGGCGGCTATATCTCGTACATCAGCTGTCGTGTAATACTATATGAGAGGTGAAAGGTAACAGACGCCGGGCTGTAAAACGCAGTCTCCCTCCGTTCCGCTTGTTTTTCAAAAGATGAAAGTGATTCAAAATGATTGCAGGTTCCAAGTAAATACCTGTCTTGCAGTGATCACTGGAACACGAGCAAGGCGGAAAGCATGGTGGTTCTCAGCTCCGCTTGCGTTCCAAAGGGCGGTTACAGCTCAAAGGAAAAAGCCGATGTATGAGACGCGGATTTCGAAGTAGCTCTGTCCTCCTCAGCAGTTCGTGCAGGAAACAATCGTCTGTTACCTTTCACCTCTCATATAGTATTACACGACAGCTGATGTACGAGATATAGCCGCCTGTTTGAGAGAACAACAAAGGAAACGCATACCACTGTTTCTCTTTACTCCTAGCGTTCTTCTGATCACCGGTTAAAAGCCTAAATTGAAACATCGTTCTTTTAAAGAAAACAATGAGGAATTCTGTCCTTTATTTTTTATTAAAAAAAGCGTGAAGAGTATTTGTGGGCAGTGGTAGGAAGACAGCAGTGATTACTGTCTAAACAGCCATCACATACCGTCTCCAGATATAAAAGGAGAGGTGCCTTACCCACCCCATCTACCACGTACCCAATAATCTATAACTTCTCTATTTTAGAAATAATGGCTGATATCGAACTGTCCTGAGGAAGACAAATGTTTTTGTCGAAACGCGTAGACATACAGCCTTAGATACTTCCTGCATTGGAGAAATTATTTTTAAGAAAAAGTCTTCTATTCCACTTTTTATGTATACTGATATGTTTGTTTGATATCTATTGTTCGAATAATTCATGTTTATTCATATCATGCAATTATCTTTTTATTGAATCAGATGTATCCACATATCTTTTATAATTATATTAAAAATCAACCCTTTTGATATCATTACTGTCCATTGCTTTTTTAATGAGTTGTCCATGAGTATGTGTTTCTTTCAATAGCCATTGCTTGTTCCTATTTGTCTGCCTGGGTAGATACCTTTGCACAAAAACTGTTTTCCCTGACCCAGGAGTACGATCCAAATCAGGGGGTCCTTGTTACCCACAAAAAAAAAAAAAAAAAAAAAATGCTGCACAATGCAGCACACATGGAAACAACAAAAACAAGGCAAAATTAAACATTTATTCTCATTGCGAAAGGTTTTCCCTGGTCTTAATTTTGGTGCTGCCCCATATTAACATCACCCTTGTAAATATGGGGCAGCATCAAAATCAATGGGTGTTGCGGAGGAACGCTCACTGCTACACCCATTGCCCTCCCCTTTCACGCTAAGCATAGCATGAAAGGGTGCCTTATTTACAAGGCAGCGTTAAGCCACACTAAGTGGCTTAATGCTGCCTTGTAAATAAGCTGAAGCCCCTATCGCCACCACAGGATTGGGAAAAGTGATATTGTGGTGCAATAGGGGCTTGGAAATATGCCTCTCAGTTTGTTGTGTATCAAAGGGGGGATCTTTGGGCAGGTTATCAAAATGGAGTCTGACAATGGATGGCACAAAATGGTACCATGCACCAGGCCATGTGCCCGATTTGCCCCCCCAAAATCGTCAGTGCACACACACAGAAAAGTTGGAGCACACAGGCACACAGAGACAGATTAGCTGCTACGTAATGCTTATGTCCAAGCTCCACCAAACTTTAAAGGTGGTTCTTTAGGGTTCAAAAATGTTGACTATTGTGCTCAACTGCATATATCTTTGTTTGGCTTCAAGACCACCATCAATCATAATATAGCCCAATGCTTATCCACAGATGCTGATAATGGCGCCACTGTGCACCCTTAGTGCCCCAGAGTTAGGGCCCACCTGAATTTATAATGCGATTTAGGACCACCTGAACTGTGGGTAGTCTGTAACTGTTTCCTCCTGTACTACAGTTTCTGGAGAGTCCACACAACCCCGTGTCGCCCTTCCAAAGGGCACCTTGGAGGCCATGCAAAAGGTGTTCCACATCTTCAGTGGTGCACATTTGGTGGCCCTCTTTAGTACTTTTGGCCCCAGTGCCTGTTTTAGTAATATTAGGACGGCATACAGACAAATGTATTCCCTTGGTTTCATTGGTCACTCCCCTCTGTCACTCACGGAAAGCCGACATATGAATATGCATTCACTGCTGAAGCTGGTACTCATTCACGTTTCAGAAAAGATCATAAGGTCTCTTCTGGAATACAACAATTTAGTGCATCTATCTTGCAGAACACGTGTTGGTAGTACTAGGACCCCATTTCTGTAATATGACCCCTCTTTAGAGTTGCAGGAAATGAACGTCAATGTTATGGCAATGGTTGGATGTCAAGCAGTAAAACAGAGAATAAACAGAGGCAAATTTGCTGCTCTGTAATATAGCTTGACTTTGGAGAAAGTAATAATGGATAGTGGAGGCCTGCAACATGCTGTGAGTAATGACGTTTAGTACCTTCTCAATGAGTAGAAAATATTAGTAGAGCGAAAGCACGTAGTATTATGCCTTCCAATGGTGGGTCTGCCGGTGTTGCCGCCTACAGTTAATAGATGTGTGACACTGCCGATTATGCCCTCCCGGGGGAGAGCGAGTGGGGGGGGGGGGTGACTAGCTTCACAAGGTTTCAAACTTCTGGTTAGCCAATCTTTATTGATAGCAAGTGGCTGTTGGGTCAGTGCTCTTGATTCATCGTTTCAGTGGGATGTGCTTAGATTTTAACAAATGATCTGTGGTTATCATTTGATATGGATGCAAAACATTCCATTTGCTCAGGTGAAAGAGCAGTTCTGAGCTATGAAGTCCTGGCTCTTTCGATCTCTAAGATGGGTTCAGTCTTCCATTTCCATATAGCATTTTCGATGCCCCAGGAGGACTGCTTAGTAGATTGAGATGAAAAAGTTGCACACACTTGATATTTTGGGTGTTAATCACCGGTTCCTTTGCAGACTAAGGGCCTGATTTCGATTGTGGGGTACCTGGTCCAGCTGTCGCTTTTTCGACAGTTTGTCCACCTTCTGTATTTAGATGCTGGTGATTTGATGGATGAAAGACTGTCGGAGTGCCACCAACTCTGCTAGGTCTGTTCACCAGCGTCGATGGCGCAATAGGCAAAAGCAGCTGTCGGAGGGAGTATCACCAGTTTGTCCACTGAGCAATTCATGATGTGCCTTCCCACCGACGTGACAGTGGCGGTAAACTTCAATAACTGAGTTAGCAGATTGGAAGGAATATATGTCTGAAACTCACTTTTTAACACTTCCTTTTCCGCCAAGGACCTGATATTCCAAGTTCTGCCACTGCTAGTGCTGCATGATGACAAACAAAATCAACACCGCCGTGGACGGAATTGACGGTAAGCTCTACTTTTACCTGTTACCTTTTGATTTGTCTGTTAACATTTGCACTGGATTTGGACATTTTTAAATCTCTCTTGCAAGCAAATGCATACCAATGTACAATGCATATGTTTGTGATGTTGATGTATATGAAATGTAAAGAAATGTAATGTAATGTGCATTTATATAGCGCAGCTGTCACCCCAAGGGTATCCTGGCGCTTAGATTACTGAGCAGCGAGTAGAAAGGCTGAGAAGGCACGGTCTACTCTGTAGGGAACAATCTGGTTTACAATTCCTTCCTGAAGCATGACAGGGAGTTCAATTGTCTAAGCTCCAGGGGAAGTGCGTTCCAAAGTCGAGATGCTGTGAAACTAAAGGATCTGCCTCCAATTCGGACTTTCTTAACATGGGGAACACAGACCAAATTTGCAGAAGAGGAGCGCAGGGATCTAACAGGAGAGTACCATACAAATTTCCTTTGTAGTACTTTAGGTCCGATTTTGTTTACTGCCCTGTAGACAAACAGAGTGCCTTAAACTGCACTCTTTGTGCAACAGGCAGCCTTTGAAGGTCCTTGAGGGCCAGAGAGGCCGAGGCACCACCTGCCCAGTTTAATGCCAGCTTAGCCACCATAGTCTGTAATCTTTGTAATTTCTCGGTCAGAGAGGCTGGGGCACCTAAAAGAAGTGCATTACAATAGTCTATTCTGCTTAAGACAATGCTCCAAACCACTTGAGGTCTGGTGATAGTGGGCAAAAACTGAAGTATCTTTCGCAAGGCTCGAAGCAGAGATAGACAGGTGCTCACCATTCTATTCACATGGGAGTCCAGTTGTAAATTGCTATCCATCAGTACTCCTAAATTGCTCTCTGTGTTAGCGGACATTAAGGAGTTATTGGCCGAGCCAGGTCAAAAGTCTGCTGGAAGAGGACGCTGAATTCTACCTGCCGTACAGCATAGTACTTCAGTTTTTTCCTCATTAAATTGTAAAGAATTCTGTTTCAGCCAGTCTGCCATTTGATGCAGACAGTTGTGGAACTTTTCCAGAGACACTGCGTTATTGCCCTCAACAGTGAAGACAAGCTGAGTGTCATCGCATAATTGATGACATTGATGTTTAACATCTCTGTGCTGGGAGAAAAATGGCGACATAGTCACCGCCTGCTGCCTATTGAAGAGATAGGAATGTAACCAGTCTCGCGCCCTGCCTGCATCCCCCAATTCCTCCAATCTCCTAATCAGGATCTGGTGGTTAACCGTGTCGAACGCGGCCGACATGTCAAGCAGCACTAAAAAGGCTGTCTGACCGCTGTCGGCCCACATTCTCAGGTCATCCAAGACTGCCACCAAGGCAGTCTCGGTCCTGTGTCCAGGGCGAAACCCAAATTGGACTTCATCCAGCAACTCATTATACTCAACATACTTTGAGAGAGATTTGGTCACTACCCTCTCCAGAATCTTGATTGGGTAGGGTAGCAGGGAAATGGGTCTATAGTTAGAGGGACACTAGGGATCCAGTGTGGCCTTTTTTAGCAGTGGGGAGAAAACTGCCCTTTTCCAGCGATCCGGAACTACAGCTGTAGTTAGAGATTGACCACAGATGTGATATAAAAGCGGGAAGAGTTCACCTCTGAACAATTTCCAAAACTTGTGTGGGAGTGGGTCCATAGGGGAACCTGAGGAAACGCCGGCAGCAATTGCATAAAAATCCTCTCGTGAGGGCATCGGAAAATGGTCCAGAACAGTCATGTGTTCCTTATCAATTATACCATAACTTAATGAGGTGTCATTCTCTGTATGTTGGTACCCATCCCCATCCACCGGGGATTTAAGTCCTGTTAAAATTTTACTGATTTTTTCCTCGAAGAAAATTGCCAAATTATCACAAAGTTCTTGTGAAGCTGGAATGTTAGATTTAGCACAATCTGAGTTGGACAGGCCTCTAACTAAGTTAAATAAAGTTTGTGATTTGTTAGCTGAGTGAAGAATAGTCTCCTCAAGGTATTTAGCCTTGGCTTTGCCTATTGACTCTTTATAGGTATGAAGCAGATTTTTTAGAGCTGCCTTATCTGTCTCTAAGTAGTTCTTCCTCCACTTCCTTTCAGCTTATTTACAGCTAGTCTTCATCAGCCTCAGCTCTTCATTATACCATGGGGCAGAAGGCTTTTTACAGCTTTTAGCTTTTCTCAACGGCGCTAGTTGGTCTAGCGAGTTAGAAATCTGATGACATGGTTTCAAATAATTCACTTCCGCCGAGTTGTGCATGACATAGCTGTCATTAACAAGCCGGGGGAGGTCTGCTAGTTTGAGTATTTTAGACCACTCTCTACTAGCTCAAGTGGCTGACCTGTAACCATCTTTTTGATGGTGGTTGGCTGCTTTCAAGGAAAAAAGAACCAAGAAATGGTCGGTCCAACATTGTGGGAGTATTTCTTGTACAACTATATCATTTTCATCTGCAAAGACTAGATCAAGCACTTGGCCTTTCTGGTGAGTAGGATATAATACCAGTTGTTGAAGACTGACATTCTTACAGGCCTGACAAAGCTTTTTAAAAGCAGTGTCAAGAGTGCCATTCTCCAAGAGATTAAAATCTCCGATGATCAATAGCTTAGAATTTGAATTCGCTAAGCTATATATCGCATCAATCAGTACTTGATAGGCATGAGCATCTCCCCCTGGTAGTCTATAGCAAAGTAAGCCAGTACATAAAACACCACTGGTGTCTTTAAGTAAGAACCCTAGTGACTCAATCCCCGGGATGTCCTCTACGCAAAGAGGGGTGAAGTTCCAGGTTTGCTTATATATAAATCCTACTCCTCCCCAGTTCCATCCCATCTAGGTTTATGGCAGATTTTATAGCCTGGAGGGCAGGCAAAGCAAAGCTCGATTTCACTATCCACTTGCGTCCAGGTCTCAGTAAGAAAGAGTGTGTCGAGGTTATAGTCCTCCAGTAGATTAAAAATCTACGTGTGATGTTTGACCAAAGATCTAGCATTAATCAGCCCACAGTTAAGAGTCCCTACTGTAGTTTTCTTTGGGGTGGTTCATACCTGACCCAATGCCTGTATAGCTAGTCATGGTCCTATCCCTCTGGTTGTCAAGCCGAACAAGCTCATTTCTGGAATAGACCAATCGAAGGGTATGTCTGGAGCACAGACGGGCGCAGACGGGTTTGCCTTTGGTGCGCGCACGGCGCGCTTGCACCACCTCCATTAAATAGGGAGAGTGCAAACAATAACTAGAGCGCTAGCCAAGATGGCCGTGCTCCAGTGACTCGCTCTCACAAACGAGTACACCGGCACATCGAGGGAGCATAAGCAGCAGCAGAAGAGGTAAATAGTGCTGTTAAAGAATAGTTTTAAAAACGTACAGTGCCCACTAAAAAGAATTAAGCAGCTTTGATGTCAAAATCACAATATAACTGTTGCATTTAGAACAATGGATTGAACGCAATGCGAAGTAATCATAAACTAACCACGCGCTTGCACCACCTCCAATAAATAGGGAGAGTGCAAACAACAACTAGAGCGCTACCCAAGATGGCCGTGCTCCGGTGACTCGCTCTTACAGACGAGTACACCAGCACATCGAGGGAGCGTGAGCAGCAGCAGCAGAAGAGGTAAATAGTGCAGTTATTAAAAGTGTCTGTTAAAGAATAAATTTAAAATCGCACAGTGCCCACTAAAAAGAATTAAGCAGCTTTAATGTCAAAATCACAATATAACTGTCGCATTTAGAACAATACATTGAACGCACTGCGGAGTAATCATAAAATGGAAATACACCTTTATGATCACATTGTATGTGTAAATGTGGTGCAAGCTGCCTTAAAAAATGGACACTTGCACAAAAAAAGGATATAAATTCCAAAAATCACCATACAGATGTGTTTAACTACATTTCGAAAATTGTCACATTAAAAAGAAATGCAGGACTCATAATTGGGATAAGTGCAATGTAACATGATGTAGAAATTGCAGTACACAAGGTGTAACCTTTACCTTATAAATTATCGGGACACTCTCGTAGTAGTTGTGTGCTTTATACATCTCACAATTCATTCATTCAAATTACCAGTAAAATCTATGTCAGTCCCAAATTTGAAGTATTCAATGTCTACATCCTTGTAACATTTACCCTTTTCTAGTGCAAGTATTGTACTGTATCTAATTTCAATTGTCACAATATTTTTTAAGGGATAAAGCATATGTGTTCAGTAATCAAAGCGAAACAAACACACCTGTAGTAACACATCCCCAAAAAATTGCAAACATTAATTGGTGCAAGTGGCCATTACTATGATGAATGCCTGCACCCAAATTCAAATGACCATCACAAACAATGTTAAACAATGTATGCACTTAACAAAGAAGACATTAAATAATCTGTTGTATGACCTGCCAGCATGGTAAAGAAAAATAAGTACTTCACATTTTCGTCAGAAACATTACAAGAAATGAAACAGTTGCAAATGAAAATTAATGACGGGACTAACATGATGAAATCAAAATTATGGATTTATTCCAAACAATGAGATACGTTTCTCAATATACATCAAATGCCAAATGGCAGACCATAACTTTTCAACAAAGTCCAGTGCACTGTTGTGCGGTGGCACAAAGCTTGCCTCCTGATTCACATCCAATGGGAACCTCCTCAGGAAAGGGCATCTAGAGGTCAGAGCAGGCACCTCAAAGATCCTACTTGGGAGGTGGTTTGGGTTTTGGAGGGTTGGTCTTGAGTTTGAGAGGGGAGGTTGCATTTCGGAGGGGTACTTCTGGCTTTAATAGGGGTTGTTTCTGGTTTGGGAGGGGTGGGTTGGGAGTTGTACGGGTAGCTTTGCATATGGTAGGGGGCCTGGGGCTTGGAATGGTTCAGGGCAAGGGCAAAAAGGACATCTTTTATCAGCAAATGGGTAGGATGTTTGACAGGGAGTTGGAGTTGGGAGGGAGAGGGAGTGGCAGTGTCTGATGTGAATGTTGTGAGGTGACACAAAGCTTGCCTCCAAATTCACAGTCAATGGGAACCTCCTCAAGAAGGTGCATCTAGCAGAGCAGGCACCTCAAAGATATTACTTGGGAGGGGTTTGGGTTTTGGAGTGGTGGTCTTGAGTTTGAAAGGGGAGTTTGCAATTTGGAGGGGTACTTATGGTTTTAGTAGGGGTTGTTTCTGGTTTGGAAGAAGGTAGGTTGGGATTTTGTAGGGGTAGCTTTGCATTTGGTAGGGTGTTGGGGTGTTGTTGGGGTAGCTTTGCATTCAGTAGGGAGGTTAGGGCTTGGAAGGGCAAAAAGGACATCTTTTATCGGCAAATGGGTAGGATGTTTGACAGGGAGTTGGGTTTGGGAGATAGAGGGAGTGACAGTGTCTGATGTGAATGTATCTGTTGAGAGTGCAGGTGCCTTTGAGTCTGGTGTATGTCATGCACATTTGGGTGTGTGTTGCTTCCTAGGTGTCTGTGAGAACGTGGGCGTTTGTGTTTTCCGGGTGTGGATTCTAGTGTGTGTGTGTGGATGGGAGTTCTGTGGAGGTGCTGGGTGTGGTTGTGGTGACTGTGGGTGTGCTGATGGTGGTGCATGTGGGTGTGACGATGAGTAAAGTGTCTGGGTGTGCCCGTAGTGGTTTAGGTGGGTGCAGTGTCTGTGGGTGTGCTGGTGGTGGTTCAGGTAGGTGAGGTTTATAGGTGTGCTGGTGGTGGGGGCTGTGCATGTGTGTAGTGATGGGTGCGGTGTCTATGGGTGTGCTGGTGGTGGTGCATGTGGGTGTGGTGGTGGGTGTGATGCGGTATCTGTAGGTGTGTTGGTGGTGGTGCATGTGGATGTGGTGGCTGTATGTTTGGGTGTGTGCCTGTGTTTTTTCTGTCTCTGTGTATAGGTGTGTGTGTGCTGCTTGTATGTGTTGAAGTGGGTGTGTGCAAAGGTGTGGGTGTGCTTGGGACAGGGCTGGGAACGGGGAATGGGGAATTGGAATGGGTGGGAGGTGGGGCACAAGATTGGGGTGGTTGGAAGCCTGCGGTCAGTGAGGAGGCTGGACCTTGAAAAGATCGCTGTAGGCCAGACAAACCACTGTGAATGCTTTCCAGGTGAGCTAACATTTGTTGCATATGGCAACTAAGCCCCTGCATAGGATTCAGGAGTGCTGTCTGGCCTGCAGCAAAGCTGCAGAGAAGGTCAATAGACTCCTCAGTCAGCGTAGGAGGGGGGCATTGGAGGGTTGAGGCGCCTGTGACAAAGGAGACCCCAGCCCTTTTAAGGGGGAGAGATTGGCCAACTGGGGGGCGAGAGAGGTCAGATAGAAATGAATATTTGAGTGGCAGACATGGATGCAGGTGTAACTGGAGCAGTAGCGTCCGCCATCAATAGGTGCTCGTCGCTTGGGGAGGCGCCAAAAGGAGATATCGATCTGGTGGACTCTATACTAGTCCCCTCATCCTTTGTGCCACTATTTCCCTCGGTGTCGTGCCTCTCAATAGTTGAGACACAGTTGCTAGCTGCTGCCCCACCTACGTGGCCAATATATCCTTTGCCTGCTCTGGATGATGCTCAAAAGACATATGCAATACCTTTATTATAGCTATGTGAATAGAACTGATCAATAACGTTGAACTCAAAATATTTTCCTAGGTTTCCATATTGCACCTGCTACAAAGCTCACAAACTTTTTCTTTACATCCTCATCTAATGCATCTAGGGAACATCTTCTGAAACCATTTGGTCACAATTATGAAATTCCCTATGATAGCTCCGACATCATATATTATCTTGTCTCTTAACCATATTCAAATCTCTAAATGAACTGTTGAACACCTCTGAATTGTTGGCCTTTCTTTACAGGATAGTGAACTAATGTTAACAATAAGGATATATGCCCAAACTACCTTTGGACACTGTGTCTACAATTTAAAAAAAGCTGCATGACATACACTAAAAGTAAAATATGAATCCATGTGAGTCAACAAATAGTGCAATGTTGTACCAATATTTGTAGACACTGAAAACCTGTCTCCTTTGTTTGACAATTTCCCCATGGTAATACTTACCTCAAATAACTCAAGTACAGTACAAATGAACAACGCATTATGTAATTTCCATACTGAAGTAGCTCATCAATGTATCACACACTATATATTTACCTATGATGTTTAAAAAATGTAGACATCTTGTTACTGTGGATTTACAAGTGACTCCAATAGCATGAGTTAATAAATAGGGCTTGATACATTTCTAATCCACTTTAGTACAGCACAATTACTTATTCACATTTGACTCCAAAATATAACAATTTATTTCAAGGTTGTCTCACTATTGTGAAATGTTTTAACAAGATATGGTGGCTTTCACCTTAGGCGAAAAGTGGTACCATATCACAGTAATATGACATATGCTGCTTCACGTATGATACCCACATCAAAGAATCAAATACAAGTCACAAGATGAAACAGATCACACCTTGATGCATTTCATCATTTTCCAAATGAGTCATCAAGATCAGACACTACAACATCAGTCAGAATACTCTTTATTCGATTTTTGTTAAAATCATAAAAGACATAAAACAAACACAAATACAATTACTATTATAACATTACACAATCATAGTAAAAAACAGATTTCTACATATTGATTACATTTCCTCAGGTTATTTCTCCCTAATACAAATATATTTACAAATTTTAAAAAGTATCCTTTAAGAACAATTTTAAGTTTAAAAATGGTCTATCCGGGGTAATCTTTTTTTCCTCGATCTAAATGCAGCAGTTAAAAAACTCGCAACACTAAACATAGTGTAAGTATCCGCTAGCATTTGGAGAAAGATTAACGCTGGCCTAACTTGAGAAAAGCCCGCCGCTTTCAACACAGGGAATAGATATTTTTTCCTTTCACTACTAAAAAAGTCACAAAAAAATAAAAAATGGAGGGTGTCTTGGACTGAAAATTGATCACATCCGCATGGTGGGCCATCATCAGGTTTTGACCACACCGGAAAGTTTCCTAGGGAGTACGGAATTAAGTTCATCCTAAATTTAGTTAAGAGAAGTCTATGGAGAGGATTAGTCACAATTTTTAAATAGGGTTCCATGGTGGGCGAAATAGTTAGGGCAATGTGTGCCCTCACCATGGGTTTCCTCAATTCCAATTCTTCTCTATCCATACAAGCCCTTTCCAGAAACATCTGCTTAATCAAACTGACATCCTCCCTCCTAATACTAGTTGGGTCATTAAAAAGTTCCGGCCTCCCCAGCATAAATAATGTAGATTTAATATATTTTAGCCAGGGGATTCTCATGGCGTTATCCCTTGCGATGACGTCCTTAAGGATGGCGTGGTTTAAAGTTAGCTCGGGGTTCAACCATGTTTTGACCCAAAAAAGGAGGGGGGCTAATTTTAATTTGTCAGAGATATATGGTAAGCCTATTTCCTCATGAATAGAAAAAATCGGTGTGGAGTCAGGGACAAATAAGATGTTCCTAATGATGCCATTTTCTATCCTTTGTAACTTAGCCGTCTCTACATAGCCCCAAATAGCAGATCCATACATAGCAATTGGGACGCACTTACTATTATATATTTTGATTAGCGCCTCCAATGGTTTGGCTCCCAGTCTTTTTGCAAAAGCCAACACAGCTGATGTGGATCGTGCTAGACTAAGACTTTTTGCTTTAATCTGGGGGGCCCAAGACCCTCTTTGGTCAAAAAGGACTCCCAGATAAGGAAAGACTGGAACCCTAGAAAGAATCTCCCCTTTGCAAATAAAAGATTTTTTCTGGCACATATTCACTTTGCGACCAATAATCATAGTATGGGACTTGGAGACGTTAATTTTCAAATCTAGGTTCTCCATGAAAGAACCAAAACGGTCCAGAAGGATCTGTAAACTAATCCCTGTGCGGGCTATCAGGACGGCATCGTCCGCGTATAGGAGGGCTGGGATCTGCACTCCTCCTACACGTGGGACATCCGCCGATCCTGTTTCTAAGTGTTTCTCCAGGCCATTTATATAAATAGTAAAAAGAAGGGGGGCCAAGATACAGCCCTGGCGCACCCCTTTTTCAGATTTAAAACTTTCCGTGCACCTTCCATCCCTGGTGACTCTTATTTTTGCCTCAAGATCTTGGTGTAGCCTTGCCATAAATGCCACCAAGGACTCCTCTATACCTAGCTCCAAGAGAATAGACCATAACTTACTCCTATTCACCAGATCGAAGGCCGAGGAAAGGTCCATAAATGCCAGGTAAACTGACCCCTCCCCGGCCACCGTGTACCTGGAGACTAGAAGATGGAGATTGGAGCATTGTTCCAATGTCCCTCTATTCTCACGAAAGCCGTATTGAATATTCGAGAGTCCCCCATTCAGATCTAAATTTTCCCTTAGTTGAACCAATAGGACTCTACCTAAGATTTTAAAAGTAGAGTCAATAAGGGAAATTGGGCGATAACACCCAGGGTCCTCTCGGTTTCCCTTCTTAAAGATGGGAACTATTATGGATGTTGCCCATGTTTGAGGTAGGAATCCTTCGGCTGCTGCTCTAAACACTCTGGACAGGACTTTACTCCAGATTACTGGGCAGAATTTAAAAAAGTCTGCCGGAACACCGTCAGGGCCAGGGGCCTTATTTTTTGTGGTATCCATAATGGCCTTTAGGACACGCTCTTCCGTAAATGCCACCCTGATTGCACCATGGGCAGTTTCACTAGCAGTTAGGCAAGTTGAAGGTTCACCCCCATAAATATTGCTAAAATGCTGTACCCATCTCTCATCAGGGATGACACAGTCTGTGTTCAGATTGTTCTCCCCTGTAAAAAAAGGATGATTAATAATTTCCCAGAAATGTTTACTATCTTTTAAAACATCAACGTTGAGTAAATCATTCCAAGCATTATTCTTAATCTCATCTTTCCTTGCCCTCACGTTGGCTTTATAAGCCCGTCTCAGATGAGAGATTAGCTCTTTGTCCCTTTCTTTAGCCTTAAGAGCCAATTTCAATTCTCTGTATGACCTTGAGCATTTGTTATCGAACCATTTGTGGGGCATTGTAGGGTACTTTGGTTTAGGTTTTAAAAGGTCCTTGACGGTTTGAGCACAGATACTATTAAAAGCTGTAATAACCTGAAGATTCGAAGCAGTCTGATCAAGACAAGTTTCTATCGGCTGCTCAATTTTAGGGAGTAGGGTTTCCATAAACCGTTCCTCCATAGCCCTACCCCATCTAAGCCGTCTGCCCTGATCACTGGGCACCGCCATGGCACAAACCCGGGGCTGATCCACCTGTCTGCGCCATAAGTCACTCCAGTGAACTACAGTTGACAGAGGGTTGTGATCACTATGGGGTGAGACAGTAGCCTTATATTCACTTGTCTTGGCGATTAATCCTATGGACATAAATATGTAATCAATAATCGTCCCCTTAGTCGTTCCTTTAAAAGTGGGGACCTTCTCATTAGAAACAGTTTTATACGGTTCATATATATTAAAATTAGCACACAGTAAATCAAGAGACTCCCCCATTTTAGTGTGTTCGAAGTGGGGGATGCAGGCTCCAGCCGGGGTATCTGCATCTATTGAATGACATAACAAATCACATTTGTGGCTATTAAAATCGCCCATTAAGAAAATTTCGAATGGAGTATTTGAATTTTGACTGTATTTATTTACCAGGTTCTCCAAGCGGTGAACATGTTCCAATTCATTTAGTCCACCCCAGGCATTGTAAAAATTAATTACTAATATAATGCAGCTAGGTGAGACTAACCATTCTATCGCTAAAATATTTGGAGAACCTGAGTTTAATAAATTAAAAGAACCTACTAAATCTAAAGAAAAAAGTGTGATAAGCCCCCCTTTTGCTCTCCCCGCATTACTACTGCTAGCAGGTACTGTGAAACTACAACATGTATGTGGTGGAACATGCAATCAACCAAACTCACTTCAAGTATTCCATTTTTCTCCATCATTGTGTTCACACAAGGACATAGAAAAATAGTTCATTCTGTATTGCTGTCTGTGTTTCTACAAAAACTTGTATGACTATCACAAGGATTTGTACAAAACCACACTGGCTTACATACACATTTGTGAAGAAGGACACCATGCACATCTGTCATTTTTAACATGTATGAAACAGTATATCTGATGCAAAACACAATTGGGATGCATGTAGACTCCAAAATGTAACCATTCGTTCTGATGTGACTAGTGATTTTGGCTCACATGCTCACTCTTGTTTGTGTAAAATCCCAGCTTACCAATGTGACTGTTAGACTTGGCATCTTTTAGCATGTTTCCCATGGACGACTCCTCCGCTAAGGCGGAGGAGGATCGCCCCACTGGTCAAAATGAAAAATACAATGATAATAACGTATTGTTATTATCGTTTTATTTTCTCTATTGCAGTCAGTGGTGGGGCGGGGCTGGCAATAGCAGGGGAGGAGTGGTGTGCACCATGAACTGTTTGGCCGGCCTCTTTGGCTGACCAAACAGTTCATGCGTACTTTGCATGTTCCTACCAGGCTGCTTTACAAAGCCTAATCAGGAACATACATAGGTGCCCTATTTCAGTGTGAGTGCCGATCCACGGCACTCAGACCAACACCAAACCCTGCATTGAAGCATTGTGATTGGCTCAGGGGAGCCTATCTGCCCAGGTGCTTCCTGCTGTCGCTGGCCAGGACAGTAAAATGAAGAGGATGAGGAGGAAGGATGGAGGAGAGGTGGCGGCTGGCCAGCGGTTAAAGGCAAATTCTTTTTTTATTACATTTCTCCACCAATCACCCCCATCTGGTAGCAGCTGCTACTGGTGTTTTCCCTGAAATTGTGCTCTCTGACCTCCTGTTTTGATAGCATGCTGGACTTTGTTTGTGCTGGTTTAGTGCCTCTGCACACTTTTTCACTACTTTTCAGTGCTAAACTGCAAGTGCTACAACTGTAAATTGTATTATGATTGATTTGCCATGATTGGCATATTCAATGTACTCTTAAATCCCTAGTACAGTGCACTGTGTGTATCCAGGACCTGCTAATCAAATTCTACTAGTGGGCCTGCAGCACTGGTTGTGTGTGCCACCCATACACGTAGCCTTTCAAGTGTGTCTCAGACCTGCCTCTACAGTGTCTGCGCGCAGTATTAACTGCCATTTTGACCTGGCACCCACTTGCCAGGTCCTAACCTTCCCTTTTACTACATGAAAGGCACCCCTAAGGTAGGCCCAAGGTACACCCAAGGGCAGGGTGCAGTGTATGTGAAAGGTAGTACATGTAGTAGTTTGTTTTATATGTCCTGATAGTAAGATACAGCCAGTTTCATGTTTCTCTATTGAAAGGCTGTCTTTGCCATAGATGATCATTGGAGCTGCCCTGTAACCTTTCACAAGTGTAAC
This sequence comes from Lissotriton helveticus, assembly GCF_964261635.1. Classification (NCBI taxonomy): domain Eukaryota; kingdom Metazoa; phylum Chordata; class Amphibia; order Caudata; family Salamandridae; genus Lissotriton; species Lissotriton helveticus. The sequence goes on from NC_136071.1 coordinate 261,465,985, forward strand.
TTTCAATTGGGAAAAGATAGAGAAATTGAGTTTAGGCTCCCTGAGCTCATAATTTAATAACAATTTTTTTAATAAAGGTGGTTTTTAGATTGTGTCTCTGAAAATGCCACTTTTAGAATAGGGTATTTTCTTGCTTAACCACCCTGTGTACTTCAGCCTGTTTGTCTATTTACAGTCTGAATTGGGAGTGACAGGAGTTGGGAATGTGCATTCACTATAGACAGTTACAAGGGGGTTGAGGTGTGTGTCCTGCCTTTCCTGGGTAACTCATAGCCAGGCTGTACAGACTTTTCTGCATTTAGAGTAGTGGGTAGAGTTTTCACTAGCACCATAATAGACTGTGTCTGCTCTGCACACATTTTGTCTCCAAATATTGAAGTGAAGCTGGACTAGTGAGGACAGAACTGGTTTTTACTGAGCAAGAAGGACTTGCTGTCAAAACCTCAAAGGGAAACGTAGTATAAATATTGGGGTCCTGACCCTAGAACTTTAGAACACTTTTGAACTAATGACCCTGCCAAGAAGAAGAGCTGGAAGGTGCTGCCAGGAAGATTACTGCCCCTATGCTGTTTGTTGCTTTGTCTGGTTTGAGTGCAGTTGCTGCTTCTGTCTTGGGCTGTAAAAGGACTGAGCTGAATTGTCTTGAAGGTAAAGTTTCCCCAAGGGCTTGAAGTAGAACTTGCCTCCTTTTGGAAGTCTCAGGCACACCAAAGATGTCACACTCCTCTGGGTACCCGCATCTGGAACTTCAAGTTTCAGCTGCCAAAGGAAAAAGCAACCCAATGTCATCAACTATGTGGCTGCCGGCTCCGTGACCTGTTAGCACTCCAGAGAGCACCGCCCCACTTTGCATCACAGCCCTGATCTCACTGATGATCCCACCCAACGTCACCACTGAGCCACTGCTTGCACCATGGCACAGCAAATCGCACCAACTCGCTTCACTTCTCCGCCATGGTATCCCCCGATGATGCTTGCACTTGTAAGTTACATAACACACTGCCCCATCCCACACCACAGACTTGGACCACCGATGCTGGCCCCATCGACTCCTGCTGTATGTTGGATTTTCATATTTTTGATCTGCTTTTGCACAGATAAATATTGGCTATTTTTCTAAAACTGATGTGGTGTCTTTTTGTAGTGTTTAAACTGAATTACTGTCTGTTATTTGCAAATGCTTTACACATTGCCTCTGAGATAAGGCTGACTGCTCGTGCCAAGCTACCAAGGGGGTCAGCAGGGATTATTTTAGAGGTGTAATCCCCCTTACCCTGACTAGAAGGAAGGGTCCCTACTTGGACAGAATGCAAACCTGCCAATCAGGGTACCCAATTTCTAACAGTGATGTTTGGACCATTCACTGTATCATAAGTGCAGAGTATGCCATGTCATATCATCCACAATAGGGAAGGAGTATCACACCTGACACAACAAAGACTAGTAGTCTGTTTGGTACAGCTGTCCCTCATGACATCAAACAACCTGATGTATATGTGCAGTTTAGGCAACCATGTGTCTGTTCAGAACAGTCCTTTGGCTGTAAACTGAAATCAGGTGGGATCCTTTCCAACAAATTATTAGACAAAGCATACCATCATACACACTGTGTAGAATGTACACCTTCAAGAACTATTCTTGTGCATTGGTCATTCTTAATGTTGATGTGGAAATCCTGGCTGTAACAAATTTTTTTTATGTATCATGTAAAACTCAAATACAAACTTATCTCTGTTGCTGCTGCTGTGCTCTCAACTGCCCATCAAGCTTGGGATAGACCACCGCAAGAATACGGGCCATTAGGGGGGTCAGGGTATAGCATATGCGCTTCCCATGGAGGGAAAACTGCCGGAGCTGGACTTAGGCTGATTTTCAGGTCTAATGTAGTAGGTCCTCCCACCTCTCCCTGCAACAGAAGCTTCATCACTTGTAGATACCCAGGGTCTGCACGTTCCTGGTGATGGCCTTCCAGATACCCTGCTTCTGATGGGCATTGACCTGTATGGACACAAGAAATGAACTAAAAAAATGGTTTGGGGAATTTTTGTTTGTCTGTATTGATGTCACAATTTTTTTACATCTATCATAAACATGACTCATAAGTTACCATACAACATGCGTATTTTACCATGCTGACCAAAACAAATATATTAATATACACTTTTGTAGTATGCTGTTGACTAACCTTGTCCCTTGTCATGGCTTAAACTCACTAATCAAGTCCAGTGACATTATCTAGCCCAGGGGCATCCTTCATTTTGTTGGTTGGTTGGTTGATAGCTTTATTTCGATATGCATATATCATAAAAGCATTTACATAACAAATTTAAAACAGCACGTCGATAGGGGAAAAGACTGAACATTAAGAACAGCATATAAAAATAGCAATTGATCAGAATAATTTAGTTAAAAAGGGATTAAATTGAAATAGACAGTCTTTTTAAGCGGATCAACCAAGCCCATTTTAAAAATTTGGATACTGCACAAACAATAGGAGGGGTGGTGTCCGTTAATAGAATCCGTAGAGCCACCAAACACTGTCGAGTGCCCAATTCTCTACAAAGTGGTTTGAGCCAGTGGGATCTAGGACGCACGTAGTCCGGGCATTCGAAGAGAAAGTGTGCCACAGTTTCGGGTCTATCGGTACATAAGGCGCAGTGGCGTGATGCCTGCTTTGGTGTGTTCCATCTGGAGAGGAGATCGGCTAGGGGTAGAGTCCCTAGTCTAAATTTAATGTAGAGAGCCCGATCCATGGGGATGGTAATAATGTCTAAGTATGGCTCAAGGGCAACAACGTCTTTAATTTTCAAAAAGGCTGCGGTAGAGTTGCAGTGTCGCTGGTTGCTAATAAGCTTGGCTGAAACCCATTCCCAATAAAGTTTTTTCAGGGTCTCTTTTGGGGGTGATGAGTGTGTAGGCCAACAAGAGCCCAATCCCAGGTCCCCGAGCAGATGTTTAATGTCCCTAAGCCATTTAATCTTTTGCCAGCCATCTGAGTGCATCCCCTCTGTCAGCCCATCTGCGTAAGATTTTAGTTCAGGGACCCTCCACAAGCGAGCCCAGAGCAGGAGTGGTCGAAGGCGGGCCTGGTCCTTGATTGACTTACAGCCTGCGTCCAGGAGCACCGGAACTGTCGGGGTGCTTATCGGGATAGCCAAAAGGTCCTTGAGAAATTTGTTTTCTGCCTTAGACAGAGACTCCATGTTGCCTAGGCCCCATAACTCAGCTCCATAGAGTGATGCGGATACTGCACGAGCTTTGTAGATATCTATTATCGGAGCTACACAATGTTTTGATGAGTTGTTGTACTCCTTTAACAGAGCTCCCCCCACCCTTTTGTGACCTACAGTCATTTTGTTAATGTGGGGGGTCCAGCTCATCGCATCGCTCAAACGGATTCCCAAATAGTCAAATTCTGACACTCTTTCAAGGGGGATTGAGTTCAGGATGGGTGGGCGGCCAAGTTTGCGGGGGGGGGTGCATGATTAGATACTTCGTTTTGTCCACATTGATGACAAGTCCTCTGTTTACGCAGAAATCCTGGAAGCGGTTTAGGAGCTTTTGTAGGCCTTGGGGGGTTTTCGAAATGATGAGGGTGTCGTCGGCAAACAACAGGGTTGGGATCTTTACGCCACCCAATGTGCGGGGGTCTGCTGGTTCTTCAAGCAGGTGCTCTACCACCCCATTCACATAGAGGGAGAATAGGGTGGGGGCTAGAACGCAGCCCTGCCGGACACCCCTAGCAACCGAGATCTTATCGGTCTTTTCCCCGTTCAAACCCCATCTGACCTGGGCATAGTTGGCATTATGCAGTTTGATGAGGAGATTTAGAATATAGGGGGGCATTCCGAGACCATACAACACCCTCCAAAGTTCCTCCCTAGGAACCAGGTCAAAGGCAGTCTTCAAGTCTATGAAGGCCAGGTAAAGACTGCCCTTGCCCAGTTCCACCACCTTCCAGTATAGTAACAAGAGTCTAAAAACCTGTTCGATGGTTCCTGTGCCTGAGCGAAACCCAGCTTGCATCTCAGACAGTATGTGGTTATCATCCACCCATTGGAGGATCCTCCCCAAGATAGCTTTCCCCGCCACCTTCTGGGTAGAGTCTATGAGGCTTATTGGCCTGTAGTTCCCTGGTAGGTCCCGACTACCCTTTTTAAAAATTGGAACTACCTCTGCCCCTTTCCAGGACTCTGGCACTGATCCTCCCTCGATAATAGCATTCAGGAGTGCAGAGATCAGCAACCCCCATTCACCTGGATAAGCTCGAAGAAGGTCCCCAGGTAACCCATCCGGGCCAGCTGCTTTTAGTGGTGTGAGAGATTTTATCAAGTTTGTGACCTCCCGTGCGGAGAAAAGGTCCATGTCTCTGTCCAAGGTATAGGGGGGAAGAATAAAGGGGTCATTTAGCGTGCCTTCTACGGTGGAATAAAGAGCCATAAAATGATTAAACCACGACTGGGCAGTAATTGTGCAGGTCCTCAAGGTGTCATCAGGACGGTTCCTACTGCCCACCAGGTCCCAGAACCCTTTTGCATCTCTCCCTCGACTAGCAGCTAAGAGGTCCTGCCAAAAATTGTCCTCCCACTCCTTCTTGGTGTTTTTTTGGCAGTGAGAATATAACCTTCTGGCCTCCCTGGTCCTAATTTGAGATTTAGATTTGACTGCTTCAACAAGCAGTTTCTTCGCTTCCCTACACTTGCAATTAGACCACCCTTGTCTGGCCCGGGAACATGGTTTCTTCCTATTAGCGCTTCCTCGGACAATAAAAAGATCACTAAGAGCCTGGGTTAGGTTACAGAACCTGGCAGGCACATCCACCAACCCACCCTCAGGAGAGACAAGGTTTTCCAGGGCTGTAGCTAAGAGGTGCGTTATGGAAGAAATCTTCTCCACTGAGAGCGATAGCTTAGTCCACTTTAGCCGTCGACCACAGTTAGAGACCACTGACCTATCCGTGGCGGGGGAACAAGCGGTTCTGCTCCCTAAACCGTTTAACCACCTATTGGTCAGGGTAAGCGAGAGGAGATTGTGATCACTCTCGACAGAGGGTATGATCACCATATCCTTTACCAAGCTCCATAGATGGACGTCAAGAAGAAAATAATCGATTCTTGACGTATGCTCGGGCCTATTGTAAGTATGGGCTCCCTCTTTGTCGGAACTAGTCCTGCCATTAAGAGCCCTCAGGTCAAATTCCATTGTTAGGGAACTGACCTGGAGCACCACTTCTGTCCATTTTTTAATTGGTCTAAGTTCTAGAGCTGGGATCCCCCACCTATTATCGTCTTCCTCTTGGTCCTGTGAGACTTTAGGGCCAAGAGGCTCGAAGGTGCAATTTGAGTCACCCGCAACCAGGGTGCGGTGCTTGTATGGGGAGGATCGGAGCATGGCCTCCAAACAGGCTATGGTGGGCGATTCTCTACCCCCCTTCATACCTCGGGTATAGATGTTGAAGATATTAGCGATAACATGCCCCTTGGCGTTTTTCAGGGTGATGTTAAGAAGATCCGGGCAATGAGTATCATGCTCCTCCACCCTACAATTAAGTGCGGAGGCTACCCAGACAATGAGGCCACCCGAAGGGCGACCCCTGCCTGTCTCAGAATGGACAGCTGGTAGATGGTGAGTAGAATATCCTGCCTTATGTAGGGGCTCTTTTCTCCAGGTTTCCTGGAACAGACAAATGGAGTATTGCTCCACCAGTGCGTTCCAGTCAGGCAGGGCCAGCTTCCTGTCCAGACCAGCAACATTCCAGCTGAGAACCCTAATAGGTGGGTCCGCCACAGCCGAAATGCTGCAGGGCTCGACAAGGCCAGATGGATCTGTCTCTCCCGCAGTAGGGCAAATGGTGGCAGGCTCAAATGGAGTCCTCCCCACCCTAAATTCCCCTGTATATACTAGTGCAGCCTGCTCATCTAAGGTAGTCAAGGGATCTTTGGGTTTAACAGTTATCAAGGGGTGGGCGTCTGAAAGCCAAATCGTCCGAGCCTCCTCTGGGGAGTCAAGAAGTCAATAACCCCTGGCACCCCAGCTTGGCAATGGCAAAGCTGCATGTGGTTGCACAACAGTTGTTGCTGGGTGCCATTGACCATAAGCATAGTTTGGGGTCGGTATCACAGGGAAACTATTTATAGGATTCAAGACCGGCCGCGGGTAGAAGAATGTTAAATCTACTGCTTCAACTCCGGAACCGGTCGTGGCCTGTCCAAGGCTACATATTGAGTGGGCAGCTCTTGTGTCTTGGAAATTGACCACCACACAATCCCCCTCAACCACTTTCTTCCTCTGGCCAATCCAACCCACCCTGCGCACACCAAGAATCAGGCCATCCACACCCACGGGAAGGGGTCTGTTGGCTTCCAGCCAATGGATGACCTTATTCTTTAGAGCCTGGTGGGTTTCCTGCTGATTGTCCCTCAGGGCAGGAACCCTGGTAAGGACAACAACATATGGATGGCACTCGGGGGGGAGATTAACTGGGGGACACTTGCGTACCACCTTTTGAGGGATAGGCACTGGATTTGGATTTTTAGGTGAACTTGTAGTTATTTTTGCCTTTGGAGCCGAGGCTACTCCCCTGGCAACAGTGGGTGGAGCGGAAGGTGGTTTAGAATTGTGACCAGCCCCTCCATCTTGCCGCTTCTTTTGAGCAGGATTAGGTTTAGCTGTTCTCGCTGCCGGGGGGGTACTAGCATGAACCTGGACAACATGGGTAGTAGCGGTCGGCTTGGCCGGTTTTGCGACTGCCAGTGGTGCAGGTGTTGGAGCCTTCCCACTGGCTTGTGCAAGCACGGGTGATGCCGGTGAGTGTCCCTGTGTTGGGCCTGCTAAATTTACTTTCCCCTCGATCCCAATTGCAGTGTCCTCCCTAAGCCTTGACTGCAATTTGATAAGTGATTTCAAGGAGAAGAAATTATCCCGGGTGGTCTGTTCAAATCTGTCAAGCCTATCCCCCAGACTCTTGACTTGGTCAATAAGCGGTACCAGCAGAGCCTTAACCAATTTATCGAAGTGCTCTAGGGAGGACCCCTCATTTAAGGATGTAGGTAATGCCTTAACCGGGTGCAAGGGCGATGGCATTTCTGTTACTGGCCCCGGAGGGGTAGTATTCCCTAATGGTACTAGTCCTCCAGCTTCTAGGAGCGTAGGGCCTTTATGGGGCTGTGTCCTTGGGCGCTTGTGGAACAATGAATAGCTTCCTTTCCTAGTGCTGATAACCCTTTTCCTTTTCTTGTGAGCCCGACAAACTCGTGCCGGAGGCGGCGGTTTAAGGCTTGGAGTGGGAGCCTCGTTGGGAGGTAGGGAATTGTAACCAGGAGGGGTAGCCATTGGTGGTGTAGGTCTAGGACCCGCGGCAGTTGGGCTGGGACTGGGATGGGGTGGATTAGAAATTAGACTCTCTATCCTATCAATGCTAGCCTCTATAGCTACAATCCGTGTCTCTGCGGACAGAATCTCCGTCAAGGGGGAGATAGGGTAGTTGGAGATTGGGGACAGGGCATGTGCAACTGCTCCCAAGGAGGAGCATTTGGAAGGAAAGGAGTCTTGTGAGAGGCGACGTTCCGTCATCACAATCTCCTTTTCAATTACCGCAGCTACCCTTGTGATACATTTGTCCATTGTGCCAATTATTGTGTTCCCTGTCGCACTTTCTCCCCCACTCCTCAGAGCTTTACCAGAGCGAGTTGACATGGTGGCCTCGAGGCCCGTAATTATTAACCGAGCCCTTGACCCAAGAACGATGGATGTAAGAGGGGTGGCCCAGCCCAGCCTCTGTCAGCCCCTGACTGCCACAGACTGCCCGCCCTGTGCTCGGGCTTCGCTCGCGTCCCGCTGAGCGGACAACCGTTATTTATAAAGGGGCGTTGCAGTCGGGGAGCGTGTCTTGCTGGGGGCGCGGCCGTGCACACCTGTGCAGCGCAGGGACTCCTGGTCTTCAGAGTCCCTGCGGCGCGCGCCCTCGTTAGCCTCGCGGTGCTCCCTCCTCCTTCCTGTAATTGGCAAGCCCTCCTGCAGCCTCGACCGCACGCCTCACGCCGCGCAGCGGCACCCGCGAAGCGGGTGCTGCAAGCTGTTGACTGGCGGCAGGGTGGTCAATCCCTCCAGGGATACGGGGAGGCTGGATGGCAGGGGAGTTGGCGTTTTCAGCGGCAGCCGACAGCACCCAAGTAAGCTTCCTCTGCAAAGACGGGTCCCGCTACAAGTTGGGAGACTTCCCGCTTTTAGTTCCTGGTCAGCCGGGGGGCGTGTCTTGCTGGGGGCGCGGCCATGCACACCTGTGCAGCGCAGGGACTCCTGGTCTTCAGAGTCCCTGCGGCGCGCGCCCTTGTTAGCCTCGCGGTGCTCCCTCCTCCTTCCTGTAATTGGCAAGCCCTCCTGCAGCCTCGACCCCACGCCTCACGCCGCGCAGCGGCACCCGCAAAGCGGGTGCTGCAAGCTGTTGACTGGCGGCAGGGCGGTCAATCCCTCCAGGGATACGGGGAGGCTGGATGGCAAGGGAGTTGGCGTTTTCAGCGGCAGCCGACAGCACCCAAGTAAGCTTCCTCTGCTGAACTGCGACTCATGCGTTTCTCCTACCCAGACGGCAGCTTCTCATCGTCAGCCTTCATTTTGTATGATGTGAGCTACTTCAGATCAGTGCAAAACATTGTGAACTACTGAAGGTTAAACAACCTGCGCATTGTTACCAGACACCGTCACAGCCAGTTTCATTGACTTGATGCCTAAAGTCAATAGTGCCAGATACTGTGGTTTGAACTACCTACTACAACTAAGAGCACTATGAAAGGGCTGCCATGTGTGTCAGTGATAGTGTACTCCTTGGTTATGTATGAACATGTGTAGGTATGAATGGGATCTAATGGAGAGTGTGACAGAGTCTGTGTGGTATGTACTTGTAGCACAGGCCAAACCTTTTACCAAATGTGACATCGTTACATGAATGACACAAACATACAATTGTATGTACTTTTAAATTGGTGTAATTTAAAAGTGCTGAGAAATATTCCACAAAACACTTCAAATCATAGAACATTTTTTCTGCTCTTTAAAATTCTCACATCTAAAAAAAAGGACTGTATCTTGCATAAATACTTATGACACAATGAATACTGGCCTGTGGGAGCAGGAGGCCTGCAGTGTGGAGATGAAAAACTTAGAAATGGCAGTAAATTAAATGAAATGTTCACTCAATAAGTTAGCTAACTCTCCACTTCAATTGTTGTCCATTTAAAATCATTCAGGGACATATTTATGTGCAAAGCTCCAAATTTGAGTTGACAAGGAAATATTTGTATGACAGATATACCTCAGTGCTTCAGTTGTTTGTCCCTTTGACTTAGCCCTGCCTAGCTCATGATTCTGCTATCTGCAGCCTGATGATCATGGTGTCAAATGAACACAACCCTCCCCTAAATTGTATATGAAAAAATGATCTCGTGCCCATCTAATAACTGCCCTGAAGGCTGTGTGCTACTCTGAAGGGGTCTGGGAGCAACTGGCAGCTCCCAGTCAACTTTTTGGAGACCCCTGATCTCGGCCGAGGGATAACACATAGCAAACATCATTTTGGTTATATAGTCTGTTTTCGAATTTACATGATGTGAGATTTCTACGTTTCACATGCAATTCAAAAATATACATAGATATAGCTCTACATACAGACATAGTAGTATCTAGGGCTTTGCTCACACAATACATACTAATATTGTTTTTTTCTTTTTGCAAAGTGTAAAGTGCTTACAAATCCCCAACATTGTCCTCTGTAAGGAACAAACTATATGACACTTCACATCAATCACTTCACTTCACTCAGGAATTCAAAGGATCGTTGTAGCAGTGTAAATAGAAAAAACAGTAAGACAGATTTACAGATACATTTCAAACATATACCTGTTCCTTTGGTGAGCCACAGAGCTGGTTATAGAAGGACAGGACCTCCTTTGCCAGCAACTCACCCCGTCTGATGAGACAGTAGGGGCCCTGTCACCTGCTTGACCTGGCATCATTGTTCCACGAGGTCATAAACAGCAGCAAAAGTGGAGGAGGTCTTGATGGCTGCAGTCTTAGGAGGCAAGTGAGCTTTTATCGAACCGCCGTGTACATGTATGGGATGTACATGATTGTCAGAAGACACAGCCATTGCCTTCATACGTTGCTTTCGCACGTTAGCCTATGGCTGTGTCTGTTGTAGAGTTGAAGACTCACTGCGCAGTGTGTGCATATCTTGTACTGAGACACCCTGTACAGTGATTGGATGGAAGTTTTTAAGATTGCATTTGACTAATTTCATGTTGAATGGTGGCACCAAGCCAATATGTGCTTCTTGATTTTTCTCTAACCGCATGTGGCAGTCAACCAAAAGCGTATCTATCTACCTTCACATTACACATTTTGTGTTAAGTGTATGAATCTGTTGATATCTCTCATCATTGTAGAAATAACTTCTTGTAGCAGACCACTTAAAGTTGATTGTGACATTCGCCCAGATAATGCAACAGTGTATTGGGCTGTGTCCTGTGACCACAAAATTGAGTACTGCCAGTATTTAGGACTATTGGTTTTATTGTTGTGCAATTCCAATTGTGAGGCAGAAGATCTGGCTCTAGCTGATGACATAATCCGTTAATATTTTGTCTGTTGAATCTGATTCTTTTGATTATATCACCTTCTTCCATGGTGGCAAGGTGTGGAACTGTAAATGTTAAAATGGCACTAAATACTTGTGTTATGCATGGTTCGTTATGTTTAATAAACATTTGATAGAACACTATTTCAAATTTAATGAAATACTAGTTGATGAGTTTTTGGTATTTGTATTTTGTTTACAAGGTGGGAATTATCGAGAAACATTACCCACTTGCAATTCATTTATGAATAAACAAGCCTGTGGATGGAAGGGGAAGAAATTTAATGAATATAGAAAATAACTACAACACCAGTCTTTGTCTTTATTTTGCTTTTAGTAAACAAAAGCAAATAACGTAAAAATGGATGTAAGCCAAAAAACAAACACAATAAGAAATAGTCAGTCATGGATTACGCCAGTTACCTCTTAGTGGGCCTGAATCAAGCGGAAATTAGCCGCCTCCAGCGCATTCAGAATGCCGCAGCGAGAGCGGTGGTGGGATTACCTAGATTTTGTTCCACTACTAACACCCTACGTTCGCTGCATTGGCTTCCGATTGCACAAAGGATCCGGTTCAAGGCCCTTTGTGTTGCCTACAAAATCCTCAAGGGATCCCCGGCTACGATCCTCTCCAAGCTCTTGTCTCGATATGTTCCTGTTCGGTCTTTAAGATCTTCAGACCTAGAACTGGCGGTTGTCCCCCGCTTTAAGCGTAGCAGGGCTGGCGGACGCTCTTTTCAAGTCCGCGCTGCAGTGCTATGGAATGCCCTTCCCCCGGCGATTCGTGCCCTTAGGGACTTGTTCTCTTTTCGCCGAGCTGTTAAAACCTTCTTGTTCCCTTAGTACTCTGTCTCTTCCGTTTTGTGCTGTTTAGTTGTGTTGTGCTGCTACCTTGTCGGGCGCCAGGATGCTCCTTCGCTGGAGCATCTGTGCGCTTAATAAATACGCATAACATAACATAACATGGTGAATGAAACCATAATTGTTGAGGCAAAATTGTTTGAAGTCCAATGTCCAAAATACAACTGGGCTCAGAAAGGTAAATGTTATCCTAAAATCGTCCACAGAGTAAATGGTAGTCACACACTGGAGGAAATTAGGTTCAGCATCTCTTGGTGGTGGTGGTGGTGGTGGTGGGGGGGTCTTTTCATCATCTCCTGGTGGTCCAGATGAACTTGTGCTCCTGCAGGGGGCTGGTGGATTCGCAGTTGCAGGGACTGAGGTGGATGCAGGCATTGCCTCTTATGGCAGGACTTCCCTTGCTGTGGCTGAGTCAGATCTAGTATGGCCGGATAGAGTTGGACCACAGGAAGGGGAAGATGGTGCAGGAAAAGCCCTAATTGGAGTTCAGATTTTTGATCTGAATATTGTGCTCTCTCTGCAACTGCTTCATGTACTGGAGCTCTACAAGGACTTGTCCCATCATGTCTTGGGAGTGATCGAGGGCTCCCAAGACTTGGTTGATGTGGCCAGGGTGACAGTGACCCCTAGTGGTCTCACTTTGCTGCCCCACAAATCACTCCCACAATTCCTACCCCATTAACCTGTGACCTAAAGCCAGTGTGCCCCGTCACACTGGTTCTTGGCAGAGCTTTAGGTGGTGGTTTTGTCTCACCACCAGCCAAAACTGGGGAACAGAAGATAGATGCTATGTTTCTTTGGACACAGGAAGTGGAGGTATCCATTTAATGAGGTGTTGTAACAGCTGGGGTGTGAGATGTAAGTGTGGGCCGAGGAAGACTCACTGGAGCCATCTGCCCAGGCAGTCCAGATGGACCAGGCCACTCCTCTGTATCTGCACTTCGAGGAGTGGAGTACTCCCTGGAGGCTTGACCCTGTGCTGGAGTGGAGGTATCCTTAGATACAGATGTTTTGTCACATGCTATGGCTTCTGGAACTATAATGAATGTAACAAAATAATATTGCACATCCAATGGGTTTTAAGAATATATAATATAGCAACTTAAACAGTAAAAGGAATTGAATATCATGATTAGACCTTTCAGTGGAACTTTAATTAATTACACAAACTGTTTATGTTTCATGCAAACTACTTTAAATAAACAGGTAAGAAGATGTCCTGAAAGGAAAAAAGATAAAGCAGTAAGTATACATTAAATCTACTGACCATTCAACACAACACAGTCAAAAGGAGAAATGTGAAATTAACCATTCGGAGGCCTACACCAGACATTTACACAACTTTGAGAGATGTTTAGCATTAGTTATCATATGAACAGTGCAGAGTCCAGTTTTCACATATGCCACTTTGATTTAGCATATAGTTTTACAGCCTTAAATGTGTAAGGTCAACAAACCTTGATTTGTGAAACTAATGACAAAAATTCAATTACATGACAGGAAAAGGACAACATACACAATTCAACACACACAATTTTTAAAAGAGAGCCTTAAATAGAGATTGATCGGGAGTCCCTTTTGAGCCTTTGCCTCAGTTGTCCGTGGAGACGCTGCTTTCCTGCCACCCACCGCCGGAAGAGTCATTCGGGCACCTTGTGTTGCACCGACCAGCGGAGATACCATTTCTTTGCCGCCCACCGCCGAAAGAGTCATCTGGGCAGCCTTGTTGTGCCGGGACTGCATGTCCCAGAGGTCCTAGCGGCACTACTTGGAAATGCCGCCCACGCTACGCCATAGCGCCAGGAGGCACTTGAAAACGACGCAGGGCTCCCACAGCACGGGACGCGCGTGGGCCAAGGGCGGACCCGTCTGCGCCCGTCATCGCCAGGAAGAGGCAGGGCAGGGCCACCTCTCTAACCCCTAGGTCCCTGAATCAAACCTGGCCCGATGAGCAAGGTACTGTGACTAACTTATTTTTGGGCTCCTCTAACTGTAAGTGGCTTAAGACTCTGAAGTTTGATTTACCCTTGGAACAGCAAAACAAATTGTTACTTGTACCCCAGAGACTTTCGGTGCTAGCATATTTTGGACTCTGTACTTTTCTCAATAGTATTCTAAGAGCTGCTTTACGTGATTTTACATTTCTGCAATGAGTAAGCGGAAAGCAGGACAGGGTGTTGTCCGGACCCTTGACGCTTTCCTATTAAGGGCAAAATCAGTGCTAATTAAATAGATTCAACTTACAGAGTATAGGCTATCACTTGAACCCCTCCCTTTTCAGAATAGACTTTCTCTGACCCCAGAGCTAGTGATAGAGGATACTCCTTCTATCCTTTCATCTGACACTGAGCATAGTCCCATTAGGTCCATGGTCAATACTAGAGGCAAATAAGCCAAAGTAGGTACAGACCATATTGCGGAACCACCTCATAAAAAAATGAAGAGCCGTGGAACATACAAACAGAATAAATCAGGACAACGAGTAACTGGGAAGAAAGTAAGAACTATCATAGATGTAACAGAATCTAACCAAGGTCCCCCCCATACTACTACTATCACCCCACTTACTGTCACAGCGAAAACGGTGGGCAGTATTCAAGAGGAGAATTTCTGGGGTAGATTGGAAACAATGATGACAGTATTGCTGGATCCAATTGTAAAAAAATTTCTCAATGGTAGAAACTAGGCTGACCAAGGTGGAGGGGATGATAAGTCATAAACCCCCGGTCCCACTGGTTCCTAACTCTGAGTCCAACCCATGCCCGTCAAATAATGGGGTGAAGGGCAGGGAGGATGGTCAAGTTGTTAACACTCCAGTATTTAGGCAAGTGCAGACCAGGAGTTTTGTTAATGATACTACTTTAAATAGCCTACATATCCCTACTCGAAGTGGGGACCATCTCCCTTAAGCAGGATCTTCACTAGCAGAAGTTAGCAATATAGTTAATGCAGAAAGGGGAACATTAGGCCCTAAACCGGCTGGACAGCCTGACGATGAAGACTTAGAGAGAGAAAGAAATATTCAAGATCATCGAGGCAACCCCACGAAATCACCACAAAATCTTAACTTGCCCCCTGAAGCAACCCTGTATACGGTTATTCTGACAAATGTACCCCCCTTACCACATAATAGCTTTGAACACTGGTCGACCCTGAGGAACAAGGCACTACATCCCCTTGGTTTAAGGACCGGTATTAAAAATTCCCTCTTCTCAGAATTGAAAATGGTACGGAGAATAGGGTGGGTAGGTACCTCTAGAAAAACTCTCCGTGGGGACTGTGTGGTACTAACGTTTGGTTCGCCATCTTTAGTGCGCGCAATCCTGGATAGGGGAAACACGGGCCTGTTAACTCTAATGATATAACCATTCTCCCTCTTGGTTATTTCTACCAACCACCAACATACTTTAAATTCTGCTGGAGGAGATTTCATAGGGAATAGGGAGCCTAGATTTCTGGTTCCTGTGAGTAATCGTTTTGATGCCCTGAATCTATTGGAAGATGTCGACTGACTGACTCTGGGGACTTACAGTCAACCTAACCCTGTACCTGCAAGTCCCGAAAGTAAGAGTAAGTCTAGATCGGCCTGGGTAGGAAATGACTCTCGATCTAGCCCCATTAATGGTCACGAGATGGAAGAGGACATAGGCCCGAGAGCTCTTACTGCGGAAACATCCTCTAACCCTATGGGCTGCCTAAATGCATCCCAGCCACATGGTGAGGTACTGGCGGACCCATTAGGGATAGTAATTCCTATTTCTACCTTAGAGAATGACTAAGTAGATCTTTGTACTATTGCCTCATGGAATATTGCGGGCATCCGCTCTAAATTATGTAACCAGCTGTGGTGGGATTTTGTATTGCAAATTGACATACTATGCCTTCAAGAAACATGGTCGAAAGAGGCAGTCCATATGAATGGGTATATGATCTACCATGCGCCAGCTATAGACGGTTTGAGTGGAAGGGCCAAGGGTGGTCTTTGCACCTATATATCTATTTCTAATTCAATGCTTTATTTGGTTGGTATATCACAACCATACAAGCAAACATTAAAAAACATTACTAGTTACATTTATCCTTATAAAATTCACAGGATATCATAATAGTCACACAAAATACGTGCAGGGATTATAAATAGGTTAACAAATGATCACTGAATTACAAAATATACAAATGCCATATTATGTGCAAAACTCGCAATAAAGTGCAATGATCCACAAATATGCACTTTGTGCAATTTTCACTACATTACTCAGTCATCACTAAATCACACTACACAACCAAAATAACAACCTGATGAAAATGCCATTAGCTTCCCGTATACATAATGTGCAAATAATGCAACACAGTACTTTATAAGAAGAGAGGTATACGTTTTTCTCCATACAACTGGTGCTAATAATTAATACATCATGTGCAAAGCTTCGCAATAAAGTGTCATGTGTCAGCAGCATGTATTTTGTGCAAAATTTGCCAAAAGTGCCTTGTGCAACTGGTACTGGAAACCATAAAATATTAATAAAACTAACATTTGCCATATTGAGAATTGCCATATACATACTCAAGGATTTATGATGGATGTCCTAGCAGCTATACATTTTAAAATATATGATGCAACATAAAAACAGACATCTGTGCCTTCCAAAGAAGATATCAACTTCATAGCACTTTAGTGATTCGAACATTATATTTTAAAAAGATAGGTTTCAAATAAAACTTTCTTAACAATGAATACAATTTACAAAACATTAAAAAATGGCAGCAGCTTTGTTTTGATATATCATCACATGGACATGCAGAGTTAGTACTTTTTTTCATAGATGGAAAGGCCACAAGATGATGGACAATTCCTAGCCAAAGCGATGGAGTTTCTTGTTACTTCAGTTATATATGACTGGAAACCGGTTCTGAGATTTAATTCTTGATAAAATACAAAAGTAGGTTGTTTCACAGTCAAACTCTCCCTGGCCTCAATGACACGGGCCAAAAAGGTTACTTTAAGCTCTTTTTTTTGATATTGAGGCTGCATATTCTGGCTCCACAAAAATATTACAATTAAGCTGAAGATTATACCAGCGATGAATATAACTAAGCCAGGGTATCCGGGAACAGTAATCGAGCTTCATACAATCTCTTATAATGGATTGCGTGAATTAGGTTTTGTTTTTCGACCATATTGAACGCCATAGAAGCAGGGAGCGTAGTGCTGCTAGTTCAGTGATATAGTTAACTCCCACTTTCTGATGTATTAGTTCTGTGGCGGCTGATGTTGGTACACACAGCAAGCGTTTAAGAAACTTATTTTCATCTTGTTGAAGTGACTTACCACTGCCATAGCCCCATACCCCTGCCCCATATACCGCAGAGGATACACACCTCGCATTGTAAATGGCCCACATGTCTTTTATTCTTCGGTCCCCTAGCTTGGTAGAAAATCTGAATATACTATTAGCAGTCCTACTCATCTTATAATGTATATTTTCATGTTCGTGGGACCATTTCCCATCCCCTGCAAACGTTATACCAAGATAACAAAACATTTTGACTGATTGAACTTTGGTATTATCTATGTAAAAAGTCCTAGTTGACTTAACTTTCTTCCCACATGTCATAATGAACGTCTTCGTCTTATTAATTAAAAGTTTTCTCCCGTTAATAAATATTGCAAAATTATCAATAAGTTGATGGAGGCCAATTTGTGTACGTGATAATAAAACAGCATCATCTGCATATAGCAGAATTGGAACTGCTTTCCCATCTATTAATGGGGCATCCGCAGGAACTTCTTTTAGTGTTCTGTCGACTTGATTAATAAATAAAGAAAATAAAAGTGGAGCCAAAACACAACCCTGACGGATGCCTCTTTTCACATTAAAAAAGGGGGTACATTCACCAACAGGCCCATATCGCACTTTACAAGATAACCTCTCATATAATCTAGCCAAAAAATATACAATTTCCTTAGGGGCACCAGAATCGAGTAGTGTAGACCACAAAATGGAGTGGTCTACAAGATCAAAGGCACTACTCAAGTCTGCAAAACATAAAAACAGATTCCCGTTTTTCACTGATGTAAATTCAAGATTAACACACTGCTCCAGTGTTCCTAAACCCTTTCTAAAACCATATTGGTCTTGTGATAAAATATCGTTTTCTGAAGCCCAAATTTCCAGCCTTTGTAATAAAATCCGGCTCATAACTTTAAAAGATGAGTCCAGCAAAGAAATTGGGCGATAATTACATGCCTCAGATTTTGAACTTTTTTAAAAAAGGGGAATAATAATTGATTGGCCCCAGGACAAAGGGAGATAACCTTCTGCAGCAGCATTAAAAAACCTTAATAAGATTGGAGCCCACAAATTCATTTCATTTTTATATAGGTCCACCCGGGGCTTTACCTCCTTTGCTGCTTACTAGCCCTTCATACACTTCATCTAAATTTATTTGTAGGGGTAGTATTGGCCAAATTGAATCTTTGCTCACTAAAAAATCTGTAACCAACCTATCTGGATTAAAAATCGATGTAAAATGTTCGATCCAAGCATTACAGTTTACATATGAAGTTATTTCAGGTACATAATCATTTTTTAAAAAGGGACTATTTACAGTCTCCCAAAACAATTTACTTTTGTTTGTGTCTGCTGCTAGGCTAAGTTTATTCCAAGCTTCTGTTTGGAGTTCTTTTTTCCGTGCCGACAACGTTACTTTATAATTATAACGTTGTGCCTGAATATGTATGGTATTTTGTAGCTTAGTACATAATGTCTGTTTCAGGTTATGTAAGGCTTGAGAACAATTTTTATCAAACCATGCGCAATTAACCTGCTTAGTTACCCTATTACTTTTGATTAATAGACCTTCTACAGTTTTGTTTATTTTATGGAGACAGGAAAGCAATTTATGTGGATGATCCTCAGTACTTAGACAATAATCTAATTCTTTACTGCATTTTCGTACCACATCCCTTTGTATCTTCTGGGGATCAATGCCAGCCCATTTGATCCTCATACCATTAGGTCTTATAGCGTCCATATCAGTAGTGCAAGTACTAGTGGGGTGATGTTTATCACCCCAGCATAACAACGATATTGAAATACTGTTATGGTCGCTTACGACCTGTTCAGTAATCCATAAATTCGAATAACCAGTAATATAGGAAATCAGGATGTGGTCAATGTTAGTATTAGCATTCTTGCCTTTGAATGTTGAAAATTTAATATTTCCCCTCCTCTTAGTACAATCCAGAAGTTCTAGATCTAGTCCCGCTATTAGGTTATTTAAGGCTGTGCCATAATCACAATGGGGATAATATATATGTTCAGTATGATCATCCTTACCAGACTCGCTCATAAATCCACATGTCTTGCTTTGGGCCAAGGGCAAACTTGGATGTTAAAATCGCCAACCCAAAGTGTAGTGACTTGTTTGCTTGACAGTGCCATCATTCTCACAATTTACATCCCCAATGCCGGCACTATGCGCCCCCTACTATTATCGAAAATATTATTATAGTAGTTGATTAAAATCAAATCATTTCCCCTATAGAACTCAAGCCACATTACCTGACTGTATGTATCAACTGTTATGCAACTCTTAATTTTGAACATGGTTAATCTATTTGATACAAGGATAAAGAGGCCACCCTTTGCTCTGCCAGCTACAGAATTAACGGCATTTAGCCAATAAGATGTATATCCTTCAACGAAAATAGACTCTATGCACCAAGTTTCTTGTAGGCAAATAATATCATGGCCTAAGGAAATAAAATCCTTCCAGAATAGTGTATCTAATTTCCTGCTGAGACCTGCGATATTCCATGTTACAATGTTTTATCCTTCCTCTGGAATAACAGTTACAGACCTGCATGCAGGGGTAGCTAAACTCACTATTTCAGGTGCAACAGACATCACCATAGGTGTTATTGGGGGGATTTTGACTACTACACCCGGGGCCAAGCTATTTCTGCCTCCTAGCTCATTGATATCTATTTCACCGTCATGCAATTGCAGAGTAGTTGGTAATGGGGCCTCGGGTACTATACCGAATACTTCTTCCTGGTGGGACTCTACAGGGGCATAGTCAAACATTTTCTTCTAATGAATCTAGAGCCTGAAATCTATTGCAAGTTGGGACAGTAAAACGGGGCCATGGTTTTGGGAGTGATAATATTTTATTGGAATTGGTATTATAATTACAACAAAAATTTTCATAGCTTTTAGCTGCCATCAAATGCCTGTAAAAATATCCTAAGGGAAGGAGGGTTGTATTGTACTCCCATTGGGGGGCATTGGCAAGTGTATTCCGTGCCCATCCTGTAGATCTAAAATGTATAATTATACAGTCACCCCCGAAACACTTCTTGACGGGACCAACCCATCCCACCCTTTGTGTTAGCAGTATCTGATTCGCTCCTTCCAATGGGAAACCACAATTATTGGATAACCAACGCAAAGTTTTATTTTTAAGTGTTTCATGGTTTTCCAATTGTTCTTCCCTTAATTTTGGCGCATTTACAAGGACCGCTACATAGGCGCCACATTCAGGTGGCAGATTAATGAATGACGGAACCTTATTTGTAGCAAAAGGCTTGGAACCTAAATGCCCTATCTTAGCAGCTTCCATAGGAGCCAACCTTTCCTTATCACTCAAGTCAGGAATAAGGGCAGGAGTATGTCTTTTCTCATAGGAATAGAAATGGCCTTAGGTATTTCCCTGGGGTCTGTGTTTACTTTTTGTGACCTCACTTTGATAGTTTTACTAGGATTCGGGGCCATTGAAGGGCTTCTACCACCCATGGTATTATCTTCCATCCTTTTGCCATTGTTTTCTTTCGGCCTAAGGTTGTCTCGCTGTATCCCCATACATTTCCAGATTGCTACTTAATTTATGTACCTCCCTGGATAAGTTATCAACCTTTTCGTGGAGAGGCCTAATCAGCTCAATTAATTTATCATATATGGCTTCCATGTTGGGAATATTTTGGGCCGCTACTAGATTTTGTTTGGACCTCGTGGTGACCATATTCCCCTTTGTAAGAGTTCTTTTGTCCTTTTTTACTTTCAGATTGCCCTGCCCTAATGTTTTCTTTTTAGGACCCTTAGTTGTGTTTGAGGGGGCAGGTGAAATATATGGGGAAATGTCCACTTCCGATAGCCATGGGGTAGTAGGGATACGGGAGTCATTAATATTGATAAGGTTTTCAGTTAATCTTGTATCCGGGATGTCTTCATTAGTTAGACTCAACACTGTACTCAAATTACCCTGGTCACCTAACATGATACTTGACACCATTGAAAGGCGTCTCTCCGTGCAGTCAATTTCTTCAGTGAGGGCACTAACTGCCTTTACCAGGCATGTATCTATTGTATTACAGGCATTTTTTGCACGTCTCCTTGCCATTATTAATACCTATCACTATACACTCCTCAATATAAAGCTCCATTAGACCAAATTAAGCAGTTATATAGTACACGAGAAAAGAAAAGCCAGAAGGCAATATGCCTTACCCCAACAGCTTATCCACAGTACTTTATATTACATACAGCGTTCGTTGTTTGTGCAAGTTGTAATATCCGCAGGTCGGTTTTTGGTGGAGGGGCCCAGCCCGGCCTCTTCCAGCCCCTGACGGCCACAGACGGCCCGCCCTTTGCCCGGGCTTAGCCCTGCGCATGCCCGCACGCGTCCCGCAGGACGGAAGAGGCTTGTTAGTTAAGTACCACTGGATGTCAGGGGGGAGGGGCTAGATTGCCGCTGGTCGCCCTGCAGCCTCCTGGGGCGGTGAGTTCTTCCTTGCTTTGCCCCCGCTGCCTCCTGCCAGCAACTCCACTCACGATGCGTCTCCCGTGGAGCGGGAGGTGCAAAAAGCTTTTCAAATCCCCAGTGTCAAGGGGGAGGGGCTAGATTGCCGCTGGTCACCCTGCAGCCTCCTGGGGCGGTGAGTTCTTCCTTGCTTTGCCCCCGCTGGCACCTGCCAGCAACTCCACTCACGATGCGTCTCCCGTGGAGCGGGAGGTGCGAAAAGCTTTTCAAATCCCCGGTGTCAAGGGGGAGGTGCTAGATTGCTGCTGGTCGCCCTGCAGCCTCCTGGGGCGGTAAGTTCATCCTTGCTTTGCCCCCGCTGGCTCCTGCCAGCAACTCCACTCACGATGCGTCTCCCACGGAGCGGGAGGCACGTGAAGCTTTTCAAATCCCCCGGTGTCAAGGGGGAGGGGCTAGATTGCCGCTGCTCACCCTGCAGCCTTCTGGGACAGTGAGTGAGTTCTTCCTTGCTTTGCCCCCGCTGGCTCCTGCCAGCAACTCCACTCACGATGCGTCTCCCGTGGAGCGGGAGGTGCGAAAAGCTTTTCAAATCCCCGGTGTCAAGGGGGAGGGGCTAGATTGCTGCTGGTCGCCCTGCAGCCTCCTGGGGCGGTGAGTTCATCCTTGCTTTGCCCCCCCTGGCTCCTGCCAGCAACTCCACTCACGATGCGTCTCCCGCGGAGCGGGAGGCGCTAGAAGCTTTTCAAATCCCCCGGTATCAAGAGAGAGGGGCTAGATTGCCGCTGGTCACCCTGCAGCCTCCTGGGGCGGTGAGTTCTTCCTTGCTTTGCCCCCGCTGGCTCCTGCCAGCAACTCCACTCACGATGCGTCTCCCACGGAGCGGGAGGCACGTGAAGCTTTTCAAATCCCCCGGTGTCAAGAGGAGGGGCTAGATTGCCGCTGGTCACCCTGCACCCTTCTGGGACAGTGAGTGAGTTCTTCCTTGCTTTGCCCCCGCTGGCTCCTGCCAGCAACTCCACTCATGATGCGTCTCCCGTGGAGCGGGAGGTGCGAAAAGCTTTTCAAATCCCCGGTGTCAAGGGGGAGGGGCTAGATTGCTGCTGGTCGCCCTGCAGCCTCCTGGGGCGGTGAGTTCATCCTTGCTTTGCCCCCCCTGGCTCCTGCCAGCAACTCCACTCACGATGCGTCTCCCGCGGAGCGGGAGGCACTAGAAGTTTTTCAAATACCCCGGTGTCAAGGGAGAGGGGCTAGATTGCCGCTTGTCGCCCTGCAGCCTCCTGGGGCGGTGAGTTCTTCCTTGCTTTGCCCCCGCTGGCTCCTGCCAGCAACTCCACTCACGATGCGTCTCCCACAGAGCGGGAGGCACGTGAAGCTTTTCAAATCCCCCGGTGTCAAGGGGGAGGGGCTAGATTGCAGCTTGTCGCCCTGCAGCCTCCTGGGGCGGTGAGGTCTTCCTTGCTTTGCCCCCGCTGGCTCCTGCCAGCAACTCCCCTCACATGCGTCTCCCGCGGAGCAGGAGGTGCAGGAAGCTTTTCAAATCCCCCGGTGTCAAGGGGGAGGGGCTAGATTGCCACTGGTCGCCCTGCAGCCTCCTGGGGCGGTGAGTTCTTCCTTGCTTTGCCCCGGCTGGCCCCAGCCAGCAACTCCACTCACGATGCGTCTCCCCTATATATCAAGTGCTCTGAAGATCAATGAAATAACTATGTGTGCAAACAACCCTTATTATCAAATACTCATACTGGATATAGATGTAAAACACTGTATTGCTTTAACTAATTTTTATAATAATATTCCTAAAGCGGAAGTAGCAACTGTTATAAAGAGTATTACAAAACTGTTGAAATCCATTGGGGGGAACAAGACGAAAGATATGATGATATTATTGGCAGGCGATTTTAACTGTGTGTTATGTCCCAATGCTGAGGATAATCTATGTGGGATTTTAATTGAAGAGGGGGTATGTTCCTCCCATTTCCGACATTCTATCTTAGTGGAACATCATAACAAATTAATTTATTCCCTTGATTTGGGCTTTGTTAATGATTTGTGCCCAGTACCCATTCCTATGCCCTGGACCTTTAGTGGTAGGGGCTTGTGTACCACTATAGATTACGTCTTAATGTCAAGTAACTATGCACATAGCCTCTACTCATTTCATGTTTCAGATATTTCCCTAAGCGATCACTTTCCTCTGTGCTTGTCACTCATGTTTCCATCAGGCAAACTGGCCAAATCAAGTACTAATGATCATCTGTTAGAAAACATAGCCATTGGGAATGTAAATGGTATTTCTTTGCGCTGGTGTATGGTGAATCAGGCAGTTATAACAAAGACAGTGGTGTGTAGATGCAAATTTGCCATTGAGACACGTCCGTCCGAAATAGCCGCTCCAGATAACATCTTAGCCTCATTACTGCCGATATCCAATACTATAAAAGAATCCCTTCACAGAAGCAAAAGTAGTAATCCACATAGGAATGGATGGTTTGATTCCAGGTGCACTCATACTCATTCTCACCTAAAAAAGGAGCTACATAAATCCCAAAGAAATTTGGTCGATCTGAGGACTGCTAGACGGGATTATAAACAAGCAATTAAGGCCAGGAAAAATGCTTTGAAGAAGAAGGCCTGGGAGGCATTACACACGGCCTCATTGGCGAATGATAGCTTGGCATTCTGGAAGGCGGTTAAAATGCCTTTTCTGTTATGTGAGGCTGGCCCAACCATTGAAATAGCTATTAGCAAGGCCCAATGGATTTAGCACTTTTCAAAAGTATATAATGGTGAGGTCAATCTGACATGATGGACAGTAATGTCCAGGAGGATTATAACCTGAACCCATCCCATCATTACTCTGACCTGTTGTTCACTCTAGATGAAGTGGAACGGGCACTTTCTAAAAGTCAGGGAGGGAAGGCCCCTGGACCTCATGGGGTTCCCGTAGATCTTTTTAAATCAAATATTTCTCTGTGGGGGCCCATTTTAGTCCAGGTGATCACTGCCAGTTGCAGTACCTAATTTCCTCCTACCTGGGTAAAGTCTACCATTGTGAGATCCAGATTATTTATTTTCTTAAGCGTTTTTATAGTGATGCCAAGGCACGTGTGCGCTGCGGACTGAAGGGGGAGTGCTCTGCTGCTTTCTCGATTAAGAGCGGAGTCAGGCAAGGTTGTGTCCTGGCTCCGTTTCTTTTTAATCTTTATATTAACGGTCTGGGGGATGCTCTCCTTCAAGATAATAAAGATTTCCTACAAGTGGCCGGACACCCAATACCAGCGCTCTTATACGCGGATGACGCCGTACTGCTGTCCCGCACACAGGTTGGCCTTCAGAGGGTGTTAAATAGTTTCTCTCACTTTATGGAAAATCTAGGCCAGTGAGTAAATTCCTCCAAGACCTTTATCATGCACTGCGGCCTTGGTATTAAGAGATTTAAAGACATATTTGTTGCAGGGCAGAAGATCGGGGCATCTAAAAGGTTCTCCTACCTGGGAATTCTTTTTTCCCACAAGGACACTTGGGTACAAGCAGTTACAGCTAAAAAGTTGGTACTCCTAAGGACTACATCTGCCCTTACCACCTTTGCCAGAAATCTGGGAAAAAGGCCACCAGAGGAGCCTATTAAGATTTATAAGGCAAGGTGTTTTTCATCTGCAGTATATGGGGCAGGAGTCTGGGGGTTTGCTGACTTGCTTCCAATTCAACGCATGGAAAATTCTTTCTTAAGATATATTTTATCAGTCCCAAATAGCACTTCAGCCTGCATATGTCATGCAGAGCTGGGACTCCCATTCATTTCTGACTTAATAAAGCTCGAACCTGTACTTCTTTGGCATAGGTTGTGGACCAAAGAAGAGGCGAAGTTAAACAGGGATATTTTACTAGATGCTTTAAAATTGGAAGGCGTTTTGAAAATTCCATGGATAAAATATGTCCGAAATTTTCTAAAGGACCTTGGTCACCCTGAGTATTTCACTAACCCTTTTTTTACTCTGCAAACATCAAGGAAAGAATTGAGAAAGGAGGGTCTGGTGTTGCTGGATTCTATTAGAATGTCATCGGAGACATTAAAACCTAATGTACTCCACAATCAAATGATTTTAACAACTTTTAATATCCAACCCTATTTAACTTTTGTACCTGGACATTATGACAGATTTTTACTAACCAGATTTACGTTGGAGGTATTTCACAGACTAGTTACTTTGCCTAAAATGAACGACTGGTCCCTAAACCTCCAATTATGCCCCTGTGATAATAATTCCAACCAATCAACGATCCATGTAATATTGTTCTGCAAATTTTATACTTGCTTTAGGAGACTCTACCTGGTACCGGTTTTAAAAATGAATCGGCTCTGACAATGCCGACCCGCCTTACTTGCACTACAACAGCTTGAAGATGTGCATAGCACTTTTAAAGTAGCGACGTACTTGAAGAAAGTGTTGAGACATAGGAAAATTCTGTCCACTTAAAGATTTATTCGGGATAAACTATAGATGAATTTAATAACGTTTTAAGCTTATAAAGTACCATTTTGTTTACATTAAGATATTAAGATTACATTTTATGTTTCAGGTCATGTATTGATGTATTTTTACTTTCATTTGATTTTTTTTTTTATCCTTTAAATTGTATATCATATATTGATGTGTTTATCTCTTCTGTGCTGTTATGATTGTTTTTATGAAGCAACCGAATAAAGCTTTCTTGAATTGAATTGAGATTGATCGAAAATTACACTTTACTACAGGTGAAAACATGATAGAAAAGGGAGAATGAGCAAAATTAAATGGAAGTATTATCAGAAAACTGAAACAAGGCATATTGGTAGTTGTATTTATTTTAATGAAACATTCACAACACTTGCTAAATTGTGACTTAAATGCACCTTGTGCAAATCTGAAGTAGAAGGAGAACAGACATTTAATATGTGAAACACATTTATAATATCTGTATTTGGAGTACAAACACTTACAAGCACCATAACTTCATGTGAAATATGATGGCTATTGAAACCTGTTAAATACAATTCAATACATTAAAAAACAAGCCAAACAAGATGTTACTGGTATATTTAGGTTTCTATGTAAAATAAATTGTGCTGAACACATCAGCAACAACTAACTTCAAAGCAAACAGGAATTTTGATTTTGTGACACATTGTAAAGTATACCTTTTCAGTCTCCACTCCACCATGGAATCCTGTCAAGCCTTTAGGATGTTAGATCTGCAAGACCTTCTCCCCCAGGGCATGGCACGCAAGGGGGACCGGGAAGACCCACCACCAGTCCTTTGGGCTTTCAGATGACGCTTGAAGGCCAGGGAACGCAAACTCCCCTGCAGTTCATTCTACATATTCCTAATTTCCTCCTGTGTGCACAGGTTGTTTGCTACAGCATTTACTCTTTCGACTATTCTGGGCCAAATCTCCCTTTTCTGAGATAGGGAAGCATTTTGGACCTGTATGGTGGAAGTATTTTGGCCCTGGGCTCCAAACAATTGTGGCTCTACTCTTATGATTTCATCCACAATGACTGAGAATTCTCCTTCAGTGAAACATGGATATTTGTGCCCTGGCAATATTCAAATAAACAGGATTAAATCAAATTAATTAAGCACAAAGAAATAAATGAAAGAAGAAAAAAGGGACAAGAAACAGGGAAAAGCAACAAAATAACCTGACTTCAGTGACCAAATTTTGCTTTTCAAATGTTGTACTGTGGAATGACAAAGGATCACAGTCTGAAATGGAGTGTGTTTTATAATGTGGTATGCAGGTGCAAACAGTTATCCAAAACACATCAGGTGTGTGAAGCTAGCATCCAGCCTACAGCGACAAGAATATGATCACCTGTGCACACACTCTGGTAGCTTGGGACAAAGCAGTCAGGCTTATCTAAAGAGTAAATGTGTAAAGTATTTGTGCAACAAACACACAGTAACACAATGAAGACACCACAATAGGCTCAGCACAGGCTTTGTAAAATAGAATAGAATATTCTGAACAAAACAAGACCACAATGACAAAAATCCAATGTCTAGAAGTTGAGATACTGAATTTTAAATGAATAAATGCAGCAAAGCGCTTAGGAGCAAGTAACGTTAAAAAGGTTTCTTTATGGTCTGCTGGACTGAGGCAAAGTCAAAGTTTAGACCAACCATGATGGAGTGCCAGCTGGCTACAGGACCCAAGGATGCTCTGGTGAACAGAGCACCTTTCCTGGTTGCAAACAGCGAGATGGGTCGATCTTCTCCACGCAGTGAAGGCAATGCATCAGTTCTGCCGGGGGTGCCAGAGTGGAAGGCATCGAGTGATGTGCCAGTTTCTGCCACGCAGTCAAGTAGATGCCTCAATTTCACCAAGCTGCAGAGGCAGCAATACACTGTCCGATAAGTCGATCTCTGGAGGCAAAGCGCTGGTTGTGATGCGATGCACCAATTTTACTCCCGCAACCAGGTCAATGTGCCAGTTCTCTTACACACAGAATGGAGATGCATTTAATCTGTGTTGAATGTATTTGTGCCACTTCAAGTGAGCCAGACACAGGAGCAGGGGTAGAAACCTTGATATTCCTGAATCTCAAGCAATAGGAGACAAGCCAACAAGCCCTTGGGGATCACTTGGAGGGAAGGCAGAGTCCAGCTCTCCTTCAGCAGACTCAGAGAGAAGTGGGCAGCAGGGAAACAAACAGAAAAGCAGGTTCTACAGATCAGCAGTTCAGTTAAGTCCTTTAAGCAGCACAGCAGTTCTTCTGGCAGAGTTTCAGTTACAAGCCTAGTATTGCCTGATTTTAGGAGTTCAGAGACCCAGTACGTATACCCAAAGGTACCTTTGATATTGGGGCTGTCTTCAAAGTAGCTCTATGTAATGCATCAGCATCCCTTTCAACCCAGTCCTGTCTGCCAGGTTATCTGTGGGGGTAATCAGGCCTTTGTGTGGAGACAGGACACTGCCTATTCCAGTGAAATTGTATCCCCTCTTTTCCATCCTGCCCAGGCAAGGTCATCAGAATAGAAAGGTATGTAGATGGGTAATGAGACACATCTATGCTTCCTGTGTTGTGGCTGTCTAAATGAAATTCACAAAGTGTAGCTCTCACCCACCACAGACTCGTATTAAAGAGAAGCTGTCAGGCACACAGAGCAGTAAGTGCAGATTAATGTCCCCCTTCTAAAAGTAGCATTTCTCATTTAGTAAAGTTAAATCTGACTTCACCAGTAAGGAGAATATCACTACAATACCAAACATATGAAATATAAAATCTACTCCTCTCTGATCAGGAGTTGTAGCTTGAAAGTATATTAAGGAATTCCCAATGCTAGCCTATGAGAGGAGTATGCCTTGCAGTAGTGAAAAACAAAATAGACTGTTTGTCACTACCAAGACCTTTAAAGAATAAAGGTACTTGTCCTACCTTTTACTTACATAGCACCCTGCCCTTAGGGACACTTTGGGCCTAACTTAGGAGTGACTTATATGTAATGAAAGGGGAGTTTCAGGCTTGACATTTGGCCTGGGCGGTAAATTCTGTTCCGCTTGCAGAATTTGTGGAATTTGGGTAATTTCACGTTCCGCGGAGAACGCAAAATTGCCAAAAATTCCGCGATCCGTGGCTTCGCGGAATTTTTTGCTTGTTTGCGCTTTCAAAATGCGAGGTGGCTAGATATTTCACCCCGAGCACGCAAAAAGCATATAAGAACAAGAAAAAAGCATCGCGAACGGGCGGAACAAGCAACTCCACGTGTTCGTGGAACATTTGCGTGCTTGTGGTGATTTTTTATCATTTTGCTGAGGTTTGCGTAGTGCGACTACACAAATTTCGCCCACCCCTAGACAAGTAGTTTTAAATGGCAAATCGAAGTGGCAGTAAACTGCACACACAGACACTGCAGTGACATGCCTTTGACAGTTTTGAAAGGCTACTAATGTGGATGGCACAATTAGTGCTGCAGGCCCACTGGTAGCATTTAAAGTCCAGGCCCAGGGTATATTGTATACCAATTTTCAAGGGACTACCCAGTACATCAGATATGCCAATCAGGTATACACCAATGTTATGTTTAGGGGAGAAGCACATGCACTTTAGCACTGGCTAGCAGTGTTAAAGTGCTCAGAGTACTAAGGCCAACAACAAGAATAAGCAAAAGGTGGAAGCAAAAGGCAAAAAGTCTGGGGACAGATCACCCTATGAATGGCAGGTATAACAAAGAGAAAGGTGGAAAAACAGTCTCAATCAGAGAAATCAGGGAAAGAGAGAGAAAAATGGGCAAGGGGTGTCTGGCAGTGGGTTAAAGAGTGGGAGGGTAGATTTGAAACTAAGGTCCTGATTTAGATTTTGGCGGGACTCCCGTGTTCCCTCCGTGGCTGCATTAAGTACTCTGATTCCCGCCCTATTTAGAAATAGGCTAGCTGATCCTCCATCTGCATTGACAGATTTTTTTCCGTCTCGCCAGCTGCTAACCTCTGTCTACGCTGCGGATGACTCTGCTGGCTAACATTACTCCATTACCACCGGGGTGGTGGGATTGCACCAAACTTATTTAGATTTTTCATTTGTGCTGGCGTTGTCCTATCGGCGGGTTCCTGATGGAGGGATTCCATTGCAATACATGTTGAAAATTGTACTACCCCTGTGGCTTTTTGATGGATGCTAGCATCTAGCCTGATGTGTTTTGGGTAATTGTTTTCACCTGCATACCACACTATAAAACACACTTCATTTCAGACCAAGGTCCATTTTCATTCCACTGCAGCAGAACTTTATTCATGAGAACTTTTTCTGCGAAGTCAGATTTTTTTTTACATTTTCTCTATTTCTTGTTAATTTTTTCTTTTGTTTCTTTTGTTCTTTTCTTCTTGTGGATTATTACATTTATTTAAGTTTATTATTTGATAATGGCAGGTAGGAGAAATCCCCTTTTTACTGAGGGAGAATTGTTAGTCATGGTGGATGAAATTATTAGAGTAGAGCCACAATTGTTTGGATTGCAAATACAAACTACAAACATAGCTCAGAAAAGATAAATGTGGGCCAGAATAGTTGATAGATTAAGGGAATAAAACTAATGCCCTATTCACAAGTAGGAGATAACAGCCCATATCAACATTTTAACCGCAACTTCAGCCGCAAAAAACATCGCCACAGATGACCCCGGAAACTATCACTAATGAGATACAGAGTAGGAGTTCCCGTGTCAAAAGCCGCAACAGCACCACTCTGCAACATTCTCAACAACTAGCCAGATCTGTGAAAAGACCACAAAACATATGATAAGGTGCATTAGCCGCAGGAAATTAACACCTGCTCCGACCTGGTGTAAAGTTGGACGACAGCCTGCACCACAAAAGGGAGCCCAGCCCAGAGCTACACCTGAAGGGGAACAGATGCCATGGAGCCACTGATCATGTAGCCCCGGACACCCAAGAGGGCCACAACACCCACTGCCACTACCCCCAGAACAACACCCCACCCCCTGGATCACCACCACCCCCCCGGACCAACACTGACGCACCGCAGCCAAAGACAGCGACCCCCTGAAAATGTACCAACCTCACACACCCAACGCCAGAGAAAGAAATTACACTCTACAGGCTCAAAGGGACAACCAACATCCCACCTCAGACAAAGCTGCTGGCCGAGCTGCACCTGTTGGCCTCTGGTACCAACCAACCAACAACTGCCAGAGTCAGAGGAGCCCTATCAAAGTTCCTCAACTAAGCTTGGTACCCCAGTACCTATACTTCCCCCCCCACTGCGCAGGAACAGCTGGAGATCAAGCAAGGCGCCTATGCCATAGCTGGCTTCCCGCACGTTGTGGGTGCAATTGACTGCACACATGTCCTACTGGTGCACCCTGGCAACACTGCACACAATAACCGCAACAGAAAGCACACGCATCCCATCGATCTGCAGGCAAAAGCGGTCCCCCGGGAAATCTCCACATCGTCAACGACAACCACCCAGGCAGTGTGCATGATTCTTACATCTCCCGACAGTCCATCAGCAACCAACACTACCAGGATGGCACCTAAGGAAATGCACTGCTCATTGGCAAGTACCAAATGAACCCAACACACACAATCATGCAACTCACAGCACTGGTAATGCACATGTTACAAACTCACATACAACATGCCAAACAACATGCCCACCTACCAGACATGACAGCACAACTTACTGTGGGAACCTGGGCCAGCCATGTACATGAGCCATCAACGTCATGGCACTTCAGCCACACAATAGCTGAATGTGGGGAGAGGTGGGAACCAGACATGTGCGAAGGAGGCAAGTGACCCATTGCCAAGTGTGGCGAGGATGTAATGGCCAGACTGCAGTATGCACACAACACACAGGTGTATGGAGTGTAGTGGTGAGTGGACGCAACCATGTCACCCCATCCCCTGGGGAAGCTCGCAGAAATGTAGCTTGCTACATTCCGCGTGAGCGGAAAGGGCTGGCCCGGTGTACGCCAGGCCAGCGTAGGGATGTGAATAAAAAGCACGTAGCTCTGGGCGTGGTCCTCTTCCGGAATGCTTAACATCTCTGCCAGGGTGGCACCCCTCAGCCCCCCACAAGGTCGACGCCGTTGCCTTGAGCAGATTGGCCTGCGATCCTGTGTGCCTGCAGCACCCTGGGCCGCTGGTTTCTGAACTCGACTTGCCAGCCCCTGCGCACCCAGGCCTCACTGCTCACCTGCCGACACTGGCGTGTGTCAAAGAGGGCCCATCACGTGCTGGTGGAAGCTCCAAGCCTGAGGCCCGTGACCTTGGCAGCCTCCTCCGACCATCACGGCCTCCGTGAACAAGGGCACCAGTACTCCTTTCTCATTGACGTACTCTACCACGATACACAGCGGACTAGTAAGTCACACATTTGGAAATTATTCTTGATTACACTATGGCAGAGAACAATATTTATGGTTGATTTTATGTCACTATACTCCCTTCGATGTGGTGCCACCAGGTCTTAGTAGTGCATCACAACCGCACGTTTCTCTGGGCCCACGTGGACTACTGTCCTCGACCTACGCTGTACTTGAGTAGGTCACACAATTGGAACTGAGCATTGATTTTTCAATGGCAGAGTTCAGATTATTGCATGCAAGGAGAGGTGTAGGAGGATGACGCGTTGCAGTCAGGAGTGAAAAAGGATCATCATTACGGAGGTGATCGAACACTACTAACAAATGCCCTGGTGTCCATAACTCTGTGCATCGCAAGCCAACGACACGTGGCTGTGGGCCACTGCTGATCGCTGCCTCCGGCCTACACTGTGGTCAAGTAGGTCACACATTTGGGACCGAGTCTTGATTTAGCAATGGCGGAATTCATATCATTGCACCGGCATCATCGCAGACTGCATCCCCTCTCAGCCCCGGTGCCCCCTGGTTGAACTTTGGTGGCATCTGAGTAAATGGACTGGGGGTTGTCTTCATACTCAAGTAGCTAATACCGAAATGTTTGTGGAAACGAGGCTGAAGCACTCCACTCCTCCGTTTTCTGCTTCCGGATGGCTTATGCCCTCTGCATCATGCCTTGGGGGATACCTTCCACTGTCCCCTGCAACCCTCTGCCACATTCACCTCGGACATTGATGAGGACCTGCTTAGTCCGTGTGGCCCTGCCTCAGTGCACCACAAGCTACCGTCCCGTGGTGGGGTGCCTGTGCCGGCTGCTGTGCATCCGGGGCCACTAACTCTGTGCTAGTCAAGTCAGTAACCCTTTCTTCTGAGATATTGGATGACCTCTGAGATGATGGCCTTGGGGTCATCGATGCCATGTGTATGTGGCCCTGCCCTGTCCGCTGCCTCTGGCCTCAATTGCGGTCCACCAGGTCTCACACATCAAATCGAGTCCTGCCGGCCCAGACGTCGCATCACCGCAGGAGGCACATGCCACCATCGCCAGGCGTAGCACCATGGATGCACCCAGACCGAGTGCAGAGGGCAACTCGAGCCCCGCAGAGGACCAGCTAGGAACCCCGTGGTTGTGAAAAGCCAAACTAAGAAGAAATTTG
The DNA here is from genome assembly GCF_964261635.1 of Lissotriton helveticus. Lineage (NCBI taxonomy): Eukaryota > Metazoa > Chordata > Amphibia > Caudata > Salamandridae > Lissotriton > Lissotriton helveticus. The sequence goes on from NC_136071.1 coordinate 261,499,258, forward strand.
CTGCCAACAGGAAGGCAGCAACGACGACTGGAGGTGGGAGTCCTGCTTCATAGGAGGAGCTGGATGAGCAGGAGGAAATGGTGACCACAGTCATCAGTGTGGAGACGGTACAAGATGTTGGAAGTCCGGACACAGCTCAATATGACCTGACCCAATAGCAGCAGGGTAACAACCAGAGACTGGGGGGAATGGGGGGACATGGGCACAATGGCACACATGCACAATTATGTGTAGCACACTGCACACCCACAATGAGGCGCATGAGGTAGAACCAATTGCAAGTTCAAAAACAACTCTGCAGGAAGTTGGAGAGAATCTGGCGTCTCTCTAATAGTGAGATGGACAGAGAGCAGTTTCAGTCTGCTCTGTCCAGTTATCATAAAAACATAAAAATATCACGGAAAACTTATATAACGTCTCAGTTAGCCCAGGCTGGTAATTCCTCCAAAACCCTGTACCAAATTCTTCAATCCTAAGGCCTGTGAAAGCCTAAAGGCTCCCTCCCAATCACTATACAATGATATTGCTCTCTACTTTGCTCAAAAGATAGAGCTTATCTATGAAAAAATCACTGGAGCAGGATGTCTGCCACAGAACCATATGGCCTGACCAACTTAATCCTACTGATCCTCAGACGTTAGAGAACTTCCCTGTAATTTCTTTAATGGAGGTTGAATTACTGATTAATGAGATAAAGTCTGGCTCCCCTGCTGATTACATTCCTGCTAAAGTCCTCCCATCTTTGGCTAAAAATATGTCTCCTTCTATGCAATCTCTCATCAATCTCTCCCTAAAAGATGGCCATGTACCCCTAGAGTGGAAAGTTGCTCAGGTTAGGCCAATCTGTAAGAACAATGAATATGGCCTGGGATCACTAGATCGCCAGGACTCTAGTGCGCACTTACTAAATGAAATTTTTCAAATTTTTCAAATATGCAAAATTTTAATGCATATTCTTTGTTTTTCGATTCATTTCATGATAAACAAATGAAATATATTTCAATGCAATTTATACATAAATAGTACACAATTTGTATTGTCATCATACACTTTCCACAATTCAATTTGTACAAAACACAGTTATATTTACAACCCAATGCATTTCGGGGTTTGAACCCCTTCGTCAGGGGCCTAAATAACTGGTTGTAGAGTAGTTGCGTGTACTACATGATTTTAGAAGTATCTTGATTCCCGGTAGACGAAAAAACTGTCTGAAGTTCTATGTTATTTTAACTGGGGAGTTCGGGGATCTGCGAGCCTTTTTTACTTTCTCACGGTCTCGCTAAGGTTCAGCATACTCCCATGCGGGGGTATAGGAGAAGCGGCGTGGTAACGGCGTCTTCCCTCACTGCTTGCGCTGTGACGCTTGTTCTATTGGGGTTCAGCAGGCACCAATCTAGTGCAGCACACGTACCGTGCAAGTGGTTTAGTTTGACAACAGAGTGCAATACCTCCAACCATTTATTCAATCTGTAAGAACGCCAAACTACCATGGACAGATCTTTCCAACCTATGTCCTATCTCACTTCTTCCGCTTACAAGCAAACTAATGGAAAAACATGTAAATACCCACCTCTCCAATTTTGTCGAACAAACTGGATGCCTAGATACTTCCCAGTCTGATTTTAGGCCCAAATACAGCACTGAATCAGCATTTCTAGCGGTCACAGATAACATCAGGATGACCCTAGATAATTAACATTCTATGATTCTGGTGCTGTTGGACCTATCCGCGGCGTTTGACACAGTCTCCCATAACATCTTGACTAAAATATTGGAAGAGGTTAGGCTAAGAAAATCGGCCTTGCAATCAATGAGGAGCTTTCTATCTGATCGCTCCCAGATTGTCAACCTGGGCCAGTACCGCTTGGCCCCCGTAGAATTGTCCAAGGGAGTACCTCAAGGCTCATGTCTGAGCCCTACATTATTTAACATCTATATTGCTCCCCTGGCCAATCTCCTGAGGTCCCATGGGTTCATCCCCATGTCACATGCCGATGATACCCAATTACTCTTTCCATTCAGCAAGTTCACCTCAGCGGTACGGTCGGCCTTCTCCAATGGGATGAGAGCAATAGCACACTGGATGAGGAATAATTACCTCCAGTGTAATGTGGGAAAAACAGAGATCATGCTCTTTGGAGAGGCCCCCTTCCTATGGACAGCCGACTGGTGGCCGATAGACCTAGGTCCCCATCCTGCCCCCAAGTTGTCAGTCACAAATCTGGGGATCAGGCTGGATCAGGCACTTATTTTGAAGGAGCATCCTGCTCAGACTGCTGGGTCTTTTTTCCATGTAATAGGCCTACTCCGCCGAGTTTTCCCTTTGCTTCCTGACTCCTCCCGGAAAACCCTCATCCAGGCGCTTGTACTATGTAGCCTTGATTACTGTAACGGCCTGCTAGTTATTTCCAATGATGGCTCACTCGTCAGACTGCAGGTAGTTCAGAACATGGTGGCACGGCTGGTCCTTATTGCTCCCTCTAGGACTCCCTCCAGCCCTCTTCTAATGAAACTGCATTGGCTCCCCATCCGTCAACGGGTCAAGTTTAAAATCTGCTGCACCATCCATAAGGCATTGCTTAATTTAGGCCCTTCTTACCTCTCCGAGAGATTCATGCCTTATGCTCCCTCGAGAGATCTCCGCTCGAGTACCAAACACCTGTTGGTGGTGCCGCGAGTAAGAAAAGCAAGATTAGGCGGAAGGGCTCTCTCCCATCTTGGCCCCCCGCTACTGGAATGAGCTGCCTCTACCTTTGAGACAGTGTCCAGACCATCTACAATTCAGGAAGCTGCTTAAAACCACTCTTTTCCACACCTGTTAACTTGCTGGAGCCACACACTACCCTCATTTTCCGTTTAAGTGCAGAGATACCCCTCCGGGGGTCAATTCTAGCGCTATATAAACATATAAATAAATTATACCCTTGGCACACTGCAGCACACATAGAAACACCAAGTAGGCCCCTGTCCACGATGTGCACAAAGGGGTCCCCCTCCCTATCACCAATCCAACAAACTACCCATGCACATGTGCTGAATCCAGCAAAGCAGCGGCTCTATGAGCCACACTGACAATGCAAGTGACACTGCATGACCGATAGCCTGGCTGCAGTCAAAATACATGACATGGTGCACGACACAACACTGAGGTGGCCCAGGGTAGATCACATCCTCAAAGAAGCAGGTCACACTCTGACACATCCACGTGCACATACAACCCCTGACGTCAACAACACATCAGCAGACAAACAATGCACAAGAGTACAAAAAATGTCCAAGAGCACAAATGACCCAAGTCGCAAACATCTCAGCACCATAAAAGCACACGTGAAATGCACACCACCTCAAAGAGATAAGGGGCCGCTAAATTAGAGCTGCAGGGGCGACTCTCCCACAATGCAGCACATACACATAGCAATCACAGTACATCAACATTGACAACAATGTGGTACAAAGTGCAACACTTTCACTACAGGACAGAGGGCACAACTGGTGCCGCTTGTGCATAGAAACTGGCCATTCACATCTCACATAGCAGGAAACTGTTAGATGATAATGTACGAGTACAACCTCACATCCGTCATGTAGTCGAAATGTCCACTGTCTCCCATCAAATAGCCAGCTCCTCCAAAACAGTCACAATGTACATTGTCATGCTGTCTGTCTGTAAACATGTACAATGCTTCAACATACATGGAACACACTGATGATGAAGAGGACCACCTGGCCATCTGCTCTGACACCCTCTAACAGCTCGTGGACAGCCACCGCACCCCACCTCCAGGAGCAGGGCTACCCAACTGCATCCAGGTGACCGCACCCCCTGCACAGACCACACACCTTTAAGAACCCACCACCAAGGCTGGCTCCCACCACCTTACGGAAAGACACATGGCATTCCAACGCCGTGTGTTAGACTGCCAGCAGGAGCTGGCTGAACAGGTTCAGTGGGTTTCTAACTCATGGCAGCCAAACTAGATGCCATACGCGGGTGCATAAGTCCCATCAGGGACCACTTACAGTCCCTAACGGACACCCACAGTCCGTTCCATGCTCTACAACAATCCTTGGCTGACCTCACTGGAGCCATTACTCGGATACAAGAACTGTCAGCTCTCTGTATCATGCCCTTGAACAACACATTCCACTGTCCCCGAAACATTCTGCGGCATTCACCTGGACCCCGACATGGACTGCTATATCTGCTCTGGTTACCAATGAACAGGCCTCCACTGGTCAACCATGTAATGTGGGGTTTGCATGGCCATGTACTGCTCCATCTCCGACACTCCACAGAATGTGAATAAAACATTCCAAATCACACATATGTGTCATGTCTATATTCAATCAAGTATAAAAGTATGGATGAATGGAGGGACATTGATTGATTTCCTGGGAAATTACATCAACGCGTATGTTTGAGCCTGGCCCACATGGCCAATTAGATGACTGTGAAGGTGTGGACCAGCTGTGGCCTCATTGCTCATGAACAACAATCTCTCAACCCCCCCAACGTAGCCCCACGTCCATGTAGTAAATAGGGCTGTGTGTAAAAATGTCAAATTCGGTAGGAGGCCCAAAGTAGTGCTCCCCATCACATGTGACAACAGAACATCTCTTCACATACCAACTCACACTCAACTGTGTGGACACAGCCTGTTTTGATGGATCACATTGATCCACATGGCACGAACTTGGACACCATCTCTTTTTTTTCTGTCTCCCTCTCTCTTCCTCTCTCTCCCTCTTGCTCGCTCTCTCTCCCTCCCTCCCTCTCTCTTTTGCTCTCTCTCCCTCCCTCTCTCTTTCTCTTTCGCTCTCTCCCTCTCTCTCTCTCTCTCCTTCTCTCTCTCTCTCTGTCCTTTGATGAGTGCATGACACACCTTCTTATCTTGAATTTTATCTTGCAGGCTGTGACTTACAGATTGTCGAGGGAAGACTCTTCCAAGTAGTTATTTTGAGGTACATTTGAATGACATATTTTGCTTGGAAATTCAAAGATGAATGAAAGATTCTCCATTTTCTGACCACACATGAATGTTAATTGTTGTAATTGTGCGACATCAGGCGAATTCTTTTGTTCATGATTTCGTAAAGTTGATGTAAATTATCTTTGTCTGAGGGGGGGGGCGTCCGGGGTAGATCGGTGGGTGTTGTGGCCATCTTGGGGCTCCGAGCTGCATGATCAATAGCTCCATGGCATCTGTTGTTCTTCAGGTGTGGCTCTGGGCTGGGCTCACTTTTATGGTGCAGGTTGTCATCCGACTTAACACCAGGTAAGAGCAGGTGTTAAATCCCTTCTGCTAATGCACCTTATCGCCTGTTTTGGGATCTTATCGCGATCTGGCTGGTTGTCGAGAATGTTGCAAAGTGGTGTTGTTGCGGCCTTTTGCACTGGAATGCCTAATCTGCATTTCATTAGCGTTAGTTGCCGGTGTCATATGTGGCGATGTTATTTGCAGCTGCTATCCTAGGAAAACTGGTGGTGTAGGCTGTTAGCACCAGCTTGTGAATGGGGCGATAAATTTAACCCCACTTTGGCTGCGATAGAGTGCAGCTAACTCGGCGATAAGTCCTTGAGAATATGCCCCAATGTATGTTATTTTGTATGTTGAATATAAGTTTTTTTTTATAAATGTACTTTGCAATGTTTAAATGATGACTAATACTATTTATCCTTCTAAGTTGTTTCATTTGCAGAATTTTACCCTGCTAGGCTTTGGAATTGGAATGGTTTATTTCACATTTCTTCTCTTTGCTGTGTTGTGTTAAATGTTTGGTATATTTTATGTATACTTTTAAAAAAGAAAAAATTCACTTCAGGACATCATTTTACCTTTCTTTTTGGGAGTAGGTTTTGGCCAGATATACAAAGCCATTTAACATTTCTTAAAGGACCAAATCGCTATTTCGGCCTATTAAGCATACAGCGAAATGGTGTGAGCTGTGTTACCCACTGTAATCCCCTTATGCCCTTCTTCCTGTCTTATTCTTTGCTATAGGTTGAACCATGAGGATAAAGAGGAGTGGCAAAAAGATGTGAACCCTGCCTTGTGCCTCGCAATACCAGATAGGATTGGAAGATGTGGGGACCTGTTCTCGCTCAGGTCGTAAGGCTGTATATAGTAACTTGACCCATTTGATGCAGTCCTGAGGTATCACAAATCGAGTAAGTGTGCTGAGCATATAATCCCAATTTACGGAGTCAAACCCCTGGTGGATGTTTTATGAAAGACAACCGGCATAGGGGTGGAGATCTCGGCTGGCATCCATGCCCTGGAACAACTGCTATACTTTTAACATGGTGCTTCAGCGCGATAAAAATCCACACTCATCTGTGTGTATCAGTCGGAGAAGCATTGGAAGCAGTGTCCAGGCGAGGGAGGATCTTACTAAGTATCTTATACTCAGTATTTAATATCGAAAGTGGGCGATATGAATTCAATTCTCGTGGGGGCTTCTCAGGTTTCAATAAAGATATTACTAGCACTTCTCTGGTGATGGAGGGAAGTAGGCTGGCATCTAAGGATATGTTATAGTTTTTTGAATGTATTATAATACAACTGAAAGGTATAATAATTTGATTATTTTTATTTTTTATTTTAAGTTGCTTCATTTTTAGTTTTCAAACTCATTTGATGTATAATCCAGACTTAATTTTTGAAATGTTTTTACTTTAGGTCAACAGCCCCAGTACGTGGCCAACCCTCTGCCACTGCTATTGATGATACCGCCACTCCTGACCAAGAACAAGCCTTCAGTTAGGAATCCACTTCTGCAAGTCTGGATGATGAGGAGCAGACTAGTCTATCTTGTCTGCCTGGGCAGACAGCACCAGCGAGTCTCACTTGGCCCACACCTGCACCTCCCACCTCAGTTGTTCCAAGCCTCAGCCTCTGGATACCGCTACTTCTGGTGTCCAAAGAAAATTCACACCAATCTTGTGCTCCCCAGTTCAGGCTGCTGTTGATCCAACACTACTACCAGCTCCAGTTCAGCCAGGACCCAGTGAGATGGGGCACACTGTGTCAAGGGCACAGGGTAGTGGGGTATGCTTTCGTGGGAGGAATCTGTGGGCCAGCAAAGTGACGCCACTGGGTTCATTGTCACCCAGGCCACCATCAGCCAAGTCTTGGGATCCCTCATTCTGTCCCAAGACATGATAAAGACATGATGGGCCAGGTCCTTACAGAGCTCAGGGAGCTCAAGCAATTCAACTCAATTTTAGGTGCCCTGACTGGGGTGCTGCCGGATTGTTTGACCCCTATGTGCAAGGCTTTCCAGCAACACCTTCTCCTTTCTATGGCCCAACAACATCTGGGCCTATTATGCCTGCCTCAGCCACAGAGAGGGAGGACTTGCCACAAGAGAAAACATCTGCACCCACCTCAGTCTCGCCGACTGAATTCACCATTTCCCTCAGGAGGGTACGTTCATCCGGACCAGCAGGAGTGGATGGCAAGACCTCTATCACCACCCGCAAGAGACACAGAACCTAATTTCCTCCAGTGTGTGATTACCATTCGCTCTGTGGACTATGTTCTGAACATATTTGGCTTTTTGATGGCAGTTTTGTACATTAGATTTCAAACAATTTTGCCTGTTCAATAATGGTTTCATTCACCATGATTGACTCTTCTTTGTTTCTTTTTTTAATCTTGTTTTGTGTTTTGTTTTGTTGAATTAAATCAAAAATTACAAATTCAAAGACTGGTGTTGCATTTCTTTTCTCAATGTATGCAAATGTTTTGGTTTCATCATGCATTTAAAAAAATATAAAATGTATTAGATTGTGTATTCATAAATAAATTACATGTAGGAAACGCTATTCACATTCATTAAATGACAAAAAATAACAAAAACAACAAATCAAAAAGTGTTATTTTATTAATTTGGAATAAAGGATTATTTTTCATATTTTTCAAATATGTCACAACCCATGCATACTCCAAATGCTTCATGCTCAAAATTCATTTACAGTTCCAGATGTTGCCGCCATGGACAAACGGGATTTAATAAAAAAATCTGATTAAATAGGCAAGATATTATTGATCTGTCTCATTGGCTGAAGCCAGATCTTCTGCCTCACTATAGGAATCTCACATCAACAACACCAAACATTGTTGCCTTGGATTTTCCTTAACTTGCCCATTCTGAAAAATGTCTAGCACAGACTTTTATACTCATTAGATTAAAAGTTGATTTCAAATGTAATGTTATAATATATAAATATATACTGACAGTCATGTGAAGAAGTTGTCAATAACATCTTGCAGTAAGTCGATTCCTTCCTCTTCACCACTATCATCTTAATTTGGCATTTCAACATCCTCACCTGGTGGCTACTCCGGGTTTCCTTCCTCTGCAATGTACAGGATGTTCAGTCGTATGGCTATGTTATGTAACATGCAGCATGCCAGGGGGATTTTGCACACCTTATCAGGTGAATAGAGGAGGGCTCCACCAGTCTTGTTCAAACCTCAAAATCTGACCTTTATAAGCCCAAAAGCCCACTTCACTGGCCAACGTGTTCTTCTATGGGCCTCATTGAAACAGACTTCCCCTGGCATTGTTGGACTCCTCTACAAAGCTAAGTCTCCTAAATGAAAACAATCCAAAATGAGGCAAAAAATGTAATACTATTTTTGATCATTAAACTTGAAAATACTAAAATATATCTTGACAGATTGCACTTACCAACAAGCCTGACACTCTCAGGTCCAAGTTGTGATATTTGCAGGGGTATGATGCTGTTCCAAAGTACAAAACAATAATGTGTTGATCCTGGAGTATCCGCACACATGCTTGTAATGTACACATCTGGAAAGCACACAATTTGCACATCGATTCAATTGGACTTTTTCATTTGCAGTAGACTTGTTCTCTGTCTTGTGGTAGCACCAAGGCATATGTGTGCCATCAGTAGCTCCAACCACATGTGGTAGGCGAACCAAAGCATAAAAATCTCCCTTCAGATTGGCGAAATCCCAATTTTATGAAAACTGTAGGAAGCTGCTAATGTCTCATCAGTGAAGAAAGAACTTCTTGTAGTACACCACTAAATGTTGTTTGTGACATTCCATAGATGCTACAATAGTGTATTGAAATGATTGTGTGGTCACAAAATGGAGTATAGCCATTATTTTCACTCTTTTTGTTATTGATGTGGGATTCCTATTGTGAGGAAGAAGATCTGGCTCCAGCTGATGACATAATTCAATAATAGTTTGACTATTAGTTCTGTATTTTTGAATAATATCCCATTTCCCTGCGTTCATAAGTCTGCATTTACCATTTTTAAACGTTTTATACATTTTGCAAACATATTTTTTAAATAATTTAGTTTTTTTGACATACTTTTACACATTAATTTGTGATTCTGTTTTTTATTACATTTTTTACTTATTTTCTATGAAAGAAATGTGTAAATAATACATCTTAAATATATTATTTACAAATAAAAATAATCTTATATCTAAAATTCCAATCAGTATAAACAAAACCATGCACCTATTGCATTTAACCATAGTAACGCACTACACAACACATTTGTGGCAAAACAAATAAATAACCTTAACATTTTGTATATTTTTAACAAACTAGCCTCCCTTTGAGTGATGAACTTAACATTAAAAAACACACTATTTACCAGATTTAAAATGGCGGTAGCCTGATTTCACCATAAGGACATTTGCAATTAGACAGAAGTCCGAGGAAGTTGATGGGGTAGTGGGTTTTTAGCTCTGTAGTGTAGTTCCTATATCCCTAACAGGCTCTGCCCATTGGAATAATATATACACTGAAGATTTGACATAGGACTGAGGTCAGTATGTTCCTATCGAGTATATTAAACTTAATTACTTGTGTGTACCAGCTAACTCAGAGGTCACTAGAAACTTTCTCGAATGAACCAGAAGGGATTAGTATCTGTCAACTGCATAAACACGACAACTTTGTTTTCCTTAGAGTCAGAACAATATCTTCAGAGTAGTGGAAACAATAGATAACCGCTTCACTCAGTCAATGATGCATGCTTCGTTTCTACAGAGTTGCATAGAAATAGAGAGACGGGCGTTTCAATAAAAAGGGTTTATGAACAGTCTTCTTTCTCATGCAAGAGATATGAACTGCTACAATCGTAAGACAGAATTCGAAGTATAATACGTACAGCATTAGCAGTAAGATAAAATAATACTGTAATAGCATGTTATATAATACCGAATAATGTAAAAATACCGAATTGCTAAGGGGGACAGGGTGTCACTTTGACACCCTCTTGCACCCCTGTAACTGGCGTTTGCGCCATGTGGCACACCTACATGCCCTTAGGGCATGTCTGTGTGCCACATGGCACAGGTGTACATGCACAGATGTGCATGTACACAAGAATTCGTAATTTACCATGCAATTGTATTGCATGGTAAATACCGAATTCTAAAGGCCCTGTAGCACTGTTAGGAGTGCTACCTACATCCCAAAATACATTTTCGGTATTTTTACCGAATGGTAAATTTACTGAATCAGTAAAATTTACAGAATCGGTAAATTTACCGATTCTGTAATTTTACCGATTCAGTAAAATTACCGAAAATGTCCGTTTTTTGTGCCCCTACATCTCCATAGCCCTTTACCGGTCGGAAACGGCCGAAAATCGGTATTTTCGGCCGATTCCGGCCAGTAAAGGGCTACCTACATCTGGCCCTATGTTCTTTAACTGTATGCCAATGTCGAAAGAACAATTGATGGACAGAATGCAAAACAATGACATCCAAATGATATCACTGATGACATGATGAAATTACTGAAGACATCACCAAAAGAGTGTAAGTGTTTTCAAGAGCTTATGGGTGTTAAACATAAATACTAACCTACTACAAATGGTAAATTAGTATACTAGGGGCCATATTATGCGTGTGCCCCTGGAATGAAACTGGCATTTATGCCATATTTGTGCACCCCCGGATAATTTGTTATTACAGAAGGGGCCACAAATGCTTGTGCAGACTCTTCTGTAATACCTATAGTGCAGGAGGACATATTGTACGGGCGCTATCTTCAGAGGGCATTCCCTCTGTTGCATGGGGGCACGCTCCATGCAAATAAGGGAATTCCTTTGCCTCTGCATTGTATTACAGATGCGGGTGCAGAGGCAAATAAGCTGTCAGGAGGCACTCTGACAGTGCACCAACTAAAAGGTGATGCACTGTCAGTTCACCCCCTGATTGCAGCCCGCCGAAGGGGGTAAAGGGGGTGCAGTTACTTTCTGCACCCGCCTTCAAGGGGGTTCTCTATTCCCCTTCCAAAGAGCAGGCGGGTTGCAGTTGTTTAAATGAATGCGCTGCACTCAGGGCAGCACAATTTCGAGTTCGCAGCAGCCCTGGGGTCAGCAGATTCATCCTAATATGGCGCATTTTCATGGTTTGTGCTGGGCCCAGCTTTTAAAAGGTGTGCTTGGAGCAAACAATTTAAATGTGCCTTTTGTGAAATACCACCCTGGGTGCACTTCTACTGAGTGATACTACTTCTAACATATAGTATATGAGTGGTTATGTGACTGTATGTATCCTTGTATGCATGGGTGTGTAAGTGGCAGTATGGGTGCATAAGTGGGTGTGTGAGTAGCTGTATGGGTGAGTGACATGCTATGTGAGTGGTGCTATTGGTGACTATATGGGTGTGTCAGTGGCTATATGACTGATTAAGTGGCAGTGTGAGTGGCTCTATGAGTTGGTAAGTGGGTGTATAGTGTCTGTATGGGTGAGTGAGTGGGTGTCTAAATGGCTGCAAAAGTGAGTGACTGTAAGTGGCGGTGTGGGTGAGTGACTGGCTGTTTGAGTGGGTGTTTGGTTAAGTAAGTTGGTGTGTGAGTTACTGTATTGGAGAATGTGTGTGAATGGCTGTACAAGTGAATCAGTGGATGTGTGAGTGCTTGTATTGATGTGTGAATTGGTATGTATGTGGTTGTGTTAGTGTGCCAGTGAATTTCGAAGGTTTTTCAAATTTTATTTCCTAACTCCCTGTAACCTTTGGATTTTTAAGTGAATTTATAAGTTTTTTTAAACTAGTAGTTGTGTTGGAGAAAGGGGGGTGGCACCTCCAACCAGCTCTCAAGAGTCCCGCTGCAAGGTACTTACTGGAGGTAACAGGAAGGCTTCTTGGTCCCAAGGTCCCTCGGCAGACAAGGTGACTTCACACCCAGAGCAGGAGTGTGCCAGGAGGCTCGATTGCATGGCCACCGAAGTCCTTACATCAATCGGGCTCTATGGGACTTACTGGCGGTAACAGGAGGGGTAGTTGGACACCAAGGACCCTCTGAAGCCAAGGGGACTTCATCTTCCCTACCAGCAGTGCACCAGGATGTGCGTTTGCTGATTGGTGGCGAAAGGGGGTGTGGCATCCGAAGTCCTCTCAGCAATCAGGCTGTGTGGGGCTTACTGGAGTTAACAAGAGGGCTTGTTGGCCCCCAAGAACCTTCGGCACTCAAGGGGACTTCATCCCCCAACCAGAAGTATGGCAGGAGTTGGATTTGCAGAGTGGTGGCGAAAGGGGGCATGGCCTCCGAAGTCCTCTCAGTAATCAGGCTGTGTGGGACTTACTGAAAGTAACAGGAGGGCTTTGTGGTCCCTAAGCACCCTCAGCACTCAAGGTGACTTCATCCCCACACCAGCAGTGCGCTAGGATGCACATTTGCAGAGTGGTGGAGAACACCTCTCAGCAATTCCACTGTGTGGGACTTACTGGAGGTAACAGAAGGGCTTGTTGGTCCCTAAGGATCCTCTGGATCCAGGGAGACTTTATCCCCCAACCAGCAGGGCTCCGGAAGGTGCTTTTGCAGAGTGGTGGAGAAAGGGGGCGAGGCCTCTAGTGTCTTGCTGGTCTTTTAATTTTTTTGTTTATTCGGGTTGGTGTGGCCCCTTCCCTGGGCCACGCTGTGCCCTGGGAACCCCATCGGCTGGTGCCAGGCCTATATAGAATGGTGGAGGGGGCTGTGTGGCCCTCCTGCCCGGGCCAATTTCGGCCCCGGGGACCCCATCCCCTGAGGCCCGGCCCTTTTTTAAAACATATTTTAGGTAAAAGGGGGGTGAAGGGCCCCCTCCTGGGCTAGTTTCAGCCCTGAGGACCCCACCGCCCAGCCTCCTTTTTTCAGATAAAACATAATGGGATAAGGGCTGTGCGGCCCCCCTCCTGGGCAGATTTCGGCCCCAGGGACTCCATTCCCCTGGGGCCCAGTCTCTAATGCGGGTGCCCTATCAGGGCACCCACTCACTAAAGATGGGGACCGCGGGGAGCCTGAAGGCCCACATGGTCACTGCTGGCTCCCCATTACCTGCGAGAGCAAGCATTGCTTTTACACATGGGAAGCTGCTAACATGCAGCCCCCTGTGTGTAAAAGCAACTGTGCCCCGATTTGAGCAAGAAAGAGTTAAATACTCTTGCTTGCTCAAAACGGAGCACCATTTGCTAAGGCTTGGTGGGAGCGGTTTCACTCCAGCCAAGCCATAGCAAACAGCTATGTGCCAGCAGTGGGCTCCCTGGAACATAGCAAGAGTCACCCCTGGGGGTGGTGGCCCCCAGGGCCATGTACGGCTCTCGGAGGTGGGCCACGTGGCCCCCATCCATTTATTAAAACACACTTTGGTCCCAAGGAGGAGGTGGTCCCCAAGACCTAGGGGGGCACGATGCCCCTGTATCAGAAATTAAAAGTCCCAGGGGTGCAGGGAGTGCCTCAAGGGCATCCCCCTCATATTTTGTTAACCGTGCCCCTGGGATTTGGCACACCTGTGGACTTCTTATAAAGGACACGCAGGAGGAAGCTTGTCTTTTTTCAAAATGTTGCCATGAATCCACAGATCCACCCTTGAATTCACAACAATATTTAAAAAAAAAATGCTTTAACCCCCGGCGGGATCCCTGTGGGATCCCCCACCCTATCTGGGGGGGAGGGGGGCATGGTATTCCTACCCTGCTCCCTTTCTTAATTTTTTACTTCTTTTGTGGTGATTGGCTTTAAGCTGAGTTTCAAAATATTTGCCAACACTTCCTGGTTGAAGTGTTGGAAGCCAATCAAACTTTAGCAGGATCCACGAATCCACTGCAAGGACTTGCGTTCCCTCATATCTACATTTCCTAAATTTAAATATCTATGAAACTACTGAATGGATTCACATGAAATCTCAAAAAGCATGCTTTCCGGACCAACATCTAGCTTTCTGCCAAATATGGTGTAATTCCGTTCAGCGGATCGGGCTCTAGTCGTGTTAAAAAAAATGAGAAATCCCCATGGATATAACCATGGGGAAAACGTATTTTGGGTCCCCCTTTTTTCCTCGCACCTACTTGACAGATCTCCTGGAAACATTCAACACAGCAGCTGAACCACAAAGGGGAAGTTTTGTGAAATCTTCATGAAGATTCGTCGAGCAGCGCCAAAGTTATTGGCAAAACAAAAAACACTTTTCCTATGAAAACTTTGATTCTAACTATGACTACCTGCTGGTGATCGGCAGTAGGTAATATATATATATATATATATATATTCACTGAAAAAACCATAGGTTTTAAACACGTTGTAGTTTAAACACGTTGTAGTTAGGAATTAGCATTTAAAAAACCTAGCAAATTCATTGAAAAAACCATAGGTTTTATATCAGTTATAGTTAGCTGGACAATTTACTCATACAAAACCATTGAAATTCCCACGTTATAGTTAGTTGTACTCACTATAACTGGCGTGCCCGCAAAGCACTGCTAATGACGTCACATATTACATCACTCATGACATAGTCAGTGACATCACTCATGACATCACTGATGACATCTTTAATGACATCACTGATGACATCATCCTTGTGAAAAAATGGCAGACTCTCTCTCAGTGTAATATAAGTTTTGATACAGACATTAACAAATAGAATCAAATAATTACAAAACAATGGAGAAACTAATTCCACTTACAACAATCTATTCAGAAATTGCAAAATCTACATACACATTCGCTCATTCACCAACATATCTATATAGTTACTCATACACATACTCAATCATCATAAATACTCATTCATCTATACATTTTGTTACACAACGACACTCATCCTTAGAGTTACTCACACACATACTCACACAAGGAAATAAATTATAAAACAACCATACACTTGCTTATACAGCTATACATACACCACTGCTCTTACTTCTACAGAAACGTACACATACTTTTTTACTAAAACTATCTCTTATAGGAACAAAAAAGTATTTATAAAGAAACTCTTACAATTTCCCTCTCTCACACATACTTACCTATATGCATCAATTCTTACTTATAGTAATTTAAAGCATATGTAGTTACTCATAAAGAAGTGATTCTGACAGTCATTCACTCACTAACACACCCATACACACACTCATCCATCCATACAGTCGTGCACACATACTGTCTTCAAAACATATGCAAACAGTAAGGCACTCATTCATTCATATATGCACAAAGTAATACCTGCCACCAAACTTAACAGGCACTCATACTAATACTCAAAAAACTAACTAATAACCCATATAGACAATCATGTAGCTACTCACCAACCTAAGCATCCGTCTATAGATAAAGGGAGACAGTGATACAGATATTTACAACTTTAAACAATAATTGGTAATACATATATTTAGTAACATACACTTAATAAGTTAGTTATACAATCAATTAAAAAAAACATCCATTTAAACTCTAATTTAATCGTTTGTTCTTCTATCGATGTTTAGGTACACATATATAAAATATATATTTTTTATCAGAAAGATACACATTCACTGGATGATATCATCAGTGATGTCATTTGAGATGTCATCAGTGATGTCATGAGTGATGTCACTGACTATGGCATGAGTGATGTAATGTGTGACGTCATTAGCAGTGCTTTGCGGGCGCGCCAGTTATAGTGAGTACAACTAACTTTAACGTGGGAATTTCAATGGTTTTGTATGAGTATATTGTCCAGCTAACTATAACTGATATAAAACCTATGTTTTTTTCAATGAATTTGCTAGGTTTCTTTAAATGCTAAATCCTAACTATAACGTGTGTAAAACCTATGGTTTTTTCAGTGAATCTGCAAGGTTTTTTAAATGCTAATTCCTAACTATAACGTGTGTAAAACCTATGGTTTTCTCAGTGAATTTGCAAGGTTTTTTAAATTCTAATTCCTAACGATAACGTGGCTGAAACCTATGGTTTTTTCAGTGAATTTGTAAGGTTTTTTAAATGCTAATTCCTAACTGTAACGTGGCTGAAAGCTATGGTATTTCCTTTGAATTTCAAAGGAGGATTGAGAAGTCACCAATTGATACCATTGGTAAAATCCTTTATGCATTTACCACACCCTGACCTTATAATTGTGCACTGTGGTGGCAATGACCTGGGCACTTTGAGTGAGGTAGGTCTGGAAATGCTTTTAAAGGACATCTTTGGGCAATTGATGACACTTTTTCCAAAAACTGCCTTGGTATATTCTAATATATACCAAAGGCAAAAATGGAACTGGTCCAACCAATTTTGTCCACAGATTGAGAAAGCAAGGAAACATGTAAATAAATCTGTTTCTGCGTACATGAGAGACTATGGAATGGGTAGTATATACCACAACAACTTGCGTTACAACATGCAAGGCATCTATAGGAGAGATGGTGTACATTTCACCGATGAGGGGAATAGAGTCTTCCTCTGTAACATAAGACTCTGCATCGGTACTTACTTGTAAGCACCAAAAACACCCAATAAACACAACGGCTCTTTTTAGAGCCATCTAACATCTAAACACTCAAACTTGTAATTTAACTCCATTTTTTTATTTTTTTTGTCGCCGTGCGCGCACCGTGCGCGCTCCTCGCAACTTTTTTGCGAGTAGAAAACACAAAAAAAGTTTCTTTTTGCCTTTGGGGGTCCTTAATGCACCCCCTGAGAAAACCTAGGGGGTCAGGGAGTATCCACCCTGCCCCCTTTCCACGATCTCTGCTATAGTTTTTAACAGTCTTGTAAATCGAGGTGCGATACCGGGTGCGCGCACCTCGCATCTTTTTAGAAACAAAAAAGATTTTTTGGGGCCTTGGGGGTCCTTAATGGACCCCCTGACAATACCTAGGGGGCCAGGGACTGCCTACCAAGCCTCCTTCTCACGTTTTGAAACTTTTATTTAAATCGAGTAAAATGCCATTTTGAGACGGGGTGCGCGATCGGGTGCGCGCACCTCGCAACTTTTTAGGAAAAAAAAGATTTTTTTTGGCCTTGGGGGTCCTTAATGGACCCCCTGAAAATACCTAGGGGGTCAGGGAGTCTCCACCCTGCCCCCTTTCTATGTTCTGCCCCTTTGTTCTCCACAATATGTGGACTCGCACTGACAAAATGGCGGTCAACACTTCCTGATTTCCTTCAAATCGAATGTTGACAGACGTCAAACAGCAAATCAGAATTCCGCTCGCGCACGGGAAGGTGCGCGCTTATAGATATATAATTGATTTTAACTTTAATTTTCTTAGCAACTACTGGAGGGATTTACACCATTTAAACAAAAGCGTAATCTGCGAGCCAGACTCTACCTTTTTGCCGAATTTCTTATAATTCCATTCAGCCGTTCGGGCTGTAGCCGTGTCTAAAGGTCCTTTGGAAAATAACATGGAGAAAACACGTTTTGGGACCCCCCTTTTTTCTCAGCCCCCACTTCACGAATCCCCCTGAAACTTTCAGGTAAGGAGCGGAGCTGGCCAAAAGTTTGGAAAATTACACCCAAATTCCTCCACCAGCGCCAGAGTTATTCCCAATAGAATGTTGCGGATTTCATATGGAAACTAGGTCCTAACTATAACTACCTACTGGCGGCCGCCAGTAGGTAATATATATATATATATATATATTCACTGAAAAAACCATAGGTTATAGACCATATATAGTTAGGAATTAGCATTTACAAAACCTTGAAAATTCACTGAAAAAACCATAGGTTATAGACCATATATAGTTAGGAATTAGCATTTACAAAACCTTGAAAATTCACTGAAAAAACCATAGGTTAGAGACCATATATAGTTAGCTGGACATTTTATTGACATAAAACCAATGAAATTCCATATATAGTTAGTTGCACTAACTATATATCGCGCACCCGCAATCCACTGCTGATGATGTCACATATTACATCATTCATGACATGGTCAGTGACATCACTGATGACATCACTGATGACATCTCAAATGACATCACTGATGACATCACTGATGACATCTCAAATGACATCACTGATGACTACATCCAGTGACTGTATAAGTCTGTAAAGTTAAAATATGTCTTACATATTGAAGAATTAGTGGATGTATAAGTGTCTGGACGAAGGATTTAGTAGGTGCATGACTGAATGTATGAGTGAGTGATTAAATGTGTCTCACTGAGTGCATGGGTTAGTGACTAAACTGTCTTAATTTGTGCATCATTATGTCTGTTGTTCTGTAAACTGCTGCATGTGTTGATCAGTAGCTATATGAGTAACTATATGGGTTATTGATTGATTGCCCAAGTATTTGTATGGGAGACTGAGTGTGTGTGTGGCTAGCTGGGAGGTGTGTGACTCTGTGCAGATCAATCTGTACTTGTATCAATGATTGTATAAGAAACTAAGTATGTGTTAGTACATGTTTGAAAATGTAAGGTGCTCTATGTTTAACTGTATAGACAAGAAAATGGAAGTCTCATTGATTCTTTACAGGACTGACTAGGTGTGTAAGTAACTCCATGGATGAGTGGCAGACTGTGAGTGTCTGTATAGGTGTATGAGTGCATATGATAGTGTTGTAAAGATGAGTGATTGTATGTATGAATGATTGTATGGGTGAATGAGTGAAGGTGTGTGTAGACGTAGCAATCAGTGAGTGCGTATGTAGTAACTAGTATTGGTGTGTCAATGGTTTCAAAAATTATACTCTTTTTAACACTGGGTGAAACAGAGGTTATATTAAAATGTGAGGAGATGCATTGTATTGTCACATGAATGATATCATCAGTGATGTGGTCATTGATGTCAAATGAGATGTCATCAGTGATGTCATCAGTGATGTCATTTGAGATGTCATCAGTGATGTCATCAGTGATGTCACTGACCATGTCATGAATGATGTAATATGTGACATCATCAGCAGTGGATTGCGGGTGCGCGATATATAGTTAGTGCAACTAACTATATATGGAATTTCATTGGTTTTATGTCAATAAAATGTCCAGCTAACTATATATGGTCTCTAACCTATGGTTTTTTCAGTGAATTTTCAAGGTTTTGTAAATGCTAATTCCTAACTATATATGGTCTATAACCTATGGTTTTTTCAGTGAATTTTCAAGGTTTTGTAAATGCTAATTCCTAACTATATATGGTCTATAACCTATGGTTTTTTCAGTGAATTTCAATGGTTTTTTAATAGCAAATATCATAAGCTGTCGAATGTCAAGTACGTGGTAAGTAAAAACATTTTCGTGTTTATGCACACTGATCTGCTTTGAATGCTGCCCCCCACCCCTCATTTCTATTAGGAGTACTCTCTCTTTGCAGATAGTGAAGGGTAGTTAACGCAGCCCTTTGCCCCCTTTGTAATCCGTCGTGCCTGCTTCTCTCTCCATTTGATTGATTGTTCTCTTTGGTTCATTCTCTATTTACAAACAAGCACAGAGTCGCAATACTCTGTTTAGTCTTTGCAGATAGCGAAAAACCGTGTAAAAAAACAAAAGGAATCGAGCAAAATCAGTAGGCCACTAATGGGATCTCTTTTTGACCTCGCTAAAATAGAAACATTAGGAACAACCTGTTGAAAATAGCAATGCGTATGTACATAAGCGGCGTTCATTTGTGTTCACAGTACCCCTTGTTGATTGTTTGAATCGAGCATTGAATTGTTCGAAGTTGGTTCTCTTAAGGATCTTCTCTGCCTGCAAACGAGGAAGAATAGGAATATTCTCTCTCCCTTTGCAGATAGTGAAGGGTAGGTAACGCAAGCCTTTAACACGTCGTACCTATTTCATTCCTCATTGATTGATTGATTGTCCGAACATTGACATTAGTTCTTTTTGGAGGTATTCCCTGTTTGCAAATAAACGTAGGAAAATCTTTGCAAGTAGTGAAAGGGTACGTAATGCGGACCTTTCTCCCCCGTTGTAATCTGTCATGCCTATCTACTCCCCACTGATTGATGCACCTGTTTCACCCGGACCATTTACTAGACATACGTCATCTGGCCCGACCAGAGAGCACCCCTAGTGAAAAGGACATATGCAATAATAACGAAGTGATCACTGTATCCTGTTAACAGAAACTTTAGCATGAAACAACCTGGAAAGAAAAGAATAGGAAAACGAAAATCAGTAGGCCACTGATGAACATGAACTTTTATTAAACAACGAACAAAGAAACGATAACATAACGTAATGATAAAACCTGTTAATGTCCTAGAAACAAGAAAACGTTAAAATATGCCATTGGTGAGAGACCAGAAAAACAGTAAGAGAATCCAAATCACCCCTCGCTGTCCCACCGCCTGCCACACCAAAAAAATCGATAGACTAGGGAAAATGCAAGTCAGTAGAACATCCGCCCCCACTCTGGAAACTTCCAAGGTGGAGCAGAGTTCCGGCTACGCCCAGCCGGGAGCAGCCCATATAAGGCAGGTCCTGCTGCCACG
This sequence comes from Lissotriton helveticus, assembly GCF_964261635.1. Taxonomy (NCBI): domain Eukaryota; kingdom Metazoa; phylum Chordata; class Amphibia; order Caudata; family Salamandridae; genus Lissotriton; species Lissotriton helveticus. The sequence continues at coordinate 261,519,964 of NC_136071.1, forward strand.
CCTCGGCCAGGAGATCCTAACGTAGGGTGTAGCCGGAGGAGAGGCCGAGACCAGCGGGACCCGGCCAGGGGATTGCCTTTACAACGCTGAACAGTTGCAGGGGGGGGGAATGTCTCCTCGACCCTCCCCTCTCTCTCCCAGTCCGGCCGCGGTGGCCCTTGAGAGTTGCAGGTAGTCCCGCCACATGCTCTTCCGGTCCGGCCACCAACGGTCGGGGGGCCGAGGCCGACGGGATCCGGCTGCAGCCGATAAACCAAGAAACCCGTTCATGGGACCAGAGCCAGGGGCGTCCGGCCGACATCTACCGGAAGCCCGGCCCGAAGACGGACGGGACACTTCTTCTTTCTTGTATAATTGCTGCAACAACCCTGGGGGGGGGATGTCTTGCACATCCCTCCGACCCCCCCCCCCTCGTCCTCATCGCCTGGTCCGGCCATAACAAATATCAAGCGAGACGCCGTGGGGTGCACTGGGAGGGAGAGACGGTGCGAACAGGCCTCTCCCGCCTCCCCAGTGGAGGCTTCCCAGCTGCACCCTCAGCGCTCCAGGCGCCCGGAAAAGAGTTCTTCCACTGTGGCCATGCTGCAACGTCTCGCCCGGCAGGGTGGAGCCCGTCCGCTCATTTGACCCCGCGATCGCCAGTAGCTACCGAACTCTCAAAATGGTGGTCGACCTGCCAAGAGCGGGCCCAGCATAAAGAAATGGCCCGGTCACTGGTTGACTCCACCACCGTAGTCCTCCACGACCTTGAAGATTCTAGAGGAGCCGCGGGAGTCTCCGACCCCCGATGGGGAATGACTGCCATGATCACCCGTGGAGTGACGAAACTGTATTCGCGGGACGTCGGCGCCAGCCTCACTTTGAATTACTAGAATCCTGCAGACCTCACTTCCGGTAAAAGCACAGTGTGACCCGGTAGGAAAAATTGTTGCACCCCCTCCCCTTTTTGACTGATAGTTCAAACCACCGATCCTTTCCTTTGCCCTTTTAACGGAACTTTGGACTGCCTCCCCCTCTTTTACATATTCTAGAGAAAACAAAACATTAACCACTACATTAGCATAGCAGTTGACACCAGAACTGTTTTCAAATTGAAAACCAACAACATCTTCAACAGAATCCTTTTTGTTTCTGCTGTGACCCTGCTACAGCACAGGCATTGTCCCCAGCAGTAATTCTGCAATGCCGATAAGAATACCTGTGGTGCCTACTGGACTCACTCACCCCCGCGGCGCCCCACGCCGTTATGTGCTGGGCGGCAACTTGCTAGACATCACTTTAGTGCCATCTAGATTTCAGCGCGTTCTGCTGCCTTGGAACTATTCGCACAACAGACCGCTACTGACAAGAATATTTCATTATTGGTGCTGTCAATTTCAATAAATCTATTGGATAATTCAAAAGAAATTGCCACGGTCTCTTCGTTGTTTAAATGTTTTTACTGTTTTTGTTTTGTTGTATATATTTATATGTTATTAAAGTTTTATATTCCTACTACTTTGTTGGAGTGCTATATATTTTTAATGTGAGACATAATTGTAAAAACTTTGATGTACAAAGAGTCATTCCTGGAATCTTCCGCTTCAGGCTCGATCCCCTCCCCAATCACAATACAGGATAGTTTTCAGATAGTAGGAACACGTGTGGTGTGACGGATCTCATCGGGTGTGGGCCTTGATCTACTATAACTCCTTTGAAGAGGGGTGATTCTTTACAGCTGAGGCCATAAACTACATCTGCAGGGCTAGCTGATAGCCTGGACAATCGGACACAGAGGAAGAGGAGTGTCAGAGGGTGCGGTAGTGAATAGGGCGAAAGGGAGGTGTCGGGCGGGCACAGAGTGTGATTCTCAGGGAAGAGCAGCGCAGATGGGGGGAGGTTTATTGCCCATGCATAAGACAGAGAGCGGGGGTGACCAGTGCCTGGGGAAGATGCTTGCGAGGGTGAGGAGCCATGCTACGAATCGACAGCGTGCAGAGAGTGGGTCTGGTCAAGACATCTAAAATGGCTGCCGTGCACGACAAAAGTGTGGCATTTCAAAAAAGGCAAGATGGCGCAGACAATGTTTTTCAACACTTCCTCATTTCCTTCGAATCGAACGTTAACAGACGTTGGGGCATATTACCAAAGTTAAGCGATATTTATCGCTAACGATGCTTACCAACGAATTTTTTACCGCTAAGCATCGTCAGAAATTATCAAAGATAAACCTTGCTATTATCAAGGTTTATCACAAATGCGATAATAAACGGCCGCAATGCATGAATATCGCTAAAAACTCAGCGATATTCATACATTACCGAGCTAATGCTCTTAGCCATGTTATCCACCTCCCATTGGATAACATGGCTAAGAACTGCTCAGGGCAGGTGTTACTTTTTGGAGATATTCGCGCTTAGCGCGAATATCTCCAAAAGTTGGTAATAGGAGATAGATATCTTGCATGTTGTAATGCAAGTTATTGTGGTATATGGAACTCATACCATAATCTCTCAGGAAAGCAGAAACTGATCCTTTTGGAACCGCCTAAAAAGGCCTAGGGGGTGAGGAGTACTCTACTTTGCCCCCTTTTCACGTTCCGAACTATTTTATTTTACTCTCTTCTGTAATTACACAAAATAGCACCGATAAGATGCATCGGAGACACACAGTGAGAGAAAGGAGGCCGGAGATGAAGAAGAGATGTCAAATACACATTGGAGATAATATAGTGGCAGAAGGGAAGTAAATATGAGTAAACTTACCATGTAACATAAAAATGTTGCACTCTATACTATAAGTCTCATTTTATACTACAATCACTTCGCTACAACCTCATAAATTAAAAATAAAAATGAATAATGTCTCAAACAATTTTTGATTTCTAAATATAAATTTATTCTTCAGAATTTTCTAAATTTGAAAGAACTACTAACATGTCCTCATCAGCAATGTCCTCATGAAAAGTCTGCAATAATGATTCTTGTAACTCTATCGTCTCCAAACACTCGATAAATTCGCCATCAAGAGATTGATCAAAAAAATCATTCAAGTCATCTCCTCCTTCTGACAATATTTCATTATTGGTGCTGTCAATTTCAATCAATGTAGTGGAATCATTCAAGTCATCTCCTCGTGACAATATTTCATTATTGGTGCTCTCAATTTCAATCAATGTAGTGGAATCATTCAAGTCATCTCCTCCTTGTGACAATATTTCATTATTGGTGCTGTCCATTTCAATCAATCTAATGGAATCATACAAGTCATCTCCTCCTTGTGACAATATTTCATTATTGCTGCTCTCAATTTCAATCAACGTAGTGGAATCATTCAAGTCATCTCCTTGTGACAATATTTCATTCTTGGTGCTGTCCATTTCAATCAATCTAATGGAATCATACAAGTCATGTCCTCCTTGTGACAATGTTTCATTATTGGTGCTCTCAATTTCAATCAATGTAGTGGACAATTCAAAAGAACTTGCCACGGTCTCTTCATTGTGAGCCATTTTATTTTGAAATTGCTTGCTGTAAATTGCAGAAAAAAATAATCACTTTCATTTATCGTTTTTAGTAATACATAATATAAAACTAACTTTATCAAGTATTTAGTATAACAGAAGGACTGCAAATAAATAACAGAAAACATTTTTCAAATTATCTTCAAGTGTACAACATAGTTCCCCTTACAAATTAACAACTCACCTTTTCAAAAGTAGGAAAAGTGTTAGTACTGTGTAAATCAAACACCAGAAATTCCCCACCAAAAATTCCTCACAAATGTACCTCAGACAGTAGTATCACAAAATGGCTGTGGTTTCCTCTCATTTGACATATATACATAACCAATTAACTTTCATCACACACAAATACAAAACCAAAGTAACATTTTAATTGGTTCTAAATTTCAACACTTTCAAATGTGTTTTCCCCATGCAATTTTCCATAGGACATTTACATACGTCTACAACCTGAATGGCTGAACGGAATTACACCAAACTTGGCAAAATGGTACATCAAACCTAAGAGGTCAGGAAGGATCTACTATGCCCCCTTATGGTCATTTCCCCCTTCGCTTTGGCCTCCTCTTGTCTCTCAATCCTACCGAGAGACAAGATGGCGGCCGCTACGGACTGTTTGGAATGTTGACAGACGCCGGAGAACCAATCAGCTTCGCAAAGCTCCGTAACGCGAAAAGTACGCGAAGCGGAGCGCTGTTACAGATATATATCTTTTTTTGAACGTTAATTTCTCAAAATCCACTGGAGCACATATATTGAGACCTAGCAAAGGCACATCGGGCTACCAGTCCCTAATATTTTACCAAGTTTCGTGCAAATCCATTCAGCCGTTCGATTATTATTATTATTTTTTTTTTTGCCCCGCGGGGCCCTTTTAAAACCTCCACATCAAACCTAGGGGGTCAGCGAGGATCTACTAGTCCCCCTTATGGTCATTTGCCCCTTCGCTTTCGCCTCCTCTTGTCTCTCGATCCTACCGAGAGACAAGATGGCGGCCGCTACAGACTATTTGGAATGTTGACAGACGCCGGAGAACCAATCAGCTTCGCTTCACAAAGCTCCGTTGCGCGAAAAGTCCGCGTCCTGGGCCGCTGCCCAGTCCGCTGTTACAGATATATATCTTTTTTTAAACGTTAATTTCTCAAAATCCACTGCAGCACATATATTGAGACCTACAAAAGGCACATCGGGCTACCAGTCCCTACAATTTTGCCAAGTTTCGTGCAAATTCATTCAGCCGTTCGGGCTAAAAGTGAGGCCAACCGCCCTATGGAAATTAACATGGGAAAAACGCGTTTTGGGACCCCCCTTTTTTCTCGGCCCCCCCTTGACGAACCCCCCCAAAATTTTCAGGGGCTGCTCAGAAACAAAATGTGCCATTTTCCTGAAAATTTCAGCCAATTCCGTCCACAAACGCCAAAGTTATTAGACATAGAATTTTCAAAAAACCCATTGAGAAAAAATCCTAACTATATATACCTACTGGCGACCGCCAGTAGGTAATATATATATATATATATATATATATATATATATATATATATATATATATACATACATACATACATTTATACATACATACATACATACACACATATATATATATATATATATAAAATACCAAACCTCATCCCTACCCCAGCGTCCCAAACAACCCAACCTTCCGCCCCAACTCAGATCACTTCCTCAACCCATATGTAAACTCCCAATCCCAAGCACACTCACTTCTTTGCAGGCCCCACCCCAACAGACATAGGAAGCACAATCACACACACACACACACACACACACAAACACAAACAAACACACAAAGAAACACAAACACAATGTACACACACTATTGAAACTACACCCACAAGCACCACAGTAACAACACCCACAGGCACCACAATCACAGCATACCCACAACCACAACAACCACCACATACTCCACTTCCACCCCCACACCCACAAGCACAAATACACCCATATTCACCCCAAGAACCACATCCACAAGCACCATATCCACCACACCCAGAACCACCACCTTACCAACAGCACCACTAACCACACCACACCAACAAGCACCACATCCACCACCACACCCACACCCTCAAGCACCACAATCACACCAACCACCACCACCACAATCTCATCAAAACCAACACAAACACACACCTACACACAAGACAACACCAACCAAAAACACATGCTCACACTGACCAGAACATCAAACACCAGCCAAAAACCACACATCCAAACATACACGACAAACACCAAACCCACATGCAACTGCCAAACATACAGACACTAGCTTATCACCCACTCCAGCTCCCTCTACCTCCGAAGGCCAATCCTTTACCACCCCTCCCACCCTCACTCCTTCTAAATTCAGCTCTTGACTGTCCCTATCCCCTACCAAACCTAAACCCACCCCTCCCCAGAAAAATCCTTGAGGTGATTGCTCTGTGCCAAATAGATGCCTCTTCCTGAGGAGATTTCCATTTGGACTATGTTAAGGAGGCATGTTTTGGGCAACAAAGCCAAAAGGTGTTGTGGAAACCCATCTTTTTTGTTGAAAAACATTTATTAGAAAATTAGCTGAATTAAGAATAAAAAAACTAAATTTTCCAAGTTTAGTCTATGATTGTTATTCTTTTACAATTTATTGATTATTAAAAATGTTAATGATGAAAATAAAATGTGAAGTACATATTCTTAATTACCTTTATAACAAAAATTATTCAAAAGATTATTTTAAATGACATATTTGTAAAGTCCAAACATGAGAAAAAAAGAATGTAATGTACATTAAAATTTTAGTGCAAGTATTCATCATGATAATGGACACTTACACCAAAAACAAATTGAAGATTTAATTTTTAAGTGTTGATACAGCAGTGTTTATTTTAACTTAATAAGTAAAATAATAAACACATATGCATTCCACCACAAAATACAGAAAAGGCACTAGACAAGTCTAAATGTTACATAAATAATTAAAATAACTCTTTAAGTTTAGAACCAGCATCAATTTTACATTTATTTTTAAGAGCGTTTAACCTTGTCTAGTGCAATTACTGAATTATATTAAATTGTAATTATTAAAAAATGTGTAATGCACTGGTTAATAATATGATGGTTTACGAAAAATAATTAAGCACACTTATATGAACACCCATGAATTTTGATTAATGCCAAATGATGTGTGTCCATTATCTTGATGGAAGCTTGCATCAAATTTGAAGAAAAGAAATAGTAAATACACGTGTTTCTTTACAGTTATTAAATGCCAACATTACACACATATGCATTTCACATTAGAAAAAAATAGTTTGTAAAAGAAATGTAAAAATGTACTAGTCCAGAGCAACTGTAAAAAGACAAGTCAAAAGAAAACAAGTAAAAAAAGCTTTCCTTCTTTTCCGAAGACGACGGGGTTGATTTGGTTCGTGGTCAAGTAGCAGTAGCAACAGAAAGACTTGGACAATCAGGTTCATGATGGAAAGGGAAGTAGAAAAAAGAAAAAAAGGTATGTTTTTACCTTATACCTCTTCAAAACCACCAACTCAAGTGTAGTGGTTTACCAACCGCAGTTATGTTGATGGGAATGCACATCGTAATTGGCTTGGCAGTAATAGTCGCTGAACTCATACCGACTTGCCCTTTTTGCCTATGATGCCATCAACAGGGGAGGAAAATTCTGGCAGCGATGGCAGGACTGACAGACTATCATCCATAGACCAGCCACATTTCAATTGAGTGGGATGAACACCTGGTAGTGCACAAATTAACTGACGGAAATGTGATGGAAGGACCAGATCTTCCAAGATCTAAAATCAGGCCCTAAGAATTTTCTCCCTGGATGTGATGGTCTTTTTTCTCTTTATTTGTCCATAAAAGCACAAATAGTACATTTTACTGAGAGCAGAGATTGGAATGTGTGTGCTACAATGCTAGGTCTGCAGTAGCCTGCATGTGTGATTACCACATAGGGCCGTATTCCACATGTACCCTGGGGTGCAACATGAATGTGCACCCATATTGTGAGTCCCCAGGGCACTTTGGAATTACAGAAAGGACTGCAGATGTTTGTGAGGCCTCTTCCATAATACTGATAGCACTAGCGCACATGTAGCTCCAGCACAAACATGAGAAGGTGTGGCCCTATGCAAATGAGAAAAACACTTTGGGGCAGATTTATGAAGGCCTTGCGCCGCCGGTGCGTCACTTTTTCCCATGTTAAAAATGACGCACCGGCGGCGCAAGGCCTTCATAAATCTGCCCCCTTGCCTCTGCACCTGTGCCATATTATGGATGTGGGCGCAGTTAGGAGGTTCATTGAAAATGCACCTGAAAAGGGTGGTGAACTTTCAATATGCCTCCTGAAGGCAGCGCTCTGAAGGAGAGAAAAGGGGGCCCTTAAACTCCTCAGGCACCCCCTGCAGGTGGATGCAGTCACTTACTCCACCCTCCTGTAAGGGGATTTCTCTCCCCTCTTCAAAGTGCAGGCATCATGAAACACAGAGTGGCTTTGAAGCAGACACTGCGTATTTCACGTGAATGCACTGCCGCAGGGCAGCACATGCTTGTAGCTGCAGAAGTGCAGTGCATTCTTTGTAATATGGCACACTCCCCCACATGCATCAATCTAGGATTTTGCATTTCTTAAATAGCGAAAATTAAGGAATCGCTATTTAGGAAATGCAAAATCCTATGCATCAAGAATCCTAAAAGTTTTTAGGATTTCTTAATTTTCGGAAATTGCGATTCCTTAATTGCGAATCGCAATTAAGGAATGGCATTACATTGATTCCTATGGGCCTAGAGGCCCATAGGAATCAATGCCGTTTTGCATTTTTTTTTTTTGCACTCGCAATTTGTTGATGCATTGCAAGGGTGCAGAGGGGGGTCCAAAGGACCCCCCCCCTGCACCCCTGAAATGTATTTTCAAGTGCATGTTTCACACACACATATGTCCTAAGGACATGTGTGTCTGTAACATGCAAGTTTAAAAAATGCATTTTTTTGCTTTTTTTAAAAATTTCGCAAATTAACACGAGGGTCAACCTCGTGTTAATTTGCACTTCCAATTTCAAAATTCGCAATTTTTAAAAAAATGATGCATTGCATTTAAGGAATCGCACAAATGCGATTCCTTAATTGCATTTGCATTTTTAAGAAATGCAAAAAATAGCAAATTTTGACACTCTGTTTGATGCATCCCAAAAACGTATTTAGGAAGTGCAAACGGCCGAATTTACCGATTCGCACCGTTTGCACTTCCTAAATAGGTTGATGCATGTGCCCGACTGTTCCTGTTTGCACCCCACACACCTTTTGAAAAGTACGCTGTGGTGCAAACAGGAAAAGTGTGCTGTATACTTAATATCGCCCCTTGTTTTTTCAATCGGCACAAGGTGTCCAAGGAAAAAAGAATTTGCATTTCAATCATGAACGCTAAAAACTGTCATTAATTACAGTTTGGAAAAAAATTACATTTTGAACAGAATATTATGGTGGAAGATAAAAAAAAAATGTATAGCTATGTTTGCAGTCCTAGATGGGAGTCGATGCTTCAGTTCCAGAGGTCTCAGTCCGGGTTTCGGTTGTAATTGTAATCCTCACCATCACTGTTAAAAAAAATTGCAAGGCTTTGAGAGGTTAAGCAATAAGCAAGAAATGATAATTTTATGGGTATGCCTGTTCCATCATTTTTTCTTATAGGAAATGATTTTCAATTAAATTCAGTACACTATCATTATCTTTCACATAGAGTCAGGCAACCAGGGCTAATGTCCTAAGATTTCCTACATTATTTTACATACAGGGAAAGAACTGTGGGTCTGCGAGGAATATTAATGAGTATATATAAAACACAACATGAAAAAAATTACATATTTCAAGAGCTACCATGATCAAGAACAATGAAGATAATTGCCTTTACTTTGATAATGCAGAGTAATTTAAGCAAAAAAAATAGCACCTAGAAATGGCATCTATTTCGAATCAACAGAATGGGCTCAAAAAGAAAAAAATATACAATTCAAAATAAAATGTATTTTAATAATTACACAATATAAACTCATGCTGGAGTTTGCATTTTCATACCCACTTGTAAATTGCTGTGTATTATTTTTGGAAAGTACTGCTAAAAGCTTTGCTTTTATTTTGCGAGCGTCTCAGAGTTCACATCTGTTCCTCTAAAATTATGTTTTACTTTTGATCAGAACTGTAATTCTCATTTTCAAAACAAACGTTTATTCTTGATTACGTTCGTTAAGAGGTATGTTATTTGTAGTTACTCAATAGACCATGCATAATTCAGTTGATAAATATTCAGCTTTTTGTTGTTCAAAGTTATATTTGTTCTTATGAATAATTTATTGGATAGTGTGTTTAATTTACTAAAATGGCTTCATCTTGCTCTCGCAAAGCTAATTAACCAAAGAAGACTATAGCCATAAGTCTGCTCACAACCACAAACAATCACCTTCTTACAGAACATGACGAGACTGCTTTCTAGGCAAAGATGCAGCCATAACCTGAATTCCACATCCCTCTCTTCAATTTAAAAATGTCCCTAGTGACCTAAACTGTGTTTGGTGCATGTGCGGTGACCAATGGTCCCAGCCTAAGCTAAATGCTGGAAACATTTCATTAGAAAGCTTTGGTTAACCTCTATTAAAGTCTTCATAACCCATTATCACTCATTAGAGTTGTTTTTCCCGACGCAATTTACATGAAGAGATTTATGTGGAGAAAAACCGTAAGGTGCAAAATTACTGAATATTGTAATCTGGCACACACAATTTGCTCCAGAGTCCGGCTTTTAGGCAACTGTGCTACTGCATTCTGTAGACACTTTTGAAATGTTAGTTTTTTAGTATTTGTGATATGAGAAACCATCCATCTTTGATTAAAAGCATGGTAAAATATATTGAGAGAATCCCAGATGGATATTGCAATAATTGTGACACCAAGGGCCCAATTACGATGTCGGACGGACCTGAGTCCTTCCGACATCGTTTGGGAACAGGGACCGACTGACCTCATGTCATCGGTCCCAACCCAAGCAAGTAGGATGCAATCGAACACTGTTCTGTCGCAATCCTATTCCTTACAATGGAAGCGTGCATTTCGACCGGAATGCATGCTCTCATTGAAAAGAGCTGAGGTGCAGTTCATCCCTGCCATACCATAGGTGCCCCCTAGGCTGCCATCCGGAGGCCTTGTACCCATGGGGGCCCTGCTGGGGGCCCCTAAAGTCAGATTCCACAGACTTTCTGTGTCTCCTTCTGCCCAGGGCAGAAGGAGACGCCCTTGGGATTACAGGCCTCTTTACAAATGGCAGACGGGCTCTCCGAGCCCATCGTAAGACATTCGTAAATCCTGTTTGGATTAATTTCTGATCGACTCCATCAAAATGGGTCGGTTGAAAATGAATCCAAACAGGAGATTACGATGCCGAAGGCACAGATCTGACCGAGGGTCGGAGCCATTTCCTACGGCATTGCAATCTGTCCCCAAGTTGGAATTTCTCCTATGACAACACTGTATTTATATTCAGTAGAAGAGCTCAACACTTGAAAACGTGTTAAATTGACAGTACAGGATCAGTCATGGATTCATTTCTAATCATCCAATTAGCAGATTGCGTGATTCATGAACCCTTTTGAGATTGGTTGTAGTTAATTATTCCAAATTAGTTTATAAGTAATATTGTGAATCTAGATCATTTTGAGATAGTCTTTCGCAACATTGGGTGGCATGGGCGCCTTTGGATATAGATCTTGTTTGCTATCATTTAAATCAATTACATTTTGAAAATGTCCAGTATGTCTCAACGAGACCCCCCATCCACAATGTTAGTGAAATCCTCTGAGTTTTAAAGTAGATCATTGAATCATGTGAATTGGGTGCCTCAGTGTTTACATAGAATCATCACAAAGTTGTTTCTCCCAACTGGTTCAAACTTCTCTTGAATTAAACAGGTTTCAGACACACAGTTTACCGGGAGAGGCCCTCATGCTTCTCATTAATGGGCAAATACGTCTCTACATTGCTTACAGTTACAATATTCATCCTTTTCTGTCCAAAATCAATTAACAGGAGATAACTTCAAATTCAGTGTGCCCTTGAGATGGATAGTGCACTACCTTTATATTGACTCTGGAAAAATGGAAGTGGGATTTCTTGTAGGTCCTCCTTTCAGACCTTGTCTATCAAACAAATGCCATTAATAATGCAGGAGCGCAATGAAATAAATTGCATGTTCAGGTCAAGACCCCCGCAGTTTCGTCCTGTTAGTCCTGAAACCAAATATTGTACTCAATTCCAAATTCGTGAATATTTTGTGGATTTTTCAGTATGTACGACCTGAGAAACCATCCATCTTCAGAAGCATGTTTAGTGTGAAATCAAGTATGATGAACATGTTCAATAACCTTGCAAGGTCATTGGTAGCTGAAAAAGCCCAGACTATCTGCTCTGTATTCACTCATTGCAATGAACTTCTGATCAATATGGGAATGTGACTGTAGCGTTCATTGCCCATCCAACCTTTGGGACTGTCAAAATCTCTTAGGTCCATGTAGCATATGCACCTGTGATCATAGCAACTGAAACAGAGATATGATGAAGCCCAGTTCCAGGGGCATAAGCTTTATAGTTTGGCAGATAGAAATCCTGATTAAAAGGGGACTTATGCAGCTTTTCTCATACGAAGTTATGTTAAACGAGAGCTTATGAGAGGAAAAAACTCAAGCAATTCAACTAGAGTTTATTATGTGTGTTTATTATGTGTAAAATTATCTAACACCAAGGGCCATATTTATCAAGTGCTAGAGTTGCACTTGTGTAAAATTAAGATAAATCCAGGCACGTGTTGATTGTAGAGAAATAACTTAAGTTTATTGAAGAGTATAAAGATCCCAACCATCAAGTCACAGTAGCCAGGTGCAACTGACTGCACTAGCTTACTCCAGGTTCTATCACCAAGAAGCTATTCATGAACTAACATCAATGCACAGGATAGACCAGCACTTAAAGACACAACGCTATTATTTACAAATTGCAACTATAAAAGAAGTAAGCACAATATTACACACCTTCCTTCTTTATAACAGAAAAAAAAACATAAAGAGAAAAACAGGTTACTTAATTTCATAATCTCTAAACTTAGACAGACATTTAATAATCCTTCTCCCTCACACACGGTGAACTTAACGGAAAATCATTAGAACTCCGAAAAGAAACAGATCCGTGTTTTTGTACAGACATGTCATGATTTTTGATCACATGAGGATTCTTCACAACAACAACCCTATTAAGATTCCAGATCCTAGAATCCTCCGTTTTAACAGCATTAGTGAGAACTTTCACAACCCTATGAACTTTCTTAAATAAATCAGAAGACTTGCGTCCCATGGGTGCCCTTATCATGATGTAATCACCAACGCTTAGGTGAGTTTTCTTGGCAACTTTTCCCTCATCAAACTTAGACTTACGTTTTAAAACCTTAAAGGACTCATGAACTTTCCATCCGCTTTCATGCACTTTTCCATAACCTTTTTTAAACAATACGTCCATGACCCAGAACGGTGTTATAAGAGTGTTGGGTTGTCTGTTTTTAAGTAAGACAAAAGGAGGACACCCAGTAGTGGCATGAGGGGTTATCCTGTACATATCAACGATTTTGTTTACTCCCTCTTTCCAATCAACATTGTTTTGTTTTGATAAAGAAATGGACTCCTAAAGAATTCTAACAAAACGTTCCACCATTCCATTGCTTTCTGGATGGTTCAGAGAACAACGTTTGTGTTTTATGGCACACTTGTTTAAAAATTCTTCCATTTCTCTGGACACAAATTGCACTCCATTATCAGTTAGCAAGTAACCAGGAAGGCCCTCGCTTGAAAAGACCTCCTTCAAGAAACTTACAACATGTTTACTATTTATACATCTGGTAATTTATATTTGTGGCCACCTAGAGAATAGATCTATAAGAACAAAATTGTATAATTCACCATTCTTACATTTTACTGGACCCAAAATATCAAGAGCCAATTCTTCCCAGGGTTTAGATGGATGTTCCCTCACAACCATCGGTTGCACCCTTGGTTTTAAGCTTTTCTCACTTAGAGTGCAGAAGACACACTCACGCACTTGTCTTTCTACTTCTAAATCCATCCCTGCCCACCAATAGTTAAGTCTTATGCTTTCCTTGGTTTTGGAAATTCCCTGATGACCTTGGTGACCCAATTTAATAAGATCATCGCGAAAACATATTGGTGGTATTAACTTAGTACCCCGAAAAATCAAACCATCATCCTTTGCCAACTCATGCCTAACATTCCAATATCTCTCTGACACCCCCTTTTTATTTTTATCCCAACCATTCTCAATAAGAAAAGACAGCTCCATGAGTTCCTCATCGTTTTTACATTCTTCACGCCACCTGATTTCCTTGATACCATCATTTTCAATACTACACACCCAGTCAAAGTCTTCTTGAGGTTGTTGAATAACACAATCTTCATCTGAGTTCACTAATCTAGAGAGTGCATCAGCTGTACAATTCCGTACGCCAGGAAGGTATTCAGCCCTAAAATCAAAATGTTGAAGATCAACTACCCACCTAGAAATCCTGCTGGAAATGGCATCTATGCCTTTCCTGTTGAACACTTCTACCAACGGTTTGTGGTCAGTGCGCACAACAAATTTCATACCCCACAACAGGTTTTTAAGTTTCTTTGTAGCCCAGTGCACGGCCAAAGCCTCTCTTTCAATCACAGAGTAGCGACATTCCGCTCCTCTGAGACTTCTTGAGAGGAAAATGATAACATTTGTTCCACTCTTATTCTCTTGCTGCAAGACAGCTCCCAAGCCTTTCATGCTTGCATCTGTTATAAGAAAGGTTTTGTCGTTGGGATCAAAACTTCTAAGTTTTGGTCTAAGCAAAGCCTTAATTCACATAAACTCCTTTGCACACAAGTCACTCCACACAAACTCAAAGCCTTTGCACAACAAAGTTTGCATGTTGATACATTTTCCATCAAATCCTTTAACAAATTTACTATGGTACTCCGCCATCCCTAAGAACTTCATCAATTCTTCTTTATTTTTAGGTGACGCCAAGCCTTCAATTGATTCTATGAGATCTCGCTTAGGTTGAACGCCCTTACCCGAGATGATATGTCCCAGGTAATCGATAGAGGACTTCCTGAATTTACATTTATCAATTTTGAGGGTAAGATTGTGCAAGATAAACTTGTTTAGTACTTCTCTTAATCTTATGTCATGTTCTTCAACATCCTTCCCATAAATCAGCACATCGTCCTGGTAATTTTTTACTCCTTTCTGGCCTTTTAATACTTTTTCAAGGGCCCTTTGGAACACTGAGGCCACTGAAACCAACCCGAAAGGTAACCGTACAAACCTAAATGTTCCAAAAGGTGTTGTGAAAGAAGTATAATCTTTAGACTCCTCATATAACATGATCTGATGATACACCGACTTAAGTTCAACTGTAGAAAAAACTTCGGCACCATTGAGTAACATCAGCATGTCTGAGATCTTTGGGAGTGGATATTTATCAATAATAACTTGCTTATTTAGTTCTCTGAGGTCAATACAGAGCCGGAGAGAGACGTCCGATTTCCGAGCGGCTACGACCGGAGCCAACCGTTGTGTCCCCTCCACCTCCTCAATGATACCATCCAACTTAAGTTTATCCAACTGTTGTTTCATTTCTTCTCTTACAGATAATGGGAGACCTCTTACTTAGCTAGTAAATGGAACAGCACCAGCAACTAATTTTAGTTTGTGAGTATAGTTTGTTAAGCAACCTAACTCATTCTTGAATACTTTGGGAAATTAACTCTTTAATTCCTCAACGAAACTCTCACTGTCAATCTGAGAACAAGTTTCAACTCCCACAAAGTTCTCCTTTAGACTAATGGGAGGGTCACTATTAGGATCAAGTATGACCCCTAAATCTCTTTGGTGCAGCCAACTCAAAATGTTGTCACCTTTTTTAGACACATACACCTTCCCAGATGCACACCTTCCTTTGTGTTCAAATAAACCCGAAAAGTACCCCATCAACTTTATCAGCTCTCCACCATAAGCATAGGGATTAATGTCAGGTTTCAGTAAACTAACCTTATCCTTCAAGTGACAAAGGTAGAACTCTTTAGAAACAGTTGTTATCTTAGCTCCCGAGTCAAACAGGACACGGGTACCACAGTGTTCAACCATTACTTCATCTTATGCTCCCTTTTTCTTCTTACTCGTAACTTGTGAGACAATCTGTCCACAATCACAGTCAGATTCAGTGTCACTTACATCCTCATCACACTTGTGTATCATGTTAACCTTAGATTTGCTTCTCTTTATTTTACATGAGGAGGTAAAATGACCAATTATTTTACAAATGTCGCACTTGGCTTTTATCGCTGGGCACTTCTTATCATGGCTAAGTTATTCAGATTCCCAAACCTGAAACACTTGAATTGAGAAGAGGAACCCTTTGAACTTAAACCAACCTTTTTATCAAAACCAGATTTACCATCATAGTTTGCTCCCTTTCCTTTTACACTTGTATTCCCTTTAGGCTGTACTTTAACTTCAGACACGATATCATTCTTTTTTTCTTGCTTAGAAATAGCTTCCCCACATTTGACAGAATGTTCAATTTGCTTGGCTAATTTGACGACTTCATCTAGAGAAGGTTCGTCCTTCTGCCAAATGTAGTCCCTTACCTTCTGCACATTACACCCCAACACTCCCACAAAGTTCTCCTTTAGACTAATGGGAGGGTCACTATTAGGTTCAAGTATGACCCCTAAATCTCTTTGGTGCAGCCAACTCAAAATGGTGTCACCTTTTTTAGACACATACACCTTCCCAGATGAACTCTTTAGAAACAGTTGTTATCTTAGCTCCCGAGTCAAACAGGACACGGGTACCACAGTGTTCAACCATTACTTCATCATATGGTCCCTTTTTCTTCTCACTCGTAACTTGTGAGACAATCTGTCCACAATCACAGTCAGATTCATTGTCACTTACATCCTCATCACACTTGTATATCATGTTAACCTTAGATTTGCTTCTCTTTATTTTACATGAGGAAGTAAAATGACCAATTCTTTTACAAATGTCGCACTTGGCTTTTAACGCTGGGCACTTCTTATCATGGCTAAGTGATTCGGATTCCCACACCTGAAACACTTGAATTGAGAAGAGGAACCCTTTGAACTTGAACCAACCTTTTTATCAAAACCAGATTTACCATCATAGTTTGCTCCCTTTCCTTTTACACTTTTATTCCCTTTAGGCTGTACTTTAACTTCAGACACGATATCATTCTTTTTTTCTTGCTTAGAAATAGCTTCCACACATTTGACAGAATGTTCAATTTGCTTGGCTAATATGACGACTTCATCTAGAGAAGGTTCGTCCTTCTGCCAAATGTCATCCCTTACCTTCTGCACATTACACCCCAACACTCCCACAAAGTTCTCCTTTAGACTAATGGGAGGGTCACTATTAGGATCAAGTATGACCCCTAAATCTCTTTGGTGCAGCCAACTCAAAATGTTGTCACCTTTTTTAGACACATACACCTTCCAAGATGAACTCTTTAGAAACAGTTGTTATCTTAGCTCCCGAGTCAAACAGGACACAGGTACCACAGTGTTCAACCATTACTTCATCATATGGTCCCTTTTTCTTCTCACTCGTAACTTGTGAGACAATCTGTCCACAATCACAGTCAGATTCAGTGTCACTTACATCCTCATCACACTTGTGTATCATGTTAACCTTAGATTTGCTTCTCTTTATTTTACATGAGGAGGTAAAATGACCAATTCTTTTACAAATGTCGCACTTGGCTTTTAACGCTGGGCACTTCTTATCATGGCTAAGTGATTCGGATTCCCACACCTGAAACACTTGAATTGAGAAGAGGAACCCTTTGAACTTGAACCAACCTTTTTATCAAAACCAGATTTACCATCATAGTTTGCTCCCTTTCCTTTTACACTTTTATTCCCTTTAGGCTGTACTTTAACTTCAGACACAATATCATTCTTGTTTTCTTGCTTAGAAATAGCTCCCACACATTTGACAGAATGTTCAATTTGCTTGGCTAATGTGACGACTTCATCTAGAGAAGGTTCGTCCTTCTGCCAAATGTAGTCCCTTACCTTCTGCACATTACACCCCAACACTCCCACAAAGTTCTCCTTTAGACTAATGGGAGGGTCACTATTAGGATCACCCCAACATAAATTGGTCCCTTATCCTTTCCTCCAAGAGAGCACCAAATTTGCATGACGAACCTAATTTTCTAAGGGAAGTGATGTAATTTTCCACTGACTCCCCTTCATTTTGATTACGTCGCCCAAAGTGGTACCGCTCTAGAATAATGCTTACCTTGGGTAAGTAATGCCAATCTAACTTTAACATGCACATTTCATATTCATTAAGTGAAGAATCATCTATGTCAGGTAGATTGTCGAACACCTCTTGGCCTTCCGACCCTAAACAATGCATTAAAAGAGCAGTGCTTCTCTCAGCGCTAAGATTAGTCCCACAAGCCATGGCATGACGTTCGAAGACCTTCTTCTATTTTTGCCATTTTATAGGCGGATCACCAGCATCAGATAAGAAGAAAGGTGGAGTGGCAACATTCTTCATGGTTAACAATAAGGATATAAATATTTTACCTTATAATTAACAAAATTTCTTTTTTTTTAATTATAGAGGGAAATAAAGGAGTATTAAATGTTCTCAAACCACTCAACATACAAACGGTTGCATAGAAGTATACAGTAGATCACTGAGGTAGACAAGCCATGACGAATAAACAGTATTTAAAATTATAATGTGGTTTACCGTCTCCACTTCACTCTAACTGCTGATGTGTCTCATCCAAGTTTGCTATTGTAGAACTGTAAAAATAAACTTTTATGAACAACCTAAAGTGAATATTTAGCTCTTTGTTAAATTTAAAAATGTCAAATTATCGTCAAGGAAGTCAAATGGTTAAAATTGATAGAAATTTAGTCCGCAGAGAACAATGAAATGCTAACAGTTGCCGAAAATGGACTTAAAATGACGGCCACGTTGATTTTCCCTAACGTCGTGACGTCATCGAAGATACGGAAGCCGAAGAGAGACACTTGCTCCAGGAACTTCGGAGATCCGTCGTGACGTTACGGTTCCACGGAGCCCTTTGAAGAGCTCTATGACGCTCAAAGTACCTCCATGAGAAAGCGGAATCTTAAGAAGGCACGCGGTAAGTTTTCTTTTAATTAAGTTTGATGTTTGTTAGACAACGTTACAGTTTAAGAGGGAACACGCAAACGGTTTCTGCTTTGCTACGCCATGGGTGACTGCCAGTCAAATCCAAAGACACAAAGTCCAAAAACAAGCAAATTTCAACAGAGTAGAGCGGCCCGCAGCGTTTCCCCTATAAAATCCTTACTTTTGCCAGTTTGAAAATTCTCAGCAGAACAGCCTTGCCACCGTAAAAAAAATGGTGAGTATGTTGCAGTGTAACTTTTCACAACTTGCGACACGCTCAGCAAAAAAAAAATCTTTAGCGAGTAAGTTGTGGCAAGAATATTGCAACGTGACTAACAATAAAACATGCCTGTTAAGTTGTTTCAATCAAAACTGTTTTAACGCTAAGGACTCAAATTGCTCAGCAATTACTTTTCTCCACATTCAATAAAGCTTCGAAACTTCGTAGGCATAAGCACATGTGAGTTGTGCAGGCAGATACAGATGCTTACAGAATAATGGAATTAATCTGTTAAGCTGCAGGCCCTATCTTTGTGAGCAAAATGTTATACTGTGTAAGCTCCCAACAAAGAATTTAGGGTGTAATAAGCCCACATCGAAATCTCCCAACCAATTAAAATGTTAAGGTGAGATGTATATGTGGCGAATGCTTAAAGTCTGTAAAACAAAATAAAGACAAACTCACAATTGAATCAAGGAGAGAATATAGTTCTTTCTTGAAAGATCTTGATGTTGAGATCTTTCTTCAACAGTCTTTTCTTTGAAAGATTTCTTCAGAGAAAACTCTTTCAGAATATTCTCTTTTTCTAAATACACTGTGCTGCTGTATCCCGTCCTCGTCGCCAGTGTAAAATCAAGATAAATCCAGGCACAGGTGTTGATTGTAGAGAAATAACTTAAGTTTATTGAATAGTATAAAGATTCCAACCATCAGGTCACAGTAGTCAGGTGCAACTGACTGCACTAGCTTACTCCAGGTTCTATCACCAAGAAGCTATTCATAAACTAACATCAATGCACAGGATAGACCAGCACTTAAAGACACAACGCTATTATTTACAAATTGCAACTATAAAAGAAGTAAGCACAATATTACAACTTGCGTCACACAAGGTGACACAAACCCTAAAGTGAGATTTCAAATCAAATCAAATCAAAAAAATCCTTCATTCGGTATTTAAAAAATACCATAAAAGTGCAAGTTATACATTTAAAATACAATAAAATACAATTCATAACAGATTACATTGGAGACAATCGATCAGCAAATAATTCAGCACAGCCATCTTGAATTCCTGAGTCTTAAAGCAACCTTGATAAAATTCATGATACATAACAGTGTCAAGGGATCACTAGCCCTTTGCAAGAATAAAAGGGCAACCTTAGCGTGTCTAAACTTAGCCTGTTTTAAAATTCTTACTATAAAGCTGCGCCTGGGTAAAGCATAAAATGGACATAATAATACAAAATGAAGGGTGTCCTGCGGAGACCTATTGTCGCAGCCGCAGGCATCCTTCTGCTCAACCGTGACAGTAAAACCTGGTGGGTCAGCCAGTAAATGATGTAAAAGGTTGAGCCTAAAACGGGTAATTAAAAATCTTTCCTGTGCATTATGTATGAGAGCTAGGTAGGGTTCCATTCCTTCCCCTGTCTTTACCATACTATGGACGCCGACTGTGGGCTTCCTACCTTCCGTGGAAGCCATTCAATGGTTGGAGCGTGTATTTTACCACGCATCCAACTCATAATTCTTGGCGCATTCCCCGATTTACTAACAATAGTATACCTAGGAAGGCATCACAGTACTATGCCTTCTAAGAGGATGCATAGCACAAAGAAATTCCTCAGTTTTGGTGCAAAATAGGGGCTCAGGGATGCACATGAGAGAGGACTGAGGCTGGGATTTCAATAGGTAGAGGAGATAAAAGAGGAATGTTTGATTACCTTGCAGAAAAATGGGCATTATGTTGTTTGGGGAAGATTCCATGTCAAAATACTGAGATGAATAGTATGGATCTGCACTAATATTGACCCGAGAACTTCAGCTATAAACATATCATCAATGTAAGCAAAGCATACTTATGGATGTATCAATATAGTATTCTTAGCTCCACATCTGTTTACTTTGACAATATGTTGGTAGTTGATATTGTGGATACGGCAAAAGTGTAAGTCGATTTAAAAAAAAAAATCCATATTGCAGAACACTGTGAAAAGTGGAGGAGGCACTTACGTTTGACAGAAGAAATCTTAGGGGGAGATTTAAAAAAAATCTGCACAGCACAGCCCCGCGACAGACTGCACTGCATTGCGTGGCAGGGAGGGAGCAGGAGAGCATCATATCTTCAGAGACATGGCTCTCTCCTTCCCTTTCCCTAGCGTCTGCACTGATTTCAGCTGCTGTGCGCCAGGCACACACCTTAGTGTCATAGCGCTAGGGTGAGTGCATGAGTCTAGCATAGGTTTGTACAGTAAGGGTCTCTTTCTAGTACAAAATACTATGCGTAGACACAAAGCAACGCTTTTCCCACTTTATGTGTGTGGCACAGAGCAGCACGCATGCAAATGTCGGAAAAGCACAGAGAAATGAAAGCATTTCTCCTGTTAGCGCCTCCTACAAAGGGACATTAACTTTTGGCACAAAACCCTGTCTACAAATCTTTGTATATGTGGTTTTGCATCAAAGATATGGGTGGTTGCATGGGAATTATCATGTCCCACCCATGGAATGCCTTGTCCACGCTAAGTAATGCAAAGCAGTGCTTTGCCCTGCTTTGCAGTACTTTGAGGGTGCTCTCCAGCGCAAAACAAGCTTTGCGCTGTAAAGTAAATAGCAGAAAAAACATCATTAATTATTTCATTCATTCATATGACATGGCAGCTGAGCTACCATTGACATTTTCACTGAAAGTGCCTGTGCCTTGTTGGTGGAATCACTTGCCGTGAAAATTTCCCATGATGCTGAATACTAACCATATGGTGGGCACTGTGGGTTGACAGTCACCTACTAATTGTTACAGGACACTGTTAGACTTTAACTGTGCCACCAAGTAATGGTGTTGTGCTTGAAACTCAAAACTGTGTGCAGATGGTAATTTGTGGCTTTCTGCAGGCTCTGTGCTTTTGGTCTGAGTGGCTGAGAATCTTGACACAAGGATATGCTGTCTTTTTTTTTTAAATATGTTTTTATTATTTCAAAACAGAAAAATTCAATCATGATTAGAATACAAAGGCAAACAGGTACTCATGTAACACACCCTGGTTGCACACGGGTATAAGTGACATAGCCCTGGTCAACATATTGTGTACATTTCTTCAGTATAATAGTACCAACTGTCAACAAGATAATTGATAAGCAAACATATTAGTAACAACCAGTTATTTATGAGAACCAGGGGAGAGACCCCTGTGTCGCACACTGAAGAATACAAAATGAAATGTACCCCTCCCTCTTATCCCTCCCCCTTCTCCGGCGTATCACACATAACAAAATGTATGGCCACAGCAAGGTGTAGCACAAAGGAACACAATACAGGTATACTGCAGCAAATACCAGGGAGTTCTGCAGCGTCAGAGGCAGATGTAGTCAGGAATACAATAGGTACAGACAACCAGTTATTGAGCATGCAGTGGTCAGAGCAAAACAGCCGGGTCTCCAACTGTAGGGTCTACATCCGGATTAAGGTCTGGGACTAAAAGCAAGACTACTAATGCCTCCCAAGCCCTTTCTGCCTCCAAAGCTTTCTCTCTATTTGCTTGGTTAGCCAGCTGTAATCTAATGGTGCCTTCGCATTCCGCCCATTTAAGGCGGTCAGCCTTCCAACTTTGGACACTTGGGCCCTTCTTGGATTTCCAATGTGCTGTAATGTCTCTTTTAGCCAAGAGAAGGCCCAGGTCCAAAAATGTACTAGTGATCTTGTTCTTAGATGTATGGGGGAAGCAGTGCAGCAGACAATGGGCTATGGTGGGGTCTGCGTCTCTCTCTTAGTAATGTTGCACAAGAGTTTAACCACCTCTTCCCAATACGACCCAAGCGGAAGGCAGTCCCACATCATGTGATGGAAATCCGCTCCCTCCGTGTTGAATCGTGGGCACATTGCTGTATCCATGCCAAAGTATTTATACATTTTTGCCTGGGTGAGGTCTGCCCTGTGCAGAATAAAAAAGTACACCATTTAGAAACTGGCATTTCTGGAGCTCTTACACGCCCGTTCGACTAGCTCAGCCCACACTTCTTGGTAATCCCTTCCCCTAAGTCCTCTTCCCACTTCTGTCGCAGCACCAGCAAGGGAGTCAGTGCCTCGTGCGTCATACGCCTATATGGGCAGGAAACTGCCTGAAAGGTTCCCTCCACTAACACTACATTCTGGCAGGCCATTAAGGTTTGCGGTTCAGACAACCCTTCTCTCCAATGCTTTTGGATGGCCGCAACGAGGGCTGAATGGATTAGAAAGTCCCTGCGAGGCAGTTCGTACCTGTCCTGTAATGTACCGAAGGGAAGCAAAGTGCTATCCTCATATAGGCCCCCTAGTGTATTCATACCCTTCTCTTTCCAATCGGTCAGAGTAGTCCAGTTGCCCCCATGCGGAAGAGCAGTGAACATGGCCAACGGGATCACAGGGGCATAAGGGCGTGTGATCTGCACTCTCTTCTGGCTCCTGTTCTGTAACTCGTTAGTGAGTGCCTTGAGCCGCAGTGGCAGTTGTAGAATGATTCGGGAGAGTACCTGCCTAGGGGTATGCCCCCATCCCGTTCGCCCAGCCCTCAAAATTCCAATGCTACTGCTTGGGTAAGCCACTGTAATTGGGCCGCTAAGTAGAAAGTCTCAAGGTCAGGAACCGCCACACAACCGCCGGACTTCGGTCTCATTAGTGTTTTCAATGCCACCCTCTGTCTGCCAGCTGCCTAGAGAAGCCCGTAATCATCGATTAAAGCAGTTTTAAAATCAACGCAGGTATCCAGACTGGCAGGGTTCTAAAACAGTACCGCAGTCTGGGGAGGGTTGCCATCTTAACCTCTTCCCTTCGTAGTGCTGTGCATGTCTAACGGCCAACGCGGCCCCGCCCGCGCAAGAGAACGCCCGCACCGCGGCGGAATTAACGCGGTGGTTAATGGGTCAAGGAGGGCCACTCGACCGACCAGCCACTGAGAGAGTCAGGGTTCCCCAAAATTCAAGGTTCCTTTTAAGGCCCCGAGCTCTACCCACATTACCCTCCAGCAAGTCAGTCTGCGTATGATAGTTTTGGGTCCCGAGATATGTCAGGCAACGATATTCCCACTGTACCTCTTCTGTAATTAGAGGGCCACCAGCCAATGGGGTAGCGTAGAACAGGAAGGATGTGCTGTGTCTTATGTAGGAATAAGTGTTTCATCTTTGGCAAAGCTAGTTCAGTCACCTCATGGCATCTGCTTTTGAAGCTGGTGCCACTTGTGATATCCTTTCTGAAAGGTTGTTGTATTCTGCAGTACTCTGAAGCTGCAGGTTACCATATAGCAGAGGTGAAGGTGCTTCTGTGGCAGTGTTTGTGAAGTCACGTTCTAAAATCATGGATTCTACATCTGGCTGCTTTGATCCACATCCGAGTTGAATGGCAGAAGCTCAAGGAGATGTTGCATTTCTTAAAGCTTCTCCATCATCTCTCAATAGGATGGTAACAATGAGGTGCACTACGGTCTTGTATTTAGTCAGCAACTCAGAATGGTGAACTATGTAGGATGGGAGAGGTCAGTGCTTGGTTGGTGTTGTCTTTCTGATTTCCATAGGTAGCAACTTCTCTTGGCATGGCTCTTTATTCTGGCGATGTTACTTGGGCCCATGGTGCCAAATGTGCATGGATGAAGAAATATTTAGGCTTGTTTCCTTGTAGTCCAGTGTTCATTAAGGTGACCAGCAAGTACTTACCCACTGGTGTGACAATCATTGGGGGTCCTAATTTTTGTTTCCTTAGCTTCAGTGCCCAATGTTTGTGTGTGTGTCTGAGCACTACTTTTTCTCCCTGCTCTTTAAAATCACCTGTGCTGTACATTTGTGTATATTGCAAAATGATGGGCACTTTGTTGTCCTTTAGTTTTTAGGGTGGTGCTGAAATATTCGAATGTTGTATAGAAGGAGTTTGTTTTAGCCATTGTGATACTGTTTTTATGTATGATGGCTCCGCCATTGCAATGGCGATCCTTCCTGTCCTTTTTGATGATGAAGAAATCTGGAGGGACAAGAAAGTCAAGGAACTGAGAGGATGGTTCATTGAGCCAAGTAAAGGAGATGGACGTGATGTCGATGTTATGTTGTAGTATGGCTTCAGCCATCTCTGTTGCCTGTTTGGTTGCTGACCTGCAGTTTAGGAGCATGCAGCTTATCTTGCTGGAGGTGGTTTGCTCCAGAGAGTAGGGAGCCAAAGATATGTTGGTGCGTAGAGATGGTTGTCTGGTAGCCCTTGGTGGATTTCTCTGCCTGCCAATTCCAGTGTTCACCTGGATGTTAGAGGTAGGGGATTCTGTGGTGTCATAAGGTTGAAAGATTTATCTAGATCTACCAACTGTTCAGTTGGGATTTGGTGTTGATAAGGATTTTGTTGATGCCCTGTGTTGCTAGGTCTAGTTATATTTGAAGGCAGGTTAAACTTTCAGTTATAGTATCCACAGGCATAGGGTTCAGTAAAGAGAGTGACTCCAGTTGTCTTTCCAAGCGAGTTAGACGTTTGGCTAATTCGCCCGTAGACACCCGGTTCAGGGATGGGAAAGTGGAGGTATTAAGGAGCAAGTTAGCCTATGAGTGTTGTTCAGGGCTTGGGACTTGTGGGTCATTGGGGGTGAGCGTTGTAATTCCACATGTTTCTTCCTTAGTGTGGACTATGGAGTATGAGTTCAGAGTGCAACTTTATGGGTTTTTTGGATATAGATAGGGGCATGAATCTTTAGGTTAGAATTTTGCATGGTGTTGGGGAGAGGGTCAATCAGGAGGGGTGACATGGGTGGCAGGTTATTCTCAGGGTTGAGAGCTGAGGTCTGGAGCTGTTGATGGTGTTGGGCGCAACTCTGGCTGATGTGCTGTGTTTGTTACAGCAGTCAGTTTTGAGGGAGAGAGGAGTCGGGACAGAGTTGTGAGTGATAGGGGTAGAAGACGTAAAGGCACATGTCATTAGGGAGGAGTGAAGGTCAGAGGTGTGGATTAAGTGTGAGCTTCTGTTGAGATTTGTGTGTATTATTCCCTGTGGTGTGCCCTGGAGAACGGATTGGGTTGTGGAAAGATTGTTGGAAGGGCGAGGGATGAGTTGCGTAGCATGGGAAATATGTATTCAAATGAGCACAGGGTGATGTAATTGTCCTGTATCATGACATTGCTATTTCTGTATTTTGTGATAGTTGCATTGCCTTTGACAGTGGTTGAGTTGGATATCAGCAGTTTTTGGCCATAAGGGATGCTGGTGGCAGTTGTTATTCGTAAGTGGTTTGCTAGATTATTTCTCAATTTAACTGGGCGGGTAGTGTAGAAGATGAAATCTGTTCTTTCTTGTCCTTTGGAAGTGTTGTAGTAGAGGTCTACTATGAGTGCCTCAGGGTGTTGTTTGAGTAGTCTATGTTTGAAAATTTTGATGGCATTGGCTGAGAGGTTGGGGGTTAGGTAATGGAGAAAGAGTGTTGACCGTGGGGTTTCAGGTTGTTGATTGTAAAGGGGCGAGGGGTACGAAGAGACCTGCAAGGGCCGTCATGTATTTCTTGTCATCTTCTTCCTTCTAAGGGGGTCTCATGGAGGGGACCCTCAAATAGAGTCTTAGACTGTTGTTTATTCAAAGGGAGATAGAGACATATTTTTACATGTCATGAGTGATGTAATATATTGTTATAAGCAGTGCATGGTGGGAGAGTAAGTTATGTAGTGGCAGCTGCCTCTCAACAAGGGTGGTTGGGTGGGGGATGAAAAAATAAATAAAATAAACTTACATTCACCACCGCCACTGCTGCCGCACACTTCTCCTCTGTCCTCTCTCAGCACTGGCAGCACTGGAAGCACCCAGGCTCCCAAACTTTCCCAGCCAATCAAGAAGTTGCATCAGCAAGGTCGTGATTGGTCGGAGCGGCCTGTTTGGTCACTCAGGCAGTGCCTGGGAGCCTGGGCATGCTGTCCACTGGGCTGTACAACACAGCCAGGTGGAGAACATGCTAAGTGCGCATGAGGGTTCAGCTGGCCCAAACGACTCCTCACTCTGCCTTTGTGAGCTCAGCCCCGGCCTGACTTGCCTCCGAGTCTGAAAGAAAAATGAAATGATAATAACATCTTGTTAGTATCCTTTCTTTTCTTCTTTTTTTGCAGTGCTCAAAGAACAGTGGGGCGACGCTCTTCTGCCTTAGTGGAAGAGCCCCCACTGAAGTTATAGTTAGCTCGTAAACTATAACTGGTGACTTTTAGGTATCTTTTTATTGTTTTAGGCAAAAAGGAAAACGAACTTAAACAGTTAGACCAATTTGGTAGATTTTTGACAAATAAGACAAATCAGAAGCAATAAGCACAGTGGCGACATTCCTCAAAATAATACATATTACATGATTAATGATCGTGTAACCCTGAGCGGTTTCAAGGGGACAGCGACTCTTCCTCAGGTGTGTGTACAGGTGCCATACAGATCCCCCCTCTATATGCATTCCACCCAGACCACACCGCCAACCACTTTTTGGGGCATCCCGTGCTATGTATACAGTCCTCTCTCTAAACATGCACCAATCGAGACTCCTTTCCCAAGTGGCCAGGGTGGGCGGTGCCTCTGCTCCCCATAGGCGGGCTATCTCCCGCTAGGCCACCATTGCCCCCAGTGTGGCCCATGCCCTCTCCCTGCTTGTCAGATCGGTGGAACCCCACATGTCCAAGAGGCAACGCTTTGCCTCCGGACAAATGTCTTTGTGCAACACTTCCTGCATTACTTCATGTATTTCCCACCAATACCGTTGTATCTGGTCGCATTCTCAAAGTATATGAATGAAGGTACCCATGTGTCAACAACGTCGCCTGCAATCGCCCCCATCCCCCCTCCCTATGCGGGCTAGTTGTGGTCCTATGATGTAAGTACGATGAAGAATTTTAAGTTGGATCAATCGCAAGCGCGCCGGGATGGCGACCTCCCTGGGCCAGGCTACCGCCTCCCGCCATTCCTCATCATCGAATTCTAAACCATCCCTCTCCCAGCCCTCCCGCAGCCGCCCAAAAGGATCAGGGGTGTTGTTAATGAATTTCTTGTGAGATAGGGAGATTGCTTTTTGGGGCAGGTATCTGTCGAACAGACGGTCCTCAAGTGGGGAAGACTCTGGGGGGCTCGCGCCCATCCGTAGGACAGTGGTTATGGCATGCCGAATCTGCATGTACCGGAAATGTTCTGTGCTACAGAGTTCATACTGTTGCTGGAGCATGGCAAAAGGAACCACGGCGCCCTTGATCCAGAGGTCACACAGTCGAGAAATGCCAATCAAGTCCCACTTATCAAACTCGTTGGTGGACCAGAGGCTCCCCAACAGTTCTGAGTCCCACAACAGTGTGGTCAGGGTGAGCCTACGATCCCAACCGAGACTCCTGTTCACGGAATGCCAAACGGCCACAGAGTGTTTAGTGGGGCCCATGAGGGGCTGTGTCCGGGGGCTGGAATATAGAGATCTGGTAAAGGTCCTAAAGGCAGGGTCATCTGGCTGACGATATGTGCATTGATTAATAGGCACTAGGTGGGCAGCCCTATCATACTTACGGATGTCCGTGAGACTAATGCCTCTGTCGTACCAGTTCAAAACCAACTTACTAAGTGCTATCCTGGGCCTCCCCTCCCATTGAAGCTCTCTCTATCACCCCTCTATTTCCCTGAAATAGTGTGCCGGGACTGGATCTGGGTAATTTTGCATGGCATAAAGAAGCCTCGGCAATGACATAATTTTAAATAGGGCCGCTTTCCCCAAAAGTGAAAGCTGCAGGGATTTCTGACAGGTTACATCTCTCTTTAGGCGCTGCAGGGGTGGGGCAAGGTTGCGTTCGTACCGGAGTTTAGGCTCCGCGGTAACAAAGACCCCTAAATAACGGAAGCCACTTATCACCGTCTGCATTGGGCAGTTCTTAAGCAAGTGGGGGGACCGAGCCTCCAAACACATATATGAGTGATCTGCCCCAGTTAATGGAATATCCTGAGTATCTGCCGAATGCGTTCAAAATATCCAGAACACAAATTAGGGACATTTTAGGTGAGGTTAGATACAGAAGGACGTCATCTGCGTAAAGCGAGATTCGGTCCTCCCAGACGACTGACCATAGCATCCCATTGATCATCAGATCAGCATGGATCCTGGCCGCCAATGGCTCAAGAGCGAAGGCAAAGAGCAAGGGGGACAGCGGGCCCCCTGTCGGGTCCCGCGGTACAGCTGAAAAGGGTCTGACCTTTTATTGTTAACTATCACCTGGGCCATTGGTGCTGAATAGAGGAGTCTTACCCATGATATGAAGACCGGCCCAAACCCCAACTTGGCCAGGACCGCGAAGAGGTAGGGCTGTTCCATGGTGTCAAACGCCATGGAAGCAACGAGGGATACTATCACCGCGGGCTCATCCACAGTGGCAGCTCTGCCCAGCACCCCATGGACCCTATGGATTAAGGGCAAGCGGATATCGCGAAGGAGATCAGAGGAGTCCTCCTCACGAAAATGAGATGAGGACTGGTAATTGTTCCCATAGTGGGACGCTAATTCACGGACTATGGCCACAGGGTCGGAGTGCACCCCACCCTGATCGCCGACCAGTACGGAGACCATCTTGTTGGCCCTCTCCTTTCTGTCCAGCCAGGCGAGGAGTTTCCCTGCTTTGTCGCCCCACTCGTATACCCTCCCAGCTCTCTCACTCCCCCAACTCTTAGCCCTGTCTGTCGCAATGCTTCTGTATTCGTCCCTCTTAAGTTGCAGGAGGTGGATTGTTGCCGGGTCAAGGTCCCTGGATGCGCTGTTTTCAAGGGATATGATCTCCGCCTCAATGCTTTCCAGGTCTTTCTGCTTTTCCTTTTTAACACCAGCGATGAGGGAGAGGGCTTGACCCCTGAGTACAGTTTTGAACACCTCCCAAAGAGTCAGAGGGGAGTCAACGGATCCCTGATTCTCTAGAAAATAATGGTCAATTGCCGATAACAGAGCTTTGCGAACTGCGGGATTGCAGAGGTACCAGGGACTGATGGGTGCAGGCAGGCCCACTCTGTAGTCCCCAATGACCAGTCTGGACCTTATTGGCGAATGATCCGAGATCCCCCGCGCAAGGTGTCGGATCTTCCGGATATGTGGGGTGTGGGCTGTGTGGGTCAGGAGGTAATCAATGCGAGAGAAACTGCGATGGGCTCCTGAAAAGAATGTGTATTCAGTGTTGCTGGGTGATGCGCCCGCCAGGCATCCACCAGGCCAAAAGAGTCTAAGAAGTCTGGGAGCCAATTTTGTACCGGGCCAACATCGCAGGGGGGGGGGGGCAGCGATCAAGTAAACCAGAACCAACTGCGTTAAAGTCCCCTCCCAGAAGGAGCAAACCATCAGGCAAGGAAAGCAGGTGGGTCCCTAGGTCAGTAAATGTCTTCACCTGTAGGCCTGGTGGCACATATACAGAGGTTAGGCTGAGTGTACCTCCCTCCCACCGACCCGTCACTGTGGCGTATCTGCTGAGTCCATTGGTGTGTGTCACCTGTGTATGGAAGGGGAATGCATTTTTGACCAGGATTCCCACCTCTCTGGATCCGGAGGTGAAACCTGCGTTGGCTATCAGTTTGTACCCCCACCTGTTTAATGCTTTACATGAATTACCCACCAGGTGCGTCTCCTGTAGGAAAACTACATCAGGGGAGTGACGTTTAAGATATTGGAGAACTGAAGTACGCTTCACCCTGTCACCCAGTCCATTGACATTCCAGCTCATCAGGGTAAAACCTTTATCCCACTGCGTAGTCATATGTAACCTTAAGTAGGTGTCCGTCACCAAGAATTATCTCAGCCAATGTCGTCGAACAAACAAACCCCAACAAATCCCCTCCCACACCCTACACCAACAACCCCCCTCCCGGCTCCCCTGCACATTGGGCCTAGAACTACCCATGGGTAACTTGCAGAGTGCCTGTCGCCCAACCCACAAAACTAAGTGACTTAAAGGTGGGGAAAAGTGAGAGTGCTCCCTCCCTAAGCCGACCACGATGAACAAGTTCAAACAACATAGTCCCCCATGAGGAATGGTGTCCCAAATATTCAAGGTCAAGTAGAGGCTAGTAGGAAGCACACCCATTAGTGCATCCCCTATGTACACGTGGCAATGCCCAAGAGTCAGACTGGCCCACACCCGAACCAGAGGTAAAACGTTAGAAAGGGTTTACAAAGCCAGGTGCGCATCCGTGCCACCTGCCAAGGCCAGGCCAATGAGCATTGTGTTCGGTGGCATATCGCCAGCCCTCCAGCCAGTCCTCCGCATCCTCTTGATGGTTGAAGAACCAAGGTTTGCTGTCTGCCTCCACCCGCAGCCTGGCCGGAAAGAGCATGGCGTACTTAATACCTTTGTCTCTGAGTTTCTTCTTTACTGCCAGGAAGGACCTCCTCCACCCCTGCACAGCCTGGGTGAAGTCCGGAAGGAAGGAAATAACTGCATTTTCAAATTGGAGAGAGGGGGCCACTCTGGCACATTGTAGGATAGTGTCGCGATCACAGAAATTGAGCAGCTGGGCCAAAAGGGGACGCGGGGGAGCCCCTGGTTTTGGACGCCCCCCAGGAACTCTGTGTGCCCTCTCCACCACAAAAAACTTGGACCGTCCCTTAGGGCATAGGCGGTTTAGGATCAGGTCCTCTGCAAACAGGTCCGGCGATTGAGCCTCCGCCCTATCCGGCACTCCAATGATGCGGATGTTGTTGCACCTAGAGCACCCTTCATAGTCGTCAAGCTTGTCCTCTGCGTATTTGCAGAATAACTGCAGATTTCGAATCTCTGTATGGATTTGTGAGACGTCTTCAAACAGGCTGGAAGTGGTCACCTGGAGCTGCTGAACCTTCTCCCTCATCTTGCAAAGTCGGCACTGATGAGGGTCACCTCCACCGTTATTGCGTCAGTGCATTGTTCCATCGACGTCCGGACCCCAGCTATCGCCTCCATGACATCTTTCAAGGACAGTTTAGAGGGGCTCTCCTCTGGGCCACCGGTTTTGTCATCCTGGGAGGGCCCTGCAGACCCAGTGGCCCTGGAGTAGTAGTATTTATCCAGTTTTGTCTGCTGCATCCGCTTGGGGCCCCTTCCACTCATGGTGTTTCCAGTCACCCTTGGCGTCCACTAGTGGCATCCACCAATAACCCCGGGCGCCACACAGAGAGGCCCAAGAGAAGGTGGAGGTGGGGGGGCGGAGAGGGTCAGAGATGGTGAGGTTGAGGCCCCCGGATATTGGCCGCCACTTCAAATCCACCAGGCACCACCAGCACAAGACACAGGAGGTTCCCGGCCACTCCCTATCTCCAGGGGGGGCAGCGCAGTGAGTTCTAAGGCCTTCTGCCCAGTACCTTGAAAGCCCCTGGTAGGGTGCTGCTCCACTAAGAAAGGGCGGAAGGGTCCACTTCCCGGTCCGGCCCCGCAATGTATCAGGTACCATTGATGGCGGGGGGGGGCAGCAGGGGGAGGCACAGCACGTGTGGCAGGAGTCCTGGCAAAAGCTCCATCCAGGCAGTCAGGAGCGCCGGCAGCCACAGCACAGGAGATCCGTCACACCAGACGCCCCATCTGGCACTCGGTGGCTGACGTGGCAAAGAGGCAGAGGGCACGCCCGGGGGGGTGAGAGTGCACGAGGGAATCAATCCTTCCCTCACTGCACCTATGATGTCATGTGGGCGGGGGCAGCACCTCAGAAACCCCCCGGTCCACCTCCATGAAGAAGGATGCCCTCACCGGCCCTGCATGGCACGACACAGCCGCTCCCGTCTGCTAGAGACACGGGGATCCAAAAAATACAGGTCCCTGCTTGACGCCACCTACAGGCCGTGGCAAAGATGAGGCTCTGAGAGCTCCGTTGAGCGCAGCAGCGCTCGGGTGACCGGCCAGGATAGGACCGGAACACTTCAGGGACCCGTCCCTGCTGTGGGGGCCGGATATTTTTGCCAGATGGTGTGGTCAGGCGTGTTTAGGAGGGGAGCTGCTCTCTCACGCGGCCATCTCGCTCGGGCTCAAAGCCACACCCCCGTTTTTTAATTTTTTAAATGTTAGTGTTTACTTTATTTCTACCCCTAACTATAACGTCACTGTAACCTATGGTTTTTCCAGTGAATATATATGAGAATAAACTATTTACGCTCTGTCTCTCTCCTCTTTCTTTTATTCCTGTCACCTCTTTCTTTTCTGCCTCCCACTCTCTTTATTTCACATAAGAACTCCTCATACCTCCCTGGCCCCACCCCTCCCTTTGCTCTGCCCACTGTCTGTGAGTCCCCATCTTGGAATGCTTTTTCTACCATTCTAAGATATTCACCCAAGTGTGTGGATGTCTGTTCACTGTAGCCGTATAGAAAGGATTGTTTGCTTATGTTAGGAACAAAATATTTAAAAAAAACAATTTTATTCAGAATTGCACAAGTATCACAGTACATCTTGTTTCATATAGTCATTAAGCCATGAGTAAAATGATAAAGGAGTATTATGCACATCATGCTACTATCACAACCAATCGCACCTGCCCCAGGGCTTGCCCATACTATATGGAAAAAAACATTTAACAATGCTCACAGGGTGTGGGCACATACGGTAGCCATGTTGGAATGTTTGTTTCTTGAAGCAAAAAACAAAAATTGTTCCAAGATATTCCCAGAATGTACTCACACGTGAATGGTGAATGAGAAAAACAATTTCAATATGGCTTACTTGCATATACCTGCACAATGGTCATCTCAGACCACCCATTCATGCATGCACACCGTAGCCATCTGAGGGGAAAAAGCATTGACATAGCTAATAGGTCTGTGCCCCTGAATCAAACTTAGACCTTATGGCTTTCCCAAAGCTTTTTATTATGGATATAATAATATATGTCCAGATGTAGGTAACCAAATACCGGTCGGTAATGGCCGAAATTACCGAATTTCGGCCGTTACCGACCGGTATTTGGCATTTGACATGTAGGGGGTCACAAAATCGTACGAATCTGTAAATTTACCGAATCGGTAAGGTTACCGATTCGGAAATTTACCCATTCTGTAAATTTTACAGAATCGGAAAATTTACCGATTCGGAAAGTTTACAGAATCTGTAAATTTACCGAATCAGTAAATTTACAGACTCACTAATGGATTTAAATCAGGTGGTAACCAGGTGCAGGCTATAAAAGAGTGCCTAAGAAACAACTGTTTGACCAGAATGGCGGCATTCTATGTGATTGCGAGGCGGCTACGGCTCCAAGCAGGAGAGAGGGTCTGGAGAAGGGAGGAGCAGGTCTACAGGCAGAGAATCACCCTATTCCAACTGACTGAGCCAGAGATCCTACAAAGGTACAGGCTACACCCCCAAACCATCCTGGAGCTGATCAGGGACCTCCACCCACTTTTGGAGCACCCAACCCCAAGGGCGCACGACATCCCACCCCATGTGCAGGTGCTGTGTCGCCTACACCTGCTTGCCTCAGGGAGTTTCCAGAGTGTGGTTGCTGCGGTAGGTGGGGTGTCCCAGAGCTGTCTGTCACATTTTTTTAGGAAATTCTTAGAGGCCATGATGCAGAAAATGCATCTTTACATCAGCTTCCCTGCAACGCACGCAGAACAGCTCAGGACCAAGACAGAGTTCTACCAAATGGCACATTTCCCCAATGTCATTGGCTGTATTGATGGTACCCATATACCAATATGTCCACCTGCGGCCACAGAGTACATTTATAGGAACAGGAAGTCTACCCACACCATAAATGTACAGGTAATCTGTGATGCAAGTACATCATCACAGACATAGTTGCCAAGTTTCCTGGAAGCACCCACGACTCTTACATCTTTTAAAATAGTGGAATTTACATACGCCTGACTGCGGGGGAATTTGGCGAAGGATACCTGCTAGGTAAAACACTGTGTGACATCCCTTGAGACATATTGCAGATGTATGTGTATGTGTGGATGAGTAATGTCTTTTTTTGTTACCTATAGGGGATAGCGCATAAGGGGTCCGATCATTCATCCTTACTCACTACCTCAACCCTTCAACCCCCAGCCAGAGGAGATACAATAGGGCACACAAATCTGCCAGGAACATTGTGGAGCACACCTTTGGGCTGTGGA
Source organism: Lissotriton helveticus (assembly GCF_964261635.1). Lineage (NCBI taxonomy): Eukaryota > Metazoa > Chordata > Amphibia > Caudata > Salamandridae > Lissotriton > Lissotriton helveticus. Next base: position 261,555,032 of record NC_136071.1, read on the forward strand.
AAAGCAGGTACCGCTGCCTCCACAAAAGTGGAGGGGCACGCCAGTACACACCAGTGACCTGCTGCAAGATGATTGCAACCTGTGCAATGTTGCACAACCTTGCCATGAAGAAGGGCACCGAGGTGGAATTATCAGATTATGAGGACCATGATGACAAACAAGCACTGCCTGAACCTAACACTGCAGGAGTTGCAACACCAACAGATGGCAGACACAGAAGTGAAGAGATCACACGCAACTACTTTTAAGTAAGTAAAGAGACACAGACAGGTGGAGTATGAACCCAACGTAGTTTAATTTTGTCACTACGCAGGTTCCTAAAGCACTATTGTGCAACACAAATTATATACATTCAATGAAGTTAGTCCTGGGTCACTTCCCCATTAACTGACCTACTCATTTTCGTCCATGCCTACCAGTGGCAGATGTTTGTGGCTGGCTGTCTTCACTTGGCGTTTGTGCTGTTGCCTCACCTTGGCGCCTGCTGCTCCTCCGTGTCTCTACGACAAGGGGGCTTGCCATGCTCCTCCTACTTGTGCTCGCTTCACTCTCTGGCACATCCAGAGCAGCAGTTTGTGCTGTTTGTGCATTTATCAGCACCTCAACAGCACTGGTCAGACTAGCAATGCCCCTAGAAACCTCATTGCTATTTTGCGTGAGTCCCTCCTGCATGTTTATGCATCTCTTGCATAGCAGGGAAGTAGCTGTGGCCAGGCGGTTGATGGCTTTATTTTGTTGCTGCGCACACTGCTTCTCCTTGCGCCTTGATGCAATTTCATGATCCAGTTTTGTGCACAGAAGATGCACCGATTGGGACATATCACGCATACCTGCACCCATCGCCTTGTTGACATCAACTAGTTCTCTAATACCCTTCCCTATGTCTTCAATATTGCTGTTTAGGTTCCTCATTTGGCGATGGACAGACATGATGGCCTTTCCCTGCATCCTTTGTATTTTCACCATGCTCTCCTCCAGGCCACGGAACACACTGGGACCCTCCACATGTGCAGCTACTCTGCTTTCTCGGAGCCTGCGGCGTCTGGTTACAGTACGGGACACCTCTGCACTGGACTGCAGTGTGGCAGAGCTACCTTCCCCAGGCAAGGTGTGTGTGTCTTTCCCCTCCATGTCCCCTGCTGAAGACTCCATTTCCAATAGTGGGGCAACAACATGCCTCCTGCTCTGTTGTGCCGCAGGTGTTGTCACAGGCAGTGATGCTGGCATTTCCGGGGATGACAGTAACAGAGGGGATTGTGTACGTTCTGGGGACTCCTGCAACTCTGGAGCCATTTCTGTGTCTTGGGATGGTGGCTGTGTACTTGGTGCACCTGTGTCCTCTGATACATCCTGTGCACTTGGACCTGACTCCTGACTCTCATCCCTCTCTGGTGCCGTGCCTTCAGTCTCCCGGGAACGCCTGAAGATGTCTCACCTGTGGACATATGAGTGTTCATTAGCTAAGCGCTACTGCCTCACAGTGACTACAATTAAATCATTTTCACTTGAACAATGTACATGTTGCCTGCACTTCATTATGTCTGGAATCATTTCCCTCACTTGCTGTTTACTATGCTGTTTGATATTGTCTTTCATTTACTGACTACATGTCCCATATTGCATTGCTCCTGTATAGTGCTAGCTGTACTGGACTGGGGTTCACTTAGCCACATAGGGTAAAGGGAAGGATGATGGTGTGGGGGGGATTGCTGTGCATGCATCTTACCTTTTCTGCTGGCAGCTCTGGCTGAGCTGTCTACTTCTCCCAGTCCGCAGACGCTTTCATGTTCTATGGTTGAGATCACCATCTCCTCCAGGTCAGTAAGGGGGCGTGCTGGGTTCTTTCCCCCACCAGTTTTGCTTGCCTGCTTGTGGTGTTCACCAATTTTTTTTTTGTCAGGCTCCTGAGGTCGTCCCACCTCTTTTTAAGGTCCTCAATATCTCTAGGAGTCACTCCAACTGCATTGACTTTATCTTGAATGTCCAGCCAAATTTTCCTTTTGGCAGATTCAGCCACAGTGAGGGACTGCCTGCCAAACAGTTTTTGGTGCTCCTTCACCACCTCTTCAACAAGGACCTGCAGCTCCATGCTGCTGAATTTTAGTTTCCTCTTCCTCTCTGACTGATCTTTGTCTGTGCTGCTTGCCATTTTTCAGCTTTAAAAGTGCACAAAACTGTTTCTGCTGCTCAGGGACTCAGCTCAGCTCCAACTGCCTCTCCAGAAGGTTCTAATTAGTTGCAGCTGCCTGTGTAGCACTTCCTGGTAGGGAGGGGGAGGGTGGTGGCACCTGATTGGCTGCCTGATTCAGTTTCACTTTTCTTTGCTTTCGGATTCGGTATTTACCGATTCGGTATTTACCGAATCGGTATTTACCGAATCGGTATTTCCCATTCATTCCTATGGGCCAAAAGGCCCACAGGAATGAATGGGGAATACCGATTCTGTAAATACCGATTCAGTTAATACCGAATATCCGATTCCGATTTTTACAGAATCGGTAAAAAATACCGATTTTTTACCTACATTGCATTTACCGACTCATAAATACCGAATCGATAAAATTCGGTATTTATGAGTCGGTAAAATTCAATTACCTACATCTAGCCCTTAATGTTTAAATCAAGGAGGATCGATACCATAGAGTGATGATTTGCTGAATCTACTAGTTAGATGCTTAGAAGTATGAATATGAATGAGCCAATAAAATTGGACATCACAACCAATGATACTATTAGAAGCGCAAAAAGTGTTAGTCGGTTGAATAATAGGGCAAGTTCTATTGGTGAACTTGGAGCAAACGAGTGCAAGGGGGAATGAGCTTGGAGGAGAAAGCATGAGAAGAATGGCAAAGTATGTCCTGGCTGTTTTCACTTTCATTCTTCATTTCAGATTAAAACTAAGCCTCTAGTTTATTGTTTGTAAAAGGCTGCCTGGCAATTTCAGGTTTAAAAATAAGGAGGCAAATTGCATATTACGTGTGGAGCTCTTTGTTGCTCAGACATTTTGTAGTTTGTTTAATGCATTAGGAGACAAGACTTCCAATTAAAATCAATGCACTGTAATTACCTTTCACACATAGCCAGGCAATCAATTGCTAATATCATAAGATTGCCTACATGTCTCTCCTTACAGGGAAGCAGCCGTGGATCAACAAGTAATATTAATAAGCACACGACACGAAAACAATTGATTGCAAGCGCACCTGTGATCAAGAAAAATGGAACTAATTGCCTTCGCCTTGATAATGCAAAGTAATTTAAATAAAAAAAGCAGGACCTTGCACAAGCGTTTGTTCTAATTCAACAAAATGAACCAGAAAAGCAAAAAACACGTTTAAATGAAATTGCCTTTTAATAATTGCCCAATATAAAGGCACGCCGGAAATTGCATATTTGTACCCACTCCTTGGGTGCAGAACCGTAAATTGCATATGCTCTGCTGAAAGCTTAGTTTAAATTCATCTCATGCCATGTCTGTGTGAGTCCCACACTGTGACCCCCTTTTGATGTGTTTTAGCTTTTTAGCAGACCTCTGTAGCTCTAAATTTTAGAACAAATAATTTGAATTGCTCGGGTTCATTAAAACTCTATTCGTTTCCTTCAAGGGATGTTATGTTATATAATGCTTGTTATATCATGCAAGATTCTATGTGTTTATCTTTATGTTTTTAAAATTAAACATTTTAATTGTTCCACTTAGTTTTTAATTTTACACAGCGTTGGTTAGCAGTTGTTTTAATGGCAGCATTTGTGGGACTTTAATAACGAACCGATTAGTCTACAGCGGCTAATGAAACATAAGGATGTTGCGTTGTGGACAGACATTCGTTGATTTCTTGGGTCCGACATGCCAAAGTTTTCAGCTGCTAGTACTCATTTTACTTGGCACCTGACGTATGCGGTGCCCATGTGTGTCCATGGCAAGCACTGGCCTGGTACATTATAGCCGAGTCTTTTCATTAGCAAGACTCGGGGAACATCTGCTTAAGCCTTCAGAACAATGCTTTGCATTTTATGAACGAATGAATTGGGAGTCAGTATAACCGCAGATATATATTGGCAACATTAACTTGAAGAAGTTGTGTTATCAAGACTGGAAATCACAATATTTTCTTAAACCGAGCCTTCATTTGAGAACTAGCAAGTGGAAACAGAGATTCTGCATGTAATTTGCATCTAAAGTTGTGTGTGAAGTAATCACCGCCATCTTGCTGGGGCTCAGAGGCATAAAGTTCCCTGCAGTGAAGTGTTTTTTTACCATATGTGTGATGTAGCAATAGCACTTTACACTAAACATCAAAATCGTGTTAAATGCATAGACACCTGCCTATCACACATTCAGCATAATGTTCATATGTTCCTACCTTCTGTCGCTTTTGTGTTCTTAGGCAACTGCGCAACTGCATGTTCCATGCGCTGGTGATGCAGGACCCGGAAAATGGGAAAGCAGGAGCTGGAGCCAGAGGGAAGCATTTCACAGTCCTTCTCTCCCCAACACACTCATGTCTGCCCACTCTCCCCTAGAAACACTTCCACGTGTGTCCTTCCCAGAGGACACCTGATCAGTTCTTAATTTGAGCCGGTGGCTACCGGTGCTCTGCATCAGCACTTAATTGTCAACACTCATGCAGTCTGCCAGTTGGCGCTGTCTGGCTAATTTAGAGATGACCACAACAACAGTTAGTCGTTTTTGTTATAATGACTAAATAATTGTTACCTGCCACCCAAGCCATTCTTATAGCTTTGGGGACCTGAAATAGTCTGAATTGTCACACTTGTAGGAATGTTGTTAGTAGTTGTGTTGGTATGGTCATTTGGTGCAAGCTACAGTGGCCTCCGGAACAGAGCCCTGGCACTTATTTTTATGTACAAATTTAGCAAATTTAGCCATTCACCTGATGCTCTCCCGCTTGTCCCCACCTGAGGTTCACCCTCGTACCTCTTTCACTCACATAGTCACTTTTGCTCACCCTCCTCTCCTACCTCAGACACTCTCACTCACTGCCTCCCTTAAGCGCTCCTGCCTGACCCTTCCTCTGCATGTTAATGTCAATGAGGAGCAGTGGTACAGCCATGTGAGGGAGAAGACATGTAGTCCTGCGAACCATTTGGAATCACAGCAGTTGTAAAAAGAAAATATGAAAAAAGTTGTTTCTGTCAATATATGTGTACATGTGTGTATTTTAGGCCATCTGTATGTATGTTTGTGTATATGGGCACATGCAAATGCATGTATGTGTGTGTGTGTGCATGTGTACATACGTGTCTGTGGATGAGTGTGTCTGTGTCTAGCTGTATAAGCCTGCATAGAAAGTATGAATGGGTTTTGTGGTAAAGTGTTGGGACTAGGTACTGGTGGTTACTTGGCGATTTACGAGCATCCATGGAATTATGCCAAATATCCACCCTTGGTAAAATGTTGGCCCTCACATAATGATGGCAATTTGAAGCAACTTGTGACCATCCAGGGGATGATGCCCATTACCCACCCCTCATAAAATCTCTCCCTTGCATAGTTCTGGTATTATTTGGCAACTTATCAGCATCTATGGCATGATGCTCAAATATGGTAAAATGCTGACCCCAGAAGAATAGTGGCCATCCTTGGAAACTTACTGATATCCATGACATGAACCCATGCTTCGTAAAAAGCTTGCCCTGGCACAATGATGCCATTTACCCCTTAGTGTGGGCATTCACTATATGATGGTGCCTGTCTGAGGCATATATCTGATCCTGAGAGAATGATGGTCATTCTTGGCATAGTGTGCACATTTGTGGCATTGTGCTAGTCTAGGCAGTGCGGTGGTAATTTTCAGCATAATGAGGGCATCCAGTGTGCAGTGGTACACAGCCCTGACATGGTGTTCCCCATAAAACAATGGTGGCTAGTCCTCAAATATTATGGACATCCCTTGCAAAGTAACGTTTTTGGCAGTATATTGCTAATTACCAATCCTTGTTACCTGTACCTAAAGTTCTAAGGGATCAAAGGGTGATAGCATAATAAGTAGAATATAAACATTTACCTTTAAATAAACCACAGACTGGGAAAAGTTTTAAACACTTTATCTATGCAAAGTCTTTAATGTCAGAGTCCATACAAGAGCAGTTAAAGCCTTTTCAATCTGGAAAATATTATAACTAATGCAATGATTTGTAGATATATTACGAGATTTCTTTTAGACATTGATACCTGGGAAGGGTGAAAAGAGGGAACAGTACAACGACAGCCACATTATATTTACCTAGAATGGTGTGCAAACCAACCCCGGCCACGGGCTGGGCAAATACCAGGTTCCCAACTAATCTGGTGCCAACGGGACAGGACAGGTGCAGAGTCAGATTAGGACCAATGAGGATCAGGACAGGACAGATGCAGGTCTGGACAGGTACCCTTAGCTAAGTGCAACGCCAGCGTCACACCCCTCTCTGGAGCTAACAGGCGAACCCCGATTGGGTCATCGATTATTATCCCTCAGTAATTATGTAATCTTCTGACATAGTGCTCGACTAGCACCTCTGCTCTCGAACTCCTTCAGCATACGTTGGGTCAGGGACAGGTCTGTGACAAGTCGGACAATCTAACTAGCTAGTCCTACCTTAGTTCTACCATTTTCCAGGACAATGTACCACCCCCCAGTGTTGCAAATTTGTGTATTCCCTCCATTTGATTGGTCAGAAAGGCGAGGAGAGGTCATCACACCATACCAGTATGAGATAATTTCAATTATTTAGATCAATATTCCCACCCATAATTTTACTTTCCCATGTACTTTTATTCCAACCAGCAATAAATGTTTAAATATTGTACACAATGTATTCCATCAGTTCATATTTTCTTCCTCTTGAGAGGTCAGGCGGTCATCTTCCCAGGAATATTACATGTAAGTCAGGACTTGGCTATTTGTCAATGTCAGCGTCTTCAAGGATTTATGAGTTTCAGTGCGCAGATGCAGCCTTTCCAAAATGGAGTTTAGGATCACCCATCAGGCCTAAACACGAGCTAATAATAAAATCAAAAAGAGACACATTAGAATGCGAGAATAAATGAATGCACTGTATACCACTTATCTCTACTCTATTTCCATTACTTTATTTTAACTATAGCATTAATAGTTAAGCAGAACACACAGGGTTTAGTTAAAGCAGGAGCAGGTGCTTTAGTATGTGAGACATGAAGCAGCCATCTTTAATACTAGTGTGCAGCTGCAAGAAATTCCCACCAAAAACGAAAGATGTCACACCACGTGGACGTGGTAGACGCATGCGCAGAAGAGTTCCCGCGCTTTCAGCGGCAATATTAGGTCACTCGAGTTATTGTTAGTAAAAGCACATAGGCGAGCATCCCCTAGATACTAGAAATGTCGTGTGATGCAACTATTAGTAATACAAAACATATTGATTAATAGGTTACATATTATTTCGAGAGGATTGAATCTGAGCAAGTCTGTTTATGTATGAAACCTTGCTCCATCAGCACCATATGAAAATTCTTGTTACTAAGTGATATCTAGTTTTAATGCAAGGAGATATGATTGCATTGAAGCTAAATGTAATACAAAAATGGGCACCGAGTGTAAGAATATATTGCCTTGCTTTAGTACACCTTTTTTGTCTGCTAATGTAAATAAGACAAAATAATTCACTTTAGATCATTTCTACATGAAATCTCCTAAAGTGATAAATATGAGCGAGACACCATCATATGCTTTTGGTGTATAAAAACAAAATTTGAAAGCACACCAGCACAAGTAAAAAAAAGACAAAATATTTGTTTACTTCAATGCAAATAAATAGTTGTACACAATCTAATATTCATTCTTAATAGTCGGGAATACTTTGATTTCTTTACCGGCGTTTCATGAATCTCAGTTGTAAGATCATCGAGGCAGTTGACACGTGTTTTGTCTTAAAAATACTTTTTCATGGCTGTAGGTGACTCAGTAGTACAATACAGTCACTATCAGGTACATGCATCATTGTAGGAATTTGCGATTCCCAAATTGCGAAAATTAAGGAATCGCAATTTAGGAATCGCAAATTCCTATGCATCAAGAAATCGCAAAAGTTTTTGCAATTTCTTAATTTTCTTTATTTGCGATTCCTTAGTTGCGAATCGCAATTAAGGAATCGCTTTACATTTATTCCTATGGGCCTAGAGGCCCATAGGAATCAATGGGAAGGCATTCTCATTTTGCGAATTCGCAATTAAGGAATCGCAAAATGAGAATGCAATTTCAAGGGTGCACCCCTGAAATGTCACGTAAGTACATTTTACTCACACACATGTCCCAAGGGCATGTGTGTGTGTAAAATATAAGTTTCAAAAATGCACTTTTGTGCATTTTTGAAACTTTTCGCAAATTACCATGAAGGTTTACTTCATGGTAATTTTTCCCTTCCTAATTGCGAATTCGCAATTTAAAAAAAATCATGCATAGCATTAAGAAATCGCAAAATTTGCGATTTCTTAAATGCTATCGCACTTTAAGAAATCGCCAAAAATTGCGATTTCTTAAATTGCGAAAAATGAAAAAAAAATGATGCATCCCAAAAATGGTTTTTGCATTCGCAAACTGCCGAATTTTGCGATTCGCACCGTTTGCGAATGCAAAAAAGCTTGATGCATGTGGCTGCAAGTTTTGTTCTAAAAACCAGCATAATAAAAGCGTATTTATTGCAACAGTATCAAAAAACAAGGGAAAATGTAGGCACATCAACTGGTACACTCAGAAAAGAATGCATACTATTGTTGAAAAAATAATTTGGGGCTTATTTATGACCTGGTTTGCATTGCTCTTGCACCACGCACCATGGTGCATGAGCAAAGCTTACCTTAAGTCCAATTTTTTTATCTCAGGTAAAAACCACTTTGTGTGGCTTCAAAAAGTAATGCAATGCAGTGCAAATTGCTGAGTTGCATTACTCTGCCCTAGGTAGGCATTCCATGGATGTTCCTATCCAATACCCATGAATTTTTACACCTCCCCAGATGACAAGAACTTGCAAACCTGGGGTTGCGTAAAAATCTCAAACCTTCTCAGGGGGGGGCGTAACAAGGAAAAATATCTCTATTTCTTCTCGTTTCTTACTCTTTCTGTATGTACTGCATTCTGCTGTACACACTTAAATAGGAATATGCCTCCCAGGATTATTTTTGTCAGGAAAATGTACCTTCCTGCATAAAAGCAATTCAGAATTATCCCATTGATAAAGAATAAAAACCCTAAAGATAAAAGTGACATCATCCAAGAATGAAGAAGGTTGAAGAAAAGGTAGAATAGTCCAAGGTAAGATGAATAATCTGAAGGCTATTCTAGAATTGATTCCAGCAGGAAATGCAGTAGGAAAGAAAGACTGCTGATTTATTGCATTGGCTCAGGGGCGAAATTGAAAGTTTCCATAACAATTTTAAATGACGAAGAATTGACAAAGAGATTAACCTGCCCTTGTGAAGGAGAAATACACATATTGCATGTTGGGCACAATTTAAAAGATACCAGGCCTCCTCTGCTGCCTTCTATGCTGCCAAGAAATAAAAAAAAATGTCCTTCTCCCGATGAAAAGAATGGTCTACCCCAAAAAACATTTGAGGGGCAAAACTTTGACGTTTTTACAAGGGAAACTCTGCCCACTAATGACATAGGTAGTAACGCCCATCTTTCTAAAAAAAAGCCTTTTTACCTTAAGAAGGGTATTCCTATAGTTTAGTTTAAAAAGTTGGGAGAAGTCAGCTGTCAATACTTCCTCTATTGGTATTTTTGTTTTCAAATCTCTCTTTGAAAATACCAATCTCATATTTCAAGGAGTTGGATAAAGTTATTTGTGAGTTTATATGGGCAAAAAAAAACACATGTTAAATTATTCATTCTACAATTAGATATAGAGCAGGGGGCTAGCTCTACCCCATTTATCCACCTATTACCAAGCTGCGTTATTTAGCTTAGTATCCCATCTGTCAGACCCTTTTTCGAAGTTTGATAATTTGATGCTAAATCATATGCTAACAGAAAGTGTAATTAAATTACCAGTGTTTCTTTGGGCAACGAAATTACCCAAGAAACCAAGATATGAGGTCATAATTTCAATTAAAACTCGTACCCAGCATCTCTATAACATGTATAAGCTTTCAACATGCCACAAAAACACCTCCCTCCAAGATTGCGAACTATGGGGTCTGTAGCTTCCTCAGGTGGTGCTGCAGTCCTATAACAATTTGGGGTTCTGGAAGCTAGGTGATTATTATAATTCTATACATTTGATAACGTGGGAAGCATTTGCACTGCAATTTGAACCCCCAAGTCGAGGCTTGTGGCTAAGTTTCATACAAATCACAGGTTTCCGTAAGAACAACTATCCAATGATTAATAAGATGAAAAAAACAATTCTAAAGCATTTTTTAGAAGAATTTGAGCAGTGTTGGTAACTGGTATTGGGTACTACGCCAGGGCTCAAACAATAAGCTTATTAAGGAGATGCTCCCAAACATTGCCCAGGTAACAAACTGTCGGTTTAATAGCAACGAATGGCAGGCATTGTGTGAGTTTGGCAATAAATCTTTGATGGTGGCCCACTTTAAAAGAATGTCCTTTTGATCTAGATGGCTGGCATATTACGCACCCTTTAGACTACATAAATTGTTTCCATCAAACCCTAACCAATGTTTTAGGTGCAATGTGCTTGGGGCTGGAGAATGGGTTCATATATTATTTACATGTCCCAAACTGCAGCACTTTTGGGATTAGGTTTTAGGTTCATTAGTCACTGCATGTCTCTGGTCATTCTCCCCTAAATGTCGTTGGCCCTATATGGATTTTACCAAACAGGCTTACATCCTCGAAAATGTTGTCAATACTTAGTTTTTTATAATTATAGCTGTAGCCAGATCCCGGGTGTTGCAAAATTGGAGATCATTGAATGGATCAACAAGTGGCAAGTGGCTCTCTAAGTTGGATCGGACCTATCAATTCAAAGAGGCTTACGCAAAGAGGGTAGGGGCACTCTGTAGATTTAGGGCTACATGGGAGGACTACGCTCTGATTACTCACGCAAATTGAAAATAAAAAGGGAAGAGATTAGTGTAACTCTACGGTTTCAGTAATGTTCTATGGCCTTTTTATTCTCATTGTATCCAATTTATTTATTGATATAGGTAATACCGGATATGTAACATAAATTTATGATATTTATTGTGTGATGAAATATGAGATTTTTTTTTACGAAGTGCTTTTTTAATCTTGTACCATTATGCTGACTATTTATGGATGAATTTCTCTTTCTGTATGATCTGTCTGTCTTTTAATTGCCCAATAGAAAAAAAATGGGCAAAACTTTCAGTGAGACTGCTTCTAGTGGTTCGAATGAATGGAGGTGCATAGCTTTAGGAACTAAACACAAATCCTAAAACGTTTTTACTGACCCCAAAGGGGAGCGATGTAGTTAAAAATCTAGCAGAAGGTAATTACCTAACTGCTACATGTCCAAGGGGCATCCCTAAGGTGACCTCAATGCCTTTCTTGCTGCCCAGTAAACTCTTAGGGTGGGATATTGCCTCAGAATATCAAAGAGAACATCAGACAAACAGTTTGTATGGAGTTACATTCCTGCTGTAAGGTTAGAACAAGAAGACTAGATGTGTCAGACCAGGTCTAGTGGTATCCTTCTTTTCCTCTGCATGGTGTTGTGTAGATGAATACTTTCTGTGTTCCATCCTCACCTACAAACGCAACTGAAACAATGAGATACTGACAAGTGCTGCTTAACTATGTAATCTTCACAGGCCCCCTATCTGGCTAACTGGTTGCCTGACATTTCGAGGGAGGATAAAAGCATCAGCAGAAACATGCAGATTTCCATATGTAAGAAGAGTTGCATGAAGTAGTCTCGTTGTCTAGGAAAGGGAGAACTTCCCTGCCATTCCATCTTCTCACCAACGTCTTCATTGCAAACCCTAAGATAAAGAGTACACAAGCTAAACAGCCCTCTCTGCTCAGAGCAGCGCAAATCCATAATGCTGTGGCAGGGGCTGTATTTTTAAACAGGACCCCTATGCAGATATCTTTGGGAAAAAATGGAAGGGCCAACATTTGTCCCCAGTCAATACCTGACTTCTTCTGTTAAAGGCCTCTCCGTGCAATGCTTTCCAGGTGCTGAGTAGTACTTAATAAAAGCTGTCCTACTCAGCTCCATTTCTGCCAGGCTCCACCATTTGCAGCGAACACCTTCATGATAGTACGCGTTTCCACCACAGTGCGCCTCGCTTCACTGTGATACTCACCCTGTGGCTAGATACTTCCTATCGAAGATGAATGTCATTATGAAAGCCTTAAGCAGGGAAGAATATAAAATAAAACTATGGTACCAGCCCAAATTATTTGAGCACTGATCTACAATGAATGTTAATCTGAAAACATATATCATTAAGTTTCCTCAACAGGAACCCTGCTACCTCCAGATTCTAACCAAAGAATTTTTTAAGAAAGGATCTGGCACAGCCAGGCCTCACTGTGCCATTTGTGAGGAAGCAAACAATAGGAATAGGAAGTTAGAAGGTCTTTCTACTCTCTTGACTCAAGGTAAGGATGGGGAAACTGGGGAAGTGAGGCGACGCCATGGTAATGGGGGGGAAAGATTGAATAGTTCCTAAGGGAGCGATAACGATGTTGGTCGGACCGCCTCCGATAGGCTGTTAGTGATGGCTCGACTGATCGACCAACAGCCCTTCAGTCCAACCGCCGCTTTATGATGCTGGTGGTCAGATCCGGTATGGTCGGAGTCCACACTTCTGCCTCTGACCAGAACTCAGAACCCGGCGGGCGACGGTTGGAGTCGCAGTCCTTAATGACAGCAGTGCCGAGCCAGGCACCACCATCGGGATTTGGATATCCCTTCCTCAAAGCCTGTTCATGGTGGGAACACTGCCATGTACAGACTGTCGAAAAAGGATATTGGGGAGCCCCAAACAGGGCCCCATCCCTTGTGGGCCATGGCAAACTGGCCCTGGGGGCACATGTAGTGCCCGCACTCACCTCCATGCATCGTGTCCCATGCACCAAATGGTGCATGACACATGGTCCATGGACATGCAGGAAGTTATCCTTTTCACAGCAGCTTGTGCTGCAGTCCGTTTCCTGGGGATTAGCACAAGCCATCGTGAAAAGCGACCGCCAGCCCGTAGGTTGCATTTTGATATGGTGGTCAGACCATTGCCTGCTTGTCACACGGTCTCCTGAAGGCCGCAGCCAACATCGTAATCAGCCACTGGGTGTTGGGGCGGAAGTTATGACCATCTTATACACTAAAAAATGGGATGAGGTAGGATTGAGGAAATAAAATGTTATCTGATTTCTTTGTTGAGGGAGGGGATCATCATCTCCCACTCGAGGCTTTGCTTTTTGTGATTCATGGCCTCTCCCACTATTAACCTTGTTAATAGATAGCATATTGCACTTTCTGCATCTTCACATATACAAAAAATCAAGCAGTAACTCTTTTATCAAAATACCACAACACAGCTGCCATGTGGGCTCCTGTCACGAGTGATCTGTTCTTCCAATTTTGGCTTTTTATTCAAGAGCACTTTACATTCTTCAGTTTCTAGGCTTTCATTTCATTCATACAAATGGGCCTAGAAGTAAAAGCATGCAAATTGCTACTACCTAAAAACCATAATTCGCTCAACGTTTCACACATACCGTGGGACCGGTAAACAACGTTTACAATTGCATTGTTTACAATGCATGCCATTACAACACAAGTCGTTACAACAACACAATTTTACATCGCATGCCATTGCAACGCAAGTCATTACACCCACTTGCTGTAGGGGGCAGAAGGTGTTGGATTTGTTGGATTTTCAATCCAACACCTTCCCTACTGTTGCATATACTGGAGTTTGAAAAGTAAATGATACTATTCCAAACTCCAGTGCCCCCCTACAGCAAGTCGTTGTAACGACTTGCGTTGTAATAGTATGCGATGTCACAACACTCCGTTGTAACGCATTGCGTTGTAATTGCATGCATTGTAAATGCATGCGTTGTAACGAGTGCTATTCTGTGGGACCATATGACATCCATGTGAATATTTGAATACAGTTTCGATAATAAGTACATTGTGACAACTGCCGGTGTTTAAATACAGCAAAATGCTATTCTTTGGCATGGAAAAACACCTTTATCTTTGGCTATTTTCACAAAGGGCAAGAGTTTTGGCAAAAGCTGAACTGAGTACACAGAAAGCAAATTGAACTGGGGTATTGGTGCATATGTTGGTTTTCCTCAAATGCACAAGGTGAGCTTCCGTAATACGTGTTATTCTGCAATTAATTTTCCTTGATTTCACTGGACCATATACACATTGTTTGAATAACTGGACAGAAACGGGTCTACTTGCCTGACAGTATAATGTCCTGTGGGACCAGAGTAGTCACAGAATTGCATATCCCTAGCAGCCTCGGTGGTTTTACAGACATTTTAAAAGTGACAGAATCCAAAAGTTAATTCTAAAATAAAAATCTCATTTGTGTTCTTGGGTCTGCTGAACTTTCACAATGCAGTGCGCAAGGCGCTGCGATGTTAAACTGCAGAAGATTGAAAGTGTTAAGTAACACTTTTTTCAGTGTTATCCACTTCTAATCTCTGAGCACCAATTTGTTTTTATTTGCATTCTTTATACTCATACCGGATCTACAGGGAATAATGCAATATTTATACATCTTTCTTTCTCTGTTTATTGCTAGACATGGCAAATCAATAATGAATAAACATTAGTGATGCAATATCAGCGTTGTTGTTATTTTATTTTGTGCTTGATGTGCACATTCTGTTACTTGTATCCATAAATCAGAGCAAAATCAAATTTCATTTATAGTGGAGAAACGTAAACTTGGTACCTTGTGTGAAGCAAGTCAAGTCAAAGATGCTTTATTCGAGTTTTTCTCATAAAAGCACATACAATCACAAATATAAAAACATCACTAAAAAAAGCACCAATACCTTCAAAAAACATTAATACATATATAAATTTTTCATGAAATATATAGATAAAATAAAATACAGACGATCCCTGAAAACAATAAAAATAATCAGCTTCCTAAAACCCTCTGTCTGATAGTCCATGCCCATCCAAGAAACTTAGCTGTAGCTATGACTAAAGGCAAAAAAGTGCTAGTACAAATAATTCTTAAGGCTATATCACTTATAATGGTACCTAGGTTTTTGCACACTGGTGTTAACCAAATGCGCCTGGGTTCAGAATAGGATTTACAAGCAAATAGGAAATGACCAATTGTTTCCTTGTGTGCTCCACAGGCTGGACAGTTACTATTGGATGACCCCCCCCCCACCTGCCTGTTAAAGACCTAAGGGGGAGAGCACCAGCTCTAGTTTGAAAAAGGAGCTTCCTGTCCCTGGGCAAGGTTATAGTATCCCAATAAAATTCTAGGCTGGGGTACAATTTAGCTTCTAAAAAACCCTCTGTCATAAAACCAGCCTTGGTGACTCTCCAATTCCGGGTAGCCACATATTCCCAATAAATTTCCTTTAGGGCTGTTTTACTTGTGTGAAGCAATAGATCTTTATCACAGATTTGTCATATTATTCATCTTTGCACTTACAAATATCACTGTCAATATTTTACAACACTAAGGTGCCATAAATAGTATAACCAATTAGCAATCATTTAGGATCTAACCGTGCGCTGTTTAGGACCTGACATGCTAACTTGGAGACCACAGCATACTCATTATTAGTTTGAACAATATCTATTTACTAGACCTCGAATTTTTAGCAGGTTTATTACCAGACTTTCGCTTTTCGTCTTCCTGTTTTTTACCCTTTTTTCATTGGTTTTAGGTCTCTGGGCACCTTACCACTGCGAATCAGTACTAAAGTGCATATGCTGTCCATGAAAAATGTGTTATGTATTGGTGTTTTTATGATTGGCATATTTGATTTACTACTAACTCCCTAGTAATGTGCACATGTGTGCCCAGGGTCTGTAAAGCAAATGCTACTAGTGGGCCTGCAGCACTGGTTTTGCCACCCACATGAGCAGCCTTTCAAAGGTGTCTCAGACCAGCAACTGCAGTGTCTGCGAGCAGTTTTTACTGCTATGTCGACCTGACAAGTGCACCCACTTGCCAGACCCAACCATCCAGTTTCTTACATGTAAGTCACCCCTGAGGTAGACCCAAGGTAGCCCCATGGACAGGGTGCAGTGTATGTGAAAGGGCAGACATGTAGTAGTGTGTGTTACATTTCCTGATAGTGAATTACTGTACATTTAATTTTTCAATATTGAAAGGCTGTCTTTCCCATAGGTGAGCATTGGAGCTGCATTGTAACATTTTACAAGTGCAACTTTCAATTGGGAAAAGATAGAGAAATGGAGTCTAGGCTCCCTGAGCTCAGAATTTAATAACACATCTTTTTAAATTGTGTGTTTGAAAATGCCCACTTTTAGAAAGTGGCCCTCTTTTAGGAAGTCGGCATTTTCTTACTTAACCATCTTGTGTGCCTCTGCGTGTTTGTGTATTCACCGTCTAGTTCTGGAGCGACAGGAGCTTGGGATGTGCATTCACTCTAAGCTGTAACAAGGGGGTTGAGGTGTGTACTGCCTTTACTGGGTGCCTCATAGCCAGGCTGAAAATACCTTTCAGCATTTAGAGTGGTAGGAGGAGTTTTCACTAGCATCTGAATAGTCTTTGTCTGCTCTGCACAACGCTGTCTTCACCTCCTGTAGTGAAGCTGGACTAGAAGTCAGAACTGGTTTCTCCTGAGCAAGAGAAACTTTCAGCCTAAAACAGCAAAGGGAAAAGTAGTAAGATATTGGGACCCTGACCTCAGAACTTTAGAACTCTTTTGGACTAAGTAATCTGCCAAGAGGAAGAGCTGGAAGAGCTGGCAGGAGGAGTACAACCCCTTTGCTGTGTGTTGCTCTGTTGGGTTGGCCTGCAGTTGCTGCTTGTGTCTTGGGCACTGAAAGGAATGGACTGAACTTTCTAAAACTTATTTCCTGAGTATCTCCAAGGGCTTGAAGTATAGCTTGCCTCCTGTTAGAAGTCTCAGGAACATCATCAAATGCTTCATCTTTATTTCCCAACAGCACTGGGAACTGTGTGTTTTGTGCTGCAACAGAAGAAAAACAACCCCGTCATTGTCAATGATGCCGCTGCTGGCTCTGTGATCTGAAGGCACTGCAAAGAGTACTGCCTAGCTTCGCACCGCAACGCTGGTTTTACCAACAACGCTGCCAGACACTGTCACCAAGCTGCTGCTTGCATGTTGACCTGAAGGCACCACACTTTGCAACGCCTCTCTTCACATCACCGCCCTGGAATCCCCAACGACATGACACCACTCCACACCAACATCGGCACCCATGCGTGCACCGGGTGAACAACCTTTACAACGAAACTTTTACAACGCACTACCATTACAACGCGGTCATTACAACGCAAACCATTACAACGCATTGCGCTGGGGGGCGCACTAGGATAGGGAATAAGTTTAATTTACTATCCAACACCTTCCCTAGTGTCCACGGGAACTGGAGTTGGAATAGTAAATTAAACTATTCACTATCCAGCACCCCAAAGCGCTATGCGTTGTAATGGATTGCGATGTAAAAACTGCGTTGTAAAGGCAGGCGTTGTAATAGCCTGCGTTGTAACGTCATCCATCCGTGCACCGTGGCCTGGGGGCACTGCTCATAAGTTACGCCCCGTCCCACACCGACGCCGGCGCCATCGACTCCAGAACATCTATCAACGACAGCACTTTAGCAACAACGACGACTCTGCTTCCTCTGTGACCTGTCAGCACCGCAATGAGCACCGCCCCAATTCACACTGCAGCCCTGGTCTCACTGATGCTGCTGGATGCTTACACCAGTGCTCCTGACTTCAATCTCACAGAGTTCGATCTGCACCGTGTGTGACTTCAAGGGCTGGATGACTCCTGCACCAGCGCCCGGAAACGACGCCAACAACACCGCCTCTTCGGAGCTCATCGCAAGGTCCACGATGCCCTGCATTTCCACAGTACTGTTTGCTGGTTTTCCTGACACTGTAGCTGTCCTGTAATGCTGTGGCTGGCCTGAACTGTTGGATTTGTTTATTTACAATGCCGCAATAGCCCTGAACAGAACTATCGACTTCAAGGAAGTGGATTTTTAAGTTTAGTCTAGCAAACATTCACATCTTTATTACTGTATGTTGGGTTTTTATTATTTTGGTCTTGTTTTACACAGATAAATATTGGCTATTCTTCTAAAACTGGTGTGGTGTCCATTTTCAGTGTTTTCACTGTTTTTCTATGTGTTATGTGCATGTGCTTTCTACAATGCCTCTGAGATAAGCCAGACTGATCATATCAAGCTACCAAGAGGGTGAGCAGGGGTTATTTTAGAAGTGTAATCCCTGTTACCCCGACTAGAAGGAAGGGTCCCTACTTAAACAGGGTGAAAACCTGCCAACCAGAAACACCCATTTCCAACACTATGGGGCCGATTCACAGAACTAACTTAAGACAAAATCCTAAACTTACTACCATTTTGGTATTCACAGAAGGCACTTATTCATTTTGGTATTCACAGAAGGTACTTACTCATTTCGGTATTCACAGAAGTTAGGACTACTAACTTTAGGAGTCCTAAATGCCTTGGGGGGCGTGGCTTATGCCCGATGGTGATGGCCGCAGTTCCGTAGCTCTCTGTGAGCCGAAGACGGAGACTGGTCCGGCGTTCCTTCTTCTGTGACGAACGGCACCTGAAAAGCGAGGATATGCCGTAGGAAGGTCCCCCGCTGCCTCTCATGCTTGTTTGAGACTTCACCGGGCATATTTCGTGCAGAGAACTGCAAGTGAGTGACCGAGGCGCCGCCGATTTAATGGCCACCATTTTACCACTACTGCTGACGGAGCGCGGCTCCTAGCATTTTTTTTTCACGGTCCTGGGCAGCAGTTTCTCTTCATGTCGCTGCGCGTCTGAAGGCCTCTTTCTCTTAACTTTATGCCCCCTTCAGCTTGAGCTCCGTGGGATATCTTTATTTTTTACCTCATCTTCATTTTTTGTCTTTTCTAACGGACTGCCGCCATTTTGTCTGATGTCTTTCATGAACTGCCTCACTACTGCAGAATCACTTTTCCATTATTTGTGAGCAGCGCCATAATCTTCGCAAGCGTTTATGTCCCCTCGAGTATCTTCAATGAGCTGTATTGACTATTTCTCACATGTGCCTGCTTTCTAACTGTCGCTACGATTTGTGCTGCTTTCTCAACAAAGCTGAATGTTTTACATTTCTTCCTTTTGCACCCATGTTGGCTCTTTATCATTTCTCTAAGTGGCTTTTCACGAGTCCAGGGTCTACCAGCAGGGCCTTTACTACATGCTTTCTTCTACTGAATGCCTATTAGTTATGTGCTCACGTTTTTACTTCATATCACGTTATTTGCAGCTCGTGTTTTCAGCATGATTTGATGCGCCATTTACTTGTTGAATGCACCTACCTTTGCTTACTGCTTATTTCTTGCAGATATAGCTCTATATGTTACATGTTTCCTTAAGGGGTTCTGTGCTCTTGAGTTTCATGGGTCATTCATCACGTATGATTTGAGAATTTCACCATTTTTGTGTTCCTGCTCACTTCATCTAGATTACGTTGAACTGTTCTTATCGATCTCATAATTTTGATTTATTTATCTACTGTATGGAGAGACTTTCTAAAGATCTACGCAAACCTTCCCTCACCACTGAGCAATTTTCTGTTCATACCAGCTCTCGCTACCAGTGTTTAGAGATGGAAGATATGCCTGATACCCCATCTTCAAAAGGTTCAACATCCTCTACTTCATCATCATCAGTTACCAAGAAAGGCACAATTAAAAGATTAAAAAAAGATCCTCCATCGCCTTCTTCACAAACACCCTCCTCTACTACGATGGATTTATTATTGGAGGAAATCAGGGTCCTACGTCCCTTTATCGAAGAGACTAAATCTACACTCCATCAACTATCAAACAAATGGCTTTCTGTTGATGAACGTATTACTGTGCTCGAGCAAAATTTTGCTTCACTGGAGTCCTCTGTATCTAAAGTCAATCCAGTTTGCTCACAAGTATCGATTTTACATAAGCAAATCGAAAATTTGGAGAATCAAAGTAGACGAAATAATCTGCGCCTTTACGGCCTTGAGGAAGGTTTGGAGGGATCTGATCCCATTTCTTACTTCAAATCCTTTTTGCCAAAACTCCTTCACTTGCCAAAAGGTACCAATCTCAATATACAGAGGGCACAACGTCTTGGCTCAATTAGAGGTACATCTTCTGCTGCAACAATGAAGAAACCGAGAGGTGTCATTATGTACTTCCTTGAATATACCGACTTACTCAAAGTCCTGTCTGCAGCACGAGCCCTGAAACGCATCACATGGTCAGGACAACCTTTATATTTTTCACAGGATTATGCAAAATTAACTGCTGACTGACGCAAGGAGTTCTTGTCTCTTCGACCACAACTGCGTTCCTTAGGAGCACAATATGGGCTATTTCATCCCTGCCTCTTTAAAGTAACTCTCAATAATAAGACTACTACTTACGATGACCCATTAAAGCTGAAAAGTTTTCTTTATTCGCACTCCAATGTTACCATGGATACCACTTCTGCTTCAGGTTCTTCGTAACTTCTATCATTGTAACTGCTATGCCTTAATGTTTTGCAGTTAATATTTCTGATGGGTGTTTATGCTGTATATTTTATGTAATATGTTCTATTAATTGCTTGTTTAGTTCAATCTTGCATTTCTCTTTTTTTTCTTTCTTCTTACACAGATTTTTCTCCTGCTTGTCAAGCTCCTTCCCTTTGTCCTTGAGGTTCGTCGGGTCCAGTCCCTCCCTTCATCCTCCCCTTCGAGCTTTGGTCACACCATTGTCCACGTGGCTCCCACCCTCCCACTCCTTTGTACGTTCCAGATGTCTTGTAAGTTTTCTCTTTTTCCCCTTATTCTAGTGTTTGTTGACACTTGGTCTTCCCTATGGTTCCATACGTATTCATACCCTCTTCCTCATTCCTCTTCTTACTCAGTACCGTTGGGTTTCTCAACTGATTTTCTTTCTCTTTTTATGCTACTTCCCTGCTTCTTTTCCCTATTTTCTCTAGGGTTTTTGTTTTTTGTCTCTTGCATAGTTACCCCTTCATATGGTTGGTTGATTGTACATTCTTACTTTCATTCTGTCTTGTTCTCTTTCGACTGGAATCTACTGCCCTTTCCAAATTTTTTCATATGTCCCTTTTCCATTTTTTCACTTTATATCACCTTTTTATCCTCCTCTCAACCTTCCTCTCTTTTCCTTCTTTTCTGCTTTCTTCGCGTCCCTTTTACACTTTTCTTTAACCTATCTGTTCACAGATATGTATTGCATTTTACTTCTTGTTTATTATTGATGAATCCTGATTGGTTTTTGATATGTCCCTCTTTATTATGTATATGCATGACCTTTTCATCGTTGTCTTTTGTATTCTATGATTGCCTTTTACTGATCATTATTTTTCATCCTGTTGTATGCCTTTGACAATTATCTCATGGAACGTTAGAGGTTTACATTCCCCGATTAAGAGGCAGAGAGTCCTGTCCCACCTTGCTAAACTTAATGCGGATATAGCATGCATACAAGAATCCCACCTTTCAGCTGAAGAATCCATTAAATTGAAAAGGGGTTGGGTGGGGGAGGTCTATTTTTCTCCAGGTGATGGTAAGCGCAATGGTGTCCTGATTCTGTTTCGTAAATCTCTCCCTGTTAAAATTGTGACGAGTTGCACTGACCAAGCAGGCAGATGGGTTCTGGTAAATTTTACCTTGGATGTTATGTTATGTTATGTTATTTATTCTTTTGTATAGCGCAACGGTTACTCAAAAAGAGTGTCCCGGCGCTTTGGGTAAGGAGAACTAATTCGGACTAACATAACACAGTAAAAAAGAGTACACAACAACCAGATAAAAAAGGACTGCTGGGAGGACTACTGGGTAAACAACCAAGTTTTAAGACCTCTCCTAAAATCAAGGAGAGTAGTGGCCCCCCGAAGTGGGAGTGGAAGCGAGTTCCACATCTGTGGGGCCAGCAGTCTGAAAGAACGACCGCCCAGACGGCTCTCTTAACTCGAGGGACAGCCGCCAGGAGTAGAGATTCTGACCTCAGAGAGCGAGCCGGATGGTAAAAGGCCACTCTCTTTTGGAGATGCTTTGCCCCCACCGCGTGGAGTGCCTTGTAGGCCAAGGTCATAGCCTTAAAGGCAATCCGTTTGCGGATGGGTAGCCAGTGCAGCGTCAGCAAAAGCCCCGAGACGCTAGTACGTCTACTTAGACCAAAGATGGCCCTGGCCGCCGCATTCTGCGCAACTTGAAGCCGCTGCAGCAGGTACTCTGGTAGGCCCAGGTAAAGAATGTTGGCATAATCCAACCTGGAGCCTACCAGGGCCTGCACAGTCAGCCTCCTGTGCTCCTCCGACAAAAGAGGCAAAAACCTCCGCAGCATTTTTAACAGGCCGAAACAGGTGCCGGTCACCCCAAGGATCTGGGCTTTCATCGTCAGCCCCTTGTCCATCTTCACCCCCAAGTTCTTGGCCATAGGGGAGGAGCAGGACGGAGGGAACATATCGATGGGCCACCAGGCCTGCCAGCTAGGCTCCGTATCGCACCCGAAGAAGAGTACCTCGGACTTATCGGAATTGCACTTGAGGCTGTTCAGTTGGAACCATGAGAACACCGCCCCAAGGCAATTCCGGATACTCTCCCCGTCAAAGTCTGCCCCTCTTTCACAAGAAAAGAGGAGCTGGGTGTCGTCGGCATACGACACGATACGGGCACCAAATGACTCCGCCACCGCCGCCAGAGGGGTCATAAAGATGTTGAAAAGGGTCGGGCTCAATATAGAGCCCTGCGGGACCCCGACTCCCAAAGGCGGCATCACGGCGGTGTCAGGCGATGTCCAGACCGTTTGCCGACGGCCAGCTAGAAAGGACGAAAACCAGCTGAGCACCGTCCCCTGCAGACCAATCTCATACGGTCCCTTTGTCCATATTGAACATTTACGCCCCAGTCACTGGTGACGCCTCCTTTTGGTCTTCTCTGGCTCCACACATTACACAACATTATGCGGATAATTTCATTTTGGCTGGTGATTGCAATGAAGTTCTTGACCCATTCCTTGATAGAAGATCATCCAGTGCTTACATTACCCATAAATCACATAAATCTTTCACACAACTTATCCACCAATATTCCTTTATCGATGCATGGAGACTCTGCAATCCCACTTTGCAAGAATATTTCTTTTTTTCCCCGCCTCACCACACTCAATCAAGATTGGATTACATTTTTGTTTCACACCAACTTTCTCAATCCCTCATTTCTTCCGACATTGGCTCCATTTTAATCTCAGATCACGCGCCAGTTTCTATTTCTTTAGACGTTCTCTCTAATCCCAAGTCAGTTAGGAAGTGGCATTTCAATAATTCTCTCCTCCTTGATTCTGATTTTGTCTCTTCTTTCACTTTCTTTTTTCACAAGTACTTTTTGTTGAATCAGACTGATGAGATTAAATTCCAGGTAGTATGGGACGCCTTTAAAGCGTCAGACAGGGATTTTGTTATTAGCTACGTTTCCCGTAAAAGTAGAAAGGCGCAGCAAATCACCAAAGATCTCTTTTCTAAAATCAAACGTTTAGAACACACGTATTATACTTCAAAGTCCACAGATTGCTTAAATGAGCTTATCGCAACCAAACTTCAATTTAATAAGGATACTACGAACAATGCTTCTAATTTTTTACTAAAGTCTAGTGCCAAATTCTACGGTGGTCAAAATAAAGCTGGAAAACTATTGGCCAATTATTTAAAAGCTAAACAGAACAGGGTCACCATAGAGTCCATTCATGGTCGGGATGGTTTACTTAAACATAAGGATAACGATATCTTACAGGAGTTTCATCATTTTTACGAATCACTCTATACTCCCGAATCGAATGTTTCTCAAGATTCTATTTCTCATTTCCTTCCTACAATTCAATCCCCTTTTGTTTCACCCCCATATCTTTCTCCATTGGAAACAGACATTACGCAAAATGAGGTTTCTCGAGCATTGAACACACTTAAACAAGGGAAGGCTCCGAGCCCTGATGGTTTTACGGTCGAATTCTTTTCCCACTTTTCTAAACTCCTGATCCCCAAGCTACATACTCTGATCTCTGCTTTCCTCGCTGCGGGTTCCGCCTCTGGTACTTTTTCTGACGCTCTCATCTGTATTCTTCCCAAGCCAGGTAAAGATTTGCAACATTGCAAAAATTATCGTCCAATCTCTGGTAAATGTCGATTACAAAATCTTCTCAAAAGTGCTGGCCCTACGTCTTGAATCACACTTACCTGATCTTCTAGGCAAGGAACAGTCGGGTTTTGTTACGGGCAGATATCTGGCAGATAATACTAGATTATTTTTTGATATCCTTTCTAAAATTTCACATCTATCTCACCCTCTCGCAGCCATAGCTCTGGATGCTGAGAAAGCTTTCGATAGGGTCGAATGGCTATATCTTTTTCAGACCCTGAAATGGTTTGGCTTTGGGACAAAAATATCTACATTAATTTCACTTTTATACTCTCATCCAAGGGCAGCCATATCGGCACATGGTGGCTTATCCTCTTACTTCTCCCTTACTAGAGGAGTCAGACAAGGCTGTCCTCTTTCTTCCTTCTCGTTTAATCTTGCCCTAGAACCTTTCTTACTACCAATTCGCCAGAATAATGACATTCATGGTTTTACCTCTCTGCAATCTAACATTAAAATGGCCGCATATGCTGTTGATGTCCTGCTGTTCTTATCTCAACCCAGTACTTCAATTCCTGCATTTTTAAATGAGGTGGATTCCTTTGCTCGTGTCTCCGGATACAAATTAAATAGGGACAAATGCGAGATTTTACCCCTTACAAAATATACTCTTAAAACCGATTTCTCTGCTTCGGGTTTTAGGTGGAATACTGAGTCCATTAAGTACGTAGGCCTTCATTTTACAGCTTCTCTTGCGGGTACAGTTGCTCGTTGTTTGGACGACTGTATTCACAAATTAAATACCCTTACGTCCAAATGGCATCCTCTCTATCTGTCCTGGTGGGGAAGATTAGATACCATTAAGATGATGCTCTCTCCTATCATCCTCTTTACCATTTCCAATATGCCATTTCTATCCCTTTAAAATATTTTAAGAAAATTAATTCTATTCTTTCTACCTTTTTTTGTGGGGACATAAAAAGCCCCGTATGTCTCTGCTCAAACTGATGCGCCCCAAGTCGGAAGGTGGGGTGATCTTCCCTAATTTTTCTTTATACCACAAATCTTTCCTATTACATCAAGTGTCCAAATGGCTATTGGACTCTCCCTCCTCGTCCCCTCTTTGGTTAGGTCTGGAGAGCTCCTTCATTTTCCCCTTCTCATTTAAAGAATATCTTATGTTTTCCCACTAACCACAATTTCTCTCTACCCCCATTCTTAAATATACGTCCAAAATTCTCCCAAGTTTACCTATCCCATCCTTTTTTGAGCAACCTATCTGGCATAATTCGTCTATCCTCATTAATAACAAACCCTTCTTTTGGAAGACATGGAGATCTCGAGGTCTTATATGGGTTCATCAATTATATCATCACGGTCAACTCCTTTCTTTCCAGCCAGCGGTCTCTCTATTCCATCTTCCTTCATCTTTCCATGCTAAATATGCTTTGTTAACCAATGCGCTTCAAGACGCTTACAATGCATTCTTTACTTCTCCCTCTCCGGTTTATCCGGAGCCTTCTAACAAACCTCTTCTATATTCCCTACTCCTTAAAGGAGTCACAGCCTCAAAAATCTATGCTTCTCTTTTAACCCCATCCCCTTCCCGTATTAAAACTAAAACGGAGGAGCAGTGGGAAGAGGATCTACATACTTCCTGGCCCATTGAAACTTGGAATAATATTTGGCAGAAGGTGCGCAAATCATCTAGAGCTGCAAATACGACTCAGACATTATTTTTTATTTACATCCCGTCTATTACTTTCACCACTCACTCTCAGCAAACAGTTTCCAGACTCCACAGATGTATGTTGGTCATGTTCGTCACCTCATGCAGGCCTTGTCCATATGCTTTTTGAATGCCCTCTAGTCCATACTTTCTGGGTGCAGGTATGGTCCCAGATAAATAGGATTTTCTTTTCCACTCATCCTTTCTCTGCCTCACACATTTTCTTGGGAAGTGCTTCTCCGATTTGAAGTCATTGCACATTTTGCACGAAGATAATTGATTTACTGCTAGCAGTAGCTTTCCAACAAATCACCAAATTTTCATATCAGGCTTGGTGGTATGCTGTTTGTTATAATCACAGACTAGACACGACTTTTGTTTATCCATTGACTTTGGCTGCAAAAAGAAAGGCATTGTGGGAGCCAGTTACGTTTTTCTTTGATGACAGTGCCAGACGTTCTATGCCTCTCTCTCCTCTGCAGCAGGAAGTTCCTAAACCTCCATGATTTCCTCTTGTTTGTTCCATATGCTTTTTACTTCTAATATTCTCGTGCATGTTTCAAATTATATATCTCATAGTACTGTTTTAATTCTTAATGGCATATTGTTTTCCATTTTATAATTCATTAGCCATGCTTATAACTACTGCCCAAATTCAGTTGTGATCCCTATTTCCCCCCCTGCCCTCCCCTTTCCCCTTTTCTTTATAACTTTTAACCGATATTACGACTATTGTTGTTTTTGCCACTAAGCTTCTGTATCATCTTCACTGACCTATTGTGCTTCTTTTGTTTATAATTCTAATCCTAAAGTTAGGAGTCCTTACTTTACTACTACTAAATTGAGAAAAATCCTAATTTTAAGACTTTCGGTATTCACAGAAGGCATTTAGGAGTCCTAAAGTTAGGAGTTCTAACTTTACTACTTCTAAACTGAGAAAAATCGTAACTTGAAGACTTTCGGTATTCACAGAAGGCATTTAGGAGTCCTAAAGTTAGGACTCCCAACTTCTGTGAATACCGAAATGAGTAAGTGCCTTCTGTGAATACCGAAATGAGTAAGTGCCTTCTGTGAATACCAAAATGAGTAAGTGCCTTCTGTGAATACCAAAATGGTAGTAAGTTTAGGATTGTGTCTTAAGTTAGTTCTGTGAATCGGGCCCTATCTGATTACTAAAATTATCAACAATGGCATTTAACATGCCATGCGTGATCTATTATGTGTGGTCATAATCAGTGTATAGTGAGGGCTTATGTTATAGTTAAGACTAAACTTTAACTGGTGTATTTCAGTGATTTTTTGTTTTTTTCGTATTAGATCTTATTTCAGTTAACACCTAACTAAAATCTTATTTTAACCTTTGCTTTTTTAACTGAATAACAGTTCATTTATCATTTTCTAAATTGGCTCAGCGCCCAACCCCCTGAAAGCACCCAACTCCGGTGTGCAATGTCTTAGGCCATGCGCCACTGGGGTTTGACCACTGGGCCTGGACTCACGGTCAGACCCTGTGCCTAATACTCTGCTGATATCCCGGCTGTTCCCCTGGCCTGAGCCATGAACCTGCTTCCAACCCTCAGAAAGCGGCCATTGGGTCTGAGCCTAATCCTCCACAGATATACCTCTGTGGGCACCCAAACACCACTGCACACAAAGTTTGATCTGCCAAAACTTTTACTCGTTTAGAATTACGGATTTGTTAAGTGACTGAGAAGATGGATAGGGTGTGTAAACAAATGTGAAAAGTAGAAACTGTACTTATACAGACATTTCCTTCTTAACTTTCAGACAATTTAAAAATACATTAAGTATCAAATTACTAAAAATGCATACCTCCCCTCAAATTTTCTACCCGCTGGTTTCATACATGCATTGCCATCTCAATCCTCATTTACTTCTTTCTGCTCCTCAGGAAATGCTTTCAATTCAACAGCTCTTATTCCAATGAGATGGCATCAGAAGTACCTCGTTTTTGTCTTGAATAGAAAATATTAGCACTCTAGCGGTTTTTTAGAACTTTGTGGTGAATCTGCAGCAGAACGATGGTGATTGAACTCAGAGGTTGATGCTGGTGTTGAAAGTACGTTTCACTCAGTGTACCAGCCTTTTTTTTACATTGATGAGTAAGATATTTGGGAATTTATAGAAAAAGTATTCTTATTTCATTTGACCTTTTTAGAGCAGGAGCCATAATTAAGTTAACAAAACAAAACGCACCATTTTGTTAACTTCTACAGCTGTGATTCCATCATCAAGGTGGCCTTTAGGTGTGCCACACGTTTGGAATAAGTACAGAATATTAGTACTTTAGTTGCTCTTTAGAAAATGTAGTGAAGAAGCAGTAAAACACTGGGGAGTAAACTAACAGGCTGGAGCTGTCATTGGAAGTACATATTTTAATCCACATATCAGTCTTTTTTCTGACGTGGCTGAGAAAAACTGTGCGAAATTATAGAAAATTCATTCTCATTTTAGCTTCTGAAGCACCATCCATAATCTCTATGAGAAAATCATGGGAAAAACCTGTTTAATCTCGAGCATGGTCATCAAATCCTAGCAGAGGATCAGCATTTTCCCCAGGGTAATATCAACTTAGAACCCAGCACAATTTCTAAAATTAGAAAACAAATGCCAAGAATTATTTACAGCTATCACCCTTAAAATGAGTTTTTTTAGTGACACTCAAAACAAGCTTTTACTGCAATGAATTTTATTGGGGACCAGGTTCCCTAGACCTGTAATTGCTGCTACAAAAAATGTCCATGTTTCAGCCAGCAAATCTGGGGATGTGTCCCTTTAGAACCCCTCACCCACATGCCCCTAGGGGTCAGGGTGTGCTCACTGTTCCACTTATATATTTTTTGTAATTCATTTTCAGGAAGAAGGGATCATCTCCCGGAATCTCTGATTCCTGCATTGGCTCCCACCAAACTTTGTTCATGTTGCGGCAAGTCAATCAGGATTGACCAATCCTCTTTAAATTGATCAATCTGAGCATACTTGGACACCAACGGTCCAGATGTCACTAACCTCTTTTGGTGGTTGACCACTTCGCACACTACCAGAACCTTTTTAAACACTAATTCTGTATAGCCTTTTTTTTCTATATCGGAGAAAATATTTTCAAATGGAAATTGAGAAATAAATGTTTTGGTACTCCCTACCCCTTTTTCATGTTCTTTCTTGTCCCATCAGTGCAAACAATTTGAGGAAGGTACCGAAGTTGTTGAACTTTTATTTGGAATGTTTCATGCAGATTCGTTGAACGGCCCCAAAGTTACTAGGAAAACAAAAAATGACTTTTTTATAGGGAGTGTGGCCTAATTGTTGCAGCTCTGGTGCTGTCATCACCAGGTAAATATATAAAACATTTTGTTCAATATATATATATATATATATATATATATATATAGCGACGGAGCGCTAGAGGAACTACAAAGGAAGGAGAAGGTGAGAATGCAGTAACAGTGGTGTCTGAAGAAGGCTGACACGCCAAAATGCATTATGCCGAGCTGTACCTGTAATAAAAGGGTCTCCAGACATGATCCCCGCTGTGTCCTCGTGACTTGCTTTCCAGTGAAGTGGTCTTTCCTTTGATATAGATATATATAAATATATATATTGCCAAGCAAGAAAATAATTACCCCGCACTCTTCTCAGATCTGTTTTCAAGCGATTTATTCCAGCTCAAACAAAACTTCCTTCACCTACGCGTTTCGAACAGTAAATGTTCCTGATCACGGTAGTTACAAGTCCGTTTTTAGTTTCTGTTATTTATACCCTCATCACCACGCAGACAATTAGGAGGCATTGTGGGAGGGGTAGTTTCCTCTTGGCTTAATTAAAACCATTATCGAATTCCCATTATATGCGTTTAGCCAAATTTGTGTGTTTCTGGCATTTGTAACCTGGTTTTAACTTTACCATTATTCGGGGTGAGTGCCCTTATATTGTTATTCTCATTATTATGCAACAGGGATGTAAAGTCTCCTGTGCATAGGAATTTCTTAGCTGAGTGCTAATTAAACATGCTCTGTTATCTGGCTTATACGTATATATGGGAAGTCGATGTTAACATTCTTGATTCAATCTTTATGCAGCTTTCGTGACATAGATCTTCAATTCTAATTCATCTGTGACAATACAATATTTATGAATTCAGTTCTTAACTGTATAAGAGTTGCGGGCAAATCTACATTGTTCTAGCAAAAGAGATTTCTTCTCAAATTTTTAACATTGTTCATGTATACAATTCATAATCATTTCGCTTATTGATAGAATTTGTCCAATTGCCTTTTTGTAAAGACTTTCATATTACATTAATTTATATGTTGCTTTCAATGTACTCTTTTAACCGATCTGCATAGCAGATTAATGGAATATAACAACAAATAACTTTAACGTCAAAGACATTTAGAATGGAAATATAGGTGGAAGGCAATATAAGATTTACAGTTCGTACTTCTGATGTTGGACAATTAATTATCTCTTCATAAATGTACATATAGTTCCTCGTCCCCGTTCAGACCTATTGGGACCTTTGTTTTAAATCTGATAATAAGCTTCGACTCTAGGTGTCTTAATTTTTGTAGGCGATTGCCTCCCCTCTCGTTTTCCGGCACCATTGCAATCCCTGAGTATTTTACATTATTCCAAGTTTTGTTCTTGTGTGAAGTTATATGTTTTGCCATAGCATAGGTTTGATCTTTGTTTTGTATCACTCTGATGTGTTCCAACATCCGTTTTTTAAGAGCACAAATGGTAGACCCTATGTAGCGTTTGCCACAGTCACATTCCAACAAATAGATGACATAATGTGATTCACATGTTATTTTGTGTTTGACTTCAAAAGGTTGTCCTTTCGGGTCAAGTAACGATTTTAAGTTTCTCCCGATTTTGCATGCTTTGCATCACATGCATTTGGTGAATCCTTTTTGTCTTTTTTGCAGCCAAGATTCTTCTTTTTTGTCAATGAAGTGGCTGTTTACCAGGGTATCTCCAAGAGATGGTGCCTTTCTGTACGAGATTAGAGGTGCATCACCAATCAGATTGCCAATGTCCAGATCTTTCTTCAGCACACTCCAGTATTTCGTCACTATTTTCCTAATTTGTACGCTTTCTTTGGAGTAGGTCAAAATAAGGCGTGGTTTTTCCTCTGTTTGTTTTGCTTTTTCTCTTTTCTTGTCAATTAAAGTCTCAGTTCTTGTCTTTTTTTGGGCTCTTTGTTCTCCAAATATAATGGTTTTTGAGCTGTATCCTCTCTGTATGAAGCGTTGTCGGGTTTCTGCAAATTTGTTTTCCATTTCCATTGGTTCAGAACAATTGCGTTTCATACGTAGGAATTCTCCGTACGGTACATTTTGCTTCAGTGACACTGGGTGGAAGCTAGTTCCGTGGAGGATGCTATTGGTGGAGGTCTTTTTCCGGAATAGGGTCGTATGTATTTTATCATCTTTGATATATACTTTAGTATCCAGAAAGTCAATTTCTTTTTCTTGGATATTGAACGTAAACTGTAAACCCACATCGTTGTTATTCAAAATCGCTATATACTGAAGTAATTCTTGTTTTGTTCCTTTCCAAAGTATGAAAATATCGTCAATAAATCTTAACCATAAGACCACATTCGTGGTATATGGATCGTTTTCTTCTCTCCAAGCTATGTGTTTCTCCCACCAACCCATGGTGAGATTAGCATAGCTTGGAGAGAAGGAAACTCCCATGGCAGTACCGCGGTTCTGTGAGTAGACCCCGTTGTTAAAGAGGAACACATTGTTTGTTAGACATGTCTTTATCATTTCTAAAAGCATGGTTGTGTGGTTAAGTTCCCCTATTGGTCGTTGTTTGAGAAAATATGCGACTGCTTGTAGGCCAAGTTGATGTTCGATTGATGTATAAAGCGACACCACATCAATTGTGGCTAGCAGATATGTGGGTTGCCATTCCGTTTCCATGAGAATCCGGAGAAAATCTCCAGTGTCTTTAATGAAGGAGTTGAGTGTCGGTACAATAGGGGCTAAAAAGTAGTCTACATATGAAGCAATGTTTTCATACAGAGAACCACAGCTGGATATGATCCAGCTGTGGTTCTCTGTATGAAACGGAATGGCAACCCACATATCTGGAACACATCAGAGCGATACAAAACAAAGATCAAACCTATGCTATGGCGAAACATATAACTTCACACAAGAACAAAACTTGGAATAATGTAAAATACTCAGGGATTGGAATGGTGCCGGAAAACGAGAGGGGAGGCAATCGCCTACAAAAATTAAGACACCTAGAGTCGAAGCTCATTATCAGATTTAAAACAAAGGTCCCAATAGGTCTGAACGGGGACGAGGAACTATATGTACATTTATGAAGAGATAATTAATTGTCCAACATCAGAAGTACGAACTGTAAATCTTATATTGCCTTCCACCTATATTTCCATTCTAAATGTCTTTGACGTTAAAGTTATTTGTTGTTATATTCCATTATTCTGCTATGCAGATCGGTTAAAAGAGTACATTGAAAGCAACATATAAATGAATGTACTATGAAAGTCTTTACAAAAAGGCAATTGGACAAATTCTATCAATAAGCGAAATGATTATGAATTGTATACATGAACAATGTTAAAAATTTGAGAAGAAATCTCTTTTGCTAGAACAATGTAGATTTGCCCGCAACTCTTATACAGTTATGAACTGAATTCATAAATATTGTATTGTCAGAGATGAATTAGAATTGAAGATCTATGTCATGAAAGCTGCATAAAGATTGAATCAAGAATGTTAACATCGACTTCCCATATATACGTATAAGCCAGATAACAGAGCATGTTTAATTAGCACTCAGCTAAGAAATTCCTATGCACAGGAGACTTTACATCCCTGTTGCGGAATAATGAGAATAACAATATAAGGGCACTCAGCCCGTATAATGGTAAAGTTAAAACCAGGTTACAAATGCCAGAAACACACAAATTTGGCTAAACGCATATAATGGGAATTCGATAATGGTTTTAATTAAGCCAAGAGGAAACTACCCCTCTCAAAATGCCTCCTAATTGTCTGCGTGGTGATGAGGGTATAAATAACAGAAACTAAAAACGGACTTGTAACTACCGTGATCAGGAACATTTACTGTTCGAAACGCGTAGGTGAAGGAAGTTTTGTTTGAGCTGGAATAAATTGCTTGAAAACAGATCCGAGAAGAGTGCGGCGTAATTATTTTCTTGCTTGGCAATAAATCACGAGTCTAGTCCTATATTCCAACAGGTTTCTCCGAGGAGAAGAAAGAGTCGCCACCCTTCCGTCGATTTAAAAGCATTTATTGCCGTACAGCACTGGTATGTCCTGTCATTTCCTGATGCATTTCGGTCTAATCCAGACCTTTTTCAAAGGAGGAGGACGCCACGGCAGTGAAGATTAACAGCTCCTCAGCACGAGTGTTCAATTAAGGAGTACTGGCACTCTGGTGGTCGCCTTAAGGGGCTGGCTGTCTCCTAAGGTCTGCTGGTATTTGTAGTTTGCTGTTTACACATCAGTGTTCCTCATTGTAGTGTAATTACTGCCGTTTTGCTTTTAAGCTGCGCTGTTAGATAACGGAAGCCCCGCATACCGCCTTTCAGGTTGCTGGGGTCTCGTCCAAGGTCCAGTCCTTGGAGGCTGCTCACTGCCCTTTTCCATGCTGCCGCATATAAACAAAGGATTTGGGTCCCAGTTCGGGCATTGCGGCGCTCCTGTGGGAGGTGCGTTCCTCGAGGCAGAATCAAGCCTCTTAACATTCCAACAGGTTTCTCCGAGGAGAATATGAGTCGCCACCCTTCCGTCGATTTAAAAGCATTTATTGCCGTACAGCGCTGGTATGTCCTGGCATTTCCTGATGCATTTTGGTCTAATCCAGACCTTTTTCAAAGGGGGAGGACACCACTGCAGTGAAGACTAACAGCTCCTCAGCACGAGTGTTCAATTAAGGAGTACTGGCACTCTGGTGGTCGCCTTAAGGGGCTGGCTGTCTCCTAAGTTCTGCTGGCATTTGTAGTTCGCTGTTTACACATCAGTGTTCCTCATTGTAGAGTAATTACTGCCGTTTTGCTTTTAAGCTGCGCTGTTAGATAACGGAAGCCCCGCATACCGCCTTTCAGGTTGCTGGGGTCTCGTCCAAGGTCCGGTCCTTGGAGGCTGCTCGCTGCCCTTTTCCATGCTGCCGCATATAAACAAAGGATTTGGGTCCCAGTTCGGGCATTGCGGCGCTCTTGTGGGAGGTGCGTTCCTCGAGGCAGAACCAAGCCTCTTAACATTCCAACAGGTTTCTCCGAGGAGAAGATGAGTCGCCACCCTTCCGTCGATTTAAAAGCATTTATTGCCGTACAGCGCTGGTATGTCCTGGCATTTCCTGATGCATTTCGGTCTAATCCAGACCTTTTTCAAAGGAGGAGGACACCACGGCAGTGAAGATTAACAGCTCCTCAGCACGAGTGTTCAATTAAGGAGTACTGGCCCTCTGGTGGTCGCCTTAAGGGGCTGGCTGTCTCCTAAGGTCTGCTGGTATTTGTAGTTCGATGTTTACACATCAGTGTTCCTCATTGTAGTGTAATTACTGCCGTTTTGGTTTTAAGCTGCGCTGTTAGATAACGGAAGCCCCGCATACCGCCTTTCAGGTTGCTGGGGTCTTGTCCAAGGTCCGGTCCTTGGAGGCTGCTCACTCCCCTTTTCCATGCTGCCGCATATAAACAAAGGATTTGGGTCCCAGTTCGGGCATTGCGGCGCTCCTGTGGGAGGTGCGTTCCTCGAGGCAGAACCAAGCCTCTTAACATTCCAACAGGTTTCTCCGAAGAGAAGAATGAGTCGCCATCCTTCCGTCGATTTAAAAGCATTTATTGCCGTACAGCGCTGGTATGTCCTGGCATTTCCTGATGCATTTCGGTCTAATCCAGACCTTTTTCAAAGGAGGAGGACGCCACGGCAGTGAAGATTAACAGCTCCTCAGCACGAGTGTTCAATTAAGGAGTACTGGCACTCTGGTGGTCGCCTTAAGGGGCTGGCTGTCTCCTAAGGTCTGCTGGTATTTGTAGTTCGCTGTTTGCACATCAGTGTTCCTCATTGTAGTGTAATTACTGCCGTTTTGCTTTTAAGCTGCGCTGTTAGATAACGGAAGCCCAGCATACCGCCTTTCAGGTTGCTGGGGTCTCGTCCAAGGTCCGGTCCTTGGAGGCTGCTCGCTGCCCTTTTCCATGCTGCCGCATATAAACAAAGGATTTGGCTCCCAGTTCGGGCATTGTGGCGCTCTTGTGGGAGGTGCGTTCCTCGAGGCAGAACCAAGCCTCTTAACATTCCAACAGGTTTCCTAGAGGAGAAGAATTAGTCGCCACCCTTCCGTCGATTTAAAAGCATTTATTGCCGTACACCGCTGGTATGTCCTGGCATTTCCTGATGCATTTCGGTCTAATCCAGACCTTTTTCAAAGGAGGAGGACGCCACGGCAGTGAAGATTAACAGCTCCTCAGCATGAGTGTTCAATTAAGGAGTACTGGCCCTCTGTGGTCGCCTTAAGGGGCTGGCTGTCTCCTAAGGTCTGCTGGTATTTGTAGTTCGCTGTTTACACATCAGTGTTCCTCATTGTAGTGTAATTACTGCCGTTTTGCTTTTAAGCTGCGCTGTTAGATAACGGAAGCCCCGCATACCGCCTTTCAGGTTGCTGGGGTCTCGTCCAAGGTCCAGTCCTTGGAGGCTGCTCGTTGCCCTTTTCCATGCTGCCGCATATAAACAAAGGATTTGGGTCCCAGTTCGGGCATTGCGGCGCTCTTGTGGGAGGTGCGTTCCTCGAGGCAGAACCTAGCCTCTTAACATTCCAACAGGTTTCTCCGAGGAGAAGATGAGTCGCCACCCTTCCGTCGATTTAAAAGCATTTATTGCCGTACAGCGCTGGTATGTCCTGGCATTTCCTGATGCATTTCGGTCTAATCCAGACCTTTTTCAAAGGGAGAGGACACCACGGCAGTGAAGACTAACTGCTCCTCAGCACGAGTGTTCAATTAAGGAGTACTGGCACTCTGGTGGTCGCCTTAAGGGGCTGGCTGTCTCCTAAGGACTGCTGGTATTTGTAGTTCGCTGTTTACACATCAGTGTTCCTCATTGTAGAGTAATTACTGCCGTTTTGCTTTTAAGCTGCGCTGTTAGATAACGGAAGCCCCGCATACCGCCTTTCAGGTTGCTGGGATCTCGTCCAAGGTCCGGTCCTTGGAGGCTGCTCGCTGCCCTTTTCAATGCTGCTGCATATAAACAAAGGATTTGGGTCCCAGTTCGGGCATTGCGGCGCTCTTGTGGGAGGTGCGTTCCTCGAGGCAGAACCAAGCCTCTTAACATTCCAACAGGTTTCTCCGAGGAGAAGAATGAGTCGCCACCCTTCCGTCGATTTAAAAGCATTTATTGCCGTACAGCGCTGGTATGTCCTGTCATTTCCTGATGCATTTCGGTCTAATCCAGACCTTTTTCAAAGGAGGAGGACGCCACAGCAGTGAAGATTAACAGCTCCTCAGCACGAGTGTTCAATTAAGGAGTACTGGCCCTCTGGGGGTCGCCTTAAGGGGCTGGCTGTCTCCTAAGGTCTGCTGGTATTTGTAGTTTGCTGTTTACACATCAGTGTTCCTCATTGTAGTGTAATTACTGCCGTTTTGCTTTTAAGCTGCGCTGTTAGATAACGGAAGCCCCGCATACCGCCTTTCAGGTTGCTGGGGTCTCGTCCAAGGTCCGGTCCTTGGAGGCTGCTCGCTGCCCTTTTCCATGCTGCCGCATATAAACAAAGGATTTGGGTCCTAGTTCGGGCATTGCGGCGCTCTTGTGGGAGGTGCGTTCCTCGAGGCAGAACCAAGCCTCTTAACATTCCAACAGGTTTCTCCGAGGAGAAGAATGAGTCGCCACCCTTCCGTCGATTAAAAAGCATTTATTGCCGTACAGCGCTGGTATGTCCTGGCATTTCCTGATGCATTTCGGTCTAATCCAGACCTTTTTCAAAGGAGGAGGACGCCACGGCAGTGAAGATTAACAGCTCCTCAGCACGAGTGTTCAATTAAGGAGTACTGGCCCTCTGGTGGTCGCCTTAAGGGGCTGGCTTTCTCCTAAGGTCTGCTGGTATTTGTAGTTCGCTGTTTACACATCAGTGTTCCTCATTGTATTGTAATTACTGCCGTTTTGCTTTTAAGCTGCGCTGTTAGATAACGGAAGCCCCGCATACCGCCTTTCAGGTTGCTGGGGTCTCGTATATATATATATGTTCGCAAAAAGCCTCCAAGCTTAAAGCAGCACTCCGCAGGAAACTGTTCAACCCAACCTTTATTTCAAACAGAAGTGATTCAACAGGCTGGTAATTAAAATCCCCGACGCGTTTCTGTGCACACCTGCACCTTTACCATGGGGTAGGCACATTGCAACAACCGGACTGGACTGTCACGATTATTTCTCCCATCATTTGCATGCATTTCCCCAGTGAAATGCATGCTGGGCGCGGCAGTCCCAATTCTTCCCCCCTGGTGGGGTCCTTTGTTTGCACTCAATTATAGTTCGCCCGTGTTGAAATCCATTTTATTCACGGCCCTCCAGTGGGCCCCAAGTCTGTATAATCACGTCCAACCTTTTCAAAATTTCCTGCGCTGGAACAGGCTGTGAAGGGCACAGTGAAGTTGTGGATAAAACTATAAAATTAGGTAGAGAAGAGAAAAATTATTTATTAGGGTTCCCTTCAATCCTAAATTTAAAACTGAGTGCGTAGTGGTCTAAACAAATAACCACTGTTGGAGATGGAGGTCGACATGTTTCTGCAGACTAATAAGATCCACGTGGTATCTAGCTGCTTCCTCAGGACCATTACCGCTACTGCTTTACAAGAAATCAGTGGAAAAAGGAAAGAATAAACAGATATCACCTGAGATATAGTGATACCGTCCTTCTCCTAACTGTGTAGTTCAGAACCAGGAGTGAATCCATTCGCGACGAGACACACATAAAGGGAAGAAACAAAGTACATACAAAATTAGATATAGAGCACTGTGTTGAAACACATCTTTCTAACACAAGTTGATCTCGTTTCATAGCAGAAGTGTAGTATCCTGCATGTAAATATCATACACCTCTGTCCACAGCATCAAGCTAATGGCTGCTCACTTACCAAATTGGCAGGAGAGAAAAGTCCCACCTCACCTGGCTACAGTGCAGGTAAAACAGGGCACCGCTCTAAAATAGCGAGAAAAGTAAATGAAAAGAAAATTAGGACACACAAGGTGTCACTCTATTCCAGCAAAAATCATTGAATCTAAAATCCATTTTAGGGGAATGCACTAACAGTTGTTTCTCAAATACTGCCGTATCATAATTAAGCATATAATAATGTTTTTAGCATCATTACTCTAGTTATAACAAAGAACTAGTTGTTAACTGGGTATTCTGAACAAACCCTGAAGTGCACGGATTCCTCTACTACTGTTTCATGAAACGCTTGTAATCTACAGTCAAGATCTATGATCACAGTCCGACCCACAGAGGTTATGTATCGAGGTCGGTTGGTCACATTTATCAGGTTTGTGATTTCATGTCTTAAGGAGCCCAGAGTTCAGTGAACTGGGCGTGCAGGACGTATTACGGTAAAAAGGAGGTGACACAAAGACAGCTCTCTGATCCTCATGAGAGGTACCGACGGACAGGTAGGCGCATATATGATCTTTTTTATCATCCACTTTGAAGCGCTTGAGCCTGTTATTGGTAGGAGTACTGGGGTTGACGCAGATGATTGTGAGATACATCGTTCTGCTTAATTATGATACAGCAGTATTTGAGAAACAACTGTTAGTGCATTCCCCTAAAATGGATTTTAGATTCAATGATTTTTGCTGGAATAGAGTGACACCTTGTGTGTCCTAATTTTCTTTTCATTTACTTTTCTCGCTATTTGAGAGCGGTGCCCTGTTTTACCTGCGCTGTAGCCAGGTGAGGTGGGACTTTTCTCTCCTGCCAATTTGGTAAGTGAGCAGCCATTAGCTTGATGCTGTGGACAGAGGTGTATGATATGTACATGCAGGATACTACACTTCTGCTATGAAACGAGATCAACTTGTGTTAGAAAGATGTGTTTCAACACAGTGCTCTATATCTAATTTTGTATGTACTTTGTTTCTTCCCTTTATGTGTGTCTCGTCGCGAATGGATTCACTCCTGGTTCTGAACTACACAGTTAGGAGAAGGACGGTATCACTATATCTCAGGTGATATCTGTTTATTCTTTCCTTTTTCCACTGATTTCTCGTAAAGCAGTAGCGGTAATGGTCCTGAGGAAGCAGCTAGATACCACGTGGATCTTATTAGTCTGCAGAAACATGTCGACCTCCATCTCCAACAGTGGTTAATTGTTTAGACCACTACGCACTCAGTTTTAAATTTGGGATTGAAGGGAACCCTAATAAATAATTTTTCTCTTCTCTACCTAATTTTATAGTTTTCTCCACAACTTCACTTTGCACTTCACGTTTTAGCACTGCTTTCAGTCACCACAATACATCTAGTGTTCCTCTCACACTGGACACCACATGTAGGATTAGGCTTTCAACATCTGCCAATCCACTGTGGGTCTCACAATCTACCTCCGATGGTGAAGGATCCCAGATGATGAAGGGCGTATCCGAGTGGTGACTGATGGGAATCTTCTCCCAAGAGATAAGAGACCCTATGTGTGATTTGCACAACACACTAGTAGTTCATTTCCTTTTGTTTTCTATTCACTACGTAGGGATGTAACTTAGTTTGCGCTTCCTTTTGACCCCTTGCTATTTGTTGTTGTAGTAACTGTTCTTAGGGATAGTAGTACTGCTGGGTCATTAAACTGTCCCTTAGACCCTCATTCTCCTGGTTTGTTAATGTGAAGGGCACAGCCACACAGACTCTTCCCAGTGTTAGTGGCAGTGCTTACTTCCACGGCTGGAGCAACCGCATTTATCATGTTCCCAAAAAGCCTCCAAGCTTAAAGCAGCACTCCGCAGGAAACTGTTCAACCCAACCTTTATTTCAAACAGAAGTGATTCAACAGGCTGGTAATTAAAATCCCCGACGCGTTTCTGTGCACACCTGCACCTTAACCATGGGGTAGGCACATTACAACAACCGGACTGGACTGTCACGATTATTTCTCCCATCATTTGCATGCTTTTCCCCAGTGAAATGCATGCTGGGCGCGGCTGTCCCAATTCTTCCCCCCTGGAGGGGTCTGTTGTTTGCACTCAATTATAGTTCGCCCATCTTGAAATCCATTTTATTCACGGCCCTCCAGTGGGCCCCAAGTCTGTATAATCACCTCCAACCTTTTCAAAATTTCCTGCGCTGGAACAGGCTGTGAAGGTCACAGCCACACAGACTCTTCCCAGTGTTAGTGGCGGTGCTTACTTCCACGGCTGGAGCAACCGCGTTTATCATGTTCCAAAGCCTCCAAGCTTAAAGCAGCACCTTAATCATGGGGTAGGCACATGAATAAAATGGATTTCAACACGGGCGAACTATGACTGCTGTAATATGTAAGGTCAAAAGCAAGGCTGTATGATAGAGGCATGTACGGCTTAACCACACATACCTCTACTACGCAGCCTGAACCACGAATGCGTCTTAACCCTGCAGTCCTTTGCCCCGTATGCCTTTACCATGCACTTTTGTGGTAAAGGCATGAATGGTAAAGGCATATGCATTGCTAATATCACCACTACACCGATCCCCCTCTCCCCGACCTAAGCTACAAACTCTTACTTGCCCCCCACCCTGAGGCCCAAAAACCTTCCCTGAAAACTACCCATTTCCCTCCCCCTGACCTGCCACCACCGCACTGTCCCTAACTCTTAACATACACAACCGCGACCCCCTTCCAACCTCGCACTGTCCCTAAAACTACCCAAACCGCTTCCACTACCCTTAAGCTTAAAACCCTAACCCCTTATTTAAAATCTACTCCAACCCCCTAACTTCAAAAACTTACATCCTCCCCTAATCCCTAAAAACAACCCCTACTACCCATTTACCTCCCCCTGCCCTAAGGCCTAAAACCCTGCCCCATAACGTACACTACCCTGACACCCTCCCATCCCCCATGCTATCCCTAACCCTTAACATACAATACCCCGACTACCTCCCACCCGCACTCTCCCGAAAAACTGCTCCACTTTCCCCTATGCCCAAAAAACCCTGACCCCCAGTATTGAAAACTACCCTGACCCCCCAGCCTTGAAAATTACCCCGACCCCCTCAGCCCTGAAAACTACCCCTAGCCCCTGCCCTGAAAACTACCCCAACACACCCAGCCCTGAAAACTACCCGACCCCCCAGCGCTGAAAACTACACCAACCCCCTAGCCCTGAAAACTACAATGACCTCTTCAGACCTGAAAACTACTGTGATCCCCAAGCCCTGAAAACTACCCGGACCCTCCAGCCCTAAAAACTACCCCTGCCCTCCCCATCCCTGAACACTACCCGACCCCAGCCCTGAAAACTACCCCTGCCCCACTTACCTCACTGTGTCCTCTGGCTCTCTTCCTGGTGAAGTCTTCCTGCTTCTGCCTAGAAGCAACCAGCAGTTGCCAGCAGCTAGACCACGCACTGC
This sequence comes from Lissotriton helveticus, assembly GCF_964261635.1. Taxonomy (NCBI): domain Eukaryota; kingdom Metazoa; phylum Chordata; class Amphibia; order Caudata; family Salamandridae; genus Lissotriton; species Lissotriton helveticus. The sequence continues at coordinate 261,596,700 of NC_136071.1, forward strand.
TTTAACCACACATACCCTTGGTTAAGGCATATGTGTGGTTAAGGCAAGTATGGTTACGCTTGCGATGTTGGAACATGCATGGCTGATGCTGCGGTGTTCCAACTGTTTCCCCATAAGAAGTGCATGGCAAGGGCGCTAGTTATAGTTACTTGAAATTACTATCACTGTTAGGTGTCACTGCTTAATTAGTTAACATGTTACGTTTAAACTGATGTTGTCAACTAACTATAATGTCTCTTTAACATTGGTTTGTTTCAGTGAATTTGTGAGTTGATTTTAATGAAAAGTAAGATATTTTTACTATACCTAACTATAATGTCAGTTTAACCTTTGTTTTTTTTCAGTGAATTTCTAGGACTTTTTTTATCATGAAGAAATATTGCCATAGAGCTGGCAAGAAGGCTTGGTCTGTGGCCATGCCCTGTGCCAAATCCCTCATGCAGCCAACACCCTGCAACACTTAGTCCTTGGACATTCACTAGGTAGGGTCTGTTACAGGGCCTGACCTGAAGCCAGATCCCTAACCCACCATGGGCACCTTACTCTCGCCATGCATGGCCTTTGACCGTGTGTGTCATGGAGTTGGCTGCAGGGCCTGGCCTGTGATCACTCCTTGCAACCAACCCCAGTGGGCAGCAATATCCCCCACCATGCATGTCTTTCACCTGTTTGCGGCAGCTAACTGCAGATACTCAGGACCCGCCGCTGCTATTTTATTTTTTACATTTTTCGATCCCACAATACTCTTGCATAAGCCAGTGGGGCCTCCTGTGCTCTCATGGGACTCCAACTGGAGTCCAGGGGGCTGTAATGGCTCAAGTGGGATCAGGGAAGCCAAAGAAAAATAAGTCCCCATGTCCTGAAATGTCAGATGCAACATTTTTCTTTATGTTGCAGATAGCCAATCAGAGTGAGAGCTTCTACAGATGTTCACAGAAGCCTTTTGCTCCATTTGGAGCATGGCAGCTGATGGGGAAAAAGGTCCCACAGTGTTAGAAATAGGGTTCTCTAGTTGGCAATGATCTTTGTCCAAGTAGGGACCCTTGCTTCTAGTCAGGGTAAGGGAGTTACAGCCTTATACAACCCCTGCACCCCCCTTGGTAGCTTGGCATGAGCAGACAGGCTTATCTTAGATTGTAAAGCACGTGTGCACACATACAATAATACAGTGAAAAAATCACTACAAATGGACACCACACTAAGCATGGGCGGATTTTGCGAATTGGCAATCCGCGAACTTGCGTATTTACGGATTCGCAATCCGCAAAATCTGTGAACTCTCGCGAATTTGCGGATTTTTTTTTGTGTGTTCGCAAGGGTTTCTGCCAGTTCGCGAGGGTTGTGTACCAGTTCGCAATTGCGAACTTACTTGTCGGCTCGCAACGGCCGCGACTATGTTGTTTCTACGTCTGGTTCATCATCACAGGTTCACAGCACCCTCTGTTTCACCACTGCCACCCTCTGGTACACCCATGCCACCCTCTGGTACATCACTGCCACCCTCTGGTTGGTTTATCACTGTAGATTATGGGGGTGAAAAAAAGCAAGCACACCTGCCCTGCTTCAACTGACATGAATTAATTTGGGGTTGATTAATGTGTCACTGAATTTAAACTTCCAGTCTGGCTGGCACCTGCTTCCTTATCTGTAATTTGCTTTCTGTTGCAGTGCAATTTTTTTTCACAGGACCTTTGTGGCCTACTTGTAGCTATTCTCTGAGCCTGCTGTGAGGGTCAGAGCAGGGTCATAGAATAGTTGCAAGTAGGCAACTGAACTCTGAAGGGGCCCCTCAGGAAGCACTACAGGGAATGGTTACTAATGATAAGATTGAACTTTTGCACCTGCTGAGTGCTTTCAGTTTTGTCTGTAATTGCTTTCTGTTGCAGTGTAATTTTTTTAACAGGACCTTTGTTGTATACTTGTAGCTATTCTCTGAGCCTGCTGTGAGGGTCAGAGCAGGGTCATAGAATAGTTGCAAGTAGGCAAATGAACTCTGAAGGGGCCCCTCAGGAAGCACTACAGGGAAAGGTTACTAATGATAAGATTGAACTTTTGCACCTGCTGAGTGCTTTCAGTTTTGCAAAAATCCAAACATCCAGCAGCATCCACAAAAAGTAACCCTTCCAGGTCAAGATCCAAATCAAAGTGACCAGCACATGAAGAAAGCACTGGGAGGAGCCTGCTGGACAGGAACAGGAAGTTGCGGACTGTGGGGCACTTCCTTCCTCCCACCCCCCCCCCCAAAATGGACTCCTTGCAAAGAAAAAGTGCAGGCAAATGTCAACCTGAGGAGTTATTCGGATAAAAATCATAATTTTCAAGGTTTATGCTGCCTGCTGGTGGATTTCTTGTGCGAAATTGCAAATTTTGCAATCTCGCAATTGCGAGATTGTCGCTGCCCGCCGCATCTACGTGTTCGCAAGTGTTTACTCCCGCGGAATTGTATAGTATTCTAGTTGGCAAGTGCGACCAAGCAAAAAATCCGCTTCGCACAGATTTTACGAATTTTCGGCAAGTTCGCGGATTGCGAATTTGCCGAAAATCCGCAAAATCCGCGAGCGGAACGGATTTTACGCCCATGCTTACACCACACCAGTTTAGGAACATTGGAAATCTTTATTTAAACAAAACAAGACTAAATCGACAAAAATCCTCTCTCTCTATATATATATATATATATATATATATATATATATATATGTCAAGATATCACCAAAAATAGGTTATTCACAAAAATAAAGCTTGTAGCAGCCAATAGCTCCACCTGGGGCTATTACGATGTTGTGACAGATGAAAATCCCAAAGAACGGTACTGACTACGAGGTGCGCGTTGCAGATCCCTGAGTCACCTGGACCCCAAAGAAAAGTACATTGGGAAACGATGAAAACAAAGACAGTGCACGGCGTCAGGGAGGTGATAGTTTGTTGGTGCCAGGCAGCGTCTATTCCATACAACCACAAGGGAGGTGAGTCGTTGGTTCCTTACTGTTGTCGAGAAGGTGAGGCCATGGAGGAGTCGAGGCATCGGGTCCTTTCAATGTTGCTAAGTCCATGTATTCGGGAGGTCACCTATATTAGGTATCGGCTCTGCGATAATGAAGCTCCGGCGTTGGTGAGGTTGGGGCTGCTGTGCGAGTTGGGTGGTGCGTTGTGAGCGCCATGAGCGGTGCCCTTAGCTCTGGTGCAGGCAGCGGTCTTGGTGATGGCATCAGAGTCATTATGTTCCTGCATTGGCAGGTGTCAGGGCTTTGTGCAAATCGGGACGGTGCGTTGTGCACTTCACGAGCGGTGCCCACGGCTTCATTGCAGGTCATGGCGGTGCTTGCTGGCATCAGTGTTGCTATTTCCCTCTGTGGCAGATGAAACAGCAGTCCCAGGTGCAGGCGAGTAGAGGAAATAAAGTCCTTGTGTCCCTGAGACTTCAGAACAGGAGGCAAGCTCTACACAAAGCCCTTGGAGATCTTCTTCAAGCAGGATACACAGCACAGTTCAGTCTTTGTCCTCTCCATGCCAGAAACAGCCACTGCAGGCCAATCCCACACAGCACAGGGGCAATACTTCTCCTTGGCAGAGGTTCTTCTTGAGTCTGAAATGTATCTAAAGTTCAGGGGTCTGGGCCCCAATATTTATACTGCATTTTCCTTTGTTCTCTTGCGGCAGAGAGACTCTTAGCTAAGTTCAAACAAGTTCTGTCCTCTCTGGTCCTGCATCCTAGCAGGAGGTGGAGACAGCATTGAGTAAGGCAGACAGGGCCTATTCAGGTGCAAGGAAATCTCCTCCCAGTACTCTAAATGTGGCCATTCAGGAAAGGCAGGACACACCTCAACCCCCTCAGTGGCTGTCTACAGTGAATGCATATCCCCAGCACCTGTACTTCCAAAGCCAGACAGTCAATCTACAAACCAGCAGAGACACACATGACAGTTACGCACGAAAATGCCTACTTTCTTAAAGTGACATTTTCAAACACATATTTTAAAAACCATCTTTAATAAAAGATGTGTCATTAAATTCTGAGTTCAGAGAGACCAAACTCAATTTCTCTGTCTTGTCCCAATGGAAAGTTATACTTGTAAGCTGTTACAAAATATATTCCATTCTATCCTATGGGACAGACAGCCTTTCAATAGTGAAAAACGAAATACACTGTATTTCACTATCAGAACATGTCAAACACACCAGTACATATCCTACCTTTCACATACATGACGCCCTGCCCACGGGTGTACCTTGGGCCTACCTGAGGGGTGTCTTACATGTAAGAAAAGGAAAGGGTGGGGCTTAGCAAGTGGATGCACTTGCCAGGCTGACATAGCAGTTTACAACTGCACACAGACACTGCAGTGGTAGGTCCCTTTGTAAGGTTGCTTGTGTGGATGGTACAATCAGTGCTGCAGGCACAGGTCCTGGGCACACCCCAGTGCACAGTTCTATGGACCTACCGGTAAATCATTAAGTCAATCATGGAAACACCAATCCATAAACACAATTTACATAAGGAGAATATATGCACTTTAGCCATGAATAACAGTGGTAAAGTCCCCAGAATCCTAAAACCAACTAAAACAGCATCAAAGATAAGAGGCCAAGAAGCAAAAAGTCTGTGGATAAACCCACTGAAAGCCAGGTCTAACACTCAGCCAATCAGAACACTCTATTATTTTAAGTTGCATGAACGGAGGACTCTCGAGTCTCCCTCAAACACAACTATCCAGATATACAATGTTGTTTTAACCTTAATTTCTCAAAAACTACTGAACGGATTTACACCAAATCAATAAATCGCATGCTTTCAGAAAATTTGGTGTAATATCGCTCAGCCTCCTTTGTGTTATCGCTGTTCAATTCTCCAGTGGAGAAAATGCATGGGAAAAGTGAGTTTTAGCACCCTCTCTTTTACATCAGCCGCCACTTGACGAATTGCCGAAACTTTTTTGAAGGAACTGAGGTGAATGAACTGTTTTTCGGAATGTTTTGTAAAAATTCATCAATCAGTACCAAAGTTATTAGCAAACCAAAAAATACTGTTCCTATGACAACTAGGTCCTAACTATAACTACACTACCACTGTAAGTGAGTATATATATATATATATATATATATATATATATGTATATATTACCTACTGGCGGTCGCCAGTAGGTATATATAGTTAGGATTTTTTCTCTATGTCTTACGCATGGGCAATAAACCACCCCCCATCTGCGCTGCTCTTCCCTGAGAATCATACCCTGTGCCTGTCCAACACCTCCCTTTCGCCCTATTCACTACCGCACCCTCTGACACTCCTCTTCCTCTGTGTCCGATTGTCCAGGCCGGTCCCAGGCTATCAGCTAGCCCTGCAGATGTAGTTTATGGTCCCAGCTGTAAAGAATCACCCCTCTTCAAAGGAGTTATAGTAGATCAAGGCCCACACCCGATGAGATCCGTCACACCACACGCGTTCCTACTATCTGAAAACCATTCTGTATTGTGATTGGGGAGGGGACCGAGCCTGAAGCGGAAGATTCCAGGGATGCCTCTTTGTACATCAAAGTTTTTACAATTATGTGTCACATTAAAAATATATAGCACTCCAACAAAGTAGTAGGATTATAAAACTTTAATAACTTATAAATATATACAACAAAACAAAAACAGTAAAAACATTTAAACATTTTTAGGGAAAAAGAAGGAAGTAGCGGTCGGTTGTGCGAATAGTCCCAACGCAGCACAACGTCCAGATTTCTGGACGACACCCAGGTGATGTTGCCTGGGTGCCGCACTGATTTCGGTATCCGGCGTGGGGCGTCGTGGGGGGTGGGTCATGAGTAGCGGTCTGTTGTGCGAATAGTTCCAAGGCAGCAGAACGATGGCACCAAGGTGATGTCCAGTAAGTTGCCGCCCTCCGAATAACGGCGTGGGGCGCCCCGGAGGGGGGGGGGTGGGGCGGCGTGAACGGGCCTCCCCAGGTGGAGGCTCGTCTGCTGTAGTGGGGCGCCCCTTTACCGTTTCAGTTGCCATTCCGTCCGCTTTTGGTCCACTGTGTCAAAATCCGCCATTCAGCTGAGTTGCGCCCACTCTTGCGGTGCAGCGATAGGCGGCTGCCACAGGACTCTCAAAATGGCGGCAGGCTCTTTCCTTTTTGGGCCTGGTCCACTGAAATGGCCCTGGGACACCTTGGAAATCGGACGCTAGTCTGCTAGGTCTTGGACCCCATTCTCGAAAGCGTTCCCTCAGCCTTGAGGATTGTACAAAAGTCTTGGGGGCCCCCGACTCCTGCAGGCTTCCGGTGGGGAGCGGCTGCCATGATTGCTCGCGGAATGACCACGACGGAGCCACGAGATGGTGGTGCTTTCATGCTGACGCCAGCTTCAGTCTGAAACATCCAGAAACAAGGTGGGGCTTTCATCGTTTGGGAAAAAAAAAAGTTTTCATCCAATGAAAAGTGTTATTTTTAGGTCATATGATCAAGCCTTCCATCATTAGGAAACCAAAAGTAAAATGAACCAATGAAAAGTTTTATAAACAAGTCACATGACCTGTTATGCGGCATAGGGTATAAAAAGCGTAGAAAATCCGTTGGCACGTGAGATAGCGTCAGTAGCGGACCGATGTGCGAATAGGCCGAAGGCAGCACAACGCGCCAAGATCTGGATGGCACCGAGGTGGTGTCTAGCAAGTTGCCGCACTGGTGTGGCCATCGTGAGGAAAATGATATTTTGCCTGACCAAATATGACCAAATATGTCCTCTACATATACCCTATGTTACATGTCATGTGCATGTCACCCATGCATATTTCCCGTAGTGGCCTGAATCACTAGGCCCCTGCAATCATGTCCTGCATTAGAAATGCCAGTCATCAAGTCTCCCAAACGTTAAGTTAGCATAAGGCCCATGTATTTGCATTTTGCATTGTACACCTCTAATAAATATCGTACTGAACCCTTTTTGTGGTTCAGATTGAACCACCAGTCCCTGAATTAATGTTTACATGACTCCTGACACACTGAAGCTGCAGTTACGTCCCTCCGACCTCGCAAGAGGCCTGCAAAGACAGTATATTTTGCTTAACAGTTATCTGCCTGCCCGGTGAGGAAAAGTACACAGAACCCGTCTGAGGGAGATAGGCCTAGCCATTCTGTCTCCATATAAGTAAATCACAGTGCTTGCACCCATAGAAAGCTCATGCAACGAATAAATATGCCCTCTCTGTCTTTTAGTGACGAACAACCTTTGCTTCTTTAGCTTGCTGACTCTAGATATCAGTTGTACTGGATGTGCTGGTCGCCTTGACATAAAAGATCTCTCTGCTAGGTTGTAAGTCAGCCTCCTCCATGTTACACGTCAATTGCACGTCATGCTCAAAGTTGCACAATTAGGGCACAGTTCGAGCTGGTCATGCAAACTCCTCCTCTGTGTACCACCCACCTATGACACCTACCTATCACCTACCTATGACTCATCAAAGTACACACCCTCATGCACACCCACATGTTCTTATCTCATTTTCTGTCTTGCTCTGCCTCGAGCTCCCTATGTACAAGGAGTAAAAAGTATATATATGATGTTTTGTTATTAAATGATTAGAAGACTCTTCCTGAACCTCTGTGGTGATGGAACATATTCTCCCTTTGACTCGAGTTATTGTAATAAAGCCCATTTTTAACTCAGATACCACGGACTCTGCTTCTCACTTGATGCATGCTAATTGTTAATGCCTAGAAATTCAGCCAGGGTAATATTTTATTTACCACATAATTTGGCGCCCTTTCAGGGACATATCCCTTTCCCCACTCGCCGGAGTTGTGGGTCTAGTCTTTGCCCCCTTCTACAGCCGTGACGGACTTCAAAGCGCACCAGCAGGTCTTCCTGCCACTCCCTCAGGCCCACGGAGGAGGACGGACTGCGACCAGGCATCCATGTGAGGCGGTGAGGAAAGCGGATCGTCTCAACCAGAGGCCCAGCCCGTGAGAGAGCAAGGTCCGAGGTCTCCAGAGGTCCACCTGTTCCAAGGCGCAAGCGTAGTCAAGTCAAGTTTCCGAGGCCTTCAAGTTTCAAGTTCTGCTTTCCCGGTGAGTACCACTATGGGGATTGCATCTAGTTTCAAGACGGGCTCATTTTAAATGAGAACGGTAAAGACGTGTCCACGGTTAAGTTAAATGTGGGCCCGGTAAAGACGTGTCTCAATTTTTTGGGACCGGTATGGTTGTACTGCATTTTCAGTGCACAAACTGTTTTTCAAGTACATGTTTAACTCTCTGTATCAGTTTAGGTTGTATCTGTATCTGTTTCAGTGTTTAAATCGTTTAGTGTGAATGATTGTTGATTGTTACAGTCTATTTTTGTGTATTGTGTTTCCATTGTATTGGTTTCTGTTTTCAAAATTACGTCAGATAGGGACCAGAAAAGGTATACTAGAATAGACAGTTAAAATCCGGCCTAGAGACACACCTGGTCATTTTATGTATAATAAGCATGGGCTAAACGCCATTTGGAAAAAAAAGTCAAGACCCTCTCAGAAAGACGCTATTGAGTTATGGCGCAAAGAGTGACACAGGAGATCAGAGAAAGAATTCAATAAAGTAGAGAGAAATAAACTAGCAGAGGAAAAAAGCCAAAGAAAAAGAATCACGTCCTCTCAGAAGAACTAGTTCAAGTGACCACCTCAGAAAGACCCAGTAGGTGGAGAACGCCACCACCTGTACCCTACTTGCACCTGTACCCTTTAGAGTATGTAGAATTAAAGCCAACAACATCTGAAGAGTTCATTTCCTTGTATCTAGACAAGTCCCTTCTGGACTGCGAAAGTGCCTTGTGAGTAACTAGTTGGTTTATTTGTGAATTGCGCTTTGTGCTTAAGACTTGTGAATAGTTTGTTACATCCATGTGTGTAACGCCTTGTGAATGGCTTGTAGTTGCTTGTGAATAGCGACTTGAGATTAAGACTTGTGAGTAGTTTGTTGAATTTTCTTAAGTATAGCTCCTTGTAAATATGCCTTGTGAATAGCGTGTCATTTTTGTGACTTGTTGAGTTTCTTGTAAATATGGCTTGTAAATAGCGCCATGTAGTTATGGCTTGTGCAGAGCATGTTATCATCAGGTCCCTAGCCATTACGTTAGGCAGGAGAGAGCTGGATCTCTTTCAAGTGCTTAGAGAAAATGTTTTGAAGATGTGCGTATGTGTTACGTGATAACGTGGAGAGATGAGTTCATGACTTTCCCATGTACTGCAGTCATTGGGGAATGATTGTGCTTCGGCTGCCAAAGAGTTAATATCTTTTATTGAGAAGGCAGTATTTGTTTTAACAAGGTGTTGAGGGAATTTGGTGGTTTTTTTTGGTGTTTGCGGGGGGGCGGCGTGTTTTTGAGCAGAAATTCGTACCCGTTCCAGTGGAGGGGTTTGGTTGCTTTTTGGTGAGGATTTAGGGAATAGCTTGGACTACTGTGATGCAAAATTTGAAAAGGATCTGAGCTGTGGAAGTGGTGGAAAAAGCATGTTTTGTGGGGAGGTGCGGTTTGCCATGTTATCCAATGGGCGTATTCAGTTTGCAGATTGAATGGTAAAATGTTGCATGGAGAGTAAAGAAGTGTATTTGTAAGGGTTTTGCCTTAAGGGTGTTTGGCTCAGAGGTCGGTATAGTTGTAAATAGACCAGTCGAATTGAGATAAAGGTTTGCACAAAGAGTGCTTCAATGTTTTCACGGTTGGAAAGAAAATATGAAACAGACCCATCTTAGAATGTGCTTTAAATTAGTGTAATGCAACAGTGTTTTTTGTTTAAATAGGGATGTTTCTACAAAATATGAATTATTATTTTTCCCAATGCAAGCTGCCCTTTAGAATAGCGTGTGAATGTTATCCACTTAATTAGGAAAAAGTGGCTATCTGTGAAATTAATGAACGTGGCCCATTTTGATAGCTATAATACACTACCATCTTAATGCATTGCTATGTGTCCCCTACATTAGTTTAATTTGCATTTAGTTTCAAGACTGACCTATGTACTTTGACAGGCTGCTTCAATTAATATGTGCAGAGAACAGTCCCCACTAAAATTAGAAAACATGGCCTTTTGAAAAAGTATGAATCTGGCCCTTTTAATAGGTAGAATAGAAAAGCTGACACACTTGCTTATGAAAATATTGGTTATGCAATGCAGAATTAAGGAGTTCGACATGTTATTTTCAAAAAAGTATAATATGGTGTGTTTCCATGCCATGATTTTTTTGTTCTGTTTATTTTTTCCCTTGCAGCTAGTAGCAGTACAGAATAATTTAAAATGCTAGCATGTCACTCAGTTACAGAAAAATATATGTCTTTGTTAATTTACTTTTTAACACGTTTTAAAGTTTGCTTCAGTTAAAGTTAGAAAAGCTCTGGCCTGGGAAGAGATATGTTATGACGTACAAGGAATGTGTTTTTTTAACCTTGAGACAGTCCGTCCGAGACCGAGATGGCCTGGCTCCCAGTAAATGTTTATGTAAAGGGAGGGCTACTCCCTCTTGGAGCGAGCAGTGCCTGTCTTGTTGGCCATCCTCCAATTCTTTTCCGCGGACAATTATTGGCTGTCCTCCAGCTGAGTCAGGCTCTTCCTTGCAGCCAGCTTCATTGACTTCAGATAATGTCACGCTTGCAAATGGATAGTTATTCCCCCAGTAGTGTAAACAGCTTAATTGGCAGGAGTCTTGCTCTTGCAATGAGTTCAGCATCTGGCAGTCATTCAATTGTAGATCTCAGTGTAGCCAGGCTTGGAATTGATTCAAAGCTCCGAGCGCGAACATAATTCTAGAGGGAGGGGCTCCTTCTCAAAGGAGTATCGAGGCTTCTAGGCCTTCTGTTTATGACGAGAATAATGTGGATTTTATTCAGATACATTTTGAGAACATATTGTAGGTAGTATGGTCATACTATTACCAGGATTTAGAGTAGGATTTATTGTAAAACTGCAGAGGCTTTGGATAGAGGTTCCCCAATATAAAATAGTGCTTTTGAATTGGGAATATTTATTTATTTATTTATTTGTTTTTATGTAATTCATTTTTGCTAGATTGATGACAGTGAGCCCTAGCATTTACAGTCAGACACTGAAAAGACAGCTAGACAATATTCACATGCCTGCCAGAACCAGACTGTGACATTGCATCTCTGACAGTCTTGTACTTTCTGTGTAAAGCAAGTGGTGTACAACACTTGCTTTCCAAGGAGGGTACACACGGTAGACAGCTAACACAAGAATCATACAGCTCATTACTAACCTTTCACAGCCCAGGACACAAAAGGAAGTACGTGCCTTTATTGGCCTCACTTCTTACTGTAGGCAATGGATTCCCCAGTATGCATATCTAGCAAACCACTCATACAGTTAACTACACAGGAGGCATCCATTTTGACTGTTCTCCCTAGGACAAAAGAACACACCTTGGCATTTGAGGAATTAAAAAGAGCATTATGTCACGCGCCGGTTTTAGCGACTCCATGTCACAGTAAACATTTTATGCTTTTTTATTTTTATTTATTTTTACATTTGACTGTAGCGAGACTGACAGGATATGAACTGACATTGTTTCAACCACACATAGAGATCAGACGTTGTAACATTCTGAATCCTGCAACGCTTTTGCCCTCAAGTACAGTACATGCATCACCACATGACTATGTGGACGTAATGAATAAACCAAGACAGGACCTGACAGATATTGCGCTTCTAAACCCAGACCTGACACTCTATGTAGATGGATCACGCATGAGAACAAGTACAGGAAACTTAGTAGCAGCGTATGCCGTGACCACTGAAGTCATAGAGACACAGAAAATAGACACACTGTCTGCTCAAGCAGCAGAGCTCATTGCTCTGACACAAGCCTGCATAAGAGCAAAGCACTTGAAAGTAAACATTTATACGGATTCACAATATGCCTTTGGGGTAGTCTTGACCTCCCATGATTCAGCACAGCCAGCTTATTCAGGCCCTGTTAGAGGCCATACATTTACCTACAGCCGTTTCTATCCTGAAATATAAAGCTCATACCAAAGTTACAGACACCATTACCCAGGGTAATGACCTGGCAGACCGAACAGCTCAGACAGCACAGACACCACCAGACACGACAAGGACAGAGGTACCATTACTGACATAAAGCATGACAGTCAGGGATCCCACTCAAGATGTACTCGACATACAGACACATGCCACAACAGATGAGATAAAGAAATGGACTTTACAAGGAGGGGTCCAGACTAACCAAGGTTAGATGACTAAGGGAAAAGGTACATTGTTTTCTTCTCAGCACATAGTCCAACACACGTAGGAGAGAAGATGATAGATGATGATAGACAGCTTACAGTATATTTGGTTTAACAAGCACCTACGTACAGCAGTGAAGCAGAAAGTACGAACATGTACGATCTGTTGTCAGTTCAATCCAGGTAAAGGCATTCCGGTGGAACTAGGCGGATTTCATCCTCCTGACCACCCTTTTGAGGTTCTCCAGATGGATTATATCCAAATGGACAGATGTAGAGGTTACAAGTACGTCTTAGTAGTTGTGCACTGTCTAGATGGACAGAAGCATATCCAGTTCCAGATTATACTGCTGTTACAACAGCCAGACAATTAGTGCGCAGTACTTCCCCAGCTATGAATCACCTCATGTGATCTACCTCATGTGATCTATTCAGATAACGATCAGCCATTCTCCTCTGAATTAATGAAACAAGTGTCCCTTCGAGGAAATTCCATTGTGTCAGACACCCAGAAGCCGCAGGCCTTGTAGAAAGACAAACCAGACAATCAAGACAAAAAATTGCTAAGATCTGTACAGAAATAGGCGTGGATTGGATGGTTGCCTTGCCGGTTGCCCTCTTTTACATGCGTATGGTAGCTCATTCCAGACCAGGCCTATCTCCTTATGAACTTATGAACTATATGTGGGGTACGCCTATGCCTAGAAAGAAAATAACTGATGTTGACAGTAACATGCTGACAGATTACCTGGCTTCCTTGATTTCTGCACTACTCTCTTTTCATTCACAGGTTGCTGCCGCCTTCCCTGACAAACACCCAGGTCAAGGAACATGCCATAGCACCAGGAGAATTTGGACTCCTCAGGATCTTTGATCGTTCAAGTCCCCTTGAGCCACGTTGGAAGACGCCGAAGTTGGTGGAAGGACGTAAAGGCCGAACTCACCTTCATCACTACAAAAGACACTTTGGAACTTTGAAACTTAAAAAAAAAAAAAGAACACTGACCTTTGCTAGAAAATACCCCTCAGCAAGAGTATAGGTCTAGAGTGAGATCTAGTAAGTCAGACGTAGTTTAATTGTTTAAGCCCACCCGGTGGTGAATCGGTTAGACTAAGTTTTCTGACATGTATAAGATCACAAACAAGAATAGTAAAAACGAGAATAGTAGGAAGAGAGATAAGAAGGAAGAATACTGCAAGAGATTACGCAGTAGATGTATAGTTACCTTAATCGTTCTTTTATTCTGTGCATTGTTATAATTGGTGTCAGTTTATTGCTACATGTTTTCTTTCCCATTTCCTCACATATACACTCTTCCAGTAACAGCACCGCAGAGCACACATTTAGTGACCTGCCTCCCCATGAACTGTCATATCGACTTGCACTACGTAACAATACATTTATTCGAATGTTACACCATTCTCATCAGACCAGCAATGCGACCGATTGCTGGGTATGTGGCCAACTGCCCCCTTATCAAGAGACGAAGGGAGTATTGCCCTTCTACCCTTTACCGTTCTCACACAATGGTTCGTGTGGAGCATGGTTTGCTCTAATGACCTCAATAGATAGAAGGTACATAGCTTATCCAGGTGGCTGGATATATGGAAACCTGAATAAAGTAATGAAAGAAGCATGCTTTCCAGACAAAGACGGATTCCCCCAAAGAAAGGGATCCGATTTAGAGAATGAAGAGTACGAACAGGGAAATGCATCTGTTAATTTTATAATGTTAAATGTTCAGCCCAAGCAAAACACAGGTCCGCCGTTTATATCAGTCCTGCCAGCAAAAGGTGATTTATGTGTTAGTAAGAAAGGCTCAGTACATATGGGACACAGCGAGTGTAACACTGTAGTAGAGTTTGATGATAACGGACTATCTTCTTTCAAAACATCACGCCATACCTATTTCATTTGTGGTCAGACAGCCTATGTACATCTGCCCTTAGACTGGGGTGGGACTTGTTATATAGCATTCTTATTGCCACCCGTTTTTCTAGCCCCATCAAATTATCATAGAGATTCACAACTAGAACATGTTAGACAAAAGAGAGAGACAGATTCTGCAGGGATTGATCAGACTGAAACAGCTTGGGAGCAATATGCAGATTTCAACAGAGGATTTTTTTTCTTCATAGGTCCAGTCCAAAACAGTAAACTGATACGCAGGTTAACAAGGACTCTTGAAACAGTTGTAAATATAACTGCATCTGCCCTGGCGAACTTAACCCAGGAATAGTCTGCTATTAGACTTGTCGTTCTTCAAAACCGCCTCGTTCTAGACGTCATCTTGGCGGATAGGGGCGGAGCCTGTAGAGTCATCCGATCTAGTTGTTGCGTTTTCATCCCAGATAATGCACCATCTGTGTACGAAGCAATAACAAGACTCCACAAGATTGCTAATGCCATACATCAAGATCCAGGCACATGGACTTGGTCCAGTTGGTTCTGGGGTGTAATATCTGCATGGGGATGGAAAGTTATGTCCTTCCTAGGAATGGCCCTACTTATGGTATTTGGTTGCTGTCTCTGTCTGCAGTGCAGCCCGGCGATTTGCAGCCTGTGTGCTACTGCCTGTATTCCCCATCCACGTAAACAAAGAGTTAAAGATGAACAAATGATTCTGTATGATGAACTATACGGTCTCATGAATATAGATGTATCCTAAAGGGTTATGTAGGGAACAAGGAGGGAATGAGGAAAATGATATTTTGCCTGACCAAATATGACCAAATATGTCCTCTACATATACCCTATGTTACATGTCATGTGCATGTCACCCATGCATATTTCCCGTAGTGGCCTGAATCACTAGGCCCCTGCAATCATGTCCTGCATTAGAAATGCCAGTCATCAAGTCTCCCAAACGTTAAGTTAGCATAAGGCCCATGTATTTGCATTTTGCATTGTACACCTCTAATAAATATCGTACTGAACCCTTTTTGTGGTTCAGATTGAACCACCAGTCCCTGAATTAATGTTTACATGACTCCTGACACACTGAAGCTGCAGTTACGTCCCTCCGACCTCGCAAGAGGCCTGCCAAGACAGTATATTTTGCTTAACAGTTATCTGCCTGCCCGGTGAGGAAAAGTACACAGAACCCGTCTGAGGGAGATAGGCCTAGCCATTCTGTCTCTATATAAGTAAATCACAGTGCTTGCACCCATAGAAAGCTCATGCAACGAATAAATATGCCCTCTCTGTCTTTTAGTGACGAACAACCTTTGCTTCTTTAGCTTGCTGACTCTAGATATCAGTTGTACTGGATGTGCTGGTCGCCTTGACATAAAAGATCTCTCTGCTAGGTTGTAAGTCAGCCTCCTCCCAGTTACACGTCAATTGCACGTCATGCTCAAAGTTGCACAATTAGGGCACAGTTCGAGCTGGTCATGCAAACTCCTCCTCTGTGTACCACCCACCTATGACACCTACCTATCACCTACCTATGACTCATCAAAGTACACACCCTCATGCACACCCACATGTTCTTATCTCATTTTCTGTCTTGCTCTGCCTCGAGCTCCCTATGTACAAGGAGTAAAAAGTATATATATGATGTTTTGTTATTAAATGATTAGAAGACTCTTCCTGAACCTCTGTGGTGATGGAACATATTCTCCCTTTGACTCGAGTTATTGGAATAAAGCCCATTTTTAACTCAGATACCACGGACTCTGCTTCTCACTTGATGCATGCTAATTGTTAATGCCTAGAAATTCAGCCAGGGTAATATTTTATTTACCACAATCGTACAATGCTGAAAGTGGGCGTGGGGCGCCCCGTTGGCCTGTGAGGTGGCGTCAGTAGCGGACCGATGTGCGAATGGGGCCAAAGGCAGGGCAACGCGCCAAGATCCGGATGGCACCGAGGTGGTGTCATAGTTGAGAGTTCTGAGCAGCGGTTGTAACACTGTCTGAAGCTTATTTGCAGCTGCTGCAGCTTCACTACGCGCCAAGATCCGGATGGCACCGAGGTGGTGTCTAGCAAGTTGCCGCACTGGTGTGGCCATCCTATAATGCTGAAAGTCGGCGTGGGGCGCCTCGTTGGCCTGTGAGTTCGCGTCAGTAGCGGACTGATGTGCGAATAGGCCGAAGGCAGCACAACGCGCCAAGATCCGGATGGCACCGAGGTGGTGTCTAGCAAGTTGCCGCACTGGTGTGGCGATCCTACAATGCTGAAAGTGGGCGTGGGGCGCCCCGTTGGCCTGTGAGGTGGCGTCAGTAGCGGACCGATGTGCGAATGGGGCCAAAGGCAGCGCAACGCGCCAAGAACCGGATGGCACCGAGGTGGTGTCTAGCAAGCTATGCAGCTGAGTTGCGTGCGCACTTGCGGCGAATAGGTCGAAGGCAGCACAACAATATTTTCTGAATAGAAGACACCACAAGGCGCTGAGATTTGGTTGGCACCGAGGTGGTGTCTAGCAAGTTGCCGCATTGGTGTGGCCATCCTACAATCCTGCTCCGAATAACGGCGTGGGGTGCCCGAAGGGGGGGGGGAGGCGGCGTGAACGGGCCTTCCCAGGTGGAGGCTCGTCTGCTGTAGTGGGGCGCCCCTTTACCGTTTCAGTTGCCATTCAGCTGAGTTTCGGCCGCTCTTGATGCTACAGCGACAGGCGGCTGCAACAGGACTCTCAAAATGGTGGCCTGTCCTTTGGATTTGGGCCTGGTCCACTAAAATGGCCCTGGGACACCTTAGAACTCGGACGCTCGAATTTTTTTTCCTTTCCTCTACATGCAAAAAAGGTAAATTCCCGGTACGTTACACGCTTCATCTGCCACGATGTACTCTCCAGAGGAACCGAAAAAAAATATAGTTATGGTAACTATACCATGCATCGTCATATGGAGAGGTGGCACCGATTAATTATAGTGCTGCATAAAAGAGAGATTTGGAGGAGAACCCCCGACCTGCCAGTACATTCATCAAAGAACTGGCACTGACAGCATCAGAGGCAAGGGAAACGGTCCCAAATATTTAGAAGAACTTTGGAAAGATTAAAATGACATGTTTAGATTGTGGCAAATTAATTTCATGTGGACAGATGAGTGTTACTCTAATAAATACAGCATATGAACATCATCATAGTCGATGGTTGGTAGAGACATTTTGACTATATCCTGGACCTGCCCGTCCTCGCCCAAAATGGCGCCAGAATAAATGGGAGTCGTAACTCCTTGTTGTGTACTGGTTGCAGAACATTGAAATCACGAGATACGTATGCAGTTTTGAAGCACATGGCGGGCGGGGACGAGAATTGATTGAATATTTCGACATCCCTATTGATATTAGGTTCTGATGTGTTATTGATTACTGTACTATTGAAAGTTCGAATTAACGTCACCCATGGTACTTGCCCGCAAATGTATATCTAGATAATTTTATTGTAACTGGCCCTGTCGTATTTTAATTATAAAATGTACGTCCACCGATTCCGCAACTGTTAGACACCTTAGTTCTTGCAACCTAATGGCCCGCCCGTTACGTTCCTCTACAGTGTAAATGTCTACTCATCATATACGATTACAGTTTGCTCCGTGGCCGGCCCACGTGGTTATAGGCCCGTATTTGTATACTGACATTTTCACAATAAAGGTTTTTAAAAGAAAACATGGTAGTAGTATTTACATTGGTAAAGTTTTTAATAATAGTCACTGTTTTAGAATCAGTAAAAGGCAAGTGAAATAAAGCATTCGAATTACATGAAGGGTAAAAGGTATAATACGCAGGAACGCAGTAAAGATAAATGGTCAAGGGTTGTTGTGTTTTCTACTCCTGCAACATAAAGTGATCGATAAGAATCTGATATTCTGGCGTATCGGCGACTAAGACAGCAGGCCGACCCTCTTTTGCTCAACGGCTCCGTCATGGGACGAAGAAACGCCCTTTTTCTCGAAAAAGGAATATATTTTACTTGCAGGACAGTTGTAAATTTTCCGGGAAAGTACATTAGCCTGGAACATTATAACATATGTTTAAGAAAAAATAATGTTCGAAAGTAATAAAAAGCGTAATTTTTAGGTCATATGACCAAGCCTTTCATCATTAGAATAAGAAAAGTAAAATGAACCAATGAAAAGTTTTATTAACAAGTTACATGATCTGTTATGCTTACGTTACGCGCTGCGCGCCGCGCCCCGGATCACTTCCGGATGCGCTAACGCGGCGCGTCATATGACGCATTACGCGACAACGCAGGTCCAGAATATAGTCAAAATGTCTCCACCAACCAGCGGTCGGAACACAACCCCTTTCAGCAGGCTAAATAGTTCTGTTAAATGACAACAGAAGGGACAGGCAACAAGAACCATCAGTCAAAGAGGGGAGGGCAAGTTCTTCTCGACCGGGTCACGTTGGGGCGCTACCGGAACTGATCGAATTGGTAGTCTACAGAGTTTCTGGATGTTTCAGACTGAAGCTGGCGTTAGCATGAGAGCACCACCATTTCGTAGCTCCGTCGTGGCCATTCCACGAGCAATCATGCTAGCCGCTCCCCACCAGAAGCCTGCGGGAGTCGGGGGCCCCCAAGACTTTTGTAGAATCTTCAAGGCTGAGAGGACGCTTTCGAGAATGGAGCCCAAGCTCTAGCAGACAAGCGTCCGAGTTCCAAGGTGTCGCAGGGCCATTTTAGTGGACCACGCCCAAATCTGAAGAGCCGGCCGCCATTTTGAGAGTCCTGTGGCAGCCGCCTATCGCTGCACCGCAAGAGCGGGAGCAACTCAACTACATGGTGAGCGAGACGTTGTAGTCGAAAGAGCGGGCGGTAAACAGCTGAATAGCGGAAGAGGCACAGTGTAGCAAAAGCGGGCGGAATGGCAACTGAAATGGTAAAGGGGCGCCCCACTACAGCGTGTCTTTAGGTGAAACGGATTGTGGGACAAGGTCAAGAATGGAAGAGTTACCAAAAGGCAAAAAGTTCCGCTTGATCCCGGGAGCCGGCCACCTATGTCGGGGGCGATCTCAGGCCACACCAGGAGAACACGACTTGGGGAGGGGGCCGGAGCCAAGCGCCCCCTCCGAGTCCGCGCCATCACACCGTCCCTCTGGGGCCTCCGTTAAGCGGTTCAGGGTGGCACCGCATCACATTGTTTACAAATGCAGTAACGTACTCAAACAGCCCCCACTTACTTTTAGAATAGTGAAGATGAAGCAAGTGCAAATAGGCTTCAGACAGTGTTACAAGCACTCTTCAAAACTTTGAATCATCAGAGTGCATGAGTTTCATGCTCGATCGATTGAGCTAGCCGGATCGGGCAACAAAAAGTTTAAAATAGTTATGTAAATAGTTGTTTAATAAAATGTTTTACTCTGTTACTTTGCTGGTGTGTTGTATATATTTGCATAGAGTTTATCGTTATTTTGGGCGGGGTGGGTGGCGGAGCCGAGCTGTCTTGCAGCCATCATTGTGTGGAGTTCAGTTCATCTCACTAGTTTCGTATTTGTCATGAGGGGTTGTCCCTAATGTTTCTATTTTAGCGAGGTCAAAAAGAGATCCCATTAGTGGCCTACTGATTTTGCTCGATTCCTTTTGTTTTTTTACACGATTTTTCGCTATCTGCAAAGACTAAACAGAGTATTGCGACTCTGTGCTTGTTTGTAAATAGAGAATGAACCAAAGAGAACCAATTCTAAAACAGTAAATGCTTGGATAACAATCAATCAAATGGAGAGAGAAGCAGGCACAACGGATTACAACGGGGGCAAAGGCCTGCGTTAACTACCCTTCACTATCTGCAAAGAGAGAGTACTCCTAATAGAAATGAGGGGGGGGGGGCAGCATTCAAAGCAGATCAGTGTGCATAAACACGAAAATGTTTTTTCTTACCACGTACTTGACATTCGACAGCTTATGATATTTGCTATTAAAAAACCATTGAATTTCACTGAAAAAAACATAGGTTATAGACCATATATAGTTAGGAATTAGCATTTACAAAACCTTGAAAATTCACTGAAAAAACCATAGGTTATAGACCATATATAGTTAGGAATTAGCATTTAAAAAACCTTTTTTTACTCACACAAAACCATTGAAATTCCATATATAGTTAGTAGTACTAACTATATATCGCGCACCCGCAATCCACTGCTGATCATGTCACATATTACATCATTCATGACATGGTCAGTGACATCACTGATGACATCACTGATGACATCTCAAATGACATCACTGATGACATCACTGATGACATCTCAAATGACATCACTGATGACATCACTGATGACATCTCAAATGACATCACTGATGACATCACTGATGACATCTCATTTGACATTACTGATCACATCACTGATGACATCATTCATGTGATAATACGATGAACCTCTTCAGACTCTAATATAACCATAGATACACTCAGTGTAAACAGACACTCACAGACTGTCACTCATCCATGGAGTTACTTACACACCTAGTCAGTCATGCAAAGAATCAATCACACCTCCATTTCCTCAACTATACAGTTATACACACCTTACTTATTCAAACATATACTAACACATATTTACTCTCTTTTACAATCCCTGATACAAGTTCACAATCATCCATACAGCCACTCACACATTCACTGGCTCTTATGCACAGTTATTTATATATGCCAACTCTCACATGTACTGTGTTTTACATATGTACTTACTTTGACATGTAGCACTGAGATATCCATTCACTCACCAATGCACAGAGTCATACACCTCCCAGCCACCCACACACACACTCAGTCTCCCATACAAATACTTGAGCAACCAATCAATAACCCATATACTTACTCATATAGCTACTGATCAACACATGCAGCAGTTTACAGAACAACAAACATAATGATGCACAAATTAACACAGTTCAGTCACTAACCCATGCACTCAGTGAGACACATTTAACCACTCACTCATACAGTCAGTCATGCACCTACTAAATCCTTCATCCAGACACTTCTACATCCACTCATTCTTCAATATGTAAGACCTATTTTAACTTTACAGAAATACACAGTCACTGGATGTTGTCATCAGTGATGTCATTTGAGATGTCATCAGTGATGTCATCAGTGATGTCATTTGAGATGTCATCAGTGATGTCATCAGTGATGTCACTGACCATGTCATGAATGATGTAATATGTGACATGATCAGCAGTGGATTGCGGGTGCGCGATATATAGTTAGTACTACTAACTATATATGGAATTTCAATGGTTTTGTGTGAGTAAAAAAAGGTTTTTTAAATGCTAATTCCTAACTATATATGGTCTATAACCTATGGTTTTTTCAGTGAATATATATATATATATATATACTAGCAGCCCGTCCCGACCTTGTCCGGGAGCAATCAGGCTTCAGGGCCCCCGCCCGCCCCGTCAGGGCCCCCGCCCGCCCCGACATTGTCCGTGGGTCCCCCGGAGTAGCAGCCCGTCCCGACCTTGGCTTCAGGGCCCCCGCATGCCCCGACATTGTCCGTGGGTCCCACAAAGCCGTACCTCATCCGCCACACCTCCCCACGCTCCTGAGTTCACCGGTCCGCCGCTCCTCACCGCTCCTCCCCGCCTGTTCGCCACTCCTCACCGCTCCTGTCCGCCGCTCCTCTCCGCCTGTCCGCCGCTCCTCCTTGAGCTCATGTCCGCCGCTCCTCCTCGCGCTCCTGGACGCCGCTCCTCCCTGCGCTCCTGATGTCAGCATGCACGTCGCGGCTGGCGCTACTTCCATGGGAATACTTTTTTTTTCTCGTAAATTTTTTAAATAACTTATATTTTTTTAATTTATATAGCCTATGTCCATCTGCACACCCTGACAATTAACAACGATGTAGTGGGTGTGTGGATTGGCGTTGTGGGTCCCGAGTTTACCCGCCTCAAAGGTTCAAAGTTCTTCCTTTATAATAGTAGTATAGATATATATATATTGCATAAAACTCCTCCGCCAGCCGCCGTTTGTAGTTCCACAAAAGCAGGAGCACGGACCACCATTAAGTGCACAGAATCCTTTATTAGGTTGCGCTCAGTCGGCCATTACGCGTTTCATATATATATATACATATTACCTACTGACTATAGCCAGCAGGTAGTTATAGTTAGGTCAATGTTCCTGATAGTCAAAGCGTTTTTAGTTTTGCTAATAAATTTAGCGCAGTTTGACGTATCTTCAAGAAAGCTTCCAAAAAGGGTGGCCTAGTTCTGCATGGAAAGTTTTAGGGTGATTAGTCAAACAGGGTCTAAGAAGAAGGAGAGGTCCCAAAACGATTTTTTCACATGCAATGTCTATTGGGATTTTCCAATTTTTAAGCACGGCTAGAGCCCGAATCTCTGAACGATCTACACCAAATTTGGCAGAAAGATAGCTCTTGGTCCAGAAAGAGCTCATTGTGTAATTTGGTGTAAATCTGCTCAGTAGTTTAGGAGGTATTAACAAAATAAAACTTTGCATATCTAGGGATGCAGATCCTCTATGGGCCCAGGGATACCCGCAAAACTAATGATATATTATTTTATGCTAAAAATGCATACAAATTCACTGAAAAAACAAAGGTTATAAGGACGTTACAGTTAGGTTCACGTTTTACCTACACATAAACCATAGAAATTCAGCAGTTATAAAACTTATAGCTATACTTATCTGAAGAAACTATAACTCATGTTGTTAAGAAGCTTAAGGCTATGAGTTTTAGTTTCTTAAGTATAACTATAAGTATAACTATAAATGCTGAATGTCTATGCTTTTGTGTGGGTAAAATGTAAACCTAACTATGCTTTGAATGGATTTTGAGTTGTTGTGGAGCAAAAACGGGTCTCGCCATTTACTGTAGCACCCATTGTGTGTTCGGGAAACTGTTTGCATCGTAAATGCTGATTCAGTGCTTTTGCACTTGGGGCCATGATAATTTAATAGTAATTTTTGCCGTCAGTGTAGTGGTTGCAGCCCCAACAATAGGAATAACATTTGGACTTTTCAAATGGACCATACACAGTACTTGATATACAATGATTTTATTGCACAGAGGAAGGCATCACGCCAAAACACGTCGCAGGAATAAATCATTTAAATTACCCACAGAGTGCTCTGAATTGGTTTTGAGTTGTTGTGGAACAAAAATGGTTCTCGCCTCTATTCACTGTAGCACCCGTTGTGTGTAAGGCAACCTACGTGTAATTGTGGAAACACATCTAATTGGAATGCTAGAACAGCCGCTGCCAGAGCTTGTCGACCATGGAGGTTGCGGATTATGCTAATTCAGATTGCCCAGCCATACGACGGACACCTGCGGAGGCTCTGCTGTGTAGATGAATGGCTGAATGGCACACACGCAGTCCAGGGAGGTTAGAAGGGAGTGGCTGCCCGTGTGAGGTGATGTGGCAGGACTGGCAATGGCATGTGGCAGGGATTCCAGTGCGGGCAGTGTGAAAGGCATTTAATGATCCATTGAGAAGAAATGCATTATGGGGCATTGAGGCCCATCTATGAACTATTTGCATCGGAAAGGCAGACGCAGGGCTTTTGTCCGCTTGGGTCCATGAGAATTAAATAGTAACTTTTGCCGTCCACCCATTGGTTGCAACCCACCAATAGGAACAACATTTGGACATTTTAAATGGACCATACAATATGCTTGATATAGAATGATATTATTGCACAAAGTAAGGCATCGCATTGAAACGTGTCTGCAGGAATAACTCATTTAAATACACCGAGAGTACTCCAAATCGGTTTTTAGTTGTTGTGGAACAAAACTGGGTCTCAACCCCATTGACAGTAGCACCCGCCGTGTGTTCTGGTGCCTGGGTGATATTGTGGAAACAAATCTAATTGGAATACCAGAACCGCTGCTGCCAGACAGAGCCCGTTGACCATGGAGGCCTTGGATTATACAAATCTAGGGTGCCCAGCCATACGACGGACACCTGTGGTGACTCTGCAGGCAATAACTAGTAGCAGTCAAGGGTCATGCAGACGCAGTGCTTTTACGCTTGGGGCCATGAGAATTCATTAGCAACTTTTGCCATCCACCTATTGGTTGCGACCCGACCAATAGGAAGAACATTTGGACCACTGTGCATGTGACCCTCGCCTACTGCTTGTTATTAGATGTGTTCTAATTGCTCCTCATCTGTTCACCAGCTGTAACAGAATTTTCAATAACACTCAACAAACTTACAGGGTTTATGCAATATAGATTGCATGAATACTGACACTGTGGCATGTTAGCCTGAGGGTACTCACTAGTCATGACTACTACATGTTTAGATACTGGCCTTGTACAATCATTGGGCTGTGAGAGATTTTGTTGATGGCATATTCAGAAAAATATTTGTCATGTGGCATTAATCAACATCAGCCATCAAGTTTGTCTCAACAATAAGTATTCTTTAATAATGTAGTAGGAGACTGTGCATTTCCCATATGACCTTAACTCATCATGCCATATCTGAAACTGTTACCCTTCTGAGAACAGATACAGCATTAAACAGATACATACAAGGGCTGTAGTTGAAAATACTCTTGGCCTTTATTTAGGTGCCATCGAAAGAGTTGGAGAGTCATCCAGTGTGGTTAAGTTATATCATTCAAAATCATCATGTATTGTTCAGAACTTGTTAAATTACCTTCCCATAGATCCAGAGACGATTCCTGAGATGATGATGAAGATTTCCTCCCGGTCCAGGACAAGATGTAGTAATGGCAGCTGAAGGAAGCCTATGCAGCACATACAGAAAAATAAATAAATCACTACTTAAGGTAAGACCATGCAATACCAATAATACTGAAAATTGATGCATGAGGCATATTTGACAGATTAACTTTTTTTCTGCTTATTGACCGATAACAAACAACAGAATTAAATGTGTCTTCCAAGGATGCCATTCACGAAGCAAGGTTATATATGTCAGAAAAAAACCTTATTTAACACATTAACAGTTTTTTAAATGCTTTTTGTGCCTCTTTTTACTGTTGGCCTGTCAGAGGATACTCCACTTCTACTCCTTCAGATGTGCAGTGGGTTGATTTCTGTCACCGACACACTATTGAAGTTGGATACCTCCTATATGTTATTTCATCTATGTTGTCTGTATGCTCTACAGTACGTGTCTATAAAGTCTGAGGGCCTGAAGAGCGGTACTGTTGTAAACTAGACCTTTTGTTATATTATTACTACATTGAGACAATTCTATCTGGATGTTACCCACTTCACAAAAAGATATAGGTTGCATTGGCCAATTTCTCAACCGACCTCATAGGCCTGTCTATTCTACCAAACGTGGTGATAACACTCTTCTTGTGTAATACTTTTAGGGGCATATTCTTAAGACTGTGTGATAACCATTGCAAAAGTAACTTAACGCAACTTCCAACATCGCAGTATATCGTTGGAAAATTACGCTGTGTTAACGAAGCATTCTCAGCACGGCGGTACCATGCGATAGTCACCAGGTAACGCGTCAAATGACTGTGTTAAAATCATCGCCATGCCAGAAAAATGTAAAACGCAAAAAATCTTGCGATGAGGCCAATCGAGGTACCAAAAACAGCGAAAACCAGCGACAGGCCTGCAAATCCCACACGTCTGGCCGGAAAATGTACTATAAAAGCTACAGAAACAACACACCAGAAACAATCCAAAGCGCGTAGCAACATGATTGCACCCTGACTGAGCGCAAGGGCCAAAGCGAACCGCACAACCTCCACAGACCACCAGCAAGGAACAACGGGGAAGGCCAAGGAGAAGAGGGAGAGGAATATGGGGTGCAGTCTGCAGCAAAACCAGATCTGCGTCACGGAGGTGACAGAATACTACCATCAACTTACCCACAAGTAGACCACTGGGAATGCAGTCAGTGTCGAGGAGGCCAATGGAGGAGGCCAAGAGGCGCTGGCATGACGTGACAATCTAAACCAGGCACAAACCCGCTGCTACCAGGAAGGCTGCAATGGTGACAGGAGGTGGGAGTCCAGCGCCACAGGAGGAGCTGGAGGAAATGAAGGCCACAGTCATCAGTGTGGAGATGGTGCAAGGAGTAGGGAGTATGGACACTGCTCGAGAGGACCTGACACAACATCAACAGAGTGAGTAATGACCAGGGACTGCAGGGACGGGGGGAGATGGGAACAATGGCACACATGCACAATGATGTGTAGCACACTGCACACCCACAATGACCCTGGATCATGTCCCTGATCCCTGTGGCACACTCCAGTACACACACATAGCAGGAACAGCACACCCACATTGACGACAATGTGGTACAATGCGCAAACCAGACACTGCATAACAGAGGACACAACTGGCTCTGTACACATGAAGGAACAGGCCTACTACACCTGCAAGAGTTGGAAACTGTGAAATGGAAATGTACGCGTACAACCTCAAATCCGTCATGTAGTCCAAATGTACATGGTCCCGCATCTAAATCCTGAACCTCCCAAACAGTCACAATGTACATTGTCTTACAGCGTGCATGTAAACAAGAACAATGTGCCAACGTACGTGTTAACACAATGTCACACTGCAGAGGGACACACAACACCTCCAGCAGAGCACAGAAGACCACATATCAGTGATGCCAGAGAGGACCACCACACCTTCGACACCAACGCCCTACAACAGCCCATGGACATCCCACACAACCCACCACCAGGACCAGGGCAGCCAAGCTACTTAGAGGAGAAGACAGACAGGCCCTTCAGCAGACCACATAGCACAAAGCACCCACAAGCACGGCTGGCTCACAACACTTCACAGACCCACACATGGCATCCCAATGCTAGGTGTCAGAACGCCAAAAGGAAGTGGCTGAACAGGTGCAGGTGGGGTCCGCACCCATGGACAGCGAACTAGATCACATACGTGGGTGTCTATTAACCTTCAGGGACCAACTACACCTCACAAAGGAGACCCACACTGCCATGGAGACACCTGTAGATGCACATTTCCAGTACAGAACCACGCCCAGAGACATGCAATTATCATTCACACACCCACGTTGGCTCTGCGTACGACAGCCCAGTCTACTCCCCTTATAAATTGAGGAGGTGACAACAAAGCTACATGTCCAACCTCTAACCCACTGCCTGCGGTGACATGTCTGCGTCCGCAGTACATAGCACAATGTAATGTCATAGGGCCCAGGGCCCTCATGCATTCAACAAGACCACGTTGACACACACAGATATTACTTATTGAACTGGCTATGGGCAAATGCGCATGGCCCCTTTATTAGCAGGGCCACATGTACAATGAAGCCTGTGCTGGATGTGTGTGGGTTGAGTGTAAACCAGCCCGTTCGGAGTGCTTGGTGCTGGCAACAACTTGAACAGTGGACACCAGTGCAACGGAAACTGGAAACACCTGCATAACAGAGTCAACTGCTGAGCAACATGGAGGGAGCTGGAGCAAGTACAGAGGTTACCCAACATACAAACAGAAGTGTCCGTGAGTTGCAGTGCACTGAGGTTGGTGCACTAAAGCTGAGTACGCTCATGTGATGAAAATGACTAGGATTGTGTCCATTCACGATATTCTTTAAGCAGCTGCAGTGGGGTGTGTTAGACCTGCATCATCTTCCTCATCAACGTCCCGGGTCTCCCACACTGCCTGAGGTGACATTGCTGTTCCACCTCTCCACAGCACAAAACTCAATCAGTAACGGTCCGTGGATTGTGGTGCACTGAGTCATTGGCACCTGGAGTGCTGAGCAGGGGATCAGGCAGATGATGGCATCCACAACAGGTCTGAGCAGCTCTGTTAGTCTGCCAGTACCACTGTTTAGACTTTGGCGGGTGGTAGTTGGAGTTGGCCCTGGTGATGGTGGCTTGTGCCTCCTGTGCTGATGCAACATCCGGGCCGGTCAGGACACGATTTGATGTGTGAGCCCTCGTGCTCCGCAGTTGAGGCTGGAGGCAGCGGACAGTGCAGGACCACATACACATGGCGTCGATGACCCAAAGACCACCGTCACGTAGGTCATCCAAAATTCATCCAGACAGGGTCCTTGACTTGAGCTGCTCAGAGTTAGTGGCCCCAGATGTACAGCGGCCGGCACGGGCACACTGCCACGGGACCGTAACTTGTGGTCCACTGAGGTAGGGCCATGCAGACTGAGCGGGTCCTCATCGAAGGTGAATGTGGCGGAGGGTTGCGGGGGACAGTGGAAGGTGTTCTCCAGGGCATGATGCAGAAGGCAGAAGCTATCCTGAAGCAGCAAATGGAGGAGTGGGGTGCCACGGCTTCGTTGCCACCACCAATTCGGTATCAGCTACATGAGGATGAAAACTACCCCTACTCCATAGACTCGGACTCCACCAATGTTCGACCAGAGAGTGTCCATGAATTTTGGGGTCAGACTTAGTGGCATCGGGGCTGAGAGGGGATACAGTCTGCGATGATGCCAGTACACTGAAATGATCTCCGCCATTGTTAAATCAAGACTGTGTGACCTACTGGACCCCAGTGTAGGCCAGAGGCAGCGGTCAGCAGTGGCCCACAGCCACATGTCATATGCTCGCGATGCACAGAGTTAGTGACACAAGGGCAGTTGTCTGTAGTGTTCGATCACCTCCGTAATTACGTCCCAAATGCAATGCATCATCCTCTTATGCCTCTCCTTGTGTGCAATGATATGTACTTTGCCTTTCAATAATCGATGTTCAGTTCCAATTGTGTGACCTATTCGAGTGCAGCGTAGGCCGAGAGCAGTAGTGACCGTGGGCCCTCAGAATCTTGCAGTAGTTATGCACTACTAAGACCTGGTGGCACCACATCGAAGGGAGTATAGTGACATTAACTCAGCCATAATTAATGTGCTCTGCCATGGTGTAATCAAGTCTCAGTTCCAAATGTGTGACCCACTTGTCCGCTGTGTCTGCCAGTAGAGTACGTCAATGAGAAAGGAGTACTGCGGGCCTGTGTCGCGGAGGCCATGATGGTCTGAGGAGGTCGCCAAGGTCGTGGCCCTTGTGCTTGGAGATTGCACCGGCACATGGTGGGCCCTCTTTGACACATGCCGGTGTCAGCAGGTGGGCATTGAGGCCTGGGTGCGCAGGGGCGGGTAAGACAGGTTCGGGGACCAGCTTCCCGGGGTGCAGCAGGCGCACAGGATCGCAGGCAACCCTGCTTGAGGCGACGGCGTTGGCCTCATGGCGGGGTGAGAGGCACCGCCCTGGCAGAGACGTTGGGCATTCCGGAAGAGGACCACACTCAGAGTTACGTGCCTTTTATTCACACCCTTACGCTGGCATGGCGTACGCTGGGCCAACCCACTCACGCTTACGGGGGGACGTAACAAGCTACATTTCCGCAATCTTCCCCACTGACATTGTTGCGGCCACTGTCCACTACACTACAAACACGAGCGGTGTGTGTCGACATGGATATGTGTGTGGCCTGCATACTGCAGTCTGACCAGCACACCCACGCCACACTTGGCATTGTGTACATTCTCATTCTCAATCTGTCACTTGCCTCCTTCGCACATGCCTGGTCCCCACCTCTTACAATATTCTGCTATTGTGTGGCTGAGGTCCCATGCCGTTGATGGCTAATGTACATGGCTGGCCCAGGTTCCCACAGTGAGTTGTGCTGTTGTGTCTGGTGGGTGTGCATGTTGTATGTGAGCTTTTGACATATGCATTTCCTGTGTTGTGAGTTGATGATTGTGGAGTTGAGGTGTGTGGTGTGTGCATTTAGTATTGGCCAACGAGCAGTGCATTTCCGTGGGTGCCATCCTGGTAGCGCAGGTTGATGATGGACTGTCGGAGGTGTAGGAATCATGCACACTACCTGGGTGATTTGGCGGTGATGTTGACAGAGATTCCCGGGTGGTCCACTATTGCCTGCACATTGGTGGGAAATGTGCGCTTTCTGTTGCGCTTATTGTGTGCAGTGTTGCCACGGGCCACTAGTAGGACATGTGTGCAGTCAATTGCCCCCTGACACATGCAGGAAGCAAGCTGTGGCTTAGACGCCGTGCTTGGTCTCCGGCTGTTCCTGTGCAGTGTGTGGGAAGTATAGATGGTGGTGTACCAAGCTGATGGTGTCATACATGACCGTTGTGAGGGACTTTGATTGGCCTGGCTGTGTATTTCCTCCATCTTAGGCAAATGTTCGTTGGAGGGTACCAGAGGCCAACAAGTGCAGCACGGCCAGCATTTTTGTCTGTGGTGGGATGTTGGTTGTCCGCTGTGTTGTTACCGTCAGCCTGTGGACAATGGTGGTCAGGATGCGGAGGAGGGTTGTCCCTTTGAGCATGTAGTGGGCAAGGACATTCCTGGTTTTGGGGCTGTAAGGTTAGTGCATTTTCTGAGGGTCGCTGTCTTTGCCTGCGCTGCCTCAGTGGTGGGGGGGTTGTCCTGGGGGGTCCTCTTGGTTGTTCGGGCTGCATGCTCAGTGGCTCCATGGCATCGGTTGTTCTTCAGGTGAAGCTCTGGGCTGGGCTTCCTTTTATGGTACAGGCTGCCGTCCGACTTTACACCAGGTCAGAGCAGGTTTTAATTTCCTGCTGCTAACATGCTTTATTGCATGTTTCCTGGTCTTTTCCCCGATCTGGCTGGGCGTTGAAAATGTTGCGGAGTGGTGTTGTTGCGGCTTTCGGCACGGGAATACCTATTCTGCATCTCATTAGCGATAGTTGCCGGGGTCGTTTGTGGTGATGTTTTTTGTGGCTGCTATCACGGGTAAACTGGTGCTATGGGCTGTTTCCACAAGCTTGTGAATGGGGTGATACATTTATCGCGACTTTAGCTGTGATAAAGTGCCATTAAATTGGCGATAACTCCTTGAAAATATGCCCCACTTTTTTTTTTTTTTTTTTAATTTTTATCGGACACAAGACATTGTACTTAATACAATCCAAAGTTCCAGAAATTATACAATTTGGCTATGTCAAGCGTCCACTTTTTGTACATTTTCACCCCTATCGAACACCCAGAAGAGGGAAGTTCTCAGAGAGAAAGAAAGGGGGAAAAAAAAGCATGTATAATCAACCCAAAGCCCAGATTTCCGTTATGGGAATACAATCAGGTACAATCAACATCATGAGGGGCACTAGGCAGGGCTGCCCCTGCTTGCCTTTATTATTTGCTATTTACATAGATCCTTTAATTAGAAAACTTCTTTTTAACAATTTGATTCATCCAATCTGTGCCAAAGGGGGGGATACTAAAATTCTTGGCTACGCAGATGATTTAGCTATATTAACTAACTCCCCTCAGGTGACTCTGCAAGAAATCCAGACCCTAAAATCACAGTTTGGGGCAATCTCTGGCTATTTACTTAATGAGGCCAAAACTCAAATAATACACAATGATAAAATTGATCTGGTAGATCCTCGAGTAGTTCATCACGCGAAGTATTTGGGGGTAGAGATCTGTGCGAATCCGGAGCAGATAATACCGATCAATCTAAATCCTTTATTAGATAAAATTGAGGCAGATGCCCGCCGATTAAATAATCTCCAATTAACATTAATGGGCCACTGCAATGTGGTTAAAATGCTATTCCTGCCTAAAATACTATATTTTCTAAGAGCCATCCCTTTATTTTTTTAGCAAATCTGGTTCACGAAACTGGACCGAATTATTTCTTGGTTTCTATGGGCAGGGAAACGGCCCAGACGGGCCATGAAATATATGACACTGCCTCGGGAGAGAGGGGGATGGTCTGTACCAAATTTCCAGATATACTATTGGGCAATCACAGTCAGGCACAGTGCGGAACTTTTAGTTTCTCAAGATTTAGAGTCTATGGATATCTCCATTTATCATTTAATTCTTGGAGAGCAGGCGCGGGGGCTTCTATTTACACACATTGATTTTGCCTATTTTAAAGGGGTTAGGTTTAAGGTATTGATGGGGGCCTTAAAAGTCTGACCCAGGATACGGAAGTTGTGTATTTTTGCATATTTACTCTCCATTGGCACGAAATACTCTTCTCCATATATTTTTCATGATGCATATTTCAAAGAATGGGTCTCACAAGGAGTCTCTGTAATTGGAGACCTAGTCTCTCCCGCCGGCCTTCTAACATTTGATAGCATAAAATTAAAGTTTGGAGTTAATAATAGGCATTTTTTAAAGTTTTTACAGATTAGAGATTTTTTTTCCAGGAAAACAACTAGCTGGACCCAAACTCCGCTTATCGAAGCTATCAAAATGGGACAACCGACTATATCTAAGATATATAAGATAATAAACGAAACTCAGAAAGATGATCTCGATAAACATTTCAGTCAATGGCAGATTGGTTTAAATGCTGAACAGAGGGTATGTGAGGAATCTTTAGGCTATATGCTAACAGCATCTATTTCAGCTAACATTCAGGTCCAGTGCTATAAGACTTGGTTCAATCTCTACATTACCCCACATCGTATTCTACAATGGGGAGGTACAGTTGGGGTTGATTGTCCCAGGTGTGGAGAGCATGGTGTGGATAGTATCCATATGTTTGCATTTTGCTCCTGCTTGACTGCCTGGTTAAATAAGATAGAACAATATCTGGCGCAAATACTAGAACGAAGGATTCTCCTGACACCTCAGGCTATAATGTTGGGTGTAGCAGATCAGAACTTATCTGAACCTGAACCTGAACGTAAATTTTTCTTTATAACTATGGCAATCTTGCGGCTTGCAATAGCCACTATATGGCTGGATTCCATCCCCCTGAATATACCAAATTGGTCAATGTTTCTAAATGGGAAATGTTGGTTTACAGGAAAAGGTGCCCGAGGGCTCGCAGGGAGGGAGAACGCATTTGGGAACCATTAAATAAATGGATGTCTGCTCAGTATTGAGGGTGAAGGCTCCTATCCTCTTTAGCAACCGGGATAGTTTGAGATATTAGACATACTGCTATGCCTTCTCGGGATCTGTCTTTTTGCTTTCTATTCTTTTTTGTGGTTGGATGTTATTACTGATTTATGCCCCACATTTTTTATTGCAGCACATAATTGGGGATTTAAAAAAAGGTAACTTTCAACTGTGAGTTAGTTGAATGTATCTGTTTATTCTTACACTTTTGAGTAACTTTACTACATTTGACTATTCACCATTTGCTCAAAGGTGAAGACTCAAATGTCTCTACTCCATGCAACACAGGGTGGAGCCAAGTTATATGCATAAGTTGCTGCAACCAAATAGAAGCACTAGCAAATCCAGCACTACGCATGGCTAACCACTGATACTGCAACACTCTCGAAAAAAATAATGGGGGCAGGGATTTAAATAGAACCCCATATGAAATAATGTTCCATCAAAGTAACTTAGTTAAACTTTTTAAATACATACATAATTTAAAAAATATATATAATAAAAACATATACATTGCTTTAAAATTAGATATTTTAATAATCTTTCTAATTTAAAAAATAAATGTAACTTAAATGGATGTAAAAAGTATCAAATGAATGTCAATAATTCTGCACAGAACTTTTTTTAAATTGTTAATTTACAATAAATAAATATAAACATTTTACTTTATGTGGGATTTTCTTAAGAAATAGTTTTAAAAATCACGATAAATTCATTTAATATAGTCCTAAATAATATATTTAATTTAAAATTAAGTTAATAGTAATGTAGAATTTCTTGTAAGCTCTACTTTAAAAAAAGCATAAAATTAATTTTCATATATATTTAACTTATTTAACTTAAAAATATTGTTACTAACTTACTTACTAGAGGCCATGTGTGGTGCTGAACTTACTACTGTTCCCTTTTGTCTGTAGTAACTTACAATTGTAAGTTTGGCTCTTCCCTGTGTGTTTTGGATGAAGAGACATGTGAGTCTACACTTTTGAGTAATATTGTACTAGTAAAAGGTGAATAGCCAGAAGTTATTCAAGAGTGTACGAGTAAATTTACATAAGTAACTTACTCACAGGTGTACATTAACTTTTGAAATAGTCATGTTTATGTGCTGCAATGGAAAATAATGGTATAACTCAAGAATGGCATCATCATTATGTTCTATAGCGTAGATTGAAATGTGAGTAAATTACCTATGGTTTTAGGTCCTTTTGGGCTGTAGTAACTAGAAGGGCAGTTTGTTAATAGGAATTGACTTACTCTTTAGTGGCTGGTTACAATCCCCTCCCTAAACCACTCCCTAACCCTCCCTAACCCTTCCTAAACCACTATGTAATCCCCCCTAAACGTCTCCCATTTATTTGTAAGCATGACCCCTTTTCCAGCCGCTTCTGCTGGTCACTCCCACATTTACTACATGTGTCAGGATCTCTCAAAGAAAAGCTGGGAGAGGTGGAGGTAGAGATTTACACATAGGTTTAGGAAAATCATTTTTTTAGTAAGTAGTACTTTTGTAGTACTACTTTACATACTACAAATGCAGTTTGTAAATCAGGCCCATAGTTATCACAGCTTCTAAACACTGTGACAAGTTTGGAAGCCCTTCTGAACACAGGTCCCCAGTACATCTATCTTAGGCACAAGTGCCTGCATGGCTCCATATTGCTTTATTCTGACATCATTGCTCCTTTCATCCCCTGAAATTCTCTTGTAGTTGGTACCCCCCATTATGAAGACCAAACATTGGCAAAGATCTGATATGCAGTCTGTAGTCCAGTAAGTGTGACCTTACAGTAGGATAACTAATTGTTTATCATCTTGTCTAATGGTGTTAATGATGTGGAGTTGTTTGATGATGCACTTTACATCCTTACGAATCTCCTTGAGTGGTGGGTGCTGTGTGACTGTCCTGCTGTATCTGCTACTTGAACAACTTCCTTTTCTTCCTCGTCTCTAGCCATTTCTGTCTCTTCTCTTTGTACATCATTTGGTTAAATGTATGTGAGATTGTAACTTGTAAGATGGACATTGTAGTGAATAAATATTGCATATAATTATTGTTTTATGTGCCTTTTTTTACTAGTCGATGGATGCATGGGTGTGTGTCCTCCTACATCTCTTTGTACAAAGCTGTAATCCTTTTTTAACCTTGTATGAAATACTAGAAACCCAGAATGCATGGTTCTGGCAACAGTGCAATGTGGTATGGACATGTCTGCTGAAATGTTGATGTTGATGCTGGGTTATGAGTGGCTCAGTCGATGGTCATCCTTTAGTGCTACTAGCTTCTTTTTTACTGCTTGCCATATGTTCTTTCATTCAGAAGCGTAAGTTGCACCACCTTTTCTCATGCCATTGATGTTCCTTGATGGTACACCCACCCATGGCATTGATGCATTGTGTTTTCTGAGCCATATTCCCATTTTGATGGCCCGGCACTGGGAGTGAAGACTTTCCAAAAAGCTGATCTTTGTGTGGCACACATTCCTCCACTAATATGGCAATTCCTGATCACCAAATTTATGTGTGCATTTTCTCCCACATTCTCACTCTTTGGATGTCATTTGTGGTGTTCTTTAAACCTCTCTAGTCCTCAGAATGCAGCACACATAGAAATAGGAAGTAACAAGGAGAAATAAAGGTATTTCTCCTCGTTATGCCTCACCTGGGAAGGCTTAGCATTTTGACACATTGCCAGGTCTACAACTTTTGGTAAATTTGCGAATGCATCAAAATCCATGGATGTTGAATGGGAACACCACAAAACACCCAAGGAACTCCTCCTTGGTGCAGAGTAACTCTGGATTTACAAACCCACTTAGGACCATGCAAGGTAGCCTTGCATGGCTTCATAAAATGCATATTGGGTTTGCGCTGCGCATGCACCACATTGTGTGGTGCAAGTGCGACGCAACCCCACTCATAACTATGTCATCCTTTGGGTTGTAAATGTCTATTCCCCGGAGGGCGTCTTCTGGGGAAAGGCTGCCCCGCTTGTGGTTGGCGCCCCACGGTTTCGCCAATTCCTGCTCGGCCTCCCGTCACCCAGAACTATCACTGTGCTCTATTGAACACCAGGTCCCTGGCTTGTCATTCGACGGATATCTGGAGTCTGCTTGCAGACTTCGATATATCATGTCTTTTCCTAACTGAGACATGGTTGGGGGCAGGCTCCGAACCAGATGTTGCCTGTGCCTTGCCTCCTAATTACACCATCCTAAGGAAAGACAGGATCGGGGGTAGAGGAGGAGGAGTGGCCTTGATCGTGGACAAGGCCTTGGGATGTTCCTCTTTTCCTGTTGAGAACATCGCAGGATGTGAAGCGTTAGGCTTCACACTCAGTCTCTCGTCTTCTCAGACGTGCACAGGGATTCTTGTATATAGACCACCTGGTCCGATTGGGACTTTTATTGAAGACTTGCAGGCAGCTCTCGCCGTACCCTGCATGCGTTCTGCACATTGTATGTTATTGGGTGACCTAAACTTACATATGGACTCCATACCTGACGCTAATGCGTCAAAGCTGCGGGATATAACTGCACTGCTGGGGCTTGCCCCTTTTATTGACAGCCCTACCCACGTCAAAGGACACACGTTAGATTTAATATTTTTTCTACGGCACCAATTGAAGTGTCCTCGCCGCTCCCAGTCCTTTGGTCTGACCATTTTTTAATAAAGTTTGTTATTTCATATGAGACTAGGTCTAGGCAAAGAACACAGAAGGAGGTGACTCGTCAATCCAGAGCATTTCATTTAGTGACAGCAGATATGCTATCGGCTGCTCTCTGTCAACACCCATGCGAATTGTCAGGGAACTTTGATACCGACTTGATTTCGGTTCAGGAATGGCTGCAAACTAGATTTGTGGAGCTAGCCCCAGTGAAGCTAGCGAGAACTGCTCCCTGTCACGACTCTGCTCCTTGGTTCACTTCCACACTACGTATAATGCGCCAAGATTGTAAAAAGGCGGAACGACTTTGGCGTCGTAAATACGACCCAGTGGAGAAAATAAAGTATCGTGAGGCCATAAAACACTATCATAAAAATATTGCTGAAGCCAAAAAGGAATATCTCGAGCATAGGATAGATCGAGCAGATAATACCAGTAGGGAACTCTTTAGAATTGTCAAGGAGTTTGTGGATCCTGCTGCTGGAGCGCTCTC
Source organism: Lissotriton helveticus (assembly GCF_964261635.1). Classification (NCBI taxonomy): domain Eukaryota; kingdom Metazoa; phylum Chordata; class Amphibia; order Caudata; family Salamandridae; genus Lissotriton; species Lissotriton helveticus. Next base: position 261,633,874 of record NC_136071.1, read on the forward strand.
ACATTCTCACACTGAAGGGTGGATTAGACAGCTTGCTGACTTTTTTGTCACAAAGATTAAAACTATTCAGGATTCCTTTCCCCCTGTGGATTCTTCCGGGGCAGCTGATGCTCTCGCCTATATCGGGCAGGTACCATCTTTAGAGGCAGAACTTGAGCCCACACTATCGGTCTTCCCGCAGCTGTCTTGTGCAACATCTCTGGAGCTACTGTCCCGGCTTCAATCCGGCTCACCTCTGGACGCATGTCCAGCAAGGTGTTTGGCCAGGGTGGCCCCGGCAGTAAACAGCTTGCTGAACCCCATGCTCAATTTGTCTCTGAGCTCCGGAGTGGTGCCTAGGGATTGGAAACACGCACTTATTCTGCCGCTGATCAAAAAGCCTCAGTTAGATCCTTTGCTGCTGGCTAACTATAGACCGATCTCCCTCCTCCCTGCTCTGGCGAAGGTGGTTGAGAAACATGTTCAGCACACACTTACCACCTTTATTGAGAATAACAACGTTCTCCATGACTCTCAATCTGGTTTCCGTGTGAATTATAGCACGGAGACGGCCCTCGTGGAGGTGACCGACGCCATCAGGGAGACGCTCGATCTAGGGGGTAAGGCTATGTTAGTCCTGCTGGACTTGTCGGCGGCTTTCGACACCGTCCCTCATGCTGGTCTCCTGTTAAGACTCAGGGAGATAGGTCTGCGGGGGACGGTGTTGGATTGGTTTCAATCCTTTTTATCGGGCCGCCGACAGGTGATCTGGGCTCCTCCGTTCTCCGCTGAAATGCCATCGCTAGAGGTTGGGGTTCCACAAGGGTCCATTCTGAGCCCCACCATATTTAATATCTATATGGCCCCTCTGGCGGCGGTAGCGGAGGCTTATGGGGCCCGGGTCATCTCATACGCTGATGACACCCAGCTTCTGTTCACATGCAGCAAAGGAGAGGCTTTTGACGGCGACAGAATTAAAGACTGTCTGAGTGCAGTTTTTGCGTGGTTTCAGCGGCACAGCCTGAAATGCAACTCGGATAAGTCTGAGCTGCTTTTCTTTGGCTGTGCCCCTGACCCGGGCTGGAAGTCCTGGTGGCCCCAGGATATGTTTCCCCCTGAGAAATCATCTTCCCAAGTGAAAAATCTGGGAGTGGTGTTTGATGATGATCTCTCCTTCCGCCCCCACATTATGGGGATATCCGGGAAATGTTTTGGCATCCTCAAGATGTTGAGGAAGTTTCTTCCTTTGCTCTCCCTACAGTACCGGAAGACAGTAGTTCAGGTGCTAGTGGGATCTAGGTTAGATTACGCTAATGCGCTTTTTGCGGGTCTGCCTAGGTACCTCCTGGCCAGACTACAAATTGTCCAAAATGCGGCGGCCAGAGCCATCTTCGGCTTGCCTAGGAGAACCAGCGCCCAACTGCTTCTGAATAGGTTGCACTGGTTGCCTATTTCCAAAAGAATCAGGTTTAAAATTCTTACGCTGGCCTTCAAAGCCCTCCACTCTATCGGTCCTAATTATATTAGAAAGCGGATCGCCTTCTATGTGCCGCGGAGGGTGTTGCGATCTGCCGATTTGGCTAAATTGGAGGTGCCCACGGCCAAACGTGTCCGGATGGGAGAACGGTCCTTTCAATTTGTGGCAGCTCGCTGTTGGAACGAGCTCCCTCTCTCCCTACGCAAAGCCAAGAGTCTCCTGGCTTTTAGGAAAGAGCTGAAGACCATGCTCTTTTCCGCGTAATAATTGCGACTGTGGTGCTGCTGCCTTTGTGTTTCAGGTTTTAGGTCTCTTTGCCAAAGCGCCGGGACACCCCTTCGGGAAGCCGTGCGCTCTAAAAGTATGGCCTTAACATAACATAACATAACATAACATAACAACTACCTGCTTGTAAGGTCATAATTTGCTGCCAGCACGACAATCACTATTTACTGATCTGCAACAAAAGATTCCGTAACTAGAGCCATGAAAATTTGCAAATGTTACTGATTGACAATATGGAACATCTGAATCGCTAATTTATATTTATGCTCCTTTAAACATTGTGATTTGTTATTCTCTAATTGTGAATGATTACAATTCGGATTTTCCAATCTGCAAATCACTGTTAGTACAGTAGGCCACTGCTTTAAAAAAGCAATGACTTTGATCTGGGCTTCCTCAGATGAGGCCCTAAGAATATGGAATTCTCTTACATGTAGAATGTGATAGTCACTAACATGAAACTTTCAACAAAGACCTAATAGTTACTGCTGCTTCTTCTTTTGAAAATGCTAGTCTCCCTCAATAGCCAAATTAGCATGCCTGGTTTTACCTGACCTCTAAACTCTGTATCCCATTGCCTTCACCTGCACTAATACCCTGACCCCGTTCTAACCAGTTTTTCTTAAAAAAATAAAAATAGCCACAGTTTAGTCATCATTATCTTTTTCTGGATGTCTTCTGACCATTACCATGGCCTTTGGCTACCGATTCTATCTTTTGCATGAATAAATAAATGAATGAATTAATTAATGGAAAAGGCATTACGTTTAGTCATACACCTCCGAGGAATCTTGCTGCTAGGATAGTGAGAGATGAAAATAAGTGAAATAATAGCAGTGTCTTTAAGACTTTCCAGAACTGATCCTAACAGGAAGGTCCCCATTCTCTTGATATTTAGGGGCTGTAATCCACAATTGCTTGAAAGGTACTTGGTATTAGGTTCCACGCCTTAGAGGTTTGAACTGAAAATGGCTTTCCTCCTACTCTGGCCTTTTTGAAACAGAGAACAAGTGCTCTGACCTCTATGGCAGGTCAGAGACACACAACCAGGAGTATATTTGGTAATGTATGCCAAGAGGGCAGGCCCACAAGAGCTGTTTATTTCTTATGGACCAGACATAAAGGAAAGTACAATTTGCTTAACTGGAAGCCAGTGGAATGTACGTTAGGCTTCAGAGATATGGTCGAGTTTAGTCATTCCAAGTGGTAGCCTTATGGATGAATAATGGAACAGTTCAAACCTTAGGGAGAAGAGTTGGCCTAACGGCTAGGGGGGGTCGACCTCAAATCTGGGGAAATGGTTCCTCAAATCTGGAGAACCTGGGGCCATATTATCAAGCAAGGGCGATACGTTTTCGCCTCTTTTATCGGCAGGAAACTGCCACTAAAGCGGCGATTATGGGCTTGATAATATGCCCTTGTGAATTCCCATAGAAGCCCAGGTTTTGATGTTAACCTGGCTTCTATGGGAATTCACAAGGGCATATTATCAAGCCCATTATCGCCGCTTTAGCGGCAGTTTCCTGCCGATAAAAGCGGCGATAATGTATCGCCCTTTCTTGATAATATGCCCCTGGGTTCGAGTCACAGCAATTACACTGAGCATCCTGTGATTCTGGGTAAATCACTTAATCGCCCCGTGCCAAAAAAAAAAAAATGAAACTGTCCTCATGTAATGCACCTGGTGCTATGTAAAGCGCTCTGATGCCCAATTTGGGTCTAGTTCGCGCTATTTAAAACTCTGTAAAAATAAAAAGCCTGAACAATTTTTTTTTTCAGGAAAACTCAAATAGCAGACATTGGCATAGTCATTGCAGGAAAGGATGGATGATGCAACTGCCATGGCCCAAACTAAGATAAGATGACTCTGAGACTTTTCCTGATGAGTTCATTTTGATAGGAGCATGCAGACACCAAAGCATTACATTTTATCTCCAATGACAAATCTTTGTCAATATTCAGGTCTACGTTTTGTACCAGATAGACCGAACTAGGTGGCAACCCCAAGTTTACAGGCCAGAAACTGCAGTTCCATAAAGAATCATGGTCACATATTAAAATATTTTGACCGCATTTACTTTTAACACGTTTCCACTCAGCCAGGTTTGGCTAGCAGTAAAGGAGGGCTGACAACATTGCTAAATCTCTTCAGTAGGACGCATAAAGGGAAACAGAAGCTAAATGTCATTAGCATGTCATAAAAGCCAGGCCAAATGAACAAATACGAAGAATCAAAGGTCGAACATAAACGTTAACTAAAACCAGGAACAATGAGGAGCCGTAAAGGGACTCCATATTTCACCTAAGTTACTTTGGACCTGAAAGATGTTATTGATAATGAATAATTTGGACTTGGTAAAAAGGAAGAGAAATAAAGCAAGGGCGGACCCTAAAAGGCCTATCTCTGCTACATGATCGGTCATGATAAAATAATCGACCATGTCAGATGTTGCTCTACCCTCCTCTGTTCTCTCCTTTCTATCATGAATTCATCACTCACCCTGTTTCCTTCATTTTCTCTTCTCATAATATAACAACTCCCATACCCTGATATTCTTTTTGAAATTATTCTGCTACTGTGCTTTAACCCCTTCGATGCTGATGACGGAGCGGTTCCGTCATCAGCATCGGTTGGGCTGTGCTGATGATGGAACCGCTCCGTCATCAGTACAGCCCTCGGGGGGAGCGCTGTCGCTCCCCCCCCTGGGGCTCCGATCGTGTTTGTTTTTTGGGGGGTGGCAGCAGAAGACTTCGCGCTGCTCCCCCCCCCGCACTTCCTGGTGACGTCAGCGCACTGTCGCGCACGCCGACGTCATCAGGAAGTGCTGGACGCGCTGGAAGCCATTTCTTTCCAGCGCGTCCAGCTACAAGGTAGGTTTTTGGTCTCCGGTGGGGCGGGGGGTCATTTCTCGGTGCCTTGAGGCATCGGGGGGGAGGAAACACTGTTTCTTCTCCCCTGATGTCCCAATGCAGGGCATTCCTGGTTCAGGATCGCGCACAGCGTCGCGATCCTGCACCAGTAATGCCCCCACTAGACACCAGGGATCTTTTTGTTTGAAAAGGAAGTGACCCCTTGGGCAAGGGTCGCTTCCAGGGGCTAAAGTTTTGAAAGTTAGACTTTTCTGCCCCCCTGGGTCGACATCGCTCATGTTAGCGAGCGATCTCGACCCAGGGGGGGGCAGAAAAGCCCACTAGACACCATGGATGTTTATTTTCATAAAAGGAAGCGACCCCTTGGGCAAGGGTCGCTTCCTAGGGCCATAATTTTTGTAATTCAGACTTTTCTGCCCCCCCCTGGGTCGAGATCGCTCGTTTTAGCGAGCGATCTCGACCCAGGGGGGGCAGAAAAGCCCACTAGACACCAGGGATGTTTTTTTTCATAAAAGGAAGCGACCCCTTGGGCAAGGGTCGCTTCCTAGGGCCATCATTTTGCAATCCAGACTTTTCTGCCCCCCCTGGGGGCAGATCGCCCATGTTAGCGCGTGATCTGGACCCAGGGGGGGCAGAAAAGCCCACTAGACACCAGGGATTTATTTATAATTGTAAAGGAAGCGACCCCTTGGGGAAGGGTCGCTTCCTAGTGGCCCATAATTTTTTTTAGACTTGTCTGCCCCCCCTGGGGGCAGATCACCGTTTTTTGGGCCACATCTGGACCCAGGGGGGGTAGAAAAGCCCACTAGACACCAGGGATTTTAGTATATTTATAAAGGAAGGGGGCATTATAAATATTGTAGACTATTTTGCCCCCCCCCTGGGGGCGGAGTGGCTGTTTTTTTTACAGTTTCTGGTCCCAGGGGGGGGATAGAAAAGCCCACTATACTCCAGGTTTTTGTTTTTTATAGGGAGCGACCCCTTGGCCAAGGGTTGCTTCCTTGGGCCCATTTGTTTTCTGTATGTTCTGCCGTGTCTTTATTTGGCCTCTCTGCCCTCCGTAGGGTTGCTTCCAGGGGGCCCACGTTTATAATGATTTATAATCTTCCCCCCTTGGGGACAGACACCCCATTTGTGACATACCCTGTGACATAGCCTGTTGTAATGTGTGTTGTTTGTGTTTCTTCTAATGTGTATTGTTTTTTTTCTCTTTAGATTGTTGCAGTGTGCGGTTCTGTTACTGGTGGTTCTGTTGTTCTGCTGTTTCTGTAGTTGCATGTGTTTAGTAAGAGACCTTTTTTTTGTTCAATTGTAATGTAATTGTTTATTTTGCAAAGTGTGTAGTAATACGAGTATGTTTTGTTTCTGTTTGTTGTGATTGTAAAACATGTTTTGCATTTGTTTTTGATGTGTCCTTCTGTAGATGTAAGTTTTTTTTTCTTCTTTCTAGTGGGATATCGTTGCCTATTTGCTGTGTCTTTGCAGAGTAGGTGCTGGTGAGTGTAGTTGTGTCTTGTAAGTGAATTGTATATTTTTTCTAGATATAGTTTTTTGTGAAAAAGTCTTACATTTTTTATCTTACTTTGCGCAGTGTTGGGGTTGTTGAGTTGTTTGTGCAGACTCTTTTATTTGTAAGGATAATGGCTAGCCGCCGGATTACTGCACAGCAAGTTGTTGGAATGCTTTTTGATTCTTCCTCTGACCATGGTCCAGAGTCTGACTCTGATTCTGAGCCAGAGGTGGGAGGTGAAGATTCAGGTAGTGAGTTTTCTCTACACATGGCTTCATCTGATGATGAAGACACTTTGAGTGCTGATGAAGCTACTTTTGGTGTGGATGATGTGCCTGTGGTTGGGGAGGACATTGCTGTGGTTACGGTTTGGGAGGACATTGTTGTGCCTGTGGTTGCGGAGGACATTGATGTGCCAATAGTGCGGCAAGAGACATCTGGACTGCAGCCTGGGGCTGCTAGACTTCCAGTTGGTGTAGTGAGACAAGAGGCAGCTGGGCGGCGGCCTGCAGCTGCAAGACTTGACGATGAAAGTTCTGACCTCTGGGTTGCACCAGGCATGGTGCAGCTGGCATTGCCTGAATTTACTGGTGTTCCAGGGTGTAGGGTGAACACTGAAAACTTTTTGCCTATTGATTTTTTCAAGTTGTTTATGGATGATGTGTTTTTGGCAGAGATTGTAGAGCAGACTAATTTGTATGCTGAAAATTTTTTGAGGGTGAACAGTGCCAGCCTTAAGCCCCACGCTAGAGCTACCCGGTGGACTCCCACAAATTTAGAGGAGATGAAAAAGTTTTGGGGTTTAACTTTTTTGATGGGCTTGCTTAGGAAACCATCAATGGCTTCATATTGGTCTACTAGTCCCTTGATGGCAACAGCTATATTTCCGGCAGTCATGAGTCGTGATAGGTATTTGCATCTGCTGCGGATGATGCATTTTGTTGACAATTGTCTTGCTTTGCCACGAGATCACCCTGATTGTGACCGTCTTTTCAAGATTCGGCCTGTCATTGATCATTTGGTTGATCGATTTTCTGAGATCTTTTATCCTGGGAAAGAAATTCCAGTGGATGAGTCTTTGCTGTTGTTCAAGGGCCGCTTGGTATTTCGGCAATACATTCCTAGTAAGAGGGCACGCTATGGAATCAAACTGTATATGCTGTGTGACAGTGAGACTGGATATGTCTCTAATTTCAGGGTGTACACTGGTAAGGAATCCAGGATTAACCCCCCTGGTTGTTCGTCGACTTTTGGAGTGACTGAGAAAATTGTGTGGGAACTTGGTCGTGGATTGTTTAACAAAGGCCATCATTTGTATGTCGATAACTTCTACACTGGTGTGCGGTTGTCCAGGGAATTGGCCAAAGTGGACACTGTTGCTTGTGGCACAATCCGCTCAAACCGTAAAGGTTTCCCAAAAGAACTTGTTTGTCGAAAGCTTGCTCGGGGACAGTGCAGTGCATTGCGTTGTGAGGAGCTTCTAGCTGTGAAGTTTACAAACAGGAGAGATGTCTACATGTTGACTACAATACATGATGAAAGCACTGAACCGCGGACTGTTTGGGGTCAGGTTGCAGAAGTGCGCAAACCTGTGTGCATACTGGACTACAATAAGTACATGGGTGGTGTTGACAGAGTTGATCAGAGGTTGGAACCGTATGCTGCTCTTCGTAAGGCTTACATTTGGTACAAGAAGTTGGCTATCCATCTTTTCCACTTGGCAACCTTTAATGCTTTTATTGTGTTCCAGAAATCTTGTCCCCAGTCAAAGTTGTCTTTTGTAAAGTTTCAGGAGTCTGTAATAGGCAGCCTTGTTTTAGTGGAACAGGCAAGTGTTCCTAGAGTTGGAGTGGTGGAGGATGTTGCCAGATTGAAAGATCGCCACTTTCCTGATACAATTCCTCCTACAACCTCAAAAGACTTTCCCAGTCGGAGTCTGTTGGCGAAGAGGTTTGCGGAAGGAGGTTCGCATGTACTGCCCCGACTGCCCTTCAAACCCCGGGCTGTGTGTACCTGCTTGTTTTAGATTGTACCACACGCAAAATAATTTTTGGGAGTATCAATGAGTGGAGCCCCCGGGTGTCTACTTTTCAGAAATGTGTGGGTTTGGTAGGTTTCCATAAATGGCTGTCTCGCACGGGGCCAGAAACCCAGATAACCCCTCTTGCAAAAGCTGGTGAATTTGACAATGGTGACAATGTCAAGTCCACTAGCTTTTGCAAGAGGGGTTACCTGGGTTTTTGGCCCCGTGCGAGCCAGCCATCTAGGGAAACCTACTAAACCCACACATTTCTGAAAAGTAGACACCCAGGGGCTTCCAAGGAGGTATGGCTTGCGTGGATCCTCCAACGTTCCTTTACCAGAATCCCTTGCAAACCTCATTTTTAGCTGGAAAAAATCAATGTTTTCACACGTTTTAGTGTGGGAAAGCGTGGCATCACTGGGCTCACACAAATTTCCTCCCACCCAGCGTTCCCCAAGGTCTCCCGATAAAAATGGTACCTCACTTGCGTGGGTAGGCATAGTGGCTGCTTTAGGAAAAGGCCCAATACTTACTGTGGAGACCAAAACATTTCCTTTAGCCAAACAATCTTATTTTTTGAGGGGGTCACCTGAGCTTTTGGCCCGGGGCTTGGTGGGCATCTTTGCAAACTACCAAACCCAAACAGTTCTGAGAACTAGACACCCGGGGGAGTCCAGGGAGGTATGGCATGCGTGGGTCCCCCAATGTTTTCCTACCCAGAAACCCCTGCAAACCTTAAATTTTGGTCAAAAAACCCACTTTTCCGTACTTTTTTGGGTGGGATCTCGCTGCCGGCACAAATGTCCTACCACCCAGCATTTCCCTTGTTCTCCCGAGTAAAATGATACCTCACTTGTGTGGGTGGGCCCAAGGCATGTGACTCAGGCTGGGGGGCTTAATTTGTAAAACTTAAATACTACTAAATACTACTTTTTTCAAAATTCATTTTTGGCGTGTTCTACTTTGGGGCACCCACACAAGTGAGGTATCCTTTTACTCGGGAGAACAAGGGGAACGCTGGGTGGTAGGACATTTTTGCCGGCACGGCGATCCCACGCCAAAAAGTTTAGAAAAGTGCTATTTTTACCTAATTTTAAGGTTTGCAAGGAGTTCTGGGTAGGAAAACATTGGGGGACCCAAGCATGCCATACCTCCCTGGACTCCCCCGGGTGTCTAGTTTTCAGAACTGTTTGGGTTTGCTACTTTGCAAAGAATACCACCGAGCCCCGGGCCACAAACTCAGATGCCCCCCCCCAAAATCAAGGTAGTTTTGCAATAGGGTAATGTAAATTCACCACCGTACGATTTGAACCGTTTCCTGTTGCAGCCACTATGTCTATCCACGCAAGTGAGGTACCATTTTTTTCAGGAGACCTAGGGGAACGCTGGGTGGGTGGAATTTTGTGGATCCACGCAGATTCCAGAACTTTCCACCACAGAAATGTGACAAAAATGTGTTTTTTGGTCAAATATTTTGGTTTGCAAGGGATTCTGGGTAACAGAACCTGGTGGGAGGCAGTCGAGTCACCCCATCCTGAATTCCCCTGGGTGTCTAGTTTTCAAAAATGTATAGGTTTGCTAGGTTTCCCTAGGTGCTGACAGAGCTACGGCGCAAAAACAAAAGGTAGTCTTTTTGGCCAAAACGTGCTAGATTTCACTGGGAAATTGAGGTGCAGCCATGTTGCGTATTGCGCTGTTTCATGTCACAGCCACTATGCCTACCCACGCAAGTGAGGTACCATTTATTTCGGGAGACCTGGGGAAACGCTGGGTGGGTGAAAATTTGTTGATCCACGCAGATTCCAGAACTTTCCACCACAGAAATGTGAAGAAAATGTGTTTTTTTTGTCAAATTTTTAGGTTTGCAAGGGATTCTGGGTAACAAAACCTGGGGGTAGGCAGACCAGTCACCCCATCCTGAATTCCCCTGGGTGTCTAGTTTTAAAAAATGTATAGGTTTGCTAGGTTTCCCTAGGTGCTGGCAGAGCTATGGCGCAAAAACAAAAGGTAGTCTTTTTGTCCAAAACGTGCTAAATTTCACTGGGAAATTGAGGTGCGACCATGTTGCGTATTGCGCTGTTTCATGTCGCAGCCACTATGCCTACCCACGCAAGTGAGGTACCATTTTTTTCGGGAGACCTGGGGGCACGCTGGGTGGGTGGAAATTTGTTGATCCACGCAGATTCCAGAACTTTCCACCACAGAAATGTGAGGAAAATGTGTTTTTTTGTCAAATTTTTATGTTTGCAAGGGATTCTGGGTAACAAAACCTGGGGGTAGGCAGACGAGTCACCCTATCCTAAATTCCCCTGGGTGTCTAGTTTTCAAAAATGTATAGGTTTGCTAGGTTTCCCTAGGTGCTGGCAGAGCTACGGCGCAAAAACAAAAGGTAGTCTTTTTGTCCAAAACGTGCTAAATTTCACTGGGAAATTGAGGTGCGACCATGCTGCGTTTTGCGCTGTTTCATGTCGCATCCACTATGCCTACCCACGCAAGTGAGGTACCATTGTTTTCGGGAGACCTGGGGGCACGCTGGGTGGGTGGAAATTTGTTGATCCACGCAGATTCCAGAACTTTCCACCACAGAAAAGTGAGGAAAATGTGTTTTTTTTGTCAAATTTTTATGTTTGCAAGGGATTCTGGGTAACAAAACCTGGGGGTAGGCAGACGAGTCACCCCATACTGAATTCCCCTGGGTGTCTAGTTTTCAAAAATGTATAGGTTTGCTAGGTTTCCCTAGGTGCTGGCAGAGCTACGGCGCAAAAACAAAAGGTAGTCTTTTTGTCCAAAACGTGCTAAATTTCACTGGGAAATTGAGGTGCGACCGTGCTGCGTTTTGCGCTGTTTCATGTCGCAGCCACTATGCCTACCCACGCAAGTGAGGTACCATTTTTTTCGGGAGACCTGGGGGCACGCTGGGTGGGTGGAAATTTGTTGATCCACGCAGATTCCAGACCTTTCCACCACAGAAATGTGAGAAAAATGTTTTTTGTTGGTCAAATTTTTATGTTTGCAAGGGATTCTGGGTAACAAAACCTGGGGGTAGGCAGACAAGTCACCCCATCCTGAATTCCCCTGGGTGTCTAGTTTTAAAAAATGTATAGGTTTGCTAGGTTTCCCTAGGTGCTGGCAGAGCTACGGCGCAAAAACAAAAGGTAGTCTTTTTGTCCAAAACTTGCTAAATTTCACTGGGAAATTGAGGTGCGACCATGCTGCGTTTTGCGCTGTTTCATGTCGCAGCCACTATGCCTACCCACGCAAGTGAGGTACCATTTTTTTTGGGAGACCTGGGGGCACGCTGGGTGGGTGGAAATTTGTTGATCCACGCAGATTCCAGAACTTTCCACCACAGAAATGTGAGGAAAATGTGTTTTTTTTGGTCAAATTTTTATGTTTGCAAGGGATTCTGGGTAACAAAACCTGGGGGTAGGCAGACGAGTCACCCCATCCTGAATTTCCCTGGGTGTCTAGTTTTCAAAAATGTATAGGTTTGCTAGGTTTCCCTAGGTGCTGGCAGAGCTACGGCGCAAAAACAAAAGGTAGTCTTTTTGTCCAAAACGTGCTAAATTTCACTGGGAAATTGAGGTGTGACCATGCTGCGTTTTGCGCTGTTTCATGTCGCAGCCACTATGCCTACCCACGCAAGTGAGGTACCATTTTTTTTGGGAGACCTGGGGGCACGCTGGGTGCGTGGAAATTTGTTGATCTACGCAGATTCCTGAACTTTCCACCACAGAAATGTGAGGAAAATGTGTATCGTTTGTCAAATGTTTAGGTTTGCAAGGGATTCTGGGTATCAAAACCTGGGGGTAGGCAGACGAGTCACCCCATCCTAAATTTCCCTGGGTGTCTAGTTTTTTAAAATGTATAGGTTTGCTAGGTTTCCCTAGGTGCTGGCAGAGCTACGGCGCAAAAACAAAAGGTAGTCTTTTTGTCCAAAACGTGCTAAATTTCACTGGGAAATTGAGGTGCGACCATGTTGCGTTTTGCGCTGTTTCGTGTTGCAGCCACTATGCCTACCCACGCAAGTGAGGTACCGTTTTTATCGGGAAACCTGGGGAAACGATGGGTGGGTGGAAATTTGTTGATCCACGAAGATTCCAGAACTTTCCACCACAGAAATGTGAGGAAAATGCGTTTTTTTTGTCAAATTCTTAGCTTTGCAAGGGATTCTGGGTAACAAAACCTGGTGATAGGCAGTCGAGTCACCCCATCCTGAATTCCCCTGGGTGTCTACTTTTCAAAAATATATAGGTTTGCTAGGTTTCCCTAGGTGCCGGCTGAGCTAGGGCTCAAAAACAAAAGGTAGTCTCTTTGTCCAAAGAGCGCAAGATTTCACTGGGAAATTGAGGTGCGACCACGTTGCATTTTGTGCCGTTTCCTGTCGTAGGCACAAGGCCGACCCACACAAGTGAGGTACCGTTTTTATTGGGAGACCTGGGGGAACGCTGGGTGCATGGAAATTTGTTGATCCACGCAGATTCCAGAACTTTCCACCACAGAAATGTGAGGAAAATGTGTTTTTTTTGTCAAAATCTTAGCTTTGCAAGGGATTCTGGGTAACAAAACCTGGTGGTAGGCAGTCGAGTCACCCCATCCTGGATTCCCCTGGGTGTCTAATTTTAAAAAATTTATAGGTTTGCTAGGTTTCCCTAGGTGGCGGCAGAGCTAGGGTGCAAAAACTACAGGTAGGCACTTTGCCAAAAAAGGGTCAATTTGTAACTGCAAAATTTAGGTGTGACCACGTTGCATTTTGGTCCGTTTCCTGTCGCAGGCACAAGGCCGACCCACGCAAGTGAGGTACCGTTTTTATCGGGACACTTGGGGTAATTCAGATTTGTAAATCAACTGTTATTACCATTTGAGCTTTCATGCATTTCTCCCTTTCAATGAAAGACATTGTGTAAAAAAAAAAATCTTTTTGAAAAATGACCAATAATTCTCATGCTAGTATGAGTATTCCCAATTTTGAAAATGTGCAATTATATACTGTTTCTGAACTCTATAATTTGTACCCAATTCAGAAATACATAGGTGTCTTTCATACAGATTATTCCATGTATACATTTTCCAAGACAAAGTGCTCTATACCCAGTAAATGAAAAAATACCATTGCAAGTTGCTGCTCAGTTTTTGGATCTGGGTTCGTCGGGTTCTTGGTGAAACTACAAGTCTTATATATCCCCACAACCAGGAATGTCTAATGGATGTAACGGTATATTTCTTTCCAAGAGCTGTCAAAATTAGAAAAAGTTATAGGTGAAAACGTTGAGACAAAAGGCTGTTTTTTTCAACAAATGTTAAATTATTCCAATATCTAACTGTTAGTTTCTATAACGAAACCTTCATGGATTTAGACAAATGACCCCTTTCTGAATTCAGAATTTTGTCTTATTTTCGAAAACGTAAAGCTTTCCAGGATCCATTATTGCTTTTAAACTCATGTCTACCATTAACTGGAAGGAGGAGGAAAGCTCTAAAAATAGCAAAAATAGGCTATGTCCCAGAAAAATGCCAAAAGTGAGTGAAAAATTTCGGTTCTCTGACAAAAGACTGTCATTCCCTAAAAGCTGAGAAAATGGAGATTTCAGCCCCGCAAATCCTTTTTTGATACCATTTTCAGGGAAAAACCCAGAGGCCTTCATTTGCAGCCCATTTTTCCCATTTTTCTGAAAAAAACAAAAAAATCACAATATTTTGGTTAATTTCTGGGACCCCTCCAAGGGAATCCACAAACCCTGGGCGCCTTTAGAATCCACATGATGTTGGAAGAAAAGGACGCAAATTTGGCGTGGATACCTTATGTGGTCAAAAAGTTACAAGGGCCTAAGCGCGCACTACTCCAAAACGCCAAAAAAAGCCTTAGCACAGGAGGGGAAAAGGCCTAGCAGCGAAGGGGTTAAAACAAGCACTCAGTGTTGTTTCTCCTATCTTACCAACCTTATCAAGATTGTTTTTTGTTATTTCTCGATGTATGTGACCTCTATGTAACCATCATTCCACATTACTACCAGCCTCAGAATATACCATGTAATGTAACTTAAGGTGGCTTTGTAGAGCGCTGCTTGTCCCTCGTGAGCATTATCAGGTGCTGAGTAGGTAAGTGTAGGTGTGTGGTGAGGATGGAACTGAGTTCAGGCAGTCTGAATGGTCCTGTAAGAAGACTAATTAAAAAGCCAGGTGTTCAGCTTTTTCTGGAATTTAAAAAGTGAGGATGAGGCCCTACTGTGTTGGGAGAGGTCTTTCCAGGATTTAGTGGCTTAGCAAGAGAATGATTGACCTCTTAGTCTGCTTCTGTGGATGCAGGGTGTGTGCGAGTGAGAGTGATGCTGAGCAAAGTTGTCTGATGGGTTGGTGGAAGTGAAGCTGGTGATTGAGGTATGCGGGTCCCGTATTGTGTAGTAACTTGAATGCATGTGTGAGAAGTTTGAACTGGCAGAGATTCTGGATGGGGAGCCTTTGCAGCTCTCTGATGATTGGTGTGGTGTGGTGTGGGTACGGCACAGGAGGTCGAGAACGAGTCAAGTGGCAGTGTTTTAAATGGTTTGAACTCTGTGAAGAAGGTGGTTTGGGATTCCGGAGTAGATTGCTTTGCCAAAGTCCAAACTGCTTGTGATTAGGGCCTGCGTGATTGTAAGTCTAGTGTTCCGTTGAAGCCACTTAAAGAATTTACATGGCATGCAAAGGATGTGGAAGCATGAGCAGGTGACGTCGTTAACCTAGGACTTCATGGTGAGGTTGGTGTCCAGGATTATTCCTAGGTTCCTAGCTTGGTTGGATGGGGTGGGTATTAGTCCAAGTTCGGCGGGCCACCAGGTGGGTCCCAGGGTGAGCTCTTATTCCTGAAGATTAGCACTTCAGTTTTATCTGTGTTGAGCTTGAGGCAGTTTTCTTTCATCTAATTGGCCATGCTGATCATGCATTGCTTGAATTTTGTCTTGGTGGTTGATGGTGTCTTCTAAGAGGACAAAAGTGAGCTTTGTGTCATCAGTATAGGAGATGATGTTGACTTCGTGTGATCTGAAGATGTTAGCCAGAGTTGTCATGTACATGTCTAAAAGTGTGGTGAGGAGTGATGATCACTGTGGAACTCCACAGATGAAATACATCAAAAATATTTTACTGAAAACCACTGTTTATAAAAGCAGCAGGTTTTAAACATTCATGCTTAAGAAAGCAACTATATTTATTGAATCTAATGTGCTAACTAGAGTAAATGTTAAGGACCTGTACATTTGTCACCAACTGCTAACCCCATTACCCATTACCATGCTTGGTAGATTATTGATAATTGAACATAAACTGGAAAATCTGTAATCTTTTAATTTCTTTCAGTATGCTTATAGTTTGTCTGACTTGCATCTTTGACCCCCTCCCCGCTTTTAAATACTGGTTCAATAGAATTGATCTACCACTGGGGGACATCACCTGTTGATTTAAGAGCTATGCAAATACCACCTAAGAACTACTGGGCATTAAAATCATCACCATCTGGCAGACACCGCTTAACCTCGTCAATGCGTCGGAAGGCCCCCGGCATTCCGACGTCCTAGTAGGCATGTGCAGAGGACGGCCGGGGGCCGTCCGAAGCGAGCACGTGTCCATTTTTTCAGCACCGCGGTGGAATGTCCACCACGGTGAAGAAGTTAAGCTTTAACTCCTTATCAGAAAAAAATTCTGCAGCTTCAGTGTGATGTGATGCACAATATGTAAGGTAGCCTGGTAAATAATCTGTCAATACCTGATACATAAAGTAATTTGCAGTCATAAACCTATACTTTTTCTTCCAAAAATTTTGCTGTATGTGCCTGTCATGAATCCACAGGATACCTAGCAGGTGCTATTTTGTAGTTGCACACCACAGCTGTGTACTCCATGTAAGCAGTGCAGAATGGTATGACTAAATTGTAGTTTGTCATCAACGTTTGGAAAGAACCATTCATTTGTAAGTTTGTTGGCATTCTAAAACTTCTATCTCACCCCTTTGCACCCTGGCAAGGGTCTAGGATTTACTTTATTGGGGAAGATGTTTCTCCATGAGTAAATAGTTTTACTCTACAGAAAAAACAAGACAATAAAAAGTGCTTTTCCACACTGGATTATATTTACTCAGTGCAGAGAATGCCCTGCTCATAATTCTGCATTGGATAAATAGCAACTTTCACTTGACACCCCAAGTAATACACCTGGAAAGTTGCAATTGGTACAGCCCTCCAGGCATAATGTTAGTAATGTTAGAATTTTGAAAAAATTGTATTTTTTCACCAGTGAAAAAGAGTATGAGTATAGGTGCAAATATATGACCTTTCGTGTGAATCAGGCCGTTCGGCTTGACGTTTTGTGGTTTTCAATAAGGTAGTGGCTATTTACCCAGCCAACGGGTAAATGCATTTATTTCCCATTTACTCAACTGCTGTTTAGATAGTAGAAAAGATCACATATCAGAAAAGAACCATTATTTACACTTAAACCAACAACGAGTAGCAAGAAGTCAACCAATAAGCAAAAAAAGGGGGCTAATTACTATGTAGAGGTGAAGGAGAAGCTTAACTCATAATGTGTGCTGATAAAGTCAAGCATAGGGTATCCCTTCTTGGTGAAAAGATTCCCATCAGTCACCACTCGAATCCGCCCTTCATCATCTGGGATCCTTCACACCATGAAGGTAGAATAGTGTACCCACAGCGGTATGGCACATGTAAAAGCCTAGACCTACTTGTGGGACCCAGTGATTTGGATTAGAATGGTGTATCCGAAGGAAACTGAAAAGCAGTGCACTAAATGTGAAGTAAAGTGAGTGAATACGTGAAATATGGATAACGGTAAAATTGGGTAGAGAAGGTGAAAGAAAATTTAATATACTCCTCTTCAATCCCAACTTAATAAAAAGTGCGAAGTGGCCGGTACAAATAACCATTATCAAGAATGGAAGGTCGACATGTTTCTGCAGACTGACTAGATCCAGCTGGTATCTTGCTGCTTCCTCAGGACCATTAACGCTACTGCTTTAGTGAGAATATTAAAAAAGTAAAATATCACCTGAGTTTAAGTGACAACATCCTTCTCCTGACTTCATGATTCAACGGGATGTCAAACCATTCCCAAAGAAGCACATACATAGAAAAAAAGCAAAATACAAATAATCATGTTTAGATCACCGGTTTTTAGAAAGCTTTTTATCAATACAGTAATCTTATTTGCAACAAATGTGCTTGTATCTTCAATAGATAGATAGAGCACATCAGCCTACAATCTATCAAGTGTAGACGCTCACTTACCTACGTGGCAGGAGAGAAAGGCCCCACCTCACCTTATTGAGTGCTGTAAGGTGACTTTCCAAGCAACGACCAAATGACATTTTCTTATTAAAAGTAGATGTTTTCAAAATGGTGAGTTATAAAGTTTGACTTTGTACATGTGCCAGCCAGTATGCTCGAATATATATAAAATTTTGCGCCATTATACAAAGATAAGACATCTCCATAGGTAAATGGCTCGCAAAAATAGTGTCGACCGAACCGATAGTTATTCCGCTGTCAATGAATCCAATAATATATGTGGAGTACGACGTTCCTGTTAACCCACCCCGGTCGCTTAAAGCTTGCAAGCTAAAGATTACAGGCAACCTAAAGGTGCTGGCATGGACCCGGACTATGGTGATTCTGAGGTCCGCATCGCCGGCATCATCTTGGATATTTTTGGCAGTTTTTTTAGCGTAATAACGGGAAACTAGCAAATATCAAAAAGGGGCATGGCTCAGTTCCCCAAAGCAACCTCAGTTTGCTGTCCAGCCCGCTTCCCGCGCTCACCTGTCCGTCGGTACCCCGGGCGTCCCTCTGGGCTGTCGTGGGAGGTACCGACGCGGTGCGCAAGGAAGCGTTATCTGCCGGTTCCTGGTGCGTCAGAGGGATGCGACGCACAGGGCCTCTGGGAAATGTAGTCCATGGCCCCGTTGGATTCATTTAAGGCGCAATCAATACCTGATTCGTTAATTCATTTCTTAGTTGCACATACCTTCAATGACACAAATATATGTCGGTAAAGTAGGTCTAGGCTTTTACATGTGCCATACCGCTGTGGGTACACTATTCTACCTTCATGGTGTGAAGGATCCCAGATGATGAAGGGCGGATTCGAGTGGTGACTGATGGAAATCTTTTCACCAAGAAGGGATACCCTATGCTTGACTTTATCAGCACACATTATGAGTTAAGCTTCTCCACCTCTACATAGTAATTAGCCCCCTTTTTTTGCTTATTGGTTGTCTTCTTGCTACTCGTTGTTGGTTTAACTGTCTATGTAGGGATAGTAGCATTGTTAGGTCATTAAACTGTCCCTAGGACCCTCTCCTCCCCTGTTGTGTTTATGCTCTTGTGCAGCTGCTAGCTGCGGGTCCTTTTAACTTTTATTCCTGGTCCCTTTTGGGACTTTTGTTTTGATGAAGAGGGTGAAGTGTGACCTGTGACGTGTGGCTCATCGTAACACAGTGGTTTTGTTAAACTGTTTCCGAATATGGCCACCAATTTAGGATTGGCTTTCGATGAAGCGGAAATCGAGTCCATTCTTTCTGAAAACTCTAGTATCCTTGATATGATACCGACTGCCCAGGTCAACAATGATGAATGTTGGGCAAAAATGTTACTATTGAAAAAGAGTCAGGCCAGGATCTGTGTCCACGCGATATCCATGGCAGAATACCTACGTGGCAATTGTGCCCCAAGTGGATTAATTTTGACTAATGCCCCACGTCTGTTTCTGGACGATAAGGATTTCCTACGCGATTGGTCGCTAATCGCCTGGAAATGTACTCGGGATTGGCTGGTGCTTATTATCAAAACAGCCAAAAAAAGAGGCAGACAGGATCTTAGTGGAGATCCAGGTGCTAGAAGGCCAGATTAAAACGATGATTACAACTAAGGCTTTTACTAAGAATCAAGATGAGGGTAACAAAGCAAGCAAAGAGTTTAGAGATTCGATCTTGTTCACTAAACTTGAAAAATTCAAAAAATATCTTGCTAAATTTTCTATGGAAAAAGTATACCCATATACCAGCGATACCTATACACCTGCGCCCTTTAACAAAAATGGGTGTAAGGGAGGTTCAACTTATGGCACCTCTAGTTCAGGGGAGGAGTCGAGTTACTCCGATAAATCTAATTCTGGGAATGCACAAAATAATAAGAGGGGAAGAGGAAACAACAGGAGAAATTGGAGAGGTTTCAGTCACGGGGTCGGCCAACCTCCTTTTCCTCCATGGTGGCAACCAACACCATGGGGTGCACCCACTTACCCACCACAGGGGGACCTTATGGTGCTCAACCATTCTATTCGGAATACAACCAGCAGCCTTTTTTAGGCTTTGGCCAGGGGAGAACGAGGGGCCGACGCAGGTCACAACAACAGAGCCAGGTCCAGTGGAATTTACCCCCTCAAACGATGGACCTAAGGAATGGGAAGAAGATCCCCCAGGAACAACCAGGGACATCAGCGGGACCAATCTCGTAATGAATCTGAGTTCCCACATAATGACTGAGCTTGAAGAACAAGTATTGAACAGAGGACTTGGGTTTGTTACAACTAACACCGTTGACCCTTTCCTCACGAATATTGAGATGAACAAGTTCTTTAGAAAAATCCGGTTACATTACTTGTTCACCAAAGAAGAGGGGCAAACAGGGGATTCTCCTACGAATGATGAAAATACTGGCCTAAAAAGACCTTCCACATTTAATCCTACTACTGTAGGACTCCCCGCGAAAGTTAGGGCTTTCGAGGAGGCAGTTGTTTATGACTTACAGACACTATTCCAACAACGTCACAAAACCTTCATCAATCTAAGCAAGAAGGAACAAGAGGCTTTGAACGGTCTGGCTAACAACACATCTGTGGTAGTCAAACCGGCTGATAAGGGTGGGGCTATAGTCCTGTTGGACTCAAGCACTTACCGCGAGGAGTGTTTACGTCAATTGAATGACACGAACGCTTATCGGAAACTAACAACTGATCCTACACCAAGACTTACAACTGTCATTGGCCCTATTGTAGAAGAGGCTTTAGCAGAGGGATGGCTCACTACCAAAGAGGCACAATATTTATGTGCGATTAATCCAGTGATGCCATACTTCTACGTATTGCCGAAAATACACAAACCCCAGAGGCCACCCCCTGGGCGCCCCATAATATCGAGCATAGGATCCTTGTTGGAACCTTTATCCACCTTCGTGGACTGCTTCTTGAAACCAATGGTACGAGAGATGCCAACCTATTTAAAGGACACGAAAGATGTGCTCAGGATTTTACCGGATGTCAAATTCGACAGAGAAAAAGACCTATTGGTTTCCTTCGATGTGGAAAGCCTGTACACCTCTATACCACAGACTGAAACCCTAGAAGTGGTGGAGAACCTTTTAGAGGCCAGAGATCTTAACTCCATTACCCCTGTGAGATTGATCATGATGCTTGCCACTTTGGCCATGACAGAAAACTTTATTAAGTTTGAGGAGACTATCTACTTGCAGATTAGCGGGACTAGTATGGGCAGCGTTTTTGCCCCTAGTCTCGCTAATCTGTACGTACACAGGTTTGAGCAAGAACAGGTGCTCAACGAAATTAATCCCTACCTTGGATGTTTGCGTCTATGGAAACGCTACATAGACGATGTGCTGGTGGTATGGCGCGGATCGGTCGATGATCTTAAGAACTTTCATGAGTGGTTGAACAGGAGGAATCGGTTCTTGAAATTTACTATTGAATATAGCAAACAACAGCTAGCATTTCTAGATCTGTTAGTTACCTCCACACATGCCGGTTTACAATCAGAGATCTATCGCAAACCAATGGCTAGGAACTCCTTACTGAGCTATGAAAGCTTTCATCCGTAAGCACTCTCTGACAACCTGCCCTACGGGCAATTCCTTCGAATCCAACGGAATTGCTCAACTACATCTGCATTTGAGGAACATGCAAAGATTCTCGAAAATCAATTGATTGAGAAGAAGTACCCTAAGCGGTTGATCCGAACTTCTAAAAAAAGAGCCTCCAATAACAACAGGGAGAGTTTATTAGAATTACTGCCTCCAAAACAAGAGCAGAAGTGGATCACGTGTGTGAACACTTTCAGTACCCAGTCTAACCAGATAAAAAGAATCGTTAAAAAACATTGGGCTATTCTTAATACTGGGACTGACACCGTCACTTTACCACCCCCTCTTTTCGCATTTAAGCGGGCCGTAATGTGAAGGACCAGTTAGTCCATACGAGGATTCGAGTGGTGACTGATGGGAATCTTTTCACCAAGAAGGGATACCCTATGCGTGACTTTATCAGCACACATTATGAGTTAAGCTTCTCCTTCACCTCTACATAGTAATTATCCCCCTTTTTTTGCTTATTGGTTGACTTCTTGCTATTCGTTGTTGGTTTAACTGTCTATGTAGGGATAGTAGCATTGTTAGGTCATTAAACTGTCCCTAGGACCCTCTCCTCCCCTGTTGTGTTTATGACAATATTTACACTGCCACCGGCTAAATAGTAGAGATTCTCCACTGTTTGGCTGACAGTCAAGCAAATAGCAGAAAAACGTCACTATTTACCCGGCTGCTGGCTAAACAGTGGAGATTCTGAAGTGTTCGACTGGCGGCTGTGCAAATAGCAGGAACAATTTAATATTAATAATAACTCTCCTATTTGCAATTCAGAAGTGATGCAATGGTCCTTTTACTAGTCTAAAGAAACTTCTAAATTATAAAAAGTGTTTTTGTCAATAATGAAAAGTACTTTTGTGGTCGCGAACCTTGTGACTTTGCCTCATGAGGCTCTTAGCGCTAAAACTGACTTAAAAGCAGCCATTAACATGTAGGTCTTGAGGTACCAAATGTTTGAATGTTTCCAAATTATTTTGACTAACATGGCATGCAATGTCATTTCATTACACCATGGGGCAAGACATAGCTACTTAGGAGGGCCTTTATGGAGCTGTCTTGTGCTCCACAAATTCTACAACACCTTTGCATTTACCTGCAGATGTGACTAATGATAAAGATGATTAGAACCTTTGCAAGACTAGTTAAAGCTGTTTACTCTTCCAAAGCTAAATACTCACTCTTACTCACAAAGCCATGGGAAAGAACATGGGTCAGAAATAGGATTCCCAAAAGGCTCCATGTTATGAGAACACCTCTCTTTCTGCAGAAATAAGTGCATTCTGAAATGATAACTTCTGGTTCAGTTCAATTAAGCAAATCAGACTAAAAAATCTGAAAATAATGTTTCATAAAAGCAAAAAACAGTCATGGAAATATTTTATCCGAATAACATAGAGCCATCTAATATTTAGGGTGATTTTATCAAAATAGAAACAGTTACATAGGCCCCCTTATGCAGTGACCAAACTGTATAAGTGAGAGGCTTTGTTCCAATCTCCTGACAGTTGTAAGAAAAACGATTGTTCTGATTTAGACTTTCAAGGACAGATTTAACTTCATCAGGATGGCAAAGGACAATACCTTCGCCATTGTGAGGGACATCCACCCACCAAATTTAGAGTTATCCGCTGACCCTGTAGAGAACTGTCTTCATTAAAAATTATAGTGATATTCCCCCGTGGTCAAGTCATAATTTCTTGTGTGGCAAAGCTCACAACATTAAACAGAGAACCTTCAAATTAGTACAGGTACAACAATATCCTTTCTCTCATTTTACATGTTTTATTTCTTTTTTTCTGTAGTTTATCAAAAACATTTAAAATATTTTTTCTTTTTTAAATCTTTTCTTGTGTATACATCATTTCACGATCCAATCAATATTTAAAAATACAGTGAAGATACAATGTGTTAAAAACACCTAGTGCTCTCCATGAAAAACTAACACCCTGTCTGTCACACACCAATCCACATACACACTTACTTATTCATACCAAATTTACAGATTCAAAAACAATTTCTAATGTTGAGGTAACACAGATATTATTTGTGTGATTTCCACGCCAGGTCTACGCGTGTTTCGGTGGGTTCAGACCACCTTCCTCAGGACCAGACCAGAAAGAGTTTCACTCTATCTTCTTCATGTGTGTGCAGGGTGCCTGCAATTACAAACAAAATGTAATGTACCTGTAACTAGACCTTATTTGAAGGACAGTTTACTTAATCTCTAATGTTTCATCTATCAATTTCTTTATACATTGGTTATGAGACATCACATTGCACCGGAAAATCAGTATAGCCACAAGGATGAAAGGCGTAGTTTTTTATGGGAGTGAGAACAAGGTTTAGCTGGTAAAACTCAGGTCCACTACAACCCTAACATTAAATTATCTTAAAAGAAATTAGTTACCATTCATTTGGGGCACACTGGAGCGGTTCAGACTGGGTAAGGATACTTCTTTAAATTTTCTACTCTAGTCTCTAGAATGGAAAGTTTTTCTTATTCTAATCTCACCTTAAGGTCGAAGGTGCCCAACTGTGTCCAATATCTTTTGTGTGCAGGTATCGACTTTTCTTCAGAAATAAATCAAAAAAGTTTTTCTGCCTAAAGGAGAAATATATTTTTTTTAGAAACCTATTTTCATTCATATAGATTGCCATAATGATAGCAAGAAAAACGATTCTTACCCCAGATTTATCGTAGATGCGTCGTTTTGGGGACTAATCTTTCTCTTAGTTTGTACAGCAGAATAAGACGATTATATAAATGAGGCTTTCATTTTTGGTAACTCTAAACAAAATAAACTCAGATTGTATCACTTATCCTTCATATTGCTCTACTAATCATGACAGACTAAAAAGGCTCTTACCCCAAATTTATCATAAGTACGTCGCTTTCAGGCCGATTCTTTGTCTTAATGTATAAAGCAGGACGAGGCAGTTATTTTTCTGTGACTCTCATTTTTGATCACCTTAGACAAGATAGACCGAGATTGTATTCCTTGTTTAGCAAGTTCCTCTATTAGTTACATAGATCAAGATTGTGTATTTTAACTAACCTTTATTGATTCGAAAGGGGATATGGTCTTTGGTTGTCGTATTGTTCATATGTTGGCCATGATGAACCTCTTTGGATTCTTCACTCTCGAAATTGACAGAATCTACAATTAAAGAGTTGCATATATAGTATAACTTATAATGTATTTATATGTTATTTACTATACTAATCCGGGGTCATAGTCTGAGACATAAGTACACCATGTATGGTATACCCATAGACATCAGCTATTTCCACCGTATTTATAAATGCGCACAATCTAGAGTGCCTAACATCCTCAGAGTTATGAATATGCGTGTTGTTAACCCATATCAAACGTAACCTATATTAGGTATCTACATTTTTAGTTTGTTGCTCCCGACTGATGTTTATAAATGGATTACAAACACCAAGCAGTCAGTTTAAAAGAAATTCCTGCTATGTACCGCTAGAGGATTAACTTCTCTCGCAAAGTTTTTACGGCATCGTAAGCATACCTTATTTCGATATTGTGACCGATGTATATGGACCTCCTGCCTCGTCTCTCCTTTTCCGACCCGCGTTGCTGAGAGTAATCGGATTTAACACTTTAAATACCTTCTACAGATTCGCGTGATTTACATTTACGGCGTTTCATGAACCGGAAGCCGTTGGATCTGGTTCCGGTCTGTAAATACGGGCGCCATATTAGGACAGGATAGTATAATAAGTACTAGATGGTGTTAGTAGAGTATCAGGATGCTAAACTAATATACAAAAAAATGGCGTGATCTGTATGCCTCGATATTTAAACAATCTTGCTATTTTGGACCAAGTTCTACAAATTCACGAAATTTACATTTTTAAAGTTTAGCAATCCGGGAACCGATGTATCTAGTTCCGATTTGTGAGCATGGGCGCCATCTTGAAACAGAATAGTATTGTAAGTATTAAATCACATTGATAGGGTATTATTATCTAAATGTTGAAATATTATCAAGAGAGGCATGATTTATGGCCTCAATATTTAAACAGTCTTTTTTTTAATAAGTTGGCTATTTACTTTCCTGAAAGCATGAGGAAACGATAAAACGTTACTTAAACCTTTTGAGTGATACCTTTCCAGTGTGATGGACGTTACCTACTCATATTACCCAGTTTTTGGACAATACAGATTGAACTTACTGCTTAGCATATGCTTGGTTTCATGGTGTCAAGTAAGACCCTTATTATGAATATTCAGTCCTCTCTACACATATATGTGATGGATACAGGGGAGGGTTTTACCAATTTATATATGTTTGGTAACAAACCAAGCTATGTTTTCATTTAATCCCCTGCGGACACTATCAAATTGAAAAATCCAGAAGCTCTCACGTTTTTTTCGGGTATGTTCCATTGGTTGACCTATTTTGTGTTGCACCTTCTCTAGAATGCACCACTGTAGCTCCGTTTCATTGTGATTCAAGTCTATGCAGTGTTCCACTAAGGGTGCTGATATTTTCTTCATCCTCACTGCCGACTTGTGTTCACTGAATCTAGTGCGGAATTCCCTACCAGTTTCACCAATGTAGGCAAGGCCACATGGGCATAGGATTATATAAATGACATTACTACTCCTACAGTTTGTCAATGATCTTAGGTTCACTTTGAAGTTGTTATAACTTATTGAGTCGGTTATGATTGCGGCATCGCAAGCATGGCAAGATCCACATCTATGGTTTCCAAGTATCAGATTTTGTCCTGTTATGGATGTTTGAATACTTCCTATCTTCTGTTTGTTTCTAGTGTGGACTAAACGATCTTTTAAGTTTGTATTCCTTCTGTATGCCACTAGGGGTTTAGATGCAAAGGTCTCACTCTCCTCTTTTTTTAATATACTCCAGTTTCTGTTAATTATATTTTGGATTTTGTAATTCAGTGGTGAGTGGTTAATGACACAAGTGATTTTATCCATGGGTTTCCTTCTGGTACCACTCAACAATGAATCCCGGTCATAATACTTTGCTCTTTTAAAAGCTTGCCTAACCAATCGATGGGGGTAACCTCTTGTAAGTAGTCTTGTTTTCCGTGCTTCTCCATGGCATTGATATTCCGTCAGGTTTGTGCAGTTGCGACGTATCCTGAGGAATTCGCCAAACGGGATAGAGTCCATTTGACAATGAGGGTGAAAACTCCCAAACTGGAGAATAGTGTTTTTAGCAGTTGGTTTCCTATAAAGGCTCACTTCTAAGGCTCCACTACTACCATTTCTCTCAATATCCAGGAACTCTACCTTGCCTGTATGGTAATGGGATGTAAACCTTAGATTGGGGTCACTCGAGTTTAACCAAAATATATAGTCCTTCAATTGGACCTCCATCCTGTGCCAAACAAAAAAAATATCATAAATAAATCGGCGCCACAAAAAAACATTTAAAAAAAAGGTGCAACCTCGTTGTACACATGTCTCAGTTCCCATTCGCCCATATAGGCATTCGCCACACTTGGCGCGCACGAAGCTCCCATGCTGGTGCCCTTTACTTGTTTGTAAAGGGCACCATCATATTCAAAGAAGTTGTTCAATAGAACAACCTCCAGACATTGCAGAATGAATCTATCTGGTCGATTTTCTGGATACCTATGTAGCAGGGATGACACAGCCTGTAACGCTTCACACTGAGGGATGTTGGTGTACAACGCCTCAATGTCAAGCGTCACTAGTATGTCAGTGGCTGCGTCAAACACAGTTCCCTCTATTTTAGTGATCATATCTCCCGTGTCGCGGACGAATGATTCATATTTCTGTGTCAATGGGCACAAGAATTTGTCCACGTACTTTGATAGAGGCTCTGTGCTGGACCCAATCGTGGAAATGATTGGTCGCATGTGGGGGCTAGTCTCATTCTTATGTGTCTTTGGTAGACCATACAATGCTGAGACTACTGGACAGGGTTTATTCAGAAAAATTAGTTCATCTTCACAGATGAATCCTTCTTCAAATGCAGTGTTTGTTATTTCCCTTATAGTTACATTAAGGCGTTGTAATTCCCTTGGGAGTGCTGGCCTATAGTGTTCCTCAACACTCAGCATCTCTAGCATCTTTTTGTCGTACTCACTTTTATCAAAAATAGTGATGCCCCCACCCTTATCGCATGGTTTTATTATCAAATTGGTGTTTCGCTCGATGTTTTTCAGGGCTAAATTTTCTTGTTTTGATAAATTATAGTTGGGTCTATTGGTTCCTGTTAAGAGACGTGTGATGTCTTGCAGTACCCTTCATTCAAAAATTTGAACCTCGGGCCCCATGACATCTAATGTTGGTGTAAAGCTAGAAGGTGGTTTACAGCCAGATACATTCAGATTTTCTTCCTCTCTTATTCTGCCGCCCAAAAATTTCTTTAGCCTGACTTTTCTAAAAAATGCAAAGAGGTCCTCGTGAAGTTTACATTTATTCAACTGGGTACAAGGAACAAATGATAAACCCCGACTCAAAAGTGTTGTTTCTTCATTGACAGGTAGTGCTTCCATCGTGGTTCCTGTTATGCAAGAAACATTTGAAGGGCAGTACAATCAGACATGACGGTCAGCTTGCAAATTCTTTCAAAACAAAACTCCCAAAGCATAAGTTTGTTTTTGAAAAACAAAAAAAGAAAATGTTGCCACATGCTGGAGTTTTGTTCCAGGGTGACAGGGTCGTTTTCCCTGTACATTACAGCCAAGTTTTACTCTAAATATAATTCAACTGCCCGTTCATTGTTGGGACATCAGAGGAAGTATTCTGTCAAGAAGCCACACGCAAGGGAATGAGACCATAATTAACTGAACTGAACGTCATGCGAATATGAATGAGTTTTTCCAGAAAATCAGAGAAAGACATACAGGCATCAAGGAAACAGAAGAAAAGAAACTCACAGTGATTTTTATTCAATGACTTTATTACAAATGTTGTAAGAAATAACTCACTGAATACACATAGACATTTTGTTACCTCCATTCTTGTGCACTATTGATCAATCATTTCTATGTTCCTTTTTAATACTCATTTTCCAGACAGGGTATGTGAATTCAGTATTGAGGTTTCAGAACTGATTTGCGGTGTTTCTCTTTCAAATATTATTTTCGGGCTGTTGCTCAGACACAGTCTTTGTGGAAGGTGATGACTCTCATAGCAGTAGCAGTAGTAAACCCTCCCAGCAGAAGTATCCAAAAATGGACACAAGGAAGGATGAGATGTTAGCATCTGTCTGTCATCAGCCTTTCTGAGACATCATCAGGCACAGATAAATTGACAGCCCTGCTTAGAAACTTTTACAATTTTAACAAAAGAAACCTATTACCTATTCCGTACTTCTATCATCTACCCTAGGTTTTCGGTCAGCAGCCCTTTGCTGAAAAAGGACCTCACAGAATAGTGTGAACAGCTTTTTCTCCATTCTTCCACACTTCAGTTCTGGGTCTTAGTCCTCTATTCATAGGGATGCAGTCAGTACATGGCCACTTTATAGGGAAGCTGTATCTACTCTCCATCACGTCATGCAAAATACATCTCATTGGTCCATGCACTAAAACGTTTATCACACAAGGAGTCTTACTACTACACTCTTAGGAGCAGATTCACTATGGGTTTGCACTGCCTTTACATCACTGAAGGTGGCACAAGGCAACCCAAGCTCTTAAATGGGATATCCTAAGCCACGCAAAGCCACTTTGCATGCCTCTGCATGGTTTAGCAAATCCAGAATACCGCAAGGCAGTGCCAATCACTAACTTGCATTATCCTGTTTTGAGAAGGTGCTCTTTGGGTAAAGCATGGGCATTACCATGCATCCACCAATGTAAATTGATGCAATCCCAGATTTACTAAGGTGAGTAAACCTAGGATTGCGTCAAAATGGTACACCTTCTCAAGTGAGGCGCAATGATGAGAAATATCTGTATTGCTCCTTTTTTACTTAAAAAAACTTAAAGCATTGTTTCTGTGGAGGAAGATGTCCTTTCCTGCACAAAAACAATCCTACTCATAATGCAGTCTCCCCTGCATCATGGCACAAGGGTGCCTGTGTTGGCGCTAAGCAGAACACAGTGAACTAGCGCAATGAGAGAGCAGAAAGGCATCATATCTTAGTAGAAATGATGCATTCCTGCTTTCTCCCTGTTGTGCAATGCAGCACAGCAAGTTGTCTTGCTGCCTTGCATTGTGTGACTTCTTAGTAAATTTTCCCCTTGCTACATACCCACTGCACATATGCACACAGATGGAAAATCAGCACAAAGATCTAGAGGTCACATAGAATCCCTCTCTGGGCCATGCGATATGATCTATCCGGATGCTCCACCTCCTCTCTTCTGCTCCTCACAGCCTTCTTTTGATCTTGAGCTTCCCTTTACTGATTGCCATATACCTTTGACCTATTTGCTAGTCATTAACAATTTTCCTGTCTTCAGCCATCTTGTCACCTTGGTTTAGAATCCCCTAGGTCTGACGCTCCTGGTCCTTCTCATCCTGGTCCCACTTGACCTAGAATTCTGCATTCTTTATAACCCTCTAGTCAGTCTAATCGAGGGACTCCAAGACCTACTAGCCCTGGTAGTTGTGGTTGTTGTCTTCCTGGTCCTTGTCCATTTGCTTCTGGCCCATTGGTCCTTCTTAAACGGAAGTCTGTGGTCTTGGCCCTCCTGTCTCTGATGTTTCTCCCAATTGTTTTCCTGGTACTGGTTCTCTTTGGTCTATCTGCTTGGGTCTGCCACGTCTGGCCCTGGTTGTCCTTATCCCTCTGGTCCTGGTTGGTCTGCAAAGGCCCTCATAGCCCTCTTTGTTGTTATACTCCAAGGCATTCTGTTCCTTCTACCTCTGGTCCTTCTGTTTCTTTGGACCATTGTCCAGTGGGTCCAGATCCCCACTGCACCACACCCTCCAGGCCCTCCTGATGCTTTTCACCTTTCTTCCAGTAACCCTAGTGCTGTTATTCATAGTCCTGTCCCTCATCATCTATTTATTTCTGGTCCCCTCAGTCATAGGTAACCCTGGTCCTTATAGATTAGGTCTCCTTGGGCCTGGTTCTTCTTGTCCTGGTACTCGTGGCTCTGGTCATCAGCCCTCGTAGTTGTTCACCTCTTGACCCTTATTCTCCTACTGCTTCCTTCCGCAGTCTCCCTTCACAATGACTTTAGTCAGGTACAGCCGCCAAGCCTGTCACACAGATTTATTTTTTTCACCTTACAGATTTATTTTACTGAGATAACACTGTCAAGTACAGATATGAGAGCCCAGCAGAGGCAGGACCCTACACTGCTTAATATTTAAAACATCAAAACTACCATTCCCAAAATGCACTGTGCAGGTCACAAAAATGTCAGTGTGGCTGAGGGGGCAACTTATGAAATGAGGTCAATAAGCATCAATGCCATAAACCTACTCTGATGAGTGAATAGTATGAAGGTGTGTGTTTATTCACACGCAGCAGAGAAAACTCCCCCTCTGAATTACCCGGATGCATTACTCACCTCTCTCCTGCTTTCACTCCCCCTTTCCACAGTGTACCACTCAATTCACCTCTTGCAAGTGCCCGAAAGCACTGTGTCCCAAACACCAATTACCTACTGTATGTGTTCCTTCATCAGGGGCCAATATCCTACCTGTCTACATTACCTGTTTGCTGCTGCTTGATGACTGCTTCTGTGTTACCAGATATAAAATACTAAGCATGCACAATCCCCCTGAAAAAGGAAGCCTAAAGGAAGCACAAAGCCTTCCATAAGAAGCCCAAAAAAGAGTCTGGCCTTCAAAAACCATCAAAAGGAGCATCATGAGCATTAAAAAACAATGTCTTCTCATGCGTGAATAAAACATTTATGCAACATACTTTAAAACCATACTTAGGGGCCGATTATGATCGCGGACGGACTTTCGTCCGTCCGCGATCACTGAGGAGGAGGGAACGTCCGCATGGGCTGCGGCGTTCCCTCCTGTACGATTAGGATGTGACCGCCACCCTGGCCGTCACATCCTCTATTACTTACATTGCAGCGGGTGCGGCTTCAAGCTGCAACCGCAGCAATGTAAAAAATGCAGGTGTTGCATTTGTATGCAGAAAGAGGCAGGCACCGCGCGGTGCCTGCCGCTTTCCGCATACAAATGCAGGGGGGTACCATAGGTACCCCCCATGTGCACCCCCCACCCCCACTTCACCTAGGGGGCCCGCAACGGGCCCCCGCAGTGAAGTTACACATGCTTTTCCACGGCGGAAAAGCCGCCGCGGAAAAGCATGTTTCCCATCCCATCCTAATCTGGCTGACGGTGTCTGAGAGACACCGTCACCATATTAGAGCTTTTCCGCCGCGGTTGTAAGCCAACCGCGGCGGAAAAGCAGCGGACGGAAACCAGGACCCACCAGCCATCCTAATGTGGCGGTGGGTCTTTGGTGGGTCCGCAGCGGATTTTCAGCATCCTCCGGGCCGGCGGTGGCTTCCGCCGGCCCAGAGGATGCGGAAAATCCGCTATCCTAATAAGCCCCTTAGTATTTTTTGCTGACAGCCAAATACTCCCTCACTGAAGCGCAGAATATCTGTGAGCTATATCCTGAAGCTACTGTTTCATTTTTTCATATTTGAATATTTAAAAAAATAAAAGTTTTTATTCAAATTTATTTGCAAACATCTTACTTTAATTCATTTAGTTAGCTTTTTGACAAATTATTGTACATTTATATATGAACTTATTTTCAAATGCTTCACACTTTGCATTCCCTCTACAAGATAACTAGCACACTACCACTGCCTGGAGTCTCTTTGTTCTTTATGGCCGGCTAAATAAAGACCTTCTTCACACTATTTTACAGCCCGTTGACCAAACTGTACATCATCTCTACTATTTATTCTATGGTCAACTAAACCACATTGATTATGTACTAGTTTGTTGGCCACTAAGTTAACAGCAGAGAGTTTGCACTATTTGGCCAGCAGCTGGGTAAATAGAGACTTCCTTTCAATAAATGTGTGTCGATTGGGTCCAATTCATGGCCCTATGACTCTAGCTAAAATTACATTTGCACTTGTTTGCAATTCACAAAATACTTGTAATAGTAGTCCTAGAAAGCCACAGCAGGTATGAGTCTTTAGACATACATTTACAACTGACACTTGACTTTTTAAAGGCTGCCTTGTCTTCCAGTGGACAATTATGTACAGCTATAATTCCACAAATGGGAAAGTGCAGCGAACGTGCAAAAGCACATTTCAATTTTTTCTTTCTCTTTGTGGGGATATTATTTTACCCCGCAGAGAAAAGTCATTCCCTGCACAACCAGCAAATATGATAATGAATCATTACTCTTACCATCCTGGAAGTGGACTCACTCAAGTGCTTGGCTGGAGTAATTTTCCAACGATTTCCAAGGTGAGAATTAGTCAGATTTCTCTTTGCTGATGCAGTTGCGGACGGCACAGATCGTGGGTGGCATGGCGAGTGGGGTGGGGGGAGGTTGGAGGAGGAAGGGGAATATAAAAAGAAAACAAAAAACACTTACCTTGTCGCTTCGTCTCTGCACTGTTTCTCTTCCGTGGGACCCATGAGACTCCGGCCGAACAGTAACAGGAAGCACACCCAGGCTCCCCTGAAAAATCACAATGCTGCAATGCAGCATTGTGATTGGTCTTAACGCCGTGGTTCAGCGCCCAGCCAGGGAACGGTGGTCTGGGTATGTTCTCCACACAGGCTGTAATGCAGCCTGCATGGAGAACATGCAAAGTGTGCATGAATGTTTGGGCTGGCCAAGCAATCATTGCGCACTTGGAGTGGGAAAACCACTCCTCCCCTCACTTGCCCTGCTTAGTGAGCAGAGCTGCCCAGCCAGCCCACAAAGCAGCTAGAAACAATAAAAGGAAAATAACAGCAAGTTATTATCATTTTATTTTTCCTTTTCTCACACTGCTTAAAAGCAGTAGGGAGACGCTCCTCCGCCTTAACGGAGGTGCCACCACTGTGTGAACGCCTATAAACATATACATTTGTGGAAGTTCACAAACGTACAAGGCCAACCACACCTTGTAAGATCCTCTTTCCACCTGCTACATGAGAAAGATTTCTAAGGATTTCTCTGAACTTGTGACGAAGAATTCTCCAGCTGCAAATGCATGTACACCTCCTAGGATCCTTTCGTGAATTCCTGGGGGGCGTACACGAAGTATTTTTGTCCATAAACCTATGTTGACAGTCAAAATACCTTTGACAATTAAACTCATGGGGGCATATTAGCAAGAACCTCGTTAAAATTATCGCAGTTTTAGCGGCAGGAAACTGCCGCTAAAACGGCAATAATGGGCTTGCTAATATGCGTTATAGAATCCCAATAGAAGCCCAGGTTAGATGTTCTGCACATCTAACCTGGGCTTCTATTGGAATTTTATAATGCATATTAGCAAGCCCATTATCGCCGTTTTAGCAGCAGTTTCCTGCTGCTTAAAATGGCGATAATTTTAACGAGGTTCTTGCTAATATGCCCCATGGTTTTTATCTTGCACATAGGTTAAGATTCACTACATGCCTACCACACTGTATATTACTAATTGTGTTAATGGGTGTGAAACTTTATGTCTGGTGGGAATCCCTCTGTTGGCCCTCAAAAGTTAGTGGTCACTGAAGATTAAATAGGTGGCGGTACAATTTGTTTATTTCCTATTTTATCGGATAACTCAATACATCTTTCTCCACAAGGTATCACTGTAGCATCTTCAAGAATACAGGTAAACAAAATGATGCATCCATTCTTTGGGTCCACTAATGAAATGCATGTCTTTGATATCCAACTCATGGACTGGATATCAAGTGGAAAAGGCTACAGTCACAGGGTCAGCACTTCAGTGCATGCAGAAGTAAGAGACTAAGTTGTGACCTACCAGTACTACACTCTGGGACGATCCTCATAAAAGCTGAGGGGGCAAACAGTATAGGACATAACATATCTGTTTGTTTATGTCAGGAGTTCGCATGCACAATATTCAATCAATTAGAGTCTGAAACACACCACAATCCGGAGCAGGATTTTTTAAAACCCTTGCCTTTCACTCAGTACCTCTGGTGCACAATTTGTGCTTTCTGTCCTGCAGGTCTCTCTGCTTCAAAGAGCATCATACTGATGTATGTCCATCCAAAGTGAACAGGGACTGGTCATTATCGATAAAAGGAATACATTCAAGATCTTGAAATTAACTGGGACCAGATTAAAGAAGCAACTGAGAGGTGCAGCAGGCATTTGCACTTATGTTTAACACCCTCAGAACCCTTCTTTATTACAGAAGGGGATGAATATGCTTGCAAAGCCCCTTTTGCACTATAGCACATTTCACAGCGGTGCAATGTCAATGGGGTGTTCTTTCATTAGCATGTCGGCACAGGGAAAAAGCATTTTTCGGGAGAGGCACTGACTGTGTGCCATCATGATAGTATTTGTTGTTCACCCTATGTGGGAAGGGTATGCCCAGACGTGGGTCCCGTGCTCACTATGTATCTCTAGAGTCACGTAAACAATAGACAGCTATTTCACTCAGTCAGATGTGCGTGCTTCGTTTCACCAGAGTTGCTGAGAAAATGAAAGACGGGCATTTTCAATAAAAGTATTTATTGAACAGTCTTATCTCTCAAGCATAAGAAATGTACAGCTACCTTCGTAGTACTGATTATAAAGTATAATGTATATAATATGAACAGTATTATAAAGTAGTACTGTAAAAGCATAATATGGTTTCTAAGCCATAAGTCGGTTAAAACATATAAAATACATACAATGATAAAAGATGGCTAAAAGTACTCAACTGGTGCTTCTAGAATACGCCTACCCAGATGTACCTGACCTAAGCCTAGTGCGAGGGAAGGAGTAAGTGAGGAGTAGCTTTTAAGTTTAGTAATTCTCTGCCAAGAATCTATCCAAGAATTCTCTAAGGGTCCAATCAGCTCCGTACCTTGGTTTTAGGATGATAGAGGGCTGGTATCTCTCTCTCTTGGGGCTCGATCTCCCAGCAACCCGCAAGGGTAGCCTGGAAACATTGGAGCTGGATTTCTCGGCAAGAGAAAGACAGCGTCTTCTCAGTGCGTCAGCTGGAGGTTCGGCTTCCTTCGGCACTTGCAGCAGCAGGGCGTCGGGCAAGTAGTAAGTCGATCTGCTCAAAACCACCGTGTGTTTGTCTGGACAAATCTGGGCAAATTTATATTATGAAGGTGCCGAGTTTGACGTGTGTTTGAACTTAATAACGTCATATAAGGACTTAGTTCTTAGAAAGCTCCTTGATTTCTTTGATAAATTAGCATACAGGCAGGGGGAAGTCCCGAGCTGCTGAAGGCGAGTTTCTCTAAGAAATCGTTGTTGATTCTTTGAACTTAGTGGAAGTAGCTATGCCGTATTTGGGCTGCATGAGCCTAGCCCAAATATGGTAATTATTGCTATGCCTATATAAGGGTTGAATTAACTATACCTATATAAGGGCATGGATCGGGAAAATTTACACTAGGATCCGAGATTCATTTACAACACCCACTCCACGATCTTAAGTTCAATTAAACTAAACGTATAAGTAAATCTAAAGTGTATACATTCCCACCAAAATACAATTTGCATTTTAAAAAGGTCTGTACACTGAAATGAGTGAAAGCAACATGAAAATGATAGGCCTCAACTAACATGGAGCATAGTGTGAAGACATTTCTGCATAAAATGACCAAACGAAATTACAATTATGAAATGTCTCTTAATAGTTACAGAAAGGAACATTTTCGAGAGCATTCCATGACACAGAAACTCAAACTTTTTCTTTATAAGATAAGGTCTAAATATTTGTTATTCAGGAGGTTTACAAAAGAAATCAGTTCTCTAAGAATAGTTCTTCTTTAAGCAGTTTTATTTAGTGCCAACAAAGTTCTATTTTGGAAAAAGTTCAAATTGGTAGAGAGTTTGTTTTGAAAAATGAAGGCCAAATTTCAGAGTTTAGGGAAAGCTGTGTAATGTAATCAAAAGTCATTTTCTGTTTCAGGGGAAAACATCAGTTCGTCTAGGCTGGCAAAGAAACCTTCTACAGTAGTCGGTGAAAGTGGAACCACTTCGCTTAGTAGGTCGAAAGTGCAGAAGTGTGGATCATCGCCGTCAGCGTTAGATGCATTAGCAATGTCTGAAATAGGTGTTACCTGTGTGCCTGGAGTTTCTCGTATCTCACCCTCAGTCAGACTTGCCGGTGAGACCTCAATAAATGCCGTCATCAGGATTGGCAGCTGTTGGGGACAACACAATGCATGAGTCGTTACTGGACCTAGCAAAGCGTCAACATCCACAGCCAGGACTGATGGAAGTGTAAGACATATGTCCAACACGCATTCTTGTCCGCAAAGCAGGCATCGTAGAACAGGTAAGATGCAATCTTGCCAGATTGGTCTGAACGATAGAAACCAAGTTGTGTTCAGATCTCTTAAACGAGCCAAGCCAAAAATCTGTGATATTCTCTCACGATACCTTAAGGCAAGGAGGCATTGTTCCATGGTATTCTGGGTATCGCTGGTTACTGGACTTGCCATATCGGAGCAGAAGAAATAAAAATAGTATCCCTACTACGAGTCCCAAGATGAGAGGCAGGCCGCCGAACACAGAGTGTACGAAATTTGGAAAAACGCCTAGGACTGCTTCAAATGGTGCTAACAGTCCCGAAAAAATTGTCTTCAATACATGTGCGATGCCGCTGGTATCAGACATGTTTAAGATTTGACTTAACATTTCTGCGAAATGTACTGGGCAGTTTGTAGATAATAATGTATGTATCTCAGCGGCTGTCCTTGCAACCTGCAGATCATACGTTTCTTTAGACGAGGTAAGTGGCACATTTTTTTGTGAAAGAATGGCTTTCATTCTGCTTAAAGTATCAATTCGAATAGAAGAGATATTCAGTAAAGGCCATAAAGCCGTCTCCCTTTCCGTCTCTGTATTTGGATACAATACTTGCATACAACAAGTGAACGTGGACGACACAGTTACGAGATAACTTTTTCCTGGCAACATTCCACAACAGCTGTGATCATTCAACATAACGTAACTGCCATTGGATAGCTGCCTGAAAACCGGTATTATCGTAGTAGATGGAGAAGCGTGCAGGTGGCATGAAAGGTTATTTGCAGAACCGTCACAGGCCCCGTGTAAATTAACTTCATTGCACAGAAGTGTGCCACTTAGCGAGCTTTTGCAATTATTACCACTAAGGAAGACTTCATGTCCCTCATTCCGACATCTGTGTGTGTATGGTAAAACCCAGGTCGACTTAATGTATTCTTTACCCAACCTTTCACACAGGCCTGCTGGTATATGTTCCAGACAATACTGAAACAGGAAAGACGTTACTGGTATTGTAACGGTGCCATGAATTATCCATTCAATGACGGGTTTCTCAGAAATTGTTAATATTAATCTCTCGAGTTTTTCAATGCTCAGCACCGTATAGTCTGCTCCTTTTTGTGCCAAAGAGAAGTGTTTATCTGTAAGGTTAAATATAGCAAACCATGACGTGGTATTGATTAGATGCCAAGGCACATAGCCAGAACGCAGATTTTGCAACGTCCAGCCTAACAGCATGATATAACGCAATTGAGACTGGCCATGTTGTAATATTAGCAAGTCTTGTTCTATGATGTCAATGGCAGAGGACACAATGCTGTCCAAAGAATAAATTCTGGAGGACTGAGTTGTTAACCCATTGTCAATTACAGAGAGTGTTTTCTCTAAATTTATACGATCAATTTCTCGTAGTTTTTCTGCAGTTTCCATTTGCGTCAATTTCCAAGCTTTGTTGTACGCAGCGTATATACCGGCGTATATGAAACGTTTTTGCCATGATCTGCGAGGCTCCATTAAGAAATCTGGCAAATCATTGCTTTCTTTAAGTAAAGATAAGTGCCTGTTTGATTTGTGGGAGTGTAGATGTCTGTAGCCATTCAAGGCATAGTTTCCCTAAACTGTATGGTGTTACTATCCCTGGATGTTGTCTCTGGGAGTATCTTGGATCTGGCCTATTCCATCGGAATCCTTGTGATTTGTTCAGGAACCTCTCATGAAAGTTATTAGTGTCTGTTTGCCAGATTACCCATTTTTTCCAATTAGGATCAGTTCTGTTCTCTTTTAATATATATGTTACGTCTGCCTCCTCATCCGAAGTGTTATTACTATCCGGTGCAGGTCTCGGTATGGACGGTTTATTTCAATCTTTTATCTTAGCTAAGTCAATACAAGAAGTTTGTTGAACAGTGTCATTTAAAAACAAAATTTGTTCTGGTATAATGCAGGCCATGAATAGTGCTTCTAATCCTTGTACCTGCCAATCTTTTGTGCCCCAGGCAGTTTTTGTCTCAATGTTGTCTTTCTAAAAGTTAAAACCTAATGCAGACAGCTGAGCATGAAAGTTTGCAGAATAAATTTTTTTAGTATTGGTCAATATTGTCTTCATTCCTGTCTTATTTACATTTTTAAAATAAAATGTTTCAGCATTTGTAACATTGTACCCTGAGAAGTACTTACATTTTTCAAAGAATTTTCTCGAGCTGCCTTTTGGTGGTATTGGACAATGTTCCCATTGATTGTAATGAAATATATTTCTAGGGTTTGCAGATTTATGCAAATAATGGTGACCATAGTGATTGAAACAATACATTTGTTCATAATCTGATGACCCTTCTAAATAGTCATGTTCTATACATGTAGCTGACATTTCTAAATCTTTCATCATATTGTTAATAGTCTCAAGCAGCCTGATTCATGTACGGGCCGTTTTGCGTGTCCCTAATAGCGAGTAATAGCGACTCGCTATTGAGGAAACGCAAAACGGCATTCATGTACTTTTCGGGGAAAAAATAGCGACTCGCACGCGGGCGCTAAATCCGTTAGCGACCAACAAAAATCGCAGAAAAATCGCTATTCCCGGCTACCTGCGTCGGGATAGCGACTCGCAATCCCGTGCGATCGGGATAGCGACTCGCAATCCCGTGCGATCGGGATAGCGACTCGCAATCCCGTGCGATCGGGAATGCGACTCGCATTCTCGCGCGATCGGGAAAACGGGAAGTCGCTTTCCGAGCACAGTGATGACATCACAACCAGGAAGCAGGCAGTTCCCACCCCCAAACACCACAGCGAGGCAAACCTCCGAGGGAGCAAGTCGGAAGCAGACGCTAAAACAGCGATAGCGACTTCTCTACCGACTGAAATAGCGACATATCTTCTGCCATGTCTGAGGAAGCTGTCCCTGGCCCCAGCAACAGCGCAGGACGAAAGCGAAAGCTCAAGTTCTCAGAGCAGGAGCTCGAGAACCTCATTGAAGGGGTGGTGGCCAACCATGACCGGCTCTTTGGGACCAACTCCAGAAAGGTCCCAGAGCAAGACAAGCGGAGGATCTGGCTGGGTATAGCTGCCAGCGTGAACTCGGTGGGTGTGGCCGATAGGTCATTGGAGGAGCTAAAGAAGCGCTGGTACGACCTCCGAGGTCGTGCCAAGGAGAGGGTGGCGGAGCGCCTTGGAGAGGCATCGGGCACTGGAGGTGGCGGACCGACAGTCCCACCCAACACACCCTTGGAGGACCAGGTCGAGGACACCCTTGAGAGGGAGGCGTGCGTTGGCGTGACCCCTCTGGACTCCTCCCGCCCCACCCAAGACACCCAAGGTAAGTGGCATGCGACTGCGACCCTGTCCCCTATGACCGTCCCTGACCAAATAGGCTCACTTATTGGCCCTTAGTCATGCCTTTGTTGCGCATCAGGGAATGCCCTGAAGGATTGTGGGAGATGTAGTATGTCCACAATGTAGTAGTACCCCAATGCAGCCAGACAGGTCCCAAAGTACGCAAATCCACAGCCATCCAGGGAATGTCACCCAGCATGCATGTAACATCAGCACGTCTGACAGTCACATGCAACTAATGAGTATCCACTTACCCTCACAGGTGGCGCAGACAGCAGTGACAG
Source organism: Lissotriton helveticus (assembly GCF_964261635.1). Classification (NCBI taxonomy): domain Eukaryota; kingdom Metazoa; phylum Chordata; class Amphibia; order Caudata; family Salamandridae; genus Lissotriton; species Lissotriton helveticus. Next base: position 261,673,916 of record NC_136071.1, read on the forward strand.
CGAGAGGCTGCTGATAGATGAGGAGGCCCAGGAGGAGGAATCACAACCCGAAACCCAGGCACCAGCCCCTGCCGCTGCAACAACACCAGCAGCCAGGCCCCCCACCGTTGTGGCCCCTGCATCTAGCATCCCACCCGCAGCCAAGGCCAGGCCTCCCACCGTTGCTGCATCTGGATCTGCAGCCCCACCCGCAGCCAAGGCCAGGCCCCCCACCGTTGCTGCATCTGGATCTGCAGCCCCACCCGCAGCCAAGGCCAGGCCCCCCACCGTTGCTGCATCTGGATCTGCAGCCCCACCCGCAGCCAGAGCCAGGCACCCCACTAATGTGCCCCCAGTCCCTGCCGCACCAGCAACGCCTGCTGCAACACCACCTGCAGCTGGTGCCAATAGATCTGGGCCTGCGACAGCGGCAACACCGCGGGCAATCAGCAGGAGGGGCAATGGACATCGCTATGCCTGCATGAGCGTTGAGAGACGCATGCTCCGTATCCACCAGCGCCAGTCACAGCAGCAAGGTGCCATCCAGCTCCAGCTGCACAAAATTGGGCGCAATGTTGCGGGAGTTGGAGAGCGCATGGACCGCATGACGGCGGCCATGGGCCGCATGACCGCAGCCATGGAGGAGAACACTGCTGCGCTGCTCAAGCACCGCAGTGTAGCGAGCCGGCGCCACCACCAGCTGATTAGCCGCCTGTCGGCCTATAGCAGGTCGAATTATGTGGCAGCAAATGCCACCACCCAGTTGTCGCGGCGCTCCCTCACCCAGCAGCACCAACTAGTGCAGTGCTGTGAGGACATCACCAGGGTCCTGGAGCACCTGACCACCGCGGTGACGGCACTACACACACCTGCGCTACCGGCCACTGTAGGGGGTGACGATGCCAGTGAGGGTGCCTCCAGCGTGAGTAGCCAATCGGCCACACTGGTCCCGCCACCTAGGTGCAGCACCAGGGCAACGCCTGGTACAGGTGCCCAGGAAGAGGAAGAGCCTCAGAGGCGCTTGGGCATTACGCGCAGGAGGCGCCATTGACACTGTCTGCATTACACTGGCACAGGCTGACGCTAAGCCTGCCAAGTACATGCACACTGCAGTATGACGCAATACTGGTATTTGTAAATAGTTGGACTGATTACCTTTTTGTTGTGAATGAAACAAATATATTTATTTTGCTGCACACATTAGCCTTGTGTAATCATTACATTTTGCATGCAATTGTGATATGTGGGGTGGGGGAAGAGGGTGGCCTAGAAATTGTTCACTGTGATGTGGTTGCGACGTCTGTGGCCTTCAGCTGGGTTCTCCCCGCGTGCATGGTGCACATGTGCTGGTGGCCGGTCGTCCCCTTCAGATTCACTGCCTGAGATGTCAACAGGTATCCGGCGCTTGGTTGCAATGTTATGGAGCATTGCACAGACAGCCACAATGCGGCAGCACGCAGCAGGACTGTAATACATGGCCCCACCTGTCTTGTGCAGTATACGGAACCTGCTCTTGAGCAGGCCAAATGTCCTTTCTATACAGTTCCTTGTCCGGATGTGCGCAACATTGTAGCGCCGTTGCTGAGGTGTGGCAGGGTTGAGGTAAGGGGTCAGGAGGTATTCCCGTAGGGCGTAGCCACTGTCACCTGAATGAGAGGAGCAGATGTTGATTGCCTGTGCAGCGCAGTGACTTCATTGCAATGTGACATTGTCGACAAAGTGTACTTACCAAGTAGGTGTCCTTCCCCAAACTCTCCTCTGAGCAGTCGTGTGTGGAGTCCACTGTGCCTGAAGATAAAGGAATCATGGGTACTCCCTGGGTACTGTGCGACAATGTCAGTGATGATGGTCTTGGCATTGCAGACCATCTGTATGTTGAGGGAGTGGTAGGACTTCCGGTTGCGGTACATATACTCCGTGGCAGCTGGTGGGCAGATGGCGACGTGGGTACAGTCGATGCAGCCGAGGACATGGGGAAAATGGGCTACATTGTAAAATTGTAGTTTTGTCAGGTCCAATTCCTGTTGGCTCGTGGGAAATGTGATGTGGCGGTGGAGCTGGGTGAGCATGGCGTCAACAAAAGTGTGGAGGCAGCGTGACATGGTGGGCTGGGATATCCCCCCAGCAGCCGCTACTATGCCCTGGAAACTGCCGGAGGCCAGGAGGTGCAGGCTGCACAATACCTGCACATGTGTAGGCACAGAATTGTTTCGCCTTGTTGGGTGCTGCATGAGGGGGTCAAGTTCTTGTATCAGCCAGGTGATCATTTCCCCATTCAGCCTGTATTTGGCATAAATCTGTTCTCTGGTTTGGCCCAGCAAGGTGACCCGCTGCCGGTAGATCCTTTCCTGCCTCATGCGTCTCCTCCGTGCTGCTCGCTGTAGCCTTCGCCGCCTCACCACCATGTACATTCCTGGCATTGTGGAACGCCTAATGCTGCTGCTGAATGTCCTTATGTGTGATTGGTCAGGCCTGGACCTGTTGGTGATTGGCCAACTGTTTTTCAAATTTTACTTAATCATGGCTTTTATGGTTACCACCTTCTTTGAGTTGTCCTTAATTTGCGCCGCGCAAAAATGCGATTTTGGGGTTTTCCGCAATTGTTTATTTTTCATGAATGCCGATTGAGAATAAATAGCGTTTCGCTATTCATTTCGCAGATTCCGTGGTTGGTCGCTATTTCCGTATCGCTAATGCGCGACTACCGGGACTCTGCGACTAATATTGCGTAATCGCTATTTTATTCGCTATTCTGTGTTTGCGAAATCGCTATTTTGTACTTGAATGCCGATTCCGTGTTTTGCACCCGCAATTGCATTTTCGCAGCCATTGCGGGCGCAATTTCGCTTCATGAATCAGGCTGAAAGTCCCAATCATCAGAAAATGTACTGGGTGCAACAAAGTCACTCAAGGAAACCTTAAATTGGTGTGGAAGTTTCAAAAACTCAACCGGACCATATATGTCATAATCAGTTCTGTCCCATGCTATACCACCAGGTATATGTATGTATAAATGTATGTATGTATAAATTGTTTTATAGCGCGCTCTATTACTTGAGAGTATCCTGGCGCGATGGAGAACAAAGGGCAAGGGGACAGCACAGTGATTAGCTTATGTCAAGTTTCTGAACAGATGAGTTTTTAGGTTCTTCTTAAACTGGGCAACATTTTGGCAGGAGCGCAGATGGAAGGGGAGAGTGTTCCACACACGGGACACCACTACAGCAATTGACTGCCCGCCCAGCCTAGCCCGCCTGAACCGTAGATGGGTCATTTTGAACAGTGAGGCTGACCTGAGGGCTCTTGTGGGGACGTAAAGGGAAAATCTTTTCTTTAAATAGGCTGGGCCTAGGTCATGCATGGCTCGAAATGCAAGCACTAACGATTTAAAAGAATGCGTTGCGGTACCGGAAGCCAATGCAGACCGGACATTTGAGACCGAACGCTCTTCCATCTCGGGATGTTACAGAGGAGACGGACAGCGGCATTCTGAATGACCTGCAACCGCTTGATCAGGTAAGCAGGAATGCCGCTAAACAGAGCGTTCGCGTAGTCCAGCCTTGCCAAAATAAGTGCTCGTGCAACAGCCTCCCTAGCATCTCCGGAAAGTAGTGGGAAGAATTTTCTGAGCATCCTTAAAGTGGCAAAGCAAGTCCCCGACAGTTTCTTTATATGGTCTTCATATCTCAAGTCCTCCCCAAACCAGACTCCAAGATTTTTCGCAGGGCCACCCATTACCTTAGGACATGGGATGTTAGGGGGCCATAGCGAATTCCTAAAACTGGGGGGGAAGGAACCATAAAAGAGGACCTCTGATTTCTCCTCATTACACTTTAACTGGGCCGAGGTTAGCCAACGAAAGACTGAGGATAAGCAAAGCTGAACCATGGTCGTATCTAGATGGTCATCTGGCCAGGTAAAGAGAAGCTGCGTATCGTCAGCATACCCGATAATTTTAGCCCCATACTGTTCAGCCAGATACACCAAGGGGGTAATGTATATATTGAACAGTAGGGGGCTAAGGGTAGATCCCTGTGGGACCCCCGTGAGAAGCGGTTTAGGCTCAGATGAAAAAGGAGGCATCCAAACTTGCTGTGTCCTACCAGAGAGAAACGAGGACACCCAGTCTAGGACCTTGCCACCGATACCAATAGCGGAAAGCCTAGCAGTAAGGAGTGCATGAGGGACAGTGTCGAAGGCGGCAGAGAGATCCAATAAAATCAGGACCGCTCTGCCGCCCCCGTCCAGACACTCACGAATAGACTCCGACATCTCGACCAGTGCCGTCTCCGTACTGTAGGCCGCCCTGAAGCCAGACTGGGCAGGATGCAAAGCATTAGAAGTCTCGACAAACCTTTCCAGCTGGTTAAAAACCGCTTTCTCACATATTTTTGCCAATGCAGGCAGGAGGGAAATGGGGCGATAGTTGCCTGGGACAGTAGCATCGAGGCCTGTTTTTTTTAGAAGCGGCAGAAGCTTAGCCTGTTTCCATTTGTCCGGAACCTCAGCTAGAGAGAGAGAGCGGTTGACAATCTGGGTGACATCGCTACATACAATATTGGACACTTCTGCAAGTACCCGGGCAGGGCAAGGGTCTGAGGGGGAGCCCGATTTTAAAGACTGAAGGAGGAGCAAAATATCACCCTCGTCAATCGGTGAGAATTTAGTGAGCTGTTGAGTTATACTCTGGCATGTCCCGGTGGGGGAGCCATCCCCCATACTATCGGCCGGTAGAGCCGAGAGCAGGTCCCGCTGAATGTTTGCAATTTTGTCAATGAAAAAATTAGACAAAACCTCACACCATTCTGTCGAAGACGGAAGTATAGCGGCTTCAGCCACCGGGGATACAAAGCTTTTGACAATAGAGAAAATTTCTCTGCTATTGTTTCCTGCTTTGGCAATTCTCTTAGCATAATACGACCCTTTTGCAATTTTAATGGCGGCATAATAGCTTTTTTGAGCAGCGCGTAGAGCGGCCTTCGACTCAGAGCTATATCCCCGCCTCCAGCTTCGCTCTAATTTTTTACAGCCGAGCTTTAACTCCCTCAGCTCGGGAGAGAACCAAGGTTTAGAGGGGCAGTGTCGCACCCTAGAAACTGTAGCGTGTTTAATGGATGCGTTCGCCGCTAGCAACACCCTGTCATTAAAGGCATCAACCGCCTTTCCTAACTCGGGGATAGATTCTGAACAGGTTTTCCCTAGCTCCTGGCCGAACATTTCCACGTTGATCCTCTGAAGGTGGTCAACCGGGTGAGTGCAGTTTAGCCTGGCTGCATTATCAACCACCCATGAGAATCTAACGAGGTCATGATCTGACCAAGTAACCTTTTCTACTTCTGATATATCAATAGGGAAATTAGAACACACTAGGTCCAGGCGGTGGCCACCAACATGAGTCGGGGAGGACACCCATTGCCTAAGCTGAGCCAGATCAAAAACTTCCCTCAGTCGACTTGCTTCAGTAGAATCAATATCATCTACGTGAACATTAAAATCGCCGAGCAGGAGAAACTTTGGAAAGCTCAAGGCCCGTGGTAGTATACTTTCCTCTAGCATTTCGATAAAGTTGCTAACATACCCAGGGGGCCTATAAATCAGGGACCCTCCTAGAGTATAGTGAGGACTAATAGAGAGGGCAAAGTGAAGGGCCTCTACCCCAACCCCTACTGCTAGTTTCTCTGTAGAGAGACTCCATTCTTCCTTAAAAATCGCCGCTACCCCACCCCCTCTCCCTACCGGTCTATCAGCCCTGACAATCTTAAATCCCCTAGGGATCGCCAGTTCGATGGTTGGTGCACACGAGTCAGTGAGCCACGTCTCCGTAATGAAGAGGAGGTCAAACTGACTATCTGTCAACACCTCAAAGATGTCAGCCGCGTGCTTAACCATGGATCTGGCATTAATTAGGCCGGCCCTAATTGTTATATGGCCCCTGACATTAGCCGGGCAAGGGGGAATGGAAGGCTGGAGGAAAAAGCCACAGCTCGAACACACCACCGCCGCAGCCTCCCGTCCCAACTCCTGACAACCCCCAGTTTTAGCCGGGGGACGCAGGTTCAGAAGCTCACCACGGGAATAATTGATCTTGTGGGATCTGAGGCGGCTAGACAAAAAAGGGACAGAGTAATTGGCCCTGGGCCCGTCCTTGGCACGGACGGGCACAGACGGGCTCTCCTTTGGCGCTCCTTTGGCGCAAAAATGGCGCGCCCGCTGCGCAAGACCGTTGCGCGTTCTAGAAGGCATCTCTATTTGACGGCCAAGCCCCTCCCCGAGCTGGAGCTCTAACTCCGTTCCAGTAGGGGTCCGGGACTCCCAAGATGGCGCCTACCCTGTCCCTCCACACAATTGGCACAGGCAAGCCGCGGTGGACCGGGGAGCAGGAAGCAGCACTCTGGTAATTTTAAAAAAAGCAAACAATTTAAAAGCAACACCACACACAATTATAAATCAATTCGTTTAGTGAGACAGAAATCATATATATATAGGAAAGTCTGTGATGTTTACTGCTGACAGTCCTCGTCTTTCACGATGAGATGATTTGTAAGGTTTCAGGACCAAGATGAATTTCTAACTTGCTGTGTCCATAGTACTGTATTTTCCATCAATCATCCTCCCCAAGCTCAACACTAGTACGAGCCAGAGCAGGAGGAAAAGTACACCCAATCCAATCCAAAATTCCACCCATGGTGAAACCAGATATGTTTTTCCTAATAGATGAAGGTGTTCTGTTATTTTTACTTTGAGAGTTTTGTTTGCTGGCTCATCTTCAGGTTCGCTTTGATCCTCAGAAAAGTTATCGAAGTTGATGAAGTAGCCAGAAGCAGTTCTGTCAATTGTTGGTATTGCATCAGGATTACTTGAAATCACTAGAGCTTTGTCCTGTTTTGCCATGTTTGTATAGTCAGATGGCACATCATTGTAGACAGGCGTTTCTTGACAAACTGTTATTTGGGTTTCCAGAGGTATCAGTTCCATGGCGTTGTTGCATAGTCCTTCTTTTCTCACTGTTGGTTTATCAAAGGTGATAAGTCTTTCAGTTTGAACCTCTTGGATTGTAGCTAGATTTGGTTGTCTGCTACTTCTCGGGAGTCCACTGGGCCTACTACTTATTATTGGCCACATGATTGTGGTTTGACCAGGTCGATGGATACAACTCTGTTCTCCCTTTTACCAGCAAGAGACATTAGTACTACTGATATTATTTCTTGGATGGCCAAGACAGGTACTGCTTTTCTGTAAGAAGGCCCAAATTCCTTCTTTACCGCAATTTTCTCCCTGACCAGATCTCCAATCTTTGGAATCTAGACAGGCCTTGCTGGGACAGGTGGTTTTTCTTCAGTGGGTGTTTGCTTCTGCAATGTATTACTCAGACTTCTTCTTGTTTCATTTAAGTACTGTAAAACAGCCAAACGATCTTTGACATCAAAAGATTTTTGTTCCACCACTGAAGTCTGACTATCGAGGTCTTCGATTATCATTCTAGTACCAAACATTAGTTCATACGGAGTGACTCCACCCAGAGAATTTCTTGGCAGATTGTTAAGACTACGTTGGACACTAGTTAGATGTTTGACCCACCCATCACCTGAACCTAATACCTTAGCTGTTATGGATTGCTTTATGTCATGTTTTTATGTTTTTTTCTTTCCACTACCAAATTTCCCTCAGGATGGAATGGACTAGAGTACCGCAATGCAATGCCCAAGCTAGCCATGGACTCCTTGTAAGCTCGAGAGCTAAATGCAGAACCCTGGTCAGAATGTAGCGTGCCAATTGCGTATGTGCCGATAAAGAATCCTTTATAACAGTTCTGGCGTCAGCCGAGCGCTGGGGCCACATCCAAATAAATCTTGGACTAGTAGTTTTTGTGGGAGCGCTTTCGTCCATAAAGATGTCTGCTTGCAGATAGTCTAATGCTGTCTAACAAGGGTATCTGTACTGGGCTGGCTACACTGTAGTAAGGTAACTGCTGGCTTTCAAAGCTGTGGTGTTTGTAACAGTCTTCGCAATTAATTCCGAATTCGTATACATGAGCTCTCATTCCTGGCCACCAGTACATCTCTTCCAATTCTTTTACAGATTTAGAGATCCCTTGATGTGTTAGACCTTCTCCCATATGTGCTTCAAAAATGAAACCACGTCTTCTGTTCCTGTTTTGGATTACTCTGTTCCCCCACTCCAGGGATTCGAGCAAAAGGAACGGAGTTTGCATCAATTATGTATGTATTTGTGAGTGGATAATTTAGAGGTAATGCTGCATAGCTGCCTTCCAGTGAAGCTTTTACTGCTAGCAACGTTTCCCCGTCTATTACTTTTTTTGAGCGAGCGATTGTAGCTACGGAAGCCGTTTGCACAGCTGCCTTTGCGTTTTCATCAGCCAATGTATTCCCTGCAATGTGAACGCCATCACGTTGATGACTCAGTGTATGTATCACATGAGTCTTTTGTAGTTCTTTCTGTATTAGAACTACTTGTTCCCAAAGCGTTTTGTGCTTAATTGTGACACCTTGTGCATCTTTCAAACCAATTTGAACCCAGTTTTGCAGATTCTTGTTGTATGATTGTACGTAATAATACAAATCGCACACTATTAGTGTGGGGAATTTGCGTTCGGTATTTTCAAGCGCCATCTTGAAAGCCTGTAGTTCAGCTCGCTGAGCTGTACAGTCCCAGAGTGATAGAGTTTTAGTGACCATAGGTCTAAATTTACCTTCGCACCAACGACCTTTAACGATCGCACACGCAGCACTGTAAGCTTGCTTACCCCCAATTGCGGGCTGTGCTGATCCGTCTGTATATATTATACATCCGCAATGTTCCAGATGCAGAATTTTGTCCGGCAGAGGACATTCGTATTCGTATTGTGGGAATTCTTGTGTCTTTAGACTTGGGTCAAAAACGTATTCAACGTCTGTTGTAGCAAGAGAGTTAACCCATTGTATCCATCTTGGATGTAAAGCTTTAGCATTGGGAATGCTTGCTTTTGTTACGAACTCTAAGGCGGGTACAGGTGTAACAATCAATATGCGTTTTCCCTGCGCCAGAGTTCTCTCTTTTGCTACTGCAGTTTGAACCGCTGTCAGAATTTGTTCTGTAGAAGTGAACTTCATTTCAGCTTGTGTGTACAAGTGTGATTTGTAAGCTATTGGTACCGTTTCTCCTTCATTAAAGGTCAGGTATGTGAATCCGCATTTCCCTGGGATGACACGGATCACGAGATTGCGCTTATTATAGCGTGTTTCTAATTTTGTTTTTGCTTACATGTATGTTTGTACTGAACGTAGAATTTCTGTATGTGTTTGATTCCAATTTGTTGGTTTGAAATCAGGTCTGATTAGTTCGTAGAGAGGTTTAACCCTTTCTGCGTAGTTTAGAACATAAGTTCTTCCAAAATTCAGGAAACCTAGGATAGACTGCAAGTTTTTCAGCATCTTTGGAGGTTGTAGCAGCGCACATTTTTCTAGAAAGTTTGCTGCCAGGCTTTTGCCTTCACTTGATAACTTGTATCCCAGGAATAGGACACTGAGGTGGGCAATTCGTGATTTCTTAAAATTGAATTACTACCCTTCAGAAGCAAACCCAAGTATTATGGTGTTCACTCTTTTCAAGTGTACGTCCAAATCATTATCTGTAATATAGATGTCATCGACATAAGATAATGCCTCATCATAGTACATTTGTAGTATTTCTGCTACTCTGGCTGAAAATAACCCTGGACTATTCTTTAATCCCTGGGGAGACGGCAAAATTATCGCTGAGACCCCAAGATTGAGAAAGCGGTCAAATACCTGCTTTCTGGAGCAATGTTTTGACAGAAGAATCCATTGGAAATGTCTAATGTGGTTTTATATTTTTTGCACACAATGTTACTCATCAGTGCTGCACTATGTGAATTTTGTACTGCAAAAGTTTCGCAACAAGAGTTCAGGTGTCTGTAATCCAAAACTAGACAATATGTATTGCCTGGCTTGGAGACAGGAAACAAAGGATTGTTCATAGATGAGGTGCGTGTTTCAATCACCCCTTGATATTCAAGTTGATCTAGGAACTCCCTGACTTGTTTTTTAGCTTCTTGCTTGACTGGATACTGCCTCTGAGCAGAAGGTTGTTGTTTTAACTGGATTTTGTGATGAGGAGAATCCTCATCCCATCCAACCTGATTTTTATATAATGCTGGGGCTTGGGCCAGTGCCCATTTCCTGGCATCGGTGTATTTTTTATGAATAGGAATCTGATTTGAGAAGGCTGGCATAATTATCTCTTTGCCGTGTGGGCACTCCCTAACAACTGCAGGTGGCCAGTCTCTTTCAGCTAGAAGTATGTCATAACCTTTGGAAAGCTTGTCCTAAAAGAGAGCTTTTAATTTTCTAGTTATGTCGCCCTCCATCCAGAGTGTTACTTCATATAACTTGTGGGGTATACTAACTCTGGTGTTGGCAGTTTCAACCTGAATGTTTTCATTCAAAGTTCAAAGTTCAAAAAGTACTTTATTCGGTTAAAAAACAATAACCATAAAAGCAACAGCATGAATTTACACATTTACACAAGGAAGTTATTTAAAAAGTGACAATTCTAATAAATTTCATCAACTCCAATTATTTTCCGTAATTTAAAAACATGTTTAAAAAAGTTTAAAACTACAGTAACAGTTAAAACAGTGTCCATTCTCTGAAATTCTAAAAAAGCGGGGCGACATCAGTTTAAATTCATTTCTTTGAGGAATGGGACAATGAATTTCCTACGTGGTAAAATATAAAATGTACAGAAAAATAAAATATGGATGTCAGATTGGGACGAGGAATCATCACACGGGCAGGTAGGCAAATTTCGCATCCATGAATTCATTACTGGGAAGGACAAGAGTCTAAAAACAATATTTAATCTAAAACGGGACAAGAGAAATCTATCAGAATTAGTCATCGGCAGAGTTAAGTATGGCTGTACTTTATCACCAATTAATAACAGGAGATGCGAGGTAACTGTCTTTTTTCTCATTTCCTCTCGCCTTCTCTTTTCCTCGAGGTATTCCATACACAGTTTTTTCAACACTTTTCTGGATATATTGCACATTGAAAGTGGGTCCTCATAATATTGTTGGCAACCAATATCAGTAAGAAAACGTTTAACGTAATCTAGCCATTCAAATCTACCCACATTGTCCAGTTTTAATACATCCTGCAACATAGCCCGATTCATGACACACTCATTAGTTGTCCATACCCTATGCCACAAGAGGATGGGTTGTGTTCTAATTGTATCTGATATATGAGGTTGTCACAGTTTAGTATGACTGATGTAGGTCGCCACACTTTGTGGAACTGTCAGGACATCCCTCATAAATTTATTTTCGGCTGATTCAATTGATTCTATGTTCGAATACCCCCAAAGACCCGAGCCATACAAAGCTACTGATGTACACGTGGCATTATATATAGTTAAAATTTCTCGAATTGATTTCTTGCCCAGCTGTTTTATAAAATTCTTTAAGGCTATTATTGGTTTTAGGAACAAAAGAGTTCTGGCCTTTACAGCACTTGTCCAAACCCCAGATTCATGGAACAAGATACCAAGATAGGGAAAAGTGGAAGTGTTATCCAGAGGAACATTATTTATAAACATACGTTTCATCTGCTTTCTGGATCTTGTGCCACAATTCATGGAGAAGGTTTTACTACAATTGATTTTTAAATCTAAGCTCAACATGAACTTCTCAAAAGATATTATCAAGTTTTGTAGGGCCAAGGGAGTACGTGCCATTAGGACTCCGTCATCCGCATACATGAGTGCAGGGATAGATCTCTTGCCAACCCTGGGCATATCCCTGCACTCCCGCAGCAGATGGTGCTCAAGTCCATTTATATATACCAGAAATAGGAATGGGGCCAGGACGCACCCCTGGTGTACTCCGCGTCCCACGCCAAATTTTCTGGTACATTCGCCCCCCCTACCGTAACAAACTGATGCTGTGGCTCCTGCGTATAATTCTCACAGAAAACAGATGATGGAATCTTCCACGCCCAACCCTTTCAAGATTACCCACAGTTTGACATGTGACACACAGTCGAAAGCCGACGATAGGTCTACAAACGTGAGAAACAGGCGTTCACCTTTTACCCTACTGTACTTTTGTTGAATAGTCATTAAATTTAAACATTGTTCAACAGTTCCAATGCCCTTCTGGAAACCATACTGTAGGTCACTCATTATCCCATTCTCCTCAGCCCAGCTTTGAAGTCTTGCCAAGATGATTCTCCCAAGAATTTTTATCAATGAGTCTAGAAGGGAGATTGGTCTGTAACAAGTGCAGTTTTGTCTATCTCCCTTCTTATATATCGGCACAATGACCGAGGTAAACCAAGACGGATTTAAACCCCTTTCTAGTGCTGCATTAAAAAGCTGTACCAGCATGGGGCCCCAGATCTCGATATTTGCTTTATACAGGTCTGCTGGAATCCCATCAGGACCTGTGGCCTTGCCACCCTTCGTTGCTTTCAGACCCATCGTAACTTCCTCCAGGGTTATCACCAATTTTCCGGCCCCTGCTTCCAAATTACCCAGTGTAGTAGGATCTAAAATATGGCTTTCATCATGGGGCCTATAGAGATTTGAGAAGTGCTCTACCCAGTCCTCCTCAGTAATTGCAATCTCCATGCGAGCCTTAAGATTGTCATAGAGGAAAGGAGTGTTTACTGCCCTCCAGAATGCGGATGCATCCTTGGACAGTGATGCTTCGCATAGAACTTCTAGGGCCTCCTTTTTAATCACATTTTTTCTCTTTTTTAAAGCCTCATTATATCATTTCCTAAAACTTCTTATTTCCAAAGGGTCTCGGGGTGTCCTATGGATAGCATATTTCAATGCAGTCAAAGCCCTTGTACATGCATTATCAAACCAGGTTTTATTACCCTTTGCCCATTTCTTTACCTCCACCCGCAAACTATTTTTAATTGTGGAAGCAATTTTATTAAAATGCTCTATTATCTGCTCACTATTAGACTTCTCACCCAGGCAAATTGCGAAACTATCCGAACAAGCACACAACAATTTGCCTAGGAACATTTCTGGGACGACCTTGCACAATTTTAGAGTGTACCCATTTTATCTCCCAAGAACCACATCAGGGGCTGTACATAAAGAGACCACATCTTCATGCTGTTCAAAAAATGGGTTTTCAACCTCCATTATTTGGGGCAAGTGGTCACTTACTGGTAACTCCATAGGCTTTATCCTAATAATTTTATGACTAAAACTATTTGAGGAAATGATGAAGACAATAGTGGATGATGCTCCTCTACCAATAAATGTGGGCATAAAGGGAGTAGGTTTATGGGCTATTTCATTAGCATAACCCAAATCATACATAAACAATATTTCATTTAATAAATCCCCAGTCAAGGAGTGGTCAAAATGTGTTAGGGTGATCTCCTGGTCTAACATTAGGCCACAGATACCTTGTTTTCCCTTTGTACAGAGCGGACAATTAACACCCCCCCCCATAAAATTATTAGTCCCTTGTTGTTTTTATCTATTTCGTGTTGTATGTCCTCCCTCAGCATTTTTAGAGTGCTAGAAATTTCATTTTTCGGGATATTATTATAAAAGTTGATAACCACAACTTTAATTCCCTTCTTGTTGCTTAGGGTTATTAGTTGATCATAACAGGATTTTGGCGTAAAACATACCCACTCATACTTGAGCTGGTTTAAGCCTCCCTTTGCTCTCCCAGATTGGCCCCCCACTGCCGGGGTGAAGAAACTTCTATAGCCGTTTATATATACAGGAACAGTAGACCAGGTTTCTTGAAGGGCCAGAATATCACAACCATTTATAACAGTTTCCCAAGATGGATTTTTAATTTTCTGCCTTAATCCTGCCACATTCCAAAATAGCAATGCACAGGATTTACTGTTTTAATTTACTACGGGATCAGACAGGGACGCATTACCCAGAACCTTATCATGTGGCGGGGAACTAACTCCTCAACATTATCCCCCTCTTTTAAATTAAGGTTACTCAAGGTCTTGCAACAATCTTCTTCAATCTCACCAGGGTTCTCTGTACGGGCAGTTTCTACTTGTATAATATCCTCATTGCCCTCCCATAGCTTCTGATCTTTTTCATTCCCCTTGATTTCATCAATATACTCCCCTAGTCCTGATATTTTGTTTTGGCGAGTAAACATCAAACCTATTGTTAGTTGGAATATTATAAGCAGGTAGAGCTATACCTCTACTATCCCAAAAGTAATTATTTCCTAAATTAAGGCCTGGGGTTGGTGGATAAAACTGCCTAGGATGGGAATTGAATGATCTATGTGGTTGAGGGAAAGGAATCTGACTATAACCATGATGGTTAAATCCAAACCTGTTAACGGGTTGTTTTTCTACTTCCCGATTTTTAGGATGTTGAACTGGGCGGTATGGGTAGAAGTAGCTAAGATAATATGTAGAGATGGAATCGCTACTTCTTAAGTCATGTCAGTCCCCAATGTGCCTGACAGCTCTTTGATCTTTAAAACTTACTATGATTACATCCCCTTTCTTGTCTTTGGGTCTTGAGCCCACCCAGGTTGAACGCCTAAAATTCAAAATTTCCCCATTAATGTGGGCAGGCAAAGGTCTGTTGTTACGTAGCCAATAAATGACTTTGTTTCTTAAGGCTCGATGATCTTCCCTAGTGCCTAAGGGGAGCTCAGGGACACCCGTCATGACAATCGCATAAGGGGCAGCCTCTGGTGGTAAATCAACTATTCTATGCGACTGCCAGTTTGTATTATGCGAATGTCCAGCCCCATTATCCTTAGTGACCTTATTTTGCGGGGGTTCTGCCTTTTCTACTAGGATCGAATTATCACCCCTTTGCTCGCTTGCTTTATTTGGAGGTTGAACTTTAGAAGCAGGCTTCATCTTCAGCAAAGGGGAGGTCTGTACTTTTTTCGGGGAAAGAGAAGTTGGCTTATTCCCAACATGGTTAGGTTTTGTAGAGGGAATGAGACATGGTGGAGCTGTTTTTGTTGCTAACATCGTTTTTAGAGGTATTACTCTGGGGTTTATATTATTCAACCCCTTCGTCAAGTCTGATAATAGGAGTGTATTTTTTTCTACCTTTTTATCAATCAAGTCTAGGAGCGAGTTAATCGTACTAGTCTTATCTATAAGAGGCTTCATTAATGATGTTACCAAGATTTCAATTTTTTCCAGCAAACCACCCTCACTAATAGAAGAGTCGATTGTCATTAAGGGGACCGTGGGTGGAGTCAATGAATCGTTCCGCTCTAACAATATTGAAGTTGAACCCCTCTTTTGTATTTTGGCGTATCGATTCTTTAATGGACCACCCCTTCTTTTTTTGATTTTAACCTTGGGTGGTAACATGTAGTTTGTGCTAGAAGGAGATGCAATAGAAAATCTAGGGGAATTAGATAGCCCTTCATCATCATTGCTGTTGTATGAACTCAGAAAAGACACGCAGGTATTGGGAGGTGTACTCAGCAGAGAGACATCAGAGCTAAAATTAGCCGACATTTCTCCTTTGTCCTCTGTATCTCCAGTATTAGCTAACCCATTATGTGTTGGTATAATGTTTATTAAATTCAGCGGTGGTACAGTCCCTATTTGCCCCAGGGAGGATCGTCTTCCAATCATTGAATCCAGGGAAAGACCCTTTTTAGGATTGGCAGTATCTACTCTCTTTTTGTAATGCTTCCCCCTACGTCTCGGTTGTGCTTTTTTATATTTTCTGACCGATCTTGGGGGTGACGGGGCATGCTCTATAACCTCAATAGGGGTATCTGGCTGATCTTCGTGCCTTTCGGCATGTACCTGGGCTAACGCCGTCACAATTTTCCTTACTCCAATAGGGGGATTATTAGGCATCAATGTATCCGCCACTAAGAGGGACGCCTCTTCCTGTGTCGTTCAAGGATTCCCATGGCCTAGGGAGGCCCTTCTGTCATTATTAATATGGTTTCCCTTCTTAATCAGGTAATTATCCATGGTACCCTGGCCAGACGCAATTTGATCACATTTGCCTTCAGACATCACATAAAATTATTTCTACACACAGCCCCAAGAGTGTCAGCGCTCTTTACCCGCATCAAATATTTTAATATAGACTCACAGTGCGTTACATAAGATCCTTCCCCGCAAAATCAAGACCTGTGGCCCAGTCCAGTCTCCTCAGGCCTCTGAGGGCCTAAGAGGGCCCGCCCTTTGCCCGGGCTTAGCCCCAGGCGCTCCCGCGTGCTCCCGCGATGCGGGGGGTGAGAGATCTTTTAATGCGCCTCCGGGCGCTCTAGTGACGGCGTCAGGGTGCGCCGCCGCAGGTGGTGTCGGGATAGCGAGTCCTCCGCTCGGCGGCCACTAAAATGAGAAAAGCGGCGGCGGGAGGACTCGCGATGCAGGGTGCTGACGGGTCCCGTGAAGCACAAAAGAGCAGGTTCAGAAAGTCTGGCCCCAAAAGCTGCCAATGCGGAAATTAGAGCCCGCTTCCGCCGGGGGTGAGAGATCTTTTAATGCGCCTCCGGGCGCTCTAGTGACGGCATCAGGGTACGCCGCCGCAGGTGGTGTCGGGATAGCGAGTCCTCCGCTCGGCGGCCGCTAAGATGAGAAAAGCGGCGGCGGGAGGACTCGCGATGCAGGGCGCTGACGGGTCCCG
This sequence comes from Lissotriton helveticus, assembly GCF_964261635.1. Lineage (NCBI taxonomy): Eukaryota > Metazoa > Chordata > Amphibia > Caudata > Salamandridae > Lissotriton > Lissotriton helveticus. Next base: position 261,690,551 of record NC_136071.1, read on the forward strand.
TGAAGCACAAAGGAGCAGGTTCAGAAAGTCTGGTCCCAAAAGCTGCCAATGCGGAAATTAGAGCCCGCTTCCACCGGGGGTGAGAGATCTTTTAATGCGCCTCCGGGCGCTCTAGTGACGGTGTCAGGGTGCGCCGCCGCAGGTGGTGTCGGGATAGCGAGTCCTCCGCTCGGCGGCCGCTAAGATGAGAAAAGCGGCGGCGGCGGGAGGACTCGTGATGCAGGGCGCTGACGGGTCCCGTGAAGCACAGAAGAGCAGGTTCAGAAAGTCTGGTCCCAAAAGCTGCCAATGCGGAAATTAGAGCCCGCTTCCGCCGGGGGTGAGAGATCTTTTAATGCGCCTCCGGGCGCTCTAGTGACGGCGTCAGGGTGCGCCGCCGCAGGTGGTGTCGGGATAGCGAGTCCTCCGCTCGGCGGACGCTAAGATGAGAAAAGCGGCGGTGGGAGGACTCGCGATGCAGGGCGCTGACGGGTCCCGTGAAGCACAAAAGAGCAGGTTCAGAAAGTCTGGTCCCAAAAGCTGTCAATGCGAAAATTAAAGCCCGCTTCCGCCGGGGGTGAGAGATCTTTTAATGCGCCTCCAGGCGCTCTAGTGACGGTGTCAGGGTGCGCCGCCGCAGGTGGTGTCGGGACAGCGAGTCCTCCGCTCGGCGGTCGTTAAGATGAGAAAAGCGGCGGCGGCGGGAGAACTCGCGATGCAGGGCGCTGACGGGTCACATGAAGCACAAAAGAGCAGGTTCAGAAAGTCTGTTCCCAAAAGCTGCCAATGTGGAAATTAGAGCCCGCTTCCGCCAGGGGTGAGAGATCTTTTAATGCGCCTCCGGGCGCTCTAGTGACGGCGTCAGGGTGCGCCGCCGCAGGTGGTGTCGGGATAGCGAGTCCTCCGCTCGGCGGCCACTAAGATGAGAAAAGCGGCGGCGGGAGGACTCGCGATGCAGGGCGCTGACGGATCCCGTGAAGCACAAAAGAGCAGGTTAAGAAAGTCTGGTCCCAAAAGCTGCCAATGCGGAAATTAGAGCCCCTTCCGCCGGGGGTGAGAGATCATTTAATGCGCCTCCGGGCGCTCTAGTGACGGCGTCAGGGTGCACCGCCGCAGGTGGTGTCGGGATAGCGAGTCCTCCGCTCGGCGGCCGCTAAGATGAGGAAAGCGGCGGCGGGAGGACTCGCGATGCAGGGCGCTGACGGGTCCCGTGAAGCACAAAAGAGCAGGTTCAGAAAGTCTGCTCCCAAAAGCTGCCAATGCGGAAATTAGAGCCCGCTTCCGCCGGGGGTGAAAGATCTTTTAATGCGCCTCTGGGCGCTCTAGTGACGGCGTCAGGGTGCGCCACCGCAGGTGGTGTCGGAATAGCGAGTCCTCCGCTCGGCGGCCGCTAAGATGAGGAAAGCGGCGGCGGGAGGACTCGCGATGCAGGGCGCTGACGGGTCCAGTGAAGCACAAAAGAGCAGGTTCAGAAAGTCTGGTCCCAAAAGCTGCCAATGCGGGGCAGAGCTTTGTCAGTGGCCGGTCCGAAGCTATGGAATGATCTCCCCATGGAACTCAAACTATGCAGAGAACACTTTCCATTTAGAAAAAAATTAAAAACTTTTCTCTTCCAGCATTAGGTCATCTATTTAGGGATGACCATTACATTACATTGTCTGGGTTTCCTTGCTCTTAGATGTCTGCCAGAGGCGCGGAGATACTGCTTCGGGAGTCGAGTCCTAGCACGGTATAAGCCTGAAAATAAATAAATAAATAAATAAATGCGGAAATGTTTTCATTCAAGTCCACTGTCTCCAGATAATCCATCAGGATCTTGCGGACTATGGTTACTTCTTCTGCGCTGTCCAGCATTGTTTGAGCCCATTCCCCGTTCTTGAGTTGTGTCCTCAAGATCCTCAGCATGTTTGATCTTTATGCTTGCTACCTTCTTTTTGGAAAATTTAGCTTTTTTACTTTGGTGAATGGGTTCTTTGTATTTGGACGACGCGTTCTTCTTTGTGTTCTGACCGTCCTCTTCTTTCCGATTTCTGCGAGGAAGTCTGAAAGGTACGAGAGGAACGTGTATCAGTGTATCTATCAGGTTTTATTAAGTTATCCCTATTTCTAAGGTTATATCTTTTTTCAGAGAACTCCCGTTGGGGAGACGTTCCTCTTTGTTTGGGGGATCTTCCTCTGTACTGAGAGTTTTTCTCTTTGGGAACTGTTTGTTTAATAGTGTCCCATTTTTTAGTAGTAGTGTGATTATTTTTTATAAACACTTTTTCAGGTTTTTCTGTTAGTTGGGGTTTCACTGGTTTCCCACCTAAACTATCTCTTCCTAGTTCTTCATAGGATTTTTCAATAATTCTGCCAGCTCATATGACTGGTCTGCTATATCTGTTTCTTTTAACTTCTGGCGGCTTGCAACTGATGCTGCTTCGCCTTTAATGTTGGCTAATAGTATAGCCGAAACCTGTTTGAAATCTTTTAGTAATTTCATACCTAGATTTAAGGCTGGTTCTGGACCATATTCACTTTGAATCTGGCTTAGAACGTCTGGTATTACTGCCATAGACGGGACACCATGTGTTTTTGTGTAGATTGAAGCAAAGACTGTACCCCAAGTGTTGCAGTCCTCCACATGCGGTGCTATCCCCGTTGGTAAACAGATAGTCAGGATTCTGTGTTTCTCAATAGGTGTAGTATCAGGAAATCTGCCTTAATTTGGGTAATTTTTTGTGCTAACCAAAACGGAATTTGTTCCCTTTTAGTAGGCAATTTACCCATGACTGATTGTATAGTCTGTGGTGTGATTTTGTTTGTATTCCCCTGATGAGGGGTTTGCTGTGGAATCCTCACAGCAGGTCGGACTGTTAAGGTCCGCATGACATATTGTACCAATTGCCTGTGAATTTTAATCAGCTGTTTTAACTGAGTTATTAATTCTGGACCTGTCATCTTTTCAATGTCAGGATGTGGTGCATAGCTGGCTAGTACCGGCCATGTAGCTCCTGGTCTACCTAGTGCACCGAGCCTGGTAATGTGATTTTGATGTTGTAGGGCACCTTTAAACCAGAGCTGATGCTCTTGGTCAGTTAATGGAATTTCAATGTCCTCGAAAGGAACATATTCCTCTCAAGGTTCCGCTACTTTGTAGTATTGGAACTCATGTGTTCCTGCATCTGCTGCAGGTAACTGAATCCATGAATAGAATACCTCTGTCTGTCGATATTCATGTGCCTCTATAACAAAGATTACTTTACCACCTGTTGGTGGAACTGCGTTATTTATTAGTTTATAAGTTATACTTTTTCTTACATTGACCAGGATTAGTATAGCATCCGGGTCATTCTGTATTTGATTTCTCGCATCTAAAAGTGCTTGAGCTGCGCCTGCAGCTGCAGCTATTTCTTCGTCACTCATCATTACTGACTGAAGAGTTTTGCAGAACAAGTTTCAAGGAAACAAAGATTAGGTGCACAATATTTTGGAACACTGTATCCTTCAACGTTGAACAAACTAAAAACTAATACATAGGATTCTCGCCCTACTTAGTTTTAGCGGATATTATCCTTTTACCCACTCCAGACATCTTTTGGAGTTTTTACGGGAAAAAAGGGTCTGTGTGAAAAGCACGACTGAGTTACTCTAGTATCTAGCGTTAAATTATCGCCTTACCAAATGTTGGGCGCCATGTAGTGTAGTTCCTATATTCCCAATAGGCTCTGCCCATTGGAATAATAAATCCTGTAGTTTAGAAGTAGGAATGAGGTCGACTAGCTCTCTACCGAATCTGTTAGACTTAATTGTGAGTGCCAGCTAGCTCAGAGGTCACTAGAAACTTTCTCGAATAAGCAAGAAGGGATTAGTCTCTGACAACCTTATAACATGACAACTTTGTTTCCCCAGAATGAAACGTATCTCTAGAGTCGCGGAAACAATAGACAGCTATTTCACTCAGTCAAATGTGCATGCTTCGTTTCACCAGAGTTGCTGAGCAAATGAAAGACGGGCGTTTTCAATAAAAGTATTTATTGAACAGTTATCTCTCAAGCATAAGAAATGTACAACTACCATCGTAGTACTGATTATAAAGTATAATGTATATAATACGAACAGTATTATAAAGTAGTACTGTAAAAGCATGATATGGTTTCTAAGCCATAAATCGATTAAAACATATAAAATACATACAATGATAAAAGATGGCTAAAAGTACTCAACTGGTGGTTCTAAAATACGCCTACCCCGATGTACCTGACCTAAGCCTAGTACGAGGGAAGGAATAAGTGAGGAGTAGCTTTTAAGTTTAGTAATTCTCTGCCAAGAATCTATCCAAGAAATCTCTAAGGGTCCAATCAGCTCCGTACCTTGGTTTTAGGAAGATAGAGGGCTGGTATCTCTGTCTCTCGGGACTCGATCTCCCAGCAACCCGCAAGGGTAGCCTAGAAACACCGGAGCTGGATTTCTCGGCAAGAGAAAAGACAGCGTCTTCTCAGTGCGTCAGCTGGAGGGTCGGCTTCCTTCGGCACTTGCAGCAGCAGGGCGTCGGGCAAGTAGTAAGTCGATCTGCTCCAAACCACTGTGTGTTTGTGTGGACAAATCTGGGCATATTTATACTATGAAGGTGCCGAGTTTGACCTGTGACTAAACTTAATAACGTCATATAAGGACTTAGTTCTTAGAAAGCTCCTTGATTTTTAAGATAAATTAGCATACAGGCAGGGGGAAGTCCCGAGCTGCTGAAGGCGGGTTTCTCTAAGAAATCGTTGTTGATTCTTGGAACTTAGTGGAAGTAGCTATGCCGTATTTGGGCTGCATGAGCTTAGTCCAAATATGGTAATGATTGCTATGCCTATATAAGGGTTGAATTAACTATACCTATATAAGGGCATGAATCGGGAAAATTTACACGAGGGTCCGAGATTCATTTACAACAACTAGGCCACTGGAGTCAAGCTATCCTGGCTGATGACGGCTGATAGCCAGAAACCGGTCCGAGGATGCTTGATTCCTGTCCAGGGAAGACATGGCTTGGCAGTTTGGGCTGGACTGTTGCCATGAGGCACAGGGTCAAGACTGATTTGCATATGGCCATGTCTGAACTGGGGTGGCGTGGTGAGAAAAATAATGATGGATTAAACCCAGATCTGTGACTGGGTATGAATGTTTTGCCAATGTGCAACATTCCGTCCATCATCTTGTGTGTTTTGCTGTTCGCCCTATGTGGGAAGGGTATGCCCAGACGTGGGCCCTGTGCTCACTACGCCACTGGAGTCAAGCTATCCTGGCTGATGATGGCTGATAGCCAGAAACTGGTCCTAGGATGCTTGATTTCAGTCCAGAGAAGACATGGCTTGGCAGTTTGGGCTAGACTGTTCCCATGAGGCACAGGGTCAAGATTGATTTGCATATGGCCATGTCTGAACTGGGGTTGCATGGTGAGCAAAATAACGATAGATTAAACCCAGATCTGTGACTGGGGTGAATGTTTTGCCAATGTGCAACATTCTGTCCATCATCTTGTGTGTTTTATCATGAGAGTATTGCACAGTTAATGTGCCCCCATGGAGCAAATTTTGGGAGAAGCATTAAAAGCCTGCACTACTGCTAGTTTTCCTCTTCTCACTACAGAGGGTGTAATAAATTGCAGTAGTAGTTGAGAGGGGTTAGAACTCACCTCAAACAATAATCACAATCCTTGTCATGGTGTACCACTAGTCACGAAACAATAAACCCATGCTTAGCTCTCTGATAGCTTGACACAAACCAGTCAGAAATAACTTAGAGGCATTGTGTAAAATATTTATGCAGTACTCAAATAGCAATAAAGTAAAAACACAATACAAGAAAAATCCCCAAAATTGGAGAAAAACGAGAATATTTTAATGAATAAAATGACAGCAAAATGAAAACGTCTAATAAGTACAAGTAGAGATTTTGTAAATTATGAAATAAAAATAGCCCCAAAAACTGTGTCAATGGCTATGGCTTTCGACAGCGTTGCCAGTCTTCTAGGCAGAAAGTTGGCAAAAACTTTCTAAGTCCCACTTCTAGCAGTTTGACAGGATGAGTACATTCTAGCAACAGTCAATGGTCCAAGAACTGGGTGGCACCACCATTAGGTTGGGCCACCCTCTAACAGAGGTCAGCAGCAGGATCTCTGCTGGTCCAGTTGTTAATGGCATCTGGATAGTTGCAAAGAAAGGCCTTCTTGAACCTTTTTGTGTTCCTTGTACCTCAAACAGAAGGTCAGCTAACTGACCCTTGGAGTCACTTCTGGGGTTCTGGGTTATAGACAAGCAGGTCCAGTCTTCCTTCAGGTTCTTTAAACAGCAGGACAGTTCTTCTTCTGATTGTTCACAGGGCCAGGAATGTTATGAGTAAAATACTGGCAGTGCCATCTTTATGCCCATTGCCAGCTTGTGGGCGGGGGAAATTCCTGGCCACTTCCTTGCCAATGGGTTAGACGTTCCCTGGGGTGACCCTACCCACTTTGCAATGCATCCTGTGTATTTTACAGTAAACTGTCTCACAGTACCACTCTTTTACTAAATCCAGCATGGCAGAACCTTTCTTCCACTGGTCACACCTTCCTGTGCCTACCCAGAGGTCTGGCTATGATAATGGGCAAATTATCCTTTTTTTTCACTTCAACTCTTTTCTGGGGAAGCTCCCACTGGATTTTGAGCAAAGTTGTCTAGGATGACAAAAGGAAGGTTAGGCTTACGTGTGAGCTCAATATCCCAGTGACAGGGTAGGCATGCTTTGAAGCTCAGGAAGGGTCTGGGCACAATCACCAGCCATCTTTCTCAAGGAAGAAAAATACCTCCCCACACCTAGCAGTTTGTTCATTATATCTCACCACAAGAAGCTATCAGGAGACATGACACCGGACACTGGCAAAAAGGTCCTTTGCCAGGAAAATTACAACTTTCTAAATGTGTAATTTCCAAAATAGTAATATAAAATCTAGCTTAACTATTAGGCTGAATTTTAAATTACTATTATAATAAGTCCTCAAATCTTTTTTCTACTGCTCTCAAGCTGAAAGTAAGCACTACAGGTTGTAATAGTATAACACTATCTGGCAGATGCATCAACCTAGCCTATTGCTATTCCTAAATAGCGATTTTCAAGGAATCACTATTTAGGAATAGCAAAAGCATATGCATGTAGGAATCGGTATTAAAATAGCGATTCCTAAACATTCCTTAATTGCTACTCGCTAATTGCTAGTCGCAATTAAGGAATGCTGTACCATTCATTCCTATGGGCCTAGGCACATAGGAATGAATTGGAGATTGCATGAGCAGTTTGCGAGTACCAGTAGATACTCGCATATTGCTCATGCAATTTCAAGGGTGCTGGGGTGTCAAAATAACACCCTGTTGCACCCCTGAAATTGATCTCTGCACATATCCCCAAAGCTCTGAACCATAGACAGCTGAGGCTACGGCCTTGCCTTCATATGCTGCCAGCGCTGGGGCTACTGGTCTGCTAATAGATAAGCGTTGGTTTCTCAGGATCGCTCCTGAGACTCTTTTGAGGTTCAGGAGCATCTTGGCCACATGGGAATCCCACTTCATTCTGTTGTTAATCCTGACACCCAGGTAGTCAAACTCCTCCAACACCTCAAGTGGAGACCCATTTAAAATTATAATCGTTCTCCTGGCTTTCTTTTGTGCAGACAGCACCATCAATTTAGTTTTAGCAGTATTCACAATGCCCCTTTCATCACAAAACAAACTAAATCTATCTAGTAACTTCTGGAGGCCCACGGGGGTTTGGACAGAAGGAGGGTGTCGTCTGCAAAGAGTAGGGTTGGTGTTTTCTCCCCCGCCAGGACTGGGGCATCCGCAGAGTCCTCTCTCAAATGGGCTACCACCCCATTAATGAAGAGGGAGAATAATGTCGGAAGCCATCACACATCCGTGGCGGACCCCCCTCTGTACAGGCACCCTCCCTGTTAATTGCCCTTGGTCCCCCCACCTAATTCTGGCATAATTTCCCTGGTGCAGCCTAACAATCAGCTCCAAAAGGTAACTAGGGAACCCCATATCTAGAAGGACCTTCCAGAGTTTGTCACGTGGGACCAAATCAAATGCTATCTTTAGATCGATGAAAGCCAGGTATAGGCTGCCCTTGGCAACACACACTGTCTTCCAATATACAGCACAGAACCTAAAGACCTGATCAATTGTTCCCATATTTTGTCTAAAGCCAGCCTGGAAATGGGAAAGTATTCCACCCTCCTCTATCCAGGCTCCCATTCTAGTGGCAATGACCCTGCCAACTACTTTCTGGATTGTGTCAATAAGACTTATTGGTCTGTAGTTGGCAGGGTCCTCTCTGTTACACTTCTTGTATATGGTCACTACCTCCGCGCCCTTCCATGACTCCGGGACAGGATGACCCTGGAGAATCAAATTCATTAGGAGGGCGATGAAGTTCGACTATAGTTCAGGTGCATACAATAATAGGTCACCAGGTAGCCCATCCGGGCCAGCTACCTTACCTGGGGAAATGTTTGTAATGGCCTCTTGTACTTCCCTGGCGAGAAAGGGTTCAGCTATGCCAGAAACTTCTAATGCAAATACATTTGATGGCACTATAACTTGCCCTGTAATTTCCACCTCGCAGTACAGTTTTGCAAAATGCGAGTACCATTGATCTTCAGTGATATGGATAGATATGGGGTCTACGCCCCTTTTCTCAAATTTGTTTATTAAATTCCAGAACATGGTAGAATCTTTCTGAGAGGCCGCTTTTTTGAGTTGCTGCCAGTGTTCTTCCTCCCACTCCTTTTTTGCCATTTTAATGGTTGTTTGATAGTCCTTTTGGGCTTCCCTTACAGCTAATGGATCTTTGTTCCTAATCGAAGACAAAATCGCCTTTCTCTTGGCCCTACATACAGCCGTAAACCATGGAGTTCCCTTCTTTTCAAATTTACTTTTCGGGGGCCTCTATTCATGCACAAAAGTGCTTTTTTCAAAGTTTTATCGGTAGTGAGACAAAATATCGAACTTAAAATATCGATATACAATAATATCGATGTTTTAATTTTGATAGTAAAGAATATCGATGTCCAAAATATCGACAGACAGAATATCGTTTTTGTAAGGTATGTATGTTACTAATATCGAATGTTACTAATATCGAAATTTTGTTTAGTGTTATGTATTTTAATGTGTTGTTTATATGTTTGTTAAACATGTTTTGTAATGTATGTTTGAAAATTTGTAAATTTGTTTACATTTTGCGTTTTAGTATCAGAGCGGGTTGTGGGTTTATAGGGGAATAGGGTGGGAAGTAATTTAATAATAATTAATTAATTAATATATGTTTGTAAATATTTTTAATTAATACTTAATTGGTAATTAATTAATATTAATTAGTTAATTAATTAATTTAATTTTGTACATATTTTTAATTAATAATTAATTGGTAATTAATTAATATTAATTAGTTAATTACATTAATTAGAGTAATTTTTTTATATATATAATTTTTTGTTATTGTTAATTAATTAATTGGGAAACTATAATATTAATTAGTAAATTAAATTATTTACAGCTAATGTGCTTATATATTTACTTTATTGTTATTGTTAATTAATAAATAATTGATAATTAAATAATATTAATTATGTAATTAAATTATTTAGAGTTCATGTGCTAATATATTTAATGTGTTGTTATTGTTAATTAATAATTAATTGGTAATTAAATAATATTAATTATGTAATTAAATTATTTAGAGTTAATGTGCTAATATATTTATTTTTTTGTTATTGTTAAATAATAATTAATTGGTAATTAATATTTATTAAGTGAATAAATGATATGATTTATTTCTGTGTAGTGGGTTGTGTGTTTATAGGGGGATAGGGTGTGATATATTTAAATGTAATTAATTAAAGAGATTGTAATTTTCTTTGGTATTTATTGTTAATTAATTAGTAATTAATATGTATTATTTAGTTCTTTTATAATTACATCAATTTAGTAATATCAATTGTTATTAATTGATTAATTGAAATTTATATTAATTGTCTTTTTTATATGTGTAGTGTGTTGTGTGTTAAAGTGGGAGTAGTGTGGGAATTAATTTTTACCCCCATGCTATCCAACGCTTTCCCTACTGTTGCACCCTCTGGAGTGTGAATAGTAAATTTTTACCCCTACGCTATCCACCGGGGAAACAACCTTTACAACGCAAGTTTTACAACGCATACCATTACAACGTAAGTATAGGTAAGTATATAATAATATTTTAAATTTTATATGTTTTAGTTTTTTTAAGGGGTATTTTTAGGGTTCAGGGTCAGTTTTCAGTTTTTGGGTAAAAGGGTATTTTTAGTGTTCAGGGTCAGTTTTCAGTTTTTGGGTCAAGGGTTTATTTTAGGGTTCAGGGTCAGTTTTCAGTTTTTGGGTAAAGGGGTATTTTTTGGGTTCAGGGTCAGTTTTCAGTTTTTGGGTAAAGGGGTATTTTTAGGGTTCAGGGTCAGTTTTTAGTTCTTGGATAAAGGGGTATTTTTTGGGTTCAGGGTCAGTTTTCAGTTTTTGGGTAAAGGGGTATTTTTAGGGTTCAGGGTCAGTTTTGGGTTTCTGGGTAAAGGGGTATTTTTTGGGTTCAGGGTCAGTTTTCAGTTTTTGGGTAAAGGGGTATTTTTAGTGTTCAGGGTCAGTTTTCAGTTTTTGGGTAAAGGGTTTTTTTTAGGGTTCAGGGTCAGTTTTCAGTTTTTGGGTAAAGGGGTATTTTTTGGGTTCAGGGTCAGTTTTCAGTTTTTGGGTAAAGGGGTATTTTTAGGGTTCAGGGTCAGTTTTGGGTTTTTGGATAAAGGGGTATTTTTTGGGTTCAGGGTCAGTTTTCAGTTTTTGGGTAAAGGGGTATTTTTAGGGTTCAGGGTCAGTTTTTAGTTCTTGGATAAAGGGGTATTTTTGGGTTCAGGGTCAGTTTTCAGTTTTTGGGTAAAGGGGTATTTTTAGGGTTCAGGGTCAGTTTTGGGTTTTTGGGGTACAGGCGTACAGGGTAAAAATAAAATAAATTTATATTTAAATTAAATCAATTAAATGAAATTAAAAAAATTAAAATTACATTAAATTATTAAATTTTTAATTTATTTTAAATGTATATGTATTAGTTTTAATTTTTTAATTATGTTTTAATGTTTTTATTTAATATTTGTAAAATATATGTATTTTAAAATTAATTTTACATTATTATTTATACATTTAAAAAAACAATATTTTTAATTTCGATATTTTTGTACTACGATATAAATTTTTCGATATTTTTGTACTTACCTTTATGAAGATATGACTCCGATATTTTTGATTTCGATATTTTTGTGTCGATATTTTTGTATGTAGATATTCTGTCTGTCGATATTATGTCATAGATTCGTTTTATCAAATTAACATGAAGAACAACTTTATGGTAATTTGCTCCCCCTATTAGCGAATTCGCTATATTTTTGACTTTCATGCATTGCATTTAAGCAATCTCAATTTGGGATTCCTTAAATGCAATCGTAATTTAAGGAATCTCAATTTAGAGATTCCTTAAATTGTGATTTTTGCATTTGGGATGATGCATCCCAAATGCGAAAATACCGGGAGCAAAGGGGCAGATCTGAGAATCTGCCACTTTGCTCCCGGTATTTACGTTGATGCATATGCCTGTATGTTTTCCTATGGGTGAGCTCGCCTTGCTACTATGAAAAACGATTTTGGTATATTTTCATTGCTAGTATATATAAAAAATTAAATATACCTGCCCTACTTTTTAAATACCATGCACTCTGCCTTGTGGACATTTAGGGCCTAATTTAGGAGTAATCTATCAATATTAAAACCCAGGCTGCAGTGGAAGGCTGGAGATATGTTTTACAGTGCTGCTTTAGTGGGAGACACAATAAGTGCTACAGCGCACTAGTCACATGTAATGTGTGCGCCCTGGGTATCGGTGGTACCATTTACTTGGGACCTAAAAGCAAATTAAATGTGTCAATCAGGAGTATGACAATTTTAACATGATTAAAAAGGAGAACACAAGCATTTAACCTTCAGTTATCAGGGATAAAGTGCACAGAGTTCTACAACCAACAAAAATAGGGTTAGAAAAAGGCAAAAACATTATTGGGTTGCCTTGCAAGAAGGGCACATTTCCATCATTAGGGTACTGTGTAAACTGGAAGCATGTGTCACATTTGTAATATGCCACCTGCTGCCTGCCATTCACATTGCAGCAAGCCTAACATTTCTCTCTGACCCCTTTGGATAGCCACTCTTGTGAACCTCTTGGTTTTCATCGCTTTCACTTCCACAGAAAAATCTAACAATGCTTGCACCTCAAACTTCGAGCATAACAATTCCTTCTGGCCTTAGGATCTCCTAAGCACACATCATCTGAGCACAATCTAGAAAAGTTTGACAACAATTTCATGAACATTTAAACACAATTTCTAACTATGCCCCATCTCCTCTCATGGTCAAGGTTGCTCCCCCAACTCAAGGACTGAAACACAGGCCCCATCCAGTCCCTCCTCTTTTTCACCTTGTATGCTACCTCATGTCCACCCACTGTCTTAGCAAGACAGAAACCCTTTTGGATGGACCCATCTCCTAAGGATGACTCCTGCCCTTCTTCCATCTTCCACTTATTAGAGCGGTGTAGACCCTTACATCATAGACGGCCAAGTAGTGATCACTTCTGCCCCAGTTCGGTTAAGTGCCTCAACTCAAAAATATACTTGCTATGACCTTATCGACCACTCTGACCTCCGACGCACTAGACTAGACCTCCTGACAGCAGACTATGCCCATTGATGTCACATCTTTTAACTCCCTCTCTATCCACCATAGTAGCATCATTCCCAGCAGTACCTCTCCTAGTCCTCATCATCGCTGGCCCCTCTCGGTTGTGGAAGTTCCCTGATACCCCAGTGAGCACACCCTCCCCCTCCATCCCTAGACCACATTACATTCCCATCCATAATGATGAATCCTTTTACCTTGAAGACAAACTTACGGACCTTAGTCAAGAACTTCAGTTAGTTAAAGCCACTCTTCAGAATCCTATATTCATCACCTCGAAACTCGGGAAGCACTTAAGTCTTCACATTGCCTCTAGGAATAATCAAACCCTGCACTCTAATCAATTTGAGCCAATCTCTATGGTATGACCCTACTTCTCTCATCATGTCTCAATGATCAATGAGAACGCAACGTACCTGCTCGTGAGATCTCAATCTAATGCCAAGAAATGCTCCCTTCTGCTATAATATAGCAATGCACATAAGGATTCACCACCTTTGAAGACCATCATCCAGGTTATTCCCCCCAACCCGCATAGATAACCCATTCTTAATAATAGAAGCAGGATCTGCTTCAAATTCACACGAAACACCATGAGACATTAGTTACCAAATCTCATCTTTGCTCCTTAATTGCCAATCGGCTGTAAAGCATGCAGCTGACATCACTGATCTCATTCTTGCTGAAAAACTAGACTTCATTATCTTAACGAAAACTTGGCTCAATGATTCAACCCCTCCCATTTTGGACACACTCATACCCCCCAACTATGAAATCATCAAAGTGGACAGAACTAGAAGACCTGGGGTGGCAAAGCATGAATTTACCACTCCACAATGATGTTGCGTGAATACCTAGTTATTGAAATATGGACCAATAACAATCTTCTCTGTAAACTACACATAGGTTACCCCCTCCCAGGTAATAACTTACCTTTTTTGTACAAATGATGGAGACTATCTCCTTTAACCCAGACCAACACACCAATTAGATCTTCCTTGGGGATTTCAGCTTCCATTGGAATGACTTAAATTACCCCATTCTTAGCAGCTTCAATGACTTCCTTGCAGTTCTTATCCTAACCTGACCTTGCAATGGACCAACATACAATAGAGGTTTCACCCTCCATCTAATCATCACCAAGGATAACTTTACACAACTCTAATCCATAACACCCTGTGACTGGTCTCATCACTACTTTTTATCCTTTCCTAGCCTGGAAACGCTATTAACAAGAAAGGGTCAACTACTTAAACCCAGACAATGATCTTGAGACCTAAGAAATATGAATCCTACTGAGCTAACTGCTATTATCAACAACATCTTACCTTCTCCCACAAACATGATGAATGCAAATGAGCTTAAAGATCATTGCACCCAATCGATAACAGACATATTGGACATGATTGCTCGGAAGCGGGTTTAAAAGAATACCTAGCAGAAAATCCAAACCCTGGTTCAAAGGCAGTTTAAATTAGGAAAGGGGCCTTCTAAGGAATGCTGAGAGATCATGGAGAGTCTCTCACTCTGGCTCTCACCTCAAGCAATTGAGGACACTCAGAATCTCCTGCAACAAGCATATCAGAAGGACAAAAAAGAATCCTCCAGATTGCAACTAGATAATGCCAAAAACAGACACATTTGTTTTTTGAAATCATTAAACAACAAGCAACTTGCCATTCTAAATACCACTTGGTTGACAAGGTGACACTACCTAATGGTGATGAGTTTTCTGCATGTTTCATCAATAAGACTAAGAAGATCTAATTAGAATTGAAACTCGCCTCTCAGAGGTTGCTCAGCCCAGACTAGCCCAGTCTCCTCCCTGTGCAGCTGTTAGACAGTTCTCCCCATTCTGTATATACCACAAAAAATAAGGCTACTTGGACTTCCTTCAAAATCTCTGGCACAAATGAGTTACTCTCAATAATGGCATCCATAAAACCATCTAACCATTTTAATGATCCTCTGGCCACTAAGCTTGCCAAAGAGCTTAGATCTTTCTTACTCTCTTTGCAGAGGAAGATTATCAACACTCCTCTCTCTCACGGCATGTTCCCTGATAGTCTAAAGATAGGACATGTCACCCCTATTTTAAAAATAACGATGCGACCAGTCTGAACCCAACACTTTTTGCCCAATCTCCATCATCCCAACTCTAGCAAAACTTCGGGAGAAATTTGTTCACCTGCAACTCTGCAACCCCATTGAATAATTCCAACTTCTAGATCAGTACCAATCCGGCTTCAGAAGTGGTCATAGCACTAAAAAGCTCTGCCACATATTGGTGAAGATGCCCTGAGGCTGCTTGATCAAAATGATTACTGTCTAACTATAGTTGGTTTGCTTCATTCCTTCATAATAGAACTCAGAGAATCAAAATTAAACAAACCCAATCAGACATTACACTGGTAACAATTGGAGTACCCCAAGCAAAGGCTCAACATTCTCACCCACGTTATTCAAACTGTTCATGGAACTTCTTACGGACTTTTTAAAGATCTCAAAAATTCATTACACATGTATGCTGATGATACACAATTGTATTTGAAAATCTTTTCACCTGAAGAACTCAAAACGCTCAATTGCACTCTATTGAAAATTCAACAATGGCTGACCAGCAACTACCTCATGCTTAACACCCTCAAAACTGAATTCCTTTTGATTGCCCCTCACAATCACTCATCCCTATAGACGATTGGATCAAACAACTCACAGCTCTCAACTGTTTCCCTTACATTATTGACTCCACTCGATCGCTAGTCCTAACTTTGGACAAACATCTTAATATGCAAGATGGTATTGGTGCAACTTTCTGGAGGGCAATCACCAAATTAACATTACAAGGAAAATCAAACCCTTCTTTCCTTCATTTGATTTTCAGTTTGCAGCACAATCTCTAGTCATCTCCCTATTAGATTACAGGGGTGTCACTCTTGCCGTTCTACCCAAAGTAAAGTTGCCATCACTTTAGGCCACACTGAACTCAGCTGCCAAATTCATAACAGGTTTCAAGAGGATTGACCACATCACTCCAGACCTGAAACATCTAAAATGGCTCCTGTATGAAGTCAGAATCCAATTAAAAATTTGCATGCATGATGCAGAGGGCACTCCACCAGAATACTCCTGTGCACTTGGCCCAAAAACTGGAGCCGTCTGGGGTTAGCCGCTCCTTAAGAAGCACTGACTCCCTACTGCTGAACCCCCCACCCAAAAAAAACCCTATCAGCTTTCCTCAATACTTTTGAACTCTTTACCACCGGAAATAAGGACAAACACCTCAACTACCTCCTTCAAAAAAGAAGCTAAAAATCTCTTGATGCACAGATTCCTTTTCTAGGTGCCCTGATCCTTCTTCGTCTTGGCTAGTGTTGGTGGACTCCTGTGGATCTATGAAATAATATGCTTAATGATATACTGCATAGAAGTTATTTCATGATTATTCATGACTTATTGTCATTTGTTTTTCTCTTGTCCTGTTATATATGACTCGATTGCTACATGTACAGTGCTCTGATAGCTAGACAAGCCATGTTCCCGCTTTATAAAACTCCATAAATAAATAAACTTTGGTTCACGTGCCTTTCCCTCCACTGTCCCTCAATGCCACACCATAGAGAGTAACACATGGAGGTTACATAGTACATGTAGCTCCATCACTCCTGGTGCTATCTGCAATCAACATCTCCATTTGTGATGTGATGAATGTTTGTATCTGAAAGTTACAGTTTGGTCACCCAGTGAATAATAATGAGATGCTGATTGCATAGTCACTCATTGCGAAAAGTAGCAAATGCTTGGGTGGAGTCCTAAGTGGGACAGCGCACTTCCATCTCACCACTCACATTTGCAATATCCCTATACTGCAACTCCTTTCCCTTAAAGGGACAGGAGACACAGTGCCACAAACAGTGGCACATTGTGATTATGAAATCAGAGACCATATGGTGCATGGAACCGCAGTATGCACCTCCCGATGTTTGCAGCCAGCACATGCAGAGAGTATGTTTTCAGGTTATGACACCTTAAAATTTGAAAATACTTACCTTCTGGCTTGAGAGGTTGTAACCATTCTGTGTCTAAAACAGGAAAACGTATTGCAAGTATTGGTACATAACAATGTGAATTACAAGGGGGTGTTGTCCTTTGGTTCCATTTCCCTTATGAGACAGTGACTTCTGGGCCTACTTCTTTACTATTGGTCCTCCAATGGACCTTTTTGAACCTGACAAAGAGGTTATGAGAGTTAGTATTCACAATAAATCAAATTTCAATTAACAGTAGTACCCATTTGGCTACACAAGTAATTGGTAGCCAAGTTCAACCAAGTTTTATTACAAGTTAATAATCAAATTCAAATAGGCAACTCTTAAGACCAAACTGTAAAGATATCAAATAACAACTGGAAGTCCCAGACGCCTGAAGAAATTGAGGTGAATTAGTATTAAACAAAAAAGCAGTAATGTGATAGCAATACAGACTAGTAGCATCAACATCTGGTGCTCAGATAATCTAAGATTCACCCTCCTAATACATTTGTAATCTAGGATTTCAGAGTCCAGAGGATTATTAGGAACAAAAGACTCACAAATCATGGAATGTCCACGAAATAAATCAGATCAAAAGAAAAAGAAATCAAGTAGGGAAATGTTAGCATCTCAGAAGCTCAGTCAAGAATCTTCTATGGGTCAAGTATAGGTGTTAGCCTAAGCCACATTTAAGCAAGAATCAAAGTGGAAGCATTAAGGTCTGAACCTAATTTAGTCCACTTAGGTAGTAGGGAATCAGATAAGTTGTCTGAAAGAACCACAATAGAGATCTACAGGGGCAAAAGGTAAGAGGAATTTGCAAAACATCTCTAAACAAAAGTACAAGGGGAACAGTATATTATAATGGTCAAAGTCCACTAGGCAACTTCTCCTTGATCACACCATCAGAGGTCCATTGTCATCATCAAATCCCCAAGTTGCAGGCTGCAACATCGATGGATTGTTCCACACTGGACATGGAAGCAACATCTCTTTCTCAGATACACATGGATTGTAACATTTGTTAAACAGTCCATACAGTTTGCACATGTTTCTCCATGCACCTTCGTCAAGTCTTCTTCTCAGGCTTTTCCCCCTAACTCTAGTGCAGTAATGCATGTGTCCTAAACTAACAATGCATGTGAATAACTGCAAGAAATGTCATGTTAATAGAAGAAAGAAAATCGTATTTTATGAAATGCAGCATGGTGAAAAACAAGCCTACACTGTTAGATCAAGTTAAACATAAATTCAATGATGCACATTTAATATGAATGTGCATATTTAAGCATCAGTGAATATTCATTTCTAATACAGGTTATGGAATTCATACTATGTGTAACATACAGTAAACCTCAACATAAGTCAGTCTATCACTAAGTATGACTAAGAACTATAATTAAAATGTGTATACGTGTAACATCAATGCACACATTACATATCCCTTATGATTTCAATTAAGGTCACATTCTACATATATGAGGATGGTGTTTAATCAATCTCAACCCATTTTTTGTTAATCACATGTTATAGCACACATTTAGGATGATCGGTTTTCTTCTTCAGAGTAAGTACATTCTTTATTAAACAGGGGATGGTTTTATATGAATCAAACGTCATTAAAACATCTTAATCAGCATGGTTAGACATATACTTATGAGTTGGTTCTCTAATTCTACAATAAATATAATTTTTAATAAAAATAATGTTGAAGCAAGAAATTCCAGAAATCATTGAATCAAGTAAGAAACATGTGCTAAGTGCACATTCTTGTCATCTGTTGACATTTTCTGTCATACTTTGTGACGTGTAAAGAGTGGGCAACTTTTCCCTGCACCACTTATGACTCGCTTTGGTTCACAGTGCATGATTTGTGAATTATAATGACCATTACAAATTGCAATGACTTTTGTTACAAAGGGAGACGGCATTTGCAAAGTCAGCTGTAATGGCATTTTGAATGCAACATCTTTTTGTGAATAAGGCCTGAGATCTTCTGGCAAAATAAGATAATTTTAACATTCCTTGGGAACATTTTAATTAAATAATATTGATCTGTACCAATCCACCTAGGTTCCAGTGTTTTCAGTTTGACAGCTTCGGCATGTGTTAGTAATTCACTCCCAATTTCATGGCTTTTGCTGCAAGTTCTGAGCATCTTAACACTACAGAAATTTCTAATGAATGGCAGTTAGGAAAGCTAAGCAAGCTGCTTCTCTCTTCATCAGCTGGCCCTTTTACTCTCCCTTGGGGCTTACTGCATACAGGTCACCATTGCTTTATTAGCTACTCAGGTTTTCAGGCTAATGACCATGACATGCTCTTCAGGGGAGACTCCTTGTTGAATTTTGACATGCTCTTCAGGTGTGCCTTTTTTAAAGTGTTGATTGTATTTCTTTTAAACTTAGTTGTGGTTAAAGGTCACAAAGAAACACGTATTAAAACATGGCTTTCTGATCTCATTTACTGTAAGCATCAACCATATATTACTATGGTACAATTTCTCCTGCACATAGGGACAAAGAAATATTGAGGCCCTGTTACTGTTGTATTTGGTTGCTGAGGATACTATCCTTGATGAAGAGGACGCGATTGTTGATGATGTGGTGAGAAAATGGGTCTGTATTGACAGAGGGGATGTAATGGTCTATTTCATATGTTCTATGGAAAGTGGGGAGGTCAAGGGGACCTAGTGCATTGTTGAGATTCTTTGATATCCCCCTTCATCTTTCCTGGGATATTATGTGGTTGACTATATAGATAGTCAATATTAATTTGTTGACAGTGCCTTGCCATTGTTCAGCAGTCTCCACAGTATTGTGCTACATGCATCCAAAATCTAAGGAGCCTTTCTAAGCAATGCATGCTGATAAGTACACTATAAAGTTGTTTGCTTCCATGGTTTTACTCAGGAGTTTAATGGGATTAAAAGGTAGTAGATGGCATTTCTATATCCAGTAATTGACAACAGAACGTTATGGCTACTGTTAGAAATTGGATTTTTGATTAAGGGGGACAAACCCCCTTTTAAAGCAACTACCACAATACTTGTCAGGGCGAACCACAAAAGTCACTCAATAAACCTGTGCTAAACCCTTTGCTAGCTTGACACAAAAGCAGTCAGGCTTAGCTTAAAGGCACTATGGTATGTATTTATGCAGCACACAAGCACTAGAAAAATCTCACACCAATTTAGAAAAATAGGGAACGTTTTAATAAATTATTATCATTTTTTTTGTGGAGTTTTATGTAGCGCAAACTAAACCCGAAGGTATCAGAGCTCTTTACATGAGCACCAGTCACATTACAGATGGACACATTAATTTTTGTTAGGCACTGAGAGATTAAGTGATTTGCCCAGAATCAGGAAAAGATTAGTGTCCCTGCCAAGACTCGTACCTGGTTCCCCAGCTCCGAGGTCAACCGCCCTAGCTGTTAGGCCACATTCTCTCCCCCAAGCAAACAAACAGCAACAACAATCCAATGAGTAGAGCCAGAGTTATGAATTACTAAAGTTGTTAGTAAAAACAAGTGCTTAAAAGATCAAAGTGCAAACCGTGGACATCTAGTTTTGCGAGCATGGGGCAAAGTCAAAAGTTAATGCCTACTGCAATGGAGTATGGTTCGGATATACAAGGCAGATTGGGCCTGGTCTTTGCTCACCTTTGAACTTAAAAGGTAAAATTTAGAGGGGCATGGTAGCCAGAGGTGTCTACGGAAAAGGCTCGTCATCCGGGAGCCAATGGCCAAAGGTGCAGTGGAGATCTCTCCAGTCACATGAGTCTTCCTTGGTGTATGATTGACCTGCACGTGCCATTTGTGAAAGTCTGATTGGGCATACAAGAGGTACTTGAAAATGCTGAATAAATAATTAAGGTGCAATCAAGCTGTCTCCGGAATGATTATATAAAGAGGTTTGATGATGGAAGAAGATTTTGGAAAGCATAAAATGTTAGGTTCACAGTGGTTAAAATATGGATAACTAATGAAGATGTGGCTAAATGGGAAGAAGCATCCCTCTTTCAGCAGTGTAACAGATGGAGACTCGTGAGATGTGCACTTCAATGTATTGTGTAAATAGCTGTGATGTTGGACAATTCACAGCATCTGGACGCACAGAACATAAAATAAAGTTTTCTATAAATGTTTACGCATAAGGGAAGGAGTGCATTTTCCCACTTACTTGTTTCTTGCTTAGCGATTTACCCTCCTAAAAGTGAGTCTACACTCCATGGTTTTGTTTTTTTTTGTTATTTTTTAGTCCTCATACACCATATTGGGCATTCTTGATGGGATGCCTCCAGGTCTTCTAATCTGGCCAACTCGTTCTGACCCTGGTGTTAGGCCTACGGCGATACAGAGATGAGGTTCCCTCAAGCCATTACTGTTTCCTTGATCCACTCCTGTTCACACCGATTGATATTACTTGGGAGAGAAGGACCAACGGAACCCAGACAAAATCATAGGACTATTTTTACAGATTTTACCGATATCGCCAGGCTATAGGGGCGCCCAAATCTTATCTAGGCTCGTGCTGTCACAGGCTACGTCTGATTCGCTAGTAAAGATGATATAGTTCAGACATTCCGCAAATGTTGGAGGGTTTACGGATTTCTAGGCCCTACATATCTCTCTCCTCGCCAGAGTTGTAACATAGAAAATGAATTTAGAGGCTACATCTTTCAGGCAATAATCTGTCGTCAGGCAGAGAAAAATTGTCCTGGAATTGACCTCCACTTGTTGCTGGAGCACATCTTCTAAAATTATTTTTACCACCATCCAATAGTTGATAATCTTAGGACAGTCTGTGAACATGTGGAGGTCCTACATCTAGGGCAATGATATTCATACTCTATTGCCTTGGCACTCCATTGATTTGTGATCCAGTATCATGTAATTGATCATTTTGGAGACACTGGTACCCGGACGATCTGAAACGGACTACGGAGTTACATAGTAACTCTTCTGATGTGAACTAGCATTTTATTTTAAAGACAGTTGAACCCAGTCTGTCTCTGTGGTTGTGTCATCAGTAGACTATGACAATTGGGAGAGTATTTATTTACGGATTTGGAACACGTTATTGGTGATTTATATGTTTTTTATGCAGCATATTCTTATTGTTATTTTTATTTTTTATCAATGATTATTTTTTTTGGTAATGTTTTCGTCCTTTTATGTTCACTAGTGAGGGTTGGTTGGAGTGTGGAGTGTCAGACTGCGGTTCGTTGGCTGGGTGTTCAGGGAGTGTATTGTGGGATTTGTGGATTGTGGGATTTGCACATCCCATTTCTGAATGCCTGAATGGGCACACAAGACGTACTTAAAAATGCTGAATAAAGAATTAAGGTGCAATCAAGCTGTCTCCGCAGGGAATATATAAAGAGGTTTGATGATGGAAGCAGATTTTGGAAAGCATAAAATGTTTGGATCACAGTGGTTGAAATATGGCTAACTAATGAGGAAGTGGAGAAATGGGAAGAAGCATCCCTCATTCAGCAGTGCAACAGATGGGGACTCAAAATATGCGCCCCTCAATATTCTTTGCAAGTAGCTGTGATGTTGGATGGTTCACAGCATCTGGACGCCCGCAGCATAAAATACAGTTTTCTACGAATGTTTACGCATAAGGGAAGGAGTGAATTTTCACACTTACTTATTTCTAACTTTCTAAAAGTGGCATTTCTAGATTAGTGACTTAAAATCCAGCTTTACCACCAAGGAGGATTTTAAATTAGATTTCATTAGGGAGCAAACATGATATTTCCACCTGTTCAAAAACAAAAGCTACCACCTATTAAATGTAATAAGGTAACCCAATATGAGAGATAGGCCTCAAAGTAGTGAAAAACAAATTTGGGAGTTTTTCACTATACCAGGACATGTAAAAAGGTAGAAGTACGTGCACAATATTTTAAATACAATGCACCCTGCAGGCTGTTTTGGATCTACTTTTGGGGTGGCTTATATGTATAAAAAAGGGAGTTTTAGGCCTGGCAAAAGGTTTATTTTTTCAGGCTGCAATGGCAGGTACTTAAGTGGGTAGCACAATAAATGCTGGGAGGCCATTAGTAACATTTGATTTACATGCCCTGGGTTCATGTTGTACCACTTTACTAGGGACATGTAAATTAAATGTGCCAATTGAGTGTAATCCAATTTTACAATGTTCGAAGGAGAGAGCACAAGCACTTTAGTACTGGCCAGCAGTGGTACAGTGCCAGTCTTAAAATCCAACAAAAACTGGTTCAGAAAACAAAAAGGGTGAAGGCAAAAAATGTGGGTGCGACCCCACAGAGAGGGAAGGTCCAACAGCTGCTGATGGTGTTTATTTTTCATCGTTCCTCTGTATATGTTTTTTTTAGCTTGTCCTCAGAAATATGAGAGAGTAAATACATTTCTAAAAGTTATGTACTTACACTTTCATCAGGGTTATTGTGTTGATATCACCCTCTTATAAATCTGACTACTGCCTGTGCAGTTCTTTGGTCACATACGCATATAGTCTTCTGAAGAACAGAAACAGAGTCATTTAGAGTACTTACTCTTCTCTACAGACAATGGGCCTGATTTAGAGTTAAGTGGAAGGGTTACTCCAACACAGTGCATCGCATGCTATGGCACTTGTAACAAGGCGGACATATGTGACGGAGTTCCCATCCACTAAACTTGGAATCAGGCCTACAGTTACTATTCAGAAGCCTATTACTTGCCTCATAAGCAGGTGCAAATGGCTAAAATACTGTGTAATTGTACACCACAACTGTGTACAAATACACAGTAGTAAATACCAATGCAAGGGATGGGGAGGGGAGGAGATGTTCAAGATGCAGTTTGACTTGGAAAGAAAACAAAGTGTATTTCCTTGGCTGACTTCTAATGCAGGGTTATACCGTGCATATACATCTGTGTTGGAGAATTGGAAGATGCCACTTAGTAGTCCCAGTAATGAGCCCTGAAAGCTGCAACTAACGCAACCTTCCAGGCATGCTATTGGGAATGTTTGTGTATTTGCAAAATTGGACATTTTGAACCATAAGTAGGAATACGAATATGAATGTAAATGTATACCTTTTATTTGTAAAGCAGGATCTACTGCTTCTATGAAGTGGTTTCAATAAATGTGTGTGTACTGGATCCAATTAACGGTTCTCCCACTTTACCTGAACGTAGAGGTGCCCTTTTTTGCAATCAAAAACAGGTGTGACAGTGTGTCTGGAAATACACTTCAGGTGTGGGATTCCAGAATTATAATTACAACTGCTCTTTTACATTTTAAATGCTGTCTATTCCTCCAGCAGCTGAATGTACAAAAGAAAATTATTTGCTTTTTTTTCTCCATGGGAATCAACATTGTTACCAACACAAAAAGGGTCCTACAGGAATGTTTAAAGATACAGATACATTAATTCCAACTAATTAAATAACCAGAGCAGAAATAGATACAGTCCAGGGGTTTACAAATGAGCACATTGGCACAATAACCCAACATAAGCATTAATCTTCTGATCCTGAAAAATAATTTCTTTAAGGACCAGAAGCCTCACCCACCATAAGGTGGCATGCTTCATCATAGGGTGCTCTCTCACACCCCATCACGTGTGTCCACTTGATCTGGGCTCCGCCATTGTGTGTCCGTTCGATCTGGGTGTAAAGGAACTATGTGGCTCCTAGATCCTCTTTTACTCCTGTAATTACATTGTCTGACGGACTGCAAGTTGAGGCCTGCAACCCGATCTTTGCGGGTAAGATAAGATATATATGCTGGAGGTGCCAAGTGATTTGCAATTTTAATTATATAGAAACACTATGTGCATGAGGGGTACTGATTCGGATTTATTTGGTGACACATGAACACATGCCTTTGCTAAAGTTATGATAGCATTTTAAAGGCACTTTGTTGTTTTCTGGCACTTAAATTCTTTTTCATTTTTAGGTTCCAACAGTGGTGCAGAGTGATATAGTAGGCAGGGCCGGACTGGGAACCAAAACTGGCCCTGGAAAGTGCTCGGCGCGGGGGGGGCATGGGGGGGGTTGGGGGTGCCGCCGGTTTTCGGCCGATTTTGTCACAGGGCCGATTTTGCAGCAATGCTGCAAAACGGCCCTGTAACAAAAACAACCCCAGGGGCCCAAAACTGCCCCACCCGTGCGGCGCACCAGGGGAGTGCCCGGTGCCCGCTACGGCCAGTTCGGCCCTAATAGTAGAAGTTGTGTTCCTGATGAATTTTATACATCTTCTATTAGGGTATTCGACTGCCAGAAACATGTGACCCCAGTATCACGGCTGGGTTGAAGTCATATCAACCTGATTTTTAATATACACCTTGGAGATAATCAAACAAGAAGAATTTTCTACTCCACTAGGAGGTTCTTTGAATCCTCACATCACACTCTGCTATCCCCACCCACATTTTCTAGCTCACATAGGGCCAAAAATTGAAGAGCTTCTCCCGAATCAGAGTTTTAGCCCACGCCCAAATCATTGCTGATGGAGTGTAAGGAGGGACCCTAAGATGAAGCATACCACCTCACCTTATGGTGTGTGAGGGTTCCCATCCTTAAAACAAAAATCTAAAATCAGGAGACTTCTGCTTGGGTTTGGTATTATAGCAATATACTAATTTGTGAACTCCTAGGCTGGATTCCTTTATGGTGTGGTTGAATGATCAATATTGTTCCCCTTGGAGAAAGCCACTTGCCTACACTTCCAGACAATATGGGGGACATATGTTCCCTTTCTCATCGTGGAAGGGGAGTTATTCTAGTCCTTGGCTGGATTATCTTTCCAACCATTTCAAGGGCCGGAAGGCTTAATATTTCAGCTTGTGAATATTCACAAACATATATATTTGTGGGAATTCATAAACTTATAAGACCAACCTGCACTTTCCTTACTTTCTATTGAATATACTACTACGGAGTTCTCTGCTGTCGTGGTGAAGATTCTGCAACAGTAAATCCATTTACTTCTATCAGGAATACTTTGTCAATTCCTGGTAGATAGATGTAATGTAGGTATTGATGGCCATTAACCTATGTTGATGGCAAAAATACCTATGTGTACAGTGATGGATTATCCTGATCAAACCTGGAGAGTATTTGAACCCTATCTGATACTTGAGATGTCTGGTCACCATAAAATGTTACTGACCCTTTTTAGACTTAATAGGATGCCTCAATTACTGTTATGTGACGATAGGTGGTACAGAACCTCTGAATTACCTGCATGTATTTTTGAAAAAGTTTCTTTACTTGATAGTTTGCACATTGTTTTTATCTGCTCTAGGTCCAGTACCCTCCATTTTAAATACATTTGAACCCTCTTAATACCCTTGCGTTTTAGACTAGTGCAACCAGCTTTATTATACTTGCAATCTTTATCTACCCCGCATGTGTGGTACTTTTTAACACGGTTTTCATCAGGTGTTTTAAGATTGAAATTGCATGATCTAGTGTTATAGGGGACGAGATTTATCAAGCCTTTTGCGATTCGCACGGCCTTTGCGAATTGGAAAAGGCTTTTTTGCATTTCTGGGAATGTATTAAATAATCGCAAATAAGGAATCGCAATAATTTGCGATTCCTTATTTTTCTTAAGCATTTAGGGAATCGCCAATTTTGCGATTTCTTAAATGCAATGTATGTGGGGTTTTGAAATTGCAAATTTTGGTTAAGAAATCGCAAATTACCATCAAATTGTACTTGGTGGTAATTTGCGATTTCATTTAAAAATGCCCTATTTGGCATTTGTGAAGGTGGCATGTGACGCAGATACATGCCCATAGGGCATGTATGTGCGCCATATGCACACACATGTAAATTTCATGGTGCAGCAGGGTGTCTTTGAGACACCCCTGCACCCTTGAAATTATTTTCAATTTGCGAATTCGCAAAATGCGATTCGCAAATTCAGAAATATTTCGCAATCATTCCTATTGGCCTCCTAGCCCATAGGAATGCATTGGAAAATATTCCTTATTTGCGCAAAAAAATCACAAAAATAAATACTAACATGAAAATATAAAAGTACAGCACAACATGCAGAAAAGAACACTGTGAGACAAAGAAATCCATCTTCTTTCTCACCACTTTCCCGTAAAGTGCGAATTCGCAAATAAGGAAGACTAAGAAATCGCTAAAAAATAGTGATTTTTAACATACATTCCATTTTGTGAATTCTAAATAGCGATTCCTTAAAAATCGCTATTAAGAAATCGCAAAATGGAATTTTGATACATCTACCCCATAATGTCTTATTATTGACTCTCTTTGAATGTACGGAGATGTAATTCTTTGGTGTACTTTGTTATTACATGTATGAATTGCTTTGATCAATTCGAATAAAGTTATTCTTGACTCAACCTATGTGAATTCAGCTCATGTCTTTAACATTTATAGTAACCACATGCCTACCAGACTGCGTATCACTAGTTGCATGAATGCATGTGACATTTAATGTCTGATAAGTTTCCTGTACCTCTCCTGTGCAGCATACCACTTCCTCTTGATCATAAGGTCCCTTAGGCACACACCATAACTTACTATTTAGGCTTTGATGCCCCCAGAGTCTCTCAGCGCTAAACTAGAAGGAGTAACATGTAGCGCGTAAATATTATTTTCACACTCCATTGCCTTCACAGTAGCCCTTTCATATACACTGCCATTCTACATTATAGGCAGGAAACGATCGGCCCCAGGCACAGAAGAGACTGATAGAAATGATTTTTGGATTGCATGCTGCCAGCCTCTCTCTTTTTGATGTGAGTGATGCTTTTCGCAAAAAGTTACAATCTGTTTTATCCATTAATATGAACGAGGCAGGAATTGAATGCTTGTGAAAAGTAAAAGATGCTGGAGGCGGGCCGGCATGGGACAACAAATCTTCATAGCATCCTTCCTACATGTTTACAAGATGTCTGCTTTTTGACCCTGGACCCTTAAAGGGTTAGAACTCACAATGCCTGAAACAGAGGCGCCTCCTGAATGCAACATCAGAGACTGCATGCAGTGGTCCTTTCAAGAGCAGACCACGCCTCTTTACCTTTGCATCCTGCACAAGCAGAACCTACATTATTAAATTGTGAAACCTCACACTTTGCAAATAGTTATCACTTGCCTTTGACAGGATCCAAGAATTTAATGAATTTAAACTGCAAACAAAGGTTGAAAAGCATTTGCCCTATCATTGGAAAGCTCGATGGGAGGATTCTCTTTGACCACCACTTTTAGTAAGGACTCACAGTGGTTCACAAAACTTGAATTTGCAATTCATATTTGTCCAACGCAGATTGAGCTTTTGCATTCAGCAAAGTCAGTTTCAAGTGTATTGCGAATGCCCAATCTTTTGTACATCAGATCTGAGATCATCTGGCAAAAAAAATATAATTTGAATATTCTTTGAAAATGTTCTAATCAAAGTCATATTGGTAGCCACCGTAGGTGCTAGCAAGTAACTAAAAATGTCCTGACTTTTGCTGCAAGTTCTAAGCATCTTTAACACCAGAGCATTTTGAACGAAAACAGATGAGAAAATGTAAGATAGTTACCTCTCAATTTATTAGCTGTTCCTTCTACTCTCCCTTGGGGCTAATTGTGTAAAGGTCACCATTGCTAAATAAGCTACTGAGATGCTCAGACTTATAACGACCATACCACTGTTTCATTTGCGCCATTTTCAAAGTATTGATTGGCTGTATTTTAAACTTAGCTGTGGTTAAAGGTCACAAAGGAGAAGAGGTCATGTAAGACACGCATTCCACGGTTTTACTAACCTTTTAAACTCTGAGGAGATTGCAAGATATGCAATCCCATTGCTTTATCCAGTAATTGGCAACAGGAAGTTATCTCTACTAACAGAGTGTTTACTGTGTCTACCTATAATGTTTCATTTCGCTCGTTCTCGGGATATAGGAAAGGGTACCTATATTTCTGCAAAAAGGGTTTCCATGGGCGTTGATATCACACACTTGCAACTCAAATGCCTGCCGAGGGGGTTCTCTGGTCCCATATGTAGTCTTCTTTCATTAAAGATGAATAGGAGAAACTGTTAATTTAAGGTAAGGGTCCTATTCCTTGCCCCAGAAGCAGACTTTTATTGGCTGCTTTTGAGGTCCCTACAGTGGTGATTGGGGTCAGGGTAGGGATGTCGGGGTGGAGGGAGGGGGGATGACAGACAACAGAGGTTGACAAAAATAAAAAAAGTAACAATACACATAAGAATTTATCTGCCACATTGCCGCTCTTCCGATCTTCAGACTCCACTGCAGGCAGCGCAGGCTCCCAGACTCCCCTTTGGCCAATCGTGACTCTGCTCTCATGTCATTAGAGCAGCATCAGGATTGGCCTGAGTGCCCTCCATTTGCACTCCCAGGAAGAATGGGAGCCTGTAGTTGCTGTCTCCATCCCACAGCTCAGTTTGGGTAGGAGACAACTTTAGTGCGCATGACGGTTTGTCGGCTGGCCAAAACATTATGCGCACTGATGACAGCGCCCACCACTCCTCCTGTTACTGACCCCTGCCGTGGATCCACCCCCTCCACCCGTGGCTCCACCCCCCCAGCCTCGGCTCCGAGAACAAAAATAAAACTATAGTAAACACGCTTTATTATCATTTTATTTTTGACCTTTTTGAGGTTGCTGACATGTGAGTCTGTCCAAGCTGAAAATGCTTGGCTCTCTTCTAAAGTTTGTCACACTGCGCCTGTATCTGATCTGATCTTCTATCAAGCAGGATGCAGCTTCTGCCATGATAAAGTTGTAGGGTGGCGGATCGACTATTTTAAGTTCTGGTTGGATGGCGTCTGGGCTTCAAAGGAGGGTTTGCATCACTTCCCACTTTCATGTCTCTCTTTCTTTCTTCTCCGGTCTTCATTAACTTTAACCTGGAGTTGTTTCAAAGTCATAGCAAGACACAACTTTGACCACTGTGTTCCTCACCTTGTTTCTGTCTTTCACCAACCATGAGATATTTAGTCCCCCTGTTACATCCATCCTTAGCTTCCTTGAATGATCCTTCTTGCTTTTATATCCTTTCTTTGTATCTATCATGCACCACCTTTCAATAAGTACTACAACCCCCCAGTTCCACAAAACCTTTTTTGTAAAGGGGGGGCTAATCTGTGTGGATGTCCATGTATCTGTCACAATATAAGTTGTATGGTCTAGAAAAATGTGTTCTACTTTGATTATTTTGTGGTCCCCTGTAATGGGTCTTGAGATATCAGACTTCCACCAGACTTCAGTCAGGACAATGCTATTCCATCCTTGAGACAGACCCCAGGTGTATTATTGTAACACTGATTATTGCAACGCTGTGCGGTGATGTATGACCTCACACAGAGTTGCTGTCCCAAAATAGAGTTAAGTTGAGGACAAGAAAGGAATCACCATGATATTACTGGGAGCACATTTTCGTATTGATCATCGTATTGAACTGTCAAAATAAAAGGCATCCTGGCATTGCAATCCATATGGCATGTATTCTCTATAACTTTTAATAGCACTCCAACCTCAATCGGTAACCACGCATAGACAGACCCTAATAGAAATTTCAAAGAGCAGAACATCAGGTTTTATCTGAATATCCATTACTAGAAAATGTGGGAAATCATTTCTTGCAACAAAGACTTCTATTTATTATTACAAATATTTGTCCAAGTGACCCTTTCACTTTTCTCAAGTTTCAAAGGCTGCAAGGATGAGTCTAACAATTCTTCTCAACTTCAAGTTCAGTCTATTGCAGCACCAGACACGTAAATCAAACTAACAACCGTCCTCCTCCTACATGATGGTTCCTTCTCTGCCCCTTGGAATCCTGTCCCCAGTTTCATTGTATTCTATAATTATACAATAAACATAAAAGAATTACACACCTTACTTTACCCCATTACCACACACCTTCCCCTTTTACAAATAAACAAATAAACAAATCAAGAAAACATATAAACATTGTAAGTACCAAAGCGTGTTATACTCTACACATTGCATTAGATTTGCATGTCACTTTTGCTTATGGCACAATAATTCCGTACAAATGTATTCCTCAAATCTTTTAGGTCTGATTATAACCCTCCCATACCTGCCATGTATGTATGTTATTAGGGTGACTGTTTGAAAAGGATCCTTCATTCTTCTGGTTTTCTGCACTAATCATTTAGTCATTGTTTGCATTTGAGTTAATTACACATTCCTCCCTACTTAATAACGTACCTTCTTTATCCATTCAATCATACTTTCGCATGTTAAGTATGATTTCTTTGCATCTGTCTCCATTTTTACCTCCATACTTAGCCAAACTACTCAAATGAACGACCTTTCCATCGCTTAGCAACACAGAATTATAAAATACTTTACCTACTTTCTGAGAATTTGCTCTCCCCTTAGGGCACCTTTCTCTGCTTTCTCACTTTCACTGAGTCACCGTTCTCAAATGGAACCAAGTCCAGGCCTTGTTTTTTCATCATAATAGTCCTTTTATGCTTGTTTGGCTAAAGTTAATTCTTTTTTACATTTTCTGGAGACTACTCTAATAATTTGCAACCGGCTTCCATGCCAAATATTTGCTAATAGGTTCACGCCTCCTCAAGAGAACAAATAGGCTTTGATCAGTACTTTGATTTGGTATCATTCTACTGGACCCGGTGGAGTGGGCAGGTCAAGAGGCACACGCCAAGCGAGCCAACCTTCTTCACACACAGGAGACAAGCCTTGTGCATGAATCCACAGGGCACTGTTGAAGCCTGGGGACCACAATGTTTGGGTAGTTCCAGGTTGTATTAAGATATTTGTGTCTAATTGACACTTCTTGCACGCGCGATTATGTACGCCGCATTCACTAGATGTAGGTAACATTGAATTAGGTCCTGAAGAATCGCTAGTTCATTGAACAGGAACGCAAGAAACATGTTGACCAATAAAATCCAACAAGGACACCACCACAAGAGCCATTAATCACGGCGTGTGAGCCTTGTACACTGTTTTTAGCGAGGATAGGAGACCCCCAGAATAAAGTTGTCCTTCTAGGTACTCCGAATCCTTTTTTCAAACACTTCATCACATCTAATAGTTCGAGGCCCCACATTCGCACTACACCAAATGGCAGTTGGATAGAAGATCTCCAATAAAGTGCCCCTATTTAGGGAGCCCATTGGGTATTGCACCGCAGACCCAACGAGGAGCAGCCCATGTGATGAAGCTTGACACCTGAAAAAATGTGTGAGGGCATTAAGATCCAACATATGGATCCCCACCTATATCTTTCCTCGATAGAGTAGGACCTAGTCTCTTGTGACTCCCCTTGTACGCTCTATAGAGGAACAGCACAATCCCTCTTTTTGTAGACATCATTTTGTTAATCCCTCTCTTAAGAATACCTTGTTTAAAAAATGTAAAATACATTCCCTATCTGCTTTCCTGATTATTTAAATTACTGGCCAATTAGAAAAATGATCCATTATTACAATGATATATTTTTGTTCTGCAATTTCATCTTCCATTGGATCCATTGTATGTAGCTATCCTTTCCCATGGCATATTCGGGCAAGATATGGGTGATAAGGCATTTGTCTGACCTATTGCATTCCATTTACTCACTTTCTAGCTTTTCGATATCACCATCTACCTTAATTGCAAATTCCTAGTATTCTTTTCCTCAAAATTGAAAGAGGTGCACATTTTCCACACCTTAGTAACAAACCTTTTTCTTCAATTGACTCATTTTGTACTTCCTAAAATATAAGTTCCTCTTTACTCAGTTTTCTTTTCTCCAGCCATCTTTCATTCACAAACTTTAGAATTGGTAGTACCCTTTGACTTTGTCCACTTGTTCATTCCATTAATTTATATTGATGCCTTAGGTACTTTCAACAAACACACCTGCTACACATCCTTCTTCCAAGAATTATTCACAACTTTCATCAGCAGGTAAAGGCATTCACCTCAAACAATCTACCACTCTATTACTGACACCAGGTATATATAGTATATAATGATTGAAGTCCAACATTTTGATGGACATCTGTGCTACCCTCGGAGATGCTTTCTGCAATCTCTTTGTGAGAACTGTTGTCAATCATTTGTGAGCTATTCTTAACAATTCTCTCTAACTCCATGCATATTAACGAAAGTGATTGACCTCCACACACATGGTAAAGTCTCCCTTTCTATAACAGAATATTTTTCATGTGCTAAAGATAGAACACATGTATCAAACGCCACTACCAATTCATTCTCAATTTCATCATGTTGAGACAGTACTGCTCCCACACCTTTTTGACTTACATCAGTCGTGATACAAATTTTGAGCCTCATTTATGAGGCCCTACCTGCACTTTTGTACTGCCGGACCATCACTTTTTTGATGTTCCGGTGGCGCAATGTGCCACACCATATTTACAATGCCATGTAAAGCCACTTTACGTGGCTTTTCATGGCCTTATATAAATATGTGCCCCTTTCACACAGAAACTGCATGAAAGGGGCGTTCCATGGGTGTTTCTGTGGGTGTTCCCACGCAACACCCATGGAACCTGAAGCATTGCGAGATTTGCGAGGCATTATAAACCAGGGGTGGTTTTAGGGTGGTGCAACATGGAGAAATGTTTTCATTTCTCCTTGTGCTTTCCTTTTTCTTTGTGTGCTGCATTCTCCAGTACTCATAGAAAGAGGACATCATCCCTTGTGATTGATTTTGTGCAAGGGTGCCTGCTTTGGCGCATGGCAGCCCTTTTGTTCTGACATAGGCCAGCGGAGCAAGATTCCTTGTGGTACTGCCCTATGCCAAAACCTCATAAATGGGGCCATTTGCATTTAGGACCAAAGACCTTAAAAAAAGGTAGCTTACAAATGTCAGTCAACATAAAAGTATACAAATATCTCAAAGAAAAAGTTGATAAAAAAAGTTCACCTCCAAAAAGATAAAACAAGAGTTCACACGCAGTAATTTACATATATATAAGGGAAGTTCATTAAATAACTAGACATTTTAGTAATTACTATTCTCTAAAATGAATCTTCATATAGTGGCCGTGCAGGAATATGCTTTACTTTGGGAACTTCCACCTTCCCTTATTTTCAGTACATGCCATAAATATGAGGGATCCTTTCAAGACACAAAGATTCATTAACTCACCAAACATTTTAGTTATTACAAACATCTTAATAAACAATTTTCTAAAATGAATCTTTATAAAATTCCATATCGCATTAAAATCATATGACAGTCATGCAAGCGTATCCTTTACTTAGAGAGCTTCTAACCACAGGTTTTTCCTTATTTTCAAAACCTGCCATCGATATGACACACAAGACACAGATGGAATATTTAATTGCTGTAAAAACCAAAGAGCTGGTCTGCACTGTGCAAAGTTAAAAGTTTTAAATAAAGGGAATAAAAATCATTTTCTAGGGATTCCATAATATGGACAGAAAAATACAATGTGCAAATTTGTTATAGGCGACACACAGTCACAAGGGCACAGTGCTAATTCTGCCAGGGTATGGCATCCACTCGGAATTCCCACCATCAGAGCCAATATATTTGCCCTGAAATTGGTCAGAATAAGCCTTTACTGATCATTTTGTACCAGGGTAGGTAAAAATGCAAGTCCTCCTGGTGAGCTATCATATTGTAAGTAAGAACAGGTGATTTAGCTCTTTCCCTTATCCATCTCTTCCCCTTGGCCTTATTCTGAAAACAATGTTTCAGCTTATCCTTGCCTAACTTTCTGCAGGAGTCTGGTTTGTTGAACAGGTCCATCAAGCAAATCTCCTCACATAGAGATTTTATGTGTCTCAGCCACAGGATCTCCATCGCATGATCTAGGTTCTTGGTATCCCAGAGGATTAACTTATTTAGCCCTGTTTCCTCTCGGGACCAGATTGAATGCCAAATCCTGATCGGTGCCATATTTATCCTATGTACAAATCTCATCTTTATGTTTAGCAAATTCATCTGACACTCTGCAGACCATATGAACTTCACCATATTTTTAGGCAGATTTCTGATGGCATATGGTTTTCAGAGAAATTTTCACCAAAGTTCGAGTAGAATTCCACTAAACCCAGAAACGGTCTTACATCATCTTTATTTGATGGTGGTGGAGCATTCCAAATTGCATCAACTAACAATTGTTTTGCGTAAACCCAATACCACTGATACTGTGCCTAAGTAAGTTACTTCTTCCTTGGCAAATTTTCGTTTACCATATTCCACTGTAAGTCCCTTGTCATCCAAAATTCCCAAAACTTGTTTCAATTTTTATCATGTTCCTATCTAGTGTTACCCATAGTCAATATATCATCCTGAAAAAACATCACTTCATCTATTCCCTCAAATAGATTAGTCATCAGTCTCTGAAACATGACAGTAGCCAATGGTAGTGCAAAAGGTACCCTCAATAATAGAAAACCTCCAATGGGTGTAATAATGTTGTGAATTTTCTACTATCTGGATGTAATTGTACCTAATGGCGTGCAGATTTTGAATCCAGATTAGAAAACTAGTGTGCATCCTTTGTACAGGCAAGCATTTCACTGGTTCTAGGTAATGGATACTGATCCACCAGTATATTTTTCAAATCTTTTAGATACACACTTAATCTGACTTTTGGACCGTCTTGCTACTTACT
This sequence comes from Lissotriton helveticus, assembly GCF_964261635.1. Lineage (NCBI taxonomy): Eukaryota > Metazoa > Chordata > Amphibia > Caudata > Salamandridae > Lissotriton > Lissotriton helveticus. The sequence goes on from NC_136071.1 coordinate 261,725,990, forward strand.
ACTTCTACTTGTACGATTATCCCATTCTGAATACATTCTTATATTTCTGAGCACTTCCTCCCGAATGGAAAATTGAATGTCTTATTTTAAGTAAGCATGGCTTTGGCTGTGGCTTTGAGTCCGAATTTGTGATTAAAATCTTTTAAAAGCCCTACACTTCCAGGAAATAACATAGAAAACTCCACCCATAATGCCATTCTTACATCCTTATCTATTTTTACAGTTAAAACTTGTTCTCGATTATTTGGATCCAGTATTAACCCTAAACCTCCCTGGTCATACCACACAAGCAAAGATGGACTTTTCCTTGACCCTTATATTTGCAAACAGCTTTTCTTCCTTTAAAATAATTTCTGACCTTCTAAATCCAATTAGGTCCATGCTTCATCACTGTACTTTTTAGCTTGCACGTCTGGCAATTCCAGATGATTTACAGGTACATTAACAAATAAATAATTTCAAACATTCTTACTGACAATGGTGAAAGTGTTCCTGAGTCTGTAACCACCGTTACCATTACATCTATGGTCAGCACACAAAATGTGTTTTTCTTATTGTATGCTCAACATTAGGAGCTTCATACTCAATGCAAATACTCTATTCACATCTATATTTTCTTCTTGCTGGTCGGAACCTGATTGACCTTCCTCTTGGAAATATTTCAGGACATTTCTTGTAATATGCCAGATGTTCAACACTATCACGGATACTTGCATGCCACAAAACCCAAGAATTGACAAGAGTGGAGAGTTAGTTAACAGCCCTAGGGGAACGGCAGAAAGGCCATCAGCGGAGCACACACAAGGCAGAAATTTGAAGATAAAAGATCAAACACCTGTCAGGTTCCTAGGAGCCAACAATACCAACCAAGGAGCCAGTAACTGCAAACATAACCCCCAAAGGCTACCACACCTTGAAGCAATTTTTCAACAGGATGACCTAACCAAAGATACAAAAGTGACAGACACCATCATATTTTTTCCAGAATATAAATCAAGGGAAGAATGGAAACGTTAAATATGAGGAACATATTGCTACTCCTGCACTCAATTAAAAGCCTAGAAAAAATTAGATCAACAGACCTGCTCTCAATTGAATTCCGACCAACTGACAATCAACAGTGTCCAGAAGCAACTAAAACAATATGGAAAACAAATGAGACTGCCTATATAATTATGAAGGAAGTAAACATATTTTGCAGTGGGGATAAGACTAGAAAATGGAAAAAACTAGGCTATCAAACTCCCCTCCTAAATGGATGCAACAATGAATTATCAAACACTGTCACATCAATCTTAAAGGGAGCTTGTATTAGCTCCCCAGGATCTTATTCACTTTAAGACTATCAACCCAAGGGCAGGCCTTGAGCCAAAGGGCCCAACGTCACTACCAACAGACCCTAATGGACCCACATGCTGCAAACAATAACAGCTAAGCCCATCCAATGACAGGGGAAGTCCTGCCCAATACCACCAATGGTGGAGTCAAGAAACATCTGTATCTGTATTTGGAATATCCATGGCCTGGCGAACAAGTTGGCGGATCACGAGGTACTAAACTACTTAAAGACATTCAACTTGATATTACTCCAAGAAGCTTGGGAGGATCAAGCGATAGAGCTACAAGGGTTCATGCCACAACTGGTGGCAGCAACAAAGGGATCTAACTTTGGACACCGTTCAGACGGTCTGATGATATATGCCTCAATACTAGGAGCCATTTCACCAGTAGAGGCTCAAATTGTAGCCCCAAGTGCCATATAGGTGGTAGCAACAACAATTAAGTTGAAAGAAGAAGATTGGCCAATTATAATAATCAATACATATATACACCCGAAGCACAGGCTAAAAGCTGGTAAATAACTAAACAAAGAACTGACAAGAATCACAGAAGACTGGAGACAGAGAACATCATTTTAACCTTCACCTCTTTGGAACTGCATCAGAAGACAAACTAACACAGGAATTAATCACAGTGTGGGAAATACCAAACCAGAGCCCAGCATGCTCAAATAAACAAATGAGATGTTCAACCTAGATACTTCAAGAACTTGAACAACTAAATATGAAAACTTTAAACGGTCGATTTAACAAGGACAATCCACCGGTCCCAACTTTTCACTCCACAACCAACACATCTTACCCAGGCTACACCTTTGCAACTCTCCCTTTATTCCACATTATCCATTCCTGCAGAATGAGTGATAACGAACAAAGTGATCACTTGCCACAAGAAGTGACCTTAAAAGCAAATAGCGGAAACCATATGGAGGTGACCAAAAGCATAGCCCACAGAACACACCTCAGACTTCAAACGGATAAGGTGCAACCTCACCTTGATTGAACAGCTATCCAAAACTGCTAAGACACGCCTCTGTCAAGAAAACGATATGACAGCTCATCATCCAACAACAGCTTGGGAGAATTTTACAATGGCTCTTGGGAAGAAATTTGTCACAAGGACAGGAACCCAAACTGCAAAAACAGTGTCTCTCTTGCCTGTAAAGGCAACTACTCCCAAGACTAGAAACCTTAAACATAAAATAAATCAAACGTTAAGGCATTTACGCAAAAGCCCTCAAAATCTAACCTTGCAACGGGCCCAGCAGAAACTAAAGGCAAGACTAAAAAGGAAGAAATGGGACAAAAAAAGGCAAGAGGACGAAGAACTTTTGGCAAGTATATTGCATAATTTTAAACTCAAGAATAGGGCCATGTTCTGGCGGACGATCAACAGTCTTCAACGACCAGCTCACCAAGGAATACATTTCCATATCAGAGAATACAACTGGGCAAAACATCTATATAATCACTTTAACAATAATGTGCAAGAGGAGAATTTTGCTGGGGAAGAAACTCAGACCAACTGATGGGACAGAGGTGGTATGTCAGGTGATAAAATTAGACACAAGTCCACCATGGGCCGAAGCAAAGAAGCAACTCCGAAGAGACTAAAGCACCCCACGGTCAAAGTGGCTGTAGGCCTAGAAACACCACTGAACAGTGACGAAGGACGCTATGAAATAACAGCATCACAGATCAAGACACAAATAGCCAAATACCACCAATACTGTATAAAGATGATCCTGATTACTAGAGCCAAGCACTTGTTCCAGTCTTCAGCAACATACAGGAAACACAAACAATCTGTCTTCTACAAGCAGGGTAATGAGAGCAATCCCAACAATTACTGATCCGTCGCCTTAATCGAAATAGACACCAAGTATTATGCGGGAGTGATCCTGGAAGTATTAACAACCTGGGCATCATCAAAATCCATCATCCCCATAAACCAGACTGGGTTCTGTAGAGGACTGGGAACCACTATTAATATTATGGCGCTGGCCCTGCTGATGGATGCGGCTAAAGTGGCAAAGCAACCGTTATTTTTAAGTTTCATAGACTATAGTGCAACATTCGGTCACATAGACTGCCCTAAACTATGGCAGAAATTGGAAAAGTGGGGGATACCGAAAGCCCTCCTAAACCAGTTGATATTGTTGCATACTAACAGCTGGGTTAAGATCAAGCTGGGAGCTGGTATGCATCTCTCAAGGAGAATTAACACCTCCGAAGGGCTAAAACAAGGGTGCATTCTAGCACACCTGCTTTTTAACCTCTGTATGGCTGACCTCCCCAGGGAGCTGGACAACAGCATATTACATGCCCCAAGAATAGGAAAAACACCCCTGTCCGACGTTTTGTGTGCAGACGGCATTGTATTAATAAGTCGTACACCAATTGGCCCACAACACCTCCTGAATACCACCAACAACTTTTCACAAGACAACACACTAAACATTATTTTAAAGAAAACAAAAATCACGACAGTGAATTATTACAGGAGGAAAAAGATGGGTTGGTATTTGGATGGGCACAGCCTAGACCGGGTAACGACTATAAGTAACTCAGAGTCTTATTTTACAGCAGAGGCTCATATAAACCCCAACTGGAGGTCCTGCAAAGGAAGGGCACCACTAGCTTCCTAGCAATGAAGCGACTGAGAAAAGACCCTTTACTACAGGTTATTGGAGCAAAACTACAACCAATGCAAACATATGGGAGCAAATCAATGGAGGGAGAGATACGATGGCCAGCGCTTACAGAGCAATTTTTTATCTTCCAAACTATATGTCCCATGCCCAAATACGCTTAGAATTTGGCTTACAGAAGCAATCAGAGGAAAGGAGGGGGGCATATATAAAAAGCTGTCACAAGATCAGAGGCCCTGAGCCAAGAACTCTAAACTCGCATAGTTGGAGTGAACTGATATGTTGTGAAATTTCACCCACCAGAGAGTATTTGCTTGATGCATTAAAAAGATTGGGACTAACCAACGTTTGAGACACCTCTATAGGTCATTAGAGCTTCAGAAAGGTTGTAACAAAAGCAACAAGAACTACATCCATAACAGAAGACAGGGAAACCTTGGCCAAAAGGGCACATGGCTGGCCAGTGTTCAATAACTATAAGGGTCTAAAACCTCAAACTTACTTAAAGACAGGAGTTAAAATAAAGATAAAAAAAACATTCCTAATCTATGTTTTGCATTTTACCAATCTTCCCACACCTGCCGCATTGGAAAAGGAGATCAGGAGAGCAGATTTGTTGCCTTTGTAAAACAGGAAGGGAGGACCTTGCACATGCAATCAGTATGTGCCCTAGCCTAAAGGCTATAAGATGCACTTTACTCCGTCCAACATTCAAACAGAGTGGCATTAGGACCTGCAGGCAGGCAGTAAAGATACACATCATTCTAGCTGCAACTCAGTAAAACTGCCGCCTTACAAAGTTCTTCGATACCGGGGAAGAGAGACAAAAATGAAAGCCACAAAACGAACAATGACTAGCAAAACAGCATTGATTATGTTTATCCAAAAGCATGGGCACTCTAAATTAGCATATTCAATCCGGACACTCCGTGGTTGGCTAGATTGCACAGTTCATGTTTACATCCTGAAGCGCTGGCACTTTAAATTTGATGTGACTTTTAGGCCCCAGCTCAATGTCAGCATTGAGAACTGGGCATGGTCCCCCCCTCATACCATATTAACAGCAAGCTCAATATAAAAGACTGTATATTTTGATATAATTTATATTTTGCTGCAGATATTGGGAGAAGGATGGTTTTTGTGTGGTTTCTAAATGTAATGGCTATGTTTTTTATATTGTGAGTTTTCATTAACTGAACAATAAATCATTACTTACTTACTATCATATATATAGTTTGTATCAATTTTGCTGCTATTTGGTGTGACCTTCCTTGAATAATTGCGTTCAACTTTTTTAGCTGCTTTGATATTATCATTATGCTTGTTCTCACGCAATTCATCCACTACAGCCTTTGCTCACCTACCAATTAACTCAGGTTTCTTCACTAAAGCCATTACATCTTTCAATGGAGTTTCCCCATATACCCACAATTTATCTTGTATGTTGGGGTTACAGACAAGCTTTTTGATTTGGTCGCTTATGAATTCTACTTGTAATGATTCAAATCTACATGAAGTAGCTAAATGTTTAAGAGCAGATACATATTCATCCACATTTTCCTTTTTTCCTTGCTTACGCTGGAAAAATGGATCTATCCACGGCTACACGCACAACTGGTGAAAGGTACGCATCTAAGGGCTAGATGTAGGTGGCTAAATGCCAGTCAGTAAGGGTGAAACTCGGTAAATTTCACCGTTACCGACCGGTATTTAGCCATGCGCGATGTAGGTATTACTGATTGGCATCGGTAATAAGGAATCGGTAAAAATAAGGGAAAACAATTAACGATTCCTTATTTACTGATTCGGAGAAAAAAAAGACCGAATCGGCAAAAAAATACCGAATCGGGAAAAAATCGGAAATAAGGAATCGGTAAAAATTCCGTAATGCGATGTACCAAAAATCGGTAATACCGAATTTGTCAAAAATCGGTAATTAAAAATCGGTATTTAACACTAAGTGAAAGCAGGTGGTAATCAGGTGCACTGCATAAAAACAGCCCCAAAATGCTTCAGTGTGAACACAATGGCGGCCCTGTACGTGATAGCAAGGCGGCTACGTTTGCGTGCAGCAGGACTGAGGATCTGGAGACGGGAGGAGCGCATGTACAGAGTGCAAATAACACTGTTCCAACTGACTGAGGCTGAAATCCATGAGCGCTACAGGCTACACCCAAACACCATCTTGGACCTCATACGGGGCCTGCACCCACTCCTGGAGCACCAGACACCAAGGGTGCACACAATACCCACTCATGTACAGGTACTCTGTTGCCTGCACCTCCTGGCATCTGGCAGTTGCCAAGGGGTAATAGCTGTGGCAGGTGGAGTTTCACAAAGTTGCCTGTTTCATTTTTTCCGCAAATTCCTGGATGCCATCTTGCAAAGGATGGTACACTACATCAAATTCCCCAGCACACAGGCAGAACTGCTGAAGACCAAGTTGGGCTTTTATCAGAAGGCCCACTTCCCACACATCATAGGTTGCATTGACGGGACACATATACCAATTTGCCCCCCTGCTGCGACTGAGTACATCTACCGCAATCGCAAGTAAACACATTCCATCAATGTACAGGTCATATGTGATGCGAAGAACATAATCACCGACATAGTTGCAAAGTTTCCAAGGACCACCCACGATTCATACATATTCAGGAACAGTGGGATATATACCCGTCTTCTTGCAGGAGAATTTGGTGAAGGCTACCTGCTAGGTAAGTACATGTGACACCCCCTGAATTACACAACTGTTGCTGAGATTGTACGCTGTGTAATACTTACTTACATCTCACACACAGGTGACAGTGCCTATGCAGTGCGCTCTTTCATCCTGACTCCGTACCTGCACCCATCCACCCCAAGTGAAAGGAGATACAATGTTGCACATAGATCGACATGCAGTGTGGTTGAGCGAACATTTGGACTCCTCAAAAGCCGGTTCCGCTGCCTGCACAAAAGTGGAGGTGCACGGCAGTACCAGCCCCTGGTGTATTGCAAAATCATAGCTGTATGTGCCATGCTGCATAACCTTGCCACTAAGAAGGGTACACCTGTTGAAATGTGTGATTCTGAAGAGGAGGATGAGGATGAGGAAGGTACACAGCCACAGCACAGCGCAGCAGGCAGCGCAGCTGCAGCAGATGGGAGACAGAGGCGGTCAGAGATCACTAATAATTATTTTTTAGTAAGTGATGAGACAAAGCCAGGTGATGCATTTATGTCAGGGTGTTTAATAGACCTTTCATCAGGCAAATTACCAGCACACCATGACACCAGCTATGTGTTCAAAAGGGTTACTTCACCCACTACAGATTTGAATTGTAGGGCCATGCCTATCTCCTGTGCCCCCGCACACCAGTGCCGCGTCCTGCTTGCACATTGTCCTCAGCAGCACTGTGTCCTGCAGCAGAGCCATGCCTCCCACTGCACCTCCTACTCTCTAGCAAGGGGGGGTTTCAGTGCTACGACTGCTTGCTTCCTCACTTTCCTCAACGTCCCCGTAACCGGTGGCAGCAATCTGGTTTGTCTGCATGATTTCCACGGCACTGGTGACTGTGACCAGGCCCTGGGAACCTTACGGCTGCACTTGGCCATCTCCAATTGCATGGCCACAGATCTTCTACTCAGCACGTGGGTCGCATTACACAGTCTGTTCACAGACTTCGTGAAGCTTGCAATCACCTGCCTGTCTCTCCGCCTTGCAGCGCGCTCCCCCTCCATTCTGTCACTTAATTTTTCACTGCCTCAGATACCTCCCTCAGTCCCTCTGCCATTGTATTGTTGAGGCAGTATATGGCCTCCTTCATTTCATCCACCTTCCTGTTGTTTGCCACCATCTGCCTCTGAATGGTCCGCATTGTCTTCCCCTGCAGGCGCTGCACTATCAGCATTTGGCCCTCCAGGCCTGCAAAGAAATTTGAGCCTTGAAATTCTGGACTTTGTGACCTCGGGCGTCGTCTACTGACACCTGTGCTGCGTTCCTGCATGGGGGACTGCGCCCCAGATGGCTGTGTCTGCGCCTGGTGATTTATGCTGGACTTCCTGCCTGTCCTCTTCTGGGGCATCAATCTCCGGAAGTGGAGCAACTGTGTAGCGCTTTGACTTTGGAAGTGGTGGTGGTGGAGTAGTTGGTGCAATGGGTGGAGGTGACAGAACTTCCTCATCACTTCTGTTATCCTCCCTGGGAGCATCAGCAGTCTCCCACTCTGAAGCCTGTGGCGCTGTTCCGCCTGTGGATGCAGGATGTATTATTACTCACTTTTCTTGCAGCAAATGTGTGCTAATAAATTTCACAACTGACATCCTAGCTGTCAGACCTCTGCTATCTCATCTATAGATGTGTAACAATTGCCTATGCTTATTGGGGAGTGGCTGTTTTGCTACCCATTGATAGGGACTACATTTCCCATGATGCATTGCACAGCTTACATAAAACATGGCCTGGAGTGGGATTGTTGCTGGGGGATTGGGGTTAGGGAGGGGAAACAGTATGATGTAATGCAACCCACCTTGTGTGTTGGAAAGTCTAGCAGAGCAATCCTCATCCCCAATTCCATGGACACTCTCTGGCTGGAGGGTGGATTCTACCAGTTGGTCCAGGGCAGTAGCAGTAGGCGCTGTGGAGCTTCCACCACCTGTTTTTCCAGATTGTTTCTGGCGCTTAGCCATCCTTTCCTTGGCACGTGCTCTCAAGTCGTACCAACGCTTTTTCAAGTTCTCAATTGTCCGTGGTGTGACCCCAATTGCATTTATTTTTTCTTGGAGTGCCATCCAAGTGCCCCTTTTCTGGGACTCAGGCACATTTAGTGACCTCTTACCAAGAGCTGGTCATGGTCTTTTACTACTTCCTCAATGAGGACCTCCAACTCCTTCTCACTAAATTTGTGTTTTCTTTTTCTCCCAGCTGCAGAATCCTTGCTTTTATCAGATGTGGCCATGGTGCAGTTTGTCTCTGTGAACTAGGTGTTGGCTGTTCTGCTCCTCTGCTGTTGCTGCTGCTCCCAGTCTCTCCAACACCTACTGATTCAGTGCACCTGCATAGGTGTGGGCACTTTCTGGTTGGGTGTCATGTGCTTGTTCTGGATTGACTGATTCAACAATTCCTGTTTTTTTTAATTACCGATTCGGTAGTTACCGAATCGGTATTACAGAATCTGTCTTTTACCGATTCGGTAAAGGGTTTTCGGTAATATTTTTTCCGATTTCTATGAAATCGGTAACTATTACCGAATTTTACCGAATCGGTAATTTTTACCGAATTATTACCTATATCGCAAATACCGATTCCTTATTACAGATTCGGTAAAAATCGGTAATAACGATTCGGTATTTGTGAATTAACTACATCTAGCCCTAAATCTTCTAAAGCATGTGTGAAAACATCCCCAACTCGTCTTGTCTAACTTTTTTCTCAATTTGATTCTAAGTTTTCAAATCTCCGGGTCCTAAACAAATCAATAATATTTTCTTTTTCTCTGGAGTAAAGTCTTCATCAAATGACTCAATGTGATTACAAAAATATTCCTTCTAATCTTGCCATTGCATTGATGGGTCCCCTTCAGCAGGCACATATGCTTGTAGAGTTGATGAGTTTAGTGAATTTAAAGCACACATTGCTGTGAAACTTAGTCAGTGCACTTACCAATGTGCATTGTGTATCGTATATCCTACACCAAATATGTTGTGCTGTAGCAAATGTTGTCTTTACTGTTTTAAGCGCTATAAATTTGTAGTAGCAACAAATAGTCAACCTGTGAACATGCTGTCAAACACTGTACCAATAAATTTCAGGCGTGATTTGCTGCACTTATGCTGATTTATCCCTGTCTTCCATATTGTCATTTACTGCATAAGGGCCACTGCAGTACTTGCCACAGCATTGTGAAAGTTAAAAAATCGCCAATACAGCAATGTGCCTGAAATCACTGCTGTAAAACTTTGAGCTATGCCTGAAATTCACAGAGGAAAACAGCTGAAAGTCAAGAATAATGTGCTTGAAGATGGCGCTCAAAATTGCCGACACATCTGTACTAAATCGCTGCTCACCATTCATCCACACTTTTACCCCCAAGATGGCGGTACTCTGCGTGACCTGGGGTCATGTACATAGATTTACATAAGCTTCATAAGATTTTGCGTCTTTTGTTATTATGGCTAATGGACATTTATAAACCGTCGCTAGATCTATTGCCCCTATCAAATTGTAAGTTAGTTCAGCTATGCCTCTACCTTTAATAAATCCCTTTTGATCCTTATGCAAAAGATCCCCTGTAACCCCATTTAACCTCTCTGGCAATATTCTTGCTTAGATCTTGTAATCAATATTGAGCAGAGAGATGGGTCGATATGAGTCACAGGATCTCAATGGTTTAGAGGGTTTAAGGATCAGGGAGACCTAGCTTCATTCCAAGAAGGAGGAATATTTCCACCGTTCTCAAAGATATGAGCAAAAAGAACAACCAAAACAGGGGAGAGAACGTCTTTCAGGGCTTTATAAAGTTCTGCCAGTAGCCCGTCAGGGCCTGCGGCTTTACCTTTTTTGCTTTGATCTATAGCTTCCACAACTTCTGAATTAGATATTGTCAGGTCCATATTCTGGGCTTTAACGTCTGAGATTTTTTTTAAGGGAATTTGGCCCAGCCAGTCCTCAACCTTACTGGACTGAATGTTCAAATCCTCCCGATATACCTCCTCAAAGTGCAGCTGGAAGGCCTTCATAATTTCATCTGGAGTCTCTAGTGTAACTCCTGGAATGGAAGAATTTAGTTCAGTAATAGTACCTCGGGCTAGATCTTGCTTGGTCTTCCATCCCAGGAGCTTCCCACAGTTCTCACTGTATTCAAAATGCACTAATTTACTAGCCTGCCACTTCTTTTTTAATCTTAACTCCAGGACTGCTGCCAAATCTGATCTTAAAGATTTTAACTTCTCTAACCTGCCAGGGTTTAAGGATGCATCCTGTTGGATATTAATTGAACAAACAAAAGCTTTCGACAGAGTTAACCGGGTCTATCTGAAACATATGTTGAAGGAGTATAATTTAGGGGAGAACTTTTGTAGGTCTATTTTCTTACTATATCAATTGCCCACAGCAAGAATCTTAGTAAATGGGAATCTGTCTGCACCAGTTAATATCCAGAGAGGTACCAGGCAGGGGTGTCCCTTATCACCAATGCTTTTTAATCTATATATCGAGCCCTTTGCCGAAAAAATTAGATCGAATCAAAACATAAAATCATTTCAATATTTGGGTTGGGAAAAGAAGGTCGCGTTTACGCCGATGATTTAATGGTTTTTACTTCAGACTCAAACGTCTCTATCCCTTTGGTTTACGAGGAGGCAATCAGGTTTGGTAAGATTTCAGGGTATGAAATTAATTCCACGAAAACAGAGTGCATGACATGGAATCTAACAGTATGTTCCCATCCAATAAAGAACAAGATCAGGTACTTGGGAATTCAGATTAGCCAGAATATTGATGAGATCCCAGAATTAAATCTGCAAAGGGTGGCCAAGGAAATTAAATCCTCTCTGACAGCATGGGCATATTTGCCTCTAACGTTAGTGGGCAGAATTAACTTAATAAAAATGATGCTGCTCCCAAAGTTAATTTTCATCTCGCAGAATATTCCATTCGCATTTAAGGAAAAAAGCCTAAAATCTCTCCAGTCGGTATTTAATTCATTTATCTGGGCCTCCAAAGCGGTTAGAATATCGTGGAAAATGCTGCGCAGGAAAAAGTACAAGGGGGGGTTATGCTTACCCTACTTAGTTCTATATGCAAGAGCCTTGTCCTTGACTGGAGGGAAACTTCTTCTAGGCACCCCAGATACGTCAGATGTAGGAATGATGTTTAAGGCAATGCTTGCAGATGTTGAGAATGGGAATCAAGGGTCCTTTTTACATAAATATGGAGATCCAAGATTCTTCAAAAAAGTACGATTAAAGACTTCACGAGAATTTGCTGGTACATGGGCAAAGGTCAGAAAAACCTTGAAGATCAGTTACTTTAGTGCTCTCGCCCCAAACTGGAATGCTCCAGGATCACCTGAGTGGACTAGAGATTCCTTGGTTACTCCATTGATAGATTCTGGTTTTCAATGCTGTGGACAATTAGTTACAGGGGAATCCTTATTATCGTGGGATGAGTTATCTTTCCTTACGGACAACAGGCTCTCCAAATTTAAATACTGGCAATTAAGGAGCTGGCATTAGAATACCGGACAAAGCGTGGGCAAAGAGTATAAATTGGAAAATATTCTTTGGAAAGAATCCAGGAAGAAATTGAAGGTATCGGTTGTCTACTGGTTAATGATGGACCTGGACGATGGAGAATTCAATCTACCAACGGAAGTGTGGGGAGAGAGCTTGCCTGGCGTCCATCTTAAAAAATTATGGCAAGTATCTCTTGACACTTTGTATGCTACAGTCCAGCCTGCATATTTAAAAAGGAACCATATCTTCTGTATCCATAGGGTTTATTGATCTCCGCACAAACTTGCGAAGTTCTCGAATGGTCCATTACCGAAATGTCAGAAGTGCCTTCTCCCGGAAGCGGATGATATCCATATGTTCTTGGAGTGTCCCATGCTCCAAAACATTTGGGAAAAGGTAATAAAAGGTATTGGAGATATGATGGGTATCAACATTCAGGTAAGCCGTCTTTTAGTGTTTTTTGGCTTGTTACCATAATGTGAGGCGCTCCCTGGTTGGATGAATAAGTTATCTCTATACTTGATTTTGTTAGCAAGAAGAGAAGTGTGTAAAAAATGGATACAGGATACCCCCCTTCCTTTGCAGAGTGGACTATCTCTGTTAGTTATACCATGAAAATAGATAGAGTTAAACTGGAGAAGAATAATGTTATAAATGACAGGGAGAATAGGCTAGATTTTTGGAGTCGATGTGAGGCATGGCTTATCTTGTGTTAAAGTAACGGTTGTATGTTATTACAACGAATTCCGTTGCAACGCATGCCTTTACCACGCATGCGTTACAACAGAATGCTATTTCAATGAACAACCTTTTCCTCTAATTGTTCGTGGTGACGTCATTTTTCTTTGGGGGGGAGACCCCCCCAAACCCCCTTTTTTAATGTTAGCCTTTACCACACATGCCTTTACTACGTACCTCGTAGTAAAGGTATGCGTGGTAAAGGCTTTCGTGGTAACCACGCATGCGTTGTAATGCATGCGTGGTTAATGTTTCCATGGAAACGGCCGCGTTGTAGTGGCCGTTTCCCTAAAGTAACATCTCGGTCCAATGATTAAGTCTTACACCTAAAATACTTTGCCTCTCTGGTTCTGAAGGGCACCCAGTAATCAGAACATCCACTCAGTGAGGTTTTGTGTAAAGCTTCTCCAATTAGCTTACAGAGCGCTCCAGCAGGTGCCTTCGAGAAGGAAGGCTATGGGAGCAATCCAATAGCTCTGTTTTTACTGTTGGCGAATGAGGACCAAAAAAAAGCTTCATAAGATGATGCATTTTGAACATGTGTACTTTTGCAACTGGAGCACAGCGATGACCTGCAGCACTGAGAAATACCATTGTGCTCCGATGCCGACCATTGACAGCTAACAGTAAATTGTAATTCACTGTAAATCACACATCGGTTCTGACAAAATAGCTCACCCCTTTTTGGTAAAAAATCTTCCCAGTTCACTTCTCCTGTGTGTCCTGCACCTTTGCACCTTTTCCTTTTTTAGGTCGAGCCTAGAGTCAGCGTGCAAGGAAAATCTGTATTAGTTCAGTATGTGAGGGAAGCCTGCCCACTCCCCATCCATATTTTTCATTGGCTTGTGTCTTTGTCCTTCCTAAATGCTGCCTTCCGATTGGTTTATTGGCTTGTTAGTCCCTCCGTATGATGGCCATGTCGTCATTTGTATCCTTCTATGGCTACTGGTCCCTTTACTTTGAGTGTTGCATGGTATGTTATTGATTGTGAGCACTATTTTATTTAATGAGGTTCTCTTACTGCCCATGCCTTCTCCTCCCACCGCACTCCCTTTGTCCATCCCTTATTCCCGCTAACACTCTTGTTGACCGTGCCTTCTCCCTCCCGCACTCTTGTTGTCCGTGCCTTCTCGCCCCGCCTGCACTCCTATGGTCCTTGCCTTCTCGCTCCCCCACCCGCCCATACTTCCATTTGCAGTGCAATAGGTCTCACATAAATGTGAATCCTATTGCATTGCAAATGCTTGTTTAAATACATTTCAGCTAATTTCTATCTGCTCCATTCCACACCTCATCTTCTGAACTTCCACATTGATTGGTGCATAAAGGCTTACCTCTCTGCCTTTATCTCATATCCCATTGCACTTTCACCTGACACTCATTCACTCATCCTGTTACTTAAACTGCTCCTATTTATACCTTACTTTGATGCTCTTTGTCGATTGTAAAAAGTGTAACACCTTTGTTTAAATCAGTTTATATGCCTTTATAAAGCGCTCTATCACCTTTGAGTAATGTCTTTGCAATATTAAATCGCAATAATATATACATACAAATAACATTTTTGTGAAATAGTTTTGTTCCAATATGGCGATTGAGCGGTCTATTGAGGTAGTATTCACAGGCGTTAGCCGTCGTTTCATTGTCTGACTTCGGTGTCTAGTCGCACGGTAGCGACTCATTCTGTATGAGCGTTATGCCATCCCCCCACTTACGTTCACCATCTCAGTGTGCAGTGGTGTTGGTGTCCCCTCTCCAGAGAAGTGGATGTGTCCTGAGTTGTATCGGAGGGCGGAAGCCGTCTTGCCAGGAATGTTAGGACGGGAAAGGTGCAGTGATGACCTGAACGATCTAGGACCATGTGGTTTCCTGAGCGGGAAGCAGAGTACACCGTGAGCAGAGGCTTTCAGGTTGTCTGCAGCAGAAAAGATAGACTATAAACAAGGCAGAGGAATGAAAGAATGTGGCTCTACAAGCTACCGCTGGACCCACTGTACTCTTACCATGAGGTGGCGATGTCTGCCACCCACATTCCTCAATGAACCTCTGCCTCCCAGTGTTAGACACGATGATCGTAATCATTTACACAAGCACGAAATGTCATGTCATTTTGCACACTATTGCAGGTCCGCTGTAGTCAAAAGGATTGTCTTCTGAGAAGTGTTTGCATTCTCAAAACGACTTTCCGGTGTAGACGACAATTGTTGCACCCCAATCTGGCATTATGTATAAAGAATGCTACATCTCAATAATATTTTACATTCAGGATGGGAATGCCCATCTCAGTAATATTTTAACTTGGGGAACATCCATTATGACGCGGGTGTTTACACCGCACTACCATTACAACGCTGGTTTTACAACGCAAGTCGTTACCACGACTTGCGCTGGAGGGCGCTCTAGGCTAAGGAATAGTAGATTTACTATTCCGACGCCTTCCCTACTGTACGTAGGCTGGTGTTGGAATAGTAAATCATACTATTCCTAGGTCCAGCACCCTACAGCGCAAGTCGTGGTAACGACTTGCGTTGTAAAACCAGCGTTGTAATGGTAGTGCGGTGTATATATGCGGACATACAACCTTTTAACTTTGTAAATAGTTTGTCTACAGCACATTGTAAATTGTTTTCACGTCATTGGAACTCTAAAAATGGAAATCTGTTCATCGCTGGTTAAAAGCTTTTAAATGATACACTTTTTTGCATTCTTGCAACAATGCTTTCAGACTTAATTCTGCTTATGGCATGGTAGATGGTTGCACTTCGGAAAATATTGTGTGATCAGCATTGCTCTATAAACCACCCTCAAGTTTTTGAAAAATGTGGCCAAGTAGTAGAGTGAGTCTGAAGGGGAACGGCACTCAAAGAAAACAAGCAATTAATAATGCCATGCCAATTGCACAAACTTTCAGTAATACGAGACCTATTGCATTGCAAATTATTGTTTTAAATAGGTGCGTATCTGCCGTCTTTCGTTGGTGCTACTGGGGCTGAAATCCCTTTCTCTTCTTCCTGTTCTCCTCATCGCAACTTCTGTAGGCATGAGTCTCACACTTCTTCTCAACTTCAAGTTAAGTTTATTACAGCTACAGGCATGTACATAAAACTAACGACCATCCTCCTACTCAATCGCTCCTTCTCAGCCCCTTGAAATCATGCCACCACTTAAATTCTATTCTATCATTCTACAACAAATATAAAAGAATTACATATTTTACTTTACCCCATTACCACAAAGACCAATCGGCTTATGTACCCGGTTCCTGGTTTACAACCTTCAGACATGTCATTTAAGTGCCTTAGCTTGTCAAGGTAAATATCACGATTGGATGGTAGTGTGCGTAGATGTTTTCTTTTGCAAAGGATGTTCCACATTTTCACCCATCTCATTGGTTGTGAAGTTCCTTGGTTTAAGTTTGGGTAGCTGTTCTCTTTCCCTCTATCATGTATTGGCATGTATGGTTCAGTTCTCAAAATGGCTTTACTCTGACCATGTTCAGGGTGCGATGTTTTGATATATGGCCATAAAATCCCCTGACTCAAATGGCCATGTTGTGCTTGGGAAGTTGCCTTGGCTGCCAATGATAATATCACCCATTCCACTATTTTAGTTTTCTTTCATATGCAGACCAAAGAGAATTATGTAATGCTATTACATGGGAGATTTGGAAGGGAGAGGAAACATACAATATAGACTTAATGACTAAGAACTGAAAGTTCTTGTGAAAGAGTGTGTTTCTGAACATGACAAGCTCCTTGATAAATCCTCCACGAATGTCCCTGAGGCTACCAAAATTATGGAACAGAGTAAAACAAGGAAAAAATGTTGTGGTTTTGACATAAAAGTCCGCGGAAGGAATTCGAAAGTGTTGCTCCCACAACAAAGAAAAGCTATCAAAAAGGCGACAGGTGGCTGCAGCTAAACTGTGGGACCAAGTACACAGCCATCACACTTCTATATGGATGAATTAATTGGATCAATTATTAAAACCACCTTTCAGCCTCAAATCATCTCTGGAGTTTACATTTCAGACATATTAGTTCTTGTATCTGATATATTGGGTACGATTTATAAAATATTTATATATGTTTATATATTAAACATATATTAAATATGTTAAATATCATATAATACAATTAGAGCTACAGAGGTATTCATAAGTTCAGTATAATAAAACATGTAGAGCAAAGAGATATTTAAAGTTGGGAATTAATCCATATTTGATTGTCACATTGACCAATGCCATACATGATGTGTAATGTGGCCTATGTGTTGCATATTCAAGCCTTTACCTAAAGATACACTTAAAATAAAAAAATATATAATAAAGGAAAACACATTTTCTAAGTCACATACTTTTATCAAATATATTATTCACTATACAGGGATTTACATTTATTGTAAATATAACTAGCGGCCCGTCCCGACGTTGTCCGGGTATGAAAAAGAATGTCTGCAATGGTTAGAATAGGTAAGCCAATTTTATTTCAAAACCTCATTGTATACCACATTCCTTGTTTCATGAGGCTCGGGATTGACAATAAATCGGTTTTCGACATTCCCCGACCTAGAGAGGGCGACATATAACTGGCCATGAGTGAATCAGCCCTCTCGTAAGTCTATTCCAATTACTTTGTATGTCTGACCTTGTGATTTGTTAACGGTGGATGCACAGGCAATGTTAATAGGGAACTGCAAGCGTTTAAATTGAAATGGTAGATCAGTAGGGATCATGGGTATTCAGGGAATTTGAGCTAACTGTCCTGCAGCAGGGCCAGAGAGAATAGTAGTCTCAATGACATATGGCAAAAGACTTTTAACTTGGAGGCGCGTCCCATTGCAGAGATTAGGTGGATGTAGGTTTCTCAATAACATGACAGGAACACCGACCTCTATTTGGAGTGTATGAGAGGGGAAGTCCAGAAGGGTTAAGTGAGTTGAGGAATTCTTGCGGATAATGCACGGCGTCATGTGTATCTAATACTGTATCAATGGATTTATAGAATTTGTTTTTACCCGGGATTAGTTGTAGGATGTGTTCATTGATATGATTGACAGCAGAGTTTCGGGGCGCAACTATCGATCTTTCGCAAATCCATTTGTAATCTTTGCATAGAAGATGCTGAATGTCTGGGTATACATGGTGTATGAGGTTATGTAAGGTACAGAGAGGCTTACTTAAGTTATGTATGTTGATAATGCCATTTGTGTCAGGTATTTCTCCATTACCCAGATGTAGAGAAGATCTGCAAATAGTATATCTCCACCTCCTAAATGTGTTCTCATGTTAGTGCGTAAGGTGATAGACCATACTGAGTTCCATCGGTGTGATGCTTTTAAGCACGCTTTCAGTATATCAGCAAGCGTTCCTCTAGGCACCATAGAAAGAGTTTGGCGAAAGTCACCTGCAAACACAAATGTAACGCCACCCATGATGTTGATGGAATTTCTAATGTCTTTTAGAGTTCTGTCAACTGCATCTATATGTGAGCGGTGTGTCATAGTACATTCGTCCCACATGATAAGAGACACATTTTGAAGAAGCGTGCCTAAAGGTCCGTTTTTTCTAATAGAGCATATAGAATCCTTTTCGCGGGAAACAGTTAAAGGTAGTTTAAAGGTAGAATGTGCGGTTCTTCCACCAGTAAGCAAAGTGGCAGCTATTCCAGAAGAGGCTACACCAAGAGCCAATTTTCCCGAAGAGCCAATTTTGTCTAGTATGAGGTTTATTAAGTACGTTTTTCCTGTCCCACCAGGGGCGTCTATGAACAATAATTTCCCTTGGTTGTTCTCTACACTATGAACCATGGTGCTGTAGGCGAGTTGTTGATCGGGAACTAAGTTCGGCACGTGTTGAGCAAGGTGGTCATGTAGGTTGGGTATATTATGCCCGTTGGCTGTATTGTGGTATGGAGTTTGGTTTGTCCTGACCGCTGCCGGCAGGCTGAAATCTGGTAAGGACTTGTCGCTTAATAGATACAGTGAGTCTTCTATTTCTATTAGTCCCTGGTTAATGATTTCATTGGTGATCGGCATACATTTATTATGCAAGTGGTGACACATAGTGTGTAGTATATCTTCACATAGATGATTTTTAAATTCTTCCCATAAAGCCATAGGATCAGATGGTTGACAAAAGAGCAAAATTGTCACAAACAATTGCCTGAGTTTTGAAGGAGATTCAGAAAGTGCCGCATCTGCTAACGTATGCTTCCAATGTTCGTTGTCTTCAATAAGACCGAGTTCTTTACTGGCCGCCTGATAGGTTGGCATTATTTGCCCGTTAACAGTCAAAAGACTCTGAAAAGTAGTAGGCCCACGAACGTGTTGCAAAAGAAGCCTTAAATGGAAGCACTCAGATTGGTTTGGGTGTATACTGTACATCCTGCCAAGAGCAGAGTCTTCCCTAACCCCAGGGTGACCTAGTACCTCCTGGCTGCGTTTCCGACGTGTAAAGGTTGAATGAGCCCATGAGTAGTACTGTGGAACTTTGTGGTATAGCAAGGTTGTAGCAAAATTGTCAGACCCACATAACTGGAAGAACGCGGTAAGTGTTGTTTCTGGAGGGTTTTGTGCTACATGCCTAAGGCTTGTGTCATTAGAATAAACTCTGTGTCCATTAGGTAGATGTACGGCCTAATGTGTGACAGTGGGATGCCTTTCATGAATGTGAAACTCAAGAAGCCTCCACACAGCCTCGGATGTGCTAATATAACGGCCATTTACATATGTATCTCTCTCATTGTGTTTGTTTTGTATAGTAGCAGTTGCCTGATCAGACCCTTTGTTGATATATTTGCATATATACTTTATAGCTTTTACGGATTGGCAGTATTCTATATTAATGTGTGCATTAAAACTGCGTCACAGTACAGGAGAATATGGAACAACCCACCGATTATTTACAGTGACCTCCTCTTCTCTGACTGTGATTCTGACAGTATGCCCATCATGCTCAGGGCTTCTTCTACGGTACACGGGATACCCATTAACACCAGTTTCTGTCTCATTTGTGAGAGCCCTTGGGTATTTCTTAGTACAAATAGCATTTTTCATACAGGGTGAAAGATGTTGTGTTCCCCACATGGCCCATGGAGCATGTTTTTCTTGATAATTTGGAATAGTAGTTGATCGGTGACAGGATCAGGCAGCTCGGCTGATATGATGTGATCAACTTCGTCTGGCTGTATTTTATGTTCAAGCCACAATAACATGTGTACGTGAGGCAGTCCTCTTTTTTGCCATTCGATAGTAAAAATGTAAGCTTTGCTGGTACCAAAAATAGCTTTTTGGTTCAGCAGCTTCATTAGTGTTTTCACCTTTAACTTGAACACACGCGCTACGATGTCATGTCTATCGCAGGATCTTTGTTTTGTGAATAAGTGATGTTTAATTTCTGGCCATTCGGTATTGCAGGTGAAGGTGATAAACAAATCTCGTCTCCCATACTGCCTGACGTATGTCATGGCATCCTGTGTTTTTTCGTGCATGTACCTGGGTGAGCCAGTGAATGTAGATGGTAATATAACGTGTTGTCCTGATCTTGATTAACTGCATCCTTTAAATGGATGTAGTTATCTGCGCGTAGTTGTGTTTGATTATGACGGATAAAATCCAGTCTTTCCGTTATCATCTTTGCCATCATATCCACAATGTATTGATTAAATAGATTGCGGAACCAATGCAAGGTATTTAAACGGCCGGATCTAACCATAAGAGTATAGGCATAGTACTGCATGCATGTGACCGTTTTGTGAGTAACCGAATTGTGAATAGAATGGGGTATTGTAAAGGATCATATGATCTATGTAATTCAGAAACTTTACGTAATAGGCCGTCCCGAGTATGTAATATAATGTCGCGGGGACCTTTGTTCTCGTTTACTAAACGAACAGCCACCTCATCCGTGGTCGGTGCTTTATACCTCCCTTGATGTGTATTTGGTGGACGTTGATCAGCTTGGATAGTGAGGTGCAAGTCTTTATTCTGTATATTCATCTCATAGTTGTACTTTAGGGACTGAATGTAAGTGTTATGTGTGTGTAATGTGTCCTGTAGTAGTTCAATAAGCTGTATGTTTAAATCTGGCAGCACCATGTGTGACTGTGTGTCTAGGTGATGTTGTTGAGATAGGAAATATATTTGCAGAAATTGCGCAGGCTTGCGTTCCTGTGGAAGTAGACTGCCAATTAAGTGGTATAATTGGCCATGGATTTTAAACGTAGGCATAAAATTCCCTTCCCTCACTTCATTAGCCCCAAAGGATGTCATTTGGAAGAGAGTATTGTAACGCGTGTGTTATTTAAGAAATTATTTGAAAGTGGCTGAGTCCCATCGAGTGGTTGTCTAATGAGTAGTGGTGGTTCTTCAATGTTGATTATATGTACCTTTCCTGAGGAGCAGCAAAGTCCTTGAGGTCAGCCTTCCATTTAAGTGCGATGCACATGTTACAGACATTGTCCATGTTGCCAATGTTGATATCTGTATGGTTGATGTAGTCACAAAGTGGGTTGTATTGGAAGGTGGATCTTACAGTGTGTCCAATGTGAGGGTGTTGTTTTACAGTGAATTGTGGTTGTTGGAGGTGACATAGTGCTGGTGTCCCTGTAATATTGCATGTTACATCGATGTGTTGTGTGTTGTGCTGGTGAACGCAAAGCAAAGCGGCAGGTATGTCTGTTAGTAGCCTGTGTAAGTGAGGCTCTGTAGCACTTGATGTGGCGATGCGTGCACTCTTGTTAGCAAGACGATCCGAACGGCGCAGAGTTTGTTCACTCAAACAGCAGACGTCGATGGTGCAGAAATCTGAGCTGACATTTGCTCAGTGTTGTCTTGGCTTTTGTGTAGCCGTTGTATTTTGTGTGCCCGTGTTTTAGATGTTGTTCTGGCAAGTTGTGTCTTCTTCTTCACCATGTTTGGTTGTCCCAGGAGTTGTGTGGTTTATTTGAAATAGAATGACTGGCAGGGTGGTATTCTGTCTTCCAGCTTGTGTGTAAGGTCGAGTAATGAGTATGAGTAGAGGCAGGAAGTAGCAGAATGGTCATACATCCATGTTTACCCGTGCAATAAAACATGAAAATTAAAAATAGAGAGGAGATGTAGGAGAAAAAGTAATCCTAGGTATAAAAGACCCAAATCTTTTTAGAGGATTGCGGGAGGGTGTGTGGGGAGTGGGTAAATGAGGGTAAAGAAAGTGCATGCAAATGTGATAGTGTTTTAAAATTCAAGGGTAAACAAGCAGCGATAACATTTAATGGTAAACCCCTGGCAGTCCAAAGGACTGCTAAAAATGATTGACCCCAATGGGCCTACTTCGCCTGGGTGTCAATAATCAAGGCCAACATGTTTCGGGCCTCTGTCGCTCGTAGGTCGTTGGCGCTTCTTCAGGACCAACATGATAAAAAGTGAGGTTTACTTGTGGCAGTTGTTAGGAGTAGCTGTGTGACACAGATTAGATAGTGTAAATTGTCTCCCCCTCTGTGGCCAATCCAATTCCCTTGTAAGTGGCTTCCTGTGGCATACCTTAATCAGAACCCGCCGGGGACTGACTATGTACATAAATGGCCGAAAGGTTAGTGACCCCACAAATAAAGTCAGTTTTAGAGGCTGCAGTAGCTAAGGCAGTAGGGTTAGTAGGTCCAACATCATGTAGTTGTTCTGAAGACTAACACGCTTTCTTTCGTAATTCTAGAAAATCTTTTTTACCTTTGTAGTCGAGCCGTGCATACACGCTAATGCTGGGTGTCCCTTGCAGCAGAACATGTGCCTCCACTTGTCCAGCCAGTGTCAGGAAGCGCCACAGTGATATGTGCCTCTGCATCCGCTGATGTGGCTGCTGTCAAGTCCCTTGGCCTCACAGTGTCCAAAAGCGGCACCACAATGCTGTGCGTGTGCCAAAAGTGTCCGCTAAATGTGTAATTGCGCCCCAGCGATGCTCAAGTGCCTCTGCATCCGCTGATTAATATCCCGAAGTTCCGCCTGTGTGCCCGCTCTGAAGTCCTCGTTCGTTGGCACTGAAAGTGAGTGTTGCTCTGAGGTTCTGTGTCCTTGCCGCAGAATGTGAGCGTTGCCGCAGAAGGTGAGCGTGTGTGTCGCTCCCAAATAGACAGTGTGCAAATGCCCCTGAGCTGTCCTGGCCTGCACAATGAGGCCGGGTGCCTTCGTAGGTTCACGCACTCCACAAACACAGTGTGGTGTACTGAGACGCCACACACCTTCCCCAGCTTTTCAATGCTGCACTCGTATCAGAATGCACACGCCCACAACAATGCTGAACAACACGCCCACCTCACGACGTCATAGAACGCTATTCTTGAGCGCTATTCTCACGCCGTACAATGCTGCAGGCGTCGAACTCACATGCCCACAACCGGCGTTGAACGCACACGCCCACAACAATGCTGAACCACATGCCCACCTCACGACGTGATAGAACGCTATTCTCACGCGTTACAATGCTGAATGCTGAACGCACACGTCCACCCTCGCTTTATAACGCACACGCCCACCCTCGCTTTACAGCACAACGCACACGCCCACCTCAGAGCTGGTGCTACTTCCAATGGACTACTTTGTCCCACAACGTGCTTTGTCCCTTCTAAAGTATATGTTGCGCTGGTGTATAGCCTATGTCCATCTGCTTAGCCTCACCTTTCCCATGCTGTATGCGGTGTTCCAGTTGGCGCTGTGGTTCCGGAGCTTACCCACCTCAACGGTTTGGACAATCTCTTTATATTATTAGTATGGATATATTTTAATTCTCAGAGCTCAAGCTCCCTAGACAACTCCAACAGAAACAAAGGATGTTGATGAATCCCCCCGTCTTACAGAAGCAGAGACAGCAGATACTGTGACACAAATTAATATACAGGCAAGTCATTCCACTCAGCTGTCAATGCACATTCCCTGCAGCAACAGAACCATCACCAACTATCTCGCACTCTTCAGTTTCCATAAAACCTCCTACACCATCCTTCACATTCTTTGAACGAAAAAGAAAGGACCAGATTTAGTGAAGCCAGGGAACATTTACTTACTGCAGCTCAGTTCTTCGCTTTGGAACAGCTGATGATAAAGATTAAAAGGAAGAAGCAAAGGCCGACTTTGGAATTGAATAGAAGGGTTGCAAAGTTAAATAAAACAATTATTGGAGGAAATGTAGTAGTTAGATCTGGCTTTCAAAAAATTGATGAAGGCTATAAAGGAAAAGTACACACAAATGTCTGAGGATCCTGATGCACTCAGGCGTCACCAAAGATACATGAACAATAACCCACAAACATTTAGACGTACTATTGAGAGGTTAGCTACAACCACTGTCGTTGTGTGTAAAGGAACTGCAAACATGCAATTAGAGCTAATCCACCACAGTGGTGATATAGCAAATGGCCTAGCTCAAATTACAAATATTTTAGAAAAAAATGCAAGCTGCCAATATGGGAAGTGGGCTGCAAGAGCACAATGAGAAATCGAGGTGGGCTCAAGTGTGAGCAGTATTTCTATTAGAGAGACAGACAGGTCACGGAGACCTAGAAACCAGAGTGGAGATGGACAAGGAAGTACAAGGAAGTGCCACACAGCGTTCTACCGAAATACCAACTACTGTTCAGCAAATGTGCACATAAAACGAAATATATGTTTTTGCTTATTTTCTGAGGTGTATTAAACAAATATAAATTACATTTTTTCCCGTCCAGAATTATTTGTCCATGTTTATAATGTTCATCTTCTAAAATGTAATCTGTGAATATAGATAATATTTTGGTTTAACTAATCAATATGTTTTGTTTGTACATTATTAAACTTCATTTAACTGATGTGTACCTCCAAGGTTGTTGTTTGTCACCCCCTGCTCACATCCCTCTGCAGATCTTGTGACATCATCTCCTGTGGGGTTTAGTAAATAAAGGTTTTCTACGTCATCATTATTAGATTCATCACTTACAGGGTATATTGAATGTTTCCTTCTGATGGCTAAATTTGTGCAACATGGTGCAGGTGTCTATGATTTTACAGCGCATTCCAGGATCTTATTTTAGGGTACCCCCACTTTTGTGTATACAACAGTATCTGCCCTTTGATAATCGGAATGTTCTCTTTATAATGCTTCTGGCATGGTGCCATTATCCATGGCCGTAAAGCTTATGCACAGTCCCCCGAAATTTTAGAGAACAGTTTCAGCTATAATATTTGGGGCAAATTTATGAAAATCTTGCACCGATGCTGCACCACAATTTGTGATGCTGAGGCAGAGCAGGCAGTAAGTCAGATTTATAAAACAATGTTCTCTTTTCTCTAACGACTTGACGTTAGCAGAGTCAGACTGAGCAAATGAGCGTCTCCAGCAGTGATAGAAGTGGGCGGGGACGGAAGGGCGCGGCGTGCCCCTACTTCTAAAAAATTGTTCAGTCCGTTCCCCTACTTCTTGCTTTCAAAAAAGCATCCCGGGACGGCAAGAATAGTCCAACTTTAAAATGATAACTTTTTTCTTTCCGCTTCCGGGGGCTGCTCGCACTTCTCTGTTGTACTCCAGAGGCTGCAGCAGCCCCCGCCCCCCCTGAGCTCGCACAGAACGAGGGCAGGTCATTGTCATTCAGATTGAGGCAGATTAGCCCCTTTAGAATGACAATGCGCCCGCCCTCTCGGAGTTGATTAGTGAGGAGCTTTCCCCAAGCAGAGTACTGTGGGATACTTGACACCTTGGTCAATGTTGTACACAGAGTGAAGTGAACTGGGCAGGAGCAGTGACCACAGTGACCTGACAGAAGAGGCGACAGGAAAGGAGAGGTACTAGGGCAGGAGAGGTGTCAGGGCAGTAGAATTGACAGGGCAGGAGAGGTGACGTGGCAGGGGAGGTGACGGGGCAGGGGAGGTGACGGGCAGGAGAGGTGACGGGGCAGGGGAGGTGACGGGGCAGGAGAGGTGACGGGGCAGGAGAGGTGACGGGGCAGGGGAGGTGACGGGCACGAGAGGTGACGGGGCAGGAGAGGTGACGGGGCAGGAGATGTTGTTGTTCCTGGTTAGTGTTTGCTTTTTCCTGAATTAAACCTCAGACATGTTTATCCATTGTTTTAATTAAATAACGTTATAAGCTGTAACTGGTCAGTGAAATGCTAAACGTACTAAAAATTGGTATGTTTTGCTATTTCTAGCCACGCCCCTGACTCCGCCCACTGATTCAATCTTCGGTTATTCCCGCCCCCTGATTCTCCGCCCACAGTTCCGCTACTTTTTTTTCCCCACTTCGACCACTGGTCTCCAGAGTTAATGATTGCTATAGGCTGCATCTTAGACTGAGCGGATTTGGCACCGCCAACTCCAACCGGCTGGTGGAGCTTACACGCCATGATAGAATCATCCTCAGCGCAGATCACAACCTCATGGTGCATGTCTCCATTCCCTGAATTTCACCGGATGGTGATTTCTACATCATCAAATCGTGTTGGAGCCACAATACACCCTGACTTTACAGTATGATCTAGGTACCCGATCTCTATTTAATAAATGATTAGGACCACAGGCATCAATTCCAATACTTTCAGACCTTGCAGTTGTCCACAACCCCCACCTCACAGTCCTGAAGAAGACCTGCTTCTGACGCGTATTAAGCTGCGCTATCCTCACGGGTTGAAAAATCAATGTTATTGTTACACTTTTCATACGGTCTACTTGACCCTAACTTAAAATCATACTTGGGTCTTGTATTCATGTGTAAACTAATGGTCAGATAGAAAGAAGTTCATGAATCTGCTGCATTTGTGTCACTCATGTATGTTATACCTGTAAAGCACTGTTGACCACACGTATCACTACATGTCACTTATTCTGCACAACAGTCACTACTGTATCACCGTAATTTAATGTTTCTTTGACAGCTATATTTATTTTTTGTAAATAACAAAATAGTAAATAATTCTATCTTTGACACATTTCTTTGCCCTTTTTGTGTTTCCTTTTCTCTCGTTTTGTAAAAAATCATTTGTGCAGTCCAAGGGAATCTAAAACCAAACAGTGTGTGGTGACTGAGTGTGTGTGCTACATGTCATAACGCTGGTGGTAGCTGGATACATCTAATGACAGTATTGCTCCTCAAATGTCGTGTGACTGTAAACAGAGGGGCAAACTATGAGCATGGCCACACAGTGCAGCACAAAATTCACCCCACTGTGATTCTATCTGTGAAAGCAAAAGGGAAGGAATGTATTGTATCTAAACGAATAGAATGCAATCCTGTGTTTTCGCCTGTGTCATTTTGGCTGCCTAGGGCCAATGCAGACACGCTTGCACCATGGTGCAAGAGGGCTTGTTTTGCATGCAGAAACATGCCTGCATACCCTATTGGGTGATGAGCTATACTTTATAAATCAAGATTGATTGATTGACTGTATTTCTACATGAAGGTGCGGCTTCCTATAATGCAAAATATCCTGTGAGGTATATTCCCCATCTATGTGTGCTTCAGATTGCAGCACACATTGAAAGATGAAGTAACAAGGGGGCATATTATCAAGGACAGGCGATACATTATCGCCGCTTTTATCGGCAGGAAACTGCCGATAAAGCGGCGATAATGTCCTTGATAATATGCTCTATGAATTCCAATCGAAGCCCATGTTAGATGTGAACACATCTAACATGGGCTTCGATTGGAATTCATAGAGCATATTATCAAGCCCATTATCGCCGCTTTATCGGCAGTTTCCTGCCGATAAAAGCGGCAATAATGTATCGCCTGTCCTTGATAATATGCCCTAAGGAGAGTTAAAGGTCCTTGTTATGCCACTCCTAGGACGGTTGTACTTTCTGATACATTCCAAGGTTTACTTGGTTTTGTAAGCTTGGGATTTTGTCTAAAACCATGGGATTTACATGGGTACACCTATGCAACAGTCATGGAACCAGCTCTTTGGCGCAGAGTAAGGAAATGCAGTGATTTGTTATATATTGGATCATTCAAGATGAATTACCCCTCACAGGGCCACACAAGTTGGGCTTGGGTGGCTGAACAAATATCCTAATAGGTTTACATTTCACATGTACCATGTTGCTTTGTTGTTGTTGTTGTATGTACTTTATTCGATAAAAAAATTATCATAAAAGTATGTACATCTTTATACATTAAAAAGAAAAAATCCAGCAATCCATTTTATATACAACCAACGTACAGAGTAATAAATACAATTAAAAAAGTGTATATACAGTAAAACAAGAAGCAGAATATCAGTGAAAAAATGCTAAAAATGCCTTAATCAAGTAAGCGCACAGACTTCTAAGGGGAAATTTGCTTTATCAGCCTTGAACGTGTCTGCCAGGCACTACCCAGGTTCTTTGCTACCCCACAGACTGTGACCAGGGATGATGTGTCAGTAGTTAAAAGACGTAGGGCCATCCTGTGGCACCTAAGACCCAGTTCTTTACAGATTGGTTTCAGCCATATTTTCCTTGCAACCCTGTATGTGTCATGTTGCGGCACCTTGCCGTTCCGTAGTCACCTCTAGACACGAGCAGCAGTCCATATCCTCACTTCCGGTTTGAAGCCCAGTAGCGGTCTAGTTGTTGACGGTCCTTCCTCTGCAACGGAGCACTTCCATGGGCACGCTTAAACTCTGCGTTTCCCGCCGGCTCGTTGCTTCGGATTCTTGCCGGAATCCAGGTTCAAGCTGACGCCTGCATTCAAGAGGAAGACACGGGGGACGCCTGTTTCCTCACGTCTGAGCTTGGTTTCCGCTACCTCGGAAACACCCGTTCCTGATTCCGCGCTGGAGCGCGTTCGGGTATCCTGTCCTTTGCTGCCTAGTGAGGTATACCTTACGCGCAGGGGCGCTTTCTATGTTTGGTACATTCGCGCTGGAGCGCTGTTCTTGTGAGCTGCACATTTCCGCACTGGAGCGCTATTACTTTGGGCTGCCCTTTTCTGCGCTGGAGCGCTTTGTTTTTTGGTGAACGACAAGCACGCGCAGGAGCGCTATTACTTTGGGCTATTCTTTTCCACGCCGAAGCGCTTTGTTTTTGATGGCATTAATACTTGCGCTGGAGCGCTTACTTACTGTTCATTGAAACCTCGCTGGAGCGCTTTATTTTTTGTTCATAAAACGCACGCAGGGGTGTGTTTGTTTGCATGACATTGCCACACAGGAGCACTGTTCTGAGAGCATACAGCAGCGCACTGTCGCGCCTTATCCTTGCTTAATTATAACTGTGCAGGAGCGCTTGCCTTAATTTTTCTCACTGGAGCACCTATACTTTTAGTGACTGCGAGGTGTTCACAAGCCTGGTGAGTTAACATTCAGTTGGCTTTCACCTAAGAGTGTTTAGAGGTGTACATAGGAAGACAGAGGGGTCTGTGTTTTCTTGGGTCTCTCTTGTCTTCCCCTAGTTGACATCACGATCCTACCAGAACTGCTTCCTCCAGTTTCCATCCTGTCTTCTTTTGCTCCTTTCCCTGGTTTCACCTCATCCCTGCCGGGTACATCCTTCCGTACGGGGTCAGGTGGGTACAGGGGTGGTAGCTCTTGTCGTCTCTGCGGAATCTCTTCACAAGCAGAGGTAAGCCTTGTGGGGAACCTGACAGAAAACAAAGCCCACGTTATTCATTCCGCCCAGACGACATGAGTGACCCAGAGATTACGCTACAGGACATAGCAGCCATGCTGACTAGCATACAGACAGAGAACCTCAGCCTACACCATGACATGACGGCCTTACAAGGTCAAATGGCAGCAGGGGTAGCCAGTCCCTGTGGACCCTCCCCGTGTCCCAGAGTCAGGCAAGAAGGGTTGTTACGGCCACCTACTTTCACGTTTGGAGGATCCTCCTCTGCTTCCAATCAGGACACAGAAATACAAGTGATTACCCCACACCCTGTGCAACTCGCACCTCCTGAACACTTTTATGGCGACAGTACCAAATACAGCATCTTCCTTCACCAGTGCCATCTTTATTTTATGGCTAGAGCATCTGCCTTTCCCGATGATGCGTCCGAATTCGCATTCATACTTTCCTACATGGGTGGAACGCCGCCCAGTGGTCCATAACATTGGTGGATAACGACGATCCTATGTTGTACAACCTACCTGTCTTCAAGGAAACTATGCGGCGAATGTTCGCCCGTCATATGTTTGTTCAGGCCGCGGACAACGAACTACTCAACCTCAAACAGGGCAATAATGATCTGCTCCACTATATCACTACGTTCAGTAGACTCTTCATCGAGGCGCACTGGCCTGAGTGCAAAAAAGTGTCGGTTTTCTATCGCGGCTTACGCGACAAACTGAAGGACTTGATTTCGCAGATGCCTGATCCACCCGAAGACATAGGACCGTTCATAGACCTAGTAGTCAAGGTAAACTACAGAATACAAGAAAGAAAAACCAAAAGAGGGAAAGGGAGCGACAACCGCTTTCTGTCATTTGGGGATAAAGGCACAGACAAAAGCAGAGACTAGCCAACCACCGCTAGGGATGCCCCGGAACCGATGCAGATAGGAGGAGTACGCGGTCCACTCACCAGTATGGAAAGAGAGAAGAGAAGGAAACAGAACCAATGTCTGTATTGTGGCAAAAGTGGACACTTCTTTAGAGAATGCCCAGTGAAGCCCACACGCACACGAGGAAGAAGGCCGTTTGTGTTACCCGTTAACAAAGGAGATGAGACGGGAAACGAGACAACCCAGTAGACAAAGGGGTCCGTCTACTGGGTTTGTCGTCCTGTAAAACGGTGATCCCTGCGGTTTTGTATGGCAGCCATCATGTGGGTGTGGAGGTGACGTTACGGAATCAGACAAGCAAGGAATGGCTGGTAACTGCCTTACTGGATTCCGGGGCAACCGGTAACTTTATCGACACCCAGTATTCGCAAACGTTGGGTACGACCACGATACCTAAAGACATACCGGAAACCGTAAAGGCTGTGGATGGAACCAACCTTACATCAGGCCTCATCAGGTACCAGACGGAAGAAGTCGTAATGTCCTTCATGAATCACCATACCGAAACCATCGACTTCGATGTGATCGATGCACCACAGTTTAAGGTCATACTGGGCCTACCATGGTTGGTAAACCATAACCCTCGGATCGATTGGGTATCCAGAGTCATAACCCTGAACTCGGTCCACTGCAACACTACTTGTTACACAGAGGAGGCTTCCTTTGGCGTTCGTACCATACAAGCACACTCATTACCCCTGCAAGGCATGGGGGTGGTCACCCAAGCAGACGTACCAGAGGCCTATATAGACCTGGCAGATGTATTCGACAAGAAAGGGGCCAACATCCTGCCTCCTCATCGGTCTTTTGACTGCAGGATAGACCTGATTCCCGGTTCCACGCTTCCATGCAGTCGGATATATTCCCTAACTAAGAAGGAGAACGACCATCTACCCTCATACGTGGATGAGTACCTGAAAAATGGGTTCATACACCACTCCCGGTCTCCGGTATCCTCCCCTCTTTTCTTTGTGGCTAAGAAGGAGGGAGACCTGAGGACCTGCATTAACTTCAGGGCTATGAACGCCATTATGGTGAAGAACCGATACCCTTTGCCATTGATCTCCAGTCTCTTGGATCAAGTGAAGAACACCTCCGTCTACACGAAGCTGGACCTATGGGGGGCTTACCACCTTGTCAGAGTCCGAAGGGGCGACGAATGGAAGACGGCCTTCCGGACCAAATTCGGTCTCTACAAGTACCAAGTTATGCCCTTCGGACTCTGCAGCGCCCCCGCAGTGTTTCAGTTCTTCATCGACGAGGTGTTGAGGGACTACCTCGATATCTTCTGCATCATCTATATCGACGATATCCTGATCTATTCTCACAACCTCACGGACCACATCCAGCACGTGCGTTCCGCCCTCCAGCAGTTGGGAAAACACCGTCTGTACGTGAAGTTGGAGAAAAGCATGTTTCACGTTACCATGGTCGAGTTTCTGGGCCATATCATCACTCCGGCTGGAATACAAATGGACAACAAAAAAGTGGAGGCCATTCTGTTATGGCCTACTCCGACCTCCGTGAAAGGCGTCCAGCAATTCCTGGGGTTTTCCAATTACTACCGCCGGTTCATCACAGGCTTCTCCGGAATGACAGCGCCTATCACCCGTCTTCTACGCAAAAATGTACCTTTCTGTTGGGATACCAGAGCAGAAGAAGCGTTCAGGGAACTCAAGAGACGATTCACTACCGCCCCCGTGCTAGTGCACCCCGATGCGGAACGACTGTTCATAGTGGAGGCCGATGCCTCACAGGATGCGTTGGGAGGCGTGTTGTCACAGAGAGACGCCGACTCAGGTCTCTTACACCCCGTGGCCTTCTACTCTAAGAAGCTCCAACCCGCTGAACGTAACTACACGGTGTTGGATCGAGAACTGTTGGCAATAAAGATGGCATTCGAGGAGTGGAGACACTACCTAAAAGACGCCAAACACCCAGTGACCATATATACAGACCACAGGAACTCCAGTTCCTACGTTCAGCGCGAGCCCTCACAGCCAGACAGCTTTGTTGGACCTTGTTCTTCAACGAATACGACTTCACGATCACGTTTCGTCCAGGAAAAGAGAACGCAAAAGCAGACGCATTATCACGACTAGAAGAACCCGAAGGCGTAACACCCACAACCAAGCCCGTTCCTATCATACCGGAACATCACTTCCAAGGGAGTGTGGTAACTTCGGAGTTCCTAACCCTGTTACAAAAAGACGTCAGCCACACTGACCCGGTCATTCTGTTAAAGGGACACCAGGGTGTGACACGTGAGAACGGGTTTCTGTTCAGAGAAGACAATACTATCTGCCGCTAAAAGCTCGCCAACAACAAGCATTGTTCATGTGTCATGATCATGTCCTCTCCAACCACCCAGGTTACCACAAAACCTTGAATCTACTTCAGAGAGAATTCTGGTGGCCCACCATGGAGGCTGACACAAGAAATCACATAGCCCGTTGTGCTGTTTGTCTCCTAGGCAAAAACAAGTCGGAACCACCCACAGGATTGTAACACTCCATACAGATTCCGCCGTTTCCATGGCACACCGTGTCCATGGACTTCGTAGTGGAACTTCCGATTACCAAAACTGGCTTCACCACTATACTCACCATCGTGGACCACCTCTCCAAGATGGCTCATTTTGTTCCCTTGAAGAAGCTGCCCACGGCAACCAAATTAGCAGTGGTCTTCATGCACAATGTTGTTCGACTCCACGGCATTCCTTCAGTGGTGATAACAGACCGTGGTACGCAATTCGTGTCCCGATTCTGGAGGGAGGTGTGCAAAATTCTAGAAATGGATGTACGTCTTTCTTCCGCGTACCACCCCCAGATGGATGGACAGGCCGAGAGAACCAACCACACTATGGAACAATATCTCCGCTGCTTGCTGATCATGGTGGAGAAAGAATGAGTCAAGGTGCTATGGTTGGCAGAATATGCATACAACAATAAGCATACCGCCATCGGGATGTCTCCTTTCTTTTGCCTCCAGGGACGGCATCCTCGTACCACCGCTTGGGAGGAACCACGAAACAACCCAATGTGCGGCTTATCACAGGACACTGCGCAATCTCTGGCAACAAGCCCGGTTCGAGTTAGCCAAAGCCAAATAATCCTACAAGGAACATGCCGATGCACACAGACTAAAGGAACCTGAATACCGGAAAGGAGACAGAGTGTGGCTCTCCATTCAGCACCACAATGTGCATGGTCCCAAGAAATTGTTGCCCTGCTTTGTGGGTCGATATGCCATCGAGAGAGTAATCAACCCTGTGTCCATGAGACTCTCCCTGCCTCCGCACATGAAAATACACCCTGTCTTCCATGTCTCTCTTCTGCGTGCTGTTCATCCTGAGTTCACCGTTACCACTCCACCTTCTCCTGTACTACTGGATGACCATTTGGAGTACGAGGTCAGGGCCATACTGGGTTCTTGCCGCACCAGGGGGAAGCTGTTTTACCTGGTTGACTGGAAGGGGTATGGTCCTGATGAGCGTTCATGGGAACCTTTGTCACACGTGCGCCACGCTCCCGACTTGGTGCGTGCCTACCATCTTGGTCACCCACTCAGTCCTCGTCCTGCCTCCCCTGTCTGATCCTGGGTGTGGGGGAGGGTCTGTTTTAGGGGGGGTTACTGTCATGTTGCGGCACCTTGCCGTTCCGTAGTCACCTCTAGACACGAGCAGCAGTCCATATCCTCACTTCCGGTTTGAAGCCCAGTAGCGGTCTAGTTGTTGACGGTCCTTCCTCTGCAACGGAGCACTTCCGGGGGACACACTTAAACTCTGCGTTTCCCACCGACTCGTTGCTTCGGATTCTTGCCGGAATCCAGGTTCAAGCTGACGCCTGTATTCAAGAGGAGGACACGGGGGACGCCTGTTTCCTTGCGTCTGAGCTTGGTTTCCGCTACCTTGGAAACACCCGTTACTGATTCCCGCGCTGGCGCGCGTTCGGGTATCCTGTCCTTTGCTGCCTAGTGAGGTATTCCTTACGCGCAGGGGCGCTTTCTATTTTTGGTACATTCGCGCTGCAGCGCTGTTCTTGTGAGCTACACATTTCCGCGCTGGAGCGCTATTACTTTGGGCTGTCCTTTTCCACGCTGGAGCGCTTTGTTTTTTGGTGAACGACAAGCACGCGCAGGAGCGCTATTACTTTGGGCTATTCTTTTCCGCGCTGGAGCGCTTTGTTTTTGGGGGCATTAATACTCGCGCTGGAGCGCTTATTTACTTTTCATTGAAACCGCGCTGGAGCGCTTTATTTTTTGTTCATAAAACGCACGCAGGGGTGTGTTTGTTTGCATGACATTGCCGCGAAGGAGCGCTGTTCGGAGAGCATACAGCAGCGCACTGTCGCGCCTTATCCTTGCTTTATTATAACTGCGCAGGAGCGCTTGCCTTCATTTTTCTTACTGGAGCACCTATACTTTTATTGGCTGCGAGGTGTTCACAAGCCTGGTGAGTTCACTTTCAGTGGGCTTTCCCCTAAGAGTGTTTAGAGGTGTACATAGGAAGAAGGAAGGGTCTGGGTTTTCCTGCTAACTGGGTCTCTCTTGTCTTCCCCTAGTTGACATCACGATCCTACCAGAACCGCTTCCTCCAGTTTCCATCCCGTCTTCTTTTGCTCCTTTCCCTGGTTTCACCTCATCCCTGCCGGGTACATCCTTCCGTACGGGGTCAGGTGGGTACAGGGGTGGTAGCTCTTGTCATCTCTGCGGAATCTCTTCACAAGCAGAGGTAAGCCTTGTGGGGAACCTGACAGTATGCTTTACATGCAAAGAAAAAGTGGGCCGAAGACTCAATGGGAGCTGAGCACCCGGGGCAGGATGTTATGGGGGATCCCGTCTTTTCCAACCTGCTATAGTTTCATTAATCGGGAGGATCCCGAACCTCAATTTTAAGTAAAGTGCTCTATCGCTGGGCTTTTGGATGAAATCAAGAAATGGTTCGAGCCTCCTAACAGGTTTATGCTCCAAAAATTGTTCTGTAAGGATCCCCCATTTAGAACTACGTAACTCCTCCTCCTGTAACCAGTCCCAATATATCTTCTTCATTGTTTGTTTTGGTGGTGGGCACTGGCTGTCCCAAATTTCACTCATCCCTAGTTTTAAAACCAGGTGCCTGAGATTACTCAACCACTTGATCTTATTACCAGTGTTAAGTTTGAATAATTCATCCATGACTGTCGTAGTTTGTCAATTCCGGTGTCCTTCTTAGACGTACCCAGAATAATAAAGGGCGGAGACAAACTATGTCTTTTAACGAACGCTTGCCTATGTCCTGACGCAAGGGTTTTACAGGGGTGGAAACGGGGAGTGAGACCAGCTCTCTCAGAAACTTATTTTCTGATGTTACTAAATCAATAGTATTCTCTAACCCCCACAGCTCAGATCCATACACTGCCGAAGATAATGCTTTCCCTTCATACACCACAAGGGCTGGAGCTATAGGTTTACTCATGGACTCTCGATGTTCTCTTAGAATAGCTCCTGAAACTCGCTTGTGGTTAAGAAGCATTTTGGCCATATGGGTTCTCCAATTCATCCGACTGTTAACCCTTACCCCCAAATAGTCAAATGAGTCCCCACCTCCAATGGAGTACCATTAAGGGAGATGTTATTCTTAAATCTCTTGAGGGTGACATGGTCATTAGATTCATCTTGGTAGTATTAATGGAAAGGCCTCTTTCGGCACAGAATGAACTAAATCGATCTAGCAGCTTTTGGGGGCCTGCCGGTGTTTTAGATATCAGGAGGGTATCGTCGGCAAAGAGCAGGGTGGGTATTTTCTCCCCCGCCAGGGCTGGGGCATCGGCTCAGTCATCTCTCAAATGATCTACCACCCGATTAACAAAGAGAGAGAACAAATCTCGGGGCCATCACACGGCCCTGGCGGACCCCCCTGTTCACAGCCACCCTCTCTGTCAACTGCCCCTGATCCCCCCATCTGATCTTTGCATAATTCCCCTCATGCAGTTTTTAATGAATTCAAGAAGGGGAATGGGGAGGCCCAAATCTTGCAACACCTGCCATAGTTTAACACGGCAAAAACAACAATTGATGGACAGAATGCAGAACAATGTCATACATTCACCCCAGTACAGAGATCTGGGCCTAAATCCATCTTTTTTTTGCACTCCACACCACCCCAGGTCAGACTTGGCCATATGCAAATCAGCCTTGACCCTGTGCCTCAAGGGAACAGTCCAGCCCGAACTGCCAAGCCATGTCTTTCCTGGACCGGAATCAAGCTTCCAAGGACCGGTTTCTGGCTATCAGCCTTCATCAGCCTGGATAGCTTGACTCCAGTGGTGTGGAGAGCATGGGACTCACGTCTGAGCATACCCATCCCACTCGGGGTGACAAATGCAAAAACAACTATTGATCGACAGAATGCAGAACAATGTCATACATTCACCCCAGTACAGAGATCTGGGCCTAAATCCATTGTGTTTTTGCACTTCACACCACCCCAGGTCAGACATGGCCATATGAAAATCAGCCTTGACCCTGTGCCTCATGGGAACAGTCCAGCCCGAACTGCCAAGCCATGTCTTTCCTGGACCGGAATCAAGCATCCAAGGACCGGTTTCTGGCTATCAGCCTTCATCAGCCTGGATAGCTTGACTCCAGTGGTGTGGAGAGCATGGGACTCACGTCTGAGCATACCCATCCCACTCGGGGTGACAAATGCAAAAACAACAATTGATGGAAAGAATGCAGAACAATGTCATACATTCACCCCAGTACAGAGATCTGGGCCTAAATCCATCGTTTTTTTGCACTCCACACCACCCCAGGTCAGACATGGCCATATGCAAATCAGCCTTGACCCTGTGCCTCATGGGAACAGTCCAGCCCGAACTGCAAAGCCATGTCTTTCCTGGACCGGAATCAAGCATCCAAGGACCGGTTTCTGGCTATCAGCCTTCATCAGCCTGGATAGCTTGACTCCAGTGGTGTGGAAAGCATGGGACTCACGTCTGAGCATACCCATCCCACTCGGGGTGACAAATGAAAAAACAACAATTGATGGACAGAATGCAGAACAATGTCATACATTCACCCCAGTACAGAGTTCTGGGCCTAAATCCATCTTTTTTTGCACTCCACACCACCCCAGGTCAGACATGGCCATATGCAAATCAGCCTTGACCGTGTGCCTCATGGGAACAGTCCACTCCGAACTGCCAAGCCATGTCTTTCCTGGACCGGAATCAAGCATCCAAGGACCGGTTTCTGGCTATCAGCCTTCATCAGCCTGGATAGCTTGACTCCAGTGGTGTGGAGAGCATGGGACTCACGTCTGAGCATACCCATCCCACTCGGGTGACAAATGCAAACACAACAATTGATGGACTGAATGCAGAACAATGTCATACATTCACCCCAGTACAGAGATCTGGGCCTAAATCCATCGTTTTTTTGCACTCCACACGACCCCAGGTCAGACATGGCCATATGCAAATCGGCCTTGACCCTGTGCCTCATGGGTAGATTATGTGTCTAGTTCTGAGACGTACTTTGCTGATTATCCAAAAGTCTTTGCAGATACCTTGGGATGTTTAAAAGGTTTTGAGCATAGAATTATTCTCAAGAAATCTGCCAAGCCATGTGTGCACAAGGTGAGGAAGGTACCTAACATGATGCTTGAACCACTTAAGTGTGAGATTGAGAGATTGTTGAATTTAGGTGTGATTGAAGAAATAGAATCTTCGGAATGGTTGAGTCCAGTGGTTCTAGCACCCAAGGATGGTGGAAAGTCAATTAGGATGTGTGTGGATTTACGCGGATTGAATGAGTGGATCTGGGTGGATCGGCAACCATTACCCAATATAGCTGAGAGCATTAGTACCTTGAAGGGAGCGAAAGTTTTTAGTGTACTTGATCTCTCTTCAGCTTACCATCAAGTTGTATTACATAAAGATTGCAGGCATCTTACATCCTTTGTCACGCCATTGGGTGCTTACCAATTTTTACGAATGCCTTTCGGTTTAGCTTCAGCTGCTGCGTGTTTTCAGAGAGTAATGAAGATGGTCTTGGGTTGTCTTTCAAATGTCATGTTCTTTCAGGACGATATCTTGCTGTATGGTGTGGATGAGGGTGAACATGACAGAGTACTAAGGTCTGTTTTGAGCAAGTTGGGAGAGAGTGGGCTTACTGTAAAAAAGGAAAAGTGTCGCATTGGTTTAAAGTCGGTTACATATTTGGGACATGTCATTTCTGGGACTGGGATTCAGCCTAAACTGGAGTTAGCTGAGAGCATTGTTGGAGCACCGACTCCTGTGGACAAAGATCAGGTCAAGTCGTTTTTAGGGATGGCAGAATTTTATTCGAAGTTTGTCAAAGGTTTTGCCACTCTTGTTGAACCTATTAGGTCTCTTTTAAAGAAGGGTGTGCATTTTTCTTGGTCTGCCGATTGTGAGAGGGCGTTTGAGTTGGTAAAGAAAGAGATTGGTAAAATGCCTACTTTGGGTCATTTTGACTCGAAACTCAAAACCATCCTCACGACTGAGGCCAGTCTTAAGGGTTTGGGTGCTGTACTTTCACAAGTGGTGAATGGTGAAGAGGTTGTCGTTGCTTTCGCTTCAAGGGCCTTGAGAGAGGCTGAGTTTAACTATTCTTGTATCGAGAGAGAAGCGTTAGCGGTGTTTTGGTCTGTGCTTCACTTTAAATTTTATCTGTGGGGAATTCCTTTTGTTGTGAAGTCTGATCATCGTCCTCTGGTACAAATCTTTTCATGTCATCAAAGTGATCATATGACGCCTAGATTGAAGAGATGGAGTGAGGGATTGCAAGAATTCAACTTTAAGGTACAGTACATTCCTGGATCGAACAATAAACCTGCTGATTGTCTTTCTCGTCTTCCTATTGTAAGGGATTGTATCAGTGAAGGTGTTTGTGTGAATTGGGTTTTGGAGTCTAGCATTTCCAAGGAGGAATGGTCACGGAGTGTGGCTGATGATGTTAGTTTTCAACTACTTAAGGGTGTGATTAGAAATGGTTGGCCTAATTATGATGCTCTTGAGGATGTTTTAAAGCCTTTTTGGTCAGTGAGGAATGATTTAAATTTCATTCAGGACAACTTAATGAGGGGTGACAGAGTAGTACCTCCTGGTGAATTAAGAGAGAGAGTTATTAACATAGCTCATGAAGGGCATTTAGGTAGGAATCTCACGAAAGCTCGTACTAGGGAAAGGTACTGGTGGCCTGGTATGGATAGCATGGTGGAGGCTGTTGTCAAGGATTGTCATTTGTGTGCTGTCAATGACAAATCACGCACCACTAGTCATTCTCCTTTGTCACCAATTGAGGTTCCTGTTGCTGTGTGGACTAAATTGGGCCTGGACAGTGCAGGTCCATTTGAACTTATGCCTGCGCATGAAAGATTTGTTGTATTGTTAGTTGATTTTACCTCTAAATGGGTTGTTTCCAAATGCATGAGTGTTGTAAATTCTAGAACTGTGATTGAGTTTTTGAAGGAGGTATTTGGGTCAGAGGGTGTTCCTAAGTTCCTGCTCACGGACAATGGGGTGCAGTTCACCTCCAGGGAGATGGATGATTTCTTAAAAGACCTTGGTATCATCCATCAGAAGACGGCTCTTTACTCTCCACAAGCTAATGGTCTCACGGAGAGGATGAATAGAGTTGTGAAGAGTTGTGCACAGAGGGCTTTGGATTCCAAAGTTTCCTTTAGCAGTGTCTTGAGGGAGACGTGGTGGGCGCACCGCACGACTCCCAATGCTGTCATGCAGAGATCCCCTTTTGAAGCTTTGAGGGGTAGGTTAGCTTGTTCCAAACTCAATCCTACCTGGCTTCCTGAAAAGGGTTGTGGTGACAGTG
Source organism: Lissotriton helveticus (assembly GCF_964261635.1). Lineage (NCBI taxonomy): Eukaryota > Metazoa > Chordata > Amphibia > Caudata > Salamandridae > Lissotriton > Lissotriton helveticus. The sequence continues at coordinate 261,766,258 of NC_136071.1, forward strand.
TGGAAAGAGAGGTGAGAAGGAGAGAAGCGCTGACAAAATATCAGCAGAAATATAAACAACATTATGATACTAAGATGCATGTCAAACTCAGAAAGTGGAATGTGGGTGATCATGTTCTGGTGAAGAAATCCAAGTGTGGTCATAAGGGTGTCTCAAAATTCACTGGTCCTTTCAGCATTGTCTCCATCAAGAAGAATGTTGTCACTTTAGACAATAATTGCACTTGGAACATGTCTAAATTGGCCAAATGTGATGCTGTTAAATTTTATCCCAACAGCAGTTCCAGTTCTTCTTGCAATCCTAGTGTTGCTTCTTCTCCTCGTTATCAAAGAACCGTTTCTGGGAGGGCTACTCACCTTCCTCGGAAATTCAATGATTATGTAATGACTTAACTTTTTTCTTTTACCTGTTTTTCTTCTTATGAAGACTTATGCATTTCCTGTCTGTTTCATTTATTGGGAAGGGGATGTGTTGTGGTTACTGTTCTTAGGTTACTGTCTCTTTAATGGAACCTTACTTGCTCTGCCTTCCTGACATCATTGTCAGAATGTTATGTTTTCTCCTGAAGAGTCAGTTGCTGTGTTTCCTGGTTGATGGTTGCATCAATAAAGCTCTATCTACAACTTTACCTGCTTCTGAGCTTTTATCAGGAGCGTACTCCAGGTCTCCTGAAAAAAGCTGATGTCAAACTTATTAATAAAGTCATTCCATTCAGGTATAGCTAGTTTTTTTGTAGTCCTTCTATATTCCATGAGAGGAGTTGTATCACCCTCGGGTTTGTTGCTGGAGTAACTAAAGTATCGTACTTTCTCCCACCCTTCCCATCCTCCCTGCGGGGACTTGAATCTGCACTAACTACTCTTCGTGCACGCCCTCCTTCCACCCCCTCTTGTATATCTAGTATAGGGGGCGATGGTGGGTTTTATCCAGTCAATTGACAATATTGAGGTCTGATTCGACCTGCTCCCTGTCTGTGGGCCAGGTAGGCAAACACCTGATTTGGATATCTGAATGCTTGGGGGGTGAGGTGCGATATTCCAGGGCCACTAGATTCTCCGACAGTTCTGCATTGGATAACTGTAGCTCAATGCAATCTGTCCGGGAGCTGTATAAGGAGACCCTTTTTACCCTTACCATATCCTCCCTAATGATTGACCTACAGCCCCTCACATGACGTAGCCAATGTATTGCAGTTTCAGTTCAGTTTTTAACGTCTTTATTTCGAATTATTCTTCATAAAAGACAAACATGTGAACAGAAATACATAAAATAAAATGTAATTAGTTAAACAGAGTCATAAATATTTATAAACAGACTAAACCAAAGACTAACAAGAATTAGTTAAAAATCTCAAATTAAACATGCGTATAAAGACGTCAAAGGGAAATTTTTAAAACATTAGAATATATCTTTGTATAAGAAAAAGCAAAAGCAATAAGCAGATCATCAATGCTGGTCAGATCATAATATAATGTAATGGGCTTACAAGCTATTTAGGTTATTCTAGTCTAACGTACAATTTAGGTTATTCTGGTCAAGGAGCTACGGACTGACTTAGCCCTTATTAACCAGGCCCACCCAAGGAATTTGGCCATTCCAATGGCTAACCATTCAGCAGTATTAGTTCTCAAAATATGCAATGCATTACTACTCACTCGGGTGTTTAGTCTAGTACATATAGGTTTTAGCCATTTGTATCGTGGTTCACGATAAGCAGTACATGCAAATATAAAATGACCTAATGTTTCTTTGCAATCAGTACAAAAGGGACAGTTGGATGACTCTGACTTCTGCCAGCCACTAGTGAAAACCCTTAATGACAGTGTACCTACGCGAAACTGGTGGTATAGTTTCCTATCTAATGTTTTAAGGATAACATCCCAATAGGTCTCTGTGTGGGGGACTGCTTTGTGGAGCAAGAACTGGCCTGTCAAGTTCGGTTTCTCCGAAAGAGCAACGTGTTCTTTTTTTACCATAGACCAAAAGAGAAGTTTAAAATCTTTCTTTGTGGGAAAGGTATGAGAGGCCGGCTCTGACCAAAGCAAGGGAAGACCCATTTCAATCAGGGTGTTCCTAATCTGCTTAAACCATGGGATGTCACCTGCCCCCTGTTGCATTTTCACATCCTGTAGTTCTTGAGCAAACATGGCAAGTTCCGGGGTGGACCATATGCGTCTCCATAACGCCACCATCCTATAAAGGGCTTGATGTTTGATAGAGTAAAAGCCCATATCCATCAAGAGTGGTAGGACTGGTGCTGAGGGAGGGAGACTGACTAAGTTTCGAAAGAATTTGTTTTGAATCCTATCTAGGACAGCCAAGTCCACACAACCCCAAATTTCAGCCCCGTATAATATGGCTGAGCTAATTTTAGCACTGTAGATTTTGAGAGCAGGCAATACTCTTTTGGTCAAAGAACACCGCTGCTCTTTCACTAGGCAGCCGGACAGGCGAGCAAATTTCAAACTAAGCGCCGCGATTTGCTCTTTCCATCTTAACCTATAATCTATTGTGACACCAAGATATGTCATTGCTTCAACCTGCTCCAAACTAGACCCATTCATTGATACATGGCCCCGCAGTGGTTTACTTTTTGTCAGGACCATGAACTTAGTTTTATTGATGTTCATTTCTAGATCATTCTCATTACAGAAGTCTACAAATTTGTTTATAGCTACCTGTAAGCCCTTCTGTGTTTTAGCCAGTATAAGAGTATCATCTGCGAATATTAAAAGGGGAAATTTAGTCCCACCCAGTGAAGGAGCATCAGTGGGGGTATCTGAGAGGAACTTAACCACTTGGTTAATGAAGAGTATGAATAGGGTGGGGGCCAGGACACAGCCCTGTCTCACCCCACGGGTCACGGGAAAGGAATCTGTGACCTGGCCCTGCCGACCCCACCTAACTCTAGCGAAATTCCCCTCATGCATCCTGATGGTAAGATCTAGGAGTGCAGTTGGAACACCCATCCTCCTCAGGGCTACCCACATCTTCCCTCTAGGGACCAAATCAAACGCTGATTTGAGATCCACAAATGCAGCGAATATTGTGCCACCTCTCAGGAACACAGTTTTCCAATAGATCATGACGAATCTTAATGTCTGATCAACTGTGCTTATAAATGCCCTAAAACCCGCCTGCAATGGAGACAGAATATCAGTTTCTGTCATCCATGAGTGGATTTTTCCTAGCAACATTCTAGCTATTACCTTTTGTAAGGCATCAATAAGACTGATGGGTTGGTAGTTTCCCGCATCAGTTCTGTCCCCTTTTTTATACACGGGCAAGATCTCAGCCCCTTTCCACGAATTGGGGATCTTAGTCCCTCTGGCTATCGCATTCGCTAAAATTGTTATATACGGGACCCAGTGCGCTTGGTCATACTTAAAGAGGTCCGCAGGGATACAGTCCATGCCTGGGGCTTTACCATTCTGCACTTGTTTAAGAGCAGAAATAGCTTCCATTTCAGTAAAGACAATGTGATCAAGAGAGGGCACCGCAGACTGTACACTGGCATCTTCCCTAATAATAAGGGAGATCCGTTCCGTGTCACTGAACTGCGCCTCATAATGCTTGACCCATTGCTCAACTGGGACATAATTAACTGGTACATGCAGGTCACCTGTTCCTCCCCATTTTACAACCTCCCAGAATTTTTGTTGGTTAGATGAGGTACTTGCCTGGTATAAGTCTAACCAACGCTGTTCATCCCATTTAGTTTTTGCTTCTGTTAGAACTTTCCTGTAATTAACCCTTGCTAACCTTATTTCCACAGTTGATTTGGATTTAATAGCAGTTAACAGGGAGCTATGGGCACTGCCACAAGTTTTGTCATACCATTTGGTCTTATTTTGTGCTGGGCCATTTTTCCATCCTCTAACGGGTTCAATAAAAAAAGATTTAATTTTATTAAAAAGAGACTCATGGATCGTCCCAATTTGATCAAGTGAGATTCCTTCATCCAATATGGGTGCTATCAAGTTTGTAACAGCTGAGACCTCGGTAGCAACCTTATTAATAATAGTGGGGTTGTCTAAAAACCTAGCCCATCTTACCCTTCTGCAATCATTCGTAAGACCAGCATCTGCTGTAACGATATTGGTTGCAGAATCCATAAGAAAACCCTGTTGCATTAGTAATTTTATTACCAGAGGATTGTGGTCACTTTCTGGCCTCGTGACTACTTCCATATCCTCCAATATATTCCAGTACTCTAATCTTATCAAAAAGTAGTCGATGCGACTCGAGTGCTGGGAATTGTCAAATGTGACTTTTCCCATCAAATCTGATTTGGTCCTACCATTCGCTGCACGCAAATCCCATTCAAGGCAAAGACCTAACCACTACATAACAGCCTCAGTGACTTTTTTAACTGGAGGAATAGATAAGTGGGGAATATTCCAAATATGATCAATATCCCCATAACCCCCATTTTCAAGGTTGGGAAACGGTTCAAAAGAACAATTAAAATCTCCTGCCACCATAACACAGTTGTCTCTGCTAATGTTGTACAATAGGGAATCCAGTTCGTCTGCCGCTTTCGTGGGCTTCCCACCTGGTTGCCCTCTTGCGTAAATATTAATCAGGAAAAAGTCCTGATTATTTTTACCAGATAGTTTCAAGGCTAAGATGTCATTGCTTAAGGTGGGAAAGTCTGCTATTGTGAAGGCTAAGGATTGTCTTATCCAAATAACCAGACCTCCCGAAGGACGTCCTTTCGGACCTTTACAGGCAGGTTTATAATAATTAAGATAGCCAACCCGGTAAATAGCTTCAGTTGACCAACTTTCCTGTAAAATAATTACATCATGTAAATCCATAAAGGAACCCCAATCATCCTCTGACATTTTCCCCTTTAAACCCGCTATATTCCACGACAATACTGTGAGTGTGTGAATTGATTTCTCTTCCATGTTAACAATTGATTTCACAGTCTCTTCAGGGATCAAAGGTCTAGGTGTACAATTTAAGTGTGTATCCCTTGCTAACACCCCGTGTGTTGATTCACTAGACCATGAAACAGTCTCTTCCCTAGGGGCTCTTGAGTTGTCTGGGGAGAAGTTCACTACAGCTCCATACAGCCCAGTGGCTAAGGGTTCTTTGTCAAGTCAATCCACTCCTTCCAGACCGGACAGCGGGGCAAACCGGTTCGCAAGGTGGGGAAAAAACATTGGGTAGATCGGGGTATCAAAATGGAATCTTCCTCTAGGCCTGTCCCTTCTAGAATGATGAAGCGGGGTTTGGGGTCTATTGACATATAAAGCTGGATAAAAATAATGCATCGAAAGTGTTTGCACGTCCCCAACTCTTCCAAATCTTGGTTCCCTACTAATAAGTTCAGCCACCCATGGTTCTCTAAAGCTAATTACCACGCAATCCCCCTCAAGATCTTTCTTACCAAAACCTACCCAGTCCACCCTCCTTACATTAAGGATTTCAGGATTTAGATTGGGAGGGAGCGGGCGATGTTTGTTAAGCCAAAATATGACCTTATTATAAAGATCCTTGTGTGATTCCCTCTTACTATCGCTAAGGGGAGCCACGCCAGTTAAAATGATGGTATAAGGCACTGACTCCGGTGGGAGGTTCACACATTGTTTCTTAGGGATAGGTTTGGTGTTAGGCTGGTAACTAAAATCGTGACCCTTAATGGAGGTGGAATTTTTCTGAATCTGGGGATTTTTTATAGGTTTAGGCCTTGAAGAACTCTCCGTGATAGCTGCTTTTTTGGGAGCAGAGGCAGTATTTTGCTCCGGGATCTTTGGGATAGGGGGTCCCGCTTTAGAATTATTAACCCCTACCTTGTTTACCATGGTAGTGGGCTTGGGGATGATTGGGGCAGAGGGGGTCAATCTTTTAGGTGCTAAGCTGGCAAGCATTTTATTGGAAGTCGCTATATTGTCTTTCACCAGCTTATCTAAGGAGTCCATTTTAGTGTTTAATAATCTAGTCCTTTCGAATAGCGGTAAAAGTAATGATTTGATTAGCAACTCTATTTTAGCCAAAAATATTCCTTCTGAAGTGCTAAGTGTGGCGTTATGTTCCTCTGATTGAACAACCGCATTAGTGATAAATAGCTGTGAGGGAGATAAAAAAGGGTTTCCCAGACCCTCAGTTTGTTCCTCTGTTTCCGGTGTTTCTATCCTTTTGCGTTTCCCAGGATTATGAGTAGGTGTGTATTGTGAATGGGAAAGGGAATCCATTTGTTCAATGCTAGTATTAAGATTAGGCGAGTCTGAAAGACCAGATTTCTCACTAGACTGGTCTAGATGAATAATCCCACCAAATGGCAAGTTATCGTGCACAGTATTATATGCACTGTCTTGGTTTGACCCCACTAGCTCCACAGTGTAAATCTCGGGATCTGATGCCAACACTGACTCTGCATTAACATCATGGCTATCTGTGGTCAACAAGGAGAGTGGGACAGGGGAAACAGCCTCATTAAATTTGCCAAGGGAAGAGCGTTTGCCTGTGATAATGTCAAGCGAGAGGCGTTTTTCAGCTAAGGCGATCTCTTTCTCCAATATAGCAGTAGAACGTTTAAAAAATTGATCAATAGTCCCAGTAAAAGTACCATTGGAGGTGGAGACCTGAACGTGCCTTTCTTTACCTGACCTTAAAGTCCTTTTTAAAAGTACAAGAAACGGGAAAGAAATAGAAAGTTTACAAAATAGGGAGAAAACGTTAGGAGGGTGGCCCAGCCCGGCCTCCTGCGGCCCCGGACGGCCACAGACGATCCTGCCCTTGTCCCGGGCTTCTCCCGGGACGCTCCTGCACGCTCCCGCTAGCGGGTACTGGCCTTCCCTTTTGTAGATAGACCGTAGGTTTGTAGGCGGGGCGTGGTGGACAGGGAGAGCGGCCAGGTGTTGGTGGGCGGGCGCGGTATGCAGAGGCTTCTGGTCCTTGAAGTCCTGCTCCGCGCGCTCGCAGCCCTGGTCCGGTCCACGCGTTCACAAACCTGCACCCTGGTGACACTGGTGCGCAGCGGGACCCGCGAAGCGGGTTCCGCAAGTTGTAGGTAGAAAATAGGGATCCAAAAGTGCCCTCAAGCCTCAGCAGCAAACAGCAACAGTCTCCGGTGAAAAGCGTCCCACTGCGGCTTCTTTACTCAGCCCTTTAATGGAAATGCAGGCGGGGCGTGGTGGACAGGGAGAGCGGCCAGGTGTTGGTGGGCGGGCGCGGTATGCAGAGGCTTCTGGTCCTTGAAGTCCTGCTCCGCGCGCTCGCAGCCCTGGTCCGGTCCACGCGTTCACAAACCTGCACCCTGGTGACACTGGTGCGCAGCAGGACCCGCGAAGCGGGTTCCGCAAGTTGTAGGTAGAAAATAGGGATCCAAAAGTGCCCTCAAGCCTCAGCAGCAAACAGCAACAGTCTCCGGTGAAAAGCGTGTATTGCTTTATTGTGGATGGACCCACTGCTTTCATAGCCAGAATTACTACTTTGTTTGGGGACCTTAGTCATATAGACTATTGTAGCTGGATTTCTTACAGGGGAGCTAGTCTTACTTAATCTTGGGCACACCCACCCTGATTGCTTGTGTCTACCAGTAGGTGGTCTTTGATGGTCTGGATTAGTAAGGGATGGTCCCTGATGCTTAGCTCCAACGCCCAGGCGTCTCAGCACGTTTCCTACACTCGATCTATTAGAGTCTGTTGAAGTAGGCAATGAGCAGGGCCCCTGCGACATATTACCAGCCATCTTTGCTCCCCCCACCCCTTTCACTGACTTAGACACTGACTGCACCCTAGGTGCTTTGCATGGTTGGGCAATTGGTAGGGGCAAGGAATTTATACTCCTAGTCAGATCCACTTTCCTGATTAATTCTTCCATCATCTCTCTTACCACAACTACCTTCCTTCCAAGCATTTCCCCTCGTTGCAGTATCAACGCGTTATTATGAGCACAACTAGGACACATTCGGGGGGCATTGTTTGGGGGCTCTATGTCCCTATTTACACATAATAGATCATCTGCAAAATCCCCTGATAACATTTCTAGCACCGAAAATCTATTTGTGCATGCAATGCTTCCCACAGTACTGTCTCCCAGGGGAGCTAAATTATTAGGACCCACTACTTCTTTGTTGGGGGCTTCCTTCAAGGGAGATACCTCAGCTGGCCCTTCTGCTGGTCTATGGACTTCGCAGACGGGAGGGTTGGGAGTTAATTTTTTGTTAAAGATAGCAGGGATCACCCTTTTCCGAGCCTGGACCAAGGACTCGACAGTGGGATCAGTAATAATCACTCTATTGCTATCAGTGTTCCCTGCTAAAACTTCTTCACACTCCTCGACAATGGCTTCAATTCTGGTGAGCACACAGTTGGCTGCTGCGTGCGCCGCCTTTTTTGCCTTTTTCCCTTTTTTGGTAGGTAGGGTTGTCGTCCCTCCCTCCATGGTTTTCCTTTTCCCCATATTAACCTTTCCTTATCACAACAAACAGGTCTACTTAAATTTAGTACTCCCTCTGGACACCAGCGCAAGGATTAGCCAGTTCGTTTTGCAAAGTTCCCGTTCTCATCCCACGAACAGTACCTTATGTCCTTCTGAGTCCGGTTCGAAGTGTTAGGGGGGGTGGCCCTGCCCTGTCTCTTCCTGTCGCGGACGGGTATGGACGGGCCCGCCCTTGGCCCGGGCACGGCCACGCGCGTCCCGCGCTGCGCTGCTCCCCCTGGGGCTTTAAGCGCCTTCTGGCACTGGCTGATGACGGCGATTTCCCTGCACCGCTGGGGGTGTAGGGAGATGTAGTCCCTTTCCTTCCACTCTGGCACGACCTCGCTGGCGGTGGGGTGCTTAGAGCGGCAATGGCCGCAGAAGCAGGGGGGCAAGCAGGGCTGCAGAGAAACCCCCTCCGGGGTGTCCCACAGCCCAAGTAACAACAGGTAGGGTCTCAAATTAGGGCAAAAGACTCCAGCGCGTCCCCATGTTGCTTTGTGCAAACACCACACAGCTCAGGTCACATATATACCGCTGAGTGCCTAAGTGTCATTACATGGAGGTCCTTGCCTAGCTTTGTGCGTAAGACATTGCTATCTGACAAATACATGTTGAATATTTGACTTACATGAGATGGATATTTAAAGTCCAGTAAATGAACTGAAAAAGAAATTTCTAAAGCACAAACATTCACCTGAGGGTGTCAAGTCGCTAGCTCATCCTGCAAAAAGATACCAGACAGATTTTACCACATCAGAGATTAAAAAGCCACGTTTTTACTGCCTTTCTGAAGGCCAAAATATGAGTTTCTTCCTTCAGCCTTAGTGGAAGCGAGTTCCAAAGTCAGGTAGTACAGACCAGGAAGCTTCTTTCTCCCCAAGAAAATTTTTTGAACCTGGGAACTACCAGGTTATGAGCATAAACTGAGCGGAGATGATGGGCCGGAATGGAGGGCTGCAAAATCTGTTTAAAAAAGGCAAGTCCTATGTCTGAATAGCTTTAAAAGTTATGCAGAGGGTCTTACATACAATCCGTCTCTTCACCGGCAACCAGTGTAGCTCTTTAAGCGTCATAAAGACAGATTTGTGTTTAGGGATGTTTAACAGTGGACATGCTGCTGCTTTTTGCATGATCTGTAACATTGTCAGACATTTTTTCCGGAGGTTGATGAAAAGGCCATTACAGTAGTCGGCCTTGGATAAAACAAGAGCCGAAACCACTAATTTCTGCAGATTGGCCGGAATAAAAGGAAGAATCCTTCTAAGTGATTTTAAAGTATAGAAGAGGGATAGTTTGGGGGCCTGTTATGGCTCCTGGCCCATTACCTGCCTTACATGCTGCATTCAGGGGGCAAAATTAGGCAGGGATACCCTGCCATGGAGCGTAAGGAGCCCTGGGAGAGGGTGTGTTGGCACATGTCCAAAGTGTTTAGTGTAGAGCGCACCATCCACCAGCTCAAACATTGCTTGGCTGTTGTGGTGTCCCGAGAGGTGGATCTGGTACACCACCTTGGATTGGAGATTGGCAGCCACCAAGGAATGTATGTATGTACCATTTACATGTAGCTATGCTACAATCACATTTTTTAAAGTGTAAATATGTAAAGGGTGGATCATTCAAAATGCCGGTTACAAAAATCCACTGTAATGCTATGTAATTGCTATACCCTGTCCCAGGAGGCTGCTCAATGTGTTGTGGATGGTTTGTTTGATTTAACATGTATTTGGAAACATTGCTTGATTTCACATATGTGTTTGTGCAGAGCATCATCCAAACATGTTTAACCCTAAACAGGTGAGATGTGAAGAGGAAAGTAATATTCAATCTCCTGAAATGTTAACCTTTTTATGCGTGGTGCATATTTATATTTGATTAGGGCTTATATGTATAGGTAGTGAATGTTTAGGATGTGGATGTTTTTATTGTGTTGACCTATCTGTATTAAGGGGATGGGGAGTTGATTTTTAAGTTGTCATTTGAGTATAGTAGATAAGATAGTTTCAGATAAGTTAAGATAGTGTAGGCTAGAGTTAAGGTTAGTTACGATAGGCTAGGAAGATGTAGGTAGTTTAAGATAAGATAGTATAAGGTAGTGTAAAGGTTAGTTAGTTTAGGCTAAGGATGTATAGGTAGGTTAGATAGTTTTTATAGATTAAATAATGTTATGTTTTCACTACTTTGTCAGTATTTCAAATGAATGAGTTGGTAGCATGAAGTAAGTTAACTTGAGTACATGATGTAGCTATTGACCTGCAGAATTTGTAGGTAAATGTTGTGTTGTCAGAATCCTATTGAGATTTGTTAGTCTACCTTACATTTGTGTCAAGCATGGAGCTTTTTCCAACTTTAGGCACTGTAGGGGGGCCTCATTCGGAAATTTTACTAACAGCACATCACAGGTAGTGTTGTGTAGTTCCTACAAATCCAGCACGTTTAGACAACATAAACTAAGGGGTTGGTGTTCAGACTGATTTCAGACACCCCCAAGGATATGTTAGTCTGTAGACCAGCTAGCTCACAGTACCACTATAAGCCACACAACCTTACCAGGGAGCGAATCGTTTCTGGAAACTATCAAACATGACAATCCTGATTCCTCAGGGATTGCGGAAACAGTGCAGTACTTTTCACTCAGTCACTCATGCTCACTTCTTCTCAGAGAGATATATCGAATAAACAATGTGGGCGTTTTTCAATTGGCATTTATTGAACCAGCATCAATCTAGTATAAAATATGTGTGCTGCAAAAACCATTAGACAGAAACAGATACATACGATTATAAGCACCAATATAGTAAATAAAAGGTAGAATTCTACCAGGGTGCAAAAACAGTGAAGACATGCCGGCATATAGATACATGGCAGTAATCATGAGTACTCCTAAGATGCACACCATAACTCAATATACCTAAGTGTACCTAGCATGTATGTAGGTATATAGCCAAGAATCCCTCTAGGAAAGAGTAAACCCTATTACCTGATGGTGTTGTGTAGTTCCTATATATCCTACACAGGATCTGCACATTCGGATAACATCAACTATGGGTTTGGTGGCAGACTGGTTCCGAGCACCCTCATTGGATATGTTAGCCTGTTTGCATTAGCTAGCTCACAGTCAATCAATCAATCAGAACATTTGTATAGCGCACTACTCACCCGGAGGGTCTCAAGGCGCTGGGGGGGGGGGGGTCCGCTACTGCTCGAACAGCCAGGTCTTGAGCTGCTTCCTGAAGGCGAGGTGGTCCTGGGTCAGGCGGAGGTGGGTCGGGAGGGAGTTCCAAGTCTTGGCGGCCAGGTAGGAGAAGGCCCTTCCTCCTGTGGTGGCTCTTCGGATGCGGGGGACGGCAGCGAGGGCGTGGCTGGTCGATCGAAGCTGGCGCGTGGGAGCGTAGAAGTTGAGGCGGCTGTTGAGGTATCCTGGTCCTTGGTTGTGTAGGGCTTTGTGTGCGTGGGTGAGGAGCCGGAAGGTGATTCTCTTGTTGACCGGGAGCCAGTGCAGGTCTCTCAGGTGTCCGGAGATGTGGCTGCGGCGGGGGATGTCCAGGATGAGTCGTGCTGAGGTGTTCTGGATCCGCTGGGGTCTCTTCTGGAGTTTGGCGGTGGTGCCGGCGTAGAGGGAGTTGCCGTAGTCCAGCCGGCTGGTGACGAGGGCCTGGGTGACCGTCTTCCTGGTTTCGGTGGGGATCCATCGGAAGATCTTGCGTAGCATTCTCAGGATGTTGAAGCACGACGAGGAGACGGCGTTGACTTGTCTGGTCATGGAGAGGGAGGAGTCCAGGATGAAGCCCAGGTTGCGTGCGTGGTCAGTTGGTTTGGGTGCGCTGCCCAGGGCGGGGGGCCACCAGGAGTCATCCCAGGCGGAGGGTGAGGATCCCAGGATGAGGACTTCCGTCTTGTCCGAGTTCAGTTTCAGGCGGCTGTTCAACATCCATTTGGCTACGTCTGTCATCCCTTCGTGCAGGTTGGCTCTGGCGGTGGCGGGGTCGTTGGTGAGGGAGAGGATCAGCTGGGTGTCGTCTGCGTAGGAGATGATGTTCAGGTTGTGCTGGCGTGCGATGGCTACGAGGGGGCTCATGTAGACGTTGAAGAGAGTTGGGCTGAGCGAGGAGCCTTGAGGGACGCCGCAGATGACTTCGGTGGCTTCCGATCTGAACGGGGGGAGGCGGACTCTCTGTGTCCTTCCGGCGAGGAAGGAGGTGATCCACTCCAGTGCCTTCTCCTGGATTCCGACGTTGCTGAGGCGCTGTACTAGGGTGCGGTGGCAGACAGTGTTGAAGGCCGCGGAGAGGTCCAGGAGGATAAGGGCCGCTGTTTCTCCGTTGTCGAGCAGGGCTCGGATGTCATCTGTAGCTGCGATCAGGGCGGTCTCGGTGCTGTGGTTGGCCCGGAAGCCAGACTGCGAGAGGTCGAGGGAGCCGTTCGTCTCGAGGAAGGCGGCCAGTTGCTTGTTGATGGTCTTCTCGATGACTTTGGCTGGAAACGGGAGCAGCGAGATGGGGCGGTAGTTCTTGAGGTCGGTAGGGTCTGCTGATGGTTTCTTGAGTAGAGCGCTGAGTTTGGCGTGCTTCCAGCTCTCCGGGAAGGTGGCGCTGTCGAAGGAGGTGTTGATGATGTCCCGCAGGTGGGGTGCGATGACAGCGTCGGCCTTGTTGAAGACGTGGTGAGGGCAGGGGTCTGTTGGAGATCCGGAGTGGATGGAGTTCATCGTGCGGATGGTGTTTTCGGTGCTGATCGGGGTCCAGGCGCGGAGGGTGGCGGTGGGGGGCGGTGGTTCGGTCGTGGCGTGCGTTGGTTGAGTGCTGAAGCTGTTGTGTATGTACGCGATCTTGTTGTGGAAGTAGGAGGCGAGGGAGTTGCAGAGGTCTTGCGAAGGGGTGATGTCGTTGTTTCCGGCGTTGGGGTTGGAGAGCTCTTTCACGATGTTGAAGAGTTCCTTGCAGTTGTGTGCGTTGTTGTCCAGTCGTTCCTTGAATGCGGTTTTCTTGGTGGCGCGGATCAGCTGGTGGTGTTTTCGGGTGGCGAGCTTGAGGGCAGTCATGTTGTCCGGTGTTGGGTCTCTGCGCCAGGTTTTCTCGCGTGCTCTGCAGTTCTTCTTGGAGCTCTTGAGTTCGTCGTTAAACCATGGGGCTTTCTTGCTGCCGGGTCTGCTCGGCTGGGTCTTCAGAGGGGCGAGGTCGTCTGCGCAGTCGCTGATCCATTTCGTGAGGTTGGTGGCCGCTTGGCTGTGGTTCGTTGTGCTGGTGGGAGGGTTCTTGCTCAGGGAAGGAGTGAGCTGGTCTGCAGTGATCTTGTTCCAGCTTCTGCGGGGAGCCTGTTGCTGGAGATGGTGGAGCGTGGTCCTTCTGTAGCTGAAGTGGACGCAGCTGTGGTCCGTCCATTGGAGTCCCGTGGCGTGGCTGAAGGCGATGTCCTTGCTGGAAGAGAAGATCGGGTCGAGTGTGTGTCCGGCGTAGTGGGTGGGGGTGGTCACCAGTTGCTTGAGTCCGAGGTTGGCGAGGTTGTCCAGCAGGGTGGTGGTGTTGTGGTCGTTGTTGTTCTCCAGGTGGAAGTTGAGGTCTCCGAGGAGGATGTAGTCGGTTGAGGGAAGGGCGAGCGGGCTGACGAAGTCGGCGATGTCCTCGCTGAATTGTGCGCGTTGTCCCGGGGGTCTGTAGATGAGGGTGCCTCTGAGGGTGGTCTTGGGGTTGGCGTGGATCTGGAAGTGCAGGTGTTCGGCGGGTGCGAGGTTGTCGTCGGTGTTGGTCGTGATGCGGATGGAGTTCCTGTGGATGATGGCGATGCCTCCTCCTGTCTGGTTGACGCGGTCCCTCCAGGTGATCTTGTAGCCGTCCGGGATGGCGATGGCGATGTCGGGCGCTGAGGAGGCGTTCATCCAGGTTTCTGTGAGGAAGGCGACTTCTGGGTCTGTGGTGTCGAGCAGGTTCCAAAGCTCGACGGCGTGTCTGTGGACGGAGCGGGTGTTGAGCAGGATGCACTTCAGGTGGGTGCTGCTGGAGTTCGGCTTGGTGGGTGCTGGTGTAGCGTGGGTCCGGTTGCAGGTGAACTTGCAGGAGTGGCAGCTGAAGGGTCCGTGGGTGCGTCTCGGTGTGGCTCGGTAGCAGCGCGGGGTTCGGCCGGTGTTGAGAGCGTTGAGTTCGGTGGAGTCGTAGGTTCGTCTGGTCGGCTTCCGGCGGTGGGGGCCAGGGGTCCTGGCACTGGGCGCGGTCCAGGCGCGGACGGGCGCAGACGGGCTTACCTTTGGCGCACCTTCGGCACTCAATCGGTGCTCCCGCTGCGCGCGTCCGCTGCGCGGTCGCTCAGGGGGCGTCATAAGAAGGGGGACGGGAGGGCGGGTCTGCTGGGCTGGGCGAGCGTCCGGGCCAATGGGCCGGTGGTGGGCGGGGCCGCAGGGGCCAGCGGCGGGAAAAGTGGCGAGCGGCCGGCTCCGCTGTGGCTGGGCCGCTCGGGGGTGCTGGGGGGGCGGCGGTGGCGGCAGGCAGGCGGCAGGCAGGCGGCAGGCAGGCAGGCAGGAGGCTGGCAAGGAGGCTGGCTAGCAGGGCAGCAGGCGAGTGAGGGGGGTGACCCGGCCTCGAGAGGCACAGTGGTCACTCCCGCGGTCACCCAGGCGCTCCCCTTAAGAAGGGGGACGGGAGGGCGGGTCTGCTGGGCTGGGCGAGCTTCCGGGCCAATGGGCCGGTGGTGGGCGGGGCCGCAGGGGCCAGCGGCGGGAAAAGTGGTGAGCGGCCGGCTCCGCTGTGGCTGGGCCGCTCGGGGGTGCTGGGGGGGCGGCGGTGGCGGCAGGCAGGCGGCAGACAGGCAGGCAGGAGGCTGGCAAGGAGGCTGGCTAGCAGGGCAGCAGGCGAGTGAGGGGGGTGACCCGGCCTCGAGAGGCACAGTGGTCACTCCCGCGGTCACCCAGGCGCTCCCCTTAAGAAGGGGGACGGGAGGGCGGGTCTGCTGGGCTGGGCGAGCGTCCGGGCCAATGGGCCGGTGGTGGGCGGGGCCACAGGGGCCAGCCGCGGGAAAAGTGGCAAGCGGCCGGCTCCGCTGTGGCTGGGCCGCTCGGGGGTGCTGGGGGGGCGGCGGTGGCGGCAGGCAGGCGGCAGGCAGGCAGGCAGGAGGCTGGCAAGGAGGCTGGCTAGCAGGGCAGCAGGCGAGTGAGGGGGGTGACCCGGCCTCGAGAGGCACAGTGCCACTAGAATCTCCTCTTATCGGGGAGAGAATCATTTCTGGCAACCTCAGAACATCACAACCCTGATCCCTCAGGATCGTGGAAACACTATACTACTTTTCGGTCAGTGACCTGTGCTCACTTAGTTTGTCGCAGTGATACACAGAATAAACAGTCTGGGCATTTTAATAAGTATTTATTGAACAGTTGTTATTATAGCGTAGAATAGATTAGCTGTAACAACCATTAGACAGTAGCAGAGAC
Source organism: Lissotriton helveticus (assembly GCF_964261635.1). Lineage (NCBI taxonomy): Eukaryota > Metazoa > Chordata > Amphibia > Caudata > Salamandridae > Lissotriton > Lissotriton helveticus. Next base: position 261,782,108 of record NC_136071.1, read on the forward strand.
ATATGATTAGCTGTTCTACGAAAGTAAACGGATGGTACAGTTCTACCATTTTGCAGTAATCATGAATATATGCAAGTACATAAAACACATGATAAGAAAGTGCGTACTCCTACGATGCCTCCCTCACTAGAGGTACCTAAATGTACCTTGCATTGGTATAGGTGTTATGCCAAGAATCCCACTAAGGTCTAGTCAACCCCATTACCTGAGTAAGGAGAGAATATAGGACACCGCCCTGGTATCGAGTTGGACACCACGCGAGAATTGTTCACTGCTAGCTGGAGCGTCTACATGCAGGAATCTCAGCGTCTCTGGTCAGTGTGTCAGCCGAGAAGTCACGGTCTCCTCTGTCTGTCTAAGCAAGACATTGTGTGTATATTCCCACAGGTCTCCCCAGGGGTCCTACCTTGCTGTGTTACTGTGTCGGCCTAAAGGATTACATCAGGCTTGAACTTTAACACAGAAGATATTCGTCCTGCTGTGCTTCCAAGAAACCTCATGCATAATGTATGAGTATCGAACCAGGGAAAAACCTGCGTTCTGAATGCAGTGTTGTATCTAGGTAAAAGTGCGGAAAAAAGACTTAAGTGTTCCCTGGGTTATTGATTCAAATGGGGAACCAGATCATTCATTCAACTCACTTATATTATCACACTACCTATTCATCAACCCTGTGCTATAGTAGAACCACAAAAACATAGATTGTGTGTACAAAAACTTCAGAATCTTTATTATAAAAAAATTTTTTGTTTAAAAAAGTATTCAGTACATTGTAAAACATGAATTCACCACTGATAGTTAAAAACAATTTCCATCTATTCAAAGATGCCTCGGTTTCGGTGTGTTTTGGTCAAATACATAAACCCAAGATATACAAATTAACACACTTTATAAAGCATCAAATTGCAATGAGAAACAATCATAAAATATACACAATTAATACATCCCCAACGGGGCAGTCGACGCGTTTCGGTGGTTGTGGCTATAAGCCCCACCTTCCTCAGGACAGTTCTGATGTACACAAATATCTGTAAGTAGAAAATACCAGTGTAAGAGTACATTCACAGTATGATGAACTGGTTTACTTCTTCTTTAATACTCATTTTTGTACTTATACATATTAATTTTGTATTAATTTTGTGGTCCCACTATGCTTATAACCAACCCACCTACACTACAGACGTTCCACACAGAGAGAGTGGGACGACCTACAGCTAAGCATTAGAAGGACACTTGACCTAGCAAGGGAAGATGAAATTATTTGTGCCGATGAATATGGTTTTTTACTGAATACCAATCCGGTAATTCCGGCGATTTACGGTTTACCAAAAGTGCACAAGAGTCTAGAAAATCCTCCAATGAGACCTATTGTTTCTAGTTTAAACTCGATGACCGAACCACTGAGCATTTATGTTGACAGATTTTTAAGGCCTTTGGTATCAAAAAAAAGATCGTATATCAAGGACACCACTGAAATGATCAAAAAGATAGAGGGCATTAGATTTGACAAAGAAAGACAATGGTTGGTGTCGCTAGATATCGAATCTTTGTATACTAACATACCCCAAATAGCCACAATAGATACCATCAGAGACTTACTTAGAGATGAGAATGGAGATTTATCAGAACACTCCAGTTTCCTAGTTGAACTGACAGAAATAATCCTTAAAAACAATATCTTTCTATTTGAAGAAGACTTGTACTGTCAGATCAAGGGTACCAGCATGAGGGCTACCTGTGCACCGAGCCTGGCCTGCCTCTATGTTGGTACTTTTGAGGACAGGCATATTTATAATGAAATCTGTCCTTTCTATGAAAATATAGAAAACTACTCAAGGTTCATTGACGACTTATTCTTCACCTGGAAGGGAGAGAAGAGCGAATTGTTGGAATTTATTGATTGGTTAAATTGTGGGGACCCCAATTTGAGGTTCACTTCAACCATGAGTCAGGAGGAATGTGCCTTTTTGGATATTACAATCAAGAGTAAAGATGGTGTTCTTGCTGTTGATCTGTATGTGAAACCTACAGATCGCAATACTATGCTCCATTATAACAGCGATCACCCGCGGTGTCAAAAGGATAATATTCCCTTCGGGCAGTTTCTGCGACTTCGCAGAAACTGCACTGAGAGACAAGATTTTGAGATGCACGCGGTGAAACTCAAGAGTAAACTGCAAAATAGAGGCTACCCGAAGGGGATCATTAAAAAAGCGTACAAAAGAGCCAAATTTTACAATAGGGATGCACTTTTTGAAAACAATGACCGCAAGAAAGGAGAGTTGGATAAGATAGTGTTCGTCTCAAATTACTCTGTGGTTAGCAACAAAATTAAAAACATAATTAATAGGAACTGGAGCTACTTACAAGACGCTGGCACAGGAACTATAGAAAAACCCCTCTACTCATATAGGAGGAATAGAACAATTAGAAACGTGTTGGTAAAAACATACAGAGAGAAATCAGAAAATAAGCAAGTGAGCATCACGACAGGCACCAAAATAATAGGAACCCATCCATGCAGTGCATGTGTCAACTGCAAATTAATAATGCCTAGCCAGAAAATAACCCTGAATGGGGGAACACACACCCCCATAGAGATGTATAACTGTAAGAGCAAAAATGTAATTTATTTAATTACATGTCCATGCGGATTGGGCTACATTGGCGAAACTGGAAGGGAAGTAAGGATCCGGCTAAATGAACATCGCTCAGCTATTAGGATCAATAAGTGTAATGCCCCACTAACAGAGCATTGGCTGCACAAAAAACATAAAGTAGAGGACCTAAGATGGTGCATTGTGGAGAAAATCACGATGTCCAGAAGAGGGGGCAACTGGGAGAAAAAACGAAAAATGAGAGAACAATTTTTCATGTGCAAATTCAAAACACATACTGAGGGCTTAAATAACCGGGAGGAATGGGAAAGGCTATATCGATAATACTTTCCCTATGAAAAATCAGAAATATTCACAAATAAGATCGTGAAATATAAGTAAGAAATAAGGCTGGATTACTCATGAATACCGAGTATTTAAAATGTAGTGATCAAAACTATGAATAAAGAACAGAAGCTCTTTAAACCAATTAGAAAGATTTTCCAACACAAGGGAAGCTTTAGTACAAACTATTAATGTAAAAAGAAATCGAATAGTGAGTTAAAACATAGTAGGTGGAACAAATAGAGCTCAAGTATTCCATCAACCATTTAAAGATGGCGCCGATTACCGAATATAATGACATCCACTCAAAGATGGCGCTGATTACCAAACATAACGCAAACCTCTTCTATGTTTAGTAAAGAGAGGGGTCACATGTTCACAAACTAGGAGGAGAGCGAAGTTAAACATGCTTTATAAAGAAGCCGGTGTTTACAGCTCGTTTCTTCAGGAATTTAAACTTTGAGGAGACACCGGTGGAAGGGGCAGATATCCAGCAACACGGTGAGGAATTGTGTCGACAGCGCGTGTGAAATGTCAAATAATGTTATCCGCCAAAAACCGCGCAGCAAAGCCAAATACGTAATCGTTAACAGCTACCTCCAGCCCAATATCTTTTTGCGATATAGAGTTACATACTTAGGAGGTAAGGGCAGTTGACTAATGCGGGTAGAACGCTTGGGTAAACTGTAAGAGTGGATATAAAGAATCCACGTATCGCGCTAGACAACCGTTTGATAAAATGCGCAGCGCCAGTGACCCTCATTACCTATAAGAGCTTAAGTCCTACATATTGCTGGCATAAGCGCCTAAGGATAAAAGGCACACCCACTTAGATGACGTGATCTGAAATAGATATTTTTAACTGTAATTTCACGTGGTGAGTTTAGTAAAAACATCACCAAATATGCAGCATTGGTGAGTGAGCTGCAACATATGAATATCATATTGCAAATTGGCTCATGCCTAAGCACCTTAGACTAGAAGATGAGTAAAGAGTGGGTGTACAACAAACAGCATGTTAAACAAAATTACAACATTGAGTTTCTCATGCTAAAATTTATAAAAAATAAAATTATGCCCAAATAACGTCGTGGTGAGTATAGAAATATAAAGATGTCCCCCAAACTGCAACCATAATGCGCTGTGAGGTGATATATATTTATACAATAGAGGGCAATTTATTCATAATTAAAAATAAAAACACTATGTTAGTTGGAATAAAGAATGCTGTCCATAATAAACAGAGAGATTAATATTATGATAATTTTTCGTATAGACCCCTGCAAGAAGGACAATTGAAGGAAGTCCAATTCGGAGCAGAAGCAATACGGGTTTATCCACATCAAGAAATTAAACTTGATTCCAAAAGGTGAGAACTTGAATAAAGTTGGAAGAATAAAAGAATCCCAAATAAATATAAAAAAAGGGAAAAAAAAGGGATAGTGATTAATGCACACTTACGCTTTCTCTAGAATTGGTATCAGCAAAGTCCGCAAATAAAAACGGCAAACTGAGAAGAACTCAAGAAAAAAAAGGTGTGTGAGGTTCTCCTGTGACCGGAAAACGATAGGACACAGCCATGTAACTAAAAGGAATTATTTTAATTTTAATTTTAATCTTACAGAATAAATAAAAGGCACTAAGACAACGAAACCAAAGACTACACCGGTGTAAATGTCTGTTTACCTGAACTAAGGTGTGTAAAGTGATAGGTCAATCCAGTTAAACAGTTTAAATACTGAAAATGGAGGGTAAATTTAATATGATAATCTGATCCCCCACAGGCAGAATTGAACATAACCGCTAGAAATGAGAACAGAATAACGACTGCGAGCAAAATTATGGATCTTGCCTAAAAAATAACAGGTATGAGCTTGAGGAATTTGAATAAGCTTAAAACTAGGTAACTAGAAGAATGATCCAGCTAACAATAAATCCTTTTTGTTGGTAGAGCGAGACTTCAATAAGCCGCATAAGAAGTTTTACTTCAGATAGATGTCCTGAATAGAAAGGGATATTTTTATGAGGTAAACAATCCTATCGATTGTGTGATGTTTTAACTTGAGGGAAATGTATGTATGTAGGTGAGATGAGCCTATTTGCCCTAGGGCACATGAGTCCTGTAGGGGGTTGGTTATAAGGGCTTTAACAGTAAAGCCAGTGCATAGTGGGACCACAAAATTAATACAAAAATAATATGTATAAGTACAAAAATGAGTATTAAAGAAGAATTAAACCAGTTCATCATACTGTGAATGTACTCTTACACTGGTATTTTCTACTTACAGATATTTGTGTACATCAGAACTGTCCTGAGGAAGGTGGGGCTTATAGCCACTACCACCGAAACGCGTCGACTGCCCCATTGGGGATGTATTAATTGTGTATATTTTATGATTGTTTCTCATTGCAATTTGATGCTTTATAAAGTGTGTTAATTTGTATATCTTGGGTTTATGTATTTGACCAAAACACACCGAAACCGAGGCATCTTTGAATAGATGGAAATTGTTTTTAACTATCAGTGGTGAATTCATGTACTGAATACTTTTTAAAACAAGAACTTTTTTATAATAAAGATTCTGAAGTTTTTATACACACAATCTATGTTTTTGTGGTTCTACTATAGCACAGGGTTGATGAATAGGTAGTGTGATAATATAAGTGAGTTGAATGAATGATCTGGTTCCTCATTTGAATCAATAACCCAGGGAACACTTAAGTCTTTTTTCCGCATCATTACCCTGTTCCTGTGGGTGTTACTATAAGGGTACTCTCTTTCTTTTTAACTAACTGTATCTAGGTAAAAGGTCAGTCCCTATGAACTGTTATGTATGAAATGTAGGGAAGGATATAGGTGAAAGGTTGCAGTGTTACCTGCGCCTATATAGGTTACCTATATGGAATAGAACACCCACTCCTGTTCCGACTGGACGACATATGTAACCTATAAGTGTATTACCATTCTAACTAGACATTGATATGCACTAAGGTAAAAATATTTCTTTAGTTAAAAAATATTTAAAAACTGCACAAAAAATTAAAAACATGTAAAAACGTTCAAAAATTATTTTGCCGGCCCTAGCTCTAAAAGTGTCCGTTGTTATAGTCCGAACTACTATAAGCATTAGAAAGCCATTGATGCCCATTGAATGAAAAGGAATGTTAATTTTGTATCTGAGTTCCAAACTGAGATTATTATTAAAAAGGGCAAATTTCTTCCAGCACACGATGAGCCAAAATTAGTCAACTGTTTATGTGTCCTAGCTGGTATACGCTACATTTTCATTGCTTGCTTCCGCAGTAGACAGCCCTTGTAACACCTCGCAGAGTACGTCAATTGAGCACAGATGATGTTCCACGCTGTCCACAGACGGTGCTGGGGAAGCCTGTGCACCGTCCAAAGCCTGGGTGCCAGTGGAGGAGCCAGGGTTCATTCCAACAGGTGCAGTTACAACCTGTGGTGGCTCAAGGAATGCCACCAACAAAATTGAATGCGCTGAGGACACTGCAGAACATGGGCCGTTATTGCGTCCAGTAGAGCATTCACATCCGGTTGCATAGATGATGGGAGTGTCAAACAAAGGTCCAACACGCATTCTACTCCGCAATACAGGCATCGGAGGACAGGTAGGTTGTAGTCCATCCAGACTGGTCGAAATGACAGGAACTAAGATGCACTTAGTTTTCTTAGGTGAGGCGTGCCCAGATGTTGTACCATTCGGTCATGGTATTTCAGCTCCAGGAGCGCTTTTTCCATCTCCTTGGTGACGGGGACGTTCATTGCAGAGCAGGTAGAAGATAATCAGGATACCTGCTATTAAAAACAGGATCAGCGGAAGTCCTCTAAAGATGCTTCAGAATACAGAGTGTATGAAGTTGGGTATAACTCCAAGTACTGTCTGAAAGGTGCTTAGAAGTCCAGAACCTATGGTCTTAAATAGGTGGACAATGCCAGTCGTATCAGACATGTTAAACATACGATTTACCATTTCTACGAAATGGAAAGGGCAGCTTGTATGGATAAGTGCCTGTATCTCAGCTGAAGACCTTGCGATCTCGACGTCAAAAGTCTCTCAAGTGCAGGTAATAGGTTAAGAGCACAGCTTCTGTGAAAGCATGGCTTTCATGGTGCCTTGAGTATCAAAGCCTACATCCCTCCCTCCCCGCAGCCCCGAGAAAGGTAGGAGTGTAATTCCCGACCTGGAGTGACCCCCCCCGAGCCCCCTCTTCGGGCCGGCACAACAAGCTGTGGTCCGCACCGGCGACAGCGGGAGGAAGCTGACACGGGAGTCTCCAGAACCTCAAGGAAAATACGGACTGCCCAGGAGAGCTGACTGGTGTGAGAGCTGCCTGCTGAAATCGGAGCGGACATCCCTCCCTCCCTGCAGCCCCAAGAAAGAGAGGCGCTACCAGCCACACTCACCGTACCCAGGGAAGTCCCGGAGCGGTCCTGGAGTAGTGCGGGACCAGGAGAGTTGCAAAAGGCGGTGACCCCCTACGAGGCAGCCAGTAGAGCGCCAATATGCCACGAGGAGGAGTCCGACCCTGTATGAGCAATTTCTGCTAAACGAAGTAGTTTCGACAAGAGAAGAATCGGTAATCGACCGACCGCAGTCATGCTCCACTGCACTCGGGAGCCCTGTCCTCAAGATGGCCATCACCCCACAACAGTCCCAGCAAACTCGTCCTCTCCAGTGCTTAAAATGATCAATAAGCACCAAAAGCTTACCGACTTGGAGTACAACTCCCGTGGTGGGCTAAAAAGACGGCAGGACCAAGAAAGCCTCGTCGGAGGTTAAACCCCAACTCCATTCTTTATTAAGGGGCCGCCGGACCCAAAAAGGGCCACCAATTCAGACTGATTAGCAGAAACTAAGGACACCCTCACTCTTGATCTCTTAAGCAGCAGGAGAGGATTAGAGTCTCACCCCCTGCATGCTCCAACCAAACTAACACAGCCCCAGGCTGAAGTGAAGCGCCTCCGACCACCCAAGCTGGCCATTAGCAAAGAGGACGACTGCAGCACGATCACTCCTGAGGTTACAGAGCCCCTAACCAACATTTTTGCACAGGGGCCGCCTGACCTCAAAATGACCGCTCATTTTCTGAAATCTCTGCTCACATAGTCTTGCTGGTGCCTGGCATATAGTTTCCCTGATAACTGCTCTTACTCCTAGTGGGAAACATGGCACCTCTGCCCGCACCCCGCCCCCCCAAACAGGTCTACACACCCCCTGGCAGGAGTTCTTTATACCCGATGGTCCTAACTAGCAGACCTCACTCTAGATTGAATCCCACCGTATTGTATTCTCCTCTGGAGAGCCCTCTCCTGTAATTACAACCCCCTGCATTGCAACAAACAGCTCCCCCCTCACATTCGAAAGTCTCTCCTCCTCCCTTAGCCTAGCCAAGATGCCACCAGCCATACATTCGGACGAATACCCATGCCTAACCCCGAAATACCTAACTCCCCACAGTCAAAACGCTTTCGCTATTTCTTGCCCTCAAAGACTCTCTGTCAAAGCAAAAAAACTCCTTAAACTCAGAATTATCAAACAATTCCCCAAAACACTAATCGTAGACACGTACCACTGCCCATCTAAAGGGCAGCTAAAAATGAACTTAATCTTTTACGCCGTCAGACCCGACCACTGGATCAATAGCCTTAATGCTCACCTCATAGTCGCCAAAACCAGCATCACAGCTCACAGCGCAAACTAACCATCTCCCTACAAAAACACCAGTCCCTCACCGGCTCCATTTCCACAACCATTTTCGAGAATGGCATCATCCTGATACAGGCAAAAAATGAGAACCTAGAGTTCTTTGACTCCCTTTTCCTCACGCTAAAGAGGACCACATCTCTTATCCTACCACAGGCGTGGAACGCTCTACCGGCCAAACTCCAACTCCTAACAAGTCACAGGACCCCGCTTGACCCCCCCGTGCCCCACCCCCGCCTCCCAATGACAACCAGCACCAAACGTCCCCCGCTATGAAGGTGCCAACCGCCGCCCAACTCTACCCCCCATCCATTCAGACTCAACACACCATAGTAGAGCCCCACTCCCATCTCCATTCACAACGGCCCCAGGACCCGTCCCCGCATACTCCCACAGCGCAGCCAATCACCCAACTAGAGAGAGCTCCTACTGCTGCCCAACTCCACCCCACCATCAACCATAATCAGCACACCAGAGTAGAGCCCTATTCAGATTCCCAACTAGAGAGTCCTCCCACAGCCGCCACACTCCACACCCCCAACAATGATAGTCAGATCACCAGAGAAGAGCCCCACTCACATTCCCACCCTCAATGGCTCCTTGGCCCGCCCACCAAACCTCCCACAGTGCAGCCTATCACCCAACTAGAAATAGCTCTACCGTTTCCCCTGATCCCCTCTAGAAATATCTTCACTTGCGGCTCGCCCTCACACATCCCTCAAGACGAGTCGGCACACTCCACCCCAACGATGAACAACAACCTCCCTCCCCCTCCCACCCACTCTAATAACCAGACGCATCGAGACAGCTTTTGGGAAGCTCATCCTGAAACCACAGAGTCAATTCACCCACGTCCTCCGTTCCATACCAGAAACATCGCTACAAGCACACACTCATCATCAACACAGAGCACCATACTCCTTCCTCCTCCTACTCACACAAATAACATCTCGCACCGCCTCACCCTTCAGGAAGCTCAGCTGGAAACCCTGGTCCGAGGCCTGAATGAACCCCTTTCTTCCCTAGCCAAAATTGAAGTGTCCACCCAACAGCCCGCTCCCCCCCTACCCCCGCCCTTCCCAGACTGCCCAAATCGCCTCCCCCCAACCTGACCCTCGCCCCCCAGATTGCTTCCGGACGTCACTATACCAGAGTCAGAGAAGTGAACAGACAAACCGAGAAGAGTGAAACCCTCCCTCTCCCCCAGGAAGCGATCACACTCGCCTCATCCTATGACCACCCCGCGACCCCCGACCAGAACACCTCACAGCATTCACAGAGAGGGATTCCACCTGCCCTAACACAGGACCCCATGTTGATCTCCTCACCCAAGTCCTTTATTCAAGTAATCACAGGAGTGGGCAGGGAACATCCCCCCTCTAGATTCCCCAGACCCCCGGCATACCTAACCTCTCTAACCAGAGCCCAACCCAGCAAGTCGATGCCCGATGAAGAACCCCGCACTAAATGCATGCTCATCAACAGCAGATCTGCCTCCAAACATGCAAGAGAATTAGCAGAAGCTATCCTCTCCCATGACCTAGATGTAGCCTTTATCATGGAGACCTGGCTCAACTCCCTGTCAGTCCCCATCATGGACATGCTGGTGCTGCCCGGATTTTCAATTACCCATAGAAACTGTCATAAGCAGAGAGGTGGAGGTGTAGCTATCATTCATAAAAGTAATCTCGCTATCACGGAAAGCTCATCGTGCCGGTACAGCTCCTTTGAATGCCTCTCTATCAACATCAAATCATGCACAAAGAGTTCAATACTATGCCATCTTCTCTACCATCCTCCAGGCAATTCAAAGGAATTCGCAATGCAGCTCTCTGACCTAATTACCCAATGCGTGCTCAACAACGTCAATAACATAATCCTGGGCGATCTCAAGATTAGATGGAATGAAACAAATAACCCGCTCATCCAATCCCTCAACAGCCTTTTGCTAGAAAACGATCTGACACAACACTGCTCTGAAGAAACACACCTCAGAGGAGCGATACTCGATGCAATCATTGTGGACAATTACACAATCACTATTGACTATATCATTCCAGTAGACTGGTCAGACCACCACTTAATTCTTTTCCATATCAACCAACCAGAGCCAACTCAACCCATAAAACAAGCTCCTTCCAAATGGATCAGGAATACTGCCCAAGTCCCACAAACATCTTTGAAGAAGAATTAAGCACGCTCCTTCCGAACACGACGGAGCACCTCTCAACCACAGATCTTACCTCTCTCTACCATTCCAACATGACGTCCACCCTAGACCCCCTGGCGCCCTTGAAACTAAAAAAAAACACAAACACCCCTTCCAGATCTTGGTTCACCTCTGACATCAATGATGAAAGAAAACTTCTCAGATCCCTAGAAAGAATCCGGAGGAGCAATCCCTCCGCCCATCACCGCGAACAACTCAAGACAGCACGCATAAACTACAACAAACTCATCAAGGACAAAAAATCTTCTTTCTTCTGCTCCGCTCTAGATAGTGCTAAAAACCGTCCCAAAGAACTCTTTAGTATCATCAGAAGCCAAACATCCAAATCTAATACATCCGATTTAGTGTCCTCCAAAGAACAATGCGACAACTTTGCCAGCTTTTTCAACGAAAAAATCATCAAGATCGACCTCTCTCTCAGCACAAACCCCTCCTTTCTCAGCGAGACCAAGACACCATCATTGACTGACAGCACCCTATTGAACCCACCCACTCACTGGTCCGTCTTCACGCCTATTCAGAAAGCAGAGATAGTCACTCTGATCGCCAACGCCAAACCGTCATCCCACTCCCTGGATCAGCTTCCTATAAATCTGGCCAAACACCTGAAACACACCCTAGCCCCAATTTGGTGCAAGATCATCAACAGCTCGCTGAGCTCGGGAAATATCCCGAATTGCCTCAAGGTCGGCCAAGTCACGCCGCTACTAAAAAAACCAGGGCTAGACACGGAAGATATAAACAACTTTAGACCCGTGTCAAACCTACCTCTCTTATCCAAAATACTGGAAAAATGTGTTCTGCCACAGTTAACCCAACACTTGGAGAACATCAAGTTCCTCGACCCACACCAATCGGGATTCAGAAAGGGATGCAGCACTGAAACTGCAATCCTAAACCAAATAGACAATCTACACAAATCACTTGATTCAGACCAATGCTGCCTTCTCATTCTCATTGACTTATCGGCCGTGTTTGATACAGTTGATCGCACATTGCTCCTCAAAGTCCTTCAAGAAAGAGCAGGCATGGAAATGACAGTACTAAAGTGGTTCTCCTCCTTTCTACACAATCGCTCGCAAAGAGTAAAAATCAAAAACTTTGAATCCGACTCCCTACCCGTCATCAGAGGAGTCCCACAAGGGTCAGTACTCTCTCCCCAACTCTTCAATATCTACATGGAACCCCTCACCACACTACTCAGGAATTCCAACATCCCCTTCCACCTCTACGCTGATGACACACAGCTTTATCTGGAAACCACCTCCATGGACGACATGCTCAAACTTAATGACACGCTCAAAGACGCTCAACAATGGCTCTCACAGGACCACCTGAAGCATAATCAAGAGAAAACTGAAGTTCTACTCATCTCCAACAGAGACGAAAACCCCCAAAATCGAATAATGGCTCAAAGCCATCGACGCCCTCAATGGCACCTTCAAGATAAAGGACTCGGTTAAGTCCCTAGGTATCACCCTAGACCCCAAACTTGACATGAAAAAGCACATTGCGAGCTCCGCCAAAAGCGCTTTCCTCAATCTGAAACTTCTCTACTAAATAAAACCCTTCCTGCCTCCAAAAGACCTTCAACAGGCCACTCAAGCACTGGTGCTCTCCAGAATTGACTATGGAATCGCAGCCCTGACCGGATCAGCTAATTCGCACCTAGGCCCCTTAAAACCCACCCTCAATGCCGCGGCTAGAATGGTCACAGGAACCAAGAAATTCGATTACATTTCTCCCGCGCTCAAGGATCTGAAATGGCTCCCTATTGAATAACGAGCCAACTTTCGAACAGCATGTCTTACACACAAAGCCCTTCACACAGGCAAACCAGAATACCTGGCCGCGAAACTCAAAAGGGCCGGCCAGTCCAGGAATCTCAGAAGCTCCAACACGCTCCTTCTCATTCCATTGAAATCTCGGAAACGCAAAACTACAAGTAAATCCTTTGCGGGTAATGCACCCAAGATCTGGAACGCCACCCCCCCCCCACATTAGAATGACCTCCTATTTCCCGAAATTCAAGACTTTACTCAAAGCCCTCTTCCTTGAGTGCACCTGAACTGAAGGGGAAGATCATAGAACACCCCTATAGACCTAATGATCTGTATGATAATGTTATTTGAAATGCTCATAAGTTGTCCAGATGTGAATTCTACCTTCGCCGCTAAGGCACATTTTTGTACCTGTTGTGAAGCGCTCTGATACCCTTGGGTCCAGCTAGCGCTATACAAAACTTATAATAAATAAATAAAGAAATAAATAAATAAACATTCAGTGAAGGCCATAACAGCGCCTCCCTGACTATATGTGTCAGTAGAAACAATACTTGCACACAACAAGTAAACCTGGAGCTCAATGGTTACCAGATATGCGATGCCCGGGAGCATTCCGCAACAGCCTTGACTGTTCAGCATCAAGTAACTCCCATTTGAAAGTAGCCCAAAGGCTGGAGTAATCACTGCAGCTGGGGCACCCCTCAGATGACAGGACAAGTTCGCAACAGAACCATTACAAGCCCCGTGCAGCATAATATCCTGACATATCAGCGATCTACCTAAAGCGCACTCCCAATCTGTACCACTGAGAAACACTTCTCGATCCACACTCCAGCATCGAAATCTGTATGGTAAATCCCAAGATTCCTTAATGTATTCCTAGGCATTTTTTTCATATTTGCCTGCCTGCTTTTGTTCAAGGCAATATTGAAACTGAAAAGTGGTGACTGGTAGAGTTATGTGGCCATGGATTAGCCATTCTGTGTGCGTTGATCCTGCCACTGTGAACGGTAATCTATCCAGTTTTTCAATATGCAGCATTGTATATTTTGCTCCCCTTTGTGCCATTTCTATCTGTTTATCTGCGACATTTTTTTAGAAAACAGAGACGTACTGTTGATAAAACGCCAAGGCACACAGCATGCACGCAAAGATTGTAGAGTCCAGCTCAATCACATAATAGAACGTAACTGAGATTGCCCGTGTTGTAATATGGCCAAATGTTGTTCTAGTATGTCTATCGTAGAAGATACAATGTTGCCTATGAAATATATCCTGGAGGTCAATGTTGTTAACCCATTGTCTACCACTGCTAGAGATTTTCCTAAGTAAATATAGTCTATTTCCCGTATTGTCTCTGCTGCCTCTTATTGGGATATTTTCCAAATGTCATTGTAGGCAGCATAAATGCTAGCATATATGAAACGTTTTTGGTGTGGTTTCCTTGGACCTAGTAAAAAATCCCTAAGATCAATGTCCTGTGTGAGTAAGGATAAGTGCTGTTTCACCTTTGTGAGTGTTGAGTTTTCTCACCAATTAAGGCACAACTTTCCAACACTGTAGGATGTCACTACCCCTGGATGTTGTCTCTGTACATAGTGTGGATCTAACCTATGGACACTGAACCATTCAGTTCTACCCAGGAATCTAGATTGACAGCTATTGGCGTCTGTGGGCCAAATCAACCATTTTTTCCAATCGGGGTCTGCTTTATTGTATTGCATAATGTCATCTAATGTAACCCCCTCTTGTGATGTTTCATTACCCTCGGTTAGTGATGGCATGCTCTAAGTAAAGCTTCCGTTCCCTGCACTTACCATTCTCTAATAATCTAGACCGATTTTAAGTCTATGGTGTCTTTCCATAAGTCGTACCCTTGTTCAGACAAGTGGGCAATAAAGGATGCAGAGTAAATCTGTTTGTTGTTTGTCAACATATTTTTCTGTGCTGATGTTGGTGCAGCCTTATAATAATATAAGGCTGGGTCAGACATATTGAACCCTGAAAAATATGGAATGTTTTGTGCAAATGTTTTTGAACTGCTCTTTGGCGGTGTTGGACAATGCTCCCACTGGTGATATGTGAACACATTTCTAGGATTAGTAGATTTATGCAAAAAATGACCATAATGTTGATAACAATACATCCATACTAAAAATATAAAGAGAGAGCCCAAACCGTTGTGGCGGGTAAGCTCCGGAACCACAGCGCCAACCGGAACACCGCATACAGCATTGGAAAGGTGAGGCTAAGCAGATGGGCATAGGCTATACACCAGCGCAACATATACTTTAGAAGGGACAAAGTACGTTGTAGGACAAAGTAGTCCGTTGGAAGTAGCATCAGCTCTGAGGTGGGCGTGTGCATTGTGCTGTAAATCGAGAGTGGGCGTGTGCGTTATAAAGCGAGGGTGGGCGTGCGCGTTCAGCATTCAGCATTGTAACGCATGAGAATAGCGTTCTATCACGTCGTAAGGTGGGTGTGTCGTTCAGCATTGTTGTGGGCATGTGAGTTTGATGCCTGTTGTGGGCGTGTGTGCGTTCGACGCCTGCAGCATTGTACGGCATGAGAATAGCATTCGTGAGGTGGGCGTGTCGTTCAGCATTGTTGTGGGGGTGTGCGTTCAACGCCGGTTGTGGGCATGTGCGTTTGACACCTGCAGCATTGTACGGCGTGAGAATAGTGTTCTATCACGTCGTGAGGTGGGCATGTCGTTCAGCTTTGTTGTGGGTGTGTGCGTTCTGATACTCCTGCAGCATTGTAAAGCGTGTGCCTTCTGAGACACCTGCAGCATTGAAAAGCTGGGGAAGGTGCGTGGCGTCTCAGTGCGCCACGCTGTGTTTGTGTAGTGCGTGAACCTATGAAGGCCCCCAGCCTCATTATGCATGCCAGGACGGCTCAGGGGCGTTTGCACACTGTCTATTTGGGAGCTGACACACACGCTCACCTTCTGCAGCAACGCTCACATTCTGTGGCAAGGACACAGAACCTCAGAGCACAGGGTCACCTTCAGCGCCAACGAACGAGGACTTCAGACCGGGCACACAGGCGGAACTTCGGGACATTATTCAGTGGATGCAGAGGCACTTGAGCATCGCTGGGGTGCAATTATACATTTAGTGGACACTTTTGGCACACGCACAGCATCGCGGTGCCGCTTTTGGACACTGTGAGGCCAAGGGACTTGACAGCAGCCCCATCAGCGGATGCAGAGGCACATATCACTGTGGCGCTTCCTGACACTGGCTGGACAAGTGGAGGCACATGTTCTGCTGCAAGGGACAGCCAGCATTAGCGTGTATGCACGGCTCGACTACAGAGGTAAAAAAGATTTTCTAGAATTACAAAAGAAAGCGTGTTAGTCTTCAGAACAATTACATGATGTTGGACCTACTAACCCTACTGCCTTAGCTAATACAGCCTCTAAAACTGACTTTTGTGGGGCCACTAACCTTTCAGCCATTTATGTACATAGTCAGTCCCCCGCAGGTTCTGATTAAGGTATGCCACAGGAAGCCACTTGCAAGGGATTTGGATTGGCCACAGAGGGGGAGACAATTTACACTATCTAATCTGTGTCACACAGCTACTCCTAACAACTGCCACAAGTAAACTGCAGTAATGATTACAAAGTACATGTTACTCCGAAGTGCGCACAGTAGGTGAACATGGATGTATGACCATTCTGCTACTTCCTGCCTCGACTCATACTCATTACACAACCTTACACACAAGCTGGAAGACAGAATACCACCCTGCCAGTCATTTTATTTCAAATTAACCACACAACTCCTGGGACAACCAAACATGGTGAAGAGGAAGACACAACTTGCCAGAACAACATCTAAAACATGGGCACAAAAAATACAACGGCTACACAAAAGGCAAGACAAAACTGAGCAAATGTTAGCTCAGATTTCTGCACCTTCGACGTCTGCTGTTTGAGTGAACAAACTCTGCGCTGTTCGGACAGTCTTGCTAACAAGAGGGCACGCATCGCCACATCAAGTGCTACAGAACCTCACTCACACAAGCTACTAACAGACATACCTGCCACTTTGCTTGACATTCACCAGCACAACACACAACACATCGATATAACACGCAGTATTACAGGGACACCAGTACTATGTCACCTCCAACAACCACAATTCACTGTAAAACAACACCCTCACATTGGACACACTGTAACATCTGCCTTCCAATACAAGCCACTTTGTGACTACATCAACCATACAGATATCAACATTGGCAACATGGACAATGTCTGTAACAAGTGCAACGCACTTAAATGGAAGGCTGAACCTCAAGGACTTTGCTGCTCCTCAGGAAAGGTACATATAATCAACATTGAAGAACCAGCACTACTCATTAGACAACTACTTGATGGGACTCATCCACTTTCAAATAATTTCTTAAATAACACATGCCGTTACAATACTCTCTTCCAAATGATATCCTTTGGGGCTAATGAAGTGAGGGAAGGGAATTTTATGCCTATGTTTAAAATCCATGGCCAATTATACCACTTAATTGGCAGTCTACTTCCACAGGAAGGCAAACCTGCGCAATTTCTGCAAACATATTTCCTATCTCAACAACATCAACTAGACACACGGTCACACATGGTGCCACATTTAAACATACAGCTCATTGAACTACTACAGGACACATTACACACACATACCACTTACATTCAGTCCCTAAAGTACAACTATGAGATGAATATATATAGAATAAAGACTTGCACCTCATTATCCAAGCTGATCACCGTCCACCAAATACACATCAAGGGAGGTATAATGCACCGACCACGGATGAGGTGGCTGTTCTTTTAGTAAACGAGAACAAAGGTCCCCGCAACATTATATTACATACTCGGGAAGGCCTATTACGTACATTTTCTGAATTACATAGATCATATGATCCTTTACAATACCCCATTCTATTCACAAGAGGGGAGGATGGGTATTGTCTAAAAATACCCCAAAACAATTCGGTTACTCACAGAACGGTCACATGCATGCAGTACTATGCCTATACTCTTATGGTTAGATCCGGCCGTTTCAATACCTTGCATTGGTTCCACAATCTATTTAATCAATACATTGTGGATATGATGGCAAAGATGATAAAGGAAAGACTGAATTTTATACGTCGTAATCAAAGACAACTACGCGCAGATAACTACATTTAAAAGATGCGGATAATCAAGATCAGAACGTCAATGCACTAGATATTGGACAACAAGGTTATATTACCATCTACATTCACTGGCTCACCCAGGTACATGTACGAAAAAACACAGGATGCCATGACATACGTCAGGCAATATGGTAGACCAGATTTGTTTATCACCTTCACCTGCAATCCCGAATGGCCAGAAATGAAACATCACGTATTCACAAAACAAAGATCCTGCGATAGACATGACATCGTAGCATGTGTGTTCAATTTAAAGGTGAAAGCACTAATGAAGCTGCTGAACCAAAAAGCTATTTTTGGTACAAGTAAAGCTTACATTTTTACTATCGAATGGCAAAAAAAAGGGCTGCCTCACGTACACATTTTATTGTGGCGTGAACAAAAAATACAGCCAGACGAAGTTTATCACATCATATCAGCCGAGCTGCCTAATCCTGTCACCGATCAACTACTATTCCAAATTGTCAAGAAAAACATGCTCCATGGGCCATGTGGGGAACACAACATTCTTTCACCCTGTATGAAAAACGGTATTTGTACTAAGAAATACCCAAGGGCTCTCACAAATGAGACAGAAACTGGTGTTAATGGGTATCCCGTGTACCGTAGAAGAAGCCCTGAGCATGGTGGGCATTGTGTCAGAATCACAGTCAGAGGAGAGGTCACTGTAAATAATTGGTGGGTTGTTCCATATTCTCCTGTACTGTGCCGCAGTTTTAATGCACATATTAATATAGAATGCTGCCAATCCGTAAAAGCTATAAAGTATATATGCACATATATCAACAAAGGGTCTGATCAGGCAACTGCTACTATACAAAACAAACACAATGAGATAGATACATATGTAAATGGCCGTTATATTAGCACATTCGAGGCCGTGTGGAGTCTTCTTGAGTTTCACATTCATGAAAGGCATCCCACTGTCACACATTTGGCCGTACATCTACCTAATGGACAAAGAGTTTATTTTAATCACACAAACCTTAGGCACGTAGCACAAAACCCTCCAGCAACAACCCTTACCGCTTTCTTCCAGTTATGTCGGTCTGACAATTTCGCTATACCACAATGTTCCACAGTACTACACATGGGCTCATTCAACCTTTACCCGTCGGAAACGCGGCCAGGAGGTACTGGGTCACCCTGGGGTTAGGAAAGACTCTGCTCTTGGTAGGATGTACAGTATTCACCCAAACTAATTTGAGTGCTTCCATTTAAGGCTTCTTTTACAACAAGTTGGTGGGCCTACTACTTTTCAGAGTCTTTTGACTGTTAACGGGCAAATAATGCCAACCTATCAGGCGGCCTGTAAAGAACTCGGTCTTCTTGAAGACGACGAACATTGGAAGCATATGTTAGCAGATGCGGCACTTTCTGAATCTCCATCAAAACTCAGGCAATTGTTTGTGACAATTTTGCTCTTTTGTCAAGCATCTGATCCTATGGCTTTATGGGAAGAATTAAAAAATCATCTATGTGAAGATATACTACACACTATGTGTCACCACTCTCATAATAACTGTATGCCGATCACCAATGAAATCATTTACCAGGGACTAATAGAAATAGAAGACTCACTGTATCTATTAATTGAAAAGTCCTTACCAGATTTCAGCCTGTCGGCAGTGGTCAGGACACACCAAACTCCATACCACAATATAGCTAACGGGCATAATATACCCAACCTACATGACTACCTTGCTCAACACTAGCCAAACTTAGTTCCCGATCAACAACTCGCCTACAACACCATAGTTCATAGTGTACAGAACAACCAAGGGAAATTATTGTTCATAGACGCCCATGGTGGGGCAGGAAAAACGTACTTAATGAACCTCATACTAGCCAAAATTCGCTCTTTGGGAAAATTGGCTCTTGCTGTAGCCTCTTCTGGAATAGCTGCCACTTTGCTAACTGGTGGAAAAACCGCACATTCTGCCTTTAAACTACCTTTAACTGTTCCCTTGAAAAGGATTCTATATGCTCTATTCGAAAAACTGACCTTTAGGCACGCTTCTTCAAAATGTGTCTCTTATCATGTGGGACGAATGTACTATGACACACTGCTCACATATAGAGGCAGTTGACAGATCTCTAAAAGACATTAGAAATTCCACCAACATCATGGGTGGCGTTACATTTGTGTTTGCAGGTGACTTTTGCCAAACTCTTCCTGTGTTGCCTAGAGAAACGCGTGCTGATATACTGAGAGCATGCTTAAAAGCATCACACCTATGGAACTCAGTACAATCTATCACCTTACGCACTAACATGAGAACACATTTAGAAGGTGGAGATACACTATTTGCAGATCTTCTACTACAACTGGGTAATGGAGAAATACCTGACACAAATGGCATTATCAACATACATAACTTAGGTAAGCCTCTCTGTACCTTACATGACCTCCTACACCATGTATACCCAGACATTCAGCATCTTCTATGCAAAGATTACAAATGGATTTGCGAAAGATCGATAGTTGCGCCCCGAAACTCTGCTGTCATTCATATCAATGAACACATCCTACAACTAATCCCGGGTGAAAACAAATTCTATAAATCTATTGATACAGTATTATATACACAGGACGCCGTGCATTATCCGCAAGAATTCCTCAACTCACTTAACCTTTACGGACTTCCCCCTCATACACTCCAAATAAAGGTCGGTGTTCCTGTCATGTTATTGAGAAACCTACATCCACCTAATCTCTGCAATGGAACGCGCCTCCAAGTTAAAAGTCTTTTGCCATATGTTCTTGAGACTACTATTCTCTCTGGCCCTGCTGCAGGACAGTTAGCTCATATTCCCCGAATACCCATGATCCCTACTGATCTACCATTTCAATTCAAACGCTTGCAGTTCCCTATTAACATTGCCTTTGCATCTACCATTAACAAATCACAAGGTCAGACATGCAGAGTCATTGGGATAGACTTATGAGAGGGCTGCTTCACTCATGGCCAGTTATACGTCGCCCTCTCTAGGTCCGGGAATGTCGAAAACCAATTTATTCTCAATCCAGAGTCTCATGAAACAAGGAATGTGGTATACAATGAGGTTTTGAAATAAAATTGGCTTACCTATTCTAACCATTGCAGACATTCTTTTTCATACCCGGACAACGTCGGGACGGGCCGCTAGTTGATTCATAATCTGCTGAACTCTCCAATGTTTCACTATTAGAAAATGCAGCATATTTTTCTAACTCAGACATGTTATTAACTGTTTCAAAATCCCAATCATCGGAAAATGTACTTGAGGTAATGATATCACCTAATGATATTTTAAATAAATGTGTTTTTTTTTAAATTTCTGTCTTGCCAAATATATTGAAATCAACCTTGTCCCAAACTATACCATCCGGTACAGGAACTGCTGTAATGTTCACTGATGACAAGTCTCTCCGTTGTCGATGAGATGATTGATGAGGATTCAAAATTAAGTTCAGTTCTTGGGCAGCAGAGCTTTGCTGAATGTATTGTCCACTAATAAGCATGTTAAAAACTATCACTAAGCTTAACGAGAAAAGAAAGAAAAGATTCCCGGAAGTTACTCATAATTCTACCCATGGTGATACCAGGTAACTCTTCCTAAGAAACCTCAGAAAGTCTTTAACTTGCTGCCTGCGTGTTTTCTTGGGCATCATTTCAGGATCACTTGGATCCAAAGAAAACCCATCAAAGTAAATGAAGTAGCCAGAAGCAGTTTGATCAATTGTTGGAATTGCATCAGGATTTGTTAAAATCTTACTTTGCTCTTGTCGAGGCATGTTGACGTAGACGTCTGTATTTGGTCGGATGGCAACTTGCGTGTTATTTTGAGTTGCATTTTGAAGATGAATTTCAGGTTCAAGAGGAACGTGTTCCATGGCATTAATGCATAGTCCTTTATTCTATATAGGTGACTCTTCGAACTTGAAGAGTCTTTTAGTTTGACATTCTTGAACAGTAGTGAGAGGAGGGCATCTGCTACTTTGGAGTCCATGTTGCCTACTGCTTAATATTGGCCACATAGTGTGGTTTGATTAAGCGGATTGAGACAAATCTTTTCTCTTTTTTTTCGGCAAGAGGCGGTAGAAGTACAATTCTTGTTCCTTGAATAGCTAGGACTGTTACAGGCTTTATGCATAATTGCTCAAATTCTTTCTTGTCTGCTATTTTCTCTCTGACCAAATCCCAAACTTTTGGGATTCAGACAGGTCTTGTCGTAACTGATTTGACTTCCCCAGTGGCGGTCTGCTTCAGGTGGACATTACTTAGTTATGTCCTGGATTCATATAGATCATGTATAACAGCCAAGCAATCATTGATGTGTAAAAAGGCTTTTCATCCATCACTGCACCGTCACAATCAAGATCAGGTACCCACATTCTTGTCCCAAATAGGACATAATATGGAGTGACCCCCTCTAGAGAACTTCTTGGCATGTTATTGAGAGCCCACTGGCCTCCATAAAGATGTTTTACCTAGCTTTCGCCCGTGCCTAATACTCTAGCTGTTAAATATTGCTTTAAGTCTCAGTTTTTTCTCTCCACTATCGAATTTATGGTACGGAGAAGAGTACCGGAATGCTACACCCAAACTTCCCATGGCCTCCTTGTAAGCCCGAGAGCTAAACGGAGGGCCCAGGTCAGATTGTAATGTGCCAATTGCGTATGTCCCTATGAGGACTCTCAAATATTTTATAACACTTTGAGCATCAGCTGAGCGATGGGGCCACACCCACAGGAATCTCAAGCAGGAATCCACTGCTACCATGATATACTTGTTAGCCCATCTCTTTTTAAGGGGCCGCAGTGATCTAGGAAGGCACACGCTAGTGGTTTGTCAGCTATTGACAACGGTGTATGCACTGGATATGTCACAGTGGAACCTTTCATCTTCTGGCAGATGTCGCATTTCAAGATGTAATCTTTTTTTTTTTTTGCAGAGTTTTATATAGCGCAAACTCGACCCGAACCGAACCAGGTATCAGAGCACTTTACATCTCACCAGTTACGTTACATTCATTTTGGTAGGCTCAGGGAGATTAAGTGATTTGCCCAGAATCACAGGATGTTTTAGCAACATTACCGAGACTCGAACCCAGTTCCCCAGGTCCGAGGTCGAGCACCCTAGCCGTTAGTGTTGTTTCAATAATGAAACAGTGCCGTAACTCCTGCATGAGCAGAACCTATCCCCTCGTGTGCTGCTAGAATTAAACCTAACCTACAATCCATGTTTGGAATTACTCTATCCCCCACTCCAGGAATCTGAGCAAATGGAATGTTATTGGCATCTAACTTGTAGGAGTACTTGAGTGGAAATCATTTTGGTCCTGTACTGCAGTTTTTTCGTGAAGCAATAACAGCCACATAATCTCACAGTCTATTCTCGTTTTAGAATGAGTGATTGCAGCTATGGAAGCCGTGCGTACAGCTCCCTTTGCAGCTTCATCAGCCAATGAATTCCCTTCAGCGTGAACGCCATCATGCTAATGACCCATTGTGTGTATCACTTGAGTCCTTGGTAGTTCGGATTTCAACTGCACTACCTGTTCCCATAGCATGTTGTGCTTAATTGTGCCACCTTTAGCGCCTTTTAACCCATTCTGAACCCAGTATTACTAGTATTCATTATATGACTGCACACAGGAAAAGGAATCACACAAAATGAGTGTGGGGAATTTCTGATCCGTATTTACAAGAGCCAGTATCAGTGCTTTAAATTCTGCCAACTGTGCCATGCAGACTCCTAGAGATTGCGTTTTAGTGCAACTTGGATGGGACTTTCCATCCCGCATGCGACTTTTAACAATTGCACATGCTGCTCTAGATTGTTGCTTACTTCCAATGGCTGGTTGAGCAGATCTGTCAGTGTAAATAATATATACATACTGATCCAGAGGCATTATTTCATTAGGTAGAGGATATTCTTGTTCGTATTGCAGGAATGCTTGTATCTTTAAATTTGGGTCACCTGTATTCCACATCTGTTGCAGTGAGAGAATTAGCCCATTGTATCCAATTTAGATGTAAAGCTTGAACGATAGGGACGTTTGCCTTTGTCACAGCCTCTAAGGCTGGAACCGGAGTTATTACTATTATTCGTTTCCTCTGAGCCAGTGCTCTTTCTCTTACTACAGCAGTCTGTACTGCTGTCAGAATCTTTTCAGTAGATGCAAAGTGCATCTCAGCATTTGTGTACAAATCTGATATGTATGTAATTGGTACCTTTTTCACCTTCATTATACTTTAGATAGGTGTACCCAAATTGACCCGCAATTATACGGATCCCAGGTTGCATACGTTTACGCATGTCTGTACATGTTTGGAAGTTATCATGTCAGCTTGTAAGGAACAAAGTGTATCTGTGTGTTCCTGTGTCCAATTTCTTGCTGAGATATCAGGTTTAATTAAATTGTAGAAAGGTTTTACTCTTTCTGCGTAATCTAAACGGTATGTTCTACCAATATGTGGAATCCCAGGATTGATTGTACGTTTTTTAATGATTTTGGAGGTAGGAGCTGCGCACATTTTTCTAAAAAATTGGCTGCCAAGCTTTTTTGTTAATTGAAAGCTCATATCCTAAAAAAAGGACACTGCGGTGGGCTTTTTAAATTTACATTTGTAGCCCTCAGATGCAAATCCAAAAATAATGGTATTTACCCTGTTCAAGTGTTCATCTAGGTCATCGTCCATCAGATAAATATCACGCCTCTTCATCCTTTTTTTGTAGTAACTCTGTTACTCTGGCCAAATACAACCCCGAGCAGTTCTTATACCCCTGGGGGAGTTGATGAAATTCGCCCTGTGACCCTAGTGCTGAGAATGCTGTTAGATACCTGCTTTCAGGCGCTATATTTTGGCAGAAAAATCCATTTGAGATATCAAGTGTTGGTTTTTTTTTCTGCACAATGTTATTCATTAATGCAGAACTGTGTGCATTCTGAACTGCAAATGTCTTAGTGCAAGTGTTTAAATGTATGTAATCTAAAACTAAACGATATGTATTGTCGTGTTTCATGACTGGAAACAAAGAATTGTTCATTTGAGAGGTGCATGTTTCAATCATCCCTTGGTATTCAAGATGATCTAAGACCTCCCTGACCTGTTTTTTAGCTTCTTGCTTTATTGGAGACTGCCTTTGTGCAGTCACTGTATTTCTTGAAGGAATTATGTGGTGGGTTGAATCCTCATCCCATCCAACATGGTTCTTATATTATGCTGGGGCTTGGGCCACCACCCACTCCCGCACATATGTGTGTTGCAAATGCCTGGGAATATGATCTGAGAATGCCAGTAGAATTACTGTTTCTCCTTTAGGA
Source organism: Lissotriton helveticus (assembly GCF_964261635.1). Classification (NCBI taxonomy): domain Eukaryota; kingdom Metazoa; phylum Chordata; class Amphibia; order Caudata; family Salamandridae; genus Lissotriton; species Lissotriton helveticus. The sequence goes on from NC_136071.1 coordinate 261,807,309, forward strand.
CAATCAATGACGAATACTGGTGGCCCATCTCATTCCGCTAACAAGATGTCATAGCCAAACAAAAGGTTCTCCCTAAAGAGACCTCTCACTGTTCTACTCTTGTTCCCCTCCATTTGGAGCATTATTGCACATAACGTTTGTGGGACACTCACCATAGTATCAGGTGTTTCTACCGTGATATAATCATTCAAGTCCACTGTCACCAGAAATTCCATCAGGTTCTGGCGAGCTATTGTTACTTCTGCCGCACTGTCTAGCATCGTCTGAGCCCATTCCCTGTTCAGTAGTCAAGTCCTCAGAATTCTGGGCATGTCTGATCTTTAGACCTGCAACCTTCTTCTTTTTAAACTGTGGCTTTTGCTTTAGCTTTTCTTCTTATTTGGAAGTGTAATCTTGAGCGTGCTGCTTGCCTCTGGACTTTGTACTCTCTTCATGTCTTTCTGACCGTCCTTCCCTCTCTGAGTTTTTCGATGAGGCCTGAAAGGAACAAGAGGAATGTGTATCAGTATCTGGATACCTGTCAGGTTTCCTAACATTATCCCTCTTCCTGAGATTATTCCTCTTTTCAGAGGGCTCCTGTGGAGGAGATCTACCTTGGGATTGAGATCTATTTCCCTTAAATGTTTTTTATTTTTCATTGTCCCACTTCTTTTTAGAAGAAGCAGGTGTCTGCTTTGAAGTGTCCTTTTCAGGACTGCCCATTAGCTGTGGTTTTAATGCTTTCCTACCCAAACTGTCTGTACCTAATTCTGTGTACGCATTTTCAATTATTTTTGGTAGTTCATGTTCTTGTTCTAAAGGACTGAACTCCCTTAGGCATTGGCGATAACCACTGATGCTGCCTCCCCTTTATTATTAGCTAATATTATGGCTGATACCTGGGCAAAGTTACCTTGTAACTCAGGCTCTGCTCCGTACTCATTCTGCATTTGTCTTAATACATCGGATATCACCACTAATGAAGGAATACCATGAGTTCTGGTATAAATGGCAGCTGTTCGAACTGGGGGTCTCTAGTTGGCAGGGGTAGGTACCACTGTCCAAATAGGGACCCTTGCTTCTAGTCAGGGTAAGGAGGAAACCCTCTGAGATAACCCCTGCGCACCCTCTAGGTAGCTTGGCTCGAGCAGTCTAGGCTAACCAGAGGCAATGTGTAAAGTATTTGTACCAACACTCACAGTAACACAGTGAAAACAACACAAACTGACTCCACAACAGTTTAGAAAAATAAAGGTATTTATTCTAAACTACACAAGACCAAAATGACAAAAATCCAACATACACAGTTCAAGAATATGGTTTCAAAAGAGTTCTTAAGGTTTGCGATAAAATTCTTCAGGTTGCGATAAAATAATCCACAGATGCGTGAAAAGTTCACAGTTGCGTCACGTTTACTCACAGTACCTTTTAGTTGCAACAAAGTTCCGAAAGCAGAAGCTGGTGCGGTGGAAAACAAGCGATGCGTTGCTCCTGAGACCCTGGGGAGGCGTTTGCGACAGCCCTGCTGCAGCAGCGGACGTGTTGCGACAAATCCGGTCTGTATGGGGAGAAAGGCCACTTGTATGGATTCCGGTGCGGAGGTTCCGTAGGAAGTTTGTTCTTGCAAAAGGCACGATGCGACGATCTTTGGAGTTGCGACGATCTCCGGGGCGACGATGCGCGGACCAGCGGTGATCTTCTCTCTCGCAGCTCCTCGACGCGATGGTTTCTGTGACAACACTCGCAGCGACGTGATGCAGTCCGCAAGCAAGCGGTGCGGCGATCTCACCCAGCGACGACAGGCTCTGCGACGACACTCGCAGCGATGTTAGACTTTCCCGTACCGGTCTGGTGCATCCCGCAAACGAAGGATGCGACGGCTCTGGCAGCGGCAACAGGCGCTGCGACGATCTCGGCCTTCGTAGCGGCGGGAATTTCCTCGCACTGTCGGGGATGCGCTCCGCAGCGAGCGATGCGATAACTTTTCAATTGCAAAAGTCTCTCAAGTATAGTTTCAACTTCCCAGCACAGGTACAACTTCCAGAGGCCCCCCAACTGGATCAAACACTCTAGGAAGGACAAAACTCTCTCAGCAGAGTTCAGGGAAGTTGGGGATGAAGTCCTTTTGTTCCTGGGACTTCAGAACAGGCAGACAGCTCTTCTCAGGCCCTTGGAGATTCCTTCAAGACAGGGGACACAGCACCACAGCAAAGTCCTTCCCCTCTCCTTGGCAGCAAAGCAACAGCAGTTCAGTCCTGCAGAGCAACAGCAGGACAGTCTTCCTTCTTCAGTTTCAGCTTTCTCCTTGGCAGAGGTTCCTTCTTGATTCCAGGATGATCTAATTTTCTGTTGTCAGGGGTCCTGTACTTATACCCCTAACAGTCTTTGTTCTCTTTGTGCAAGTGGGCCCTGAGCCCGGTCTGAACCAGTTCTGGGTGTTTCTTGATTACTTTGTTTTCCTGGCTTCTCCTTTCCTTTCAGAGAGAGGGGCAGAGTCGTCAGCCGCCCAGCAGGAGGTAGAGCCAGCATTGTGGAGGGAAAGCACAGCCCTGGAGCGCTTTGTTGACATGAGTCCTTCTCTCCTTTCACAGTGCAGGGCAGAGACATCAGACGCACCACAGGGGATGGAGCCAGCACTGTGGGGGGCGGACACAGTCCTATTCAGGCCCAGGTGCTAACTCCTCCCACCACTCAAGTTGCAAATGTAGTCATTCAGCCTAGGGCTGACTCAGCCAGCCTCCTGGTGAATCCCCAGCCCCTGTCACTCTCAAACCAGACAGCCAATACACAAACAGGCCAAGGCACACAGAAGGGTCAGACAAGAGAACAGCAACTTTCTAAAAGTGCTGTTCTCAAACACAGGATTTAAAAACAACCTTTCCTAAAAGATGTGTTATTAAATTCTGAGTTCAGGGATACTAGACTCTTTTGTCCTATCTTGTTCCTATGAGAAGATATGCTGGTAGCCACTGTAGCCAGCATCCCCCATGTTAATCTATGGAGCAAGATAGCCTTACAATAGTGAAAAACGAAAATGTCTGTACTTCACTATCAGAGCATGTCACCTGAACCAGTACATTCTCTCCCTTTCACATACACTGCACCCAGCCCAGGGGGTACCTTGGGCCTTCCATAGGGGTGACCAATGTGCACAAAAAGGGAAGGGTTAGGCCTGGTCAGTGGGGACACTGACGAGGAGGACATGGCAGTTCACAGACTGCACACAGGCACTACAGTGGTAGGCCTGAGACACCATTTTAGGGCTACTCAGGTGGGTGGCACAATCAGTGCTGCAGGCCCACTAGTAGCAAGCATTTGTCATCACCAGCCCTGGCACACCCAGTGCACTTTACTAGGGACTTCATGGTGATAAAAATATGCCAATCATGTATATCCAATTACAATACAATTTACACAGAGAGCATATGCACTTTAGCACTGATCAGAAGTGGTAAAGTGCCCAGAGTCCTATTGCCAACAGCCACAGGTCAGGAAAAATAGGGGAGGAAGAAGCAAAAGGTTTGGGGATGACCCTGCAAGAAGGGCCAGTTCCAAGAGCAGCAAAGACTATACCCCAAGTGGTACAATCCTCTACTTGTAGTGTTATCCCCATGGGCAAGCAGATTGTTAGTATTCTGTGTTTTTCATACAATGTAGTATTCGGAAATACTGCCTCTAACTGTGCTATTTTCTGAGCTACCCAGAATGGCATTTGTTCGGGTTTTGTGGGCATTTTTCCCATTACTGCATGTAATGTTTGTGTTGTGACTTTAGTTGCTGTACCCAGAGATTGAGTTCCATTTGTTGCAACTATAGCTGGTTGGACTGTGAAAGTCCTCATGACGAATTGCGTCATTTTTCTGTGATTTTTAATAAATCTTTATATTGTATGAGTAAGTCTCTTAGTGGCATTGTTTTAATGCCAGGATGTAGTGTGTAGGCCACAAATATCGGCCATGTTGGCCCTTCTCCTCCGAGCGGGCCTAATCTTACTCTTCCTCTTAAATGGGGTATGGTGCCTTAAAACCGTATAAGTGTTCCTGGTACATGAGCAAAACCACTATGTCCTCGAACTGACAATATTCCGCTGGCGCATCTCCTTCTGTGTAAGAGTTAAATGTCTGTGTTCTTGCATCCGCTGCTGGGAATGTAACCCATTAATAAAATACCTCTGTTTTGTTTGATTCGAGTGGTTCAATCACGAAAGCTACTCTGCCAACCATAGCTGATAATCCATTCTCTAGCAATTTCAGGGTGATTGTATTTCTGAATTTTGGTGCAATTTATATTGCGTTTGCATCTTCCTCCTCTTCTGTGGGGGGAGTGCTTGTTGTAGTGGGTCTTAGATCAGGTTAGTCATTGTGTATAGAACACAAACTAATATTTCAAGGTAACTATTATGAGGTGTTTTTGCGCAATTTATGAACACTGTAACCTTCAAGCTTGATTAACCAACATCTAATAAATAAACATTTAGAAATAAAGAAGGGCGCTAGCTAAAGGGTTAGTGCCCATCCACTCCAGACGTCTCTGGTATTTAGTGAGTAGGGGACTCTGAGAATACCATGACTGAACTACTCATATTCTGCTGTTAAATAAGTACCCAACCAACGTTGACGGTGCCATGTAATGTAGTTCCTATATATCCTATACAGGATGTGCACGTTCGTATAACATAAACGGTGGGTTTGGTGGCAGACTGGTTCTGAGCACCCCTACCGGATATTTTAGCCTGTTTGCATTAGCTAGCTCACATTGCCACTAGAATCTCCCCTTATCGGGGAGAGAATAGTTTCTGGCAACCTCAGAACATGACACCCCTGATCCCTCAGGATCGTGGAAACAATATACTACTTTTCGGTCAGTCACTCGTGCGCACTTAGTTTGTCTCAGAGATACACAGAATAAACAGTCTGGGTGTTTCAATAAGGGTTTATTGAACAGTTGTAATACAAGTGTAGAATAGATCTGCTGTAACAAACATTAGACAGTAGCAGAGATATATGATTAGCAGTACTACGAAAAGTTAAGGGATGGTACAGTTCTACCATTTTTCAGTAATCATGAATATATACACGTACATAAAACACATGATAATAAAGTGCGTACTCCGACGGTGCCTCCCTAACTAAATGTACCTAAATGCACCTCACATTGGTGTAGGTGTTATGCCAAGAATCCCTCCAAGGTCTAGTCAACCTCATTACCTGAGTAAGGAGAGAATATGGGACCCTGTCCTGGTATCGAGTTGGACACCCTCGGGAAATTGTTCATTGCTAGCGGGAGCTACATGCAGGAACCTCAGCGTCTCTGGTCAGTGTATCAGCCGGGAAGTCACGGTCTCCTCTGTCTGTCTATGCAAGACATGATGTATATACACCCACAGGTCTCCCCAGAGGTCCTACCTTGCTGTGTTATTGTGTCGCCCTAAAGGATGACGTTGGGCTTGAACTTTAACATAGATATTATACAGGAGATGTTCATCCTGTTGTGAGTCCTGCTGTGCTTCCAAGAAGCCTCATGCATAATGTGTGAATATCGAACCAGGGAAAAACCTTCATTCTGAATGCAATATCGTATCTAGGTAAAAGGACAGTCCCTATAAACCGTTATGTATGAAATGTAGGGAAGGATATAGGTGAAAGGTTGCAGTGTTACCTGTGCTTATATATGGTACATGGAATATAACAATGGGAGAGAATGAAGGACCCCGTCTTGGTTTTGAGTTGAACGGGGGATGTCAGACCAATGCGTGCTGGAGTGTCTGCGTGCAGAGGCCTCAGTGTCTCTCGTGTCAGCAAGGAAACTTCTCCTCTGCTTTGCTCAGTAAAGATGTGGTGTTTATATACCGAAAAGGTACCCTCAGGGGTTCTACCTAGAATGGTACTGTGGCCCTGTCATTCAAGGATGATGACACCTGTGACTCTTGAACAGAGATATTATACAGAATATGGTAGTCCTGCTATGATACTAAGAATCCTCATGCATAATAAATTCGGCTAGTTTTCGAAGAAAACCACACAACATTTACTCGGTACATACCTAGGAAAAAGGTCAGGGCCAGAATCGTTATGTAGAACAAGATAGGACAAAGGTAGGCAAAAGGTTGTGCATCAACCTAGGCCTATATTGGAGTACATTGGGCCTCATAACAGTAGCATACTACTGTTGCACTCAGTGTGAAAGTGATAGCACAGGTATAGTTGGGATGTTTTTTTCACTGCAGAGTATAGAGTCCTGGCTGTGCTGGGACACACTGGTACCTGCCACTACCTGTATCATTGTGTAACTGGGCCATTGCTGTTGGCTGGTTACAATCATGAATGTAGCCATGCCTGCCTGAAAGACCTCCAACACCATTGGCATTGACTACTTAGTAAGTGTTGCGCTACATGCAGCTCACTTTGGATAGCTATTTTAAAATATGTATGGCCATGAGTCTCCCAAACCCTGTTCCCCTGGGGGGGTGTTGCTTTGTGCCTGGTTCTGTGCTCTGTCCCTCATGCAAAAATATATAGTAATGTGTGGTTAAACTCACACTCAAAGCATATGCGGCCTCTCAGGGGCAGAGAAACACATTTACCCTGCTTATCCCAGTATAGCTTTATTCACCATGTATCAGTTGACAGAGGGCTCCAACAGTAAACCCTTGCATTTTATGCATCCTGACATCCAAGGAATTGGAATGGCCTTGTGCATCCTTGCCTGGCACAGCAGTGATGGAGTGATGCTAATTCAGAAGGAGTATGGGCATGAGTATCTGCCAATTATTAGTGCAACCATGCTAATTTATATACTGTAGGATCTCTTCAATGTGAGCATTGAGGCTATCTTTTTAGGATGATTACGTTGTCATGTTCACTGAGCTAGATATATGTGAATGAGAGGAACAGTGTTATGACCTCACATGCATCACTGGCCCCATTTGTAGCTGGTAAGCATTTGTCTGTATACAAAGTGTTTCACTGTGTGTCAGTCAAATAACTGCACACCCTGATGTTCCATTGGGAGACAACACATTCCTCATTATGCCATTGCAGTGGATGTTCCTTGTTGTTAGTGCATTTCCAGTGACAGCGGGTGCTTGTGACTTTAGCTCACTCTTTTTGAGCTTCAAAGAAGAGGGTTATGATTTAAAAAGAAAACAATTGTATTGAAATTTTTATTTCAAACAGCAACATACAGTATTTGACAGCATATTGCAATAAAGAAAACGATTCTGTACATGCAGACATTAACACAGCAGATCAAATCATTGTGAGGAGCATTTCTGGACATGCAGGTCTGCTGTGTGTAGGATATCTACTGCTCAGGGCCTGCAGTGACTGGTGTCAATTTAAAGTAACTGGGAGTGAACAGTGGAAGATTGAGTGGGCAGGGGGTAGTGGACAGGTTCAGCTGTGATGATTAGTGTAAAATAGGTGGTTCCAGGTGGGGGGTGCGAGGAGTCGCCCCGGCGTGTCGATCACCGATATAGCTGGACTAGGGCATGTGATGGATGGATGTTGCTGCTTGTGGCTATGTCTTGGGGGATTGACCGGGTGTGAGTGGAGAGATGGTAGCACATTCATGGTAGCAAATTTGTGATTCCTACCACTTGGTGAAAAAGTGTGTACAGGGCTGCCCACTGTGGGTATCTATGGGTCGCCGGCACATCTGATGAACCTCCTCATGCCGGAGGGCTTCTTTCTCCACCGCACTCCATTTGTGCTTCACTCCTCTCTATGGCTCTACCGGTGGTGGGGTGTTAGGGAGTGCTAGTTGAGCGTGAGAATGCCCTTAGCGAGTAACAGGGCCAGAGCTGCGATGCTGGCCTGGATTACCTGTTGCTTCTTGTTTTTGAATATGCCTATGGAGCATGCTTCCCATGTATATATATCTGGGAGCTCTGTGACCTTGTGCAGTGTAGTGTGGATTGTGTGCCAATAGCTTTGGAGGACTGGGCAGGACAGCAGCATGTGTATAAGCATTGTGTCCGGGGTCTGGCAGCAGGGGCATTCAAACTCTGTTTTAGGGAAGTGATGATGCAGCTGGGAGGGGGTTAGGAAGGCCCTGGGTAGGATGGAGAACTGTATGTTCTTGAACCATGAATTGTGGGAGGCCTTATTTTTGGGAACTGAAGTGCCCGCTCCCATTTCTTATCATGTAACACCCTCACAAACTTGTTCTTCCACTTTTGATGAAGAGCCATGAGGTGGACAAGTGTTTGCGTATGGCCTCATATAACCAGGTGATAAGATGGCGGTTGGCTCCCATACACAGTATGGCCTGAAGCACTGGATGCGTCACTGGCTGTAACCCCAAAAGGTCCCCGAAGGTCTGGCAGGTGTGGCTAAGCCGACAATGAAAGAGGAATTGTCCCAGTGGGAGACTACTCTCCTCATCCAGCTGATCAAAAGAAAGGAGATGCCCCTCCATGAAGAGGACGCCCACATCGAGTAGCAAAGGGTCTGTCCAGACTCTAAACTCCCCAGCAGTGTAATAAGCTTGGCTGCGGGAAAGACCCACCAGAGGTACATTTGGGGCATAGAGTGTAGTTCTTCAGGACAGGTGATGCATCCTTGCCATGCATGCCTTCACTACCACTACCTGCACAGGCCAGGGGGCTGCGGAGCGTTTCTTCAGGAAAAGGAAGTGTTCGATTGTGGACCCCAGTAAGGGCAAGAGGTCTGAGCTGGCTTAGTCCAGGTATCACCCAGCTGTCCAGCAGGACAGCCATTGGAGCTGAGCCACCAGAAGGCATGCTTCAAAGGATAGGGGCTCCAAGTATCCCCGGTCTACTGGCAGCTGCAGTTTGGTCAGGGTAATGTGCTGGAGCCCAGACCCCCATATGAGTCTACAGAGGAGAGAGTCCAGTTCCCTGAAGGAGTGAGGGGGTATAACTGGGAGATTAGTGAAGTAGTACACAAGGTGGGGTAGGATAACCATCTTTGCCAGGGCAATTTTGCTGATAGGTGCCAAAGGAAGGACTACCAGAAGTGCACTTGGGTCTGTCAAGGCCCTGCAGATGTTCCCCTCTTAGATATCCAGGGGAGTGTGGTAAAAGCGGAAGCCCAAGTAGTGCGTCGCCTATGCATGCCAGTTAGCGGGAGTGTCACTAAAATATAGATCCTGAGGAGGTTGTCCAGAACTGAGGGGGTATATAGCCAACTTCACCTAGTTAACTCGTAGTCCAGCTGTAGTGGCGTAGGCCACTAGCCTATCCCTAAGGTACGCTAAGTTGTCTGTTATGTCCCACACATATATGAGTAGAACATCCACATATAAGGACACTGTGTGTCTCCTACCCGTTAATGAAATGCCCCACCTCCGGCCTCTTCTTCACACAACCATACGGCCAGAGGATCTATTGCCAGTGCAAATAGCAGGGGCAAGAGCGGACATCCCTGCCTCGCCTCTCAGCCCACCGGGAAGGAATCAAGACAGGATGGCCCAGGCAGATCCGGGACATTGGGTTGGAGTACCAACGTTTTAAGTAGGCTATGACCTAGGTATAAACTCCCATGCCAGTAAACACTGCAAACAATTAATGCCAGGACAGGGTATTGAATGCCTTCTCTAAATTAAGAATAAGGCTCCCTGTTTTCCGTTTTTACAGATTTTTACAGATAAATACTGACAGAAGACAATGTCTTTTCTGTCTGCATTTATTTTTTAAAGTGGATACATTCAGAAAATGGTGCTCCTTTTAAGTGACTCTCCATGCTGTCTTTCATGAAATATATGCCAGCAGCTGAGCAGATGAACAGCATGGGAAATTAAAAAACAGGATAACATTTCTTTAAATAAGGGCATATCTTAACATACATTTATGGTATAATGCTAGTGTTTACCAGCGGATGTATTGTTATGTAACATTTGACAGCTTAAATTATTAAAACACGACAGGCATCAAAGTTTTGATCAATTTGAGTGCCTGTCTATCAGTTAAATAAATATGGAAATGTACAGTTTTTCAACTTTATTTATATGCAAAACACAAAATAAATATGGATAAATACAGATAAAATGGGCAAAAAAGAAATATGGATAAATACAGACGGAAATGTTACAAAAATAAATACCATAAAACCGGAGCCCTAATTAAGAATAAGGCAGGACACTCGTTGGAATTGACCCCTTACCTGGTCCTGCACGTGGAAGAGGCGGCGGATATTATGGAAAGTGCTACTGCTCGGGACAAAGTCGCTTTCATTGGGATGCACCAACTCCGGGAGGATCTGGGCATATCAATCAGCCAGAATCGTGCCTTTGATTTTATATTCCAGCTTGAGAATAGCAATGGGCCTATAAGAAACCAGTAGCTTGTGGTTCCTATCTGGCTTGGGGAGGGAGACCAGGATGGGCTCACAAAGTGACAGGGGAAGCTCCCCAACTCCCAGTGCCACTCCGTACATCTCCACCAGCCAGGGTTCCAAGAGTGGTCAGAAGGTGTGGTAATACTCCAGTGGCAGGTTTTCCAAGCCATGTGAGGTAGCGAATCACCTCTTTTATGTCTGCTGGTATGGCCTCTGCTTCCAAGGAGAGTCTGGCGGGGGTCGAGATGTGAGGCTGAACAATGTCTTTAAGGAACATGCCTGTATGCTCTGCCGGAGGCTCTGGGGACGCCTGATAGATGGATGAGTAGTACTTATAGAATGCTTGCAGTATATGAGCCTGGGTGTAGACTATAATGCCTGCAAGATCAACCCCTTTGGTTATGGGATAAGCCACTAACTCCTGCCGGACCAGGCAAGCTAGGAGTCTGACAGGCTTGGAGCCTTCCCGATGGACTTTAGCTGGAAGCCCTGTAAACTTATAGTGCTGCAAGTTTTCAAGAAAGGCACCGTATGAAGTTTTGCAAGTAACAGGGACCCCCTGATATCGGATCACGTTCCTGGGTCAGGGTAAGACAAATTATGACAAGTAACTAGCCCAGGCAACAACAAGGGCAGTGGCAATGTAAATAAACAAGGAAAGAAAAAATATACACTTTGAATCACAAAATTATTCGATTTAATACATTTTATAAAAATCAGATAAAAATAATTGCAAATGCATATTCATTTAAAAAAAAAAGAATTGAAGATTCTCTACACATAGAATTAAAACAGATTGATCAACAGTAAATAGGGGTGACCTACAAGGAGGGACGAGGGACTGCTGACACCTACCCTGACCTGGGCGAATCTGCGGCTGGGCATTGCGCTCACGAGCGCTTCTCTTTCTGGGCATTTCGGTCCCCCCCGCCGCCGCCTACACCTCGCGGCCGCTGAGCGGGGGGACTACATTCCCCAGAGTTCCCGGCGGCCCTGCCCACACACGCCGGCTGACGCGCACGGAGGCGCTTAAATCACCGGCGCTTTCCCTGCGAGAGCGGGTGACCTACAAGGAGGGACGAGGGACTGCTGACACCTACCCTGACCTGGGCGAATCTGCAGCTGGGCATTGCGCTCACGAGCGCTTCTCTTTCTGGGCATTTCGGTCCCCGCCGCCTACACCTCGCGGCCGCTGAGCGGGGGGACTACATTCCCCAGAGTTCCCGGCGGCCCTGCCCACACACGCCGGCTGACGCGCACGGAGGCGCTTAAATCACCGACGCTTTCCCTGCGAGAGCGGGTGACCTACAAGGAGGGACGAGGGACTGCTGACACCTACCCTGACCTGGGCGAATCTGCAGCTGGGCATTGCGCTCACGAGCGCTTCTCTTTCTGGGCATTTCGGTCCCCCCCGCCGCCGCCTACACCTCGCGGCCGCTGAGCGGGGGGACTACATTCCCCAGAGTTCCCGGCGGCCCTGCCCACACACGCCGGCTGACGCGCACGGAGGCGCTTAAATCACCGGCGCTTTCCCTGCGAGAGCGGGTGACCTACAAGGAGGGACGAGGGACTGCTGACACCTACCCTGACCTGGGCGAATCTGCAGCTGGGCATTGCGCTCACGAGCGCTTCTCTTTCTGGGCATTTTGGTCCCCCCCGCCGCCCCCTACACCTCGCGGCCGCTGAGCGGGGGGACTACATTCCCCAGAGTTCCCGGCGGCCCTGCCCACACACGCCGGCTGACGCGCACGGAGGCGCTTAAATCACCGGCGCTTTCCCTGCGAGAGCGGGTGACCTACAAGGAGGGACGAGGGACTGCTGACACCTACCCTGACCTGGGCGAATCTGCAGCTGGGCATTGCGCTCACGAGCGCTTCTCTTTCTGGGCATTTCGGTCCCCCCGCCGCCGCCTACACCTCGCGGCCGCTGAGCGGGGGGACTACATTCCCCAGAGTTCCCGGCGGCCCTGCCCACACACGCCGGCTGACGCGCACGGAGGCGCTTAAATCACCGGCGCTTCCCCCGCATCGCGGGACGAGCCGGGCGAAGCCCGGGCAAAGGGAGGGCCCTCTGTGGCCCTCAGAGGCCATAGGAGGCCGGGCCGGGCCATCTCCCTTGCTCCCGGTCGGATCCCGTGCAATGAGGAACACTGACTTAAGGTACTTTGCCAACTGACTATATTTGATTTTATTCCACGGGGTCACTGTTACTCAAACTCCCGATATTGCTTGTGTTCTGATTGTTACAAGCTGTCACACTATGTCTGGCAAGGGGGTTTCTAGAAAACACTCCTTTGAGGGTGACCTGCTCAGGGGAAGAATGGACTATTATCTTAAAAGTGCTATATTGCCCATTGCTAGTGAATTGGAGAGACTAGAACGATCACCAGTCTTGGACAGTTCACTTATTAAGGGTTCACCCTCACAGTCTGCTGATTTAGCCCCGGCGATATCACTATTGGAAGAACTCAATCTAATGTGTAAAGCCTCGTATGCTCCTGTGACTATAGAAAATGTGTTAACTTCTGTTTCAATCTCCCCCATAGCTATGACTAGTCCTGGTCCCAATCGTTCTTCCCAACCAACTCAGACCTTACAGACCTTACAGGATACTACTCACCCAATACCATTTTCCCTACCCACCGTCTCTACCCAGATGTCCTCGGTCAAAAGAAAGAGAGACAAAACTAACCAAACGGGCAGTCAGGTCAAGAAACAAAAATGAATCCTACACCGGCCAGTACACAATACCCCAAGCACTGATACTCCGAAAGTACCTGTACAGGATTCCCTACTGCCCACGCTTGAAAGAATTATGAAATCTATTTTATCTCCATTGCTTGATAAAATAATTAGCCTAGGGGATAGGCTCACGGGACTCGAAGAAGCAATAAAGGCTAATTCGCTACCTACAAAAACCTTGGGAGAACCAGTACAACTACAGCGACCACCCCCTATAGAATCATTTGATTCTACTATACAAAACACAAACACCAGCAAACAAATAGCTGCCCCACCTATGAACACCTTAAAAAATTCTAAAGCAGCCATGATACCACAGCGCTCTAACCTCAGGGTTGGGCACAATAAAGAAACCCCATCTCAAAATAGATTAGTGGCCAGTCACAATACCATCCCACGTAAAACTAACCACCTTCATTTGCCTCCAGAAGCAGCTCCTATTGTGTTCGTCCTTGCAGGTATACCAGAACTCCCAAAGGGGAAATATGAAAAACAGCAGGATCTAAAGAACAAGGTAGTGTTCTGGCTAACCAAAAATAGGCCATTGCCCCCCAATATAGATGGCACTATACTAAGCGTCAGAAGGGTGGGCTGGCTAGGACCCCTTGTAAAAATACGGTGGGCGATTTGGTCCTTGTAAAATTCAGCAATAAATATGTCGTCCCATACCTCAAATCCTGGCAGCCGCAAATAGGCGATGGCCCAATATCGACTTGGAGCCTAAGCGATTTTTACCCTAGATCTTTATATGTCCCGTCGCACTGCTAAGTAACTCAGACTAACTTCTGGCTAGAAGTGGTCCTGTACTGAATGGCCCCCTTTCTCCTTATTTTTATTTGATTTGTCCTTTTTTGCTGTCCAGTGATTAGCTGAATTCCTTTATTGTTTTAATCATTTTTTGAAAATGTTCGCTAATTTCTTGTGAAATGATAATATTTTTATGTGTTGATGTATATTTATGTGTTGTTGCTGCTTTTATGATTTTTATCTTAAAATCGAATAAAGCTAATCAAACGAAATCAAACGAAACAGTAAATATAATATCCTAATTGATATAGAAAAAGACGAATCCCTTCTACGCGTTTCGACACTGGGGTGTCTTCATCAGGAAGATACCATCTCATATCATATATCTAAAAATGAACAAACAATATTTGTTTAAAAAACAGTTATATTACAATATAAAGTGCATACGAGAATTGTGACTTGTAATATAATACATTGCCAGGAGCTAGATGGCAAGAACATGATAAGCCGCTAGTGGGTTTACTTCCATGTGAACTATACATATTGACAGTACAAAAGAATGCAACACCTTTTGAAAAATTACAGTCATACATCCATGAATACATCCTTGAATACAGAAACGGCAAAAAGATGCATCACTTTATATCGAAGTAGAAGAAAACAGAGAGAGAGAAAAAAGGGAAGAAAAGGAAAAAGAGAGAGGATAGATAGAGGATACCTAAAACAGACAGATAGTGGTGAGCCTCTTGTATATTTATCTAGGGTGTAACGAGGGATTTATCTATGTTAGATTATCTATATGCTAATCGCTAGTTTGTTGTGCGGGGACTGGAAGGAGAAAGATGTTAAAGTACCCGCTTCTATTTATGTATGTTAAAAGATAGCGGTAACAATAGGTAAATATAGACGTGACCGCATATCGATTGCTGATTTATAAACAGTACGGCAAATTTTAGCTAGCAGCTTGTGAGGTCTATACTCCATAAAAGTTATGCGTCTTACCTCAAGGTGTGTAATGGATATATATATTACAATGAAAGATGTGGTAAATCGCTCAGTAATCGGTGGCCAGTCAGGGTCGATGACGGCACCAAACAGGAGACTGAAAAATACAACATAAAATAATAACTCTAAATTAAGGACAGTCCAATGTGGCAATATACAAGGACCCCCAGATATTAAAGGGGATATAAATGCAACTGTAGTAATAGTGAGGATGGCGAAGGACTAACAGGTATGTATTACCTTAGGAATATCTAGTAAAGAATGCAGTTTGTGCAGATAAAAGTTGCTGAAAAGGATAGACGGTCCTGGTAGGGAAATGATGTCACGGGCTTCAACAAAGGATAATTATAAACTGTTTGAAAATGAAATAAAGAGCGTTATATGATATGGGGTGTATACATAACCCCGTAGTTAGGTGGATTAAAAGTTACCTATTAGGGATGCCCACGTGTGGTAGTGTTGAACTTCAACAAGTATATCACAAATGATTGCAGCTGAAGTTTTTGCATGCACTAGCTTCAGGGAAAGTGTAGGATCAGCATCTACCAATTTTCCTAGGCCTGCTATTGCCTGCTCAGCAGCCCCTACACCCCTCTCCAAGGTCCAGCGGACTCCTGCTATCTGGATCCCTTTGCGACCACCTTGAAGGAGTCCCATTCCAGCATCCTGGTGGATGCCATATTGTGATTTTTGGCAATATACTGCTGTATGCATGTAACCTGCTCTTCCTGGAACACCAGGTCTCCAAGACTATCTTGCAGCAGTTTCCAAGTGGGTGTGGGCTGCAGGGGGGGCACCCATTTAAGGCCCTTCATGTGTGTCATGATCAGAAACTGTTTGTCCCTGATAGTCTGCATGCTGAATAAGGGGTATCAGTACAGGAGAGCAGAGGAAGCGGGAGAGCTGCATGTAAAGGCTATATGGGAAGGAATGGAAGAAGTAGAGCCGAGACGTAAGGTATCGGGAATGCCATGCGTCTTTAAGCACCCAGTGGTATATCTAGGTTAGAAAATAATCTAATGAATTGGCGGGAAGCGTGGGAGGGGAGAATGGGATCTGTCCAGAGCTAGGTGGCTCTCGAGGAGGGCGTAACTGCCATCTCTGTTGACTGTTCTACCTGTTTCCTGAAAGGGAAGCCCTGGATGGATTCACACCAGGGCACCGAGTGCATATGCTGAGTAGGTTGAGGTTCAAAAGTGGCCCTCCAGCACCTGTGCAAACAGTCCAGCTACCCCGCTATGATATATGTCAAAACCCCAATGCTGAGAGCATACCACAACCAGAGAATGCTATTCTCACCCTAGTGTATTGTAGGGAGAAGGCTAGTCATGGCGCTGGGTGGGGTAGTCCGAGAGTCCTTCTAAGGGTAGTTTCAGAGGACTGGTGGTGGTGGATGAGAAGCCCCTAAAGGTCAAGTGGCATGCCGCTAGGATCCTGTGTGTAGCTAATGTTCCATAGATGGGGCAGGCACATGCAACACTTTGCGCTTAAGTGGGATACTTTGGTAGGGGGACCAGTGTGTTACTGATGATCTGTCTGGTGTCACTGAGGTTTCAGAACCTGATTATGGCTGCAGGCATTCTATCAAAATGGTCAATGTTACAGTGTTCAAATGAGGGTGTATGCTGTCTGTGGGGTCACCAGTGAAGGGGACTGGGAGTCATTGGAATAGGGTGTGTAGTCTTCAAAGGAGAATATGGTGGGGCCCTTCTCATCATCTGTTGAGATAATATTGGAACTTCAACCTTGCGGCTGCTTGTATGTGGAGAGGGATGGGGTATCTCCAGGTAACGGGGTGTCCAGGGCTGCTGAGGGTGGGTTTAGAGGAGCCAGCTGTGGGGCTGCGGTGGCAGATTGGAGCCAGCGCATGCCCGTGAACCTCTTTTGTGTGGGGTGATAATTTGATACCACTCTAGGAAAAGACTGAGCTGCAAGCAATCTATCAGCCTCCTCCGGCAGTTTGCACTGAATCAGTATTGTAGAGATTTCCCTGGGCCCCTGGGAAGAGAGCCATCGCCTACTCTCAGCTGAGTGCACCTCGGTTACGGTGCCAATGCGCAATGGGCGGGGCTTGTGACAGTGAGGGGCAGAGCGAGGGGAGGATGGACTTCCAAACATGGCGATGATATTTCCCCCAAAGCTCATGACTGCTATGGGCCGATTTCCTCACCACAGGTGCACTGCGGGACGCAAGGGGCATGCCGGACTGCTATTCATGTGCCTCGATTTAGGAGCCGGGCTGCAGCTATTGAAGGGAGAGTGGAGGCTTCCACTGATGGTTAATGTGCCCCCCTTTTTTGGGGGTGTGGCGTTGGCGGGTTGCGCCACTCGTGGCTCTAGAGTGGTGCTTGCAGCGTCGGTTGGTGGTGGAGGAGTTGTTGGAAGGTGTCATCGTCCATGGGGGGGGCAGGATGTCATCACCAACAGGTTGATCATTACAGACAGGCTAAAGTAGAGGAGGTGTTGTTTGTCCCTTTTTAATGAATTAGAAATATGTTAATAATGATCTATGATAGATGCAGACATAAGTAATTTATGGGACAATAAGACTTTATTTAAATCCACTTTATATCAATCAATCAGTCGGTATTTGTAAAGCCCCGCTTATCACCCATGAGGGTGTCTAGGCACTTGGTTGCTGTTTTTTTTAGAAGAGCCAGGTCTTAAGTCCTGAATTTTGTCAGTGAGGGTGATGTTCAGAGGTGGAAGGGGAGGACGTTTCAGCTCTTGGCAGCAAGGTGGGAAAAGAAGCGTCCACCGCGATTGGTACGGCAGATGCGAGGTGTCTGTGACATCGCAAGGGAGGTGGAGTGAAGGTTTCTGGATGGTTTGTAGAAGTTCAGGAGTTGGTTCATGTATCTTGGTCCTTGGTCATGGAGGGCTTTATAGGCATATGTCAGTAGTTTGAATTGCCATCTTTTCTGGATGGGGAGCCAGTGGAAGTTCCTCAGGTGATGGGTGACATGGGTCTACTTGGGCAGGTTGAGGATCAGTCTGGCTGCCGACTTCTGTAGCGTTTGGAGTCTTCTCATGAGTTTGGTGGTGGTTTCTGCATACAGTGCGCTGCAATAGTCTAGATGTATCGTGATTAGGGCTTGCATTACTGTTATCCTGGTGCTTGTGGGGAGCCATTTGAGAATCTGCAAAGAATGCAGAGGGTTTGGAAGCAGGTCTAGGAGACTGTCTTGATCTATCATTTCATGGTGAGTTTGCTGTCCAGGATGATGCCAAGGTTGTGGGCGTGGTCTTTTGGTGTGGGGGTGAGTCTGAGTTCAGCGGGCCACCAGGTGTCGTTCCAGAGGGAGGTATGGTTGTCAAAGATCAGCACTTCGATCTTGTACATGTTGAGTTTCAGACAGTTTTTCTTAATCCATGCTGCAACGTTCTTCATGCAGTTGCGGACATTGGTCATTGCTGTGGTGGGGTAAGATGAAAGGATGAGCTGGGTGTCATCAGCGCAGGATATGATGTTGATATTGTGGGTTCTGATGATGTTGGCTAGAGGTGTCATATAGATGTTGAAGAGGGTGGGGCTGAGGGATGAACCTCAGATGGTGCTTATTATGGCTGTGGTCTCCAGTGAGGTGAGCTGTTCCCATGTGGTGACATATTGGTTGGGAGGCTTCTGTAGGAGTGGGGAGGCTGAGGAGGTCGGTAGTTTTGGGCTTGAAGTTCCTGTGGATGGCGGATATCTTGTTGTGGAAGTGATTTGCTAGGGTGTCACAGAGTTCTACTGTGAGATGGATCATGTTCTCGGAGGCTGATGGGCAAGAGAACTCTCTGACAATGGTGAAGAGTTTCTTTGTTTGGTAGCACTAACCCCAATGCAGTCTGCCAGGGCATTCCTTTTGTGTTTTTTGAGTTGTTGGCGGTATTTGTTGAGGGCTGATTTGAAGGTGATTTAGTCTGTATCATTCCTGCTGGTGTGCCATCTTCTCTCTAGTTGTTTGCAGCTGTGTTTCATTGCGCTGAGTTCTGGAGTGTACCAGCTGGCTTGTTTGGTGGAGGTGTGAGTTTTGGCTGGCTTGATGGAGGCAACTCAGTCAGCAGCATTGGTGATCCCGGTGTTGAAGTTCTTTACCGCCTGTTTCAGGTTGGTTACGGCATCAGACTGAATGGAGGGTGTCCATCCATTAGTTTTGTGTCACTTTGCCCCAGCTATTGAAGGAGGTACTGGGATGGGCGGGGTGGTGTGAGGTGTCCTGTGATAGTGAAGTGGATGATGGAGTGGTCCGTCCAGGTGAGTTCTGCAGTATGGCTGGATTTGATTCTGTTGCTGGATGTGAAGATAGGGTCCAGTGTGTGTCCTGCTCTGTGTGTGGGGTCTGTGACCAACTGGGTGATGCTGATGTTGCCCATTCATTCCAAAAGGTTGGGGGCATAGCTAACCACCGAACTTGGCGGACGTGAATTAGCTGACCTCAGGGCTGGGGCTTGCATACTGACACTGCGTAAACGCAAGGCCATCCAGAGTCACAGCCCAGCGGACAGACTCCTGAGGCCCAGGACCATGAAAACAAAGACAAAAAACGTGGTTTCTGGTGTCCGAAACAGAAGTAGCAGAGATTACATTTCCGATCCAACGCGTGCTCTGGTCAGAAGGCCGCTACAATCCAGAGGAACCAAATGCGAGCACACTGAGTGATGGCCCGGAACACTTTACTCTACGCTGTATTGAACAACAAGACTACTCACTGCTCACCGGGCATGGGCTCCTGCAGGGGTATACTGGATCTGCTGCAACAAGGAGCTGGTCATCTATGTCCTGCATGCGACCCCTCTGTGGGACTGCGGCAGAAGGCTTCCCAAGACTGGGCTGCCGGGGCAGTCCCGGGAGAGGGTGCTGCCCCCTGAACTTCCGGATCCTTGCCTCTGGTCGAAGCTGGACCGATAATCATCCCTAAACAGTAGGTGGTTGCTATGGACATAAGGCACGAATAAGCAGAAATGAGCCAAATTCACCACCCAGGGGCCTAGTCTCCCTTTGGGCCTTGCGGTAGCCGCAGCTATTTAACTTGAGGACTACAACCCGGCTCGGCTGCGGTGCGGGATACTTCAAGAACGCACCGAGAGTGCAGCATCGCACCACGATAACCCCTGTTTTTTAAAAAAAAAGAGTTTTATTAGCAGTTTTTATATAGTGTACAATACAACACAATATTATCTTTCACAGACATACAGAATGGGTTCCACAACTCGTGGCTGTAACAATTGCATATATACCTTACATTTGTGTCGCAAAGTAGGATGCCATACCCCCTTATAACAGTATTCATACCAGTACGATCTGCACCCAAAAAGTGAGCAAGGGTGGGATTCGGTAAAGGAAAAAAGTCCAGGACATACATGGCAATGTTCAAGTATCCATGTCCTCCCAGTTGGGCTTATATATGCATCATACATTGGCATTGTCTTTAGTAATAAGACAACACTTCCCCAACAAACAAATCACCCCCCCCACCCTCCAGTCCATTGAGCACATGCAAATAATATAAGAAAGGGAGACCGTCTAACGGAGTCAACTACTGTATACAGTCCAGTACCAACCATTGCATAAGCAATCAGAGATACATATCACGCCCAGTGCATTTTGTATAGGGATCAAGCAATGCAGAGATAACAGACATAATTGTCAGTAACGTGTATTATATAGGTTCACGGGGACCAAGGGTGTTACTGCGGTTAGAACAGGGTTCCACCAAGTCCACCTCTTGTCTTTTTAAGTATTCTAGTATTGTATCCCACTCCAGTGCTATCGGGGTTTTTTGTAGGCCTCTGGCCTCCTGACGCCTTAAAGCTGAACTTTCCATACTTCTCCATCTAACCACCTGTCTGTGCCACATATGTAGGGGGGTGGTTTCGTATGTTTCCACTGCATGGTGATGGCCCTTATTGCTAGGATCAATGACAGGTTGGCAAAGCGGAACTGCACTTTGTGCTTCGAGGGGGGACTTATGTAGGCCTAAAATGCATTCCTACACAGTATTGGCGATGTCCCTCTGTATCGCTGTAGAGATAAGCCGTCTCACCGAGTCCCAGAAGCACCTCAGGTGGGGACAGGACCACAGCATGTGTGTTATACCCACCCCCTCCGCATAGCATCTAGGGCAATGATGTCAGGTTTGTGGGAACATTTTGTCCAAGCGGTGTGGTGTGAGGTAGGCCTTGTGCAGGACCATGGCCTGGATAAATTAAAATGTTGCGTTCCTAGTGACTTTCTTAGGGTGTTCCATGATTTTTCCCCACTCCTTCTCCCCCAGGACCCAACCGATGTCTTCCGACCAGGCACCTCGCAGTTGGGTAAGCGGTATGCCAGCATGTGTGCAAATCCCTGTGTCGAGCCATTTCACCAGATGTCTGCCCCTTCCCATGTAATGCAACAGTTTGACTAATTCGTGAGTATCCGGTTCCCGCCTAAGCGGTCCCAATGTGTTTTCACATAATACGTCACTGCTGCATGCAGAATATATAGATGGTCCGGCACCCCCGTGGTCCTAACTAAGTTATCGTAGTCTAATAGATGACCTTCGTGGAAGAAATCCGAGATCGTGCTTACACCTGCGTCAGACCAAGGGGCAATAGCGCGGCGTGTAATTCCTCCAGTAGCCAAAGGTATACCCACAAGTGGAATGTTACCAGCCGCTTTCCATGACTGCAGTGCCGTGCGTAATAAGACAGGGAGCTGACGGGGAAGTTTACAACGCGGTGGCAACAGCGTGTGCAATGCTCCCGCTGCTATGTCGCGCTCTGTATAATCTATCTCCTGGAGGTTGCATCCAGCCGTCCAGAAGGAGAGCCATTGCAATTGGCAGGCGTAATAGTAAGCCCTAAGGTCAGGAACCCCGAGTCCCCCTATAGCTGTGCCAAGTTGGAGTTTTTTTAGGCTAATCCTCCGTCTGCCGGTCCCCCATATTAAATCAACCAGTAAGGTATTTAGAAGTTTAAAAGTACAGTGTGGGATTAATTTTGGCAAGTTTGTAAAATAATAGAGGAGTCTCTGGAGGACCACCATCTTAGTAATGGCTATCCTATCCATCACTGACAGGGGCAGTGTGATCCAGAAGGCGGTACTAGCACAGAGGTCTCTTATTGCCTTGTGTAAGTTGCCATCCACTAAATCGGTGGGTGTCTGGTACACCTGTATTCCCAAGTATTTAAAAGTCTGTGGGGCCTCTTTGTATCTCCACCGGACTGAAGGGAATGACCATGGGGAGCGGCTGCTCTTGAAAGAAAAAAGCATGAGATTTCGCCGGATTAATGGCCAACCACGATATGGTTTCAAAGACAGCGAATATCTCCGCCAGGGGTGCTAAGTCTGAGCAGAGATCTTTGACATAGAGGATTATTTCATCTGCGTAGGCTGAAAAAAGATGTGTGGTGTTTCCGATCGGGATACCCAGGTCCTGTACCTCCGTCCTCAGTTTAATAGCCAGGGGTTCCAGTGCCAGTATAAATAAAAGTGGCGATAATGGACACCCATGCCTGGTCCCACGGAAAATTGGATAAGCATCCGATATATGGCCCCCGGTGCGGACTAGAGCCGTAGGGGCGTGGTATAATAGACGGAGCCATTTAAGATAATCTTCTGGTAGCCCAAATTTGCCCAGTGCCTTGAACAAATAGCCCCAGTCCAGTGTATCGAATGCCTGGCAAAGGTCTAGTGTCACACATCCAGCGCGAGAGAAGTGTGTTGAGGTGGCAGACATGAGGGAATGTAGTCTTCGAATGTTCAAAGATATTCTCGTAGAATGCCGTGTTAATGTCATGTTGTGTGAACGCTGTGTTGCCCTCTAAGGTAGTGATCATACTAATCACCAGTGCCGGTGGGTCGTCTTTTATTATTCCAGCCAACAACGCCCCCGCTTTGTCCGCTTCAGTGTGGGTCCTTTCTGTGTATCGCTGATAATCTATGTTGCGTAGTGACTCGAGTAATTCTGCATGTTGTATACGAATTTCCTGAAGCGGCCCCTGTTTCTCCCTGTCGCACGCCGCTTCCTGTTCTAAGCGATCCATCTTACGTTCAGTGTCTATGAGGGAATTATTAATCTCCTGGCAAGCACCCACAGTTGTGCTTATGGCCCTCCCGCGCACCTCCGCCTTAAAGGCGTCCCATTTCATTAAACTATTGGAGGCCGTGTTACTGTTTTCAAGAAAATAGTGCGTAATAGTGTCGGCCATGGTGGTACGAAATACCGTGTCCTCTAGCATTTGTGGCCATAACCTCCAGGTGGGCACTGGGATGGGTACCCTGCCCCACGTAATCGTCACCTCCAACGGGTTATGGTCTGAAAAAGTTTTTGCAAGGTAAGTAATGTGCGTGACCCTCATTGCAATACTATTTGAACAGTAGATTCTGTCTCTCCTAGTGTGTAGCATGTGGACAGGAGAGTAAAAAGAGTATTCTTTGTGGGTTGGGTGACGCATCCTCTACACATCACTCAGGGCCCAACCATCCGCCCATCTACTCAGTGCCACAGCTTGTTTAGTGACGCCCGCCCCATGAAGAGGAGGGTGAGACCTGTCCAAGGATATGTCCATAACCATTGTTGTAGTATCCCCCTATAATCCACGGATGCGCCTCCCAACCACTCAGTGCCAGGTTCAGGGTGGTGAGGAATTGTTCCTGATCAGTGTTCGGCGCATAGGTGCTGCCTAACACCACCATTTGGCCATCCAGTGACCCACGCACAAATATATAACGCCCTTGTGTATCAATTCGGTAATCCAGCGACACCAAGGGCACCCCATGAAGGACCCAGATCGTGACCTGCCTGGCAAATCCCAAATAACTAGTGGTAAACACTTGCCCTCTCCACTTCTTGCAGAGTTTGCTGCCTCCTGCTGTAACATGTGGGATTCCTGCAAATACACTATTTGCGCCTTCCGTCTCAAGAGTTTGGCTTGGATTCTATGACGTTTCTGTACGGATAATCACAATAAGGAGGTCCCAGGGGTATGTTTAAAGACCCTTCCTGTTAAATCCCCTGAACAGAAATGACACCAACCAATGTTAACAGTGAGTCTACACAAACAAACAAAGTACCCAAAAATACAATATAATAGGGAAAAGTTTAACAAAAACAAGTTCCCATCAGTCCACCATCGAGACCGCCCTTCATCATCTGGGATCTCTTTAGACACATATAACTCTTGCTGTTAAAGGTGAAAAAACCTGTGCTGGCTATTGACTAACCATGCACCAGGAAAAAACCACAGCAATTATATGGATGTGAGAAAATGGCGTGTCTGGTGGAGAACTGAATAGCAGTGCATAAAGTAAAAAGTGTTGTGGAAAAAATAAGAAAAAGGGTTCTAAAATTAGGTCGTGATCAGGGACAACAAATTTAATATACACCCTCACACTCCTAAATCAATAAAAACAGTGCAAATTTGTGGCATAACAAATAACCACTTATTAAAGATGTAAGGTCGACATGTTTCTGCAGTCGAATGGAGTCTCGAGATCTCCTGCTGCTTCCTCAGGACCATTAGTGCTACTGCTAAATAAGCTCAAAAATAAACCATATCACCTGGATAGTGTATGTTACCGTATGAGAGGAGGATTGTACGGTAACATACACTATCCAGGTGATATGGTTTATTTTTGAGCTTATTTAGCAGTAGCACTAATGGTCCTGAGGAAGCAGCAGGAGATCTCGAGACTCCATTCGACTGCAGAAACATGTCGACCTTACATCTTTAATAAGTGGTTATTTGTTATGCCACTAATTTGCACTGTTTTTATTGATTTAGGAGTGTGAGGGTGTATATTAAATTTGTTGTCCCTGATCACGACCTAATTTTAGAACCCTTTTTCTTATTTTTTCCACAACACTTTTTACTTTATGCACTGCTATTCAGTTCTCCACCAGACACGCCATTTTCTCACATCCATATAATTGCTGTGGTTTTTCCTGGTGCATGGTTAGTCAATAGCCAGCACAGGTTTTTTCACCTTTAACAGCAAGAGTTATATGTGTCTAAAGAGATCCCAGATGATGAAGGGCGGTCTCGATGGTGGACTGATGGGAACTCGTTTTTGTTAAACTTTTCCCTATTATATTGTATTTTTGGGTACTTTCTTTGTTTGTGTAGACTCACTGTTAACATTGGTTGGTGTCGTTTCTGTACGGATCCCAATCCCCTAACATTCCACGTTACTATGTTATAATGGCTAAGTGTATGCATTGGGATAGTTTATCGACCCCACGGTGGGGCCAAGACATATTTGTGACTGTACAAAGCGCTCCCAGGGTCTTCAAGCATAAAGGACGGCAGCCAACCCCAGAAACCCCAATATTTGGTCCGGGCAGGGAACTATGCCGAACCATAAAACTAAACACAGTGAACAGAACAACACCCTGTGCAACAACAGCATTTGCCGATTGGGGGAAGCACCAACGCCGTCTATTGAGCGTGGATCACGCTCCATTACAGACGAGTACCGAACCTCACAGAACCCAGGCTCAAGAAAGTGTATTTGTCACAAGCAACATATGACAACGCCACCATTTATATATACATTGGCAGAGAACAATCGGGGTATCCTACCATTAGCCAGAGGCAATACGCGAGCAGCCACATCATACCGGCTTTAGTCGAACAGTCCATCCGCCATTTGAGGAGTCACTGATGGGAAGAGAGCCACGCTACCCTCTGAGTCCGATTTGTTCTGATCTTCTTCTGATGATGTTGAGTCTTCAACAAGTGCAGGTGGATGGAAAGTGGCGGCCGCTATAAGTGCCTGCTCCTTACCCTGTTGTTGCTGCTGCGACGTCGGAGTAGGTAGTCGGGTGGTCCCTCGTATCCTTCTGCTGCGGCAGACGCCCCTCCTATCCGCACGATTAGAGCCACCCTGAGTGCTCTGAGAGATGTTGTCCCCAGCCTCCGAGGGGTCTGTTACCTCCAAACATTCCTCGACATCCTGTGGGCTTTCGAAGAAATACGTTTTATGAGCATAGATGATTTTTAGACGAGCAGGGAAGGGGAGGGCGAATTTAAGGTTCAGAGCCTTAAGTTTTTTCTTCACGGCCATGTATGAAGAACGCTGCCGCTGCACCGGAAGCGTGTAATCCGGGTACAGTGATATATGCGTGCATTTTCAAAATTGATCTGGCCCAGCTCCCTTGTTTTTTGCAGCAGGAAGCCCCTGTCTCTGTAATTTAAGAGCCGGACAATGAGTGGCCTTGAGGGGGCATCCGGTTTAGGTGGACCAGTGGGTATCCTGTGTGCACGTTCCACACAGAATTGGGTGGAGAGCCCCTCCAACGTAATGTGGTCACGGAACCACTGCTCCATGTATGACGCCGGGTCGCGCCCTTCACAGCGTTCCGGCAGGCCAATGACGCAGATGTTGTTCCGTCTATTCCGCCCTTCCGCATCTTCCACTCGAGACAGTAGGCCATTGACTTGTTGCTGTAGTTGCTGCACCATCGTCGTGTTCTAAGCTTGTTTCGGGGAAATGTCCGCCAGCGCCATCGCGTTATCCTTCACTTTGTCCGGCAGTTTTGCGTGATCGGCTTTGAGCAGAGTAAGGCCTGTGGTAAGCACTCCTATTTGTTGTTCGATGGACTTCCTCGAGTCCCTTGCCTCGTGCAGGATGAGGTCCAGTTTGTCTACAGGTTCCTGCTCTGCGGTAGGCGGAATACAATTGGAAAATTCGGAGACCCCAGTGAGATCCATCCCCGCCCAAGTGGGGTCTGAACCGTGTCCGGCGTCCTGCTGTTTTGCTCCGTTGCGGCCCATTGCTGCCCGGTAGTGCGTGGGAGTCTGCCGATGTCCTCTCGTGGTCACACGTCCTGTGTACTATGCGTGGTTGCTTCTTTTTATAACTTTATTTTTGCAGATTTTCAGAAAAGAAACAAGGCAGGGGCTTCTTACAGAGCAATATGCGGGCGTACTGGGAAGTGTGACAATCAGGGGGCCAGGAGTATAGGATGGGTTAACTCTAGTGTGTCCACAGAATCACCACTCTGCGTGGGCACTACTCACTACCCCAGCGCGTCGCTAGTAGGTTACCATGGCTTTCCAGTGGCTTATATGCCACCATCCTCAGGGCCCCTCACCACACACAGCCGGCACACACCACTACTTCCGGCCCATCCACCTCCACAGTGTTTGCCAAGGATGGGGCTCGCCCCTGTCGCACGGGTGCCCGTTATCGGACCCTCTTGGTCAGGCGACCCCCAGCCAGGCCAGCACCAAGCCAAAGGAGTAGCAAGCAGGCCCCCACCACCGGGTACCAAGGTGCCATGGAGGGCGTGTAGGCCCTGGGCCTATTCGTCAGGTCCCACCGTCTGTCCAGGTAAGTTCTACTCTCTTGGGGGCCCAACCGGTACAGGAAATTAGTCCCTCGGCAAGTGGGGGGAGGGAGAATCACCGCGAAGGCCTCAGCGCATCCCCGGGGCTCGCATGATTTCACCCCGAGGGGGCAGCACATAGAGTGCGGCGCCGCTCGCGATCACATCCGGCGCAGTCAGTCCCCACAGAGTGAACAGGTCCAGGCACTCTCCTTCGCTCCATCAGCCGCCCCCGCCGGCCACACGAGACAAGGCAGGCAATGCCAGCACCAGCCCTGTTACCCCAAGGCCGGCGTGCCAGTGTCCAACAGCGGGGCCTCTCCGGAGTCACAGGCGGCGAGGAGGCCGCATGCACCTGTACCGCCTCTGTCAGTGCCAATCTTGTCGAGGGCCGGTCCAACGTGCGTCCCCACTCCAGCAGGTAGCGATCGTCCTGTTTTCAGCAGGGCAGAGCAGCGTTAGGCAGCGCTGAACAGGATGTGGGCGAGCCCGGGTCCGGAGCGCCACTAAAACACAGCCACCATGCTCGGCTGTCGGTCACGCCCCCCATGATAACCCCTGCTGAACCCTCCTAAGGCCCGTTCGGACCTGAGCTTGGGCAGACGGTGGCCAAGGTGTTCCAGGAACTGTGCCATCACTATTTTTGACAACAGGACTTCCAGGGTACTCCACAATAAAGCAACTGCAGAGTACAATGAAAAAGCTAGCAGCGGTTCCGGATTGCCATCCGCCGCATTGGGCAGGAGCCTGAGGAGGTTAGTGCAGGTCCGAACCGCTGGGCCTCTGCGGGACCCAGAACACTTGCAAAATACCAGGCCCCAACTGGTGGAGTGAGCGATGACCTCGCTGGGCCAAGGTGGCGCTGGGAGCAACTGTCTGCCCACATCCGCAAGAGCCCCTCTTCTGGTGGGGGAGAAGAGGCGATCTGCTGAGTGGGGGAACGCTCCGGGACCCGGATTCCTTTGCTGCAGAAAGCAAACAAGCAGACTGCTCTTGAACACAAAAGCCTGGAGGCCTACTACCAGCGTGACCCAAGCAAACTTAGAGTGCCACGCATTTCCAGCTGCCAATTGGACCCCTAATGTGTGGTACGGCCATCACATCGTGGGCTGTGGGCGTGTGCTGGGGCGTGACAAACGCTGGGGGCATGACAAACGCTGGGGGCGTGTGTCCGCCCTTCATGCCATGTGATTCGTACATACAAGCGCAAATTACGTTGCTTCGCAGCATCAAGGGGCACGCTGGGGGCGTGACATGCTGGGGGCGTGAGAAACGCTGGGGGCGTGTGTCCGGCCTTCATGCCAGGGGAACGCGATTGCGCCGCATCAAGGGGCATGCTGGGGTTGTGTGCTACGTTCTGCCCTTCATGCCATGTGGGTCGTACATTAATCAGCAGATCGTCTGCTGTGGCCGTGTGCTGGGGGCGTGACAAACGCGTTCCCCTGGAGGCCTGGTAAGTAACGTTAATGCATCCTCTCATTCAACGAAATTACACGCGCCTGCTACCATCAACTAGGGCTCTAGCCGGGCTCAGGCGGCGGATCAGTACACTAATTACACGCACCTGATAACATCAACCAGGGCTGCAGCTGGGCCTCAAGCGGGGGAACACGTGCCTGCTAACATCAAACAGGCCTGCATGTGGGCCTCAAGTGGGGGAACACGCAAATGAGCGTGTCTGCGGGGTTAATTACTGCAGCCTCTCCTACTCGCTGTCACTCAAATCTCTCATTAAATGGATTTACCCGCGGCTGATAACTCTCTCATTCAACGACATTACATGCGCCTGCTAACATCAACCAGGGCTGTAGCCGGCCTCAGGCGGCGGATCACTACACTAATTACACGCGCCTGCTAACATCAACCAGGGCTGCAGCTGGGCCTTCTCCGTCCCTATTCTAATGAAACAAAAAATGTTGTCTACAGCGAGATTTTAAAATAAATTGCCCTTGCCAAATACACACATTACACACATTCTATTTCATACCCGGACAACATCGGGACGGGCTGCTAGTGAGGTTATATAAAGAGGGGATTAAGGAAGCTTTGGTAAATCGTAGTTATGTGGGGGGGTTGAACTAAATGGGTATTAACAAGGATGCAGGGGCGGTTTGTTAGGATACTTGCAATATGAAGAAATGGGCAATGTTTGAATTCCTGTCAAATATATAAGTTAATTTAAATCGCTCAACTGGTTGTAGTTAAAATTCGTTATTACAGCTTTTTACAGAAAGAAGCAGAACTTTCATGTTTACTGATGGTGGTGTTTAATTGTTTGCTTCCCAAAATGCATTGGGCGTTGCCAATAAAATCGTGACATGTGGAAACGCACACTCCTTCCTTGTTTGTGTTACCTTTTGGAGTAGAACAGACGCATGAGTAAAATAAAATGATTTAAAAATTGAAGAAGCGGTTTAAAGTATATAAAATGAACAAGAGTATGAAGAAGAAGAATGGAATATTTTGATTTTTGGACTCATAATAGTCCAGGACCAGGCTGTGCAGCCGGAAGGGTTCCCATAATGTGGTTCCTCTGTGTTTAGTTTACATTGTATGCGCAATGGAACAGGGCTGTAATGTTTGTGACCGCGGTTAGCGGTCTAGTTAGCAGCGCCCGCAAGGGTGCGTACACGCGGGCGTGTTACGTCACGCGCTGCAAGTATAAAATAAAGGTAGGCGTGGCCGGCAGTTAGTCCGGGACCAAGCGGTAACACAAACTGGTGTCCCGAGTCTGTTTAACGCCGCAGTGCTAATAGTTGACGCGCATGCGGCCCCCAAGACTCCACACTGGCGACGAGGGTCCGTAGACCCATGCTGTGCCCCCAGCTGCCCCACCTCGGCCGTGCTCCGGCTGTACAGAGGCTCCCGTGCGAGGCGGGCCCTGCCGAGCTGCACGCTCCGCGCCGGGTGCCGGTGGTCGACAGCTGACGAGGGCGGCCATCCCCGCTGATGCTCCTGCCGGGGAGGAGGACCGCCGACGGGCGAGGCGTGCCCCCGAGAGGCGAAACTTGCATCTGGGCCCAGAAGGTTGTGGCGTGAGTACCGCCCCCAGCGCAATTGCGGCACGAAGCACATGCCCTCATTCCTACTGCACACTCAGGGGAGAAGGCCAGTGCCAGGGCGTGAAGCCCCAGAATAGACTGCCCAGCGGCGCGCCCACGAACAAGGCCGACAAGTCACGTGGCAGAGCCAAAGGCGGAGGTGCAACCGGCCGGAGCGGCGAGCACGTGTCGTCAGAGGCCTCGCGCTAGGACCCTCTACGCGCCGGCATGGCGGCAATACCCCCCATAGAGCCATTTGTTGTGGACGGCGCCCCTGCATCCCTGGCACCGCGCTGGAAGGA
This sequence comes from Lissotriton helveticus, assembly GCF_964261635.1. Classification (NCBI taxonomy): domain Eukaryota; kingdom Metazoa; phylum Chordata; class Amphibia; order Caudata; family Salamandridae; genus Lissotriton; species Lissotriton helveticus. Next base: position 261,837,721 of record NC_136071.1, read on the forward strand.
CTGGACGGAGTGTCTGCAGTTCTACTTTGAGGGTGCAGGCACGGCAAGGGAACGCCGCAGGGCGCTACTTCTTCATCTAGGAGGGAAGGATATCCACAGGATTTACAAGACCCTAGTGGAAGCCACGCCAAATACTTATGTCACGCTCCTCAATGCGCTCAATGCACACTTCGAGCCCATGGCCAGCAAAGACTATGAACGGTTCATATTCCGCCAAGCCAAGCAGGAAGCTGAAGAATCGCTCAACGCATTCCATGGCAGGCTTAAAGAACTCGCCAGCACCTGTGGGTTTCGTGATGAGCAAGAGGAGATACGTGGCCAAATAATACAAGGCTGTTACTCATCAAACCTGAGGGTGAAGATCCTGCAAGAAGATGGAAAATCGCTAACGGACATCCTGAAACTTGGGCGCTCCAAAGAACTGTCGCAGGCGAGGGCGTCACACATGGAGGCGGCCCTCCACCGGCCAGTCAAGGTGGAACAGGTCAACACAGCCGAACAAGTCAATGTCGTCCGACCCAAGTCGCGCCAATTTGGAGGGAAGAAGCCACAAGAAAGGCGCAAAGAATGTGGATACTGTGGAGGCCAGCCCCACCGCGCTCAAGACTGCCCAGCCCGTGGGAAAAGATGCAGCTCGTGCGGACGGATAAACCACTTCGCAGTGGTGTGTAGATCCACGAGGCCGAAGAACGAGGCTGCCCACGCCATAAGAGAAAGTCAGGACAGCGAAGATATGGACGATGATTCCAGTGACTACCCGGTCCACTACGTGTTCGCCATCGACCAACCGCAGAGAAAGAAGAGGCGCCTCCCAAAGTGTCGCATAAGGATACATCAGCAGGAAGTAAGAGCCACGATCGACACTGGAGCCTCGATTGAGCTCATGGCGGCGAATGTGTACAACCAACTGCGAGACAAACCGACTCTGAAGGCGGCAAGGATCCGGGTATTCGCGTACGGACAGAAGACCCCAATCCCCCTGATCGGTTGCTTCCAAACGGAACTGCAGCACCAAGACCGGAAGGTCCCGACGACCGTCTACTTCTCCAAGGAGGGCAGTGGCATGCTCATCAGTGGGCAAGCGACAGAAGAACTCCAACTGATATCGTTCGCGATGGCCGTACTAAAGGAGGAGTTAGACACGATACTAGAAGAGTTCGAAGACACGTTTAGAGGCATCGGATGCCTCAAAGGGACGGTGGTGTCCCTCCACATTGATCAATTCATCCAACCTGTCGCCCTCAGACATCGGAGAATAGCATTCCACCTAACGAAGAAGGACGATGAAGAATTAGACGCCCTCGAACGACAGGGCATCGTCGAGAAAGTCAGTGGGCCTACCCCGTGGGTGTCTCCGATCGTGGTGGCACGCAAGCCTAAGCAGCCTGGCCAGGTTCGCATATGTGTAGACATGCGCCTACCCAACGCGGCGGTCAAGAGGGAACGGCATCTTACCCCCACAAACGATGACATCTTGGGGGAGTTAAACAGAGCAAAATGGTTCTCCAAGATGGACCTCAGGTTGGGCTATCACCAGCTTCCCCTTCATCCCGACTCCCGCTACATCACCACGTTCTCCACCCACATGGGTCTCAGACAGTATCGGCGCCTCAACTTCGGTATCTCCAGCGCCGCGGAAGTCTTCCAGAACACCATCCGAGAGGTTCTGAGCGGGCTCCCGGGAGTCCTGAACGTCAGCGACGACCTGCTGATATATGCGAACTCCATTGAAGAACACCATCAAAGGTTGAGGGGCGTGCTACGGAGAATCAAAGACTCGGGCCTGCCCTTGCACCGCGAGAAGTGTCAGTTCCTCCAGAACAAGATCAGCTTCTTCGGATACACCTTCTCGGACCAAGGAGTAGCCCCAGACCCAGACAAAGTGAGAGATGTGCAGGAAGCCCCTGCTCATCCAACATATCGGAAGTGAGAAGCTTCCTGGGCATGGTGAATTTCTGCGGGAGATTTATCCCGTATTTGTCAAACCTCACCAGGCCCCTCCGAGAGCTCACCAAGGCCACCACCCCCTGGCCGTGGAGCAAAGAACAGGACACAGCCTTCCGAGACACCAAAGCCGCGCTGTCGGCAGACAAAACCCAGTCATACTTTGACGCAGCGAAACCCACCAACATAGCCGTGGATGCCAGCCCTTACTGCCTGGGAGCCGTGCTGACACATCGCCAAGGGGAGGACGACTGGGCACCCATCGCTTACGCCAGTCGGTCGCTGACCGAAACAGAACAAAGATACTCCCAGATAGAGAGAGAGGCGATAGCGATCCATTGGGCCTGCAGACATTTCCATGTCTACGTGTATGGACACCCATTCACAGTGTCAACAGATCACAAGCCTCTGATCCCTCTATTCCGAGGGTCAGTGTCCAAGCCACCGCCCCGAATAGAGAAGTGGATTCTCCAACTGCAGGAATACGACTACCAAGTTGAGTACAAACCGGGAGCGACAAACCCGGCAGACTATCTCTCCAGACATCCCCGAGACGCCACCAACGGAGAGAAGGAAGACGCAGAGGAAACAGAGGAATACGTGAAAGTCGTGCTGGAAAGGTCAAGACCTCTGCCAATGAGTTTGGAGATGATCATTAAGGCCACTCGCAACAACGAGGTACTCCAGCTGGTGATGAATGCTCTACAAGCCAACGACTGGAGAGCCGTTCAAGCGTCACTAAGTAAAAGGACACCACAAGCAAAGAACTCCCTGGAGACATTCCTGAGAGTGAAAGAAGAACTGTCAGTCGACGGCCAGGTGTGCCTACTAAGAGGACCGCGGATCGTGATGCCGGAAGGCCTCACCTGGCAAGCAGTCGAGCTAGCGCACCGCGGACACCAGGGCATAGTGAAGACCAAGAGCAGGCTCCGAGCTAAAGTGTGGTTTCCGGACATGGACACCAGAGTGGAACAGGCCGTCAAAGAGTGCCGATGGTGCCAGGCCGTGGGGCAACCTGAACGTCAACCCCCAGTCATCACAGAGGACAACCCGCAGAGGCCGTGGTAATGCATCAGTGCAGACTTGGGCACCTCCCTGACGGAAGATATGCACTTGTCATCATAGACGACTTTACCAAATACCCTGAAGTGGAAGTCGTAACAACTCTCGCCGCCAAAGAGGTCAATGCAAAATTTGAGAAAGCAATCGTCACGCACGGCATATTCGAGTGTGTCAAGACGGACAACGGGCCACCGTTTCAAGGGCAAGAATTCGGAGAATACTTCAAAGATTGGGGAATCCATCACCGGAAAGTGACCCCCCGCTGGCCTCAAGCCAACGGGGAAGTAGAGAGGTTCATGCGCACGCTGAACAAAGTTATCAGAATTGCCCATGCTGAAGAAGCCCCCTTGGAGAAAGCAATCTACACATTCCTTGTAGAGTATCGGCTCACTCCACATCGCACCACGTAGGCAGCTCCAGGACCCGCTGCCATGGGTCGGGTAGTCCGAGACACCCTTCCCAGCCATCCAAACTGGACCCCGACCAATGTAGACCCAAGGAAAACCTTATCCAACAGAACCCAGTCTAATGACTATGCCAGTTTTCGTCAGAGGGCCAAAGAACCAACGATCCGAGAAAAGGACCAGGTCTACGTAAAGGATAGATATCCAGGGAGCAAGTTTCGACTCCCATTTGAACCCCGACCATGGACAGTCATTCGCCGCGCAGGCACCATGGTGACAGCTCAAAGAGGAACGGAAACAGTCACATGCAACATATTCTTTTTCAAGAAAGCCTCCCCGAACTCCCCAGGCCCCCAAGGGCGGGAAACAGAAGAGGACCTATCCAGCCAACCTGTCGGACCAAACAGTCCAGGAGGGGGAGACGATGACGCCCCGGGAGAGGACATGGTGGCGAGCCCCGCAGCCACCGAAACTCCCAGAACCAGCAGTCCTTGGTCCCCGGATTATCCCTGGGGCACAGAAAAGTACCCTCAAGAGACTCCGCGGAGGGCGCCTTCCAGGGGAGAAGCCGCAGGATATGGGCTAAGAAGAAATCCGGCCCCGTCCTCCCGGCTGGCGGACTTTGCAGTAGGCTGATCATGAACTTTACATCCATTAGACTGGTAAAGGGCCGGATGGCCCAGTACTTTTTCTACCAAAATTACAAATGACTTATATGCTCTTGTTTTGTTCAAATAAAGGTTAAAAGGAATGTAATGTTCGTGACCGTGGTTAGTGGTCTAGTTAGCAGCGCCCGCAAGGGTGCGTACGCGCGGGCATGTTACGTCACGCGCTGCATGTATAAAATAAAGGTAGGCGTGGCCGACAGTTATTCCGGGACCACGCGGTAACACAAACTGGTGTCCCAAGTCTGTTTAACGCCGCAGCGCTAATAGTTGATGCGCATGCGGCTCCCAAGACTCCACAAGGGCGTGGACCGTGCTCGCACGCCTTTACAAATGCAAAGCATTAAACAAGACAAACATTTAGATGACTTCAGAGAACACAAGGTGTGCATCACAGAACTTTCCAGAGGCTTTTAAGACGGGCATTAGAGATGCAGCTATGAGCACAATAGTGGGTGCCAGGTAAACGATTACTAAAGAGTTAAAAGAAGTAGAGCACGAACTGGGCAAACTAGAGCAGTTAGCAATCACTGATACATCAAAGGAGTCAGACCTCCAATATGCCCGCATCGCATATGCTGAACTCTTGGAGCGACTACGTGTCATACAGGTAGATTCATGAAAGGAAATTGCGCTCGCAAAGGGCCAGATTCTCAGAATTTGGCCCTTTGCGAGCGCAATTTTTGCATTTGGGATTCATCATCCCAAATGCAAAAATCGGTAATAGCGAAATCGCATATTTGCGAGGAATTGCATTTAAGGAATCTCTATTTAAGATTTCTTAAATGCAATTCATGAACCAATTTTAAATTGCGAATTCGCAATATTTGGTCGCTATTTACCACGAAGTCAGACTTGGTGGTAAATAGCGAAAAAAATAGAAAAAAGCACTTTAGTGCATTTTATTCAGTTGCATGTTACACACACACATGTCCTTTGGACATGTGTGTGCGCAACACCTGTGTAAATTTGCATTTCAGGGGTGCTACAGGGTGTCCTTTGGACACCCCTGGCACCCTTGAAATCGCATCCTTATTTGCAATTAGAAAATTGCTAATTGCAAAAAAGGAATAACTTCCCATTCATTCCTATGGGCCAGTAGGCCCATAGGAATGAATGGGAAGTTATTCCTTATTTGCGATTAGCAATTTGCTAATCGCAAATAAGGAATGTGTAGGAATCGCAATTTATTTAGCGATTCCTACATGAATCCCGTTTTGCAAGTCCTTAATAGCGATTCCTTATGAATCGCTATTAAAGACTCGCAAAACGGGTCTTTGATGAATCTACCTGATAGATTCCCGTACATATACTCAAAAACAACAAGCTGAGGCAGATAAGTCTGGCTCCCTTCTAGCCAGGATTTTGAAAGATGCTCCATTCTCCACTCCTATACAAGAGGTGAATATGGTAGAGGGTACTACAGTGCACACACAGTTGGACTTCATCACTGCCTTTATGAAGTATTATGATGGTCTCATATTCCCCCAGTTATTGGAAACACACCAAAAAGAGTTAGCAACACCCATTTCAAAACTGAAATTAAGGAAGCGATCAAAGAACTCCCCAGAGATAAAACCCCAGGGCTAGACAGCCCCTGGTTGAGTTTTATGAGATATTCTCATAGACAGTGGTCCCCCAGCTAGAGCACCTATACCGCGAGGCACTAGACACAGGGTCTCCCCCCCTCACCACATGACAGGCAGTGGTCACATCCCTTCTGAAATCAGGCAGGAACCCGTCGGACATGTCCAGATATCGACCTCTCTCTTTATTAAATATTGAATATAAAATACTAAGCAAAATCTTAGCCCACGGACTACTTCCCTATATGCCCAAACTAATACATATTGATGAATGCAGTTTTGTACCTGGCTGCAGTACCTCCCTCAATATTAGGAGACTGTACCATATCATGACCTCCACAACTGCGGATCATGCTGGATCGGGTTGCATTTCCCTAGACTTAAAACAAGCTTTTGATAGCCTAAACTGGAAATATATGCTGATCACCCTTTCGAAGTTTGGGATTCTGCGAGAGTTTGTGAGTTGGGTTGCTGTTATATGAGGCACCTACAGCGCCGGCCTGCACAAGAGCCCACATTTCTCAACCCTACTCGGTAGCACGGGCACGCGGCAGGGATGCCCATTGTCCCCTCTTTTGTTTGTACTAACACTCGAACCATTAGCCATCAAACTACATTCGGTTGCCGCAGAGAACTGTATTAAGATCGGCAATACTACTTATATTCTCTCCTAATATGCAGATGATATTATTCTTTACTTAAGCAATTTGCAGGGTGATCTTGAACACATCCCGGGTGTGTTTGCCCACTTCCAGAATCTCTCAGGCCTTTCCATTAATGACTCCAAATCGTATGCCTATTACTTCCGTGACACAGCGCGAGTGGAGCCGGTCCACTTTGGCTCCTGGACACTCCGAGTCGCACCCACTACTTTCAAATACCTTGGTATACAAATATATGGAGGAGCACAGGAGCTGCTGGACGGTAACCTATTACGTGCGACCAGGGCACTTAAAAATCAGATTACATTCTGGACCTCACTCCCGCTTTCGGTGGCGGGGAGAGTTGCCATTTCCAAAATGGTAATGCTCCCAAGACTGCTATATTATTTTACAAACCTACCTATAGTAGTGCCACCAAGTATCTTTAAGACCGTGAACACACTGCTATTAGAATTTGTATGGGGTGGGAGCCACAGGAGAGTAGGGCTCACGAATATTCAACGGAGCACTGATCAGGAAGGCTTAGGAGTCCAGGATTTTAAGGCATACTGCTATGCGAGTCAACTCCAATGATTATCATACTGGACAGCAGCATGTAATCTCCATAAGACAGGGATGATGCGACAGACATTAGACCGAGGGGCCCTTCATAATCTCTTACTGCCTGGAAGAAGGACCCCCATGGCAACTCCCTCTCTGCTGAAGGTGGCCCTCACGTATTAGTACAAAACAATACAATACACTAACAGGTTGCTTTCCTATGCCCCTAACATTCCAATAATGGGGATCCCCACACCGACTAGAGTAATTACTGCCAGAAGCATTTCCAGTTGGGCGCCGGAGGGAGTGAACACTGTAGTATTGTTGTTTAAAGACAACCTATTATTGGATCATGAGAACTTTGTTAAAAAACAAAGAGTACCAAATTCCCTTAACATTCTACATGCGAGTACAAGCAGGTATATTAGGTGGCACTGGGGACCAGGTGGTAGAGAGCCACCCTAGCACAATTTAGTATACACAACACATCTCATGGGCAATGGAAGACATCTCACTCGATGGCTGCACTGGATGCGCTCAGGGAATGATGGGACACAGATATAGGCAGATCCATCCCTGACAAAGAATGGGATCTCATACTGGAATAACCCCTAAAAGTATCTTGCAATGCTAAATCTAAACTTATTCAGCACGATACTACACATGGCCTATCTTACGCCGCACCGTTTAAAAAAATAATGTACCCGGGAGTGAAGTACCTGTGTCCCCAGTGCCCTGCACTGTCTGCTAATCCGCTCCTAATGTTATGGGCTTGTCCTCGACTGTCCCCTTTCTGGGCAAGACGAGAACCATAGGAACTGTTGCAGATATAGTGGGTGGAGATATGCCAGAATACCCTATACTCAAGTTGACCTCTGACCTATGGGTGAGTTTATTATCCTCTACCCCCCGCCTGACCGAGGGTGATGCAGACACTCTCTACACTCACTATATTAATTGGTTACAGGCCACCTTAGATATAGCTGCCCCTCAAAAAATTATCAAGGAGAAAACCAAGTTAAAAAAGTCTCCTTGGTATACCCCTGAGCTAAAAGAGTTAAAGCGTACATGCAGGAAATTCGAAAGAACGTGGAGATATACTCTCAAGGAAGAAGACAAAACCAGCTACCGAGAGGCCATTAAGAAATACAAAACTAAGACCACACTGGTACAAGCTCGGTTCTACGAGGAAAAAATTACTAACTCCGCTAACTCCTCAAAAGAACTATTTCAGATAGTAAAATCCCTAATCAATACCCCCTCTTCCCTGCAAAATCCTCTCGAAGCCCAAACTCGCTGTGACGCCCAAGCTGAGTATTTTTATCAAAAAATACAAAATATCTCTTCTTCTTTTGTTCAGGCCAGCCACCAGTCAGTGGTCAATGACACAGCTTCTTCTTCTACTGACAGTTCACTTGCTGAATTTCCATTACTAAATGAAGAATTGCTTGACTCCCTCATGCTGAAAGTCACTACAGGCTCTCCACTAGACCCTGCCCCCCCACGACAGCTCATGAAAATTGCTGACACCATCAGACCAGCAATTTTAAACATTGTAAATAAGTCAATCAGCTCAGGAACAGTCCCAGGTACTTGGAAATGCGCGCAAGTCAAAGCCTTGTTAAAAAAAAACAATCTTGACCCTAGCAACATGACTAATTACCGCCCTATTTCACTTCTTCCTTGGGTGGCTAAACTGCTTGAGAGACATATTAACACCAGTCTTATGTCTTACTTGGAAACAAACCATCTGCTTCACGACTCACAGGCAGGGTTCCGTCCTAAACTGGGGACAGAAGCGGCACTTCTGACGGTGACTGAATTAGCACGCAGGTACATGGATCAAGGCGGCACCACAGCAATAATGCTGCTAGACTTAAGTGCCGCCTTCGATACCGTGAATAGCAACATCCTCCTCTCCCGCCTACAACTCCTTGGAGTAACGGGCAGCGCCATTCTATGGCTTCAATCCTTCCTGGAAAATCGCACATTCCAGGTGGTAGAGGGTGAAGTCCACTCAAAAACCTGGCCTCTCAACCAAGGCGTGCCTCAGGGCTCCTCCCTGAGCCCAACGCTTTTTAATGTTTACATGCAACCTCTGGCAGAAATCGTCCGTCCATTTGGCTTTGACATTGTGACTTACGCTGACGACACTCAGCTGGTGCTAGCTCTGAATCAGCCAGGCCACACTCTCTCAAACTTGAGTAGCTGTCTGATAGCGGTCACAAACTGGATGGCTTCCTCCCATCTTAAATTAAATGGGGATAAAACAGAACTTATGTTCCTGGGAAATTCAGCCCACCCCAGCCCCATCCTACCTTGGCCACCCTGCATGGGTTCTCCCCCTGAACCAAAAAAGCAAATTAAAAGCTTGGGCATGTGGCTAGATAACACCCTCACTTTTACTCATCAAGCCACCATTCTATCCGTCACCTGCTTCGGACTGATGCGCATGCTGCGGAAAGTCCTGCCTCTTCTCCCTTTCCAGGCTCGCAGGATACTGGTCCAGGCCATTATCCTGTCTCGCCTGGACTACGGGAACGCCCTCTATCTGGGTGCACCGAGTAGCACACTTAAAACACTACAGGTCACCCAGAACGCTGCAGCGCATCTGCTGCTGGGCCTTTCCCGTAGCCACTCAGGCACCATGGCCTTGAGAAACTTACACTGGCTGCCCATTCAAGCCAGAGTTAAGTTTAAAGCAATGTGCATCATGCATAAGGCCATGAGGAAAAACGCTCCCGCCATGATCTGCTCCTTAGCCACTCCCTATTATCCCCATAGATCTTTGCGGTCAAGCACAGCTTTTCTGGCAACTGCACGGAAAATTAAACGAGCCAGGTGGGGCGGACGCTCCTTCTCCCTCAATGCTGCCACTACCTGGAACTCCTTACCTCCTGCGCTCCGTAATGAGCCCAATCTGTTAAAATTCCGCAAATCCCTTAAAACTTTTCTTTTCTCCACATAATTCAGTAAGTTTTCCCCAGAAGTAAGCAACTTTAGCGCTACGAGGCCTTCGGGTAGATCTGCGCTTTATAAAACCCCCTTTCATTTCACTCAGGCTACGCCGTAAACACAAGAAACAAACGGTGCAATCCTGATTTGCTAACATAGCCCTCATACTGGCAAAACGTTCAATTACCATGAGGTGGAAATCTGCACTACCTCCTGCAATACTTACCTGGCACAGAGAAGTAGTCAGATGGGGAAGGATCAAAAGCATGGCAATAAGGAGGGAGGAAATTTGGGGCCGACGAAAACCCCCTATTTCACTAGAATGAGACGCAATGCTTGAACTCTTTGCAGCTTCCGAGCACTCACTACAGTAAGATACTATGGTTTAGTGATTTACCTATTAATGTAAAATGTAGCAATAGAATTCAGATACTAACTAGCCACAAATGCACACTGTCATACACAAATCATACAGATAATACACACAAGCCAGGACTAATCTATCTAATTATAGATCTACAAAAAGGGCAGGAGTGAGTCCAAGGGAGGGAGAGGGTGGGATTGTTTCTGTTACAAGTTACCAGGAGTGGGGTGGGCTGTACTAAACTGGTGACGATAATATGCATATACAAGTACCGCAGACACTGACATGGTGATTTATAATACTGTCATTGTAACTTCTGTGGTGCTTCTATTTCTGAACCATATATATGCTAAATGTAATGATTGTTTTCAGACTACTGAATAGAGCACCTATATGTATTCTACAGCATTTGGTTTTCTGTCATGCTGGATTGTCAATTTGAAAATCAATACAATATGTTTAAAAAAAAATAATTCCAAGAAGTTAACACAGTTCATGTTGGTGGTGTCGTCTGGGTGGAAATTGAGGTCTCTGAGGAAGATTTAGTGCTTGGATTCTATGGTGAGTGGGGCGACAAAGTCTGTGATGATATCGCAGAGGCCGATCTGTAGTCCTGGAGGCCTGTAGGCAAGGGTGCCTCTGATTGTAGCTTTGTAATCAGTGTGAAGTTGGAAATGTAGGTGTTCCATGATCTGTGTGGTTTCTTTGTCGATTGGGGTGGAGCGGATTCATTGTTTGTGGGTACTGGCAATGCCGTCCCTGTGTTTGTTGGCACAGTACACCACTCTACTCTGCCTTGCTGTGCTGTCGTGTATGCAATTTGTGCATTTATGTGGCCGAGGGGTTATATTTCACACTGAACCACACAACTCTACTTAGCAAGCTACCTTGCTACACCGCAGTAATGGATAAGGGCAAATATTTACCATATTTTACTTATTTGTGTGGTATCCAGTAGTTTCTTTACACACACAGTCATCTCTATAGTCCAGAACATTAGACATTGAGATCCATCTCTGATGGGGATAGGCACTGTCACACTTGGAAATATGCAAGTGCTCAAGCTCAATTCATTTCTTCATTGCACAAGATTCTGATCTGCAGAGTAGTACAAATGTCTTCACTCAGCCCCACTCACTTGTATTTGTACATGACTCCTCTGGCAATCATCATTCAGATCCAGCAACTCTACTTCATCTCACACAATGATGACACCTTGATCATACATTAACTCTCAGGAGGCACCAACACCACCAACATTTGTTACATTATGCAATTGACCAATATACCTACCTGTAGGTGAGAGCTGTGGCTCATGCTGAACCTCACAAGATAGTAGATAGGATATTCTGCAACATGTCCCTACCCTGGACGCCCACACAACTAGACCCAAACACCACCTTCTCTAACTATCCCAAAAACCTGCCATTCGTCCTGTACACCTACCTCACCCTGTCACTTCACTATTCCCTGTTTCATCGTCACCTGCTTTCACATATGTTGCATAGTCAGACTTTTCTTCTTATGGCCCCCTCCTGACAACTGTGACACCATCACCCAGGCCCACATCACAAGTAGAATGTATTACACCAATTCGCTCTTCTGCGGCATCCCTGCATGGATGCCACACATGTGGAAAACTATAAAACACAGTAGTGCCTGACTATCATTCAGCCTACTTTGTGGCAGACACATTACACCTCACCTGTTTGAGATACAATGGCTCTCCATTCAGACACACTGCCAGTTCAATGTGCTCAGCCACACCTACAGGGCACTACACTACCAGGGACCCAACTAGCTCACAAGCCATCTATGCTTCCAACAAAACACTCATGGAGCTCTGCTGTGCATCACTTGCATTCTCCCCGTCCCTAATATTCATTTGAGAAAGACAGGAGGCATTGGGGTCCCTAACATGACAGATAACACCTGTTAAAATCACACACAGCAAAACAGGACAACTGCATGCAATATGATTTAGTGCTAGTGACAGAACACCTTGCTCTTCACATGATCCTACTTGGAGAGTCTTAGCATAGTCCGCACCTGGATCTCCTTTTGGGTGAGAAGTTAATCGTCTGGCACTCCACTTTTGGCTCCCTAGCCCCAAGACAAGCACACTTACTTCATAGTGAAAGAGGGTGTGCATTGTCACTGACATATCTGTTATGTTTCCAAGGTTCATGCATGATGTGCTGCTACAGCCCAGATGTTTCCTTTGTATTGTGGAACTTGCAGTCCTGGTCAATTCTGTTGTGCATTGCACTGCAAGTCCCAGTATTGAAAGATTCTCTTCCAGTCCTCATTTCTGCTCTCAGGATCTTGGAAACTTTCTGCATTTATAATCATGCCAGTGCTTCTTGTACTCTAGTGCTATCCTTTTTTTGGGGGCCTACACTATTAATCTTATCCACTATGGACCAAATGGCTACCTACTCCCCTAATGGCAATTTGAAGGTGACAAAGGGAAGGCATTGATTCTTTGTTACCTCAACTATTATTATCTGGTTCTCCTCCTCACCAGTAGCAGTTGGTGGTGGGAGTATCTGCCGGGGGGTCGGTGACGTGGGGAGGGGAAGGTGCAGGGTGAGGGGTAGTAATCTATGGTTTACGGAGGATTACAGGTAAGTAAACATATAAATAGATAAAACGAATTTCGTTGCGTGCACTGCATCGCATTTGGGGATGCAGTGCGCGCAACGAAATTTGTTTTATTTATTTATATGTTTACTTACCTGTAACTCTCCGTAATCCATAGATTACTACCCCCACCATGCCCCTCCCCAAGTCACCTCCTGGCAGCTACTCCCACCACCGACCGCTACTGCTCCTCACTGAAATTGACCATCCTCTTCCCCTGGACTGCTGTCTGGCCATCTTGGTGTTGTTGATCTCCATTTGGAAGTGATAGTGATCCTGAAGTGCAGTGAATTCCAATGCGTCCTTTTTTCCTGCAATTGTGTTGCTTTTTTACAAAGTCCTGACATGCAACTCACTCCCAAGGGACACAAAGCTGATTTGTGGCACTTTACGACACGCAAATCAGCTTTGCATCAGGTAGGTTGCAGTTGCGTTACAACACCTTGTGTCGCTTTACTCTCCGTTGCGCAGGAATTTCTGAGGCGCATTCCGTGTTTGCGATATGGCCCGCCTTATCATAAATACAGTGCAGCCATTTCGCACAGAAGTAACAAAATACAGCACAACTTTTAGTAACACTACGGTGCTGAACAGCAGCATTGCATCACTTCTCAAAAATATGGCCTTCTGTTACAGAGGGTGCATGTTGAACAAAGCTGATAAGAGAAGCCAGGAATCCGAGTTATATGATCAATTTGCCATCTGCAAAATGATGGGGCCTACTTGCAGAATGTGAGGAGGGGACCTCGAGTCTCTCATTTCTTCCAGAAATGTGTTGATCATGGGCTGAATGGGGCCCCTCTCAAGAGCTAGGAGAAACCTGAACAGTTGGGTGACCCTTCGGAACGCCACTTTTTGTGACATTCCGTGGCGCAGGAGCCTGCTCCATATTTACCAGGTAGCACTAAGCCACTTTTTTGGGCTTACTATTGCCTCATAACTATTGTGCCCTTTAATGCAGTTTTCTGCATTAAAGGGGCGAGAAATGGGTGTTGCTGGGTGCGATCCCAGCAACATTCATGGCATTTTGACATTGCCCCAGATTTACAAGAAATTGTAAATCTGAGGCAGCGCCAAAAACGTACGCCTCTGCTGGGGAGGCGTAAGGAAGGAACAACTAGGAAAAATATGTCTTTTTCTCCTCGTTTTCACCTTTTCTATGTGTGCCTAAAACCCTTGTGATTGTTTTTGTACAGGAAGGTTTCCCTTCCTGCACAAAAACAATCGTCCCCTCAACGCAGGCACTCTTGCACCATGATGCAAAGGTGCCTGCGTTGGCGCACGGCAGCCTCTTGTGCGCTGGCGCAGGGGAAAAGGACAGGAATGGACCATATCTGATAGATATATCGCATTCCTGCCCTTTTATTTTGCCGTAGGGCAGACCAGCAGGAAGGCCTGCTGCTCTGTCCTACGGCAAAAACACATAAATGAGGCCCTAAGACTTTAATTCTCAAGAACAGAGGTCTACGATGCTTGTATTTACAAAATGCCAATCACTTCGTAACTGTTCTAATTAATGACGATATCACAGGAGCAAATAAAACACGATTTCAAAAATAGCTTGCTTTAGGCTCCTGGTTGGAAGATAATTGCCTTTCAGAGTTTAATGTGTCACTGTGCGTTGTGCTCAGAAATGGATGCTGTAAGCGCCCGAAGATATTTTATTTCTGAGCTGAAGCTTGCTTCATTTCCGTGCCGCTGGTTTTTGCTCAGGCAGAAAATGAGGCTACAAAATGTATCCTGTCTGGATGAAATCATATCATTAAAGATATGACAGACATTTGGGTGAAAGCTAATACAATATGGAATGAATTCACCTCATCTGTTTCAAAACAAATAAAAAATGTAATAAACAAGGGGACTTGAACCTTATTTTTTTTTTTTTTAAATACAACAGCAAAATGAAGTTATTACGAAAACGACAGTGGGAAAATTACATACATTTTACTAGAGTTAGGAAATGTTGTATTAGTGTTGGGGAATTGTGCAAAGGGGAGGTCTATAGGGCAATGCGGCAGTGTCAGATGGGCTGTCTGACAGGTCAGTGTATAGAGAGGACTTTTCTTTTACTGTTGATGTCCCTTGATATATAAATGTAAATGTAAATAAATGTAGTTGAGCTTATATAGCGCACAGCTACCCGCAAAGCAGGTGTCCCGGCGCTTGCTTAGGGAACCCTTCCTGATATTCCCCTGTGAGATAGCAGGGTATCCACAAGGTGAAAGTCAGGCATCCCGCCGCGAGGGGCCGTTGTGGAGATTAAGCAAGCTGTTGCCCAGAGTCGCAGAGTGTGAACCCGTGAGTCGAGGAGGCACCAGGGTGAGAATTATCGAGTCCGTGGAATTTTTTTAGCCCAAGACCCGCCGGGGCGGGGAATTGAACCCTGGTCCAGGACCGCTCTCAGATTCCGGGTCTGCTGCCTCTAACCCCCTCTAACCCCTGAGCCACACTTCTCCATCTCCATCTCCATATTAGCCCATACATTGCCTGCAGCAAACCCAAGTGCATGCCATCTGCTATACCTTGTAAAAGACCAATACCCCATGGGGCAGGGTTACTAATACTTCAGGCAATGCAGCTTGCGTGAAAGGGACAGAGCTGCAATGCACCATATCTAATAAGATGTGGTTCACTTTTGCTCCCTCCTAGTCCTGATGACTGTGCACTGCCTAGTACCAATGCAGGCACCTTTATGCCATGCTATAAGGGTACATACGTTACACACACAATTGTTTTTGAGCAGCAAGGGATAACTTCCTGCACAAAAAAATCAATCCTAAGGGGCAACTTTCTCCTTTAATGCATGACACAGAATGCATTACCATGGACCTCATTTATGGGTCACTAGCGGTCTCAGTTGTGACTCCTGGCGTTTTTGTTTTTTTCAGACTTTTATATAGCACGAACTTGATCCGAAGGTATGAAACATCAGAGCACTTTACATGAGCACCAGTTACGTTACACAAGGACACATACATTTTTTTGAAAGGCACGGTGAGATTAACAGCCTGATTCATGTAGCTAAAAGCGCTCGCAAAAGGGCCAGATTCTGAGAATCTGGCCCTTTGCGAGTGCGATTTTTGCATTTGGTATTCATCATCCCAAATGCAAAAATCGCTATTTAAGAATTCGCATATTTGCGAGGAATGGCATTTAAGGAATCTCTAATAGAGATTCCTCAAATGCTATTCATGACACAATAAAAAATTGCGATTTAGCACTTTTGGGCCGCTATTTACCGAGAGGTCAGACCTCTCGGTAAATAGCAAAAACTCAGAAAAATGCTTTTAAAAGCATTTTTCTAAGTTGCATGTTGCAAACACACATGTCCTTTGGACATGTGTGTGCGCAACACCTGTTCAATTGTGCATTTTAGGGGTGCTACAGGGTGTCCTTTGGACACCCCTGGCACCCTTAAAATCGCTATCTGATTTGCGAGTTGCAAATTGCTACTCGCAAATGAGGGATACTCCCCATTCATTCCTATGGGCCTTTTGGCCCATAGGAATGAATGGGGAGTTATTCCTTTTTTTGCGAGTAGCAAATTGCTACTCGCAAATAGAGAACATGTAGGAATCGCTATTGATTTAGCAATTCCTACATGAATGCCGTTTTGCGTGTCCTCAATAGCGAGTCGCTATGATTCGCTATTAGGGCCACGCAAAACGGCCCGTACATGAATCAGGCTGTAAGTGATTTGCCCAGAATTACAGGACGTTGAGTGTTATTGCTGAGACTCAAACCCGGTTCACCAGATTCGAGATACACCGCCCTAGCCCGTTAGGCCACATCCTCATCCTTTACTAGTCCTGTTACTTCCTGGATAACCCCAGGCTTCAAAAGTGGCAAAGGCAGTGTCAAGAGCAAACAAGGGGCAGCTTTACATTCCTTATTTTCTGGCTGCTTTGTATTACACTAATAGTGAATAATATTGTACTATTCCTTGTGAGTGTAACAAATAAATAAAACAAACTTAAATGAAAGGGGACCTTTGGTGACAGCTATGGTAAGCAAAACTTGTTTTAAATGTATGTTGTGTACGTACTTGCAGGTGAGAGTGTGTTTATGTGAAAGAGACTATGTGTATGTGTGTGAGCCTGTAGAAATGTGTATTTCTGGGAACGTGTCAGGAAGTCAGTGACAGGCAGTGTGAGCAATAGAGTGAGTTTGTGTCCCAGATTTGCTACTTTTGATGCAAGGCTATGCTGGATGAAAGTTGCTGTGCTGATTAGTGACAAATGGAGAGAAAGAAATGTGTCATATCTACTAAGATATGATGCATTTGTTCTTTCCCCTGACCTCTGGCACGCTTTTGGCAACCATACATTAACACACACACACCCTTGTGTCATAGTGCAAGCATGTGTGTGTTCCCTAAAGTATAAGTTTTGTCCTGGAAGGCATTCTTTCCAGTAAAATCTCTGGAGCATATTATCAAGCAGGGCGTTAAAATAATCGCCATTTTAGCGGCAGAAAACTGGAGCTAAAGCGGTGATAATGGGCTTGATAATATGCCCTGGAGAATTCCAATATTAGCCCATGTTCACCCCAGAACATGGGGTTCTATTGGAATTCACAAGCCCATTATCGCCTCTTTAGCGGCAGTTTTCTTCCGCTAAAACTGAGATAATTTTTAACACCCTGCTTGATAATATGCCCCTCTATTCTTTAAGGCTTTTCACACTTTATATGTGTGCTGTACAATGCAGCAAACATGCAAAGTTCAAAAAATGAGGAGAAATGAAAACATGCCTCCTTGCTACGCCTGCCTTGAGGAGGAGTATGGTTTGGCACAAATTGCTGTCTACCAATGTTTTAGGGGCAGCATTAGCAAGGCCAGCCTGTAGCGGTTGCCATGTATTTTTAAGTTTACTGCTCGAGGAGAGGGTGGAATAGTATATTTCGAGCTGGGCACTGCAATGTATTAGGTCTGATAACCATGATATTGTCATGGGGATTTTGGGCCTGATTACAATGGTCGTCCGACCGCCACCGACAGGCTATCGGTGGCGGTCTGACTGCCGACAGCCCTTCGGTCTGACCACCAGATTACAATTCTGGTGGTCGGACCCACAGCGGTCGGAGGAAATACTGCAACCTCTGTCAGGATCCTAGATCCCAATGCGGCGGTGGTCAGAGTTGTATCCCTGAATGGCAGTGGTGCGGTGGCAGACACCACCGTCGGGATTAAGACATCCTTTCCAACAGACGTTTCATAGCGGATAAGACCACCATAAAGAGGCTATCAGAAAGGGATATAGGGGCCCCAAACAGGGCCCTCATCCAGCTGCGGCCAGTGTAAAGTTGCCCTGAGGGCACATGTAGTGCCCCCACTCACCTCCGGCATGGTGGTTATATCGAAATGCGGAGGCCGGACCAATGCCTGCTTTTTAGGCGGCCTACTGCCCGTTGCAATTCCGGGCAGCGGTCTGACTGGCCACCATCAGAATCAGCCCCTTTATTTCTTCCCCATATGTATGTATTAGAACCTGGCATCATCAGGGTGGTCTACCCCCAGGTTTTGTGCCTTTTACCTCCTGTTTTTGCTGATTCCATTTGTTGGCCTTAGGACTCTGACCACTTTACCACTGCTTACCAATGCTAAAGTGTATGTGCTTCTCCCCTAAGCATGATGACATTAGTGTACACCTGATTGGCATATTTGTTGTACTGATAAGTCTCTTGTAAAGTGGTATACCATATACACAGGGCCTGTATTTCAAATGCTACTGGTGGGCGGGTGCATGATTGTGCCACCCACAGAAGTAGCCTTACAGACCTGTCTCAGGCCAGCCACTGCAGTGCAAGTTTGCACATATGTTGCCACTTCGACTTGGCATTTCAAACTACTTGCCAAGCCTTAAACTTCCTTTTCATTACATATAAGTCACTTCTGAGGTAGGCCCTAATTAACCCTAAAGGCAGGGTGCTATGCAATTTAAAGGTAGGGCATGCACCCTTATGTTTTGCACATCCTGGTAGTGACAAACAGCCTATTTTGTTTTTCACTACTGGAAGGCCTACTCCTCTCATAGGCTAGATATGAGAATTCCTTAATACACCTATAAGTTGTAATTCCTGATCAGAGAGGAGTAGCCTTTTCATGTTTTATATGGTTGGAATGATAATAATAAATCCTCATTAGTGGTGAAGGGATTTAACATTACTTTTTTAGAAATGCCACTTTTAGAAAGTGGACATTTCTCTGCACTTACGGGTCTGGATGTCTGTCAGTCTGTCTCTAATAGACGTCTGGGGTGGGTGACAGCTGCACTTTTTGCATTCCCTCTAGACAGCCTCAACACAGGAAGGATAGGTGTGTCTGAGTACCCAGCCACATGCATCTTCATTCTGATGGCCTTGCCTGGGCAGGATGAAAGGGAGCGGCTAACACTTCACTTTAATAGGCTGTTTCCCGTCTCCACACAAAGGACTGATTACCCCAATGCACACAGAAAGCCAGGCAGACAGGACTGCGTTGAAAGGGATCCTTGTGCACTTCGGAGGGTTGCTTTGCAGTCCCCCCCCTCCCCCACATCAAAGACACTTTTGGGTATAAGTACTGGGTCTCTGACCCCTTAAAATCAGACGCTTCTGGATCTTGAACTAAACCTGTGTCATACCTTGCTGGTCTCTGACTCTGTTGAAAGTAAGCTGGACTTTGCCTTACTCCAAGTGACCTCCAAAGGGTTGTTGACTTGCCTCCTGTTGCTTGAGACTCAGGCATATCAAAGTATCTACCCCTGATCATGTGCCTTTCTCACTGGAAGTGGCCCAGATACTTGCAACATGGATTTTGATGCATCTCCTGTCTGTGTGAAACAGAACCGGCACATTGACCTGGATGCGTTAGTAAAATCGGAGCATCGCATAGGAGCCAGCACTTTCCCTCCAGAGATAGATGCATCGGACAATGTATCGCTGCAGCAGCAAATTGGTGAGATCGATGCATCCTCTTGAATGCATGGTAGAATCTGGTGCATTGCTCGATGTCTCTCACCTCTGGTACGCGTCTTCAGGACTGGCGAATCACCTTCACTGGGTGGAGAAGACCGATGTAGCTAGCTGTTTGTGACCAGGAAAGGTACTTTGTTCATTGGGACCTGCATGGGTCCTGTATCCAACTGGTGCTCCACCACAGTTGGCTCAGACATTGACTTTGCCCCAGTCCAGCATGATCTAAAATAACCTTTTTAGCTCTACCTGCTTCTAATTGCTTTACTGCATTTATTCTTTTAAAATTCAGCATCTCAACTTCTTTACATTGGAGTTTTGTTATTGGGGTCTTGTTTTGTTCAGAATAATCTAAACTACTTTGCTAAACCTTTGTGAAGTCTTTTTGTGATATATTAACTGTGTTACTGTGTGTGCTGCACAAGTACTTTACACATTGCCTCTTTAGATAAGCCTGACTGCTCTCTGTCAAGCTCCCAGAGGGAAGCTTCCCTGACTAGAGTGGTGGCTCCTGCCTGGCCTGGGTGCATACCTCAGCCAATCAGGAATCCCATTTCTAACAGCATGCAACCCTTCGTTTAGCAAGCAATAGGGCTACTGAAGTGAATCATCGGACAGACAGTGGATTCAGGTTAGTACACTCCCATAGGGCCACATTAGGAGAAGGTGATATATTGCTTCAAATCCTTGCATTCAACATTTTTATAGTGAAGAATAAGACATCATTTACATTATCATGCAACAAAATATATTACTGGACAACACCGAACATCATCACGGATCATGTAATTAAAGCAGCAGTGTAATAAGGATAGCCCAGCGCAACCAAGACAGCATCAGTGGGAGAGTAATTGAATTCCTTTAAAAGATGTCCTAAAAGAAAAAGGAACTAAGCCTACCCATCAGCCTCACAATTCTGCTAGTGAGGGAGGGCATGAAAATCTAATAAAAGAAAAGGGAAGAAAAAGGGTAGGGAATGTTTCACTATTGCAACCTAAGTTAGGGGCGAGGGGCAGATGGGATAAGCAGGAAAACCAATGGCGAAGATCCAAAGGACAAGCCATTGAAAGTTCCAATGGTATTGAGGTTACAGGATATTGACCTTTCTGAAGAGCCATATAAAAAGAGATGGGAGAAATACAGTATAACCCTCCATCAACCCTTTTCTGGGAGCAACTCCTTCAATAAAAGAGATGGAGCACTCTCGGTTGAGGAGAAGTAAAACATAAAAAATCAAATTTAGAGAGGTAATCGGGTAGTAGTTGCCATCGGATTATGATTTTCTGTTCCATCTGGAAGAATTTGTGATCCATCTGTTTCATAGTAGGGAATAGCTGTAGAGATTTTTTTCTACTAGAGGGCAATCAGGAGCTTAACCGCTCCAAACATTTGCCATATCAAAGCCCATTTAGAGTGACTCATGCTTTTCCACTCAAGCGGTCTAATACCCAGAATTATTGTACATGGGTTTGCTGGGATGAGGTACCTTATTGTCCCCTTAATTTGGCCCAAGACCTCCTTCCAACAAGTCTGAATGACTGTTCAAACCAATCAAATATGTAAGTCACCAGCTGCCTGGTGAAACCGCCAACATATTGTCGATGCCATAAGGTACATCCTAGTCAGTCTCATCTTAATCAGGTGCCACTGGTACATTACCTTATAGGCTGATTCTCTATGTGGAATGCTCATGTATGTTTTGGGAATATCTGTCCACAAATATTCCCATTGGTTATCTAGGATCATCAGCCCTAAATTACTTTCCCAGAGTGTATACAATAGATGCTTTATCACTGGGTTAGATTCTTGAATTGCATACTAAGTCCTAGAAAT
Organism: Lissotriton helveticus; assembly: GCF_964261635.1. Classification (NCBI taxonomy): domain Eukaryota; kingdom Metazoa; phylum Chordata; class Amphibia; order Caudata; family Salamandridae; genus Lissotriton; species Lissotriton helveticus. Next base: position 261,859,333 of record NC_136071.1, read on the forward strand.
AAGCCCTTTAGTGCGCTGGAAAAATCAGAGGACCTTTTTCAAAGGGGGTGAGAGGTCTCACTGATGTCAAGGCATTTGGGGGTATATTACCCAGTGGCAAAGTTGACTATATTGAACACGAGAATGTTCTGCTCAGTGGAATTCTTTTTTTTCATTGGTCAAAAGATTTTATATTTGAGCCATGGAAAAGGTCCTTTCTGGTCCTACAGACGTTGTCTGTCCGTTCAGAAAATGTTCTAGATCCCAATGATGATGTAAAGTCAAGGATTCTTACTATGGGTGCGTTTGGGGAAGGAAATGTGGTATAACATTTCTTACGCCCAACTGATCCCAGATAACAAGTACTGATTTTGTGGAGGCAGTTATATAAGCACTCTTTGATCTACTCTGACAAGGAATCAAAACCAAGTACCAGAATGGCCTTAATGTCATAGCACAGTCATCAAGCAGCAAAGACTTTTCAATGTTGCAAAATACCCACTCTGAGACATATCGTAGATGGACTGCCTGAAATACTCAATCAAATTAGAACAGGCGAGACGCCCTTGCTCTTTTGAAAGCATAAGGACTTTGTTAGATATGGGGGGTTACCCACCTCCCCAAATTAATATGCGTGGTTTATTTTGAAGAACGTTTATGTTGGTTAGGGGGATCAGGGTATGGAGGGGCTGTAACAGATATAATATTCTAGGGAAGATATTAATTTTGGCCACATTTATTCACCTTAACCAGGCCACTCCATGACCTGTATAAGAGATTTGAAATTATATCCGGCCTCGGTGTAAACACTGCAAAATCGCATGCCTTTTTCTTTAGGGACCAAGCAACGGACAAAAACATAAGCTTCAGGGACACCCTACTCCAGGTGGCACCAACTACGTTTAAATACCTGGGTATCCAGATTTATAGAGCACACGCAGACATGCTGGAGGGTAACCTTGATAGAACAATACGGTCTTTGAGATCCAGTGTAGTCTTTTGGACCTCATTGCCTTTATCAGTTATGGGGAGAGCTGCAATAGCCCAAATGGTGGTCCTGCCACGCCTGCTATATTACTTCTCTAACCTGCCATTAATAGTGGCATTATCCACCTTCAAAACACTGAATACTCTACTGATAGATCTTATCTGGGGTACGGGACGAAGACGTATCAGTTTGAAAAGGCTTCAAGTGGGCACCCATGCGGGGGGACTGGGAGTCCCAGACTTTCGAGCATATTATTATGAATGCCAGTTGCAATGGTTATCGTACTGGACGGCAGGTCGGAATCTTCAGGAAATAGGATACACTGATGCAGACATTAGCAATGGCACCCTACACACCCTACTGTTACCAGGACACAAAACCTGAGAGATCTGCCCCCATTGTTGAGTACTGCGATCACATGTTGGAAGGCGGCGCTGCATTACACAGGTGCGACCACCACATATGCTGGCAACATACCACTGCTGGGTATCCCACTGACTGTTGGCACGCTCACCAAAAGCACTCTAATGCCCTGGACCGAGGTCGGTGTCACCACGGTAGCTGACCTTTTCGGTCACGAGACGTTATTGGACCATGACACCTTTATTAACGAGACGGGCGCCCCGGCACACCTATATATAACGCATGCTGCATTGGTACACTACATAAAAAAACACTGGGCACCACAAAGGAGGGAACCTGAACACAACGAATTGGTTAAGATGGTACACTATATGGGGAGGGGGAGACATTTGGTCCGCTGGATATATACTGGGCTCAGTACACACACTCGTGTCTCCCTAGACACGTTGAAAACTATTTGGATAGAAGAGATAAGCAGAGATCTGACGGATAAGGAATGGGCGAAAATACTGGAGCATCCATCCCAGGAAGGTGTCAAGGAACTCGAAGTTTAAATTTATCCAAAATATGATACTGCACCGGGTCTATCTGACCCCAGGTAGGCTGGACAAAATGTTTCCCGCACACACAACACTCATGCCCTAGATGCAAGTTAGAGGGGGCGGGTCTATTACATATGCTGTGGTCTTGCCCAACAATAATAGCATATTGGGCCATGGTTAGAGAGGTTACCGGTGAGGCGGCACACCATGTGGTTCTAGACACAGTGGAAGAATGTTTGATAGGTCAAAATATCGATTCATAGATATATAGCAATAATACTGGCTATCAGGAATATTACTATGCGATGGAAATCATGTAAACCTCCTAGGGTGTCCAGCTGGCATGCGGAAATGCTGAAATGGGGCAGTGCAGAGGGTACAGCACTGCGCAGAGAGGAGGCTAGGGGTCTGCGTAAGACACCGATAGCAATAGAGTGGGAAGCTATGTTGGAGGAGCTGAAGTCAGCGGAACTTAATCCAGATGTTTAAATATGCCAAATGTTTGATGGTGATGTATGCTGCCTCTGCCTTATCATCCAACGTACTGTGTAGATACGATGTACTGCAACGTAAATACTTTGAATGTGATTGTGGTGCCCGTGGTTCGTTAATATTGATATGCAAAGAAAAAGTGACCAAGTTAAATGGGGAGGGGGGATTTCATTAGGGGAAGTTATTCAGTTCGCTGTTACATAAGATGTATAATGTGCTTTTCCACATACATATATTACATGTAACTAATGACTGTATACGTAGCACAGCGGCGATTCTGCTGGTACCGTTGGACACATTTTCAAGATGTCAGATATAAACCTATTAATACGTGTTCATGATGACTTATGATCATACATGCACGCTTTGTTAACGGAATCATAATATGTAAGTAACATTGCGCGAATGTATATGGAAATTTGAAACTAAAAAATCAATAAAAATATGTTTAAAAAAAACAAAAAAAAACGAAAAACAGGATAGATATAGAGGTTACCACATTGTCTTTACAATGCAAATGCCTTTACAATGAATGCCTTTACTACGCATATGTCTTTACCATGAATTCCTTCATCATGCAGGCCTTTACCATACATTAATTTACCATGCACACTTGGTAAGTATATTGGTAAGTATATATACCAATGGATAAGTGTTGTTTTAGTTAATTAATATGTTTAAAATGTGTGTGTGTGTATACATATATAAAGGAGTGAGGGGGTAAACGGTCCCAATCCCTTACTAGCCAATAAATTGAGCGTATATTTTTCTCTTTTTCTGGTTTTTGCCCTTGACAGGGGGAGTGACTCCTAGCCACCTAGAGTAAGCAAGATTCAACAAGGTTTGTCAGGGCAAGATGCTTTTCATCTGATATTTTTCCTGGAAGAGATTCCAACTATGCACTTGTTTGTCATGAGGCGTTTTGTAAGTTTATTTGCACTCTATTCATCAGAGTAGGTGAAAGGAAGAAACAGCCAACACGTGTTTCGCCCCTTTACATGGCCATCCGGCCTGGGGTTTCCTCAGGGCTGTATGTATATAATTTGGCAACATGCAAGAAACATAGTTAGTGATGTTGAAATACAATAGAGGTGGGTAGAGAAGGAAAGTTGGGGTGGAGGAGGATTTAAGAAGAAGAGAGAGAAGGAGGAAAAAAGAAGGAATGAGAGGAAAAAAAGGCGATTGGGAGCAGGGAGAGTACAACGACAGGGGTGTGTTTGTGTTAGGATGGTCGTTGTGTGGTAGATGTAATTTCGGGTGGGTGAGTAAGAGTCGGGAGAGATATGTCGAAAAAGAAAGTGAGCGAGAAGTGGAGGTACCACGGTTTAGAAGTCGAGGGTGGGGAAAGTGGGGGAAATGGGGGAAGGGAAGGGGGAAGAAATTGGGAGGTGGGAAATTACCATAGTAGGGGCAGTAGTAACAAGTTAGTTGTATAAACATATTTCAATTATATCAACAGGTAAATATTTTGCATTGTGAGGATGGGAAAAAACATAGGATATAAAGAAAACCATTTTGTATTAGAATGCGCGATTGGTATTATCGGCAAGCTGGCGATGGGTGAAACACACGTGGTCGAATCAAATGTAAGTCGGAGAAAACATATTCAAAGAACCGAATGAATGGAATTACATGGATTGTGAATAGTACAATTGGAAAAAGGGCATGGGTTGATTAAAAGGGGAGAGTAGAATGGCATATAGTCAAAATGCGAAAAGTACATTGGCAACAGGTGGCATATACGGAAATGAGCAATTGTGGTATAAATAACCAGTTTGTAAGAGAGAAGACATTATTTGGTGACAATGTTTTATAAAGGTGCATCCATTACAGTGGGATTGAGGCCATATATGAGAAATAGTGAGAAAAGTATGATAAAGTAAGCAAACCCAATTGAGGTCAATGAGACAAAACATGAGTATATTACCTACTGGCGGTCGCCAGTAGGTATATATAGTTAGGATTTTTTCTCTATGGGTTTTTTGAAAATTCTATGTCTAATAACTTTGGCGTTTGTGGACGGAATTGGCTGAAATTTTCAGGAAAATGGCACATTTTGTTTCTGAGCAGCCCTTGAAAATTTGGGGGGGGGTTCATCCAGTGGGGGCCGAGAAAAAAGGGGGGTCCCAAAACGTGTTTTTAACATTGAGTTTTCCATAGGGCGGTTGGCCTCACTTTTAGCCCGAACGGCTGAATGGATTTGCACGAAACTTGGCAAAATTGTAGGGACTGGTAGCCCGATGTGCCTTTTGTAGGTCTCAATATATGTGCTCCAGTGGATTTTGAGAAATTAACGTTTAAAAAAAGATATATATCTGTAACAGCGGACCGGGCAGCGCACTGGTTCGCGGACTTTTCGCGCAACGGAGCTTTGTGAAGCGAAGCTGATTGGTTCTCCGGCGTCTGTCAACATTCCAAACAGTCCGTAGCGGCCGCCATCTTGTCTCTCGGTAGGATCGAGAGACAAGAGGAGGTCAAAACAAAGGGGGAAATAACTATAAGGGGGCATAGTAGATCCTCGCTGACCCCCTAGGTTTGATGTGGAGGTTTTAAAAGGGCCCCGCGGGGCAAAAAAAAATAATAATAATAATAATCGAACGGCTGAATGGATTTGCACGAAACTTGGCAAAATTGTAGGGACTGGTAGCCCGATGTGCCTTTGCTAGGTCTCAATATATGTGCTTCAGTGGATTTTGAGAAATTAACGTTCAAAAAAAGATATATATCTGTAACAGCGCACCGCTTCGCGTACTTTTCGCGTTACGGAGCTTTGCGAAGCGAAGCTGATTGGCTCTCCGGTGTCTGTAAACATTCCAAACAGTACGTAGCGGCCGCCATCTTGTCTCTCGGTAGGATCGAGAGACAAGAGGAGGCCAAAGCGAAGGGGCAAATGACCATAAGGGGGCATAGTAGATCCTCGCTGACCCCCTAGGTTTGATGTGGAGGTTTTAAAAGGGCCCCGCGGGGCAAAAAAAAAAAATAATAACAATAATCGAACGGCTGAATGGATTTGCACGAAACTTGGTAAAATATTAGGGACTGGTAGCCCGATGTGCCTTTGCTATGTCTCAATATATGTGCTTCAGTGCATTTTGAGAAATTAACGTTCAAAAACAAGATATATATCTGTAACAGCGCTCCGCTTCGCGGAGATAAAATTATATCTGTATTACCTAGCTGTTGCTAACACCAGTTAGCGACGGCTAGTAGGAGATAGCGACCATCTTGGGTCCCACTTTGCATGTGAGTGATATTTATCACTAATGACATGCAAAGTGGGCATGCCAAGATGTTAGCGACTGGAAACAGTCGCTAACATCGCTATCTCCTATTATCAACTTTTGGAAATATTCGAGATAAGCGCGAATATCTCCAAAAAGTAACAGCTGCCCTGAGCAGTTCTTAGCCATGTTATCCAATGGGAGGTGAATAACATGGCTAAGAGCATTAGCTCGGTAATGCATGAATATCGCGGAGTTTTCAGCGATATTAATGCATTGCGCTCGTTTTTTATCGTATTTGCGATAAACCTTGATAATAGCAAGGTTTATCTGCGATAATTTCTGACGGTAAAAAAATCTTTGCAATGCATCGTTAGGGATAAATATCGCTTAACTTTGGTAATATGCCCCAACGTCTGTTAACGTTCGATTCGAAGGAAATCAGGAATTGTTGAAAAACATTGTGTGCGCCATCTTGTCTTTTTTCAAATGCCACACTTTTGTCGTGCACGGCAGCCATTTTAGATGCCTTGACCAGACCCACTCTGTGCACGCTGTCGATCCTTAGCATGGCTCCCCACCCTCGCAAGCATCTCACCCAGGCAGTGGTCACCCCCGCTCTCTGTCTTATGCATGGGTAATAAACCTCCCCCCATCTGCGCTGCTCTTCCCTGAGAATCACACCCTGTGCCCGCCCGTCACCTCCCTTTCGCCCTATTCACTACCGCACCCTCTGACACTCCTTTTCCTCTGTGTCCGATTGTCCAGGCCGGTCCTAGGCTATCAGCTAGCCCTGCAGATGTAGTTTATGGCCACAGCTGTAAAGAATCACCCCTCTTCAAAGGAGTTATAGTAGATCAAGGCCCACACTCGATGAGATCCGTCACAGCAGAAGCGTTGCTATTATCTGAAAACCATCCTGTATTGTGATTGGGGAGGGGACCGAGCGTGAAGCGGAAGATTCCAGGGATGACTCTTTGTACATCAAAGTTTTTACAATTATGTGTCACATTAAAAATATATAGCACTCCGACAAAGTAGTAAGATTATAAAACTTTAATAATTTATAAATATATACAAGAAAACAAAAATAGTAATAACATATAAACATTTTTAGAGAAAAACAACGAAGTAGCGGTCGGCTGTGCGAATAGTCCCAACGCAGCACAACGTCTAGATTTCCGGCGTGGGGCGTCGCGGGGGGTGGGTCATCAGTAGCAAACTGTTGTGCGAATAGTTCCAAGGCAGCAGAACGCGCCGAAATCTAGATGACACGAAAGTGATGTCTAGTAAGTTGCCACCCAGCAAATAACGGCGTGGGGCGTCGCGGGGGGTGGGTCATCAGTAGCAAACTGTTGTGCGAATAGTTCCAAGGCAGCAGAACGATGGCACCAAGGTGATGTCCAGTAAGTTGCCGCACTGGTTTTGGTATCCTACAATGCTGCTCCGAATAACGGCGTGGAGCGCCCCGGGGGAGGCGGCGTGAACGGGCCTCTCCAGGTGGAGTCTCATCTGTTTTAGTGGGGCGCCCCTTTACCGTTTCAGTTGCCATTCCGTCCGCTTTTGGTCCACTGTGTCAAAATCCGCCATTCAGCTGAGTTGCGCCCACTCTTGCGGTGCAGCGATAGGCGGCTGCCACAGGACTCTCAAAATGGCGGCAGGCTCTTTCCTTTTTGGGCGTGGTCCACTGAAATGGCCCTGGGACACCTTGGAAATCGGACGCTTGTCTGCTAGGTCTTGGACCCCATTCTCGAAAGCGTCCCCTCCGCCTTGAGAATTCATCAAAAGTTTTGGGGGCCCCGACTCCTGCAGGCTTCTGGTGGGGAGCGGCTGCCATGATTGCTCGCGGAATGACCACGACTGAGCTACGAGATGGTGGTGCTCTCATGCTGACGCCAGTTTAGTCTGAAACATCCAGAAACAAGGTGGGGCTTTCATCGTTTGGGGGAAAAAAAAAGTTTTCATCCAATGAAAAGTGTTGTTTTTAGGTCATATGATCAAGCCTTCCATCATTCGGAAACCAAAAGTAAAATGAACCAATGAAAAGTTTTATAAACAAGTCACATGACCTGTTATGCGGCATAGGGTATAAAATGCGGAGAAAATACGTTGGCACGTGAGGCGGCGTCAGTAGCGGACCGATGTGCGAATAGGCCGAAGGCAATACAACGCGCCAAGATCCGGATGGCACCGAGGTGGTGTCATAGTTGAGAGTTCTGAGCAGCGGTTGTAACACTGTCTGAAGCTTATTTGCAGCTGCTGTAGCTTCACTACGCGCCAAGATCCGGATGGCACCGAGGTGGTGTGTAGCAAGTTGCCGCACTGGTGTGGCCATCCTACAATGCTGAAAGTCGGCGTGGGGCGCCCCGTTGGCCTGTGAGTTTGCGTCAGTAGCGGACCGATGTGCGAATAGGCCGAAGGCAGCACAACGCGCCAAGATCCGGATGGCACCGAGGTGGTGTCTAGTAAGTTGTCGCACTTCTGTGGCCATCCTACAATGTTGAAAGTCGGCGTGGGGCGCCCCGTTGGCCTGTGAGATGGCGTCAGTAGCGGACCGATGTGCGAATAGGCCGAAGGCAGCACAACAATATTTTCTGACTGACACCACAAGGCGCTGAGATGCCAAGATCCGGATGGCACCGAGGTGATGTCTAAGTTGCGGACTGATGTGCGAATGGGGCCAAAGGCAGCGTAACAATATTTTTTGTATGGAAGATACCACTAGGCGTTGAGATGCCAAGATTCGGATGGCACTGAGGTGATGTCTAGCAAGTTGGTGTGGTCATCCTACAATGCTGAAACTCGGCGTGGGTCGCCCCATTAGCCTGTGAGATGGCGTCAGTAGCGGACCGATGTGCGAATAGGCCGAAGGCAGCACAACGCGCCAAGATCCGGATGTCACCGTGGTGGTTTCATAGTTGAGAGGCACTTCATCTGCAGTGGGGCGCCGAGATCCGGATGGCACCGAGGTGATGTCTAGCAAGTTGCTGTACTGGTGTGGTCATCCTACAATGCTGAAACTCGGCGTGGGTCGCCCCATTAGCCTGTGAGATGGCGTCAGTAGCGGACCGATGTGCGAATAGGCCGAAGGCAGCACAACGCGCCAAGATCCGGATGTCACCGTGGTGGTTTCATAGTTGAGAGGCACTTCATCTGCAGTGGGGCGCCGAGATCCGGATGGCACCGAGGTGATGTCTAGCAAGTTGCTGTACTTGTGTGGTCATCCTACAATGCTGAAACTCGGCGTGGGTCGCCCCATTAGCCTGTGAGATGGCTGTTCTTTGGATTTGGGCCTGGTCCACCAAAATGGCCCTGGGACACCTTAGAACTCGGACGCTCGATTTTTTTTTCCTTTCCTGTACATGCAAAAAAAGGTAAATGCCCGGTACGTTACACGCTTCATCTGCCACGATGAACTCTCCAGAGGAACCGAAAAAAAATATAGTTGTGGTAACTATACCATGCATCGTCATATGGAGAGGTGGCACCAATTAATTATAGTGCTGCATAAAAGAGAGATTTGGAGGAGAACCCCTGACCTGCTAGTACATTCATCAAAGAAGTGGCACTGAGAGCTTCAGAGGCAAGGGAAACGGTCCCAAATATTTAGAAGAACTTTGGAAAGATTAAAATGACATGTTTAGATTGTGGCAAATTAATTTCATGTGGACAGATGAGTGTTACTCTAATAAATACAGCATATGAAGATCATCATAGTCGATGGTTGGTAGAGACATTTTGACTATATCCTGGACCTGCCCGTCCTCGCCCAAAATGGCGCCAGAATAAATGGGACTCGTAACTCCTTGTTGTGTACTGGTTGCAGAACCTTGAAATCACGAGATACGTATGCAGTTTTGAAGCACATGGCGGGCGGGGACGAGAATTGATTGAATATTTCGACATCCCTATTGATATTAAGTTCTGATGTGTTATTGATTACTGTACTGTTGAAAGTTTGAATTAACGTCACCCATTGTACTTGCCCGCAAATGTATATCTAGATAATTTTATTGTAACTGGCCCTGTCGTATTTTAATTATAAAATGTACGTCCACCGATTCCGTAACTGTTAGACACCTTAGTTCTTGCAACCTAATGGCCCGCCCGTTACGTTCCTCTACAGTGTAAATGTCTATTCATCATATACGATTACAGTTTGCTCTGTGGCAGGCCCACGTGGTTATAGGCTCGTATTTGTATAATGAAATTTTCTCAATAAAGGTTTTTAAAAGAAAACATGGTAGTAGTATATACATTGGTAAAGTTTTTAATAATAGTGACTGTTTTAGAATCATTAAAAGGCAAGTGAAATAAAGCAGACCAATTACATGAAGGGTAAAAGGTATAATACGAAGGAACGCAGTAAAGATAAATGGTCAAGGGCTGTTGTGTTTTCTATTCCTGCAACATAAAGTGATCGATAAGAATCTCATATTCAGGCGTATCGGCGACTAAGACAGCAGGTCGACCCTCTTTTGCTCAACGGCTCCGTCATGGGACGAAGAAACGCTCTTTTTCTCGAAAAAAGAATATATTTTACTTGCAGGACAGTTGTAAAATTTCCGGGAAAGTACATTAGCCTGGAACATTATAACATATATTTAAGAAAAAATAATGTTCGGAAGTAATGAAAAGCGTAATTTTTAGGTCATATGACCAAGCCTTTCATCATTACAATAAGAAAAGTAAAATGAACCAATGAAAAGTTTTATTAACAAGTCACATGACTTGTTATGCTTACGTTACGCGCTGCGCGCCCCGGATGACTTCCGGATGCGCTAACGCGGCGCGTCATATGACGCATTACGCGACAACGCAGGTACAGAATATAGTCAAAATGTCTCCACCAACCAGCGGTCGGAACACAACCCCTTTCAGCAGGCTAAATAGTTCTGTTAAATGACAACAGAAGGGACAGGCAACAAGAACCATCAGTCAAAGAGGGGAGAGCTAGTTCTTCTCTACCGGGTTACATTGGGGCGCTACCGGAACTGATCGAATTGGTAGTCTACAGTGTTTCTGGATGTTTCAGACTGAAGCTGGGGTTAGCATGAGAGCAGCACCATTTCGTAGCTCCGTCGTGGTCATTCCGCAACCAATCATGGCAGCCGTTCTTTATCGTTATTTTGGGCGGGGTGGGTGGCGGAGCCGAGCTGTTTTGCAGCCATCATTGTGTGGAGTTCAGTTCATCTCACTAGTTTTGTATTTGTCATGAGGGGTTGTTCCTAATGTTTCTATTTTAGTGATGTCATCAGTGATGTCACTGACCATGTCATGAATGATGTAATATGTGACATGATCAGCAGTGGATTGCAGGTGCGCGATATATAGTTAGTGCAACTAACTATATATGGAATTTCAATGGTTTTGTGTGAGTAAAATAAGGTTTTTTAAATGCTAATTCCTAACTATATATGGTCTATAACCTATGGTTTTTTCAGTGAATTTTCAAGGTTTTGTAAATGCTAATTCCTAACTATATATGGTCTATAACCTATGGTTTTTTCAGTGAATATTATATATATATATATATATATATATATATATATATATATATATATATATATATATATATATATATATATATACACACACACACACACATACATATATATATATATTAACTAAAAAAAAACAAAGGTTACTGGACCGCTAAAGTTAAGCTCAAATTTCACTCATACAAAACCATTGAAATTCAGCAATTATAGCACCTGAGCTAACTATAACTTACGCCCTGCCTATGACCTCACACATTACATCACTCATGCCATGATCAGTGACACCACTGATGACATCAATAAAGACTTGTCAAATAATATCACTGATTACATCATCCAGTGAGTGCCTGTGATCTAAAATGTTTCTGAGACTTAAAGATATATACTGAGGTACTGCATAACTTAAATTAATATTCTTTCGGTACTCCTAATGAGTGGTACTGTTTCTAATATATGTTCTCTGAGTGGGTGTGTGAGTGTCTGAATCTGTTTGTGAGTGGCTGTGTGAGTGGCATCTGGGTGTGTGAGTGGCTATATGGGTGAATAAGTGAGTGTGTATGTGGCTATGTGAGTGTGTGTGGGGGTCGATGAGTGGCTGTATGGGTGAGTGTGTGGCTGTTTGAGTGGGTGTTTGGTTAAGTGAGTTGGTGTGTGAGTGGCTGTTTTAGAGAGAGTGTGTGTCTGTTTGAGTGGTTATATGGGTGAGTGAGTGGGTATGTAAGTGGTTGGTTGAATGTGTGAATGGATATGCAAATGGTTCTGTGGGTGTGTGAGTAGTTGTGTGGGTGAGTGAATTGCTATGTTGAGAGGCTTTATAGGTGAGTAACTGGCTGTATGGTTAAATAAGTGGGTGTGTGAGTAGCTATATGTGTGTGTGTGTGGGTGTGTGACTGGCTCTATGGTTGAAAAAGTGGGTGTGTGAGTAGCTATATGGGTGTGTGTATGGCTGTTGTGAGTTGTTGTTTGGGTGAGTGAGTGATTGTGTGAGTAGTTGCATGTGTGAGTGAGTGGCTGTGTGAGTGCCTGTATGGATCTGTGAATGAATGTGTGAGTAGCTCTGTGAATTATATCATTAGTGATGTTGTCAGTAGTTTAATTTGAGATGTTATGAGTGATGTCGCTGACCATGTCAAGAGTGATGTAATGTGTGTGGTCATATGAAGTGTATTGTGGGAGTATAACTTTTAGTTAGTTGAGGTAACTATAGCTGCCGGATTTCAATGGTTTTGTATGAGTGAAATCTGAGCCTACCTATAATGTTCCTGTAACCGTTGTTTTTTTCAATGAATTTCTAAGATTTTTAAAAATCTATTTCCTAACTTTAGCGTCCCTATAACCTTTATTTTTTCAGTGAATTTGCAGTTTTTTTTTAAATTCTGAGTGTACTAAAATTTATTTCGATTTTTAAGTTAAATTGCTTGTCGAACTGCAGGCACCTACCTTATATACATTTAAAAACCTACAAATCACATGTGTATTTAAAGTAAAATTTATAATGATGTAATGAAACAAATGTTATTTTTTAAAATTCTTTTTGGGGTACCACGGTACCTTACGGACTACTACTCTATGGTTTTTAATCCTGATCACATGATCACAATAAATCAGCAGGTCAACATCCATGGATTTGCAGACAAATTTGTAAATTATTTAAAATATGTACACCCCTACATTTTTATTTATGGCATCAGTGTGAACATATTTACAAGTATATATGAACCGCCTTATATATGTTTTTCCACAAAGAGTGTCTGTATGGGTCTGTGAGTTGGTGTGAGAATCTGAGTAGGTCTGTGAGTGGGTGTGAGAGTACCTGCATGGGTTTGTGAGTGGGTGTGAGAGTGCCTGCGTGTGTCTGTGAGTGAGTGTGTGTGTGGGACTGTGACTGGATGTGTGAGTATCTCCATGAGTGGATATGTGGGTATCTATATGGGTCTGTGAGAGGGTGTGAGAGTGTCTGTGTGGGTCTGTGGGAGGGTGTGAGAGTGTCTGAGTAGGTATGTCAGTCAGTGTGAGAGCACCTGCATGGGTCTGTGAGTGGGTGTGATAGTGTCAGAGTAGGTCTGTGAGTATGTGTGAGAGCAGCTGCATGGGTCTGTGAGTGAGCGTCTGTGCGGGACTGTGGGAGTGTTTAAATAGGTCTGTCAATGGATGTGTGAGTGTCTGCATGGGTCTGTGAGTTGGTATGAGAATCTGAGTAGCTCTGTGAGTGGGTGTGAGAGTGCCTGAATGGGTCTGTGAGTGGGTGTGAGATTGCCTGCGTGGGTCTATGAGTGAGCATGTAAGTGTCTATGTGAGACTGTTACTGGTTATATGAGTTTCTGTGTTGGTTACAGAACTTTTATGCAATGTTTGACCAGCTGATTCTCTCCCTCACCAACGACCCCGCCACTGCCAGAACCAACCTACACGAAGGGATGAAAGACGTAGCCGAGTGGATGAAGAACAGCCGCCTGAAACTGAACACAGACAAGACGGAAGTCCTCATCCTGGGATCGTCGCCCTCCGCCTGGGACGACTCCTGGCGGCCCCCTGCCCTGGGCAGCGCACCCAAACCAACAGACCACGCACGCAACCTGGGCTTCATCCTGGACTCCTCCCTCTCCATGACCAGACAAGTCAACGCCGTCTCCTCGTCATGCTTCAACATCCTACGCATGCTACGTAAGATCTTCCGGTGGATCCCCACCGAAACCAGGAAGACGGTCACCCAGGCCCTCGTCACCAGCCAACTGGACTACGGCAACTCCCTCTACGCCGAAACCACCGCAAAACTCCAGGAAAGACTCCAGCGCATTCAGAATGCCTCAGCACGACTCATCCTGGACATCCCCCGACACAGCCACATCTCCGCACACCTGAGAAACCTGCACTGGCTCCCCGTCAACAAGTGTATCACGTTCCGACTCCTCCCCCACGCACACAAAGCTCTCCACAACCAAGGCCCACGATACCTCAACGACCGCCTGAACTTCTACACTACCACCCGCCGGCTTCGATCGACCAGCCACGCCCTCGCCACCTTCCCCCGCATCCGAAGAGCCACAACGGGAGGAAGATCCTTCTCCTACCTGGCCGCCAAGACGTGGAACTCCCTCCCCACCCACCTCCGCCTGACCCAAGACCACCTCGCCTTCAGGAAGCAACTCAAGACCTGGCTGTTCGAGCAGTAGCGAACCCCCCTACCCCAAGCGCCTTGAGACCCTCCAGGTGAGTAGCGCGCTATACAAATGCTTGATTGATTGATTGATTGATTGTATATAGATCATTTAAGGGACTGTATTGTTTTTATGTGTTTAAGGACCCAGGGTCTAAATAAACATTAATTTTGACTTACTGACTGATGTCCTACCTAAAACAAGTTCAGCATAAACTGTGAGGAACATCCTCATTTAATGGTAATTCAAAGTATCAAAGGGTACTAAAAGTGGCAACAAATGTTTCTGCAGTTTCACCATGTTTTCAACAGTTTTTTGTGCAGAGAAGTAAAATGTGCAGTACTTCTTGGGTTGTATTATGCAATGCAGCATATTTTCCTCGTTAGCGCCCTGCGCACCGTTCAAAAGTTGTTCCTGGCAAGGAGAGTGCATCGTATTAGGATTGAGTGCACTGCCCTTCCCCCAGGGCAGCCTCAAATTCATGTTACCCTTGGGGCAGCGCATTCAAGTAAATAAATACGGAGCAGTTTTGAAGGAGCTGCTCCGTGTTTTTGCTGTGCAGATGGCAACCTACCTGAACCTTTAAGGGTGATTAGAGAGCCCCTTGCAGGTAGGTGAAGTAAGTGACTGCACGTGCCTGCAAGGGGATGTCTGGGTGTCCATAGGAACCCCTTACCCCATTCTAGAGGGCTGCTATCAGGGGGTGCACTGACAGTGCACCACCGTTGAGGCGGCGCACTGTCAGTGTGCCTCTTGACAGCTTCTTTGCCTCTGTGCCTGTGTCTATAATATGGCTCAGGTGCAGTGGCACAGGTATTCCCTCATTTGCATGGGGCCACACCCTCATGCACATGAGGGAACACCCTCTGGTGGTAGTGCTAGTGCTGTATGTGCACCAGCACTATCTGTATTACAGAAAGGGCCGCACAAGGGTCTGATGCCCTTTCTGTAATACCAAACTACCCCGTGGGGACACAAAGTGGGAGCCCATGCCTTTTATGCCACCAGGGCACTCTCCATAATGCAGTTCTGGTGTGTGTTTTAAGTACAAATTCCTGGTCATTTATTTCATTCACAATTACACCACTTGCTGAGTGTTTTTGTGAAAAACTGGATTATTATTTGGGGTGGCTGATAACACTTCTCGAAGAATAATCACAACCCTTTTCAGGGTGACCACTCAAAGTCAATAAACTAACCTGATCACAATCCCCTGGGGCCCTATGATGTATAGGGCGCACTTTCCCTGCTTGTGACCTGTACACCTCAAAACAGGTGCTGGGGCGCAATCAGGGAAATGATGGAATGAGCTGCCACCAGCCACAAACTCACGCATGAAGGTCAAAACCTGAACTACTTTGAAGCAAGCAGCTGCTCCGTGTTTCACTGTGCAGGCAGCAAGCCATCTGCATTTTTAAGGGGAATTAGAGATCCCCTTGCAGGCAAGTGCAGTCAGTGACTGCACCCACCTGCAAGGGGATGTCGGGGCTATGCTCCCATGCAAATGAAGGAACGCACTCTTGAGAAAGTGCTGGTGCTGTATATGCGTCAGCGCTTTCAGTATTACAGAAGGGGCCGCACAAGCGTATGCAGCTCCTTCTGTAATGCCAAAGTGCCTCGTGGTGCACAAAGAGGGGGCTAACGCCTGTTGAGTCCCGGGGCACTTCTGTAATAAAGCCGCTGATATCTAAGTCTCAGAGCAGAAAGGCTTAACTTAGGGCAATGTGTGAAACATTTATGTAGCACCAAAACAGTAATAAAGTCAAAATACTAAACAATAAAAAAAGTCTCAAAACAGAATTACAACAATAGAGTGAAATTTAATAAACAAACTGACAACACAATAAGAAAAATCAAACAAGGTGGATTGGGCTTAGGAATTTCTAAAGTTTTAACTACAAATATTGCACTGTGTGGCTGACCGCGATGGAGCACGGGTAGTTATAGCAACCAGGTTCGCCCTGGTGAAAGATTTCATTTTCTGACTTAGGGCTAGATGTAGGTAAATGATATTTACCGATTCATAAATACCGAATTTTACCGATTCGGTATTTATGAATCGGTAAATATTAAGGGGGGAGATGTAGGTATTTTCAGATGTGGAAATACCGAATCGTTAAAATTTGGTATTTACCGATTCGGTAAATACCGAATCGGTATTTCCTATTGATTCCTATGGGCTGTGAAGCCCATAGGAATCAATGGAAAATACCGATTCGGTAATTACCGAATCGGTAAATACCGATTCCAGCAAGGGTGCAGGGGGTGTCACTTTGACACCCTCTGGCACCCCAAAAATAGGCATGTGCGCCATGTGGCACACAGACATGCCCTAAGGGCATGTCTGTGTGTCACATGGCACAGGTGTGCATGCACACCTGGATTCGGTATTTTACCACCCAATTGGATTGGGTAGTAAAATACCGATTCTTAAAGCCCTGTGGCACTCTGACATGTGCCAGCTACATCTGCATTTACAGAATCGGTATTTTACCGAGTCTGTATTTACCGATTAGGTAATTTTACCGAATCGGTAAATACAGAATCGGTAAAATACCGATTCTGTAAATGCATGCCCTACATCTGAAAACCCTAATACCGGTCGGAAACGGCCAAAATCGGCCGTTTCCGACCGGTATTAGGGCTCCTACATCCGCCCCTTAGTCCTTTAAGTCCCAATCCACCATAGGAGTTCACTTCTAAAGTCTACCAGGACCTCAGAAGAACCACTTAGAGACTCACACTGTGTCAGGCAGGGGCCAACAGCAGGGTATAACCCTGGTCCAGTTACAACTGGTCTGTGAGTCAATTGCAGGAAAGGCCTCTTGTAGCTTGTTCAATTCCTATAGCTTGAACAGAAGGTCAGCTTTATGACTCACTTTTTTTGTCCTGGGTGCAAAAGGGAGCAGGTAATGTCCTTCACGGCTCCTCTCAGGTCACCGGCAACAGGTCTAGTCCTCTTCTGTTCTTCTTCAGGTCTAGGAGTATTCCGAAGTGGGTGACTGGAGATTTCACATTTCTTAGGTGGGAATGGATCCTGGGACCACCATAACTAATGGGGTAAAAAGATAAGGAGCCAACCCTACCCACTTTGGGCATTTTCAAGATGATAAAAGTCTTCAGCCACATTAAACTTGGGGTCTGAGAGCTGGCATGTGTGCAGGAGTGTACTATGGTAATCCTAGTGTTCACTCACATCTAACACCAAAATCAAGTTTAAGCAGCCACTGTAGCCCAATAAACCTTGAAACAGACGTCTGGTAGAACAAAAGTAGGGTATTCCAGGAACCGGACAGGATGCAAGCAAGAATTGTCTTGGCATCCTATTTACCTTCCTTTCAATTACTTCCCCACTGTTAACTGTAAACTCAACAGGCATGTTTCTGCTGTAGTTGTTACCCAAGCAGGATGCTCACAGCCCCTGCACTACATATTCTGCGATGTTTAGAGTCAGCTCTGCCATCCAGGCCATCCTATTGTTTTCTTCTGATTGGCAGTTCACACCTTTTTCACAAATATTCAAATGCTAATCTCTGGCAGGGAGAAATTTAAGAGCAAATGAAAATTAGCATCAAGGAACTTTTGGAAGGGAAAAGGTAATTTTCTAAAAGTTATGTATCAAAAATTTGAATTCCCAGCTCCCGCATTGCCCAGCATCGTGGCGGTGCCAGTCAGGCACTGCCGTCAGGATAATGATATACCTTATCGCCGGTCATTTCCCGGTGGTCAAACCACTACGTAACAGCAGGCGGAAACGGATTTGGGGGCCCGTAGTGCCCCCCCCCCCTTCATCCCTTGGCCTGGAGCACCTATGGGGGTCCCATTACCCAAGACAATGGCGGACGGACTATAGTCTGTCAACCATTGTAATCAACCCCATTGTTCCTATCGGTAAACAAGCACAGTTACAAAATGACTTAAATATCGGTAATTTAGTTATAAGGAAGTTATAAACCTCTAAAGTATTAATTTTCACAGCATGGTAGTCATGGGTGAAACAAGCTATCATTTGCCATCTTGAGTAATAGAGCTACAATGTATTATGTATCAGATATTCACATGTTGAAAGAAAAGGTTTTGATACAAAAGCAACTACTAATCAAAGCATTTAAGAACTTTAGGTTACGTTGCAATTATTGGTTATGATCTTAAGATACATCCTGTGGTCAATCACTATGGGAAAGTAATGTGTAGTAAAGTTAAATGCTAATAATTTCCTCCTTTTGTGCATCTAATTGTAAGTGCAAATCCTTAAATTACCTACTCTGCTCACTTTTCTTTATTAGAAAGTTCGTAAACATTTTCTTTTAAAGTACTGAGGCCGTATTACACAAAGTGCCCTGGGGTGCATTAGGCTTTTGCACCAGTTTTGTGCGTTCCTGGGCACTTTGGTCTTACAGAATGGTTCGCAGATGCTTGTGCTTCCCCATTCTGAAATACTGAAAGCACTGGTGCACATTCAACACCAGGGCTTTCTCAAGAGAATGTTACCTTATTTGAATGGGGGTATGGCCCATGCAAATGAGGGAATTAATTTTCCTCTGTGTTTGGGTCATATTAAAGACGCAGGCACTAAGGCAGAGAAGCTGTCAGGGGGCACACTGACAGTGCGCCACCTAAAACGTGGTACTGCCTGATGGCAGCCCCATGAAGGGGGTGAAGAGAGTCCAATGGACCCCCTAGACATCCCCTAAAAGGCGGGTGCAGTCACTCACTGCACTTGTCTGCACGACGATCTCTAAACCCCTTTAAAAGTGTGGGCAGGTTGCCACCTGTACAGTGAAAAACTGAGTGGTTGCTTCATAGCCTCTCTGTTTTTCACCGCTATGTGCTGCCCTGGGGCTGTGTGAGGCCGCTGTTGCCCCGGGGGCCAGTGCATTCTATGTAGTAGGGCTCACTTTGCCTGTTTGCACCCGGCACACCTGTTTTAAGGTGCGTGGGCACAAACAGCTAAAGTACACCTTATACATAATAGGCCCTTTGGTGTATCAGGGGCATAACATGAAGTGATGGGGCACTCATGCAAATATAATGAAGCACGCCATCACAGATATTGATAGACCTTGGGCTCAATAAAGGCCTGAAGGGCAGGGCTCACCCTGCACTGCCATGGTTAATGAAGCTTACTTCACACCCCTGTGGTCAGTTCTCAATTTGAGTCATTGGTTTCTGTTGCTCAGCACCAGCACTTAAATGTCAACACCTGCAGTTGTGACAGTCTGCCACTTGGTGGCACTGTCTCACTAATTTATAGATGACCACAACAACAGTTGGGGGGTCATTACGATAGCAGACGGACTTCAGTCCGTCCGCCATCGTCCCGGGGATGGGGACCGCCCGCCTATAAGGCGGCCGTCTCACACATGGAATTAAGATGCGGACACTATCACGGCGGTCGCATCTGCAATATTTAACATTGCGGCAGTGCTGATAGCTGCAGCACCCACTGCAATGTTAAAAATGCACCTTGAACATTACCCTACATTACGTAGCAGGCACCATGCGGAGCCTGCCACAAGGTGCAGGGAAATGGTGGCCCCCAAGTGCATACCCGAACTGCCCCTAGTCAAGAAGGGGGCCCGCAACGGGCCCCCAAAGTACATCCCCACCAGTCTTTCCATGGGGGTTAAACCGCCATGGTAAGGCTGGTGGGGATCCTGCATCCCAATCAGGCGGGTCGTGCCTGCTAGGCAACACCAACATTCTGGGGATGCGGGCTGGTCTGCCAGGCAATCTGAACTACTGCTTCTGTCGGACCCATGGCAGTCGGGCTTTCCGCCTTCCAGCACACCACCGCCATCACAATCTAGCAGGTGGGAAATGGCCGCACAATGGCGGCGAACCCGCCTCCAAAATACTTTTGGTGGCAGGTTCACAGCTATCAATTCAATTCAGTTTCCGTCTTTATTCGATCTTTTTCAATCATAAAGACACATTTAAACAATACAATAAATATGTAAAAACACACAATGACACAGAAGTTTTGTTTTTAAAAAAGAAAGTGACATTTTAAAATTTCATTTCTGATTGAAAAGGATACCAGTAACATTAAAACACCAAGCATATCATAAAAAAATATATAAAAACTTCAAGGTAAGAAGCATTCTAAATCCAATACCAGGATAGGCATAGTTGGTGGCTTCAAATGTTAGCTACAGTTTGATCATAGGAAAACTAGAGAATGCTGTAACATCAGGTTACATTGTGACTTGCAAATTATTCCTTCTAAGGGCCCAAGTCCAGCTCAAATTTTAGCCAAAGCAATAACTATGACTTCAGTACGCTGAGCCATGTGGCAGGATCTTGTTCCGATCGTTTTACAGACCGGTTTAAGCCACTTCTGTCGAGGGTGCTTATATGCAGGGCACACAAACAGGACATGTGATACATTCTCATCCTGAGTTACACTAAAGTGACATTTTGTGTCTTGGTCTTCCCCCCCATTTTTTCATAAAAGGCTTTAGTGGGAGAGTGCCCACTCTAAATTGATGGAATAATTTTCTATCTCCGGGGCACGTAATAATATCCCAATAGGCCTCGAGCCTATATCCGCTTTTAAAATCAAGGAAGAGGCCAGTAAGGGTTGCACCAGAGACCATGGACAGAGACTTTTGATAAACCATGTCCCTATAAATGGCGTTGAAATCTTGTTTAGATGGGAAAGAATTCCCTTCAGGGTCCTCCCACAAATGAATTAAGCCCATGTCTGATAACGTAGCCTTAATCTTTGGTAACCAAGTGATTTTATTAGATTTATCAGCTTCTCTAGTAAACTTAGCAACTTTAGCATAGGGCGCTAACTCTGTAGTGGTCCAAAGTCGACGCCAATAAGCGAGCGGTCTAAAACCCGCAGCTTCCTCAAAGAAAATGCACCCTAGATCTAAGAGTAAGGGCCTAAGAGGGGAAGATTGAGGGAGCCGGTCAATGACCTTAAGAATTTATTCTGAGCTACCACTAGTGGAGCTAAATTTTCGAAGCCCCAAAATTCCGCCCCATAGATTATTGACGCTCCAACCTTTCCTTGGTAAATGGCAAGGGCTGGTCCAACTGGTTTGGTCTGAGATAACCAGAATTCTTTTAAAAGGGCCCCTGCTAACAGATTATGCCTTAAGACTAGTAAGTCTAACTGTGGGTTCCAGTTCATACGTTTGCCCATGGTGACGCCCATACATGTAAAGGAGTCAGTTTGTTCCAAGGACTCATTATTCATTTCTACTCTAGCCTTCACTATTTTATGCCTATGCAAGACCATGTACTGCAAAAAGAGTAAATCGATCAAGGGCTCGCTGCAGACCGGATTTTGTCTTGGACAAGATTAAAGTGTTGTCTGCAAACATTAGTAGCGGAACCCTAGATCCAGCAAGAGTAGGGGCGTCCGTTGGATAATCAGTGTAGTAGGCGATAACATTATTCATGAACAAGGAGAATAGGGTAGGGGCCAAGACACACCCCTGCCGAACTCCCTTGCTCACAGGAAAACGATCTGTTAACTCCTCTGCTGACCCCATCGTACTTGGGCATATGTTGACTCATGTAGTTTTACAATAAAAGATAGGATCTCAGTAGGCATCCCTGCTTCCCTAAATGTGTCCCACATCTTGCGGCGGGGGACTAGATCAAATGCAGATTTAAGATCTACAAATGCAGCGTAAAGTGCTCCCCCTGCTAGGACCACAGTATTCCAGTATATCAACATGAATCTGAAAACTTGATCGATAGTGCTAATGTGGGAACGAAACCCTGCTTGATAGGTGGATATGATTTCATTATCATCTATCCAACTATTTACCCTACTTAGTACTACCCTAGCCACAATTTTTTGTATAGTGTCTATAAGGCTTATGAGACGATAATTAATTGGACTAGCGCCAACCCCCTTTTTATAAATGGGGATAATTTCAGCCCCGTGCCACTATTCCAGAATAGAGGCCCCTCTGGCCAAACCATTAACAAGAATGAGGATGTATTTCAACCAGTTCTCCTGGTCTGACTCAAATACATCCGTCAGAATGCAGTCCGGTCCTGGTGCTCTGCCGGCAGCTAAACAATCGAGAGCTCTCTCAATTTCTGTCAAAGAGAATGTTAGAACTAAATCCGTCTCTACACGGGGCAAGTTCACAGAGCTATCTTCAAATGATGAGAATTGGGTTTGATAGTGTGTCACCCAAGCTTCTGGAGGGACATTATTAGTGGGGACCGGGCCGGCACTGCCGCTACCCCATTTAATCAAGTGACAGAACTGGCACCAGTTATTCCCATTACTTGCTTCCAATAAGTCCCTCCATCTTTTCTCATCAAAAGCCTTCTTTGCCTTAAGTTGGATTGCCTCATATTCTAACCTACGCTCCCTTACCTACTGCACAGAACTCACCCTAAGCGCTTGGGAATGGTGTCTAAAAGCTAACCTACATGCCCCATCATACCATTTAGCTGTTTTATAACCTGGAGGGACATTAGATCTTTTAATATTTTTTGTAAAATATCCTTTCAACTTAGCGAAAAAGGACTGGTGAATCTCAGTAAGAGCAGAGAGGTTGGCCTTACTGGAATCAAGGTAGGAAAGGGCTGAAAGGTATTCTTCGAGTGACAGCTTTATCTGGGCCAAAGTATCCTCATCCTCGGACACCCGTGCCCATTTTAATCTTCGACATAAGCGACATAAGTAGGTCTGCCGTTATAATATCCATACCACCTCTCGATTGTAAACAACCCTTTACCTCCAGTGTCAGGGATAGTGGAACATGATCACTCTCTGGTCTCATTAGGACCTCCATATCCTTTAGTCTCAACCAAAGTTCTAAATTAATTAAAAAGTAGTCAATCCTACTGCTTCTCGTTCCGGTATTAAAAGTGGGGTTACCTTTACTATCAGATTTGGATCTCCCATTGACAGCTTGGAGCCCTCTTTTCAATGTAATACTTTTTAATTGTAAGATTGCCTCCGTCCATTTTTTTATTGGAGGGAGCGTTAATGACGGCACACCCCAAGAAGTTGCATCCTCATTGCTAGTTGGACAGCCATCTTCCAAGCCAAGTGGCTCGAACATACAATTAAAATCCTCTGCAATGACCCAGTTACTTGTCCTTTTTAAAGATGTAATAAATTGATCTAGGCTAGAGACGGTTGGAGAGGCTCCCCCACCCCACCATCCCTCATGCTTTTACATTAATTACAGTTATCGTAATCAGGCCCTTATTAATTTAATATATATTAAAAATGACTTTTACCTGCCGCCCAAGCCATTCTTATAGCTTTGGGGGCATGAAGTAGTCCCAATTGCCATACTTGTAGGAATGTGATGTTTAGTAGTTGTGTTGTTACTAGCATTGGCAGCATAGCAGAGGAGTGTGTGATGCAAGCTGCAGTGGCCTCCCGAGGATAGACCCCTGGCACATTTATTTTTACAAAGCTCTGTCTGTGGTGAATACTCATTCTTAAAATGTAATATAGATATGTAAACACAGGCATCATGGTGTGACCACTTCTTGGGCTCTAAAGTGTGATTTAGAGCACAGTGTGTTACCATGCAGTCAAGCTAACACATCAACCAACCTGAAGTACTTGATACATTTGGCTGTGACTTACTCTTAGAGTGCTCCTGACTCGACCCTGAATTCCAGGAGCAAGCAAGGGAATTTTGAAAGTAAATAAGGAGCACTACAAAAGTCAATTATACCTATTCACAGAAAGGTCTATGTGAATCTGGCCCAGGGTGTTTAGGATGGCAGTGCAACAACACACATTGCTTTATATTGATGGCCAAAAGCTTATCTCCAGGGTTCATTAAGTTCTTTGAATTTCTGAGGTCAAGAAGGGCTGACTGCTGCATTTCCCCAATCTCAAATTAATTATTTGAACACTACAGAAAATTACAGTTTACAGAAAAAATTCTGGACAAAACCTGATGATGTGAAGGAAATAATTTGACAAAAAGTTTCAAGAGTTCTTATGTATTGACAAAGTTGTTCATGCCAAAAATCAATTTACTGGACAAACTACAAGTGCTTCATAATGTGATTTTGTTGGAATATTAAAAAATTAAAACAGAAACGTTCAACTCAAAGCCAGAGTAAGAGGATGAAGTTTCCAGACGAGCTTCAGCAAGGATAAGTGCCCTTTGTTTATAAGTGCGGCTGTTAAGCTGAGCAATTTTAAAGGCACTATATTAAAGAGACTTCTTAAAAATGCTAAAAACACAACATGAATGTAGTACACCCTGGTGACCTATGGCTGTCTGGCTGATTGTTGAAGAGCTACCATTTCATCACAGTGTGACTAAAAGAAATGCTGCTGGACCTGGCCATCCTATCCCTACATGCAGAAGCCATTAAAGTAGAGGCAAACATTGACTCATATTTTGCTTTTGTTAATTCTTCGATTCAACAAGCAAGGTCAAAGTTAAAAATACAAGAGAGCCTGGGAGTGCCAACAATGGGCACATCCTGCCAGTAGTGGCTGGCATGGCTCACGGGTGGATGGTGGGCACAGAGGGATAGCGGGGGAGGGTGTGAACCTACTGTTTGCCGGGTCCCGTGTCTTCCCTGCTCCTGCTCTCCTGCCTCGACAGGAACAGGAAGCAGGCACCCAGGCTTCCTACCCTCAGCCAATCACAACTCTGCAGTGAAGAATTGTGATTGGTTAGAACGGCGCCCAGCCAGAGGCTAGTGGGGTGGGCATGTTCTCCATGTAGGCTGCAATGCAGCCTGCATGTAGAAGGGAAGGGCCCGAGAGAACCGACCAAACAGTCTTTGCACACTCAGGAGTGGGCAAACTACTCCTCCACTGCCCTCCGCAGAAAGCAGAGCAGCCCTGCCTCCAGCCCGCAATGCGCAAATCAAACATAAAATGACTTTCTTGACACTGACAGAAAACAGTAGGGTGATGTTTCTCCACCCTACTGGAGGAGCCGCCCCTGCATCCTGTACAGGGGAGGTGGAACCTTCACCGAAAGGCTGGGGTTCTCCTAAAAAAAAAAAAGGAAAGATGCAAAGAAATTAAATCTAATGTGTTGGTGCAATTCTTTGTAAAAATGTTCACAGTGGTGAAATGCTGCAGGCTGACACTAGCACAGATAGTCAATAGTCAGTAGCTGGAAGGGGCTATCTGCATGTGTATGTACACGTAGTCCACTGTGTGTTGTGTGCAGTGTGTGTTGTGTGATAATATGAGCTGTCACAAGACAACGAAAGTTGTCAGTTGGCGAAACCTAAACAGTAACGAGAAAGTCATGTTTAATTTCAATAATTTTTGCTCCTTGTCTAATGATTTAGCTCACAGCACCATCCGTCACAATGCTGGAAATGCACGTTGTGTATTTGCATGCACAAGGTGACTGGCACCGCGCTGTGCCTGCCACGTTGCTCATGCAAATGCAGGGGGGTACCACAGGTACCCCCCATTTGCACCCCCCATCGGGCCCCCAGTGGCAAAGACCGCATGCCTGTTGCCGCCATGGAAAGGCTGATCTCCGCCTATATCCTAATATAGACGGCGGTGTCTTGCAGACACCACCACCATATTAAAGGTGTTTTCCGCTGGATCGGCGAGTCGACAGGCGGAAATGCGGCAGACGTCTTTATGTCAGCCACAGATCCCCCAGCCGTTCTAATATGGCGGGGGGTCTTTCTGGTGTGGATGGCTGCCGGTTTGCCCCCGCCAGGCCGGTGGTGGTTACCGCCGGCCCGGCGGGGGCGAACTGCCCGCCATCCTAATGGACCCCAAAGTTAGAATTTTTTTGAATACTCACAGAAATGCCAGATGGCATTACCCTCATTAAGGCCCTTATTTTGAGCGACAAAAAATTCCCAATGGGCTGATAGATTCTGTATGTTTGTAGCTGTTATCTATTGAGAGTAACTGTATGGACTTGAAACCATGTTTTGTAACATTATTAAGCCTAAAAAGTGGATATATGGATTAATTTTAAACTATTTTCATGTTGACATAAAAGACAAAAATGTTGTAATACAAAAGTATGTCTAGATTTTGAATATTTTTATTATGTTTCTTAGGTTTGATCAGTGGCTTTTTCCTGAAGAACAACGATTGCCACTTATACATTGTTGTGTATATTTTTAATACATGTATTATTCTTATGAATTTCACTGATGATTGAATGTAATTTTATATTGTATTCTGTTTGCATTTCTGTTTTTAGAATTAAAGGCACTATATATTTTTCACATGGTTTCTCGGTCTGTTACTCTCCTATGTATCATTAATGTGATTTTGATGAACATAATTGCCTAGGAATTTATTTACTCATACTGATAGATACTGTTACCACCCTACTATGTATAAAAAAAGGTATTGTATTGTTGTATCTGGTATTTATCAGGGCAATGATGCCACATGGATTACTGGGCACAAATACTCCAGGTAAAACATGGAGTATTTTATCCTCGGTGTGTATGACAGAAAATGTCTATTAAAAAATACAGTGCTACCTTTACCTAAATATCATGTCAAAATGTTGTCACTTCAGAAATATCACCGAACAGAATATAGCAGGAAAGAATACATTTTTAGTATTTTTTTTTTTTTAATATTGTGGTATAAATATTGTTTACTCCAATTAATATTTTTATAAATACAGTTTTTAATTATTTAGTATATATTATTACTTATATTATTTCAGTTGTTGAGACTTTTACTAAAATTGCTTTAATTGCCAAATTGAATTACACCAATTACCATATACCTTTAGAGGACAGAGCACTGGCCCTGGTTAGCAGAGTCCAGGGCACTTTCAGAGTTAGTAACCACCAGTATACGTCTAAAAACAGGGGTGATCATGGCCAAAAGGCTGACTTTCCTACACCCCCCAGACGAAGGGTGATAGACAACTAACCTACACCCTGGTAGTCCTCATCACCTAAGTGGAAAAACCTGGAAAGTCTATCTGCATTGACATGGGCAGTGCCCATTGACATGGGCAGTGCTAGGTCTGTGTTACACTGTGAACTCCATCCCATGTAAGGAAATGGACCACCTACACAATTTTGGGATCTCCCCCTCATCTGCATGAGCCTTCTAATAGTCTGTATTCAGCTTGAATATGGAAGTGAATACCAAACAGGTGTAGTCTCAGCTTCTTCAGAGATCAGAACACAGCAAATGCTACCTTCTCAATGGCACTCCATCTTTGCTCTATGGGGAGTAGTCGCCTGCTAATGGAGGCAACTAGGTGATCTTGGCCCTTTTCATTTACTTGTGCCAGTATTGCCCCAATCCCTTTCTCTAAAGCATCTGTCTGGACCACACACACTTCATTGTAATCAGGGGCCAGTAGGACTGGTGCTGAACACATGAAATGAAATGAAATTTAATTAAAAAGAAAATCATAATGTGCACGAAACCCAAGGGTATCTATGGGCTACACCAGAAACAGGGCTTAACCACAGCAGACATAGGAGAATAAAAATGAAAAAAGTCAGGTTTTCAAGGATTTTTTTAACAGATAAAATAATCCAGATTGGTAATTTGGGTAGGCAGGGAATTCAAGAGCCTGGCAGCAGCACCGGAGATGGACTGGCAGACCCACATAGGTTTCACAATCTAGGGTTCCTGACTTTCCTACCAGAAGAGGATCTTAGTGATTTGCCCAGCTAATACTTGTTGAACAGGGCAGAGAGATGTTTAGACCCTTTATAATGGAGGGCTTGGAAGAAGACTAAGCAGATAACTTTATAGTAGATGTGCTTCCTAACAGGGAGCCAATGCAGTGCCTTGATACCTTCTCCAACAGATTCATGCTTAGGGATATCAAGAATAATGCGTGCAGCCGAGTCTTAATTTACCTACAGCTTGCTCAATGAGGTGGCCCTGATATTCAAATAAAGGGCATTGCTGTAGTCAAGTCTAGGCAAAACTAACGCAGTGACCACCACATGGTGCAGTTCAAGATATTCCTAAGAGACTTACTAATATAGCACAGGTGCTAGTGGTACCAATGAGTTGCAACTAAAAATCAAGATGGTATCTAAAACCTTCCCAAGAATTTTAGCTGATTTAACTGGAATGGGTAATGGGCCACATTCCTTTGGCCATCAGCTGCCAAACCAGATGGATTCATGCCACCGGAACATCCACATGGATCACTTACAAAATATCACCTCTTAAAATATCGTGCTACAAAAATATTGGGACATAAATAGGCCCTCAAGCGTGGGACAATCCCTTTGTCCATGGCTCAGATCCTCTCTCGAGGGCCCACCTCCTCCCTGAAATTCTGCCAAGTCGGACTGATCTTACAGAGGTGGAGTTCTTCCTTTTGAGACCAGATCCTCCCCCTTAGGATTGGATACCTCCCGGACCTCTTAATAGAAACAAAATAAATTACAGTTAACATATATTTAAACAAATCAAACAATTACACTTAATTAAAACAATTTCAACACACATATATATATATATATATATATATATATATATATATATATTTACATATATCTAATTAAAAGAGTATTATTAAAGTAAGAATTTGAATTAATGATATAATTTAATATTGTATTTAACTAATGCAATAATATAAATATATATATATATCAATATATACATATACCCAATTACATAAAAAAAGAAAAAACAAATCATATTAATTACAAACAAAAAAGAAAACAACATAAAAAAGAACAATTTACCCCCCAAAATTGAACAGATTAAAACAATAATAATAAATAATATTATTTTAAATAAACAAAAACATATTAATTTAAATTAAAAAATATAAAAAAGCTGTAACATTTTACATGTAACTCATATACTATTTCCACCACAATTTATACAAAAGTAGGCACAAAAGTGTTGGATTGAGGAGGGATACAATTTACTAATCCCACTTCACACAATGCAACCGTAGGAAAACTGTTGCATTGCACAGGGATAACATTTAATATTCCCACTCCATTCAGTGCAACAGTAGGGGAATTCTTAAGTTGCGGAGGGGCAAATTTACTATTCCCACTCTAGTCACTACAGCATTAAGGGAAGTGTTGGATTGTGGAGGGGTAACATTTACCATTCCCACTCTAGTCAGTGTGACAGTGGGGAAAGTGTTGGATTGGGGAGGAGTACTATTTACTATTCACACTCCAGTCACTGCAGCATTAGGAAAAGTGTTAGATTGAGGAGGAGTAAACCTTTCTATTTCCACTCCAACCACTACAAAGGTAAGGAAAGTGTTGGATTGCGGAGGGGTAACATTTACTATTCCCACCCCACTAAGTGCAACAATAGGGAAAGTGTTGGATTGTGGTTTAAACACTATTGTACCCACTCCAGCCAATGCAAGAGTAGGGAAAGGGTTGGATTGTGGGGAAGGTAACATTTACAATTCCCAATCCAGCCAAAGCAGCAGTAGGAAAAGTGTTTGATTGGGGTAGATGTAAAATTTACAATTCCCACTCAGTGCAAAAGTAGGGAAATTGTTGGATTGTAGAGGGGCATAATGTACTATTCCCACTCCAGTCAGTGCAACATTAGAAACAAACTAATTCACTTAAACATATTAAAATATTTTCAAAACAAAAGTAAACAATTATAAAATGTATTTTGTTAAAAAAGAAATATAATTATATATATTTTTTAAATAAACCAAATATATATCTATGAAATTATTAACTACATATGATAAATTACAATAAATATTATTAAAATTAAAATACAAAGCTATATTCTCAATGTAATAACAACTAATAAATACGTTATTCACATTTAAAAAACAAAAACACAAAACAATTAACACATACAATAAAAAATAACATCATTAAAAAAAATGATTACTTATTTTTAAATTTGTTATTACTTAAGTAACTTTTTACCCTATACTTCAACAAAGTACACAACACAAATCTAAAAGTCTTTATTGAAAGAATATTATGTACACGTTACATTTTGTATTAGTTAAAATAACAATAATTATTATTCATTTCTAAAATTATTGTAGTTAATCACCATCCCAACCTTTAGCCATACAAATAAATCACCACACACCAAATATATAAATTTCTAAATTATTTCCATCATTTCCATAATTAAATCTCAATTAAAAATGTATTATTAATAATTAAGTAATTCTACATTATTAATATTTAATTAACTTCCCAACATGTACACCTACATATTTAACAACTGACACCTAATATATAATAGAAAAAATATTATATATATATGTAATTTACATAATTTTTATAAATGATCTGTATTTATTATTTAGTATAATTAATTTCCTACACACCCTTTACTCATACAAAAACAACAACACACATCCCAAAAAAACATTGAATGTTACGCAATTTCCATAATATGTTTTTATTTAAAGAATTAAATTTATAATTTGTTTTTATTCTTAATAAAAAATTAATTATTAAATAATTCTAATTTAGGTATGTCCCCTATGCCCATAAAAAACCCACAACCCATTCCTAAAGTTTGAATAAAATGATTTACACAATTAACATAATTCTCTGTCAATTCAATGTTTTATATCAATGAAAAAATTAATTATTACTTAATAAAATCAAATTGCTTCCCACACTGTACCCCTAGCAAACCCACAACCCACAACTTAAAAAGAATTAAGTGCTCAATGAAAATAATGAATTATCAATGTATTAATTAATATTGATTAAAAATTAATGTTTAATCATTTAAATTATTTTACTTCTCACCCTGTACCCCTACAAACTCCAAAACATACCTAAAATGTAACTTAAATAATTAATCACACAATTAATATAATCAATTATTAATATTTCTTAAAGAAATATATTAATAGATTATAATTTAATGACTCCCCACCCTGTACTTCTATAATCTTACACCCCACACTTAGGGCCCCATTAGGATGGCGGGCGGACTTTGCCCGCCCGCCATCCTCGTGGTAATAGGGACCGCCCGCCTTAAGGGCGGGGGTCCCGTCGCCAGCATTAGGATGCGCCCGCCACAGTGGCATTCCTACCATTGTGGCGGATGGTGCACTCAGCACCGCCCGCCACAATGGCAGGAAAGCATGCTGTGCACTTCCATGCACAGCATGGCAGGCACCGCGTGGTGCCTGCCATGCTGTGCATGGAATGCTGGGGGGTAACATAGGTACCCCCATGTGCATCCCCCACCCCCCCGGAGTCCCTGGGGGCCTGCAACGGGCCCCCGCAGGGATTCTCCGCATGCCTTTCTGTGGCGGCATTGCCGCCACGGAAAGGCATCCACAATTACCCATCCTAATATGGCTGGCGGTATCTGATAGACACTGCCACCATATTATTCTTTTCCGCCACCGGCCGCAAGGCGACCGGGGCGGAAAAGCGGTGGACGGTCTTCCGTCCGCCGAGGTCCCCCCGCCATACTAATATGGCGGGGAGAAAACGAGTGTGGATGTCGGCCAGCCTGGCGGGGGCAATCCGCCCGACATCGTAATGGGCCCCTTACAATTTAACTTTAATAAAAAGTATTAAACAATTAACACTATTAATCAGCAATTAAATAATTCATAATAATTCTAAACAGATGTTTTAATTAATTATAATCAAATAACTTCCACCCTGCACCTTTATAAACCCACAACCCGCTATGGTACTAAAAATCCCAAAAATGCATTAAATGTAATTGAATAACTACTAGAAAAGTAACAACAATATTAAAAAACATAAACAATAATTATATAACATTTTTACAACATATACATATAAATTATTTACTAAAATGCAAAACAATAATTAAAAAATATTATTAGTGACTATATTTTTGTAAACGATATTTTTGATATTTTCAAAATCGATATTACTTACCTAAAATTGATATTCTTGACAACGATATTCTTGCAGACGATATTTCCATATCACGGAATTTTTGACACAGTTTATTTATTTATTTATGTTTCGATATTTAGGGCCCCATTACGATGGCGGGCAGACTTTGTCCGCCTGCCACTTTAACAGAAAACGGGACCGACCACCAGAGGTGCGGCGGTCCCCCAGGGCCAATTAGGATGTGACCGCCACCCTGGCAGTCGCATGCCGCATCTTTTACATTGGGGCAGGCGCAGCTGTAAGCAGCACCCGCAGCAATGTAAAAGTTGCATGTTGTGCTTTGGCATGCACAATGTGACAGGCACCCCCAAGTGCAGCCTTCCACCCACCACCCCCCTTGGGGGCCCGCAGCAGGCCCCCAAAGCCTTTTACTGTATGCCTTTCCATGGCGGAGTCTCCGCCATGGAAAGGCATACCCACCACATACATCATGATGGTGTGCCTTTTCCGCCCGGCCGGCAATCCGACTGGCGGAAAAGCGGCGGACGGACTTTCCGTCTGCTGTGGTGCCCACCTAATTTAGCAGTGGGTAAATGGGCTTGTGATGGAGGGCGGATGGCCACCGCTGCAGGCAGATTGCCGCCGCCTGGCTGGCAGTGGCGATCCGCCTGCCATCATAATTAGCTTCTTTGTCTCAATACCACACCACAACGCCAAATGGCGATGCAGCGCGTGCAAATGTAATTTGTTTTATTATCTATTTATTTACTGAACTCAGTTTGGGCGTATGCCAGAGTTTGCTACCCCTCACCCTGCCCCGCCCGCCCCACCACCCCGCAAGACTCCCTCAAGTAGCCGCAACTGACGCACAGTACTTTTCCTCCCTCACTACGCCACAGGGGTGCAGAGCCAGAGGGAGTTCTTTCTAGTGGTTAACTGATGCCTCCTAGAGTTCAGTATCAAAAACTCCCTTCTTTTCCGGGCAAGGCTAAGAGTGGTCTCAGATGGTAACACGTGGTTGTATGACGCCAGGAGGTGTGGACAGTGAGTGAAGGGTCTGCACAACGAGCAGTCATACGCTGAGCCATTTGTAGTGGGAGGCATAGGCAGAGCAGGCCTCCCTGCAACAACTACAAGCCACCCCCAATCTGGAAGCAGGTTATACAAGGGAGGCGGAAGGCACGACGATACACGATTGCACTCAGAGACAATATCCCAACACTTCCCCTGAATGCTTCCCCAGCAACAATAGCTCCACTGCAATATGGCTCTCCAGTGCGGAGTCCTGGCAGCCCCAATATGTAACTCCTCAGATGGTAAATAACCTAATTTAATGTTGACTGGTTGTGCATCTCTCCTTCTTCCATGGTTACACACAGCTCCAGAGAGTCTCTGTTTTTCTGCGGTTCCTTGTCTCGAGCTTCCTGTTGCTGAAGTTCCAGTGTACAGAGGTCAGCACTTAAAGGGTATCAGGTCCAGTTGTCAGAAAAAGGGAACAGAGCTGTTTTTCAGGTGAGCGATGCATATCAGGGGTGATGGTCTCTTTGATGCTTAGAGCTGCAATGGCAGGAGGTCCATGGCATTGGTGACCTTGCCAAAGATGAATTGTGGGAGTTCTTCTATGAGGCCCTATGGGCACTCTTGCAATGCTGTGACATCACGTGTTGGACATTCTGGTTGCGCAATGTTTCACAGGGTGCAGGAAGGTGACCCTTCCTGCACATAAACAATCATAATCAACATCAGAAGTTGTGCAACTTCTATGTGTGCTGCATTAAGCAGCACACACAGAAGTTACAAAGCGCCATTACTGTTTGTTTGGGACACCTTCCTGCACATAAACAATCATTCCCCTGCAACGGAGAGACGCTTGCACTATAGTGCAAGGGTGCCAGCGTTGGTGCTTGGGGGCTACATTAGCATTAGCACAGCCCCTCCCCTCGTCACCGCCCTGCAGGTACACCCATTACCGACCGAGGCTGAGCTGTGGCCTTTCCAAGGATGTCTTAAGGATTTCGGGGCCGTGGGCCAATCATATTTTCTGGACCCCTGTTTGTAAAATTATGATTACATTTCAGCTTTTTCATGCCCTCTGTGGCCAGGTCACTGACAGTACACAGGCACACTGGTCCAAATTCTGAATGCGTTGACATCTAGGCCCCCATTAGGGTGACGGGCGGACTTTGTCTGCCTGCCATCCCATCGGAAAAAGGGACCGCCCGCCATAAGGGCGGAGGTCCCGATGGTGGCATTAGGATGCGCCCGCCACAGTGGCCGGAGCATCCTGTATTTTTACCATTGCGGTGGGCGTTGCTGAAAGCGCCGCCCGCCGCAATGGTAAAAATGCACGTCGTGCATTTTAAAGCACAACATGACAGGCACCACGGGGTGCCTCCCAGGTTGCACTTTGAAATGCGGGGGAGTACCATAGGTACCCCCATGTGCACCCCCCACCCCCTGGAGTCCCTGGGGGCCCACAACGGGCCCCCGCAGGGATTCTCCGCATGCCTTTCCGTGGCGGCATTGCCGCCACGGAAAGGCATTCAAATTGGCCCATCATAGTATGGCTGGCGGTGTCTCATAGACACCGCCATCATATTATACCTTTTCCGCCCTGGTCGCCTTGCGACCGCGGCAGAAAAGCAGCGGACGGTCTTACCGTCCGCTGCGGTCCCCCCGCCATCCTAATATGGCGGGGGGGTTTCAGAGCAAGGATGGCGGGTGGGTCGCCCCCGCCAGGCCGGCGGTGGCTATCGCCAGCCTGGCAGAGGCGATCCGCCCGCCATCCTAATGGGCCCCCTAGTATTAAGGGACAGTGACATGTGTTTTCAATATTATAATTCAGTAGCAAGTCACTAATAATATTGCCAATAACCTTTGTGATCTCCCTGCGATGTCCCATATATGAGGTCCGGTTTTGATTCAAAATATACTGTCTTTATAGATGTTGCATGGCGTTCAAAAAAACATTTTTCTGCCAAATGCTGTCATAGAGCCCATTACATCACCCACATTAAAAAAAAAGAAGGAAAGAAAAATGGCATTTAAAAAATCTGTTATCAATTATTCAAGTTCATCAGAGCAAGAACAGAGCGGCTCTATCAGGGGCCTCCTGAAAAGTTGGGGCCCTGGGCCAAGTCCCACAGTGCCCATGCCTTAAAACATCTCTGAAGCGTCCTCAAACAAGCATTTGCAGTGCAATAAGTGGCCAAATACCTAGGAGTATTCAGATTTTTGGTGACCTGCTTCTCAACAGGAAATAAGTATACCTTGCCCAAGCAGAGAAATCAGGCATGCTCCAAGGCAAAGGGCATAACAGCGGTTGGCAGCACAATACAGCAGGACTCACCCAGTATGATAAAAAACCGCCTACCAACAGGTGCTTTTCAGAAGCAATAGCTACATGCCACTTGCTTTTGTTATCCCCACCCATGGGAGAGCTTTACATGAGAACCAGTTACCTTACAACAAGGGCAAATTCTTTGCTAGGGAGAGTAAGTGATTTGCCCAGAATCACAGGCCGTGAGCAGACGCTGGAACCTGGGTCCCCAGTTGGAAGGTCGGTGGTTCTGGCCATTACACAATCCTCCTTCCCTTTTAGTGAGGGTGTGCAAAGTGTTTAATCGAAATGCAAATAGAACCAAACCACGCCCCTATTTAGCTTGTCTTCTGCTGCACCCCGCATACCCCCAACACGGGAGGTTCTCAATCTGTTTACCCTGACCAAGAAGCTGAAAATTGAGGTACAAATGGCAAGATGTGGGGACATTTTCTTAACTTGCCTTTTGCCACCCTGTTCTATTAAAAGTGCAAACAGCATCTGACAAAACTCAAGACAGAGAAGAAGTTCCCAAATCTTGTTACAAATAATGTAACCAGGAAATCGCGTTGGTGTGAAACTCTTGTGTAATGCTGAAATCTTCACAAGACGTAATAAGCATGAACATGAGAGCCGCCTCCTTCAGCAGGGGCCCCGCAGCTGTCTTTTGCCGCTTTTCCTTGCAGTGCCCCGCTAAAATCTGAATATGGCTAAGGTTTTGCTACCTGTGGAGCATGGAAAGAGAGCGGCGCCCAGCATTATGTACCTTAACTTACCAAGGGGAAGAGATTACCAGGCTTGACATGGTAGGATAAAAAAAATGCACAAAATAGACAAAAGCTAAAACATATAGCACGCACCCGTCACAATTAATGTTATGCGCATGGCGGCCCATGAAGGGCGTAGGCTGATAAAAAACATAATTAAATTAGCGTGGCAGCTAAAGTGAAAGCGGACCGCGCCTTATATTAAATAATTAAATAAGTGCGGCTGCTATAGTTAAAGTGGACTGCGCTGTAATTTGAATATATGCATTACTATTAAAATAAAAGGGGGTGGCTGCAGCAATGTCATGCGTGGAATCGGGGAAGAGCATTAAAGAAAATAGGGCTCACCAACTTATAAAGCAGACCAGGTTACAACACCAGTAAAAGGTCCAGTTATTATGGGAGGTAACAAATGCAGACAAGGCGGTACCAAGGAGGGACTAACAAGACTAATAATGACTCTGAAGCCAGGGTTTCCTAAGGACAATGACACATGGCAATTAAAAATATGGGCGGAGAGTGGGCGGGGCTTCAAAGCGATACTCCACTACTGCGTGCCTCGCAGCAGCGCACATTATGCCCAGGCTCGACCTAAATAGTGCTTGGCCTAACCCCCTCTTTGATCCTTTTGTTTCTTATCAAGAAGATTCTGGTGCATTTATTGGTCAGATAAGCAAAACGTAAACGTCTGCAAGGTTAAGGGTGGTCTTTAAATTTAGTCAGTAACCCAGGCAGCAATGGGACCTTTGTTAGAGCTTTGTTACAGATATCTCCAGAGTAGCATATTAATCTGGGTCGAGTGAGGATGTTGCTAGCCATACTTGTTGCTAACAATTATCTATTTGAGGGTGATTTATAAAGCACTATAAGTTTCAGAGCCACTTCAAAGTGCTGAACAGCAGGGGGGTGGCGATGTAACTGGAGATGAAATTCAAGTGGGAGAGAAAGGAGAAATACATGGAACCACAGCCCAAGGAAGGCAGCAATGTAAGCAGAGTTGGGTGTGATTGCCAGGACAAGAAGTACATTCCAGAAACAGAAATGAATGAAAGAAGGAGAAAAGTACTTACAATTGCGAAAGCCATTAGAGATTCTATTACAATAGTAAAGCTCAGCGAATACCAGTGCACGGATGAGGTCTACTTTGTGACGGAAGCTTAATAATGGTGTCACATTGTTGAATATGTGGCCCAAACAGTGCTAATCCACTGCTGAAATTATCGCTAGCGGGTAAGTGTGCCTATTTCTACTATTCATTTTGCCAAAAAACTGGCAAGTCCATAGTGTGTCTCCAATGAGACTCAACTCATTCATCTTTGTTGAAAATCTAGATCTAACCCCTAATTTTGTATTCGCATGGGTAAAAGAGCACTTATACTGTAGGACACTTGCAGGGTCAATTACAGCCCTTGAGCAACTCTCATTTGCAACAAATTTACAAAACATGTGTTAGCCAACAACTCAGATTGCAGTACTGCCCTGTCGCCTCAGCAGTTATTTGTGTCCTCTTTTGGAGAATAAAAGTAATAAAGAAGTATCCTTTTTGTAATGACAAATGTTGTACTGTTGGAAGCACTTTGGGAAGGCACATAAAAAATCCACAGGACTCCTTTCAAACACACGGCAGGAGAATACAGTCCCAGGCGCCTCCTGCCCCTTCCCTTGGAAATAGTCCCCAACAGGCCAGTACTGCCTCTTTATTCCACTGGGAATTTCCAGGCTGGCCGTAGTCACTGGAGGCTGGTTTTTTGAGGCAAGGGGACCACTGTTGGTGCCTCTGTCACTTTCTCCAGCTCCTCCAGGTAATTACATCAGGCCAGGCACAGTGGGTGCTTTCGACAAGAAAGAGGAAAATGAGAGAGGAAAGAGAAAAGAGACAAGGAGAAAGAGGAGAAAGAGAATGGGGCTAGTTTGAACATTTTTGCTAAGGCTGCTTCAGGTTCCCAGTCTGGTCCTGGTCCCCAATCCAGCTCGAAAAGGCAGGCTGGTCTTTCGGCACCACCACGCCTTCTAGTGCCAGTCACAACAAAAGAGTGTGGCCACTTTTCAAACCAGAACTGTGCACCGAGGATATATTCCCAAAGAGTGCACGCAACACAGTGCAGCAAGAGAAGTTGCTGGCTGTTATTCATGAATGTGAGAGAGCAGAACTATGCCATATCTTCAAAGAACTGGCGCAGTTCAGCTCTCACCAGGTTCTTGTGCACTTGTGGCTGCTAGCGCCAATGCAGGCACCCTGGCACTATACTGCAGGGGTGTCTGTATTAACAACAGCATTGTTTTTATGCATGGATGTGTACCTTCCTGCATAGAAACTCTCCTTTGTTGGTATTTCCTCTTTGTATGCGTGCTGCAGTATGCAACTTATTTTTTGTACAAAGTAACCCAAATAACCATTTCTGTTGCTTTGTAAATACCACAAAGATTTTTACTCGAGGTAAGCAACAAAAAAGTAATGAAAACATGCCACAAAATCTTTGAAAATCTGCGTAAAAGTTTTTAATGCAGCACAAGTGACCATGTAAAGGGGTGGTGCCTCTGTGTGCTGTTCTATTTGCAGCTCTTTTTCTTACATGCAGTGGTATCAAGTTACTGTGACAGCACAGTTTTGCAACATTATGCCTACACCCAGCACAGCATAGAAACAGGGATCATTCTTTGCCAATTTGAGGCATATTTACAAAACTTTTATGCCCATATTAACAAAGATATGAAGCATTTATGCTCTCTCCTTGTGCTGGCACACTGTTTGAAGCCTTGTGGCAGCACAGGCACCCTTGCACCATAGTGCAAGAGTTCCTTTGTTACAAGCAGGATTGTTTTTGCGCATGAAGAAACACCTTTCCACACAAAAACAATCCTAAGATGCCTTTTCCAGTTTCAGTTTATAAACTTTATTTCGGTTGTTAAAAAAAACATAAAAGTTAGGCTAAGTATACAATTAACAGATAAGGACAGCCAGCTTATTGGTGATACCGACATAAAAACATACGTTTGACACCTGGAAACGACAATAATTTGATAATAAATAAGTTATAAAAACCCTTA
Source organism: Lissotriton helveticus (assembly GCF_964261635.1). Taxonomy (NCBI): domain Eukaryota; kingdom Metazoa; phylum Chordata; class Amphibia; order Caudata; family Salamandridae; genus Lissotriton; species Lissotriton helveticus. The sequence goes on from NC_136071.1 coordinate 261,898,462, forward strand.
AAACCAATCCACAACAGGTTCGTTAATAATAAAATACAATAAAATCGTCTTCAATTTACAAAGGTACACGGTGCCTTTTTCTTTTTCTATGTGTGCTACAGAATGCAGTAGAAGGAGTGGAAGGAGGAAACAATGAGGAGAAATAAAGATATTTAGCTGTGTTGTGCCTCACTGAGGAAGGCGTAGCATTTTGTTGCATTCCCAGGTATACTAGCTTTAGTAAATCAGAGAGTGCTCCAAAATCTGGATTCCTGGGAATGCCCCTCTTCCACATGTGGAAAGCCACCCAGCCTGAAATGTATAGTAAACCAGTGCAAGTAGCTGTGTTATGTTATATTTCATCACAAAGGGCCATATGCATCAACACATTTTCCCATAGACACAGAATGGGCAAAACCCTTTGATGCGTCTGGCCCAAAGTCCCTTAAGGCTGCACAAATCACAACTTGAGTGACTTTAAAAATAATATTGAAACATTTGGGCCAGATTTATCATAGTATTTCATTGCCTGGCAAGGCAATACTAAAGTCAAATTTCCCAAGGACTGCAAGGTCCCCTTGCGTGACCCTGCATTGCCTGGTAAATCTCGAGTAAAGCAAGACCGCACATGTCCCTGCCTTATATTACCCTGCCCTGGGAAGGCATTCCATGGGTGGAGCATGGATGTTCCCATACTTCCATCTATGGATTTTGGCACATTCTCAGATGTACCAAGACTGGTAAACCTGGGAATGCATCAAAATGCTACACCTTCCCAAGGGAAGCGCAACATGGAAAATATCTTTATTTCTGAGGGTGCGTGTGTGCGTGTTAGGCAGCAGATTGTGCGCCAAAGCAGGCAGAGAGCAGGAACAGGCTATATATTGGTAGTTATGGAGCACTCCTGTCCTCTGCATTTCATGCAGTGCTTGCATTAAAAAATTGAAAAATCTGGCCCTTTGTATTTTTCTTGCGTCGCCTTGCGCAACTCAAGGACAAAGCAAAGGCTTGATAACTCTGGCCCTTTGTATTTTTGAGTTGTGCTGTCTGCAGCTCATGCACTAACTCAGAGACTCTCTGACTGACGTGTAAAAAAGGCACACATCTATGCTCTGTGTTAGTGCACCCATTCATGCTACGGCCACTAATGTCTTCAGAAGATTTACACTCTCTTTACAGATTTGCACAAACACGTTCACTCATGCACCAAAGCAATAAATGTTCCCATTTTGCTGCTTAGTTCTGCAGTTTCCCTGTTTTGTGTTTGCCATTTTCTCTACCAAACAGACAGTAGAATACTTGAGCAAGAAAAGAGCGGAAGCACAATTGTCGCTCACTTTTAAATAGACAGCATTGTAAAAATGGGTTAAACAATTTTCTCCTTTCTTTGTACTTCTAGCAGTGGCGGCCAACAAGGCTGGCGGGTGGCGAGGTGGGTGAGGTGTCATGGAGGGGGAGTTGCACGGGGGAGAGTTGTGTGGGTGATGGGGTGCGCAATATAAAATAAATAAACGTACCTTGCCGCTGGGTCTCGCGTCTCTGCTCCTGCTCTCCTCATCTTGAAACAGGAAGCACAGCCAGGCCCCACTGACCAATCACAATGCTGCAATGCAGCGTTGTGATTGGTAAGCACCTAGGCTCCCCTGACCAATCACAACGCTGCAATGCAGCGTTGTGACGCTCGCCAGGGGCTGGAGGGGTGGGCCTGTTCTCCATGCACGTTGTAAGGCAGACTTCAGGGAGAACAGGGAAAGTGAGCATGACTGGTTTGGGCAGCCCGAGAGGGCCGACCAAACAGTCATTGCACACTTGGTAGTAGGCGTACCACTCCCCCCTGCCCTGCTCCGATAGCAGAGCAGCCCTGCCACTAGCCCACCCGCAAAGCAGCATGAAGTATAAAATTATTATAACTCAAAGGTATTATCATTTATGTTTCCTTCGTTGAACTGCTTAAAAGCAGTGAGGCGACGCTCCTCCGCCATAATGGAGGAACTGCCACTGACTTCCACCGAGATTGAAAAGGAGACCGGAAATGTGAAGCAAGATGGGTTGACAGAAGGGTTTTTGTATTTCATAACTGCCCCCCTCTAGAGCCTTATATGGATGCTTTTGCTCCATCACTAGCCCGTACCCTGCAAATAAAATTTAGACTTGGCACCATGCTGGTGAACAAATGTACCTATAAATAGGACTCAGGTGGCTCTTGGTCACAGAATTGTTTGCTTTGCACCAAATGCACTGAGGAATTAAAACATATATAGTTTTTCTGCCTGCCCCACGCAAAACCTAGGAGGTTCTGGATTAGGCTAATGTGCATTACTCTGCACACAATGCACTTTAAAGATGCCTAATTGCTTTGTATTATTCTACTGTAGGCTATCTTAAGTTCAATAAATATTCTTTTTTAAACTTAAAAAAAAGAGATGCCTATCGGATCTTAAGATCCGATAGCAGTATCCTAAGAGCACTACGCCTTGGCAGCTATCTTTTAGCAGTCAGGCATATAAGAAAATCCTTGGGACTACGGCTGTGATCAAGTAGTATGACTCATGGAGACTACACGTGGGGCAAATCTGGTTAATACACTACAGGGCTTATTAGTAGCTAAAACTCATAAAATCCAGCCTGGGTAAGTTTTATTCTGCTATCATTACAAGTTCATTTTTAAAACTATTTTAGTTATGAATCATGCTGCTTTTTAACATGATAGGATGTGTTTTAGTCTCTTGTTAATCTGATGTATTTTTTTTAGCCGTGTGTGTGCAAAATAGCATGACCTAACCTCCCCCTATGTACTTGTTTGCTTATCATGTCTTAAATATTATCTACATCTTTGTCGATTTCTATGACTTTACCTGCTGCTTTGTTTACTTTGCACTTTAACTATGAACTTTGATTTCTATTTGTTTTACTGTAAATGTTTTTATCTGTTTAATGTGTGGTTTATGGGCCGGTTCCCGAAATAAATAATTTTTTACTTGATTTTAGACTGGTAGCTGTGGTTAATACAAAATTTCAACAAATGATGATTAGTCATAAATACACCTTAGAAAGCTTTTCCGTTTCTTTCTTTTTTGTTTCCTGTTCAAGGCCGAAATATTGACTTCATTTGTATCGGGAAATGCTACTTGTCCTCATACACTTTAATTCCTGGAATATGAAAACAAAAAACTATTACCTTTTAATCTTGAGGACTAAATCCGACTGACAGAATGTGAAGGCTGGAATTTAAATACCATTCTGTTTCAAAACAGAACTCATAAGATTCGATGTCATTTTTTGAATGGAGAAAAAATGAATGTATCAAAATTTTAAAGTGAATAACGCAGAAAAGGCCTGGGAAATTGTACCTATGGTGCACAAAGCGTATTGAATTTCAGAAGACAACAAAAAATCGCATGCCTGATTTCTAACATGCAAACACAACAGTGATGGACAGAATGTGGATCAATGTCACACATTCACCCCAGTCCAAAGATCTGGGCCCAAATCCATCGTTTTTCCACTCCACACCACCCTGGGTTAGACAATGGCGATATGCAAATCAGCTCTGACCCTGTGCCCCATGGGAACAGTCCAGTCCGAACTACAAAAGCCATGTCCTTCCCAGAACGGAAACAAGCATCCGAGGACCGGCCCGGTTTCGAGGTACCACCTCTCATCAGCCCGGCTAGCTTGATTCCAGTGGTGTGGAGTGCCTGGGACTCACGTCTGAGCATCCCCAGTACACTTAGAGCGGTAATTGCAAACACAACAGTGATGGACAGAATGTGGATCAATGTCACACATTCACCCCAGTCCAAAGATCTGGGCCCAAATCCATCGTTTTTCCACTCCACACCACCCTGGGTTAGACAATGGCGATATGCAAATCAGCTCTGACCCTGTGCCCCATGGGAACAGTCCAGTCCGAACTACAAAAGCCATGTCCTTCCCAGAACGGAAACAAGCATCCGAGGACCGGCCCGGTTTAGAGGTAACACCTCTCATCAGCCCGGCTAGCTTGATTCCAGTGGTGTGGAGTGCCTGGGACTCACGTCTGAGCATCCCCAGTACACTTAGAGCGGTAATTGCAAACACAACAGTGATGGACAGAATGTGGATCAATGTCACACATTCACCCCAGTCCAAAGATCTGGGCCCAAATCCATCGTTTTTCCACTCCACACCACCCTGGGTTAGACAACGGCGATATGCAAATCAGCTCTGACCCTGTGCCCCATGGGAACAGTCCAGTCCGAACTACAAAAGCCATGTCCTTCCCAGAACGGAAACAAGCATCCGAGGACCGGCCCGGTTTCGAGGTAACACCTCTCATCAGCCCGGCTAGCTTGATTCCAGTGGTGTGGAGTGCCTGGGACTCACGTCTGAGCATCCCCAGTACACTTAGAGCGGTAATTGCAAACACAACAGTGATGGACAGAATGTGGATCAATGTCACACATTCACCCCAGTCCAAAGATCTGGGCCCAAATTCATCGTTTTTCCACTCCACACCACCCTGGGTTAGACAATGGCGATATGCAAATCAGCTCTGACCCTGTGCCCCATGGGAACAGTCCAGTCCGAACTACAAAAGCCATGTCCTTCCCAGAACGGAAACAAGCATCCGAGGACCGTATCAAAATTTTAAAGTGAATAACGCAGAAAAGGCCTGGGAAATTGTACCTATGGTGCACAAAGCGTATTGAATTTCAGAAGACAACAAAAAATCGCATGCCTGATTTCTAACATGCAGTATCCTAAGAGCACTACGCCTTGGTAGCTATCTTTTAGCAGTCAGGCATATAAGAAAATCCTTGGGACTACGGCTGTGATCAAGTAGTATGACCCATGGAGACTACACGTGGGGCAAATCTGGTTAATACACTACAGGGCTTATTAGTAGCTAAAACTCATAAAATCCAGCCTGGGTAAGTTTTATTCTGCTATCATTACAAGTTCATTTTTAAAACTATTTTAGTTATGAATCATGCTTTTTAACATGATAGGATGTGTTTTAGTCTCTTGTTAATCTGATGTATTTTTTTAGCCCTGTGTGTGCAAAATAGCATGACCTAACCTCCCCCTATGTACTTGCTTGCTTATCATGTCTTAATAAATACTATCTACATCTTTGTCGATTTCTATGACTTTTCTTGTTGCTTTGTTTACTTTGCACTTTAACTATGAACTTTGATTTCTATTTGTTTTACTGTAAATGTTTTTATCTGTTTAATGTGTGGTTTATGGGCCGGGTCCCGAAATAAATAATTTTTTACTTGATTTGAGACTGGTAGCTGTGGTTAATACAAAATTTCAACAAATGATGATTAGTCATAAATACACCTTAGAAAGCTTTTCCGTTTCTTTCTTTTTTGTTTCCTGTTCAAGGCCGAAATATTGACTTCATTTCTATCGGGAAATGTTACTTGTCCTCATACACTTTAATTCCTGGAATATGAAAACAAAAAAACAATATCTTTTAATCTTGAGGACTAAATCCGACTGATAGAATGTGAAGGCTGGAATTTAAATACCATTCTGTTTCCAAACAGAACTCAGAAAGATAAAATTCGATGTGATTTTTTGAATGGAGAAAAAATGAATGTATCACATTTTTAAAGTGAATAACGCAGAAAAGGCCTGGGAAATTGTACCTATGGTGCACAAAGCGTATTGAATTTCAGAAGACAAAAAAAAATCGCATGCCTGATTTCTAACATGGTCTCTCAACTACCCTTTTCAACATTCTTTAAGTGAAAAGATCTGGCCTTGACATTTTCCTCCCAATTGCTTTCATTAATGCGTGGTAAATCTCTCCATTCAAAAAATTCTAAGGCAGAAGCACAAAGCCCATCTGTCCTTTTCAGATGCCACAATTCCTGCATATTTCCTTCAGAAAAGACCTTGATAGGATGAGCGCATGTAAGTGTTGGAGGCTTTTAACAGACACCATAAGCACCGACTTTGAGTGGTTTATTGACATTTCCCACAAACAATAACAGCAAATGCAAGGTCTCTCTTTCTAGCCTGCTTTGTTGATGCGTTCGATCTTTTATATGCACTATAATGTTAAAGCTACTTTGCCAGTTAGAAAGAATTACATATACTTTGCAAGACTGCCGTGAGCTCTTACAGAAAGGAAAGTGGACCCCCCCTTACCGAGGCTGAGTTGTAAAGAAAAACCTAGGGGCATATTATCAAGGGATTAATCTCTGCTTTTTTGGCTTTAAAAGCCAAGAAAGCGGAGATAAAATTATCTCCATATCAGCAACAGGGTGCTAACACGCAAATTCGCATTTTAGCACCCTTTTTCTCTATGCTTCCCGGTGCATCTCTAATGAGATGCAAAGGGGGCGTTCCAGAGAAAAATAATAGGAGAAATGTTGTTAAGCGACATTTCTCCTATTATCAAGGATATCGCTAACCCTGTTAGTGATAAAAAAAGCAGCGCTAACCGCGGTTAGCGCTGCTTTTTTTACACCTGGTATTTTCCTGACTTAGCCATGATATCCTATGGAAGGTGGATATCATGGCTAAGTTTGTGAGCCCCTATCATCAAGCTAACACCAAACTTCGAGAGATTATCGTTGGTTTTCCAGCGATAATCTCTCATTTGGCAGTTAGCGTGAGGATTTTTATCACTTCTGAGATAAACTTTGCTAATAGCAAGTTATCTCAGCAATAATTTCCGGCGATGCTTAGCGATAAAAACATCGCTGCAAAGCCTAGTTAGTGATAAATATCGCTACTCGTTGGCAATATGCCCCCAAATGTTTCTTGGTGGACCCATCACATCCTTCGGTCCCTGCGCTAATACACCTGCTACACGAATGATAGGTGCACCTGTGATGTGAGGTCTTTAGTTAGATGTGTACTGCATGCATCCAGACAGTAATGGAATATGCTATGGTATTATTTATTACATATTAATTTTGAGAGTCTGTAAAGTGCATACAAAATATATGACTTTCTTGGAGTGTGAAGGGGGAAGAAGAAAGAGACATTGGAATAAGGCAACAGTGAAGTAACATTCATCTCACCCGCCTATGATGGTTTTCGGGGCAGGCGACAGAGTTGCCCCCTGTCGCCCTTGTTGTTTGTGTTCGCCTTAGAACCCCTGGCCCAACGTTTGCGCTGCACGATGGCTCCATTTGGGATTCCATTAGGCAAGGTACATCACGCTGTCTAGGTTTATGCAGATGACATGTTGCTCTACTTTGCAGACCTACATGTAGACACAACGCCTGTGGCCTCGCTATTTGAGCAATTTGGGGAGATCTCAGGTTTGCACCTTAACGCTTCCAAATTGGTAGCTTTCTCCTTATATGGTACATATACTCGTCCTCTTTTCCAATTTGGTCCAATGCAGTTTAAGGTGGAGCCTTCTACCTTTAAATATCTAGGGATCAATATTTACAGGTCCACCTCCGACACCATCAATGGAAATATGGTACGTACACTTTACAATCTTAGGACCCAAGTAGCGTTTTGGAACACTCTGCCTCTCACGATCGCCGGCTGTATAGCCATCTCTAAGATGGTCGTGCTCCCTCGAATATTGTACCACTTTGTGAATCCCCCCGTGGTCCTCCCTGCTTGCATTTACAGAGCACTTGATACCTTATTAACCTCATTAATATGGGGACAGGGCCGTCACAGATTAGCTCTTCCCAAAATGCAGTTGCCAAGCACTGAAGGGGGCATGGGAGCACCGGATTTTAAAGCTCATTCTATAGTGGGCCAGCTACAGTGGTTGGCTTATTGACTGGATGGTCATAACTTATTTGAGATTGGCTAAACCCCGAACGGTTGCAGGCTGGCTCCCTACAATCACTATTATGCCCTAGCACAAACCGACTGACAGACCCCCCCCATATCTCTTGCATATTGCAATCCAGTATTGCAAAATAGCGCTTAAATATACTGCCACCTCCGTGCCGTACTCCCCTAATGTCCCCTATGTGGCCTGCCCACGTTACGGGGAATACTATCTGCCACTAGATTACGTAGCTGGGCGGAGACTGGAGTGACAACAGTGGGTGACTTATTTTTAGATGGGAACTTAATGCCTCACAACGAATTCATGCAGACTTACTCAGCCCCTCCTACTTTGTTTTTAACTCATGCTGCGATTACACAATATATGCGGAAATACTAGTTGGTTGACCAGAGGGAGCCCCCAACCTTCGGACTCTTGCAGACACTGCACATAATGGGTCATGGTAGTCATCTGGTCAGATGGCTATACTGCGGCTTAGGGTCCCATCTAGGACTCTCCCTGTTGACTCTTCGACATAAATGGGAGGTAGATATAGCCAGGGAATTTACTGACAGAGAATTGGTGCAGAACCTTGAGTATCCTAGCCGTGTTTACCAAAATGCTCGGCTCAAAACAATACAATTGTTTGCACTACACAGGGCCTACCTTACACCCCGGGCGATAAAGCGTATGTACCCAACCTCCACTTCAGAATGTCCTCGATGCCACTACCCGGGGGCAGATTTTGTGCGCATGCAATGGGCCTGCCCCTCTCTTGTAGAAATCTGGACAGAGGTTATACAGGGCCTTCCACGCCTCACCGAACGCTCTACGTGGAATGATCCTGAAACTTGTCTTTTGGGTCTCCTTCCTCTCCCTAAGAAGGCAAAAGTATTACGCCGTTTTACCGGCCTCGCCTTGATATTGGCCAAGAGGCTTATCACTCAGCGGTGGAAATCAGACAAGGCACCTTGCAAGGGGAGGTGGCAGGAGGAGGTTATGCGATAGGCCACTGCTGAGAGGGAGGCGCTGCAACGTGAGGAGTATAGAGAATTAAGAAAAAAAACGATATCAATGGACTTGGCTCAATTATTAGAACATTTCAAAATACAATCTACAAAATATACTGATGAATGAGGCTTCATTGAGGTTGTAGCTTGTATTCTCCCTTCCCTCCCTGCTCTCTTCACCCCCCTTGATTTACCCCCTTCCTCCCCCAGCCCGGTCTTGCAGCCCTCCACCCTGCCTTTCCCGACAGATATAGGAGGCAGACACTCAGGGGCAGATTTACAATAACTGGCACATCCCTGCATATCAGCAGGGATGCACCAGTTATTGTGCGCCATAGCTCCGCCACCAGGGATGCGCCGCATTTACAATGCAAGCAAAAACAATTCCCAACAGGTATTATGTAGAGACAATTTCAAAGATGTATGCAACATGCATTACAAAGAAGGAAGAGACAAGGAGTCAATTGATTTTTAGAAGAGGTAGTATTATTTACCAAGAAGCAAGGGGAAAGATCTTTCATATGTCAATACAGTTAAAACAGCACTGTACAGAACAGATCTTGTGACAACCCAGTGACACTTGGTGCGAGGTGCTATATACAATTGGTGATAGTGAATGTGCAAGTGCTAAAAACAACAGCATTGGCGACGCATTAACCAAAGTATTTACATCAAATAATGGCTCCGAAAGACAAGTTATAATCACTTGAAACACAGTTATTTATACAGGAGCACAAGACGTGATATGCGTCGTATAATTCAAGCTGTACAGTCGACGGCGTTTCGATCCCCTTTAGTCGGGATCGTCATCAGGACAGGGTTGTCGATGGAAACAGTGCTGTGGGCAGAAAGGGCAATTTGTGAGCGGGGGAACATGGGTTGGGACAGGTCTAGGGGTGGGATAGTGAACGGGTTGTAGATCAGATTTACATTAAAAGGTTAATGTGCATATGGTGTGGGTGCGGTGGTGGCCGGAACGGGGGTTCACAGTAGTGAATCTAGGGGGTGACTAACGTAGGGGGGCTGGTTGGTATATCTAATGTGATCCAAAGATATTAGATTCGGTCACCGTGTCAGTCGGTATGTGGAAAATAGGCAAGTGAATTGGAAAGGCTTGCCGGACATGCAGTAGACGGGCAGAAACTTACAGTTAAACCCAGGCAGACGAGCGAGGGTATTGGAAGTCCGAATAGTCACTCAATGATCGGAAGCTGCGGGTGAACAAGGGATAGGGAATTAGGAAAGCTAGACCAAGAGCGGCTCGTCACAGAGACTAAAACCATGGTGAGTGGAATTACCTGATCGTAGCTTTAGTCTGAACAGCGGGCGGGACTTGCTGCGCCGGCGGGGAGGAAAAGTACTGGGAGTAAGCACGAGCCGGTATCGTGAGAGAGATCAGGTTTCGAACGTACCCGAAGTGCAGGCGATGTTCTTACCTGATTTGCCTTTCCAATTCACTTGCCTATTTTCCACATACCGAATGACACGGTGACCGAATCTAATATCTTTGGATCACATTAGATATACCAACCAGCCCCCCTACGTTAGTCACCCCCTAGATTCACTACTGCGAACCCCCGTTCCGGCCACCACCCCACCCACACCATATGCACATTAACCTTTTAATGTAAATCTGATCTACAACCCGTTCACTATCCCACCCCTAGACCTGTCCCAACCCATGTTCCCCCGCTCACAAATTGCCCTTTCTGCCCACAGCACTGTTTCCATCGACAACCCTGTCCTGATGACGATCCCGACTAAAGGGGATCGAAACGCCGTCGACTGTACAGCTTGAATTATACGACGTATATCACGTCTTGTGCTCCTGTATAAATAACTGTGTTTCAAGTGATTATAACTTGTCTTTCGGAGCCATTATTTGATGTAAATACTTTGGTTAATGCGTCGCCAATGCTGTTGTTTTTAGCACTTGCACATTCACTATCACCAATTGTATATAGCACCTCGCACCAAGTGTCACTGGGTTGTCACAAGATCCGTTCTGTACAGTGCTGTTTTAACTGTATTGACATATGAAAGATCTTTCCCCTTGCTTCTTGGTAAATAATACTACCTCTTCTAAAAATCAATTGACTCCTTGTCTCTTCCTTCTTTGTAATGCATGTTGCATACATCTTTGAAATTGTCTCTACATAATACCTGTTGGGAATTGTTTTTGCTTACATGATACACCCATCCCAACGAGGTCTATGGGTTTCCTCCTGTTATTCCTATACGCATTTACAATGCGGCACACCATGGGGCAAAACACGGCACAGATGCGTGACGCATCTGTGCCGTGAAGGCGGCGCATTGCTGGAGCTGCGTCGCAAGAGTGACACAGCTCCAGCAATGCTCTGGGGGGCCCTATCTTTACAATGCTGCATAAATCCTTACGCCTGCTTCAAGCAGGCGCCGGGTTATGACGCAGCATGAGCTCAAAAGTGACTGAGTGAAATCTTTAGATTTCACTCAGCCACTTTTGGAAGGCGTTCGTGCGCCAGAACGCCCTCCCCCCCTGCGCAGGAACACCTACTTCTGGGGCCGGGCTTTACAACGTGACGCATCTCCCAGATGCGTCACGTTGTAAATACCCCACAGCATGGCGCATGTTTTGCGCCGCCGCTGCGTCACAAAAGTGACGCAACGGCTGCGTAAAATAGGCGCAAGGGGCTTGTAAATCTGCCCCAGAGTTGGTAGTAGCTCAGTTCTTTATTGTTAATTTTTTATTGTACGTGATTCAGCTTTATTATTTGTATTTCTGTGGATAGATGTTGCGTGTATGAATATAGCCTGCATGACACTTAGCTAGATATGACATCTGTTGAAGTCTTTACCGCTGTTGTTGTATGCACGATAGCTGTGCACAAATGGATAATATAAAGGATAATACTATTGTACTTATCACTGTTAACATATCATCTGGAACACCTTAGATTTGAAAGATGATGATGATCACATGTATACATGATGTAATGTATTCCCAGCTGTACACAACTTACAAAACTCAATAAAGTTTGTGTTAAAAAAAAACAGTGAAGTAACATTCAGGTGAGGCAGACAACGTAGACAAATCTTTAAGGGCTACATGTACGAAAGACTATGTTTGCAATTTCCAAATAGCGAATTTGTAGAATTCACTATTTGGAATCTGCAAAATGGGATGTAGGTAGGAGAGTTTTTCACTAAGAGACATTTCTACAAATTCGCATTCACAAATAGGTAATTTCCTATTTGGAAATTGGAAAAATTGTAATTTCCAAATAAGAAATCGCAATTAGGAAAAATCGCTTTCTGGATTCAGAATGATGATGTAAGAACAAGGAAGTTTAGAAATACTGGGTGTGGCCCCAACCCAGGAGCCTAGAAAGGTGTTGGAAGAAAGGAGGGTTCCTGTCTGACTACTAGAAGTGGAGTCATCATTTCTGGAAGATGAGGACAAGGACCCTGGCTGCAGAAAGCACAAAGTAAAGTTTTCTCAGAAGGAGCTGGAGCTTTTAACAGAAGAATGTGTGGCACACGTGAACCAGCTCTTTGGCAAAGCATAATTTTCTGTTCCTGAGGCCCAGAAAACCAAAATATGGCACAGCATCTTAGAGAAAGTCAGCTCTCTTGGTGTCATCCAGAGAACCATACCAGAGATTAGGAAATGCTAGTATGATTTTAAGATACTGCACCAAAGAGAAGGTGGGCAGCGGATGGATTGGGGCTAGGTGGTGGACCCTCCAAACATCTCTCTCCCACTCCAGTCAATTTACTGATTGAGGGGACACTTTAACCTGAAACAGTTGTGAGAGTGTCAGACATTGACATATCCAGCACTGCTGGCTCCAAGCCAAGGTAAGTAATTTTGCCATTAATTTCTTACCATAACATATTGTTTTTAGGTTCCTAAGTAGAACATCTTAGCTGACAAATCTCCAGTGAGATGTATGCTGTACTTGGGAGTTGTAGTATATCTAAGTTATATGGTGTAGCGTGGGCTGATAAAGAAACTACACATATCTATACATAATTTCCATGTCATAAACACATAAATCACAGTTTTCAACAATGTTATGAAAATCATGAACCATTTATTTACAATAACTAAATACATACATTTCCACAAATCACACCCAGACATGTTTGAAACTATTGAGATGGGTGAATCTATTGACACACATGTGGAAATAGATGACAGCAGAATTGCAATTCCTAAGCCCATTAGTACTCCTCTACCGACTAGGAGAGTAAATGTGTCACCACTACCAGACTTTGAGGAAGGTGACGAGGAGCTATCACAAAGCAGGAACACAACAACATCTGGGTGCAGGACACACAGACACCGGTAGTCCAACAACTCACACTCCACTTTGATAATGTCTCTGATGACATGGCTGACAGTCCTCCATTGTTTGGTGGCATGGAGAAATCTATCATTACAGTATATCGCATGCAAGCCAAACAGATAAAAACTGTTATTAACCATCTGCAGAGCATATCAAGGTCAATGCTGCAATTGCAAAAAGGACAATGCCTATCAATTGCTGCCATGGAGAAGGAGCAACATCTGCAAAGATGCAGGCGTGGCAGCACGTGGCACCCTATGATGCTTTCTCAAAATTGATCATTCGATTGACAGTAACCACAACCACTCTTACTACAAGAACTATAAATATTCAAAATTATAAGGGGCACTGCTGCCAAGATGTTGTACACTGTCTGGTCCAAGTGACCACAGCTCTGGAAAACATACAAACACATAACCTGTCCGTTTATAACATTTTACCACCATCTGAAAGTTAAGACAGTTCTAGCCTCAGTCAGTGCCACATCTGTGCCAGATGGATGCTGTATGAGGCGGACATGTCGACACATATCTAAAACAGATATATCCAACATCCACAGCCAGGTCCTGCTGAGAAGGCAACCAACGCCAGAGGCTTCAAAAAGTGCATTTTGTGGACACTCAGATTTATGAGACTACTTTGTTATGTTTGTGTTTTCATACTTTGTTGCTCTGTTGAAAAATAGTACATCATTTGTGGATACAGCTGATGAAGATTTACATTAATACAACCTAAATTAAAGGTAATCTATCAATCATGCACAAAACATTACCATCATGTGTGCCATCTCTTTCTTGGATGTGGTCATCGTTCGGACCTTAAAAATAGTTGTTGGTGATCTATGTGCATCCAGCACAACACTCTGCTGCACATGTCCTGTCCTGCTGAAACTGTAGTGGTGGTAGTTCCTCATCTAAGTCTGGTTCTGGCTCTGTGTTGATGTTGTGTAGACCCTTCCTCATGGCTATTTTGTGGAGAATGCAAACACAAGGAGGTGATGGATGGAGCGCTGCAACTTTTCAGACACTCACCCCCAGTCACAGATCTGGGTTGAATCCATCATTGTTCTTTAGCTCACTTAGCCACCCCAGTTCAGACACAGCTATATCAAAATCAGCCTTGACACTGTCCCTCATGGGAACAGTCCAGCCCGAACAGCCAAGCCATGTCTTCCCTGGACAGGAAACAAGCATCCTAGGACCGGTTTCAGGCTAACAGCCCTCATAAGCCAGACTAGCTTGAATCCAGTGGCAAAGTGAGCAAGGGACCCACGTCTGGGCATACCCTGCCAACTTAGGGTGAACAAAGCAAACACAAGGAGATGATGGATGGAGCGCTGAAACTTTTCAGACATTCACCCCCAGTCACAGATCTGGGTTGAATTCATCATTGTTCTGTAGCTCAATTCGCCACCTCAGGTCAGACACAGCTATATGCAAATCAGTCTTGACCCTGTGCCTCATGGGAACAGTCCAGCCCAGACTGCCAAGCTATGTCTTCCCTGGACCGTAAACAAGCATCCTGGAACCGGTTTTGGGCTAACAGCCTTCATCAGCCAGGCTAGCTTGAATCCAGTGGTAAAGTGAACAAGGGACCCGCGTCTGGGCATACCCTGCCAACTTAGGGCGAACAAAGCAAACACAAGGAGATGATGGACGGAGCGCTGAAGCTTTTCAGACACTCACCCCCAGTCACGGACCTGGGTTGAATCCATCATCATTATTTAGCTAACTCCGCCACCCCTGTTCAAACACAGCTATATGCAAATCAGTCTTGGCCCTGTGCCTCATGGGAACAGTCCAGCCTGACCTGCCAAGTCATGTCTTCCCTGGACCGGAAACAAGCATCATAGGACCAGTTTCGGGCTAACAGCACCGGGGTATGCCCATACGTGGTCCTGGACTCACTGGGATACTGGATTCAAGCTATCCTGGATGATGAGGGGTGAAACCCTGAAATCCATCCTAGGATGCTTGTTTCTGGTCCAGGGAGGATATGGCTTGGCAGTTCCGGCTGGACTGTTCCCATGAGGGACAGGGTCAAGACTGATTTGTATATTGCCGGGTCTAAACTGGGGTGGCGTGGTGAACAAAAGAAGGATTGATTTACCCGGATCTCTTAACTGGGAGTAAATGTATTGAATTGTTCTGCATTCTGTCCATCAATTGTGTGTCTTTTTTAATTTTGTGAAGAATGGCACATGTGGCAATAATTTTACAACACGTCTCAGGTCTGTAAAGCAGTGTCCCACCAGTTATATGGAGATATCTAAATTGAGACTTGAAAAGTCCTAAGGTACATTCTATTATTGATCACGTAGTCTTATGTGCCCTGGTGTGCTGCCTTTCACTTCTGGTTCTTGAATTCAAGTATGGTGTCAGAATCCGAGGTTGCAACGCATATGCCCTGTCTCCTTAAACAGTATGAGAAGGAGAAACCATTAGGACACAGTATAATTTGAGTTTGCTTTAAAAAAAAAATATGTATATATTGTTCAAGCTTGAAAGCAAATCAGATAAATAACAACATATACCTTAATCATGGCTACACATTATAGATATTACAGGTTTGTGCGGAGACAGAGAGGCCAAAAAAAAAAAAAATGAAGACGAATAAAGAAAAAAAGAAAAAAGGGGCATCAAAGCAAGGAAGGGAAGAAGAGAGTGGGTCACATAGAGCTCATATACCACATCAAGACATATAAATAAAATAAGATACCAAAATCCAATGCGTACAGTTATCAATTTCTAAGCCATTGTGTGAATGCAGCCCAGATTTTCTGAACCCTCTCGCGCCTTCTCCTACCCCCACTCAGAAAAACTGCTGATTCTAAATTGTGGAGAGCGAGGATCCTCGCTCTTCAGTTTACAAAAGTGGGGCCATCCGGACTGATCCATTTTGAAGTTATGCAAAGCCGTGTTAAAGACATAGCAATAAATAACAGAGCAGAAACATAACTTGTTTTCACAGGCAAACAATTAGTCTTGCAGCCCAATATTACTAGCTCAGGGGATAGGACAGCCGGGATATTAAGGCTTAAGTAGATAAATAATTGGACATCTTGAAGAAATGAATCGAGTTTAGTACAAGTGAAGAACATATGCACGTCGTTAGCTGCTGCCAAGCCACATCTTGGGCAGCTATGACCCCCTCTACCTCCCCATTTAGAGATGTTGGCCGTGGTATGATAGAGATCAAATAAAGCCATATAGCTTTGGGATAGTAGGCTACCGGAGATTAGCACAATACTGGATAATTCTAGAGCCTGGGAGATATCCAAGCCAGGCTTACCTAACTTATTCTCCCATTTAGTATTGTAAGAAGAGAAAGACCCGAGAGAAGATTTTGATATAGCAGCCCGATTCGTGACCTCCTCAGAATCAGTTCCATAAGTGTATTCTTATCCAATAGGGTGGGGGCTTGATGCGTCAGTTTATCTAAATAGCTTCAGACCTGTAAATATTTGAAGAATTCATGCGTATCAAGGCCAAACGTATCTTTTAGAAATAAAAAAGAAGCCATCTTCCCCTAACAGGCTAGGTCCCCTAAAACTGTTATTCCGTGTAGCCTCCACCTAAATGTGGTCTGATATTAGAAGATGGAGGGCAACAATCTGGTTGCTGCAAAAGGTGTATAATAATTGATGCTGGAAATTAACCATTTCCGACAAACTTTCCTCCAAACTGAGTACATTGACATAATAACCTTAAACTTAGTCTTTTTGTAGTAACTAGGTTCGAGAACCGACAATAGTATCCCCTTAGCGTCTTCCCCTAAACCGATCTCAAAAATAGAGGGACTGCAAAAAAGTGGGAGTAATGCCCTATCCCCGAACAGCGGCAGAGCGAAGTGCTGTAGAAGAGCTGACCAGTTATAGAGCACCAGATTAGGCACAGACCACCCGCCCCTGTCCAGCAGAAGGTGCATCCACTTTGCCACCCTTCGAGGCTGACGATAGCCCCACAAAAATCTGCTGCAGCATCTTCCCGCGCGAGCAAGGCTTGACTGTGCGAATTCAAGTGGGATAGTTCTAAATATATATAAAAACTTTGGTAAGATCAGCATTTTTAAAACATTACTTCTCCCATACAACGATAGGTGCAAATGATCTAATCTTACCAAAGTGGAGCTAACTGTATCAATGCTGGGCAAAATATTCAAGTCTGGAATGCTGTCAACTGCAGCTGTGATTTTTATCCCTAAATACATCGCATTTTGAACCACTGGTGCTTCAGAGGGACCCATAGTAGTGGATTTAACAACCTGGGTTTTCCAGACATTAAGTTTGTAAACAGAGAACTGGCCAAACTGTTCCGCTGGGTTCTTAATAGCTGGGAATGAAGATGATACATCGCTAGTTAATACTATGATATCATTGGCGTATGCCAGAACCTTATACTCAGAGACATTGACCCTGACTGAAGATATATTTGGGGAGCACTCAATTTTGCTTATAAAATGGTCAATATAGAGAGCGAACAGCAGGGGCGAGCAAGGGCAACCCTGCCTGGTGCCCCGACTGATATTAAACGATCTTGAGACCGAACCTGGTATAGACAGGGGTAGCTTCTGGTGCAATGTAAAGTGACTGTAATGCTTGAATAAACCCTGGGCAAAACCCCTTCCAACGAAGGACTTTCCATAAAAAACCCCAGGCGACCCTGTCGAACGCCTTTTCGGCGTCCAACAGGATCGCACCGTGGGGAGATCTTGTAGCTTGGGCCCAGTTCAAAAGTGCAATAACGCGGCGGACATGGTCCGCCGTGTCCCTACCGGGAATGAAGCCATGTTGGCGTATTGAAACTAGTGGGGAGATCACCAATGCTCATCTAGTGGTCAGAAATTTTGCATATATCTTGCTGTCCGTGTTAATCAGTGATATCGGGCGAAATGATGAGGGGTCTAACTCAGGCTTATCTTTCTTTTTAAAAAGGATAATAGTGGTGTGACACCATGAGTCTGGTATATGACCTAACTGAGCTTCTCTAAGTATTGTTAAAAAGTCCTCCCGAATCTCAGACCGAAATACACTATAAAATTCCAAAGGGATGGAGTCAGGGCCAGCCGCCTTGCCCTTAGCTAATGAATTAATTGCTGATTCAACCTCCTTCCATTCAATTGGTATGGCAAGAGCAGCATTCTGGTGAAACAGACTCGAAAAATGCTGCTACCTCATTGTAGATGTATTTATTTTCATAATGGGCCATATCAATATTTGCTATAGATGGCGCCTCTGAGGCTCCCATACTTATGCCTTTTATTTGGAGATAGAGTTGTTGTCCAAATTCAAAGATATTTTCAGTTAAAATTTAGATGCAGGGCTGACAGGATAAATGATTTTGAGCAGGGTATATTGTATTTGTCTATAAGCCAGTTTACTGCTTCTAGAGATTATTTCTGTCGTATATTACTGTAAAGTGAATCTACATCTAGAGTCACTAAAATGTCTGTTTGTGGATTAAATTTCAGATTTTCTACTTTTAAGATCATTTCACCCGTGTCTTTAATATAAGAGATGGTTAGAGGTATAAATGGTCTTAAGATTTTATCTATAAATTTAGACGCAGGTTCTGTTGTAGTTCCAATAGTAGAAACTATCGGCCGATAAGGTGGGTTCTCTTCACTTTCAAGTATTTTTGGAACTCCATAAATACATGAAGTTTTATTTTTGAACCTGTTCAGGTATTCTTATTCTTTAACAGTAATACTGCCAGCATGCAGTGCTTGGTTCGTAGGATGTTAGATCTTTGGTATAGGTTTAAGAATAGGATTGGAATTTACTTTAGAGTAAAATGTTTGATCATTAAGCATGATTTGCATTTTAAGTTCATAGTCGTCAGAGTTGACTACTACGATCCCACTGCCTTTATCGCAGCTTTTTACCGTTACGGATTGATTCTGAATAAGTGCATTCAATGACATGAGTTCTTCCTTGTTCAGATAATATAGTGGTTTTGGGATAAAATGAAGAGCTTGGTCCAGGTGGTTTAAAACTACCAGTTCAAATATCTCCACCTCTGGTCTTACTTGTTCTAAATAAGAATTAAAAGTGGAGGGCAGCGATACAATGTTATTGATCATGCCAGGATTCTCTATAGTATCATCATTTTCAAAGAATTTGTGCGGTCTGATTTTGCTAAACAAAGAATGTATGTCTTGGTATAGCTCAAATTTATTTGCACTGGTGTGAGGAACACATGATAAGTGTTAGATCTGGGGGTCTCTAGTTGTCAATGGTTATCACCTTTGTCACAACAAAGAGGGGGATTGAGGCTTTGAAGGCCGCACCAATAGTCAAGTTCCTAACGTTAATCAGAGTCTGGGTGCAACTGGTCTAGGATACAATCCCCTAGATCCCAAAATAGAACAAATAAAAAATTATTTGTTCTGTAAATCTAATTTCACAAATTGACCTCGCACACCAAAAAAGTTATATGATAAACACAGTATCAATGTTCAATCAACATTCGTATTATGAAAAAGGACAAGATTGAAACTGTTCTCCCAAGAAATTTGTTCAAGTCAATTTTCTTCGTTTTATTCTTTCTTTATTTGTTCAAACACTCGCAGATAAAAATAGCCAACGCGTTTCGTCCGAAACCGGACTTCTTCAGGGCTACATTTAAAAAGATACAAAAATATATTTCAATATGTGTATGGATACAACAGTCCGTGCATAAATAATTAAATTTTACAAATATTTTTGGATTCAAGGAGACATTTACAAAACACCAGACCATTCCGTTATATACATCTTACAGAGAAAAGGCTTGAAACCATGCAATTAGATTCCTGGGAGAACATACGCTGTTACAAAACATTCCAATTGGTTAAACATATACAGGGTGTTAATCACCAAAACATATAAACAAAAAGTCCCAATAAACAGTATCTACTGAGTTTAAACGAAAAGTCACAATAAATGTCAACTGGGTTTAAACTATAAAAACACACAACCTAATGTTTGTATCACAAATCAATAGTCATAGATGATTTTAGCTCTCTATGCCCAAACAAAAGTTATATGTGAGCAGTGCCTACTAATTTATAACTTGAGTCATGAGATGACCATATCTAATGAGCTTTCAACTGTGATACACATTTGACCGTTTCTATAGGAGCTCCAAAGTTGTAACATATTCTCAATACCTTAGCGCAGTGTACTCTCATGTCGAGCGTTCCATCCGTCCTGGCAAGTATGCAAATAATGAGTTTCTATAAATAAATATATCAACGTTTTAGTAACGATGGTCATATATAGAAAGACTTTTGCATGGCAAGAGACAGCTATCACTATCTGGCAAGCCAGTAATGGAAATCTAGGTCATGTGTCCGATAAGTCTCGCTATGCAACAATAAGTTTATTGAGCAAGCCCGACACCTAAAGAGCCTGCCTAATTGGTAGGTTAGGGGCCATTTGACAGTCATTAGGAAATTCAAATGTGCACTTACTATAGTTATATCCTTGGCAGATTTAGTAATCATCCATTCATTTGGGATCCAGTAGAGTTAGGGGAAGAGTAAAGTATATGCCTGAAACCAGAAAAAAAAATTTTTTGGACACTAGTTATGTGAGGAAGTTTATCTGACTTGTTGAAACCCTAATACAAGGTATCCATGGGGAATGAGTGGTCAAAAACAAATATACCAATAGTGTGTAATCACTATTGTACCCATATTTAGGGCTAGATTTTTTTTTTGGGCATTTGACCTAAGTATAAAAACCCATTACCGAAATGACTTGGGAGGACGAGCTTTTCACGTTTGTAACCATGGACGTGGAAAGCTTGTACACCTGTATAGAACTGGAGAATGGCATGAGATCCTTGAAACACTTTCTTTTCAAACGCAATGCTTGTCACCTAGAACACACCCAGATGCTTCTTACCATGGCTAAACTAATTTTGACCAATAATGTTTTCTTACATGAAGACGATTGGTACTTACAAATACGGGGGACTGCCATGGGCTCCAGGTTTGCTCCATCTTATGCAAACCTTTTTATGGGGCTGTTTGAGATGGAGCATGCCTGGGGTCTTGGTGCTGGTCAGTGGATGGATGACATAATCTTTTATGTGCGTTACATCGACGACATTTTCCTCATTTGGAAAGGGAGTGTTGACGGTTTGAAAGATTATTTTCACTTCCTCAACAGCAATGACCGTAACATCAAGCTCACGATGAACTCCTCCCCACGTGAAATAGTGTTTCTTGACCTGCATCTCTACATAAAAGACGGCAGCATCCAAAGCAGAATGTATAAAAAGCCCACTTCCTGCAACAGCATACTTCATGCTGAGAGCTGCCATCCGAGGAACACTATAGTAGCCATTCCTTATGGCGAGATGGTACGAGCACGTCGTAATTGCAGTGAAGATGTTGATTTCGAAAACACTATACAAAGGATGAAAAAAGACTTCTTAGCGAGAGGTTATGCAGAAAAAGACGTTGATGGGGCAGAGAACAAAATCAAAAAACGGAATCGTCATGAAACCTTACTCAAACAAACAAACAAAAAGACGAATGCACCACGTGAACAATGTGCCTTCATAACTGAATACGGCATGTATAGCAATCATGTATATAACATCTTAAGACGACACTGGCACCTCCTACAAACAGATATACTACCAGAGGGTGTCATCCCCGACAAACCCAAGGTCATTTACAAAAAGGGTAGAACCATTAAAAACATTCTCTGCCCGAGTTATGTAGTTCCTCCAAAGACGAGTGGCTCTGCATGGCTTACAGAAAAGCCGGCTGGCTTTTTTGTCTGTGGCAATTGTTCAGTATGTGACCATGGTATAAACAAACTGGTTGACTACAACTACAATAGCTCCAGGACATATAATGTTACTTCCTTTATCAACTGTAACACCACTTTTGCAGTTTATGTAATCATTTGCCACTGCAAAATGATTTATGTTGGCAGCAGCACCAGAAGCCTCAAAATACGGATTCAGGAGCATATCAGAAGCATCAAAAACAATGATCCTCGGAGCCCTGTGGCCCAACATATTATTGATAATCACCCAGATGAAAAAGAAATTAAGTTTCATGCAATTGATAAAGCAATGTCAGGTAAACGTGGTGGTGATAGAACCACTTGCCTCAGGCAACTGGAGGCTCGATGGATATGCAGACTTAGAGCCGTGGATCAGGGTTTAAATGTAAACAATGAATTCCACCACTTTTTGTGACCTAAGTCCACTCATTCTGACTTCACGTATTTTCTGTATCAGTTTATTGCTTCTGAGGCAATTCTCTCATCATTTTCCTTTTTAATGTGATGGGAAGTGGATTTGCAAACCATTCAGTGGTTTCCTTGCATTGTTTCATGACACTTGTTCTTGAGTTGTTCTCTGGACTTTTCTTTGGATCATGCATAGTTATTCTATGCATTAACAAGGTCTTCTTGGCACTTTAATGGTGTATTCAACCTGAGTGACTCAACAGAGTAACCAAAGTGAGCATTTGTGTAAGGCCGATGACCGCCTAAAATATTTGGTGTATATATTGTGCTGATTGTCAACTGTTTCTAACTTTCTACCGACAGCATATTAGAATTGTCTGGACCTCGATTATAGTCATACATCTGCCTTTGTGTAATCTTTTTTTAGGAGTTGCTACATTGAAAAAAATTGTTATCATAGATTACTGAAATAAGACAAATTTAGACTGCTTTTAAAAAATAAGAAAAATATTTCACTTTACTAGATTCTTTTTTGCAGCATGTTGGATTGTGTCTGTATAAGTTCATAATTCCACTGATGCCTCATCTAATGCTTACTTTTGGTCAGACATTACTTTGTAGAGTTTTCTTGAACCCTTACAGGATGTCCGCACTCACATTGTGACATCCCCGTTTCTTTCCCTGAAGGGCATTTGCCTAAATAAGCTCCATCATAGCTTGGTAGTCTGTTTAGTTTACCTTTGCAGCTATTACATTAAATTTCCACCATTAAAACAACTTATCTTTAAGAGGTAAACATAAAATGCCACTTTTTAAGCCGATTTTTTGCAATCTTCTCGGCTTCGCATTGACTAGTTCAAAATGGCGGCCAATGTAATATTCGCCCGCCATTGCAGTTATCAGATTGAATTCCCACCATTAAACCACCTTATCTTCATGAGGTAAACATAAAATGCCACTGTTTTTAGCCTATTCTTGCAACTTTCTCGACTTCGCATTTACTAGCTCATAATGTCGGCATTTGAAATATTTGCCCGTCATGCTTTCACGACAAGCCTTATTATAGCTTGACAGCATGTCAGTTAAATTGGATGTTCAAAACTATTTTTTCGATTTATAAAAACACAAAAAAGACTCCTCTTTAGCATGGTCTCCATTTTTTCATCTTTGTTTGACTAGTCCAAGATGGCGGCCATTAAATTATTGATCGCCATGTCTTCGCGCCGTGGTTTCCAGCAATTATTAGTCTTAATTGACTAATTACAAACATTTGGGGACTATATATATCCCCTCTGAGTTGCGATCACTATGGACCGGGAGACCAGACGACCGCACACGGACACGACGAGGACGCCAAATTTATGGTAAGTTCGGGGATCCGGACGTGGTATTGGGTTCCAAGGGATTGAGTAGAACAGAGTCGTGACCACTCTCTGATAGCTAGCCTCTTACCTGGCCTAAGCTCTTCAAAATATTTACTGTGTCGTTAACTTTGATACATGGCCATGCAGGATGACCATGCCAAGATGGCGGGTGTTTTTGAAAGTCGTTTCGCCTATTACTATGATAGGTATTTAAAAATAGGCTATGGCCCCCTGTCCATACTGTTGCTTTGAACTGTCAGGTTTTCTTAACTCTTGTCGAGTGAACGTTATGAGACAAGGTCTTGGGTGTTAATTCTTTAATTAATACATATTTCCTCGACTGTGTAAACAATATATGTCAAATCTGTGGAATTTGTAGACATCAGTGCTATTTGTGTTACTTATTTCGGTAATGGGTTTTTATACTTAGGTCAAATGCCCAAAAAAAAAATCTAGCCCTAAATATGGGTACAATAGTGATTACACACTATTGGTATATTTGTTTTTGACCACTCATTCCCCATGGATACCTTGTATTAGGGTTTCAACAAGTCAGATAAACTTCCTCACATAACTAGTGTCCCAAAAATTTTTTTTTCTGGTTTCAGGCATATACTTTACTCTTCCCCTAACTCTACTGGATCCCAAATGAATGGATGATTACTAAATCTGCCAAGGATATAACTATAGTAAGTGCACATTTGAATTTCCTAATGACTGTCAAATGGCCCCTAACCTACCAATTAGGCAGGCTCTTTAGGTGTCGGGCTTGCTCAATAAACTTATTGTTGCATAGCGAGACTTATCGGACACATGACCTAGATTTCCATTACTGGCTTGCCAGATAGTGATAGCTGTCTCTTGCCATGCAAAAGTCTTTCTATATATGACCATCGTTACTAAAACGTTGATATATTTATTTATAGAAACTCATTATTTGCATACTTGCCAGGACGGATGGAACGCTCGACATGAGAGTACACTGCGCTAAGGTATTGAGAATATGTTACAACTTTGGAGCTCCTATAGAAACGGTCAAATGTGTATCACAGTTGAAAGCTCATTAGATATGGTCATCTCATGACTCAAGTTATAAATTAGTAGGCACTGCTCACATATAACTTTTGTTTGGGCATAGAGAGCTAAAATCATCTATGACTATTGATTTGTGATACAAACATTAGGTTGTGTGTTTTTATAGTTTAAACCCAGTTGACATTTATTGTGACTTTTCGTTTAAACTCAGTAGATACTGTTTATTGGGACTTTTTGTTTATATGTTTTGGTGATTAACACCCTGTATATGTTTAACCAATTGGAATGTTTTGTAACAGCGTATGTTCTCCCAGGAATCTAATTGCATGGTTTCAAGCCTTTTCTCTGTAAGATGTATATAACGGAATGGTCTGGTGTTTTGTAAATGTCTCCTTGAATCCAAAAATATTTGTAAAATTTAATTATTTATGCACGGACTGTTGTATCCATACACATATTGAAATATATTTTTGTATCTTTTTAAATGTAGCCCTGAAGAAGTCCGGTTTCGGACGAAACGCGTTGGCTATTTTTATCTGCGAGTGTTTGAACAAATAAAGAAAGAATAAAACGAAGAAAATTGACTTGAACAAATTTCTTGGGAGAACAGTTTCAATCTTGTCCTTTTTCATAATACGAATGTTGATTGAACATTGATACTGTGTTTATCATATAACTTTTTTGGTGTGCGAGGTCAATTTGTGAAAATGGTTATCACCTTTGTCCAAATAGGGACCCTTACTTCTAAATCAGGATAAGGGGATTACACTCCTTAATAACCCCTGCTCACCCCCTTGGTAGCTTGGCACGAGCAGACAGGCTTATCTCAGTGGCAGTGTGTTAAGAATTTGTGAATATACACAGTAATACAGTGATAACACTACAGATGGACACAACACAGGTTTTATAAAAATAAGTATTCTTTATATAGACTTAACAGAAGACCACAAACACCAAAAATCCACAATACTACACTTAAGATTACTCAAAAGATGATTAAAGTCTCTTAGTTCAAGTTGATGGTAAATGCGACAAAGTTCTCAACAAAGTACCTGGATGCGTAACGCAAAGTGAACAAAAGGCTCGCAAAAGGGGAGATGCGTCAATTCCGTGACCCAGGGGCACAGTTGCGTCCTTTCTCAATGCTTGCGCAGAGTAGGGGAGTTGTCGTGAGCCGTACCGGAGCGGAGTTGATGCGTAGATTCTCGGCCTGCGGGCCCGTTGCAGTGCGCAAGATGGCGCCTTGATGCGAATCGACGATCCACTTGCGATGCAAGAAGATGGCGCCATTAATGCGGCGAAGCGATGACGATGCGATGACGCCCTGGCAGCCTTGCGAAGACTCTGCACTTTGGAGCCGCGACAGGCCCTGCGGCACGCTACTCGGTGATGCGATGGCATCTCTCACGATGGCGTCGCTCTTTTCCGGTGATGCTACAGCAGACAGCTTTGATGAACACACGCTTCCAGGGAGATGCGACGAAGGCTCGCTTCTCGATGCGTTGCGCTTCCAGCTCCCAGCGGCACGCAAGTGACTGGAGTCAGAATTCCCAGCAAGGAAAATCAGGAGGGAGCTGGAGGTGAAGTCTTTTGTCCCTGAGACTTCAGCAGGAGGCAAGCACAGTTCAAGCCCTTGGAGAATATTCTGTAGATGAAAGTCCTTACAAAGTTCCTTCTCCTTTCCCTTGGCAATGAAACAACCACTGCAGGCCAACCCAGCAAACAGCACACTGGCAGAGGGGCAGTCCAAACTCCTGAAGCTTCCTTGGTTCTTCTCCTTGGCAGAAAGATTTCTTGTTCCAGAAGTGATCTAATTTCTTAGGACCAGGGTCCCAATATTTATACCCCAAACTCCTTTGTTCTCTGAAGACAGAGAGGCCTCTGCCTAGTTCAAACCAGTTCCTGAGCACTTTGTTGACATTACTCTCTTCTTCCTTTTACGGTGCAGGGCAGAGACATCAGCCGCCCCACAGGAGGTGGAGCCAGCACAGGGAAGGGAAGATACAGCTCTGGAGCACTCTGTTGACATGATTTCACCTCTCCTTTCACAGTGCAGAGCAGAGACATCAGACAAGCCACAGGGGGTGGAACCAGCATTGTAGAGAGAAGGCCCAGCCCTATTCTGGTCCCAGGTGAAACTCCTCCCTCCCATCTAGATGCATATCTCTCTATTCACCACTGGGCTGCCCCAGCCTGTCTCCTGGAATTCCCCAGCCCTGTCACACACAAACCCAGACAGGGATTACACAACCCAGCAGAGGCAGGCTCAAATGGTTAGGCAAGCAAATACCTGCTTTCTAAAAGTGGTATTTGCAAACACAGAATATTAAAATAAACTTTACTAAAAGATGTACTTTATTATTCTGAGTTCAGGCATACTAAATTCGACTTTTCTACCATGTTTCCTGAGTCAGTTAGGATTATAAGAATGTAATAATCTAACTGCCCATTCTAGCCTATGAGAACAGGTAGCCTTCAATAGGGAAAAACAAAAATGGCTGTCATTCACTATTAGAACATGCTACATGCATCAGAGCATGTCCTACCTTATCTTTACAATGCACCCTGCCCCAGGGCCTAACATAGGGGTGTCTAATATGAAGCAAAGGGAAGGTTTAGGGACTGGCAAGTGGGTGCACTTGGCCACTTCGACATGGCAGTGCTAGACTGCGCACAGGCCTTGCAATGGCAGGCCTGAGACACACTTTACAAGCTGCTTCTTTGGGTGGCACAACCAGTGCTGCAAGCTCACCAGAAGCATTTGATTTACAAGCCCTGGGCACACATGGTGCTGACAGATAAATCAAATAACCCAATCATGAAATCCAATTAGTATATCAATTTAACATAGGGAGCACTCGCACTGTGGCACTGATTAGCAGTGGCACAGTGCCCAAAGCATAAATCCAGCAAAAACATATCAAAACAGTGGAGGCAATCCGTCATAAATGGAAGGGAGACTCACGCCAATGATGTCAGGTCTAACACGTGTCCCCTTCAGCTGAAATGTGGGGAGAACTACCCTTCCCCTTGGGAGTTCTCTTCACTGAGGCGGAAAAATCTGGACAGACCATCATCCTTGGTGTGTTCTGTACCAGGGCGGCGTTCCACCGTAAAGTCCATCCCCTGTAGGGAAATGGACCACCTCAACAACTTTGGGTTCTCACCCCTCATCTGCATGAACCATCTGAGGGGCATGTGGTCAGTCTGAACTCGGAAGTGAGTCCCAAACAAGTATGGTCTCAACTTCTTCAGTGCCCAGACCACCGCAAATGCGTCACGCTCAATTGCACTCCACCTCTGTTCCCATGGAAGTAACCTCCTACTGATGAAGGCTACAGGTTGGTCTAGGCCCTCTGCATGAATCTGTGATAGAACAGCCCCCACACCATGCTCTGAAGCATCTGTCTGTACAATGAATTCTTTTGAGAAGTTGGGCGCCTGAAGCACAGGTGCTGGGCACAGGGCAGTCTTCAGGGTATCAAAAGCCTTCTGACAGGTGTCAGTCCAGTTCACTTTCTTGGGCTGCTTCCCGGAAGTCAGCTCAGTCAATAGTGCAACAATTTTTCCATACCCTTTGACAAACCTCCTGTAGTACCCAGTGAGTCCTAAAAAGGCTCTCACCTTTGTCTGAGTCTTTGGGGGTTCCCATGCCAGGCAATCTTGGGTTGTAGGGGCGCCACCTGGCCGCTTCCTACCGGGTGACCCAAGTACACAACGGAACCCTGCCTGAGCTGGCACTTACTTGCTTTGATCGTGAGGCCTGCCTTGCGCAGTGCCATCAACACTTCCCAGAGGTGCTGCAGGTGTTCTTCCCAACTGGCGCTGAACACTGCAATGTCATCCAGGTAGGCGGCACTGAAATCCTCCAGCCCAGCCAACACCTGGTTGACCTACCTCTGAAAGGTGGCAGGTGCGTTCTTCATCCCAAAGGGTATAACCCGGAATTGGTAGTGCCCATCCGGTGTGGAGAATGCCGACCTCTCCTTAGCCCCATCAGTCAAGGTGATCTGTCAGTACCCTGATGTCAAATCAAACGTGCTGAGGTACCGTGCAGCCCCTAATCAATCTAGGAGCTCATCAGCTCTGGGGATGGGGTTGTGCATCAGTCCTAGTGACTGAATTGAGCTCTCTGTAGTCCACACAGAACCGGAGTTCGGGTGTGGCACACGGCGAGGCAGCCTTTGGGACCAAGACCACTGGGCTGGCTCAAGGACTGTTTGAGGACTCGATGACCCCTAAAGCAAACATCTTGGAGATTTCCTCCTTAATGTAAGCTCTAACCTTGTCAGTCAGTCTGTAAGCCTTGTGCTTCACAGGAGGACTGTCGCCAGTATCCACATCATGGACGCACCACTCTGTGACACCAGGAACCAAGGAAAATAGAACAGAGAATTGCCCCAACAGCTGGCGACAATCTTGCTGCTGATCAGGGGTCAGTGTGGCAGAGAGGGTGACACCATCCACTGACCCATCGTGCTCTGTTGCAGACAGGAGGTCAGGAAGAGGCTCGGTCTCCTCCTCCATTCCATCATCTGTCGCTAGAAGCATGCCCATGTGATGTATTCCTATAGGTTCTGTATCGATCCCCCTATTCCTGACCCTGTTCTGGTTAACAAGTTAACTAGCAGCCATCCCATGATGCAGAAACCGTTATCTGATTAAGCCACACCACGGCACAGGAACGTGTTATCTGATTAGGTCATAACGCTTGCCATCTAATTAGACAAGCGATATTCCTCCAGCCCCTGATAAGGCATACGGAGTTCTCAAAACAAATCAAACTTATGACAACCTGGGAAAAACCCTGCGGCCATTGTTTTGATTTCACCGAGAACTTCAGCAAAAGAATGTGCTAACGACCAAGTCGTATGACATCCTTATTGACGTATCTATGTCCATCCTTACGTCAATCTCGGCACCTTACAGGTATAAATATTACCGGTATTGCCTTAAGCAAACACACGCGGTGGTGACGAGATCGGAGCAGCCAGACTTGCCGAAGCCCAGAGCAGAGCAGACCCCGCTGGCGCAGCCCCGCCTTCCTGACGCGCTGAGAACGAGACGCTGCTATCTCCTGCCGAGAAATCCAGCTCCGGTGCTTCCGAGCAGCCCTCGCAGGCAGCTTGGAATATCGAGACCAGAGACGAGAGATACCATCCCTCATTCATCCTAGATTCCAGGTACAGAACTGAATAACCCCTTGCAGAGAATTCTTGAGTCAGTCACTTGGCAAAACAAACTTAACTTAAACTGCTACTTTCTATTCCCGCCCACGTATTAGGCTTAGGTCAGGTACACTGGGGTAGGCGTAGTTAGAAACACCAGTTGAGTACGATTAGTCAAATGTATATATGTTTGTGTCTATTTTATCCATTTTAAAACACCTTATGGCTTAGAAACCATATAAATGTTTTTACAGTATTATTTTATACTTCTGCTTTTATTGTATGCACTTTACTTAACCATAAGTATTGCGATAATATCGATCCATTTCTCTTGTATGAGAAAAGAGACTGATCAATAAATACCATCTTTTATTGAACACGCCCGTCTCTTCCTTTTCTCTACAATCTGGTGAAACTAAGAATGCACGTACTGACTGAGTAAAATAAGTTGTCTTTTGTTTTCACACGACTCTAGAGATACACTCTTGATTAGGGGAGAGCAAAGTTGTCATGTTCTATGGTTGTCAGAAAATAAATCCCTTCTTGTCTATCCAGGGAGGTTCAACTCCTCCTTGCCTATTCGAGAAAGTTTCTAGAGAACTCTGAGCTAGCTGGCAAACCCAAAACTTTAAGTCTAATATCGACAGTAGAAGACCTAGTTAACGTCTGGTCTAGGCCTATACTATTGAAGGTATTATTCCAATGCGCAGAGCCTATTGGGATAATAGGAACTACACTACATGGCGCCCAAACGTTTGGAAAGGCGATAAAACTAACGCAAGACATTAGAGTAACTCAGTCGGGCTTTTTCACTCAGACCCCTTTTTTCCCATAATACTCCAAAGACGTCTGGAGTGGGTGAAAGGTCATATCCGCCAAACCTCGCAGGAGGAAACTCCTATGTATGGTTCTTGGTTTAGTCAACGTTGAAGGATACACTGTTCCAAAATATTGTGCATCTAATCTTTGTTTCCATAAGAAACCTGATCTGCAAACAAACGGTAAAACCTTCCTGTCGGTAAAATGGTAGACAGTGATGATGAAAGAGAAGCAGTTAGAATAGCAGCTGAACTCGTAGCAGCTGAAACTACTATGCAAGCAGCAGACCCGGCGATAATACTCATCCCGGTCAACATAAGAAAATCTATAACTTTAAAACTTATAGAAAATGGACTGACACCTAGAGGTGGCACAGTCATATTCGTAATTGAGGCACACGAATATCGGCAGACAGAGGTATTCTATTCATGGATACACTTTCCAGCAGCAAACGCTGTAACAAAGCACTTCCACTATTACAAAACAGAGGAACCTTCTAATGAGTACACTCCTTTCGAGGAGGTGGAAGTACCACTTAAATTTCAAGAGCACCTGCTCTTGTTTAATGGCGCCCTAAAACATAATAATCACATCACCAGGCTCGGTCCATTAGGTAGACCAGGAGCAACGTGGCCGGTCCTAGCCGGATACACACCACATCCAGACATCGATGGGATGTCTGCAGCAAACCTTTTAATACAACTAAAACAATTAATAAAAGTACATAGACAATTAGTCCAATATGTAATGCGGACTTCAACAATCCAACCAGCAATTAAAATTCCACAACTGACCCCTCATCAGGGGAACACAAATAAAATTACACCACAGAACATACAGTCCTGCCTAGGTAAAGTACCAGCTAAAAGGGAACAAATACCATTCTGGTTAGCACAAAAAATCACCCAAATAGAGGTGGTGTTTCCAGACACCACCCCGTTGGAAAAACACAGGATTCTGACTATCTGTCTTCCAATGGGAATCGCACCACACGTGGAGGACTGTGACACTTGGGGTACAGTCTTTGCTTCCATTTACACAAAAACGCATGGTGTTCCATCTATCTCGGTAATACCAGATGTGCTAAAACAAATTCAAGATGAATACGGTCCAGAACCCGCTTTAACTCTTGGTATGAATTTACTGAAAGACTTCAAGCAGGTCTCGGCTATATTACTAGCCAACATAAAGGGAGAAGCAGCAAACGTGGCGATCCGCCAGAGGTTAAAAGAAACAGATATAGCAGACCAACCAGCTGAAATTGCCAGAATCATAGAAAAATCCTATGAGGAACTAGGTAGAGATAGTTTAGGTGGAATACCAGTAAAACCTCGACTGATTGAAAGTCCTGAAAAAGTATTTTTTAATAATAATTTAACATCACAAAAAAAGAGCTGGGATGGAAACAAACAATCCAATCCTAAAGAAAAGAAATTCCAGTCCAGAGGAAGGTCTCCTCGGCGGAGAGAA